>NC_083699.1:7512500-10012500 GCF_033118175.1 Dama dama | reverse complement strand
ACCAACTCGATGGACATGAGTTTGAGTAAACTCCAGGAGCTGGTGATGGCAGGGAAGCCTGGCATGCTGCTATTCATGGGTTCGCAAAGAGTCAGACACGACTGAGCGACTTAACTGTAGTCATCATGGTTTCACTTTCTGCTCCCATAAGCCTGCATGAATCTCTGCCCAGCTTGGTTGACTGATATTCACAAGTATTTTTAACTTCTCTTGAAAAAAGAGCTCTCTCTGATCCTCTTGGTTACCTAGAGTCAAGGATGCACATGGGTATTTGGTATATCATCATTTCTACAAACTCTGTTTTTCTACACACAATTCATATGCACATAAATATATATACAGGTCATTTAAAAAGTTCATATCTGAAAGAAGATTGAAAATATTTTTATAACATTCCAGTTAACTCCAGATAATCAGAGGGCAAATATCTATCACTTAATTTATCCTAAAAAATCTTTCATTCTAATACCTGCTCTAGGTAAATATTTGCTTTTCTGCCATCCAGGTATTCACTATACAATCAACTTATTGATTGCTTTGCTGACACTTAATTCCCTTCATTTTTATTTTTTAAGAAGACTGTTCTGAAACTCAAATACTTTACTACTTACTATCCAGAAAAATCTAGAGTAGGTTGCCTTCCCTCTGGGAGAAACTTGTCGATTCCCATTATGAATTCAAGAAGGAGCTGAATTTTGTTCACATCTCAGTTCCTTCAATATTCTCTGTATGCCACAGAGTCCTTCAAAACATAAATTCTCTTACCAAATGCTCTGCTCCAAGGGAAAGTTTATGAGCTGTATGTAGTTCTTACCTCAGGCAGTGCAAAGCTATCTATTCCGTAGAGGCATTAACAGGATGTAGAACAAGTTGTTTCTTTGGGTCCCCACATGGTGATTTAGTCTAATGTAAATTTCTAGATCAGAAGTCCGTGATGAAAAAAACATATTCAAGTCCCAAATACTTCCTTCTACCATGTTAGGTTACTTGTGCCTATTATATTCTCTACATATACTCCTTATGCCAAAGTATTATAAAATATTTTAATGAAGTGGTTTACATTTCCATAATAACAATTACTCTAATTCATGTCAAATGGTATGAGATTTCACAAGCCATGCTTTGATTACACTACCAGAACTCAAATCCTCAGAGGTACCCAGAGCATCAGTCAGCTGCTTTGGGAGCCACCTGAAATGGGAACGTTGAACCCTGTCACCATTGCAGCTCTGAGCGACACATGCAACCCAAGACTCTAGTCAGCCAGAACAGATGACACCGTGGCATGGTTGACCGCTTCTCACAGAGGCTGAAGTCAGTGGGATGCTCTTATGGACAGCAGGGACTCTTGCGCCAACAATTTCATCCCTGTTCCTCTTGGGCCTCAGCAAAATAATGAAGCACTTGGAAGCAAATGTACAACCCAATAAACCATAGCTGGATGCCAAGATTGCAAATATTTCCATGGCCACTTTAAACTTGCCTTTGGTGCTCAAGTAAGTAGGGACAAAAGAGATCCAGATGATAAAAAAAAAAAACCAGCATTCCAAAGGCGATGCATTTTCCTTCATAGTAATTATCCTGTGGTAACTGGCATGCAACAAAGGTTTAAGAAAGTACAGTAAGGCCAAGAAGACATCCATCCCAAATATAGAGCACAAAAATTCTACAGAACCTTCATTACATTCCAGAATAATCTTTATATTTTGAGATTCCGTGTTCTTGTACACCCTTGGGGGGGTTCAATGCTAAATAGGCTATGCATATGCTGATTTCACCTAGAACAGAGGTTAGCACAATGTTTTTCCGATAAAGAGGGCGGATGGATATAAGTCGAGTTTTGGATTTGGAAATTCTGTAGGCTGAAAACAGTGAAATAGTCTTACCAAGAATGCAAGACAGGCAGAGAGAAAACCCCAGTGCCAGAGTGATCTGACAGGCCATGCAAGACCAGTTGTAGGGCTTGCCAATGAAGAGCACGGAAGACAGCAGCGTGATGACAAGAGAAACCTCAACTCCTGGTCATTAGCCATCACCAGCAGAGTATGTCTGTGTATCACATACGCAGTTGTGACTGCCAAGACCACAAGTGCCCCAAAGATGGAGAGAATGACAAGCATGAATCCCAGGGCCTCATTATAAGCAAGGAATTCCACTTCTTTCAGCACACACTCACTCTTTTGTGCATTGGACCAGTAGCCTTCACCACATTGATCACACTCTCTTTGACCTAATGAACAAAGAACAGAGGACAGACTGCAAAGAGATCCAGTTGTCCCCATCGGCTGTGAATTGCCCAGAAGAACCAAAGGCCTCATACAGGACTCACTGAGATTTCTTATACAGAATATATATATATCTTAAAAAAAAAAAAAAAAAAAGCAGTGATAAAATGGTCTTAGAGTGTGCAGCTAATAGTAAAGATTGAGAATTCATTTCAGTTTTGGAAACTCAGTCTCCCTCCTTGATTTCAGCTGTTTCTGCGTGGATCTTTTTAAGTAAGATGCCTCTTTCTTTCTCCTGTAATTATCTAATTGAGAAGGGTGGCATATCCCCTCACAAACCTAAGAATAATCCACAAATATGTGAGAACATTAAAGCTATTAAGGTAAAACGAGGTTTGTGACAGGGATACAGTTGATTATTATAAAATACGAGTGTTTTCAGCCTTCCATTCAACATCTTCCTTACCTACTGAAGACAACTTGTCTTTGCCCACTCACCTGCCCCTCCTCACCCTCCAGATGCAGATTTGAGACAATAGTCGGACAAAGGGTGAGAACTAGAAGAAAGGAAATAAAAACAGCAACCATACTAGCTGAGGTTGAAAACACTTGGGGGGCACTTAGCTGAGCAGAGACTCTAAAGAAGAATGTTGTGGTTTAGCCATTTTAGTTGTGTCTAACTCTTTTGGCAACCCCATGGACTGTAGCCTGCCAGCCTCCTCTGTCCATGGGATTTCCCAGGCAAGAATACTGAAATTGGTTGCCATTTCCTTCTCCAGGGGATCTTCCCAACCCAGGGATTGAACCCATGTCTCCTGCATTGACAGATGAGTTCTTTACCACTGAGCCACCTGGGAAGCCAAAGGAGAATATTGCTACATAAGAAAAGTTTGAGGTGAATCTGTGGTGGATTATGAAATGTATCTCTTCACCATTCTCTGAAAGATGCAGGTAAAGACTGGAATTTCCTGTCAATCACTTCTGACTGCTAGACTGGATTTCTCTTGACGCAACTCTGCAGAGTCTGGGGTACATGGAATCCCCTGACTTGTTCAGATAATGTGTTTTCTTTTCCATTTGGGGAAAATTTTCCATTTTTAAAATTCTCTTTTAAATAAATTGCTACGAGGACCTTTTGGCAAAAGACAAGTACAATTTGTGTTATTTTTAACAGAAGGTAGCAATAAAAATAAACCTGCTGCAACATACTTCATAAGGCTAAGCCTACCAAGCCCCAAAAAAATTCTGGCCAAGAACAGCAATGCAGCAGGTTGTAGTGAACAATTCATAGAACAATAGATACAGAATTCACCTGTCCTACAAACTTTGAGTAACTATGGTCTTAAGCTGATTTCCTTTAGGGATGTACTTTTAGATCTCTTATTTCTAAATTAGAGATAAGTCTGTAAAACATAGAACTGCAATTTACTTATTACTAATTATTCACTATTTTCCCATAACTAATGTTTAATCTATTTCAGAAATTGAAATAATTTTAAGTATTCATGAATGAATTAAAATTATTATAAAAGTATTGTAAAATAATTTTAAGGATTTATGAATGCATGAATCCATGCATTCATATTTAACATCTCATTTTAAAAACTTTCCTCTCTGAAATTCATGAATTCTGGTCTTCTTTCCAAATGCAGCAGCTTTAGAACTAAAACCCAATGTTGTATTTTTTTCACACTGCACAGAACATCCATTAGTTTGATGGACCATAATTTTTGTGATAAGTTGTTCACATCTCTTTATAAAGAAGGCTCCCAAGGCCCTCTTTGCCAAAATATATTTAATCTACTCACATTTTAGTATCAGTGAAAAATGATCATCTCTACCTGGTTCTTGTGACATGTGTCCGTCAGCACAGGGGATGCAGTCAAAGCAGCATATTGGTTTCCCGCGACGAATCCCTTTCCGGGTCCCAGACTGACACACATCAGTACACACTGGATGGGGAAGATAAATACAACACATTAACAAAGCCCTTTGTCTCTACCACCTGCCAAGCTATGAAAGTTTCCACCTGGATTTCTGTGGACATTTTGTGATTTCTTGGAAAACCTAGGCTAACTGGGCAAGAAAAACAGGCAGGACTTCCCTGGTGACACAGCGGATTGGAATCTGCTTGCCAGTGTGGGAGACAAGGGTTCGATCCCTGGTCTGGGAGGATTCCACATGCCACGGAGCAACTAAGCCCATGCACAACTACTGAACCTGAGCTCTGAGTCCATGAGCTGAAACTACCAAAGCCTGCACACCGAGAGCCTGTGCTCTCCAACAAGAGAAGCCACCACAATGAGAAGCCTACGCGCTACAAAAAAGTGTAGCCCCTGCTCACTGCAACTAGAGAAAGTCTGCACACAGCAACTGACAAAAATAAATAAATAATAAAATAAATAAATAAAATGTTTTTAAAAAGAATAATAAAGAGAACAATGATCTGGAAAGCCTAGAGTAATTTTGCTAATAGTCCTGAAGTTAACTCTAGAAATGGGATTCTACAGAAGTCCAGTGGTTGCTTCTTAGAAATTAGCAAAGCTAAACCTAACTCTTTCTAACTTTGAAGACTCAGACCAGGCTCCATGTCCATGGGGTTCTGAGGAGAGGACAATTTGTCAAGCCTCTTTCTGCTTGAGGGGAGACCCCAAAAATAATCCTGAGTGCCTGAGAAAGACTTTTCAGCAAGGTCATCCCAACATAGCCTGAGTATCATTCAGAGCCAGTACAAAACAAAAATGAAAGATCTTCTCCATGAGGAAAATTCCACGGCAAAAAGAAATGGGCGAGGCACAGCACTGAGATATTTTCTCGTAAAAAGAGTTTAGAAAACTCGGTGATAAACATAGTACATTGTACATGGTTGTGCACATTGAAGTCCATTATAAGTGCAATGTTTGTAAATTTAGATCTTAATGTAAATGAGGAGCTTCCCATTTAAAAAGGAGATGAGGTGTGTTTTTCCATTAAACAAAGATTCATTTTGGAAAGTGAAAAGATTCATTTTGGAAATCAGAATTTTCCTGTGTTGAGTTTTGCAAGATAAATCTGAGTTAGGTAACAATGGAAAATATCAGAAATCTCTGAGCTCAGTTACAGTATATAAGATTATTTAAATATGTATTGTCAAACATAATAGATTGGCTTCTTGTAAGGTGTGTGTGTGTGTGTGTGTGTGTGCACGCATATGTGTGCGTGATCACAGAATGACTGTATTTCCTCCCTCCTGATCCAATGTTCTAAAAATTGTTAGCGTTAGTCTCTCAGTCGTGTCCGACTCATTGTGACCCCATGGACCGTAGCCCACCAGGCTCCTTCGTCCATGGAATTCTCCAGGCAAGAACACTGGAGTGGGTTGCCATTTCCTTCTCCAGGAGATCTTCCCAACCCAGGATCGAATCTGGGTCTCCCACATTGCAGGCAGGCTCTGTACAGTCTGAGTCACCAAAAAGAGCTCTCTATATACATTTCTTTGAAAATCATCACAATAAGTTGATGCCTTTTTGTTCTCTTTCTGAGTATCCCTTCCCTTCTCAACCTCATGATCTCACTTCCAACCCACTCACCTCACTAAAATGTTTCATGTCATGTCTGACACATTCTCCTTTCTCTCTCTTAGACATCTGGCACTCTTGATCAACTCCTCCTTGAAATGCAGGCTCCCTTGGCTTCCACTGGGTCCTCTTTATTTATTTTGTTGGTTCCACTTCCTCTACCTACCTCATCACTGCTGGCATTATTTTGGCTTTGGTTCTTGCTCTTCTTATCTTTCAGTATAAAGCAGCTGATTCATTCTCTTCTCGTCAACCAGCACCTCTGTACATGAACTCCCAAATCTTGACTCTAGCACCAGCCTTTCCCACCTAACCTCTAATTCCATACCCTAAACTTCCAACATGTCCCTACTCTGAAATTCCATCCTCACCTCAAATTCAACATGTCCAAACTATCCCCATTTATCCAATTCCTCCTCCCCAATTCCCCATTTCTGTCATTGACACCACCAGTCTCAACCATCATCTCCAACCGCATTTTCTACTACTTTCCCACATGAACCTTCACTCAGGCCCACCTGCTCACCAACTTTCAGACTCAGTTTATTATCATGAGTTAAATCATGCCTATGCCATCTACTAATTGTTGATGCAGGAGACTTTCAAGGTCATTTCATCAGCAAATCCAGTGGATCCTACTCTTGTCCCCTCTGGTCTAATTGAAACATGGTAGATAGAATAATTCTTTAAATTTTAAGTGGGATCATAACTCTCCTCTGTCAAAACTCTCCATGGCTCACCATTTCACTCAGAGTAAAAGCCACAGTCCTTCAACCGCCCCCGAGGCTCTCTGTGACCTCACACTCTTTCACCCCTCTCACTTCTTCTTTAACCCCCCTCACCTCCTCTTTCACCCCCTCACCTCCTCTTCCACTACCCTCTCGCTTTCCAGCCACACTGAACCCTTTCCTATTCTTCTAAAATGCCAAAGACACCCCTACCTCAGGGTTTAGAAGTTGCTGTTTCTTCTGTATGGAATGCTTTTCCCCCAGATTTAATGCATGGATTCACTTTCTTTTCAGTCTTGTTCAAATGTCACCCTAGTGCGGGCTTCCCTGATCACACTATGTGAAATTACACTTCCCCCCAGCACTTTACCATAACCCCTACTATTTTTCTCTCCTTAACATTATCACCCATTAAAATACTAGATCACTTACTTATTTATCTTATATGTTGCTTCTTTCTTCCCACTGAAATGTTAGTCCCGTTAAGTACGAATTTGTTCTGTTCTGTACACTAACACATCCCCAGTTCTTAGAACAGTGTGTAGCACATATAATGTTGTGCTCAATAAATACCTGTTCAGTTAATTAATGATTAGATTATATGTGTTGTGAGGGCAGTAGTCTTTTGGTCCTTTTGCAGTGCTTACCACAGAGGCAGACTCATAGTAGATGTTTAGTGAATTTGTATTGAATTACATTTGAACCAATTTCATTATACAAGTATAACCTTGGGAATTTCCTAACGACCTCCTGGTTAGGACTTTGTTTTTCACTGCAGATGGTGCAGGTTCGGTCCCTGGTTGGGGAAGTAAAATCCCACAAGCTGCATCGTGCAGCCAGGGAGAAGAAATAAATAAAATGTATTAATATATATAACTCTAATTTTAATAAAGATAAGAAAAATAAAATTACTATGCCCTAATGAAATCTTGTTAAAATAGAAATCTACTAGTTCATTTCACTCCTTTTCCACCAGTTTCTAGTAGAACAAACATTCTATGAATTTTGTATATACAAGCAGCAACATCTCTTTTTTCATGCAAAACATTATATTGAGCACCTGCTCTACAACTAGCACCAGGAATACAAAGGGAACAATCTCAGGCCCCATTCAGGGAAGAGAGTTCTGGGCCACAGAAGGTGGTTTATACTCTAGGCCTAGAGCAACTCTATCGTTCTGCAATGATGGAGTGTTATATACTGTATTGTCCAATATAGTAGCTTGTAGCCACACATGCGGTTGAGCACTTGGAATGTAGTTAATGTGCTAAGAAGCTAAAATTTTAATTTTATTTAATTGCAATTAATTTTAATTTTAAAATCCACATGTGGCTAGGGATACCTGTATTGAACAGAGAAGCTCTAATCCAAAGAAATAAAATGCAGAGGAGAGCTATGGCCCCTACAGTGGCAAACACTAAGTTTTTACTTTTATCCTGCCATAATGTATTCAAGGGCTTCGCTGGTGGCTCAGATAATAAAGAATCTGCCTGCAATACAGTAAACTTAGGCTGGATCCCTGGATTAGGAAGATCCCCCAGAGAAGGGAATGGCTATCCACTCCAGTATTCTTGCTGCAGAATTCCATGGACACAGGAGCCTGGCAGGCTACAGTCCATGGGGTGGCAGAGTCAGACACGACTGAGTGACTAACACTAACCATGTATTCAAGAGCTGCTTAAGGGCTAAGTAAGGGAGCAAGTAGTATCTATGTATGTATGTATGTATATGTGAGTATATATGAGTCTGTATATGTTTACTGATACCCATGGAAAACCAAGGACAAAAAAAAAAAAGGAGGGAGAGAGAGAGATAAAAAGATGCCCTCGGTATCTGGCATAGCACAGGAGATCAGGATTCTTAATTTTCTTGTCACATATTTCTATATCCTTTCTCAGTATGATTCAGAAGACGATTTAGGGACCTCAGATCTCAGGCCAAAAGGGCCATACAAGAAGAGAGGAAACACATGAACAAGAAAGAAGATGTAGAAAGACATCCTCCCCCCAAAATAGTCTTGCAGCCACAAAATAAAAAGTGCTGGCTGTCCTGACACTCACTTACAACTCTCTCTCACTCCTGCTGGTTCCTCCAGCAGATTCACATGGCAGATTAAATTGCCAATGCCCTTCTGCCACCCTATTGTTTTACTGTAACACTACAGGTAAACAGTAAACTATAATATCAAAAGACCTACAGTCCTACAACTAATATTGCACTCAGGGTAAAAAGTTCAGCTGTTTGGTAAGTGATGAGGTTTCCCGTGAACTTTCCCCAGGGTTCTCCAGGTTTTATCTTTACATTATATAACCAGGGGACCCAGTCTCTCTTTTAAAAGCTTCTCCTTTAAAATGTTCAGAGCTGCAGTTCTGCATATCAAAGCCCTCCTGTTGCTATAGGAGGTAGAAGGATTAAAAATTGTCTAATTATTAATGTGTTAGTCACTCAGTCATGTACAACCCTTTGCGACCCCATGGACTGGAGCCTCCAGGCTCCTCTGTCAGCCTACCATTAGGGTAATGGTAACTGCTAAATTATGAATCTCTTCACAGTCTCTGCAAAAGACCAAACAGATTTTTTTTAAACGTAAATAAAACCACACATGACCCACAAATGCAGCTTCATAAAGAGCCTAAAAATACTATGAATTTCAAAGGAATTAAATTCCAGCAAGCACACCTCTAGAGCGCCCTCTTCATCCCTAGATGTATGGGAAATGAGGGAACTCTGGGAAAACTGTGCAGAAAAAAGTAAGGAGGAGAAGACAAGCTAAGGTTAATAGAGAGTAGACAAAAGCATTCCTAGAAATAAAATGTCAGGTTATAGGGCAAGGTCTTGAAGGTGGGACTCAGAAGGTTGGTTTCACCACTGTGGTGGGACCAGAAGGGGTACAGAGGGAGAAGTACGTTTTCTGCAATGTGACAAGAAGGGTAAAAAGTAAGAAAGGAAAACTAAGAACTCTGTAGAAACAAAAGTGAACCATAAAATCAAAAGACACGTTAAGCCTTCCCTTTCCACAAAAAAAGTCATTCCTTAAATAAACTGCTCTTCATTCTACTAACAAAAGAAGACAGTCTTGAAATAGAGATTTGTGAGCCACCCAAACCCATCATCCTTATCCAAAAAATCAACCAAAAATGTAATTGTGCCTCCACATTCATTTACTCTAGGGAGAAAACAGAAAATGAAAACCAAAACATTATAGCAGAAGAGGCTGTGGAGAGAAGGGAACCCTCCTACACTGTTGGTGGGAATGTAAGTTGCAGCCACTATGGAGAACAGTGGGGAGATTCCTAAAGAACTAAAAAATAGAGCTACCATATGACCCAGCAATCCCACTCCTAGGTATATATCCAGAGAAAACCATAATTTGAAAAGATACATGCACCCCAGTGTTCATTATAGCACTATTTAAAATAGCCAGGACACAGAAGCAACATAAATGTCCATCAAAAGAGGAATGGTTAAAGAAAATATGGTGTGTGGGTGTAGATACTCACAATGGAATATTACTCAGTCATTAAAAAAAGAACAAAATAATGCCATCTGCAGCAATATGAATAGACCTAGAGATTGTCATACTGAGTGAAGTTAAGTCAGACACAGAAAGATAAACATCATATTATATTGCTTACATATAGAATTAAAAAAAAGGGTACAAACGAAATTATTTATGAAATAGAAGTAGAGTCACCAATGTAGAAAACAAACTTATGATTACCAGTGGGGGTAAGGGGAGGGTAGAATAAATTGGGAGATTGGGATAGACATGTACACACTACTATATATAGAATGATAACTAATAAGGACCTGCTGCATAGCACAAATAACTCTACTCAGTACTCTGTAATGATCTATATGGGAAAATAATCTAAAAAAGAGACAGTTGTATCACTGATTCACTTTGCTATATGCCTGAAACTAACACAACATTGTAAATCAACCACCCTCCAATAAAAACTTTCAGAAAGCTAAAAGTAGAGCTACCCTATGATCCTGCAATCCCAGTCCTGGGCATATACCTGGAGAAAACCATAATTCAGTAAGATACATTTATCTCAATGTTCACTGCAGAAAGAGAAGGGCAAATACCATATGATATCACTTACATGTGGAATCTGAAATATGACACAAATGAACATATCTATGGAACAGACAGATACAGAGAGCAGCTCTGTGGTGCCAAGAGGGAGGGGGGAGGAGGAAGGACTGGGAGTTTGGGATGAGCAGATGCAAACTATTATATATAGAATGGGTAAAAAACAGGGTTCTACTTTATAGCACAGGAACTATATTCAATATCCTGTGAGCAACAATAATGGAAAAGAGAAGTATATATATATGAAACTGAGTCACTTTACTGTACAGTAGAAATTAACACAACATTGTAGATCAACTATACTTCAATAAAATAAAATAAATATTCCAGCAAATTAAAATTCCCCACTAAAATACAGACACAACCATTAAGCAGAAGAATACTGTAATAGTTTAAATAAATATCCTAGCATTTCACTTAAATATTCTCAGAAAAGCACTTGGAGATGTGATATTTTAAAGTTTAAAACATAAGTGCATTTGAGAATGGAAGAAATGAAAAAGGTTCACTTATCTCAGAAAAGAAACTAAAGAAAAGCCAAAAGTATTTCAGACATTAAGATGAAAGTCAAAAGAGGTTCAAAAAATACATATTTGAATAAAAGGTTAATAAGGAGCACTGAATAAAGGCAGGAAAATAATAAAGAGAATCAGGATGAGGCAAAGAAAAAAAAAAAACATTATCAGAGACAAAATCAATGAAAACAAGAGAGATAAAGGAAGTCAAATATTCTGGAGTACTTGAGGAAAAAGAACAAAATCATAGAACTAATATTTAAAACTATAATCCAAAAAAGTTTTTCAAAATGTCTGAATCTATACAGAAAAGATATGGATTATATTTGGAAAAATTAGAATAGTCAATTCTAGGTTTCTGATATTCCATAGCATCTGAAATAACACGGAAATGCAGTTCTCTCTATATGTAAACAAAATAAGATATCAGAATAACTAACCTCTGATGACATAGTGTTCCAAAATATTGTTGCAATCTTAATCATCACAAGTTCAATTTAGAGTCTGTGACTATATATTCTCCAACCTTTACAAAGGCAACCTCTCCATTATCATCTAATCACCAATTTAGAATATCATAGTATCCAGTCACATCTCCATTATCATCAATTTCTATTCTCATTCCATTATGGGTTGTAAACTTAAGTGTCTTCATATACTACATTAGCTAGAAAAACAGGGAGAGGAACAACAAAGGGAAAGAAAACAATTTGTAAAACTGTTACTGCTTAGAAAATAGGCTTTATAAAGAAAATAATCTCAAAACTCATATCTAATTCATGGGACTGAATTTTTTCCTTCTCTATATCTTTGCTGTCTAATACAACAGCTTCTAGCCACACATGAAACCTGAAAAGCGGCTGGCCAAATCAGGATGGGCTATAAGTCTAAAATACAAACAGGGCTACAAAAAGTTAGGCCAAAAAAATGTAACTTCTCTCATTACTAATTTCAAAAAATTATTTTTATATTATGTTACCATGATCATGACCACAGGTTAAAATATTATTTGGGATTAAATCAGATATACTATGTTTAATTTCATCAGTTCCTTTTTATTTTTTAATTTGGATACTAAAATTTTTTTAATTACCTGTGTGCCTTTTAAATTTCTATTGGCTAGTAATGATCTATACCAAGGTAAAGTGATGTCTGATATTTCCTAATACCTACATACCTAAAGGAGAGAGACTAGTCCCTCTGCGATTTTTTCACTGATAGGTACCAGCTGTCCTGCTACCACCGTTCCCTTCCCTGTATATCAGGGCACAGATGAGGGAGTGGCGAACTAATTGCTATAGAAAAATTCCAGGCGGTTTCCCAGGAAGCGGCCCTCTGAGCTGGGTTTTAAAAAATGAGTAGCAATTTGCCTGACAAACACTGGGATCAAGGAGATTCTAAGCTAAGGGAATAATATATGAGACAAGGCTGTGCCGAAGAGGCCATTGCCGAGAGTACAAAAGTAGATGGAGCTGAGCGTACACCTACAGAATGATTTCGTAGACATGAACCGGAGCCCCTAACAAAATAATACCTCTAGTGCTCTCGCTTCCCGCCAGCAAGCTTAGCTGGGGTAAGAGCATGTGTCCTGTAGTAAGAAGGTAACAGTCTGAGCTGAGACACATCCTGTGCCCCTGGTTTTTGTCAGCTCCACATGCTGGGTTTACGTTTTCCAGCCAGAGGCCTAGTCTAATCCCTACTCTCCACAAACCAGAAAGATATGCAATATAGCCGAAAGAGCCTGAATTATTGTATATGATGATTTGGAGTCATATTCTGGCTCTGTCAAATGACATAAGCTTGGACAAGTCGTATATCCTAACTAAGCATTAGTTTTTCAGTCCATAAAAGAAGGGAAATTATTCCTGCCCTAACTCTGTCATAGGGATTAAGGTAATATAGCTGAAAGGTTAAGTCAGTTACACTACAAGGGAGTGTAGTGAAAGTCACTCAGTTATGTACGACTCTTTGCAACCCCATGAACTATACAATCCATGGAATTCTCCAGACCAGTATACCAGAGTGGGTAACCGTTCCCTTCTCCAGGGGATCTTCCCAACCCAGGGATCAAACCCAGGTCTCCTGCATTGCAGGTGGATTGTTTATCAGCTGAGCCACCAGAGAAGCCCAACCAAGGGAAGTATTATAATAAGCACCATACACTTGCCCTTTTATCTCTCCCTCTTTTACTATACGCTGTTCTCAATCAACATGACAACTACATCAGAATTCGCAACAGGGCGACATTTTTGCCTGGTCTATTGAGGAGAGACTCATTTTTCTTTTCCAATCTTCAGAAGAGTTAAGCAAGGACATTTTCAAAGGCTGCCACCTTACAATCTTTCCATAATTCTACCTGTTTATCCTCATTGGATGGCAGGACAGAGTTCCCTACCACCAGGCACACAAAAGAATTAAGAAATGTCAAATAAACTACAAGAGTAAAAAGTATCATTTTGGTTTTAAATCAATCACAATTTTTTACTTTGTGATGCATTTATAGAACTTTCTTAAATGTGCCCATTAACTTTCTCTACTGTGAGGTCTTGCTTTTCAGATTTAACTTACATTATTCAAAGAATGTGTTTATGGACTAAACCATCAACATTCACCCTGACACTATGGGACCACTATGTGGTCCTTTGACCCTTCCTAAAAGCTTTTTTTCTCTGCAATCCTAACACATATTTGTTGCTTTTTGAGAAAATTTAAATTATAATATTGAAATCATCAAATAATAAAGAGTTGTTGTTTACCATACAAAAGGATCCATTTTATTTAAAAAAAGAAGTACTCAGAGAATTTCTTTTAAGAAGAAAAATAGCATAACATATAGCATAACTTAATTTCTATAACTTAACCTTTAGCATAAGTTAATTTCTCATTTTGACTTTACCACAATTTCCCCAGTACTATGAACAACTTAGTTCTTACTTGGATCTTGATTTCTAATTCCATTCTACAGTAAATGTAAATAGGATTCAGGAGAAATGGCTACTACAAGACTAGATAGAGAAATACAAGATGAACCTGCAATATCTTAGTGTTCCAGAGAGTAAATTAATCAGAAATTATAGTGACTTGCCCAAAAGAAATATCTGCCAACTCAAAGTGACTCCCAATTGTCAAACCTGGGAAATTTTGAGCAACAGAATATATAAAGATATTAATGTGTCATTAACGAGACACAGTGGCATCCTATATGAAACATAAAAAAGGATATGTATCACTTCTGCAGTTGTCTTGCAAAAAATGCATAACCTAAATGTAATCATGAGGAAAGAAATTAGACAAATGTAAATTTTAAAACATTTATAAATAGCTGACCCGTATTTATGAAAACTATTCTGTTCACAAGGAAGAATGAAGATCTGCCACAGATTGGTAGAGGTTAAAAAGACACACAATTAAGTGCATTGTGAGATCAACTTGAAAGTTAAAATGAAGATGCGGTGGTTCTAGCCACTGTGGACTCTGTTGGGACAAGCAATTTGGTGTTGCTAGAGAATAAAGTGATGAGGGTTGTACAAGGAGCAATAAGTCAGAGATGTTGACAGCCTAGATTGTAGGGGGCTGATGGTGTCAGACCAGGGATGCTCATGCTTTATCCTTTATAGGAGAAGGGAGATACTGAAGTATGCAAGCAGAGAAGTACTCTGACTTAGGTGTGCACCTTGGTAATACTTAGGGCTTGGTAATAATTAGGGCTTCTGTGTCCCAACATGAATTGCTGGGATGTCAGACCTGAGATAGGAGATGTGAGAGTCCATCTCCAAGATGGTCCCAATCATCTTCACCTCTGGGCCTTTATGCCCTCACATTGCCCCTCTGACACTGCACAAAGACTACATCTTTCAGTTTCCCTTGCAGCTACATGTGATGATATAACTGGATCCTGGCTTGTACGTAATTTCCAGGAAATGTCCTTAAATGGAGAGACTTGTCTCCATTTTTGTCTGCGATTTCGCCTTCCTGCTGGTTAGTGTGGACATGATGGCTGAAGCCCGACTAGCCAATGGAATTATGAGGTGAGCCTACAGATTGAGTGGTGAAATAAATGACAAGGTAAAGGACCCTTGATCCCTAAGTCACTCTCAGTCCCAGAATGCTCATCTCTAAACTTCATTCATGCAAAGGGTAAAAACCTATCTTATTTTGGAGGGTTTTCTATCATTCACAACAAACCTAATAATAACTCTGTTAACAAATGGAATCTCTAAAATGCCCATTTATGTAACATGTATGCTCAGTCGTGTCCAACTCTTTGCAACCCCATAGACTGAAGCCCACCAGGCTTCTCTGTCCATGGAATACTGGAGTGGGTTGCTATTTCCTACTGCATTTAGTTAATATAAGTAAGCATTTCTTTTGGGTGAGCAAGTGATAAAATCACATCTCTGAAGTATACAAAAACATATGGACAGTTTTAATAGTATGTATGCTTTTCATATCAAACTCATGAAGTAAAATGAACAACTTACCTGCCAAGGGTCAAAATCAGATATATATGCACAAGTGTTTCCTGGAATATATGGCCCAAATCCTTCTTCTCATCTACTTAGACGATCCAGGGCATATGCCATAGAATACACAGCTTCTTTGACATTGTTTGTAATTCTTAGCTGAGACACATCCAGATAGGTATTTTTAAGATCTTCCAACTTCTCCTCTCCAGTACAGAATTTATCAGACATGGCATATAATCTGTCCTCTTTACCAGCCATATTCACTCTATGGTCAGTATTGTACAGAACACTACTATTGGGCCAAGTACAGTTAAAAGCAGTTTGCCAAAACTCAGTGGTCAGGACATCATTAGGATCCTTGCCAGGATGTACATCATCAAGAAATTCTTTTAATCCTGGAATATCAGCTCTTGGTATTGCAAAGCCAATACTTCCACCAAAATATGGGGAATATTCAGGCTTTGCAATGAGAGCCAAGGTGATCCCGGCTTCGCTCGCTATCCATGTTCTGTTAGTTATGTTATGGTAAACCATTTCCAGCATGAAAGGACTGAGGTCAATATCAAATGCATAGAGCATGATGACTTGGGCAGTGGACTTCTTTATATTATGAACAGCTTTTTGCATTTTCTCATCAGAATAGACTTTGGGAATGGTTTCGGAAAATGCAACACAGTGGCTGACACTCCATTTTTTCCTTAAAAATGTTTATTCCATATTTTCCGCAATCATCATCAGCTGCTATGGCGCCTATCCAGACCCAACCAAAATGTTGGACAAGTTGTACCATGGCCTCCGACTGGATTTTATCACTGGCCACTGTGCAAAGATAAAATGGAAACTTATTTTGTCAGTAGGAAGCGAGCTGGTAGAGGCATAGCCTACCTAGGATTGGAAGTATTCATGCAGTTATTAGAAAGTAATAGCTGAACCTCAAATTACACCATCTGTTAGTATTTGTATTGGAGAAGGAGGGACTTAACAGTTCTCTTTTTGTTCTCACACCCTTCCAAAGGTAAAAGAACTTCTGCCCCTCTCCCTGTTCCAAGGCGGGTGGGGACTGCTAGAGGGAGCACTTAGGCCCCTTTTCCCACCTCCCCCAAGGAAGTTGGGGGACTAATTATTAACGTGATGACATCCAATGGGCTACTTATCCTACTCGGGGTCATGCCATTGAAAGGAAGGTCTTCAGCCCTTTCATCTATGATTTCTTGAGACTGGGTGTGTGACTCAAGTCACCCAGGCTCATTCTCTGATCTAACTCCTCATCCGTACAGATGATGGAATAAACAGGCTCACAGACTGTTTGGCAGGTGTATTTCCCCCTCTCCCTCCCTTTGTTCTCTCTCTTTCTCTCTCTCTCCATCATCACTGGTTTCCCTCTTTTTCTCTTCTTCTCTTTCCTTCTTTCTCTCTGCCAAGATTTCTTGGTAATACGTGAACTGAGAACTTCAAGATGTTCAAGCTGGTTTTAGAAAAGGCAGAGGAAGCAGAGATCAAATTGCCAATATCCCCTTGATCATCAAAAAAGCAACAGAATTCCAGAAACACATCTATTTCTGCTTTATTGACTATGCCAAAGCCTTCCACTATGTGGATCACAATAAACTGTGGAAAATTCTGAAAGAGATGGGAATACCAGACCACCTGACCTGCCTCTTGAGAAACCTGTATGCAGGTCAGGAAGCAAGTTAAAAATGGACATGGAACAACAGACTGGTTTCCAAATAGGAAAAGGAGTATGTCAAGGCTTTATATTGTCACCCTGCTTATTTAACTTATATGCAGTGTACATCATGAGAAACACTGGGCTGGGAGAAGCACAAGCTGGAATCAAGATTGCCGGGAGAAATATCAAAAACCTCAGATATGCAGATGACACCACCCTTATGGCAGAGAGTGAAGAGGAACTAAAAAGCCTCTTGATGAAAGTGAAAGAAGAGAGTGAAAAGGCTGGCTTAAAGCTCAACATTCAGAAAACTAAGAGCATGGCATCTGGTCCCATCACCTCATGGGAAATAGATGGGGAGACAGTGGAAACACTGTTAGACTTTATTTTGGGGGGCTCCAAAATCACTGCGGATGGTGACTGCAGCCATGAAATTAAGACACTTATTCCTTGGAAGGAAAGTTATGACCAACCTAGATAGCATATTAAAAAGCATAGACATTACTTTGTCAACAAAGGTCCGTCTGGTCAAGGCTATGGTTTTTCCAGTGGTCATGTATGGATGTGAGAGTTGGACTATGAAGAAAGCTGAGCGCCGAAAAATTGATGCTTTTGAACTATGGTGTTGGAGAAGGCTCTTGAGAGTCCCTTGGACTGCAAGGAGATCCAACCAGTCCATCCTGAAGGAGATCAGTCCTGGGTGTTCATTGGAAGGACTGATACTGAAGCTGAAACTCCAGTACTTTGGCCACCTCATGGGAAGAGTTGACTCATTGGAAAAGACCCTGATGCTGAGAGGGATTGGGGGCAGGAGGAGAAGGGGGCAACAGAGGATGAAATGGCTGGATGGCATCACCAACTCGATGGGCATGAGTTTGAGTAAACTCTGGGAGTTGGTGATGGACAGGGAGGCCTGGCGTGCTGCAATTCATGGGGTCGCAAAGAGCCGAACACGACTGAGTGACTGAACTGAACTGGACTGAACTGAACTGAAAGTCCCAAGAATTAGATTGAGAAAGATAGTAGGAAGCTTCACTTCAACCTCAAGTTTAAGTCTTATTCTCCAACAAACTTACTGGAAGCCCTCATTTTATAGCCACTTACCTAAATAAATGAGGTATCTTTCCATTTTTTGCCAGTGGTCCTTGTGTGAATTTTCCATCAGTGAGAATTTAAGAATGAAAGTAGAGTAGCCAGTGCCATGAATTTCTGACATGCTTATATACATTTCATATATACGTACCTTCCCTTCAACCTCAGCAACCATGCAGTTAAGGAGATATATCACGTTCTCCCCATCCCATTCATTCGCCATACCATGTTATTACTGCATCAGCTCCAATAAGACCTCCTAAAATTATATAGCTCCATGATGACCAATTGTTTCATAAGTGACAGATTATTCCTATTTTTCTCTTTATGCTTTGTCCTAACCTTAGGGAAAACCACTAGACCACTCAGGTATGACCTAAATCAAATCCCCTATGATTATACAAAGGAAGTGACAGATAGATTCAACGAATTAGATTTGATAAACAGAGTGCCTGAAGAACTATGGATGGAGGTTCGTGACATTGTCCAGGAGGCAGGGATCAAGACCATCCCCAAGGAAAAATATTGCAAAAAGGCAAAATGGTTGTCTGAGGAGTCCTTAGAAATAGCGATGAAAAGAAGAGAAGTGAAAGGCAAAGGAGAAAAGGAAAGATATACCCATTTGAATGCAGAGTTCCAAAGAATAGCAAGGAGAGATAAGAAAACCTTCCTCAGCAGTCAATGCAAAGAAATAAAGGAAAACAATAGAATGGGAAGGACTAGAGATCTCTTCAAGAAAATTAGAAATACCAAGGGACAATTTCATGCAAAGATGAGCACAGTAAAGGACAGAAATGGTATGGACCTAACAGAAGCAGAAGATATTAAGAAGAGGTGGCAAGAATACACAGAACTATACAAAAAAGATCTTCATGACCCAGATAACCATGATGGTGTGATCACTCACCTAGAGTCAAACATCCTGGAATGTGAAGTCAAGTGGGCCTTAGGAAGCATCACTACAAACAAAGCTAGTGGAGGTGATGGAATTCCAGTTGAGCTATTTCAAATCCTGAAAGATGATGCTGTGAAAGTGTTGCACTCAATATGCCAGCAAATTTGGAAAACTCAGCAGTGGTCACAGGACTGGAAAAGGTCAATTTTCATTCCAGTCCCAAAGAAAGGCAATGCCAAAGAATGTTCAAACTACTGCACAATTGCGCTCATCTCACACACCAGCAAAGTAATGCTCAAAATTCTCCAAGCCAGGCTTAAACATTATGTGAATCATGAATTTCCAGATGTTCAAGCTGGTTTTAGAAAAGGCAGAGGAACAAGAGATCAAATTGCCAACATCCATTGGATCATGGAATAGCAAGAGAGTTCCAGAAAAACATCTATTTCTGCTTTATTGACTATGCCAAAGCCTTTGACAGTGTGAATCACAATAAACTGTGAAAAATTCTGAAAGAGGTGGGCATACCAGACCACCTGACCTGCCTCTTGAGAAACCTGTATGCAGGTCAGGAAGCAACAGTTAGAACTGGACATGGAACAACAGACTGCTTCCAAATTGGGAAAGGAGTACGTCAAGGTTGTATATTGTCACCCTGCTTGTTTAACTTATATGCAGAGTACATCATGAGAAATGCTGGACTGGATGAAGCATAAGCTAGAATCAAAATTGCTGGTAGAAATATCAATAACTTCAGATATGCAGATGACACCACACTTATGGCAGAAAGTGAAGAACTAAAAAGCCTCTTGATGAAAGTGAAAGAGGAGAGTGAAAAAGTTGGCTTAAAGCTCAACATTCAGAAAACTAAGAGCATGGTATCCAGTACCATCACTTCAAGTTAAATAGATGGGGAAACAGTGTAAACAGTGGCTGACTTTATTTTTTGGAGCTCCAAAATCACTTCAGATGGTGACTGCAGCCATGAAATTAAAAGACACTTGCTCCTTGGAAGAAAAATTTTGACCAACCTAGATAGCATATTAAAAAGCAGAGACATTACTTTGCCAACAAAGGTCCATCTAGTCAAGGGTATGATTTTTCCAGTAGTCATGTATGGATGTGAGAGTTGGACTATAAAGAAAGCTGAGTGCAGAAGAATTGATGCTTTTGAACTGTGGTGTTGGAGAAGACTCTTGAGAGTCCCTTGGACTGCAAGGAGATCCAACCAGTCCATCCTAAAGGAGATCAGTCCTGAATATTCATTGGAAGAACTGAGGCTGAAGCTGAAACTCCAATACTTTGGCCACCTGATGCGAAGAGCTGACTCTTTTGAAAAGACCCTGTTGCTGGGAAAGATTGAAGGCAGAAGGAGAAGAGGATGACAGAGGATGAGATGGTTGGATGGCATCACCGACTCAATGGACATGAGTTTGAGCAAACTCCGGGAGTTGGTGATGGACAGGGACACCTAGCATGCTGCAGTCCATGGGGTTGCAAAGAGTTGGACATGACTGAGTGACTGAACTGACGAACTGACTGAGTCTTATTCCATTTTGGCTGAAGTTTACATTCTTTTTTGCAACCTCACAAGCACCGATATCACAGAAGCCATATGTAGAGAAGAATCTCATTTTGAAAGTAGAGACACCTGATTTCTAATTCCAGTTACATAATCAAGTTACAAGGAGACTTCATCACCTACTCTACTTCACCTAGTGCTTCAGAGAGTACAGCTTAGTGAGAAGTCAACATAAAACCCGCTGCACCACAATCTCAAGCTCATAACTAAGGCAGGATCCTAAGGGATGTAGAAGAGTCTGAAGTCACCAGTCATAGTTGCTGAGGGCAGACTGAAGATCAGCATCACCACCAGCCTCTTTGTCTGCAACTTATCCCAGCCTCACCTGAGCACCCTACTTACTCTTTGCTGCAGTTTCACTAGCTTGCTTCTTTACATATTTGTACCCGGCACAACATTCTGAAATGCCTGAGGTAAGTAATACAACCCTAGAACTCTTGAAGCAGCATCCGACAAGGATGATCCACCTGCTCCAACAATTCCTGCCAGCATTGCCCCAGTGCTGTTTGTAAAACTGGGCTTGTTTTCTTCCTGCCCTGTTAGGAATACCAATGCCGCTTCCACAGATTTGGAGACAGTGTAACAGGTATCAAAGATCTGATAGCTCAAAGTGATGTTGGGCAAAATATCTTTCCTTTCGTTAATCTCCTTGATGGTGTGGATCATGGTTTTCACCCAACGGAATCCTCGGAAGCTGAACCTGAAAAGGAAATAGCTTTTGTTAGGCTCAGTCAATGAGTGGATCTGTGGAGGGGAAAGCAGCTTTTAGCTGGGATTGGTGCTGGAGCTTTTTGCCAAAACATCAATGGGCACCTGCCTTCTCTGAGCATGGTAATATTTCATGAAAAGATATTGCAAATGTAAAGGGTTCAAGTATGAATCATATCCATCATTGATTGGCTTGGGCTGGGAAGCATCTTTTTGGACACTTGGTTATCTCTTTTCACAAAAATATTCTTCTCTTCTCAATTCTCACCACCACATAGAACACCCAATAATTCATCAATACATTTTCCCCCATTTATTGGAAGACCCCAGTACCATATGAGTCTACTTCCCTCCCCCTTATCTCCCTATAAGTTTCTCTGGTTTTCTTCTGGATGTTAATTATAATAACAAAATTTTGTAAATACATGAAAATACTTATGATAGACCTACATATAAGCAATACATAAAATTTATATGTACTATATATGACTCCAATAGATCACTTTTCCTGTCATGATTTGATTGTTAACATCTAGATTTTTAAACTGAGGAATGTCTGTTTTCTATCATTCTCACATTTAACCATGAGTGAAATGCCTCCTCCTTTCCATTCTCTAGCCATAAAAAGGAAAATTATTTCTCTGGTAATATATCACACCATCTTCTCCATTAAAAATAACTATTCTATTTCTAACTCTTTCTTTTTTCTCAGTTTTAATCAAACTTTAACCTATCTGAAAGCAAGGTCCTCCAGAATGGTTTCTCTTAATGTCCTCTGTAGCTATAGTACCTAACTCCATATCTTCTACTCAATAAATATTTTTGAATTAAATATCTAATAGCAAATAGCCCTGTTGGCAGATTAGATCTTTTCCTCCATATCTCTTTAACGGAACTTTCTAGTTTAGTTTAGCTTTGCCTTTCATTCAATACATAGTTACCGAGTTCCACTGGTGCTAGATACTATAAATGCAACAGTGACAAAGACAGACACTTCAGTGTCTAGGCAAAGAAACAGAAAATAGCCAAGCAATGCACAAAATGATAAACACGCCAATAGGGATAGACATAGGGACCAGCAAGTAAAGAGGTGGGGGCACCTAACTGGAGGACTTAACAGCCAAGCTTAGGCTTAAAGGATGAAATAAAAGCAGGGCATGGATGCTGCAAGCAGAGGGAACAGTAAGTGTGAAGGCATGCTCACAAGAGGGCATAACATTTTAGGAATGGGAAGGTCAGGACACTTGGCAGACAGGATAGGAAAAGGTATGGCACAGGAAGAGAAGACTAGAGAACCAGGAGACGGAACGTGAAGGGCTTTATCCTCCCTAGACAACTGGCTTCTAAATTTACCCAGATGGCTATACAAATTGGCATACACATTTTTGAAATAAATATAGCAATATCTTTTTAAAGGTGAGAGAATAAGACATTTCAAGAGCTAGAAAAATGTTCACCTGCTTTGAATAAAAAATTCTATCCCAGAGAATTTATCCGAAGAGATTGTTCTTCCCAAAGGGAAAAACTAGATATGTTCCAAATTGCTAATTTTAGAATTATTTATGATATTTAAAAATTAGAAAGAATTAATGTGCCCAGTGATAATAAATTATAGTACGTTGACTTGAAGGGAACATTTTCCATCATTAAAAAACTATAACTAGAGAAATTACACTGCAGTATGCATGTAATATTAGGTAAAACAGTCTGTGTGCAAAGTTGTTTCTATACTATAATTAAAACTATACATAAATTATGTGAATATTTGGATAACTATCAATAGGAGAAAATTTAAATGAGTGCAGGGTAATTATTGAAAGGGTGGGATTTGGGATAATTTTCTTTCATTGGTGACTTCCATTACGATATTTACAGTATCATTATACAACGTATATCTTTTGTTCCCGAGAAAATTTCTCTAAATCCTAGCTTTGTTTAGATCAACCAAAACAAGAATTAAAATACTCCTTTCTTCCTTCCATTTCATTGTCTTTATCTTCTCTGAACAACATTTCAGAGATAACAGAAATAACAGAAAAGCCTTCCTCTTCTGTGCAGTTTAACTGATGGCCAACCCAAACTAGCATCCTATTAAAATTGTGGGTTTCAGAGTAAGAATTCTCAAAATTCCAACTAGCATATCTAGATCAGCTATAGGTAAACATTAATGATGCCAAAATGAAATTATTATCTGATTGGGCCCAGCCTGGCTCCTGAATACCACCTATCCAGGCCTCCCATGAGGGCTTTCTCATTGGGAGGGAAAGTTGCATCTCATAGAGGAATATTAAGAGGCTTGGAGAATACTGGAATTGGGTACAGATAGATAGAAACTGTTATTGATTATCAGTGAAAATTATATAGCTCTAATTTTTTAAGAAAGTATATCCCCAAAGGTAAATATGGAATGTAAATTGGATATTAATAATATCTAATATATAGGTACGTTATGGCATAAAGATAAGCAATTTGGGCTTCAGTCAACAGGCTGAGAGACGAGCTGAATCCCCACAATGAAACCTTATATTTCTGATCTACATTCAGGACAAAGAACTAATGTTTTAGACACCCAAAACACGTGAAACAAGTTTCATACAAAATATGAAGAATCAGAATGTCATCAGACTTCTTAGCAGCAACATTGGAAGTCAGAAGATGCTGAAGTAACCCTTTCAAGAATCCTTAGGCTTTGAGTTAAAGTCAAGATGGAATAAGCACACACAACCTTCTCTCTCCCACTGATTTCAACTAAAATCCCTGAACTGAGGATATAAAGCAACAATCAGAGTACTCTGAAAATTGAATAAGAACAGGTGGACTAGAGAGGGAAATCAAAATATCCCTGATACAGTGAATTATTTTTTAAGTGGGACATACTTTCTTCTTACCACTGAATCAACCAACCAATCAATCAATCAATTTGAGTGGAAATCTCAAATTATTTTTTAATGAGGGAGTAGATTTTTACTAAAAATATGTGTATTGGCTTTTCTATTTTACCTTGCTAGGAAAATAACCTTCAGAAGCTCCAAAGAAGGGCAACGAACAAGTGATTTCACTGATGAAGTAACATGTTCTCTACTACGACAAACTCTGGTTTTCATTTTATGCCGTTAAAGATTGAATCAATGAAAATTTCTTTGAAAAATAATGAACTGACTCTAAACAATGTAGCCATGAGCAGAAGCACTTCTTTCCCACTTAAACGTTTGCTTCACTGTAAGAATGGAAAAGAATTAGAAGACCCAGGAAAGAGTTAAGTAGGGACTGACTACAATCCTTTCCTTTTGCCAACAACAAACAGTTTATCTATCCCTCTAGTGATATTTTAAACATGTAGCATGAACTGTGACCAAATGGAAGGAGTTACGATCAGTCAATATTGAATTGTATAAGAAGTTGCCAAGGGACTTCCCTGGTGGCCCAGTGGCTAAGATGCCGGGCTCCCAATGCAGGGGGCCAGAGTTCAATCCCTGCCCCGGGGACCACATCCCACATGCCACAACTAGGATCTAGCACAGCCAAACAGATAAATATTTTTTGTTTGTTTGTTTGTTTTCTTTTTTATTTTTATTTTTTTTTCAATTTCTCCTTTATTTATTTATTTTTCAGTGGGTTTTGTCATACATTGATATGAATCAGCCATAGATTTACACGTATTCCCCATCCCGATCCCCCCTCCCACCTCCCTCTCCACCCGATTCCTCTGGGTCTTCCCAGTGCACCAGGCCCGAGCACTTGTCTCATGCATCCCACCTGGGCTGGTGACCTGTTTCACCATAGATAGTATACATGCTGTTCTTTCGAAACATCCCACCCTCACCTTCTCCCACAGAGTCCAAAAGTCTGTTCTGTATTTCTGTGTCTCTTTTTCTGTTTTGCATATAGGGTTATCGTTACCATCTTTCTAAATTCCATATATATGTGTTAGTATGCTGTAATGTTCTTTATCTTTCTGGCTTACTTCACTCTGTATAAGGGGCTCCAGTTTCATCCATCTCATTAGGACTGCTTCAAATGAATTCTTTTTAACGGCTGAGTAATATTCCATGGTGTATATGTACCACAGCTTCCTTATCCATTCATCTGCTGATGGGCATCTAGGTTGCTTCCATGTCCTGGCTATTATAAACAGTGCTGCGATGAACATTGGAGTGCACGTGTCTCTTTCAGATCTGGTTTCCTCAGTGTGTATGCCCAGAAGTGGGATTGCTGGGTCATATGGCAGTTCTATTTCCAGTTTTTTAAGAAATCTCCACACTGTTTTCCATAGCGGCTGTACTAGTTTGCATTCCCACCAGCAGTGTAAGAGGGTACTGCCAAAACTTTTACAAAATGCATTTATAATTATAATTACCATGCAGCATCATGGAAGTGATTAAGATATGAGGTAAAATGCTCCCAAATAAAACTGTGTCTGCACTATGAGCACAACTATGCAAAAATTATGGCTGCATTTATATAAAGTGTTGAGAAAGAATGCAAGGAAATGAAAAAGAGTTGCTTTGTCACGGCAGTAGAACAGTGTGACTAGTTCATTTCCTTTCATCTCTGGCATTCTTTTCACATCAAAAGTATGTGTGTTTCACACCCAGAAATATAACCCATGTTTGCCCTTCTTACAATGGGTTCTTAGCAAATTCAGATCATCAGCCGTGGATCCCATTTGTTGACATGACCGTTCTGGGATGAGGGGAGCAGGGCGGCAGCCTTCCGGTTGGAGGCCTCTTGCTGCGAACACTGGCTCATAAATCAGTCAGCATTCTGCCTCTGTGTATTCTCACTTCAGGAGACTTTAGTCACAATTCAAAGTAAAGCTGCAACACGGCACAATTCTACATCAGTGCCTCTCAGACTCAGCGTGTGCATAAATCATCAGGAGGTCTTGTCAAAATGGGGAATCTGATTCAGCAGATGTGGGATGCAGCTTGAGATGCTACATTTCTAACAAGGTCTTAGGTGATGATGATGCTCCACAGACCATCCTCTGAGGAGCAGTGTTCTATATCAGGCAAAATCTGCCTATTTTCTTTCCTGTCTCTAAGCAATCCTGGTAAGTCTACCTTGGAGAAATGGAGGCAGAGAAACAGTAAGTACCTGTCTTGAGTCAAATAAATAGTGTCAAAAGTCAGGGCTGGTATCATGGCTCCAGTTCCAGACTCTGACACTCCCACCACTCCTTCACCCCACTTTATTCTTTTTGTAAAAGGAATACAAAAACAATGGCTTACCCTTCACATTTTGCTGATTCTGGCTCCAAAATAGACTTATTTGCTGGGATGGTCCTGGAATGAATAGGAAACAGTCCTCCGATAACAAGTGAATGGTTTTTGGCATCTACTGCTGCTAAGTCACTTCAGTCGTGTCCGACTCTGTGCGACCTCATCCCTGGGATTCTCCAGGCAAGAACAATGGAGTGGGTTGTCATTTCCTTCTCGAATGCATAAAAGTGAAAAGTGAAAGTGAAGTCACTCAGTCATGTCCAACTCTTCGCGACCCCATGGACTGCAGCCTACCAGGCTCGTCCGTCCATGGGATTTTCCAGGCAAGAGCACTGGAGTGGGGTGCCATTGCCTTCCCCTTTTGGCATCTACATATCCATTCAAATCAAATTTGCCCAGCAGCCGAAAGGTCTGTTCTTCTTCCTCCTCTTCTTTGCCTTCAATGCCCAATTCAGCCCATAAAAAAGCAAGCAATCCTAGAACCAGACATTTCTTCCCACTAACCATTTTTAACACAGTGAGTTTGGGAGAAATGACCACTGGTAAGAGCTTTAAAGAGCTGCCTTGCTAGGGTGTTCTGGCGAGTGTGAGCATGCCCCACCCCAGCAGCCTCACTTTGCCGCTGCTTGCTACCTGATTGTCATGCCTCAGTCAATCACAGAGCCTCACTCACCTTCAATTTGTGGAGCTGCACTAGGAGCTGAATAGTCCACTGGAAAGGAGCCTCATAAAAATGTCTTTTATGCTTAGCAATAATATATAATGACATAATAGTGGGTTTTGAGATTCAAGTAGAATCACTTTGTAGACATTGTCCCTTTCTTGTTGATCAGCCTCATTCATTTTCACTTCAGCCAGGTGGGAGCTGCCCTTGCCCCCAAAGTACAAAAAGGCATTCTGCTTCATCATGAAGTATAAAGAACACGAGACATCAGGCCACACTCTATCCTTAGGGGTATAGAAAAAAATGAATGGAAAATCACAGAAGTGTTGGACTAGAAGACATCACTTTGAATCTGGGTTCTGCCACTTGTGTTAGTGTGATGGTGGGAAAGTCACTTCACTTCTATGCCTCAAGTGCCTTATTTAGTCACTAGGATGATAATAAGTTACCCTAGAAAAATTCTGGAAACCCTATTAAGAGTTCAAGGAATATTTTTCATGTACATCATTTTCTTTAATCTTTTCCTCAAGGGGAAGTGTTGCCCTCAGCTCACTTTGCTGACTTTGTCACTAGTTCAGGGACAAATCCCTGAGAATTTCTGGGTTCTTGCCCAAGAATCCTCTCTCGTGACTTCTGGCTTGGCCCCTCTCAGAGACATCTTCCAATCTCTTTCTTGAGGTCCGTTCACCATAGATCTCCTGTCTGCTTCTTTGTCCCTTCTCAAACATCTCCCCAGGGACTATAAATTTATGAGTATTTTCAGGATGCAGGCCAGTAATATGTATCAGGAACATGAAAAATGTCTATACCTGTTGATCATGTGATTTTACTTTAAAGTATTTATTCCAAGGAAGCAATAGAGATGCACATAAACATGATATATAAGAATATCAAGAATAAGGACTTCCCTGGTGGTTCAGTGGTTAGGAATCTGCTTCCACTGAAGGGAAGTTCGATTCACTGAAGTTCAATCCCTAGTCGGGGAACTAAGATCCCACGAGCTGTATGGTATAATAACAACAACAAAAAAAAGAATACTGACTACAATTTATTTATGACAGTAAAAAAAAATGAACAAACCAAATGTATACAATAAAGAGTTTCTAAAATAAATTACAATCAATTCACATGATGGAAAACAAAGGAGTGATTTAAATCATATTTTAGAAATATATTTACTCACAACAGAAAATCTCAATATGCTTAACATGAAGGTAACAGATAACAAAGCACCATATACAATCATACTCTAAATTTCTAAAATTTCCTGATATATTACTGCTCTCTCATATACATATCTCCATTAAAAGCACTAGAAGAAACCACTGCAAACTAAAAGAAAAAGAAAAAAGTAGGGGAAAAAATCCCTTTTCCTATTATTTTAATGATCCAAGGATTTTTATATTTCCATGTTCATTTCTGGCCCAGATTGACATTCATCCAGTACTTTCAATTAGCTTTTGGTGGTAGATTGCAGCTGATATTAATTTTCTTTATACTTTTCTATATTTCCCCACATGTTCTACAATATTCTTATATTTCATTTATAAATAGAAAAAATACTACTGTAAGAAACTCCCCCCTTTTACAACTCCTCCAACCATGCACATTCCACTATAATATCTTCTACACACACAAGCACATGTGCACACACATACACATCTCCTAATATCATCATCACTATCACTCACCTGGCTCCCACCAACCCATCCACACAGAAGTCATCTCCTAAAGGATTTCCAGTACTCATCTGTTGGTTAAGTGCAATCTCTACCTGACCCTGAGGAACCCCCAAGAGTCCCCATTTCCACTTCACCTGTGAAACAGCAGGCCCACGCCACAGTACCCCATAGCCGACTAGACCCTCACAAGCAAGCTAGTGGGTGGCCCGCCCTTGGCCCCTGACTGACATCTGTCTGTCAGATATGTAACTAGTCTTAGTTTTCTAAAATGTTCATGGGCCATACGTTCCACCCTCAGACTTCAAAATGATACTGAAGTGAAAGAACTTAAAGAAAAGATGATCCCTGGAAAATCTCTTCCAGGATAGACTTCAGAGTCTGGCTTCATCTAAACATAGTGTCACTCTGGGTGACAAACCGCTCCTCACCAACAGCCTGGGAACCTTCTCATGAGCTGCAAAGGTTTAGTCTAGGCCTTTCTCCAAGCCATTTGGAACTATTCCTCACTCATCTTTGCTCTTCCTTTTTACCAGAAGGCAGCTGTTTCTAAGCAATTATCCCTCTTGTTGCCAAGGGCTACCCTTGTGCAAAGATATGTTTATTACCAAATCTGTGCCATCTTCATCCTCCAGGCAAAAGCTGCACTAGGCACCATTAAAATCATTAAAATTGATTAAGTTATAGTAATAACAACAAAATTAGCATTTTATAGCACTTTATATTGTACAAATTGCTTCCACATGCATTATTCTTCCTCTAGGTCAGGAACTAGATTCAGGGATGACACAGCTTCTGATTTGTGTAGCAGCATCTGGTGGCCAGTGTTTTTATAGCTCCCAGGATGCTAATGTATTTTGCTGGGGCCACATGACTGCATCCTCCAGATGTAGCAGAATTCATCAAAGATACAGAGAACAGAAAAAAAAAATCTGTGCTCTCAGAGCGGTTTTATTAACTGCAGACGGTTGGATGTCCAACGCCTCACCTTGCCCTCATAACACCCCACATGACTGGCTCTCTTTTGTTCACTTTACAAATGAGTTCCCATGGCTAGTACACGTTAACATGCAGATACCAAAGCCTGAGTCCTTTCTGAGGATTTGTAGTAGAGAGAAAGGACACAGACAGAGTCTGGGAGGCTGGGTACTAGATCCAGCTCCTTCGCTGTCCAGACCTCTCTCCATCTCTTTGGACTATCCAGCCTTTTTCAGAGTCTGTGGTCCTAAAGGAATCAGCAGTGCTTGGGTGTGGGATGAGAATTTTAAGCTTCGATGCAATGAGAGCCTAATACATGCTGTCAGCAATAGCAAGCTGTTTTGTTAACTATCAAATGAAATTGTTTATTCAATAATACTTTGAACCTAATTATCATTTCCACAGGACTCTGATTTCAAGAGCCCCTGATCAAGGCAGAAGACATCAGACTGTTGATGCAAATGGCCACAAGCGTTTAGTCCCAGGGGTCACACCCAGGCTCTTCGATCCTAGTCCGTGTCTCTGTATTTACGCAGCCCTCTCCCAGACATGCTTGAGCCTTGCTCTTCTCCCAGGGCCCTGGCAAAGGTCAGGCTCCCTTCCAAGAACAATAACACATCCTGCCCAGACTTGTCTCTGCCTTCAAGCAAAGGAAAACACCTGAGCCCCTAAAGATTATGAGAACTGTCTTAATAACAAAGGCTAAAAGAGTATTTAAAGGCTGTTTACAAGGCTTCCAGGAAAAGCTCAAATTCTGTATTAACTGCAGGTAAACATTTTTTTTTCATTGTTTTTTTTTTCCATTTATTTTTATTAGTTGGAGGCTAATTACTATACAATATTGTAGTGGTTTTTGCCATACATTGACATGAATCAGCCATGGATTTACATGTGTTCCCCATCCCGATCCCCCTCCCGCCTCCCTCTCCATCCCATCCCTCTGGGTCTTCCCAGTGCAAACACTGATGCAAGCCTCTGCAAAGCCCCAGCTTGATAGCCACAGCAGTGAACTCACAGTAGATTTCAGTCTCGTGGTCAGACTCAGCTTGCTAGATATTGCTCGGCTTTTATATTCCTCTCTGTCATTCTCTTACCATTATAATCATTTCAAATCCTCATGCCAGAGCATCAGATGAATGGATACACTAATCTATTCCATTTTCTTATTTCCCATGTGGAGCTGTCCTTCTAAACAGTCAAGAAATGAACCACAGGTAGTTGCATATGTTTAAATTGCTATCTTTACAATATACATACATTTTTTTTTAATGTATGTCTCCAACAGTTAAAAAATATTACCTGTATTGAATTTTGTGATATTATGACATTATGGCTTACCTGAAAGAAGGCTAAAAATAAATCAGTTTTCATAGGTGTATTATTATATGAGGTGCAAGTTATTGATTAGAGGCTGTGAGGTGCATAAGAAGCAGGCTTTTGCTTTTTTTTTTAACAAGTCAATACCTACCACTTGTTACAGAAGTGTCTCCCGTGTGTCTAAACAGAGAAAGCCCTCAATTATAGCCAAGGAGAGAGACACTCAGACACTGCACGCATACAGTTTTAAATGGCTGCCTTGCTGAATTAAGAAAGCCGCATGTTATTATTTCTTTTGCTCCTTTTATTTTCAAGGAAATAGTCTGACAGCCTGATTAATCCTCTGCCTCTAAATCAGCTGATTCTTAACATACAGAAACAAAAGCCTCCTTTTCTCCTTGGCCGCATCACCTGTTACCCAGCTATAGTGAGCTGTGACTGTGACAAAAATGGTGAAGATGGTAAGCAGCTGACTGGAGCCGGGAAACCATGATCATCACAGTTGTCTAGAGAATAAGCACCTACTTTTAGTTAAATGTGAAACTGAAAAAACCTGACCAAATTTAACTATCACCTGAAAAATTTAGCATGCCTTCCTGCCCTCCACATTGCTGCTAAGTCACTTCAGTAATGTCCGACTCTGTGCAACCCCATAGACGGCAGCCCACCAGGCTCCCCCATCCCTGGGATTCTCCAGGCAAGAACACTGGAGTGGGTTGCCATTTCCTTCTCCAATGCATGAAAGTGAGAAGTGAAAGTGAAGTGGCTTAGTCGTGTCCAACTCTTGGCGACCTCATGGACTGCAGCCTACCAGGCTCCTCTGTCCATGGGATTTTCCAGGCAAGAGGACTGGAGTGGGGTGCCATTGTCTTCTCCGCCCTCCACATTGGTGCCTTTCTAATCCATTCCTACACTGAAGGAAGTTGACCACGTCAACCCTCAGGCCACTAAAAATTTTTTTTACAGCTTTATTTAGATTTATACACCTTAAGACATTGAGATCTATTTATACAACATAAAATTCATCTATGTAGAATGCACAATTCAATAGTTTTTGCTATAGTTACAGACTTGAGCAGCCATCATCACAATGCAATTTTAGAACATTTCCATTATCCTCAAAGGAAACCTCATTTCCCAATCTTCCCTCACCCCAAGCTCTAGGCAACCACATAAATCTACTTCCTGGCTCTATAGATTTGCCTATTCTGGACATTCTGTTTAAATGGAATCTCAAATACGTGGTCTTTTCTGTCTGCTGTCTGGTTTCTTTGACAAAACATAATGTCAGGAGGCTTATTTATGTTGTAGTATGTATTAGATTTCATTTTTTAAATATCATTATTAAGACATAATTCATACACCATAAAATTCACCTATTTATAAAGTACATTCAATAGGTTTTACTATCCTTACAGAGTTGTGTGATCATCAGCACAATCAAACTTTAGTACATTTCATCACCCCAAAAAGAAATGCATACCTATTAGCAATCACTCCCCATTCTCCTCCACCATCACCCCTGTCCCCAGACAACCATTAATTTTACTTTCCTGCTGCTAAAAATGTCCTTATTCTGTACATTTATATAAATTGGATCATACAATATGTGATCATTTTACTAACTTCTTTCAGTTGGCATAACGTTTTCAAGGTTCATCCATGTTTTAGCATGCATCAGTATTTTATTCCTTTTTACTGTTTACTTTTTATTTTCATATAAATTTCCCTCTTATGGATATATCATATTTTATTTGTCCATTCATGAGCTGATGGAAATTTGGGTTGTTTCCATTCCTTTGGCTGCTATGAGCAGTACTGCTACAAGCATTATCATACAAGTCCTTGTGTGGACATATGTTTATAATTCTCTTGGGTACATATCTAGAAGTGGAATTGCTGATATGCGAACTATATGCTTAACATCTTGAGAAAGTGCCAAGCTCTTTTCTAAAGTGGTTGTATCATTTATATTCCCTCTAATAACGTACAATAGTTCATATATCTCCACATCCTTGCCACTATTCGTTATTACCAGTCCCTTTTATTATAGCCATTCTAGTGGAAATAAAGTGGTATCTCATTGTGGTTTTGATCTGCATGTACCTAGTAGTTAATGACTCAAAGAAAGCTGTGTGTTCTTCTCGATACTTTCAAATTTTAACTCTTACATGTTATGTTTATGATCCATTTTCAGTTGATTTTTCTGTATAAGATAAGGCCTAAGTTCATGTTACTTTTTTTAAACTATAAATAACTTTCTGCACCATTTGTTGGAAAGACTACTGTTTCCCCATTTAATTATCATGATCTCATGTCAAAAATCAACTGACTGTAAATGTGAGGATTTTTATTCCATTGGTCTATATGTCTATCTTTATGTCAAGGTTGTTTCATCTTCACTATTCTAGTATCTTCACTATTGCAGTAAGAAATCAGGAAATGTAAGTCCTCTGACTTTTTCTTTTTCAAGATTTTTTTTTTTTTAGCAATTCTGGGGTCCTTTCCATATAAATTTTAGGGTCAGCTCATCAATTTCTGTGGGGGGGGGGCACTGAAATTTTGATAAGGATTGTGTTAAATCTACAGAGCAGTTGGGGAATGTTTACATATTATCAATGTTAAGTCCATGTATCTGAGGACTCAAGTCATCTTTCCGGGGCCCTGTATCTGCCATTAAGATAAAAATCCATAAACAACAGGCTTCATCCAGCCCCTAGCTGACGAACCAGATCCCTCTTTTGTAGCAACCATCTCAACTGTTAACTCAAAATATACCACCAGCCACATAAACAGGCCTTCAGTTCCTTAAACACACAATGTTCTCTTTTACCTGCAGGTCCCTCCTCACTCTCATGGACACCACCTTCTCTGTGCTGTTACGTACTTTCTCCCATCTGTCGCATTTCCTGATTCCTGTTTTTTCCTGCATATCTCAGCTTACTTTTCACTTTCTCTGAGGCTTGTATCCTGAGATACACAGCCCTGTCACTACAGTCTGCTCACTCACTTTTCCTTATACTCACATGGTGGACTTGAGGTTACTTCATGGAAAGCAGGTTGATCAAAAAATATCTTGGTTGAAATGGACACCAATGGTCAGTGACCCCTATTTTAGTCAGTACTAGAAATTTTGGCAGTTTTATAACTGTTCATATGTTTTTGAACATTTTTATCACTTTTCATAAAATTTTCAGGATTTCGTTCCTAGTATTTTTTCCCAGACTACTCTACCAGCTTATACATTTTATACATTTTGAATGATTGCCCCTCAAGATGTACATGTCTCAATTTCTAGAACCTGGAAATAGGTTTTATTACATAGCAAGAGAGACCTTGCAGAAGTAATTAAGTTAATGTTTGCATTATCCATACAGGTCCAATAATGTAATCTTAAGTGTCTTCATATGGGGGGAAATACAGGAAGATATATGCCAAAGAGAAGGCAAAGTGACAAAAGCAGAGATCGGAATGCTGACAGTCTCTAGAAGCTGGTAAATGCAAAGAAATAGATTCTCCATTCAGAGCCTCCAAAAAGAACCAGCCCGGTTGACATATTGACTTGAGCCCAGTGAGACTGGTTTGAGACTTCTGATCTCCAGAACTGTAAGAGAATGACAGTGCTGTTTATTAAATGTGTGGTAATCTGTTGTAGCAGCAGTAGGTTACAGTCTAATGAGTTGGAAATAACCTAATATCCAACGAAAGGACTGTTAGGAAACAGCCGGGATATCCAACAAGAGGGGTTAGTTAGAAACAAGCTGAATGTCCACAGGATGGAGATGGTTATATATAACTTCTGATAATTTTCAAAAGATTAGGTGTGATGCAATCATTTTTAAAATATATTAAAAGTGCTCTAGAAGGCTATCTATCAAGCTATTAAAGTTATAGAATAATGAGTATTTTTTTTTTTTTGTCTTGTTTCTTGTTTTGAGGTTTCTGTGGAGTTTGGGGGTTTTGTTTGGGTTTTTTTTTTTTTTTGGTGTCTTTGGGTGGATACAAACAAATAATGGGTACTTTTTATGCTAATTTTTTAAACTGCAATGAGCCTAAGGCTGTATTATTTTTGTAATAATAAGAAAGAAAGGCAGTAAAATAAACTTCAGCAGTGAATGAAAAAAGAAAATGAAGGAAAGGATTTGGAATTTTAAGAGCTTTACTGGATTCTATTTCTTAATTTTTAATTTATATGCATATAGCTTTCCCATGTTATTTGTTCAGCATTGTTTTCAAGAACTTTTCTAACTCATAAATTGGTTGAAAATGAATACTTCTACTCTCCAGTTTGTATTTTTTATAGCTTTTGTATGTACCAGACATATCATATTAGAACCTCTGCTGCATAAATGGGTATTTGTGCTATAAGACACAGTGCCTGTATAAAATGATCATTTAGATGATAAGAGTCAACTAAACTAAATAATTTTAAAATGAAGTAATATGCAATAAAATATTGAATTACAGCCTTGGCTTTTAGGAGAATAATGTGGTAGTATTTGATAAAACCACACACACAGATTTGCGCGTGCTTAGATTATTTATCCACATCAGGATCTCCCAACTATTAGTTCAAAACGCACCCAAGTAATAACAACAGTGACAGCAATGGTAATAATGTTAACAATAACAGTTTCATATTCCACAGTATATTTGTCTCATTGCTTGCCAATTCTTGCAAAAACTGTATGCAACAAATACTATTTTTCTGTTATTCCCATTTTGTAAATAAGAACCTGGAGCTCAGAAAGTTGAGCAATATTCTCAAGATCACAAAGGTCCTTGCTGGTGTCAGTGAATGTTCTAGTCAGTGACCTGCGCAGCACACATAGCCCAGCTGCCTATCTGTCTTTAAAAACAAAAAGTGGGAGGCATCACCAGTCATTCCCCCACTCTACTGTGGATTTCCAGTGAGAATGAAAATGTGGCCAGAAACTGCTCACTGACATCTGCTCAAGGCTCAAGAAATTTCTAGTGCCTAAAGGGTCAGGCCGGTCAGTTTATTTTTAAGAGAAGTAGGTTACTGCTCAACTTGCCAGTGAAAGTGAAAGTGAAGTCGCTCAGTTGTGTCCAACTCTATGCTACGCTATGGACTGTAGCCTGCCAAGCTTCTCCAGCTATGGGATTTTCCAGGCAAGAATACTGGAGTGGGTTGCCATTTCCTTCTCCAGGGGAATCTTCCCAACTCAGGGATCAAACTTGGGTCTTCTGCATTGCAGGCAGACTCCTTACCGTCTGAGCCACCAGGGAATCCCCCAACTTGCCAGAGTGACTTCTAATGTTTATGCCATACATCAATATGATACAGCAGAATCAGAATTTATAATGATTAAAATGTGCACTAAATATAACTTTATTTTCCACAACTGTCCTCATCCTGCTCCAGCTTGCTCTGGCTCCGTTTCTGCTGATGGTCATTGAGGTGGAGTTGGGATAATGTTGTGGAGGAACACTTGATTCTGCCAAATAAAGGTAATAATAGCATTTCTTTGCATTTTATATGCTCTCTTAAGGTAAAGACCTAGTGTATTTCAGATTTAGACTCTTCATTATGATGGTTTCTTTCCTTTTAAGGGATCCCCTAACCAATTTTCCTTTCCTCTTAGTTCAAAAGAAGTTGATGACAAGGTGGGGAAGAACCTCTGGCCCATGCGCCATCTTCTGGGTCTTTGCAGGCCTTCCCGCATTGGGTCACTGTTGTGGCTTTCATATTGGTATCCACCAACAAGGCTGCAGACCTCCAGTCATGCCTCCATTCACAAGGCCCTGGACTCTGTGACCTCTTTTCCCATGACTCCAGGTTGCTTGGAACCTATCAGTCCTCTCAGCTTCCAAATCCCTTTCCACTTCATACAGTCTTCCATCACTTGTGACTTTCCAGTGTGTGCTGGCCACAGGGAACAGAGGCACTGTGTTAGGCCCATCCATGGAAACATCTCTCCCTACATTCACTTCTGAATTAAGCCCATGCAATGGTGCCACGTTGAACAAGGCACCATCACAAACCCAGGGCTTCCCTCCACAGCCTACAGTCCTCAATGCATATGCTCTCTGACAGCCCCAAACCTGTTTAGATGTTTAGCCCCACCCAATCCATGTTCAACCCTGAGAACATAAAGACCAAGAAACACTTATCTGGCCCTCCTCTTTTTTTCAGCCCCATTATTCCTCCAGTACCAGAAAGACTTTCTAATTACTTTCCCTTCTAAAAACACCTTTCCTTATGTCATAACCTCTTTATTACCAATCACATGAGCTTCTTTCTACAGGTGGATATCTTTTCCCTTTCATGGCATAAAAAGCCTCATGATCTGGCCCTGATAGTGGAAGGATGACCAGAAAAATTTTTTAATTACCAAGAGGCAAGAACATGAGGAATCTTTTTCCCCTCATTTCACCCAGAAAGCTGCTTCAAGGGCTCCCCTTGGAGGACCCTTCTCTTACTGTTCATTGAATTGTGTCCCCTACAAATTCACATGTGGAAGCCCTAATGCCCAGTGTGATGCTATTTGAAGATGGGGCCTTTACAAGGTAATTAGGGATAGATGAGGTCATGAGGGTGGGGCCTCCATAAGAGAATGAGTGCCTTTTAAAGAAGAGACACCAGAGAACACACTCTCTTTTCTTTTCCACCATGTGAGGACACAGAGAAGGGGGCCTTCACCAGATCAGAATCACACCAGTACCTAGAGCAGAGAGAAAGACAAAAAAAAAAAAAAAAAAGAAGAAGAAATGTTTCTTTTACAATAGTGCTGGTTAAGTATGAGGCTCTGTCTCCAGGATTTAGAAGCCTGGCTCTATCAGTTCCTAAATGTATAGCCTTTGGCAAGTTACTTAACTATCCTATATTTGTTTTCTAATATGTGAAAAAACAGACAATACTCAGCTTGTTATGAGGATGGAGCATGACTGTGACTCAACATAGGTACTGTCACACAACGAAATGCCTAGCTAACATTAGAAATTAACAGTGTGACTTTGTCCCTGAGGTGTTAAAGCAGTCTTCACTCAGGGTATTAAGTTTCATATAAGAAATTAAACATAAAACACTATTCACAGGTGAATAGCAGAAAAAGGACACTAAACAAGGATAATCATTGTTTTCATTTCCTACAACACCCGTAAAATTCTGCCTTCAGTGTATTAGATCTCCTTGTAGGAGGCGATTGCTGAGATGCCTGACTAACCCTAGATGGCAATGTTGGATTGGGTAGAATTCATTAAGACCTTGGAAAGTGGGTTCCGGCTTTCTGAGAAAGGACATAATTCAAATCAACCTGACAGAATCTTAGGTGAAGATGTCGGCTGTGTCATATACATACACATTAAAACCAACCAGAAGATAAATAAAAAAAAAATATTTACACACTTTAAATGATCTATTGAATACTATATGTTTTATTAGCATTGAAAATGTTTTTTTTTATATTTTAATAAATGCTATTATCAGTACATAGTTTTCTATGTACAACTTTTAAGTGTTCAGTAATATCTGATTATTGTAGTTTAATTGTCTGAGTCATTTTGGAATGGACCAGAAACACTTTGAAACCTGGCTAAAATAATTTATCTGGTTGTTCAAATGCAGTTCAGCTAAATAAGCTAAAACATTTTCTTGGATCATAGTCATGCTCCCTGATTAAAGTTTATTAAATAACAAAATATTGTCACATAACTGTCTTGAACCAAATGCAATTCTTTAGAAACTACCATTATGGAGAGATCTGGGGCAGAAATTTTAATTTAGTGAGATACATATAATAACTTATATTGGTCTATGATAGTCCTTTGTTCATTGGTTTATTCATTCAAACTGTAGTTGAAAGAGATCTTCAAAATAAGCCAGATTTGTAATTCCAATAACCCAGAGCAGAAAGCATAATTTTTCCATTTTCCTCTAAACCTAGCAGTCTAAATAATAAATATGTGTTTAACTTAATTAAATACCCAAATGATATTTCTACAGTGCCAGAAATATATTTTCTCTTAAGAACAAAAGTTATTACCACCCTCAACACTACCAGAGTCTTATTTATAGTATTAATTCACCATCTATGAAGAAAGGGCTTGGTTAGCAAACCTCAGACTAGTCCCTATAGAATTAAGAATGTGTGGAGGCTTAAGCAAGAAGACTACAGCATTTAGAACCAGAGGCAGAGCTGCTCCCCTGAAGGCTATCTGTCTTTGTAATTAACATAGTCTACTACTTTGGTTTTGCAGAGTAACAGTTCAGTTGCTCAGTTGCGTCTGATTCTTTGCGACTCCATGGACTGCAGCACACCAGGCTTCCCTGTCCTTCACCAACTCATGGAGCTCGCTCAAACTCATGTCCATCGAGCCGGTGATGCCATCCAACCATTTTATCCTCTGTCGTCCCCTTCTCCTCCTGCCTTCAATCTTTTCCAGCATCAGGATCTTTTCAAATGAATCCGTTCTTCGCATCAGGTGGCCAAAGTGTTGAAGCTTCAACTTCAGCATCAGTCCCTCCAAAGAATGTTCATGGTTAATTTCCTTTAGGATTGACTGGTTTGATCTCCTTACAGTCCAAGAGACTCTCAAGAGTCTTCTTCAACACCACAGTTCAAAAGCATCAGTTCTTTGGTGTTCAGCTTTCTTTATAGTCCAACTCTCACAACCATACATGACTACAGGAAAAACCATAGCTTTAACTAGAAGGACTTTGTTGGAAGAATAATGTCTCTGCTTTTTAATATGCTGTCTAGGTTGGTCATAGCTTTTCTTCCAAGGAGCAAGTGTCTTTTAATTTCATGGCTGTAGTCACCATCTGCAGTGATTTTGGAGCCCAAAAATATAAAGTCTACAGAGTATACATTTGAGGAAATGCAAACAATATTCTAAGAAAAAAAATCTTTTTTAATTTTTGGGGCAATTCTTTCAAAACAAAGGAGAGGACTTGAAAAACCTTCCACTCCTTGAGTTCTAGCAAATTCCACTCCCCATCACTGGAACGTGAGGACACTGTACCATGTGCTCAGTTGCTCAGGCATGTCCAGCTCTTTGCGACCCTGATAGACTGTAGCCCATCAGGCTCCTCTCTCCATGGATTCTCCAGGCAAGAATACTGGAAAGATTAGCTAAACAAACTACTTTTATTTCCTCCACGCCCAAACATCATTTCATTAGGGACAGTCAGACTGGGGAGACAATCAGGACTGGAGGCAGAACAAGACCTTGCATTCAAGTCCCAGCTCTGCTACTAGTTAATCACTTCTCCAAGGGGAGAAGTGATTAAGAGCTCCCAGGTCCAGACTCCTTTAAGCACTCCGACAGTCCCCTCTCTAACTGTCACCACATCTGCAGTTACCTTACTCCCTACCCGCCACCCGTCAACTTCACTGATGAAATGGAAGCTCAGAAGCGCCACCTCGAGGCTTCATATTAGCACAACCACCTCCAGCATCTGATCACCGGGGAACCTGCGGCTACAACTGCCCCTGCTTGTGACACCAGAAACGTTGTGAGATGTAAAGTCAGCAGACATGCATCAGGTTATTAAGAGTTCCTTCAAAGTGTTGCTAAGCTTACTACCAAAGAGTAAGCATTCAAGTTCCAACTTCAGACACAAACTACGCCCAGAAACATCTCCTTCCCCAGGATAACGGAGACAATGGCATGGGGCTGGGCTTCATTTTCCGAGTAAGTGTCCCTTGGGGAGATTCCGTGTGGCCTTTCTTATTCTGCTTACCACTTTGGACAACCCTAATCATCACAGATATTTTAATTGGAGCCAATGTGAAAAGGGAAAAGCATCAATCCTTGATTCCAGAAGGTTCCACATCCTCTACACAAAGGTGACTACCACCATCTCTGCATATTCTGAACACCTCATTCCAAAGAGTATGAAATAGAACCTAAGTCTTATTAGCTTCAAGGCCCTTGCTTTTTGCATGAAACCTGCTGATGCAAGACCACTGGAGGTTTTAAATACTAACCTCTTCAAAAAGAGGCTCTTGATAGACATCATACCTGCATGGACCTAGCACACATTCAAACTCTACAGCCATGACCTGCGCTTCAAACAGCATGAGGACATGTAAATATAAGGAAGGTTTTCAATTCCTTTAATACATAAAATGGCAAAGGAAATTACTTTTCAGAGTACACACATTAAACGGAATCTTTTCAAGCAGATTTCTATTTAGACAATTATTTGCAAACACTAGAAATAACATGTTCTATGAGCGGTCACCAGATGGATCCAACATTTGCACAATATTCAGATGAAAGTCCTGATGAATGCTAAGTCACTATAATGTTCACGTGAGTGTGTGTGTTTGAGCCTAATTTAAAACTCAAATCCTCCACTTCCCCCAAGAAGAAGGGTTGTTAGTTTATAGAAAGCTTTCTGGATATTAAGTATAAACATGTTTCAATGAGAAAAATCTGTCTTTCATTTCCAGAATTGGTGGTAATGAGAGGGACAGAGTTAACATACTATTTAGGTTTCTTTTCAGAGGCATTTTCCCTGGTGATTTTACAGAGTCTACATCTCGTCTTCCTGACCAGACTCAGTTCCTGAGGACTAGGTCTGGGCTTTCTACCTTCTTCATGTTCCTCTTAGGTGGCTATAGGAGAAGCTGACACTTAATGAGCTTCTACTATGTGTTGAGAGCCTACCACTTCCTCACCTAATTGTTTTTCAATAACTCCAAGCACAAACACTTCTGTAATTTTAAGTAAAATGAGACACAGAAAGTTAAGACACGTACCCAAGATCACAAGGCTGGATGAGAGCAAATTTAATGCTTGAGCTACTATGTGACTCTGCTGTCTACCCACTATACTGTAATATACTATTATATGCTATACCACAACACGCTATGCCCCACTCCAGCAGTGTGAGAAGTAGCTGATGTTTACTAAAACCTAACAGTAAAGACTGGGCCTTCCTAGGTGGCACAGTGGTAAAGAGTCCACCTACCAAGGCAGGAAACACCAGAGACGTGAGTTCAATCCCTAAGTCAAAACGATCCCCTGGCGTAGGAAATAGTAACCCACTTCAGTATTCTTTGCTTGGAAAGCTCCATGGACAAAGGAGCCTGGCAGGCTACAGTACATAGGATCACAAAAGTGTCAAACACAACTGAGCAACCTCGCACACACGTGTGCACACACACATACACACCCCCCATTACTGCTGAGTGAGAATTTAAGTCAGAGATAAAAGGCACCCCATTTCTTTCTTCTTCTTCCAAGAACATCAACTCTTTATTCAACAATTTGAAAAGCCATGTAGCAAATTTACAAGAGAATGAAACTTAATTTCAGCATTTACTCATCTCATAGACCTGTGATCAGAGAAGTCCAAACACACAATACCAGTGCTCATCGTGGAAGGAAGAAGACAACCTAACCATTTCCTGGTGAGGGCTAGAGCCACATACTTGACACATGTGCTCAGAAAATAGTTACTAAATGAATGAAGGACTCAAAACTAAGGCACAAATCTTGCCCTGGTAAGTACTATGAAATCACTTAAAATACTCCTAAACTAGAAACATTAACTTGAAGCATAAGCTTCTGAAGAAACTGATGTGTAAGATTCCTTTTTTGAAGTCATAAATCCTGGCACGGTGAGTGTGACATCTCTTTCTTTGGCTGGGGAAGCATGCAGAGGAGACTTCCCTCGTTTTCTTAGGCCCCAGGGGCCTCAGGCTGCAGTGTTTTGTTACAAGTTGGCTGAATTTCTCAACTTTAAAGACTGAACTAATAAAAAGTATTTAGAAATCCAAATGGCAAAAGAAAGTGAAAAGATCCAGTAAATCCAGCCTGCTGGGAGGCCCTCTGCTGAGCAGACGGTGTGCCCCCATCCTTATCCTGCGTGTGTGTTCTCTCTAAATATCGCAGTGGTGCAGAAATTTAATATGGCAAGGGCTAGAAGGGGCTTCCCAGACTTTGCGAATGAGAGGCAGAATGACTCTTTAGAGACCTAGAGGTGGGTTTATCATTAACACAGTTCCTCGGAGGGTGCTTCACACACTTAGCCAGATCTGCACAGAGAGGATTAATGTAAAAGCAGGCAGAAAATGAAGGCAGGGGGCAAAGGAGACTTGTAAAATCCAACCACCATCTGCTGTTTCAAATCCAGCAGCACCGAGGGAGTTTAATTTGCAGAAATTTTCCTTCTGGTTTCAAAACTGTTTAGGTAAAGATGGAGTAGGTCACCTGGGAGTTATGCACAAGAGGGCTTTACTTAGTGGAGATAAATGAATGAACACCCAGAAAACAACAAAACAGGAAGATCACAAATGTGTGCCTTGATAATAAGATATTACAACAGTTAGATTAGTGTTTGGCAGTTGTGTTGCTCAAGTCAGGGCAAACCATGGAATTTACTCCACCTTTACCCAAAAAAAAAAGTCTACAAGAGCTATCTTTGACCAAAACTTAAAGGAATAGTAACTCTTTTTTGTTGACGTCTTTGATAACTTTAGGTTTATAGAATTGAATGAATCATGTTCCTCATTCACAGTATGCTGTCATCCACAAGGCTACTATATTCTATTTCAGTTTGTTTTATTTTACATCTCTTTATTCCCCATTCCCAGTCCCAATCTCTTCCCAGGTGGTATAGACACCCAACTCTGGTACATTTGAAGTATGATCTTTCATACATATTTACTTAGATATATGTATATCTATATTATGATAAGTAAATCTTGCTTATATCAAGATTTTTCCTATTGCATAGCATTCCATTAAATGCATGTACCACATTTCATTTAGACATTCAGATGTAGATAGACACCTATGTTATTTCTGACCTTTGTTAGAACAAGTAATACTGCCATGAACTTTCTCATAAGTCTTTCTTAGGGCATCTTTTTGTAGAACCATGCAAGTGGTTTTCCAGATGTTGACATTCCTCTGGGCGTGGAATTTCTAAGCATAGTATATGCATGTCCTTAATTTCACTCTGCAGGGCCAAGGTGGCTCATTAGAATGGCTGTTTATATTTCTACCAGCACAGGAAAATTCTCATATCCCCACGTCTTTTTCAGTATTTGATGATACCTGATTGATCATTCTTGCCAACTGGACTGCTGGAAAATGTAGTCATTTTAAATTGCATTTTTCTGACTATATTAACTTACAGATATTTAATAATTATACGAGTTTCCTTCTCTATTAATTACTTATTAACAGTCTGTTTTCTGACTTTTCTTGCTATAAATTAAAACTATGTTCAAGAATCCCTTGAATATTCTAGATAATAATTTTTTGTTGGTATGACACATTGAAAATAGCTTTTCTAATCTCTTTTCCTATAGGTTGCTTGTCTATGATGGCCATTGTTGAATAGGGATCCTTGATTTTGGCAGAAAATAATTTTTAGGGTTGACTGTAGACTATCTGGAGTCTCATTTATGAAATCTCTTCTCAAACAAAGTGACAAAAATACTCTTTTGCATTTTCTTTCATACACTTTACAGTGCTTTCCATATTAAGGTCTTTAATCCATCTAGATTCCACGTGGAGAACGGGAGATTCATGCTAACTCCCAAGGGTTTTGATGAAAGCCATGCAGCTCCAGTCAACTTAAGCAAATTCAGGAATGTCAGCAAAAAATGGAAAAATTTCTCATTTTTCAAGAGAAACCATAACCTGTAGTCTTTGTATGTAACATTTCCTGATATTTAGAACATATATATGAGCCTAGACTCATCCTTGTGAGCCACCAGCTGGTGACCTTTGAGTCACAATTTCTCTTTAATAATTTGACCTGACCTTTGTAGATTTGTACTCTAGTTATCACCAGAACAAGCAACTTCTGTTTCACTGCTTTGCATTTTCTCTATCCCTTTATTTAACTGAGTGTACCTGCCCCTAACCTGTCCCTAATTCTCCCCATTTAGTCATTTTTATCCCCATCTTTGTATAGACAAAATGACGAACCATCCCTCAGTCAACTTATTTCCTTGTCATCACACAAATACAACGTGGTGTTAACAGGGATAGTCACATGCATCTCACAAACCAACTCTGATGTGGCATAAAAGAGGAGTTATTTTTTCACCAACTGTCTCACAATGCAGATTCCAGGAATGTATATGCCTACACCAGGGATTGACTGGAGAGAGCTGTTTTATAAATACCTTGAAAACAAGTGCTGTGTCTTCACTCCCACTCAGCGCCCAGGAGTTCCTCACAAAAGCATTTAATGGAGGATTCCTTTGTCCCTGCATCCTCTAGCAAGTGAATGCTTAAAAAAAAAACACCAAACCTCGAAGCAGGTATGGAGGTGGCCAACAGAAAGTTTGCACAGTGGCAAGCACATCCTGGAACAACCTGGATAAGAGAACTCCGGCTGGCCAACTTACAACAAACCAGAGAAGAACTTGGTAGAAACTTTGGTAAATTACATTCATATTCAAAATATCTGACACCCTCTCTGTAGGAAGATTACTTCCACCGTGTGGATGTCGTATGTGGCCATGTGACCTGTAATATTCTTCCCTGGAGCCACCATATTGAGTTCGGGAGTAGCCACATGACTTGCTTTGACAAAGACACGTGAACAGAAGTGCTGCTTTTGAGCAAAACTTTCTCTCTTCGTTTGACTCACACATCACAGAAGAGCCCACTCCTTCAACCTGAGTCACAGAGTAAAGATGACATGGAACAAAGCCTGGACTGACTTGCAGTGGAAATGTTTTATGAGTGAGAGGCAGGCCTTTGTGGTCATAAGCCACTCAGATCCTGGGGCCATTTGCTGCCACAGCTGACTGAACTTCAGCTGACACACAGAATTTACTACAAGGTCATGATACCTGCATTTCAGACATTTTCCTTCCATAATTAATAGTGATTTATGTTGTTTCACCAGTTCCCTTCTACTAAGCATACCACTTAATGTCCTTGAAGAGTGCTTTGAGAATTTAGGAGCAAGTTAAACTTAAAAAGTGTTTAAAGAGTTCTTTCATGTGCCAACTTCTACTTTCCAGTGTGGCATGTAAAATATTTAGAAGTCACCACTCTGCTAACAAGTAAAAAAACTAAGCAAATGGAAAAATCAACAGTTCTTCTTAGAGCCATCAGAAAAGAGAAGTCACAGGGCAAATTGCTACCCTTAAAACTGTAGAGATAGACAGGCAGATATGGAGAATCACAACTTACCAGAGCAGAAACAGGAGAGCTGACATCTCCACAGAAGCCAGGTCCAGGGTAGGAAAACCTGGAACTGTAATTGATGAATGGCTGGAGGCTCACTGTGGACAACGCTGAGAGTTAAAACTACAGGTGGTGAGGGGACCCACACACTTTTGCAAGTTTTATCTCCTGGAGCTGAATCAGGTTTTCATAGTGAGTATAAGAAGAAAATCCTCTAATGCTTCCAGCAGGGGGAAGAGAAATTGAACTATTTTGAAATACAGTAGAATATTTTTTTTTAACAAGGCCAGCCCTTGAGAGAAATTGTTTTACCAGAGCCCAACCTACTGGGGTTTTATCAGAGCCTAACTGGTCTGGGTGAAGGGAAAGTACTCTTGCCTGGAAAATCCCATGGACGGAGGAGCCTGGTAGGCTGCAGTCCATGGGGTCGCGAAGAGTTGGACATGACTGAGTGACTTCACTTTCACTTTTCACTTTTATGCATTGGAGAAGGAAATGGCAACCCACTCCAGTGTTCTTGCCTGGAGAATCCCAGGGATGGGGTCGCGCAGAGTTGGACACGACTGAAGTGACTTAGCAGTAGCAACTGGTCTGGGTGAAGGGAAATGGCCAACTCCAGCTCACAGTGGCCATCCCGTCCCACCTAAGGGGGTGAGGAGTTGAAGGGGCAGGAAGAGAAGCACTTGCGGGGTTCACAGCTCTGGCCACAGGCTCAGGACTAGTGAACACTGCCCTCACTCCCACACCTTACCACCATATCACTAAAGGCGTATTTGTTGGAGTTCCTTTCATTCAGTGTATTAAGGTTGGTTTTCAACAAAATTACAAGGCATACCAAAGGCAAAGAACATAATTTGAAGAGACATAGCAAGCATCAGAACCAGACTCAGTTATGGCAGAGATATTAGAATCCCCAGATCATGAATTTGAAACATCTATGATTAATATGCTACAAACTCTAATGGAAAAAATAGACAACATGCAGGAACAGATGGGTAAAGCAAGCATAGAGATGGAAATTCTAAGAGGGAACCAAAAAGAAATGCTAGAAGTCAAAAACACTGTAACAGAATAAAGAATGCCTCCAGTGGGCTTATTAGTAGACTGAGCACAGCTGAGGAAAAAATCTCTGTGCTTGAAGATATAGCAAGAGTTCCATTACTAGGGGCTTTTAATATAAATAATGGGAATTTTAAAAACATAGAAACCTTGCCATTTGCAATCCTCAAGTTTCAGAATGTCATCTTCATTGGGCAACTTCTGTTTGAGCATCATTTAAAATTATGAGATGTGAGAATTTGAAAAAAACCCAGCCAATTGCACCTCTGAACACTTCAACATCTGTTCCTGCCAGCCAAAAAGTGAGGTTTCCCCTTGCTGTTACATTTGTCACCTTCTGTGTAAAAATAGAGGACCAGCAGCGTGGTAAAAATAAAGCACTAGAACACTAGTAAATTATCTTACAATATTCTCCCCAACATCCACTTGTCCTGAAGCTCTAAAGACAGTTTTGCCAACAAATAAAGATTTGGTTTCTCTTAGCTAGAGAAATACACACAGGTGAAATCTACATAAATATCTATAGGTTTTTTTCTTTCATTTGTATTGCTGAAAATTCTTCTTTACATCCTATCTGGCTTCCTGGAAAGAGTCCCCTGTGGGCATCCAGTTGTCACACTAAGTACTTAAACATTCCATAGTCATTTTATAAGAATACTGAATCATGTCTAAAGTTTGACACTGACATTTATGAAGTTTATAATATTCTAAACTAATGATTAAAGTGGAAACACTGGGAAAATTTAGGACTTCAGGATGATAACCAGTGATATTCAACAGTGTGTGTGTGGGTGTGTGTGTGTGTGTATGTTCAGCCATGTCCAGCTCTTTGCAAGTCCATGTACGATGGCCTGCCAGGCTCCTCTGTCCATGGAGTTTCCCTGTCAAGAATACTGGTGTGGATTGCCATTTCCTATTTCAGGGGATCTTCCCAACCCAGGGATCAAACCTCTGTCTCTGGCATCTCCTGCAACTGGCAGACAGATGCTCTACCACTGAGCCACCTGTGAGGCCCTCAACAGTAAGTAGCACCTGCTTTTTTAAAAGGCTTATAAACATATTATTTTTCCAGGCTTTTAACTTAATGGACCTTATCATTTGGGGATTTCTGAAAAGGAATTTGAGTTTGGGTTTTACAGGCCCACTGGCCTCATCACCAAGTTACTCTCACAGTACCTGGGACTAACAGCTACATAACTCATGAACACATAGGCTGGCACCTTGGGAATCCTTGTCCTTTGCACTATACTACAGTGTCTCTTTTGGAGAACAGAAGAAGAGGATATACTTCTCCAATACATTCTATGAAGTAAATATAAACTCAAGATCAAATCAAACAAGTGGCATATATGAAAGGAATATTATCAACCAATGAACATAAAGCCACTCATGAACATAACTGCAAAAATCTCAAACAAAACATTAATATAACAAACCCAGAAAAATGATAATATAGTTGACCTTTGAACAACTTGGGGGTTGGAGCATCTCCCTCTCCCCCAGAAATAAAAAATCTGCATTTAAATTTATAGTCAGCCCTATGTATATATCATTACACATCCACAAATTCAAAGAACTTTGGATCATGTAGTACTGTAATGTATTTACTTTCAAAAAAATCTGCATAGAAGTGGATCTGTGCAGTTTAAACCCATGTTGTTTAAGAGTCAACTGTACATTTTGACCAAGTTGGATTAATACCAGAAACGCAAGGATAGTTAAAGTCAATAAAATCCATAAATGTATTTATCATGTTAACAGACTGAAAAAGAAAAACCTTACATATAATAACTTCAACAGATGCATAGTAAGCATTTGATAAAATTTAATATACAATCATGATTTAACAACAACAAAACTCTCTTACCAAACTAGGAATCAAAGAAACTTTGCTGAGTTCCATGATGACCTAGTGATTAGGATTCCAGACTTTCACTGCCTTGGCCTGGGTTCAATCACTGGTCAAGGAACATCCCACAAGCTGTGTAGCATGGCCAGAAAACAAAAACAAAAAACTTTTTAAAAAAAAAAAAGGAAACTTGCTTACCTTGAAAAAAATACTTATAAAGACTAAAGATCATGAGCAAACATAATTCTTAATGATAAAAGTATTCCCTGAAAATCAAGAAAAATATAAATATACCCTCTGTTATGAACTGCATCCCCTCAAAATTTGTATGCTGAAGTCCTAACTCCCAATGTTACTGCATTAGCGATAAGGCCTGTAAAGATGTAATAGAAGTTAAGTGATATTATAAGTGAAAAAGTGAAAGTGAAAGTCACTCAGTCATGTCTGACTCTTTGTGACCCCATGGACTATACAGTCCATGGAATTCTCTAGGCCAGAATACTGAAATGGGTAGCCTTTCCCTTCTCCAGGGGATCTTCCCAACCCAGAGATCGAACCCAGATCTCCCACATTGCAGGCGGATTCTTTATCAGCTGAGCCACAAGGGAAGCCCAAGAATACTGGGGTGGGTAGACTATCCCTCCCCCAGGGGTTCTTCTTGGATCTTCCTGACCCAAGAATGGAACTGGGGTCTCCTGCATTGCAGGTGGATTCTTTACCAGCTGAGCTACCTAGGGCCCTCAGCTGACAGACCTAATGTTTTCATAAAAGAGGAGGAGACCCCAGCACTCACTGTCCCTTGCTATGCACAGAGCAGAGATCATGTGAGGACACAGCCAGAAGGTGGCCTGAAAGCCGGGAAGGAGGCCTCACCAGAAGACAAGCTTGCCGGCTCCTCTACCTGAGACTTCCAGCCTCCACACCGGCAAGACAGAAATGCCTGTTGTTTAAGCCACTCAGTCTGCGCCGTTTAGTTATGGCAGCCCCAGCAGACTAGGACACTCTCAACAGTTGTTTCAGTTTGGCTCTGAATTGCAGGCCTCAGCCAGATGGATTAACAGAACACTCGGTGACTTCAGGATATGGATGTGAGCAATACAAAACAGTGCTATGCAGAAAACAAAACATCAATGACTTTGAAAAGCCAAGCCACAACCTGGGAGATGATATTAGCAACACATACATCTAACAAAGAATCAACACCAAGAATAAAGAACTCCTACAAATGGAGATCAGTCCTGGGCGTTCATTGGAAGGACTGATGCTGAAGCTGAAACTCCAATACTTTGGCCACCTGATGCGGAGAGCTGACTCATTGGAAAAGACCCTGATGCTGGGAGGGATTGGGGGCAGGAGGAGAAGGGGAAGACAGAGGATGAGATGGCTGGATGGCATCACCGACTCGATGGACATGAGTTTGAGTAAACTCCGGGAATTGGTGATGGACAGGGAGGCCTGGCGTGCTGTGATTCGTGGGGTCGCAAAGAGTCGGACACGACTGAGCGACTGAACTGAACTGAACAAATCAGTAAGAAAGGATACAATAGAAAAATGTGCAAAAGACATCAGCAGATGTTTCAAGGAAAAAAGAATGGTGAATATAGAAAAATGATCTCAAAGAAATACAAATTAGATACCACCGTACACTCACTAGTGTGTGCAATTTATCTTTGGACTCAGTCTTTCCCTGTTTCCTGGGTACAATACAGTTTTAAGACACACATAAATGCATTTAGCTGCTAATCAATAAAGGCACTGGAGCAGTGACTGTGAGGAGATGCCCCACATCCAAAGGCAGAGAAGCCCCAGCAAGATGGTAGGAGGGGTGAAATCACCTTTACAATCAAACCCCACACACACCAGAGATGCTCAGAGGGCTCAAACAAACTTGTGTGCACCAGGACCCAGAGACCCCACAGAGACTGAGAAAGAACTTGTGTCTGAGCATCCCCTGTGGAGGTACGGGTCAGCAGTGGGCTGCCGCAGGCTCAGGGGCTCTGGGTGCAGACTTGGGTATGGCATAAGCCCTCTTGGAGGAGGTCGCCATTAACCCACCATAGAGCTTCCAGAACTTACACAGGACTGGGGAAGTAGACTCTTGGTGGCACAAACAGAACCTTGTGCACCAGGACCCAGGGGAAAGGGGCAGTGACCACACAAGAGACTGACCCAGACTTGCCCGTGAGAATCCAGGAGTCTCCCATGGAGGCGTGGGTCAGCAGTGGCCCGCTGCAGGGCTGGGGGCACTGAATGTCACAGTGACGCATGGGACCTCTTGAAGGAGGTCGCCATTACCTTCATTACCTCCACCATAGTTTGGCCCCAGGTAAATAACAGTTCCAAAGAATAGCAAGGAGAGATAAGAAAGCCTTCCTCAATGATCAGTGCAAAGAAATAGAGGAAAATAGAATAGGAAAGACTAGAGATCTCTTCAAGAAAATCAGAGATACCAAGGAAATATGTGTTTGTTGCACTCATCTCACATGCTGGTAAAGTGATGCTTAAAATTCTCCAAGCCAGGTTTCCGCAATATGTGAACTGTGAACCTCCAGATGTTCAAGCTGGTTTTAGAAAAGGCAGAGGAACCAGAGATCAAATTGCCGACATCTGCTGGATGATCGAAAAAGCAAGAGAGTTCCAGAAAAACATCTACTTCTGCTTAATTGACTATGCCAAAGCCTTTGACTGTGTGGATCACAATAATCTGTGGAAAATTCTTCAAGAGGTGGGAATACCAGACCATCTGACCTGCCTCTTGAGAAATCTGTACTCAGGTCAGGAAGCAACAGTTAGAACTGGACATGGAACAATAGACAGGTTCCAAATTGGGAAAGGAGTACATCAAGGCTGTGTATTGTCACCCTGCTTTATTGAACTTACATGCAGAGTACATCATGAAAAACGCAGGGCTGGATGAAGCACAAGCTGGAATCAAGATTGCCGGGAAAAATATCAATAACTTCAGATATGCAGATAACACCACACTTATGGCAGAAAGTGAAGAGGAACTAAAGAGCTTCTTGAAAGTGAAAGAGGAGAGTGAAAAAGTTTAGCCAAAAACTTAACATTCAGAAAACTAAGATCATGGCATCTGGTCCCATCACTTCATGGCAAATAGATGGGAAACAATGGAAACAGTGGCAGATTTTATTTTGGGGGGCTCCAAAATCACTGCAGATGGTGATTGCAGCCATGAAATTAAAAGACGCTTACTCCTTGGAAGAAAAGTTATGACCAACCTAGACAGCATATTAAAAAGCAGAGACATTTCTTTGCCAACAAAAGTCCATTTAGCCAAAGCTATGGTTTTTCCAGTAGTCATGTATGGATATGAGAGTTGGACTATAAAGAAAGCACCAAAGAATTGATGCTTTTGAACTGTGGTGTTGGAGAAGACTCTTGAGAGTCCCTTGGACTGCAAGGAGATCCAACCAGTCCATCCTAAAGGAGATCAGTCCTGAATATTCATTGGAAGGACTGATGTTGAAGCTGAAACACCAATACTTTGGCCACCTGATGCGAAGAACTGACTCATTTGAAAAGACCCTGATGCTGGGAAAGATTGTAGGTGGGAGGAGCAGGGGATGACAGAGAATGAGATTGTTGGATGGCATCACCAACTCAATGGACATGAGTTTGAGTAGACTTCGGGAGTTGGTGATGGTCAGGGAGGCCTGGCGTGCTGCGGTTCATGGGGTCGCAAAGAGTCGGACATAACTGAGCGACTGAACTGAACTGTACACTCACTACATTGTCTGACAATATCAGGTATTGAGAAGGAATAAATCAATGGAGATATATACATTTTTTTCACACATACACATACCTCTATACCATATACAGAACTGTAAATTTCGCCAGAAACTTTATAAGATAATTTGACATTATCACATAAAGATAAGTAATGTGTGTATCCTACAACTCAGCAATCTCACCCCTTGCTATATGCCCATGAGAAACTCTTACACATATGTACTGGAAGACATGTACAACTATTTTTACACAAGCACTATTCAAGATGGAAAAGCACTTGGAAAACCCAAAGGACCATGGATGAGAGAAGAGATATGTAAAGTATGGTGTATTCATACAATGGAATATTATACAGAGATGAAAACTAAGGGATCACAGTTACATGCAACATGAATGAATCTTAGAAAAATAAAGTTGACTGAAAAAAAGAAAACATGTTTTAAAAGACTAAATATGCAGTATAAAAATAATTTACAAAGCACAAACATATGATTTAATGATATTTGTGATAAAACTTTTTCTAAAAAAGCAAAAGAATAATAAGTCTGAAATGTAAGATAACATCAGCCTGTTAACATCAGCATGGAAAAGCAGAGGGATAGAATAGAGAACTGACAGGTTAAACAGCATTGGCAAAGCTCTAACTCTTAGACCAGGTTGTGAATTCATCAATGTTCATTTCATTATTGTGCCTTATAACTTACATCTGTGTTGTATACACTTATATATAAATATTAAATAATTTTTAAAAAATTTTAATACTAAACTGATTTCTGGTTGGCAGTAGCCTATGCCCAGGAAAATTCAGGCTGAAGTTGAGCTCTGAAATATCCTCATGAAGCAGAGCACCTCCTTAGTCTTTTACTACACAGCTCTTTAAGATTCCTAACATGTCTCAAAGTCTTAACTCTAAAACATGCCCTATATAAGACAGGCCATGTGCCATCTGTAATCTGAATTTTGATTGATGGTGTTACAATCTACTGCTAAGACAAGAAGTTCTGGGTTTTTCTTTTAAAATTCTACTTCAGTTGATCACATTTTCATGGATATCAGGTGACTTTTATAAGATTCAAGAGATTTTGGTGTTCAAAAGATTTCAATATATCTACTTGGTGTAGCACTATAGCCCATCATTTATGTGTTGCTGGGTTTTGCTTTCTCTACTAGAAAGATAGTTCTTAAGGTTTACAGATGCTTGGGAGAACCTAGGCCTCTTCAAGAATTTCATGAAGTGAAAACTACTTTCCCAGTAACACTAAAACACTTTTTCATTTTTAAAGGGTGTTGACATTTGCAGTGATCATACAAAAGCAACAGTGGGTAACGCATCTTTTTAGGGTGAATCAGGACAGTGGTTCCAAACTATGCTAATAGCTATTGCATCCTTCACCTCCATGCACTCGCAGGCACTGGGGCCTGGGTGGAGGAGCCAGGTCACTTATGAATGTCCTTGATGAAGCAGTGAAAACAATTAGATTGTATCTTACTTGAACATATGTCTCTTACAGACCCTGTAGCATGAAATGGGGAGTGTACTCGGAGCCCTTCTGCCTCAGACCCAGGTCTGATTGTTGTCTCAAGAGAAAGCACTTGTGCAACTGTTCAATTTGCAAGTTGAACTGTTTTTCACATGAAACACCATTTTTACTTGAAAGAATAGCTGACAGATAAACTAGATTATTCAGATTTGGGTTTGGTAGACATTTTCTCAAAAATGAATAAAGTGAGACTGTCACTTCAAGGAAAACAACTTACAGTGTTTGTTGCTAATAATAAAATTCAAATTTTAAAGATGACATTAAAATTTTTGGAAACTTCTAACAGCCACCATGAACTTGACAGCTTCCCAACCCTTAAAGGCTTTTCTGATGAGATCAGTGGTGATATTAACAAATGTGAATTTCTCTTATTGTATACGAAAATGTGCCACATTCAGAAGACCTGTATGACAGCCAGCCAATACTTCCGAATGACCAATGCATGATGTTATAAAGGGGTCAAAGGTCAATGAAAACTGCAAAACAGATGAATTTTTATTTTTTTATTTTTTTCCCATTTATTTTTATTAGTTGGAGGCTAATTACTTTACAATATTGTGGTGGTTTTTGCCATACATTGACATGAATCAGCCATGGATTTACATGTGTTCCCCATCCTGAACCCCCCTCCCATCTCCCTCCCCATCCCATCCCTCTGGGTCATCCCAGTGCACCAGCCCTGGACTGCAGCCCACCAGGCTCCTCTGTCCATGGGATTCTCCAGGCAGTAATACTGGAGTGGGCTGCCATGCCCTCGTCCAGGGGATCTTCCCAACCTAGGGATCAAACCGGGATCTCCTGCATTGCAGGTGGATTCTTTACCAGCTGAGCTACCACAGAAGCCCAACTGGCGTATAGAGCTCAATTTTACTGTCAGAAATGGAGTAAGAGATGAATAGATTTTACTTAGTAAAAATGAAATAAAGAGCACAGAGCTTTTTCTCTCTACGAAAAAACCTTTATTCTAGGTCCAGTGGTCTATCCTGGAGGTAGAATGCATTGCATTTGCAATTTTAGACATTCAGGTCAATCCTGAGCTTGAAACTTGGTGTTGCCATGTGCTATCCATGTGACTGTGGGTGGGTCACTTATTCTAAGCCTTGCTTTCTTCATCTGTAAAATGGGGATCAATATAGCATGTTTCTTATTCTTTTAAGTCACGTATAAAGTGACCAGCCCATAGGAAATGCTCTATAACATTTGTAATTACTTTACTGAACCATTTAGACACCTGATTGCTCCATGCATAGCCTTAGATGCTGTTATGTGGTGAATTCTGTTTCCCATCCCCAACCACCACAGAAGATATTAAAGTCCTAACTCTCAGAATGTGACCCGATTTTGGAAAGAGGGTATTTTACAGAGGCGATCAAACTGAATGAAGTCATTTCAAGGGTAGGCCCTAATCCAACATGATTGGTGATTTTATAAAAAGAAGAAACACAGAGAGAGATACAGATACATACATGGGGAGAACGCCATGTGAACATGAAGGCAGAGATCAGGATGATGTATCTCCAAGCTAAGGCACGCTCAAGACTGCCAACAAAACACCAGCGGCTGGGGAAAGGCACGAGACAGGTGCTCTGTCACAATCCTCAGGAGTCCACCACCACGCCAACACCTTGATCTTGGACTTCCAGCCTCCAGAACTGAGAGACAACACCTTTCTGCCATTTACACCACTCCAATTGTAGCACTTAGTTACAGCAGCCCTAGCAAATGAATAAAGGTGATAATTGTATAAAGCCCAACATCACTTTGCCGACAAAGGTCTGTACAGTCAAGGCTATGGTCTTTTTAGTAGTCACGTATGAATGTGAGAGTGGGACCATGAAGAAGACTGAGTGCCAAATAGTTGATGCTTTCAAACTGCCGTGCTGGAGAAGACTCTTGAGAGCCCATTGGGCCACAAGGAGGTCAAGCAAGTCAATCCTAAAGGAAATCAATCCTGAATATTCACTGGAAGGACTGATACTGAAGCTAAAGCTCCAATACTTTGGTCACCTGATACAAACAGCTAACTCACTGGAAAAGACTCTGTTGCTGGGGAAGATTGAAGGCAGGAGGAGAAGGGGCCGACAGAGGATGAGATGGTTGGATGGCATCACTGATTCAATGGACACGAACTTGGGCAAACTCCAGGAGATAATGAAGGACAGGGAAGCCTGGCGTGCTGCAGTCCATGGGGTCATGAAGAGTCAGACATGACTTGGTGACTGAACAATTTATTGACCCCAGGTCACCAAATAACTCAAAGACACTATACAATATGAACATAAATGAGTCACTTCAGGCAGAGAGAGCAGAGGGACAGAGAGAGAGGGAAGAAGGAAAGGGGAAGAGGAAGGAACACAGAAACAATGACTGGGACTTCCAAGGTGAAAGAGGAGAAGCAGAGAAGAGAGCACTTTGCATTAACAAGAGAAAAAAAAAATCACACAGAATCCCACCCACTTCCTCTTTTAGGCTTCCAGGAGGTTCTCACCTCCTCAGTGTCTGTATAAAAACTCACTTCCAATTGGGATCCATTTACTGGGTGAATAAGATATTTACAGATTAAGTTTTTGCTTCTCTTTCCACTCAGAATTTCTTTATGGGAGGAAGCCATTGGCTTATTTCCTTTACCAAACCACCTTCTGACCACTGTCACCAGGCTTTGCCCAAAACAACTGCACCCAGTGCTCCCAGCAAACATGTCCTTTTCCTACAGACTCAGAGGCCCAGCCAGCCTTTATCGCTGCACAATAATTTCAAATCTTCACAACTCACTGGCTGCACACATAATGACTGCCACCTAAGGTTTTCTTACAGGAAACATCTCCTATTTAGTTTTGTTATAAATTGCCCTGTACTTTTTTTGCCCTGTACTTTGAATTCAAATGAGTAGGTCTGGTTGAGGAAACTAGACTATCCACTTTCATAATTTTCTTCAAAATAAATCTTGGGAGAAAGAGCCTTTTAAGATAACCTAGGTTAATTCAACTACCAAATATTTAAATTCTAGCCAAGAACACCAGGATTTAAGAATCAAACTCTTGACTTTTAGTACAGTGCTTTTTCCTATGTATCATTCACTCCCTGTAACTTTATAATAAAATGATTGGGTTCCACAATCAGATAGGGCCAACCTGGACACTAAACTTGCCCTTTTAAACAGGGTTTAGACTCTCTCCTTCTACAAGAACAGCTAATTCTAAGTATACCTTTGCCTGTTGTGTGAAAAGTAGGAAGCAAATGTTTGACAAATGTTCATGCAGACATTGGCAGCTCTGTCCCTTTCTGCTCTGAGAGCTCTGAAGGCCACGGCACTGTGCCTCAGGGTGGCAAGGCAATTACAGGATAAGCAGACCAGTGGCAGGGCTCGAAAACGCTTATGACATGCACTGTCCTCAGGGCTGCGCAGAGAAATAGGTCAAGGAGGGACCAGAGGAAGAAAGATACGTACTCAAGCAGAACCCTCACTCTCTAGCTCTTCTGGGTACTAGGCTTCCAGGGGCTGAGATCCTCAGTATTTTCTCTAAGGTGAAAATATGAAATGACAATTAGCAAATCCCTAGCTCCCACAGCACCTAAAACAGTATGTATGCTTTTTGTGTGTTACATACACCCTGTTCCAAATTTGCTTATTTTCTCACCAAAATTCCCCCTTGAGGCAGATATTATTGTTACCCCTATTAAACTGATGAAGAAATTGAGGCACAGAAGGGTTAAGTAACTTGCCTGATCTATCAAAGCTAATAGTAGCAAAACCAAGATCAAAACAGAAGCAGCCTGGCTATGGGTCTATATTCTATATTGCATTTCTACAACCCCTACATCTCTAGTACCTCCAGTGGTTGGCTGGCAAATGTTTGACAACCAGTTCTTGACGGGTAGGGGCAGGGGGCTGATTTATAGTATTTGCCCATTTCCATGGTGTAAACACTCCCACTATGGCCAATTTCAAGCTATCAACACTAAAAATAAAATTGATAAGAGCCAGCTCCAACACATCAACGAGTTGAGCCATAAAGCAAGTGAATGAAAGACGATAGGGATTCAGGGACCGGGATGATAAAGTGTGCCTCCACCAAGCTACCTGTCTTAGCAGCAATACCTGAGAAATTTGCAACTGTCATAGGGAAGATTCCACTGCTGAGTTTGGCTCTCACACCTTATTCATGTACTAAGATTCTTTATCACAACCAGCCTCACTTCATTCAGGGCCTCACTACTAAAATAGGGCCTTTGTTTTCCTTGCTGCTAATTCAAGTAGGGGAAAAAAATGCACCCCCAACCCCACAAATGGCATATATTCGAACCCCTGGAAACGGTAAATACATTATCATATATAACATGGCAAAAGAGACTGCACATGTGATTAAGTTAAACACCATGCAATGGGGAGATTATTCTGGATTAATGTAATCTAGTGTAGTCACAAACTTACTTGTAAGTGAAAGAGGTAGGCAGAAAAATGGGAGAGGAGATGTGATAACAGAAACAGAGGTCAGAGTTCTGGGACGTAGGAAAGATTCAACTGGCTATTGCTGGTGTAGAACACAGAGGAAGGGGCCATAAGCCAAGGAAGCCAGGCCACTAGGAACTGGAATATGCAAGAGAATGGGTTCTCCCCCAGGGCCTCAGAAAGAACACAGCCCTTCAATAATTTCATTTTTGCCCAATGAAACCCTTTTTGGGCTTCTGACCTCCAGAACTATAAAAAAAATTCATCTATGTTGTTTTAAGCCACTGAATTTGTAATTTGTTACAGCAACAATGGAAAAGGAATACACCACTATCCTCAACACCTGGAGCCAAACTGTGAATAAGAGTCTGAAGGTAGCTGGGGGAAGGTTTTTTGAAGCTGAGGGAGAAGCATATGTAAAGCCATGGAAGTGAGAGAATGTGTTTTCAGAGGAAGTAAAGGGTTTATATAACATTGTAGGGTTTACAATGTACTTTCACAAGCGATTTCTCATTTTTTTCTCCCAGAGATTATCTTCTCCATTAAATAAATAAAAGTGAGTTATGGCACGTTTGAATTCTTTGCCCAAAACCCCAGAGAAAGTTAAATGCAGGAACACATCTATAAACCAAAAAAGCTGGGTCTGATGGAACAATTTGCAAGCAAGGAAAGCCGTGGATCCTCTCAGTGAGAGTTTCTTAGGAAGTGCATATTACGATCTGGACTTACGCTACATGTTTAGGAAAAGACTAGATAAAGCATTATTTTGTTCTGGATTGAGTGCTCCCAGGTAGTGGGGCAACTGTATACAGTAAGTTCCCTATATACAAATGAACTCTGTTCCAAAAGTGCAATCATTAAGTCCAAATTGTTCTTAAGTCCAACAAAGTTAGCCTAGGAACTACCCATTAACACAACTGGCTATATAGTACTCTATTGTAATAGGTTTATAATACTTTTCACACAAATAATACATAAAAAACAAAGACAAAAAATAAAACATTTTTTAATCTTATAGTACAATATCTTGGTAAGTACAGTAGTACAATACAACAGCAGGCATACAGGGGCTCAGGTCGCGTGAATGAGCAACAAGAGTTATGACTGGAGGAGGGAGAGGAGATGGAAGACGGTGGAGCTGAAGGATCCTCAGCAACTGGAGACAGAGGCTCTGTACAAAAGCATGACCACTGGTAGAGGACTGCACGAACACGACAAGGCACACTAGACCCAGGAACTAACTTACTAACTAAGTTAGTTACTTACTAACTAAGTTACTAACTAACTTACGTGTCTGGACATGTGAACGCACGTTCTCATCTTTGAAAGCTGGCAACTTGAAGTTCTGTGTGTAGGGGACTTATGGTATCTTGATCATTTGTATCAGAGGAACAGTGGGGAGAACGCTGTAATTGGTAGATAAGCAGGGGTCACTGGTGTAAGCCAAGTGAGGGGATGTTTGGTATTCTTGCATTTTGCACCATGTTCTTTTTGTCTGTGCTCAGACATGATTACAGTGGTCTTTTTGTCTCCCTCCATCGCAGACACCCTGTCTAGTGCTGATTTTGTAGAACTGCTAACATTCTACAGAATACCACAGCCTATCAGTGAATACCAGGCCAGCTCCAGCTTGCAGCTGTCAGGGGCTGCTTTTCCTTTCTCACACAGCAGGGCTCAAGTCCCTATCTTGCGATGGCAAGCCCTATGCTCCCTCCTACTTCACACTCACTCACCAGGCCTCTCGGGGCTGTAGAGTCACAGCAGTTACTAGACCTGACTTGGCAGTTCTCCTAATCTCCCTTGTCTTCTGTTCCAGCTCCTTCTCCAGCTTATTTTATTTTCTGATTATATATGTTTTGCATAAATTAATAAAAAATTGTGATCATGAAAGAAAACAAATTTGTACACTACAATCACTCACGAACCTACCTCTCTTAACACACCACATGGCTCAGTTCTGTACTCTTTTCCAGATCTGGTCTACAGGCATCCACGTTTTTATCCAGGCATGAGGACAGGGTAAATATAAATTCGAACGTTGTTTTTTTTCACTCAATGCTATACGAGAACCTTAGTTTCCCAACAACAAAATTATATAGCATAATTAAGAACAGTTTTGAATAACAAAGTGTGTCCTTTCAATGCATCCATTCACACTAGTTGTCAGTGGAATTCCACACCCAGGATGAAAAAGTTGAGGTGGACAATAGGTAAGTAGGTTTAGTGGGTGGGGCTAAGCATAGTAGCTGAATGACTGAATGACCCCTGAACCCTCAAACTTTGGAGATTCCAGGATTCCATAATTAAGTTCTTGAGCTCTATCCTATGAACCTTGGAGCACCTCTTTGCAGATATGAGAGTTCCCTAGAAGCAAGGATAACGTGATCTTTTCTCCTGGCTCAGAGTATAGCAAAAGGAAAGATGAAAGGGAGACTTAAAATATGGTTGCTCCCTTAATACCAATCCGGAAGAGACTGATAAAATCTCTGGAGGAGCTTAGGCAAGGTCCACAGGGAGGGAATTCACTGGGAGTTGTCCCGACCATGTGCCGGTAGAAATGGAATACAGAGAGGTGGGGGCTCCCGGAACCCAGCAGTCAGAGAAGTGCCACACCCTGGAAACTGAAGACAGGCCTGTTTTAGAAACCAACTTCTTCAGGAGAAAGACCTCCCTGAGGGGACAGTGAGGAGTTTGGGAGCTGATACCATGTGTCATAATCTTTCACAGCTGTGCTTAGCAGAGTCCCCTTAAATGAATGAAACTGGCTGAAGAAAACAGCTATTTACTAACCGAGAGGCAGCACCAAAAAAGCTTTCCCCTTGAGGGAGCTGCTCTCCCCAACACCACCTGCTGAAATCCCTGGAAACTCTGACAGAAGTCTTAGAACGCCTCCCTGGAAGCCTGGGAAGCCCTGACAGGAAGTCTTAGAGCCCCTGCCAGGAAGTTCTGCAGGGACCCTGGCAGGAGCTCTTAGACTGCTCAGAAGCTAGGGAGTCGTGGACAGGAGGAACACGACCAGCTTTGGGACTGCAATAGAGCAGCAGCTCTTGATCTCTGCTAAACTTCCTAGTTATTTTCCCATCAGGAAAACCAGGGAGTAGAGATTATTGGTTTGTTTTTTAAAAAACAGATATTGGTGGGGAGGAGAAAGGCAGCGTAACCAACTAAGAAACATTATGGGATTTGAGTTGGAACTAGATACAGTACAGCTGACCCAGATCCACAGAGTGCAATAAAGACTGTTTCGGGGACTTCCCTGGTGGCGCAGTGGATACGAATCCACATGCCAGTGCAGGGGGAATAAGTTAGAACTCTAGGAGGGAAGACCCCACGCGCCACAGAGCAACTAAGCCCGTACACCACAACTACTAGCCTGAGCTCTAAAGCCCTGAAGCCGCAACCACTGGGCCCAAGGGCTGCAACGACTGAAGCCTGAGCACCTAGGGCCTGTGCTGAGACGCCATCGCGGTGAGAAGCCCACACATCACAACCAGAGAGCGGCCGCGGCTCACACAGCCGGAGGGCGGCCGCCGCTCACACAGCCGGAGGGCGGTCACCGCTCACACAGCTGGAGAGCGGCCACCAGTGACACAGCCAGAGGGCAGCCACCAGTCACACAGCCGGAGAGCGTCCGCCGGTCACACAGCCGGAGACCGGCCACCAGTGACACAGCCGGAGGGCAGCCACTAGTCACACAACCGGAGAGCGTCCGCCGGTCACACAGCCGGAGAGCGGCCACCAGTCACACAGCCCGAGGGCGGCCACCGGTCACACAGCCGGAGAGCGGCCACCAGTGACACAGCCGGAGGGCAGCCACCAGTCACACAGCCGGAGAGCGGCCACCAGTCACACAGCCGGAGAGCGTCCGCCGGTCACACAGCCGGAGAGCGGCCACCAGTCACACAGCCAGAGGGCAGCCACTAGTCACACAACCGGAGAGCGTCCGCCGGTCACACAGCCGGAGAGCGGCCACCAGTCACACAGCCCGAGGGCGGCCACCGGTCACACAGCCCGAGGGCGGCCACCGGTCACACAGCCGGAGAGCGGCCACCAGTGACACAGCCGGAGGGCAGCCACCAGTCACACAGCCGGAGAGCGTCCGCCGGTCACACAGCCGGAGACCGGCCACCAGTGACACAGCCGGAGAGCGTCCGCCGGTCACACAGCCGGAGAGCGGCCACTAGTCACACAACCGGAGAGCGTCCGCCGGTCACACAGCCGGAGAGCGGCCACCAGTCACACAGCCGGAGAGCGGCCACCAGTCACACAGCCCGAGGGCGGCCACCGGTCACACAGCCGGAGAGCGGCCACCAGTGACACAGCCGGAGGGCAGCCACCAGTCACACAGCCGGAGAGCGTCCGCCGGTCACACAGCCGGAGAGCGGCCACCAGTCACACAGCCGGAGAGCGGCCACCAGTCACACAGCCGGAGAGCGTCCGCCGGTCACACAGCCGGAGAGCGGCCACCAGTCACACAGCCGGAGAGCGGCCACCAGTCACACAGCCGGAGAGCGGCCACCAGTCACACAGCCCGAGGGCGGCCGCCGGTCACACAGCCGGAGAGCGTCCGCCGGTCACACAGCCCGAGGGTGGCCACCAGTCACAGAACCGGAGAGCGGCCGCCACTCACACAGCCCGAGGGCGGCCACCGCTCACACAGCCGGAGAGCGTCCGACGGTCACACAACCGGAGAGCGTCCGCCGCTCACAGAGCCGCAGAGCAGCCACCAGTGAGACAACCAGAGAGCGGCCGCCACTCACACAGCCGGAGGGCGACCACCACTCACGGAACCAGAGAGCAGCCACCAGTCACACAGCCAGAGGGCGGCCACCGCTCACACAGCCGGAGGGCGGCCACCAGTCACACAACTAGAGAAAAATCCGTGTAGCAACCAAGAGTCAACACAGGGGGGGAAAAAAAGTTTCAGGAGGAAGGAGATTCATGGAAAATATTTAATTCATTGCAAAATATCCTAAATTCACTTCATAACAAATGGTCAGTTCCTTAACTGGCGGCTTTGGCTCTGGCTGCTGTAAAAGATGTTTACCTTGGAGATCCGAGATTTCTCACCGCTACTTCTCTGTGCGGGAAAGAAAACTGGAGGGCTGAGCTGATTACTGAGACGCAAAGAAAAAGAGCCACATGTGTGGTTCTCCTCTCTCCTAGCAGGACAAGGGAGAAAGTACTGCAGCCTTAGGGCACGGGGCGCAGAAGATTGATGCTCTAGAATCTTAAGGTTTCTCTTTAAGAAGGTAGAGCCTTCCCAGTGTCTGAGGGGGTTTTGCAGAATGGAAGGGCCACAGGATAACTGCATATTCAGCAGTAGTAGGCTGGGTCAGAAGGGGAGATGGAGGGTCTGCTTTTTCTTTGCTCATGATAATAGAAGGTTAAGGCAGAGAGAGGAGAAGGGATTTTTTTTTTTTTTAAGGCACATGAAAATCAAAACCATAAAAAATATTTGAAGCATGAAGGGACCCAAGACTGACTTTTGGTGATCCAGTCACTTCTTTCTCAGGCTGAGATCAGAACATAGGAATTGTCTGTTGAGTTTGGGAAAAGCAGCACTTGCTTCACACCAGTGGGAGAAATTCTCTGATGTCCCTTCTAAATCCACAAAGGGAGGGAAGGAGATAAGGGAGTCAAAAAGCAATAAGACAGGAAGGAGCAAGGAAAGGGAGAAGCTATCAGACAATGGATACATCACAGGATCCTAGTTTTACCCTTGAGCATCACTTCTGCAGCCACTGGGAAAATATCCAGCAGTCTGGAACCCTAGGTAGATCTGGGAGCACTGGGCTGACAAGAGCCAACACTGAGTAGGGAAGGGTAGGGACAGAAGGACAGAGGCTGTGGTTGTTGAGGGCTAGCACCTTAACTGCGCACAGAACTGGCTCCTGAGGCTTGAATCCAGAGAGCCAGGTGGGGCCCACGTTAGCGAGGACTGGACCCCAGAAAATGTTGGCTCTCCTGCTAATGCTAATTGCAGCAGTGTAAGACAGACTATAGAGGGAGGGAGAGTGAGACTGTGATAGGACAAATCTTGGGTGACCAAACTTAGTTAACAGGGACAAGGCAGGGAGTAGTCACATTGGTGAGGAACTGGTGCTGGAAAACGTTGGAAAATATAAGTTCCTTTGTTGATGGTAACTAGAAGTGCTTGACTGTGACTACAGAGGAGCCTATGGGTGAAATATTTGGTAAGACAAAACTTGGCAAGTTTTTATTCATAGACAATTCTGATTGTGTTCACACTGAAGGAGGAGCAGAGTACTGGGAAATGGTAGTTCTTCTGTTGATGGTAATTGGAAGAGCTTTAGGGCAACTAAAGACATGAGAGTCAGATATCAGATAGTAGGGCAAAACTTAGATGGCTATTATACATACGGACCAGCTAGTTAGTATCCACACTAGGTGAGGATCTGGGCTCCCAAAATGTTAGGTCCTTTGTTATGGTAACTGGACGAATTTTAAGGTTTGTATAAGGGCCTAGAGAGAAACTGGATTAGAATAAAATCTAGATGGCTAAGTTGGATTCAAAAAAACAAAGGTGGAAAATAGCTAATGTCTTAAGTCTATCGGGGCAATGAGTTTTTCCCCTGCGGGTGGTCAAATGAGGCAGCTCCCCATGAAGTCTGCTTCTTATAGTTTAAAAAAATGTTTTCAGAAAATACACACACACACACAGAAGCTTCAAACAGAGTTAATGCTGACACTGAGAATAAGAAAGAAACGTAGATACAGGGAGAAGGGAAATATGCGTACTAGGAGAAAGTTAGTGGCATTGAAAAGTGGCTGCTGTCAAAAATCCCTTTAGGCATGGACAAGGTTCAAGAGAATCATTCAACACTGCAGGGTGCAGGGGCAAAGAAGATGCCATGAACACATTAGTTTAGGGTGTGAACTGGGCCAACTAGAATATCACCAAACCCCAATTTGGAGCAATCTAGAGCAGACTTTTACATTATGTGGAATTTTCAAATAGACTGAGAAATTCCTCAGTCAAACAGATTGAGCACTATCAACAAATATATGTTATTTTTTAACGTATTATTGATTGGTTCTCTGCTTCCAAAAGGCTTTTGAGGTAGCTTTTATTGGTACTGGTTTCCCATTTTCATGTAATAAGGAAGAAAATCTCCAGGAGAAAGAGATGGGGACATATAAATTTTAATGGAAGCAAATGGAGCAATAAACCTTAAGTATTAACATCACAACCAAGGCTGATGTTTCAGAAACTACTGGCTGCTGAAGAGCGGCATGTGTACCAGCTCACTATTCAAAAGCAGGAATAGGAAAAACATCCCTCATCTGCTAAAGAACCTAAAGAGAAATTATACAAATGAACTTATTTACAAACAGAAACAGACTCACAGACTTAGACAACAAATTTATGGTTGTTGGGGGGGGGGGGGGGGAAAGAACTGGGGAAAGAGAAAGAGGATAGTTAGGAGACAGACATGTACACACTACTATATTTTAGATACCCAACAAGGACCTACTGTATAGCAGAGGAAATTCTGCTCAATGTTACGTGGCAGTCTAGACGGGAGTGGAGTGTGGATGGGGAGAGAATGAATAGATGTATATATAGGGCTGAGTCTGTTTGCTGTCTATCTGAAATTATCACAGCGTTGTTAATCAGCTATATTCCAATATAAAGTTAAAAAAAAATTCAAAAGGAAGAAAAACTCTTCAGAGTTTTGCAATCTTCTATCCACCGACACAAAAGAAACACTGTATCCTTAGTGTGGATGTGAAAAATAGTAATACAGAAATGGAAATAATGCACTAATTTATTCCCTTGAAACATTCTAGCACACAGAATACAAAGTAAAATGTTGAAGTCCCAATTTCCCCCCTCGACTCACCTAACTACTTTAGACAGTATCAAGTACTTTTTCATGCATTTATAGAATTACATTTTTTCAAACCTAACTATGATTAAGCTATATATGAGTTTTCCGTATCACCACATAAAGTTTTTTATTCTTCTCAGCAGCTACAAGAATACTAGATTAGGCATGGACCCTATTTTGTTCAACCATTCTCTGAATGGACAATGAGTTTTTCCCTATCTTATATTATTAAATACATTTCTACCACAATAAATGTCAAAAATTTGTGTGTCATGAATATGTGTGACATGAACTCTAGGCGAATGCATAATTAAAGTGAACTTAATAGTTTTCTTTTAAAAAGTGAAGTGCTGCAAGAGAATTAAGACCAAGAAACATACTTTTCATTAAATATATACGAGTTATTTAAAAAACAGACATCATTTCTTTATGCACAGGGAACACAGTCCAGGAAGAGGAAAAAAAGGGAAGAGCAGTGAGGGAGAAAGGAAGAGACAGATGAGATCTCTGCTCTTTCTGAAGCTCGGTGGGCCAGGTAGTAATAAAACATTTGGTCGACACAGTTTCTAAAGCAAAGCTGCTCAGCTTTCGAAAGTTCAAAAATATGGATAAATTTGCCACGTTTAAGAATTCTTACTTGAAATACAGAAGTAGAAACCTTCCTCAGATCTTTCATTTTCCCAATTTTCAATGAAAAAATATACCTCTGTGGACTAGAGAAAATGGCTTTACAGATTTTGGGGAACCAGAATTTGAATAACACCCTCGTTCTGCAATCCCCTGAATTCCGGAAGACTGTTACAAAATACCTTGGAAAGTACATTTTATCAACATACCTGCGCCAGCTCACATTAAAGCAAGGTAGATATCAGATGAGGGATAGTTTTTCCTCTCCTCTCCTGCAGGCCTACTTGGAATTCTTTTAAGACAGTTTTTACCAAGAATGTACAATATTAAGTGATCAAGAAGCAACCGAGGAGATGACCTAGAGGGGTACGGTGGTGGAGGTGGGGAGGCTCAAGGAGAGGGTAAGTGTATACTTAGAGCTGACTCACATTTCTGTATAGCAGAAACGAACACAACGGTGTAAAGCAATTACACTCTGATTTTAAAAATAAGCTTTAAAAAAGTCAATTGAGGATCTGAATTTAATTACTCATCTGGAAAATAACTTGCAATAATCAACTTTGATTCCTCAAGAGGCTGAAAGATTCAAAAACAGACAAGATCACAGACACAATATGGTCTTTCGGTCTCCATGATAATGGATTTACTTAACCAACTCTAATGTAGAACTTTCTAAAGCCCAGGCTCTGACTTAAGGGCTTTGTACTCTGCTTATTCCTTATTTGTAAACTAGGGATAATAATAGTAATACCTACTTTGCAAAGTTGCCATGAGGTTATATGAGGCTGAGTAACTGATCCGAGGTCATACATGTATCCTGTGTTGTACTGTGTTCCATCCCCTTTACAATTAGTTCACCTTCTGCTTCCCTTCACTACTGGTTCACTCATTCTCCCAATTTACTGCAAAGAATGGTGGAGGTGAGATTGACCTAAAAGTTCTCAATACGCTTTTTTACTCATCTGCAAGTTTTTAAGCACTTCTTCTAAATGAGTGCTCAACCGCAATTGATGATACAGAAAAATATTTTAAAATATTCATTTAAATCTTGATCTAAAAATCTGATGATAAATACAAAACCTAAATGAAACATAAGGAAAAAGAAACTAAGGAATTTTTAAATAATTTTGAGTCATTATGGAAGATTCTTCCCTTTCCTTTAACTCTTACCTGAGAAGATTTGATATCTGGAATAGAAAAGGCTCAGGCTTAGGTAGATCTGGACCAACTGTAAACCAGTTTGTGTTTTTCTAAATAAACTTTCCTGGTTAGGACAACAATTAACCACATGCTAAGTAATAACAGTGATTCGATATTAAAATTCAACAAACAACCTAACCAAAAAACAAAGCATGTCAAAGTATGTCATTATGTATAAGCTCCCTCTCAACACACACACACACACACAAACACACACACTCATTTCTCCTATGTGCACCTTTCAAGAGCCACTATATACCTTCCATAGAAGGGCCTAAGTGGAGTCCTCTCTCTAATCTAGGCCCCTAGTTGCATGCTTTCTAGCTATGGATTTACATTTAAACACATTAAATAACAAAGGGTCCATTCCACCTTACAAAGTGCCCAGGTTCCCTCCCTAGACATACTTAGTTTCAAAATTTCCAACAAGGGCATCAGGCCAAAGCATAAGGCTGGATGGAGGTTTTCTGTTAGGCAACTGCTTTCTTTTTCCCCCCCTTTTTCTTGGGCTTTCAAGAAATTCATGCTCCCTTACCAAATATCAAAAAAAGTTTACTTTTATCAAGACTTGCCCTTTGTCATATTCCCCAAGGCTCTGAAAAACCTTTTGATCCAGTAATTTCATCTTAAAGTCCTATTCCTGGTTTCTTCCACTAAAGGCTATAGTTCCTTCACCTAAAATTATAATCTAATTAAAGTATGGTTAACACATCGAGCCAAGATGGCAGAGGAGTAGGACGGGGAGACCACTTTCTCTCCTACAAATTCATCAAAAGAATAACTGAACGCAGAGCAAACTTCGCAAAACAACTTCTGATCTCTAGCTGAGGTCATCAGGCGCCCAGAAAAGCAGCCCATTGTCTTCGAAAGGAGGTAGGACAAAATATAAAAGATAAAAAGTGAGACAAAAGAGCTAAGGACGGAGGTCTGTCCCGGGAAGGGAGTCTTAGGCGGCATTGCTTGGGGTAGGGTCCGGGCCTGAGTGCCCTGAGGACAATCGGAGGGAGCTTCTGTGAGTTGCCAACTTGAACTGTGGGAGACCAAAAGAGAGAGAGTAAATTAACTGGCCCGAACACACTGCCGGCCGTTCGCAGAACAGAGACCGAGAAAATCCAGAGAAGAGCTTGCAGGCTGCGGACAAGCCCAGCCCCGCCGGAGGCAGGAGGCAGGGGGGAGGGGAAGGTCGCGGCGAGACACAGGGCGCGGGCGGGGACTGGGGCTGGGGCCGCGGAGGGCAGAAGGCGCGCGCACCCGACTGGCGCCAGCGGAAACTGAGACTGGGTCCGCGGAAGGGAGTGGGCGCGCCACACCTGGGGAGAGTGCGCCCGTCAAGCCCCTGGCTGCCTGGACCGCTCTGACGGGGAAGGCACAGAGAGCAGGCGCAGCTTTTCGTTCCGCGCTTTTGTGGAACACCCGAGGGCTGGAGCCTCGCGCAGCGCGGGGCGCGCTCCATATAGAGCAGCCGGGAGCCTGAGCAGCGCAGACGGAGAAAGCAGTGTCAGCCCCTCCCGGCAGCGCCAGCCCGTCCCCGCGGCGCCAGCCCCTCCCCACAGAGCGACGGAACTAGCTACCTGAATAAGAGTCCACTTCCCCCGCCTGTGTCAGGGCGGAAATGAGGCTCTGAAGAGACCTGCAAACAGAAGCCAAATAAACAAAGGGAACCGCTTCAGAAGGGACTGGTGCAACAGATTAAAATCCCTCTAGAAAACACCGACTACACCGGAAGGGGCCTGTAGATATCGAGAAGTGTAAGCTGGAACGAGGAGCTATCTGAAACTGAGCCGAACCCACACTGACCGCAACAGCTCCAGAGAAACTCCTAGATATAATTTTACTTTTTTCTCTTTTTTTTTTTTTTCTTTTTTTCTTTTTTCTTTTTTCTCTTTTATTTACCTTTAAAATCCCCTATTACTCCCACATTACTCCTTAACTTTCATTTCCATAGATTTTTACGATTTTTTTAATTAGGGGAAAAAAAAATTTTTTTTTCTTTTTTTTTTCTTTTTCTTTTTTCTTCTTTTTTTTCTTTCCTTTTTCTCTTCTATTTTATTTTTCTTTTTCTCTTATTTCTTTTAAAGTCCTCTAGTACTCCTCTACTATTCCTTAATTTTCATTTTCAATACACTATAACCTTACAAAAAAAAAAAAAAAAAAGAAGACAAGACCTATTTTTAAACCGAAGGTCATTCTCTCCCAATCTTGACTCTCTGTTTTCTACCTCAGAACACCTCTATTTCCTCCTTTCCCCTTCTCTTCCCAATCCAATTCTGTGAATCTTTGTAGGTGACTGGGCTACGGAGAACACTCTGGGAACAGACAGCTGCGTAGATCTGTCTCTCTCCTCTTGAGTCCCCCTTTTTTCTCCTCCTGCTCATCTCTATCTCCCTCCTCCCTCTCCTCTTCTTCATGTAACTCTGTGAACCTCTCTGGGTGTCCCTAATGGGGGAGAATCTTTTCGCCATTAACCTAGAAGTTTTCTTATCAGGGCTGTATAGTTGGAGAAGTCCTGAGACTACAGGAAGAATAAAACTGAAATCCAGAGGCAGGAGACTTAAGCCCAAAACCTGAGAACACCAGAAAACTCCTGACTACATGGAACTTTAAGTAATAAGTGACTGTCCAAAAGCCTCCTTACCTACACTGAAACCAACCACCACCCAAGAGCCAATAAGTTTTAGAGCAAGACATACCACGCAAATTCTCTAGCAACGCAGGAACATAGCCCTGAACATCAACATACAGGCTGCCCAAGGTCACACCTAACACATAGACCCATCTCAAAACTCATTACTGGGCACTCCATTGCTCTCCAAAGAGAAGAAATCAAGTGCCACGCACCAGAACACCGACGCAAGCTTCCCTAACCAGGAAACCTTGAGAAGGCAATCGTCTAACCCCACCCACTGGGTAAATCCTCCACAACAAAAAGGAACCACAGACCTCCAGAACACAGAAAGCCCACTTCAGACACAGCAATCTAAACAAGATGAAAAGGCAAAGAAATACCTAACAGGTAAAGGAACATGAAAAATGCCCACCAAGTCAAACAAAAGAGGAGGTGATAGGGAATCTACCTGAAAAAGAATTTAGAATAATGATAATAAAAATGATCCAAAATCTTGAAAACAAAATGGAGTTACAGATAAATAGCCTGGACACAAAGATTGAAAAGATACAAGAAATGTTTAATAAAGACCTAGAAGAAATAAAAAAGAGTCAATTAAAAATGAATAATGCATTGATTGATTTGCGGATATTAGGGTTGAAAGATAAAAATCATATGATTATCTAAATAGATGCAGAGAAAGCCTTTGACAAAATTCAACACTCATTTATGATTAAAACTCTCCAAAAAGCAGGAATAGAAGGAACATACCTCAACATAATAAAAGCTATATATGACAAACCCACAGCAAGCATCACCCTCAATGGTGAAAAATTGAAGGCATTTCCCCTGAAATCAGGAACAAGACAAGGGTGCCCACTCTCACCACTACTACTCAACATAGTGTTGGAAGTTCTGGCCACAGCAATCAGAGCAGAAAAAGAAGTAAAAGGAATCCAGATAGGAAAAGAAGAAGTAAAACTCTCACTGTTTGCAGATGACATGATCCTCTACATAGAAAACCCTAAAGACTCTACCAGAAAATTACTAGAGCTAATCAATGAATATAGTAAAGTTGCAGGATATAAAATTAACACACAGAAATCCCTTGCATTCCTATATACTAACAATGAAAAAACAGAAAGAGAAATTAAGGAAACAATACCATTCACCATTGCAACAAAAAGAATAAAATACTTAGGAGTATATCTACCTAAAGAAACAAAGGACCTATACATAGAAAACTATAAAACACTGATGAAAGAAATCAAAGAGGACACAAACAGATGGAGAAACATACCGTGTTCATGGATTGGAAGAATCAATATTGTCAAAATGGCTATTCTACCCAAAGCAGTCTATAGATTCAATGCAATCCCTATCAAGCTACCAACGGTATTTTTCACAGAACTAGACCAAAGAATTTCACAATTTGTATGGAAATACAAAAAACCTCGAATAGCCAAAGTAATCTTGAGAAAGAAGAATGGAACTGGAGGAATCAACCTGCCTGACTTCAGACTCTACTACAAAGCCACAGTCATCAAGACAGTATGGTACTGGCACAAAGACAGAAATATAGATCAATGGAACAGAATAGAAAGCCCAGAGATAAATCCACGAACCTACGGACACCTTATCTTTGACAAAGGAGGCAAGGATATACAATGGAAAAAAGACAACCTCTTTAACAAGTGGTGCTGGGAAAACTGGTCAACCACTTGTAAAAGAATGAAACTAGAACACTTTTTAACACCATACACAAAAATAAACTCAAAATGGATTAAAGATCTAAATGTAAGACCAGAAACTATAAAACTCCTAGAGGAGAACATAGGCAAACACTCTCCGACATAAACCACAGCAAGATCCTCTATGACCCACCTCTCAGAACATTGGAAATAAAAGCAAAACTAAACAAATGGGACCTAATGAAACTTAAAAGCTTTTGCACTACAAAGGAAACTATAAGTAAGGTGAAAAGACAGCCCTCAGACTGGGAGAAAATAATAGCAAATGAAGCAACAGACAAAGGATTAATCTCAAAAATATACAAGCAACTCCTGCAGCTCAATTCCAGAAAAATAAATGACCCAATCAAAAAATGGGCCAAACAACTAAACAGACATTTCTCCAAAGAAGACATACAGATGGCTAACAAACACATGAAAAGATGCTCAACATCACTCATTATTAGAGAAATGCAAATCAAAACCACAATGAGGTACCATTACACACCAGTCAGGATGGCTGCTATCCAAAAGTCTACAAGCAATAAATGCTGGAGAGGGTGTGGAGAAAAGGGAACCCTCTTACACTGTTGGTGGGAATGCAAACTAGTACAGCCGCTATGGAAAACAGTGTGGAGATTTCTTAAAAAACTGGAAATAGAACTGCCATATGACCCAGCAATCCCACTTCTGGGCATACACACTGAGGAAACCAGATCTGAAAGAGACACGTGCACCCCAATGTTCATCGCAGCACTGTTTATAATAGCCAGGACATGGAAGCAACCTAGATGCCCATCAGCAGATGAATGGATAAGGAAGCTGTGGTACATATACACCATGGAATATTACTCAGCCATTAAAAAGAATTCATTTGAACCAGTCCTAATGAGATGGATGAAGCTGGAGCCCATTATACAGAGTGAAGTAAGCCAGAAAGATAAAGAACATTACAACATACTATCACATATATATGCAATTTAGAAAGGTGATAACGATAACCCTATATGCAAAACAGAAAAAGAGACACAGAAATACAGAACACACTTTTGAACTCTGTGGGAGAATGTGAGGGTGGGATATTTCAAAAGAACAGCATGTATACTATATGGTGAAACAGGTCACCAGCCCAGGTGGGATGCATGAGACAAGTGCTCCGGCCTGGTGCACTGGGAAGACCCAGAGGAATCGGGTGGAGAGGGAGGTGGGAGGGGGGATCGGGATTGGAATACATGTAAATCCATGGCTGATTCATATCAATGTATGACAAAACCCACTGGAAAAAAAAAAAAATGAATAATGCAATGAATGAGATCAAAAACACTTTGGAGGGAACCAAGAGTAGGATAACAGAGGCAGAAGATAGGATAAGTGAGGTAGAAGATAAAATGGTGGAAATAAATGAAGCAGAGAGGAAAAAAGAAAAAAGGATCAAAAGAAATGAGGACAACCTCAGGGACCTCTGGGACACTGTGAAACGCCCCAACATTCGAATCATAGGAGTTCCAGAAGAAGAAGACAAAAAGAAAGGCCATGAGAAAATACTCGAGGAGATAATAGCTGAAAACTTCCCTAAAATGGAGAAGGAAATAGCCACCCAAGTCCAAGAAACCCAGAGAGTCCCAAACAGGATAAACCCAAGGCGAAACACCCCAAGACACATATTAATCAAATTAACAAAGATCAAACACAAAGAACAAATATTAAAAGCAGCAAGGGAAAAACAACAAATAACACACAAAGGGATTCCCATAAGGATAACAGCTGATCTATCAATAGAAACCCTCCAGGCCAGAAGGGAATGGCAGGACGTACTGAAAGTAATGAAAGAGAATAACCTACAACCTAGATTACTGTATCCAGCAAGGATCTCATTCAGATATGAAGGAGAATTCAAAAGCTTTACAGATAAGCAAAAGCTGAGAGAATTCAGCACCACCAAACCAGCTCTTCAACAAATGCTAAAGGATCTTCTCTAGACAGGAAATGTAGAAAGGTTGTATAAACGTGAACCCAAAACAACAAAGTAAATGGCAACGGGACCACACCTATCAATAATTACCCTAAATGTAAATGGGTTGAATGCCCCAACCAAAAGACAAAGATTGGCTGAATGGATACAAAAACAAGACCCCTATATATGCTGTCTACAAGAGACCCACCTCAAAACAAGAGACACATACAGACTAAAAGTGAAGGGCTGGAAAAAAATATTTCATGCAAAAGGAGACCAAAAGAAAGCAGGAGTCGCAATACTCATATCAGATAAAATAGACTTTCAAATAAAGGATGTGAAAAGAGACAAAGAAGGACACTACATAATGATCAAAAGATCAATCCAAGAAGAAGATATAACAATTATAAATATATATGCACCCAACATAGGAGCACCGCAATATGTACGGCAAACACTAACGAGTATGAAAGAGGAAATTAATAGTAACACAATAATAGTGGGAGACTTTAATACCCCACTCACAACTATGGATAGATCAACTAAACAGAAAATTAACAAGGAAACACAAACCTTAAATGACACAATGGACCAGCTAGACCTAATTGATATCTATAGGACATTTCACCCCAAAACGATCAACTTCACCTTTTTCTCAAGTGCACACGGAACCTTCTCCAGAATAGATCACATCCTGGGCCATAAATCTGGTCTTGGAAAATTCAAAAAAAATTGAAATCATTCCAGTCATCTTTTCTGACCACAGTGCAGTAAGATTAGATCTCAATTACAGGGAAAAAATTGTTAAAAATTCAAACATATGGAGGCTAAATAACACGCTTCTGAATAACCAACAAATCATAGAAGAAATCAAAAAAGAAATCAAAATGTGTATAGAAATGAATGAAAATGAAAACACAACAACCCAAAACCTATGGGACACTGTAAAAGCAGTGCTAAGGGGAAGGTTCATAGCATTACAGGCTTACATCAAGAAACAAGAAAAAAACCAAATAAATAACCTAACTCTACACCTAAAGCAATTAGAGAAGGAAGAAATGAAGAACCCCAGGGTTAGCAGAAGGAAAGAAATCTTAAAAATCAGGGCAGAAATAAACGCAAAAGAAACTAAAGAGACCATAGCAAAAATCAACAAAGCTAAAAGCTGGCTTTTTGAAAAAATAAACAAAATTGACAAACCATTAGCAAGACTCATTAAGAAACAAAGAGAGAAGAACCAAATTAACAAAATTAGAAATGAAAATGGAGAGATTACAACAGACAACACTGAAATACAAAGGATCATAAGAGACTACTACCAGCAGCTCTATGCCAATAAAATGGACAACTTGGATGAAATGGACAAATTCTTAGAAAAGTATAACTTTCCAAAACTGAACCAGGAAGAAATAGAAGATCTTAACAGACCCATCACAAGCAAGGAAATTGAAACTGTAATCAAAAATCTTCCAGCAAACAAAAGCCCAGGACCAGATGGCTTCACAGCTGAATTCTACCAAAAATTTAGAGAAGAGCTAACACCTATCTTACTCAAACTCTTCCAGAAAATTGCAGATGAAGGTAAGCTTCCAAACTCATTCTATGAGGCCACCATCACCCTAATTCCAAAACCAGACAAAGATGCCACAAAAAAAGAAAACTACAGGCCAATATCACTGATGAACATAGATGCAAAAATCCTTAACAAAATTCTAGCAAACAGAATCCAACAACATGTTAAAAAAACCATACACCATGACCAAGTGGGCTTTATCCCAGGAATGCAAGGATTCTTTAATATCCGCAAATCAATCAATGTAATACACCATATTAACAAATTGAAAGATAAAAACCATATGATTATCTCAATAGATGCAGAGAAAGCCTTTGACAAAATTCAACACTCATTTATGATTAAAACTCTCCAAAAAGCAGGAATAGAAGGAACATACCTCAACATAATAAAAGCTATATATGACAAACCCACAGCAAGCATCACCCTCAATGGTGAAAAATTGAAAGCATTCCCCCTGAAATCAGGAACAAGACAAGGGTGCCCACTCTCACCACTACTATTCAACATAGTGTTGGAAGTTTTGGCCACAGCAATCAGAGCAGAAAAAGAAGTAAAAGGAATCCAGATAGGAAAAGAAGAAGTGAAACTCTCACTGTTTGCAGATGACATGATCCTCTATATAGAAAACCCTAAAGACTCTACCAGAAAATTACTAGAGCTAATCAATGAATATAGTAAAGTTGCAGGATATAAAATTAACACACAGAAATCCCTTGCATTCCTATATACTAACAATGAAAAAACAGAAAGAGAAATTAAGGAAACAATACCATTCACCATTGCAACAAAAAGAATAAAATACTTAGGAGTATATCTACCTAAAGAAACAAAAGACCTATACATAGAAAACTATAAAACACTGATGAAAGAAATCAAAGAGGACACAAACAGATGGAGAAACATACCGTGTTCATGGATTGGAAGAATCAATATTGTCAAAATGGCTATTCTACCCAAAGCAGTCTATAGATTCAATGCAATCCCTATCAAGCTACCAACGGTATTTTTCACAGAACTAGACCAAAGAATTTCACAATTTGTATGGAAATACAAAAAACCTCGAATAGCCAAAGTAATCTTGAGAAAGAAGAATGGAACTGGAGGAATCAACCTGCCTGACTTCAGACTCTACTACAAAGCCACAGTCATCAAGACAGTATGGTACTGGCACAAAGACAGAAATATAGATCAATGGAACAGAATAGAAAGCCCAGAGATAAATCCACGAACCTATGGGCACCTTATCTTTGACAAAGGAGGCAAGGATATACAATGGAAAAAAGACAACCTCTTTAACAAGTGGTGCTGGGAAAACTGGTCAACCACTTGTAAAAGAATGAAACTAGAACACTTTTTAACACCATACACAAAAATAAACTCAAAATGGATTAAAGATCTAAATGTAAGACCAGAAACTATAAAACTCCTAGAGGAGAACATAGGCAAAACACTCTCCGACATAAACCACAGCAAGATCCTCTATGACCCACCTCCCAGAATATTGGAAATAAAAGCAAAACTAAACAAATGGGACCTAATGAAACTTAAAAGCTTTTGCACTACAAAGGAAACTATAAGTAAGGTGAAAAGACAGCCCTCAGACTGGGAGAAAATAATAGCAAATGAAGCAACAGACAAAGGATTAATCTCAAAAATATACAAGCAACTCCTGCAGCTCAATTCCAGAAAAATAAATGACCCAATCAAAAAATGGGCCAAACAACTAAACAGACATTTCTCCAAAGAAGACATACAGATGGCTAACAAACACATGAAAAGATGCTCAACATCACTCATTATTAGAGAAATGCAAATCAAAACCACAATGAGGTACCATTACACGCCAGTCAGGATGGCTGCTATCCAAAAGTCTACAAGCAATAAATGCTGGAGAGGGTGTGGAGAAAAGGGAACCCTCTTACACTGTTGGTGGGAATGCAAACTAGTACAGCCGCTATGGAAAACAGTGTGGAGATTTCTTAAAAAACTGGAAATAGAACTGCCATATGACCCAGCAATCCCACTTCTGGGCATACACACTGAGGAAACCAGATCTGAAAGAGACACGTGCACCCCAATGTTCATCGCAGCACTGTTTATAATAGCCAGGACATGGAAGCAACCTAGATGCCCATCAGCAGATGAATGGATAAGGAAGCTGTGGTACATAAACACCATGGAATATTACTCAGCCATTAAAAAGAATTCATTTGAACCAGTCCTAATGAGATGGATGAAACTGGAGCCCCTTATACAGAGTGAAGTAAGCCAGAAAGATAAAGAACATTACAGCATACTAACACATATATATGGAATTTAGAAAGATGGTAACGATAACCCTATATGCAAAACAGAAAAAGAGACACAGAAATACAAAACACACTTTTGAACTCTGTGGGAGAATGTGAGGGTGGGATATTTCAAAAGAACAGCATGTATACTATCTATGGTGAAACAGATCACCAGCCCAGGTGGGATGCATGAGACAAGTGCTCGGGCCTGGTGCACTGGGAAGACCCAGAGGAATCGGGTGGAGAGGGAGGTGGGAGGGGGGATCGGGATGGGGAATACATGTAAATCTATGGCTGATTCATATCAATGTATGACAAAACCCACTGAAATGTTGTGAAGTAATTAGCCTCCAACTAATAAAATAAATAAATAAATAAATAAAGTATGGTTAAGCTTTCTTTTCAGAGGAGTATCCACACTTGTTTGGTGAGAATTCTTTTCTTACTGCAAAACCATGCACTAATTGTGAATAATTTAAGGAAAATTTAGAATCCCTTCTAAACTATCTTGAGTTAACACAGCAATAGCATTTTAGTGAATATCCTTACAATTTTCCCATAGGCATGTTTTTGCAGTAATAGATTCATTTAGTTCATAAGGTTTTCTATACAAAAACAACTCTTATGATGATCATTTTCTGTAATTTTAATGATCACATGAATGTGCTTTAATTCATTCAACCAATACTCTATTGTCCTCAGGTTCCCAGACCCTTGACAACTTGCACCTAGGAGAGAGTGGACACCAGCAGAGACTCTGAGAACAGAAGCCCCACAGTATGATGGGAGTTGTATTCTGATGGGGAGGGTGAGGATGCATTCATGGTTAAATGTGGATGGGTACTCATGTCAGGTAGAAGATTCTATGGCATCGTTTCTACTTGCGGAACAAATGGTTCTACCCTGCACTAAGAAGACACCGTGTTTAAAACACTACATCTTTCTGCCCATTTCACAGTGCATTTCTTTAAACGTGATCTTACTTCAAAGTCATGTTTAGTGTTAGATTCTGGCACCAAAGGGCTTCCCAAGTGGCGCTAGTGATAAAGAATCCACCTGCCAATATTGGCAGGAGACCCAAGAGACGTAGGTTCAATCCCAGGGTTGGGAAGATCCCCTAGAGGAGGGCATGGCAACCCACTCCAGTATTTTTGCCTGGAAAACTCCATGGACAGAGGAGCCTGGTAGGCTACAGTCTATGGGGTCGCAGAGCCAGACATGACCAAGAGAGCACATAAACACGCACTAGCACCAGAATATAGATGTGTGTATATGCATGGGCTCATACACACACATTCCCTAGTTCTGCCCAGTGAGAGAGCCAGTGACACATATCTCAGCAGCAGTAAGCACGGCCGGCACCGAGATCTTGGCTTCTGACACCCAATGTCATTACCCAATGAAGGAAATCAGGATCCTTGGAACCACGAATTCTAGAGCTGGGTCAGGGAACACACAAGAGAAGCCAGGAACCTCTCTAGTGACAGGGAAAAAAAAAAAAGATTTTAATAAAAAGGTCACGAGAGAGGAGCATAGGCGGCGGGTGGGGGGAAATGTCAAAGAAACACAACACAGGAGCCAACCTAAAAGATCGCCCAACAATTAAAACTCGAACACTTTGAGTCAGAAATAACATGGACGCAAAATATAAAATAAATACCCGGGCAATTATTTAAAGTATAAATATACTAGTATAAATAACTAAATGGGAGAAAAGAACCAAATCTCCTACACAGAACTCCAAGTAATTTATGTAAACATCCCCACCTTCTACTCCCCACCTCCCACTCCAGCTGCTAGCTAAGAGTAGAGTATGGGAAGGAGGGGAAAAGCAGTTCTATAGCTAATGTCAGGCAGTAAGAAGACAAGGAACAGAGGGCATAATTAGGCTCGCATAGCTGAGGCATGGATAGGTATCCAAAAGCATTTTAAGCAAATTATAATTGGACCAAGTCACAATATTGGCACTCCAACTGCCTGCACCCAATTTACACAGCCTATTTGTGTTTTTCCTAGAAGGCAAAAGGCTCCAGAAATGATGGATGGCTCCAAAATGATCCAATTGCTTAAGACAAAGAAAAACTGATTTCACATTCCCGCCCCCCAGACATTTAGTTGCAAAAGTGTTTTAAATTGAGACAGGCTGACTTTTGGTGCTAAAAGATAAAAAAGAAAAGAAAGCAATTAGGAACTTTTTTTTGAGGCTGAATCAAAAACTAGGGCTGGTAAAGAGTTCTGTGCCTCAATCGATATGAGAGGAAGCAGAGGGGGAACTGGAGATCTGGGGAGTGCTTAACCCTTGTTATGCAAAAAGGACACTTAGGTAAACCCCAACACCATTTCTGAATTATTAGACAAGGAAGGGTAGATTTTACTAGGCCAGAGTTTCACTGTCTAAACTGCAAAAATGAACTAAGATTTTTTTTCTCCCTTTGTTTCTTAAATCTCAACAGTTTTGATCATTTAATGTGAAAGTTGCTCAGTCGTGTCTGACTCTTTGGAGACCCCATGGACTACACAGTCCACGCAATTCTCTAGGCCAGAATACTGGTGTGGGTAGCCTTTCCCTTCTCCAGGAGATCTTCCCAACCCAGGGATCAAACCCAGGTCTCCCGCATTGCAGGCGGATTCTTTACTAGCTAAGCCACAAGGGAAGTCCAAGAATACAGGAGTGGGTAGTTTATCCCTTCTCCAGCAGATCTTTCCAACCCAGGAATCGAACAAGGGTCTCCTGCGTTGCAGGTGGATTCTTTACAATTGAGCTATGAGGGAGGCCCCCCTTTTGATCATTTAATGTCCATTGTAAATTGCATAATCTGTGGACTCCCCTCCTCACTCTTTGGTCTGGTGCTTTGGGGTCCTACTGCCAAGTTCCTATCCATCACGCAAGTCATGACTGGGATCTACCAGCCTAGTACCCTGTACCCTGGTGCCCCAAGTGACCACATTGGAGCTCTCCAGGAAAACAAAGACTGGTTCTGTCATGACTCTCCAATGCTGAAAGGACCCAGAGTCCTTGGGGCAAGTGGACCTGGAGACCACACTGCAGACAACTCTTCATTAATTCCCCATCTAGATAAGCTCACCAGCCATCAGTTCTACAGACATTGCATGAATCTGCCTAACTAGCTGGACTAACTAGCCTAATTAGCTGCCTGAGTAGCCCTCGAAGGATACGGGGTAAAAGCAATAAAGCCCACATCCCAAAAGATGCCACCTCTTCTGTCTTCTATGGCAAGACACAGAGCGCCACTCATCCCTTCTGGAAAACCACTAAAAGCTACTGAGAACTGAGTCCACTCACTCTCTTGCTGCTTTCCCTCCCTCTCTCTCCACACCTCCCCCCCCCCCCCCCCAATCCTCCATATCCCTGCTCCTTCCCAGACATCTCTTCTGTTCTCATTTAACCACCTTCCCCTGCTTGCTTATAATATCACCTTGCACAGAGCCAACACAGCCTCTCAGGATCCAACTCTAATTTACCTTAAGTTCCCACATCCTGACATAACTCAGGTCTTTCAGAAGCCTCTGGTTTAAATTCCCGAGCCAGGAAATAATAACCACCTCTACCTGAGAGAAGGCCTTCATGTCAAGCCACATCTCAGTTCACTGGCCAGTCTATGAACAGACTGCCTCTGTCCATTCTAGTCAGTTGTTTAGGGGTATGGAGGGCCACACAGAATAGAACCAGTCCGGGAAAACTGCTATGTGCCAGCAGCTGCACTAGGCACTACATCTAATCTTTAGTCCTTACATCAGTCCTAGTTAGTAGGTAGTATTTTCATCTGATTACAAGTGAGGGAAAACTTTCAGAAGGATTAAGTAATTTATCTAAGATTACACAACTGATAACCGATGAAGCTCGAGAAACCACTCAGGACTCCCTATCCGTGTTACTTCTACTCTGCCGACCTGCCTGTTACACACAAGTCACCTTTCATCACCCAACCCCCTATTAAGTTTGGGTGTGGGATTCCCAGGTGGATCAGTGGTAAAGAACATACCTGCCAATGCAGGAGACACAGGAGATGCACGTTTGATCCCTGGGTCGGTAAGGTCCCCCAGAGGAGTAAATGGTAACCCACTCCAGTATTTTTAAGATTGATATATTTATTGGCTGCACTGGGTCTTCATTGCTGCACGGACTTTTTCTCTAGTTACAGTAAGCGGAGGCTACTCTCTAGTTCTGTAGTGTGGGCTTCTCATTGCAGTGGTTTCTCTTGTTGCAGAGCATGGGCCCAGTTGCCCATGGCATGTGGGATCTTCCCGAAACAGGGATCGAACCAGTGTTCCTTGCATTACGAGGAGGATTCTTAACCACCGAACTACCAGGGAAGCCCCACTCCAGTATTCTTGCCAGGAAAATCCCATCAACAGAGGAGCCTGGTGGGGAACACTCCATGGCATCGCAAACAATTGGACATGACTGAACATGCACACATGCACACACGCACAGATTAAGTTTGGGTGACAAGTGTCTAGTTTCCCTTTTAAGCATCAGTGCTGGTAATTTATGAAAACTAAGAGTCTGGGGGCCACAAGGGAAGGAATAACAAACATGGAATGTAACATCAATCAAGCATTTGCTGAGAACCACTACAGACCAAACACTGTTAACAGGTGTTGATGGGACACAAAAGTCAAGACCCATTTTCTCTTCTCACCAAGTTAACATGTGGGAAACAGACAAGCAAACTGCAGAGAAGAATGCAACAAAAGCCGTAAGACAGATGCCCATAATGTGCTATGAAAATGTAGAGAGCGCACATGCTCTGACCTGAAGCAGCTGAGGAAGACTTCTAGGAGAGGTGACTTGAACTGGGCCTTAAAGCACAAGCCAGTTTCACACCACACCAGCCCAGGCAGAGCACAGTCTGGACACACACAGGAGCAGAAAGATGCCTAAAGTCTGAGGAGTTCCAGTGGCTGCAGGATAGTCTGCAGAGGATGAAAAATAATCATGTGCTATGGAAAGCAGTCTGGGCCTAATTCTATAGACACAGTAAGTTTTTCATGTGTTTTGAGCAAACACGTAAGGCGGCCAGAACATTTTATGAGTCCATGATCTGTGTTTGGAAATAGAGATACTAGCTTGGAGAGGGAAGAAACCAGGGGCAGAGATAACCCCTAGAGTGCTACTACAATAAGACAGATCAGAGACAACTGAGGCCCTGGACCATGGTTGAAGCTGGGAATGGAAAGCAGCAGACTGAGACATCGTGGGAAGATCAACAGTCATCTGAAAACAAAGTGGATGTGTGTGTGGAGGACTGGGTATGGTGACGAGGCCATAGCAGTCAATCATAAAACCATCTCCTCAGGCTCGGAGCCTCATTCTCCGGAGCCCAGCACAGTGCAAGGTGGGCGCAGAACAAGTGCTCAACCAGTAGTTACTGCCATGAATGAACCCATCTTTACTTCTTGGAGGATAATAAATGTCAAGTTACATATACCTTCCCCTTACTGAATAAATGCAAAATGTTTATTATAACAGACAATAAATCTCTTGCTCTTATACCGTTAAGCCACAATATACATGCAGTCTATGGCTGTCTCACATTTTGCCAGGCCACACGGCAATATATTGGTGCTCAAAAATAAACCTCATGTGATAAACACATTATTTTTGTGAGTAATGAACTAGAGTCCCTCTGCAGCAGCAAAAGCTGAAAAACAACACTGAAATCCTCACTCAAGATTAACTACCTAAACTTTTCCAAAATTCTACTTTTATCTTGTGAAAAAGAGTATTTATAATATGTCCAGAGAACTAAAGAGCAGAACTAAAGAACTGAAGGAGGAGAACTATAGACAGTTTCTAAAAAAAACCTCAACTGTCAACTGGACTATCTAACCATAAGCACCATGGAAATCATTCAGAACACCTTAAGTCAGGACCACCATTCGACTTTGAATTCTGTGGTTTACTGTTTCCCAGACAGGGAAGCCCTTAACCACCCAATCCAACTGAACAAATACCAGTAATTGAATGCTGTTCTCTAGGCATTCACATTTTAATTTATAATTCAAACAGAATTTATGGGGGAAAAAAAAAGACCAGACTGCCTAGAGTTTAAAAAAAATATTGTTTTAAAAAACAAAGCAGCACACTTAGGGCTGTAACACAAAAGGCTAAAGCTACAGGTGATAAAAAAGTGTAAGTGGTTTCCTATTTGGCGGTATCAAGGGGGAAGCAAGGGTATAGGCCAAGTTATCTGCCTGAGCTTAGCTTTCTCACTTAAGTGTCTTAATTTGGAAATTCTACTATCAGACATGTACTCCTTTAAAGAAAGCTTTACGCTCTTCTTGCAGCTTTCTAAAAAGCATTCCATTTTCACATTTTATAAACCAGGGTCTGAGAGTTCAAAGATGAGTAAATCATTGCTCTTGCCTTCAAAAGTTTACAGCCTGGTTGAAGAAAAGAACTGTAAACAAGTAGAAGAGAAATAAGAAATTATAAACAAATAGTCATGGAATTCAACACATAGTGGGAGCTTGGAAAAGACATTTTCACAGAGGAGACCCTCTATTGAAGTGAAGTCACTCAGTCATGTCCGACTCTTTGCGACCCCATGCACTTCAGCCTACCAGGCTCCTCCGTCCATGGAATTTTCCAGGCTAGAGTACTGGAGTGGGTTGCCATTTCCTTCTCCAGGGGATCTTCCCAACCCTCTATTGAACGTTGTGGCTACATGTTCGCAGACATTAAGAACCTGAGAGCTGGCACTCTGAGCAAGGGGAGCAGCAGGGGCAAAGGTGACACATGAAACACAAGGGCATGAAGAACCCACGAGCGGATCTGGCCGCAAAAGGCGAATTTAAGCCTGACTGATGGGCCAGAGTTAGGCTGTGGAGGGCCTTAAAGTTATACTAAATGCTTTTCTTAAACATATAGCATGTCACTTGAACCACATAAAGTATCATGGAAAAAGTCTATGTGACTGACTATAGACCTTACTCACAGCAAGGGAAAAGGGTTGATGTCACTCTCTGACAGAGTAGCCTGGCTACCCCCCAGCTTCTCCAGCCCTTTTGGCTCATCCAGAACACACTCCCAACAGGATACAATTCAAACCCTTGGCTGAATTATAGCCCTCCACGGTTTTGCACCAACTCTCCCGTTCTACCCTCCCAAACAATCCAGGCTAGTCAAAGTTTATTCACTTCTGGCTCCTTCTGGCCTCCACCCACCAGGAATATTCCACAATTTCTACCATGGAGAGGTAGAAACTGTCCCAACTACCTAAAGGACTCAGTTCCAATCCAAAGAGTGACATAAAGCACTTGACCATCACAAGAGCTTGAGGTATTCTCCTTCACTTCTCAATTTTTTGATGGAAGTTATTACCTGAATACTTTGTGATTACTCACATGCTAGTTGATCAATGTTATTGTCCCAAATTTCTTTTCCCAACCAAAACACTGACAGCCAAAAGACAAATGTTTCATTATCACACACACTACTAGAATCAGAAGAGAAAGGAAAGTGAACATACATTTTTTGCACTTTTCAAGTGCAAGACTGGAAATTATAAGACAGAAGGCAGTGAGATCTGTTTCCTTGGTCAGGATTACTATCATGTGGTATAAATTTCACAAAAATGAATTCACAGTCCTTATACAGCTAAAAGGAAGTTATCCAACCTCACCCTGAAAATCTGAAGGTCTGGCATAGTGTAAATGTATCTGAAGTGTCCCAGCTAACGAAGCACAACAAAATCATTAATGCACGTCATTTGTTTCATGTGTTTTAAGTAACAGATTATGCTCACACTAACATTTTAGAGATAATCTTTTCATATGTATTCCTTATTCATACTTGACCAACACAGGTAATACTATTCCTTCATTACATCTGAGTTAACTGTTGCCCAGGAGATTGGTGTCTTGCCCAAGGTAACACAGCTACCTAGAGTCAGAATCAGAAATAAATCAAAGTTTATTGGATTTCACGCTGATGTTGAATCAGCAGAATTAGGAACAAATACTATTTCTAAAATACATTTCCAAAATTACACCTAACAACAGGAACCTTACTCAATGTCATTAATACTCAAGATTTTATGATAGATTCTTATTCCCATGTCTCAGAGAGAAATTTTTTATTTACTACAATGGTTTTCTTCTGAGATTTAGGGTAAAGAAATCACACAAAAATGAAACCATACACAAGACAGCTATGCTCCATTTGTAAGCTGAGGTTCAATCTGTTTCCAAACTAACGTGAGCTATGCTGACTCCCTCTTTCTGCCTCACAGAGTGACATCTCCGAACTCTGAAAACATATTCAAAGATGGCCATGCCATCATCATCCACTTACATGAGTGTGGTATGAAACTTTTCCCTTGTTTTACAAAGAGAAATTAATATAGTAGTAAATAGATAGCACATTTAGCATAGTCTAAAGCCAATAAATTAAAATGCTCACCACTACATACAGGTCTAAAAAGGATGGGAAAGTCTTAAGCCTCTGTAGCAACAAGTACCTAAAAAACAAGCTCCAAAGTGAAAGTAAGTATACATCAAACTGGAATTGAGGCACATTCTATACACACATACTTTATGTAATATGTGGTATATGTTTCTACACTCCTACAAAGATGCATCAGAAATTTAAAATACCTATATTATTGTAAAACATTCCAATTCTCAAATGTCAAAACCAAGAAAGACAACACTTTCAACATTAAGGACACAATTTAGGCATATTTTAGACATACTCTTCAAAGACAACTAAACTGAAAAGAAAAAAAATTAAGCTACTGAGACTCCATGGTTCTCAAACTGTTCATTCAGGCACTCTGCAAAATAAGGACTGTAAATAAGAGTTCAATTCACTACATCCTCACCACTCACACTGCAATAGAAGCTGCTTTCCAAAAGAATCAGAAGATGGAACTTTCTTGCACTTTGCCTAATATTAGTTCTAAAATTTAATCCACTGGACCTTTTTTTTTTTCTTATTTAGAGCAAATATCAATATCCTAAAGTAATTAGGTAAAAGCATCTTGATAAAAGGCTCTCTCTACCATTTAAGGTAGCTACACTAAGTGGGAATTTTAAAACATAGTTTTCTCTATGTAATTTTTTTCAAGTGTATGTGTTGGCAGGCTACATATTGTCTAAAAGAACAGTAATATACAGCTGCATAGGGAATAGCATCCTGAAATATATATACATAAACATTTTATTAGAATTCAACACAGTATTTGGTTAACACTGAGGTTTAAGTGGGAATTCCTAGCTTCTTTTACTAGTATCCAAAGTATACATCTCATTAAAGAAATTCACTAACACTCTAAGAAAAACCTGAGCTGTGGTGTGAACTAGAGCTTTTGATAAAGGTAGAATTTTTTTAAAACATAAAATGACAGATCTATGAGAGCGCAAGATAAAAACTCTGTAATATTTTTGTTTTGAGCTATGGCAAAACAGAAAAAACTTTACAAAATATAGTTGAACCAAATAGTCTTCCCCTTCAGCAGAAGGCCAGACTAGGTCATTGATCTGAAAGGATCCAGTTACCAGAGCAATGTAGTTACTTGAAAATAATTACTGAGTTCAGTTCCTGAACACGTAATTCCTCTAATCTTAATATTGGTAATTCACTAATACAAACATCTCCTTTAATAGGTTTCATCAACGCTGGTAACAGTTACAAACAGTGAAAAAGATCCAACTGCTGTATTAAATTAGTAAAGACAATTTATATTTTAAGAAATTGAGAACAGTTTTGATCAAATATAAATAAGTAAGAAATCAAATAAGCATGTGGGTGTACAAACATATGACTTTAATTTTGGAAACACAAACACCTTTAGCCAATTATTTAAATAGAAAGCTACCCAATATTTTACAGCCACTGTTAATACTGCAGGTAAAACCCTAACATCCCCCTATGTAACTATGAGAAACATTAACTTTATCGTCCAGAAACCTGAGAGCAGATGAAATTTCCTCCTTCTCACATCCCAATAGTGTCTATCTTCTCTTCTCTTACTTCTTTGTCATGAACTCTGAAGCTTGATGACAAATTATTACCCATTATTTCCTCCTTTATGATGTATACCAAAGACAAAAAACCACTGACATCATTTCACATTAGTTTAACAAAACTATATTATGCTAACGTTGCCAACAACATACAATTGACATTTCAGTATACCATGAACAATTACATAGTGTTTCACAACTACACTAGTTACTCTGATTAACAAAATATTTCTTTATAAAAAAATCTGTTCGAAAGGTTACATTCACTTCATTTAATATCAAAACAATGGTCATAGAAGATTCAAAAACAGAAAATTACTTACCTTAAACATTTGTATTCCTCAAAGGCATATACTCTACTTGGATTAGTCAAGGTTCGGGCTTCCTGGAATACTCAGAAGGATTGTGGAGCTACTGAACTTAGTATACCCAAGAAATAGCCAAAGTCCCCCCACCCCTACCCGAGTCTCCTGATTTTGCCAATCAAGGGGTCCTTAACAATGTCAAAGGATGCCACAGGGTTCACCAGTGAACAAATGGGTAAATTAAGATGTAACTGCTCAAAAGATTTTCATTCTGGGAACTTAAGTTACAGGTAATTTCTAGTCACTTCGAGCTCTCTAGAGAATTATATCAAAATGACATGGCTCCAGAAGGCTGAGTAATAACTCGGTTAACAGGCATAGCTCACTCTAGGTTTCATAATCTGGCTAATGTCCCATCTGGAGACCTGGATCTCTCTTTAAAGAGACTGAGAGGAAGATGGCTATGTAGTTGCTGCATAGATCTCACTTTACAGCACTGCCCTTTTGCAAAAGACCAGCAGTAGATCCTGTTTTCCCAAACTGAAGTAAGTTGGGAAAGGACTGTTCCCTATATGAAAAAGGATGAAAAGTGAAAACAACAATCAGTGTTTGTTTTGCAGTGAACTGGTGCAGAAGCAGCACGCACCCCAAGCAGCAAGAGGGATGCTGCCAAGCTCCTTCCCTGGGAACAACCAGCTGCAGTGGCTCTTGACTTTGTGAGCATCTATGCTTTATCTGGGCTTATTTTGTAACATCACTAGCAGGATGTGTCCTCAGGTGACTGCTTCTTTGCTTTACACCACTTAGGCTTATGAAAAAGTTTCACCGGAAAGCCCTACTTTTCCATAGCGGGAAAACCTGTATAGGTAGTCAGTTCCAGAGTCTGGTCCCTAGCTTTAAACTAACTTGGCTACAGAGATGTTTATCAAGACAGTATCTAGGGTCTCCTCACCTATAGGTCTGACCAAGATTTTAAGCTATAACTAGAGATGCCAGGCCTGTCTCTCAATAACAACTTACTCTAGCTGGGAGATTTTCAACTGTCAATACTTGGGCCTCACCAAGGTTCTGGTTTAACTGATTTGATTGTAGGGTCTGGGCGTTATACAGACTTAACTTCTGAAGTAGTTACAGGCATCCAGAATTGAGAACCACTGAAAAAGGTTAAAATTGGGCGGTATACCTGAGCCTCTTCAATATGTAAGACTGGGGTTTTGAATGCTGGCATTTTGGCAGTGTTTCAGTTCATTTCAGTCGCTCAATCGTGTCTGTGTCCCCATGGACTATATATAGCACATCAGGCTTCCCTTTCCATCACCAACTCCCGGAGGTTGCTCAAACTCATGTCCATCTAGGCGGTGATGCCATCCAACCATCTCATCTTCTGTCATCCCCTTCTTCTCCTGCCGTCAATCTTTCGCAGCATCAGGGTCTTTTCCAGTGAGTCAGTTCTTCCCATCAGGTGGCCAAAGTATTGGAGTTTCAGCTTCATCATCAGTCCTTCCAATGAATATTCAGGACTGATTTCCTTCTGGATTGACTGGTTTGATTTCCTTGCAGTCCAAGGGACTCTCAAGAGTCTTCTCCAACACCACAGTTCAAAAGCATAAATTTTTTGACACTCAGCTTTATGGTCCAACTCTCACATCCACACATGACTACTAGAAAAACCATAGCCTTGATGACCCGGACCATCAAGTAATGTCTCTGCTTTTTAACAAGCTGTTTAGGTTGGCCATAGCTTTTCTTCCAAGGAGCAAGCATCTTTTAATTTCATGGTGGCAATCTTTGAGGGATTTCAAATCTTCTGTCATTTCCAGATGAAATTTTTGGAAATTTAATAGTCACAGATGCCACCATCATTATCAAAGTCCCACACTGGTGAAAAAGATTCTGTGGTTCCCTACAGTGTCTGTGTGTCCTGTCAATAGCTTTCTGAGGGTAGAGACATCCAACCTGTATTCAGCTCTCTATTAAATTCTAACTGGGGCCAATGAAAGGAGGGCCTACTGAGGTAATAGCCAAGCTGTGTTCGCACCCTATTTCAAAGAGAATTCAAGAGAAGGGGGGACAGAAGGAAGGTGTGGGGAGTAACAAAGGAAGCTGTGTGGAAAGGTAGAAAGCAACAGGTTTAACACTAGGAATGAGTATCAGGAGGATTTCAGAGACACAGCACTATTTCCAGGAACTAATCACTCACTTATTATAAGATGATGGTAAGTTACACACTGAGAACTTCCTGTTAAGCCTCACCTTGGAGAGCCCTGGAGCATCACCTCTTCAGTGGAGAGGGCAAAAGACCTGGATCCTACGCAACTCAGTACAGGAGACTTCTCACAGGTCTCAAGGTCAAAGCACATTGTCAACTTCTCTAAAAATACACAGTGAAGAGAGTCCCACCAGGATCACATTGTTGGTGAGTTATCTTTCAAGTGTCACGGTCACAAGAGAAGATTCCCACGTGGTCAAACCTTGATCGACGCCTCAGGTTCAAAAAAGGGTAATTAATTATCTGATTTTACAATACATTTTGATGTTTACCTTTGATTGGGTCCAATCTGATGTTAAAAGCACTTAAAACCATCCCATTTCTCCATCCTATCTCCTACTATGTTTTTTCTTATTTATAAAGTAAGAATTTAGAGCTGGATTTAATATAAACATAGTTCAACTGCCTCATCTTACATGTAAAAAACCAGAAATGACTTGACCAAATTCAAATAGCTGTTTAATGGCAAAACAAAGCACTAAAGATGAACATGAAAGCTACTGTGAACACCCTCATCTCTAGAGGTCTGATCTAAGTTACTCAATAAAAACAGGCTAGCGAGAGATAAGCCCAAACACAGTAAGGAAATGAGTTTTCACAATGCTTGTTTGGCTACACACATGCACCTATCTTAGGATAATGGATAAGGCAAAAGATGGGAATGAGTGGGTAACCTTATCTCCCAGATACATCTTAAAGACCTACTCTCAGCAACTGTACCAAGCTGTTACTTCTAGCAGAGCTGCTGATCATAGGTAGGGCCACAAAGCTGGCACAAGATTTTTGGTTCTCAAAATTTCTTTCATGCCTACTAATCTTAGAAATTGTAGCTCAGTGGTAAAGAACCTGCCTGCTAATGCAGGTGACGCTGTTAGATCCCTGGGTCGGGAAGATCCCCTGGAGAAGCAAATGGCAACCTCTCCAGTATTCTTGCCTGGGAAATCCCATGGACAGAGGAGCTTGGTGGGCTATGAGTCCATGGGGTTGGAAAGAGTCGGACACAACTTAGTGACTAAACAACAACAATCTTAGAAATAAATGCTTTCACTAACCTGCCTTCCTCCTTCTAATAAAATATATTTTCAGATGGAGAGGTGTCCCAGCTAAGTGGTGAATGAAAGGCGTGCAGGTATGAGCTGTCAAGGATAAACAATGACGACAGGGAGCCACTGTCCAAAGCCTTGGCCAAAGATAACCATACTGTAAGTTTATATAATTTTATATAAATTATGTAATTTTTATATAGGCTCAAACATTCACTTAAAGAAAAGAATAACTGGGAAACCCTACATTTAATTCTGAAGTTCTTCAGGTAACTACTACGAAGCTGAGCTTGTTTCCTTAACTGTAAAATGGAACTGCAATCTTAACTCTTCTCAGGCCCCTGGATAAAACACTGTGAAGGTATAGAGCAGTACTTGAGACAAAGTAAGAAAGTGCTTTGCAAAGGAAGACAGGGTGCTAAATATTAAGGAATCTTTGAATTCTAGAATTGATTTTTACTATATCATGTCGACAAGTGTTTTGGAGAAACCATTTTTCCAATTTTATTATTAAGGATTATATAAAAGGGGGTTTAGTGAACAAATATCAGGAATAATTAGGTTTAAAAAAGCAACAACTGTTTCTAACGTCAAGATTTCTTAAGAGCTTTGAAAATAATGTATTCCACAAATCTTCAAGATGAAAGGACAAGTGAGCAGCACGTCCCCAAACTGTACAGACCACCTACCCCTTTATCTCTGTGGAGCAATGTTGAGTGAAAGGCGTTCAATGTCCATCGTTCGTTCAAGTGAACAGTGTTCCACAGAACATAATTTAGGGAAAAAGTCTTCCTAGATTCCTATTACTTGTCTGAATACAAAATTATAAGACACTTTTGCTAGAAGAGGAATTCTTTTGTCACATAAACACAAAGGTTTACAAGCCTTTTATATACTGTCTATTTCAGCTCTAAAATAACGTACCTCCAATTCTGTTAAGGCCAGGCCACTAGGATAGCCTCTCAGTAAAAGGCCATTATGAGTACCTCATTAGGATAGAGAATGAACCCTTCAAGTTTTGTAGAAGTCAAATACTGCTATCTCTCAGATACAGATAAGTTACAACAGTCAGAAGCTCTTCCCTTGCTGGTCCAGGAACACAGTTTTCTTATACCCTGGGCCAACCAGAATGAAAGGAAGACTTCTGCCGTGTGTAATTTTATTATTTATCTAACAATGGATCCCAAACAAATTTGTATAGCTGATTAATACAGAAAATCTTAAAGACTACATAAAAGGCAGCAACTTGAGATGGAATTTGTATGAGAAAATACAAGGTAACATTTTAAAACAGTAACATCAACTAAAATATTGAGAGAAACGATTGCAAATTCAAATCTAGTACTGTCTATTTTTACAGTGCATATATGAATGTTATAAAAGCATCTGTTAGGAACTGGAGGCAATGGCAAAAAGTCCTATACCAGTTCTTGAATGTTCTCTTATAGCTGGTAGAAAGGAGTACAAAGTTTGGCAAACTTGGCATGGGCCAAGACAGGTCACAATCTTCTGAGCAGTGCATTAAAAAAAAGTATCTATAGATTACACCAAGAATTCATTTTACAGCTCTTTACTAGATTATATAAATCGCAGGCATGCATCTGTAAGCTGTGGGCATGCATGATGGTTTCTGTGATCTCAGAGCTTCACTCTGGCCAAACAAGATAAAAATGCTTGAATTTTACACAAGACCAAAGACAGTCTCTTCTGGGACAGAACAGAAAGGTCCTCTACAAGGCTATGGGAGCTTGCAACATAAGACTGGGAGGATAAAGCTCCTTACTAATGAACAGGCTGACAGAGCACAACATGGAGCATGATTTGAAAACATTTTAAATGGAGACCACACACAGTTCCCTCCTCCCATGACTGTAATGACATGAAACTCAAAGGACTTCAACAAATTCCTGGTGCTTTTCCATTTTAGGGTAGCTCACCATTTTATGGTCCCAGTGTCCTGCAAAAGTGGGTGGGACAGCCCACCCTTATCTTTATCTGATATGTTGACCCCTTCCTAGAGGAATAAACTTATAGGGAAATTCGGTTTCACCAAAAGATATACATACTAAGTCACATTGGTAGATAATGGTGTTTCTAACATCTCTTAGAAACTGGCAAGGGGACAGAAGTCCACTACCAGCCCCCAAACTCACCCACGTCCATACATCTTTGATTGCAGAGACATCAATAGAAACAGTGAGTTTATACATAAACAACAAGTGAGACAGAGGTAAAGGCAAAAGCAGTGTCAGTCTGTCTGAGTGTAGGCAATAGTGCGTTGATTATACCCGTACGAACTCTTCAGTCCCTTTTAGTTATCCCCAGCTCAGCTCTTAAGCCGTAGACTTTTGCTGCAGAGAATTCTGATGTGATGTGGTTGCTCCAGTAACACTTTTAACAGTACTGCATTCAATACTGGGAATGGTTTCTAAACAATTTAAACTGCACACGGAACTTTAGTAGAACAAGAAGTTTATTACTCCCACTCAGTAGTTCCTGGGGGCTTTGATGTTAAGTCATACATAATTCGAGAAATACCAGGAATCTTCTTAATCTCGGTGACCATCTTTAACACCACCTGTTATAAAACAAAGATTATAAATAAAGAGCTAGGGGTCCATTGCATGTTCAACAGAGCTAGAATTTGTAATTTCATTTGTAATTTAAATTTGTAATTTCAAATTAAAACACAATCTATTTTTACCACTGTTCTCTAGGTATATGGGCTTCCCTTGTGGCTCAGCTGGTAAAGAATCCACCTGCAATGTAGGAGACCTGGGTTCTATTCCTGGGTTGGGAAGGTCCCCTGGAGAAGGGCATGCAACCCACTCCAGTATTCTGGCCTGGAGAATTCCATGGGCTATACAGTCCACAGAGTCGCAAAGAGTCGGACACGACTGAGCAACTTTCACTTTCTAGGTATATGGGATACATTTATGATTAATTTACATAGTGACTCTACAGATTTAAGTGACTTAAGTTCAGTAGTACTCAAAGTGCAGTCTGCAAGTCAGGGGTGTGACTGGTCCACAGCAAATGTTCAGAAGCATTTATAGCAACCTGACACTGCTGCGGCATCCAAGCATGTGACTTCATGGGTGGAAGACGACGTTTCACAGATTCTCTGCGGCTCACAACTCTGGGACACTAAGGCAGCACATGTCACAGGGAGTAATAATCACTGCTACACGTATACAAGAGGAAGGCCTTGTCACCTAACTGGCCAGAGACTGGGCAAACGCAAGCCTCAGGGAAAACAGACTCTAAGCCACATTCTCCAATCCACATATCTGTAATAGCCAGTAATATCATCAGAGCCCTGTATTAACAGTGGTACAACCAATAACGCCTTGCTCTGACTTTCACTTGCCGTCTTAGAACAGCTCCTCTGTTAACGCACAGGCTAGTGGAGGGATAACAAGAAAGGAAGATGGTGATCAAAACTGTAACTGCTAGTTGGCAGAGCATGAAGAAATCCATGGGTGCCTGGCCATAATGCTATTAAATCTCATCCTTATGTCTAATCGACTCTTCACTCCTAGGGTTTTCTTCTTTACTTGGAGGACACTATTTATAAGGCAGAGGTTGGCAAGATTAGATAAAATGATAGATTAGAGTTGGGAGTCTCCACATAGTAATCAGACATCTGGAGGAGGTTAATAAACTTAGGGCCTTTTCCTACTATAATGTATTAAATAATGAATTATGTGAAGATTAAAAAAATTAGAGCCTATTTTATGAACAGAAAACCAACCTCAAAAATATCAACATTGCCATAGCCCACCCCATTCACCATTATTATAAAATATTAAGGTATTAAACATGTACATCAGAAGAAAATGTATATATTACCTCTATGGGGATCTCATTGCCAGGGGTTGCAGGTATACCAGTCATGAAATCACTAGTAATAAAGGTTCGAATAACCACAGATCTCTGGCAAGAAGGCTGCTTCTGAAGTGGGTCCCGATCAAAATGCAAAGGTGTCAAAATCACCGGCATCTGGCTGATTTTCCCAGCATACCCTAGAGAAAGGAAGTGAACATGTAGAACCAATCACCATGCCATAGGAAAGCACTCTCAGTTCAATTAAACCCTTCCAGACAGGATCTAAAATCACACACACAGACACACCTCTCCTTAGGGCTGTCATCATGTACTGTTTTCAGCTACGCTCATAGCACTGTAAGCACAAACGCAATCACAAATACAAATTACAGTCTGATGACTGCAGCAATGTGCTATACATGTAAGTTAATTCATTATTCAGGTAATTATCTTCTATACTGCAAACACTGAATAAGAAAGTCCTGAGCCACTAACCCTAGGGGGAATACAGAGTTAGGGTCCTGCAAGCCTCTAGTCATAACATATTCATCAACTGATCGATACAACCTTTCTTGTGTGTTTTCTGTTTAAAGACACCTTACTCAATCTTTACTGTAGATTCATGAACAGTGAGCTCACAGCCAAGGGCACTGTAACTCACGCTTGCAGGAAGCTTATCTAACACACCTCTTTTCTCAGTAAGGCACACCACAGTCTTCCTGGGCTTAGGAACCTAGTCAGCAGCACCTCAGCACTAAGCTCAGAGGACATTTCTAAACAGTGAAATCACCAACAAGAAAGCATGAAAATGCAAAACAGCACGGCATTAAATAGACGACAAAAAAGACACCTGTTTACAGAAACAGCTGAAACAAGAAGACAGAGGACTGCCACCTTCAAGCTCAGCTAGGAACATCTGAGTCGAGCAACTCAGACTTCCTGTCACTGTGTGCATGTCTGCAAGTGGCCACAAACATGAGCGAATTCTACACAGATAAGGCAAGGTCACAGAACTGCCCATAGAATTAAACAGTAATATTAAAAGCTGCGTCCTTCTATTAAAAATCATAAAGCCAAGCTTTCAAAATCTAGCTGAAGCATGTAGTGATGAACAAAATGGGCAACTTACCAGACTCCCTGAGAATGTTATGGGCCTCAAAATCAGCTTGGCGTAAAGTACTGAGCACCCCTGTGGTCAAGAAAGTGGGAGTAACATCTGTAGGAGGCTCTTTAACTGGTGGGCCAAATATATAAACAACTCTAAAAGGAAGGGAGTGAAAATTATAAGGACAAGACATTTTAGTATGAGGAAACAAAGCACATAAAGTAACATTCTTTGCATTTGTTCTTAGGCCCCTCTCTTACCCACTTCAAATCCCCAATGGGAAGGACAGGACTATAGAAGGTATCTGTTGTCTGAACCTTCCTCAAAATACATTCTCTGAAATACTAGTGTGAAGATAAACTTGATTATCACATCCCTCTTTCCATGTAACATACTGGATTGAAAAGGATACACAAAACTTCATGTTCATCTGGAATCTAGGGGTGAAAACAGGGTCCTTGCAAATGTGATCGAATAAAAGTCATAATTTTTGGGGGGTGGGGGGCAGGAGGCTAACCCAACGACTGGTGGGTGTCCTTCTAAGCAAAAGGCAATCTGGCAAGACAGACACAAAGAAAACAGAGGGCCATGTAGAGATGGAGATGAGACTGGAGTTCTGCTGCCTCGAGGCAACGACTGCCAGCAAACGTCAGAAACTATGAAGAGGAGAAGGAGGACTCTCCCCGAGAGCCTTCAGAGAGAGCAATGCCCTGCTGACACCACCCTTACCAGAGGTGCAGCCTCCAGAACTGTGAGGTGATAGACTTTTACTCTGGTAAGCCTCCTAGCTTGTGGTGATTTGTTATGGTAGCCCTAGGAAATCAATTCACAAAAGCCTGGGGAAACAATGAATTAAACAAATAGGCTTTCAGGGCAATGCTAAAGAATACTCAAGGTACTGCACAATTGCACTCATCTCACATGCTAGTAAAGTAATGCTCAAAATTCTCCAAGTCAGGCTTCAACAATATGTGAATTATGAACTTCCAGATGTTCAAGCTGATTTTAGAAAAGGCAGAGGAACCAGAGATCAAATTGCCAACATCCGTTGGATCACCGAAAAAGCAAGAGAGTACCAGAAAAACATCTAATTCTGCTTTATTGACTATGCCAAAGCCTTTGACTGTGTAGATCACCACAAACTGCAGAAAATTCTTCAAGGGATGGGAATACCAGACCACCTGACCTGCATCTTGAGAAATCTGTATGCAGGTCAGGAAGCAACAGTTAGAACTGGACATGGAACAGACTTGTTCCAAATAGAAAAAGGAGTACATCAAGGCTATATATTGTCACCCTGCTTATTTATCTTATATGCAGAGTACATCATGGGAAATGCTGGGCTGGGTGAAGCACAAGCTGGAGTCAAGACTGCTGGGAGAAATATCAATAACCTCAGATATGCAGATGACATCACCCTTATGGTGGAAAGCAAAGAACAACTAAAGAGCCTCTTGATGAAAGTGAAAGAGGAGAGTGAAAAAGTTGGCTTAAAACTCAACATTCAGAAAACTAAGATCATGGCATCTGGTCCCATCACTTCATGGAAAATACATGGGGAAACAGTGGCAAGACTTTATTTTTGGGGGCTCCAAAATCACTGCAGATGGTGATTGCAGCCATGAAATTAAAAGACGCTAGTTCCTTGGAAGAAAAGTTACGACCAACCTAGACAGCGTAATAAAAAGCAGAGACATCATTTTGTCAACAAAGGTCAGTCTAATCAAAACTATGGTTTTTCCAGTAGTCATGTATGGATTTGAGAGTTGGACTATAAGGAAAGCTAAGTGCCGAAGAATTGATGCTTTTGAACTGTGGTGCTGGAGAAGACTCTTGGGAGTCCCTTGGACTGCAAGGAGATCCAACCAGTCCATCCTAAAGGAAATCAGTCCTGAATATTCATTGGAAGAACTGATGCTGAAGCTGAAACTCCAATACATTGACCACCTGATGCAAAGAACGGACTCATCTAAAAAGACCCTGATGCTGGGAAAGACTGAAGGCAAGAGGAGAAGGGGACGACAGAGGATGAGATGGTTGGATGGCATCACTGACTTGATGGGCATGAGTCTGAGTAGACTTCAGGAGTTGGTGGTGGACAGGGAGGCCTGGTGTGCTGCAGTCCATGGGGTCGCAAAGAGTTGGACACAACTGAGCAACTGAACTGACCGATAACAAAACTTCAGACGCTATAATGTGCTAATATGCACTGGTAACCTTCAAGATGAAGCTATAGTGAATTTCCCAAACTTATCTGACCACTCAACCTTTTTTTTTATACTTTGGAGAACACTAATCCCAAAGAAAGATTCTTATTTCACTATGTACATATTTCATTAATAAAAGAATGTCACCAGGGAAGCCATTCTTAATAAACGGTGGTCCTGTGGTTAAGAATCTGCCTGCCAATGAATGGTGCAGGAAGATCCCACATGCCACAGAGCAACTGAGCCTATGCAACACGACTACTGAAGCCCACGTGCCCCCAGAGCCTGTGCTCTGCAACAAGAAGCCACTGGAGTGAGAAGCCTGCCAGAGACAACCAGAAAAGCCCTTGCACAGCAACGAAGACCCAGCAAGGCCAAACATGTAAATAAACAGTAAGGGGGGGGGGGGGGGCGGTAAATGTCACCCAAGTAAGACTTGTTGCAAGAGGAATGACTCATTACTGCTTCAAGTAAACGTCTGTTTGAAACTTGTGAAGATACACTGTAGGTGTTAATTAATAAAAGCAGAATTTGGAAGATGGCTTAAAGAAATGAGTATCAAATAAGTAAAACAACTCAAGAGGAATCTTATTGCTGATTTGGGGAATCTGTTCTATAACCTTCACCTAGAAAACAAGAGAGGAAGGGGATAGAGAGAGACAAATGCCACCTGGTTTTTTCTAATCCAGCTCCAGCCAGCAGGCAACTGTCCCTTTTCCTTAGCCGTATCTGTCTTTAGTAGAGAAAATAAATCTCCCCTGCAACTACCAAGGGGAAGTTTAACAATGCCTTTTCCCCTTCTTATTAATAGGTACTTAGAATAAAACAAACATACAGAAGAAAAAAGCATCTGATCAAAACCACCAACTACTTCATTGTCTCCTTCCAAACATACTTTGGCAGGAAGGGTTTCTTCCCATGCATTGAAAGTAAGCCACACTTTAAAGCAATATACTTCCTAGAGCTCATAATCCTTGGAGGGAAGAGCAACTAGGCAAGAGAATGCCATTAACTTGCTCCTTTTTGTCTCCTTTCTTTCAAACAAGAGTGACCATGGAATATGTACAGAGACAGGCAGTCTTCCATCCTGTGTAAGACAGTAAAACTGGAACTGTCCCTCTCTACACAAAGATTCCACCACGCAAACTGGGGGGGGGGGGGGGGGGGGGGGGGGGGGCGGGGGGCGGGGCAGGGATTGGCAAAAATTGAAAGCTTTTTAAAAAAATTACTTAAATTTCAATCCCCCCCCCAAATTTAAAAATCACCAAATATGTTTTTTTTTGAGGGGCTTGCTAGGTTCATATTTTTAGAATCTAGTTTTTTGTTTATTGGTTGTTAGATTATCTTTTTTCCCTTTTGGGAAGGGAGGAAGGATTAAGAATGGAGGGAGAGACAAACGAGGGAAAACAGAAAAGACAGGCAGAAAGACTAGAACACAAAAGGACAGAGATAAAGTTTAAACAAGGGTAAGGGCCCTTTGGTAAAAGAGAAGGACAGAGACAGATGAAACTATAAGAATGCTGCGAAATGAAAAATATACTAATTATATAGTAAAGCAATGGAGTCAAACTTAGTGAAAGGAACTCTCTGTATGACCAGTGAAGTTTATTTAGGTATTAGCATTTAAGAATTTTAAATCATTATTTTAACCAAGACAATTACCTCCATTCAAAATAGGCAATTACAAATTTACCAATTTACCATTATTTATTAATAATTCTCTCTTTTCAATGTATTAAACGTGTATCTAAATTTGGAGGCCTTTGGTTCATCTATGCAAGCCTTTTAACATGTTCCCATTAGTAAAAATGTGACTTCCCTCTGACTTCTTGTCTTAAAGGCCAACACCAGCCTAGAAACACTAGCCACATCAGTATAGAACTATACACACCATGGAAATTCCCTGGTGGTCCAATGGTTACAACTCTGTGCTGTCACTGCTGAGGGCACGGGTTCAGCCTCTGGGCAGGGACCCAAGATCCCACAAGCCATGAGGAACGGCCGAAAAAAGAGAAATGTACACACCCTGCTAAGTAACCACCAAGAGGCAGGTCTGTAATTTCTGCAGCTGATCTGAGTAAACTGAAATCTCAAGGAATCCTTTTTGATTGTCAACTGCTTAATACTCATGAAGAAAACAGACCAGAGTAAAAAAACTGTGATATAAGAACATTTAATTAGCAATCTGGTACTAAATGAGTAAGATTTTTGAACCGTAAAGGAGACAATGCTACTAAGTACTACATATAGGTTATAAATCTGTTTATATATATAACAGCTATAAAACTGTTGATATATCCAACATAAGAAATTTATGTGCAAATTAAAGGAAAACTGGATCTGAAGAACTAAGGTCAACATTTTTAAAACATTTAAGGCAGTTATTTTAATGACATCTGGTATGTTTGTATCTTTACTCTCTAATGATTATTAAATTGACCAAGTCCCTAATAGTAAATAACTTGTACATTTTTTTCAATCTTTCTGGAATAAAGCATTATAAAACAAATAGTCTAAGTTGCTAATTGGAAAAATATTTTTTAAAGTCTTTATTTCATACTAAAACTATTCAATAAAAGCCATCCTATTTACCTAAAAAAATTTTTTTAATAAGCAGATGATTGTACTGCAATGAACAAACAAAATACAAAGTATTATTAAATACCTGCTGGGTTGTGACCTAAGCTGTCTTTCAACAATGGGAAGACCTTAAAAAAAAAAATCACAGCCTTATACATCTCACCCCTCTGCCACCTGCAGAACATACCTGTTAATGTTGTGACACATACGAGGTATAAGTCTAGCCAGGAAAATAAGAGATTCCCAGTCAGGCTCATCCTTACTGGAGATTCCACATACGTAACTGTAAGAACGACAGTCACCCTAAAAATAAAAATACAGTTGATAATTTTTATTGATTTTATAGTAATCAAAAGATGGAATGGAAAATACTTCATGCATGGTGACACCATGAAAAGTACTTTTAACAAAAACATGCTTGACTAAAAGTATACATGTGCATGAAAACCTATGCTGAACAAGGAGAACCTACACACAGATGCTCATAACTTTTATTTACAATAGTTCATAAACCGAAACAACCAGATATGTTTCAGGTGATGAATAACTAAACAAACTAGTACATCCATATAAAAAAATAAAAAATAAAAAAATAAAAGTATATATGGATATTTTGCTAACAACATAAATAAATCCTAAATCAAAATTCCCCATTAAATTCTACTTAAATCACCTCAGATATTATAAAGAAAGTGTTACAGTAATTTCAACAATTATTCAACATACACTTGAGATCTGTTGGGATTTCATTCCAAATATCTGCTTAACTACAGATAGCCAGCACACCTAATTTGGGCGACAAGATCTGTCCATGTTTACCAGACAGATAAAGGATTCTCAAGTCCGATATAAAAGTAAGTTATTCCTTTAAAATGAGTTAGTTTTAAAATAAGTAAAGAAAGTAAATTTTAAAACAAGCAAATAAAACTGATAATATTGATTCCTTTTTCATCTGTCTTGTTTAATCCAAGTAATTTGCTTTAAAAAAATTCAACTGAAAAGTAACTTCAAGATTAAATATGCAGTATATATTAAATATGCAGTAAACTTGAGAATGTAAGAACTCAGACTATTTGAATGCTAATATAACAGTATCTGTTAAACTTTAAAGCGCACATGCTCTTCAGTCCAGGAAGCATTACTGAAACACGTGAAATAACTGCTTGAAGAAATAAGATTACTTGCCTGTAATAATGACAAAGTGAAAATGGTTTAAATGTCCATTGGGAGGGGAATAATTAAATAAATGATGGTATAATCATACATGGAATAAAGGCAACAGTTAACAATAAGAATCTACTTGCAATGACAGGAAAAGAAGTTCATGATGCTCAGTTAAAAAGGAAAAGGTGATGTACAATGTGTCAAATAATTTCCTTTCATTTTCATTCTAAATATTTCTGAAAGGGACATTTAACTGTAGAGCAAAAACAGGGAGAATTAATTTTTAAATGTACTGCGCCTTTGATTTTCCTTTAAGAAGTACAGTTTATTTTGATATTTAGAAAATAAACCACATTGCTATACTAACCGTGAATTATGAGTTTTATCTGGATTTCTAAGTCTCAGCTGCAAAGACCTAAGAGACTAGATAAAAGATAACTAACAGCAAAAGAAACTTCTATTTTGACAGGAAAAGTAATAGAGCCTGAATAAGCGTCATTTTTTTTTAATGAAGTGTAGTTAATTCACAGTGCTATGTTAGTTTCAAGTATACAAAGTGATTCAGTTATACAAACATATACTCTTTTTCAGATTCTTTTCCATTATAATTTATAGTTCCCTGTACTACAGTTGTTTCTCTATTTCACATGTAGTAGTGTGCATGTGTTAAATCATTTTTTAAAAAAGAAATCATTCACCCTACAAATTATACTTATTTATTTATCCATAGTATTATCTATGAACTTATCAAAAACCGAGAAGTCAGCATACAAGGCAGCAAAGTTTTTACAACAGACCTAGTTACAACTGGGTGGGGCGGGGGGTCAACCTATCTGCTCTTCTATTTTTATCAAGTAGGGTAATATCTGCCTGAAATAGCATATCATGAATTTCAAAAATGAATCTATGATGAGATAATCCATGTATCATTGAAAGAAATTTATTTCTACAATTCCAGGAACGGTTATTTCAATTTGATTTAAAAACAATGTAAGTAGCTTTCACATAAGGACCTTGAAAGAGGGAGAGGGGAAAATAACTGTCCCATATCATTTCCATGAACTAAAATATTTCTGTTTAATTACAAAATAACAATGAAGTTTTACTGTTTATTTACAAACAGGGCTACATGAATTCAGGAGAAAGGGGAATTTAAAAGAACGGACTCAGATTCACATATTTAGGGAAAAGAGTTAGATCTGTAAAACATTTCTTTTCACGCTTAATTCTACTGTAAGAGAACATTATAACCACATTAACCCACCAACTGGCACTCACACAATTTTTAGTAGAATTACTGACACCTTTTCTGGTTTCCATTTAATTTCAAATCCTAACTCACAGAAAAGAAACCTTACTCCTTCCCTATCCTCCCAAGCTTTATCCCCTAGAAACTCACTTGATGATCATGTAAACAAAGGCAAACTTAATATAATCTATCTATGAATAGCATTTCAAAAATGAGAACTATATTATAGTCACATGCTTTTACAATTGGAAAGACTGCACAACAAATACTGAAAATGTTAGTTGTACATTATCACAGCTCAGAGGAAGAGAGAAGACATGCTGAAGAGGCAGAGGACACGGGTTTAAGGAAAATACAAGCTGAGAACAAGGCCTAAATGGTAAAAACATGTCCATCCAGGGCCTTTCTTAGTCAGAGACTCTAAAGCCACAGAACATTTCATATCAAGAAGGATAAATGAGGACATGACCTCTCAGTACCTGTCCTTCAAAGCAAAAGCAAGCCAATCCTATGACAATTCATTATTTGAAGTTTTACTTTTGGTTATAGATGATAGGTGTTTCAAAACTACAAAATCTCAGCCTGAATATTTAGTTCCTACAACCTTATTCACTCCATAAGCATTCATAAAATATTGCCTTTTTACATTTTTAAACTTGTTGTATACACTTTCATATTTCATTTTTGTAAGTCATTCTTATTTCGATATTAGCAGAAAGAGCAACAGAAGCTATGTCACAGGTCAGTGAATTCACACAACTCACCTGCACACCCACAGTTTTAATTGGTAGCAGGAAGGCATTCAGTGAATGCATACTTGTAATCTGCATCAGCTTTTCCTGATCCTCTTCTGTCGTGCAGGCTTTAACTCTTTGCAATAGCGTATGTGGCTAAGAAAATCAAAGACATACTTCTTAGGATTTCAAGAAATAAGGTAGTCACTCTTTTGGTACCTATTACTATCTTATGTATCTACTTTCTAGCTTATAAGCAATAGATTCTATATGGTATTTCTAACTTGTGTGTGCTATGCAGTGTTGTCAGAATTTCATCACTGAAGGCCAGGGCTATGAAAAGTTAAATATTAGGACAAGAAATACACATAAGATTTATACAGATGGAGGCTTTTCCTCTGTCACTGGCAAGGGACACCTCACGAATCAAATTCTCCTTATCTCCAGGGGAATTTTTTGTCACAAAGTCAACTTTGTCTGAAATGAATTTATCAGTTTATTTGCCTGGTATTGAATATATGTTTTTCTATTCTTTTATCCTTTTCTATTCTTTTACCTTCCCTCTTTCTATCCCTAGGTAAACAGACGATAGTTAGATTTTACTCCTCAATCTAGTTTGACATTATGTCCTAACTAAAGATGTTAGTCTTTTAATTGTGAGTTAATATTAAGGTTCAATTCCATTCTACCAGTTTATTCAGCAGTTTCTATTTGTGTGTCCACTTTTTATGTTTCTTTCTCCTTACATTTCTCTGAACTGATGATTTTTCCCAACTCATTTATTTTCCCTTTACTAATTGGGAAGTTAAACCCCTCTATTTTCATTCTTTAGTGGCTTCCCTTAAGTGGGGATCTTTAACAAAAAAGAATCAATCTGTGCTCATCTGGCAAACAATACAAAGGTCTTTGAATGCTTTAATTCCAATCAATCCCCCTATGGCTTACAAGCTGTTTTAGCTATATGTTGTATTTTTTAAAAAAGTTAACACCAAAATTGAGATCCGTTTATGCAGCCTGTCTATTTAATTTTACCCATTTACCATTTTATTTGCTTATCAGTCCTTCCTGTATCTCAGACCCTTTAAACTAGGATCCCCTTCCTTCTTCTCTAGTCAGTTCTTTAAAACAGTGGTTTTCAAACCTAGCTACACACTCAAATTACTTAGTATACTCATGTCCCATTCCACATCAATTAAATAAGTTTTAGGCAGAAGGGGGTCCAAGCACAGTATACTTCAAAAGCTTCCCCTGTTGAATCTAATACACAAACAGGGTTGAGAACCACTGCCCTTAGCTCCTTAAGTAATAGACTGCTGGCAATAAATTCTGTTTCTGTGAAAACGTCTTTATTTTGCCCAAGTTCTTTGAGACCATTTATCTGTTCACTATTGTTCACAAGTATCTTCTCTTGGCATTTTGAATTCTTCCTGCTTTTACTGTTCCTTTCACAGCCTGCACGTTAGTCTTTCCTTTATGCAGAAATCAGTCTTTTCTTTGCAGCTGCTTTGTCTTTGGCAGCCTGCAGTTTCCATAGTTATGCTTGCGCGTGTGCCAAGTCACTTCATTTGTGACCAACTCTCTGCGACCCTATGGACTGTAGCCCACCAGGCTTCTCTGTCCATGAAATTCCACAGGCAAGAATACTGGAGTGGGTTGCCATGCCCTTCTTCAGGGACCTTCCCCACCCAGGGACTGAGCCCGCTTCTCCTGCAGCTACTGCGCTGTAAGCAGACTCTTCACGTCTGAGCCACCCGGGGCACCCACACGGTGATGCCGATCAGATGTCAAATCCTTCTCCTTCACCCTGGTCAGGATGGACTCTAGTCCCTAGATCTGAGGCGTGGTGTCTTTCAACAGCGTGCTGTGCTGTGCTTAGGCACTTAGTCGTGTCCAATTCTCTGTGACTGAGTCACCAGGAAAGCCCTTTCAAAAGTGTGGCAGAATTCAAATACTTTTGTCTATCTCCTTCGGGATATACATTTAAGTTGGCGTTCTCATTTTGTCTTAACCTCTTCTAATCATATTTTCTCTTTGATGCTTTGTTCCAATTTCTGGAAAATTCAAGTTCACTAACTCTTTATTTTAATTTCAGTTATTTTCATTTCTAGAACTTAATTTTTTTTTCAAAGCTCCCAGGCACCTTATATACCTTATTCTCATTAACAATTGCTTCTTTTAACTCTTTGTACTTTATATATGATCTATTGCTAATTCCAGTATCTGAAGTGATTGAGGGTCGTCTTCTACTAGCTCTCATTCATTGTGCCTTACTTTTTAGATGTATTTTGTAGTTTTTTATTATAAAGTCATATTTGTAAAAGTCCTATTTATAGGGATTCTCTGAAGCCCAGTTGAAGAGACTCCAAAGATAATTTACATTGCTTCTTTTCCGACACTCAAAAGCACTACCAACCAAGGCCCACTTTAATACAGATTATAAATTTTAAGCACCAAATATACAGAAGAACTGAAGACTTCTCAATCATCCTCGGTTTGGAACTAAAATGATCTCCCTTACTTTCTCACAAGACATATGAAAGGGTGTTTTAAAATACTTGATATCAAGTACTTTCAGGATTTCAAAGTATCTAACCTGTTAAAACATGTAGAACAGCGGAAAAATATATAGATTAGCTGAAAAGAGAAGTCTGCATTTAAAAGCCTCTGTAGAATACTGTCTTCATAGTCATTTCCAAAGGTTAAATGTCTCTGAATTTTCAAGTAACAAAACCCTAATTAATTCATTGTAAATACTGAAATCCAACAAGAATCCATTCAATTCCTTGTATTGATTAACTGTATCTTTTTAAAGCTCCTATAATATACAAATTCAACACAAAATACCTTTTTAACACTTGCAGAAAAGTCAGCTATTATTTTCAAAATATTGTTAGTTTCAGGAAAATCCTTACAAATATAAGGTTCTTCAGCACATATTACTCTGATTGCCAGGCCTGGACCTGAAGAGGAGTACAATGATATTTAATAAAAATGTTATATTTAATATAAAATCTTAATTTTAAAAAAGTCACTATTCCCAAAATATAAAACCCATCTGCCATTCTTTGTTTTTAACTGCTTTTATTGAAATACAATTGACATATACACTTTAGGGTTTTTAAAGTGTTTAACATGAAATGCAGCTATTAGTTTCCCATACAACTCATTACTTTTAGAATGCTTCAATTCTCTTCATATCAGTTATTTCCATCTCTTATTTTCATAGTACACGTATTAAGAACCTCAAAATTCTCTAATAATTATTTTTAATACACAATATATGTGCCAATCTATTTAAAACTACTTGCAGATGCAATTCTTTGCCAACACACACTGGGACTGAATATCCTGAATGCCAGAACTGAAGTTAGTAGCATAAACAAGCGCTAACCCCCACGTGGGTCATGATCTGTGTAGCACTATTAATGGAGGCAACATGGTAGTTAAGAGTAGCCAGTCCTGAGGAGGCCTTAGCGGGGCTAGATTCCCCCAAACTCAGTCTGTGTAACTTCTGGCAAACTAGCCTCTGTCCCTAAATCCCCTCAACTGGACAACAGGACAACAGTAGTTATTATTGTGAGGATCAAATAACACAATGTATGCAAAATATTTACCTGAATGCCTAGCTCACACTAGTACTCAGGAAACATTAACTATTCTTTTTAGTTTGATTAGACGACTCTCAACTCATCATCTAATAACTATCGTAGAGACACAGGAACTGAGGTAGAAGACTTGCCACACTCAAGAACTCAAAACAAATACAGGCTAAGACTTACTTACAGTCCTAATTAACAAGTATCACCTCTAATTATTAATATTTTTATGACAACTTAAAAACGGAATATTTTCATTTGTTCACGAATGAGTTACATACAGCACTGTGAAAACAAATGGTTCATCCATTCAGACAAGTCAGTCAGGGGATAAGGGTTTCAGAGAAGTGAGTTTTAAAGTGTAAAGTGAAGTCGCTCAGCCATGTCTGACTCTGCGATCCCATGGACTGTAGCATGCCAGGCTCCTCTGTCCATGGGGTTTTTTCCAGGCAAGAAACTGGAGTGGGTTGCCATTTCCTTCTCCAGGGGATCTTCCGGACCTAGGGATCAAACCTGAGTCTCCCACACTGTAGCAAGGCTCTTTACCACCCGTAAAAGCAAAACTAAGAAACAACAAAAAATCTGTACCACACTAAAACAAAACCAACTTATTTTATGTCATGTAAAGCAAAGGACTGACGTTAAGATACGTGACAATGCACAAAGGCAGCGTGTCTTCTATGGGTGGTTTCAGCAACAATGGGAAATACGGCACAATTCAGTGCCAGCTTTTAAAAACACAACAGCGAAAAACTCCCTTCCTCCCTACAAGATGCAGGACGAGGGGACAGTTCTGGGTTGCCACTGGTGAAGCATTCAGTTTACTACTTTGCGTCACACTTCTCGTTCTTTTATTTCCAGTTAATTACTATCTGGAATACATCATGGTATAGTAGAAAGAACATAAAAACCCAAGTTCTAACACTAAGAATTGTATGGCAGTGTTATTAAAATATTGCTTAGTTTTTTTTATCTGATGGCAACATTACATGTCAACCTATTTACACAAGGATAATGCAACATTTAAATATGTATAATAAAAATGAATATTTAATAAAGTGAAATATATACAGTAGGCACTAAAAAGAATGTTTATTCCCTACCCATCCTTTCCTTTCTTTCAAGTTACATATTCTCTAAAATGATAAATTACTTCAAAACATGTCTGAATTGATTCTTATTCAACATGAAGACCTAATGGCAAACCAAACAGAATTCCGTTTCTTACCTGGAAATGGATGCCTGGAAACCAACTCTTCTGGAAGTCCAAGTTCTCTGCCTAAGATTCTTACTTCATCCTTATGAAAATCTTTCAAAGGTTCTATTACTTTTCCCTACATGAAAGAAAAAGGCTAATTAATACAAATTACAATAGTAACCAAAATGACACGAAAAACAAAGAACAACAAATTACTCACTTTTCCTGTTGTCTTTTACCTTTAAAAATCATTTTTTAGAACTTCATCTTTTAAAGTATTTCTACCTTTGTCTTTTTAAGGAATTAGATATTTTAGTGATTTTTATGTGTCTCTTTGAGATACATTTTAAACACAAACCTTTTAAACAGACAAAAATCAGAGCAAACCTACCCACACATCTCTGATCTAGTTCTCACTGTAATATAAGTCAATCAGAAAACATACCAGTGTTTAAAAATTAAAACTCTCCAAATGATACCATCAAGTGAAAGGACAACCCACAGAAGGCAAATCATGTATCTAATAACCAATAACCAGACTACAGACTACATAAAGAACACATGCAATTCAATAATAAAAAGATAAATAAGCCAATTTAAAAATGGGCAAAAGATCTGAATAGATTTTTCTCCAAAGATATATAAAAAGCCAATAAGCACATAAAAGGCGACTGACATCGTTAGCCAATTAGGGAAATGCAAATCAAAACCACAATGAGATACCTACCACTTCTCATCTACTAGGATGCCTAAAATAATAAAAAGGGACGGGTAATTCACGTCCATTAGGATGGCTACTTGAAAAAAAAGAACAGAAAGTAACAAGTGTTGGGCAAAGTATGGAGAAATAGGAAGCTTTTTGCACTACTGGTAGGATTTTAATAGAGTATAACTGCTGGAGAGACATTAAGGAAGTCCCTCAAAAAACTAAAAATAAAACTATCGTTAAGACCCAGAAATCCCACTTCTTAGTACATATCCAAAGGAGCTGAAAGCAGGGGCTCCAAGAGACATTCACAAATCCATGTTCAGAGCAGCACAACAAAGTTCACGGCAACCAAAAAGCGGAAGTAATCCAAATGCCCATTGGTGATATGTGTATATATATACAATAGAGTATTATTCAGCTTAAAAAGGAAGGAAACCCTATCACATGCTACAACACGGATGAACCTTGAGGACTTATACTAAGTGAAATAAGCCAGTCACAAAAAACAAAAACTCTATGACTGTGCTTATAAGAGGTATTTAAAGTAGTCAAATTCAATGAAACAAAGAGTAGAATGGTAGATGACCAAGGGTTAGAGAGAGGGAGAAAAGGGTAGCTGTTGTTCAACAGGTACAGAGTTTCAGTTTTGCAAAATGAAAAAGTTATGCAGATCTGTTTCACAACAATACAAATATACTGAAAACTATTGAACTATACACTTAAAAATGGTGAAGGAGGGAAAGAGGCTTTATGGTAAAGATTTCAAAAGCTTTTACCTCCTCTCTCAACTTTCTGATAAGTTCTGTGTCGTTGTGATGGGTTTTGATGAGTTCAGCTTTGCCACTTGCAACAAGAGATGCACTTTCAATTAGATCAGGCCGTAAAGTACCTTGGGCAAGGAAAACCTCCTCTGGTTTCAAGTTCATTTCTCCAATTACTTCATTGGCAATCTATAATCAACAGGAGTAAAACAACCTTTTAAGAAACAAACTTTTTTTTTAAATCTAGTAATTTTAATCTAATAGTTTCAGTTCACATGGGAAAAAAGCCACCAACCTGTCAAAACACTTCATTCTTAAATAGCTATGATAAAACCAAAATACTCATCAAGGCCAAAGAGAAGTGAATATAACTCCCTAGCCATTTATTTCACTTTATGCAGTTTGATTTTCAATGAGAATGAAATGTCTTCTTACCTAATGTTCTTTAGAAATACTTAACTATGTTCCACAGTTTTTAGCAATGTCCTTTCAACATGACAGCTAATTATGAAACTATACTTCACTAATTTTTAATATGCCATTTTAGAGAAAAGTATTTGCATTTCCAGGAGTTTGGTTAGAGCTGTATATTTTAAAATTAAAAAATGACAAAGACTTATAATTTTATTTTTTTAGTAAAAGTCATTGCTTCTGAGTTGGTGCATCACAATATGGCACATTTTCTATAAGAAGGTCTTTCCCAGGGACCAATTTCAGCATATTGTGGTCTGTGTGAATACCTTGTATAACAGATGTTCTGAGTATCAATTCAACATCAGAACCTATTTTTATTAGCTCTTCTATTTTCTTAGCAGAAGTTTCAGTTTTATTACATTTGAATTCTTCATTTTTCTTTATTCGGGCTGCTTCCAAAGCTCTAGCATCATTTTTAAAAACCTGTTGTCTGGTCCTGTGCAATGTTTTAAAAGAACTGTAAAATCTTGGCCGCCTGACCCATGGCTCTCGCCTCCGCTTGCGGCTACTTCTCCCCAAACTTTTTTTTAAAGACAGCAAAATTTTATACTTTCAGCTAAATTTCTAAGAGTCCTTTTGCAGTACTAACCAGGAGATGAAATTCACCAACACTCAAATTAAACTCCTTTAAGGACAAATGCTTATTTAACTTAATTCAAAAAGGTATATGAACATCCCCATCAAAGCCAAAAGAAATCTACCCATTGAAACATCCAAAGAACTAAAATCTAGTATCAACTAAAAATATCTATTCTTTAGCAGTTAAAACGACAGCCTGACAATGTAAGTACATGTTTTTTAAAACACAGTTTCTATTAATCAGTATAATAGCAAAACACAGCAAAACTCTTAGCCAAAAAAAGAATCAAAATCAGTCACAAAATTTGACTATTTGGTATAATGACAAGGAAAAAATACTAAAATTCACATTTAAAATAGTACACATTGAGAATATTTAAAAAGTACCTTAACAAAAGTATCCCCAATGATTTTTCTTTTCTCCTCAGGACTTGTAGTCATATTTAACGTTTTGCTAATTCTCTTTCGTGGAGTTCTGTCTTCATCTGATATTGGTAGAGTAGTTGTTCCATTGTAGAAAGAATGAGCAGCATTTATCACTGGGGAAGAGGAGAGAAGCATATTTTAAAATAACAGAAGATTGAAAATAGTAAGTAACAGATCAACTACAAAGAAGAAAACCTAGATGGATCCTCTGATTCTCCCCTTAAACTGCCTACATATTCCAGAACTACCAATGAACTATGACTAACAGAGTTCATATACAGGCACTCACTGAGTTTTGTTCCTTTGAGAATTCTGTGGCATTTACTATCTAGGACCATATTATCACAAATTATGATAATTGCTTTCCCTCTATTCAGTGCTTCACCAGAGCAACAAGCAAAATCTCCCAAAAGAAGCGTAACTCCAAGGAAGTCAAAGCAGCGATACATATACAGGGATCAAAGTCCTCGGAACTGCACAGTGACCAGTCTCATGAAAAACTGATGTCTAAAAACATACTCTTAGCGATCCTTGGCTGTCCTTTTAAAGAGTAAAGTTTAAAAAAAACAGGCTTCACTACAAGATGCCAAGGCAGCGGGCTACTTCACTTTACTGAATTTGTAGGCCTCTCTCTCAAGCTGGTCAACCCAGAGAAGACACCTCCAATTTCCTGTTTCTTAGCATTCTGATAGCCTGAATAGAGGAAGTGGCCAGTGGAGGTGGGGAGATATCATTCAGTACATAAGGCTTTTCCTTAATGTTACTATTTTTAACATGCAATCTTCCTTCCACCTTCAACTATGCCTGGTACTGACATGCCCAAGTCCAAAGCCTCTCTTGTTTAGCCTAGAATCTCTAGAGAATAAATCCATGGTCTTCTGATGAGGGATAGCAGCAGTTGTGTTCCTGTTTAAAGGGAAAAGTAACTGCTTCTCAGATTTTGAACTAGGCTGACCCAGTGAGCCAGGCCCTGTAAGGGAGCCAATATTCCCAACTCCTGAGCTTTCTCAAAAGTCCTGCATTTTGTTGGGCTTCCTTCCCTCAACCCTTCCCCATGGTTCTGGAGTCCTCCATCCTGCTATGTCAGTTAACAAAGACAGATGCAGGTTTCTGTGGGGCTGAAACTAAACAATTCGGAGGGCCCTTTCAAGAAAAGGAATAACAAATCACCCATCTTTTAAATCACAAGTTAATACTCCCATGGCTAACACAAACTATAAACTATACACAGAAACTACTGCAAATCACAAATATAGCACCAAATCCAAACTAAATGTATCCCCAACTCGATATTTTCTTAGCATAATTCCCAAATGCCTGCAGCCACTATAAAACCACCCAAAAGAGAGAAAGAGAAGAAAGGCAAAGCAAATTAACTATAAATTATTAAAATACCTTACTTCAAATTTCATACAATGTGTAACTATGAGAAGATACTGACAGAATCCTTTCCCAGATTTTGGAAAAGGCTTGGCTGGTGAGCAGTCCTAAAATTTAAGCTTCATTAGCTTATCAGAGAAAACCTGCATAAACCATCTGCTTTCTACTTCCCAACATTTTGTTGAAACCATTAGACTGCTATTATTACCTCCTCTCTATTCCTCATCCTTCTGGCATTATACTTGTTTTATGCCTGTATTGTTATTCTAGTGATATTTCCAAAGAAGAAAGACATAGACTCATTTTTACTTCATGTTTAACTATACAAGTCTTCATTTTACACTCAACTTTTTGGCATCAATTCCAATTAAGTCAATACACAGTTTATATCATTAAACTACTAATTTAATTTCACTATAACCATGGCTTACAACTTTTTTTATAAAAGTGCAGAAGATATCCATAAATGTAAAAGCAGTTAAGGCTTAAGAAGATGGATAGAAAGAAGACAATGGTGGCTGGAAAATGGTAACTTATTCATTTATATATAACATTAGGAGTAATCAATTTTCAAAATTTATACTGTGGCCCCTCTTGAACCAGAAGTAATTACAATGTAAAAATAAAAAACATTTCATCCATAAACTTACTGGGAAAACTCTACTTGGTTAACTTAATCACAAGCTAGATTTGATTAAACAAGTCCTGACACATAAGTTAACTTTTCTGGAGTTCATCAATACCTTTGACTTGAATTCCAAGCTTTTTGAGGGCCTCTTCAACAGACTGACTTTCTCGTTTTCTCATAAAGCCGTTATCAATGTGCACAGCGATGACCTGATCTTGGTTCAAAGCGCGATTTAACAAAGCGGTACAAACTGTTGAGTCTACACCACCACTGAGTAAAACCTACGGGGTGATACGAAAAGTCAAACTAGTAAAACAAGCAAAAACATGCTAAGAGCTTCAATCACCACCTAAAAACACTGGGGATTCCTGGTGGTCCAGCGGTTAGGACTCCGTGCTCTCACTGCTAAGGGCTTGGGTTCAACCCCTGGTTTGCATCAAAGAAATGTATGGTAACTGAAAAAGCACTCTGAAACAGGACAACTCAAAACACCTACCACCCAGTCAAAATTTAAGGGCTATGCTAAGTCAGTCAACCTTGAGTCTAACATTACTGGCATAAAGTTTTAGACTTTCAGATGTAAATTGCTTACCAAAACTTTTGATGTGCCCACTCTCTCTTTGATCTCTCGAATGCACTCAATTTCTCTGTTCTGCACAGTGAAGGTCCCACTGCACCCAGCTATATCATACAGGAAATTCTTCAGTATTACTTTCCCATTTTCTGTAAGGCCAACTTCAGGGTGGAACTGGGCTCCATATAATTTTTTAGATTCATTTGCTATACCTTTATAGAGAAAATAATCATAAATAATTTTTTTTTCATATTGAAAATACTCAGTGAGCACCCACAGTAATTCCTCACAATTTCTTCCTCCATAAATGTGGAAACTGATTCAAATTAGTGGATTTTTAGCTATGGGGGGGAAAAATGCAAACTACATTGCCATGATCTGGTGTTATAAAGGTCTTCCCTCATACAGCAATTAATGAACGACATGGCTGTGACATCATTTCAGAGTATCCTCACTGCTCCACCCAGGCTACTGCAAACATTCTGTCTATTTAATGCAAGGGCAACTCAGTTTTAAATCTCAGTTCCACATGCCTTTACCAGGCAATGTGCAGCTACCAATTCTCTATCTTGGAAAATCCTCATACATTAAGCCTATCAGAATATCCTAAGTGTTTCTTTCCTGGATACTATTAACCATGAATGCAACTCCACTTCCTTGACTAATGGGCTTCTGACAAATTATCATCTACAAAGCAGATGACAGGCTAGATGTTTTACATGTACAAGTACTACCCACTGTCCATGGCTCTGAGATATTAAGAAACTTGCCAGTATCCCCAGCTAATTAAGTAGATAAATCAGGCTTGCTAAACTCCCAAACTTACACTCACTCTACTAGGAAAGCTCACACTTTCTTTACTTGGCTTCTCAGACATCACTCTCCTGCTTCATTCCTTATTTCACTGTCTACTGCTGAACCTTCTTTGTTGGTTCTTCACCTTATCACATCTCTACACCTGAAAGTCAACCAGTATTCAGTCCTTAAATTTCTGCTCTATACATTCTGAATGATTCCAAACTCTCATGACCTTAAATTTTACCTATATGTTGGTATACCCCTGAATTTATTCCTCCAGTCCAGTTTTCCCTTCTACAGTCTTGACTCAAAAATATATAAAAGTGCCTATTCACACCTTCATTTCAACACTTAATAAGAAATCTTAAATTTAATATGCAAACCCAAATTACTGCACTCTTTCACATCAGGTAAACAGAAACCATCCTCTGGTTGCTCAGGATGAAACACTTGGAAGTTAAAATTGGCCTCTACTCTCTCCTTCCCACTCCACAGCAAATCCTTTGTTTCTGCCTTCAAAACATACCAGAACCCAGTCTAACTTCTGGTTTCCAGTCCAGCATATGTAAGAAGCTAGAAGACACCACTATGTTCTAACAACAAGTAAAAAGTTGATTAAATACCCTTACAGAGACTGACAGGTAAATACAGAGAATCACAACTTACTGGAGAACTCCATGATTGCAAACCTCTACAGGAACCATTGCTGAGGGAGGGAAACTCGACCTATAACTGAAATCACTGGAGGCTCAGCATGGACAAATCTGAGAGAGAAAATGTCCAGGAAGACCCAGTCATCTGGGATCCCCACACTCTCCAGTAGCTTGACCCAAGTTCTCACAGTGAATATTAGAGGAAAATTCCCTTGTGCTTCCAACAGGGGAGGGAAAAAGAAAACGTTTTGAAATACACCAAGCCATTCTTTTCTTAATAAGGTCTTCCACTCTCAGGAGAAACTATTTAACTAGTCTAATATGACAGGGTTTTATCAGAACCAAACTGACTTGGGAGAAAAGAAAACAGCCAACCCGAGCCCACTCTAGTCCTCCTGTCCCATCGAACAGAGGGAAAAACTTAAAACACTCATGAAATCTACAGCCCAAAGCCACAGGTTCACTAAGACTGAGAACTACGGTAAGACCACAGAACACTTTCCCTCTCCCAACACCTTGCCACCTACAGCAATTCCTTCTACCCGGTACATCATGTCAAGCTAGCAAGAAAAAAGTACAAGATACACTAAAAGGGAAAACATAAGTTTGAAGAGATAGATCAAGTGTTAGAAGAGACTCAGATACTGCAGAGATATTGGAATTAGCTTGGGAATTTAAAACAAGTATTATTAAGAAGCTAAGGGCTCAAAAGGATAAAGTAGAGCATGCAAGAAGAGCCGGGCAATGTAAGCAGAGAGCTGGAAATTCTCAAAGGGACCAAAATGATCTCAAGGGATCAAAAGCACTATAACAGAAATGAAGAATGTTTTTGATGGGCTTATCAACAGACTGGACATGGCTTAAGAAATACTCTCTAAGCAAGAAGATAACTCAATAAAAATGGCTCACACTGAAAACTAAAAAAGAAAAAAACACTGGAAAAAAAAAAAAAACAGAAATCCAAGAACTGTGAGACAAGTACAAATAACATAAACAATGGAAATTCTAGAAGAAAGAGAGAGGAACAGAATATTTAAAACCATAATGAATGAGAATTTCCCCTGAAATTAACACAAGACACCAAACTAACACAGGAAGCTCAGAAAACAGTGAGCAGCACACACACAAAACATTACACCTCGGCGTACGATTCACAAACTACAGAAAAGCAAAAGAAAGAAAAACATCGTGAAAGAAGCTGGGCCGGGGGGAGCAGGGAACCTCACTTACAGAGGAGGAAAGATAAGAATTACTGATACATCCAACTGACTGGAAACCATGGAAGTGCTAACAGACTGAAGTAAGTAACATGTGGAGAGAAATACATATTCTTCTTGAGCACAGTTGGAACATTCTCCAGAATAAATCACGTCTGGCCACAAAACAAGTCAGACTAAATTCAAGAAGACTGAAATAATAATCAAGTATCTTTTCTGACCACAATGGTAAAAGTAGAAATTACAAAAAGAAAACTGGAAAATTCACAAATATGTGACAATTAAACTACATGCTCCTGAGAAACTAATAGGTCAAAGAAGGAATCAAGAGAGCAATTTTAAAATCTTGAGACAAAGAAAAATGAAAACCAAACAAGCAAAACTTACGGTGTATGCCAAAAGCAATTCTAAGAGGGAAGTTCACAGAAATAAATGCCCACATTCAAAAAAGGGTCAGGCCTTAAACAACCTAATAACTTCAAAGAACTTCAAAGAACTAGAAAAAAAAAAGTTAATAAAAGTTAATAAAAGAATGGAAATTACAAAAATCAGAGCAGAAATAAACAGGCAAATGATGATTTTTAAAAAGATGAAAATAAGAGATAGTTTCTTAAAAAGATAAACAGACAAACCTCTAGCCAGACTTTCCAAGAAAAAGAAAGGGCTCAAAATTGGAAATGAAAAAGGAGACATTACAACAGATACCACACAAATACTATGAACAATTATACACCAACAAATTGAAAAACTTAGAAGAAATGGACAAATTCCTAGAAACATGCAACTTACCAGGACTAAATCATGAAGCAACAGAAAATTTGAATGGACTCATTTTAAGTAAGGAGATTGAATCAATAATCAAACACCTCCCCAAAAGTTGCAAAACCAGGTGGCTTCACCAGCGAGTTCTGCTGCTGCTAAGTCGCTTCAGTTGTGCCCGACTCTGTGCGACCCCATAGACGGCAGCCCACCAGGCTCCCCCGTCCCTGGGATTCTCCAGGCAAGAACACTGGAGTGGGTTGCCATTTCCTTCTCCAGTGCATGAAAGTGAAAAGTGAAAGTGAAGTCGCTCAGTCGTATCCGACTCTTAGCGACCTCATGGACTGCAGACTACCCATGGGATTTTCCAGGCAAGAGTACTGGAGTGGGGTGCCATTGCCTTCTCCAACCAGTGAGTTCTACCAAGCACTTAAAGAAGAATTAATAACAACCCATGAGAAATAGAAGCTGAAGGAACACTTCCAAACACATTCTATGAGACTAGCAATACTATGATATCACAGCCAGACAAGAAAAAGCTACCAAAAAAAAGAAAAATATAGGCCAATTTCTCTGATAAACAATGTTGTAAAAATCCTCAACAAAATATTAGCAAATCAAATATAATACACTAAAAAGATCATACACCATAATCAAGCGGGATTTATTCCAGGGATGCAGGGATAGTTTAACATCTGCCAATCATTTTGATACACCATATTAAAAAAATGAAGGATAAAGATAATATGGTCATCTCAATAGATACAGAAAAAGCAATAGATAAAATTCAACATCACACACGATAAAAACGCTCAACAAACTGGGTACAGAAGGAACATACCTCAATATAATAAAGGCCACATACAACAAGCCCACCATTAACATACTCAGAGATGAAAAGCTTTTCCTCTAAGATCAGGAACAAGTCAAGAATTCAACAAAGTACTGGAACAAGTCAAAAATTCAACAAAGTACTGGAAGTCCAAGCCAGACCAGTCAGGCCAGAAAAAGAAATAAAATTATCCAAATTAAAATTAATAAGTAAACTGTCTCTATTTGCAGATGACACAACATTGTATCTAGGAAACCCTAGAGACTCTACTAAAATGCCATTAGAACTAATAAATTATTTCAGCAAGACTGCAGGATACATAGTCAACATACAGAAATCAACGCTGTATCAACAACAACAAAGAAAAACCATGGGCAACTTTTTCTTAGAAAAAGTAAAAAAAGAGATATAACTGACATGCAAAGAAAGAGAAAATCAGACCATATAAAATGATCAGTTAAAACCACAAAAGGAAGAAAAAGACAAAAATATGAACAAAGAACACGGACAATAAATAGAAAACAACAGATAGGATGGATATTAATCCAACACTATCAACAATCCCTTTCAAACTCCAATAGTCTAAATGTACCAATTAAAAGACAGAGATTGTCACAGTGGATCAAGAAAGAAAACATAACATATATATTGTCTACAAAAAACCCACTGCAAATAAATAAATAAATAAAATAAAAAAGAAACCCACTGCAAATCTAAAAGCCCAGATCAAAAGTAAATGGACAGAGAAAGATAAATCACGATAACACTAATTAGAAGACGGCATGAGAGACCTTGCTGGTGGCCCAGTGGTTAAGAATCCACCTGCCAGTGAAGAGGACGCTGGTTCAATCCCTCATCTGGGAAGACTCCATACACCAACGGGCAAGTAAGCCTGGGCCACAAGCAACGAACCCACACTCCAGAGCCTGTGAGCTGCAACAACTGAGCCCGAGGGTCCTAGAGCCCGTGTTCTCCAACAAAAGCTTCTCCGCAATGAGAAGCTCATACACCACAACAAAGACCCAGCACAGCCATGAATAAACAAATAAAAAGACAGCGTGAGTAGATACATCAATGTCAGAGCAGACTTCAGCCAAGATAAGTTACCAGGATTAATTTCTCATATAAATGCTTTCCTCTTTGCAATCATCCTGTGTTTTTTCAGTCTTCAACTTTTTTGAGGCTTTTAATGGCTAGGTCAAATGAACTCTCTTCGTAAATGTCATATTGCACTTGAAAATATGTGAGTTATTTTCAGATGTCTTTTGATACTGATTTTTTTTTCCCATTTATTTTTATTAGTTGGAGGCTAATTACTTTACAATACTGTAGTGGGTTTTGTCATACATTGACATGAATCAGCCATTGATTTACATGTATCCCCCATCCCGATCCCCCCCTCCCACCTCCCTCTCCACCCGATCCCTCTGGGTCTTCCCAGTGCACCAGCCCCGAGCACTTGTCTCATGCATCCAACCTGGGCTGGTGATCTGTTTCACCCTTGATAATATACATGTTTTGATGCTGTTCTCTCAAAACATCCCACCCTCGCCTTCTCCCACAAAGTCCAAATACTGATTTCTAACACAATTCCACAGTGGTAAGAGAACAGACTCTGTATGATTTCAATACCTTAAGACCACAAAATTTTTGCATCTCGTTTTATTCCCTGGATATGTTCCAGTGTTTCCTACTTTACAGTCTATGGGAACTTGTAATAGAATTAATATCTGTTGCGTGAAAATTGTATAAATCTTAATTATGCGGAATTGGTTCACGGTGCTTTTCAGGTCTACTATATCCTTCTATTTTTCTGTATATTCACTCTTAATTTTTGAGACTTTTGATACTGCAACTAAAATTTTTAATTTATCTACTTAAAAAATAGTTATATGGTAGAACTATATATAACTTCATTCTGTATTTTTCCAGGTCTCCTGTAAACGTGTTATCATACTTTCATAATTTAAAAAGAAAAAAAGAGAAAAAAGAAGTTATCAGGGATAAAGAGGGGCATACATATAATGATAGAGGAATCCATTCCCAAGAAAGACATAATAATCCTTTATATATATACCTAACAGGAAAGCATCAAAATATGTAAGGCAAAAACTGATATAAGGAGAAATACATGAATCCACTACTGCAGTTAGATACTTCAAAATTCCTCTGTCAGAAATAAGAATCAATTGCTGTAATCCATCATATCAACAGGCTAAGGAAGAAAAATTATATGATCATATCAATAAATGCAGAAAAAGTATATGAAATATATCCAAACACTCAATCATGACAATAACTCTCAGGAGACTAGGAATAGAGGGGGACTTCAACTTGACAAAGAGTATTTTCTGAAAACCTACAACTAACATCATACTTAATCATGAGAAATTCAAAACTTTTCCACTAAGATCAGGAACAAAGCAAGGATGTTCCCTCTATCCACTGCTTTTCAACATCATAACAGAAGTCCCAGTTAATGCAATAGGACAAGAAAAGGAAATAAAAGGTATACAGATTGGGAGCAAAAGGAAATAAAATGGTCTTTGTTCAGATGACATGAGTGTCCATGTATAAAATTTTTAAAAATCAACCAAAAAAATTCCTAGAACTAATAAGTGAGTACAAGAAAGTTGCCAGAGAGAAGGTTAATACACAAAAGTTCATGGCTTTACCATATACCAGCAATGAACAAGTGGAATTTAAATTATAAATGCAATTAACATTAACACTCCCAATGAAATATTTTGGTATAAATGTAACAAAATATGTACAAGATGTATATGAGAACCCAATCACTCCTAAGCACTTATACCTCTAACCACTCTGCTCCTTACACAGTCCCCTTTCCTGATTACAAGAGATTTCTAGCTGGTCTCTCCTTCTACATTTAACAGTCTCTTTACTCCTCTGTAGCCAGGGTAATCCTGAAATTAGATCATGTCTCTCCTTTGTTCAAATCTTCACTCACTGTAAATAAAGCCAACATTTTCACAATGGCCTCAAAGGTCCTGGGATTCCGGCTCCCAACAGCCTCTACCTTATCTTCTACCACACGTCCCGCTTACCCAGCTCTAACCATGCGGTTTCCTTGCTGTTCCTTAAACACGGTCCCATCCCAGGAATTCTGCACTGCTATGTACTCTCCCCAAATATCCCAAAGGGCCAGCACCTACTTCCTCCATGTCTAGTACCATCTAATAGGAACACCATCTCTGAATAGCCTATCTAAAAGAGTAACAGTCCAAATCACACATTCCATAACACTCCTCTCGTCTTTTAATTTTTTCAATGCATTTAAACACTGTCAAGCATTGACTTTTTCTGTATCATCTGGTGACTGTCTGTCCCACTCCTCTCCCATCCCCAGCCTCACTAACTAGAACATTAAACAGAGTTATGGTTCATTTTGTTCACTGACACCTAGAACTGTGCCTGGGACATGTGGGTACTCAAATATTTGTTGAATGAATAAAAATATACAATCTCATCTACCACTGTTGATCTTGTATAAGAAATAGAAACCTGTCAAAAAGGAAACTATTCTTCAAAACTCCTATGCTAATACAATAATCCGTTAAGTAACTGCAGGTAAATTACTCAATTCAGTTTATCCACGACAAAATTTTTTTTCCAACTTCTTAGGTGTAACATAACAATCAACAACTTTATGATAAGTCCACTTTTTCCCTTTTGCAGATATCCGGGATTACTGGTGATTATTTACAATTATTCAAGTAACCAAGTAAAAAATTATGAACTGCCAGAAAATCAACTCCTCTTCAAGAAAAACAGAACAAAAAATTGTTTAGAGCATGAACTGGCAAACTTCCTACAAAGGGCTAGATGTTATAAACTAAGCTTGGCGGGACATATGCATACAGTCCCTGTCATTTATGATAACCCTTAAATAATATAAAAAGCATTCTTAGTTCCTAAACATACAAAAAACAGTCTGTAGGCTGGATTTGACCCACAGGTTACCCTGGTACAGAGCAATGCCCTGAATGCTTAGTCTGATGTTTTATAGACATCCAAGATACATGCCTATCTATACCTAAAAGAGGCATTTTTTAAAAGGGCAATTATGAATACAGCATGCTAGAGAGGTAAATGGTTCTCAAAATTTTCCTGAGTTATAATAGATATATTTATGTTTGAAAAGCAGAGTAGAATAAACAATTTTAAAAGTATTTCAGAGCAAACTAGTAAGTGACTTCTAGATAATCCTTCTAATATTAAATATTCTTCATGAATTAACAATTGACCCTATGACACTTACAGTATCTTTCAAAAAATTAAGAAACATCAAAAACAGTATCACATACAGAAATATGTTAACTTTTCCGATAAACTTTTAAAAAGAAAACCCGCAAAAGTTTTAGAAGTTTTACCTGCTACAATGTTCCCAGAACGTGCCACAACCTTGAATCCATCAGCTACTTTGTCTACACTATCTCCATGGGTAAGCAAAACAATTTCTTCCTTCTGAAGACCCCTAGGTAAGTAAAAAATAAAACAATATACAAATAGCTTTATTAGACACGACTAATGGAGTCTTTTGCTTTATTTAGATATAATGACATGTAACATTGTGTAAGTTTAAGGTGTACAATGTGATAATTTGATACACCTATATACTGTGAAAAATTTAGTTAACACATCTACCACCTTACAGAATTACCATTTTCTGTGTGTGGTAAGAACATTTAGGCTCTACTCTCTTAGCAACTTTCAAATATACAATACAGTGTTGTTAACCATGCTTTACATTAGATTCCTAGAACTTAGTTCATCTTATAACTGGTAGTTTTTTGCTTTAAAAGTTACTAGCTTCTTTGCATAAATCAAGAAAACAGAGAAAGCAGGTAACAGTACAACACTGCTAGAATTTAAATTTACTCTATTCATATATCCACACACACAGTTTCAAGAGGCTATCATGGTTTCAAAATTATATCTCTACTGGAATTAATCTTAAGAACAGAAGTAATTAATGGCATGGTTTAAAACAGATGTAAGTAACATTTATCAAACAAACTGTATGGACTTTCTTTGGACCTTAATGCAAACGAATCAATTTTATAAAAAGATATTTGTTACATTATGAAAAAATCTGAACAAGGACTTTGTATTAAATAATATTAAGAAAGAAAAATTAAAAATAAAGCAAGAAGATTAAAAAATAAAGCAAGAAGATTAAGTACATTAAAACCAAAAGGATGTTTTGGGGTTGTTGTTACTGTCATCACTGTTCACTGTTACTTAGGATTAGTGTAGGCTGTAATTGAGTACCAGGATTTTAGAATTGTCAAGACAGAGAAACTGTAACTCTTAACCAGATCTTTACGTTTAAAGTCTCTTGTAGTATCACATTCCACCAGCAAGATTTCTGAAGTAGTTCTCAAGAACAGTCACTTGAGATACAGATGAATGTAAGCAACAACTCTCCATTATAAAGCAGAACAAGAAATGGATTTCAAAAACGTATTTTGGCAATGAGAAGCTTCAGTTCATAAAATTATTTTGAGCAACTGTTGCTTTTTTATTAACATCACTTTAAAAATGAGAATCTCTGAATATTGATCTTCTTGCTCTTTCTAATATTAAAGACAGCCACAGCCAGTTTTATGTAAAAACTGGGATAGCTCCATTTTAGACAAAAGGTCTTAACTTGGATTTTAAAACTGATTTGTCCAGTTTGGAGAACACTATCCATTACGAATTAATTTAGGTACAACTCTATGGAGGATGTAAGAATATATGTCAATAAAACAAATCTATAAAGATAATTAGCACAGTTACAAGAAATGATAATAAAAACTACATATGCACATTAACTGACAGCAGCCTACATTTTATAGATTTAATGCAGTTAGGGAGAAATGTGATTCTTAAAGAAAAATGGAGTTTATTTCAAAGGAAACTAAGTGAATAACTGTCAACTGTCCACATAAGTGGGTTATACCCAAAACATGGGAAAACCTAAAGAAAGAAAGCAAGTGACTAAAATTTAAGTTTTCTGGTCTTCCAGGAAGCTGAATGAAAATTCACCTGGTGTTTTGTAAAGCAGAAGATAAATGATTCTAAGAAGCTAATGAACAGCTCATTCACCAATCTTTATATACATTAGAGCTAATATACCTAAACTATTATCACCCAGCAATAAAATCAATTAATACATTCACTATATTAAAAAGACAATACACGAAATACAGTTACGCTCAGTACAAAAAGTACAATACATATTTAGTAATGAGGTCAGCAAATGGGTAGCTAGTTAAGCACCCAGAGAAAGAACATGGTAGAGGAAGATGTATACAAATGCAGACAGTTTAAAACATTATCCATTTGTCACATGTGTCATACTAATATTTAGAATCATGCTCTGCTAGAAAGTGAAAAGGGAAAACTACAAATGCTGGCATCACCCTCTGCAAGCCCAAACCGGGGTTTAAGACCGCACAAGTGCTCTTCAGTTCTGTCATCAAGTGCCTTTCTTATTCCTAATTAGCATTACCACCATCCTCTTCTGTCTTGACACTCAACTGGAAAACAAATATGACAATACCTTTGGCCACTGCTGTGGTCTTAATTTTGTCTAAGAATTACAGAATCTCCAATTTTGAAGAATAACATTCCCAGCTTTAAGTCACTCCTCTAACATTCTTATGGATATAAAAATATCTATCATACCTGAATAAGGAGCATGTGTTATCCACACTAATACTGAAGACTCCATCTTCTCTAACACTTTTTTTGTGCACAGTACCTCCAAATACCTTATTCATCATCTGTTCCAAGAGAAAATAAATTGATGTTAATATAATTCAAAAGAAAATTACCCAATTTCTTACACTAATAATTTATATTTCTTATTTTTAGGATAGCTGTTATGTTTGTGCCTCCAAAATAAAGGAAGTTTGCTAACTGTAAATTACTTGTTATTATTATATATAATTATATAGTTCTTAAAAGGAATAGTTACAAAACAAAACTAGATTAGGAATTTGACCTGATGTTAATTTTTATTAAACACTGGCAAATTTTCCATTTAGCATACTTTAATTCACCTGTTAAAAATAAGGATTTCTTTTTAAAAGATAAGGATTTCTTTAATATCTGAGTTCAATTTTTAAAGCATTTTAAAACACTCTTTGAACTCATAAAGTACCTAGTTGGTATTAAAACTAGCAGCTATAAATTCCTACAAACTGTTTAATCTTTGGCCCCAAAGGAACAGTCAGTCTGAAAGTCTACAGAAGACTGTTCTGTGGAGATGGGATAAGTAATATAATCTGGTCTTTAAATTAATTTGTTCAAATCCTATCCACCTACAGACTTTTATTTTAAGTAGTCTCTTCAGTCCAACCCTTCTGTGTCAATCTTCTTCATCATTTACATACGCCTAAACCCTTCCAACACCAAATAGATACACAGAGGACTTTTAGGAACATTGAATCTGCATTGATAAAATCAATACAACCTATCTTCATAAGGCTGCTCCACAACAGGTGTCATAAGATATCTGCCACAATGATACACGATGTAGGTGTACCCAGCACCCAACAGAAAAACAGGCAGAGGGCTAAATATGTGTTCATTCTTGTAATGCATAATGGCATATTCTTCAAATATACATCAGCAAATGCTGCCCTCTACATTCTCCTGTTAGACATTCACTATAAAACTTCCTGCAATAAAGGTTTGCATGAAGTCCAGCAATTAAATAAAAAACAAAAAAACACCTCCTAACCTCTGTTTAACCCAGTACTTTCCAAACTAAAGACTCACACATGAAACACTTTCTGCAGCACCTTAACACACACATAGTTTAGGGAACACTGCTGCAGTCTAACCAGTCCCCTTGCCTCTAGTCGTGCGCATCTTCCAGAGGTCTATGAATGTCAGCCATTAAAATGTAAATACGACTGTTAGTCCATGATTAAATTCTTAATGGCTATCATCTATACTTGGGTTAGCAAATTTTTCCTGTAAAGGACCAGAGAATAAGTATGTTAGTTTTTGTAGGCCCTACTGTTTCTGAAGCAACTATTCAAAACTCTTGTCGTTGAAGCACAGAAGCAACTACAGATATTTAAAGGAATGGACATGATGGTGTTCCAATAAACTTTATTTATGGACACTGAAATTTGAATTTCATTTCATTTTCACATGTCACAACATACAATTCTTTTTTTAAAATGTTTTTCAACTCCAACCATAAAAATCACTTTAAAATCATAAAAACCATTCTTAGCTTGCTGGTCATACAAAAAACAGGCAGTGGCCAGCTTTCGCAGCAGGCTGTAATTTGCTGACCCCTGTCTACAGGATAAAGTCCAAGTCCCTTATACTGAACAAAGACTTTTAAATGCACTGCCTCTATCTAACTCCACTTCTTGTATTTCCCATTATTCTCTACTCAAGCCATTCAAGCCAGTGTGATTAGCAATGTAGAATTAGCACGTTCTCTCCCCACCACGTCTTCAGGTCTGTTCACAGTACCAGTGGCCTTGCTAAGTATGTGGCCCAGAGCAGTCACTCATATTTGCTGAATGAAAAAACGAATGTTTCCCTCTATATACCAAATAAACCTTGTGTATCTCTGCCTCCTCTAAATTTCCAGTTCTTAATTAGAAGACAGCTGAATGATCAAGCTGACCAAAGCTGTCGGAACACAACACATTTTAAAACTCCACAAAGTCTAAATAAATACATAAAGCCAAAGGCTTGCAGCAAAATTTAGAGCTATCTCACCTTTCAGAAGGCTTTCATGTTTATTCTTGACTCCTGATTTATGTATGCATGTATGCGAGGTAAAAATGAAAATACAAGGAACTGAAGGATCAGCTAAGTGTGTGTGTGTGGCAGAGGCGGGGAAGGAATAACTTTATGTAAAGCAGAACACTCTTGGTTAAAATTTTTATTTAATATTCTATTTTGACTTAAGGAAATGGCTTTCGCTTTGGATTCCTGATAACCTTGAGGTCCTAAATGCCTCAAACAACAACAAAAGCCCTGTAGGTCTACCACTCCAATTGGGTAAGCTCCCCTGTTATCTATCTTGATGTCAAGATTTCAAAATAAATCTTAGATTTGGGAGGGGGAAATGAAAGGAAATCCTCCCAACAAAAAATTTAACAAAATCTGTGTGGGAGTATATAAATAAACCAAATTCTTATAATAAAGATGTTTCTTTAAAAAAATGAAACTATAGTGAAGAGAGAAGACAGAATCTAGAAGGTATATGCAACATACATAATTGGCAAAAATTTAGCATCTAGCATATATAAAAACAATTTTAAAAATTCAACAAAAAATGTGCAAAAATCATGACTAATCTTTTACAGCAAACCACACACTAATGACCAATGGGAAATAAATCCATGAATCTTAAAATAAGGAAAATGACCATTAAGACTACAACATGTCATTAACACCTCTTCAGCGAGGCAAATTAAAAAAAAAAAAAAATCTAACCTTGTCAAGGCCTGCAGGGATATAGAGCAAAGGCATTTTTGCCTGCTGCTGTGGGAAGGTATATTGGGGGCAAATAGTTCTTAGTGAAGTTGAGACTCAGCATTTCAATTAATGGTTAGCTTAGAGAAAATTCTGTGTATGTACAATACCAAAGTCCAAAAATATTCATGGCAGCATCTGTAATTGCAAGAACTTGGGAAAAGACCAGGAATGCTAACAGTGGGATGTATGACTAATTGGCGATACACTTGAATGTATCACTACATTCAAACAATAATTTCAGTAGTGAAAATAACTTAAAATTAGTGACTTTCAAAACCAAAAATGAAACTACATGAAGCATGATTTCATTTACATGAAGATCCATAGACAAAACTAGAAAATATATTATCTAGAAATACAATGTGTATAAATCTATAAAGAAAAGAAAGGGAATGAATAACAATTCAGTAAAAGTGTTACCTCTTACTGGAAGAGAGAACAATGTGGATTAGAAAAAAAGTACAAAGAGAGTTTCAAAAGTTCTACTAATATTCTATTTCTTATGCTTAGTGATGGATAAACCATAATAGAAATAAACACTGCAAGGAGCAGGACAGACTTTTTTCTTTCAAAGCAAAGAATTACCAGGAAGCAAGCAGTAAGACTCAAGAGTTAATGAGAAAAGACAGTACATAACATTTCAGGCTGCCATGGAGGGGGGGCAAAGGTATATACTAGAGGGAGGCTTTTGGTGCTAACATTACCCAACCAAGAGTCTCTAGGAACTGTTAGTCCTTTACAAACAGCATGTTAGCTATGAGGTTATTATTTATATCAGCATTTCATAGAAAGATAATTTCTGCCCAAAGGAACAAGATCAGTCTATTCCATTATCCTCCTATGAAAGCAGTAGGCAATTTTTTTATGCATTTAACATAAACAGACCTGCCTCTGGCTACCATAAGATCCATCCTGAATGACAGAAAATGTGGCCTTACAATTATCAGGGGGTACTGGCAAAATGGACAAGTAGCCACTATCATTTTATATTAAAGGAGCATATTTCACACCTATTTCACTCTAAGTGGGTCCTAAAAAAATATTCTGCGAGACTCTTCTTTATGTTATAATGGAAAATATAATGGAAAATCATAACAATTAGAAAGAAACAAAATCAACTAAAGCTGTTTTGCAGACCAGCAATTTCTAATATTCTGCCCTTGCATTAAGAATAGAAATAAAAATATTCACATTCTTACATGAACACTGATTTATAGTTCCTTCCTTTACTGAAAGCTCCAGAGATAGCTAGAAGAAAATATCAGTCTGTTCACTTTCTAACTTTTGAACAGATTCCCTGTGAGCATTATTCATATCAGTACACAGGTTTCAACCAGATTGTTTAAAAAAAGACAATTCACTGTTTTGCTCACTTACTAAAACGAGGAGGATCCCAAAATGGCAGCAGCACCAGTGTCCTCATGGTGGAATGAGCTCCCCAAGTGGCTGCCACAAGCATCTATGTCCCTAGGCTGAGCTCCAGTTGCCTTCTGCCTCCACAGGGGACTCGCTATAAGATCGGCAGGTGAGTCTGACCCACTCTCCTTTCAAATTACTGCATCTGCCCTGGGTCTTGGAGCATGTAAGATTTTCTGGGTGCCCTTTAAGAAAGGAATCACTATTTCCCACAACCCTTTGTCTCTCCCAAAAGTAAGTCTCACTGGCCTTCAAAGCCGAATGTTCTGGGGGCTCATTTTCCTGGCATAGGATCCTTGTGCCCAAGAGAGAAGGTGAGTTCAAGGTTTTCCTATTCCACCATCCTGGCCACTACCCTACACATAGTTAATTTACATTACAGTGAAGACACTTGGCAGACACCATCTTAACCAAATAATCTAAAGGAACACCCCCTATTACAGTATTAATTGACATCATCTGCCTTCTAATGAGACTCTGAGAAGTGCACAGCATTTGCTGCTGTTTAGGTGCAAAGTCACATATGACTCTTTTGCAACCCCATGGACTGAGGATTTCCCAGGCCAGAATACTGAAGGGGGTTGCCACTTCCTTCTCCGGGGGATCTCCCCAACCCAAGGATGGAACCCATGTCTCCTGCACTATAGGGGATTCTTTCCCACTGAGCCACCAGGGAAGCCGAGCACAATCCTGTGCGATTCCTGCCGAAAACACATAACCTGAATCCAACAAAGAGGAAACGTCAAACAAACCGAACTGAAGACTGTTCTACAGGGTAACTGGAATGTACTTTTTTTTTTAATTGGCAAGGTCATGAAAGAGAAGGAAAGACTGAGCAATGATTCCAAACTAAAGGAATGTAAAGAGACATGACAACTAAATACAACACATGGTCTAGACTGAATTCATGACTTTTAAGAGACATTAATGAGCCTGTGAAATGTTAACAGAGTCTGTGGACCAGATGTGAACACCAAGTCAATGTTAACTTCCTGATGGTGATAACCACACTGTGGTTATGTAGGACAGAATTCTATGTCCTAAGAATACTTAGGACACAACAAGTAACAGAACACCATGTTTGCAAATTACTCTCAAAATGGTTAAAAATGTTATAATTAGGGAAGTGAGTAAATGTATAAAGGAGCTCGCTCACAACTACTACTTCAACTTTCATGTATATTTAAATGCCTACCCTTTTTTAATAATGGACAGGGTTTCATTGTAAGCAGTAACACATATAGTTGCTCTTTTGAAAATCCCCACTCAAATCAGTTTTGCCATCCTAGTGTGGCAATTCATAAACAGCTGTAAAATGAACAAATTCTCTCATACAACTAAATATCCTAAACGCGCTAAAGACAGAAAACACTAGAACAGTAGGAGTCACAAGCAGAACAAATTAACTTTTAAGGCAAATTCATAGATGTATGTACCTGCATGCCATAGCAAATTCCAAGAACAGGCTTGCCAATAGTGAATATTGCTGGATCAAACCAGGGAGCATCTTCTGCATACACAGAATTAGGCCCTCCAGAGATGATAATAGCACTGTGGATTTAAAGAAGACAGTTACGAAGAATCTCTGTTAATTTTTATACAAGGTCTATGCCCTCTCTTGCTTTTACCACTAAGGGAAATTCAATACAGACTCAGATTTTGTTGTTTTCAGTATGCCACAGCAGATCCATATTCTATCACAGCTAATTAATAGTCTCCTACACAGCTTAATTTTTTTTTTTTTTTGTGGACTGTGAGACATGCGGGATCTTAGTTCCCCAATAAGAGATCGAATCCATGCTCCATACCCCCTGCAGTGGAAGTCTCAAGCACTGGACTGACAGGGAATCCCCTACATAGCTTCTTTTTTACTGTATTTTATTGCAATGTGGGAAAGCTGACCAACTCAACAGTCACATGTTAATAAGCACAAAGTTCCAAATATATAAAACCAATGTCTCAATCTATGAAGGTAAGCCTGAATTTGTTTTGTTTTCCTCATCAGTGGAGGAAGTAAATGAGAATTCTAAAGGCGGAAGGTGAAAATACATGTCTTCTGAGAAGTTAAGGAGTAAAGCAGTTACACAGTAGGACAAGTGAAAGTATTATGAAGGCCCTAGAGCAAAATACTCTACAATAAAGAATATCAGAAACTGTGAAGACTTACCTAATTTTGCCTATTTAAAATCTGTCCAATATTCCCAACAATTTTACCTGAGACCCAAAAGTAGGAGCTAACATGATCTGCCTCATATGCCCTGCTCTCAGAACCCAAGTCAGTATTCTATAAACTAGAATTTATAGAGCATTCTATGGGTTAACTTGGAAACACACTATTTGTATAAAGAAAGCTGAAAAATGAGGCTGGCTTCTGATACAGGGAACTCTGGTCCTCCACATTCAATCAAAAAATTTTGGAACACTTTAATATTATGATTTTTACATAAAAATTCAGATTTCTATATTTTCTTTAGGAAAAAAATCTGCTAACAATGGACTTTCACTCTAACATGGCTACAAATAACTGGAATCACAGAAAGACTTGCACCTTCAGATTACTTATGCTTTCCAGTGTCACACACGCCCACTTATACAATACAGGCACGTTGCTGTTGCTTAGTCACTAAGTCAGGTCAGACTCTTTTGCGGCCTGGCCCATGGACTGCAGACAGCCAGGTTCCTCTGTCCATGGGATTTCCCAGGCAAGAATACTGGAATGGGTTGCCATTTCCTTCTCCAGAGGATGTTCCCAACCCAGGGATCAAACCCAAGTCTCCTGCATTGGCAGGTGGATTCTTTACCACTGAGTCACTTGGGAAGTCCATATTTCTAAAGGAAAACGCGTTCCAAGATGTAACCAAAATCTACTTACAAACAAATCTGGATTACAATCCACTTTATAATTAGTGGCTGCCTGCCATCTAAAAACATAAACTAAAATGACACACTTGTAATACATCCAAAAAATAATATAAATCATAGAAAATTACTCAACAAGACAATGTATTTTAAAAAAATATGTAATAATCTGAGTGAGCACAAAAGCCCTACTCTTTGAACTTTATATTGGTAATATGAATCTTGGTATACAATATGTTTGTTAGCTTATTACTTGCAAACAGACTGAAGACAATCTACTTACTCAAGAAGATAAATGGGACATCCCTTTAAGATAACAATTTTAAAGGGGAATGGGGCTAGCCCAAAGGGTAGATATGTAACCTAGCTCCTTAAAAATGCAGAAGCTAAAACTCTGTAAAATATATATCTAATAACCAAGATCTCTAGAATTTCAGTATGTTATATTTAGTTTTATAAATGATAACCACCATGGGACTGCCCAGCATCCCTCATTAATCTGCTATAAGATTCTTAATACTATTAAAAAGAAAAAGCAATGGACTTAGTCAAGGATAAAACTCAAGCAGCACTTAAGCCAATTATGAAAATTCTTATCTCAATAAGCTTGAGAAGAGCTAATCACTCTTTCTGAGTTTTCTATTTCTACCCTGCTATTATTTTGAAACAACTTGCAATTACAAGGCCCAGTAAGTCTCAAGGCATTCCAGATACCAGCTTACTATCAAGCAGATCAAGCTTCTAAAAACAGGTAGGTTAAATTGTCTTTCAAGTCATAAACCTAAAATTTATTCTAGGAAAGGGTGATCAAATGGCTATCTCAGCAGAAAGGATCACGGTAATGCAAGCAACAGTGCTATAGTTCCTGTTCTACAGAAAGAAGAAGCTGTTGGTGTAAGCAGGACCTAGAAATTGTTTATGATCAGGTAATCAGATGACAAGAAAATCAATTAGGCTTCTATTGTCAATATTGGTTACCCTAATTCCACAACATTTAGTTTCAGTTAGTTTGCTGGGAATTTTTGTCTGTTTGCTTTGGATTTGGGGAATGATGGAGTTTGGATTTGACAGAGAGTCATTCAGATTTCTTACAGTTTTAATTCCCTTAAAATTGGTTCTCACTGGCAAATCAAGACAGTTGAATAAGACAAACTCAAAGCGTTCCTTCTTACTAGAAAATTATCTGCATCCTAAAATTAAAACAGAGTTAAATGTAAACCTGCCTTTTCTGATTCACAATTCACCCCATTTCAAAAATAAGAAACAAAGGATAATGTATACACATCTATAAAGTTTCTGAAAGGTAACCATTTGTCTAATGGGAAAACATTATGCTTTTAAGAAAAATTAAACATACTCTATTTTGGAAGAAATACAGCACCAAATCTTGAGAGCTAATTAAGGATATAAACTGTAGTTGCTTGCTTCTGAATAACACTCAGTAAAAAAACGAACATTAATTCCAAGAGAAAAGATACAGCATTAACCAAAAATAGCTGTTAAGGGAGGAAGTTACATATAAATTCAATGTCATTTTGACTAGTTTTAATAGTACAAGTTATAGAATTAGCCCTTAAATTAGAAGTCTTCATAATTTAGAAACTAGTCTCTTGGGATAGGAAGCAAAATAGACGCACTGTACCCAGCATTCTCTAATTTAGGTACTCTAACCATTATATACATATATCCCTTTGATCAAGTAATCTGGGATGAATGAATGACTCTAACAGCCAAACCTAAGTCTGATCCAGAAATCCTGTACAACAGCAGTCCCCAGCCTTTCTGGCACCAGGGAGCGGTTTCAGGAAAGGTGTTTTCCACGGGTGGGGGTGTGGGGCAGGGTGATTCTCACACATTACATGTTGTGCGCTTTGTCTCTAATCTAATGCCACCACTGATCTGACAGGTGCCAGACCTTGGCCCAGAGGTTGGGGACCCCTGCTATAAAACATAAAGTATTCAAATGATAAATTATTAAACTGTGCAAATAAAATTAATGTAATCTTTTCCTTTAATTTTAATTTCTTTTGATGTCAAGAGCCATGGAATATTTCTTCTATTAAAACCAATCCATTTGGTTTTCATTAAAAAATTCAGTGTCCAAGCAAATTAATAATAAAATATCCTGCAATCTAATCTCACCGGAATCCTTGCTCTTTTATGGCAAATGCTGGTGTTTCCAAAGGGAAGATTTCAGACTGCACGAACAGCTCCCTCACTCTTCGGTCTATGACTTTTCCATACTGAGCACCCGCATCCAGGATGACAACGGCTCCTTCATTGTGGTGGTGGCCGTCCTTAAGGTCTCCTCCGGCATTTTCCAGCTGCAAATATGAACAGAAACGTCTTCCTAGTTATGAAAATCAGAGGTACTTTTAAGAACTATGGTCGCTGTCAGCTCCAAAAACATGCAGAAACACAAACTATTAACTTAGGATTTTGAATTGTTAATTCAAAACACTTCTTTTAAAGGAAAGACTTTTATACATATTCACACACGGACATAAAAGCTACCCCCTACTGACTACACGATAGCGTCACTTCACGCTGACTGCATCTTACACATATTATGCAGCACTGAGGCAAGCATACGGCCCAGCTGCGCCAGAACACCGCCCAGGGCTGGGCGAGTCTGCTACACGGCATCATCACCAACTGCGCCTCAGTCAGGTCCCAAAGGCACCCCAGTCTGGGCGGTGAGTTACATGGTCACCTCTCTAATGGTCACAGCACTCCTAGGAGGGACATGCTGGTGAGAACCCGAAGTTTCCTGCCAGAGTATGTAAGCATACCCAAACTCACTTTATTAGGATTTTTTATATTACCTGAGGAAAATTACACACACACATGTGTCTGACCAACAATACTAAATTTTTAATGTGTTTTAATATTATCTCAGACTCTCCTGTAGCTCAAATGGCAAAGAATCTGCCTGCAGTGCAGGAGACCTAGGTTCGATCCCTGAGTTGGGAAGATCCTCTGGTGAAGGAAACAGCAATCTGCTCCAGTATTCTTGCCTGGAGAACCCCATGGACAGAGAGAAGCCTAGCAGGCTACCATCCGTGGGGTTGCAGCGTCGGACACAACGGAGCAACTAACAGACCCAATCTTATCTCTGTCAAGTGTACACGAAGAACACTTTTCTGGAGAACAATTTGGCAAAAAAAATTTAACTCTATGTGCTGAAATAGTTATCTAGAGTGTACTAAAATATTTACCTGGAAGTGACTTCAAAATAATGCAAGAGTAGGTGGGTATGGACGAAATAATATTGCCTAGGAACTGAAATCACTAAAGTTGGGTGATACATGTTCACTTTAGTCTCTATTCTTTTTTCACACATTTTTACATAAGAAAAAACTTCAAAATGTGTGGGTATCTTGAAAACCCACTTGGAAGCATAAAGAATATGAAAAACATTTAAAACGTTTTGGGTAAAAATGCAAGAGTCTATGTACATATGTGAAGAAGAAATGTATAAACAGATACACACCTAAATACTAACAGAGGCAATATCTGAGAAATGGAACTACAGGACGTGATTTACATTTTTCCTTCATGCTCTTCAGTGTGTTCATACACAGGTCATGGTTCTTCCCCTCCAGATGTAAAATCTGCACAGTAAAAAATACTTAAGCCCAGCCCTGGAGGCATGTGCTTTCATCCCTCTTCCCTCTCCATTTGTGTGAACAAAGAAATCCAGGCCTCCATTAGCACCACTAACTCTTCACAGCAATAATGAAAAAAAGCAACAATCACAGCCATCTACGGAGGAGGATCTGTGAGAGGGACCCAACCACAGGCCAGGAGGAATTCCTCAGATCGCGAGATGAAGGTTGTAATCATAACATTGAGCAATGTAGAATAATCAGATCACAGAAAACAGAAGTTTATAGAATATATTAATGCAACAAATTCTAAAACTTTATCCTTTCAAAGCTTTACCCTTAGTATACATACACAGAGATACACACAAATCCCCCTGTTAAGGAATTTATCAAAAAAAAAATTTTTAATCTTTTTTTTTAAATAAAGTATTTTTGAAAGACTACCATGTTACTGTATAAATGTCTCAGATTAGTTCCATTATCATCTTCACAATTGTCACCAAGTCCAAGTACAACCTGATATTTCGTATTAAAGACAGAGTTCTCACTTTGCATGATTCTGTTGTGTAAGAATTTCATTCCATGTTTTACACCAGGGTTTAATTAACTAAAGGCTTCCCTGGTGGCTCAGAAAGTAAAAGAATCTGCCTGCAATGTGGGAGACCTGGGTTTGACCCCTCGGTTGGGAAGATCCCCTAGAGGAGGGCATGGCAACCCACTCCAGTATTCTTGCCTGAAGAATTCCATGGACAGAGAACCCTGGCGGGCTACACACAGTTCATGGGTTGCAAAGAGTCAGACATGACTAAACAGCTAACACTTACACTTTTTCACACTTTTAGTTAACTAAAAACAGTCCCCAACACCATGGCTCCAATTTCCGCTAACATATTAACTATTACACAAAGTACAAACTTTGCTCCTCAGTCCACAAATCATCACGCAAATAGCAGATGAACATCATAATCAGTAGCCAATCACGTCCCCTCTTTCAAAGTGTACTGGCGACCAGTCACTGCACAACAAATAGCTGAGGGTGCAACTGTGTCGCCTCCTTGTTGACCAGTGACAAATCCACATGCCATTTTACACATATTCAAAGGGCAATCTAACCAATGAAGAATCAAAGTACAGCAAAGGAATGACAAGTGATATGCTGGAAGTGAATTTCAAGGCCAACGTAAACAGAGTTACAGAAGCAGCAGCTGGCAGTGGCAAGGGTGACACTGCTGCAGAGGAATTTAGTGAAGGCCGAACGGTCAACGAGGAGGGTGGCTGTAATGAAAAGGACAATGTCCCAGAGGAAGTGACTCCAAGAAAACACTTCAAATATGTGAAAATACAACAAACTCTTGGAGAGATTTCATGACATTCAAGTGCAAAGGATAAAATGTTGAAAGCCACCAAAGAATAGAAAAGCTGTGAAGTGAAGCATTGTGTACAAAACTTATCAAGAGTAGTTTAAAAATAACACACAATTCTCAATGTTTCCAATGTTTTAAGTTATACTAAATGTTAGTTTCACTACTTCTTTATATTATACATCCCTTTTCTTTATAGTAATAACTACCAGTAAGTTGATATCCCGACAAAAATTTTTAAAACATAAGGAAACCATCACAATTTTCCCACTGATTACAAGATTGCTTTGCATGGTTTCACCTTGTAAGTCCATTTTTTTTGGTAGGTCCATTTTTACAATCATTTTACTACAACATAGTAAGGACTTCTATTTATTTAAATCAACCAAGTTTTTCTTAAATAAGTGGGTTTTTAATAAAAATGTACAGTGCTTACTTAGCATGTTTTAAAACTGTTCAATCAAATGATATCAGAGATCATGGAGCAAACAATGAACCCTGCCTCACTTCTCTACCTCAGCTATCAACTTGCCTATCTGGCATCAAGTTTCAACAACTCAGGGAAAAGTAAAAGGTCACCAGGGATAAAAGCAAAAGTTCCTTTCCCTGAAAACCCTGAATCTATTTATTCTTACTTCACTCGGAGTTACAGTTTCATCATTAAGCTCCCAAACCTTCCAGCGATTAGAAAAAGCACCCTAAAGAGAAAAACAGCTCATTAATCACATCAATAGTAGAGACAAGCAAAATTCAACATCAGGAGACAGAAAAAACCTATTGTAACTATTTAAAAAATTGATTTAAAAGTAAATACTCAGGCTACCCCTTTCGCAAGTGACCTGAAGTCATCATAATAAATATTCATATTTTAAGATAGTAAGAAAACAATATTAAGTAAAAACTAAATCATATTCAGTACCCTATTTTAGAATAAGGCAAAAGAATCGTCCAAATTCTGAGATAGCATCATATTTGGATCTTCCTGAAGCTCCACATATCACCGACCAACCAGACAGTAAAGCTAAAACCCGTGACATACATAACTAAATAACAAGTTATTCCCCCAAGATCCCCAAAATACAATCTGGTGAGAATGAACTACCACAGCCACAATCCCTGGTGTGAGGGAAGCACCAGGACTTATTAAAGAAAACAAGAAAAAGCCAAAATAGCCGACAGGTACAAGCTAAAAAAAAAGCAGGGAGCCAATTTAAGAACAGCAGCTTCATATCAATGTATGACAAAACCCACTGGAAAAAAAAAATAATAATAATAATAAAAAAAAATAAAAGAAAAGAAAAAAAAAAGAACAGCAGCTGCACGGGGAGGAGGTGGCCACTCCAAAGGAGCAGAGGCAGCAAGAGATCGTACAATAAGGCCTCCAGGATAGAATGGTTTTAATTCCCATGAGGCTCTGAAACTGACAGACCCGGACTCCCTGTGGGTCAGAGCTCATGCCTGCCAAGGAGCAGCTGCTGGGACCAGAATCATAGTTAAGCAGGACAAGGAAAACAGAAGTGCTCAAAGTGTTAGTCACTCAGTCTCGGCCAACTCTTTTATGACGCCATGGACTGTAGCTCACCAGGCTCCTCTGTCCATGGAATTCTCCAGGCAAGAATACTTGGATTGCCATTTCCTTCTCCAGGGGATCTTCCTGACCCAGGGATCGAACCTGGGTCTCCTGCATTGCAAGCAGATTCTTTACCATCTGAGCCACCCACCAGGGAAGCCCCAAGAAAAACAGAAAGGCCAGATAAAGCAGGGGGAGGAATCCATGCCAGGAATGCTCAGAAAACAAGCAGCCATAATTTTAACAGAAGAAGGAGCTCTATCAGGTTGTAGAAGGTACCTGAAAAACTTAGAAGGTAGTCTAAAACGCCAAAAGAAATGCTGGGACTTCCCTAGCGGTCCACAGGTTAGGATTCTGTGCTTCCACTGCAAGGGGCACAAGTTCAATCCCTGGTCGGGGAACTAAGATTACCACAAGGCATGCAGGTGGTCAAAAAAAAAGCAAGAAACACACCTGATACTAACACAACATTGTTAACCACTTATACCCCAATATAAAATTAAAATTTAAAAAATTAAACTGTAAGACGTTAAATTAGAATGGAAGAAAAACAATAAGCACAGAAGTTAAATACCATACAAAGTTATTAAAAGTAAAAAAGGAAATAAGGAATAGAATAATATCTCTAAAGAGAGCAAGACAGAAAGGCAAACTCAAACACCAGATCAAAACTGGAATGTGCTATTTCTAAATGAGACAAAAGGTATGCAAGGGATGAAAGAATATGAATAAAAATCAGACTAAAACCCAAAAGGATCAATCCTAAGAACATATTCTTAACAATATTATTGGGCTTCATAGAAAAAAAAAATCTTGACTATTTTGGGTAAAAACTTAATTCAATCAACTACACATCTGTTATGTAGTTTTCTTGATATGTGTCTTATGTTACAGTGAAAATTTTTTAAGTAAAGCAAAAGAAGGGAAGTAACAGCCTATACCTATTATTTTAGGTGTCTTACATATTTTCTTATTCATAATGCATTTGTTTTACAGATGAAGAAAATGTTAGTGGCCTAGAGATAGGACTAAAATGTAAGCTTTTCCAACCCCAAAATAATTAGCACTACAGAAGGAAAGTCGGTAAATAACCTTCAAAGTTATTTTATTTTTTAATATTTTGGTACTTAAAAGGGGTAAGCTTTACTATTTTAAAAAGTTTTCTTACATGAGTAAAATAATGTTCTGTTCATGTCTGAGAAAAGTACTATTTTATAAATGATTTTTGAAACTGAATTTCATCAGTACTAAGTTTATTTAAGTAGTGATCTTTAAAAGGTCTTTCAAATTAGAAGTCTTCAATTGTTAAAATTAGAAAGTTTTAGGGTCAAGAAAGATCTTTAAAACACTCACCAACACCTATTTTAGGGATCTGAGAATCTCAACTATTCAGAATAATCCTTTCATTACCAAAAGGCTACTGGAAGTTTGACCACATTTACCTATCTAATCTCACCACACCTGTAACTAAAAAAATAGTACATTTTATTGACAAAATTATCCAACATCTCAGGTACTTTAGATGAATCAATTTCACTAAAGGCTTTTCTATGAGAGACCATCACCTCACATATAATGCTGAATGACATTGGAACCTACAACTTAAAGGGTTAAATCAAAGAATTAGACTCTAGCTCTTGACTTCACCATGTGCTTGTTATACCCTCCTTTTATTTTGAAAAAATTTGAGCCTACAAAATTTGAAAGTATGGTACAGTTAACAGCATCCTCCACCTAAATAGAACATTAGTAACATTCTACCACATTTGCTTTATATATTTTTCCCCTAAACACCTGGAAAGTAAATTATAGATATTTCACTCTCCAAGATATTTTTCACCATGTACCTCTTAGAAACAGGGACATTCTCCTACATAACTACAATACTATTTTCACATCCAAGAAATTTAACACTGATACTATCTATATACAAATTCTCCCAAATGTCACAAATACTTCTATGGACTTTTTAATTCCAGAACTCTTATCAAAAACCACACACTTTCCACAATTAACCTAGAATTATTCACCTTTTCAGCTTTTTATGGTCTTTCATGACACTGTCATTTTTTAAATTTCAGCGATTTCATTTTTTAAATTTTTAAATTCTTTTTGTAGAATGACCCACACCAGGATCTGTTTCCTATCTCATGATTAGATTCTAGACAAACTTTTTTCCTTGCAGCAATTTTACATTGGTGATGATTTTACAGTGCCTTCTCCTAATGTCATACAATGGCAAGGACACAGTGTCATTCTGTTCCATTACTGGTGATACTGACTTTGATCACTTGATTAACATGATTTTGTGCTTAAAAGAAAAAAAATCTGATTCAAGCCTTCCCCTTGCTTAAAACCCTATAGTGACTCTCCCTGAGAACAAAGTTCAATAAAGTCCAAAACACTTTCCAAGTCCTGTGAGGCCTTGGCCTACACTTAAGCCTAAACTGCTCTTTTAAACTCTCCACAGCCCCACATAGTAGTATACTGTCCTCTGAATCAATCTCAAATATGTCACTAAAAGAAATCAGACATCTCTGAAATCATGCTATATCTTAACATGTTCCATTAGCCCAATGACAAAGCTGGTGATAGTTATATAGAAGCTGACATAAAATCCTCTAAGAAAAAGGGATTCCAGGAATCTCTCAGGAAATTTGCCTTAAAGCAGAAAGATGTCCCAAGAGTTCAAAGAAAGAAATACAGGCGAGTCTGGCTGAAAGTCATCTAGAATAGACATGCTGGAACTTGATGTAGCTCAAGTACATCATTTCTCAATGCAGTCTATGAGCTGAGTAAGATCCCTAGAAAGTGTAGTGATTCTTTATTTCTAGTGATACGACTGAACAATTGCAACCCCTTAACACTTCAGTCAGCAGAACATTTAAAAACCATTTGAAGAAGGACTGAGTTCTGGATCTTATCTGAAAAACTTCCATTGACATCTTCTGGTAAGAACAAGGAAGTACTAGCAAAAAAAAATCCCAGAATGAGTTGTCAATGGTCTGGAAAAAAATCCCAGAAGTAATTGAGCACTCACAAGAAATAATGAATCATCAAAATTCTTGATGGAACAAAAGATCTGTAGAAAAACAAGACCTGGACAACTCAAGTCAAAAAGTAATTGAGGAGTCAGGCTAAACGTGAAGAAAGTTCACACTAAATTGATTTATACGAAAACCAATTTATTTCATATAAGTAGATATCCTTTCTCTATACCTAAGTAGTGTATGATTCTTCTAAAAAAGTCCAAGTCCCGGGACTTCACTGGACATACAGTAGTTAGACTCAGCACTTCCCCTGCAGGAGGCATGGGTTCAATCCCTGGTTGGGAAACTAAGATCCCACATGCCACAGCCAAAATAAATAACATTTAAAAGTCTAAGTCAGGATTTCCCTGGTAGTCCAGTAGTTAAGAATCCATTTTGCAACGCAGGGGACATGGGTTCGATCCCTGGTCAGGGAACTAAGATCCCACAAGTCACAGAGCAACTCAGCCCAAATGTCAAAACTAGAGATTCTGTGCACCACAGGAAGATCCTGTTTGCTGCAGCTAAGACCCAATGCAGCCAAATAAACAAACAATGTTTTAATTAAAAATAGAGTACATTATAAAAGTCTAAGTCTCTAAACTATATATATATATAAAGTGCCAGGTGCAATCATTGAACACAAGTGACAATGACACAATAAATGTATGAAATGCCTTTAGGAAATGACATCATACACCTGAGAAAAACCTAGAAGTCACAAACCATGCCTTGATGCAGTTAATACGCAACACTGTGTACACATTTAGTTGTTCAAGCAATGCCACTTAGCATTGACTGTCTCATGTTGCCTAAATTATGATCCCTAACTTTTGATCATTTTGATCACTCAATTTGTCTGCATTTATTTTTCTCTATCTTGTTTAATCTAAGTAGGCAACCTATACGCCTCCTCAACAAATATTTCAATAAATTACTACGTTTTGAAGTTTTCAGTGTTCAAAACGTTTGTGAAATACAAGTCCCTAGTGACATATAGTGTTATCTTAGCCTTTTACTGCTCCTGGTTTGTTAATGAGCTCATACACTGAGGAAACACTTCCCTAATGAGGTTTCAAGCTAGCGGTTATTCAACATTCCTACTTTGTTTCTACATGTTATCTGCGATTATGCTACTGTCATTTCCATATCGCTTCTCATTTATTCTCCTTTACTGACCAATTTGTAGTAATTCTGATTACAACTTGATCTTTTTTTGAATAAACTATGTCTCTTGACTCTACAAAGTAATTTCAAATTCTCTTCACCCCTATCTATAAATGTACTAATAGTTACTTTCAAGTTCAAGTGAGCACCATTCCGGAGCATAATGAACACAGTCTGAATGTACTATATAAATCAACAAATCAAAAAGCAGTTTAGTCTGGACTCGGGCTTCTCTAGTACCTCAGCTGGAAAAGAGTCCGCCTGCAATGCAGATTCCTGGGTCAGGAAGATCCGCTAGAGAAGGGATAGGCTACCCACTCCAGTATTCTTCGGCTTCCCTGGCGGCTCAGCTGCTAAAAAATTTGCCTGCAATGCAGAAGACCTGGGTTTGATCCCTGGGTTGGGAAGATCCCCTGCAGAAGGGAAAGGCTACCCATTCCAGTATTCTGACCTGGAGAATTCCATGGACTGTATGGTCCATGGGGCAGATACTACCACTAGTACCCACTTAAAAGACAGCAAACAGACCCCATAAAACACAAACTCTATCCATGGAAGTTTCTGAGGCATTTAACTTCTTAGGTGAATATAATTCTAATGCCAAATATAGTTTAATGGGTTTAACTGAGACATATGATCACTGGGTAAGAAAGTAAACACATAACTGCTTATTACCTTTCTTTTCTAACTTCAGAGGAAATAAAATTTACTCCCATGTCACAATTGCTAATTCCAATTTTTAAATCTTTTTAAATCAACTATCTATTTTCCCCTTGGATTTCAATGACCCTAAAAGAAGTCTTTGCAGAAAGTTAGAGCAATGTTATTTGGTTGACAAACTGCATTTATGTAGCTACTTTCAAATTAAGAAAACTTGGTACTGTTGGCTAAAATCAAAATACACTATTGTTTACCTCATGATTCTTTCAATTCTTAAGTTTTACTATAGCTTCTTTTCCCATTTGATGATAAGCATTAGCCAACTGAGGAACAAAGGGATCTCTAGATAAATCTAAACCATTATTAATTAGCCCAAATTATCCTACTTCTAAAAGTTAGCAATTTGCACAAACACACACAGACAACATTCAGTAACAACTGTTGTCATGCCATTAAAATATTAGAAGGAAAAGTTTTGAGCCATGTTCAGTCTCATTATCTATTTAGTTACACTCCTCAGTTTTTGTTTTTGTTTTTTTTTATGTTGACCTTTAGATTTCCTGGGTGGCTCAGATGGTAAAGTGTCTGCCTACAATGCGGGAGACCCAGGTACTATCCCTGGGTCGGGAACATCCCCTGGAGAAGGAAATGGCAACCCACTCCAGTACTCTTGCCTGGAAAATCCCATGAACAGAGGAGCGTGGTAGGCTACAGTCCATGGGGTCACAAAGGGTCGGACACGACTGAGCGACTTTACTTTCACTTTTCACTTTAGATTTCCAGACTGCCTCTGTACTGAAATCTCTGACTTATGACTGAGATCTACTACTTTAACAAAAAAATACTTCTTTGAATGGTGACTCAAGTGTGTGTAGCCTGTTCATATGAACAAGAACCAAAGGTTCTTTGCAAAGAAACAAAGCTCTAGAATATAGATTTATATATCCAAACATCACTGCCCCTCTTCAGCTCACCTCCCCATTCTATCAGTACGCCAAAGATGACCACAGATAACACTTCCCACGCAAAGATGAAAGATAATCAAACAGCTACCTGTTCTTAAATATAATGAGTTTGTAAACAGGCTCAATTTTGTCTCTAATCACTACCCCTACCATACTTTTAAGAAGTAACCTTAGCTTAGAAGAGATCTGTACATTTTTCCTAAGAAAAACTTTAAATTTTAAACAGTAGAATGTCCTAATTTCAGTTATTTAGCACACAGACAATTTTTCAAGATGCAACTATTACACTTCATAAACCCAACCTCCTTTCTAATCTTGCCCTTTCTACTGTAGCATGCGCCTGAACTATACTTTGCTGAAAATAATCCTGAGTTAACAGAACTTGAAGAAAACTATGAACAAAACTGATGAAAGTTAGGGAAGGAATCAAGCATGCATTCTGCCTTTCTACTATCAACTCAGTCACAAGTAACCATTTAGTAGATGAGAGAAAGTTCTTTATAAACAGTTCCAGAAAGAACAGAACTAGAATATCACCATTTTGCAACCTCTTATAAAATAATGGACCTAAGCTACTGCAGTCCACAAAAGGACAAGTGCTGGTTTGCAAACTGCCACCAGTTCATAAGAAATAAACCAGCTCATCCATAAGTTTTATATAAGCATTCATAAACTTATATAACAACGTGACAGCAATTTTATTTTCTTGAATCTATAATAAAAATTTGGAGCCTTTATGTTCTACATCTTAAGAGTTTTAAATTTCATTTGTCTAAAAATTTATTCTGTTTTACAAAGATAGCAGCCATGGTAAAACTGAAAACTTTTTTAAAAACTGGCTCTTTATTGCAGATCTATGAGAAGCACAGAACTAGGTGTTGGCTATTAAAATCACTAAAGACTGACCATGGATGAGTAAGATGGCAACACTCTGATAAATCTTAACTACAAAAATAGAGACCAGACATACATGACTTTTTTTGTAATTAAGGTGTAGTTGATTTACAATGTTAATTTCTGCTGTAGAGCAAAGTGATTCAGCTATACATATATCAAAAAGGATGTGTATATATATATATATATATATATTAATACATCCTTTTTAACATTCTTTTCCATTATGGTTTATCATAGGATAGTGAATACATGTAGTTCCTTGTGCTGTACAGTAGGACGTTTTTGTTCACCCATTCTGGATGGAACATCTTACCTCTGCTAACCCCAACCTCCCACATCATCCCTCCCCCAACCACTCCTCCTTGGCAACCACAAGTCTGTTCTCTATGACTATAAGTCTGTTTCTGCTTCATAGATAGGCTCATTCGTGTGATATTTTAGATTTCACATATAAGTGATATCACATGGTATTTCTCTTTCTGACTTACTTCGCTTAGTACGATAATCTCTAGCTGCATCTATGCGGCTGCAAACAACACTACTGCATTCTTTTACGGCTAAGCAGTCTCTCACTGTGAACATGTAACCGCATCTTTATCCTTTCATCTGCTGATGAAGATTCAGGGTGCTTCCATGTCTCAGTTATTGTATACAGCGCTGCTATGAACACAGGGTCCATGTATCTTTTCATATTAGAGCTTCGTCTGGATATAAGCCCAGGAGTGGGACTGCTGTATCATACGGTAATTCTATTTTTAGCAATACGAATAGCTGAAAAAGAAGAGAAGCTAAAGGCAAAAGAGAAAAGGAAAGATATACCCATAAGAATGCACAGTTCCAAAGAATAGCAAGGAGAGATAAGAAAGCCTTTCTCAGCGATCAACGCAAAGAAGTAAGAGCAAAACAATAGAATGGGAAAGACTAGAGATCTCTTCAAGAAAATTAGAGATACCAAGGGAACATTTCACACAAAGATGGGCACAATAAAGGACGGAAATGGTATGGACCTACCAGAAGCAGAAGATACTAGGAAGTAACAAGAATACGCAGAAACTATACAAAAAAGATCTTCATGACCCAGATAACCACAATGGTGTGATCACTCACCTTGAGCCAGACATCCTGTAATGCGAAGTCAAGTGGGCCTTAGGAAGTATCACTACGAACAAAGTTAGTGGAGGTGATAGACTGCCAGTTGAGTTATTTCAAATCCTAAAGAATGATGCTGTGAAAGTGTTGCACTCAGTATGTCAGCAAATTTGGAAAACTCAGCAGTGGCCAAGGACTGGAAAAGGTCAGTTTTCCTTCCAATCGCAAAGAAGGGCAATGCCAAACAATGTTCAAACTACCACACAATTGCACTCATCTCACACGCTAGCAAAGTATTGCTCAAAATTCTCCAAGTCAGGCTTCAACAGTACATGAACTGTGAACTTCCAGATGTTCAAGCTGAATTTAGAAAAGGCAGAGGAACCAGAGATCAAATTGCCAACATCCGTTGGAACATCAAAAAAGCAGGAGAGTTCCAGAAAGACATCTCCGTCTGCTTTATCGACTACACCAAAGCCTTTGACTGTGTGGATCACAACAAACTGTGAAAAATTCTGAAAGAGGTGGGAATACCTGACCACCTTATCTGCCTCCTGAGAAATCTGTATGCAGGTCAAGAAGCAACAGTTAGAACTGGACATGGAACAACGGACTGGTTCCAAATTGGGAAAGAAATATGTCAAGGCTGTACATTGTCACCCTGCTTATTTAACTTATATGCAAAGTACATCATGTGAAATGCCAGGCTGGATGAAGCACAAGCTGGAATCAAGACTGCCGGGAGAGATATCAATAACCTCAGATATGCAGATGATACCACCCTTATGGCAGAAAGTGAAGAACTCAAGAGCCTCTAGATGAAAGTGAAAGAGGAGAGTGAAAAAGTTGGCTTAAAACTCAACATTTAAAAAACTAAGATCATGAAATCTGGTCTCATCACCTCATGGCAAATAGATAGGGAAACAGTGGAAACAGTGGCAGACTTTATCTTCTTGGGCTCCAAAATCACTGCAGATGGTGACTGCAGCAATGAAATTAAAACTTTCTAACACCATACACAAAAATAAACTCAAAATGGATTAAAGATCTAAATGTAAGACCAGAAACTATAAAACTCCTAGAGGAGAACATAGGCAAAACACTCTCCGACATAAATCACAGCAAGATCCTCTATGACCCACCTCCCAGAATATTGGAAATAAAAGCAAAACTAAACAAATGGGACCTAATGAAACTTAAAAGCTTTTGCACTACAAAGGAAACTACAAGTAAGGTGAAAAGACAGCCCTCAGATTGGGAGAAAATAATAGCAAATGAAGAAACAGACAAAGGATTAATCTCAAAAATATACAAGCAACTCCTGCAGCTCAATTCCAGAAAAATAAATGACCCAATCAAAAAATGGGCCAAAGAACTAAACAGACATTTCTCCAAAGAAGACATACAGATGGCTAACAAACACATGAAAAGATGCTCAACATCACTCATTATTAGAGAAATGCAAATCAAAACCACAATGAGGTACCATTACACGCCAGTCAGGATGGCTGCTATCCAAAAGTCTACAAGCAATAAATGCTGGAGAGGGTGTGGAGAAAAGGGAACCCTCTTACACTGTTGGTGGGAATGCAAACTAGTACAGCCGCTATGGAAAACAGTGTGGCGATTTCTTAAAAAACTGGAAATAGAACTGCCATATGACCCAGCAATCCCACTTCTGGGCATACACACTGAGGAAACCAGATCTGAAAGAGACACGTGCACCCCAATGTTCATCGCAGCACTGTTTATAATAGCCAGGACATGGAAGCAACCTAGATGCCCATCAGCAGATGAATGGATAAGGAAGCTGTGGTACATATACACCATGGAATATTACTCAGCCGTTAAAAAGAATTCATTTGAACCAGTCCTAATGAGATGGATGAAACTGGAGCCCCTTATACAGAGTGAAGTAAGCCAGAAAGATAAAGAACATTACAGCATACTAACACATATATATGGAATTTAGAAAGATGGTAACGATAACCCTATATGCAAAACAGAAAAAGAGACACAGAAATACAGAACAGACTTTTGAACTCTGTGGGAGAATGTGAGGGTGGGATATTTCAAAAGAACAGCATGTATACTATCTATGGTGAAACAGATCACCAGCCCAGGTGGGATGCATGAGACAAGTGCTCGGGCCTGGTGCACTGGGAAGACCGAGAGGAATCGAGTGGAGAGGGAGGTGGGAGAGGGGATCGGGATGGGGAATACGTGTAAATCTATGGCTGATTCATATCAATGTATGACAAAACCCACTGAAATGTTGTGAAGTAATTAGCCTCCAACTAATAAAAAAATAAAAAAAAAAAAAAAAATAAAGGTAAATCAAAACTAAAAAAAAAAGAAATTAAAAGACGCTTGCTCCTTGGAAAAAAAGCTATGACCAACTTAGACAGCATTTTAAAAAGCAAACACATTACTTTACCAACAAAGGTCTGTCTAGTCAAAGCTATGGTTTTCCCAGTGTTCATGTATGGATGTGAGAGTTGGATTATAAAGAAAGCTGAGCACCGAAGAACTGATGCTTTTGAACTCAGGTGTTGGAGATGACTCTTGAGAGTCCCTTGACCTGCAAGGAGATCCAACCAGTCCATCCTAAATGAAATCAGTCCTGGGTTTTCATTGAAAGGACTGATGGTGAAGCTGAAACTCTAATATTTTGGCCACCTGATGTGAAGAACTGACTCACTGGAAAAACCTCTGATGCTGGGAAGACTGAAGGCAGGAAGAGAAGAGGACGACAAAGGATGAGATGGTTGGATGGCATCACTGACTCGATGGACATGAATTTGAGCGAGCTCAGGGAGTTGGTGATGAACACGGAAGCCAGCGTGCTACAGTCCATGGGGTCACAAAGACTGGAACATGCCTGAGCAATTGAACTGAAGTGAATAATTAGCAATGTCAAACGTCTTTTCATGTGCCTACTGGCCATTTCTTTGCAGAAATGTCTACTTAGGTCTTCTTTGGAGAAATGTCTATTTAGGTCTTCTGCTCATTTTTCAACTGGGTGTTTTGTTGTTGTTGTTGTTGTTGTTTTGGGGGGGTGAGTTTCTTGGGTTTTTTTGCTGAGTTGTATGAGCTGTTTGTATATTCTGGAAATTAAGCCCTTATCAGTCGCATTGTTGGCAAATATTTTCTACCATTCTGTAGGCTGTTTTTTTGTTTTGTGTATGGTTTCCTTTGCTGCACAAAAGCCTCTAAGTTTGACTAGATCCCATTAGTTTGTTTTTATTTCTGTTGCTTTGGGAGACTGACTTAAGAAAACACTGATGGAATTTACAGATATATGCAACCCTTACCATGAGGCACTAAGGAAATGTGTGTAGGAAAACTAACCACATATTGATAACCGCTGAGACGAATGACGGGATATTATACTCTCTGCTCTACTTGTGCATGTTTTTAAATTTTCCATATGCAACAGACTACACTGACCCTAATTCTTCACTATGCCCTATATTCATGTCTCTGGTAGTGTCACTTTGCAGTCTGTCCTAGTACAGGCAGAATGTATTTCCATACTCTTGACACTGGGCTCAACCATGAGACCTGCTTTTGCCAATGTAATGAGGGCAGAAGTGATAGTCTGCCAAGCCTTAAGCCATCTTCATGTTCCCACTTGTCTCCTGTGCTTCTGTCATCACCATGAAAACACTACGAGCTACTTACTGGGCCAAGCAAAAGAGAGGAGTGGAGCTCAGCTGAGCTCACCCACAAACTCTTGAGCAAGAAGTAGGCATCACTTGTTTTTCTGAAAATGTTTCTAAATCAACCTAAAGCAAATTTTTTAAAAAACCATCTAACAGGAAAGCATTCATGGCAGGTTATGAATCAGTAACAAATTATGATTCCGCTTTCCCTGGCCATTTATAGTAGAAATATGTAAGAATGTATGGGAAATTGCACAAGATGGTTATTATCATGCTTAGTTCTCTATGACCATGACTCCAAAATACATATTACACTGAATCTTTGCCTTTAGAGGTTAAAATATAATTGCATACTTCTTTTTTTTTTAAGGGGGTAATGAATGAAGGAACTACATCAGGAAAGAGAAACCACTTAGAAGCACTATAAAATAACCTCTGGAAGGCCAAGCCTGGTGAACTCAAGAGATACCAGACTAGACACAGTAAGTCTCACAGACAAATTGATAGAAATTTTCTTTTCTAATACCTGAAAACAGTTTTCATATGAAAATAGTACACCAATGCCAAGACTGCATTTTTAAAACACCCAATCTTGTTAAATCCACAATGTTTCAAAATCTATTTTAATCAGCTTTACTATCAAATTATTTTTTATTTAAAATTCAAACTGTAATATCAAATAAAGTAGTGGTTCATTTCTGCTGCTTTATAAACCTATCTAAAAGAAGCCTGCTTGTCCACAAACCACATGCTATACTGATTAAAATACAGCTGAGTAAGATACTTTAAAAATATCTTAAGGACAAAACATTATACTGCAACTTTTAAAAAATTTGTTTTGCTATATCAAGTCTCATCTCTTCCAAGCATCAAGCAGTCTATTATTACAGCTTAAGTATTCCAAGCTGCAGAAGTGGGGAATACCAAAACCTATTAGGGGCTATCCTCTGATTCAGCAGTTTCACTCCTAGGTAATTATAATAGAGAAATGAACACCTATGCCCACAAAACTGGAAACAATCCCAAGAGTCATCAATATATGAATGGGTTAAAAAATTCTGGTATATCCTTATAGTGGAACACTACATAACAATAAAAATGAACAAATCACTGATACACACAACACAGATAAAATCTCAAAAACACTATATTGTGTAAAAAAAACCAGAATCACTGTATGATTCCACTGACACAAAATTTGTAAGTGAACAAAACTAATGTACAGCTACAGAAATCAGAACAGCGGTTGGTGCTGAAGGAGTGGGGGAACTGACTGCCATGGCCACAAGGGAACTTCGGGAGTGATGGAACCGTTCCGGATCTTCAACGGGCAGTGACTACAGGGGTACCTACGTTTGTCAAAATGTAAATTGTATACGTCAAAGAGCTGAGCACTTCACTACCTGTGCATTTTATCTCTATAACAATAAGCAAAAGAAATCACCTGTTAGTGACCTTTTTCAAACTACCATTTCTCTCCACAAACTGAAAGACATGCTACAATAAGCAACATAACCCTCAGCCTTCAAGGGCTGAGAATGGATGGTCAAGCCCTGCTACGCTGTCAGTAACAAGGCCAACACTCAGATCTAGGAGCCACTCCTGTTTCAAAACCAGAATCTATCAGGTTAAATCCACTTAAGCGGACTGATTAATCATCCATTAAAAATTCATACTTTTATCCCTAAAATGTTTAGTCTATATCAAGCTATATCCACTCAATGTATACCAATTACCTCTAAAAGAAATATCTTCTTCAGTCCAATGCTCTTACGTCTTGTGCCTTATTTTGCTCAATCAGGTGTTGCACTTGGGAGGAATGTATCTCACAGCTCATTAAAGTAACAATATGAAAATGGTCCACTAAAATGTAATCTAGGGTCTCAGTCCAAAAACTGATCACAAAAAGCAAGTTCAGTAAAAAGGGAATGATAAGGAAATCCCTGATAGTCCAGTGGTTAGGACTCTGAGCTTCCACTGAAGTGAGGACAGCTCTGACCCCTGGTCAAGGAACTAAGACCCCTCAAGCTGCATGGTGTGGCCAAATAAAAACGTGAACACTATACCAAAACTCATTCTATGAGGCCAGTATTGTCCAATATCAAAACCAAAGATATCACAAGAAAACTCCAAGCCATCACCTCTTATGAATGGAGATGTAAAAATCAACAAAATTATCAAACCAAATCCAGCAACTTATTATTTTTATTAATTAAAAACTTTTCTGGCTGCACTAGGTCTCTGTTGCTGTACACACGTCTTCTCTAGTTGCAGCGAGCAGGGGCCACTGTCTAGTTACAGCGCTCAGGTTTCTCACTGCAGTGGCTGGGCGTCCCTGGTGGCTCAGACGGTAAAGCGTCTGCCTACAATGCAGGAGACCTGGGTTCGATCCCTGGATCGAGAAGATCCCCTGCAGAAGGAAATGGCAACCCACTGCGGTACTCTTGCCTGGAAAATTCCATGGACAGAGGAGCCTTGTAGGCTGCAGTCGACGGGGTCCCAAAGAGTCGGACACGACTGAGCAACTTCACTTCACTTCTCCTGTTGCAGAGCACAGGTTCTAGGACGCGAAAGCTCAGTAGTCGTGGCGCACAGGCTTAGCTGCCCCACGGCATGTGGAATCTTCAGAGACCAAGGATGGAACCCATGTCCGCTGTGTTGGTAGGCAGATTCTTAACCACTGGACTGACAGGGAAGTCCATTCAGCAACTTATAAAAAAGGATTATACACCATGGCCAAGTGAGATTTATCTCAGGAATGTAAATTTGGTTTAACATCCAAAAATCAATCTAATATTAATGTATCAACACAATGGGAAAAAAAAAAAAAACATATGATCATCTGAATACACAGAGGAAAAGCATTTGTCAAAAATCCTACATCTTTTCATAATAAAAACAATCAACAAACTAAGAATAGAAGGAAGTACCCTTAGTCTGTAAAAGAGCATCTATGAAAAACCCATTGCTAACATCACACTTAACAGTGAAAGATTAAATGCTTTCTTCTCCAACTAAGATCAAGGATTTCTGCCCTCACTACTTGTATTCAAAAGTATGAGGTACTGTTGTGCTTCAATCACTTAGTCATGTCTGACTCTTTGCGACCCCATGGACTGCAGTACGCCTGGCTTTCCTGCCCTTCAACATCTCCCGGAGCTTGTTCAAACTCACATCCATTAAGTCAGTGACGCCGTCCAACCATCTCATCCTCTGTTGTCCCCTTCCCCACCTGCCTTCAATCTTTCCCAGCATCAGGGTCTTTTCTAATGAGTTAGCCCTTCGCATCAGGAAGCCAAAGTATTGGAGCTTCAACATCAGTCCTTCCAGTGAATCTTCAGGATTCAATTCCCTTAAAATTGACTAGCTTGATTTCCTTGCAGAAGGGACTCTCAAGAGTCTTCTCCAATACCACAGTTCAAAAGCATCAATTCTTTGGCGTTCAGCCTTCTTTATGGTTCAACTCTCACATCTATACATGACCACTGGAAAAACCAAAGCTTTGACTAGATGGACCTTTGTTGGCAAAGTAATGTCTCTGCTTTTTAATATGGTGTCTAGGTTAGTCATAGCTTTTCTTCCAAGGAGCAAGCGTCTTTTAATTTCATGGCTGCGGTCAGCATCTGCAGTGATTTTGGAACCCAAGAAAATAAAGTCTCTCACTGTTTCCATTGTTTTCCCATTTATTTGCCACGAAGTGATGGGACCAGATGCCATAATCTTAGTTTTGTGAATGTTGAGTTTTAAGCCAGCTTTTTCACTCTTCTCTTTCACCTTCATCAAGAGGTTCTTTAGTTCTTCTTCACTTTCTGCCATAAGGGTGGTATCTTCTGCATATCTGAGGTTATTGATAATTTCTCCCAGCAATCTTGATTCCAGTTTGTAGGCAGGGCAATGAAGCAAGAAAATAAAAGTATCCAAAGTGGAAAGAAAAAAGCAAAACTATCTCTATTTACAGATGACAGGATTTTATATACAGACAGTCCTAAGAGTTCTATTAATGCACTTTAGAATAAATAGGTTTGGTAAGGCGGTAGGATACAAAATAAATATACAAAAATCAATTGTATAAACTTGTAATGAACAATCCAAATACATAATTAAGGTAAAATTCCATTTATAATAGCATCAAAAAGAATAAAACAATTGTACTAAAGAACTACAAAACCTATATTTAAAAAGCTATATAATGTTTACATAGAATAAAACAATTTTAATTGTTTTATTAATATTAAACAATTACACAGAATAAAACCACTTTACTAAAGAACTACAAAGCCTATATTTTAAAAGCTATCCGATGTTTGGGTCAGAAAACTTAATACTGTCAAGATAGTACTGATCCCCATACTGAGCCACAGATTCAACATGAAACCTATCGAAATCCTTTGCAGAAATTGATAAGCATATCCTAAAACTCATACAGAAAGTCAAGGGATGCAGGAATAGCCAAAACAAGCTTAGAAAAGAGAATATAGTTGGCAGACTCACATGTCCCATCTTCAAAGTTACAAAATCAAGGTAATGTGATACTGGCAAAAGGACAGATATATAGATCAACGGAACAAAACAGAGAGTCCAAAAATAAAGGATAAACTGATTTCCAACAAAGGTGCCGAGATCATTCAAAAGTAACAAGTTTTTCCAAAACCCAGTACTGCAACAGTGCATGCGTGCTCAGTCGATTGTCACATCTAACTCTGCAGCTTCATGGACTATACCCCTCTGGGCTCTTCAGTCCATGGAATTTCACAGGCAAGAATACTGGACTGGGTTGCCATTCCATTCTCCAGGGGATCTTCCGGACCCAGGGATCAAACCCACATTTCCTGCAGCTCCTGCACTGGCAGGCAGAATCTTTACCACTGAGCCACCAGGGAAGCCCAACAGTGGAGAGCCACAAATTAAAATAAATAAATAAATAGAGCTGCTGCTTTACCTTATAGCAAACACAAAGATTAGCTCAAAATGGATCAAAAACCTAAATATAAAACTACGTAAAGCAAAATTATAAAACTTTCAAAAAGCATTGGCAATTTCACAAATCTTCATGATCTCGAATTAAGAAGTATTTTTTAGATATGACACCAAAAGCACAGTGACAACATTTTTTAAAAATAAGTAGTACTTCATTAAAATTAAAAGCTTTTATTCGCCAGAAAACACCATTAAGAAAGTGAAAAACAACCCAAAGAACTGCAGAAAATATCTGCAAATCATATTTCTGAAAAGGCTTGTCACTAAAATAAAGATTTCTTACAACTCAATAAAGACAAACAACCCACCTTCAAAATGGGCAAAAGAGCTAAACAGACATTTCTTCCAAGAAAATATACAAATGGTTAAGAAGCACACAAAAAAGATGCTCATGATCATGTCATTAGGGAAATGCAAATCAAAACCACAATGAAAATACCACTTCATACTCACTATGATGGTTATAATCAAAGACATGTGTTGGCAAGGATTTGAAGAAACTGGAATCTCATATACTGATGTCAGAATTGTAAAATACTGCAGCCACTTTGGAAGACAGTTTGATAGTTCACTGAAAGGTTAAACATAAAATTACCACAGTGCTCAGTCATGTTCCTACCCTTTGTGACCCTACGGACTGTAGCCCTCCAGGCTCCTTTGTCCATGACCCAGCAATTCTGCTTCTAGGTATATACCCATGAAAATGAAAAGTTATTTTTATATAAAAATCTATACAGAAATATTCATAGCAACACTACCCATAACAGCAAGAGAATGCAAACAACCCAATTTCCATCCACCAATGAATGGGTAAATAAAAGGTGCTGTATCCATACAATGGAATATTATTTGCTAATAAAAAGGAGTAAGGTATTTACACGTGGATGAACTTTGGAAGTATTATGCTAGGTCTCACAAGAGACCACATATTCTAAGATTCTAGTCACATAAAATGTCCAAAGCAGGCAAATCTATAGAGACAGAAAACAGATTCGTGGTTGTCCACAGTTGGGAGGGAGAGGCCTGCATGTGCTAAGTCACTTCAGTTGTGCCCGACTCTTCACAACCCTATGGACTGCAGTCTGCCGGGCTCCTCTGTCCACAGGATTCTCCAGGCAAGAACACTGGAGTGGACTGCCATGCCCTCCTCCAGAGGATCTTCCTGACCCAGGGATCGAACTTGCATCTCCTATATTAAGTCTCCTGCACTGGCAAAGCGGATTCTTTACCACTAGCGCCACCTGGGAAACCCTGGGAGAAGCGGGGTGGTGGAAAATGAGGACTGATTGCTAAAGGGTACAGAATTTCTTTTGTGGATAATGAGAATGTTTTAAAATTGACTGTGGTGATGGTGGCACAAATCTGTGCATACACTAATAACTACTGAATTGTGTTCTTTAAACAGAGTGAATTTTATGGTATTTGAATCATAACTCAAGCTGTTGTACAACAGAATCTACCTGGTAGATACAGATGCCGACTAAAATTTCTTTCAACTTGCCTGTCGTTTTGAAATTTTTCATGACATGTTAAAGGAGGGAAAAAAATCACAGCATAAAAATGTTTCACTATTACCAGTAATACATCAAAACAATCATCTATCTACAATCATTGTATTCATGTAAGAGTCTCCCAAATTAATTAGAGATTGTTCACTGAAAATTTGTCCAAAGCAGATTTTAGAATTCTGTAGTCCCTGGCTTACATTCACAATAACACTCAGAGGATAAGAATTAGTTCTCCAAATTACAGACAAGGTGAGGCTGACTTAATTTTACATAAACCTCCATGCGTTTTGAGAATGAAAAAGGTTCTGTTCTCCAGCTGACGAACAAGAGAAATAGGGAATTTCACATGTCCAGGCAGTTTTAAAAGTTCGGAAAATGTCCTCTGTAAATGTTATGGCAGACTAGAACAAATTATTTTACCTTTTGGTCAGTTTCAACACTGCTGGTTCTCAACGTTTAGAAAGTTAATTTTGGCACTCAGTTTTTAAGTTCAGAATAACTCTTAGAATGTATACTAATTTAGAAAAGAAAAAAACTTTTAATGTATACACATTAGGCTTGAATTTTAGCCAAATTTTAAATATAGTCACTAGAGAAATCAAAATTCAAATTCAGGATGATGTACTCCATAACTGAAGTGACCATATGGCCCAGTTTGCCCAGAACTGTCCTAATTTACACCTGTTATTCCAACAGCCGACCCAATGTAACACATGTCGCATGCCTTTCATTTTTAATATACTATTATGAGTAACTGCATTAAAGTAAGATAGTGAGGATTTATTATACTTCCACCTTCTGCCATGGCTTTACCTAGTACTCTGTTGAAGTGCAGGTGCAGTGAACAGATTCTCACTGGTTCACTCTAAAAGCCAACCACTGAGAACCCATCTCTCGCTCCTGACACTTTCCTGATAGAATGAAGGACAAAGTACATTTGGAACCTGGACACTGCAATGACTGGTAGCTAACCAGCCAGTCACGGTGCTGACGGAGGAAGGTCCGAGGCCGCCGCTCTGGCCAGCTGCTTGGTGAACCTGCCGGTAGTACCACTGCCGTTCTTCAGGTTGCAAAATGCACGTGACCTCCAGGCCTCTATCAGCTGAATCAGGGGGATGCACAGCTGTGTGTGAACTACATGCAGGAAAGAGACTGTGAGCTCCTGTGCAAAACGTACAGAGAGAGCAATCTGAACTTATACTACAGTAGTTTTGCCATTGATTTAATTGGATTTACACAACACAACAAATATTTTGTTTGGTAATATTTTACAACAATTATTATAAATTTAAACGATTTTTAGCACCTCCTTTGATGTTCAAGTGTCCCAGTTTACATAGAGTATATGGTCACACTACTATAAACAAACACCTTATTCCCTATAAAGTTGTAGTGGACCATATTAGGGAATCTATAAATCTAAATCTAACTACATAAAGTATCTCCTAGGTCCTCAAAACCATTAACCCGAAGGGATGGCAGGCAAGGGTCAGCCAACAAGAAAACCAACTAATATCACACTATTACTATAGTAAAACTATTTTTTAACCAATGTGATTCTTGAACAACAACAACAACAAAAAACTATTCCACAACAAGCAAGAATAGTCCACACAACCTAGAACTATATATGCGATCACAAAAGATTCTAAGTTCTCTTACTTCTTTGTTGGTTCACAAAGTGCTTCTAAATCACATATTAACCCTGAGGACTTCATTCATTTTGAGCATTTAAACAGAGTTTAGGTTAGAAGGAGGCATGAAAGTACTGTGCTGTGCTGAGTCGCTTCAGCTGTGTGTGACTCTGCAACCCTGTGGACTGTAGCCTGCCGGGCTCCTCTGTCCCTGGGGATTCACCAGGCAAGAACACTGGAGTGGATTACCAAGCCCTACTTCAGGGGATCTTCCCCACCCAGGGATAGAACCTTCATCTCTTACATCTCCTGCATTGGCAGGTGGGTTCTTTACCACTAGCGCCACCCGGGAAGCCCTTAAGTACCCATAACAAAAGAGAATTTCATCATTTTGGATATCAAATAATTATTCATTCCTTTCTCCAAACAGCACTGATTAATATGTAATTCATTAAAGAGACTTAAAGAGTAAAATACATTAAGTATAAGACAAATCTGTGTTTTTTAAAAAATTCTTAAAAGACAACTATTATCCATAATTGACAAGTTGGCCCATGCTAAATTAAAGACAAAGTCATCTGAGATTTATGAAGGAATTTCAAAACCTTTCAAATCTAAGAACAGAAAAACAATTAAAAAAAAAAAAAACCAAACCCAAAAACAAACCATTCCTTTTGTCTGTAACAGCTCTTCTAGTCTAGGTGAATACCTTAACAGATGAGATGAAATCTGAAAGGGAAAAGAAAAAAAAAACAATCCACCTTGACCTTTGAAAAAAATGTACTTATAGAGTGGGAAAGATCCCCTGGAGAAGAAATTGCAACTCCAGTATTCTCACCAGGAAAATCCCAAGGACAGTAGAGCCTGGTGGACTACAGTCTGCAGGGTTGAAAAGTGTCGGTCGGACACAACTGAATGACAGAGCACAGCACAACAGGGTTACCTTTATAAAGGACAGTTGTTCAATTCTCAAAGTATCCCACATAAACATCTCAGGTCATCTTTCCATTCAATTCAAAACTTACATTTTAAAATGCAAATTGAAATTTTCAGCATTAGATATCAACTAAAGATCCTATATAACATGCAATTAACAGTATTTATTTTTTAAAAACCCTTAAATCCAAGTACAATATAACTTAGTCAACATCTCAGTGAAAGTAGTAGGGCAGATCCTACATCTATTCCAACCAAATGAGTTTAAGGCTCAGGACTTCCCTGGTGGCACAGTGGATTAGAATCTACCTGCCAATGCATGGGGTTGAGCCCTCGTCCGGGAAGATCCCACATGCAGCTAACAACTAAGCCCATGACCACAAGTACTGAGCCCATGTGCCACAACTACCAAGCCCAAGCACCTAAAGATTGTGCTCCGCGACAGAAGCCACAATGAGAAGTTCATGCACTGCAAGTTTGAGTAGCCAGATCCCTCCCACAAGGAGAGAAAGTCAGTGAAAAGCAATGAAGACTCTGAGCAGCCAAAATAAAGTGTCTAAGGCTTAGATGGGACCAACAGTGGAAAATCTGACAAGCAGCCCAAACAGCATTACTCTCACAATCTTGCCTTAATAATACTGAAAAGTTACTGTCTAATATTTTCTATATACATATATTCATATATAACACTGAATGGTTGTAAAAAGTTTTTAAAGAAGAGCTGACTACCTTGTTCATATAAGGTATGCTCTTGTTCATGTAAGATCTTAACTAAATAATATTATGTCAGATCTTTAAGGAAAAGGATACTCTCTGCCTTGGATGGTTAACCTAAGTAGTCCTGAAGAAAAAGAAAAGTCAGATTCTAATTCCAGCTGTTTTTTCAGCGTAGGAAGCTAGAAAACAAAGATACTTTCCAGCTTTAAAATGATATTCTGTGGATAAAACTAATGAAAACAGCCCAAATACTTTTACAGAATTTAGGTGGGTCTCTCCCTAATGTCCCTTGAACTGCAAGGAGATCCAACCAGTCCATCCTAAAGGAGATCAGTCCTGGGTGTTCACTGGAAGGACTGATGCTAAAGCTGAAACTCCAATATTTTGGCCACCTCATGAGAAGAGCTGACTCACTGGAAAAGACCCTGATGCTGGGAGGGATTGGGGGCAGGAGGAGAAGGGGAAGACAGAGGATGAGATGGCTGGATGGCATCACCGACTCGATGGACATGAGTTTGAGTCAACTCCGGGAGCTGGTGATGGACAGGGAGCCTGGCTGCTGCGATTCATGGGGTCGCGAAGAGTCGGATACAACTGAGGGACTGAACTGAACTGAACTCCTAATGTCTATCATGAAGAAATGTTATTTTAGAAAAAACCCTGAAAAATACTGAAATGTACAACAGGAATCAAATTCAGCTTTTTCTCCATTCTCATTTATCAACTAGGACTTACACACAGCTATCAGAGGCACAACAGATGTACAAAGTAAGTCTGGGTCCAGTACTTGTATTTCATGCCAGAAAGAAAGGTGCTTCAGTGGTAAGCTATAGAAAATAGATGTCTACTTAGATTTCTGGGTGGACCCTCAGAATATCACATTTAACCCACTTTACTATGCATATTCCCCCATATTTAAACATCTCTTTACCAGACATGTTCCTTATGATCACCGTTTACAACACCATTTACAGATTTTTTTTCCCCCTTTTTAGGAGCATATGAAATAATCATAGGTTTGATGAAATGTTATTTTCCTGGATTGCTCCTCCTGAAAATGCTTTCAATTCGATTGACATCTAATTGTTAGCAAAGTTTAAAAAAAAAAAAAACCATGGTTAGCTTTCATGTACTTTCAATGCCTGAGATCCAGGTTGGATCCCTGATCTGGGAACTAACATCCCAGTCATGCAGCATGTCCAAAAAACAGAAAAGACACATTGTTTGCTTATACTACAAAACCACCTTGAAATAAGGGTAATCAGTGATTCACCAGAGTCTCAAATATATCAAACTGGTAAGATTCCCTGTAAAATTCCAGTTGAACAAAACAAAAACATACTAGCTAGAAAAAAAATAGTGTACGTTCTTTACACCTGAATCAGGTAAAGTAATTTGGACACTGAATCTTTAACTTTCTGCTGTCACTTAATTTTGGAAAATACTGTTTTCAAATCAGCACATATTTTTCAAAGTCTGCAAATGAGGTTTGAATCCTCCTAACAGTCATTTCCCTTACCAGCACAAAGATGACTCTTTTCAACGAGTTTACGACTCAAAATTAAAGAGAAGAAAAATGCTTTGTAAGTTAACTTGTGTACACGACAGAGCTGTACGTTAAGATCTACAGAAGCTTCTTTTAAAATCTTCAGAAAGAGTTCCAACTAGTCTGAGCATCCGTTTCCTCGGTTTAGAAGTTTATTAGCTACCTTATTAATCTTTACTCACTTGTTCAACAAATAACTTTTCTGAATATTTACTACAGACTAAGCAATTACGGAGAGGGCCAAGATGTGACGAGGCACCACGTTTTAAGAGAATATGCTGCCTTTAAAGGCACTACCTGACGTCTAAACTTCCACACACCTGAATGAAACGCAGCCAGGCCCTAACAGCGTATAGAAGAGGCACACCTCGCTTAAGTATAAATCCCGATTCAAAACCGCGCAGCTTCCCGCTGACAACATGGACTGTGGGGGTCTGAAAGAACTCCGGGCCAACGACAATTTTAACACAGAAGTGAAAGCGAAGGGGCTCCGTTCGGAAGCGAGACGACAAAGAAGAGGGTCTAAAGACAAAAAGTGAGTCGGAGGTGACGAGAAACGCAGCGGCGGCCCAAACTGCTCTCGGCACTCCGCACCTCGAGTGAACTTCCCCGGCCCCGGGGACTCGCGACTTCCCGGCCCCAGGGCGCGGCGGCGGCGGCCGGCGTAGCGGAGGGGGCTCCCCGAGGTCCGGCGCCGGCCCCACCGCCCACCGACGAGCAAGATAAGGAGTGGGCGGGGCTGGGCACCCGCTCCTTCCCTCGGAGAAGGCTGGGGGGAGGGGGCGGCGTGAGCGACCCTCCCGCCCCCGGAGCCGACGGGGAGGGGGCCGCCGACCGGCAGTCGGGGGGGGGGCGGGGTGTCACTCGGCCTCACCCAGGGCCGGCCTCGCCGCCCCGGACCCCAAGGCCGACGTGGGGGAACTGGGCTAGCCTCACCGAAGGCAGGCGGGAAACCGGGTGGCGGGAAGACGGAGGCCGGCCCAGCTCGAATACCGCACGCGAGGCCCTGACCCTACCCTGCCTTCGGTGGGCCCGCGGAGCTCCACAAAAGGTTCCCCGGCTCCCGAAGAGACGGGGTGAGGGCTGAGGAAGCCCCCCTCTCTCTCTCTCTCACACACACACACTCGCTCACTCACTCTCACACACACACACACACACACACACACCCGCTCGCCTCCCTACCCCCACCCTCGGGCCGCCCTCCGCGGGCTCCGCGCCCCACAGCAACGCCGGGGAGGCGGGGGCCAGCGCGGCTCGGCCGCGGAAAGCTGACGCCCTCCCCGACGCCCAGAGCTCGGCGGGCGCGGGAACCCCGACACGCAGACAAAAATCAACAAAGCACCTGCCGCTCGCGAGGAGAAAACAAGCCACAGGCCTCGACCGCCTGCTCTCCGACACGCCGCTGCCCGGGCCGCAGGGTTGCGCTGGCGGGCTAGGGGGAGGAAGCAGGGAAGGGCCCCACGCGGTGACTCCCCGGCCCCGGAACCTGGCCTCCGTCCGGAAGCGGTGAGGCAGGGACCCCCCCCCCCCCCCACGCCAGAGACTGACCTTGGAGTCTCCGTTGCACAGCGCCATCGGGTCTGGGGCCGCGGCGGCGGCCAGAGATGAGACGGGGCGGGAGAGGGCCGCGAGGGTCGACGCCACGGACCACGACTAAGAAGGAGGCCTGGTCGAGGAGCCGGCAGGCAAGAGGCGCGGAGAGCAGCTAGCTGCCTGCGAAGCGCCGAGTAGAGAAGCAGCCGCGGAGCGCGGGCCCCAGCGCCGCGGGAGAGCAGACCAGCAGCGCGCACGCTGCCCCCGCCTCCTGCTTCCGCCCCGGCCGGCCACTGGGAGGAGCCAGAGCCCGTGTGGCTAGGCTGCTGAGCGGCGGACACCCGCAGCTGCCGCGGCAGCCACCGAATGAGCCCGCCTCTGGGGGAGGGGACGTCGGCGTCCGGCCCCGCCTCCAGATCAGCCTCCACGGCCGAGGCCCGCCCCCAGGAAAAGAAACCCACGGGTCCCCGGCCTGCCGGCCCACGAGAGGCGGGGCCTGCGGGTCATGGCCCCGCCCCACCCCGCTCTGGCCCGCCCTTGGAAGGAGGAGCCGGCGGCAACTAGCTTAGCTGCCCCTGTCCCGCCTCCGCACCCGGCAGCCGGCGCGGCTTGGAGGGCCTGTGGCGCTTTACCCCACCCCCGGCCGCTAAAGCCGGCCTTGGATGAAAACCCAAGCCGCAGTCCTCTTGCTGTTTGCCGGCCGGCCTGCAGCCTTGGACGGCTGTGAGAGACTTGCTCTGAGAAGGCGGCCTCCGGAGAAGCTGGGTCTCTTGGGGAACGCTTACCGGGTGGTGCGGCCTCATCTCAGGTTGCGGCCCATGGGGCGAGGCCAAAGCTGCTTTGAAGAGTTTCGTGGTGATACAGCCGTAGGCTTAAAAGTGATACTTGATCACTTAGGTCCGTCAGAAGTTCTACCTCGGGTGCAGAATTTTCAAAAGGAAGGGGTTTGGGAGCGGCAATCTGATGGAAAACTGAACCCGAGGACGGGAGCTCTGTTTGCACAGCGGTGTTTTTATTTTTATTTGGATATTTTGTGGGGAAGAGGGAGCAGTCTTTCCAGCTACTTCATGGCATCCATCAATGCAAGGTATTACAGTTCCTTGAATTTGGCCACCTAGGGGTCTAAATCAGGGTTGGAGAGTAACTAATAACACTTGGAACAGCTTCAGTTTACAAAGCCCTTTAACACATATTCCGTCATTTATAATACAGGCAACATTTGCTGAGCTCATGCTGTGCCAAACTCTAGTCCAGGTATTAAAGGGCTAGAGTAAGACAGCCCAAACTTCCAAAATCTCATTTTATTCTAACTAATCCCCTGGAAGTAGTGCAGTAAGATTGATGTTCTTATACACTTTTACTAATAAGAAAATTGAAGTCATTGAGATTATGTGCTTCTCCCTCAAGAGGCTCCTGATCTGGGAAAGAATAGACGGTTTGTTAGTAAAACATTTACATGAACAAAAGGCCCAAGGCCTTCCTAGACCTCAGACTCAAAGAAAGTATTTTACTTACCTTTTTCTGAGGAGAAAAATGGATACTTGAACTGTCTAAAGCCATGGAGACTGTGTTCTGTTGATAGGTCTGAGTGAACAAACCAGAGAACAGTGTCCTAACCAATAGGAGAAGTGCATCAACATCCACCTGGAATGGAATGGAATGTGATGTGCTGGCATTCAGGATTGGTTAAACCTCACTGGTATTAGATAATGCCTAGTTTAAATATATTCTAGTGGTCACTTGTGCTTATGGCTAAGAACATCAGCATGTACCACAATCCTTGTAGCTTAAGTCTTCTGCAACTTTTCACTCCGTTCACCCCTTCCTCCTTCTTGAAAATGGATTTCCCTAACAAGGCACCATAGAGATGTCTTTTCACCTCCATGATTGTTGTCCATCACACCTTTTCTTGTTGTTCTTCCTGTCTCTCCTACAGAAGGAAACTTAAGAATTGGTTTTCTACAATATTTCCATTTCTAGCCCTCCTCTCATCTTACGGCTCACCTGTTTTCCCTAGGGCACTTATTTAAAAATACAGACTTGCTTAAAAATACTTTGGTAGACTCTATCACGACAGCTCTCTCTTCTGAGCCCCAGGTCCCTGTTATAGTGTATACTCCCAGTTAGATGTTCAATGTCATAGTGGGTCCTAAACTCAAGTCCAAAACACAACTTTGTTCAAGACTATTCTTGCTAATTTTCTGTTCATTTGTTCTATCAAGTATTGAAAGAAGGACACTGACATTTCCAAACATAATCGTGATTTTATCAGATTCTTATAGTTCTATCAGTTTTTGCTTTATGTATTCTGAAGTTCTGTTTTTAGGGTCATAAATGTTTGCATGCGTGCTAAGTTACTTCAGTCATGTCCAACTCTTTGTGACCCCATGGACTGTAGACTACCAGGCTCTTCTGTCCGTTGGATTTTGCAAGCAAGAATACTAGAGTGGGTAGCTGTTCCCTTCTCCAGGGGATCTTCCCGATCCAGGGATCAAACCCCAATCTCCTGCATAGCATGGAGATTTTTAGCCATCTGAGCCACCAAAGCCCATAAATGTTTAGGGTCGTTATTGATCCCTTTATAGTTACATGAAGATATTTTTTAGATCCCCAGTAATCTTCACTCTGACATTTACTTTGTCCAGTATTAAAATATTGAACTTTGCTTTCTTGATTGGTTCTTGGCATGATATATTTTTTGCAACCGTTAATACTGTTCACATCTTTATGCTTAAACAAGTGTTTCTTGTAGATAGCATATAATTGGGTCTTGCTTTAATTTGAATGTTTGTATCATTTACAGTTAAATGTGTTTATTGATATGGTTAACTTTATTTCTTTAATCTGGAGATTTTCAAGGCAGTAAGCTGGGGCAATTGAAGGGCTCATCTCTTTTGTGCCCTGTCTCTCAGAGATCACTGTCCTTTGTTGCTCAATACCCAGTATCTTGAAACCATGGTTGCATACATTTTGTTGTTCCCAGAAGGGCACATCCAGTTCCTTACTCCATTTTTGGGAGAAATGAAAGTCTTTTAATGATTAATTGAGGTATCTCAAACCTATAAGGTCTTCCTTCTGTTACTGGTCCTATCATACTGTTATATGATTATTAAGGTTAAGGGTGAAGATTGCCCTGAATTCAGAACAACTTAGGCAACATAGAGTAGTGATGCTGATTCTTACAAATGTAATTGTGTGGTTTCTGAGACCAACACATTTTTTGTACTTGAGTTTTCTTAATTTTATTTTTAATTGGAGGCTAATTGCTTTACAATGCTGCATTGGTTTCCTGCTGTACAAGAATGTGAGTCAGCCATAAGTATACCTATATCCCACCCTCATGAGCCTCCCTCCCGCTGGAACCAACACATTTTAAAAGAAACATTTCAGAAAATCCACAGAGAGAAAATTTATGTGACTTTTCAGATCTGGTGAGTATCATAAAATATTTATTTCAGATATAATTCATGGTCATCCCACTTCATCTTTCAAATATTTAATATTTTTAAATCTCCTATTAACAAAAAAATTAACTTTTAAGTTTATGAAGAATATTAGGTGTAAGCTTAAAATGTGGAAGTAGGTTTTCAAAACCCTTTTAGGATGGTTGTTGTTGAGTCGCTAAATCATGTCCAACTCTTTGCAACCCCATGAACTATAGCACAGAATTTGATCCAATTTATGTCCATTGAGTTAGTAATACCATTGAAGCATCTCATCCTCTGCTCCCCCCCTTCTCCTTCTGCCTTCAGTTTTTCCCAGCATCAAGGTCTTTTCCAGTGAGTCAGCTCTTTGAATCGGATGGCCAAAGCATTGGAGCTTCAACTTCACCATCAGTCCTTCCAATGAATATTCAGGGTTGATTTCCTTTAAGACAGACTGGTTTGATCTCCTTGCAGTCCAAGGGACTCTCAGGAGTCGTCTCCACAGTTAGAAAGCATCTATTCTTTGGCAGTCAGCCTTCTTTCTATCCAGCTCTCACATCCCTATGACTACTGGAAAAACTATAGCTTTGACTAGATGGACCTTTGTTGGCAAAGTGATCTCTGCTTTTTAATACGTAGTCCAGGTCTGTCACAGCTTTCCCTCCAAGGAGCATGTGTCCCTTTATTTCACAGCTGCAGTCACCGTCCATAGCAATTCTGGGGCCCAAGAAAATAAAATCTATCACTACTTCCACTTTTCCCCCTCTATCTGCCATGAAGTTATGGGACTGGATGCCATAATCTTATTCTTCCTAATGTTGAGTTTCAAGTCATCTTCTCCACTCTCCACTTTCACCCTCATCAAGAGGATCTTTACTTCCTCTTCACTTTCTGCTGTTAGGGTGGTATCATCTCCATATCTGAGCTCGTTGATATTTCTCCCAGCACTCTTGATTGCAGCTTGTGACTCATCCAGCCCGGCATTTCACATGATGTACTCTGCATTTAAGTCAAATAAGCAGGGTGACAGTATACAGCCTTGTGGTAGTTTTCCCAATTTTGAACCAGTCTGTTGTTCCATGTCCAGTTCTAACCATTGCTTCTTGACCTGCACACAGGTTTCTCAAGAGGCAGGTAAGATAGTCTGGTATTCCCATCTCTTTAAGAAATTTTCCACAGTTTGTTGTGATTGACATAGTCAAAGGTTTTAGTATAGTCAGTGAAGCAGATGTTTTTCTGGAATTCCCTTGCTTTCTCCATAATCCAAATAATGTTGGTAGTTTGTGAGTTTAAAAAAAAAAAAATCTGAAAACAGCTGTTCTAAATCTGATCATAAATCCTTTGTCCAAAATCTTCTTAATAGCTCCCCATTGCTCTTGAGATAAACTCCAGACTTCTAGCATTCCTTGCTTGGGACTTGGAGACTTGGCCTGTCCCTGTTTACTTTGTAGCCTGCTCTGATCACTGCCCCTGTCACTCTACCCTCTAGCCATATTAAACTGCCTTCATTCCTTAAATATGACACGTTCTGTCTTGACTTGGGCCTTTTGCATATAAACATCTCTTGTCTAGAATATTTCTGTTCCCCTCCCCACAACTCTGAAGGGGTGAGTTGGATATCTCTTCCTCTGTTTTGCTCCGGTAACCCTTTGTCCTTCATTATTACTCACCACCCTCTACAATGTTTACCTTTCACTTGTTTCTGTCCACAGAAAAGCCCTGGAAACAATATCAACCCAGTAGCAAAAAGCAAACCTAACACCCAGACTGGTTTCTAAATAGCAGTCTCCAGCAAGAGCAATCAGGACTTCTTGAAGAAATAGTTCATTTCAGGACGGGGAAAGGGACAAGGTGACCAGAAATATCTTTCTGTGCAAGGAAGTTAGGAAGTGCTCAGAGAATGATAGGAACATTTCAGAGGGACACAGAATTCAATTAGGAAGAATTTTACTGGCCAAGTCTGGAACAGTATACTGAAATAGTGATGATAAACAGAGTATATTCTCTGAATAAGAATCCATCAGTCTATAATGACATAGATAAATGAATGAGTAAATCGAGAAAAAACACTTTCTTAAATATAATGTCAACTAATAAAATTCAAAGGATTAACTGAGTTAGAAAATCATTATTTGTACACTCTACTATATATAGTCAACAAGAACCTACTGTACAGGGAATTCTACACAATATTCTGTAATAACCTATATGGGAAAAGAATCTGAAAAATGTGGATACATGTATATGTATAACTGAATCACTTTGCTATCCACCTGAAACTAACACAACATTATAAATCAACTATCCACCAACATAAAATAAAAATTAAATTTAGAAAAGTCATCATTTGGCAAACATCATAGAAATAATAGATTCAGACAAGAAACATCATCGGATGCTAAAATTCATGGATGAAAATGCAGGATCAAGAACAGGTTTTATTTACATTGTCTCAAAATAATAATTATACAAGGAAAATAGTAACTTTACAGTGGAGAAAGTTAAGGAACCTCCTTTCTCAAGTGATAGAAGTTAGCATCAACAGTAGTGGAAAAATCAATGTGTATCATCTGATGGATGCAGTAAGCCAACCATAGTATTACTTCAGTAGTGTTTGCCTAAAGTGTGTTATCTAAGGGTAAGTAAACATCAGGCAAAACCAAATGAAGGCACATTTCAAAAACTAACAGGTCTGTCATTGGTCCATTACCTTTGCTTTGCAACAAATACCCTAAAATCTAATGGTTTAAAATAACATTATCTTTTGCTGTGATTCAGTCGCTCAGTCATATCCAACTCTTTGCACCCCCATGGACTGCAGCATGATTTAAAATAACATTTACTTTATTTCAGTTTGGGCAGGGTAAGTGGCTCAAATGGTAAAGCATCTGCCTGCCATGTAGGAGAAATGGGTTTGGTCCTTGGGTTGGGAAGGTCCCCTGGAGAAAGGAATGGCAGCCCACTCCAGTGTTCTTGCCTAGAGAATCCCATGAACAGAGGAGCCTGGCGGGCTATAGTCCATGGGGTCGCAAAGAGTCGGACACAACTGAGGGACTGACACTTTCACTTTTCACTTTCAGCAGGAGCAGCTCTTGTCTGCCCTAATATGTCCACAGCTCCACTGGACCTCAGCTAGAGGTGCTCAAAGGCTGGGAGCCAGAACCAGGTGAAAGCTTTCTAACACCTAACATCTAACATCTCTAACACCTAAACTGAGAGACTCAAATGGCTGAGAGCCAGGACAGTTACAGCCCATCTGGCATCTCTCTCTCTGTGTGGTCCCCCCATTACCATGGTTCATGGTACCTGGATTTCCTATGAGTCAGCTCAGGATTCCCAGGGAGCATGAGTGTGTGTGGAAGAGAAACACACAGAGACAGAAAGAGCTGGTGAGAGCCAAGTAGAAGCTGTGTGATCTTTTCTATCTCGCCTTGAAAGTTACCGTTTGTTTCTCTGCACTGTGTTCATAGAATAAGTCGAAAGGCTCTTCCAGGTTCTGGAAGAACATGAGAACTGCAAATGTGGTACAATGCTTGGAAAATATAATCAGCTAGTGATCTTAGAAAATGAAGGTCAGTCTGAGGAACTGTTCTAGGTTGAAGGGAAATAAAGAGACATGACAGTTGAGTGAAATATACACACCTAGATTGAAATCTTTTGCTTTAGGGTATTACTGGGTCAGTTGGCAAACCTTGACTACTCCAAGTGAATGGCATATGGGAGCTCTTTGTACTGTTACTGCAACTTTGCTATAAGTTTAAAATAATAAATGAAAAAATAAAATACTCCATAAAATTTATTGTTTAAAAAGCATACAATTAATCCTTTCATAAAGCAACAGATGACGGTGTAATGAAATAACCACCCACATTTGATACAGGCATATTTTTGAATGTCACATTTTATTAAAGCAGATTATTGAATGCTATTATCATAATTGTATTTTTATTGATTACCCCTGCCATGCTGTCTGTCTCAACTATTCTCTCAAATTTTCACCCCTTTCTCTTAGAGTTGAACTGACAGTCTCCTGGTGAGAACTGATTCAGTCAAATCCTGTCTCTTCTTCATCTCTAGGAAAAGGGGGAATACAACTTTTGCCTTTGAAAAGTTTTTAAAACTTCTAATGAAGAAAACCTGTAACAATAGTAGTGTCAATTTTTTAAAAAATGCACAACATGAGAGCTGCGAGTTAAGTTTTATTTGAAGCAAAATGAGGACTGCAGCCCCAGGAGACAACACCTCAGATAGCTCTAAGAAACTGCCCCCCCAAAAAAAATAAAAAAATAAAAAAATAAAAAAAAAAGAAACTGTCCCAATGAGACAGGGGGGAAGGTCAGTGTATATGTGATTTTGGTGAACAGGGAATACATGCCATCAAGCATGTATTTTTTCAGATGGTTTCTGCTAGTATTGTGAAGCCTTTAGTCATAAGGGAAAGTCATCACCCTGAAGGATTTTAGTGCCTTTGCATATATGAGATGAAAGAACTGGACTCATAAAAGTGGCTCCTGAAAATATCTGTCTGAAGACTGTGCTGCCAGTTTCCACCACTGCCCCTTCCCAGCAGTTCGTGACTTAAATGTTATAGAGGTAGATGGCAAGTGCCAATTTGTAGTTGACAATAGTAGTTGTAGTAGTAAATCTTACATAGCACTTTTTATGCCAAAGCACTGTTCTAAATTTCTTACAGACATCAACTCATTTAATCCTCATAACAGTCCTATGAGATGGATACTATTATCATCAGCTTCTTGCCCTTTTATGGCTGAGAAAACAGAGACAGACTGCCAGTAAACCACAGAACTGAGATTCAAACCAGGTCAGCTAGCTGTAATCTTTTATTGTTTAAGAACATTCAAAATATACACTGCCAGACAATCTCCAAAACACACATATCACTTGGCACTTCTTGAAACAGAGCAATGGCCCTGTTACCACTGTTTCTTTCAGCTGTTTGCCGTGCCATGATTTTGGTGGATTTTTTAAAAATTGGTTATCCTTAACAAAATTCACGGCACAAATTCACTAGGTGCTTATATATTTGTGTGCATGCATGTGGCCTCAGTTGCTCAGTCGTGTCCAACTCTCTGTGACCTTGTGTACTATAGCCCACCAGGTGCCTTTGTCCATGAGATTATCTTGGCAGGAATACTGGAGTAAGTTGCCATTTCCTCCTCCAGGGGATCTTCCCCACCTAGGCATGGAACCCATGTCTCCTGCATTGGCAGGCAGATCCTTCACCACTTAGCCACCTGGGAAGCCTTTGTTTATGTATTTATTTGTGGTTTTAAAGGGCTTCCCAGGTAGCTTAGCTGGTAAAGGATCCTTGGCTGGTAAAGAACGTTTAGCTGGTAAAGAATCCACCTGCAATTCAGGAGACCCATGTTCTGTTCTTCAGTCGGGAATTTCTCCTGGAGAAGGGATAGGCTACCCGCTCCAGTATTCTTGGGCTTCCCTGGTGGCTCAGATGGTTAAGGATCAGCCTGCCATGCAGGAGACCTGGCTGCGATCCCTGGGTCGGGAAGATCCCCTGGAGGAGGGCATGGCAACCCACTCCAGTATTCTTGCCTGGAGAATCCTCATGGACAGAAGAGCCTGGCAGGCTACAGTCTGTGGGGTCACAGAGAGTTGGACACAACTGAGTGACTAAGCACAGCACAGTGGTTTTAAAAAATACATAACATAAAATTTACCATCTTAACCATCTTTAAATGTACAATTCAGTAGTGATAAGTATATTCACATTGTTGTGCAGAAGAGAGACCTCCATAACTTTTTCATTCTGCAAAAACCAACATCCCATTTCATTTTCCTCTCAGCCTCTGATAACCACCATTGCATTTTTTGTTTCTATGAATGTGACTACTTTAAATACCTCATGTAAGTGAAATCATACAGTTATTTGTCTTTTTGTGACCAGCTTATTTCACTTAGCATAATGTCCTCAAGTTTCAACCACGTTGTAGCATGTGAATTCCTTCCTTTTTAAGACTGAATAAAATTCCATTTTATATGAAATGTATTGTTTTTATGTATTATTGTTTATCCATTTAACTGTCCGTGGGCATTCGGGTTGCTTCCACATCTTGGCTATTGTGAATAATGCTGCTGTTGGAGTGTTCATATATTAAAAACTGAAAATATAAGAATGAAGCATGGTAACTCAGAAAATAGCTCACAGTGAGGATCAAGAAAATGAAGCTCTTCAGGTTTTGGAATGTAGTATGCTTTCATACTTTTTGTATAATTGATGATAACACTTTACATGGAATTTTAAAATTTAGGACTTTAAGCTGTTTTCATATATCAAAATCACCTTTTACAATGGCCATGAATTTAGAGTTCTGGCAATAGGAATCATAATACGTATACAAGTACATGTGTTACTGAAGTGAATTTGGGGCTACTCACCTGCCACACAGTAGGGGCAATTTAAAACACTGAGTTATGGTAAAGGAAAATACAGCGTTTATTGCAGAAGCCATCCAAAGAAAACAGGAAACTCATGCGCAAAGCCTAGAGAAGGAAATGGCAACCCACTCCAGTATTCTTGCTGGAAAATCCCATGGACAGAGAAGCCTGGCAGGCTACAGTCCATGGGGTCACCAAGAGCCGGACACCACTTAGGGACTAAACGACCACCACCAGGCTCAAAGAAACTGAACTTCCCTATGGCTTTCAGGGAAAGATTATTAAAGGCAACATTTAGGGTGAGAGCGGCAGGGTACATGACTTTCTTCTGATTGGTTGGTGGTAACAGGTGTTTTCAGGAATCTGGATCATCAGCTTTCGGGTTTCACCAGTTTGGGGTCTAGTTGTTGTGCTCAAAAGGTAATCACAATTCTCTGCCTTGGTAGGGGTCTTAGTTCCTGCAGAACAACTGAAAATGTGTCAGATTGTTACCTAAACCAGCTTTATCGCTAAACATTGTTTCTTGATTGTGTTTCCTTTGTTTCCTTCACTTCCTTAATTAGTAACTGCTTGAGTCTGCTTTTGGAATTCAGGGAAGACCTAGGAGGACAAAGCCTTTTTTTTTTTTCCCCTATGAAAAAGAACTGGGGACATGAAAGGACTTGGTACTATACTTGGGAGGGCCCCCAGGATCCTGCTCAGTTTCAATCCCCCTTTTTCTTTAATACTCCTCAATCTTGAGGGGGATCAGGAGTGGGATAAGAAAGGGAATCAAGTTTTGGCTAGAGAGGTTAATCATAAATTTGACAGGGGAACTTGGTTTTAAAGGATCTCAGTTTCACATATATTATGGGCTTATTTTGTAACCAATAGTTTGCTGTTTTTAAATTCCTACATTTTCCTAGTAACAAGCTCTATGTTCAGAGCTTGAATCTGAAACAGGACAGAGAAGGGCAGGGCACAACCTTTAGAAGAATGACACAGCCATAGGACATGACAAAACCTAGTGAAAACCAACTAGGTTCAAGATAGCAGATTCAACTTCCAATGCAGCTTGAGCCTCATTATATGCTCATTGTGATACATTAGTTCAGTTCAGTCACTCAGTCATGTCCGACTCTTTGCAACCCCATGGACTGTAGCACGCCAGGCTTCCCTGTCTATCATCAACTCCCGGAGCTTACTGAAAATCATATCCATCCAGTTAGTGATGCCATCCAACCATCTCATCCTCTGTCGTCCCCTTCTCCTCCTGCCCTCAATCTTTCCCAGCACTAGAATCTTTTCCAATGAGTCAGTTCTTTGCATCAGGTGACCAAAGTGTTGGAGTTTCAGCTTCAGCATCAGTCCTTCCAATGAATATTCAGGACTGATTTCCTTTAGGATTGATTGGTTGGGTCTCCTTGCAGTCCAAGAGACTCTCAAGAGTCTTCTCCAACAACACAGTTCAAAAGCATCAATTCTTCTACCTTGCTGGCATGTGAAATGAGCATAATTGTGCAGTAGTTTGAACATTCTTTGGCATTGCCCTTCTTTGGGATTGGAATGAAAGCTGACCATTTCCAGTCCTGTGGCCTTTGCTGATGTTTCCAAATTTGCTGGCATATTGAGTGCAGCACTTTCACAGCATCATCTTTTTAGGATTTGAAATAGCTCAGCTGGCATTTCATCACTTCCACTGCCTAGCAAATTGTGGGTACCCAACTAATAAAGACTCTGCCTGCAATGTGGGGGACCTGGCTTCAAATCCTGGGTTGGAAAAAATCCCCTGGAGAAAGGAATGGCAACCCACGCCAGTATTCTTGCCTCGATAATTCTATGGACAGAGGAGCCTGACTGTTTACAGTCCTTGGGGTCATAAAGAGTCAGACACGACTGAGTGGCTAGCACTTTCACTTTCACTATATTTTCTGTCCTAATTTTTAAAACCATGTACATTAGAACGTGACAACAAGTAGGAAAATTTAACAGAAAAATATGTATGCTAATTTCTAAAATATACGCAGCAGTTAAATAAAAATTACCAAGACCCGAGTGAGAAAGGTGCAAACAAAATTCACAAAATAGACAGTTGTTGTTTACTTGCTAACTCGTGTCCAGCTCTTTTGCGACCCCATGAACTGTAGCCCGCCAGGCTCCTCTGTCCATGGGCTTTTCCAGGCAAGAATACTGGAGGGGGTAGCCATTTCCTTCTCCAAGGTATCTTCCTGATTCAGGGATCGAACCAGCATCTCCTGCATTGACACATGGATTCTTTACCACTGAGCCACTTGGGAAGCCCAAAATAGGCAGTACAGATAGTTGATAATCATGACATGCTCCTTTAAATATTTTGGTGTCATTTTCCCAGCCTTCTGAAATTCCATAAAATGAGAGAAGAAAAAATTTTAAGTAAAGTATGGCAATATTGGATAAATAGGTAGAAGGTAATAAGCAGAGAAAAAATGTTTCTGACAGGAGTGCAAAATGACACAACTACTTTAAAAACACTGGCAGTTTCTTGTAAAGGTAAATATACACATAGCATGCTGTGCTATGCTTAGGTGCTCAGTCGGGTCCAACTCTCTGCGACCCCATGGATGCAGCCTGCCAGGCTCCACGATCCATGAGGATTCTCCAGGCAAGAATACTGCAGTGAGTTGCCATGCCCTCCTCCAGGGGATCTTCCCAACCCAGGAATCGAACCCAAATTCTCCCGCATTGTAGGTGTATTCTTTATGATCTGAGCCACCAGGAAAGCCCATACACATAGCATACAACTCAGCAATCGTATCCTAGGTAATTGCCCACAAGAAATGAAAAATTTATTTACATAAGAACCTGTATGCAAGGGTTTATAGTGACTTTTATCACCAAAATCTGAAAACAATCCAAATGTTCTTGAACTAGTGAATGGATAAACACATGCTGGTATATTCATACAATGAGATGTTACTCAGGAAAGAAAAAAACAGCAGGGCTGGGGGGAGGTACCCAGGAAGGAACTATCAGTACAGGCAACAACATGGATGAATCCCAATGCATTATGTGGATCGAAAGAAGTCAGACTTAAAGGCTACATAATGTGTGATTCCCTTTAATTGACATTTTGGAAAAGTGAAACTATAGGGATTAAAAACATATCAGGGGATTGTCCCTGGTGGCTCCGTGGTAAAGGATTCTCCTGCCAATTCAGGAGATGTGAGTTCCATCCCTGATCAGGAAGATCCCACATGTCTCAGAGCAACCAAGCACCACAACTATTGAGCCTGTGCTCCAGGGACCAGGAGCCACAACTGCTGAAGCCCACGTGCTCTAGAGCCCATGCTCTGCAACGAGAGAAACCACCGCAATGAGAAGCCTGCCCACCGCAACTAGAGAGTAGCCCCCAATCGCTACAACTAGAAAAAAGCCTGCACAACAATGAAGACCCGGTGCAGCCAAAAATAAATATATACATTAAAAATATTTATTTATTTATGGCTATGCTGGCTCTTCATTGCTGCGCGGGCTTACTCTAGTTGTGCAGAGTGGGGGATACGCTCTAGTCGTGGTGCGCTGGCTTCTCATTGCGGTGACTTCTCTGGTGGAGCACCAACTCGAGGCGTGTAAGCGTCACTAGTTGCGGCCCATGGGCTCTCCAGCGCATGATCAACAGGCCAGGCGCATGGGCTTAGCTGCTCCACTGCATGTGGGATCGTCCAGGATCAGGGATGGAACTCGTGTCCCCTGCATTGGCAGGCAGATTTCTTTACCACTGAGCCACAGGGAAGCCCAAAAATAAATAAAATTATTAAAGACAAACACACATCAAGGTTTTCCAGGGGCTGGGGCCTGGGTGGGGTGGCTGATTTCAAATGAGCCCAGAGAAGTTTTCAGAGTGATAAAACTATTCCACGTCTTGATGGTGGTTGTGGTTATACAACTATTTGTGGAAAATGGCTCATATTTGTCAAGACTCATAGAACTGTCCACTAAAATTTTACTCCTCCCCGCCCCCGCCAAAAAAAGCAATTAAAAATTCTGAAGAAGGTAACAGAAGATTTCCAGTTCACTATCATAGGAGTGAAAAGTCAAGAAATCTGCAACCACACGCAGTTTTAGGAAGAGACCACTAGATGGCGGTATTAATTTTCTTAATAGAACCCAGGAAAAATTTGAGGCTCAAAGACCGAAGGCCTCAGAGTGGAGCAGTTTTTTGAAAAGCTTCCTGAAAATCCACAGCTATAACTCCTGCTGTCAAAACTGCAGTGGTCTCTGTGTTTTTACTAAGGTCGGTCTCCCAGTCTTCCACTGATTCTGCAAGGCCATCAATATTTCCAGTAAAGCTCTTTCTCAGTTTGTTTTTGTTTTCTGAAACAGACCAAATAGCAGAACACTTGTTGTTGCTGTCATTCAGCCGTGTCCGACCCTTTGAGACCCCATGGACCACAGCACGCCAGGCTTCCCTGTCCTTCACTAATTCCCAGAGTTTGCTCAAACTCATGTTGATTAAGTCGGTGATGCCATCCAGCCATTTCATCCTCTGTAAGCCCCCTTCTCCTTCTGCCCTCAATCTTTCCCAGCACTAGAAACTTTTCCAATGAGTTGGCTCTTTGCATCCGCTGGCCAAAGTATTGGAGCTTCAGCGCCAGTCCTCCGAATGAATATTCAGGGTTGATTTCCTTTAGGACTGACTGGATTGAATCTCCTGGCAGTCCAAGGGATTAAGAGTCTTCTCCAGCACCACAGTTCAAAAGCATCAGTTCTTCAGTGCTCAGCCTTCTTTATGATCAACTCTCACATCTGTAAATGACTACTGGAAAAACCATAGCTTTGATTAGGTAGACCTTTGTTGGCAAAGTGGTTTTCAATACACTGTCTGGGTCTGTCAGCTTTTTTTCCAAGCAACATCTTTGGACAGCATGGCTTGTCCTCACTGTCCGCAGTGATCTTGGAGCAGAACATTAGTTAACCAATTTTTTGTTTGTTTTGTTTTTCTTACTTTTCATTAGATAGAATCTTGAACATGTATGAAATAAACAGAATGGTATAATGAATTTCAGTATTACCAAACATCAGTCGTTATTGGTAATCTATTATTCTTAATTTATCAAAACTTCATCCTTCCGAATCCCCAAGCAAATAGCTTTTCATAGTCATTTTCCTAATGAGATAAGTTTACATCATTTTGAAATGCACGGTTTTTTAAAAATAGGCTTATTTTTTCACAGCTAAATTGAGCAGAACACAAATACATTTCCTACATGCCCCTTGCCCCACACATGCACAGTCTCCCCCATGATCAGCATTGTCCACAGACTGGTAATTTGTGACACATCGCTATGACCCACAGCCCATAGCTCATGTTGGTGTCACTCATTCTATGGGTTTGGACAAATACACAGTGACATATAACTATCATTATAGTATCATAGAAGGTAGTTTCACTCTACTAAGCATCATCTGCGATCCCCTTATTCATTCCTCCCTCTCCCTAATCCCCGGCAAAATGCACAGATTTTGATTATATAATTCCCGTTTGTTTTGGATAGACCTAGTGTGGAAGTTTCTAGTAACATAAAGCAAAAAGAAAAAGGGACATTGTGGGAGAATGAAATGGAGCAGGACTCTATGTTCCTTGCTGCCCCCACCCCCATGCATGTCCTCTGCTTGCCTTTTGTCTGTGGAAAAGCTTTAGCCAAAGAATAAATTTAATCAGAGAAGTGAGAAAATGCAAAAGCAAAGAAAAGCAGTCAGATAGGACAAAACAATAATAGTTTAGTCCATAAGCAAGATCAAGGACTTTTAGTTCTTTCTCAAGGGCTATAGATAATATTCTGAGCCATATCCCATGAGCTATCTTATTGATACTGAAACCTCCACCAAGTGAGATGTTAAGTACATGGAGACCAGACTGTAGCGACGATAGAAGCTGCCACAATTCCAAGAATCGACAGCAAAAAATGGAAACAAACTGAAGACTGATTGTACTTAAAATAATCAAGATGACTCTGGTTAGACCAATGACCAATTTTAAGGTGATTGTCTGGGCTGACTGTGCTGTTTCTGCCTGTAGCTCCCTCCCTTCGTCTATAAAAGCTCTTGTCCCCTGACTGTTGAGGATAGGCGGAGTCGGCCTTTGGACAGACACGTGTCTCTTCCCCGACCACTACCCTGGTTGTCTGAAAGAAAGCAAATTTTTCTTTTCACCAATATGTCTTCTTTACCAGCTTTCGGGCAGCGAGCACCCAGACCCTACTTTCAGTAACAAGAAGGCTAAAGAGATAAATCCAGTAAATAACTGGATTTCCAGGAGGAGTTAATGAAGAGGAAAGAAAGGAAAAATCAAATATAAGAGAAAATTTTCCTAAATTCATGGAAAATTCTAAACTTTGTTCAAAAAGACCTAATAAATGTTGAATAAGATTAATAGAGAAACATATATGGTGAAAATTCTGAACTCCAAAAACAAAGGAAAACTCCACAAGCTTCCAGATGGAAAAACAGGATACCAGCAAAGGACTAAAAATTGATAGTGTCAACTAAAAAAAGAAAGAAAGCACGATGTGAGAGCTGTGAGTTCAGTTCTGTTGGGAACTTATTGAAGACTGTAGCCCAAGAGACCATCTCTCAGAGAGTTCTGATGAACCACTAGGAAGAGGGAAGGGAGAGATCAGTGTATATGTGATTTTCGCAAAGTATATGCAATCGAGTAAACATCTGAGTAGAAGGTTGCTGCTGGTCAGGAGGAGCTGATGTCTCCTTTAATGATTTTAGTGCTTTTCTAGATACGAGAACATGCAAGAACTTCGGGTCATAAAATCTTCTCCTGAAAATAGCTTACTATGAGAAGATCTGTTCTGCCAGTTTTCCCAAGCATAGAGTGCCTCATTCTTCATCTTCACCCTGAACTCCTTTCAGGGTGTGTCAAAGGGCAGCAACTTCAGTGGATAGGGACCTCATTCTTGTAGAACCAGATGGTGAGTGACATTTTTTTGTTGGTAAAAGTAAATAACAGGGAACTTCGCTGGTGGTCCAGTGGCTAAGACTCCTCACTCCCAATGCAGGGGACCTGGGTTCAATCCCTGGTCAGGGAACTAGATCCCACATGCCACAACTAAATAAATAAATAATTTTTTAAAGTAAATATCAATAATATAATAATATAAGTAACTTTTTTGGTGTAATTAATATCTTATTTTTGAGAATGTCAGCCCTAAGTCATAGGAAAAAAGAAATAAAATTTTTAAAAAATCTATATAAAAATATGTATTTTTGTTGTTCTTTGCTTTGACTTCCTTGACCACAGATTGAAGCCTGACCTTTGGGGGGTTCAATTCACTAGACTGCCAGGGAGTTCTCAAGGTGAACATATGCTTTTATCATTAATAGAAAACAATTAAAATAGCATCACAGTTTGGTGCTCTCATATTGGTGTACACTGACAAGTCTGAAATACAAAGGTTTGATGAGGGGCAAGCAGATGCAATTAGTCACGGCTAAACATTATACATTAGTATAAAACTTTTTGGAGGACCATTTGGCAATATTACATTTTACATTTTAAATGTATATTTTGACCCAGAAATTTAACTTCTAAAATATATGTGTGTGTTTTATATTTAATACCCATTGATAATATTGATATACATTTTATATTTTATATGTGTATTTGGGGGAGTTTTGAGAAAACAAATCATGAAACCAGAAAGAGGCTAAATGGTCATCAGTGTTATAAGCATGAGCCTGGTTGGTAAATTTCAGCAAATCCACACAATAGACTCCGACAGGCCTAGTGTAGACCCTGTGTTCACGCTTAAGATTATACACGTGTAAGTAATGGAGGATGGAGTGGGGCAATTGAAAGCAATAAAGGATTATGGCTACCTCCGGGAGGGTTTTACATTGGCAGTTTCACTCGCTTTATCAGAACACACCAATCAAGGAAGGCCAGTTTCCCAAAGAAAAGGGAGTTTTGCTCTCTTCTATTCCCTTCACTCACTTAACAGAAGTAAGGGACCCTCAGTATGTGAAAAGAGCAGCTGCTCTCGACAGTATTGGCTCAAAGTGCCCCGCAGCAGCGGCCCTATTTTCATAGTAGTGGGGACAGCCATTCCACATGCGCCGAGCCTGGCGGGGGAGTGCCCCTAGAAGTGTAGGAACATGTCTCAATGTGTCAGGCAGGAAGACGACCACAAGGCCGTATGGTGAGGAGACAGAAGTTTGGGCATGACTTGGCTGCGGACACCCCTGGTGGCTCAGACATTCAAGAATCCACCTGCGATGCAGGAGATGCAGGGTACAGTCCGTGGGGTCGCAAAGGGTCAGAACGACTGAGCAACTAACACTTTCACTTTTTTCACCTTAGCGGGGAAGACTTGCCTCTGTCCCACATGACGGCAGTGCGGGCAGCCCAGCCTGGGGCCGGGAGATCCACGCTCAAGATGGCTCACACACACAGCTGTCGAGTTGATGCTGCTGAGCGGGAGCTCAGCCGAAACAGAGCCAGGAGCCTCAGTTCCCTTCCAGGTGGCCCTTCCCTCAGTGCATGGAATTCAATTCTAAGAGTGACTATCTCAAGAGACAGAAAGTAAAAACTATCAGTTTCTTAGGACTTGAGCCTGGAAATTATTCCAGCATCACTTAACCTGCATTCTATTGTTCATAGAGCCTAGACTCGAGGAAAGGGACATAGATTCTTCTTCTCAAAGGCAGAAGTGATAAAGAATTTGGAAGCTGTGTTTCAAAACTGCCATACCAAGTTGAGGGAAGACAATAAATGTTTTTAGGATTAGGGTTGGAACCTCTAAAAGCCTCAAGAGTTTAGATACTTAATGTGAAGTATACAATATGTATGACCAGCTGGCTTACTATACAAAATATCTGGCATTATATTACTCCTTACTTACACCAAGATTGCACCATATCCTATATCAGAATTTCCTGTCCCATCCCTCACCCTCAACATGCTTTTGGTCAGAATTCAGCTTCTAAATGAAAGGAATTGACTAAGATGACTTTGGACTCTTTGATTCAGTATTATCATTTGACTGTCAGATCTGGATAGCCATACCATAACGTTTAAACCTCTGGCAGATTGTGGAGAATGGAATAAATAAATAAATAAAAACAATCATAAATATCATGAGACATTTGGAAATTATTTTATATTTAATTTTTTAGCTAGCCTGTACCTAATCAGGGGACTAAGTATCAAACATCAGTTTGATTAACTTTAGGCAACCAAGTGGCCTTTTAAAAAAAGAGTAATCATTTCATCTTTGCTTTTTGATGGGTTCAAGATGTATTAGCTATTGTATGGCTCTATTGGTTGACCTGAAAATAGTCAAGAGCAACTGTATTACTTTGGATTATTTTAGACAACAAATTAATATTAGTTGTTGAACTTCTTGGTTTGTGCTTGTGTGTGCGTTTAAGTCATAGTCAGTATGACTCCAAGTTTTAGATTAGAAACTTCTAGTCAGTGTAGACACCTATGTCTGGATTCCTCCTGGTAAGTTTACTGGAGTTTAAAAAACCAATATGTTACTAAGAGATTTGTTTTGACTACTTAGAAATGCAGAATGACTTGTCCACACTACAGGTCACAGTTGATATAATAAGTACAAAAAGGTCATCTGTACACAATAATAGTTCTGAGGGCTTACCTTAATAAGACACAAATTTCTGTTTATAATAACCTACTAGTACCAATTGCTATTGAATTTACTTGGCCTAATGGACCAGTATATTTTGTAATGGCATCTTAATATCTAAGAAAATAATTGGCCTATAGCATATTTCAGTAGTCTATGTTCTTTTTTACCCTTGATGTTCCTGGAGTTTCTTTGAGGCTTTAGGAAACATCAGTAACAGTAACATTTTCTGTATCAGTAGTACTGAATACAGTATCAGAGTAGGTGTAGGTATTACAGAGTAGGTATGTTGAGGTTAGTTATATTAACAATAATAATATAAGTAGAGTTATAAGTTAATATATAACTATTTAACATATGTAACTATAGTTAATAATAACTCTGCAACCTGTAGGATTTAGGGGTTAGATGACAAATAGCAAATTAGAATTCAAATGATTTATAATATATCAAAGTCCTTCTATTGGCACCTGCACATGAATTAAGCCAAAATTGCACCTTTCCTTCATGAGAATGTCTCAATTTTTAAAACCCTTAAAAATCTATAGATAAATTATTACGTGTAGTTTTTTTTTAATAATACAAGAAAACTTCACTGAACTGGAGGAAGATTTTTATCTTCAGATTGAAATGATTCACTGACTCCCAGTGTGACAGATTAAACTCTATTTACAAATCCTTTGACATTCTTCCCTTCAAGAACACTTTACTGCCTGAGCCCCAGGGAAGTCTCCCTTCAAGAGGTGGAGCTTTATTCTCCTTCCCACGAGTGTTGGCTGGACTTTATGACTTGCTTCTGATGGAATATAGTGGAGATTTTAAAAAAAGTGACAGTACGTGACATTTGAGACTGAGTCATAAAACCATTGTAACTTCTTCCTCCCTCTTTCTCTTAGACCACCTGCTCTGCAGACCAACCACCATGTTGGAAAACTATCTAATCAGTTTTACAGGGAGCTTCACATGGCAAGGAACTGGGGCCTCCTTCCAACGGCCATGAGTGTGCCATCTTGGAAATGGATTCTCCAGTCTCAGTCAAGCATTCAGATGACTGAAGGTCCAGCTGACATCTCATTGCAATCTCATGAGAGATACCAATACGGAAATACCCACGTAAACCATTTCTGAACTCCTAGCCAACAACTGTGAGATAAAATGTTTACTCTCTTGAAGTGCTAGGTTTTGAAGTAATATGTTACTCAGCAATAGATAATGAATATAACCAGAAAGGATTATGACTTACTTTTTAAAAGGCACATCTAGAAATTAAGAAAAAAATCTTTAGTATCAGACAGAAAGAACAAGCTATTTACAAAAGAAATAAAATCAGGTGAATATTTCTTCCTTATTAGTAATAGTAGAAGTTGGAAGTCAACAACCACATTTTTTTTAACATGCAAGGATTCAGTTTACCTATACATCCTGTTTTTTAAAAATAATGAAAGACATTCTCTAACCATACAGAAATTGAGTAAAATTTAATCATGACTATACCAAGGACTTATGGGCAAGATAAAAAGCACACACACAGATAGCTATTCTGCAATATGTAAATCTAAATGGATGCTGACAATATGAATGGGAATTTGTAATGTTATAATATTAGTCTCGAAATAAAAATAATTTCCACTTACATACTTACTAGCTTAGTATTAAATTTTCTACTACATAATTCATTATTCAGCACGTATTTACTTTTAACTTAATATGCCTAAGTACTTGAAAAAAATTCTCAGCAAGCACATAGACCTTTGATGCTCACAAATGGAATTTCACCTAAGAACTACCATCTCTGCCAAACTTTCCCAAAAACTTTGCCAAAACATTGCAGAATGTTAGTTTTCAGAAATGCATTATTTGTATAGCTTGGTTTCACATGTAAACTCTAGGTTACATTTAATAAATGTATAACTTTTTAATTCAAATTTAAGGTCCATCTTCAGGAAGCCAATCTTTTTTCCCTGAATAATTTTGAGATAAACAGTTACCAAAATTTCAACATTTGTATATGGAAGAGGCCAACAATAAGAAGCTTGTATCTCTTAAATGGTGTTAAGGTTTAGTATGTTTATCTTGAATTATGCGTTTTTCTTTTTGGCCAAGCCATGGGGCTTAACCACTAGACCACCAGGGAAATCCCTCTTTAATTTTAGGATTTAAGTTTTGTGTTTTTTTGTATATGTAACCTACTTTTTTATTGGAGTATAATTGCTTTACAAGGTTGTGTTAAGTTACCACTGTAGAATGATATGAATCAGCTATATGTATACATATATCCTCTTCCTCTTGGATCTCCTCCCCCCACCCCATCCCACCCACCTTAGTCTTTAGGGAGCAGTGAGCAGAGTTCCCTGTACTATATACACCAGGTTCCCACTTCACATGATAGTGTATTTACGTAAAACTTAATCTCCCAATTCCTCCCACCCTCCCCTTGCCCGCTGTGGCTACCACTAGTGTTCCCCTCTGGGTTTCTATTGCTGCCCTGCAAACAGGCGCTACAGGTTGATCAAGATTAAGTTCTCCGTGATCATTTCAATAACGCACAGCTGTTAACAAGAAACAAAATTTTAATATTTGTTTTTTACTAGATCTTTAACAGTAACTAAAAAAATAGACCGATAAGGAATCTTATCATTCCAATCTATCCAATTTAACTAGTTATCCAATCAGTTCCCCTACACTTCTTCCCCTGCTTTGAAAAAAAGACAACTAAGAAAGCTAAAGAGCCTTGAGCAGTTTCATTCACTCCAGGAATAAGGAGGTACTGTAAGGAAGGCGCTTCGCCTTTTAGCCAGGACTCTCTTATATCCTTTGGAGGGCACAAAGCGTCTCTGCCTGCTAAGTAAATTCCATAAACTCGGTCACTCACTGTTTCTACCCAGCCCACGAAAGCAGGAGCATCACAAAATACCCAGCCATTGTTTGGGCTTTGCCCACCTCCAGCCTAGTGACTAAATCAGTCCTGAATATTCATTGGAAGGACTGACTGACGCTGAAGCTGAAGCTCCAATACTTTGGCCACATGATGCGAAGAACTGATTCACTGGAAGGGACCCTGATGCTGGGAAAGGCTGAAGGCAGAAGAAGGGGACGACAGAGGATGAGATGGTTGGATCGCATCACCGACTGGATGGACAGGAGCTTGAGCAAGCCCCGGGAGTTAGTGACGGACAGAGGCCTGGCGTTCTGCAGTCCATGGGGTCGCGAAGAGTCGGACACGACTGAGCTACTAAACTGAACTGAGCTTAGTGACAAGCCCTCACTGAGTCGCCGGGAATCAGGTTGCACCGTAGAACCTTTGGCAGTCGGCACAGGCCCAGCGGAATCCGCCCTCACGTGCCTGCAGGGACCCAATGACCGAGACCCACGCTTTCCATACGGTCGCATGCGCTCACAGTGCCGGAGCTCGGGCGAGGCCCCGCCCCGGCCGCACGGTGCGTCGCGTTAATCCTCCCAAGAGGTCTCGGCCACTGGGGCTTCAGGTTCCTACCGAGCATTGTTTCCGAAGTCGGCCACGAGAGCGTGTCCTGATTGGCTTGCCTCGGAGGCGGGTTCAGGACTTATTTGAGACTAGGACCACTTCCTGAAGCTCCAGACAGGAAGTTATCAGATGTCTGTGGTGTCCGGTGGAGAAAGTGCTGTCGGCTGCATCGGTGACGGCGAGAGAAGACCGTGGGCCGGCTGGACTGGCAGTTTGGCCTCGCCGGAGCTAGGGGCCCGTTTCCACAGCAGCACCACGGCCCCGTCCTCCAGCCCAGACCCCGGCGCGGCTGCCCGGGGGGCTTCTTCAGGCTCCTTGACGCCGCTCCAAGGGGCACCTACCTGGGCTTTGCCTGGGCCTCCAGCCAGCGGACTGGCTCCCGGCTTCAGCTCTGCCGGCCACAGTAAGAAGTGCCCTTATCAACCCGCGCCCTGCCCCCCTCCCTGAGCCCTAGAGACCCCGGTCCAGAGCGACAGCCTTGGACCTGGGACTAGACGGATCCAAGACGCTCAGCCCCGGCCCCCCTCAAACGGGGCTCTGCATCGTCTCTGACATGTCACCCACCGTCTCCCACAAGGACAACAGTCGTCAGCGACGGCCAGGGACTTTCAACCACTCTCTAGATTTGAAGAGTGGTCCTCTGCCGCCGGGCTCCTGGGATGATAATCTTCCGGAGGTGGTGGGCGGGGAAGGGGACAAAGAAGCTCTTCTTCGGGATATCAGCACTGTTGATTTCTCAAAAACCCCACGGAGCTGCCGGGCGGAATTGAGCAGCATTTTGCTGTTGCTCTTTCTTTACGTACTTCAGGGCATTCCACTGGGCTTGGCGGGAAGCATCCCACTCATTTTGCAGAGCAAAAATGTTAGCTATACAGATCAAGCGTTCTTCAGTTTTGTCTTTTGGCCCTTCAGTCTCAAATTGCTCTGGGCCCCATTGGTTGATGCGGTTTACTTTAAGAACTTCGGTCGTCGCAAATCTTGGCTTGTCCCAACACAGTATATATTGGGATTCTTCATGATATATCTCTCCACTCAAGTGGACCATTTGCTCGGAAATACGGATGGCAGAACCCCCGACGTAGTTGCTCTCACTGTGACATTCTTTTTGTTTGAGTTCCTGGCAGCCACCCAGGACATCGCTGTGGATGGTTGGGCGTTAACTATGTTATCCCGGGAAAACGTGGGTTATGCTTCTACTTGCAATTCAGTGGGCCAAACAGCCGGCTACTTTTTGGGCAATGTTTTGTTTTTGGCCCTTGAATCTGCCGACTTTTGTAACAAATACTTGCGATTTGAGCCTCAACCCAGGGGAATCGTCACTCTTTCAGGTAGTGTATTTATTATGCTGTTAGGTTTATTGTACGTTTATAAATCCTTTCGACAGTGTGTGTTAGAACCATAATTTAATGAACTGGAAATCATATTATGGGAGATGATCCGAGGTAAGTTATCTGTTCTGTTAATATGAGCTTCAGCCAGAATGATTACATTAAAGCAATCATAATTGATCCGTATTCTGAAGTGAGCAGGGAAAGGCAACTCATCCAACAAACATTGTTGTGTAAGAGCAAACAAAACTCTGAGTCTAGGGCTACCTTGGCGCTTGCATAATAATACTTAGGTGCACGTTTTTTAAAAGTCTGGCTGGTGTGGACACATGAACCCAGCCTGACTCTATATATAGTTTTCCTTTTGTCTTTTGTAGATTGAGATTTCTAGCTCCATGTTTTCTAGTCCATTCCTACCCTTACTCTTATACCAAGACCCCCTTTCTATCTCATCTAGTCTTCCGATGAATGGAACAGGGTTAATCCATTGAAACATTAGTGAGTGGGCTAAGTGAGAGTTCAAAGGGCCTTCTGTGATTGAAGCTAATTCCAGCCCTCAAAAAGAGCTTGTGAGAGTCAGACTTTACATTTGCCCTTGTTGAATAAGATTTCATGATGTGGGTAAGTAAAGTTCAGAAGCCACCAAACACAAGCTGAAAATGCAGTGAAGCAGCAAAGTACCAAAAGATACAGGACTGTACATACAGTGGTCTAAATGCCTGAAGCACTGGTTTGTGGCATCTGATTTTGGGAAATGGTGGCGAAAGGTTGTTGACTGAATTGTTTAGTTGCTACCAGTAAGAGTTTAAAGTTTGTCCTGTAGGAAGTTGTGAATTCTACAGATTTTCGCCTCTTTCTACATGAGTATAATACATGGCCTGGTAATGTTTTCTGGGTTTTTGTTTTGGGTTTTTTTGGTTTTTAACTTTCCTAAAAACTAAGAAACTATAAAATTACCAATATCAAGAACAACACTGGGACTGTAATAGAGTTCTTAATTCCGGTAGTGATGATGAATTTAGGATGATTGTCTTTTGAAGTTTAAACAGCTACTTTCACTCCTCTTCCTAGCATTAGGCGATTCCCAAAAGGTAAATGTCAGGGTATGATGTATGGTGGGGGCTTCCGTGGTGACTCAGTGGTAAAGGATCTGCCTACCAATGCAGGAGATGAGGGTTCACTCTCTGGGTCAGGATGATCCCCTTGAGAAGGAAATGGCAACCCACTCCAGCATTCTTGCCTGGGAATGGACAGAGGAGCCTGGCAGGCTACAGTTCATGGGGCACAAAAGAGTTGGACACGACTTAGTGAGTAAACAACAACAAGGTGAGTGGTGAGGGAATTGTAAAGATTTAAATTTTAACATTCAGGGATGGGAGGAAGGGATTCACAACTGTATTTCTGAAATTGTATACACCCCCACCACATCCCTACATCCTGTAAGGGACCCCCTTTCCAGTTCTTCAAGCTGCTAGTGAGCCACTATTACTGATGAAATAATAGTTCTACTTTTCCTCAGTCGGTTTAAGGCTGAAGATGGTTGAGTGATACTGCTATGCACCTAGACAGATTTGTCTCTTAGTGTTCTGGGGTAGCACTCCTGCTCCATGGATAATTTTCTGCTCAGAAATACTTTGTGAATGCATCATATCAGCACCTTGTTGCTTTTTATACGTTTTGCTTTTTGTTTTTTATTGGGACTGTTCATATCACCAAAAAGTGCTAATGGGATGGTGTGTTCCTTTATTATGGGAAAGCCTCAGTAGAGAAATCAAGATTGAAGAGGCTATGGAAGCTAAATTACTGAGTAAATTAGAGCTTTCTTATGTGTTAAACAAGTGACTAATACAATATCATTCCAGAGAATGCTGTTATCCATTTAAGAACCATTATAGCTATATCCTCCCTCAGCCACAACCGTGCCCCTTTGGGAAGATCAGAAGTGTACCACTAGATTTTTATTTACACTGGTTTATTATTTTGAATAGCTGTTTTTTTTGGAATTTGAACTGTGTTCTCCAGGAAACTGTAAAAATGGCTTACTTTTTAATTGAACTTTTATATCCATAGTGTATAGCTGTTTTGGGTTCAGGCATTTTAATAAGAGTTGAGGAATTCCTGCTTTTTTCATTCTTCTTTGTACAACTGTACATACCACATTTATAGTTTTGGGGTTTTTTTGTGCGGGTGGGGGAACTTAGTATGACTGAGAAGAACCAGTGGCTTTGAGGAATTGAGAGAGCACAGAGAGGATCATGGAGGGAGCACGGTTGCTTAGGTAATGGAAGAGGCAAACACTGAGGCGACTGTTTACAAAATGAGAAACTTAAAAGAGGCATAATTATTTTTTTTAAATTCTGAAATATATTCTGTGATTAGCACTTTGTTTTGAGCTACAGATACATAGAGATAGAATACATTCAGAAAGAACAGTTTTTACATCAAGAAAGCAGTAATCTAAATAGTAAATTTAGAATGAAAAGATAGGATGAAAATATTTAATAGAATCCCTTAGAAAAACTTAATTATGCTGAGATTGGCTTTTGGTTCCTTAGGAATACAGAACAGTCCTTAACCCAGAGGTAACCTCCTTTTGATCCTGCCACCTTGGTTTTCAAGGATCTTTAGTAGCGAAAAGAGGCAACCTTTTAAGCTTCAAGAAATGTGAGAGTAAAAAAAAAAAAAAGAAATGTGAGAGTAACCCAGAAGAACACAGAGATTACAACATAAAGTTTTACGACTTGAAAAGATATATTTGCATCCTTTCATTCTTATAGATGAGGAAACTGATAAGGAAACTCTTAACTGGCTAGTTAGAGATTTACTTATGGCTTTGGAGAAGGAAATGGCAACCCACTCCAGTATTCTTGCCTGGAGAATCCCATGGACGGAGGAGCCTGGTGGGCTACACTCCACGGGGTTGCAAAGAGTCGGACATGACTGAGCGACTTAACCAACTAGATTTCCTGACTTTTTATTTGGTGTTTTTCCTTCAGTTGTCAGAAACTTAGGAAAAACTTCAAGGAAAGCTTCAAAACCTAAATATAATACATGCTGATTGGGCTTTTCTACCAGAGAAATCAGCAGTCTGGCTGCTGATATCTAAAAAAAAAATATCAGCATGCTCCCAGAATGCCAGATGCTCAAAAGTGACAGACTAAGGGTTTTTTTTGTTATTTTGTTTTTAAAGTGATCCATATCTTTTTATTTACTCAGCATTGACTCCCTTTTTGGTACTGGTAATATGACAGGTGTTATAAATTGATGACTAAAACCTGACCATTCTCTGCCCACAAGTAATTTATAGTGGAGTTTTGCCAACTAAAACGAGTTAGTGCAGGACTGTAGTTATCGGAGAGGACGATGGTGAGCTGAAAAACTCATGCTCTTTAAGGCAGGCAGGTAGGCTCAGGTCTGGGCTCCTCAGGAGGCACTCGTGGTCAAGAGCCTGCCAGTGCAGGAGGTGCGGGAGACGCATTCAGTCCCTGGTCGGGAAGGCCTGGAGGAGGAAGGGGCAGCCCGCCCCGGTGTCCTTGCCTGGCAATCCCAGGGACAGAGGAGCCTGGGGGCTGCAGCCATGGCGTTGCAGAAGAGTCCACATGACGTGGTGACCAAACAACACAACAGCTGGGGCTGCTAGAGTCAGGAGAGATTAAACATTAGAAGCTGGAGACCGTACCCCAGAAAGGAGGTCTGAAGCCTTTTTTCTTTTTTAAAACAAAGCAAAGGAGAAATGGTACTATAAGCTGTCTTTGTCCAGTAAAGAACTGTGGAGCTTTGTGAATGGGGTGCATAAAAGGCAATTTACAAAATACACTGTAAAGTAAAAACGCATTTGATTTTATTTGGTATATGCCTTATTTGGTATATGTTGAATTTCACTTCTAATTTCATCGAAATATACTTGGAGGCCAGTTGAATTAGCCTTTAGTATGTAAATTTATCAGTAAAAGAATTATAGAACCTCACTAATTACAGTCTTCTACTTTGATTTATAGTGTTCCTAAAAACTCTTTATTGGAGAAAGAAAAATAGACTTACTTAATACAACATACTCTCCTAGAAAATTAAAAATGAAAAATATAAAACCCCTGATTTCATCTGTTATTTTAAATATAATTTGGGATAAATCTTGCATTTTATTCATGTTCTCTTCATTATTTTATATTTTTTACTGTGGAGTTTATATCTTACACTGTATATCTTGCACATGCATGTGCATGCATGCCATGTTGCTTTAGTGGTGTCTGACTCTTTGTGACTCTATGGACTGTAGCCCTCCAGGTTTCTCTGTCCATGGGATTCTGCAGGCAAGAATACTGGAGTGGGTTGCCTTGGATCTCCCATACTCATATCTTGGTATGGGAGATCACAAATATGTATTTTATATGTCAGTGTGCATGCTGAAATATTTATTAAGAATAGGGTGCATAGTCAGAAAGCAAGATGTTTGTTACCTTCTAGAATTTGTATTTCTTGGTTTGGTGTTAAGTAAGAAAAACTTTTAAAATTTCACTTTTTTCTCTTTACTTTTGAACATGATAGCTGAATTTCAGTTGTCATCAGTTAAAGCTATAGAATACTTGATTTCAGCACATCTAAGGATTTCTTTCCTTTTAGATATTTTATATTGTCTTATGTTTGAGACCTACTTTTTTAATTTACTTTTAAAATTTTTATTGGAGTATAGTTGATTTACAGTGTTGTGTTGAGACCTGTATTTCTTATTCCTAGCACAGTCATAGAACTTTTGGTAGAACTTTTTCTTGCTTAAATTTCCCACTAGTTTTTAAAAACTTCATTTTAAAATAATTATAGATTCACAGGCGCTTGCAGAGAAATGTTTAGGAAAGTCCTATGCACCCTTTCCCTAGCCTCCACTGTTAAAATCTTATATAACTATAGTACAGTATCAAAACCAAGAAATTGACATTGGTACAATCCATAGAGTTTATTCAGATTTCAGCAGTTGTACATCTACCCATTTATGTGTGTATTGTTTTATGCAGTTTTATCCCATTTAAGCTTATATAACCTCCAACACCACTATCAAAATACTCAACTGTACCTTCACCACAATACACTCTTCTGTTGTTTCTTTACAGCTATGCCCATTTCCTCCTCTCCATCCCTAATCCCTGTCAGCCCCTAATCTGTTTTCCATCTTTATAATTATGTTGTTTCAGAAATGTTACATAGTGAAATCATTCAGCATATATCCTTTCGTGATTGGCTCTTTTCACTTAGAATAATTTCTTTGAGGTTTGTCCAAGTTGTTAGATGGATCAGTGATTTGTTCTGTCTTGTTGCTGAGAAATATTCCATCTTTTTTGACATACCACACTTTGTTTTACCACTCATTTGTTGAAGGTGATTTGAGTAGTTTCTAGTTTTTCGATAATTATTATGTGAAAATAAGTCTTCATTTCTCTCAGATAAGTGCCCAGGAGTACAAATGCTGGTTTATTTATAAATGCATTTTTAGTTTGAAAGGAACTGGCCAAATTTTTTCTGGAGCAGCTATATCATTTTATCTCCTTACCAGTAACATATGAGCGATTTAGTTTCTCTGCATCCTCGCCAGCATTTCATGTTATCATTATTTTTCATTTCAGCTATTCTGATGTACCCTGCATCTTCATGTGATAGTTTGGAATACTTAACTGTCAACTCTTTTATAAAAGTCAGAATTCAGCTTTTGTCTTGAAAAAAAGTGATTTTGGGGTGTCAGGATAGAGGTTGTACAAAAACTGAATGCAAGAACCTACTGTCATAGCATCAGAGTAGAGATATATATGTATGTTTAATTAATATGGATTTTGTGCTTGACCTGAACATATTTTAAAACATGGAAAAGTAAAAGTGAAAGTTGCTCAGTTGTGTCCAACTCTTTGTGACCCCATGGACTATACAGTCCATGGAATTCTCCAGGCCAGAATACTGGAGTGGGTAGCCTTTCCCTTCTCCAGGGGATCTTCCCAACCCAGGGATTGAACCCAGCTCTCCCGCACTGCAGGCAGATTCTTTACCAGCTGAGCCACAAGGGAAGTCCTAAAAACATGGAGAGAGTAGTTTATTTCCTTCTATTCAGTGATACATGCTCCAGAGTTAGCATGAGATGGAAGCATTGCATCTATTGGTCTCAGCTTCAGTTTTGCATCCTGGGCTGAGTTTAATGTTTTGGGACAATAGGACTCTTGATAACCAGACAGCTGCTTAATCTGGTGCTTGATTGAAGAAACCATTTCTTCTGCCCCAGAGGAGAACCTAACATTGTTGGAGTTAATGAAAAAGTATGTGATCTCAAACATGGCACCTCTCTAAGGGCTTAGGAAAACTAAAGGATTCTGAAGATTTCAAAATTAGCTTTGTGTTTAGTCAATTTTTCCATTGCATGCTGTCTTTAAAAAATTCTAATCCTCAAATAAGATATATTGTATAACCAAAACAGCATTTTCTGGGAGTGCTCTTTGGCATAGATGTTTTGAGCAAATGCTTAAGGGAGTGGTTTGTGACATAGAAGAAAGTTCTATTTCTTGTTGAGACTTAGCTGGTGACCCAGGGCCAGATACATAGTATTTCTATTTCAGTTTCTTCCATGGTGAAAGTGAAAGCAGTGGACTGATGATAGCTGTCTAAAGTCCCTTCATATCCTGACTTGTGAGCAGGGAAAGGTGTGCTGAAAGCAAGATAAAAGGAAGGCCTGATGGTAATGTAAAACAGAAACTGAAAGTTTCTTTTCCTGCCATTGACTTCTGAAGGACTCAAGTTAATTCCCATAGTGTGAGAGTTAGAGAGAAGCTGTTCTGATCCAAGGATGGTTGTTATCAGACTGTGCTTAATTTTTCTACCTTTTCCAGTGGTGGAAGAGAATGAACCTACACCACAAAGGGTCTGGAGGCCTGGTCCAAAGCCTCGAAGGTTGAAATTTTTTGGAAATCTAATGTTTTATCTTAAAAATTCTTAGAGATTTAACCTTTTCTTTAATATTCATTTTTCATGAAAATATTTCTAAGTTATTGAGTAAATGAACTGTTTAGGAAGATGTACCATGTTTGGTCTACGTACCCATATGGGGAGATGAAGGTGGGTAGGGGTGAATACAAGTAACCAGTTTAAAAGAGGTTTGCTCAAGTATCTATGTTCCAGACTTCATAATTGGAGCTAAAATAAGTACCATTTTCCTCAAGCCTATCTGTTTGATCGGAAGAGAGCTTACTTGCAGTAGGTGTATCTGAGCATCTGGGTAGTATAATGGGACACATTCAGAATCAGATCTGAGTTTGAATCCCCCCTCTGGTAGTTTCTGGTTTGTAATTCTCTTTCACTGAGTATAAGGTAGGAATAATAATGCTTGTCTTAGAGAGTGATTTTGAGATTTATTGCACTGTCCTCTGTTTTGCCTTGGCATAATAGACACTCAGGAGTTGACTGTTACATCCTTTTTGAATACTGGTGAATTGTTGCATAATCTTATCTGCAAACAGTACTGAAACCTGTTTAACTTGTTCTTATTAATTTTTTTTTCTCTCTCTGCACTGGGATCAAAGAGTTTAAAATCAGGTGAAGATTTTGTTCATTAAAACTGGGAGAATATACTAAACAAGAAATACTATACTAAGAAAATTTTTGCTGAAAGTAGTATATAATTTAAAACTTTAAATTTTCAGTTAACATTTTTATAAAGCCCATTAATTGAAATTTCTGGTGACAGTGAAAGTTTTTTTCAGGGTTTCTTGAATAGCTAATTTAAATCAAATAATGAACAAGAACTTTGCCAATGAGAATAAATATTATAGATGACATTCCATAAATGTCCTTATTTGTCAATTTCACAGATGAAACTAAGAATGCAAAAATATTGAACATTAGCCTCAATTATAAGAATAATCTTAAATTGTTGTTCATTGTTTTTGAACTAGATTTCAAAACTATATTAATACAAACTAGAACTTATGATATTAATGAACTTTAATCATAAGATGTGTATTTATTAATGCATTTTAAAGTGAATACCTTTGCATTTAGGAATCTCAGTTTTTCCTGTTTCCTGTTTTTCTTCTGATATCTAAAATTAATGACAGATCCTTCTCAACTTTTGATGGGGTTATGTCTAGTAAGCCCAGTATAAGTTGAAAATTTTTAAGTCAAAAATGCATTTAACTTAGTCTTGCCTACCTTAAACATGCTTAGAACACTTAACATTAGCCCACAGTGAGGCAAAATCATCTAAAACAAAGCCTGTCTTATAGTGAGATGTTGAATATCATGTAATTATTGAAACTGTACTGAAAGTGAAAAACACAGTGGTAGTCTGGGTACAGAATGGTTGTGCATTTACCATTGTGATTGTGTAGCTGACTGAGAGCCGTAACTTTCGGGTGCTCCCCAACTTCACAGCAGAGGATCATAATGAATATTGCTAGCCTGGGAAAAGATCAAAATTTGAAGTGCAGTTTCTACTGAATGCATGTTGCTTTCACACTATCAGAAAATTGAAAAATCTCAAGTGAGACCCTCATAAGTTGGGGTCCGTCTGTGTAAATTCCTGTTATGGAGAGAAGAATTCACCTAAGAATACAAATTTCCATGTATGTTTGAGAAGATTTAGCTTTTTTATTTGCATAATTTGAATAGCAGAGCCTCATTTTTGGTTATGCTTCTGGAGACTAATGGAGAAGAAATGGCAACCCACTCCAGTGTTCTTGCCTGGAGAATCCAGGGACGGAGGGGCCTGGTGGGCTGCCGCCTGTGGGGTCGCACAGAATCGGACACGACTGAAGCGACTTAGCAGCAGCAGCAGCAGTAGATTCTTTTTTATTTTTTAAAGTTTATTTATTTATTTAATTTTGGCTGTGCTGGGACTTTGTTGCCGCGTTGTCTGGTTGCAATGTGCAGAGGCTGCTCTCTAGGTGTGGTACCTGGGCTTCTCGTTGCCGTGGCTTCTCTGGTTGCAGAGCACAGACTCTAGGGCACGTTGCTTCAACAGTTGTGATACACAGGCTTAGTTGCCCCACTGCGTGCGGAAGCGTCCCAGACCAGGGACCAAACCCATGTTCCCTGCATTGGTAGGCAGATTCTTAACCACTGGACCACCAGAAACTCCTAGTAGATTCTTAATTCAACAGTATTAAAAAAAAAACAACTTTATATAAGAAGTATGAAATAATGGAACCCAAATAAAAAGATTTAGGTTCTGCCTCTTAATTGGACCTATGGCAAAGATTTAAATATTCTGAGCTTTTCCTTGTCTCTCATAGCAGTAATGCCTGCTTTGCTTGTCTCACATGTTGACTACAAAAGTCAAATGAAATAGGGAGCTCACCTCATGGTCCCGTGGCTAAGACTCCATGTTCCCAATGCAGGGGGCCCAGGTTCGATCCCTGATCAGGGAACTAGATCCACATGCAGCAACAAAGACCTGGTGCCGTCAAATAAATAAATAAGTATATTATTTTTTAAAAAACCAACATATAAGTAAGGATTATATAAATACTAAGGTGAATTTGGTCTACGCCGTGCTTTAAGTTGATCTAAGTAAGTGATGCTGCCTGCCTTCATCATAAGCGAGGTTTAAACCATGGTAGTTAACCTTCACCTCACATAGCAGGGAAGACTGATAGAGGACAAGCTTGACTTAAGGAAGGTCTACTTTTTTGGGAAAAGATGGCTAGACTTCATTAACAGTTAGTTGATTGTGTTGCATTAGTAATAAACTAAAAAGCAAGCACATGTAAAGTTGAATACAATTCCAGAATGTTAGGGCTGGAAAACACCTGGGATTTTCTAGGCAAGTCTTCCTACTTTACAATGAAGGAACTGAGAGAGAGTTATACAGTAAGTTTCACAGAGAGAACATCAGACGCGTTCTCAGGGCGGTTACGGAGACGCAGGTTTTAAAATGGGCTGTATGAGGCACTGACTTGCGGACGAATGGATAAGGAAGCTGTGGTACATATACACCATGGAATATTACTTAGCCATTAAAAAGAATTCATTTGGATCAGTTCTAATGAGATGGATGAAACTGGAGCCCATTATACAGAGTGAAGTAAGCCAGAAAGATAAAGAACATTACAGCATACTAACACATATATATGGAATTTAGAAAGATGGTAATGATAACCCTATATGCAAAACAGAAAAAGAGACACAGATGTACAGAACAGACTTTTGGACTCTGCGGGAGGAGGCGAGGGTGGGATGTTTTGAGAGAACAGCATCAAAACATGTATATTATCTACGGTGAAACAGATCACCAGCCCAGGTTGGATGCACGAGATAAGTGCTCGGGCCTGGTGCACTGGGAAGACCCAGAGGGATCGGGTGGAGAGGGAGGTGGGAGGCGGGATCGGGATGGGGAATACATGTAAATCCATGGCTGATTCATGTCAATGTATGACAAAAACCACTACAATATTGTAAAGTAATTAGCCTCCAACTAATAAAAATAAATGAAAAAAAAAAAAGAGGCACTGACTTCAAATGTAACTTCAGGCAGTGTTTCAGCCTTCTCTCAGCCTGTTTCATCATCTGAAAATTGGGACTGGTAATAACTTCATCTATTGTGTTGTTGTAGTAAAGGGAATGATATGTGTAAAATGCTTAGCACATTTATAGCACATGATATGCACTCAAGAAATAGTGCCTCATTAGTATTTTTAGCTATTATGCAGAATCTTCTAGAACATTATTCACTCTCTCTGCTTGTTTAAATTATTGGCCAGTGGCCCAGCTCTCTTCCACTGAAACAATCAAAAGTGTATGTCATATTTATGTTTCACAGTATTGAAACAGAATATTATTCTTAAACAGATTAAAAACGAAGTTTAAAAACAAAAGGCAGACCATTTAATGTAAATGATCATCTGTTTGTTGTCTAAGTTGTCAAAATTTAATAAAGAACTGAAATGATTTAGGTGCTTAAGAAGTATGACTGATAGATCTTATGGGATATGAAAATCATCTGCCCTTAAATAAAATGACACAATGGACTTTTATTTCATTCAACCCAGTAAACCCTTTCCTTTTTCCTTGTTGAGTATCGCTGTCTCTTCTGGGTCTGTGTAATGTCTTGTATCTGCTGTGCCTGGTCTGATGCCAATGACAAGCCCTGTGCGTTGATTTTTTTTTTTTTTTTAACAGATTTTAGTTGAGAAAAAGTTGTGTACAGAATTATTTAGTATCAATGAAGATAGGTTATTTTACATGTTAATTATAGATATAAAACATTTTAAATTTCAGATTTCCTTTTCTTCTGGGGAACTGTATTTTTGATAACAACAACTTTAGTTGCCCTTCTGAAAAAAGAAAACAAAGAAGTATCAGTAGGAAAAGAAGAAACTCAAGGGATCACAGATACTTACAAGCTGCTTTTTGCAATTGTAAAAATGCCCGCAGTTCTGACATTTTGTCTTCTGATTCTAACTGCAAAGGTAAGAGATTTATAAAAGCAAATCCCCCATTCTGTTACAAGTACTAGTGTGGTGGAATACTTCTGTTGCCTTTAATTAAGTCCCTTTCCACTAATACTAGAATTTAACAATAATAGCTAATATACTTTATTTACTAAATGGATTTAAAAAGATGTGATGATATCAAATCAAACATAATTGCAAACTAAGCTAAATGTCTTAGGATCTTGAAAAAATTATGCCAATTTGAAGTACTTGTAGTCAATGTGAGTGTTTTTAATGAAATTAATGCTTGGAAGGGAAATTAATGCCATGAAAAACTAACCGCACTCTGCTATTAGAATGAGTATACATTTAATGTCCAAGGTATTGAAATTACTTACTTAGAATGTAATTTACAAAGATATGAAATGAATATTAGAAGTCTATTTAAAAATCGGTTGAACTATTTCAAAATGTTAAAAGGAAATATACCATCAAACAAATAGAGGTTTTAGTGACAATTCTATATATTTTTTCTATTAAGATGTCTTTATTTTTTATAGTTCGAAAACATTTTAAAGAGATTATGCTAGAAGAAAGGTAAGTATACTTTGTTATAATGAACTGTTGGAATTAGTATTCCTAAAATATAAAATTGGTTACAGAATTTTTGGACTGTATATTTAAACCTATCTACATAAACACTTTTTTTTTACATAAACACTTTTATAGCTATATTTTGATAACACTAATGTAAAAATTGTCTCATTGTTGTGACATAGTGAGTTTTCCCTCTCTAGTGATAGGGAAGGTTGAGTTTTTAGGAAATTTTAGGAAGGTTTAAACTTAAGGTTCAACTTTAGAAAATGCTGAAAGCTTCAAGAAAGTTAATACTATGATAATGGTATTATCTAATTACATCGTTTAGACATGACCATTGGTAATATTTTTGGTATATTTCCACTTTCCCCTATGTATGTATCTATGTGCATTCACATGTGTATAAACACACTTTATATATATAAATATAATTAATACATTTACTATAGCTAATATATACACACAAGTACTTTAAAAGTGAAATTGTATGTAATTTTTATCTTGTTATTGTCTTATCCCATATTCCTGTATCATTAATATTTGATAACATACTTTTTAATAACTATAAATTGTTACAGTATATAAATGAGCTATAATTTACTCTTTTTATTGTTGTATATTTAATTTGCCATTTGTTTTAATTACAAAAATGTACTAGTGAATAAATTTGTGTGTAATTCTTTGGTGTTCTGAATATTTCCTTCCAGTAGATTCTTAGGTTCTTTCCTTTCAATAGATTCAGTGAATATGATTGTTAAATTGCTTTTTAAGAGATTTTATAATTTATACTGTCACCAGCAATATATAAGGAGTTGCTTCAAATACAGAATCTAGAATTCCGTGATCCCCCTTTAAAGTAAACCTCATTAAAAGTAACATCTCTCCTAACTTTTAACATCATAGATTAGTTTTCCCTATTTTCCAGTTTTATATAAGTGGAGTGTCCAGTATGTTTTCTTGTTTCTGGCTCTCGCACTGTTTTACTCAACATCATGTTTGTATAATTTATCCATATTGTTATTTATAGCAATAGTTTGTTCATCTCATTGCTTATAATATTCCTTTGTAGTAATATACCACAGTTTATTTATCCCAGTCTGTCAGCAGATGCTTCGGTTATTTCTACTTTGGGACCATTATAGATAGCGCTTCTGTGAACTTTAGTGTACAGTACTTTTGGTGAATGTAGGTAAACATCTCTGCTGGATAAATACCTAGGAGTAGAATTGCTGGGCCGTAAGAAATGCATAGTGTATACTATAAACAGTTTCCCAAAGTGATTGTTCCAATTTTCCCTCCCACAAGCACTGTGAGAGTTTCAGTCATTACACAACCTTGAAACCATAATATTGTCTTTTTAATTTTAGCCTTTCTGGTGGGTATGTCATAGCATCTCATTATGGTTATAATTTCTCATTTCCCTGATGACTAAAGAAATTGAGCATCTTCTCATATAGTTATTGGCCATTTGAATATCCAGAGTTCCCCCTTTCTTTAAATTTGTAGAATTTGTATTTTTTATATATCCTGGATATGAGGGGTTTTGTTAGATATGTGTGTTACAGATATCTCATACACTTTTAAGTTACAAAGAGAAAGTATGAAATATCTTTGACTTTTAATTTTTTTGTGTGAAATTTGCTGTTTGGCTTCATTCTGAGAAGTTAAGTATTTGAAGTAATATTTAGCATTAAAATTTTTTTTTATTTGTATACTTTCACTTACTGAAAATTTACTTGTATAATTGAAGGAATACCCATATGTTTATCTAAATTCTATAATTAATTGTTATATTTAGCTCTACTGTTTTATTCTGTAAATTGTGTTGTTTTACATATTTCTTATGAAGTATTTGGTAGTAATTTGTACATATCATGCCCTTTTATCCATAAATGCCTGAAGTATGTAGTGTATCTCCTAAGAATAAGGACTTCATCTTGCAAAGCCAGAACTTGATAAAAAATCTGGAAGTTTAAATTGACACAATACCATTTTCCTTTTGAAAAATTACTTATTTATTTTTTGCTATGCTGAGTCTTCACTGCTGCATGCAGGCTTTCTCTGGTTGCAGTGAGTTGGGGGCTGCTCCTCGTTGCAGTGCACTGGCTTCACATTGCGGTTGGCTCTCTCGTTGTGGAGCATGGGCTTCAGTAGTTGTGGGGCTTAGTTGCTCTGTTGCGTGTGGAATCTTCCCAGACCAGGGATTGAACCGGAGTCTTCTGCATTGGCAGGGGGATTCTTTATCACTGGACCACCAGAGAAGTCTGACCTGGACCTTTTAAAAAATATTTTATTTTTTTATTTTATTAGAGCATAATTGACTTACAGTGTTTTATTAGTTTCAGGTATACAGCAAAGTAATTCAGTTACACAGTTCAGTTCAGTTCAGTTGCTCATCGTGTCCGACTGTTTGCAACCCCATGAATCGCAGCACGCCAGGCCTCCCTGTCCATCACCAACTCCAGGAGTTTACTCAAACTCATATCCATCAAGTCAGTGATGCCATCCAACCATCTCATCCTCTGTCATCCCCTTCTCCTCCTGCCCCCAATCCCTCCCAGTATCAGGGTTTTTTCCAGTGAGTCAACTCTTTGCATGATGTGGCTAAAGTACTGGAGTTTCAGCTTCAGCATCAGTCCTTCCAATGAAAACCCAGGACTGATCTCCTTTAGGATGGACTGGTTGGATCTCCTTGCAGTCCAAGGGACTCTCAAGAGTCTTCTCCAACACCACAGTTCAAAAGCATCAATTTTTCGGCGCTCAGCTTTCTTCACAGTCCAACTCTCACATCCATACATGACCACTGGAAAAACCATAGCCTTGACTAGACAGACCTTTGTTGACAAAGTAATGTCTCTGCTTTTTAACATGCTATCTAGGTTGGTCATAACTTTCCTTCCAAGGAGTAAGCGTCTTTTAATTTCATGACTGCAATCACCATCTGCAGTGATTTTGGAGACCAAGAAAATAAGTCCGACACTGTTTCCACTGTTTCCCCATCTATTTGCCATGAAGTGATGGGACCAGATGCCATGATCTTAGTTTTCTGAATGTTGAGTTTTAAGCCAACTTTTTCACTCTCCTCTTTTCACTTTCATCAAGAGGCTTTTTAGTTCCTCTTCACTTTCTGCCATAAGGGTGGTGTCATCTGCATATCTGAGGTTATTGATACTTCTCCCAGCAATCTTGATTCCAGCTTGTGCTTCTTCCAGCCCAGTGTTTCTCATGATGTACTCTGCATATAAGTTAAATAAGCAGGGTGACAATATACAGCCTTGACATACTCCTTTTCCTATTTGGAACCAGTCTGTTGTTCCATGTCCAGTTCTAACTGTTGCTTCCTGACCTGCACATAGGTTTCTCAAGAGGCAGGTCAGGTGGTCTGGTATTCCCATCTCTTTCAGAATTTTTCACAGTTTATTGTGATCCACATAGTCAAAGGCTTTGTCATAGTCAATAAAGCAGAAATAGATGTTTTTCTGGAACTCTCTTGCTTTTTCAGTGATCCAGCAGATGTTGGTAATTTGATCTCTGGTTCCTCTGCCTTTTCTAAAACCAGCCTGAACATCTGGAAGTTCACGGTTCACGTACTGCTGAAGCCTGGCTTGGAGAATTTTCAGCATTACTTTACTAGTGTGTGAGATGAGTGCAATTGTGCAGTAGTTTGAGCATTCTTTGGGATTGCCTTTCTTTGGGATTGGAATGAAAACTGACCTTTTCCAGTCCTATGGCCACTGCTGTGTTTTCCAAATTTGCTTGCCTATTGAGTGCAGCACTTTCACAGCATCATCTTTCAGGATTTGAAATAGCTCAACTGGAATTCCATCACTTCCACTAGCTTTGTTCGTAGTGATGGTTTCTAAGGCCCACTTGACTTCACATTCCAGGATATCTGGTTCTAGGTAAGTGATCACACCACCATGATTATCTGGATCGTGAAGATCTTTTTTTGTACAGTTCCTCTGTGTATTCTTGCCACCTCTTCTTAATATTTTCTGCTTCTGTTAGGTCCATACCATTTCTGTCCTTTATTGTGTCCATCTTTGCATGAAATATTCCCTTAGTATCTCTAATTTTCTTGAAGAGATCTCTAGTCTTTCCCATTCTGTTGTTTTCCTCTATTTCTTTGCATTGATTGCTGAGGAAGGCTTTCTTATCTCTCCTTGCTATTCTTTGGAACTTTGCATTCAGATGGGAATATCTTTCCTTTTCTCCTTTGCTTTTTGCTTCTCTTCTCTTCACAGCTATTTGTAAGGCCTCCTCAGACAACCATTTTGCCTTTTTGCATTTCTTTTCCATGGGGATGGTCCATTCATTCTCTTTTAGATTCTTTTTTCATATAGGTTGTCAGAATTGAGTAGAGTTTCCTGTGCTGTACATTGTTGGTTATCTATCTATATAGTGGTGTGTAGTGGCCTAGACACTTTTAAAGAAGACAGGCTGGTTATTCTGTAGAATGGCCTTCCACTTATGTTTGTCTAATGTTTCTTCATGTTTAGGTCCATTCTGTGAATATATGTCAGAAATATCATAGAAATAATACTTTGAATCTTCAGGGAATTTTATCAGGAGCCATATCATGTTCCTTTAACCATTAATTATTGTGTTAACCTTGATTACCTTGTTTAATACACTGCAAAATTACTATTTTTCCTTTTGTAATTAAAAATTCATTTATGGGGAGGTACTTTGAGACCATCTAAATATCTTGTTTCACCTCAAACTTTCACCCACTACAATATTTTAGCATTCTTACTCTTTTTTTGTTGTTGTTTTTAAGAATTAGTCTAAGTATACCTTTTTTTTACCCGTCATTTAAATCAACCTCTTAGATATGTTTTCTCAGAATTACTTTTCAAAAGCTAGATGACTTTTTGTTGTCAGTCAGAAATCATCAAAAATATGTACTGTATGTGGCAATGATACTTCATTTTAACCAGATTTATTTGGAGTCAAAAGCTTTTCTTTTAAACTTAAAATATACAGAGCAATAAGTTTGGACTTGAACACTGTTTATTGTAAGACAGAACTTTTTGAAACGGAAATTTAATTGTAATTAAAATTACAGTTCATAAGAGTGCTGAATTTTCACTTGTTTTCACTTCATATTTGTAAGTAGACCATAGAGCTAAGTATACCTCCATAACTTGATTGTTGTACCAGATACAGTAATATGATACTTACTTCTAACTGCTAACTGACATGAGTCATTAATAAGACTGAGGTTTCTAAATTACTTATGTATACTTGGAGGAAAATATTTCATAAGTCATAAAATATTTTTTTGTTTTTATGTTGCAGATTGGTTTTTCAGCAGCAGATGCAGTAACAGGACTGAAATTGGTAGAAGAGGGAGTACCCAAAGAACATTTAGCCTTATTGGCAGTTCCAATGGTTCCTTTGCAAATAATACTGCCTCTGATTATCAGCAGATACACTGCAGGTCCCCAGCCACTAAACATATTTTACAAAGCCATGCCCTACAGGTAAAAATGAAATGAAACCTTACTAAATAAGAGAGGTTAAATGAGGAACAGCCATCAGTATCACTAGTGTCTATGTATAGAGTGTATATGGAAAAAGGCTTGAAAAACATCTTTAACTTCTGTATCATTTATATGCACTTTTATCTCTTTTAAACTTCCTAACAGGTTTTAGATTCAGGCTTCTTTCATATGGTAGGCACACAGATTTCTGTTTCTGTTATTCTTTTTTAACCTAAAATAGAAGTCAACTCCACCTTTCTTTCTTTTTCTGTAGATTATTGTTTGGATTAGAATATGCTCTACTGGTCTGGTGGACTGCTAAAGTGGAGCATCAAGGGGGATTCCCTATATATTACTATATTGTAGTGCTGCTGAGTTATGCGTTACATCAGGTAAGCTTGCTGTGGTTTTACCCAGGAAGTAAACTGTCCTGTGTAAAATAAAGATGTTTTTCTACAGTTGCCTTAAAATAATGATAATACATTTTAAGATTTATGCATGAATCAGATACTGAAGAAATTCATGAACTTTAAACCATGTGGATTTAAATATACACACACACACACACACACACACACGTATATTTATTTGGCTGTCTTGGGTCTTAGTTGTTGCACTTGGGATCTTCTCCAGTTGTGGCACGGGCTGCAGAGCGTGCAAGCTCAGTAGCAGAGGCACACGGACGCAGTTGCTCCTCAGCATGTGGGATCTTAGTTCCCTGACCAGGGACCAAACCTGTGTTTTCATGTTCCTAAATGGAGGGTTAATTCTTGCTGCTTAAGCACTTTTTGCCTCTCAAGGAGATCTTCCTCTTCAGTTTGTCATGTAAATTTTTAATTATATATAAGAAAGTTGTATACATATAATTATATATTCATATTACCTTTGAATATTTGAGTGCTTACATGTATAATACATATATACACACACATGCTATATTTAGGTATAGTATAAATAAGTTTTGCTTATTACTGTATGCATCCTTCAGTGCCACCTCACTTGTCATTCTCATTTGAGCCTTCCTTGAATACATATGATAGAATTAATCTCCTATTTATTTAGGACCTGATAGCATGATGTATGCACTTCCTCTTTTTACAGTATTTACTGCATTTAATTGTATTTATTTATCCCCTGTTTTCCCAGCTTAGAATAAATTCTTCAAGGGCATAGAGGGACTGTATCTTATTCATCTTTGTATTACCATGACCAGACTTAGAGCCTGGCCTGTAGCAGGTGCTCCATAAGTATTTGTTGATTTGAGTTTAATAAGAGTCATGAAAGTTTTCAGATCTATGCTTTTAATGTTCTTAATTTAGACCATATCTTTCTAAAGTTTAGTTGTCCTGAAGATGTTTTATGTTTCCCTTGTAGGTTACATTGTACAGCATGTATGTTTCCATAATGGCTTTCAATGCGAAGGTTAGTGATCCACTCATTGGCGGAACATATATGACCCTTTTAAATACCGTGTCCAACCTGGGAGGAAACTGGCCTTCTACGGTAGCGCTTTGGCTGGTAGATCCCCTCACAGTAAAAGAGTGTGTAGGAGCATCGAACCAGAATTGCCGAACACCTGATGCTGTTGAGGTGAGTGTGGTGCACTTTGAGGTAATAGTGAGTGAATATTAAGGTGCTCATTTCCTCATTTTGCCTCTAGAGGTACTTCATCTTTTTAAAATCGTATCTGCCCAGAGTCTCTAATAGTTTGTTTCTTTCCCATCATTACTGAGGGTATAACACACTCAGATCAGTAAAAGGAGCTCACTTGGAGTTTGGAGTTGCTTCTTAGCAAGGAAGGAACATCTCCGCTGCCTTGTGTACCATTGTCCCGTACAGTAGGAATGTGATATTAGTACGTGATTAATAGCTAAGTTTAATAATGATAGGAGGGAAATTCCATTGGCTGTTCATGTTACAAATGGAGCTAAAACTGAGTGGTTAGTAGTTTGTTGGTAAATTATTTCCAAGTAACGCTAACCCACTTCTAGAGTAAACTCATTGGAAATCTCTACACACTTCCAAATGTGAAAAGCTGTATCTTGAAAATGAATATTGTTTACAGCAAGAGCTGAAAATTGTTTCTAATACTGCTGGTAGCGTTAGATAGATTAAGATACGTTAACTTTGGAAAAGGAAATGGCAGCCCACTCCAGTATTCTTGCCTGGGAAATTCCATGGACAGAGGGGCCTGGCAGGCTACAATCCGCGGGTCGCAGGAGTTGGACACGACTTAGCGACTGAACAAAAACAACAAAATTTTACTTAACATTGTGACCTGAGCATAACCCTGTATCCTTAAATACTTCTTGAGTGTATACCTTTTTTCTATTTATAGTTGTTTTGTTTAAATTAGAGTCCATATAAGTTCCCTTTACTGTGTTTTATTATTTTGCCTATTACATCTCTTTAATTCTATAACAGTTCCCTGTTCCCCTCTTTTTGGGGGGTAGTAATAAAAAATATATCTAACATTTAAAAAAAGATACATTAACTTGTTTTGTCACTTGAATGAAATGTTTGAGCACAAAAATGTTTTGATTAATCCTTTAAATCACAAAGTAAAAACATATAAAGTGCTGAATACTTCCATTTTGAAATTGTGGAGTATTTATTATAATTTTGTTTTTACAGCTTTGCAAAAAACTCGGTGGCTCGTGTGTTACTGCACTGGATGGTTATTATGTGGAATCTGTTATTTGTGTTTTGATTGGATTTGGTTGGTGGTTCTTTCTTGGTCCAAAACTTAAAAAATTACAAGATGAAGGACCATCTTCATGGAAATGCAAAAGAAACAAGTAATGCATTCACTACTGGACATTCTAGGAAGGTAACTCTAATTTAGTTTTAACTCAGAGAGTTATGATAATCAGTGTACAGGAGTATAAAATATTATTTTAAACAGGAAATTATTAATATAAAATGCCAAATGGTTAAAAATATAGAAACCTCTCTGTATATTTAAATATACTGTTTCCTTACCTTGTCAATGTATTTAAAGTTTACTTAAGTTCAGAGAATTGGTACTAAAACAACTTTTCTGGTCTTGTTATTTGATTTATATATCTTTTTAATTTACTGACCAAAGCATGTTTTAAGCTGCAGTGCAGTAGTCATGGGTGATAACCATGCAGTCAAGTATTGTTATCAGTACCTATCATTGAGCTATGTTAAAATTTTTGGTAAAATATGATAAATGGAACATAGCTTGTTATTCATGTACTATCCACAACTAGTCTGGCCTTGTTGTCAGTTAAATCTTATTTTGAATTGCAAATTGGTTAAATTTTATGTGGAATTTGCTGATATGAGAATGTAAACTACTGAAATACCATTTTAGTTGTTATTTTCTGACAATAACCACATTGTGCTAATGAATCTGTGTTAAAGACTATTTTAAATGTATTTCCTGCTTTTGTAAACATTAAAGATTTATAAGAAGATTATTCAAACTATTTTTTATAAAATGAAAGCTATGACTTCTAATTTATTGATTCCCCTTCTCCTCCCCTTTTTGGAAGCTATCTTGATTCCTTTTTAACTCTTATCCTAAAGCATACATGTTTTTTGTCATAAATACTTCGTGGCACATGGACAGCTCACAAGGGCATCGAATTTAATGTTGTATGTATATTCGTGGCAAAGTTTTGGAAATAAAAATTAGATGTTTTTCTTCAAGTAGTTTGTTTTTGTTATTGATAGGGGAAAAAAAGAATAAAACTTACTGATTAAGTAAAATTTAAATTAATAATACTGTAGTTTTAGAAACTAATGTTTTGAAGAGAGAGACAAAGACATTTTGTGCGTTTGACGTCAGTTATGTATTGGAAAAGCTTTCTGAATTAAGCACTTTTCTAATGAGAAAAGATCTCACAATTGCTTTATACCAAATCAGGTACTATTTTTCCACTTATTAAAGCACAGCCTTCTGTTTGTAAACTATAGTTTCCAGTGGAGAATTGCTTTCCCAGGAAAATTAAGGTTTTGAGTACTTTAGCAATTTCCAGCATATTATGTATACCTGGTGATAAGCTTCTATGCGTGTTTTGTGTTGTATGGCACTTTGACTCTAATTTAGAGAGTACATAAATCTTTGAAAAGTTTGAGAAAAGGAGCTAGGAAGTTGACTCTTATTTAATAACTATTCTCTTTGTGGGAAAATGCATCTGATGTTTGATTTTGTTAATTTAATGACATAGATTGAGTTTGGGGTAGGATTTCTGTCAGTAATGGAGGAGAAATGGCCTCTGAAGCGTCTGAGGAAACAGGCGTTGGCTTCTAGAACTCGTGCCTCGCCATTGGAAAGCCTTTGTTGGGCGTTGATGTCAGATCCTGAAGAATCACCTGAAAAATCCTCGTAGAAACACACAAAACCATAAACTACAGTACTTTATCTCATGGGTTGTCCATTGTCATGTATTATAATCAAAATATTTACTTGAATAAAGAAAACTCACTTAATGCTCATGTGAAATGTATTTTGATTTTTAACTTTTGGATTAAGACACATCGCCATAATTACCTTTATTTTTTCCCCATATTGTTACAAATTATACATGAACGTACTTTAAGTTTACAGATTGTTAGGACTTGAAGTTTTAAAGAGTATTTTAAGCCTTAGCTATAAGGTGATTTAAGCCTTAGCTATAAGGTGAAAGCCATTCTTTGCATTTGCTCAGTAAATGAACTCATGCTTTGAGTTATAGTCATTTGGGTATTTGGACACATGCTTGTAATATATGTCAGAAATGACTTGTTAATATCAATGTTTATACACTGATCACTGATGGCATCTTATAAATGATCGACCTGAATGTGAGGATCTATTTGTTGTAAATCTACTAGAAAATACTGCCTATTTTTGTGTATAAGTGTTTTTCCTTGTATTAATAGATATTAATAGATATATACTAATAGATTAATAGATCCTGTTAAACTCTCTCCTCAAGTATGAACATTAACTCCTCCAGTTAATGAATTATATATTTCAGTTCAGTTCAGTCACTCAGTTGTGTCTGACTCTTTGCGACCCTGTGGACTGCAGCACTCTAGTCTTCCCTGTCCATCACCAACTCCCGGAGCTTACTCAAATTCATGTCTTGAATCGGTGTTGCCATCCAACCATCTTATCCTCTGTCATCCCCTTCTCCTCCCACCTTCAGTCTTTCCCAGCATCAGGGTCTTTTCTAGTGAGTCAGTTCTTCGCATCAGGTGGCCAAAATATTTGGAGTTCAGCTTCAGCATTAATCCTTCCAATGAATTATATATTTACTTGCTAATACTGAATATCAGTATCAGTTCAGTCACTCAGTCATGTCCAACTCTTTGCGACCCCATGACTGCAGCATGCCAGGCCTCCCTGTCCATCACCAACTCCTGGAGTTGACCCAAACCCATGTCCATTGAGTCGATGATGCCATCCGACCATCTCATCCTCTGTCGTCCCCTTCTCCTCCTGCCCCCAATCCCTCCCAGCATCAGGGTCTTTTCAAATGAGTCAGCTCTTCATATCACGTGGCCAAAGTATTGGAGTTTCAGCCTCAACATCAGTCCTTCCAATGAACACCCAGGACTCGTCTCCTTTAGGATGGACTGGTTGGATCTCCTTGCTCTCCGAGGGACTCTCAAAGAGTCTTCTCCAACACCACAGTTCAAAAGCATCAATTCTTTGGCGCTCAGCTTTCTTTATAGTCCAACTCTCACATCCATACATGACCACTGGAAAAACCATAGCCTTGACTAGACCTTTGTTGACAAAGTGATGTCTCTGCTTTTTAATAAGCTGTCTAAGTTGGTCATAACTTTCCTTCCAAGGAGTTAAGTGTCTTTTAATTTCATGGCTGCAATCACCATCTGCAGTGATTCTGGAGCCCAGAAAAATAAAGTCAGCCACTGTTTCCACTGTTTCTCCACCTATTTGCCATGAAGTGATGGGACCGGATACCATGATCTTAGTTTTCTGAATGTTGAGATTTAAGCCAACTTTGTCACTCTCCTCTTTCACTTGGATATAAATACATATATATGTATATAAATACATACTATATACACATCCGTTTGCACATTGGTTGCAACAGGTTTGAATCAAAGATAAGTTTAAAAAGTTCTTATAAGATTAAGACTACAACTAAAACCTTCCTCCTTTGTATTTTAATTTTACCTCATTAATCATAAAAATTTGTTTAATACTTAAAACAGATTTCTCTATTTTAAAAAAATATTTAACCTTTGAGAGAATTCCCTGATGGTCCAGTAGTTAGGTCTCCACACTTTCCCTACCGAGGCCCTGGGCACAATCCATGGTCGGGGACTAAGATCCTGCAAGCTGCTCAGCTACCAAAAAGAAAAGTTAAACTTTTGAGAGCCAAGCCTATTGTTTGATTTCATCCTTTTTTGACAAGGGTTTTTTATCCTAAATAGATGACAGTGGGACCTTGAAACTCCTGTACTGCTTCAAAACTCTGGATATGTAATTTTTAGTTTTTCTAGAGAGAGTTCTTATTAAAATTGTAAATGGTCTATGATCCAAAAAATGTTAAAGCCATGGCCTTATTGAATATGGGCTATACAATGAATTTTAAACGTATATTTGAGATAATAGTTGTAAAACTAATTGTGTAAAGCATTCTGAAGATAATGTTAAAAGAAAAATCTGTGATGAAAATGTCAGCTACGAACTGGCACTTACCAAGAGCATTGCCAGTGACTGAACAACAAAGGCATTTGCCATCTGCCTGTACAGAGATTAAACCTCCTGCTGCTATAGCCATTGACCTTCAACAACCCCTGAGGGAGTTCAGGGTGGAATGAGGCACTCTGTGCTCCATCTGATGGGAGGGATCTTTAGATAGTTGGATGTTTTTAGGAACTGATTTTATGATCTCAATCCTTTGATCTCCCCATAACTAGAGAAGCAGTAAATCCCTTCAGGGTGACATCAGATCCTCATGACTGAAAAACATTTTGTAAAATGAGTGTTTAATGGTATTGAACTCACCCTTCACCATAACCTTATAGATTGACCTTCCCCCACTGCTTCTTTGGAGTAGTCTCTCAGAGCTATCTGAGATGCTGCCTCTTGAGCTGCAGTCCTCATTTTGCCCCAAATAAAAGTCAACTCTCAAGTTGAGCATCTTTTTTAGATGCACAAAACCTGGAAAGTCTCTGTGTAGTACTGAACTGGAATCTTGAAGGGATTAGAGCAGACAAGATATTACTGATTTATGAAGGACATAAGGGTGGATGGGATTCCACAAAAGACACATCTTAGTCATGTAATCCTTTTTTCCCTATAAACAATTTTGCCTTGTTAACAAAAATCCCTAAGAAGTATGTTATTTTATACTAAATGGTTGAGATCTTTATTTAATATAACATAAGACCAGGTCTTTGTGTTTGGGGACATCATGTCGTTTCACATATTTGAAATAATGAGTAATATTATTTGTCAGACTTTGCTAAAAAAATAAACCAACCTGTTGAACATTCTATGCAGATTTCCAAAATGTGTTTCAGTTCAGTTCAGTCGCTCAGTTGTGTCCAACTCTGCGACTCTATGGACTGCAGCACTCCAGGTTACCCTTCCTTCACCAACTCCCAAAGCTTGTTCAGACTTATGTCCATTGAGTCAGTGATGCCATCCAGCCATCTCATTCTCTGTTGTCCCTACGCCTCCCTTCAGTCTTTCCCAGCATCAGGGTCTTTTCCAATGAATCAGTTCTTTGCATCAGGTGGCCAAAGTATTGGAGCTTCAGCTTTAGCTTAGTCAGTCCCTCCAATGAATATTCAGGACTGATTTCCTTTAGGATTGACTGGATCTCCTTGCTGTCCAAGAGACTCTGAAGAGTCTTCTCCAACACCACAGTTCAAAAGCATCAATTCTTTGGTGCTCAGCTTTCTTCAGAATCCAACTCTCACATCCATACATGACTACTGAAGAAACCATAGCTTTGACTAAGACAGACCTTTGTTGGCAAAGTTATGTCTCTACTTTTTAATATGCTGTCTAGGTTGGTCATAGCTTTTCTACCAAGGAGCAAGCGTCTTTTAATTTCGTGGCTGCAGTCACCATCTGCAGTGATTTTGGAGACCAAGAAAATAAAGTCTCTCACTATTTCCATTGTTTCCACATCTATTTGCCATGAAGTGATGAGACTGGATGCCATGATCTTTGTTTTTTGAATGTTGAGTTTTAAGCCAACTTTGTCACTCTCCTCTTTCACTTTCATCAAGAGGCTCTTTAGTTCTGCGCTTTCTGCCATAAGGGTGGTGTCATCTGCATATCTGAGGTTACTTATATTTCTCCTGGCAATCTTGATTCCAGCTTGTGCTTCATCCAGTCCAGCATTTCGCATGATGTACTCTGCATATAAGTTAAATAAGCAGGGTGACAATATACTACGGCCTTGACGTACACCTTTCCCAGTTTGGAACCAGTCTGTTGTTCCATGTCCAATTCTAACTGTTGCTTCTTGACCTCCATACAGGTTTCTCAAGAGGCAGATAAGGTGGTCTGGTATTTGTATCTCTTTCAGAATTTTCCACAGTTTGTTGTGATCCACACGGTCAAAGGTTTTGGCATAGTCAATAAAGCAGAAGTAGATGTTTTTCTGGAACTCTCTTGCTTTTTTTCATGATCCAACAGATGTTGGCAATTTGATCTCTGGTTCCTCTGCCTTTTCTAAATCCAGCTTGAACATCTGGAAGTTCATGGTTCATGTACTGTTGAAGCCTAGCTTGGAGAATTTTGAGCATTACTTTAGCTTTGCTAAAATGTTTTTTACTTTAGTATTAAAGAAAGAAAGTAAACTTGAAAAATAGTTCATAATATAGGATTAATGTATTTAACAGCCATTTTAGTTACAGAAGGGAAGATGTTATACTACATTGTAACTACTTTTTTTTTAACCAGTGTCTTTGGTAGATAGTAAGGTATAATGATTTGATTTTCTCTTAGAAGATTTAAAGTATGTATGGTAGGTACTTTTCCAGTTTAGTTTAACCTTTGCCTAACTTGACAGTGCTAATTTTATAATGTAATTGCTATTTAGTCTGAGATGGACAGCCATTCCATTTTTTACCTGTTAAAACTACTATTAGAGTCTATTAGAGTCTTCATTTTAGTCCTCTAAATTGTTGGCAAGGTAGAATGGGCATGGAGATTAGCTCTCCATGCTAATATTCCTTCCTGGAATTGTGTTTTAGTAGAAGCAAATCCTGTATCAGAGCAGAATAGTTAATGTACAGGACTCATGTCCTCTCCCTTAAGCTAAGAGAAATTTCATTGGATATTGTTTTTAAAGAGGTCTGTTTGTTGTTTTGTTTTTTACCTTGGTGGGGGCAGACTTTTTTTTTGGAGAAAATATGTTTATGTAGCAGAATGAAATTTTATTTATTTAAATTAATATATTTATATATTATTTATTTTTTGGCCACACTGTGCAGTGTGTGGTATCTTAGTTCCCTGACCAGGGATCAGACTCCCCCTGCAGTGGAAGAATGGAGTTTTAATCACTGGACCACCAGGGAAGTCCCAGAATGAAAATTTTATGATTAATTATAGTTCCTCTTTTAAAAAAATGTTTAAAAGATCATCCTGATAAATCAGCAGTGTTAATTTGCATAATTTATAAGAAGTCTTGAGGCACGGAGGAAAAGTTTGCTACATTTTAATAGTTTTCTTTTGTCAATGTAGGTATAACTTTTTATAATAATTTTATGTGAAGAATAATGATTAAGTAGCATGTTTGAAATGAACAAGATTTTGGTATAATTCTTAGGGCGTTATCCTAAGTATCTAAAATTTAGCACCTTAATTTCAAGAAATAAGTCACTATTATAAAATTATTATCTATATTAATAAAAATTATTATTCTATATGACTAATTATTATTTCAACTAAATTGAGTCACTATTATAGAATATGAGTATTAAAGTCTATTCTTAATTTCATCAAAGTGACTTTAAATGATGGGGAAAGTTACTTTTTATAGCCTTATAGTTAATGAAATTGAAATTTTTTATCACAAGCAACTATACAATTAGGAAAATATAAAATTGGGACAAAATTTTGATATGTTAAAAAGTGAAACGTATCCGATAACTTGGTAGATTATGATTGTCAAGTTATTTGATAAGTCTGTATCTATTGTCCTCTGATAGCGCTTTTGCAAGGATTAGTGTAAAGTTGAAAAAATTACTCAATTTTGAAAAAGCCACCATGGTCGAGGTTGTTATGTAATCACTGCACCTGTGTACAGTTTTGAGTTAAAAATGCACAGTCCAAAATCATTTTAATTATCATTTTTGGAAGATCTAGCATTAGTTTTGATAGCATTATTTAAGTACATGTGAAATGTTTGTTTGGCTTATTTATTAAAAGAGGTACATTAAAGTTTGATATTTGTGCGGTATTTAAATACTAGAGTACATTTGAAGTAAATTCTCCATATTTTAATTTAAAGAGTGATTTAATGCTCAAAATTATTGCTTAACAATCTCTAAAATATAAAACAATGAAAGATTGCTTTCATTTTTATTAAGTATTAGCTAAGTTTACTTTCATGTCAAAATTACACTAGCTTGGCATTATATAATTAAAAGCAAATACAGTGACTTCAAGAGATATGCACTTATACCACATTTCTTTTTCTCCGTTTTTATGAAGTCAGCCTGCAGTGTTGATTGTACTGTTAGTAACCCGGGCAAAGTGGAAGATAGGTGGAGGCGTAACACTTCTCCTTCAAGAGAAGGTAAAATATATGGACAGTTTGAAAATATATAGAATTTCCTTTGACACATTTGTGTATGGATGTGGCTTCTTTAGTAGTCATAATTTTGAAAATTTCTTTAAAGGACAGTGTGGGACTGTAGATAAAATGTTTTGTTTCTGCAGAGTTAGAGCTTTCTGAACCAGCTTTACTCAGACTTGGGACCTGGGCTCAGAGAGAAGTCATGAAAGTTAAATTGTGACTGAATGGATAGTGAGAAACCATCCAAAATATATTAGTTTGCTAGGGCTGCCTTCACAAACTACTGCGGACTACAGGCTTAAACAAAGGAAATTAATTTTCTCACAGTTGTGGAGGCTGGAAGTCTAAGATCAAAGTGGTGGTAGGTTTGGTTTCTCCTCCGCTCTCTGCTTGGTTTGAAAACTGCCACCTTCCTGCTGTCTTCACATGACCTTTCCTCTGTGTGTAAACGTCCCAGATGTCGCTTCCTCTTACAAGGACACCAGTTCTGTTGAATAAGACACCCACCCTAATGACTTCACATCCTTATTTACCTCTGTAAAGGCCCAAGCTCTGGGAGCCCGGAGTCAGTGATGGACAGGGATGCCTGGTGTGCTGCTGTCCATGGGGTCCCAAAGAGTTGGACACGACTGAGCGACTGAACTGAACTGAACTGAACTGAAAGGCCCTATCTCTAAATACAGTCATATTGGAAGTTAGTACTTAAACATAAGAATTTTGGAAAGATACAATTCAGTCCATAACACAGATGTTTACATCTCTACTAGGCACAGTTCAAGGAGGGGAGTGACAATGAAGACCATGGAGACAGCTCTGGGCTGTAAATCTGGAGACACAAGTCTTGTCTTCCCACTAAAGACATATATTTACATTCCAAAGGATAAGAGTCTAGGATCCTTCCCAAGGAGAATTTGGTTGAATTAAGAAGATATGATATATCTTCTTTTTTCTGGAAGAGAGGAGAGCTTCCATACAGCTGTCTTTCACAGGGCTCCAAATTCATATTTTGAAGTTCCTCCTCTATAGTGCTAAGCCTGTTTTAAGTCGGCTTTTATAACTGTTATCAATCTGGCTCTTATCAGTCATTCCACAGGTGAAAATTGAGAATTGGAGTGTGGGAAACCGGTGTGGTTATTAGAAGTAATAAGTCCTGCTCCAGCAACTTTGTGTGTACATTCAGTACAATGTGGATAAATATAACTTAACAGACATGTAAGTTTCTTGAAATTGAAACTTAGAAGTTTTGATTGAAATTGAATTCTGCTTAATTCACATTTTTTGGTTATATTATGGTCAGAGGCCTGGGGCTATGAAAACCTGTGTCTTAGAAGATTGTTTCAAGTGATGTTTCCTTTTCTGTTTTCGTCTAGCCTAAATGGGATAAATTATCTAAGTAATTCAATTATATAAAAAAAAAAAAAGTCCAGTGCTTTAGAGGAAAGGAAATTGTAAATTTATAAAAGTATTTCAGTAGTGAAGTATGAGTTGAGGCAAAAATTGTAAGGTTTATGTGGAAGAAATGAGACCCTGTAAATTGGAAAATGAAAACTACTACAGAAGCAGAAACAACTGACTATGAGTTGAGAAAAAGAGAAATTGATGCCAAGCAGGGCCTTGTGGGGATCCTGGGCACAGAGGCCTTTTTGTCCCTCATTTCTTAGAGGCAAGACTCCACCCTCCATGACCTCTCCATTCCAAATGGCAGAACAGTTGTTAATGCCAATCAAAGGAGGGATAACAAGGAAACCACCTGAGGCACAATTAAAGGACCAGATTAGGAGACCACCTAAGGCAATGGCAGCCCACTCCAGTACTCTTGCCTGGAAAATCCCATGGACAGAGGAGCCTGCTGGGCTACTGTCCATGGGGTCGCGAAGAGTCGGACACGACTGAGGGACTTCACTTTCACTTTTCACTTTCATGCACTGGAAAAGGAAATGGCAACCCACTCCAGTGTTCTTGCCTGGAGAATCCCAGGGACAGTGGAGCCTGGTGGGCTGCCGTCTATGGGGTCGCACAGAGTATCGGACACGACTGAAGCGACTTAGCAGCAGCAGCAGTAGCGCTGAACTTTGCCTCTCAGGTGATAACTCAATTCCTCATGAAAGAGTTAGAACTCCTCATTCTTGAGCCAATATTCCATTTTCCTTTTTATGTTTTTTGTTCATGCCATCTCTAATTCTTTACATACTTTTCCTCCTAAAAGTGACCTTTAATGAGGATAATTATTTGACAGGGATAAGAGTTGTAGCAAGACGAGACATATCATTCTCTGAACTTGGAGAAAAGAATATGACATAAAATTTAGAATCCATTGGAGTGGGGACAGAAGTCAAACTTTTTCCAGGTATTTTGGTTTCGTTGACTAAAAAAGACGCATAAGTTGAGAGTTGAGAGTTAAATTTTATTTGGGGCAAAATGAGACTGCAGCCTGGGAGACAGCACCTCAGATAGCTGCTCCAAATAGGCAGTCAGGAAAGGTCGATATGCAAACTTTCAGTGAAGGGGGAGTTCAGTGCAATCAAATCTTTACCAAAGGTTTTCTGCTAGTCACAAGGAGCTGATGTCACCATCAAGGGATTTAGTGATTTTCCAGATATGAAAGGCTTCCCTGGTGGCTCAGATAGTAAAGAATCTGCCTACAATGTGAGAGAGCCGGGTTCGATCCCTGAGTTGGGAAGATCCCCTGGAGAAGAAAATGGCAACCCATTCCAGTATTCTTGCCTGGGGAATTCCATGGAGAGAGGAACCTGACAGGCTACAGTCCATGGAATTGCAAACAGCTGGACACAACTGAGCGACTGACTAACAGATATAAAGAGATGCAAGGATTAGGATCATGAAATCAGTTCCTAAAAATATCTAACTATCTAAAGACCTGTTAGAGATACCACGGAAATATTTCATGCAAAAATGGGCACAATAAAGGACAGAAGCGGTATGGACCTAACAGAAGCAGAAGATATTAAGAAGGTGGCAGGAATACACAGAAGAACTATACAAAAAAGGTCTTAATGACCCAGATAACCACAGTGGTGTGAACACTCACCTAAAATCAGACATCCTGGAGTGTGAAGTGAAGTGGGCCTTAGCAAACATCACTACAAGCAAAGCTAGTGGAGGTGATGGAATTCCAGCTGAGCTATTTCAAATCCTGAAAGATGATGCTGTGAAAGTGCTGCACTCAATATGCCAGCAAATTTGGAAAACTCAGCAGTGGCCATAGGACTGGAAAAGGTCAGTTTTCATTCCAATCCCAAAGAAAGACAATGCCAAAGAATGTTCAAACTACCTCACAATTGCACTTATTTCACATGCTAGCAAAGTAATGCTCAAAATTCTCCAGGCTAGGCTTCAACAGTACATGAACCGAGAACTTGCCAATGTTCAAGCTGGATTTGGAAAAGGCAGAGGAACGAGAAATCAAAATGCCAACATCTGTTGGATCATCAAAAAAGCAAGAGGGTTCCAGCAAAACATCTACTTCTGCTTTATTGACTTTGCCAAAGCCTTTGGCTGTGTGGATCACAACAAACTGGGAAATTCTGAAAGAGATGGGAATACCAGAAAAATAGTCTGTCACTGTTTCCCCATCTATTTGCCATGAAGCGATGAGACCAGATACCATGATCTTTGTTTTCTTTTTTTTTTTTTCCCTTTATTTTTTTTTCCCAGTGGGTTTTGTCATACATTGATATGAATCAGCCATAGATTTACACGTATTCCCCATCCCATGATCTTTGTTTTCTGAATATTGAGTTTTAAGCCAGCTTTTTCACTTTGCTCTTTCACTTTCATGAAGAGGCTCTTTAGTTCCTCTTTCCTTTCTGCCATAAGGGTGTGTCATCTGCACATCCGAGGTTATTGGTATTTCTCCCGGCAGTCTTGATTCCAACTAATGATTCATCCAGTCCAGCATTTCACATGATATACCCTGCATACAAGTTAAATAAGCAGGGTGACAATACACAGCTGTGACGTACTCCTTTCCCAGTTTGGAACCAGTCTGTTGTTCCTTGTCCGGTTCTAACTGTTGCTTCTTGACCTGCATACAGATTTCTCAGGAGGCAGGTAAGGTGGTCTAGTATTCCCATCTCTTTCTGAATTTTCCAGTTTGTTGTGATCTACACAGTCAACATTCAGAAAACTAAGATCATGGCATCTGGTCCAATCACTTCATGGCAAGTAGATGGGGAAACAATGGAAACAGTGACAGACTTCATTTTTGGGGGCTCCAAAATCACGGCAGATGGTGGCTGCAGCCATGAAATTAAAGGATGTGTGCTCCTTGGAAGAAAAGTTATGACCAACCTAGACAGCTTATTAAAAAGCAGAGACACTACTTTGCCAGCAAAGGTCTGTCTAGTCAAAACTATGGTTTTTCCAGTAGTCATGTATGGATGTGACAGTTGGACCATAAAAAAAGCTGAGCACCGAAGAACTGATGATTTTGAACTGTGTTGAGAGTTTCACTGCTTTTGAACTTGAGAGTCCCTCAGATAGCAAGGAGATCCAACCAGTCCATCCTAACGGAAAGCAGTCCTGAGTATTCACTGGAAGGACTGATGCTGAAGCTGAAACTCCAATACTTCGGCCACCTGATGCGAAGAGCTGACTCATTTGAAAAGACTCTGATGCTGGGAAAGATTGAAAGCAGGAGGATAAGGGGATGACAGAGGATGAGATGGTTGGGTGGCATCACGGACTCAATGGACATGAGTTTGAGTAAACTCCGGGAGTTGGTGATGGACAGGGAGGCCTGGCATGCTGCAGTCCATGGGGTCGCAAAGAGTTGGACACAACTGAGCTACTGAACTGAACTGAACACAGTCAAAGGCTTTGGCATAGTCGGTAAAGCAGAAGTAAATGTTTTTCTAGAACTCTCCTGCTTTTTCTATGATCCAACGCATGTAGGCAATTTGATCTCTGGTTCCTCTGCCATTTCTAATTCCTGAAGGGACAGCTATTTAACCGTCTATTTTCCACTTAACATAGTAGTGTGTAAGAATAATAACTGACTTCAATTTGAAATTATGTCCCTGTTGTTCTTTTTGTTTGTTGCAGTTCATACATATATAGGTGTAACATATGTGCACACACAGAGTATTTGGATGTGTATAATTTTGGACAACAAGCTCTTGTGGTTTAATTTGCATTTCCCTAATGACTAGTGGTGTTTAGAATCTATTTTTTTTCCAAGTAGCATCCAGAAAACATATTCAGATTGTGGATTCTCTGGTTTTGTGTAGTAACTCCATTCTAACATTTTAGTTCTTTTTTGAATCCATTCTTCTGCACTCTGCCGAGGCAGTTTAGCATCTCTGCTTCATTTACTATAGGCTGCCATTGTGTCCTTCCTTTAAAGATCCATCCCACTTGTGTAGTAGATTTGGCTCTAGGAGCTTCCCTGGTGGCTCAGAGGTAAAAATTTGCATGCCACTGTAGGCGTTGCAGATTAGATCGCTGGTCCAGGAAGATCCCACATGCTGAGAGCAGTTAAGCCCCTGTATCACAATTAGAGCTGATGCTCTAGACCACGGGGAGCCACACCTGCGGAACCCACGTACCACAGCTACTGAATCGCACACGCCCTAGAGCCCCTGCTCTGCTGCAGGAGAAGCCAGCGCAATGGGAGGCTCTCGTACCGCAGTTGACAAGTGGCCCCTGCTCTCTGCAACTAGAGAGAAAGTCTGCACCGCAATGAAGACTAGCACAGCTAAATATATATATATAGGTAAAATAATAAGAATTAATAACCTGGCTCTAGATTTCCTCCCCAGGACGCTCACTAACCTTACATTCTGCTTTCCTGGTTCCACACCGGTAAGATTCACAAGTGTTTTCCCATCCCCTGCTGTATACTAAAGCCTAAGTTATCTAATTTTCTCTGTGAATAACATCTTTCCACCCTGAGCAGGTCTGGTATATTTCCACTCAGATTGTACTCAGATTGGCCTTGTTATTGACCTGGAGGCGTTGAGTGGAGGCTGTGCAAATCCCAGAGACTTGCTGCAGCAAGTAAGCTGTAGATTTAAGGATACAGAGAATGTGTTAGGTGTAAACTGTGAGGCAGATGATAAGGCTACTTAATTTCCTGCATTTGTACAACAATACAAGTTTATGGTTGCTGTCCCAGCAAAATTTATTTTTTTATAATTTTATTTATTTTTGACTGCATTGGATCCTCTTTTGTCGCATGCAGGGTTTCTCTAGTTGTGGCAAGTGGGAGCTACACTCTAGTTGCATGCATAGGCTTCCCTTGTGGATCAGGGGCTCTAGGTGCTTGGGCTTCAATAGCTATGGCTCCTGGGCTCTCGTGCACAGGCTCACTAGTTGTGGCACATGGGCTTAGTTGCTCCCTGAGATGTGGGATCTTTCGAGACTAAGGATCAAACCTGTGTCTCCTTCATTGGCAGGTGGATTCTTTAGGACTGGGCCACCAGGGAAGCTGCCAGCAAAATTATTCCTAGAGCTTCGTTTTAATACTGAAAAATATGGTTTTGATCATAAATTGTATGGTCACCCTAGTGATAGAGAAGAGGGTAAGAAAGTTAATTTCATGATGTGAAGGAAAGTGTAAATGGAAGAAGAGAAATCCAAGGTCAGGTAGGTATAGAAGCATTAGCAAAGAGTCACAAACCACTGATGTTGTAATTCTTAAAACTTCACTGGGGCTATTTTCCAATGTCTGAGATTCCTAGTATGATTATTTGGTGAGGTTCCTTTCCCTCTCATTTCTATCTCAAACATTTACACTGGGAGGACTGTTTCTCTTATTCAAAGTAGAGAAAGTAAATCTCTCTTCTTAAACAAGAAGTCAATGAAATAAATACGGTCCTACCACAAAGGCTAAACTTGGGGCTATATATTAATATAGTAAAGATTTCATCTGTATATAATTTGCAATGATCTGCCAGAAGTTACTTCTAGAGACTTAATTGCCAGATTAATGCCCAGAAGTGAAAGTAAACAGTGCATGTAAATTTAATAAGAGCTAAGGACTGCAGTGATAACCCCAGGAGGCAAACATTTCAGAGTTTTACTATCTCATTTTCTAAATTAAGCTTATTACATGATAGAGTGGAATGGCAGAACACTGTTCTAAAAATAGGAAAATACCATAAGAGTATTTAATTCTTGAACTTGATGTAGTATAAAGATTACACGTGACGTTGCAGAAATGTATTCATACAGTGTCCTTGTCATGGTGGTTGTAGTCTTTAATTCTTATTTATTTTTTAAATAACTTTATTTGTTTACTGACTCTACTGGGTCTTCGTTTCTGCACGGGCTTTTCTCTAGTTGTGGCGGGCGAGGGCTGCTCTCTAGTTGTGGAGCGAGGACTTCTGACTGAGGTAGCTTCTCTGGTTGTGGAGCACACGCTCCAAAGTGTTCTGCCTTCAGTAACTTCAGCACGAGGTCTCAGCTGTGGCTCCCGGTCTCTAGAGCACGGGCTGACTAGTTGAGGCCCACGGGCTTGGTTGCTCTGCCGCATGTGGGATCTTCAAGGACCAAGGATCGAACCTGTGTCTCCTGCTTTGGCAGGTGGGTTCTTTACCACTGAGCCATCAAGGAAGCCCTGCTTCTTATTTTGACTCTTACTTTGATTCAGCAAAGTTACTATCTTTTCTTCAAAATGTACACTGTGGAAAGAATAGAAATTTCTTGACATGTCTTGTCCTTTAGAGGATCATAATTTACTGAGCAAAAAGGAGCTATGAAAAAATTGAGCAGACAGTAATTTTGTTTAGGAGAATGCTCTGGAGAGGAAGTTTTATCTTTTATATGTTTCCCACATCCCCTTCTGAGGGAGAATGCTATGCCAAGAGCCCCAGGCATAGCAAAGCAACTCTGGCTTTTTTCTTAAGCTTAAGTGGCCATGTTTTTAACCACTAAACCTTGTCATACAGACTCCAGCTGATTGTGCTAGAGAAGTGAGCCTCTGACTGAAAGCCACTTTACAGACCAGCTATCAGTCTAGTAGGTGGCTTGGCCTGAAAACTTCTCTTGACAGGAATGATAATGCTTGGACCAATTACAGTTGGAGGTTATGTGGGAGAGATACTAAGTGTGTGTTATACTGTTAAGAGAAATACACAATGAGACAGAAACTGAGTTACTAGGGATAAGTTAAACATTCATAGAGACTAATGAACTTCTGATCCTGAGGAGGAGAGAACCATGTTGGTGGCTGACTCAATAGAGTTGTATAAGTTCTTGAACAACTGTTTGGTTCCCAAACTGCATTCCAAACCTAGTTAGACTGCAGTTACTGATCACTGCCTAATAACTGAATTGAGGTTCCAGGGTTCCTAATTTCTACAAGTATTATTATACTATTCAAACTCCTCCCTCCTCCCCTATTTTTTTAAAAATCAAGTTATAATTTACCTGTAGTAAAGTGCACAATTCAGTCACTATTCTACAAAAACTTTGCTCCAATATAATTCTGTTCCTTCCTCCCTCCTTTGTGCTATTTTTTGTCATAGAAATATCTTTATATATTATAGGCCCTCAATACAGTTTGTATTATTGCTTTATCCAGTTGTATTTTGAATCATACAGGAGAAGGAAAGAATTAGAAACAAAAATATATTTGTACATGTATCTTATATTTATCTATGTAATTATCTTTACTGGTCTTTAATTCTTCAGGTTACTAGTTTTGCACTCCCTAATGACTGTAGTACTGAATTGGTCTGAAAGAGAATGGGAGGGAATGGAAAGAAGGAAGATGAGGACAAAATAGAAGTGGAGAGAAGAGAGGTAGAGATTTTGCTGTGCAGAATATGGAAGAGATTCTTTCTTATGCAATTAATACTTGGAAGATTCTTCTCTGTATCAGGAAATACACTCAGCACTGGCTATTCAGTCATAGACACACACTAGTAAATAGACATAGGCCCTGACCTGCAGGCTAATGGGGAAGGAAGAGAATAAAAAGGGAAGTCTTACCAGCCCATCAAACTACACATTAAATTTTATGTTGTGTATGGTTTGGGTCTATCTGAGGTAGGGTTTAGAAAAGACCTCTGTTATGGAATTTAGAAAGATGGTAATGATAACCCTATATGCAAAACAGAAAAAGAGACACAGAAGTACAGAACAGACTTTTGAACTCTGTGGGAGAAGGTGAGGGTGGGATGTTTCGAAAGAACAGCATGTATATTATCTATGGTGAAACAGATCACCAGCCCAGGTGGGATGCATGAGACAAGTGCTCGGGCCTGGTACACTGGGAAGACCCAGAGGAATCGGGTGGAGAGGGAGGTGGGAGGGGGGATCGGGATGGGGAATACGTGTAACTCTATGGCTGATTCATATCAATGTATGACAAAACCCACTGAAATGTTGTGAAGTAATTAGCCCCCAACTAAAAAAAAAAAAAAAAAAAAAAAGACCTCTTTGTGGATATGATCTTTAAACTGAGACCTGAAGGATAAGGAGCCAGCTTGGTGGTAGTGATGGGCCAGGGAGGTGAAGAGGAAAAGAGGGATCGGGACATTATAGACAGAAGGAGCAGTATTTGCAGAGGCTCTAAGACAGGAATGACCTTGACGTGTGTGAAAACAGATAGTCAGAGAGGGGACTTCCCTGGTGGTCCGGTGGCTAAGACTCCATGTTCCCAATGCAGGGGGCTCTGGTTAGATCCCTGATCAGGGAACTAGATCCCACATGCCACAACAAAGATTGAAGATCCTTTGTGCTGCAACCAAGACCCTGAACAGCTCAATAAATAAATATTTTTTTTTGGAAAAAGGCGACTAGAAAGCTGACTGTGTTTGAGGCATAGTGAGTGAAGTAGTGAGTAAGAAAGAAAAAATAGGCAGGGCCTTGATTATTTAGCACTTTGTATGTGATCCCAAGGAGTTCTGACATTATTTGAAACATAAGGGAAAGCCATTAAAGCAGAAGTAATAAACTGAAGGTCTTTCATGGCAAATAGATGGGGAAACAGTGGAAACAGTGGCTGACTTTATTTTTCTGGGCTCCAAAATCACTGCAGATGGTGATTGCAGCCTGAAATTAAAAGACACTTACTCCTTGGAAGGAAAGATGACCAACTTAGACAGCATATTAAAAAGCAGAGACATTACTTTACCAACAAAGGTCCATCTAGTCAAGGTTATGGTTTTTCCAGTGGTCATGTATGGATGTGAGAGTTGGACTATAAAGAAAGCTGAGTGCTGAAGAATTGATGCTTTTGAACTGTGATGTTGGAGAAGACTCTTGAGAGTCCCTTGGACTGCAAGGAGATCCAACCAGTCCATCCTAAAGGAGATCAGGCCTGGGTGTTCATTGGAAGGACTGATGCTGAAGCTGAAACTCCAATACTTTGGCCACATGATGGGAAGAGCTGACTCATTTAAAAAGACCCTGATGCTAGGAAGGATTGAGGGCAGGAGGAGAAGGGGATGACAGAGGATGAGATGGTTGGATGGCATCACCGATTTGATGGACATGAGTTTGGGTGGACTTCAGGAGTTGGTGATGGACAGGGAGGCCTGGTGTGCTGTGGTTCATGGGGTTGCAAAGAGTTGGACACGGCTGAGCGACTGAACTGAACTGAACTGAACTGGTAGTCTCTGTCTCAAGACATATCTTATATCCAGCACAATGTGTTGCCAGCACTTATTCTTAAAAATTTTTAATTTATTTTTATTTATTTTCTGGCTGCACTGGGTCATTGTTACTGCTCTTGGGCTTTCTGCTAGTTGTGGTGAGCATGAGCTCCTCTCTAGTTGAGGAGCACAGGTTTCTCATTGTGGTGCCTTCTCTTGTTGCAGAGCACAGGCTCTAGGGCGCTCACAGGCCCGGTAGTTGTGGTGCATGGGCTTAGCTTCCCCAAGGCACGTGGAATCATCCTGGACCAGAAATTGAACCCGTATCCCCTGCATTGGCCGGCAGATTCTTAACCACTGGACCAGCAGGGAAGTCTGCCAACACTTAATTTTAATTTCAAAGTAGGATGATTTTATATAAATGGTTAGATTTGCAGCTCCTCTTAAAAAAAAAAAAAAAACAACTTGAAGACCTCCCTATACCAAACCCCAAGTGTTTGCTGAAGGCTCAGTATAATTCAATTTTGGGGTTTTGCTGACAAGTATAATAAAGAAGTCAGAGGGGATTGCAGTTGAGCCTGTCTTTAAGAAAATGATTATAATGCTAAATCATATAGTCTAAGCTGGATAACATGGGAACTGAAGTCTAGAGGGGGCTGATGAATAGGACATGGTGCTTCAGTGGATTGCTCAAAGAATTATTGCTTTACGAAGTATGTTCACAAGTTAACCAGAAGAACAGGAGGTTGTATGGGAGAGTGAGGTGTTAAGGGCTATGATGGCAGGCATGGAAATTTCTGGTGAAAATAAGATCCAGGGTATAATCATGGGAGTGGATGACTGACATGGATAGAAGGGAAAGTCACCAGGCATGAGCCAGCCAGCCCCCTGAGAGATCAGAATAATGACAGGAACTGAGATGAAGAGAAAGACTTTAAATAAGATGCTGAAGTTTTCAGTGAATAGGAGAACGTGACAAGGAATCAGAGGATGACAGCCTTGATCACTCCTGACAGTCCTGAAGGGGGGCGGGAGGCTGATAGTTTAGGGAGCAAGGAAGGTAGGAGCCCCTTTCTGATCCTGACGTACACGGGTGCTTTAGTTATCTCAGGCCACTAAGACAAACTACCATTAACCGGGTGACGGAGTCAACAGACATTTATTACAATTTCTGAGGCTGCAAAGTCCAAGATCAAGACGCTGCCAGATTTGATTGCTGATGAGAGCCCTGTCCTGGCTGGCAGACTGCCGTCTTGTCTGCGTGCTCACATGGCAGGGAGAGAGGGGACTCTGTCCAGTTCTTTTCTTCCTCTTCCTATAAAGACATTAATCCCATCATCAGAACTCCACTGTCATGACCTTACCTAAACCTAATTACCTCCCAAAGATCTCATCTCCTAATACCATTGCACTGAGGGTTAGAATTTCAACAAAGAATTTTGGGGAGATGCAAACAGTCCATAACAATGGGTGTGTTAGAGAACTGGGATGAGTGAATTTAAAATCAGAAACCAAGGCTAGAAACTGCAGTGTTTTTGTGAGTGGTCCCATTCAATTTATTTTCCTTTTACTTTGGATTCTAGGAACATTCACTTTAATATCTAGTTGATTTTTTTTTAATGTAATTGCACCTTGTTAATATCCAACTTCCCCCAAACCTCTATTATAGACACACAGTCTTTGTGTCTATGATATTGTGGGAAATTAAGGGATGGGCAGAGAATCTAAGTATGCTTTTCTGTGCCTACTTCTACTGGCATAAGCAACATATCCAGTGAGTTCTCAGAGGTCACCAGCAGTAAAATAAGCAGGGTTCCTTGGTGGAGCTACTCTAGAAGAATGTTAAATTTTGGTTAATCTGCAGAAATCCTGGGGCAGGCACTATATTTCTCACACCAATGATTAGTAGGATAATGCTAAAATATTACTGAAAAGACATTTTCAGAAATCTAGAGAAGTTAGAGACACCCAGGTGAGTGATATCTGGGGTACAGAAAAAAGACTTCGGGGTGGAAACCAGGGGGAATGGACTAGTTATCTTCAACTAGGACAGTTAGAGTGGGAGCAGAAAGGAGGTAAGAGATATAGGACATTAGAAAAGCAAAGGAAGCAGATTTAGGCACATAATTGCCCATTGTCTTTTTTTCATTTATTAAATAAAGCTATTCAAAATCTAATACGTAGAGCTTCTGTTTTTACATGACAGAGTGATTAAAGAATTTGGTGGTAGTGTATCTTTTTTTTTTTTTTTTTTTTTCCCTAATATCATTTGTGTTTTTCCTTCACTGGAAATGTATAGGGATTTAGGTGATTTAGCTGATTGTCTTTGTGGGAGTCAGTCTTGTGGTTAAGTGTGCAGATGGAGCCAGCTGGCTGAGTTGAATCCCAGCACTACAGCTCAGCTCACCACTTCTTGGCTTGGTGACCTTGACTGCTGGCTTAACACTTTCTAAGTACTTCCTCTTTAAAACTGGGGTTAGTAACAGTGCCTGTCTCATAAAGTTGCTATGAGGATCAAAAGAGTTAATATATGAAATAAAGTATTTAGGACAGGGCCTGGCACATAGTAAGCAAGATCTAAGTGTATTTACTCTCTACGGGTACAGTAGTCAGATAATATGTTCCTTGCAGGAAATCCTTATAATATGTGCTATTAGGGATACAGCATACTCTATCTTGATCTTTAAAGATGATGATATATGCATAAGGTAAAAAAAAAAAAAACACCTGTCTTATATGGTAGCCACTAGCTAGTTGTGACCATTTCAGTTCAGTTCAGTTGCTCAGTCGTGTCCGACTCTTTGCGACCCCATGAACCACAGCACACCAGGCCTCCCTGTCCATCACCAACTCCCGGAGTCCACCCAAACCCATGTCCATCGAGTTGGTGATGCCATTCAACCATCTCATCCTCTGTCATACCCTTATCCTCCTGCCCTCAATCTTTCCCAGCATCAGGGTCTTTTCAAATAAGTTAGCTCTTCGCATCAGGTGGCCAAAGTATTGGAGTTTCAGCTTCAACATCAGTCCTTTCAGTGAACACCCAGGCCTGATCTCCTTTAGGATGGACTGGTTGGATCTCCTTGCAGTCGAAGGGACTCTCAAGAGTCTTTTCCAACACCACAGTTCAAAAGCATCAATTCTTCAGCACTCAGCTTTCTTTATAGCCCACCTCTCACATCTACATGACCACTGGAAAAACCATAACCTTGACTAGACGGACCTTTGTTGACAAAGTGATGTCTCTGCTTTATAGTATGCTGTGTAGGTTGGTCATAACTTTCCTTCCAAGGAGTTAAGTGTTTTTTAATTTCATGGCTGCAATCACCATCTGCAGTGATTTTGGAACCCAGAAAAATAAAGTTAGCCAATGTGACCATTTAAACAAATTAAAATTAATAAAAATTCAGTTCCTCTGTTACATTAGCTACATCTCAAGCACACAATAGCCACATGTGGCTATTACCTATGAAATTGGATCGTGTGATATAGAACATTTCTGTCATTGCAAAATGTTCTATTAGAGCTGGTAGATAGTGAAACGTCCCTCCCATTCCTACCACAATCCCTCCACCCAGGGGCCATCCCTGTTACAGATTTCTTGCACAACTTTTCATGACTCAGACACAACTTTGTTACACAAATATAATTTACACTGTCCTGTGACTTTTTTGTTTTAAAATACACTAACTATTGTTTTTTTTTTTACGGATATATAATTGACATAGCATTTTTTAGTTTTAGGTGTACACTATAATGCTTTAATATATGCATACTCTATTGCAAAACGATTACCACAGTTAAGTTTAGTATGTCAGCTCCCTACATTTAATCATAGATTTAGAGCATCTGATATTTAGCTTAGGAAGCAACTGTGACAACTTGAAAACACAATTCAAATATAAGGAATACACATTTCAATATATTTGGGAGCAGGTGTAAGAATGGGCTACTTCAAATTTCTTTCTTGTGTGGTACATGCTACCTACACTGCTCTGAGTTAAGCGAGTTGAATGGATCATCTCCCATCAGCATGCTCCGTAATCCTGCAGCTCGCATCCCCGAAAGACAGAGATCTCTTGCGCTGTGGGAAAACCTCGTGTAAATATTGGGGGATCACCGTAAAGACTTATCCTAAAGGGTCGGGAGGGCCGCCCGCGGCCCCTTCTTGGTTGCTGAGGACCCGACCCGAAGGTTGGCTTGCGCGGCGCCCCCTCTAGCCGGAGGAGCTTGGATCCCGCCGTCCGCCCGCCCGCGGAGAGCGGCGCCCCCTGTCGTCCAGTAGAGGAGGCGGCGCCGGCTCCCGGGAGGCCGGGAACATGGCGGGGCAGCCTGCGGCCCCGGCCACACCGCCGCCCAGCCGGGACCGAGCAGCGCCCAACGTGGTGGCGCGGATCTCGCAGTGGGCCGACGACCACCTGCGCCTCGTCCGGGTACTGCAGGCCGGGCGGTGGTGGGCGCGGGCCGCGCAGCGCCGGGCTGAGGGAGACGCGTCCTGGGGGAGGCCCGGGCAGCGGCGGAGGGCCGCCGGGTCGGGGCAGCGTGTGCGGGGCCGCGGGGGGCGCGCGGCCTGGCGGGGCTGCCTCGGCCCCATCACTGCCCTGACTGCGCTGGGCCCCGGGATGCCTCCGAGGGGAAGCCGCAGCCCGGCGCGGGCCGCCAGCGGGGCCATTGGCGCAGTTGGGGAGGGGCGGGCAGTTTGAAAAGGCGGGGCATCGCAGGCGACCAGGGGAGAGAAGATTGCGACCAAGACCTGGTGGTGGTTTCTTTCTTTATAACAAAGAGTCAAGGGGGCTGCCTGCTTCGTGGATAGTGTGGGAATTGCTGAAATGGAGGAGCTGGGATAAATGATTTGTTGGGGAAATCTACAGAGCTTTTTGCAAGGTGAAATTGAAGATGCCAGTTAGACTTCTAAATGGAGATGTGTGAACCTGAAGGTGGTCCTTAGCCTTCTCAGCATAGCTCAGGTGTTCTAGGCAACTGGATACAGGAGTCATGTCTTAAAGGGAGATCAGAACGGGAATCTGGGAGTGGGCTGCGTAAACATTAAGTATTTAAAGTGTAAATAAACCTTATGGTATTTAAGAATTACTGTAGAAAACTTCTAGTATTCAAAGCTTGGGTGACGTTTTGGAGCGAGTCAGAAAAGCTCCGGAAAAAGCTCTAGGACTGAGACCTGAGGGCCTCTCTAACATTTAGAATTCGGAGAGTGAAAAGGTCAGCAAAGACTCGGACGGAACAGACAGAGGGGAAAAGGAATATTAGGAAAACCAAGTGTGCTAGAAGCCAAGTGAAGAGAATGGTTTCAGATGCAAGAATTCTGCTGGGAAGTTGAGTAGGCTCATCAGCTTTGCAAATACTTGGCGGCCAAAGTGCCAGGACCATGTCTATTTTTCCTCACCAGGACTGCAGCTCGGTGCTGAGGCTGAATGAAGCTCTCTCACCAGCAGCTCAGCCCTGAGAACAGTGCTACATAAATATAAATTAACGAATTGTGTACATATATGTGTGTGTATACATATGTCTGTGTATGTGTACACAGAAACACGGATTTTAATTGACAAGGCCTTAGTTCTTCCAATTAAGCAGGAAGAGATGCATTGGTTAATTTCAAATAAAAAAATAACCTCATAAGGATTGGGAGAGGAAACAGTATTTAAATTAGTGCATGGATGTTTTATTCCAAATAATCCAATCACAGAATGTACTCTTGTATATATTTTCATCTCTAACATGCTTAGTTGTATTTATTGAAGGAAAGCATGTTAGATTACCACTGTTGGTGAGGGAGTTGCAGGATCCTTGTTAATTAAACTCCTTTAGATCGATTTCAGTTTAAATGAAACACTTGAAAAAGATCGCTATGATTTTCCCGACTGCCCCATCTGTTTCCCAAGTGCTGTGTTTTATGGTATTGGTAATAAAGTTTTCTACTAAATACTTTAATTCCACTTGCAGACTTAGGGTTATGGAGTTCCTATGGGCCTTGCACAAAAAGTATTAATATTAGACTGATTCATTCAAGGGACTCATGGTTAAAGCAATACAATCAATAGAAAACAGTACAGTATTATGTATATAATTACTGTGTGTACCAGATTGGGAGAAAAAGGGGAAGATTGACGGGCTGGTGGGCAGTTGGTTTTTTTGGAAGAAGTGGGCCTTTAGTTGAAGGATATGCCTTATTTGAGCAGTTAGGTATAAGGGATGACTTTTTTTCCTGCCTTCTATTTAGTACTTTCAGTATTGTGAATAATAATTAGCATTAATCATAAAATCTCTTTCTGAAGAACATCAGCACTGTAATGGCCGTGGCTGGAGTAATGTTACTTCTAAGAAGTGTTCGACTGGTAAGTTTAAAAATTAAGACATTATGATAAGCGCTAGACAGTTAATTTCTTTCACTTCAGATGATTTTTATTTCAACATGGGTATCATTTTGTTATTCATAATAGAAGCTTTTAAATAACAGTTCAGAACAGTGAACGTACTTTAAGATGTTGGTTTAAAAGTAACACATCCACAGGGTTTTATGGAAAGTAATTGCACAATCTGTCTTTCTATAATGACTTTTCTTCAAGCTTGAAGTAAATAATCACCAAATTTTCATTTCAGATGTTGAAGAATATCTCAAAAGTGTTTTCTGTAGCGGTTTTAGGTTTAAACTGAAATTGAATTATGTCCGTTTGAACTAAATAATTTATGCTTATGTAGTGTGGTTTTTCCCTTGCCCTTTCAAAAGTATTTTAACAACAGACATTTTGGGAATTTATTTGATAATTCAGGATTTACAAGTACTTTTTAATATATCTGAGTGTTGTCATAGGATGTCATTTCAGTGTCATGTTATGAACTGGAATAGATATACTGCTCCTGTATATATTTATTTCCTATACTTATCTCTATATTGTTTTGTATTATCATTGACTACACCTCGTGACCATACAACATCATTTCCAACTGTTGCCTTTACACCCAGACTCCAATTTGTCTTTTTTTCCTTCTTTTTTTTTTTTTAATGCCTTGAACTCACTTTTTTTAAGCTGAGATGTAATTGTCCTACAGTGCTGCCTAGGTTTAAGGTGTCCCATATAATGATTTGACTTACATACCTCAAGAAATGATTACCCCAGTAATTTCAGTGAACATCCATCATCTCATATAGATACAAAATTAAATAAACAGAAAACAATTTTTTTCCTTGTGATGAGAAGTCTTAGGATTTACTTTCATGTATAACATACAGTAGTGTTACTTATATTACTCATGTTGTACATTACACCCCTAGTATTTATTTATCTTATAACTGGAAGTTTGTACCTTCCAATTTCTCCCTTCCTCCATCTCCTACCTCTCATAACTGCAAATCTGATCTCTTTTTTTATGAGTTTGTTTTTGAAGTAAAATTGACCTACAACACTATGTTACTTCCTGTTACACAACAGGATTTGATATTTCTATACATGTCAAAATGATCACCACAGTATGTCACTCTACAGAGATTCTGCATAATTACTGACTGCATTTCCCATGCTGTACGCTTCCTACCTGTGACTCACTTATTTTATAACTAGTCCCATAAAGACTTTGTAGTGTACTTGCTCAGAGCAGGAATACTTTCCTCCATAATCACGTTAATATTTTCACATCTAATAAATTTAACATTTTTGTAGTAATTTCTAAAATCCAGTGAACATTCATATTTATCTCCTGAAAATATCCTTTGTAGCTGTTTTTTTCTCTCAGTCTAAGTTTCAGTCAAGGATCATGCACTGTATTTAGTTGTCATGTCTCTTTGGTCTCCTTTAATCTGGACTCTTACACCCACTTTAGTTCTTGTCTCTCAAGACACTGTGGTTTTAAAGAGGCCGAGTTAGTCTTAGAGACTCTCCCACAGTCTGGATTTGTGTTTCCTCTGTAGATTTAGTGTGAACAAGAAGGTGATGGAGTATGCTGCTTCCTGTTGTGCTGCATCAGGAGACTCACAGTGTCTGTCTGTCCTAGAACATTGTCACATCTCACACAATTAATAACCTCTTGGCATCATTTACTATCCAGACAATATTAAGGCTTCTTTGATTGTCTCAATGGTGTCCTTAAAAAAAAAAAAAAAAAAAGATGATCTGTTCATAGCAGGATTCTAATGGTCCATATTTTGTATTTGTTTGTTATATCTGTCTCATTTATAACAGTCTATACCCCCACTCCCTTTTTTTTTCCCCGTAAGCCATTTAACTTTTTAGAATAACCAAGTCATTTATCCCTTTATTAATGTTCCATATTCTGGATTTGTCTGCTATAATGTTTTTTCTTGTTTGGAAAAATTTTTTTAAATGTTTAGACCAACTTTACTGTCCTAGGAAGTTGGTTACTAATTTATCCTTCTGCCTGTATGAGGCTCTCACCCAGCCATGCATGTGAATTAAGCTTGTTTCTATAGTACTGTTAATATGAAAGACACAGGTATAAAATGTTGAGTAACTCCAAGGTGTTAGGTATTTAAATAAATTTCTAATGTTGGCCTTTTTGGAGGGGCGTTTTTCTCCTATGAGATTGAAAAATAAGGGGAAAAACCTTGTTGATTAGTAGTCTAACTTAAATCGCCTCAGTTTTGGCTAGGTTCTCCCAGCAGTTGCTGCTGTTGCTGTTTAGTTGCTAAATTGTGCCCAGCTCTTTGCGACCCCATGGACTGTAGCCTGCAAGGCTCCTGTGGCATTTCCCAGGCAAGAATACTGGAGTGGGTTGCCGTTTCCTTCTCCATCTCCCAGAGTACCTGTATGAATAGATGGTGATTTATAGAATGAGATAGTAACTTAAGCAGTAAGATAGTAAGCTAGCCAGATTTGTGTAGTGCCAGGCACAGCTGTATACTCACTGCTTCTTGATAAACTGTGTCACATTTTAAGGATGTGAGCTTTTTTAAAAGTGAGGAGTCTGTTTAATGTTCTCTATGTAGTAGCCTCAAATAGTAAAATAATGCCTAAAGGTTTCTAAATAATGTGCTTATAAACACTTCTGTTAAGTCTTTTAAAAATATTAATATAAAATTAAGAACCAAATTAAAATGTTCAGTGGTTATCATGTCTTCTTTGAAATGTTTAGAGAATATAACATGCTTAATTTTAAAATGAAAATAGTAATAAAATGTTATACTTTTCTCCTTGTAAATAAACAGACATCAAAATTCACACATTCTTCAGATATTCCAGTAGAATTTATAAGAAAGAATGTTAAACTACGAGGACGACTGCGCCGAATAACTGAGAATGGTTTAGAGATTGAACATATTCCCATTACTTTACCTGTTATATCTTCATGGAGAAGTAAGTAAGGTACAAAAATAATAGCACTAAATAACTATTTTAAAGTTCCTTTATTAGAAGTTATTTTTAAAATAGCAAAAAAATGTCATTTTAACTTTTAATAACTCTCCATTGTCTATGAGAGAAAGTTCAAACTCAACTTATGCAAACAAACAATTTATTTATTATTTTATTTATTTATTTAAATTGGAGGCTAATTACTTTACAAAATTGTAAAGTATTGCCATATATTCACATGAATCAGCCATGGGTGTACATGTGTTCCCCATCCTGAACCTCCCTCCTACCTCCCTCCTTATCCTATCCCTCAGGGTCATCCCAGTGCACCAGCCCGGAGCACCCTGTCTCATGCATTGAACCTGGACTGGCGATCTGTTTCACACATGATAATATATATGTTTCAATGCTATTCTCTCAAATCATCCCACCCTCGCCTTCTCCCACAGAGTCCAAAAGTCTGTTTGGTACATCTGTGTCTCTTTTACTGTCTCACATATAGGGTCATTGTTACCATCTTTCTAAATTCAATATAGTATTCAATACAGTATTGAATTGGTGTATTGGTGTTTTTCTTTCTGACTTACTTCACTCTGTATAATAGGCTCCTGTTTCATCTACCTCATTAGAACTGATTCAAATGCATTGTTTTTAATAGCTGAGTAATATTCCATGCAATTAAAAGATGCTTGCTCCTTGGAAGGAAATTTATGACCAACCTAAACAGCATATTAAAGAGCAGAGACATTACTTTACCAGCAAAGGTCCGTCTACTCAAGGCTATGGTTTTTCCAGTAGTCATTATGGATGTGAGAGTTGGCCTATAAAGAAAGCTAAGTGCTGAAAAATTGATGCTTTTGAACAGTGGTGTTGGAGAAGACTCTTGAGAGTCCCTTGGACTGCAAGGAGATCCAACCAGTCCATCCTAAAGGAGACCAGTCCTGGGTGTTCATTGGAAGGACTGATGCTGAAGCTGAAACTCCAATACTTTGGCCACCTGATGACTCATTTGAAAAGACCCTGATGCTGGGAAAGATTGAAGGCAGGAGGAGAAGGGGACGACAGAGGATGAGATGGTTGGATGGCATCACCAACTCAATAGACATTTGGGTGGACTCCGGGAGTTGGTGATGGACAGGGAGGTCTGGTGTGCTCTGGTTCATGGGATCGCAAAGAGTCCGACACGACTCAGCGACTGAACTGAACTGAACTGAATATTCCATTGTGTATATGTACCACAGCTTTCTTATCCATTCATTTGCTGATGGGCATCTAGGTTGCTTCCATGTCCTGGCTATTGTAAACAGTGCTGCGATGAACATTGGGGTATACGTGTCTCTTTCAATTCTGGTTTCCTTGGTGTGTATGCCCAGGAATGGGATTGCTGGGTCATATGGCAGTTCTATTTCCAGCTTTTTAAGCAATCTCCACACTGTTCTCCATAGTGGCTGTACTAGTTTGCATTCCCACCAACAGTGTAAGAGGGTTCCCTTTTCTCCACACCCTCTCCAGCATTTATTGCTTGTAGACTTTGTGATAGCAGCCATCCTGACTGGCATGTAATGGTACCTCATTGTGGTTTTGATTTGCATTTCTCTGATAATGAGTGATGTTGAGCATCTTTTCATGTGTTTGTTAGCCATCTGTATGTCTTCTTTGGAGAAATGTCTGTTTAGTTCTTTGGCCCATTTTTTGATTGGGTCATTTATTTTTCTGGAATTGAGCTGCAGGAGTTGCTTGTATATTTTTGAGATTAATTCTTTGTTGCTTCATTTGCTATTATTTTCTCCCATTCTGAAGACTGTCTTTTCACCTTGCATATGGTTTCCTTCATTGTGCAAAAGCTTTTAAGTTTCATTAGGTCCCATTTGTTTATTTTTGCTTTTATTTCCATTATTCTGGGAGGTGGGATGATCCTGCTGTGATTTATGTCGGAGAGTGTGTTGCCTATGTTTTCCTCTAGGAGTTATATAGTTTCTGGTCTTTTTTAGATCTTTAATCCATTTTGAGTTTATTTTTGTGTATGGTGTTAGAAAGTGTTCTAGTTTCATTCTTTTACAAGTGGTTGACCAGTTTCCCAGCACCACTTGTTAAAGAGATTGCCTTTTCTCCATTGTATATCCTTGCCTCCTTTGTCAAAGATAAGGTGTCTATAGGTGTGCGGATTTATCTCTGGGCTTTCTGTTTTGTTCCATTGATCTATATTTCTGTCTTTGTACCAGTACCACACTGTCTTGATGACTGTAGCTTGGTAGTATAGCCTGAAGTCAGGCAGATTGATTCCTCCAGTTCCATTCTTCTTTCTCAAGATTGCTTTGGCTATTCGAGGTTTTTTTTAATTTCCATACAAATTGTGAAATTATTTGTTCTAGTCTCTGAAAAACACTGTTGGTAGCTTGATAGGGATTGCACTGAATCTATAGATTGCTTTGGATAGTATACTCATTTTCACTATATTGATTCTTCCAATCCATGAACATGGTATATTTCTCCATCTATATGTGTCATCTTTGATTTCTTTCATCAGTGTTTTATAGTTTCCTATATGTAGGTCTTTTGTTTCTTTACGTAGCTTTATTCCTAAGTATTTTATTTTTTTCGCTGCAATGGTGAATGGAATTGTTTCTTTAATTTCTCTTTCTGTTTTCTCATTGTTAGTGTATAGGAATGTAAGGGGTTTCTGTGTGTTAATTTTATATCCTGCAACTTTACTATATTCATTGATTAGCTCTAGTAATTTTCTGGTGGAGTCTTTAGGGTTTTCTATGTAGAGGATCATGTCATCTGCAAACAGTGAGAGTTTTACCGCTTTTCCAATCTGGATTCCTTTTATTTCTTTTTCTTCTCTGATTGCTGTGGCTAAAACTTCCAAAACTATGTTGAATAGTAGTGGTGAGAGTGGGCATCCTTGTCTTGTTCCTGACTTTAGGGGAAATGCTTTCAATTTTTCCCCATTGAGGATAATGTTTGCTGTGGGTTTGTTATATATGGCTTTTATTATACTGAGGTATGTTCCTTCTATGCCTTCTTTCTGGAGGGTTTTTTAAATCATAAATGGATGTTGAATTTTGTCAAAGGCTTTCTCTGCATCTATTGACATAATCATGTGGTTTTTATCTTTCAATTTGTTAATGTGGTGTATCACATTGATTTGCAAATATTGAAGAACCCTTGCATCCCTGGGATAAAGCCCACTTGGTCATGATGTATGATGTTTTTAATATGTTGTTGGATTCTGTTTGCTAGAATTTTGCTAAGGATTTTTGCATCTATGTTCATCAGTGATATTGGCCTTTAGTTTTCTTTTTTTGTGGCATCTTTGTCTGGTTTTGATATTAGGGTGATGGTGGCCTTATAGAATGAATTTGGAAGTTTACCTTCCTCTGCAATTTTCTGGAAGACTTTGAGTAGGATAGGTGTTAGTGCTTCTCTAAATTTTTGGTAGAATTCAGCTGTGAAGCCATCTGGTCCTGGGCTTTTGTTTGCTGGAAGATTTCTAATTACACTTTTTATTTCTATGCTTATGATGGGTCTGTTAAGATTTTCTATTTCTTCCTGGTTCAGTTTTGGAAAGTTATACTTTTCTAAGAATTTGTCCATTTCTTCCAGGTTGTCCATTTTATTGGCATATAGTTGCTGATAGTGAGTCTCTTATGAGCCTTTGTATTTCTGCATTGTCTCTTGTGATTGCTCCATTTTCATTTCTAATTTTGTTGATTTGATTCTTCTCCCTTTTTTTCTTGATGAATCTGGCTAATGGTTTGTCTATTTTGTTTATCTTCTCAAAGAACCAGCTTTTAGCTTTGTTGATTTTGGCTATGGTCTCCTTTGTTTCTTTTGCATTTATTTCTCCCCTAATTTTTATGATTTCTTTCCTTCTACTAACCCTGAGGTGCTTCATTTCTTCTTTTTCTAGTTGCTCTAGGTGTAGAGTTAGGTTATTTATTTGATTTTTCTCCTGTTTCTTGAGGTAGGCTTGTATTGCTATGAACCTTCCCCTTAGCACTGCTTTTACTGAATCCCAAAGGTTTTGGGTTGTTGTGTTTTCATTTTCATTCGTTTCTATGCATATTTTGATTTCTTCTGTGATTTGTTGGTTATTCAGAAGTGTGTTGTTTAGCCTCCATATGTTTGTATTTTAATAGTTTTTTTTTTTTTTTTCCTGTAGTTTATATCTAATCTTACCGCATTGTGATCAGAAAAGATGCTTGAGATTATTTCAATTTTTTTGAATTTACCAAGGCTAGATTTATGGCCTAGGATGTGATCAGTCCTCGAAAAGGTTCTGTGTGCACTTGAGAAAAAGATGAAATTCATTGTTTTGGGGTGAAATGTCCTATAGATATAAATTAGGTCTAACTGGTCCATTATATCATTTAAAGTTTGTGTTTCCTTGCTAATTTTCTGTTTATTTGATCTATCCATAGTTGTGAGTAGGCTATTAAAGTCTCCCACTATTACTGTGTTACTATTAATTTCCTCTTTCATACTCATTAGCGTTTGCCTTACATATTGCAGTGCTCCTATGTTGGGTGCATATATATTTATAATTGTTATATCTTCTTCTTGGATTGGTCCTTTGATCATTATGTAGTGTCCTCCTTTGTCTGTTTTCACAGCCTTTATTTCAAAGTCTATTTTATCTGATATGAGTATTGCTACTCCTGCTTTCTTTTGGTCTCCATTTGCGTGAAATATCTTTTTCCAGCCCTTCACTTTCAGTCTGTATGTGTCCCTTGTTTTGAGGTGGGTCTCTTGTAGACAGCATATATAGGAGTCTTATTTTTGTATCCATTCAGGCAGTCTTTGTCTTTTGGTTGGGGCATTCAACCCATTTACACATAAGGTAATTATTGATAAGTATGATCCTATTGCCATTTACTTTGTTGTATTGGGTTTGAGTTTATACATCCTTTCTGTGTTTCCTGTCTAGAGAAGATCCTTTAGCATTTGTTGAAGAGCTGGTTTGGTGGTGCTGAATTCTGAGCTTTTGCTTGTCTGTAAAGATTTTGAATTCTCCTTCATATTTGAATGAGATCCTTGCTGGGTACAGTAATCTGGGTTGTAGGTTTTTCTCTTTCATCACTTTAAGTATGTCCTGCCATTCCCTTCTGGCCTGAAAAGTTTCTTTTGAAAGATCAGCTGTTATCCTTATGGGGATCCCCTTGTGGGTTAATTGTTGTTTTTCCCTTGCTGCTTTTAATATTTGTTCTTTGTGTTTGATCTTCATTAATTTGATTAATATGTGTCTTTTGGATGAGCTCTTGTCGATTAATGTTCCCTGGAGTCAGGAGTTTTCTGGTGTTCTCAAATTTTGGATTTAAGCCTCCTGCCTCTGGCTTTCAATCTTATTCTTACAATAGCCTCAAGACTTCTCCATCCATACTGCACAGATGATAAAACATCTAGGTTAATGGTGAAAAGATTCTCCACAGTAAGGGACACCCAGAGAGGTTCCCAGAGTTTCATGGAGAAGAGAAGAGGGGGGAGGGAGATATAGGTGACCAGGAGGAGAAGAGGGGGAATCAAAAGGGGATGGAGCAGTCTGGCCAGTAATCAATTCCCTATTTGCTCTCCACAGCCTAGAACACCCAAAGAGGTTCACGGAGTTCCGTAGCGAAGAGAAGAGGGAGGAAGGAGACAGAGGGGACCAGGAGGAGAGGAGGGGGAATCAAAAGGAGAGAGACAGATCCAGCCAGTGATCAGTTCCCTAAGTGTTCTCCACAGCCTGGAACACCCAGAGATTCACTGAGTTAAGGAGAGAAGAGAAGGGGGAGCGAGGAGATAGAGGTGACCCGGGGGAGTCAAAAGGGAGAGAGCAATCAAGCCAGTCATCACACTCCTAAGTAAAAATGGGTACTGAAGATTGAATTCTTAAAGGTACAAAATTGATAACAAATGCCAAAAAGCAAAGATTAAAAATCTAGAGTAGAGGTTAGACACTCAAAAAGTACAGTATTAAAAAGACAAAACAAAATCGCAAAAGTTATAAAAATATGTATATATGAAGTTTGCTTTAAAAATAGGGTCTTTTTTTTTTGCAGGGTAATAGTAGGTTTTAAAAATGAAAATTAAAGGAGTAATAAAAGAACTTAAATATTAAAAAATGATAATAGTAGAATATATCTAGGAATTTCTCTGGAGCTGTTGAGGGCAATGGGGTCAGTTCAGTTTCAGATAGGTCCTTGTTCCAGCTTATACTACTTCTCAAGGTCTATAGGTCGCTTCTAATGTAGCCAGTGCTAACTACAGGGCTTTAATCTGCTGCACCTGTCACTTCCAAAGCAGTTCCCTCTTCTTTGTTTATTTTGGCTTCCCCTGTTTGCAAGTCTCTTCAGTATCTAACTTCCGCCCTGACACAAGGGGGCTACGGTGGTCACTTATTTAGGCTCACATGTTCAGTTGTGCTGTGGGGAGGGAGGACTACTGCAGACAAACATCACTGGCGTGTGTGGGGAGCGCTCGCAGTGTCCGGGCCGCACTGGGTTTGCCCCCACTCACGGCGTGTGTGCTTTCCCGGTCTACACTGCTCAGGCTCCAGGTTGCTCTGCAGGGAACTGTCTAAAGCAGGCCCTGGGTTGCGTGCACTTCCCAGGTCTAAGCCCCTCAGGTTCAGGTTCTCGGGTGCTCCACAAAGGCGCAGGCTCAGCTGGGCCAGCGTTTTGTGCCCTGCCCAGGTCCGAGCAGCTCAGGCAGCCAGGTGCTTGGCCAGCGCACACTCCCCAGGTGGGCCGTGCATCTCATCACCTCCCCCTCCACCCCACCCCCCACCCCATCCCAGCCGCTCGATTTCCTGGGTTTTTTCCTGGGTGCGCAGTGGGAGCGCCATCTCAGGTGTGGTGTGTGTCTCCTTTGTGGAGCTGATGTCTGGCTGCGACCCCCCCGGCGGATGTCTAGTGTCCAGGATCCCAGAAAGACTTGGTTAGCAGCTGGGAGCCTGCTCGCAGTTTGGTAGAGGATGCCGTCTTCTGGCTCTGGCTGGCGCCCGCCTGCCTCCCTGCCTCCGCCAGGGCTGGGCCGGTCCACTGCCGGCTAGCTCTCCTCTGGTATTTGCCCAGTGCTCTGCTCTGCGAGCGGCCCAGCAGTGCCTTGGGTTAGAGCTTTTTCTGGGAAAGTTCTCTCTCTCGCTCTCCTCTTTTTTTTTTCCTCTCTCTGGCTATCCCATGGTTTAAGTTGCTATCTCACGTTAGCTCCCTGAGATTGCCCTCAGGGCATTCAGGCCCAGTCCTCACCCTAAGCAATGCAGCCCGCGCCTCCCTGTTCAGCCCCCGCTTGCTGGTGGTGGACGCAAGCATCTGGGCTACTTCTCCGTTGGGAGTTGCGGTTAGGGGCGTCATCTGTGGGTTTTATTTATTTATTTTTTTCCTCCCAGTTATGTTGCCCTCTGAGATTCCAAAACTCTTGACAGCCGATGAGAGGGTTTCCTGGTGTTTGGGAAATTCTCCTCCCCAGGACGGGTCTCTGTCCCTAACTCTTTTGTCTCTCTTTTTATCTTTTATATTTTGTCCTACCTCCTTTGCGAAGACAATGGATTGCCTTTCTGGATGCCTGGTGTCCTCTGCCAATATTCAGAAGTTGTTTTGTGGTATTTACTCAGTGTTCAAATGATCTTTTGATGAATTTGTGGGGGAGAAAGTGGTCTCCCCGTCCTGTTCCTCCGCCATCTTAGGACCACCCCCCACAAACAAACTATTTAATTAGGTTCCAGATTTCTTTTCTTCCTTCCCTCCTTTTTTCACTTAGTTACTCAGGCATTCAAACATTTATTCCATAAATACTGAACACATATTATGTTCTAGGTCCCAGCTAGCTGTACATGTTGAGTGAAACAAACAAGACCACTCTACCGCTTGGAACTTATAGTTCAGGTGGAAGATGGGCAACAAAAAAATGAAAAATTGTCCTAAAGGCTGTGAAGAAAAGAATCAGGGTGTAGGATGAGCATTACTGCAGCTTCTATGAAGAGGGAATCCACATATGTGGTGGTCAGAGAAGGCCTCATCAGAGGCCTGGAGAATGGGAAGGAGCTGGCTAGGAAGAACATGCGTGGGGATGAGCCCGGGTCTTTTGGTAAGGCACGTGAAAGCTCATGTGGCTGCAGCATACGGAAGAAGGGGACAGGAGACACCAAAGAGGTTGGAGAATTGGGCAGAGTCCAGAGCTTGCTGCTACAATCCCCCTTTCTCCCTGCTTCTCAGCAAAGACCACAAACAGCCACACAGACCTTCCTGCTGCTTCCTAAGTTCCATGCTTGGGCATAGATCTTTGTCCAGAGTGCCTGAGCGTCTGTGGATTCTTTTTGTTTGATTTTTCTTTTTCTTTACTACGTGGCATGTGTCATCTTAGTTCCCCAACCAGGGATTGAACCTATACCCCTCCACTGCAAGCATGGAGTCTTAGCCACTGGGCCACCAGGGAAGTCCCAATCTGTGGATTCTTTAGGATCTAGCTCAAACGTCAGCTCTTCTGTGAAGCTCTCCTTAACTCCCAAGCAGAACTGGCCTCTTTCTTTCCTATGCCCCAAGCAATTTATACATACTGCAATTACAGTACTAAAACACATTTTCCTGTAATTAATGTATCTAGGTTTATATCCTTCTATTGAACTGTGAGCCCCAAGTGGGCAGGGAACTTTTCTTATCTAATTATTCACAGTCCCTGGAAAAATAATTTTTAGCCAACAGAGACTTGGCAAAATTGTCAAATGATTTAATTGAGTCATATTTAAAGATCTCCTTAATATTATTTTAATGTTTTAAATAAAGTACCTTCTTTACCCTGAGATGAATGACTGTCACTGTTCAATTGACATATGGCTATAAAGGAATAAGATTGATTTTTTTTCCCTCAAGCACACCTGACATGATTGATTTTATTTCTTAACAAATCAAGCAGAACTTCCACAATTTGAATGACTATTGTTCCCTAAAGAAAGATTACTTGGGATGTTTATTTGTTGGCCATTTCAGCTCTAAGCATGGTTTATACTTCTCAGTTGTTGTAATAATGCAGTAGTAATTTAAATCTCTCCTGTCGGAAATAGTGATGATTTTTTAGTGCTTAGACAGCAAGGCCATCACTTGTGATTGTCCAGGTGGTACACTGCACAACTCCAGGGCTGGTATCTACCAGGCATCTGTCCTGAAAGGTATGCAATGCCACAGCACTCTAATTGCTATATATACATATTATTATTAATGTATTATTAGTATATACATCAAATAATAATGTTTATCAACTTGGTACAATCAAAAATTTAAAGCTAAAAGGAAACTTACTTCCCCTACTTATTTTAATATTTTCTATAGAAGTTAAAGGCCATGTATGCAGCCATCTCCCTAACAGTTGATGGAATTAAAGATAGAAAACAGATTCTTTGCTACCCAGTCTATAACTTTGTGTATAGAGTTGCAAAAATGAAAGAAACAGACACACCGACAGATGCTAACCAGTACAAATGTAGTGATAGTGTTAGTACTTTTTGTAACTGACATACATTGTTCATTTAAAAAAATATTTATTTATTTGGCTACATCAAGTCTTAGTTGCAGCATGCGGACTCTAGTTGAAGCATGCAGGCTTAGTTTGTCCCACTTAGTCATGTGGGATCGTAGTTCCCTGACCAGGGATCAAACCCGTGTCCCCTGCATTGCAAGGCAGCTTCTTACCAGAGAAGTCCCCAAATTGTTCATGTTAAAGAGATCAATTTGCATTTACATTGGTTAAACCTGTTTACCTATAAAACGGTTATTGAATGTAGAAGTTGCTTTCCAAGCACTATTTTGAATGACATACTAAGATGTTAGAGCATAATCTTGTTCATTTAAGAATAGCTATTAATTGAAAGCTCCTTATGTTCCTTTTACTGTTTTTACTACCTGGTCTATAAGGATAGAGATGGACTTTTGATTTTTTTGTAAGGAGGGCTAAGATTCAGGCCCCCCAGATTGAGGCCATTCTAACCAAATGGTTGGGCTCAGATAACTACATCAGAGTAGAGTCTGTGTGGTGTAGTCAAACGTGTTTGGTGTAGAGAGCTTGTGTTCTGTTTCCATTTCAGCCAGTGGTTTCCAGCACTATCAAGCAAGAGAATCATAACATTTCCAAGACTCCTTCCTCATGACTGTTCTGTGATAGCCTTTCCTTCCATGATCTGATCTTTGGTGTATGTGATGAGGCAAACACACACAGAGCTGAACATTTTTATGAAGTGAAACTCTTAGAACACTTCATTTCTTCAGTAGATGTTCAGTGAACACCTGCTCTTTTGCTGCAGTTTCAATATACAGTGGCAAACAGATGTGAGCCTACGGTGGTCAGAAAACCTGCAGTCTAGTGATATTATTTCAATGCTTCTCCTGTTCCTAATGGTAAAAAATAGTCTTTTTGATATATGTGATATACCTATCTGATGAAATTGTCCACTGTCATGAACGCATTTATAATATTTATTTATTCAGTCATTTATTGTTTCTGTTGTGAGGTTGTGGAATCTTTGAGTTTCCAGACCAGAGACTGAACCCAGGCTTCCATAATGAAAGTGCAGAATCCTAACCACTAAACCACCAGGGAACATCCTGATTTTTAATATTCTGTAAATCTAGGGGATGAATCAGTTGTTTTGGGATCATTACTATCTTTCTAAAAACCTTAGGAATATTAAGTTGTGAAGTTTCCTACCCATCTGATAGAACATAAATGTAACAAACTCCTTATTGGTGGTTTGTGTCAGTATTCATCTTATGTCTGCAGTTTTCTCCAGGTGCCCATGGTCTTTCCCTTACTTGACATGTGCACTTCCTATTCCTCCGCGTACCTCTCTCTGTTCATTCTGCAAAACCCAAGCTGTACACTTTTCATGGAGTGCTATTGGGCTCCCCCACTGGAGCCCGTTTTGTTGTACCCATATAATCCTTGGCATTGTGTCATCCTATCCAGTGTGAATTAGGCTTTTTAAAAGTGTATATGTAAAAGATTTATTGAAGAGCTGGAAAGACAGGGATTCACACAAAGCTAAAATTAGAAATCATAAATATTAAAAGTAACCTCTCCTTTTTCAAGAAAACATCAACTGTTTGGGCAAAAATATTTGATGGATATAACTTACCTTTTTCAGTAGATTAGTTTCTGGAAAATTTATGTTTACATTGGTATTGACCATATCGTATTTTATTTTATTTTTTTTTTAATTTTTAAAATTTTTATTAGTTGGAGGCTAATTACTTCACAACATTGCAGTGGGTTTTGTCATACATTGACATGAATCAGCCATGGAGTTACATGTATTCCCCATCCCAATCCCCCCTCCCACCTCCCTCTCCACCCGATTCCTCTGGGTCTTCCCAGTGCACCAGGCCCAAGCACTTGTCTCATGCATCCCACCTGGGCTGGTGATCTGTTTCACTATAGATAATATACATGCTGTTCTCTCGAAACATCCCACCCTCGCCTTCTCCCACAGAGTCCAAAAGTCTGTTCTGTACATCTGTGTCTCTTTTTCTGTTTTGCATATAGGGTTATCATTACCATCTTTCTAAATTCCATATATATGTGTTAGTATGCTGTAATGATCTTTATCTTTCTGGCTTACTTCACTCTGTATAATGGGCTCCAGTTTCATCCATCTCATTAGAACTGATCCAAATGAATTCTTTTTAACGGCTGAGTAATATTCCATGGTGTATATGTACCACAGCTTCCTTATCCATTCATCTGCTGATGGGCATCTAGGTTGCTTCCATGTCCTGGCTATTATAAACAATGCTGCGATGAACATTGGGGTGCACGTGTCTCTTTCAGATCTGGTTTCCTCAGTGTGTATGCCCAGAAGTGGGATTGCTGGGTCATATGGCAGTTCTATTTCCAGTTTTTTAAGGAATCTCCACACTGTTTTCCATAGTGGCTGTACTAGTTTGCATTCCCACCAACAGTGTAAGAGGGTTCCCTTTTCTCCACACCCTCTCCAGCATTTATTGCTTGTAGACTTTTGGATAGCAGCCATCCTGACTGGCGTGTAATGGTACCTCATTGTGGTTTTGATTTGCATTTCTCTGATAATGAGTGATGTTGAGCATCTTTTCATGTGTTTGTTAGCCATCTGTATGTCTTCTTTGGAGAAATGTCTGTTTAGTTCTTTGGCCCATTTTTTGATTGGGTCATTTATTTTTCTGGAATTGAGCTGCAGGAGTTGCTTGTATATTTTTGAGATTAATCCTTTGTCTGTTTCTTCATTTGCTATTATTTTCTCCCAATCTGAGGGCTGTCTTTTCACCTTACTTATAGTTTCCTTTGTTGTGCAAAAGCTTTTAAGTTTCATTAGGTCCCATTTGTTTAGTTTTGCTTTTATTTCCAATATTCTGGGAGGTGGGTCATAGAGGATCCTGCTGTGATTTATGTCAGAGAGTGTGTTGCCTATGTTCTCCTCTAGGAGTTTTATAGTTTCTGGTCTTACATTTAGATCTTCAATCCATTTTGAGTTTATTTTTGTGTATGGTGTTAGAAAGTGTTCTAGTTTCATTCTTTTACAAGTGGTTGACCAGTTTTCCCAGCACCACTTGTTGAAGAGGTTGTCTTTTCTCCATTGTATATCCTTGCCTCCTTTATCAAAGATAAGGTGTCCATAGGTTCGTGGATTTATCTCTGGGCTTTCTATTCTGTTCCATTGATCTATATTTCTGTCTTTGTGCCAGTACCATACTGTCTTGATGACTGTGGCTTTGTAGTAGAGTCTGAAGTCAGGCAGGTTGATTCCTCCAGTTCCCTTCTTCTTTCTCAAGATTACTTTGGCTATTCGAGGTTTTTTGTATTTCCATACAAATTGTGAAATTATTTGTTCTAGTTCTGTGAAAAATACCATTGGTAGCTTGATAGGGATTGCATTGAATCTATAGATTGCTTTGGGTAGAATAGCCATTTTGACAATATTGATTCTTCCAATCCATGAACACGGTCATATCATATTTTAAATGCTTAATGGGGACTTTGCTAATTTTAAAGAAATCCCATCACCTTTGTTGAAGTGAAGAATTAGGACATTAATACTCAAGGTTGATAGTGTTGATTAGATTCATGTTTTTGGTCCTAAAGATTTGGTCTTAAAGACTAGAGGATATTTCATTGAAAGACAATTGGTGTTGATGGCAGCATTAAAGGATTGAAGAGAGGCCTCAGAATCTTTAGGCTTCCTTTCACTCATTAGGTACTAGTGATTTGATTTCATCTAATCTTTATTATGTGTGTTCTGCCTTAATCTAATTTGTGAATATACTGTATCACAGAGTTTTCTAAGGACATAATCCTCCTACTTATACCTTTTGAAACTTCTCTAACTGAAACTCTAGGACAAGTCTCGAGAAACCCAAGCCTTAAAGAAAATGGTTTTCTATCATCAAATAATATCATGACAAACTTCTAGAATATCTTTCTGAACTCACATGTTACTTTTTCCCTAGCAGTTAAATGGACTAACTTTATACTTTCAACTGTTGATACTTGTATGAGTTTAATATATGTTAAATGTATAATTTCTTTTAAAAAAGGCATTAACATTTTTTTTTTTTTTGCCAGCCATTTTCCCTTTTTGGAAATTGTCAACTTTTTCTAAAATAAGATCCTGTTATTAAAGTTTAATTGGTTAAAATTTTATCCAGAGTTTGCCCAAACAAGCTTTCTTAATGCTATGTTGCTGTTCAGTCATGTCCGACTCTGTGACGCTATGGACTGTAGTACGCCAGGCTCCTCTCAGTTCAGTTCAGTTCAGTTGCTCAGAAGTCCAGGCTTCAGTCTGTCAGGCTCCTCTGTCCTCCACTGTCTTCCAGAATTTGCTCAAATTCATGTCCATTGAGTCAGTGCTGCTATCTAACCATCTCATCCTCTGCTGTCCCCTTCTTCTGTTGCCCTCAATCTTTCCCAGCATCAGGGTCTTTTCCACTGGGTCGGCTTTTCTTATCAGGTGGCCAAAGTATTGCAGCTTCAGCTTCAGCATCAGTCCTTCCAATGAATATTCAGGGTTGATTTCCTTTAGGATTGACTGGTTTGATCTCTTTGCTATCCAAAGAACTCTTCTCCAGCACCACGATTTGAAAGTATCAATTCTTCAGCACTCAGTCTTCTTTATGGTCCAGCCCTCACATCCATACATGACTGCTGGAAAAACCATAGCTTTGACTATATGGACTTTATTACTTTTAATATAAATTGATAAAATGCTATCTGGAAATCAGTTTTATAAACTGTATAAAAATAATATTGATATTAATATTTATTGAGTTGGGAAAACAGCCTCAGTAAATTAAGTGAAAAAGCAGTTTATATGGTTTTATTGATAGTAGGAGCCTATATTATTGAACTACATGACTTGTAGCATTATGTGTATGTGTACATAGAAATAAATCTGGAAGATTTTTTTTAAAAAAGGTAAATTGGTTAAACCCCACATCCTGTTCTGGAGTTTACTGAAATGAGTTTTTGAAATTATTCCATCTGTTACCTACTTGTATTGTTTTAAAACATAAATTGACTATAGAAATAAATGGATCTACATCTAGAGAGTCTGGGTATTTATAAGTAACATATCCAGTTGTGTTGTGGAGTGTAAATGACTTTGGAATTTGCTTTTGCAATTGTGGTATTAAAGGTAAACTCTTTTCTACCTAACCTTTTTAGAAGAGCCGTATGGTGTTTTGCTGGTTAAGTTGGCTGGAGTAGAACTTACTGAAACTGGGAAGGTGTGGTTACAAAAAGAGCTAAAACCTTCCCAAGTACTATGGTTCCAACTTCTCGGAAAGGAGAATTCAGCACTCTTTTGCTACCTTTTAGTGAATAAGGTAAGTAGTGTGAAGAAACAACTAGCAATGTTTTATTCTTATTATTTATGCATCAGTAAAAAGTGAAAGTGTTAGTCATTCAGTCCTGTCGAACTCTTTATCACCCCAGGGACTGAAACAAGGACATGGACAAATGAAATAGTTGAAATGTTAATATGACAGAATTAAGAATTGTTTTTCTTATTTACATTATTATGACAGCACTAAGGGTAGTTTTTCTTACTTATAAAGTTCTTTATTATACTACAAGTGAGAATATCTGAAGAAAAATAATAATCTGACATTAAAGTGATTAGAATTATAACCATCTTAATTATTAAAAGCTTTTTGAATTAATAGAATACCTAATGAAATCCATTAATTTTTGCATGTCCAGGTCACATTCAGTTCTTTCAAAATAAGAATTATCCAACTTTGATTGGTTGAAGCATCTGTATTTAACTAAGTTGATAATATTATATAAAAGATCCCAAAGGCCTTATTCAAATATTAACTTCTCTTTTGAGTTGCACAATATGTATTATTTATCCTCAAACCCCACTATGGAATCATTTAATTCCCATTTAAAGGTGGGACTCTGAGTAACCAAGTGGAAGAGCTGGTACTGAAGTCCAGCTCCTTGGGACTCCTGAGCCGGAATTTCACCTTTTCTGTCTTTACCTTATACCAGACTATACTTCACACATATTTCAGTAATTTACTTCTCCTATTCAACTTTTCTGTAGTGTGAGGTTGAATTTTAATTATTCTGATTTTGGTTCAGCTCATTAAATTTAAAAGATTGAGACAAATATGATATACCCTTTAAAATTGTATTTATTAGCTGCTTATCATCATGTACCAAAAGTTACTGAATTTAAAGGAACAAAAGGTTCCTTTATTCTTTTAGATAATCTTAGAAAATGTTTCCTACTTTAAACCTTTTGTTTTCACATTGAAAAATTTTAACTGTGAATTACTTGTCTAATGAAGCTATAAAATTACTAACACCTTGTTAAAATTAATCTTGTTAATAAGTTAAAAATTCTACAAGGACTGTGGAAACAGCTAAGCAGGATCTCTTACACTGTAAATTAGTATGGGGAGAAAAGCTCCCATTTTTCTGGTTTTACTAGGCAGTGAGGTATAAATAAAATTTCCTGAAGTTTGAAGATTCAAGGGCAGGGCTATTTTTATGCTCATTATTTTATGGGCCATCTTTTAAAAACATTCTTACATGCCAGGCCTTGCTAAACACTGAAATTCTGAACATAATTTAACAGTTCCATGATGCTTCAGTTCATGTTGCATTTGTCTACTTTTTAGTTTTGTTAATTTCTTTTGCTGTGGCCTTCTGTCATTTTTCCTAAATGGTGTGCTCCATTCTCCCTTCAAACATCAACCAAAAAAATCAAAGATCTCTTTTCATACTTTATCGCTTCTACACACTTTTGAGTTAGGTGACCAGTGAGCCTGTGGAGAACTATGTGTTATAGAAGAGTCAGTTGTCTTTGAGCAAAGGTCTCACTTAGTAATGAAATTGTTGGATTTAACATTAGCTGTTTTAAGCTCTTAAGGACACCTTTGCATATGTATGTATATGTATGTATATGTGTAAATATATATATCTATATATATGTATATTTTGTGGCCATGCCACATGCCATGTGGGAGCCCTGTCAGGGATCAAACCCATGCCCCCTGCAGTGGAAGCATGGATTCTTAACCTTTGTACCACCGTGGAAGTCCCATCATTTATATTCTTGACTTTTCTCTGGAGGACTCAAATTGCAGATTGACTGATTTTAAAGTAAATAAGGTATTATGGGTATATTAGTAATTTTATTAAATAATTGGTTTGTATTTTTTATTCAAGGGTAGATTTTTTAGTGTGAGTCTGAATGAAGAAATCCTGAGAAGAGGTCTTGGCAAAACTGTTCTTGTTAAGGGGTTAAGTCATGATTCTAAAATCTATTGGAGAATTCACAGAAATTTACTTAAAGCTGAATTAACAGCCTTAAAAAAAGGAGAAGGAATATGGAAGGAAGACTCTGAAAAAGAAAGTTATTTGGAAAAATTGAAAGGCTCCTGGAGAGAAATATGGAAAAAAGACAGTTATTTAAAAAAAAATGGATCCGATTTCAACTTGAAAAAAGAAAGTTATTATGACAAATTTAAAAGGTCTTATGAAACATGGAAAGAGAACATGAATAACTACTCCTTACTACTGAAGTTCAGAGAACTTATGAGTCGCATACACTTTCGTAGAAAAGAGTAAAATATTCCAAGAGGTCTGGCGGTGACCTACTCCAAAAAGAATAAAACCTGTAATTATAATGGATATTTTTCATTGAGTTGAAATGGGGAATTTCTAATGGTATTTAAATATTTAAGAGATGATTAAGAGATGATTCTTTGTACATGCACTATCAGAGTAATGTAAATAAATTGTGGTTAATGTAGTATGGTCTTAAGCAGAATGAAATACTCCATAAAAGTTACAGGTTGGGCTTCCCTGGTGGCTCAGAGGTAAAGAATCCACCCATCACTGCAGAAGACAGCTAAGCCTGTCCGGCACAACTACTGAGCCTGTAAAGTCCGGGAGCTGCAACCACTGACTCCCTGCGCCCTGGAGCCGGTGCTCCACCACACGAGAAGCGGCCACAATGGGAAGCCCACGCACCACAAGGAGAGAAAAGCCCGAGCAGCAGTGATGACCCTACAGAGCCAAAAAAAAAAAAAAATTTATATCAGGTTGAAGGAGGTATACACATAATGATAGTATATGAAGAGAAAGTTTAACTATTGGCTGTTCTATTATTTTAGTCATTTGGGGCAACCATATTTAGCTTTTGTTGAAAAACAGTGTTTGTTTATTTTGCCAGTTTTATCAACTTTGATGACTTATAATAAAGGAACTCTTTAGGCAGCGTGTCTGAGGCTGCTCTTTCCTCTCCGCTGCTCTCTAACTGCTTGTGAATTTGGGACAGAGCCACAAGAGAAGGTCACTTAGACCATTTCTAGTAATAAAGAGTGGCTTCTTTCCACCTGTTGTTAGATGAGGGGGACAACCTCGAGAACAAAAGCACAAATGTGCTGAGGAGGCAGCACAGAGACGGGAAAGAACAAGGATGCCTCCTGACATTGTCGAGACCCCGAGGACTTGAACTCTCTTGCCTCCCAATTTCTCATTATGCAAGATAATACATTGCTTTATTTTTCCGAGCCAGTTTGAGTGGCTTTGAGGATGTGACATACAAAAACACATACTTGCTGCTAAAATCACTCTGACATTATAAGCTTCTTTCAAAACACCAGCAATGATCCACTCACAGGGTCTCCAGAAGTTTTTCCTAATGGGTTGTAATACTCACCAAAGTCAGAGGAATCATCTGGTCTTCTTCATAATGACTCCTAGCAGAATCAGTGATTCAGAATGGGAAGTTTACTGCTGCTCCCTGGTTAAAGCAGGAAACTGCTGCTTCCAGGATAAAACATAGCAAAGTAGCACTTTTCAGGTGGTCCAGTGGTTAAGAACCTGCCTGCCATTGTGGGGAACGTGGGTTCCATCTCTGGTCTGGGAAGATTTCACATGCTGAGGGGCAGCTAAGCCCCTGTGCCTCAACCACTGAACTGGTACCCTACCGCCCGGGAGCTGCAACTACTGAAGCCTGTGACGGAAACAAGAGAGGAGCCCTCACTCACCACAGCCAGAGAAGGCCCTCAACAGCAATGAAGACCCAGCACAGCCAAAATGAATAAATAAATACAGTTTTTAAAAATACATGCAACCTAAAAACAAAACAAAAAACACAGCAAAGTAGACTTCCCAACATTTTCTAATTAAACAACATTAATTTTTAGTGAGGTCTCAAATCTTCCAAAGTTCTTTTTGTGTGTGTGACTTGATTTCATCTTTGGGACAGGATAGGAAGTGATGTGGTAGATCTTGTTCCCTGGATCTAATGCCTCAGTAGCTTCCTATTTTATTTTAAGGGGATATGTTATTTTTGTTTACAGAGATGTTAAGCTAGTTTTGTGGCAAGCTCCTGAGCCTTTTTTCCCCCTCAGTTTGCCTCCAAGTGATGTCAGATCTCCTCACAGTTATCACTGGATTTAGTTCTGATGACCTCTGCCAGCTCAGCCAGTGCACTGTTATCTTTCCAGTTGAACTGTGTGAAGGCGGGGCTGGTGAAGCCCCTCCTGGGGACTGTGTAACCTGGTCTAATCTTTTCCTTGAAGAGATAGTAGGGAACACTAATTAGACCAGCTTGTTTGGTCTGAGGGCAAGATGAACTAGATACCTGCAGAGAGGCTAGATCTTTGTCATCGGGGATGTTATAACAGGACCATCTAAAAATGTGAAAAAGTCCATTTAGGCTAAATTTGTGACCAAAATCCAAGGTTCTTTAGCACTTTCAAATAGAGGATTTGCTACTACTTTTTAAAAAATAATTAATTAGTTTTTGATTGTGCTGTCTTCATTGCTGCGTTTGGGCTTTCTGTCGCTGCAGAAAGCGTGGGCTCCTCTCTAGCTGTGGTGCGAGAGCTTCTCGTGGCAGCGGCTTCTCTCGTGGAGCACGGGCTCTAGAGCGTGTGGGCTTTCCACACTTGTGGCCTGTGGGCTCGCTGGTTGTAGCTCCTGGGCTCTAGAGCACAGGCTCAGTACGTGTGGCACACAGACTTAGCTGTTCCCCGGCATGTGAGATCTTCCTGGACCAGGGATCGAACCTTTGTCTCCTGTATTGGCAGGTGGAGTCTTTACCTCTGAACCACCAGGGAAGCCCAAGGATTTACTACCTCTTGGTCTCTTGCCTTCAAAAACGACAGGGTCCATGACTGCCTTTCCCCTTGGCTTTCTTTCCTTTCGTTATTTTGGGTATTTAGGCCCCTTTACTTTTTAAATATATTTCTATGACATGAATTCAGTTCTTACTGTATTTCTAAAGGATTGGATTTTTATGATCCTTTTCAATCTATTTTGTCTTAGATCCACACTTCCTTTTGGGGGTTTTACTTAGTTTTCCTTTTTCAATCATACTTTCTAAAAAATATTTATTTGTTTATTTCACTGCATCAGGTCATAGTTGCAATGCACAGGTTTAGTGGCTCTGTGGCATGTGACATATGGGATCTTAGTTCCCCAGCCAGGGGTCGAACCTGCATTGTGGATTCTTAGCCACTAGACCACCAGGGAAGTCCCCATAATTTTTATATATGAAATGTTGATAGCACTACTAGCTTTATTATAATTAACAGTAAACAAAACTTGAGAAAAGAGTGAAAACTATTCCCATATATATCATTCAGCACTGGTCATTATTGGCAGCTAAAAGCATATTCCAGCAACATCCAGAGAAGGAAAGCAGACATCCAAGGGCTCCTTACATGTGGCTTTCTGTTAGTTCCATCCATGAGACGGACACTTGCTGGCTCTTCTCTAGCACATTGGGTCACAGTTACTGTTCAGTGAGGGGTCTGTAGGGCTTTCTGTCATTGTCCCCAGGCTCGGGAGATTCTTAACTCTTCTTTTCCCACTCGCTTGACTCCCAATGCAGTCTAGTTCACAACCTTTAACTGCTGGATTCCTACCATCTAGGATGGGAAGGGCATGTGGGTTTGCTTTGGAAAGTGACTGGGCTTAATCCACACCCTGTGTGTGTTGTGGGGGGTGGGTGGGTGAGGGGAGGATGGGCCAGCAAGCCTGATCAGTCCTGCCACTTTCTATGATGTCAGCCCTACTTATAGGAAACTCCTGTAGTCACAAACTGACCATAAGGCATTTCCTCTTTTTCTTCCTTCCTTAAAAATAAAACAACAGATTTTTGCTGTGCTGGGTCTTTGTTGCTGTGTGCAGGCTTTCTCTGGTTATGGTGAGAGGGGGCTACTCTCTAGTTTTGGTGCACAGGCTGCTCGTTGCAGTGGCTTCTCTTATTGCAGAGCATGGACTCTAGGTGTGCAGGCTTCCGTAGTTGTGGTTCTCAGGCTTAACTGCTCATGGCAGATGGGATCTTCCCACACCAAGAATCAAACCTGTGCCCCCTGCATTGGCAGGTGAATTCTTAACCACTGGACCACCAGGGAAGTCCTCTTTTTTTTTCTTTTTGTTTTGCTTTTTAATCTTGCTTCTTTCTCCTTGTCTTAGGGAAAGGAGGTCCATAGCTTAATAAATGTCAGGAAAGAGATACTCACTATTTTCCAACTTAGTGAAAACAGGATATATGGCACCTTCAGTCTTGTATAAAGGGGAGTGAAGTACTAATGTGAAGTCTTCCTTCCCTATGTAAATAGAAGACAGCAGGGGTAGTTGCTGCCTGACAGACTACTTGCCCAAATCCTCCTTACTCTAAGACCTCCTGTGTCTCCTGGTCATGGAACCTTCCAAATTAGCTTGGTCTTCCCCCCCTGGGGAAAGTCTGGGCAATCTGCTGCTTGAAATGCCATCTTTCAAAAACTTGAGTTGAAAAAAAAAATTAGGGCCACTGATCCCAACAGTTTTGCTGTCTCTCTTTTCTGGTAAATCCAAGTGTGGTGAAGATCCCAGTCAGCACCTCATACCAACCTGGGACTCTTGTAAAACCTGCTTTAAGAGAGTTAGCTGCATCTGAAGCTGGCAGGCAATGGTATGCCAAGAGTCATGTCTTCTTCTGGATTTCTATAGCATCAGTTGTATCTTTTATCAGATTCTATATTTAAGTAGTACCATATGATATTTGTCTTTCTCTGTCTGACCTACTTCACTTAGTAGCTAATCTCTAGATCCATCCATGTTGCTACAAGTGGTGTTATTTCATTCTTTTTTATGGCTGAGTAGTATTCCATTATATATGGAACCACATCTTTATCCATTCATCTGCTGCTGGACATTTAGGTTGCTTCCATGTCTTGGCTTTTGTAAATAGTACTGCAGTGACCATGGGAATGCATATATCTTTTTGAATTATTATAGTTTTGTCTGATATATGCCATGGAGTGGGATTGCAGGATCATATGGTAACTCTAGTTTTTCAGGAACCTCCATATTGTTCTCCAGAGTGGCTGCACCTATTGACATTCCCACCCACAGTGTAGAAGTGTCTGTAGTATCATTTGATTCCTCACCAAGGTGAAGTTTACAGCTTTGAGATATGTGTCTCTCCCTGGAGACATGTAATTCCATGTGTTGCCAAGGGGCAGATATTGACTGTCCTAAACCCAGTGGTTGCAGATGGCATTGATTTGAAGACAGTGACTTTTTTTTTTTCCATAAGAAAAGAACATATTTCAAGAAGCCAAGAAACAGCATTTCAGAAGTCCAGGGCACCAACAGAACTATTATTGCTTAAGTCACTATTAAAAGAGATGGCAGACATATCCAGGAGATGCACCCACTGCTGGGATAGCTGGGGTAGAGATGACTTTTCTGGCTGTTTGTGGTGTGAGGAGGGAGAAGTTTTCCTTGACCTTTGGAGGGTCTCTGGCTGGTTTTGAAAATTAAACTGACAGAGATTAACAAGAGAAATGCACACAAATTTATTTAATACAAGTTTTATGTGACACAAGAGACTTCATAAGGAAATAAAGACCCAAAGAAATAGACCTGAGTACTTTATGGTAGGCTTGATGGAAGAGTATGTAGTTGTGGAGGAATATGATAGGAAAGGAGTGAGGTAATTGTAGTACATTTACTGGGGGGAATTTAGCAAGCCTGTTTGTTAGGATTCCTCTTGGCATCCCCTTGTGCTTGGAGATAAGGATGCTTCTTTCCTCCAGCTATAGAGAGGGCACTTCTCATGTGAGAATTTAAAAAAAAAAAAATTTTTTTTTGTAACCACATCACTCCGCACGTGGGATTCCCTGGCCACATTCCCTGGGCACAGGATTGAATCTGCATCCCTTGCATTGGAAATGTGGAGTCATAACCACTGGACCCCCAGGGAAGAAGGGGGAGGAAAGGAGGTCAGAGTCAGCCTCTGCTTCTGCTGCTTTTTCAAACTCCTTCAGCTTAAAATACTCAGTTTACTAAGGGGCCATATTTGGGGTGGGGCGTGTGTGTGTCTGTATGCTCAGTCATGGCCGATTCTTTGTGACCCCATGGACTATAGCCTGCCAGGCTTCTCCATCCATGGAATTTCCCAGGCAAGAATACTGGACTGGGTTGCGATTTCCTTCTCCAGAGGATCTTCCCAACCCAGGGATCAAACCTGTGTTTCTTGCATCTTCTGCATTGGCAGGCAGATTCTTTACCACTGTAGCACCTGGGAAGCCCATATTTTGGGGGTAGCATGTCTTGAACCCCAGCAGTGGTTTGGAACTTTTCTAATATTGCCAAGGTAGCTATTTCAATGAAGGCAAACCACAGGAAGAAAGTAATGCAAATTTATGAGAAGACTGAAGAAAATAAAAAGCCCAGGATTAAAAATTACAATGTCAATAGATATTTAAAAGTAAAATAGTAAAAAAAAACTTAAGAAATGAACCATATTTCTATTCCAAGATGATTCTTGAGCTCACTCATTTAACTTCTTTTCAAATTATGTCAAAATATCAAAGAATGGAGAAAAATGGTATCAAAGTTGGAAAACTGTATTAATAAGGCCATTAATTAGCTAGATATTTTGAAGTTTTGCAAACTATGATGAAAAGAGTTTGACTGAGACCCTGATGATTCTAGGGTTCATTATTCCTCAGGAGAGGTGAGTTCCCTCTAGGAAGTAAGTCCCTGCCCCCATGTGGGATCTCTGAGTGATGTGAATTCCTTTTGCTCAGGTCTTGAGGGGGGCTTCCCTGGGGGCTAAGCTGGTAAAGAATCCGCCTGCAATGTGGGAAACCTGGGTTTGATCCCTGAGTTGGGAAGATCCCCTGGAGAAGGGAACGGCTACCCACTCCAGTATTCTAGCCTGGAGAATTCCATGGGCTATATAGTCCATGGGGTCGCAGAGAGTCAGACACACCTGAGCGACTTTCACTGAGGAAGTTCCTCATGATCTGGAAGCCTCAGGCCACATGTCAGTTCCTCCAGTGTATAACATAGAGGGAAAATAGGATGTCAGTAGATTCTAGCATATGTTCCAACCTGCTGGACAGGCATAACAGTGCCTCCCGGTCTTGGCAGTGTGCACATTTCTTAGTCAGTCTGGGTGCTCAGTTCTGCTCTCTGGAAGACTGCCTTTACCTTTCATAGCCTCTTCACAAGGGGGAGGATCTCCCCTTTGAGGGCTGGACTTTAGAAGCTCCTTTCTGTTGCTGTGGGTTCATGGTCAAAGGGTTGAGCAATCACATGCCTTTTTTTTTCTTCCTCCCAGAGGTTTAAATCTTTATGGTTTTGAGATCTATCAGTGTACTGAAAACTATTGCTTTTCCTTCTTTTCATTTAAAAGAAAATTATTTGGCTGCTCTGGGTCTTAGTTGCGACCTGCGGGATCTAGTTCCCTGACCAGGGGTTGAACCTGGTCTTCCTGCATTGGGAGTGCAGAGTCTTAACCACTGGAAGGCTAGGGAAGCCCCTTCTTTTCACTTTTAAAGAACATAGTGGAACCACATTTTTCAGCTGTAGGTCATGAACTCTAATTAGTGAGATGGACATCAATTTAATGTGTTGTTACTAGCAATTAAAAAAGATAAAGAAAAAAAGAACAGAAATTATGAGTGCATGGTACATGGCAAAAATAAGTGTTTTTTTTGGTGAAAAAATTTGAATGTGTGTACTGGCTTGGAATGCAAAAATATATGGATTACTGAAAGTCATGAGAGAAGCTCTCATTCTCCAACACGCTCTTCTGAAGAATCCTAATCTGTAGATTTATATAACTAAGTTAGGATTACAGCTAATTCAGGCAGAAATGAGATTTTCAGAAACTGAGGTACTGGGATCATTACTTCTATTTTCTGTTCTGTTGTTAAAACACAGCTTGTAGAGACTTTGTCAATGAAATTAAATAATTAGCGCCCTCTTCTGTTCTTCAACACGACTACACATACCTATTTCAAAGAATCCCTAATGGCTCAGATGGTAAAGAATCTGCCTGTGATGCAGAAGACTCAGGTTTGATCCCTGGGTTGGGAAGATCTCCTGGAGAAGGGAATGGCTACCCACTCCAGCATTTTTGCCTGGAAAATTTCATGGACAGAGGAGCCTGGTGGGTTACGGTCCATGGGATCACAAAGAGTTGGACAGGACTGGGCGACTAACACTTTGGCACATATTTATTTTAGCACTTGACACATTGTATTAATATGTAGGAGATCTACCTGGTCTTCTTTCAGGTCTGAGGTATAGTGCATCCTGTTACTCAAACCATCCCTTATAAGTTTTGGATCATTTCTGCTCCTTCCGCTGCATTTAGCTTAGTTGCTTGCTTATCGGGAACTCTATAAATATTCATTTAAAATAAAGGAACCAAATAAGGAATGAAGTGGACCATTACAGCATCGCCTTCTCATTTTGACCAAAACTTGTTTTTCCAGTCTAATTTCCCCTTGTACCTCTCATGATCTTACACCAAGAAAATTGATTTGCCTTAAATAGTCTGAAGGAACATTTTTTAAGCTAGTCAAATTTGAACATGAAATTTTGAACAGATCAAGCCCCGAAGTATATAGTTTAAATATGCAAGTAAATGAAACAAAAACTAACATATGGTTTTTAAAACGCAGTTTTTCCTTTCACTATGTTTGTGTGGGAAAACCTAACCATTTGTTGTCTGGTTTAAAAAAACAGCTGTTACTAATAGAGATTGCATGCTTCATTAGGATTCCAAATAGTCCTGGAAATAGAATTTTCCTCATGGTGTAAATTGCCTTCCCAGCTCCCAGCTTTCAAAGTTTTGGAATTTGTATTGTCTTACCAGTTTCTTCATTTTTCACTCTGCAATATGATTTGCTCATGTGCCTAAACTTTTGTTCAATGATTATAAAAATGATTCCTACATTAGATGACTGGTCTGCAATTAGATTTTGATTATATTATGGGATTTTTCTTTTGATTATATTATGGGATTCTGCAGGAATTTGTAATGGTATGGCGGCAGTGGGGGGGTGGGGGGGTGGAAATCCCAGCATATTCCCTAAGGGAAATATGTAATGTCAACGTTTCAATGTTATTTCTTAGGCTGTAGGAAGCACTTCAGTTATATGTCTGTCCTGCCCATCAGGGTCTGGCCATCTTGAAAGCTGTAGATATTGGCTCTGTGGGAGGTCTTTCTGGAAACAAAACACATAGAGCTGAGTTGTGAAGCTTGTAGGAGGAAGGCAAGGGGGCTCTGTCCTTCTCTGACACTATTGTTTCCTCTAAAATACTTCATTCTGCTCCCCAACTCCCAAAAACACAAGTTGGGAAGAAACAGAAGATGGGGAAAGTTCACGTTAATTAGCATACTTTCTTCCTTTTAAAAGTATTCATTCTGTGCTGGGAACTGAAACTCTTGAGATGTGTAACCAGTTGTAAGAAAATCTTAGTTGAATTGAAGGACTTAGGCAGGCATAACTCTGCTACTTTGCCTTCATCCAGCATTCACAGGACGACTCTCTTTCCCAAGGTATTAAAATAGGGAACCTAGAGTTTAGAATTCGGATATCTAGTCCAGACTCATTCTTGATCTTGACAATTTAACCTATATTTTTTCCTTATTTGTAAGGTGAAAATTGCATTTGCTTGTAATATTTTTGACATTTCCATATAAGAGGGGAAATAATTATATAGGCTTGTTATAGAAAAAGCATATGAATAGCCTATTTTAAAATGGATCATTTAAAAGTGTTATTTATTGTCTGTTGATAAGGAGTTTGGGGGCTTCCCTCATGGTTCAGACAGTAAGGAATCTGCCTGCAATACAGGAGACCTGGGTTCAGTCCCTGGGTTGGGCAGATCCCCTGGCGAAGGGAATGGCAACCCATTCTAGTAATCTTGCCTGGAGAATTCCATTGACAGAGGAGCCTGGCAGGTTACAGTCCATGGAGCTACAAAGAGTCAGACACAACTGAGCAACTGAACAATAACAAGAAGAAGAAGGAGTTTACCCTTAAAACATTTTTTTCTTTTGTAGGCAAAATATGTTTCAGTGTGTAGTTTGTTAGCATTTAAAAGCTTGAAATGCGTTGCCAATAATAACAGTAAGGATAACTGACATTTTTGAGAGCTAATTTTATACTAGACACTTTGCTAAGAGCTTCACATGTATTGGTCTTCACTTTAGTTAATTTGGAGGCATGCATTTCTTTCATTAACACTGTAGAACTGCAGAAATGTGTTTATCATCAATTGAAGTATTCCAGTGAATTTTCCACATTCCTGAATAGATAAAAGATTACCAAAATATTAATAATTGTTGAAACTGGATAATACAATACCTAGAGTGTCATTACACTATTCTACTTTTGGGTATGTATGAAATTTTCCATAGTAAAAAATGAAAACCACAAACTGAAACCCGCAATACAATCCCATCACCCAAGATCATCCATCCTGCTTATGTTCCTTTCTCTCCATCTCCTGCTCCACGTGACAGTTGACCACATGTGTGGATCCACGTCTCTCAAGCTAGGGAGGGAAAGACCAGTGACACTTACCCTGGTCTGCCCACTACCCCCCACCCCATCCTTCTTGATGGACTTAGGAAGTTTCTCTTCTCATTTTCCTCCCTGTCATACGGGTATGAATCTGTACCAAACGTCTGCTGTCTTTCTTTGGTGGCACATTCAGGACAGGGTACTTAGGGGACACCTGCTCTTTTCATCTGCCAGATTCCCCTCCTATTCATATTTGGGAAGAGCAACCCCCTTCCCTATGGTGAGCAAATTACTCCCCCAAGTTCTGGTGGGGCTGTTCCTCATAATATTCCACCCAGCCCTGGGCAGGCATGGGTATTTAGTCAGGAGCCGGACACATATATACTCTGTTGATGACCAAAATAATTGATCTATAGATGGACACATGACTTGAAGCACATCAGTTAGAATCTTTTCAATTTTATTTACAGATGGTAAAAGCAGGAAGGCCTCCCTTTCCCCCTCCCCTGGGTGTTGGCTGAGATGGTTGAAGTCTGGAGCTGTCCCTGGCCATGCTCTACCCCCACCAGCCTACAGGGGACGCTCATATGTAGTAGGAGAGAATACAATAAAAACTTTGGAAAAAAGCAGAGAAATAGTAGGAACAAAAGTGAGAATGAGTGTAATGATGACTGAACTCCAGGATCCAGTCATTACTGCGGCCCTTATCCTTTCTCCTGTCTTAAGTTAGGAGTCAGCACAGTGCCTTTTGCCCTCAAGCTAGTTTGAGTTGGGATTTTTATCTAAAAGTCTTGATGAATACAGGGGGCAGAGCTGTGACAGCTACTGCTCTATATTTCAGGGATACTATCTATATTCCAGCTAAGACTTCAGCAACACCAGGTACATGGCAGGTGCTTCAGACATAAGTGTTGAAAGCTCAATAGGTCCTCCTTGATAATTGTTAAGCTCTTTGGTCATCCTCTTGATTTCTTGGTGCATTGATTAAAACAGAGAGACTATTCATCTCCTTCACTCTCTTGTTTCATGCCTATAACTTAAAGATTTGATTTGAGTCTCTCAAACACAGCTATTTTTGCAACTGAAAGCATGATTTTTTGCATAGCTAGAGAAAGCTATTTCCAACACAGATTTCTAGTTCAGTTTTCTAAGAACTCCTTAAGATTTGCAGCACAGCGGGCCCACCGCAAGGCACATCAATCATCTCCCCTTTATCGGGTACCTTTTACAGGATTTTCTGTGATCCTGGTGTCACACTGTGTATCAAGGCAGAGGTGATATGGAGGAGTCTGGCAGCTATTTAGAAGAGAGGCCAGGCAGTGCTGTGCCAGTATAATTAATGAGAGTCACTGCTCTGAAAGCCAGAGGAGGGTGGGGGTTGGGAAGGATGTCTTTCACCAGTCAATGGCATTTAAGAAAAATCGCTGCTTTCATAGCCCTTTTACTGCTGTGAGGAGGTTAAGTCAAAGGACTGCCGTAAAGGGCTTTCTGTAACTCCCTGCGAGGATGGAGGTCCCTGTGTATGGGGAAGCAGGGAGAATTCAACCCCAAATTTTTCAGCAAGGCTGATTTCAACCTTGAATGGAGCTCCCAGCAGGAGTTCCTTATGCTTGGAAGTCCTTACTAGAAGATTATAGCTTATATGACCAAGAGACCAGTCAAAAAAGGTACTTTATTACCACATAGGACTTAGGTTTTACCTGCCCAAAGAAGTGTTAACCTAGGTCCCATTTTCTCCAGTCCCCTTGTAACCAGTGAAGGAAGAATGGGGTGTTATTTGGTTTGTTTTCCTATGGACTGTTCGGTAACCATGGAAGGGTTTGTGTGACCTAGAGAGGCTGTTTACTACCCACTGTCTAATCCCTTTGTTATTGTTCTCCTTGATTGTCACAAGCAGGGAAAAATAGTTCTGTCCTGCTTCGAAAAACTTAGTGTAACAATCACATTTTCTTGGTTTTAGTTAGTAATTTTTCTCTGATTAATGGTGAAAGAAAGACTCAGAGGGAAAAGCTACATTAAAAGATTTATGGATATATACACTTAAGACCATGATGAAGTATGATTCACACCAACTTCAGAATGATTGCCTTTGAGGTGAAAGGGAGGGAGAAGGGCCACGAGATGGGGTTTTAGCTGTATCTGGAATGCTTTATTTAAAAAAAACAAAGGGATGAAGGAATGAGAGTATGATTTGGGTTGTTTGCCTTGCTTTTGGTAGGTTTGAAATATTGTATAATTTTAAAAAATGTAATGTTCTCAAAATTATGGTAATTGATTAAAACTATCAAAATAAAGAATGCATAGCAAACAAGTGCCCTTGTTATGAATATTTTTATGCATTTATTTCACCATTTGTCTTTTTCCTATCTGAAAAACTGCAGATGCAAACACAGGAGGTTGGGGGTGGGGGGCATGGATAACTTCTATGGTTGTGTGAGGGGTTGTCTTGGGTATCTTTCTCCCCCTTTCTTTTTCTTGGGGGAGGGTGCTTCCTAATCACCAGGGAGATTAACAGTCAAACAACTCTCCAAAAAGCAACCTAGGGCTGGAAGGAGTATCTGCTTAATTTCTTCTAAGCTGGGAATTTGCAGCTGGGCCAGAAAATTTGGGACAGTGTCTTTCTAAGGAGCCAAAGGACCTTCTACATCTTTTCCCAAACTGATTTCTTCCTGGTACTTCTGGCAGGAAGAAATCCAAGTAACTATTCAGGTGGCTTTTTCCTTTTTTCTGAGAGTCCAGGATCGCCTTCGGGGATAAAGTTTCTTCTTGCCCATGGTGCTTTGCTGTGACATTGTAATTGCCGCTGTTGAATTGAATAATACAAATGGGTTGTTTCTATGGTATCGGCTAAGTGGGATGAAAAGGTGAAACCCTAGATCTTGTGCTGGGAGGTCACGGTGCTACCACCCCCCACACTAACTGTCCGTCAAAACTGACCGGCAGCCAGGCCCCCTGTTCTCCGAGCTCTGACGCTCATTTGTAACTTCCTGAGCAAATTCACGCTTGACAAAGAAAATGACTTTAGTTTATGTTGTCACTAAGCCCAGAAAATCCCTGCCAACCCCCAGCTGCCAGCTTTTCTAGGACCTTCTTATTGGTGGAGAATTTTAAACTGAAGGTGAGCGAGAAGCCGCGTCTCCCAGTCCCTCCCAGCCAGGCTTTGAACTAACAATAGGGCAGGTTGAATGAAGGCTGATAAATGCAAATCCCGGAATGCCGACGCCGGATCACAACGCGGCTGCCTGGGTGCGCGGCTCCAGCAGCCGCCAGCGACCTAGTCACTCGCCACGTCGGGATGCTCAGTAGATTGCACCGTTTCAGCACCATTTGAGTGCCTACTGCTTCGCTCCGCAGGTCGGTGCTCTGATTCATCGCACGTGGGCCGCTCGAGCCCCCCTGCCACTAAACTGATTTGATTGAAGAACTGGCATGTTAATGCTTAGCAGAGGCACCTGGGGGAGGGGGCGGGGACGGGGAAATAAAAGTGGGTTTAACTACCCTCTCTTGCTCAGTTTCAGCTCCATTTTACCCAAAGCAGGTTTCCTTGGTTGTAACAGCATAAGAGATGCTATTTTCGTAGAATGGTAAAACACAAAAGCAAACATAAAACCAAAACAAAACAACAAGAGGGGAGATAAGATGAGCAGGTGTGAGTTTTCCTTACGATATACTTCTGGCACTTTTTACTTTGGGGCAAACTGCACATAGTCCCTGCTCCCTTCCTTCACCAGCTTCACTTCGCCAGACTCCTTTACTGTCCCACCGCGGACGCTCTTGAGTATCTCAGCCCCGAACTGAGTTTCGAGGGGGTTTCCCTACGTTTGGGACCCTTTGAAACTTGAGGGAGAAAACAAAACAACAACAAAAAGTTCATTTCCAGTGCTCCTGGCCGTTGCTTGCCGGGGAACCCCTCAAGGGGGTGTTAAGCCCTGGGGTCCGGGCCCAGCGCTCGGACCCTCGCACCCAGCCTCTGGGTCCCCTGGCGGCGGCTCCAGCTCCAGTCCGCTCTCCGCGGCTCCAGTTCCTGATTTCCGCGGGAGCTGCGGGACTGGCAGGGAGGGGGCTCCGGAGTGAGTGTGAGGATTTGAATGAGAAAGCAGGTTGTGGCGGCGGCGACCCATTCTGTCCTGCCCGTCTCTGGGTTCTACAGGCTGGTCTGCAGAAGTGTCCTTCTGGGGGGGCTTTCCTGCTCCTCCACAGGGTTTTGGAGTTGGAGTCACAGGGACCAATAACTCATCAAGCCAGCACTTCGCAGGACTCAGAGGAATCCATCTCTCGAGCACTCAAAGTTGATCCGGTCAGTGCTCTGGGGGGAGTCGGGGTGGGGGACGAGAAAGGAGGAGACGACTGGTCCTGCAGTCCAGGTGTGCAAGTGAGCAGGTGGCTCGAGCGCCCCTCTGCAGCTCCGGCCGGGACGCGCTCTTTAGGACAGTGTGAGGTGTGGTGCGCGTGGGGTCCCTCAAATGCCTGGCGGAGAACGGGACCACAGCTGGTCTTGGGGTCCCGTAATTTAGGAGGATGGGTGTGTGAGCCCGCTCCAGGATTTAACTCAGGTCTCCTGTGGTGGTGAGTGGGGGTTTATGCACGCTTACTGCAGGGTGCTTCACCTCTAGGCGGGACCCCTGCCTGACCCGCAGACGCCGCGAAGAGCAGGTCCGCTTTTCCCAGCAAGGGGAGTGCGGTGTCCATTACATTTGGAGTCTCACGAGCTCTTCCTGCGCCCAGTGACCCCACTCGGGACCCTTTCAGAGAAGCCCGGGTGCTCTCAGCGCTGGGAGGATTTACTCCATCGCCTTTTCCTGGAATAAACCCGGGGCACCCGAGCGGCGCGGGGCAGGGCGGTGGAGGCTAGTCCCGGACACACAGCCGCGCGCTCTGCGCTTGCGCGGGGTTCCCATGGCGACGGCGCCGCGAGTCGGCACAGCCACCCGACGTGCCCCAAGCCCTGCTCCCTGTTGAGCGTCTGCGGCGCTCTCTCCCGCCCCCCCGCCCCCCCAGACTTTTTCTTTGTTATTTGTAACTCGGAATAAGTTTATGATCTCATTTTGACGTTAGAAGTTCAGCATTAAAACAATAACCAGGTAAAATTTAAAAGACCCCCTCCCGCGTCCCAGGGCAATACCGCTTTGATCATAGACGGAAGAGATGAGAAATTGCTTATTGGGATGGTGTTTGAGATTCCCCCCACCCCCTTCTTTTAGCCCGTTAAAGTGGACCGGAATAAAATATTCTTACTAATTAAGCGGTTTAAAAAAAATCGGTCAGGTGTTCTTGAGCGTTAAGGGGACAGACCTGTGCCGCTTTTCCGCAGGTGTAGAGGCGGGCGTGTACAAACCAGCACCACCTGTGTCCTTTTAGCTTGTTTATCAGAACTAAAGGCGATCTGAAATGGACCAACGTAAAATGGCAATGAAAAGAGACAAAGGCTTTCCCAGAAGAAGTGATTGTTTTTCCAGTTGCTCAGGCGTTTTGATCACTTCTGGGGTTAATCATCTGCAGGGAATGTTTCAAGAAACTTTGACACGAACCAATTAGATCCCTCAAGCTTTCTGTTGAGAGAGTCACCTTTTCTTAAAATTGAGTCTTGACAACTCCATTGCCCCTTAAGAGTTTCCCTTGTTTACACATAGGTTAGCATTTGGCAAGGGTACACATCTTAAGGGTTATGTAGAAGGAGTTGTAGCTTCTTGTAGTACACTTCTTCTTAAGTTACATCAGTATTTGGCAGTGTAATTGGTATACTTAGTTGCCATTAAATAAACATTGGTTAGAATTAACTGCTAATAAAAATATGAAAATGGAATTACTCTTTCTGGGATAAAGTGCGGTGTAAAAAATACCGTAAGTGTAGTAATACATGAGCACTGTCTTGCTATATCCTATTTTTAAGTAATTTGCCTTCAAGAATAGCAAATGTTTATTAGTGGTAGTATTTAGACAATATCCTTCCACCATCAGCAAATGAAGTCAACGGTAATATGACTTTTCAGATGATTAACAAATAACATGCTGTTAAAGTTCTCTTTCCCATCCCATTCATTATGAATGCCGAGACATTATGCAATCCATCTGGCTCAAACGTTTAGAAGTGTCCAATTAAGTTTTTTATCATTAAAAATATAAAAACTCTTAATTTTCAGGTTCAGATACTTTGTGACCCTATTTGGTGGCTTGTAACTGCCTCCAATTCCCTAATTCTCAGTGACATGTGTTTCTGCTGGTTCCAGGAGGTAAACTGCAGTTTTGCAGATCATGGGATAATGAGACTGGGAGTGCTTGGGGGAAGGCTGGGGAGAGGCCATAGGATGAGACAAAGGGAGGGAAGGTTGATGGGCAGAGCCAGGATTTATAGCTGCACCAGATTATTCATAAAAGCTGTTACAGTTATTGCTTCTGTTTGATACATTTCCCCACATCATCAACATCAATTAAACTTATTTTTAGAATCAGTCTTCTAAATAATTATAAAGACAGTTACAGAAATAGAATATGATAAAGGTGGTTTATATTAGGGTGCTATAATATACTGGGAAAACTCTTAAATCCTTCTTAATTTACTCGTTTAGTGAACAGTATTTATTGAAAACCAGTTGTATATAAGATATACAACAAAGTGATATATAAGATATAGATAAGTAAACCTAGATTTCTGTTCTCAGTGAACTAAGAATTGTGACTTCTGAAATAATTTTAATCCTGTTTCAGGTTTTCAGGGAAAAGATGCTCTCTGTGGCACTCTTAAGGAGAGGGCTTAAATAAGTGCCAAGCAATCAGACATCTAGATTCAGAAACAAAGGCTTAAACTTTGATTAAAAAAATCCTGAACCTTGTTTTTGAGCATTTTAGATGAGTCATATATACAGTAAGAAACATTGTGTGCATCTATCTTTTTACATTTTTGTAATACAGTCTCAACCATAAAACCTGCAGTCTTGGCAAGTGCAGCTCATGAGTTTGGGAAGAAAAGAGAAACCCTGTAATTCTCAGGTTTCTTAGATGAAGATAAGGTGAGTGATTCACTAGTTCTTTGTTCTGGCTCTGTGTTTCATGACATAATAAACCTCCTGCAGCTCCCTTCTAAGAATAGTTCTGGTCTGCATGCTTGAAGGATCATGACTATTATTTGTCTGAGAAAAAAAAGAGAGATATAAAATTATGGTAGAAGGTTGAAAGGAATACAATAGGGCATGTGAACATTTAACTTTTGAACTGGAATAATTTCTAGGCATTTTTCATGCATTTAGACTCCACTGAAATCCATTATAGTCGTGACAAACCTCTGGCATAATAATAACCAAGGTTGACACACGTTTCCTTTGGTCACTTTGGGACACAGAAGATGAGGGAGACTGTAGCCTCCTTTTCTTCATCCTCATGAGTCTACTCAACATTATCAGCTCAGAGAAGCTTGCTGAAGAGCATCGCCATTTGGTTATTGCTCTTTGTTTCAGAAAATCAGCTGTGAATTGTGGCCCAAGTGGTGCAGAACTCATTTCTTTGAACAATGCCTCCTCAGCCTGGGAAGCGTGTTCTCTCTCCTCACTAGTAGGGGCTTATTCCAGGCTGGCTTTGCTCACAAGGAAAATCATTTAGACACAGTTCAGTGGACACTCACTCACATCTCTTTGATACCCGTGACCATTTTTGTTTAAGGAGAAATCCAGGACTGCTGTGGTAGGGTGTGCCGAATTAGAAGTGCATTTTAAGAAGCCGTGAAGAAGTTTACACAGCTTTGTGTTGTTATCCTCAGGGTTTCTGTCTTCTGTGCTTCAAAGTAAAAGAGGGCAGGATGGACACAGAAGGGGCAGCGAAGAAAACTTCTGTAGCAAAGTTAAAGTCTCATCAAGTTCTGCATTTTCGATGCGTTAAACCAAATGCTTGTGGCTTGTGATCTGTCATGTTACAGAGCAGAAAAATGTGTCTACTGTGTTTATTGTATGAATCAGGGAGCCAGAGCCCAAGGTTGCCAAAGGATTTCTTAAAATTCTACAGCTAATAAATGAAAAAACTGGGGTGAAAATGTCATGATTGCTAATGATGCTAATGTTTCTAGGAAATCTAGGGAGGGCAGATATGAAATCCTTTCTCTAGACTTTGGTGTTTGTAACCATATAAACTTGTTGTAGTTATAAAGTGGTCAAACACCAAGAGTGTTTTATGATTTAGTCTAATTTCGCTGAGTGGAATTGACAGTGGGCACCTTCTGATTTAAATATTTGGTTATAAGCAAGTGTATGTCATGAGAATGTGTATGGGTCATGTGCATAAATGAGAAAGAGATCTTTCTTAATATGTATTTTGGCCTGAAGAATTCTGCCATGATTAAGACAATGTAAGGGAGAGCAGCGTTTCTGATTATTATCCAGTAAATATCTTAAGCAAGGAGCTCTGGAAGAAAAGGAGGAAATGAGCATTGATCTAGTCCAATCATGTGCCTGTGCATTTACTTTAGTTCAACTTTAAACTTCATAAAGAGATCCAGGAATTATTATCCCATACTCCTTAATGAAACGGTGAGACCTGGAGATTGGTTTCTTGCCCCAAATCTAAGTGAGTATGAAAGAGTCTTGGAATTAGAACCCAGGTCTGTCTGCCTCCGTGGTCTGGCATGTCATGTTGTCATTCAGAAAAGCAAGGCCAAATTTATGAAAAATACTGAGTTTTCATTTCAAACTCAGCATGCCATCCAAAATACAGACATTTAGAAGTTTCTCTGATAAGCTTTCTGGTGAGTGGAGACGCTGCATTCCCTGTATGGAGTTTAGGAGGTTATAAATCCAGGCCTGGTTCCAGAAAAACATTCAAGGCTTTGTTTATAAACTGTGTTGGCTATTTGTTTAGAAGTGAGTGGTGTTTAGATTCTCTTGTGCAAATGCTTTTCCACATCAAAGTGGCCCACTTATCACTTTGAGATTGTTGTCAAATTATGCTGGGTCTAAGAGGACCCCTCATGATGTTAATGTGTGTTTTCTGGCATCCTGAGACTTAGATGTTGATTTTTATCTTGTGTAAGCTTTGCTCACTTATTTTTCTTGAAATAATGCCTTACTGATGGATGGAATCAGATGGCATGTTTCTGTAATGTTTTCAAATTGGAGACCTGAATCACCTCGGACAGTTGCTGAAAATTTCTAAACTTTGGCCAGAAGCTGGAGTTTTGATGCTTCTGAAACTACTCTGGTGTTGAGACTATCCTGAGCTGGTTCAGATTTGCAGTATTCAAATTTGCAGTATTTGCAGAGGGTTTACCCAGGAAAAAACTGAGGCTCAGGGATGTCCATCTCAAACAGTTGGGAATTGAACCTTGACTTGCCAGCAGATGCCTGCCTGGTCTAGTGACCTAATTAGCACACCTCGCCTTAAACGCACCCCTTTCTCTCCTGGGCCTTCTTTTTCTCCCTGTATCTCTGGCTCTAGGGGAGAAGAAAAGGTTGAGGGTTTCAGAAGACTGGATGCCAGACTTCACTTTGGAATTCAGCCCAGCCTCGCTTCAGGCAATGCAAAGGACCCTGGGGGGTGTTCTGAGTTTCCCTCTGTTTCTCTGTGTCTTACCCTCCTAGCAGCCTCTTTTCTCTGTGGTTCCAGAATTTAGCAAGGGGCTTAAGAACCTGTCTAACCTTTCAGGTGCCCATGCATTAGCTATTCTATTGCCACTGGAAGGCAGAAAGATTTAGTTTGGTGCTCTCACTTATGAGTTACTGATTAACTGCTCTAAGGCAATCATGGTTTCTCTTTCATCTGCCTTCGCTTCCTTGTTGCTAGCCCACAAGAACCAAACATTTGAATTCAGCTTCCTACTTCCCTCTTCTCTCCCTCTTCAATTTTGACTGAAGGAGCCACTGGATCTTGGAACAGGTCTCTGTGGAGCGCTAGAAGGACCTCTGGTGGGAACTTTGACCTATTTGTTTTTTCCAGGGGTCACAATCCTGGACCAGAAGTGAAGTGAGTGGATTTGCTGTTTGATTGCATGTAATTTAGCTCTCTAGACTTCCTATTTCTTTTTGCCAAACAACTCTTTCTTAACTTTGAGTGATATGGGATTGAAAATATTTTTTTTTTTAATGATTTCTTTTTTTAAAAAAGGAGTTAGGGTTATGAAAAGATCCTTTGATTTTTATTTCAATTCAAAGACTGTTGGTTCCAACTATTTGTGTAAAACAGAAAGAAAGGGAGGGATGGGAAAAGAAGGCTTTCTTCTATGCATATAGAATAGAATACCCCTGGAAGGGAACACTAGAAACTAATCATGTTGGTTGCTGGGAGACATACCAGAGGTAAACTCTTCACTGTATATCTTCTTATGCCCTTGGATTTTGAAACTTAATGAGTAAAATTAAAGTAGAAAAAAAAAACAAACTTGGGTTTCAATATTAAAGAAACAAGTAACTATCTCCTGGGACTTAAGTGATAGAAGTAGGAAACTGGGAAGCAATTTTAAAGAAAAAAATTCTTTTTTTTAGCTATCTTTTTAAGGCTCACCAGAGTTCACATTTAGTAATTTCTTTTGTATTTAGTAATTTTTAAAAGCAGTGTTTTTCAACACTGGATTTCAATAATAGGGCTTGGGGAGGGTTTTTTTTTTTTTTTTTTTAAATTTTCATAGTTTTCTTCCCTCTCATAAAGCATCAGCTATTGGCTGCTCACAGACTCAGTGGGCCAATGAGAATCTGTTCCATTCCTGAGTCACTAAACCTGTCTTCTGCTGGCAATGTGTTTATGGAATGAAGCCTAGAAAGCCCTCTCCCCAACCCACCCATCCCCCTGCCCTGTTTTTTTCCCCCATGGAGAAATCCCTGTAATGTGATTATTTTATTTTCCTAATCAGAGTCTAAATGTGAATGTTAGAGGAATCTTTTCTTCTCAAATTGAAAAGGGGGAAAAAAAGCTTATACAAGTGTTTTATTCTGAACCACAGCTTTTCTTTTTGAAATAGGTTGTGAATTGGAAGTAGTTTTCTGTTTACTGGATAAATCTTGAAAGTATAGTCTTGGAAGAGAGAGAGCACAAAACTGTGTACCCACTTCTTTTTCACTCATCAGAAGAGAAGTGTGAAATGTATTATTTAGTGTCCAAGTTTCAATCAAAAGCAAAACACTCAAGTCAGGGTCAGTTCTCAACACTTTTGAAAATTCCTCACTGAAAACTGAAGGTAATAAGACATCCTTTCCTCACAGAATTCTTATTACTCTGTTACTTTTGCTAGAAAAGAATAACTGAATAGATTGTACATTCTCATGTTTAAATTTTTTAAACCTAAAAGGGAATTTAGTGAAAATTCTGTAACCTCTGTCCTTCAGCCATCCAGTTATTTCTTTAATAGACCAATAGTTATTGGTTTCTTCTGTATTTTTAATATATATATATATGTATAATCATATGGATGCATATGGATGCTTTTTGCCTTCTTTCAGAAATCAAATGGTAATGCACCATCCATATGAATCTGCTTTTTTTTTTTTTACTGTAATAATATATATTGTATGTCATTCCATATCAGCATATAGGGCTTCTTAATTTTTTTTTCTTTTTACTTAATTTTAGTTATTTTTTGGCCACACCATATGACATGTGAGATCTTAGTTTCCCCAGCCAGGGGTGGAACCCACACACCTGGTGTTGAGAGTGTGGCGTCTTAACCACTGGACCACCAGGGAAGTTCCCTTTTTATTAATAGCATACTTTAAAATGGCAGTTTTAGGGTCCCAGCAAAATTGAAGGGAAGGTATAGACTTTCCCATGTATTCCCTACCCCCACCCAGTGCATAGACTCCCCATTACCAACATCCCTACCAGAGTGGTTATGACTGATGGACCTACACTGAGACATCTTAGTCATCTAGAGTATATGGTTTACATCATAGTTAACTCTTGGTGGTGTGCATTCTGTGGGTTTGGACACATGTGTAATGACCTGTATCCATCACTATGATATCATACACTGTGTTTTCACTGCCCTAAAAATTTCATGCTCTGCTTGTTCAGCTCTCTCTCACCCTTCAGCCCCTACCAATCACTGACCTTTTCATTGTCTTGTTAGTTTTGCCTTTATCAGAATGTCCTATAGTTGGTATCACAGTATGTAACCTTTTCAGACTGGCCTTTTTTCTCTTAGTAATGTGAAAGGATTCCTCCAAGGCTTGATAGCTCATTTCTTTTTAGTGCCAAATAATATTCCACTGTCTACGTGTATCAGTTTATCCATCCATCTATTGCAGAATATCTTGATTACTTCCAAGTTTTGGTAATTATGAATAAAGTTGCTCTACACACTTATGTGCAGGTTTTTGTGAGGACATAAGTTGTCAACTCCTTTGAGAGTTGACAATACCAAAGAGCACAATTGCTGGATCGTATGTAAGAATATGTTTTGTAAGAAACTGCCAAACTGTCTTCCAGGGTGGCTGTACCATTTTTCATTCCCACCAGCAGTGAAGGTGAACTCCTATTGCTCCACATGCTCACCAGCATTTGGTGTGTTAGCTGGATTTTGGCCATTCTCAAGGGGTATGATGGCATCTCATTGTTTTAATTTGCATTTCCTGATGACATATGATGAAAAGAGCATCTTTTCATATGCTTCTTTGCCATCTCTCTATCTTTGGTGAGGTGTCCAGGTTTCTGGTCCGTTTTTTATTCCATTTTTGTGTGTGTGTGTGTTTTAAGCATTCTGTGTATATTTTGAATAAATCTTTTATTAAATGTCTTGCAGATATTCTCTCCCAGTCTGTGGCTTGTCTTCTAATTTGTTTGGCATTGTTTTAAATTTTAATGAAGTTCTGCTTATCAATTCTTTGTTTCGTGTATCATCCCTTTGGTGTTGTATCTAAAGAATCACCACCACGCCCAAGATCATATAGATTTTTTTCCCTTATGTTGTCTATCTAGTTTTTGTGTTTGAAATTTAGGTTTGTGATTCATTTTGAGTTAATTTCTGTGAAGGGTATGGTTAAATTTATTTATTTATTTGCATAGGGATGTTCAGTTGTTCCAGCACCATTTGTTGAAAATTGTTTCATGCTATTGCCTTTGTTTATTTGTAAAAGATCAGTTGATTTCCATTTATGTGGGTCTGTTTCTGGGCTATCTGTTCTGTTCCATTGATTTATTCATTTACTCTTTCTTCAATACCACCGTCCTGATTACTGTAGCTTTAGAGTAAGTCTTGAGTTGGGTTGTTTCAGTCTTCCAACTTTGTTGAATATTGTGTTGGCTATTCTGGATTTCTTTTTAATGGCTACATATTTTCCAATGTATGGATATATTAAATTTAACCAGATTAATGCACAATTAGGTTTTTTTGTGAACTTTTGAAAACACTGATGTAGTAAATAACCCTGTATATACTCTACATGCTCAAGTATGGCTATAGAATATATTTTTGGAAGTGGGATTGCTAAACCAAAGGTATACACATTTGTAACTTTGACGAATAATGTCAAATCAACTTTGATGGAATTTATACAGTTTTTGTTCTTATCAGAAATGTATCACATGATGATTTTTCCACATGCTCACCAACAGTTTGTCATCACACTTTTTTGATTTTTGCTAATCTGATAGGGAAAAAACTACCATCTTGTTACAGATAAAACTTGCTTTTCTCATATTCACTTATGGGTGACTTTGCAAATTTCCATTTTGAGCAGAGTCTCAGCGTAGAAAGTGTCACTTCATTCTCCCTATTATAGATGAAAAAAGTCAGTTTTGAAGAAGCAAATGAATAGGTTTCTGATCACTGCCTCATAGAGGAGCAGAGTCAGCACATTTACTTTTCTTAAATGATAAGCATTTAGTTCTTTCCAAGCCTCAAAATTTCACTCCTCTCCCCAGGTCTGGGAGAGTTGATATCTTCGATATCTGAGAGCAGCTCCCGTCCTGGCAGGATGGTGTCAACAATAGGCTCGGCAGTGGCTCTGCGTGTTACCACTCCCTGGTTTGGAAGCTCACTTGAATTCCTTATTGTCGTTTGTGGCTGCATAGGTTCTTGTGTCCTAGCATTACTGAAGGAAAGAAGTGGTGAGCGTTCAGACTTCGGTGGGTTCAGCTGCTGTTTGTTTGGACACTCAAGAGATCCCTGCTCTTCCCTGGATGAGATGCTGTAGGAATGATAGAGAATTCTGAGGGTGGCAGGGAACCAAGCCCTGGCTACAAGAACATTGTGCCTCACTCTGGTTCCCATGATTTTAGTGTGAACATATTAGATATTCAAGGGAAGGAAACTATGCAGGAGAATATAATAGGAGAAGACATACAGGCCAGTGACAATCAGGAGTTAGTTGCTGTGTCTAAAACCTTGTTTGTACTAATTTAAGGAAAAAGCAGTTCAGTCATGTCCGACTCTTTGCGACCCCATGAATCGCAGCACGCCAGGCCTCCCTGTCCATCACCAACTCCTGGAGTTCACTCAAACTGAGGTCCATCAAGTCGGTGATGCCATCCAACCATCTCATCCTCTGTCGTCCCCTTCTCCTCCTGCCTGCCCCCAATCCCTCCCAGCATCAGGGTCTTTTCCAATGAGTCAACTCTTTGCATGAGGTGGCCAAAGTATTGGAGTTTCAGCTTCAGCATCACCACACTATAAATTTCATTTGAGGGATTTGTAATAGTGTTTGGTTTTAGTTCCCTATTTTGCCTTGTTAATGCTTTCTATGACACCTTTCTTCAGATGGCAACTTTGGACAAGCTGTTTATTAGTTAGATTTAAGGAATCAAATACTTATAAGCTTGACCAGGAAGTATGTTAGATGCATTTAACTTGGGCTAACTACATCGGCTTCAGATTTTTTCCTCAGAGCTTCTTAATAATTAAGAATTCAGCACATGAAAAACAATACTGAGTTTCCAAAATTTAAAACATTTGGCTAGATTTTTTGATGTTCTTTTGAGCTTGAAAATTTTTATAATCAAATTAGGTTTACTATCCCATCTTGTTCTTTACTGCTTTGAGGACCTTTAACCTTTCCTTTTACAATTTCTGATGTCCTAATATTTGCATTGATATAAGTTCTCTATTGAACATCTAGAAGGTTAACATCTCTGGCTTTAGAGAAATTAAACTCTAAGTCTTTACCCTTATTATCTTAGGCTAAAATCTTTGCAAAATTAGCCTTTATGATCACTGCTGTCCTATTGCTTAGTCACTAAGCCTTGTCTGACTCTTTTGCAACCCCATGGACTGTAGCCCACTAGGTGCCTCTGTCCATGGGATTTTCTAGGCAAGAATACTGGAGTGGGTTGCCATTTCCTTCTCCAGGGGATCTTCCTCACCCAGGAATCAAACGGCGTCTCCTGAATTTTAGGCAGATTCTTTACCACTGAGCCACCAGGAGGGCCCTTTATGATCACTACTAGCCTTTTAAAGAGAGGTGAGGTCAATCTCAGGATTTAGATTCTGGATAAGTTATGTTTAAGCATCCTTGATGGTATGTTATTTTTGCCAGTATCCTTGTATGTACTTTGTTATATCACATTATATTTAAACAGCATATTAACAATGTTCATTAGTTATTTTTACTTTGATAACTGAGAGCAGTATTTGGGGCATTTACAGTGCCTTCCCACTCCCTTCCCTTCTCATATTTCCTCTTTTAAACCTACTGATCTTTTGACATCTACCTCTATCCTCCCACCCTACAGGAACTCTTTCCTGACATCCTTGGCTTCTTTTCTTTGAACCATTACAGAATGCTTCATTGGCCAGGTATCACGTATTCTGCTTTTTTCTGTGTATGTTTTATTTAAATTTTTTTGGTTTGTCTATGTGTTATTCTCCCATCTCATCATTAGTTTCTTGATGAGTGGGACATCTCTCTATCCCCTCAATATTTATAGCACCTGTAGTAAGGCTCAGAGCATACTTGTGGGCTATTTAATTCATAAATTGGTTTGACTGTAGCTTTTTGCACCTTAAGGGGTCCTGAACTCCTGTTTTTGAGCACAGATCAGGGGCCACTTCCCCTACTTACCCTGCTGTGTGATCGGGAAGGAAAGAAGGTGTTAACTGGAGGTTTAATTGCTCAATTAAAGGCAGATCTCTTGTTGGAACTGCATGTATTTAATGCTGAGTGGAAGGGGTAGGGAAAGCAGGCAAAGATGCAAATGCAGTATATCCTCTGTGATAAGCTCTCTTTCTCACTGGTGGGTGGGCAAGTGGATAGGAGAAAGGATGAGATGAACTTGGGAAAGGTGGGAGATCTGCTCTTCTCCGGGGGTTGCCATTTCTGAGACTAAATTTTGGACATCCTTATATATGAAGGAATTAGGAGTAGAGCTATTCTGAAGTCCTTCCCTAGTTTTTAAAAACTGTGGAAATCACTGGTTTAGAGATAACCAGTATAAATCAAGGTTTTTTTGTTTTTTTTTTTTTCGATGTTAGACCTGGACAGAAGTAGATGAAATTAGAATTGTGACCAAAAAAATGTTTGCTGTTAGTGTGGCATCAGGAATAGTCTTCAAATATGATCAAAGGTATTAATATTGGGCTGGATTTTGAGACTGGCAGCCACTGAGAGTTGAAATCTAATTACCTAACAGTCATTCCTTTGGGTGTTTTTTTTTTTTTTTTTAAGTGTGGTTTTAATTTCCAGTCTGTACTTTGTGTCTACTTTTAAAATTAAAGAACCTGTTTTTAAAAAGATGAAAATATCTCAACCGTGACATGAGCATAGGGACTGTGAAGAAAGCTGAGCGCCGAAGAATCGATGCTTTTGAACTATGGTGTTGGAGAAGACTCTTAAGAGTCCCTTGGAGAGCAAGGAGATCCAACCAGTCCATCCTAAAGGAGATCAGTCCTGGGTGTTCATTGGAAGGACTGATGCTGAAGCTGAAACTCCAATTCTTTGGCCACCTCATGCAAAGAGTTGACTCATTGGAAAGACCCTGATGCTGGGAGGGATTGGGGGCAGGAGGAGAAGGGGATGACAGAGGATGAGATGGTTGGATGACATCACCGACTCAATGGACATGGGTTTGAGTAAACTCCGGGAGTTGGTGATGGACAGGGAGGCCTGGCGTGCTGCGATTCATGGGGTCGCAAAGAGTTGGACATGACTGAGTGACTGAACTGAAGTGAACTGTACATTGAAAAATCTGGATCCTATTACTGACTCTGCCATACCTAGTAGTGTATTCTCTCCCTTTTTCTTTTTTTTTTTTTTTTGCATAGTCAAACATCTTTTATTTTTTACAACTAGAGTACCAAAGATACAACCCAACTAGCTCCAGAACACTTCCAGATTTTTTTTCTCTCCCTTTTTCTTACTGCCTTTTTCTCTCTTCCTCTTCATTATTTATTGAGTAAAATTACATAGATCTTAAGAGTGTAATCACTGAAGTTTTTATTTAGGCCACATACTAATGCTGTCACTTAACTGTGGGTAATTACCTAAGGGTAATTACTTCTCTGTGCTTCAGGTTCTCTATCTGTAAAATGGGGTAATAATTTTACCTAGCCCTTAGGATCACTGTAAAGATGAAAAAAATAATACTTGTGAAACATTTATCAATATATTTGGCTCATAGAAAGTGCTAAAAGTATCAGCAGATATTATTACAAAGTAGCAGGTCCTGAGCTAATATGCTTTTGGGTTAGATCAGGTTCTGATTCGGCTGTCAGACTTCAAGGTTCTGTGGCTTTGAATGTGAAATCTCCAGGGTTGAATTCTGTTTCTCACAATAGAATTCATCAATACTCCTGATGAAACAATTTGAAAATGTTGGGTACAATAGAGAGATCATTTTCTTAAGTGCAATACTCTCTAAGAAAGTAATGACTATTCAGGCCAGATGCTAAGTGGGGAGGGGTCTCCTGAGCACCCAAGCTGGCTTTTTGCCTTGAGGACAGTTGCCAAACCAGGTTAACTTGGACTTCTACTTTCATGGCCTGAAGGCACAGGGGACAAGAGATAAAGTAAGATGTCTGGGAGGGACCCTTTGGTCTTAAACCTAGGACTTCAAGGGGCTTCTCACTCTTTGGAAAGATGAATGAGAATTTAAAAAAAATTATCTACCTTTTTTTTTTCTGGTCTTCCTGGATGGCTCAGTGATAAAGAATCCACCTGCCAATGCAGGAAACGTGGGTTCGATCCCTGGGTCAGGAAGATCCCCTGGAGAAGGAAATGGCAACACACTCCAGTATTCTTGCCTGGGCAATCCCATGGACAGAGGAGCCTGGTGGGCTATATATAGTTCATGGGGTTGCAAAGAGCTGGACATGACTTACTGATTAAACAACAAACCTTCTTTCTAACCCTATGTCTGTACGGAAAATATCACTTATCAATAATCTTGGTTCTGAGCAGATCCTGATTATTTGGTCCTGAGAATTTATGATTCTGAGTCAGCTCTGAAACAGATTTGCATCCAGAATCACAATAACTAAGTGGTCAGAAAAACCTCAAGATGAAAACTTTTAAGGAATTCCTACACTGCAAGTGTCCCTGGTACTGAGGGACCAGTTTTTCCTTTCTTTTGGAGGAATCTCTTTTTTACCCTAAACTTCAAAGAATCCCCATCAATGAAATTAGAAGGAAAATAAGCATCTCATAGTTTGAAAAAAAAAAAAAAGAAACATCGCTTAACACAAGGTATGAGCTGAGAAACAGAAACTTTAAAGATTAACCAAGCTGATCTGAGAAAGGACCAAATAGAACTTGGGAAAAGAAAAGAGGAGACTTCCCTGGTGGCTCAGTGGTAAAGAATCTGCCTGCCAATGCAGGAGACACAGATTTGATCCCTGGTTCGGGAAGATTCCACATGCTGTGGGGCAACTAAACCTGTGTGCCCTAACTACTGAGCCTGTGCTATAGAGCAACTACTGAAGCCCATACACCCTAGAGCCCATGCTCCGCAGCAAGAGAAGTCCCCGCAATGAGAAGCCTGCACACCGCAACTAGAGAATAGCCCTTGCTCACTGCAACACTGCAACAAGCCTATGCAGCAGTGAAGATCCAGCACAGCCAAAAATAAATAAAATTATTAAAAAAAAAAAGAAAGAACTCAGTGAATGGATTTAACAACAGATTAATCCAATCTGAACAGGGAAATTGTCAGCTGAATGATAGATCTGAAGATAATTTTCTAGTGGCAACAGAGAAGCAAAGCAAATGTAAATCCCAAAAGAAAGGTTCATCAATGTGGAAGATACAGAATTCAGACTCAAGGTAAGTTTAATTATAATTTCAGAAGCAGAAAGAAAATGAGGAGAGGCTACATTTTAAACAGGTAATGACTGAGTCTTCTCAAGGACTAGTAAAAAGCATCACTTGAACATATTCATGAAGTCATCTGAATTCCATTCAGGATAAGGAAAAAAAATCCACACAGAGATAAAATATAATTAAATTGCAGAACACAAAAGATAAAGAGAAGGTATTAAGCAAGGTCAGAGAGAAGAGGCAGCTTATTTTTAAAGACATGACAAATTATCCTGACAGTGTGGCAATAGAAGCCAGAAGACCAGTAGAATATTAAATTTTATGCCCCGATAGATATTAATTATCAGCCTAGTATTCAGTTTTCATTAAAGATATCTTTAAAAAGCAAAGACAAATACTTCCAGACTTAAAAAAAAAAAAAAAGAAATCCCTAGAGTTCTAGCAGATCCTCACAAAAAGGATACATTTCAGGCAGAAGAGAATTATTACCAGATGGAAGGTTTCAGAAACAAGAAGTGAAGAACAAAGAAAAGGAAAATTTTAAGTAAAATACACATTGACTGTATGTAAGGCGATAATGATGTCTTTAGTGGAAGCTAGATAAAGGAAGTGACTTAAGTTGAAGAAACAAAAGGAGTCTTTCCAAAGTTTCTGTATAGTTTGGGAGGAGGTTAAAGATAGATTAAATTTTTATTTTGATAGATAAAGTGTACGTGTTAAAATTTCTAAGGCAACCACTAAACTTTAGTAAAAGAATGAATAACTTTCTAACTAAAGGGGAAATTGAAATGAGAAAACTATTAAACATGAAGGCAAGAAAGTTGAGAGAAGAGAGAGAATAGGCAAGACAAGTAGCAAACACAAAATAAGATGTAGAAGTAAAATGAAATGTATTAGCAACTATAAAGAAATCAAAGATTGTTAGACTAGATGAAAATTTAGCTATTTGCTATTTATAAAAGATGTGTCTAAAACATGAGGATACAGAAAGGTAAATAGGTAATTATAAACTAAAAGATGGCAATTCTGACATCTGATGAAACAGACTATCAAAAAAGCATTTTTAGAGATAAAAGAATGTGATATTGGTTCAAAAGTTTGAACTCATCAGAAAAAACTTTTCTGCATCTTATAACGTGGTCTCAATGTATATTATGCATGTTATAGAAAAATTGAGAGAACTGCAATGGGAAACACATATATTCCCAGTGATATTGTAATGTACTTCATCAGTACTTGATAAAGAGGGGAAAGATCAGCTACCACATACAATATTTGAGCTATACAGTTAGTAAGTTTGAGCTGATAGACATGTGAAGGCATTGCATCTCAAAACCGCAGAATGCACATTTTCAAGCACATGAAGAACACTTATAAAAAGTGACCTCAAACTTGGTCATCAAGCAAGTCTTAACAGCGAGTGATGAATGATTTCATCCAGACCAGATCTGTGACCACAATGTAGTTAAACTAGATACTGATAATAAACAGTGACTATGAATAATTATAGGAATATGTTTCAAAATGACCCTTGGATCAAAGAATTTGCAATGGAAATCAGAACCTATTTTTAACTGGATGATGACAAAAATATGATGGGTCAAGACGTGGGGTGGGGTAAGCAGCTAAAGCTTGTATAAATGTTAAAATTAGAAAAAAAAGAAAGCCTGAAAATTAGCTAGACGTTGAAGAGTTAAAAAAGATGCAAAATAGAGAAAACAGATGGAAGGAAATAATTCCGTTATTCAATGGAGAGGATAAAAAATGATACAATTCGGTTCTTGGTAAAAGCTAGTAATGTTGATTAACACCTGGTGAGATCAATTTCAAAAGGAAAAAGAGGCACAGTATTCCTAAGCAATATTAGGAGTGGAAAAGCAGATGTTGTAGATATTAAAAAATATTATGAACTACATGATGCTAAAACATTTGAAAGCTTAGAGGAAATGAATATATTTTTAGACAAATATAACTTACCAAAACTAGAAAAAATAGGCTGAATAGTTCTTAATTTTTAAATAAGCCATTCATTAAATATTTCTCCATAAAGTAAGGTATAGATTTAGATGGGTTTATGATCAAGTTCTACCAAGCACTCAAAGAAGTAATTTCAAACTTGCATAAATCATTCCAGGGAATAGAAATGCATTTTTGAAGCTATGATAACCTCAACATAAAAATTTGTCAAGAACAAGAGAAGAAATGGAAATTATAGTACAAACTTACTTAGAAATATACGTGTAACAATCATAAAACCTGAGCAGGCCAAATCCAGCAATGTGTTAAAAAGGTAATACATGGTAAACAATTTGGTTTTATCTTGGAATTGCAGGGTTGATCTAATATTGGAAAATTCATATTAACAGATTAATGAAGACTTCCCTGATGGCTCAGATGGTAAAGAATATGCCTGCAATGCAGGAGACACAGGGTTGATCCCTGAGTTGGGAATTTCCCCTGTAGAAGGGAATGGCTACCCACTCCAGTATTCTTGCCTTGAGAATTCCATGGACAGAGGAGCCTGTTGGGTTACAGTCCATGGGGTTGCAAAGAGTCGGACATGACACATGATATTAAGTAGATAGAAAATGTCTTAAAATGTTTCCTATCAAATTATGCAAAAGTTCAGAAAATCGGAATAGAGGGAGTTTTCTTAACACAATAAAGAATATTTACAAATAACATATGGCAAACATTACACTTAATGGTAAAATATTAAATGTACTTTGTTACTTGTTAAGATCAAGATCCATTATTCTATGCAATATTGCTTTTGATGGCTTTATATCATACTGTATCCCATTTTTTCACATTGCATCATGAGCATTTTCCATGCTCCCTTACAAAGTTTTTTGCAAACAGAAGTGTTAATATCTATCCTATAGTGATGCTACCCTAATAGCTGGCTATTTACTGTTCTATGTTTTCTGCATCATGAAAAATGATGCAATGAATATTTTCTCATGTATATGTTTTTGTCTGTATTTTTAGTGACTTCTTTTTGGTATATTTCCAGCAGCTGAATTCCTGAACCAAAAGGTATGAACTCTGTGAAGCACTGGATACATATTATATACTTGAAACCAGTCCATTCACATGAAGCATCCCATGTCTTTGGAGAGTGATGGTAGCTCACTGCTCAACTTAGCTCAGAGCATTTGCAGCTCCTCATTGCTTCAAAGAAAAGAAAACAGAGGGAGAACTTGGGGTTTAGTGATGTCCCTGTGAGCCTTACAAAATGAACAAAGTAGTCTTTTATTTCTTTCCCTGTGTGTACATAGCTGGGAGGGGGCTAGCTATGGAATTAGGCTGTTTGCAGAGCCCTGTAACAACCCGTTAGGCAGTGCTTGGAAACCCGTGGGAAGTGGGGGGAGGGCGCTTATGAGGGGGGAGGGGAGGACAGTGACATGCCGTCTGTGGAGTGGGGCCCCCCTGAGCCAGGCGTCTGAGCTGTTTCAGAACCTGTTAGTCTAGGCCTGGCCAGGGGACGGGAGCTGTGGCCCCTCCCACCCCATCCCTGCACTATGTAATTCTTTTGATTTTTTTTTGGGGGGGGGTTCTCAAAATTAGTGGAGAAACAAGAGAAGCAGAGCTGTCTCTGAAATCGTAGCTTTTAACTGGACTGAGTTTGAATTCTCAACCTTTAGGGAGACCTTGGTGTAGAAATTCCCAGGAGTGTTGTGTCAGAGGCTATGAGGTGCAGGACACAGTTTGGGGACCTTTCTCCTGCTGCCTTCCTGTTTCTCAGGGCTTCTCGTTCTATGAATATTGCTGTCAGAGCGGATTAATTATGTCTTTTGTCCCTCAGCAAGGCTTAAGGAGAAGGAAATCATTCCTCCATTTGAGTTAAAGGCTATACTAATGGGAATTAACTCCGTGGTTTCTCAGGGCTATTTTAATTTATAATTAAAGCTGTATGGCTGGGGATATTAGTGGAGGGGGGGCGGTGGGAGTTGCCGACAGCCCTTATTAAGTAGAATATTAAGTTTGGAAGCTCTGAGAGAGCATCTCACTCATCACCACCCCTGTTTTGTTCCATGGATGAGGCAGGCCAGGCACAGGGGAGTGAAGAGATTTACCTGACACTGTTAAGTCAGAGGATCAACTGGGTTGCAACCCTGGCCTCTTGACAGCCAGACATTTTTCCATTGTCTCTCATGTCTTACTACCTTTCACGGACTAGTTCCTCCTTTTCCAACAACAGGGTGTGTTTACACGTTTTAATTTCTGGCTGGAGCCTTCTTCCCTGTTGTTAGCAATTTGGAAAACACATGAGCCCCTCAGACAGTTTTCACAATGATTTCTGGCTCAAAAATTTGGCCTTGGTGTTTCTGAACTTGGTCCAAGTAACTCACTCAGATTTCATTGCAAAGAAACCTTCCACTATTTGATTCTCAAAGGACTGATACTTGGCTCTGATCCCCTCCAATCTATATACTCAAAAGGCTCCTGGATGGAGGGACAAGGTAGGTATTTTGTTAGTAATGTTTCATCTAGTCATCTCCTCCCCTTCTCCTGGCTCTTCTCCTTCACTGGCTGGCCCATAGTAGAGTTGGATTGAATGGTGGAGGTGGGAAGAATTAATCTGATTAATCATGAGTAATACAACTCTAGACTCTTTCATAGCGGAGCAGAGGTCAGGGAAGAAACACGACTGGATACATTGTAACCTTGGGATTAGGTCAGTGGCTTTGGGAGTCAGAAGACATGAATTTGCAACCTGTTAAGCTCTTTGAACTCATGCTTATAATACATGACTGACAGGGCTGTCATAAAGATCATTTTTTAAAAGACAAGATATAAATGGAAATATTGTATAAACCATAAAATGATTTACAAATAATATATATATTTTTTCTTTTATAATACAATTTTATTTTAAATAATATATTTTTAAGAAAGAAAGAATGTAAAGGAATGGGAGTAGAAGTGTTGGTTTTTATGGAAGAGGGATGCCAGAGGAGAATGGGCTGTGATGTATCAGTCACAGTAGATGAAGAGGTGGAGATAGTCAATATATAGTAGACAAATCCCTGTGCTTAAAATATAAGTATACATAGAAACATCAATATATTCCCTTTCCCCAAAGTTCTCTTTTAACATCTCCTGTTCCTTCTTTTCCTTTGGCACAGTGTTAGAAATCTGTCTACCGTATATGAACTTGAATGGTTTGCTTTTTATTAAGCCATTCAGTGGCTTGAACATGTTTGTTGAGTTCCATAAAACTCATGTTAAAGCAGTAATATAGATTTGCCTCATATGTAAAAATAGCTAAGGAAATTCTAAAGAAAAGATTTCAGGGTTTGCTGTGCTTAAATACACTTCAAGGGGATTGGCGGAATCCTTTACTACTGGTAAAAAGAACTTGAATACAGCATATCCTTAGGGAAAGCCCAAGTAAATACGGAGTCATATTTTTGAAACGTAGAGGACCAGTTAAAAAAACTTGCCAAGGTCCCCGCCCCCTGCCTGTGAGTCAATTGTTAGAGGTGAAACCAGAATAGCGAGCTCATGACTGCCAGCCAGGTGTCTCTTGATACTTTGCTTTGCTGACATAGTTCATCAGTCAGAACTCTTTGGATGCAAGTGACAGAAAACCAATGTGGCTTAAATACAAGTAAACATAACATAGAAAGGAATGTACTGGCTCATTTACCTAAAAAGTACAGGAAGAGATCTGACTTCAGGTGTGCCTTAAATAATATCAGTAGGACCAAGTTTCTCTTCATTCCTCTTGGTTGGATCCCGTCTCATAGATTTCTTTTTTTTTAACTCTTGTAGTGGCAAGGAGTTCTAGGTTTCCAGGCTTCACAACTTGATAGCCTCACAACTTTGAGTCCAGCAGAAAAGAAAGTTTCTCTTCTCCAACAGTTCAAACACAGCGTTGATCCCTGGGTTGGGAAGATCCCCTGGAGAAGGGAATGGCTACCTACTCTAGGATTCTTGCCTGGAAAATTATCACGGACAGAGGAGCCTGATGGGCTACAGTCCATGGGGTTGCAAAAGAGCTGGATATGACTGAGTGACTAACATTTACTTACTTTCTTGGTGGTGCTCTGCTTTCGTAGTTTTATGTCTGGCCTGTAGTTTGACACTGGCAACTTTGGTCATGTACCTATACAGAAAAATGGCAAAAATAAAAGTATTAACAGAATGATTATAAAAGTTACTAATCACTTATAAAATGAATTTAGGAACAATAAACTGTGGAAAATTCTTCAAGAGATGGGAATACCAGACCACCTGACCTGCCTCTTGAGAAATCTGTTTGCAGGTCAGGAAGCAACAGTTAGAACTGGACATGGAACAACAGACTGGTTCCAAATAGGAAAAGGAGTAGGTTAAGGCTGTATATTGTCACCCTGCTTATTTAGCTTATATGCAGTGTACATCATGAGAAACACTGGGCTGGAGTAAGCACAAGCTGGAATCAAGATTGCCGAGAGAAATATCAATAACCTCAGATATGCAGATGACACCATCCTTATGGCAGAAAGTGAAGAAGAACTAAAGAGCCTCTTGATGAAAGTGAAAGAGGAGAGTGAAAAAGTTGGCTTAAAGGTCAACATTCAGAAAACTGAGATCATGGCATCCAGTCCCATCACTTCATGGGAAATAAATGGGGAAACAGTGGAAACAGTGTCAGACTTTATTTTTTGGGAGGGGGAGCTCCAAAATCACTGCAGATGGTGACTGCAGCCATGAAATTAAAAGATGCTTACTCCTTGGAAGAAAAGTTATGACCAACCGAGACAGCATATTAAAAAGCAGAGACATTACTTTGTCAACAAAGGTCTGTCTAGTCAAGGCTATGGTTTTCCCAGTAGTCTTGTATGGATGTGAGAGTTGGACTGTGAAGAAAGCTGAGCACTGAAGAATTGATGCTTTTGAACTGTGGTGTTGGAGAAGACTCTTGAGAGTCCCTTGGACGGCAAGGAGATCAAATCAGTCCATCCTAAAGGAAATCAGTCTTGGGTGTTCATTGGAAGGTCTGATGCTGAAGCTGAAACTCCAGTACTTTGGCCACTTGATGCGAAGAGCTGACTCATTTGAAAAGACCCTGATGCTGGGAAAGATTGATGAGAAGGGGACGACAGAGGATGAGATGGTTGGATGGCATCACCGACTCAATGGAAATGAGTTTGGGTGAACTCTGGGAGTTGGTGATGGACAGGGAGGCCTGACGTGCTGCTGTTCATGGGGTCACAAAGAGTCAGATATGACTGAGCTACTGAAATGAACTGAACATGAATCCTGTCTGCATGCTTACTTGACTTCTTTTATTTCTTGTTGCTGCTTTAGAGTTTTTGGAGTTGTGAGATTTTGAGTAGAGTTGATTACAAATTCTTGTTCAAATCACATATGTAATTCTGTAGAAGTATGTTCATTTATATGGCTAAAATGTCACAATATATTATTAGTAAGTTATCAAGTGAAAAAAAAAGGCTTCAAAAAATAGAATTTAGTTTTTGTTTAAAAAAAGAAATAAGGACCACAGCATCCATGGCAATTGTCTTTGGCTGATAAGTGATACCACTATGTAAGTTCTTTTTTGATTTTTCTACTTGCTTCGAGCACTAAAAATGGATAAAAATAAATTGTTAAAGATAAATACACACGTATAAACATTTTCTGTGACTTTCCCATCCACTAAAAAAAATTCAGATTAATCGTGTTTCAAAGGCAGAATTTGAAACTAGTTTTAATAAGTCAGTTCTTTATGTGATATTCCTTAGCCACCGTCAATTAATTATTAATTTTTTAATAAGGATTGGAGATTTAAATGTTCTATAGAGTTCCAAATATAACATATATTAAATAGCAAATATTAAATCAATGAAAGTATATTTTAGTAGCTATTTTCACCCATTATGTTCACACAGATGGGGTCACAAAACGCTCAAAAGACTCCTGCTTTGGGACTGCTGAGCCTGGAGCTCCTGCTAGCTTTCTTGAGTAGCTCGCAGTGCCGTCTTGCAAGTTACACCTGCTCTCCTTCTGGCCACACTGTATGAGCTTTGGCTGAGCTGGTTTCTGAGGTTCCTTTCAGCCACTTCTTCCTCAGTGAGCACCTGGCCCCTGGCTCAGCTAATTCTGGTTGCGGCTAAGGTTGGCTTTGTTGCATAGCGGTTGCTCCCCCTGCCTCTGCCCCACTGACTCCGTTCATCACCTCCAGCTCCACTCCCTCTCAGTTTTGAAATCATCTGCTCTGACTCTGGAAGCCAGAGTGGGCAGTCCCTCCCTTCAGTCTCGGGCTGGAGGGAATTCGGGAAGCAGCGTGTGACAAAGCGTCACTCGTGTTTACTAAGGGCCTGTGGTGTGTGCGCAGCTCAGGGGCAGCTTCCTGGCTGCTCTTCAGCAGCACACAGATGCCAGGGGAGCTCAGACATGCCAGTAATTAACCAAAATAGGGGACACACAGCCTGGAGACCATAGTGTTCAATTACTTATCTTTGTGTTCTAGTTTAATCATTTAAACCGAGTCCTCTCCTCTTAAAAACACCTACCCAGCAGAGCTCGTCATCCAAACATACAACTTGAAGTCCCTTTGCTACTCACCCTAGCAGCAGAAATGAGTCACTTACTTCAAGGTCCTCATCTCTCCCTTCATCTGATTAGAAGGAAGGGCCAAATGAGGGCCAGATATGAGTGTGTATGTTTTAACTGTGTACAAATGCACTTTTTTTTTTCATCTTTCCATCCCACTAATCTGACTTGGATTAAAAGTGAACAGAGAGAGCAAAATAAAGAATGAAATAAAGAATAAAAGAATAAAATAAAAATAAGGACTAAAAAAACCAAATCATAAGATCAAGTTAGTAAGGAAAAATTAGCATGAATACAGAGCTCTCCTTAATTCTGGATAACCTAAAATATTTCTAGTATAAATCATGAATATACTTTTGTAGGAAATAGTTACTACTGGTATTACTGAAAATTATTTCTAGTTCGTAAAAAAAGGTATTCTTACTAAAAACATAAAGCGTACATGTATGCAAAATTGAGTACGTGGATGTATATAGAAATGAATATGTTGTGCTTAGTTGCTCGGTCGTGTCCAAAACTTTGTGACCCCGTGAACCATGTCACGCCAGGCTCCTCTGTCCATGGGGATTCTCCAGGTAAGAATACTGCAGTGGGTTGCCATGCCCTCCTCCAGGGGACCTTCCCAACTCAGGGATCAAATCCAGGTGACCCTCATAGCAGGCAGACTCTTTACCATCTGAGCCACCAGGGAAGCCCAGAAATGAATATACTGTATAAATAAGTAAATGCATAAAAAGACTAGAATGATGCACACCAAGCCAAAGTTATCATTCCAGGAAACGGACATGAAATGAGGCAAGTGGGGATTATTTTTGATGTATTTCAGTATTGAGTTTTGTTTTTTTTTTTAATTGGTGAGCATATCTAACTATATTACTAGAATATTAAAAAAAAAATCTTTGTAGTACGGGGTATTGGGTGGGGAGAGGGCAGGGAGGGTCGCCTCCATAATCGTTTGTTTTCTGGCCTATTTTACAGTTGTTTGCATGGGTGATTTTATCTTGGTGGGGCGGGACTCATCTTCAGCCTGAGGGAGCGGGAGAAGCAGCCAGGTGTAGCCAAGTGTCCACATGCTTAGTCCCTTAGTTCTGCCCGGCTTTTTGTGACCCTTTGGACTGTAGCCCGCCAGACTCCTCTGTCCATGGGATTTTTCAGTCAAGAATACTGAAGTGGGTTGCCATTTTCCTCCTCCAGGGGATCTTCCCAACCCAGGAATCCGAACTCTTGTCTCCTGTGACTCCTACATTACAGGCAGATTCTTTACCTGCTGAGCCTTTGCAGAAGTCAGGTGGGGGTGGGGTAAGAGGAAGTGGGGAGTTAGGCCTGGAGTCAGAGAAAAGGGAGGTGAGGTTGTGGTTAGGGAAGGGAGGAAGAATGAACATCAAGGAGCCAAGGAGAAGCGCTGGCAAGAGCTTTAGGAACCTCTCCTAGTTGTGGTTCCATTAATGAATAGGCACATCTCTGGTCATTTATTTTCATCTGCACTTACTGACTGCCTTTAAGTCTAGATTGCTTTAATAGGACAGATGACAAATTGTTTCCCACCTGTGGGTTTTCTTCCTGCCAGCCTTGCGTGGTTTTCCCTGGCTTTATTTTGTGATCAGAAAAGGAGTTGGAATTCTGAAAAGTTGCTTTAGCCAAATGCTGGGAACAAAGAGAACCTTGTTATGCACATCAGCTTTTGGAGGGGTTTAATTTATCAGCTCGGATCTCTGCCTTTCAAGTCCTTGCTCTGGTTAGCACTGTGTTTCTCTGTCCGTGGAGGGGACAGACCCACTGTCTGGAGAAGCCAGACCCACTGCTTGTGCACCCGGCTCTGATTACACAAGGAAGCTCAGTCTGGTCAGAGGCAGGCCCTCGTGGTCCTAAGTGGCATCCATAGAGAGTCCAGAAGAGGAGACAAGCTTTGCTACTATGTTTGCTTGACCCCCGGCTACATGGACACGTTATGGTTTCTAAGATCTCCATGGACAGATCATAAATGTAGTCCTCTGGCATGGTGTTGACTTAAAAAGTCAGGAACTGGGAATGACAGTCACCCTTCTGTTATCACCTCCCCTCCTGCAGTTGAGCTTTCCTGAAAAGCGACCAGCATGGGCTGGCTTGAGTCCTGGCTGAGTGGGCGAGCCCTGGAGCACAGAATCTAGTCTTGAAACTTGTTCCCTGGTAGTGGATTGGTTTTCCCCCAGGACGGCGGTAACTTTGAGCCCTGTAAGGTGCTATTAGAAAAAGCTCCAGCGGTGGTGTGTTAAAGGACCTTCTTCTGGGTGGGAAAACTTTGGGGGAATTTCTTGGGGCCTGGGGGGTACCGGCTCCCCGTGTGGAGGAGGTGGGAGCGCTGTGTGCTGTCCGCGAATGCCTGGGGCCTGAAAGCATCAGGCGGCCAGTGTGGGCATGTGGCTGCCGCTTTCTTCACTTTTTGTCTCATTCTGTTTCCCTTGACAGGGCAATTTGGTTTTGATGCTGTGCCAGCAATCTCCCGACAATGAGTTACTGGAACTTGGAGAAAAGGAACTGTGTGCAGTATCGCAGGCATTTTCTGGTGGACAACAGTCCGTTTCATGGTGAGTTGCCTTTTCTACGCCTGTAGTTGGATCTTTTGTTTCCGACAGCACTTTTATTCCAGCACTCCGGATGCAAATGTGGCATAATTATTGGGTTGAACCAAGAGCTTGAGTTAACTTGCTGATGAAAAAATTACCCAAGAAGCCCCACAGGACTCCTTGCCCACAATTGGAATTGGCATGCCTCACCTCAACAACCGTAACCGCATCATCACTTTCTACCTTGAAAGTTAGTTTGTGTCAGGGCTTTTCCTCCTCTTCTGTGCTGTCAACTTCAGTCATATTCCTTCCTTTCTGATGTTTGAAATTTGAGGGGCTAGACCCACAGGTAGTATTCAGTTAATATTGGTGGATCATCAATCAGGGCTTATAACCAGCCTGGTGTGTGCGTTCTATCAGGCACCGTACAGAACGGAGCAGGTCACGGCACGTAACCGGGACAGGGTGGATGAGTGTGGCTGTAAATCAGAATGGTCGACACTAGTCATTTTCATGTAACAGGGCGGACGAGTGTGGCCGTAAATCAGAATGGTCGACACTAGTCATTTTCATGACAAACTAAGATGAATTGCTGCTACCCTGCTGATAGACAGTTAGGGGTAAGCTCTGTCAATCCTGGTATCAGGATGCCCTTGGGTGAAATTGACTCAAGAGTTGAGACACGTGTGTTGGCAGAATTTGGGGGGAGTGATCTCCATCAAGAGCTAGTGGAACTGTATCGAGAAGAGAGATTTCATGAGGAGTGGAGTGCTGCTGAACAAAAAAGCCTTAACCTAAGCTGCCTTCCCCTCTGTCAGTTTGGTTTTTCTTCCTCAAGTTAGTGCAGACATAATACTTTTTTATTGTTTTAAGTTAAGTTTAAGATAAACTTTACTTTGTCAAAGCATGCTTTGGCATTTTTTTTCACGTTCATTATACCACCTTGCTATGGAACTTTGCTAAATAGAGGATGCCTTCATTTACAGGTCAAGAAAAGGAGGAAGAGAGGAAAAGACCAGCCCAAGTTGGCATAACCAGTTATTAGCAAAGTCAGATCTAATATTTTAGCCTCTACCGTTCCAGGCTGAGTCTCTCTCGGCATTGTGTCGGTGAAGACCTCTTAGCAAAGGAGATGAAAATATTGTGACTTAACACTTTGGCACTGAGTTCCGCTTTGTTTTCCTGTGAGCCTCATCTAAGGACCCTGTCCTAGCATCATCTCTATACAGTGTTTGCTGTTAAAAATTTACAAATTCGTTTGCTGTTACAAAGTGTGGTATTTTCTGTTACAAATTTACTTGTAATAATAAAAAAAAATGATAAGGAAACACAGGAGTTAGAAAAATTGCATTCTTTTTCCAAGTTTTGTGCGAGTTTTGAAAAAGTTCAGGTTTTATTCATTCGTTATCTTAGAATACCTTTGTCCAGACATCTAAAGGCTCTAACAACCTAAAAACAATTTTCTGTGTATTTTTATAGTTGTGTTACCACTTAGTGAATTACTGTATTGTTGGTAGCCATGCTGATGGCTTGAGAAACACGGTCCTACCAAATCCTTTTAACACTTTTGCCATAGTTATTATTCATCCCATTTTATGGATGGGGAAAAAGGTTTGCGGACGTTGCAAAGTGGTGATCTAAAATCAAACTCATATCTGCTTAACTCCAGAACCCCACTGTTTTCTTCCAGGCTCCATCTCCATTTTAATAGAGCAATTAACATTCTGAGAGGTTGGAGTTCTATTCAGCAGTGTTTGCTCAGCTATTAACTAACCATATCTGATCTTGACGAAGTTATATAATCCTTCAGATCTCAGTTTTCTCCTCTGTGAAATGAGTGTGCCGTTCTCCATAATTTTTTAGGTTCTTTCCAGTTCTGGTCTCTGAGATGCCATTGAAGTATTTCTGAGGATGACACGTGTGTGTGTTTCGTGAGCCGTCTTGTCTCTAAACGTGAGATACACAAGGGGGCAGCAGAATACTTAAAATATAAGTTGGTTCCTTCTTACATTGAAAAATTACTCTTTTGAGAGGATTTAGAGATAGCAAATCTTCTCAAGATTAAAAGGATTAAAACCAATTAGAATTATGATTCTCTTCATTTGTAATAAAGCAGTAACCTTCAGTATTTCTGATAGTATAAAATATCATTTTGGATCTCTGTGCCAAAGGCACATTCAAGAAAGAATGATGCTTCTGCTCTTGCGCTGTGTTTACCTCTGCAGAAAAGTAATGCCTGTGAAGACAGGGGTTTATTTAACTGAAGGGAGAATTGTGAGGCTTCTTAGTGTATTTTAAGCCAAGAGAGCACTAGTGATATCATTTTTATAGAGAATGTCTAAACATTTCTGAGAAAAGATAGGGGACGGGATGTGTTGAGTTAGAAAGGTCAGATTTCTTTTAGAGGAGCTTCTCCAGGTCTGCTGGTAACTCTCCTTACATAACCAAGGCAAACAAAAAGAAACAAAACCCCATTCATTATAAACAGAAAAGAACCATTTCCTCTGCAAGATAAGAGACTTTTAGAATATGCATACTTAAGTAGTGTTCCCAGGAGAAAAGAGCCAGGTTAAAATGAGGACTAGGTGGGCTGCTCTGTTGGCTCAGTGATAAAGACTCCACCTTGAATGATGGAGATCTGGGTTGGGAAGACCTCCTGGAGGAGGAGGGCATGGCAACCCACTCCAGTATTTTTGCTGGGAAAAGCAAAAGAGACAGAGAAGCCTGGCAGCCTATTGTTCATGGGGTCGCAAAGAGTGGGACATGACTAATGCCACTCAGTTCAGTAATTCAGGCATGTCCAACTCTTTGTGACCCCATGGACTGTGGCAGGCCAAGGCTTCCCTGTCCATCACCAACTCCTGGAACTTACTCAAACTCATATCCATCCAGTTAGTGATGCCATCCAACCATGTCATCCTCTGTCGTCCCCTTCTCCTCCTGCCCTCAATCTTTCCTAGCATCAGGGTCTTTTCCAGTGAGTCAGTTCTTCGCATCAGGTGGCCCAAATATTGGAGTTTTAGCTTCAGCATCAGGCCTTCCAATGAATACTTAGGACTGATTTCCTTTAGGATTGACTGGTTGGATCTCCTTTCAGTCCAAGGGATTCTCAAGAGTCTTCTCCAACACCACAGTTCAAAAACATCAGTTCTTTGGCACTTAGCTTTCCTTATGGTTCAACTCTCACATTCATAAATGACTACTGGAAAAACCATAGCCTTGACTAGACGGACCTTTGTTGGCAAAGTAATGTCTCTGCTTTTTCATATGCTGTCTAGGTTTGTCATAGCTTTTCTTCCAAGGAGCAGGTGTCTTTTAATTTCATGGCTGCAGTCACCATCTGCAGTGATTTTGGAGCCCAAGAAAAGAAAGTCTCTCACTGTTTCCATTGTTTTCCCATCTATTTGCCATCAAGTGATGGGACTGGATGCCATCATCTTCATTGTTTGAATGTTGAATTTAAGCCAGCTTTTTCACTCTCCTCTTTCACTTTCATCAAGAGGCTTTTTAGTTTCTCTTCACTTTCTGCCATAAGGGTGGTGTCATCTGCATATCTGAGGTTATTGGTATTTGTGCAAGCAATCTTGATTCCAACTTGAGTTTCATCTAGCCTAGCATTTTGCATGATGTACTCTGCATATCAGTTAAATAAGCAGGGTGACAATATACAGCCTTGACGTACTCCTTTCCCAATTTGGAACCAGTCCATGGTTCCATGTCTGGTTCTAACTGTTGCTTCTTGACCTGCATACAGATTTTTCGGGAGGCAGATAAGGTGGTCTGGTATTCCCATCTCTTTAAGAATTTTCCACAGTTTGTTGTGATCCACACATTCAAAGGCTTTGGCATAGTCAATAAAACAGAAGTAGATGTTTTTCTGGAGTTCTCTAAAGCCACTGAGTGCCTGCAAGCTCTCACATAGCTTACAGGTGGGTTATAGAAGTCAATAAAAGTAAAAATAAAAATGTAACATTTGTATACTGTTTCACAGTTCATAAAGTGCATTCAGAGCCTCCTTTTCTGAATATAGAGGAGGTGAGTTCTCATTGGAAACAATGCAGAAAATTACCCACAATCCCACAAACCAAAGAGTAACACTAACCTTCAGTTTCTGTCCAGTCTTTTATCTTTTCTCATTTTTGCAACAGTCCTGACCTAGGAATAGAATATTTTGAACAGGTAGGAAATGGAGGGTGCTGGCTAACAGTAATGAGCTGGTTGAACTGACTTAATTCTGTGTCACTGAGGAGAAGACCTCTGGAAGGAATCATGATGAGGTTTTTTTTTTTTTTTTAATTTTAATTTCCCACTTGTCTGTCCTTTGCCCCGATTTTTAGTGAGTCTGTTGAATCCAAAGGGATTATAAGCCTATCAAAGAAGCCAATTGCTAGAGGCTTTTTCTAGTTGGATTTTGTTTCTAATTTGTTTGCTATAGAGAAAAAACTTGGGCAAAGAATAATTTGTGCAGTATGAACCTTGCTTTAATGGCTTATATTTTTGTAAATTGTTCTCATTTGAAAATGACCTGTATCCTCAGCTCTTTCTCTTGGCTGTCATGAATTGCTTCATTTTTTTCTGACTTAGGACACAGATTCTTAAACCAATTGTCAGTATATTTGCTATTTAACATATATAATTTCTAATGTACATAAACTTTTTTCAAACATTTGAGTTTCTCCAAGTCACCTTGGAGGTGACTTAATATTTATTTCTAGCACTGCGTGTTATAATTGTGATATTGGAAAAGCAACCTAAGTAAGATTCTTATTTGACTGTGAAATTTGTAGTTACCTTTGCACTGGCAAAAAGCAGCATGTCCCTTTGGGGGGAGGTGGTTGGGGGTTGGGGGGTGTGTGTGTGTGTGTGTTCCTAAGTCCTTCCTGACCACAGGCAGACCAGTAGCAAGGACTGACAGGTTTTTAGGACAAATGTCATTTATTCACAGAAGAAGAGTGGAGAGGTTTACCTCACTGGAATTCCATACTGTCAGATCCCGCCTGGTAAATATGCAAGGAGAATGAAGTTATATAGAAGGGAATTAGGGTTCTCATTAATTTAGCCCAGTTTATTAGCAAGTTATGACTGAAGCAGCCTGCCTGCTTTAGGGGTTTTGGGCATTATTACCTATTATTTTTTTTTTAATAGAGTATCATTACTTTACTGAATCAAAGCCTAGCTTTTCCAGCCAATGGCTGTATAAACATCCTCTTCTGGGTCCAGAAAAATACCAGTGCATAGAGAATACCTACTAATGTAATGATAGTCAAGATATTGTGGGCATCATTAAGATCAAAAGTATCATTTCTTGGAGAGGAACACTACATGGAAAAAATTTCAAAGACAAATTGAGACAACGAGTTAAAAAAAAAAAAAAGGCCTTAAAGGAGAGAATGTATAATATATATATAAGTATTGTAAATTTAATAGAACTAACTTTGGAAGCAGCTTTGCCCAGTGGATTCCCCTTTAGCCCCATACTCAGGCAGAAAGCACGGAGGACAGGTCTGTGATGTTAAGGGCATCTTGCAAATAGCCAGAGGCAGTGACGGCTCAGCAGAGAGAGCGAGGCCTCTTGCAGGGGTCACCTCCAACTGGGTTGCTGTAAACTTTGTGCTTTGGACCAAGTTTCCATGTCATCAAATGCAGCTATTTAGGACAGATGACCTCTAACTAAGTGTTTAAATGTCAAGAAATGCTTGTTTTCCCACCTCCCCTCCTCAGGCCACTTTTAAATAGAGGCTGTTTGAGGAATTTGCTATGAATTAACTGACCATCATCGGCTCAATAGACATGAGTTTGAGCGAACTCCGGGAGATGGTGAGGGGCAGGGAAACCTGGCGTTCTGCAGTCCATCGGGTTGCAAAGAGTTGAACAACAACAGCAAGCAACCAAACTGGTCTACGTGCTTATTCCTCACTTGGGACAAGTCAGGGTTCGCCATTCGGGCCTTAACAAAAGGAGACACTGGTGTGTAGTTAGACATAAACTTTATTGTGAGCTGGTGAGGCAGGCTTCCTCGATAACCTTTTGGTTATGTGATGGTCTTCCTTCATCTCTTGGAGACAGAGAAAATTCTCAAAGCCTCAGTGAAATGCTTTTTATATCAAAATTCAAAATTCATTATCTTTACTCCTCTTCCCCCCCCTTTTTTTCTTTCTTCATGATGGGCATTCCATTTATAACTTATTTATTGAGCATTCTCAATTTACTGTAGCATATACACAAAGTTGTTTTATTTTTCACCAATTACTAAAAGATAAAACAGCTTTCCTGGTGGCTCAGATGGTAAAGAATCTGCCTGCAATGTAGGAGACCTGGGTTTGACCCCTGGGTTGGGAAGATCTCCTGGAGAAGGAAGTGACAACCCACTCTAGTATTCTTGCCTGGGAAATCCCATGGATGGAGGAGCCTGAAGCGTTACTGACCATGGAATCACAACGAGTTGGACACGACTAAGCGACTAACACTAACATATACAAAATTGTTTTATTTTTCACTTTGAAAAATAATCTTTGCAACATCTTGGGCAAATTCTATTAATATTTTTTGGCTACTTTTGGTTATTGAGGTGCTGTGTGCTCATGCATGCTCAGTTGCTCCCAACTCTGTGACCCTATAGACTGTAGCCCGCCAGGCTCCTCTGCCCATGAAATTCTCCAGGCAAGAATACTGGAGTGGGTTCCATTTCCTACTCCAGGGGATCTTCCCGACCCAGGGATTGAACCCAAGGCTCCTGTATCTCCTGCATTGGCAGGTGGGTTCTTTACCACTGTGCCACCTGGGAAGCCTACTTGAGGGTCTAGTCCAGTTTGAAATATTAAAGTCAAACTCATTTAAATCCTGTCTCCTCCCTTACCCCTGGCTTGGGGCTGAGGGTGGGCATTCTTCTGGCCCTGCTATAGTTCTTCCCCTTGAAGAAGAATTCAAAATCCTCAGATTTTGGTACTAGGAAGAGAGATCGGGGAAGCAAAGGCCTTTGAGCCACACCCCAGCCCCTGTTTGTTTGTCGTTGGTGGTGAGATGATCAAGATTCTGGTTCCATCTTCTGTGAATATTTGGTTTCACCCTGTCACCTAGGACTCTACAGAGAGGACCTGCTGTCTCCCTTCAGCCCCACACGATGTCCATATCTAATTCCCTCTAGCTGAGGCCTGGCTTCCTTTGCCCTGAGGACTCTTGGTGAGCGGGCGCGGGTGACTGCCTGGTCCCTGCGCTTTTTCTTATCTCCATGTTTCTGCACGTGGATTTCTGCGGACTTTGGAGGATGGGTCGGGTATGAAATTGCTCCTGTCCTACTCCCAGACCACTGTCTGTCTCTTCTCACACTGTTACAGGCGCTACCCCCATAAGCCTTAGGAAGCCTCTCTGAATTGTCTGCATTATTCTTTTATAGAGACATTACTTGGCCAACAAAGGTCCATCTAGTCAAAGCTATGGTTTTTCCAGTAGTCATGTATGGATGTGAGAGTTGGACTGTAAAGAAAGCTGAGTGCCGAAGAATTGACGATTTTGAACTGTGGTGTTGGAGAAGACTCTTGAGAGTCCCCTGAACTGCAAGGAGATCAAACCAGTCCATCCTAAAGGAAATCAGTCCTAAATATTCATTGGAAGGCCTGATGTTGAAGCTGAAACTCCAATACTTTGGCCACTTGATGCAAAGAACTGACCCACTGGAAAAGACCCTGATGCTGGGAAAGATTGAGGGCATGAGGAGAAAGGGACAACAGAGGATGACATGGTTGGATGGCATCACTAACTGGATGGATATGAGTTTGAATAAGCTCTGGGAGTTGGTGATGGACAGGGAAGCCTGGCGTGCTGCAGCCCATGGGGTAGCAAGGAGTCGGACATGACTGAGTGACTTAACTGAGCTAAAATGAGCTCTTCCCCAGCTTGTCTCTGGGAGTGACTGGTGCTCTGGTTTTAATTCTCAGAGTACTGTCTGTGCTATTCCATGTGCTAGGCTGTACACGTAATAGGGACTCAGGTCATATGATTTTGAATAGATGGAATCCTACCCTCCTTACCCCTGGCAGTTCTCCTTGGTCCTCTCTAGAGCCACCTCAGGCCAGTCTATGTCCACTAACATTTTGGATTCAAGTGATGTCCTTTTCCCAAAGGTACTGGTGTTCTTTATTGTGCTTGCTTCTTGCAAGATTGTGTGTCTGGACTAATCAGAACCAAACAATGATCAGATTTATAAAAATCCATTGGGTGATGTCTCAGCCTCTTTTCCCCGTTGGGAATCTGATTCAGTGGGCTTCTAGGGGGTGACTGGACCCACCGTATTCTCTTTTGTCGTGCTTTCTGGGTCAAGGTCATTCACATTTTGTAATGATGGAGGGCATGAAAAGACCCAGGTGGAGTGTGTACGAAAATGGCAAATTGAAGATCTGGACACCTGGCAAGCCCTGGTGGATGAGAAGTGAACAGTGTTCAGTCTTTGAAGCTTTAGTTGTTGTCTGCAATGAGCCTGTTGGGTTAAGTGATATCCTTGGCTGGCCTTTCCTGATAATCTCTCAAATTCTCTCAAACCTCTGGTCACTGGGAGTCCAGCCAAGCAGGCAGGCTACTGATTGTTTTATTCCTTTATGCTTGGGAATACCAATTTTCCACTTACTAAGTTAGAAAGAAGAAATATATTTAATAAACAGTCAACTTTTCCTTCTGATTTGCAGACTTCTCACGTTTTAAATGGTTACTTATGAGAATTATGTCCCCTTAGAGCTGTGTTACAAATTTAAGCCTTTGTTCTTCAAGCTGAATTTCCATAATTATAATTAATTTTCCTCTGCTCTCTCATTTTCCCCATTGTCTTTCCTATTCTGTGCCTAATGTATGTGCAGAGATTAATGGGAGGATGAAATGTCTTTCCACAAGTAGATTCAGGGTTCTTCCAGGGTAGCATAATTATTTAATTTAGTTATACAAAAGATCCAGATTTTTTTTTCTTTGACCAAAGTATTAATTATTAGTGATTGTATTTATAACCACAAACAAAGATTGAAAATTCCAGTTTGGTCCTTTATCTGTGTCCATGAGAAGTCATCCAGTTGAATGGTGATAGTTTATATGTTTTTTAGGGCTCGTTCCTTGAAGCAGATATGATTGGGGTGGTTATAAGTGCAAATTGTTGATTTCAAAGGGATATTCAGATTTTTTAAAAATCGGAAGCCCATCGCCTGGTGTATTTTTCACCCACTCTTGCAGCTTCAGTTCCCATCTCTGCATCCATAGCTCCCATCATTGTGTCCTTGGTTTAGACGGCTCCTCCTCTGCACCACGCTCAGATGTCCATCTTCCTACCTGATGGCTCCACTGATGCCTGCCGGTCCTCACACACAGTATGTCTGGGGCAAAACTGCCTCTTCCCACTGGTAGCTAACTACCTTGCCAGTCTCCTCTTTCTTCGCACCACAGCTATGCTGACTTTCGCATTCCTTGCCCACAAAACTAACTCCTTCTTTGCTTGGCTGGCTGCCACCCCATCCTTCAGAGCCCAGATTAAGGGTCCCCTCAAGAGGAGTTTATACTGACTTCCCAGACCAGATCAGCCCCCCTTTCATGCTACCCTATATCACCCTGTATTGCTGCCTCGTTGCATAATCACTGTTGTAGTAAAACAGTTATGTGATAACCAGTTTAATTTCTGTCTTCCTTGTATTCTGACTCCCAGGGTAGCAGAGAATGTTGTCACTTGCATCTCCAGTACACAGAGTGGCATTGCATGTGCATGCTTGTGTGCTAAGTCGCTTCAGTCCTGTCTGACTCTGTGACCCTATGGACTGTAGCCTGCTAGGCTCCTCTGTCCATGGGATTCTCCAGGCAAGAATACTGGGGTGGGTTGCATGCCTTCCTCCAGGGGATCTTCCCAACCTGGAATTGAATCCTCATCTCCTGCATTGCAGGATTCTTTACTGCTGAGGTGTTTAATAAAATGTTGCTGAATGAATTTACTCATTTTAACAAGGGAGGTAAGAACCACCTGTTTCATTATTTTTTGCACTCTTAAGTTTTGCCTGTAATCTTTGTGCCGTGGAATGCATCAGTTCTCCCGCCACACACTCTCTTCTCCCCTTCACCTGTGCTTTTGGCTTGGAGAACAAAAGGATACACCTAATACACCTAAACCATTCCTTCCTGGGACTGAGAAGGAAAGGGCCAGTCTGCTGAGAATCCTAGTATGTTCTAGAAAAGATGATTACAAATGTGTAATGCCTCAAAGTGGAAAAGGATGAATCCATTTCTTCAAAAGAATTTCTTAGACGTTTTGAATTCATTTAATAATACCCTCCGGAATTTCCCTGTTGGTTGTATATACTGGGAGAGGAGTTGGTGGACAGCCAGATGGAGGGCGATTTAATCTCTCTTTGGCTTCCCACTTGGCACAGTGGTAAAGAATCTGCCTGCAATGCAGGAGACTAGGGTTCAATCCCTGTGTCAGGAAGATCTCTTGGAGAAGGAAATGGCAACCCACTCCAGTATTCTTGCCTGGAAAATTCCATGGACAGAGGAACCTGGTGGGCTAAAGTCCATGGGGTCGCAAAGAGTTGGCCACGACTGAGCACATTTCACAGTACAAACTTGTGAAAATAGAGGTTTTGTCCGTGTAAAAATAACAGTTAATAAAAGCTGTTTAATTGCAGTGTTTTGCATACTATTAAAATTGTCTGCTGCTTGGGTCTGGAAAGTCTTCAGGCACAGAAGTGAGTGTTATCTGTGGGCTAATTCTTACCCCAGAGAGCAGAGAATAGATCTGCACCAAAACCAAAGCACCAGTTTCCCCAGTAAGGGAGGAGGAAAGGAGGCCTGGGGGTGCATGGTGAGAATAATCAAGCACAACAGAGCTTCTTTAAAAATTAAAGAGATGCACTTTTATTTCAGATTCACAAATAAGAAAATGGTGAGCATCTAGGCCTTTCACATCTAGGCCTTTCATCTGAGAATCTCAGGCAACATGAGAGTACGATTCTGACTTCTAAGTAGAAAAGTTATCCCAAGAATAATACCTACTTGGGTAGAATAAATGTAGAATCTGTGAAAACATTTTTTTTTTTTTTTTGTCAAATTTTGTCTTGTCCATATTCCTTTCTTGGTCAGAATGTGTGAGTGACATAATAACAGTGATTTCAGAACTTCTTGTATTTAAATGTAGAAGATGGTGACTTATTCCCAATTATAAAGGAGAACAGTGAATGCATTTATTATTTAGTGTGCTGTTTTATTCCTTGGCAACTTGAAGTTGAATATCAATGCATATCCACAGTGACCATTTTTTGAAACTATACGAGTGTCAGAGTTTCAAGGTATTGTGCTTTCAAGCCAGTAGAAGCTTATCTCTAGAGACTTGTGTTAATTAATTCTTTAAGTCAATGGTTCCCAGCCTTGGTTGCATGTTGAAATCACCTGGGAATATTAAAAAAAAAAAACCCAAAACTGTAGGTCCCAGCCCAGAGGTTCTGATTAATTGCTCTGGGTTATAGCCTGGGCCTGGGGGAATTTTTAGAATTCTGCATATAATTCCAGTGGGGGCAACCAATTAGATTCTGGAGGGTTGAAAACCCCCGACTTAAGATGGCAAATACATATTCTCTCACCAGAACTATGGAACTCACGAATTTGATCATGATTATTTTCTGTGATGATAGCCTGTTTTATACTGAATCTTGGTCTGGAAAGAGGGGAACGTCTCATAAGATTATGGATTCAAGTGTGTGTTTGAATATAGAAGCAGAAAATACGAAAGAGTCATTTATGCTTGGCATTTTGTGGATTTCTATTAATTTTTATTCACATTTTTTTCTGATAGCCATACAGGCTCACTGTTGAAAAGTTGGAGAGTTCAGGAAAGACTAAAGAAATACGAAGTAGTCTATAATCTCAGTATGTGCTTTAAGTCTGTACTTTCTTCAAGTGATTTAAAAACCGAAGACTAAGTAGTGGTTCTCCCCTCTAGTTAGTTATACATTAGAATCTGCTGAGGTACTTAAAAGACACTGGTGGTTGGGTTCTACCCAGTCCTAGTTAGATCATCTCTGGGAGCAGGATGAGTCCTCCATCTTCATCCTTTCATTCCTTCTATCTGGGTCTTTCTGTCTGTTTACCTTTGGGTGATTTTGATGCATTGTGAGGGGTGATACTGGGCTAAAATTGTTTGCTTGTTTTTTTCCTAAAAAAAAAAAAAAAAAGGTAACTTTATTATTTATTTGTTTTTGGCTGTGCCATGTCTTTGCTCCCGGGAGGGCTTTTCCCTTCATTGCAGTGGTGGGGTTACTCTCTAGCTGAGGTGCCTGGGCTCCCCATTGAGGTGGCCTCTGTGGTTGCAGAGCACGGGGTCTAGGCACCCTAGCTTCAGTACTTGTGGCTCCCAGTCTCTGGAGCACAGGCGCAATAGTTGTGGTGCGTGGGACTAGTTGCTTCGAGGCATGTGGGATCTTCCCAGACCAGAGGTAGAACCTGTGTCTTCTGCATTAGCTGGCAGTTTACCACTGAGCCACCAAGGAAGCCTTAAAATTGTTGATTTACTAAAATATTGATCTAATCAGTAAACTAAATTAAATTAATTTACTGACTGAGGACAGTATGTAATTATTTGCTACTCTGAGCAAAAGGGATGCACGAAACTCTTTTATGCAGAGGAGTGGGAGGGGCAAGTGATATGCTCCCCTTCATACGGTTGTTTTTTTCTAACAGATTTATTTCATATTCCTTCTAATATTGGGCTTTCTTAGTGCCCTTTTAGTGTGACTTGTCTTAACTTTATAGCTGAGATATTTGTTGCGTGATACGCATATATTCCCTTTAGTGTTAGTTGACCTCACAAGGTTATCCATAGCCTCCTGATGGTGAACAGAAATACTTTGGGAAGATTCTTAACAACAGGAAGCAGAATGTATAAGTGGTTTGCTTTGATTAATCTATAACGAGGACTGCACCGTTCACAACCGGTTAAAGGATGGATGCAAAAATAAATGTGAAGCATGGGAATTGGGAGAACAGTACCGTCGTTTGGAGCTCAGCAGATTAATCTTGAGTATTATTAGAATTGTGTTTATCTACTCTGGAAAACTAAGGGCTACTTAGAGATTGAGAGACGTGCACACATTTTGTTGTGGAAGGCAAACTTTTTAGCCCCTGTAGACATTTGTTCTGCCTCACTTCACATGTGAGAAAGCTAATTCTCAAGGTCCCTGTGTTGTTGCTAGAAGTTCAGAGTTGTGAAAGAGAAGAAATCTTGTCTTCTCAGATCATTCTTGTTTTCCATGATAGTTCATTCTTTGCACATTGGAGTCATATGGGGGGACACAAAGAGGATGTTAAGATATTTCAGTTTAGACCCTGTCAGGAGGAACTGGTGGATTCTATATTCCACTATTCTTGGGGCACTTCTATATCAGGAAAGGTTAGGGCTGATGCCGAATCAAGGTTGTCATTAGGACTGGCAATGCTGGACTAACATTATCTTTAAAAAAAAAAACTTTATTAAAGTATAGTTGATTTATAATGTTGTATTAATTTCTACAATACAGCAGAGTGGCTCCAGTTACACATATATATTCTTTTTCATACTCTTTTCCATTATAGTTATCACAGGATATTGAATATAGTTCCCAGTAGGACTTTGTTGTTTATCCATCCTATATATAATAATTTCCATCCAGCATTCTCTCTTTTAAGTTTTTCGACAGGACAGTTTTAGAGATGAAACTAACAGAGGTGAACATTGTGCCAGAAACCACATTGTTAGATTATGGTGTTCAAACCCAGGTTTGTCAGCCTAAAATCCAGAGTTTTTCTCCTATTGTGACACAATGATGTATTACACATAGCTTTTTCTTCTAAAGCAGTTGCGGGTTGGGGACAGGTGGGAAGGATTTGAATGTTTTAAAAGAATTTCAGACCTTTTAGAAGTCACTTGAGGATTTCACAGAAACACCATGGTGAGCTGCCCTTGGGCTGAGAAGGGGGCTTAGGGAACTGGGGTGGGGGTTGAGAGGAGGCATCTTCTAGAGGGGTCCCTCAGAGCTTGTTAGAAATGCTGACTCACAGCCCTGCCTGAACCTGCTGAATTGGAATTTGCATTTTCCCCAGATCTACGGGTGGTTTGTGTGCTCAGTGAAGAGGGGGCAGCTCTGCTCTGAGAGATGCACGGGGCTTGGGGTGCGTCCTCATGAGTGAGGGGTTAGTCCTTATTCTTCAAGGAACAGGTTAGAAGAGCGGGGTTAGAGGAAGAGAATGACCTCCACCGACCAACACACTGAGAGAATGGAAACGTGTGTGTATAGTTAAGGATATAAGCAACACCCCAGCCTACAGCATGCATGGCATAGCAGAGTTAGAAGGGATTTGAGAAGCCATCTCATGGGGAATTCTAAGCAGAACCTGTCACTGGGCTTCAGGACGTTGTAAAATCTCTGAAAACATTATTCCAGACACTCTGTGTTTATATGCATATACATTTCTTCATCGCCCTCCTATGAACAAAGTCCTTAGCTTTCATCATATTACAGTGATCTGTTACTCCTTGCCCCGTCTGAACACTGTAAACCTTTGACTAAAACCACTCTCCTTCAGAGATGAGAAAGCATATTCATATTCAGCCATCTAGTAGAAGGGTTAATTCTAAAAGCCAACATTCTGCCAATCCAACTCAACTGGCCTTTTTGATCTGAACTGAGTATTATGAAACTCTAAGTGGATTTTCTGTGAGATAAATCTTGCAAACCTCTGTATTTTCTGATTATTGGGAACGGTTAGATATTTTTAATAGCATTGGAATATTGTGACGTGAAATCAGTTTTACCTGAAAGCATGTTAAAATCTCTGTGTGTTGGCCAGGTGAGTGTGAAGTGTTCATTGCAGGGCTGCTGGAGGAGGGCCTGAGCATCGCGCATCGCCCTGGTTCCTCCATCGCTGAGGGCAGCAGGGCTCCGTGAGACAGGCCTCTCCTCGTCTGGTGACATCCACCTGACTGTTTTGTGTCTTCACGGCTAATAAGTGGTTAGTAACTCTCTGTGGGGAGACAGGTGCTGAACTTTACTAACAGTCATATAATCCATGTAGCATTTAGATCAAGTAATGATTTCACTATCTGGTAATTTGCTATGTGGTAAAGTGTTGACTCTATGAATCCAAAGGACATTTAGAACATTTTTCATTTCCAGGGATAAAAAATTTCAAACTACCATTTTGTAAAACCACAGATGAATAGCCTTTAGTTATGGAAGTTAACTCTTTAAAGTGGTCCCTCTTAACTACTGCCCTGGTAGCCCAGTGGTTAAGACTTCACCTTCCAATGCAGGGAGTGCTGGCTTGATCCCTGCTGGGGGAGCTAAGATCCTACTTGCCTCAGGGTCAAAGAACCCAAGCATAAAACAGAAACAGCATTGTAACAAATCAATAAAGACTTTGAAATAGTACACATCAAAAAATCTAAAAATAAAAAAGGTCCCCCTTTGCATCTACCAAGAAATAGAAAGAGTGTCCAGGTCTTTGTGAATTATGTTAGTGGATAGTTGTTTTTCAGGGACAAATATGCAGTCTCAATATCCCAACTTGTAGCCTGTGATTGCAACCATCTTTCATGGATGTATGTTCCTGTGTTAGCTCCTGAGAACCCATCTGGGAAATAATATTCTCTTATGTCCCTTACTTTGAGCATTTTGAGTCTCATAATTATATTTTTTGATCCCCTGTCCCTTCCCATTTCTCCTAAATTATATAAATCAGTGTGGATGTTTAATATCTGGCAACCGTAGGTACCATGCTTCTGATACTAGTAATATAAAAATTATTCTTGGCTAGATAACAAGTCTGCATAAATCATGGTACTAAATTATTTCTAAATTAGATTAATTTATATAAAGTGATAAAATGTTATTGGTTTCCTATTTTATCATCTTTAGTATTCATGAAGGAGCAATTCTTTCCTCTTTTCTCCAAGGTCTTTAACAAAATTAGCCTTTGTAACCATTTTTGTGCTAGTTGACTGTGAATGAGGAGGACTGATGAAGCAGAAAATTAAAATACTTTTGATGTTGTAGTTTTAATACTAATCATTAATCTACACTTTATTTTTCTCATTGATAAATTTATTGCTTTTATTTCTATCTTTATAATGTTTTTTTCTAGCTACCTTGCCCAGTTAGATTTTTAAAATTCTTGCTATTTGTAACTTGTCAAGGAATGAGAATTTTGGCAACTAAAATCACCTTGATCATTTGCAGAAGGCTTAATTGTATATGCTCCCAGGCATTTCCCTGACTGTGTGTGCAGATTTTTAAGTTATGAAACATAGGACATCTTGGGTGTATTTTCACCTTTAAGAGAGCATGCGTTTGTTATGAGTTCTTCCGAGAGTGGTTAAATTCATTCCTATTTTTGAAGTAAAACGCCCCAGAATTTTCATATAGAATTTTCAGGGTTGGAAAAGACCTCAAGAAATTATTTAGTGTAGTCATTTGTGAGATTCTTTCCAGAATGAAAGCTCTAGAGAGCAGGGAAATGACTTGAGGGCCTGGCTTATGGGAGACATTCAGTAATTACTTGGTGTATGAGTTAGTAACTTCTCTCATTTTATCAGTGAGGACCCTGAGGCCTGGGAAGGTTAAGTGGTGGGCCCAAGGTGGGTCTAAGTGAACTCTTAGTAAGCCAATAAGCAGCGAGAACCAAGGCCCTGGGCAGTGTGGTATAGTGTGTGGTTTACACCATGGCACGTCTTGTGCCTGTGGTCTCATTCTAAATAGAGGCAGTTCGCTGCTGTTAACTATCAGTCATTTGTCCTTGCTCCGAGCCCTCATTCCCCCATGGGATATTGCCCTTTTCTCCTGCCTGCTTTAAATATTTATTGACCTGGGTTCTGTGCTAGAGATTCAGCAGTTAACGAAGAGGAAATGTGCTGCCATCTAAACAGAGCTTCTGTCTCACCTCTTTTTGTTGTTACTCTCGTTCCCCCAAAGCTCACATGGGACCTTTACTTTTCCTTTGGAAATAATTTATCCTCAGAGAAAAGTTGCAAGAATAAGAGTGCAGCAAAGAACCTCCATATGTCCTTTACCCAGATTTATTTACCGTTAAATTTTACCCTGTTTGCTTCATCATTGTATGTTTGCGTACCCCCTCTCTCTCACCACACACACACACACACACACACACACACTTACTTTTTCTGAATAATTTGAGAATAAATTGCATACTTAGTTCTTTATCCCTAAATACCTCAGTGTGAATTTACTAAGAATAGGAATATTATTCTCTTATATAAGCAGGGTATAATTATCAACCTAAGTAAATTTAACATTGATAAGGCCATTTGACTTCTTTTTAAGGTTCTTTATTTTTGAAGAATTTTTTTTTCAACTGTTATCTACAGGGAAACAGATGTGGGAGACGGAGAATAACAAACATGGAGAAAATGTTATAGCATCATAAAACCTTCCAGGCTTTTAGGGTGAGGGCCAGCTTCACATGTATGTGGTCTGTGCCTTAGAAGGGCCTTGGGATTAGTTTAAAGCTCTGCTATGGCTGTCTTGAAATCCTTTATTTTGGGGGAAAAGCCCAATATTTTCACTTCACACTGAACTTGTAGATTATGTAGCTGGTTGTGCTTAGAGCCCTTCTGTACTGGTCTAGGACCTTTTGCATTTGTTCTTGTAGGTCCTGTTGGAGATGAGGAAACTGAGGCTTAGAGGGCCGCAAAATAACTTGGCTTAGATTGCTGAACCACCTGGTGGAACCCAGATTTGACCTCAGGTCTTTTTTTTAATGTTTATTTTTATTTGTTTGGCTGTGTCAGATCTTAGTTGTGGCATGGAAACTCTTGGTTGTGGCATGTGGGATCTAGTTCCTTGACTGGGGATTGAACCCTGCGTTGGGAGCGCAGTCTTAGCCACTGGACCACCAGGGACGTTCCTGCCTCAGGTTATTTTGATCCCATGTCCAGTGGTTGTCACATCGCTTCCAACTACTCCATGCCTGCAACTCTCCCTGCACGGTGATATTTCCTGATGTGGACTTGGCCTGTCCTTTTTGTTTTTCTCCTTAGGTATTCTACTTTCTTTTTGGTACCACAGGCTCGCTCTTTCATGCTAAGTTCCTGGGGTAAAGTGTTAACTAGAAGGCCATTTGGGAAACTTAAATATGTTGTTAATTTTTGTCTCAAAGGAACTGCCTATGAGTAGTTTCTATATTAACCTTCTGCCATGTTTGTAGGAAAAAGGCTGCCCGTGGTCACTTCCTCATTCACCCTTACTGCGTATCACAATTCCAGCAGCTGGTTTCCTTCATGCTTCCGGCTTTCAGAGTCCCTCTTGGTGGCTCAGATGGTAAAGAATCTGCCTGCAATACAGGAGACTGGGTCCTATCTCTGGTTTGGGAAGATCCCCTGCAGAGGGGAATGGCAACCCGCTACAGTATTTCTGCCTGGAGAATTCCATGGATGGAGGAGCCTGGTGGGCTACAGTCCGTGGGGTCACAAAGAGTTGGACACGACTGAGCGACTACGCTCACACACTGTCATCCTCTCCAGTCCAGGTCCTGCTTCATTCCCAACGTCTGCCTGGGAATTGGAGAGCTCTTGGAACCTGAATTCCTACGTTCACGTGGCTCTTCCTGCTCAGACCTCCTTGGTGTCGTTAGGCCCGGTCCATTCTAGGCCCCGGGATACATCAGTGAGCAAGGCAGACACCATTCCTGCTCTCAAGGAGCCTACGTTATGTTCCTCTCCACGCTGTGTCCCGCCTTCCTGTCAGGATGGCTATCAGGCAGAAAAATAATGTTAGAATCATTGTTGAGGAAAGTAAGATAAGGAAAAAGGCTAAAGAAGTAAAGTTGTATGACTTGGGGAAGGGAGACAGCAAAATACGTGTGAAAAATGTGCCGCTGAAGTTGAGACAACAGTGACTTTCTATCTCATCAAGAAGAAGACAGAGGAGTCGAGTTTTCATTTCTGTGGCGTCACCTGGGTTAGGAACTGAGACTGTTGTGATAGTCCTGTGTGTTGTAACATGATAATTGTCACCAGAGGAGCCAGCGCCGTCTCTTACTTTGGTTCTCTTCCAGAAAGAAGGGTGATGTCTCTCTGCTGACAGGTGATAGCACATTATGTTATGAAAATGTCCTCCCCAGCCATTACAGGGTTAGATTTTCAGGGGAGTGCATCTCCTCTCCTGTCCTTCAAGGAGTTTAATGCCCATCTGGCTCCTCCAGAGACTAGCTTCCTGTTCTGTGGAGAGTGTGGTCAGCTGCATAAAGGCCGACAGCCCTGAAACCAGCATTCTGTGCTGAAGGACCTTTGGCTCTGGCCCCTCCTGAGCCCAGCCTTGGCTTGGGTTGGCCTGTGAGAGACTTTCCAGACATGTGGCTGCTCTCTCGTGCCTGAGCTTTTGTGGCTACTGACTCTGTATTCTGGGCACCTGAGTTGCTCTCAACTCTTTGCGCTAAGAAGAACTTTGTGTAGGAGGAGGTGGTTTCTTTTCTTTTTTTGCTGATCACATTCTTCCTTGTGACAGTGGTCAGTATTTACGTTTTTTAAGGGTTTGATCTTTTTTAAAAACATTTTTATTGGAGTATAGTTGCTTTATAATATTGTCTTAGTGTCTACTCTACAGCAAAGTGAATGAGTTATCAGTTCAGTTCAGTCACTCAGTCGTGTCCGACTCTTTGTGACCCCATGAACTGCAGCACGCCAGGCCTCCCTGTCCATCACCAACTCCCGGAGTCCACCCAAACCCATGTCCATCGAGTCGATCATGCCATCCAATCATCTCATCCTCTGTTGTCCCCTTCTCCTCCTGCCCTCAATCTTTCCCAGCATCAGGGTCTTTTCCAATGAGTCATCAGGTGTCCAAAGTATTAGAGTTTCAGCTTCTGCATCAGTCCTTCCAATGAACACCCAGGCCTGATCTCCTTTAGGATGGACTGGTTGGATCTCCTTGCAGTCCAAGGAACTCTCAAGAATCTTCTCCAACACCACAGTTCAGAAACATTGATTCTTCTGCACTCAGCTTTCTTTATAGTCCACCTCTCACATCCATACATGACCACTGGAAAAACCATAGCCTTGACTCGATGGACCTTTGTTGATAAAATAATGTCTGCTTTTTAGTATGCTGTCTAGGTTGGTCATAATTTTCCTTCCAAGGAGTAAGCGTCTTTTAATTTCATGGCTGCAATCACCATCTGCAGTGATTTTGGAGCCCCCCAAAAATAAAGTCTGACACTGTTTCCACTGTTTCTCCATTTATTTCCCATGAAGTGATAGGACTGGATGCCATGATCTTAGTTTTCTGAATGTTGAGCTTTAAGCCAACTTTTTCACTCTCCTCTTTCACTTTCATCTTTAGTTCTTCTTCACTTTCTGCCATGAGGGTGGTGTCATCTGCATATCTGAGGTTATTGATATTTCTCCTGGCAATCTTGATTCCAGCTTGTGCTTCTTCCAGCTGAGCGTTTCTCATGATGTACTCTGCATGTAAGTTAAATAAGCAGGGTGACAACATACAGCCCTGACGTACTCCTTTTCCTATTTGGAACCAGTCTGTTGTTCCATGTCCAGTTCTAATTGTTGCTTCCTGACCTGCATACAGGTTTCTCAAGTGGCAGGTCAGGTGGTCTGGTATGCCCATCTCTTTCAGAATTTTCCACAGTTTATTGTGATCCACACAATATAGCTATACATATTTGTTGTTGTTGTTTAGTACCTAAGATGCATCTGGCTCTTTTTTTTAACCCCATCGACTGTAGCCCTCCAGGCTCCTCTGTCCATGGGTTTCTCCAGGGAAGAATACTGGAGTGGGTTGCCATTTCCTTCTCCAGGGAATCTTTCTGATCCAGGAATCGAACCCACGTCTTCTGCATTGGCAGGTGGGTTGTTTACCACGGAGCCACCAGGGAAGGCCACAGATACATATATTCCCTCTTTTTTGGATTTCCTCCCCATTTAGATCACCACAGAGCATTGAGTACAGTTTCCCTGCGGTGTATAGTAGGTTCTCATTAGTTATCAATTCTACACATGGTCATGTATATATGTCAATCCCAGTCTTCCAGTTCATCCCACTTCCCCTTCCGTCCTTGGTACCTGTAAGTTCTCTACATCTGTGATTCTACTTCTACTTTACAGATAAATTCATCTCTCCCATTCTTCTAGATTCCACATATAAGCGATATTATACAGGATTTGATTTTCTCTTTCTGACTTACTTTACTCTGTTTGAGGTCTCTAGGTCCATTCACATCTCTACAAATGACCCAGTTTTGTTGAAGGAGGTTGTTTCTTACTCTAAAATCTCCTTTCCCCCCTTCCCCTGCTCCTCTCTCCTCAGAGTTGTCTTTGTGTCTGCCTTCCTCATGGGACCAGTCTGTGGATGTGGAGTTCAGAGGTTCAGTATCACCACATAAGGCAGTTGCATGATGATGACCACGTGTGCCTCCCATTTGAACACACATATTGTAATCCTTCTTCAACTGGCTGTAAGCCAAGCCAGGCCTGGGAGATAATATTACCTTTTATTAGACCCGGAGATGTCAAATTGAAGTATGGCAATATTTCCTTTTTTTAAAAATATCAGATATGCACGAGCATGGTCATCATATAAGAAAACAGTCCTTAGCTGGAGAGCATAGGTACCTAGTGTTTCTTCTTCTAGACTTTTATATTCCGGGTGTCCAGCTCTTCCCCCACAGGGAGAAGGTAAAGGCGCTTCTCTGTTCAAGGTACAGGTTCTTTGCGAGTGCTACAGGGGAGGTTGAATATGTCACTACTTCAGTCTTGAGAATTTAATTAACGCGTCAGCCCGCAGGGTAGATATTTGTTTTAATATATGTCACTGTCAACAACCGTTAGCGATTCCCATGTGCCTACCTATCTCTGGTTAATTCCCCTCTGTTAATGTTATAATTAGCACTGATCAGAACTGATGGTTGATATCTAAACAGTTGATGCTGATTTATGAAGTCTGGGTACCTTTATTTATATCTGGATATGAGTTCATGAAACCCAAATGTGAATTGGATTTTCACACTTCCTGAGTCTCTACCAAAAGCAGTTCAAGTGCTGTACACACAGTCACTGGCTGCTTTCTTCCAGGGCCTGGGGATAAAATCCTGCCATGAGGTCTCAGTTGTTTTCATGGATAGCTCAAGCTCAAATTGAGCTCTGAGACTACCAGAGATTTTATCCTGAATTATATTGACACCGTCATCAAACTGACAGTGATGTACTTATAAATTTTTATACTAACCTATAAAATTTAAAGTGACATAATCCATAAAGAGTCAAGTCTCTCAAAAAAAAAAAATGAGAATTTTCTTTTAAAGCCAAGTCTTTAAGAGGAGATCAATAAATCATCAAGGAAGCATCATCTCAAAGAACTGTTGGCTAAAGAGTGGCTTCTTTCTGTCCTGTGAAACAAAGCAAAATTAAATATGGGTAATACTCTGTTTTGGAATTCAGATGTTTAAAAATGTGTAACAATTGCTTCCTACCGAGCGAGGTATGTCAGGATTTTACTGTAGGGCAAGTCCAAATTAGTTTATTTGAAAAGCGTGTGTGAACTATAGGGCATGTTCTATATCAGTCTCTCCAATGATGAATAAACAGCTATGTTAATTAAACCTGATGTCTAAAACCCTTGTTTCTGCCATTTTCAGTATTAGTTTTTAGTATTAGTTTAATAGGCACTGAATGGAAACCTCCAGGTCTTTCTCTACCCTTAGCTGAAATTTTTGTTGTGTACTGTGTTTGCAGTTTAAGTTTTTGGTTACACTGTGTTGTCTAGCGGCTAAGGATTTCTGGCAATCATCTGTTAAGCACGTACCCATGGTGTGCAGGAAGAGCATGACGTTATTATTGAGCCTATAGGTACTTTGTGTAGACCTTCGTCTCTGGAGCACCTTAACTCCTGCCTTGAAAAATGAACTCATGGTAGCATTTCCTTTTGTCCGGTGGGACTGGAGGCAAAAGTTCTAGCAATTTTTTTATCATAGTCCTGACAGCGTTTTCTAAGCCTTTACATAAAGGTGACTCCCTGAAATGCATGGTGATGAATAGACCACAGGCGTGTACTGTGCTGGTTGTTTGAATTGATGTACGATCTCTACTCTTTTAATCCATTTAACTCCAAATTTGCAGTGACTGCATGAGCTTTAATCTAGTGAGTTGAGTCCATTGTAAATATAAACTGAGAGCAGGTTTTCAGTGCCACCCCTTAGATTAATAGACACTCAGAGGCAGTCTCTATCCTTCCATTGGCTAACTTTTTTTTAAAGTCTCTGTGATTCACATAGGCCAAGAAATGGGATGGTACTGCTTCTACTTCAAAGCCAGACACTGCTCAGGACATCTAGTTGAGTACAGAAGGCCCTGAGTAGTCAGGGGATTTTGATGAAGTACTGGTACCCAGTGTCCACAGGATGACTGAGAACAATAGTCTGGGGCCAAGCCAGGGGGCTCAGACAGGATAATGCTGGAGTGGGAGGCATCCTCTGGTTTGTGGAAGCAAATGTGTTGGTTCCTCCTGGGAACACCTCCATAAGACATCTGCTTGGAAGTTTCCCCACATCTAGCTCTTTTGGTTTGTATGTATGTGTAGAATTCTTGTTGTGAGGTTTCATGTCTTTGTGTATTTACATATGTGACTTTGCCATATGACTGATATTGAGGATTTTAGGTCTCCTGTGTAGTTGAGTGCACAGTGAAATTTCCTGAAAGGAATTAGGCTCCAGTAGCTCTATTTACTGTTCCACGAGGCTTCCAGATGAAAAAACAGGCAGCAGGATGTAAATGACATGCTCAAGATCTCCATGCTGCCTTGTCTGGAGAAGATTACTGGGTCTAGAGACAGACTCTGGGCATTCAAAGCCTATGTCTATCACTCATCTGTGGTACCAGATCAGAAAATTGCTTCTCTCTGCCTCCCTGTCCACATCTGAAGCTAGAGAAAGGATAATACCAAATTCACTCCTAGGGACATTGTCAGGCTCGAATAAGACACTGCTAGGAGCAGTGTCTGAAAGGTAATAAGTGCTTCAGAAATGTTAGTAATCCTCAAAGTTCTCCATTGTTTAACACACCACTGGGAAAGGATTATCTCCCCCCAGCTGAGTGCTACTAAATTGGCTGCACTTTAAAAAATCTTATTTTTTTTCTGAATAAAAGAAAGAAATGCTAGCTTTAAAAAATTATGGTTAAAGTTTAGAAGAAAATAACACCTAGAAATCTTTTTTTCAGTTAATTGATTTGTTTTAATTGGAGGCTAATTACCTCACAATATTGTAGTGGTTGTTGCCATACATTGACATGAATCAGCCGTAGATATACATGTGTCCCTAATCCTGAACCCCTCTCCCACCTCCCTGCCCATCTCATCCCGCAGGGTCATCCCAGTGCTTCGGTCCTGAGCGCCCTGTCTCATGCATTGAATGACACCTGGAAATCTTACTGTTAATCTTTTCCACATATTTTTTCTAGTCTTTTATTCTGTATTTCTATACGCATGTATCTTACATAATTAAACTCAGATATCTGGGTCCTTTTACCACATAGATTGTCAAACATTCTCTAGGTAATAGCTGTGTCTTAAAAGTATTGTTAATGGCTAGATAGTATTCCAAAGCATGAATATATATTTAATCATTCCCTTGTTGATAGGCAGAGCTTCCCTGGTGGCTCAGATAGTAAAGCATCTGCCTGCAATGCGGGAGACCTGGGTTTGATCTCTGGGTTAGGAAGATCCTCTGGAGAAGCAAATGGCAACCCACTCCAGTACTTCTTGCTTGGAAAACTCCATGGAGGGAGGAGCCTGGTAGGGCTACAGTCCATGGGGTCACAAAGAGTCGGACACGACTGAGCAACTTCACTTTCTTTCTCTTTCTTCTTTTGTTGATAGGGATTTAGATTTACTTATTCACTGTTATAACTAATGCTAAGGAAATATCCTTGTACATAGGTTTTTATATTTCTGGTGACTGCTTTAAGACTGCTCTGTAGCTGGAATGATTATTTATTGGCTGTGCCGGATCTTTGTCGCTGTGTGGGCTGTCCTACAGTTGTGGAGAGCAGGGGCTGTGCTCAGCTGAGGTGTGTGGCCTTCTCGCTGGGATGGCTTCTTTCGTTGTGGAGCACGGGCTCTAGGGCACTTGGGCTTCAGTAGTTGTGGGACACAAGCTCAATAGTTGTGGTGCACGGGCCTAGTTGCTCCGTGGCCTGTGGTATCTTCCCAGACCAGGGTTCGAACCTGTGTCTCCTGCATTGTTGTTGTTCAGTCACGAAATCGTGTCTGGCTCTTTGCGACCCCATGAACTGCAGCACGCCAGGCTTCCCTGTCCTTCACCATCTCCTGGGGTTTGCTCAAACTCGTGTCCATTGAGTCAGTGATGCCATCCAACCATCTCATCCTCTGTCTGGCAGGTAGATTCTGTGCCAGTGAGCCAGCAGGGAAGCTCTATAGTGATTATTGGCTAAATAAGTAGAAACATTTTTAGGAATCTCACCGCATCTTGCCAGGTGACTCGCTTCATTCAGTTTGTTAGATTTGTGCTCTCAGTGTATGTTCCTCAGCCGTGAGTGACGGTTCTCTGAAATCCCCTTCCCACCAGGTTGCCTAGGTGCTTTGAGGGAAGGGCCGGAGGACAGGGTCTGTGGAAGGTCCCGGCTGCTCACCACCGGGAAGCTCTTACACTGTGAAGCCACGTCTGCTCTCCACTTATTTCCATGCTACTTTGCATCTTGAAGAAAATTGAATAGGCTTTAAACATTGAATGGTAATTTGGGATTACTTTGGGCTTCTCTAGTGGCTCAGATAGTAAAGAATCTGCCTGCAATGCAGGAGACCCAGGTATGACCCCTGGCTTGGAAAGATCCCCTGGTGGAGGGCATGGCGACCTACTCCAGTATTCTTGCCTGGAGAATCCTACGGACAGAGGAGCCTAGCGGGCTCCAGTCCATGGGGTCGCAAAGAGTCAGACAGGACCGAACAGCTGACACTTTTCATTTTGGGTTTTATAGGCTATTTTTCTTTTTAAGCATCTCTGTGTTCTTATGCCAGAGGCCCATACAACTCTGGCATTTTGTGGGAATATTTTTTAACTGGGAAAAGCAAGGAATTCTGGTGGTAGGTCTGAAATCTTGCAGGTCTGAAGCATGGAACTGGTGGGAAGGGCCTGGGTCTAGAGTTGGCTTGGGTTTGAATTTTTGTTTTAACACATCTTGTCCAACCTGTATATGTTTCCAGGGTCTTTCTCTATGTCCCTGCAGAAGTTTCATGTAGATTTAGAGAAGGGCATGTTTGTGTCATTGTCTTTGGTGAACAATAGTTTTTATAATCATTGACTCACAAAGTGATTTGGCTCCCATGTTTGTGTTGGAGCTTTTCTAGTTGGACTTGGGAGTCGCAGGGCAAATACTGGCCATGCTTTTGCCCAGAGTTGGTCTAGATTCAGAGTTATATGAACTTGTGAGACTGTGGTGTAGGGAGAGTATACCGTCTGCATGTGACTCGATTAAATGACATTAGACTAAACCAGTGATTGGAGTGGCCACTTAACTTGTAACTGTCGAATGTGTATTTGTTTAGGCATGGGGACTTGGCCCTTGGCCTGTACTAGCTCATCTACTTCATAGAAATGCCCTGTGAGCTGGGTACTATAGTCAGCAGAAGAGAATATTTAGGCTCAGAGGCTTAGAAAGGCCCTCTCAGTGGGGTGATCAGATTCTAACAGATAAAATACAGGAAATATTTCATGGGACATACTTATACTAAAAAGTTATTTGTTGTTTATATGAAATTCAGATTTGACTGGTCATGCCCATAACTTCCTGGGCACTGTGCCCAGGGTCACACAGTGAGTAGAGGAGAAAGCTGGGACTTGGACTTCCCTCCACCTGACTTTGAAGCCCGGGCATTAACCTGTTTCTCTGTGATGTTCCTTTAAGAAATCAAAACTCAGATGTGAAGGATGAGGAAAATGCCATCAGATGGGGCTTCAGATCTGTCACTGCTTGTAAATTCAGAAGCTGAACACAGAGACACTTTTCTTTTTGACCTGATTTGCTAGAGATAATTCTATATTCGGTTGAATGACTTTATACACTATTGATACTACGTATAAACTAGAAGACTAGTGAGAACCTGGCTTCGTAGGTGGCACAGGAGTGAAGAATGCATGTGCCGATGCAGGAGGCGCAAGAGACTTGGGCTTGGTCCCTGGGTTGGGAAGATCTGGAATAGGAAATGGCAACTCTCTCCAGTGTTCTTGCCTGAAAAACTCCACAGAGGAGCCTGCTGGGCTGTAGTCCATGGGTTGCAGGGAGTCAGGCATGACTGAGCACCAGACACACACAAGGAGAAACTACTGCCTGGCACGGGGAATGTTAGTGCCCTGTGGTCACCTAAAGGGGAAGGAAATCCAAAAAAGGTCACGTATATGTGTATGTGTAGCTGATTCACTTTAAAGCAACTATACTCTAAAAAAATTATATATAAAGGAGAAAGCTAATGAGAATTTATAACATACTTACTATATGCCAAGTATTGTGCTAGAACTAAACCAAAATAACCCTGATCTTTTCAAATGAGGGTTTTAGTTAAGAAGCTAAAGATTCTAAAGCTGTCTGATTGTTGAGGTTGTCCATCAGAGGAAGCACCACTCCCCGCCCCCAAGGTGTGTTATCCTAGACTTGACATCCATCATCTGTGACCTTCTGCTAGGAGAATACTGGGGGACTAATCAGGGGTGATGTATTATTCACCCACTGCCCCTGCTGACCTTAGAACAGGTGTTTGTTTTATGATTTTTTGAATGGGCAAAAAACAGACGGTTATTTGCTGCTGCTGAAATATTTGTATTTAATAAGGAGTGGATATTTCTGAGCTCTCAAATCTGTAAGTGTTCCTTGGTGATCAAATGTTTATTTACGGGCCGTGACTGTTTTTTAAAAGCCCATCTACCTGCCTTGTAAAACCTCTGAGCACTCAGATTAGTGTCTGGCTTGGCTCTTGAGGACGCCCCAGAGCCGTTCAGGATAAACCCAGGGCCCTGCCCTTTGCTGCGGTGTTAGGCTCCATATTTAACATATACCCAAGCTTCTCTAGGGAAAAGCCTAGGGAGCTTTGAGCATGAGAGGGGCGGAGAACGTGTGGGGAGAAAAAGATTCCTTGTGGATGAGGAGGGTGAGGGACAGTTGGCTCCCTCCCCTCTCCTGACCCACCCTTCTCTTGGCATCACAAGAATGCCATGGGAGATTTTGTGAGGAAGAAAAGAAGAAAGGTTTTCCAAGCCTGCCTTGGGACCACTTTGGTATCCATTTCTTTCCTGGATTGAGTAGGAAATTGACCTGAAGATGCCTTTTGCTTTTCGGATAGCTTTGGTTTTAGGGAGCTAAAGGAATTAGAAATCCATCACATGGCGCCAGTTTTGTGTTATGGAGACATCACTGTCTTTTTGTAGAAGATTATCTAGGAGTATTGTACATGCGTGTGTGCTAAGTCGCTTTAGTCAACCCTGCAGCCTGCCGGTAGCCCGCCAGGCTCCTCTGTCCATGGGATTCTCCAGGCAAGAATGCTGGAGTGGGTTGCCATGCCCTCCTCCAGGGAATCTTCCCGACCCTGGGGTTGAACCCCAGTCTCCTGCATTGGCAGGTGGGTTCTTTACCACCGGCACCACCTGGGAAGCCCATCTAGGAGAATTAATCATTTGAATTATTTGACAGAAGTATTTCTGAGATATCTCAAATTTTGGGGGGGCATTGTGTGTTCAAAGTGCTGGTTAGTTAATATTAAACAATGAAATCCAGTGGTTTACTGGGTTAACGTAAAGGATTTCAAAGACTAATAACAGTAGCATAACAATGATAATATAAAACAGTTGTGAGTCTAAGCGTTTTTATGTATGAACATTTTGCAATTAATATTCTATTAATATGCTTATTGTACAAATAAGGAAAACAAGGAGCAGAGAATTTAAGTAACTTGCCCAAGGTCACACAGCTAATTGGTGGCAGAGTTAGGATTTGAACCTAGGTAAACCTATACTCTTAAACTCTTAACTGCTGTTGTGTATAGTAGTGTATATATATATATATATATATATATATATATATATATATATATATATATATATGTCAGGTAAAATCTTGCCAGAAGGATATTTGAATCCTGTGTACCCCCACACACCTTTGAAATTCAAATTTCTCAAGAGTATCTAAGAGTAAATAGTGCAGGCTTCCCTGGTGGCTCAGATGTAAAGAATCTGCCTGCAATGTGAGGGACCTAACTTTGATCCCTGGGTTGGGAAGATCCCCTGGAGTGGAGATCCTTCCCACGCCAGTATTCTTGCCTGGAGAATCCCACAGACAGAGGAGCCTGGTGGGCTATGGTTCATGGGGTCGCAAAGAGTCAGACAAGGCTGAGTGACAGACACTTTCACTTTTAGTGGGGTTTGCAAATTGGCTGAAATGTATGCCAGTTGGGAAACAGGTGACCAGGTACTGGGATGGAGAATGACATCTTGGAGGAGGGGTTTGACCAGGGTACTGGGGCAGAGACTGGCATCTTAGAGGAGGGGGGTGACCAGGTCCTGGGGTAGAGAGTAGCATCTTAGAGGAGGGAGGGGTAGGTTAGCAGTCTGGGCTGGGTGGTCCTGATGGGAATGGAGTTAGGGGCTGACACTGGCACGGGAGATGCTGGGAATCTCAGGGACCACATCTGAAGCTGGGGACAAGAAAATGGTAAGAGGGGGTTGATATTCGATAGAGGATTCTGGGAGTAAGGGGGTTAATCCTCAGGATGGAGAGACCTAGTTGCAAGTTTAAACACAGGACTGCAGTAACCTGTTTTTGAAACATCTAGCTGTCAGTCTACCTATCTCCGTGAAGAAGTTGATTAAAACATGCAAATGATGCTTATGTATACTTGAGGGAAAATTGTCCTCTGATAACATGCTGGTTCATTCACTAAAAACTGGCTTTTTCAGACCCATTCATGCTACTTACCTTACCCACAGGGATATGCTTTTTACCTGAGAAGTACCCTCATTGCCCCAGTATTTTATAACCGTAGCCTCATTCAAAGTTGGAAGCATTCCAGTCTCTTCTGTGAAATCAGGACAGAAATCAAGGAAAAGCTTCAGCACCATCAGTCTGTATGTGCTTAACCTGAGCAGCGCAAACGGAGTGTGCGGCGTAGAGGACCACATGTAGCTTATTGCTAGGGGATTGTGTGGTTTTTTTTTGCTTCGAATAGAGCGAGGTTTGCTTCCGAGTGTGCGTGTCTGTGTGTGTGCTTCTGTGTGTCTCTCTGTGTTTGCATTCATTTTCTGCATTCAGCCTGCGTCACTACCATGGTAATCAGTGTTTCTCAATGGCCTCTATAGGTGAGGAGGGTTTCTTTGATGCTTAAAGACCTACACTTCCCAGACATTAAAGGTGCATAATGCCTTGAGGGCTGTAAGCGCTGCACTAAGCATGCATATCTCATACCCAAAGTAGCCACAGCGCCTGCATTCCCACAATCGCGGCAGCCCTGGGCAGATGCTTGCAGTGTTCTTATCTGACTGTGCTTTTCACTTTGAGACAAAGTTCTCTACTCACATCTCATGGATTTATTTTTCCACCTTGTAAAGCCTGAATTGTGAAGATCCCCTCATACCATTAAGGGCTGCATGAGTCAAGTTCTTGGGACTGCTAAGGATTTCTTTGCCTTTTTTTTTTTTTGCCTCTTTCCTTTTTGGAGATGTGTATCAGGAAAAGGCTTTGCCTTTAGAGAGAAATTTTACTGCTCTTGCCAATAATGTGTAACAATATTAAATTTAATGGCAGACCTTGAAGTGTATAAAAACTTAAGTCCAGAAAAAGGTAAGTCGTACTACCCATTTTAAGGTAAGCGTAATAGTCCTAGTAAAAGATGCTGTACATGTCTTATTTTATTTCATGTTTAAAGATTCATTTGAACTCTTGACAACATATTTGAGATATTATATTTCAATGTGGGATGAAAAGGTAACAGTATTTTTGAGAAGTCTTTTCTTGACAGTGTGTACTTTTATAATGGTAAATTTGCATGCTGACAAATTGGAAGTGTATCATTATAATAAAGTGGTCAGTGACAAAACTGTTTGTATTCTTTGGTTATAAGTCAAGGAAACAGACATACTTAAAAATCTCATTTGTCTGATACTTACAAACAATTGGTTTTAATTTAAACATTGTGTAGGCTTCTTCAGTTTGAATAATGAGGTAAAAAGCTCTATTTTAACTTCCTACAATAATCTGGACAGAATCATTCCCAATTTGTATCAGTTAAAGAAAGTCATGAATAGTGAAAATAATTAGCTTTCGGAATGAAATGGCATAAGCATTCAGCATGGATAAAATGGAGGCAGAATCCATGTATCATGTTTTCAGAGCCTATTTGTCAGCTCCCTGGCTGAAAGAAAGATCTTAAAGTACGAGTTAGGAGATCAGGAATTTGAAATACATGGAGATTGTTTTTGAATTATAAGAAATGTTCCTGCCTGGTCAGACAGAATAAATGACATGTCAGGAAATGTCTTCTAAACTTATCTTGAAACTGAAATTTATCTGTCATTTAAGATTATTCATGTGCGGCTACTCAAATGTAACTTTATTATTTGAATGCTCCATCTGAGAGCCTGTCTCGAGGTTGTTGCTGGTTGATGGTATCAACTTCAATGTGCCAAGTTCACAGGGATGCTTGCTTCTTATTCAGAATATGAATTAAACTGTGGCTGAGGTTTTTCTGAGTGGAACTGACTTTTCTAGGACTTAAGAAAGAGCTTTTACACAGAAATAGGGTAAGATTTGGTTTACTCAGTATGCAGTTTATCAGAAGGGTTTTTCATTGAGAGTTTTATCTTTTAATATGTTTGGAAACTTTCATATGCAGAATGTGGGAGTCAGTTGAATGGTAGGGCATACTATCAGAATTGTCATACTTTCTACATCGTGAAAGTAAGGATGAAAATGACTTCTATTACTTTCATCACATGAAGTAATCTTTAAGATGAAAGTTAAAGTTAAGCATTAATTCTTAAACATAATGGAAATGTGAATGAATTTTTCTAGTCAGATAAGCTTTTAAAATAAGGTGTCTGTTTGAAGGTAGACGTAGTCACATACAGATGGTTTTACTAGATGTTTTTCTTAATGAGCATATACTTCATATTTTACTTAATAGATTTTCAATTATTCATTTTAATGATTTATTTTACTGAGTGAAAAATTTTCTTTATTGACTGTCTGTCTTTGTATTAAAATAATCTTAGTGGGTAGCAAGACTTTTTAAGAATAAATCTTTTGAATTTCATATCATTATTAAGTGGAGCCTTTTAAATTATATAGATCAACTCCATTTCCAAGTGTGTGGAAATTAATAGACTCTGAATTCTCATGAAATCTGAGTTGCATTATTAAACAGTAATGTTAGTGGAAGTGATTTCAATTTATGAGGATACAAAGTTAAAAAATGTTCATTCAGAGCCAGGAAGACCAAAGAGCAGAAACCTGAGTTTTGATGGTATATCCTTAGTCTTAAAATGTCTATTAAGTGTAAAACTCATGTTTGTTCCTACATTGTACATATCCTCAGGGAATTATTATTATTGTTATCCTTTGCCTCATAATTTAATGCCAGGTTCTATAAACCTCCAAACTAGAAAGCATCTTACTGATTCTTAAAACAATGCTGAATATGTAAGGGACTTGATATGCAGCATAAAAACGGAAGCCAGAGCCAGCTTTGGGCATGTAAGGCAAGTGTTTTATAATATGTCTAGGAATTCCAATATCCTCTTTAGTAATAAGAGAGAATACTGCTTTCTTGCTTACTTCACAAAACTGTTATAAGAATTATGGGTATAATGTCTCTGAAAGCATTTGAAAGATGGAAAATGATCACAGGTATGGAAAATGAGATAGTCATGGACATGAGGACAATGCATATTTTGTCTACTTTAGTTGAAGAGCATTTGTATTTGTTCTGGAGTGCAAATCGAAAGCGCTTTGACCTAGAACCTTGGTACCATCTGCTACTAATTTTCCCCTTGGCCTAGTGTAACCTACATGCCCGCAGTGTTCATGCATGGTGTGAATGGCTTATGGAAGGGCTGATGTCAAAGTAGGAGTGAGTCCTAGATTCCTAGAGCAGGAAGAAATTATAGCAATCTTTCTCCTTTTTAAAGAGAAGAAAATAGACTGTGTAATTTTTTCTAAGACATGGAGCAGATCTGTATCTAGAATTGGACCCTCAATTCACAGATGATAAAGGCTAGACCCACTCTTTTGAAATACCCAAATTTTTGCTTTTAGCAAATGCTAAACATTTAGATGCTTATGATCTCTCTCATCTTGTGTCATTTGAATTCTTTGTGTAAGGCCATTTTTAAGGAGGGGAAAATTGAGAGTTTCTTGGGTAATTCTTAACTGCTAATAAATAATAACCAAATATACCAAATATATACTTTATATACAAGGTGTTGATTGTGGATATGAAAGTGAATAAAAGTATTAATCTATTTTTCAGTAACTCATGATCTAGTGCAAAGACACACTCATATCACTATAACTAGCTACATAATAGAGGAGCATTCCAGTGGTACCTTGAGCTTGGAGAAGTCAGCCAAGTATTTCTGGAGGAGACATTTGAACTGAGCCTTGAAGGATAAGAAGGATTATAACAGGTGAATAGGCAAGGATTGACAATGAAGTAGGCAAGGGCCAATAAAGACCTCATAATCCAAGTTAAGAAATGTAGGCATTATCTGAGAAAAAAAAAAAGCGATGATTATAAGCTGGGGAGAGATTAATCTGATTTGAATTTCAGATCTCTCTGACAACAGTTTAGAGAAAAGCTGGGAGGGATGAGACTAGAACAAAAGAGACCAGAAGGCTGTTGCAGTAAACAGGTGAGAATACAGTGGGCCCTACTCAGGTTTCTTAGCTTAGATGTTCTTTTAGGAGAAATCTCTGGACTCTGATGTCCGCACTGGGGCCTCTGCTCTGGTCGTAGCTGGCCTGGAGCTCGCACGGCTTATCCCTCTGCATATGCTGTGTGTCTAGCCACGGTCTTGTAGTTGAGCTAAATTAGCAACAAGTAGGTACTTGCCTTGTAAGAAAGCTAACATTTCTGCTATTACTGAGTTTACAATCTCTAGTCCACTAGACAGAATTGTGCCTAATGAAATCTCTGCTCTTCTTTTACATAGAACAAAAAACTATTTCCCCAAGAATCTCAGAGAACCCCAACCCCACATTTTTTAGGTTGCAGGATATTTGTCTCGATGCTGTCATGTTGCTTGCATAATCAGTCCAGCTGAAATTAGAGTAGGGAGGTCTTTGGTCATTTCTTGGTACTTAATTTTGTTTTTGGAGAAAAGGGCTACTTCCTTATTTAGTGAAGAAGATGATGGCCCTGATGCTGTATACTTTATTGTGATCCACAGATCTGTCAGTGTTTCTTGAACTATCTGTTAGGGCAAGGTCTCCATCATCATTCTTGTTCAAAAAATGTTGACTCTTTTTATGTATTTTTCTATTCCCGATAAAGATTAGACATAGGCTGTCTAGTTCCAAGAATAATTTTGTTGGGATTTTTTTTTAAAGTGGAATTGCATTGCATTCATAAATTAACTGAGCAGAACCATCACTATTAAGACATTGAGTCCCTCCCTTTCAGGAACACAGTAGAAGGCACTGTATTTAGGTCTTTTATGTCAGTGAAGAATTAAGGTTTTCTTCATGCAGATTGTACATGTTTCTTGTTAGGTTTATTCTTGTGGTTTTAGTTGGTATTGTGAATAGATCTTTTTCAGTTACACTATTTTGTTTTTGAAAACAGTTAAAATTTAAACACAATAGTATAGAAGAATTAGTATAAAAAGTGTCATTCCCTCTCTTAGCCCTCTTTACCTCTCTTTAACTCCTTCTCTCTTTTTTTTTTTGTAGAGTTTTAGTATTAGTTTCCTATCTCTAAATGATGTACCATATTACTACTTACAGATTTTCAATTTTTGATATTGTCTATTCATTTTATTCTATGGTAGATGAGGAATTAACTCACTTTGACCACCCCCATCTCCGAGTTACTCCCTTGCTTATCTTTGTGACTTCAGCAATTATGTAAACTTTTGTGTTTCCTGCTCTGCCGAACAGAAATACTCAATTCAGTGATCATAGCATTCCCTTTTACCAATCTTTTCTCTTGGTTATCCCTCCTAACTTTTCTCACATAAAGTAATTTTTCCATTCTTTTTCTGTATTTATACTCAGTCCTTGCTTTGATAATAGGTTGATTTAAAAAGTTTTTTGGGGAAACAGTGGAAACAGTGGCAGACTTTATTTTTGGGGGCTCCAAAATCACTGCAGAGACTGCAGCCATGAAATTAAAAGATGCTTGCTCCTTGGAAGAAAAGCTACGACCAACCTAGACAGCATATTAAAAAGCAGAGACATTACTTTGCCAACAAAGGTCCATCTGGTCACAGCTATGGTTTTTCCAGTAGTCGTGTATGGCTGTGAGAATTGGACTATAAAGAATGCTTAGTGCCGAAGAATTGATGCTTTTGAACTGTGGTGTTGGAGAAGGCTCTTGAGAGTCCCTTGGAGAGCAAGGAGATCCAACCAGTCCATCCCAAAGGAGATCAGTCCTGGGTGTTCATTGGAAGGACTGATTTTGAAGCTCCAATACTTTGGCCACCTGATGCTAAGAGCTGACTCATTGGAAAAGACCCTGATGCTGGGAAAGATTGAGCGCAGAAGGAGAAGGGGATGACAGAGGATGAGATGGTTGGATGGCATCACCGACTCAATGGACAGGAATTTGGGTAAACTCCAGGAGTTGGTGATGTACAGGGAGGCCTAGTGTGCTGCAGTCCAAGGGGTCGCAAAGAGTTGGACATGACTGAGCAACTGAACTGAACTGAAAAAAGTTTATTATCAGTAACAAAGTTTATAAACCCTAGTTACACACATTTACATTATTTTGACTATATAAATGCTCACCAGAGAGAGGTAATTGCTTAAGTTTAAGGGTACTAATTCAGAGGATGAGCTCCCCAGATAGCGCAGTGGTAAAGAACTCACCTGCCAGAGCAGGAGATGCAAGAGATGCAGGTTTGAGCCCTGGGTCAGGGAGATCCCCTGGAGGAGGTCATGACAACCCACTCCAGTATTCTGGCCTGGAGAATTCCATGGACAGGAGGGATATGGTGGTCTACAGTCACAAAGAGTCAGTGGGCTGGGGTCACAAAGAGTCAGACACGACTGAAGTGGCTGAACATACACATTTCAGAGAATGGTTCCTGAGGTAAAGGACAGATTCTGGAGATTTCTGTGTCACATGATGGCATCAAATTTATTAGAGAAAAGTGAATGCCCGATAATTTGACAACTAGCAATCTTGATCATAACTCAGGTGAGTATAGGTAGCTCCATTTTGGGGGTGAGGAGTTTGAAGTTCAGAGAGAGGAAAATAAACTGTAATGAGTAGAGCTGACGTTTGAACCCGGTTGGCTGACTTTGGAACCTGACTTGCAGTCACGTTCCATCTTAGTGATGATATTGTCCTGGAGGTGCTGAGATGCTGAGTAAAAGAACTCTATTTATATCTCGACAAACATCTCAGTTTAACTTTGCTTTCTTCAGATGTCTTCCCCCCAGCCATCAGTTTGGCCAGACATTCCCTTGAGTAAATGGACCTACAAATGGGTACCTCCTGAGTAAAAGACAAGGAGAAGAATATGTGGTAGATTACATGGGGTTGGTATACGGAAGCAGTGGGGTAAGAACAAGGGCTTCCCAGCGGGCTCAGTGGTAAAGAACACGCCTGCCAAGCAGGAGATGCAGGAGATGGGCGTTTGATCCCTGGGTTGGGAAGATCCCCTGGAGAAGGGAATGGCTACCCACTCCAGTATTCTTGCCTGGGAAATCCCATGGACAGAGGAGCCTGGTGGGCTACAGTCCATGGGGTCGCAAAGAATCGTACATGATTTAGTGGCTAAGCAGCAGCAGGGGTAAGAATGGCTAGGGTGGGAGCAAATTCCACAAGGTTTCTGATATCCCCATGAGGAGTTTGGGTTGGTTTTAATGAAGAAGGGGAGAGGGATGGTAAGATTTGGAGTGAATGATTGATATAAAAGCAGTATCTCAAGAAAAAGAAACGGTATTTTAGGAAAAAAATAGGGTATCTAGAGAAAAAGAGAAGTGCTGCAAAGGATGGATTCAACAGGCAAAGGTGAAGAGGCCTTCAAACTGCTTGAGAAATTGGTTCAGGCATATCAAGGCCATGAACCCTAGTCATTGAGGGTTTGACAAATGATCTGTTACTATCTCTAATTACTTGTCAACAAAACAGAAGCTACCATAAGTGAGCTAGAGTTACTTCAGCAGTCTCTTTGAAGAAAGGTGAGTGATTGTTTCTATTGATCTGTTTAAAGAATAAGTCACGGTGGTTGATGTGTGTAACATACGGTTTTCGTCTAATCCAGTGACCTGTTGCTTCTCACTTTTCTTTAAAATCGTTGTCAGCATTGTCTGTTTTTTCCCCCAAGGAGGGTATAAAAAGATAAAGTTTGAGAAAATATACAAGAAGAAGTCTGAGGCATGTCCCCCTCAAATGTACAAATTCAGGAGAAGAGATAAAAGGGATGATGTAAAAGACAGCTCCAACGGATGATTTTGTTACTTTCTTTTTTATAGTTTCTCATTGCATATTCTCCTCTCATGTCTTAGCTTTTCATCATTTGCCATTGTCTTTAGTCTTGGTTTTGAATGTCAGAAGTTATACTCAATGACTTTAAAAAGACAAGCAATATCGATTTACATTAAGTAATAAGTGAAATCGCTCCTTGCCTTTCTCACTCCTCATATATAATTGTGCTTGGTATTTTGGCATCTGGGTTGCAGGTTTGCATCCTTCCAGGAGTGTGTGCTATATGTGTGCATACATATACAGGAAAGGGTCACATCAGCAGGGAAGGTTTCCTAGGGAAGTGAACTTTTGTTTACTTTTAGTCAACAAGGAGGATGAAAATATAAATTATATGGACCATTCCGAAAATCACCTTCCCATCTCGACTCGTGTTCCAGTGTGAACATGAGATAGGGCCTCAGCTATGACTTATTCAGCTAGTATTACTTAGTTACTAAGCTGGTACTTAGGAACTAAATTCCTCTCATACAGTGAGTATTCTCTTGATATAGAGGTTTTAAGGTCGATTCAGATGATTTCATCATTATTCTCTCATTTTTATACTTTTTATTTACTCATTTCTTTTCTCAGGTTCATATCAATTATTTGAAAAATGAAAAGTTCAGAAAATTAGGAAAATGAAAGAAGGCAGTCATAAGGAGCATAATAAATAGGAAAATACAAATTTTGTTGGTGTGGGGGGAGAGGGAGAATGATGTTCCATATTTCTTATTTACCATTTAATTTTCACTTTATTTAAAAATTTTGGTTGACAGGTCTTTCTTTTACTATTTACTTACCTTTTTTCTGTCGTAAATTTATGCCTATTTTCCCCTGAAGAAGTGGTAGACGGATACAAGACAGGCACAAAGGAACAAAGGAAGAATACAATGAACGTAGAACAAAGCCACCCCATCCTTCTTAGGCTTGCATTTCTTTTTCTACTCTGGGCACTCACTCTTGTTGATTGTGATCTCTCCTCCACAGCATCTTCCTTTTGGTTTTTAAACATCCCTGCCTTAGTGTTCTAATTTCCTTTTTTTTTTCCACAGAAAAAAATTTAGAATGTATTTGATTTATAAAGTCACATGCAAGTCCATGAAGCTAAGAATCAATGGATCAATGGTTGGTATTACTCTGACTCAAACATGCATCAGCTGGAATGTCTTGGAGCCGTAACCTACACTGTGTGTGGGGCTAGGGGATCTTTCTAAGACACTTTCTGTGATTTCTCTCATTCTAAGCTCAGAAGTGTTGTTAAGAACAGACAAAGCAGAACAAACTTTGGCAGACTTAGCAGAAGCCATGAGGATCTTGGAGAGCAACAAATGGATGAAAGTTCTAAAGTTATCAACTGTTAGTACAAACAGTGTCAGCAGGCTGTGACTAAGATTCTCCTGTAACTCGCTGGGTGGATGTGGCCCTTATTTGAAGAGAGAGTTCAATTTTGGTCACTTCATTTAAAAAGGGTGAAAATTGGCATATCATAATGAATACTTACAATGGAAAATGGGTTCCTTTAGGAACAGGTGAAGATTAAAGGGCTGAACATAGTGTTTCTTGGTTGAAAAGTTCAGCTTTGTAATTCTGTTGTTTCTAGCTATTTATCGTTTTATACCTTTAAATTTCTTCATTTGACTAATGTGTTTTTGTCTCTTTCTGTAGTCTTAATTTTTTAAACTTAAATTGTTTTATATTGGAGTCTAGTTGATTTACAATGTTGTATTAGTTTCAGGTGTACAAGCAAAGTGATTCAGTTATAAATATACACACATCCATTCTTTTTCAGATTCTTTTCTCATATAGATCATTACAGAATGTTGAGTAGAGTTTCCTTTGCTATACAGTGGGTCCTTGTGGAGTATCTGTGTGTGTGCGCATGCGTGTGTGTGTATGTGTGTGTGTGTGTATGCCGAGTAGTGTATATATGTTAATGTCTGCTTTTTATGCCATTGTTTTGTGCTACTTCCTTTATTCTTCTGGACACAATTCCAAGTTTGCACTTTTCTTCAATGTCTCATTTATTCATTACAAAATTTATTTTCTTTGTTCCTATATTCATATTTCTGAGACCTCCCGCATTTTCACATAGAGGCTGCTCTCTTTTTAACTTTATCGTGCCTTTGTTTCTTTGTCCTCCTCAGTGAAACATGAGGGACACTGGTGGCAGGAAGAGCCCTGGACCTTCGAATCCAGGATTTTTCCAGTGCTGTGGAACACTGGGGGGAGAAAGTGGGGTTTGAAACAAAATAGCCCCCAAAACCAAAACTTCGTTTTTTTTAAAAAAAATTATTTCTTTATATGTATTTTGCTGTTCTGAGTCTTAGTTGCAGCATGCAGGATTTAGTGTCCTGGCCAGGGATTGAACCTCAGCCGCTAGCATTGGGAGCTTGGCGTCATAGCCACTGCACTACCGGGGAAGTCCCCCAAACAACCAGAAGTTCCGGTAGAAGCTTCCCTTTGTAGGTAATCACCTAGGTCGGTTTCTCTGGCACCCTTTTTCTCACTTCACAGATGAATACCATGCACTTCGAAGAGTTGTGAGGGTTCAATGAGAAGGTGTGTGTCACAGGTTTCGCCCAGTGGCTGGTACCTAGGACTTCAGTGTAAGTTGCATCCCTCCCCCGACATCAGTAATTCGTGTGTGCTCCTTGCCGTACCTGTGCTCTGCACGCACCCCTCATCTGTGTCCCTGCCTTCCTTTTTCTTGTGCTAACAACCTGTATCAGCTTCTTTTTCTAAACTAATTTTCATTGGAGTATAGTTGACTTACAATGTTGTGTTCGTTTCTGCAGTACAGTAAAGTGACTCGGTTGCAAATATTCATGTATTCACTCTCTCTAGGATTATTTCCCCACATAGTTCAGAGTATTGAGTAGAGTTCCTTGCGCTTATACAGTAAGTCCTTATTGGCCATCTGTTTCATATATAATAGCGTCTATATGTCAATCCCAATCTCCCAATTTATCCCTCCTCTCCCCCTTTCTCCCTTGGTAACCATAAGCTTGTTTTCCACATCTATAATTCTATTTCTCTTTTATAAGTGATTTTATAAATCATTTGTGCCATTTTTTACAGATCCCATATATGTCGTTGTCCAGTCGCTAGGTTGTGTCCGACTCTTTGCGGCCCTATGGACTGCAGCACACCAGGCTCCTCTGCCTTCCGTTATTTCCAGGAGTGTGCTCAAATTCCTGTCCGCTGAGTCAGTGATGTTATCTAATCTCATCCTCTGCTGCCCCCTTCTCCTTTTGACTTCAGTCTTTCCCAGCATCAGGGTCTTTTCCAATGAGTTGGTTCTTTGCAGATGCCACATGTAAGCAATATCATATAATATTTGTTTTTCTCTGTCTGATTTACTTCACTCAGTATGACAATCTCTGGGTCCTTCCATGTCACTGCAAATGGCATTATTTTGTTCTTTTAAATGGCTGAGTAATATTTTATTGTGTGTATGTACCACATTTTTATGCAGACATCCGTTGATGGACATTTAGTTTGCTTTCATGTCCTGCCTGCCCCCAATAGTGCTACAAGGAACACTGGGTGCATGTATCATTTGAAATTATGGTTTTCTTGAGAGATATGCTAAGGAATAGAATTGCTAGGTCATATGGTAGCTCTATTTTTAATTTCTTACGGAACTTCCATACTGTTCTCCATAGTGGCTGAACCAATTAAGATTTTCATCAATAATGTAGGAGGGTTCTCTTCTCTCTGCACCCTCTTCAGTATTCACCTCTCAGCACCTATCCAGTATTTAATATTTAAATACAATATTTATTATTTTTTGATGCTGGCCATTCTGACTGATGTGACACCTTTTTGTAATTTTGATTTGTGTTTCTCTAATAATTAGTGATGTTGAACATCTTTTCATGTGCCTTTTGGCCATCTGTATGTCTTCTTTGGAAAATTGTCTATTTAGGTCTTCCACCTATTTAGATTGGATAGTATTTTTTTTTTTTTTTTGATAGTGAGCTGCATGAGCTGTTTGTATATTTTGGAGATGAATCCCTTGTCAGTCAATTCATTTGCAAATATTTTCTCCCATTCTTTGGGTTATCTTTCTTTTTTTTTTTTTAGATGGTTTCCTTTGCTGTGCAAAAGCTTTTAAGTTTAGTTAGGTCCCACTTGTTTAGTTTATCAGTTTCTATTTGTATTTCCCCTCGCATTCGTGGTATTTACCGTTTTTGTTTATTTCGTCACTAAGTCATGTATGACTGTTTTGTGACCCCGTGGACTGTAGCCCACCAGGTTCCTCTGTCCATGGGATTTCCCTGACAAGAAGACTGCAGTGGGTTGCCATTTCCTTCTCCAGGGAATCTTCCTGACCCAGGGATCGAACCTGCGGCATTGCAGGTAGATTCCTTATGGCTGAGCCACCAGGGAAATTCACAAACTTACCTTTTTACTGAACTACTATGTAACCAAATCCCAAAATAAGTCAAACTTGGATAAACGTGTAAAAGAAAAACCCAAGGAGGCAATACGTCAAACACATTCTAGTTGCTTTATGTAGCAAAACAGCTTATTATTTAGAAGCAGTTTACCCATTCAGTTCTGATAGTCATGCCTCACCTACAATATGCAGATTACTTGAGAGTATCCTCTAAGAAGAATTAATATTTGATCATCTTTCCTGATTTGTTTCACGCTAAGTCTTTCAAATTCATAATTTGCTCTGCTGCTAGTCACTTAGACCAATTGTATAAATTAAGCAGACTGTCAGCTTAAAGGTAACTTCTCAACGTTATGTCCTTAGTATCTCCTACAGATGAAACAGGATTTTTTTTTTTTTTTAATGCAAGGAAGAGGACGAAAAAAATTACTTAACTGTGTTCTCAAAAAGTAAATGAGAGGGTTTTTTATTTCTCTAACCTGATTGGTGAAGAATTTTAAGAAAAGAGCCAGGTCAACCCAGGTGGGAAACCAGTCATTTTCATACATGGCTAGTGGGAAACTGAGTTAGTATTTTGGGAGGGCGTTTTGACAGTGGACAAACCTTTTAGCTTATCAGCTGTACTTACAGGAACTAGGACTGAAAAAGAACTTGCACATTTGCACAAAGATGTATCTATCAATAGGAATGTTTGTTGCAATAATCTTTTGTAGCAGCAAGAAAAGGGGAACAACTTAAATGTACACTAGGGGATAACTGATTTTTTTTTTTTTTAAATAACATCTATATTGTGGGGGCAATGCAGCTACTCACAATGATATGAATATAGTTTGATATGTGAAGATCCCCATGGTTATATTCAATGGAAAATACTATATTTCCATTTTTCTTAAGGCCTAAATACATGTGCATAAAAAGGCAAAATAAGATCAGAAGTTTATGTGTCAGAACTGTAATACTAGTTATTTTCGACTATAGGATTCAGTTCAGTTCAGTCCCTCAGTCATGTCTGACTCTTTGTGACCCCATGGACTGCAGAATGCCAGGCTTCCCTGTCCATCACCAACTCCAGTAGCTTGCTCAAACTCACGTCCACCGAGTCAGTGATGCCATCCAACCATCGCATCCTCTGTCATCCCCTTCTCCCACCTTCAATCTTTCCCAGCATCAGGGTCTTTTCCAGTGAGTCAGTTCTTTGCATCAGGTGGCCAGAGTATTAGAGCTTCAGCTTCAGCATCAGTCCTTCCAATGAATACTCAGGACTGATTTCCTTTAGGATGGACTGGTTTGATCTCCTTACAGTCCAAGAGACTCTCAAGAGTCTTCTCCAACACCACTGTTCAAAAGCATCAGTTCTTTGGTGCTCAGCTTTATGGTCCAAATCTCACATCCATACATGACTACTGGAAAAACCATAGCTCTGACTTGACAGGCCTTTGTTGTTAAAGTGATGTCTCTGCTTTTTAATATGCTGTCTAGGTTGGTCATAGCTTTTCTTCTAAGGAGCAAGCGTCTTTTAATTTCAAGGCTGCTGTCACCATCTGCTGTGATTTTGGAGCCCCCCAAAATAAATCTCTCACTGTTTCCATTGTTTCCCAATCTGTTTGCCATTAAGTTATGGGACTGGATGCCATGATCTTTGTTTTTTGAATATTGAGTTTTAAGGCAGCTTTTCCACTCTCCTCTTTTACCTTCATTAGGACGCTCTTTAGTTCCTTTTTGCTTTCTGCCATTAGGGTGGTGGTGTCTGCATATCTGAGATAATTTATATTTCTCCCGGCAGTCTTGATTCCAACTTGAACTTCATCCAGGCTGGCATTTTGCATGATGTACTCTGCCTATAAGTTGAATAAGCAGGGTGGGTGACAATATACAGATTTGACATACTCCTTTCCCTGTATGGAACCAGTCTGTTGTTCCATGTCTGGTTTTAACCATTGCTCTTTGACCTGCATACAGGTTTCTCAGGAGGCAGGTAAGGTGGTCTGGTATTCCCATCTCTTTCAGAATTTTCCACAGTTTGCTGTGAGCCACACAGTCAAAGGCATTAGTGTAGTCAATGAAACAGAAGTAGATGTTTTTCTGGAATTCTCTTGCTTTTTCTACCACCCAACTGATGCTGGCCATTTGATCTCTTGTTCCTCTGCTTTTTTTTTTTTTTTTCTAAATCCAGCTTGAACATCCAGAAGTTCTCGGTTTCCATACTGCTGAAGCCTGGCTTGGAGAATTTTGAGCATTACCTTGCTAGCATGTGAGATGAGTGCAGTTGTGCAGTAGTTTGAACATTCTTTGACATTACCATTCTTGAATGTACCCCTTCCTTATTTTGATATATCTCTTGTCTGAAATCTAGCTGGTAAACACATCCATTACGTCTTTTCTGTAGCTGAGTGCAAACAACACCAAATCTGGACACAGGCTGTGCTAGTTAAGAGAGTTGCTGTAACACATAAAGCTCTGCATCTCAGTGGCTTAATGCAAGTTTCTTGGAGTTTTCAGTCTAATAATGCAGATCTTTATGGCTGGGTGGCTTTCTTCCAGGTCCTTCACGGACTCAGGCTCTTTCAGTCTTGTGGCTCTGCTTTTGTCCACATGTGACTTGCAAGGTTACCCTAGGGAATGTCTCCTTTCCAGCCAGCTGAAAGGGGTGAAGGAAATAGAGAATCATGTTTAAAAGTTTTTATGGGGAAATTTTAAGGGGCAAGGCCTAAATCTACTGACCAGAACCCAAGCACACGGCTATGCCCAAAGGCAGAGGAACCTGGGAAATATAGTCTGGTATATGCCCTGGAGGATGAGGAAACTTTGGTGAACACATGGTAATTTCTGCCTATTACACAGAAGCTCAAATCTTACCTCCACTTTTAGTTGTATAATGACTTAAAGTTCTTTAATTGAGCTTTAGTTTTCTCATTTATAAAATGAAGATAATAAAACCTATCCACTGTAAAGGGTTGGTGTGAAGATTAAACTTTCAGTCATGTATGAAATATCTTCATTATTTATGAAATGTTTCATGGATACAAAGGGGAAGTTTCATTAACACGGATATCCTTGTTTTATATTTTGAATAAAAAATGTATCTGATGTGGGTTAGATTAGGAATAGCAAACTACATCTTGTAGGCTAAACCGAGCCAACTGCCTGTCTTGGTAAATAAAGCTTTATTGGAACATGACCATGTTCAATAGTGTATATAATTTTCTAAGGTTTCTTTTGCACTACATGCCAAGTTGAGTGATTGCCACAGAGCCTGAATGGCCTGTGAAGCCTAAAACATTTACTATATGGCTCTATATGAAAATGTTGGCTGACCTGTGGACTAGAGGGGAGTGTCTGAGCTCTTATTCATTTGCTATTCAGTGTAGTGTCTGAGAGGTAGCAGATGCTCAGGGAATTTTTACTGAAGGGCTGAAAAATCCCTTTTTTAGAGCCCTGTAACTGAGAAAGTATGCATCTGGAAGGCAATTTCAGGAGGAAAGACGCCTCTCCGTCAGAGTGGATGAGTACTGCAGGCTCCTTTGCACTCTTTGAATAGCCAAATAGCCGAGATAATCAGGCACCCTGACTGCAGGCCCCGCTGAATCCTCTCTCCTGTGCAGCCTCGGCTAGGTTCTTTCCTGAACAGAAGCAAATGCCCCCTCTAGTCATTATAATTGGTTCAACCATCAAACTGGTGCATCACTATTCATCTCATAATCATTGGCACATACTAAGTGAATGATTATTGCAGGGAGTAAAAGGCAGAGTAAGGGATAGATGACTGAGGAATGCTTTGATTTCACAAGTGCACAGTCTCGTGAATGTTTGCTTCTGCTTGTTATGCAGCCTGACTTTTGCAAGTTTGAAGCCATGACAGCCTGAGCGCAATTTTGATTCAAACTCTTCTCATGATTGACTAATTAAGAGTGTATATCAGTCAATCAGTACACATTCAGCACATGGAAATATTAAGCTGGATATTAGAGGAGAAGTTCATTGAGCTAATATTTATTGACTGCCTAGTAGCTGGTATGCACACACATTGGACTAGGTGCTAAGAAATAGTAGATAAATAAGCCATAGTCCCTGCTTGAGGTACACAGCTTAGTGGGAGAAGATATAGAAAGAATTGGCAGATCCCGCCTTACCTTTGAGAGATAAGGACGGTAAAGAATCTGCCTGCTGTGTGGGAGACTCGGGTTTGATCCCTGGGTGGGAAAGATCCCTTGGAGAAGGGAATGGCTACCTACTCCAGTATTCTTGCCTGGAGAATTCCATGGACAGAGGAGCTTAACAGACTACAGTCCTTGGGGTTACAAAGAGTTATACACGACTGAATGACCAATGCTTTCACTTTTTTTCCCTGGGAGATAATATTTTTATAGACATGAATATCTGGAGCAGCAGTCTCTCCAACTGGACCAATCAGGAGGTTGAAATCTTTGGCTTATGGAAAGTGAAGGAGAGCGGCAGAAAAGGAAAGAGGAAAAGTAAAAGGTTTCATCTGTTGGTGTTAGAACTAGGTCAAGATTTACTTCTCTAGGCATATTCTTAGTTACCTAAATCTAACCAGAGGTACTTGTCTAAATTAATTAAATCACACATTACAAAAGAGGTGTTTTTATAGCTATGTTTAGTACATACATTTTTTGCAGCTTTCTCTTATTTTTGTTTTGCACAGTTATATTTTATAATATAATCTTTGTAGAACTTAGCTGTTTAAAAATACTAGGATATGTTACTCCTAAGAAGTTTGCCGAGAAAGGATACAGTCTCATGTCACTTGGAACCCTAGAATCAACAATAGTGTCCTACATGGTATAGTGGGGTGTGCCTGTGCTCAGCTGTGTCTGATTCTTTGTGACCCCATGTACTGTAACCCTCCAGGCTCCTCTGTCCATGGAATTCTCCCGGCAAGAATACTGGAGTGGGTTGCCATTTCCTACTCCAGGGGTTCTTCCCAATTTAGGGATCTAATCTACATCTCTTTTGTCTCCTGCATTGGCAGGCGGATTCTTTACCTCTGTGCCCCCTGAGAAACCCTGATACGTGTTGGGGCCTGAGAATTGTTTACTGATAAAATATTAGGCATTTTAATTTAATAATCCTTTTATAAAGAACTACGTAATCACAGAGGCAAAGATCAACCAGTGAATGATTCAGAGTTCTCATTGGGACTGGTGATATTTGTTTGCAATGAATTTTGTGTTCTCTCTGATCTCTTACTTTCTAGTCTCAGTCTTTTGGTTAAAATATATACATGGTAGTTCCTCTGATTACAGTGAATGTCCCCATGATAAGCTTGTACAAAGCAGTAACTTCAAGACCTTTTGTCGAACTATGTGGGTGATGGGCCCCCAGCCAGGATATGGAGATGACAGCTCCAATTTGGGTCAGTTGTTGGGCTTTCCGTATTGATTCTGCTGAGCTGCCAAGGGGACAATACTCCCGTGTTCCTCAATATGCCAGTTTTCCACTTGGCATTCTGTTTGAAAGCCTCAGGTGGGTAGGGATTTGGGCTATATGGAATGTTCTACAGAGCACAGCAGACCTTTGTTATTTGGTAAATTTCATATGAAATTCAATTACCTGTGAAGTCACCCTAGGGGAGCCACTCATCCTAAGTTACACAGAAAAAGCAAAATTGTCAATTCATTTTCCAACGAGGGATTTCTTTTCCAAAGGAGCATGTTGATTTTCTTTTAATAATGTAAAATCAAAAGGCACAAGAGATGAAGCAAAGCCCATGAGACTGATATGGGTAAATGAGTAGAAGAATTGTTTGATGCCCTTCTACTCACCACCCCACCGTTCCTGCAGTAGTTGAAGTAATTTATTTAAAGTTCAGGTGCAGCTGTGGTTAGATATCTAACACTTCTAATATTAAGATATTGAGGATGGAGTATGTTTCCAGGGGCAGAAACAGTGCTGTTTTCCTTTGTGAATACCTGTACCCTTTGGTATAGGGATTGTGCACCTACTGGGTTTCCAAAGGTTACTAACTGTTGAAATCTTGTTCTGCAAGACCAACCGTAGCTGGCTGGAAATAGCCTTGGAGTTGCTCTGCTGCTGCAACCCCAATTTCACCAGCCTTCAGCTTCTGCAGCATTCTTAAGAATTTCAGAATTTGTTCTGACAGCCAGCTTAGAAGAGGCTGGTAAAAGTGGCTGTTGATTTCTGCAAAGAATACAGTTCCCCTGAAGATGGCGTGCACAGGTGGCCAAGGGCTCTGCACTATTAGAAAAAGTCTTTAATTGTGTTCAACCTGTTAGACCCTGAAAACTGCCACACAGAGGCAACAGTGCCTTTATAGTCCAGGTGTGGATGACTTGACTAAAGATCCTTCCTTTCTAGAAGACATCTGGCTCCCCCATTTGTGGGTATCAGTGATAAGTTTAGAGATGGAAATGCTTTCCATGTGAAGAGAAATCACATAGTATGCACTTGATATACTAGTGTCAAATGAAGTGGAAAGCCTCATTCTCTGATGATTGACGAATGTTGGAAGAAGATTAAGGGTGAGTGAACATCTCATCTCTGTCGGGTGGTCAGGAGCAATAAAGTATTCTGCAGTTTTGAGTTAGGGAAGTCTCCTTGGTTGTTGAGACATACCCCTTATCCTGATGGACTAGGAACTTAACTGTCCATGCCGGGTGTCCTTCAGCATCTTCAGCACCATTGCTTCTTGATGCTTCAAAGAAGGTGGGGAGGCTTGGTTTCCAGTGACTGGTAGGTTGTAATGGACTCTTGTTATTGTTGTTGTTCAGTCACCAAGTTGTGTACAACTCTTTGTGACCTCATGGACTGCAGCACACCAGGCTTCCCTGTTCTTCACTGTCTCCCGGAGTTTGCTCAGACTCATATCCATTGAGTTGGTGATGCCTTCCAACCATCTTATCCTCTGTCATCCTCTTATCCTGTTCCCAATCCTTCCCAGCATCAGGGTCTTTTCCAGTGAGTTGGCTCTTTGCATCAGGTGGCCAAAGTACTAGAGCTTCCGCTTCAGCGTCAGTCCTTCCAATGAATATTCAGGATTAATTTCCTTTAGGATTGACTGGTTTGACCTCCTTGCTGTCCAACGGACTCTCAACAGTAATGGGCTCTACCCGTCTCCAGATGATGGTGATGGGATAGCTAGAGAGATAGTTTGGGTTCATCCTTGTGAATGTGGTACTATTACTTTGACAAGTAGATAAGTTAGTTCTATGGTATTCTAGGTAATTATATTTTTTAAGTAAGATTAACTTCTTAATTACTCCTTAATTTACTCCTGAAGGAGAAGCTGTAATATCAAATTGTGATTGTTTTTGGCAGGCAGCCAGGGAAAGAGAACGTAATTAAATGTGTGACTACTTCTTTCCAAATATGAAAGGCATACTTCTCAGTAGGTTTTTTTAACCATTAGATAAAAACAGACTTAAGAATGAATAGAGATTAACTATGGAAACAGACTTCTTTAAAAGCAAATTTTAGTTTTTAAGCAATAGTCTATTAAATGAATTGTTTTATACAGTACTAACAAAACTTGAGTAAAAATGAAAAATTATGTGAAATATCTTAGATTTTTCTCAAAAGTATAGTTTCAGATTTTACAATTCAATAAATATTTTTTGAAATAATATATTACACCTAAGAAAAATTATATTTCCTACAATCCTCCTAGGTTCTCTAGCAGAGGGCCCTGTAAATTGGACTGACAAAAAAAAGCATACAAATGGACTTATGTTTCATATGACGCAGCCTTCATAAGGAAATGAAGACCTGAAGAAGTGGTTACACATGAGCATTTTTATACCAGGTTTGATGAGGAGTGGAAGAATGTTGGGACAAAGGATATGAGCTGAGGGTAGTAAACTGGGGGAAATTAGCAAGACCTGTGTATTTGGATTCTTCTTGGCATCCCTCTGTCTAACCATCCCCTGGTAACCACCACTTTACTCTGTTTCTGTAAGTTCAGCTTTTATAGATTCCACATGTAAATGATATAATATTCATTTTTCTCTGACTTATTTCACTTAGCATGATGCCCTCAAGATTCATCTGTGTTGTTGCAAATCGCAGGATTTCCTTCTTTCTCACATCCAAATAATGTTCCATTGGATATACATGCCACATCTTCTTTATCCATTCATCCATTGTTGGACACTTAGGTTGTTTGCATGTCTTGGCTATTGTGAATAATGCTGCAGCAAATATGGGAGTGCAGATATTTTTCTGAGATACTGTTTTCATTTCCTTTGGGTATATACCCAGAAGTGGGATTGCTGGGTCATATGGCAGTTGTGTTTTTAATTTCTTAAACTCCATACTGTTTTTCCTAGTAGCCAATTTTCATTCCCACCAGTAATACATAGGATCCTTCCCCCCCCCCCCCCTACATTTTCACCAATACTTGTTATCTTTTGACTTTTTGGTGATAACATTTTAAATACGTATGAGGCGATATCTCACTGTGTTTTGATTTGCATTTTCCTTATGATTTCATGTACCTGTTGGTCATTGCCTATTTTTTAATCAGTTTTTTTGGGTGGCTATTATGTTGAATGAGTTCTTTATATATTTTGGAGATTAACCCTGTATCAGATATATTATTTGAAAATATTTTGTCCCCTGTTGTAGGTTACCTTTTCATTGATTTTTCTTTTTTTGGCTGTGTTTTCTAGTCTAGTCTAGTGTTGCTTACTAGTTTTTGCTTTTATTGCTTAAGCTTTTAGTGTTAAATCCAAAACATTATTGCTTTGCCCCCTAGTTTTGATCTAGGAGTGTCACATTTTCAATTATTTTGTTTAAGTCTTTAATCCATTTTGAGTTAATTTTTGTGAGTGGCATAAGATAGGGGTCCAATTTCTTCTGCCTGTGGTTATCTGGTTTTCCCAATACCACTTATTAAAAAATATTCTTTCTCTGTTGAGTATTCTTTGCCATCTTTTCAAATATTAATTGGCCATATGTGAGAAGATTTATTTCTGGGCTCTCTATTCTATTCCATTGGTTTATGGGTCTACTTTTCTGCCAGTACCATGCTATTTTGATTACTATAACTTTGTAATATATTTTGAAATCAGGAAAAGTGATGCCTCCAGCTTTGTTGTATTTTCTCAAGAATGCTTTGGCTGTTTTGGTTCTTTTGTGTTTTTATACACATTTTAGGATTGTTTTCCCTACGTCTGTGAGAAAAAAATCATTGGACTTTTTAGTCAAAACTACGGTTTTTCCATAGTCATGTACAGATGTGAGAGTTGGACTATAAACAAAGCTGAGCGCCAAAGAATTGATGCTTTTGAACTGTGGTATTGGAGAAGACTCTTGAGAGTCTCTTGGACAGCAAGAAGATCCAACCAGTCACTCCTAAAGGAAATTAGTCCTGAATATTCATTGGAAAGACTGATGCTGAAGCTGAAGCTCCAGTACGTTGGTCACCTGATGCGAAGAACTGACTCATTTGAAAAGACCCTGATGCTGGGAAAGATTGAAGGTGGGAGGAGAAGGGGATGACAGAGGATGAGATGGTTGGAAAGCATCACCAACTCAATGGACATGAGTTTGAGTAAGCTCTGGGAGTTGGTGATGAACAGGGAAGTCTGGTGTGTTGCAGTCCATGGGGTCACAAAGAGTCAGACGCGACTGAGCAATTGAACTGAGAGATTAAATTGAATCTGTAGACTTTTTTGGGTAATATAGCTATCAATAATATGAATTATTCTAATCCATGAATATGGGATGTCTTTCCATTCATTTGTGTATTTTTCAGTTTATTTCATCAACATTTTATAGTATTCAATGTACAGATTTTTCACTTCCTTCATTAAATTATTCCTGAATATTTTATTGTTTTTGATGATATTGTGAATGGAATTGTTATTAAAATTTCTTTCTCAAAATTTTTTTCTTGGTGTATAGAAGCACAACTGATTTCTCTATGTTGATTTTGTATCCTGCATCTTTACTTAACTAATTGTTTGGTTCTAACCACTTTTTGGTGGCATCTTTAGGACTTTTTTATGTGTGAGGTTGTGTCATCTGCAAACAGATAGTTTTAGTTCTTCCTTTCTGATTTGGATGTCTTTTATTTCTTGTGTGATTGCGCTCGCTAGGGTCTATAGAACTGTTCTGCGTCTGACTGACTGTGACCCCATGGACTGCAACACACCAGACTTCCCTGTTCATCACCAACTCCCAGAGCTTACTTAAACTCATGTCCATTGAGTTGGTGAGAGTGTACGTTCTTGTCTTTTTCATGGTCTTAGGATAAAAGCTTTCAACATTTCACCATTGAGTTATGGTGTTGGCTGTAGGTTTGTCATATGTGGCTTTTATTGTGTTGAGATTCCTTGTATACCCAATTTGTTGAGCCTTTTTTTTTTTTATCATGAAAGGATCTTGCATTTTATTGATTGCTTTTTATCCATCTATTGGAATGATCATATGATTATTTTTTTTATTATTCATTCTATTAAATGTGATGTATCACATTTGTGTATGTTAAATCATCCTTGCATCCTGTGGATAAATCCCTCTTGATTGTGGTGTATGATCCTTGTAATATGCTGTTGAATTTGGTTTCCTAATATTTTGTTGAGAGTTTTTGTGTTTATATTTATTAGGGATATTGGTCTATAGTTTTATTTTTTATTTATTTATTAATTTTTTTTTAAAGTTTTATTTTTTATAGTGTCTGGCTTTAATATCAGGGTAATGCTGGTCTTTTAGAATGAATTTGAAAGTGTTTCCTAAGAAGGACTGTCTGACCTTCCTCTGAAGCAGGTTAATAAAATTTTTATGTATGAGGTGCCCATATTACCAGAGGAAAAGAGTTACTTTATTTCTAAAGACAAAGGGGCACAGAAGGATATCAGAACAAGCAAGCCTTGCTAGGTTTCTCGAATTAAACGAATTTACCTCATACTTTGTCCTATCTCTGCTCCATGACTTTCCATTCTTCATAAGACCTAGCATTAAAAACACTCAGTTTTAACCATTTCCTTTGGTCTTCATTTGCTTATGAAGTCTCCTGTGTCATGTAAGATTTACATTAAATAAATGTATATGTTTTTGTCTTGCTAATCTGTCTTTTGATGTTGAGTTCCAAGTTGAGAATTTACATGGGTAGAAGAAAAAGATATTTTTCCTCCTTTATACTAAAGTCTTGAAAACTGTTGTTTCATATATTTTGTTCACTTTCTTTTTAAGGTAGTTTACTCCATCTTGGTCAGAAGCAGAATTCCTTTTTCTGAGCTTCTGCTTGTTTATTTTTCTTTGCACTAGGAATCAATTTATTTATCTGCAGAAACACTGAAAAAAGATTTTTTTGCTTTTGCGCATGTATGGGATTTTCTTTCCCATCTCCATCTTCTAACGGGTTACTGTATGACTATATACAGGTTATGCTATTTTGTTTCTTAATCTCATAAATTTCTGTTTTACTAAGTTATTTAAAAATTTCTCTTTGATTGCCTTGGTTTTATAGGTGTGTGGTTGTTTAGTTGCTAAGTCATGTCCAACTCTTTGCAACTCCATGGGCTGCAGCATGCCAGGCTTCCCTGTCCTTCACTACCTCCTAGAATTTGCTCAAATTCATGTCCAACTGCTGCAAATAGAAAGGAAATGCAATTATATCTAATTTTCATGTTTTTAGTTGCTTTTCTCTTATCTGCTTATGTTGGCTAATGCCTCATAATGTAATAGTACGTAAAGATAATGAGCATCCTTGCTTCATTTCAGACATTAGTCAAATGATTCCAGTGTTTCCCTATTAAATAAGATGCTGACTTTAGGATTGAGGGACACACACACATATCCATAATTTCTGAGTGTTTTTTTCTTTTTTGAAATTGGGAATGGTATCAAATTCTATTGGAGGGTCCTTTTAGTGTTTCTAGAGATAATCGTATGGTTTTTCTCCTTAAATCTGTTAAGATGGTGAATTACATTAATGAATGTGTAATGTCTAAAAGTGAATCATTTCATGAAGCTATCACAATATTGTTAATAGACTATACTCCAAAATAAATTGAAAAAAAAAAAAAAGCGAACCAGTCTTGCATTCCTAGGAAAGAATTCCACTTGTTAAAACAATTTATATTTTTTGTTATTCACTTTATATATATGATTTTACATCCATATTCATAAGTGAGGTTTATAGGGTTTTTTTTTTGCAGTTGTTTTAGAAGTTAAATTTAGGTATTAGTATTATATCTTCTTCATAAAATGAAGTTGGCAATTTATTCTTCTTTTTGTTTGCTCTTTTTATTAACATAGGAGCAATTTTATTAACATAGGAATTGTCCATTCCTTGAAGGTTTGATAGCATTTCCCCCATAAAATCACGTTTCTGTGATGTTTTATTGGCAGTAGTTTTTTGAAAATTTATTTTAATTGAAGGATAATTGCTTTATAGAATTTTGTTGTTTTCTGTCAAACCTCAACGTGAGTCAGCCACAGGTATACATATGTCCCCTCCCTTTTAAACCTCCCTCCCATCTCCCTCCCCATCCCACCCCTCTAGGCTGATTCAGAGCCCTGTTTGAGTTTCCTGAGACATACAGCAAATTCCTGTTGGCTCTCTATTTTACATATGGTAATACAAGTTTCCATGTTACTGTCTCCATACATCTCAACCTCAGCAGTAGTTTATTTGGGGGAATAATTCTATTTCTTTTATGAAAATTGATGCTTACTATCTGTATTGGGGTCAATATGCAGAAGGTACATTTTTTAAGAAAATTATCCCTTTTATCCAGGTTTTCAGATTTATTTGCTTAGAGTTGGTAAAAGATTGTTTTTTGGCATTTTAAACATAACCTCTGTTTCAATATTCTTTTCCTTTTATGATTTTTTGTTTATGGTTTCTTGTTTTTCTTTTTGTTGAGTGGGTTTTGTTCTATTTTGTTGGCATTTTCTGCCATGGCATCTGCATTCTTAAATTTATTTAGTAATCTTACTGAAAAAATTTTTTTCTTTCCTTTCTTTTCTCTTAGGGTTTGCTAGCCTCTCAGATGGTTTCTTTTCTTTCTGAGAGAGATTTTTGTCTGTTTCCCACCAACTCTAGGTCCCTACTGATGCCCTTTTGTTTTTTTCATGCAATTGATGTCTGATTCTGGGACTGGCTGTGCTGTGCTATGCCATGTATTTGATCACTTATATGTAGATTGAAATTTCTATTATCCTCTCTGACTCCTGTCTCTGCTCTGGGATTGGGTTATAGATGGTATTATTTGCTCTTCTTTGGATGTGTGGATAGATTCCTTCATCTGCAGAGATTCTGAAAGTACAAGAATGATCCAAGTATCAGAGAGAAATAGCTACTAAACAGGAGTGTTTTAGATATAAGGCTCTAAGAAGGCCTTTATAAGAGGTGACACTTTAGCAGAATCCTGAATAAGGTGAGAAAGTGACCATATAAGAGTCAAAGGAACAAAAAAAAAAAAAAGAGTCAAAGGAATATTAGGACTTGGAGTCAGAGAAGTAGCTGTGGGTCAGACCATGGAGTTTAGATTTTTTTCCTAAGAGTAACTGGACGCCATTGGAGGACGTTAAGGGAGAAGTACAGAGTTCTCTTTAGAGGGACCTCTGGGACTGTACCTCAGAAGATGAATTTAATGAGTTGAGAGAAACTGGGAGACTAATTACAGTGTTATTGTATGAGTTGATGGTGTCTAAACTAGAGTGATCACTGGACATGTTGTATAAGAAGTGATCAGACTCAGAATATGTTTTAAAGTTTTACTGGATGGGACTTCCTGATGGAGTGGATATGGGATGTGCAAGAGAACTATCCAGAATAAATAGGTGAAGGGGATGCCATTTTCTGAGATGGAAAGTCTTGACTGAAGAGCAAATAATGGTGGTGGTGGTGGGTGTCAGTAACTCTTCTCTGGACAAGTTAAGATTGAGATGCTTCTTAGACCTCTAGGTGGAGATGTTGATAGGTGAGAGGTTGTAGCTTTGTAGATAAATACATTTTTGAAATTGTCAGCAAACCTAAAATCACAGTCACTTTCTAAGTGCTGTCAGGAATGAGTGAAAGAAGGGCACAGACTGAGCCTGGGTTTCTCTAGGTTCAGAGCTCAGAGAAAGGAAGAACCAAACAACAGACCCCAGGGAGGACTGGCCAGTGTGAGATGAAAGACGTTAGGGGAATATGGTGGTGCGGGAGCCCTGGTGGGGCAGCCTTTCAAGGAGAAGGGTGTGGTCGGTGGGTCGGATGCCACTGTGGAGGTGGGCACAGTGAATAGTGAGAAACGGCCGTCAGGTTTGGCAATGTGGAGGTCATGAGCATGCTTGATTAGCATGGTTTCCATGGAGCGATAGACAAGTCTGGTTGGAACAGATTAAGAAAAAAGTGGGAGAGAAAGAAGTGGAGAGAGAGACAGATGCCTGTTTTTTTTTTTTTTTTTACTAAAAATACATAGAGATCTGGAGTGGTCACCAGACAGGAGTGTGGGCTCAGGGGTGGAATACTTAAGGGACACTCAATGGTACCTTTGAAAACTATTATGTGTTATCTGGTACAGAGAAGACAAATTCATGCAGGAGCGAGAGGAAGCAGTGTGTATGGACATTAGATAAAGATGGTGGGTGAAATGGGTGATTCCTCTACCTATTTCCTGTATTTCGTTCTTGCCAGTCAAGTGCAAGCGCAGAAGTGGAGACAGGCGCTCACCTGGGCAAGGGATAGTGGAGTGAAGGAATTCCATGTGGATGCAAGACTGTCTAACCAACGCTGGGTAAAGAGGGCCATGAGGAAGACTATGGACACCTTACAGACAAAAGCTGAAAACTCACGATGGGGTCAAATAATTGGGATAACAGAGGAAGGGAGGAAACAAAATGAAACAGGACTGGTGATGAGAGTCTAGGTGGAAATCTCGAAATGGAGGCTTTTAGGAATGAAACAGCGGTAATTGTATAATTAGAAGCCTAGGGTGGGACTGTTGAAATGGGAGGCTGAGGCGGGTAAAGGACAAGATTTTTGCAAGTGAGGAAGTCCAGGAACAAAAATGCCAGTGTTGGGTGTGCCTTCCAATTTGAGCCAGTGTCAGCAGGAATGATGAGAGAAGTGGAGGTGGAGCTGGGTGCAGACACTGTCAACAGGGGAAGTGCCTGAACAGGTGGTATACCGGCTGCAGCCGATGATGTGGCAGCTGCCATAAGGGGAGGTGTGTGCTTCGGTGTTCAGTGTGAGAGGGGGCGTGGTCTGAAAGCAGCAGTGGGAAGTAAACGGGATCAAGTACTTAAAGAGACCTTCCTGTGTATAATAAGCACTCTGCACATGGCTGATGGTGTCTAGTCCTAAATGTTTGGTGAATACACGATCTTGAAAATGTAGTGCCGTGTACAGAGTGGGCTCAGAAAATGTGAATGTGTTCAACAGGGTCCCAGATCAAAAATGAAACAGAACTCCGTTTGCTAATCTGAAGGGAGATTTTGGCCTCCCAGAATGTTGAGTGTGGATTTGTCTCACTGACCGTGCAGAGCTCTGATAGATAATCATCTGTGTCTAGCCATCTAGGCCGTGTTGGCTTCTTTGTGTACATTAGGTAAATGATGCTGTGCAAATGTAGATTATTAGCAAGCTATAAAGTGATCTCCTGTAAGAAGTTTAATGTGGGGCTTTTAAACATTCCAGCTGTTTGAAGGACGGAGCAGCGTGAGTGATTAAAGCTCACTGGCTCTCGTGGCCTCAGCGCTCCTGGAATGCTTGGAAAAATGAGATCATAGGGTTTGATGTAAAGTCAAATAAACGTGAACATCCCACTTGGACTTTGCTCTGTCTTCCTGCTCGTTTAGGATGATTCGATCATTATGTTTGCCAAGAAAGTCAAATTAATAAGCTTGCTCTGCCTGGTTAACTGCATGGATCCACAGGCTCTGAGGCATAACGCACATATTTTTAGAGATTCCTGAAGAGAGGAAAGCTTAGGAAGTGGAGCCTTGAAAAATGGAGGCCAATAGATACTCAGATTTCCTTTTAGTTTATCTTAACTAAGAATTGATCATTTCGAGGACTGATTTAGAAATAGCAGCACTTCAGAGAAGATAATTGGAACAATTTAATCTGCCTATCTATAAAAGTGGAGGAAGAAAGCAGGGATTTCTTATTAATGTTTCATGTGAGATCAACAGGTAAGTAATTTCACACTGAAACAGAAAGTGACCCAGAAGTAAAGAGAAATAGCAACAGAGTATATTTACTTGCTGAAGGACATTAAACTCCAGAGGTTCTTTTCATATTATTCTTACTAGTTTAAAAACTTGATATATGCTTATCACTGGAAATTTTAGTGATACTGAAGTATATGAAATAAATGGAAAAGTCATTTTTTGAGCTAGGCTACTTTGCTGCCCGCTGGCTGTTCCAGCCTTTGTAGGTATTCACAGTTGACTGTTTTGTGTACACCTGTGTATATGAGAACATACTTCATCTTAACAATAAGATGCATGATCTTATACATTGGTTCACTGGTTTTATTTCCTTCTCTCTCCCCGCCGCCCCCCACATACATATATGTTCATGTTGAATACACATCTACTTCATTCTGTTTAACAACTGTGTTTTCAATAGTGGTGGCTGTACCATATTTTAAGAAACGAGTTTCCTTAATGTTGATGGATGTTTAACTTTTTCGTTCTTACAAATAGAACTATGACAAACATTCATTTACACATGCCTTTGTACCCTTGTGCAGTGTATAAACTCTAAGCCTTGAAGTGTCAGGTTTCAAGACCAGGAAAATTTTTAGATATGGCTAGATTTCCCCAGTCTTAGAGAGTGCCTGCTTACCCAGCACTCTAGCCAACACTGGATGATATCAGCCAGCAGTGGAATATCATTGTTTTAATGTACATTTCTGGAATTATTAGCATTGTTGAGCATCATTTCATGTTTCTTTGTAATTTCCTCTTCTATATATTGTCTGTCCTGTAACCATTTTTGTATTGGTTTATCTTTTCTTTTTTTAAAATATATTTTATTTAAAATTTATTTTTGGTTGAAGGATAATTGCCTTACAATATTGAATGAGGCAAATGCAGCATCTGTCACATATGCTGAAAATACATTTACCATTTTCTTTTAAATTCTGACTTCGGTGTGTTTTGCCATATCTTCTGCAGTTTAAAAGAAACATTCTAGTTTGGTGACTTAGGGGATTCCCAGGTGGCTCAGATGGTGAAGAATCTCCCTGCAATGCAGGAGACCCGGGTTTGATCTCTGGGTTGGGAAGGTCCCCTGGAGAAGGAAATGACCACCCACTCCAGTATTCTTGCCTGGGAAATCCCATGGACAGAGGAGCCTGGCGGGCTACAGTCTGTGGAGTTGCAAAGAAACAGACACGACTGAGGAACTAACACACACACACACACACACACACACACACACACACTTCAGAGACTTGAGGCTCATTCCAAGCTCCCTAAAGTGGCATTTGATGTGTGAGGGCCCTAGCCTCCTGGCCATAGCAGCCTCTGCTGCAGGCTTGCCAGCTTATCTCCTCTGGCCTCTCCGAGATAACAGAATCCCACCGAGTGCTTGTTTGGGGCACTATTAGATTATTCTATCACTTACAGGCAATGTGCTTTAGTGGCAAGAGGGTGGGTTTGGGTTCAGACTCTTGGTTTGGGTTTTTTGTTTTTTTTTACCTATTGTACCTAATTGTGTGATCTTTGAGCTTCACTTTTGAAACAAGGATTAAGCCTGTCATGTCTCACAGGACTGTTGTGAGAGTCACATGAGATATCCAAAATAAATTGGTTTAAGTTAAAAAGGGCTCTGTGTAAATTTTTATTAGTCATGTGACTGTTTTTTTTTTTTTTTTTCCTATTAAAGAACTGTTTGAAGGGGACCCTCGGAAGCTGTAAAAGTGAGACTCTGCCTTCTCCCATGCCTCCTTATCCCCGTGTCCCAGTCTTTGATTTTATTGATTTTGCTTCCTAATAGACTTTGGAATTGTTCTCTTTGTCTCCATTCCCATACAGTCATCCTAGTCCAGATCAAATCCGGGTTAAAGGTGGGTCAGCAGGGTAGCCCTGTGATATGGGAGTGACATGACTAGAAACCTGAGAAAATGGGTTGGGCGACATTCTGGGGTAAGAGCTGAGCCTTCCGTCTCCACCCCCAGCCCACCACAGCAGGGCTGCTCTGTACTGTTGCACAGAATGTGCACTGTGCTATACACAGTCAGCAGAGCCAGCGCACCACATGTGCCAGGCCTGCCCGAAGGGTATGCGCTCATCAGATGGTCCCCGTCCTCCCCGTTAGGAGGATAAGGCCTGCTCAGTGGCAGGTTTGTTCTGTTGATCAGGGTATTATTTGGGGGCTCTGGAAGACAGGCTTCTTTGCCTCACTTTCCTCAAGCAGTTGCAGACATGTCTCTAAATCAGCTTTGGACAAATATGTGAAGGCTGCTGGTTGAAGAAGACCCCAAATTATGAGCCCCCATAGCTCAGCTCCGCCCTTGTGTAAGTGACCCCTTGTGTAGCTGTTTGTCCGCTTAGCCTCACTCTTGTCCTCCCAAACTGTCCTGATCTTGAGAGAAGAGGAAACTCCTCATGTCATCTCCCTACTTAAAAGCCTTCAGTGGATTTCTATTGCTCTTATTATGAAAACTGAGATCCTTAGTGTGACCTAAGAGACGCTATGAGGTCACCTCCACTTCCCCTCCCGCCCTGTCATCCTAGGGCTCTGCCCACGTCCACAATTGTGCTGTTCCCGCCTGCCTGTTCCCTTACCTGCTGCTCTGTCTGAGCTCAGATGGAAAGCCACCTCCATAGAGAGGCCTTCCGGCAGTCCAGGCTCCATCAGGTCCTCTGTTGTTGGCTTTCTCTTTATACCCTGCTCTTTTCATAGCACTTATGGCAAATATTTGTTGTCTAGTTTGCTGTGTATTGTCAATCACTCTTGCTGAGTTCTGTATGTCGTTTTCATTATTGTATCTTTAGCAGCTCACAATACATCTTGTACACAGTGGACACTGTTTATTTGTTGACAGATAGAATGGATGAATAACTGAGGCACTTTGGGAAATTTACATGTGACCAGGACTTTCTCCCTGTTGGAAGCTGATGTCCCCCAGGGAAGGGTGGGCGGGAGGGGGGTGGGTAGGCTTTACAAAGGACGAGTCTGCTTCTTCTGGGAAGGATAGCAAGACGAGAGACCTGTAGACTTTCCTAGGCTGTAAGTGGTCCCACCTGCTCTTAAGTTGCCTTTTAGTGACCTCTTTTCCTTCCAAGGTTACCAGCATCTTATGATGATTGTTTCTCTGCCTCTTTGTTTTTAATCTGACTTGGTGAATGTAAGAGGGATGCAGTTAGACATCAGGAAATCTCCAAGAACACCACCCTTGCTCCTTAGAGTTAAATTCCTGAGCTGTGACCCTCTGTATAAAGTCTCCTGGGCCAGTATAGTAGAGCTGTCCTCTATTCCTAAGGCTGGGGGACTTTTAGATGACTGTATCGCTGATTTGTTATGCTTTTTCTGTCATTTGACCCAAGATAAAATTTTCAAACTTTCTCTTTGAGAACATGTCCAAATTCTTCTTTTACTGCCTTTGTGTAAACTTGGCAGATTGAATACACAAACTGCTCCTTCCAAGAACCCTGCCAAAATTCCTCTTCTACATATAGTGAGGATGGTCAGTATTAAGCAAATGAAAGAGATCAGGTTAAGTGCCCAGGATTTAAGACTCTACCTCTGACTTAGGCTCAGAAATTCTTAGTACTTGACTAGCTATTTCACAGATACTTAAAACTACTTCCTTAGTGAATAAAAGAATTAATATTTATTCTTCAGACAATCATCTCTTAGGAATTTAAAATTTTTTCTTTTCTTTTTTTTTTTAAAGGCATTCAAAGTTCTCATTAAATTTTAGAGTGCAGGCAAGGGATGAATTAAAGTGTCCGCTGATCAGCAGTTAAAACCTTTTCCATGTCAAAGATCACATAGGCATTGATTTAATAGAAGCCTTTGGATTCAGTATTTTTTTCCCTAAGAGTCTGTGTACATCTTTTTTCTCTCTGATCTCCTAAATTGGCCACTTTGTTGATATGCAAAGAAAATGCAATTTCCTGTTAATTGTGTCCTTTGATCTATCTAAAAGATTCTGCAAGTTTGGGAGAAAGCTGTTTAGGTAATGTACCTTGGCTGATAGTGCTGTCCCCAGGAACATTCTCATTCTCGTTAGAGTACTTTTGCATGAAGCTGTCAAGCATCTTTCATCCTGGGACTGTTAAAGTGCGAGCAGGGAGTTATTTAAATTGTTCGGAGCACAAATGCTTGTTGTTATGCTGGATGGAAGAGCACATTCATTTTCCTTATTGACTCTCAGGTTAAGAATACATGCATTTTGTATTAGCTCAGCTTTTATATCTTTAGCCTGCTGAACAGGAAAAGCAAATGGGGTTGGCCCTGTATGATACTGCCTTTATATAAAATTGTTTCACTCTCTGGAAAGAGTTGTAAATCAAGAATGAAGGTGATGATTAATTTTGCACAGCTGCAGGAGCGTCTCGGTTCCATATCGGTATTTGTTCTGGTGTTGCATCCCAGTTGTCAGATATGAATCACTAAGGTGAGGCCATATCCAAGAGGTGGGGAGCTGGACTTGACTTCTCAGTGATAGGAGTGACAAAGAATTTATGGCTGTCTTAAACCACCATAGATATGTATTGTAGTGTCCCCTGTACCCCACTGCTTCATTGAACTGTTTTATGAAGAGCCAGCCCAGCAAAATTGGGTCAAAGACTACTAGAGGTAAGATGCGTTCAGGGTTTACATTTTCAGAGCTAGTGGCCTGTCAAAGGTGAACTTGGGCAGGAGGCAGGCTGTGTGGGAAATGAGGCTGTCTGCTTAGGAGGCTGCTCCAGGAAGTCCTTGATTTAGGGTCTCTGCTTTGGCCTGTGTTTCCTGAATTGTGGCCTTTACCCTCTGGGTCATGAGGCCATGGAGTGGCAAAGAGTTGGACATGACTGAGCAACGAACACTTTCACCCTCTGGGTCATTTGTCAGGCAAATGGGGGCTTTTCTGAGAAGGCTTGTTTTACTCAAGGATTCTGGGGAACTTTAATTGGGAGGTGAGGATACAATTTCACATGCTTTTTATAAAGATAAAACAAAGGTCTTTGAAGGATTTGAGCATGGGAACGAGGTGGTTAGAGCTGCCCGCTGAATTGGTCACTATTGTCAGGACTGAGGAAGGGGTGGGTGAGGTAGGACTGGGAAGCTAGTTAGCTTCCAGGGTATCGTTCAGAAAGTATGGTGTGACAGCCAGGGTTAGAGATGAAGGACTGAGCGGCGAGGGGACCGAGGAGGGAGAAGAGGAGGCGTGTGGTGTAGGAGAGTGGAGGGACCAGTGGTGACCAGGTGTCTGGCTTGGGCCAGTGGGTGGTTGGTGATGCCACCCACTCCTGAGACTGAAATCAGGAGGGGGAACAATGGGTAGGGAGGCGTGTTAACCATTTCCTTTTTGTTTTCTGTATTCTGATGCCTCGCATCTGGGACCTTACTGACCCTGGGGGGCTGTCCCTCCCAGGGTTGGCTAATTCCTAGAGACAAAGACTCACTTGTGGGCAGTACAGACCAACCAATTGTCTCCCCAACCACCTCCTGTATCAGTCTCTGGTACCCATGCTTCTCCTGCCTCCATCACTCAACACACAGATACCAGATAATTACGGATAACCCCCAAGCCTCACAGTCTGCTAAATTACTTACATTCATTTACCGTGCCTGACCTGATCCTTCCTGTGAAACCACAGTAAAGGCTCTTGCCTGCATTTCACCATTACCCGACTCCCACCCCATCCCTCTGCCTCCTGACTGACCCTGCTTTATCCTTCCTCTGTGCCCCCTGCCCTACACTGCCTCCTGTTTCCAGGGAGCTGAATGTCTACAAAATTTATTCCTGTATGACAATATTTCCATATCTATGTGTCTTACCATACATACTAGAATTTTAAAACAAATTCTAGGAACTCCTAAGACTGTGGGACTGATGGGGAGTTTGGTGTTATAACCTGTTGAGTTTGAAGTGGTCTGGCGTATTCGAATATTTGGATATAGATATCTAGGAGCTGTTAGACATAGGGATTTTGGGCTTTAGAAAAGAAGTCCCAATATTTCCTCTCCATTATATCTCCTAGGGTTGCTGTGGGATATAGGTGAGATTCATGTAGGAGGAGGCCTTTGAAAATTATGAAGTGCTATGTCAATAAAAGGTACTCTTATTTTATCACTTGCCTCTAGAGTCTGGGGCTGTATACCTTGCTGAGAATAAATGGAATTTTGCTTTATCCCCTTGTTGGCCAATCTCTATTCAGACAGAAGCTTTCATAGGAGTTCCCTTGGCAGGATGTTGCTGCCACCATACTGGCTTGGGTTTGATTTTTTTTTTTTTTAAAAAAGAGCAGTCTGACAAAAATAGAAATATAGATCAATGGAACAGGATAGAAACCCAAAAATAAACCCATGCACCTATGGTCAATTAATCTATGACAAAGGAGGCAAGACTTCACAATGTCAGAAAGACAGTCTGTTCAACAAATGGTGCTGGGAAAACTGGAGAGCTGCATGTAAAAAAAATGAAATTAGATCACTCTTTAACACCATACACAGAAATAAGCCCAAAATGTGAGACCAAACACTATAAAACTTCTTGGGGAAAACACAGACAGGACACTCTGTGACATAAATCACAGCAGTATGTTTTTTGATCTGTATCTAAGAATAATGGAAATAAAAACAAAAATAAACAAATGGACCTACCAACTCAAAAGCTTTTGCACAGCAGAGGAAACAATAAACAAAGTGAAAAGACAGCCCCCAGATTGGGAGAATATATTTGCAAATGATATGACTAATAAGGGATTAGTCTCCAAAATCTACAAACAGCTCATGGCAGCATCAAAACAAACAGCCCACTCAAAAAACGGGCAGAAGACCTGAATAGACATTTCTTCAGAGAAGACATACAGATGGCCAATAGACTTGTGAAAGGGTGCTCAACACTCTTGCTTGCTTATTAGAGAAATGCAAATCAAAACTACAATGGGGTATCACCTGATGCCAACCAGAATGGCTATCATCAAAAAAATCCACAAACAATAAATGCTGGAGGGAGTGTGGAGAGAAGAGAACACTCTTAAACTCTTGGTGGGAGTGTAAATTGGTACAGCCACTATGGAGAACAGTATGGAGGTTCCTTAAAAAACCGAAAACGGAGCTACCATATGACTCTGCAATCCCACTCCTAGGCATATATCCAGAGAAAAACAATCTGGAAAGATACATGGACCCCTGTGTTCATTGCAACACGGTTGACAATAGCCAAGATGTGGAAGCAACCTAAATGTCCATCAACAGGACAGGAATGGGTAAAGAAGATGTGGTACTTGTATACAACGGAATATTACTCAGCCATTAACAAGAATGAAATAACACCATTTGCAGCAACGTGGATGGGCCTAGAGTTTGTCATACTGAGTGAAGTAAGTCGGACAGAAAAGGAGAAATATTGTATGACATCCTCATATATAGAATCTAAAAAGAAATGATACAAAGGGACTTACAAGAGAGACTTACAGACTTAGAGAAGAAACTTACTGTGGGGGGAGAAGGATGGGGAGAAGGGATAGTTAGGGATGGACATACACACACTCTTATATTAAAAATGTATAACCAACAAGGATCTACTGTACTGCACATGAGCTCTGCTCAACATTATGTGGCAGCCTGGGTGGGAGGGGAGTTTGGGGGAGAAGGGATACATGGATATCTATGGATGAATCCTCCCACTCTTCACCTGAAATTATTACAGCATTGTTAACTGGCTATACCCCAACACGTAATGAAAAGTTTAAAAAAAAGAGCAGCTGTCCTAGCAACAGAAGAGGGGACTATCTGAAAGTGAATGCAGTTGGTCCTTGAACAACATGGGTTTAAGACTATGTGAATTGACTTATACGAAGGTTTTTCCCAATAAATGCTACAAATGATCCTCAGTTAGTTGATTCTATGGTTGCAAAACCACAAATACAGAGGGTCGGCCAACTATGGTACTTGAGCATCTGCAGATTTTGGTGTCCACTGAGGGATAACTATATTTTCCTTTGTTCTGATCTAGGTATAGTAACTGAAGGTATAAAATAAGAATAAAGTAAATATGATTTAGCATAAGATCAAGATTTGAATTTCCTTTCTTGGAAATAGTTTTCCTTCTCCTTCAAAAAACTGTTTCTTTTATATCTACATTTTGGAGTTAGTCCTTTTAGATTTATTTAATTCACCTCAAGGTTTTCTTAAATTGGGGACTAAATAGCTCTGGGCCCCAGAGATCACAGAGAGCGATTAGAGAGCTCATAGAGACTCTGGGGCGTGGGACCGTGTCACTCCACCCTTCACGGCCTTCCTCTTCCCATAGCTTTGTGTTCGTCACTTCTGTGCTACAAGGTGCTACCTCTGTGATTATACCTGTCTCTTTACATTGCTGGCTCCATCCCAGGGACTCTGGTTTTTATTTGGAATTCAAAACAAAATGGAATGGAAACCAATTCAGGATGTGATCTCAAGTTAATTATCTTTTCTGGGCCTGATAACAATCAAGGACTGGACAGGCTCTTTCCTGTATAACAGGCCACTGGTCAGACAGGACTAGACAAGAAAGAGAGAAGAAAATGGAAATCACTCAACTAAATAAACCTTAGTACCGGACTACACTCTTCCTTCATTCTCCAGTCATACATTTAGTTGTTCACGTATGCAACAGCTACTTATTGAAAATGCCAGGTTCTGTGGCATTTGTTGCTGTTGAGTCGCTAAGTTGTGTCTGACTGTTGTGACCCCATGCGACCCCCTGACGCACACCAGTCTTCCCTGTCCTTCACTGTCTCCCAGAATTTGCTCAGACTCATGTCTGTGGCATATATTGGGGAAATTCAATGATGAGCAATGTCAGACAGATCCCTAATCTCATAGAGCTTATGTTGGTAGGTCTAATAAAATGATAATGCAGAAATTGCAGAAATACAGTCAGCCCCCAGTACCAGTGGAATTTGAGTTAGGATTGGCTGAGTCTGCAGATGTGGAACCCACAGATATGGAGGGCTGACTGCACTACACTATATAAGGGACTTGAGCATCCATGGATTTTGGTATCCATCAGGGGTCCTGACACCAATTCCCTGTGAACACTGAGTATAACTAGTGAAATAATTTTGAGCAGTTCAAGGTTAATTTCATGGGCACTAGATTACAATACCAGGGCATTCTGGAGGATTAATGTCAATAGACAGACATTTTATTGTCCATTGTCAATAACAAATTACCCCAAAGTGAATGACCACTTATTACCTTTCATGGTTTCTTTGAGTCTGGAATTTAGGAATATCTGGTTCTGGCTTGAGGTGTCTCATGAGAATACAGTCGTCTGAAGGTTTGACTGAGATGGGATGATACACTTTCAGGGTGTTTTCCTTGTGTGATTCTCAAGTTCTTGCTGAGGGAGACCTCACTTTCTTTCCATGTGGACATCACCACAGGGCTGCTTGAGTTGCTTTATGATGTTGGTACTGTTTAACCCCAGAGTGGAATAATCCACGAAACCAAGTTGGAAGCTGCCAGGCCTTTTACGACCTAGCTTTGGAAATCACAGGTCCCTTTTGCCATAAGCTGTAGACTGCCTAGTTTAGTGTGGGAAGAGATCATACCACAGCATCAGGAGTCACGGTTACTCTGACTGTCTGGCAGGGTAAGCTTCTGTAAGCTGACTCCCATTAAGGCCAGGTATATAACATGAAATTTAAAAAAACAGCACCTTAAATAAGAATTCATTTTTTTTTAACATGTAAAAATCTTGAGGGGAGGCAGTGTAGCGTTATGGCAACTCTGTGCCCTTCCAGGTTTCAGGTTTTATCTAAGCTTCTCTACATTGTTAGGACTTTGATCAGTATTACACTGCGTGATATAAGGGAGAGAAGTGGGAGAGAGAAGGGAGAAGGGAAAGATCTAGGTCTCTTGTTCAAAGAAGCCTTGTAATTAAAAGATGACTGCTATAGTTCAAGCCACCATAATTTATATTCAGATAGCAGGAAGGGTCAAGAACAAAAGGGTACCTGTTAACTGAATTAGTCCCCTGTTAGAACACTTTTCATAGAAATCCACTTATGAATTTGCACTTATATCATACTGGCCAGAAACCAGCAATATGACTGCACAACACTATTTTATATAAAATACTTTAGAATCCATGAATTTTGGTATCCTGTATGTGCAAAGGAGGCTGGGGAATGTTTTTAAGCCAGGCACATGGCTAAAGTGTGCCTGAATAAGCAATGGACAGTATCTGCCTGAAGTTTAAAAAAAAAAAAAATTTCATGCTCATTTGCTTCTTGTGTAGATTGATTGTCGACTATCAAACCTACTTGTTTTCAGTGACAGACAATGTGCAAATGTGTTTCTGATCTCTTGGGCCATAATTTTTAGGAAAATACCTGACAAAATAAAGCCAAAATGTATATTTTCATGAATGAGGTGATTTCTAGGGCCTCAATGTTAGAACCATTTTACCAGGAGAGTTTGTTTTCCTAACATTCCCAAGGTGTGTTAGTTAGTCCCTCAGTCATGTCCAACTCTTTGCAACAAACACCATGGACCATATAACCCTCCAGGCTCCTTTGTCCATGGAGTTCTCCAGACAAGAATACTGGAATGGGTTGCCATTCTCTTCTTCTGGAGATCTTCCTGACCCAGGGGTTGAACTTGAGTCTCCCTCATTACAGGCAGAGTCTTTACCATCTGAGACACCAGGGAGGCCCAAATACAAACTCCAGAGAGGAAAGATGTTTCTGCCCGGTTTTGCACTGGGGACCTTTCTTGTGTAAGGCGAACATGATAACCTTGGATGTTGGTGGTGGTGGTGTTCAGTCGCTCAGTCATGTCTGACTCTTTGCAACCTCATGGACAGCAGCATGCCAGGCATCACTGTCTTCACCATTTCTCAGAGCTTGCTCAAACTCATGTCCATTGAGTCGGTGATGCCATCCAACCATCTTGCTTCTGTCATCTTGCCTTCTTCTCCTGCCTTCAATCTTTCCCACCATCAGGGTCTTTTCTAAAGAATTGTCTCTACACATCAGGTGGTCAAAGTATTGGCGCTTCAGCATCAGTCCTGCCAATGAACACCCAGGACTGATCTCCTTTAGGATGGACTGGTTGGATCTCCTTGCAGTCCAAGGGACTCTCAAGAGTCTTCTTCAACACCACAGTTCAAAAACATCAATTTTTGGTGCTCAGCTTTCTTTATGGTCAAACTCTCACATCCATACATGACTACTTGAAAAACCATAGCTTGGACTATATGGAACTTTGTCAGCAAAGTAATGTCTCTGCTTTTTAATATGTTGTCTAGGTTGGTCATAGCTTTTCTTCCAAGGAGGAAGTGTCTTTTAATTTCATGGCTGTAATCACCATCTGCAGTGATTTTGGAGCCCAAGAAAATAAAGTCTGTCACTGTTTCCATTGTTTCCCCATCTATTTGCCATGAAGTTATGGGACCTGATGCCATGATCTTCGTTTATTGAATGTTGGATTTTAAGCCAGCGTTTTCACTCTTCTCTTTCACCTTCATCAAGAGGCTCTTCAGTTTCTCTTCACTTTCTACCATAAGGGTGGTGTCATGTACATATCTGAGGTTATTGCTATTTGTGCAAGCAATCTTGATTCCAGCTTGTGCTTCATCCAGCCTGTCATTTCACATGATGTTCTCTGCCTAAGAGTTAAATAAGCAGGGTGACAATATACAGCCTTGACATACTCCTTTCACAATTTTGAACCAATCTGTTGTTCCATGTCTGGTTCCAACTGTTGCTTCTTGATATGCATATAGATTTCTCAGGAGGAGGGTATGGTGGTCTGGTATTCCTATCTCTCTCAGAATTTTCCACAGTTTGTTGTGATCTACATGGTCAAAGGCATTAGTGTAGTAAATGAAGCAGAAGTAGATGTTTTTCTGGAATTTTCTTGCTTTTTCTATGATCCAATGGGTGTTGGCAATTTATCTCCAGTTCCTCTGCTTTTTCTAAATCCAGCTTGAACATCTGGAAGTTTTTGGTTTACGTACAGTTGAATCCTAGCTTGGAGCATTTTAAGCACTGCTTTGCTAGCATGTGCAATGAATGCAATTGTGTGGTAGTTTGAACATTCTTTGGCATTGCCCTTCTTTGGGACTCGAGTGAAAACTGACCTTTTCCAGTCTTGTGGTCACTGCTGAGTTTTCCAAATTTGCTGGCATATTGAGTGCATAACTTTCACAGAATCATCTTTTAGGATTTGGAATAGCTCAACTAGAATTCCATCACTTCCACTAGCTTTGTTCATAATGATGGTTTCTAAGGCCCACTTGACTTCATACTCCAAGATGTCTGGCTTTAGGTGAGTGATCACACCATTGTGGATAAGGGTCATTTAAGATCTTTTTTGTATAGTTCTTCCGTGTATTCCTGTCACCTCTTCTTAATATCTTCTGCTTCTGTTAGGTCCATACTGTTTCTGTCCTTTATCATCCATACTTTATTCTGCCCATCTTTGCATGAAATGTTCCCTTGGTGTCTCTAACTTTCTTGAAGAGATCTCTAGTCTTTCCCATTCTGTTTTTTTCCTCTATTTCTTTGGCTTGTTCACTTAGGAAGGATTTCTTTTCTCTCCTTGATGTTCTTTGGAACTCTGCATTCAGATAGGTATATCTTTCTTTTTCTCCTTTGTCTTTAGCTTCTCTTCTTTTCTCAGCTATTTGTAAGACTTCCTCAGACAACCATTTTGCCTTCTTGCATTTCTCTTTCTTGGGGATGGTTTTGATGACCACCTCCTGTACAATGTTATGAACCTCCATCCATATTTCTTTAGTCACTCTGTCTATAAGATCTAATCCCTTGAATCTATCTGTCACTTCTAGTGTATAGTCGTGAGGGATTTGATTTAGGTCATAACTGAAAGGCATAGTGGTGTTCCCTACTTTCTTCAATTTAAGTCTGAATTTGGCAATAAGGAGTTCATGATCTGAGCCACAGTCAGCTCCCAGTCTTGTTTTTGCTGACTGTATAGAATTTCTTCATCTTCGGCTGCAAAGAATGTAGTCAGTGTGATTTCAGTGTTGACCATCCAGTGATGTCCATGTGTAGAGTTGTCTCTTGTGTTCTTGGAAGAGGGTGTTTGCTATCACTACTGCCTGCATTCTCTTGGCAAAACTGTCTGCCTTTGCCCTGCTCATTTTGAACTCTATGGCCAAACTTGCCTGTTTATTTAGGTAACTCTTGACTCCCTATTTTTGCATTTTTGTCCCCTGTGATGAAAAGGACATCTTTTTTTTGGTGTTAGTTCTAGAGGGTCTTGTACTTCATAGAACTGTTCAACCTCAGCTTCTTTGGCATTAGTGGTTGGGACATAGATTGGATTACCGTGATATTGAATGGTTTGCCTTGGAAACGAACAGACATCATTCTGTTGTTTTTGAGATTGCATCCAAGTACTGCACATTGGACTCTTTTGTTGACTATGAGGGCTACTCCATTTCTTCCAAGGGATTCTTGCCCATAGTAGTAGATATAATGGTCATTTGAACTAAATTCACCCATTCCAGTCCATTTTAGTACACTGATTCCTAAAGTATCGATATTCACTCTTGCCATCTCCTGTTTTACCACTTCCGGTATACCTTGATTCATGGACCTAACATTCCGGGTTCCTATGCAATATTGCTCTTTACAGCATCAGACTTTACTTCCATCACCAGACACATCCACAACTGGCCGTTGTTTCCGCTTTGGTTCAGCCTCTTCATTCCTCCCAGAGCTATTTTTCCTACTGGAGCTCTTCCCCAGTAGCATTTTGGGCACCTACAGACCTGGGGAGTTCATCTTTCAGTGTCATATCTTTTTGCCTTTTTATACTGTTCATGAGGTTCTCACGGCAAGAATACTGAAGTGGTTTGCCATTCCCTTCTCCAGTGGACCACGTTTTGTCAGGGCTCTCCAGCTTGACCCATCTGTCTTGGGTGGCCCTACACGGCATGGCTCATAGTTTCATTGAGTTAGACAAGGTTGTGGTCCATGTGATCAGTTTGGTTAGTTTTCTGTGATTGTGGTTTTCATTCTGTCTGCCCTCTGATGGATGATGATAAGAGGTGTGGAAGCTTCCTGATGGGAGAGACTGGCTGTGGGGAATAGTGGTCTTGCTCTGGTGGGTAAGACCTAACCACTACACTACAGAAACTTAATATGCCCATAGAAATTAAATGCTATAGATAAAGTTCCCATATATGAACAGCTTTTCTTTGCAAATTTTTTGCCATTGTTCATTCAAGTGCATGACATCATCCAAAATGGACATAAAATACTTGTGCATTCTCTCTGTATTTTGTAATTGGGTTAGCTAATTTTTTTTTTTTTTTTTTTTTTTGCCTGTTTGCCTAAAGCCTTATCTCCCTAAACCAGAAAATAGGACTGTTTGGTCTTTTTTCTACATTTAATTCTAGTTCCCTGCTTATTTAAAAAGCTAAACATAAATTTAATGTCTAGAAGAGATAAGGGAAAAGTCTAAATTTTCTACTAGTTAGCATGGCAGGCAGTTATTTAGAATAAATAGATTAATCACAAAGGATAAGAAGAGCTTTTTAGATCAGTGATTCTTAAACCACAGTCCCATAAAACAAAAATTTTGGTGAGCTAAATTCAAGTTAGGTAACATTTGGTTACTGGAGTTTTCCCCAACCTCCACTACACAAACTAGAGGAATCTCGTTAGTGGAAGGATATCCTCATGCATTAAAAAAAAAAATTGGGGGAATTTCATCTGTTTCCACATGAATATACACCATTGATAAATAATGGTCTAACTTGTTATTCTGAAGGGAACAATAATACTAATGGGAACAATCCAAATAGTTGACCATACTTGATTGGTTTTTTTTGACATTTTGGCTGTTTGCTGTGTGATTGTCACTCGTATGTGTGATGGAGTTAAGTGTATGGGTGTCCTTGAAAAGCCTGGGTCATGTCTTCAAAAGAACTCTGTGACCTGCTATTGACCTCCTGGCTTTGGGGGAGATCCTTACTTGGGAAATGCACTTTGCCTCTGGGTGCCCTAGGAATGTTTTGTTGAATGTAATTTTAATACATAAAGTCTTGAGGTTGCCACTTGTTTATACATGTGTCTCTTTAAAATGGACTATTTAAAACTGGCTATAGAAACTACTGCCAAGTGGAGTCCCTTAGGCTTTTTTCAAAGAAAGTGATGGTGGAGACAGTGTGGGAAAGTCTGCAATTTATCCTGAATATTTTTTCTTTCTGCTTTCGTTGTACTAAAGAATTCAGTGCCTTTTATTTTTTTGAACCCCAGGTAGTATGAGTCTTAGAAAATAGCTCAGTATGGATGCTGTAATCCTACTCCACCACTTCTTGGTTGTGTGACCTTGGGGAAATTACTTGGTTTATTTATGCCTCAGTATCTTCTGCTGTAATATAGGAATAATGATAGTACTACTTATAGCGTTATTCTGATTATTAAATGACTGGAAGCCGTACCAAGCACTGTGAACAGTGTCCTGTGAGTACCTGTTAACTGCTCAATAAAGTCTAGCTGTTCTTTTTTATTATTAATATTTTCACTATTCTTAGAACTGGAAAGAACTACACTTGACTCATTTTTTTAATATACCACCCTTGAGTAGCTGGCCTTTGAATTAGTGGTTTTATTAAATATTTGGCTGATAGTGTTTAATAACTTTTCTGCCAGAATAAAACAGATTTTGGGGGGGGGGGTTTAGTATGAATTTTCTGTTAGCAGGATTTAGGTGCCCTAAACTTCAGATTTGACGAAGATCCCCCCTGACCCAAATTTTGACCTCAGAATGGATAAAGCATAGTTAGGGAGTATTTGGGCTTATTAAACAGGTAGAAATATAAGTCAGTATAACATATCTGACCATTTAACTCTAAACAAAATTCTATAAGGACAAGTTATAGAAAACATTGACTTGAATCCTCAACAGTTTTAATTAAAAAAGATAAATGTTAGTGGCAGTGAAAAAATCTTAAATATTTGTTTTTGTGATTTATTTTTAGGATGAAAATCAGTTTTTTAAAATGTGTTCCATGAGCTGCACCTGCTGTAGATCTTGAATTGTAGAAAAAGTGAAGTTCATTTTTATTGCAGAGCCATGATGGTCCCCATTTCAGTATCCCACCTGTGTTCTCCCTCTCTCTAAGCCACCTTAGCAATCATTATATTTAGAAGTGTACCAAGCCTCCAGTCTTAAAGGATTTAGAAACAACCTGTGAAATTAGTAAAAGTATCTGCCACCAAGTATTACTATATGAATTCACATGTTGAAATTACTTTGAGAGACTTAGGAACGAGAAGAACAACATTCAGGAGGAAATGTTAGCAACTGCTAAAAGCAGTAGAGTGATGTTCTTCCTGGGCGATTCCACAATACAGCACTATTAAATAATGGGGACTGGTGGCTTAATCTCTAATGCTAATGATTTCATTACACACTCATAAAGATTTAGACTAACATTCTAATAACTCATTGTGCTGGGGTGACAAAGAATGAGTTTTGTGTTTAGAGAGAGCTTACATAAAACATGTTCCTTTGAAAAGAAGTAGCCTGTCTGTCTAAGTTACACCAGCAGGCAGTACTGTGCATTAGCAACAGATACTTTCTGGGTGCCACGCGCTGTTAAACTATCACAAAACCCTCTTCACTGCAGTCTTGCTCCATCGGAACCCATTCTCAGGGTGGTGTTGGTAAAGATGATTCCCAAGTATGAGTCACTCTGCTTAAAGCCCTTAAGTGGCTCCCAGAGCCCTCAAAGGAAGTCCAGACCATCACTGCCTCCTTTCTCTTTTTTATTCTTATTCTACCCATCATTTTATTACATAGACATCTTGGCTATTGGGGATTCCCTGGTAGCTCAGATGGTAAAGAGTCTGCCTGCAATGCGGGGGACCTGGGTTCGATCCCTGGGTCAGGAAGATCCTGTGGAGAAGGAAATGGCAACCCACTCCAGTATTCTTGCCTGGAAAATCCCATGGATGAAGGAGCCTGGCAGGCTACAGTCCACGGGGTCGTGGAAAGTTGGACACGACTGAGCACCTTCACTCACCTGACTGTTGAGTCAGCTTAAGGAACCCCACTGGTGGCTAGTGTCCCAGGAGACTGGAGCTCGGCGTACAGGCAGCCCTGGAGGCCCAGTTCTCACCTCCGTGGCTTTCCCTACCCCTTGTCTCATTCTCTTTTTCTGTAGACGGCCTTCCTCTGCTTTGACGTGGAGGAAATGGCTCTCTCACAACTCCTAGTTTAGGTCTTCACTGCAAGTGTTCAGCAGAGATGGAAACTAGTTTCTTGGGCCCTACAGCAAGTTCCTGGGAAAGTGAATCTAATGGACGAGAGGAAGATGGGCTCACTGGTGCACTGAGCCTGGGGCATGGTCCCAGGGGTAGTAGTGGCTGTGAAAACAGGCTGCCATTTTGCGGGTTGGGAGTGTCCAAAGGGCTCCCAGATGAAAACACAGTGAGCTCTTTGAGATATCCCACCTTTGAGTCCCTTCTCCAGTTATCCTCAGATGTCTTCAAATAGACTTCGGCTTTTGTCTTTGGTATCGAGGACTGTGATTGCCTTGTACGCAGTTTATTTATGGGAAGTCTAATGCCACAAAGAAGTTGCCTTTTCAACCAGGTGATATATCTTGTGTTTCTGAAAATGTATTTATTTTAATAAAGATGTATTAGTTATCTAGATTATTGAAATTGCTATAATATAGAGCTGCATGGAATATAATCGTGTCTAGTTTAAAGGCTATTTTTTGAGGAAATCAATGGTATATATTTAAGCTGCATTTACTTGCATGACTTGCATGTCCAGGGTTATAATCCTTTATTCATTAATGTTTTCTCCCAGATCTTGTTCCAGTGTTGTGGCAGGCAGGCAGACTCTTTAATCATTTGCCTGTACAGATGCCTCTGATATATGGGAAGTTTTTTAAAACTCATTCTGGTATGTGTAAGAGAAAAGACTTGTTGGAAAAACAGAAAATTTCCAACAGCTTTTGTTGCAGGACATTATGAGTTTGAGATTAACTCAATAACAAGAGACTTTGTATAATCTGAGAAGCTGGAGGATTTAAGATTATGAACATGGCAACTTGCCCAAATCATTTCTAGAGCTGGAGGTAGTTCAGAGTTCAAGACTTCACAAATAAATACTCACACTCAAAGAGAAAAATCAGAAACATCATTGCCTAAGTCCAAAATGAAGTCACAGTCCTATTGGTGGGAGGACTTGTCCATGGTTGAAGATATAACCTTGTATTTTTAAGCTCAATATGGGAACTGTTGAGGGGTTATATCATGGGACTATTTCTTAGCATGACAGTGGATGGAAAGTAGGAAACCCTTACAAAGACACATGTTGGTGAACTTATTTGTTAAATATTTGATATTGCCTTCTCCTGCAGTGAGGGAGGGAGTGTCCTTACTCTTGTGTTCTTAAAATTGAATACCTTAAAAATCATTTGGAGAGCTGTGCCAGGATCACCAATGGGAAATAAATAGGGAGAAAAAAGTGTAACCCAAAAGTAATTAGCCTCCAACTAATAAAAATAAATGAAAAAAAAAAAAAAGAAAGTGTAACCTACTAAATGGCATCAGTGCTAAAGCTGAGAATGATCCTTGCTCTCAAGCTTCAGTCCAAAAATCAGTTTAGAATTCTTTTTTTAATTTTTTTTCTTCCTTTTTTTCTTTTGGCTGCACTTTGTGGCGTGCGGGATTTTAAGTTCCCCAGCCAGGAATGGAACCCGTGGCCCCTGCAGTAGAAGTGCTGAATCCTAACCACTGGACCGCCAGGGAGGCCCCGAATAGAATCCTTAACTGTTGGGCAGCTGTGTCCTCTGTGCCCTGGTTAGCGCTCTCAAAGATGTTGGGAGCTTTTCCTATGAAGATGGTATGTTAATAATTTCATAAAGGTACCATTCAAGAGCCCAATCTGAATACATTTGGGGGTGGAATGTTTTCTCAGCAGTTGGGGATTTTAAAGTTTACTTTATATGTACTGCATAACCATACTCAAGGAGTTGGAAAGGAAAATGTACTGTTGATATGTCCTAATTATGTCAAAGGTAGTCTCCTAACCTTCAGCATTAACTATAGGTCTGTCCTTCATGGAGTGGTGCAAGAATTAATTACTGTAACTTCTGTTTGAGAAAAATAAATATAAGATGATATATTTACAAAACATTTTCCATAGGAGAGGCGCTAAAGTGCTAATTGAATGTAGGTGATTTTCTCGTTTGAAGGAAGGAGTGATATGAACTCTGAAGCCAGTCCTTACTGACAGTGACATTTTGCTTATCCTAAGGACATAACAGGTTTTTCCAGTAATACTGACCTGCTCAAATTCATACACAGCTCTCTTCCGCTCCCTTTTTACTTGATGTATCCAGGGGCTGGCCAAAGTTAAAGGTCTCATCTCTTCTAGAACTGACTAGCCAACAAAGTAATGGACCTCTGACCTAGAGCTCAACAGTCCTAGCCAGTTTTATTTTTTTAATTCATTTTTTACATTCAAGTATATTTTACAATGTTCAGGTCACAAATTTAGCTCTCAAAGTCTTAGACCTTAATCAGCTTGAGAGGAAAAAGCTGCTGAGATTTGTTATGACGATTGAAGGTAAAATTTAACTTGTTCTAGGTATAACACTCGGAGAAGGCAATGGCAGCCCACTCCAGTCCTCTTGCCTGGAAAATCCCATGGACAGAGGAGCCTGCTGGGCTGCAGTCCATGGGGTCACTAAGAGTCGGGCCCGACTGAGCGCCTTCACTTTCACTTTTCACTTTCGTGCACTGGAGAAGGAAGTGGCAGCCCACTCCAGTGTTCTTGCCTGGAGAATCCCAGGGCCGGGGGAGCCTGGTGGGCTGCCGTCTGTGGGGTCGCGCAGTCGGACAGACTGAAGCGACTCAGCAGCAGATAGAACACAAAGTAAAGTTAGCCATGCTGCGTAGGTCAGTCTATCTCTGTTGAATGACTATTTTGGTTATTTGTTTTTTCAATTTTCAGGCCACCATAGACTCAAAATTTCATAGAATACAATGAAAATCAATTATTAAAAATAAAAACCAAGGCATAAAAAAGACAAATTCCAAATTTTAATTAGGCTTAACAGATATAAAATCTGCCAAATGTTATAAAAGTGCTAAATTCTTTCCGTTTCTGCACTTATCTCATTTTGGACCCATCACAACCAGCTTACAGACCCCTGTGGGTCCTGGGATTACTTTGAGACATTGAATCTAATTATTTAGTTGAAAAGGTAACATCATGGCTAGATGTTCCTGTTTAGGAAATTTCCGAGCATTGTATCTTGACTTAAATTTGCTATATCAATATTGTTGCCTAAAACAACTTCATTTTTTCTGAGAGTGCCTCAGCCAGATTAATCAATGCTATGTAAGTGAAATCTGAGCATCTGCCCAGTCTGGGTGAATCTTGATCAGATTGGTTACTCCAGTTTCCTCTGAATAATTGGTTGTAGGCAGGGACATATGACACAATTCTGGCCAATTAGATGTGAAGAAAATCAGGGCACTTTGGAGAAAATTTTCTTTCCTATTCAAATGATATGGTAAAATAACAGGAGGGCATGATGCCTGGAGCTGCTATTATACATTTGGTAACCTATCAATTTAAGGAGAAACTTGGATTTTATAGTGAATTATTGAGCTGCTAAATGAACTAAACATGTTAGTACCTTTCACACTTACTGTGCAGGATTTAAAAAAAACCCTGTTTATTATTTAAGCAATTTGTAGTTGGTCCTTCTCTAGTTTGCAGCCCAAAGCATCTACACAGAGTAATTTAGGAGTAGTTCAATGCATAGATTTTAATAATGAGTTAATTTTTAAGGAAAAACAAAAATTGATTAATGTTTAAAAAATCAGTTTTCCAAGTAGTGCTCTGCCCCCGGGCCTGTTTTTCCATTAGGTGGAAACTCCTAGACTTGCAGGTAAAAAAGCCCCAACGACTTCTGTCAGATTTGTTCTGCAAGTCCGACATTTCAGCATTGGCACATGTCATAAAAACAAGAGGCACCACAGCTGATGGTTTTGTTTGGTGATATAGGGCATTTCTAATACTTGGGGTCGGATAGGCTAAAAATCAAGTCTTCATCTTTTGTTTGGAGTGTGAAGGAAAGCACAGTGTACGTGGTACTCTCCGAGTAGGCTGTAGGATCTGGATTATCAATAACTGCTGGAAGCTGACTGAAGGCTTGCACATTCCTTTCTCTCCCCTGCCCCTGGCCCTGGGCACTCTGCTCTCAGCCTTTAAAGTTTACTGAGATGCCCAGATGGAGGAAGATGGAAGCTGTACAGCTGGAGACATACCTTGTGGGGCAAAAAGAACCATTACCAGGCATTTTGGGAGTTGGAGTGTTTGAGAAGTGGTAATAGAGCTGGGAGATTTTAATTTTTAAAATTATGAAATAAATGGCACTGTAAAATCTGACATTATGTGGCAGGTATTAGTCCAAGCACTTATTCATTTAATCCTCGCAAGAAGCCCACAAAACAGATAGCATTATTTTCGCTCTCTGTTACAACAAAGGAAGGGATTCCAGAGAAGTTAGGTCATTTGGAGACTTAGAGCCTCTGCTGTCCAGGCTCTTACCATTGAGCCACACTCTCTCCATATGGAATATTCAGCTGTACAGATCAAGACAGAGGGTGGTTTAAGACTCCCCCGGGTATCCAGTGCTCGGCTTTGTCCTTTAGAGAGATTTGACATTATGGATATGGTTGGTCCTTGATCGTTTCCCTGCTCTTACCCTTCCCTCTCTTTCTGTGATCTTTCTCTGGCATGAAGTTTGGTGCAGTTTTTGGTTAGAGGGGCTGAGTCTACTTTCTCCTACCTCCTGGGTCCTGCTTACTTACTTAAGCAGCAGTTCTGAAGGCGACTGGAAGTCATTTTCTTGAGCCTTCTTTCTGTAGCCTGAGCCCCATCCTAGACAGTGAGCCCCGCTCTGGACCACAAAGGGTAATCTTTTAGCCTTCATTTAGTCCTCATTTCTCTGCCTGTGTTCACTAACATCCCACTTCCTGCTGTTGGTCCTGATGACCTGCGGCCCCAACATTTCAGCCCCTCTCACCACTGTGAGCCTCATAGGAAAACAGAAAGTTTGAGAAGATATTAATTCCTTTTTCAGTGCCGCCCTGACGTGCCTATTGCCCGTTTGCCAGTCGTCAGTAGGAGGCGCAAACGAGCACCGTTTTCCCTCCGCATACAACGCAGGCGCATCATCCTGCGTGTTTCTAGATTAGGGGGGAGATTGGCCAGCCTCTTTGATTTACTATGCATCCTTTTTTTGGTCAAGAATGTCCCATTTTCTCTGAGCTGTTTTTACTGCAAGAAATTGGGTTGATCATTTCGGGAGGTTGGTGAGATTGGTTTAACAGCTAATTTGATATTGAAAGTTCTCCCACAACCCTACGGTGGTAAGCTGTAGAGTGTTGTAGGTCTGCTTAAGGCTTACTACTGATACCTTAGGCAATTCACAGAAATTTGGAGAAGTCATGGCTTTCAGCCCATAACCCCCTAGATACACATTTCCCTTAAGTTAAAAAAATAAAGTCAGGAATGCACCAGCATGGAGACTTTGCTGTAATTTGTCTTTTGATTTATTATTTATAGAGTGTTTACTGGCAGGTATATGGGCCTCCCAAGAGGCTCAATGGTAAAGAATTCGCATGCCAGTGCAGGAGATGCAGGTTTGATCCCTGAGCTGGGAAGATCCTCTGGAGAAGGAAATGGCAACCCATTCAAGTATTCTTGCCTGGGAAATCCCATGGACAGAGGAGCTTGGTGGGCTACAGTCCATGGAGTCACAAGAGTCAAACACGAATAGCAACTAAGCAACAACAAATGGGGAACATAGCACTAGGAAAACAGATAAAAATTCTTAACTTCATGGAACTTACATTCTAGTGGGAGAGACAGACAATAAGAAAACAGGAAGATTATGGCATTTAAAATATGTAGCCTCTTAGGTCATTTACGTTTTTGGACTCTTGACACATTTGAGAAGGTTGGCATCTGGACAGTAGAAAACTCTTGGTATCACCACCAAACCCCTCTTAACCCTTAAGAGTGACGTTTTTCATGTTCTACCACCTCTTGACCTTTCTTTCCTCTGGACCAGTCAGTAGAACTGACCACTGTTTAAAAAAAAAAAAAAAAAAAAAGGAGATACTTATGAGCTCTTCACACTCAAGGGAGGGGAGACAAAGGGTCATAAAAAATATTTTATGGTAGCTTGTTGTGGTCACTCACTGGCAGTGTTAGCACTAGAAGTGAAAATGACTTTTCTTTTCCAGGAAAGAATTTTGATGTGTTGTATTAGTGGCTTAGGGCAATGAGATCTGCCTATGTATCTAGCAAGTTAGAAAGGAGCTTTATATTAAGATCAAGCTTTACATTAAAATTCCAATGGAGGCTGCTTCCATGAGGATTCTTAATATTACTATTATAGGTCATCTGCTGACTGTCCTTTTCCATTTACATAACATTCCCATAAATCAGATAAAACTTTAAGAAAGGCTTCCTTTCCGTCCTTGCTTCCGCTCTCGATTTCTCCCTCCCTCCTTTCCTGTCTTTCTCACTTTAAGTAAATTGCATCAGGGAAGTTTACTTTTCCTTTTGTAAGATCTTCCTTTAAGCAGAACCCTTAAAAATCTTTTGTGATCAAGCATTTTAAAGTGCCTACATGGACATAGCTTTATAGAGACACAGATTGACTTCAGTCTAGTCATCTCGGAATACAGATGAAAAGCAGAAAATTGTATTATAAAACTGCAGCTTGGACTGGGAACTATCTAGTCAACAGTGATACACACTGCTTTATGGCTGGTTTGTTCATGGGTGTGATGATGGCCCTAGAAGGTAATAGTTACTTGATTCAGTTGCTCTGAATAATTCTGAATTCTGGACTAGATCATGGTAATTGATTTAAAGGAGAGGTGACTTTTTTTGTTTGGATAGAGATACAGGGAGTAGTGTGCGCTTGTGGTGGGTTTGAATAGGATACTTTATAAATACAAATCAGCCGGTTTCATGGGGTTTCCACTTGTAGCTTTTTCGTAACTGTATGTTTATGCCACCAAAAATAGCTCTTTCAACAAAGAAATTGTCATTTGCTAAGATGGCCCTTGGAAGTCACATCTGCCATCTGATAGAGTTGATGGTTGCTATGAAACTGCTGAAACCTGCTTTAGTTGAGTAAAGCTGGCTAGAGTGGCCTTTAAACCTCAAATCCCCAATTTCAAGAACAAAAGGAAGGGTGCACTGGTCGGAAATACAATTCCAGTAAATGCCCCTTGTTGATTATTTTTATGCGCCTGAATTGAATATTTAAAGAAGAGTCCTTCTGGTTATTTTATTTACCTAGAATGCACTTGTTCAGGTGGTCAGTAGTATGATGGTTCCTAAATACTGACAGATGCTTTTGCATTATTCATCAAAAGAGTTTTCTTTCATTAGAATCACACTGCTTTCACAGTGCTGCAAATGTTTTCTGAGATTTAAAGAAGATGTGGGCCTAGTTGGTGCTTTTTTAGCTTTCAGATCTGGATTGTGGGGATAAACTGATGTTTGAATTGTCCTTGTTCTGCTAGAGGAAAAGGGTTTCTGATTACAGCACTTATTAGCAGTGGGAGTGCTGAGTCAGTTGCAAAAATTTAAAATAGCATGCAGACTGGGACGTGATTGTCCTGTGAAGAGATCTTTAGGGAAGCAGCCTTATGGGATGAGGGTCTACAGGTTGTTGAATTCCATACTGAATGTTGTTTCCTAGGGTACGGCGAACAGGTGTCCTGGGGAGGCTTGTGAATCTCCTGGGTGTTGACTTACACTGCTGCCTCAATGCTTTTTTGGGACTTTTTGCGCTTTTTGTGGACTGAAGTCCTGTTGCTTCTGGTGCATGTGTTATGTTTAAACATAGCATACCTTGAATTTGGCAATGATCTTAGCTTGATTGTACCATAATCTCAGCGTAAGGCTGATACAGTCATTTATGTGCAAGGTCACCATCCCATTTTTAAGGTTTGTGATTTGTTTGTTGAGCATCTACTTTGGGTCTACTACTATGCTTTTCTGAATTTACCAAAACTACTAGAATTGTTTTCTGTCTTATGCTTTGCTATGGCTCTAAGTCAGGCAAATATGACTTAAATATGCATCAGAAAATTTTTAGTAATCAATTTTGGATCAAGTTTGAGGGTTGGGAAGTCCTCAGAAGTCCTAAATGACTTCTAGGAATAAGGCAGATATTTTTCTCTTCAAAATTAAAAATTAGAAGTAGTTTTTGTGGTAACTGAAAAAGACTATTTTAAATTCTGAAAACTTTCTCCATTATATTAAGGCATTTTAGTATTTGTCTTTTAAGTTTTAAATCTTTTTTTCAGTTCTTATTCCATATGGGCAAATAGCATAATAGATATTAAAACAAAAAGTTATTTTTTAGTTTGAAAAATACTGTTTAACTGCAAAAAAAAAAAAAAAAAAGGAAAACCCAGAAGAAAATGAAGATTATGAATCATCTGTAATTCAGAAAACTATAGTTGGCATTTTGGTAGTTTTCTAGTTTTTTCTCCTTTTCCTATGATGTACAATTTACAAATGTAAGGTTGGAGCCTCACTTTTATGTGATTCACTGGAGTGCAGGAGTCAGAAAAAAGCAAGTATAGATGGTAGATACCAAATGAGGGAATGAATCACAGAAGAACTGAAAGGGCTTCTAAGAATGCTGCCTCATCTATGATACAGTGAAATCTCATAGACAACTCATGAACAGTTTTAAGTTTACTTATACTGAACTTGGAGTTCTGAGAGAAGAAAAACTTTGATTAGATGAATTCTTTGGCCAGCTTGGTGACTCTACTGTACTCTGAAAGGTCTAATAAAAACAATTTCAATCATACTGTTCATTATTAGCTTAAATGACAATGTATTGATTGCCATTTAAGCTAATAGTTGTCATTTCTCACCATTCATATTCTCTCTTTCTCAAACCTTAGTTTTAAATGCTAAAAAAATCACTGTTTCTGAGATAAATATCAATACAAATCAATCCCCAGCTTTTATTCATAAAGTTGTTTTTATGGCAACAGTTAAGCATTGAATCTCTTTTAGATCTATTCATCAGGAACCACAAAAATCATTAATCCAATGAACAAACACTTCTGGTGCCACCACTGTGTGCCAGGCACTCTTCTAGGCACAGGGAACCATGAGTGAATAAAACATTTCTATATTCATGAAGCAAACATTTTAGAGGGAAATGACAGAAAATAAAATCAATTGTTGTTGGTGGCTCAGATGGTAAAGCATCTGCATACAATGTGGGAGATCCGGGTTCAGTCCTTGGGTTGGGACGATCTCCTGGAGAAGGAAATGGCAACCCACTCCAGTATTCTTTCCTGGAAAGTCCCATGGATGGAGGAGCCTGGTAGGCCATAGTCCATGGGGTCCCAAAGAGTCATACACGACCGAGTGACTTCACTTTCAGGAGGCCTCTCCAGACTGGATGATTAGTATCTACTCCTCTGGATTACTTAATCCCAGCCTGAATTGCAAGAAGGAGTCAGTCTTGCAAAAATCTGGAGAGAAAGCATTTGAGACAGAAGGAACTGGGGAACCGTATGGAGCCAGTGATCACAGGAAGAGGCGTAGGAGAGGTAGGCTGGAGGGAGATTGTGCAGGCCTGTAGCAAGGAGTTTGGGATTAATTATACTTATTGTGAGAGGCCATTGGATTGTTCTGAAAAGTCTACTCGACCTTAAAAAGTACCACATTAACAACAAAAACAACCCAATCACAAAATGAACAGAAGACCTAAATAGACATTTCTTTGAAGAAGACATACCGATGGCCAGTAGACATGTGAAAAAAAAAATGCTTAACATTGCTACTTATTAGAGAAATGCAAATCAAAACTATAATGAGTTGCCACCTCATACTGGTCAGAATGGCCATCACTACAAATGGTAAATCCTGGAGAATGTGGAGAAAAGTGAACCCTTCTACACTATTCATGGGAATGTAAATTGGCACAGCTACTATGGAGAACAGTATGAAGGTTCCTTAAAAAACTAAGAGTAGAGCTGCCATATAATCTTGCAAGGGCTTCCCTGGTGGCTCAGTGGTAAAGAACTTGCCCAACAATGCAGGAGATGTGAGTTCGATTCCTGGGTTGGGGAGATCCTCTGGAGAAGGAAATGGCAACTCACTCCAGTATCCTTGCCTGAGAAATTGCATGGACAGAGGAGCCTGGCAGGCTCAGTCCATAGGGTCACAAGTTGGGCATGATTCTAAACAATAACACCAACATGATCTTGCAATCCTACTCCTGGGCATATATCTGGAGAAAAGTCTAATTCAAAAAGGTACATGCACCTCAGTGTTCACAGCAGCACTGTACAATCACCAGGACCTGGAGGCAGCCTCAGTGTCCATCAGGAGATGAGTGGATAAAGAAGGTGTGGTATATACGCACGATGAAATACTGTTGTTGTTCAGTCACTCACTCATGTCTGACTCTTTGCAACCCATCAGATTGCAGCACGCTAGGCTTCCCTGTCCTTCACTATCCCAGAGTCTGGTCAAACTCATGTCCATTGAGTCAGTGATGCCATCCAACCATCTCATCCTCTGTCACCCCCTTCTCCTCCTGCCTTCAGTCTTTCTCAGCATCAGGGTCTTTTCCACTGAGTCTGTTCTTCACATCAGGTGGCCAAATATTAGAACTTCAGCTTCAGCATCAGTCCTTCCAATGAATATACAGGGTTGATTCCCTTTAGGATTGACTGGTTGAATCGCCTTGCAATCCAAGTCTTCTCCAACATCACAGTTCAAAAGCATCAGTTCTTTGGTGCTCAGACTTCTTTATGGTGCTCAGACTTCTTACATCCATATATGACTGCTGGAAAAACCATAGCGTTGACTGTACAGACCTTTGTTGGCAAAGTGACATCTTTGCTTTTTAATACACTGTCTAGTCTGTCATAGCTTTCCTTTCAAGGAGCAGGAGTCTTTTAATTTCATGGCTGCAGTGACTATCCACAGAGATTTTGGAGCCCAAGAAAATAAAATATGTCACTGTTTCTACTTTTTTCCCTTTCTATTCACCATGAAGTGACAAGACTGGATGCCATGATCTTAGTTTTTTGAATGTTGGTTTTAAGCCAGCTTTTCACTCTTCTCTTTCACCCTCATCAGGGGCTCTTTAGTTCCTCTTCAATTTCTGCCATTAGAGTTGTATCATCTCAGTTCATGTGCTGCTGAAGCTGAGCTTGACGTATTTTGAGCATTACCTTACTAGTGTGTGAATTGAGTGCAATTGCACAGTAGTTTGAACGTTCTTTGGCATTGTCCTTCTTTGGGATTGGATTGAAAACTGAGCTTTTCCAGTCCTGTGGCCACTGCTGAGTGAGTTCTCCAGATTTGTGGCATATTGAATGCAGCACTTTTAACAGCTTCATCTTTTAGAATTTGAAATAGGTCATCTGGGATTCCATTACCTAACTAGCTTTGTTTTTAGTAATGCTTCCTAAGGCCCACTTGACTTCACACTTCAGGATATCTGGCTCTAGGTGAGTGGCCACACCATCATGGTTATCTGGGTCATTAATACCGTTCTTATATAGTTCTTCTGTGTATTCTCGCCACCTCTTCTTAATCTCTTCTGCTTTGGTTATGTTTCAGTAATGAAATATTACTGTCATTAAAAAAGAATAAAACAATACCACTCGTAACAACATGGATAGACCTAGAGATTATCATACTAAGTGAAGTAAGTCAGGCAGACAGAGACAAATACTGTAGGCTATCACTTATATGTGCAATCTAAAATATGATACAGGGGCTTCCCTATCAGCTCAGTGCTAAAGAATCCGCCTGCCAATGCAGGAGATATGGATTCGATCCCTGGCCCAGGATGCTCCTACATGCTGTGAAGCAGCTAAGCCCGTGCACCGTAACTCCTGAGGCTGTGCTTTAGAGCCGGGAGCTGCGACTGCTGAAGCCTATGTGCCCAGAGCCTGTGCTCTGCAACAAGAGAAGCCACAGCTCCAAGAAGCCAGTGTACTGTTAACTGGAGGCTAGTCCCCACTCGCTGCAACTAGATAAAAAGTCTGTGCAGCAACGAAGATTTAGCGCAGCCAAAAATAAATAATAAAATTATTTTTAAAATATGATATAAGTAAAGATGCTCAACATCACTCATTATTAGAGAAATGCAAATCAAAACCACAATGAGGTACCATTACACGCCAGTCAGGATGGCTGCTATCCAAAAGTCTATAAGCAATAAATGCTGGAGAGGGTGTGGAGAAAAGGGAACCCTCTTACACTGTTGGTGGGAATGCAAACTAGTACAGCCGCTATGGAAAACAGTGTGGAGATTTCTTAAAAAACTGGAAATAGAACTGCCATATGACCCAGCAATCCCACTTCTGGGCATACACACTGAGGAAACCAGACCTGAAAGAGACACGTGCACCCCAATGTTCATCGCAGCACTGTTTATAGTAGCCAGGACATGGAAGCAACCTAGATGCCCATCAGCAGATGAATGGATAAGGAAGCTGTGGTACATATACACCATGGAATATTACTCAGCCGTTAAAAAGAATTCATTTGAATCAGTCCTAATGAGATGGATGAAACTGGAGCCCATTATACAGAGTGAAGTAAGCCAGAAAGATAAAGAACATTACAGCATACTAACACATATATATGGAATTTAGAAAGATGGTAACGATAACCCTATATGCAAAACAGAAAAAGAGACACAGAAGTACAGAACAGACTTTTGGACTCTGTGGGAGAAGGTGAGGGTGGGATGTTGCAAAAGAACAGCATGTATATTATCTATGGTGAAACAGATCACCAGCCCAGGTGGGATGCATGAGACAAGTGCTCGGGCCTGGTGCACTGGGAAGACCCAGAGGAATCGGGTGGAGAGGGAGGTGGGAGAGGGGATCGGGATGGGGAATACGTGTAAATCCATGGCTGATTCATATCAACGTATGACAAAACCCACTGAAATGTTGTGAAGTAATTAGCCTCCAACTAATAAAAAAAAATTAATAAAAAAACAAAACAAAACAAAACAAATATGATATAAGTAAACTTATATACAAAACAGAAACACTCATAGACAAAGAAAACAAACTTATTGCCAAAGAGGAAAAGGGGTAGGGGAAGGATAAATTAGGAGTTTGGGATTAGCAGATACAAACTACTATAATAAAATAACAACAAAAACCTATTAAACAAAAAAGAAAAAATACGACAGTAACTATGAGGTGGAGACCTTTTATGAGGGGAAGTAGAGAAGTCAACTGGAATGCTTAGACATCCAGGAGAGATGATGGTTGGTTTGGATCACAAGGTTGCCATACTGATGGAGAGAAACAGTGGATTTGGGTTGTGCTTTGAGTGAAGAGTCGAGGCTTTCTGAAGGATGGAGAAAGGAAACAGTGATGTTTGGGGTTTAAACATTTAGGGGGTGGGGGGCCATTTACTGAGATGTAGAGGCTAGAGCAAGAGCAAGTGTAAGATTTGTGTGATGTTTAAGATTTGGAGATATCACAGCACTGTCGTCTGACACTTGTACATAAAACTGGGACTGAAGGTGGAGGATGATACTGGAAATTTTCATTTGGAGTCATCTGTGTGTGGACAGGAATCAATACTCTGGGATTAGGCCACATGACTTAGGGTGACATAGAAACTCAAGTCCCTTCAACATTTGGAAGTGTATGTATTTTCCTGTCAGAATTTTTAGCAATTGAGAGTCTGCTGACAGTACAGAGCTGCTGCTTTTTCTGAGCTCTGATCTCATTTAGGAAGAAGGAAAGAAACTAATGTTTGTTCAGGGTATGACATATGCTGAGAATTGAGCATGACCCTTTTACTTTATCTCATTGAATCTTTACCATGATTCTTGTCTTTAACATGTGAGGCGACCGGCTCAGAGTCAGCCAAGTTGGCCAGGAGACAATGTGACTGAGAAATGAACCCAGGATTTCAGTGCAGGTCTTTGGGCTTTTTTTTTTTTTTTCTTCCTTCTTTCATGTTTGCAATTGACAGAGTTGCAAAGGAGTGGCAATATTTGCTTTTGCAAATTGCATGTGATTTTAAAATAAATACAACATGTCACACGTTAAAATTTTTTTCAAAGCAGTGCTTGCTCATGGCACAGACAAGAAAATTCTTTAACAATACAAAAAACTCTAAGGTGTGAATTGAAGTACCCTTGTCTCTTCCTGTTTAAGTACCATTTCTTTTCCACAAATTATAGAAAATTTCTAAGACTGTATAACATTTTTCTGTATGTTACAAAACTCAAATAGAATTGCCATGCTACAAATATTGCTTTGTAACTTTTTATTCACTTAATAATGTATCTTGGACAGCTTTCTGTTTTGGCAGATCTATATTATTTTTAATGATATCATAATATTTAATGGTTAGCTCATTTATTTAATCAGGCCTCATAGACATTTATATGATTTCAGGTTTGCTTTTTAAACAATTGCAAACAAGGTGGTAGTGATCAACCATATAATTTCTATTTCTTGCTTTATTATGCTGGTGTTTATCCAGGATAAATCCCTGGTACTGTAATTGCAAGCTCAAAATGAATATTTATTTTAAATTTAAATAAATACTGCTAAGTTGATTCAATTAATTTTACCTAATTTATAATCTTACCATTAGCCCCTCAACTTCATCCTCAGTATCTTTTTTTCACATTAAAATTTGTGCTTATCAGGTGAAATACTATTTCAGTTTTGACTTTAAGATTTTAACCATGGGTACTGTTAAGCATTTTTCTATTTATCAGTCATTTCTTCTGTGAATTGTCTATTCTTATCCTTTTGCTGCTTGATTTGCAGGGACCCTTTCAGATCATGGATATGAATCCTTTTTTCTGTTATGTCTCTTTACAAAAGTTTTCTCCTAAGTTTTTGCTTATTTTGAATGATGTTTATGGTTTATATAGATATTTTTACATGTAGTTACATTTATCATCCTTTTCCATAAGGACTACTATCTTTTACCAACATTAAAGAAAGTGTAGAGTTCTTACTCTGGAAAAGCTTCCATAAGGACAGACTGTCATATGGCAGCGCTTATGTCTTAAGACTGTGTAGACCATAGTGACTTCCCTAGTGGTTCAGATGGTATGGAATCTGCCCGCAGTGCAGGAGACCTGGGTCAATCCCTGGGTCAGGAAGATTGTCTGGAGAAGGGAATGGCAACCCACTCCAGTATTCTTGCCTGGGAAATTCCCTTGAACAGAGGAATATGATGGACTACAGACCATGGGATCCCAAAGAGTTGGACACGACTGACCGACTAATACACACACACCCCCGACATAGCGGCCGAAGTAGGTCCTGCATTCCCCTGACCTATGAATGTCACGGATGACTCTCAGTGCTCTGTGTTTCTGTATTAAGATGTCTGTCAGGCGTTCAGCAACCTTCCTGTCTACCTCCTATTTTTTCTTGGACTGCAGCTCTTTCTTACCCATTGGTTATTTCTCACTGACTCCCTTCTTCACCATCAACATCTTTGCTTCCAGTTTCTCCTTCTTGTTCCTGCCACCGTTGTGTTTAATATCTCCTACTCTCTTGATCCATCCTGACTCTCTCCCTGCCCTCTCTGATGTTTTTTCTGCCCCTTGTCAATTTCTGTGTGCTTCCCAGCACATAGATTTGGCACAGAGATTAGCCCAGCAGTCATAGGGTAATCATGGACACTTCTCAGCCCTGGTTGTTCTTGCTTGGTGGACACCCTTGTACTGCTGAAGAAGTGTGCAAATGTTTGTGTCCTCATGAATGTGCTTGTGTTAGTGTGTGTAGTTATTTCTGAATGCAGAGAGACTCAAGGAATCTTGTAATCAGATAGCTTGGGTTTTAACACTGGCCTTCCTTTTTTTTTTTCTGGGATTGGCTATTTAGAAAATTTTATAGCACATCTGCTCCAATTATATATGGAAATTTTGCTTAAAAGAAGTTTTTGGGTTTTTTCATTTCCCCCCCATTTTTAGATTTTTCTACTTAAAGAATGATTTTAAATATGATTTGAAATATGGACTAATCAAAATGCCACTTATTTGTGACAGTTACTCAGCAATATTTACATGGTATTTTTAAAAAGGGAAGCTTTTGATATCAGGATCAGAGTTTGAATGGGGACAATTGTTGAAACATCGACCTGCGTGGCTACTCCTAGGCTTTTTCTTTACCACAGGGAGATCTATTTTTATGTTGTTGTTTTTGCATGTTGTTTCTTTTGCATGGATATTTTTTTTTCCCCTGCACAAAACCACCTGTCACAGAAATAAGGTGCCTGCTTTAGTTGCCTTACAACTTGATTTCCAACTGGCTGTGGCTGGAAGGTGCCAGGCCTGCTTCAGATATGCAGGTAGTTTCTCTGAGCCCCTCAGCCCTCCAGAGATGGAGACTTTGCTGGCGATGGAGACTTTGACCTGAAAGCAGCAAAGGCTTGGGGGCGGGGAAGTGCTTTGTTTTCTAGAGAAAAATGTGATCTCTTCCTCCAGCGTCCATTCTTTGACTTGTAGACTGAAAGCCTTACAGGCTCACAGAAGTAGGACTTCTACGGACAAAATCAGGACAGTTTGCATGAAATCAGTTGCTGTTTCTTGACTTTTTTTTTTCTTTTCTGTTTTTGGCAAAAAATAATTGACTCCATAAACCAGTAGTTAGTGAGAGATATAGAGGCTTGAGTGTAAGGATTTGGAAACTGGTGGGGGTTTATGGATTTGTTAGCCTACAAAGCAGACTTTCCTTTAAAATGAAATTAAAACAAAACACAGTCTGTGTAGCTCACTGTGTGAGTTTCCTGTCAAGGTATCTTTTTAAAGAGGTGACTCTGGATGGGATGTGGGTGACATAGAAAACTGTTTACATAGTAGTTGGAGCTAAATTTAGAATTTTAAAATTAATTCATATCCCTCTTCCCCATGGGATCAGTTCAGTTCATTTCAGTCGCTCAGTCATGTCCGACTCTTTGCGACCCCATGAATCACAGCACGCCAGGCCTCCCTGTCCATCACCAACTCCCATGGGATAACATTGAAACAAAATGAACAAAACATTTGCTATGAATTCTTGTTTGTATTTCGTTTCCCAGGGCTAACAATTATAGAATATAAAATAGGTCTTATTGAAAAGGAAAGTATCATGTGAAAGGCTTTAATAAAATAGAAACAAGGTTCTGACATTTGAAAAATTGCTGATTAATTCATTTCATCCTTTCTTTGACCTAAATCCTCCCATATGTATTTATCAGCTTTGCAAACAGATTGACTTTGTGCATTTAGAGTTTGCAAACAAGTCCCAGAATGTTACTGCTAACCAATTAGTTTCTAAAAGCCTTTCAAATAATCTTATCGTCTCCACAGGAGTGATTTAGGCAATGAAAAAAAAAAAAGTTTGTTCTTCACTGAGAAGAATCATGACTTAATAAGAGTGGAGCTCGCCATGGCTGTTCGCAAGCATACTTATTCATGAGCTGATATTATTTGAATTTAAGGCCTGATTACTGGAAAGGAAGAGCATTTCCAGTTGAAGCCATTCTCTGTGAGAGCAGTTATATTTTGTATACAGATCATTTTTGAAAATTCATATCTGTAGTAAGAGATCCGGATGTTAATCAGTTTTTTTTTTTTCCTTTTAAAGTTACTCTAATAGGCTTTTGGATTGAACCAGGCTTTCAGCTTATCGAAAGATAAAATAATATTTGTGAAAGCCAGATCAGCTGTTTGTAGACTCATGGAGCTTAGAGGAAAATGCATTTTGAGGGAAGTAGGATAATCAGCGATACTCGGTGAGCCTCTGAAGTCACACAGCTAGTTAGTGACAGAACCCGAAGCAGAGCTCTTTTTGCCAGCCCTCCTTCTGCCCCTAAACCCAGACCAGCTGTGTCATCCAGCCCAGCAGCAGGCTGTCTCAGGACTCACTGTGTACCAAGTCCCCAGATGTGTCTTGGGTCTGTGCTGACAACTGAGCATACCCGGTACTTCTGCTCTGATGGTTTTAGGAAATCTCCCTTTTCCTTCCTTTGACAGAAGCATTACCTGCATTATTTGGCACCTTTTCCACATAGAAATGAAATTGTTTTCAGAAACGAATCCCTTTCAGCCACACAGCTTTACTCTGATCTGTGGAAGCTGGCAAGAAATCAATTCACATTTTTTGTGTAGCTTTTGGCTGAAAAGATTCTATTGTAGAGGAGCTGAACTTTTTTTTTTTTTGGCCCGCTAATGCAGAGTTTGTTGATCAGTGTCCCAGAATAGACGTGTTTACAAAAGAGTGCAAGTGATATTTTTGTGTGTCCTCAGTACAGACGTGGCCATGAGCCTGTGTGAGAGACTGTCTCAAGGTGACCTTTAGAGCAGAGAATGAGCAGAGCCTCAGGTGTGCTTATTACTGTTGGAGGGGATTTTGCTTCTTGGCCTTTCAGGGATCAGAGCTAGGAAATACATGCACACACACACAAACATATAAATACGTGCACATATACTTGTGTCTCTGTGTATATGATTTTGTTTACATTTTGTATTTGCTTTGCTTTGCACTCCTCTCATTCTTATTGATTTAATTTTGAGCACGTAGGATGCTACAAGAGGTGTCCCTCCTTTCTTTACCCTCATCACTCAATTCTCTTCCACCCTGATAGGTAACCACCTTCACTGTTTTCTGGGTTACCCTTCCTGTATTTCTTTTTGTAATGATGAACAATACTTATGTATCTAAAAATTCATATGATTTTTATTACACAAGAAGTAGCATACCATAAATTATATATGCTTGTTTATACTTTGCCTTTTTCACTTATAATTTTAATGTATATAAATTATATCTCAAAGCTATTAAAAAGTCACCGTCAGGTGGCCTGTATGGCATTCCTAACACAATGTGATTTTCTCTGATTTGACCTTGGCTTAAAGAATTAAACCCATTTGGATGCTGTGTAGACGAGGTGGAAATGTTGGGACTCTCCCCTCAAATGATTCTATTATGATACTTTACATCGGAAGTGTGTTTTTTAACAGCATTTTCTGCTTGAGGGACTTAGTGAACTGATAACCCCTAAAGAAATTTACTTAATATTTTAAACTGACTGTGGCAGAAATGATTGATTTAATCCCTCTAAAGAGTTGAATTCTAAAGGACCTTATAGACCACTTTGCTACGCCTTTTATTTTACAGATGAGACTCAGAGAGCTTTAAAACTCTAATTATGTAATAAAGTTAGAAATGCAGTCCTCGACTCATCTGTTCCCCTCTTTAAATATTTATACTATTCTGTTAGGCAGTGATTAAAATGATAATTATTAAGACTCTGTAGAAACATGGAAAGCTGTTTATAATACAAATGAAAAAAACAGCAGCATGCCAAATGGCTTAAATATCATGATTGCAACCAATAAGACAAATTTGCGTTCATATTGAGGTCTGGAGCATAACAGACAAAAATAGTACGTGTGTTATGTAATGGGTTAAAGGGCATTTCTCCCTTAATGTTCTCGAACATTGCGGCATTGTATCCAACTAAACTTCTTTTCTAAAAATATTAAGGCTACCACAGGGAGAATGTGAGATCAAAGAGGTTGTTGGTAGCTGCCTGAATCTATCACCTGTATTTGCACTTTCCCCAGATACTTTCCAGCACTGGAAATGTGTGATGAGGTTCTATTACCCTATGCCTCTGACACTCTTCCATTGTTTACCCGCCCCTGGAATTTTGCCTTTATTTCCTTGTTTCTCACCCTGTTTTATGGAATCTACTGACCCAGCATGGCTGGCAAATGACTTTTATAGCAGGTAGTAACTACTGTTACCTATCTCAACTGAACGCAGAACATAAAGAAATTATGCTGACCCTTAAGTAATTTAGGGCTTCCCTGGGGGCTCAGATGGTAAAGAATCTGCCTGCAATGCAGGAGACCTGAGTTTGATTCCTGGGTCAGGAAGGTCCCCTGGAGGAGGGCATGATGACCCACTCTAATATTCTTGCCTGCAGAATTCCATGGACAGGGGAACCTGGAAGGCTAAATACAGTCCATGGGGTTGCAAATAGTCGGGCATGACTGAGCAACTAATACTTAGGTAATTGAGATAGCACTGGAATAATATTTTGTCTCTAAGATGGGTGATTATTACCCAGTAGAATGAGTTCCAAAGATTGAGGGTGCTCCTTCTCTGGTTAGCTGTACAACTCCAAAGGACTGTCTCCTATCAGGTTTGAAGGATGGAGCGAGAAGTTTAGATGACTTTCAATCCGGTTAAAAAACAATTTCAGAAATCAGAGCACTCATTCATGGATTTTGCCTATCGTGTGGCTCCGATGCCTGAAAAGTAGCCAGAAAGAAAAGAGAGTACTGCGCCGTGATGAGCCTGCCTCAGTTCGTTGTGACTTTGGACCCTGCCCTCTGTAAGAATTCTATTTCTAGTCAGAGTCGCCACATCAGCTTAAATTTCATCTAAATGCAAGTTCACTAGACTTGTTTTTTTCAGGTTGACTCTAACAATATGTTTTTTTGTGTGTGTGTGCTAGAGAACATCACAGAGAAAGCATAAAGCAGCTACATAAACAATTTAAGCAGCCCTTTGTTTCAGACCCTAGCTCTGCCAGGAACGTTTGGATCATATATACTAGTTCACAACAGTGGATAATGCTAGGGTTTCAGCCCATGACTGAGCTAGTGCGGTAAACGTGAAGCTAGTGAATATTTAATATACAATTCAAACACACTCGCTCTCTAAGGGTTTGGGTCTCATTTTCTAAAATGTTTGGGTTTCTTTGGACGATGCTTGCTAAGTGGCACATGGTGTTAGCTCAACTAACTGATTAAACTTTTATGTCACTGTGCTCTTCCTGTTAAAAAGTTGAGAATATTATATCCATAATGGTTTTATTTCAGGGATAAGAAATGGGACTGTGAAAAGTCCAGGGAAATATGAGGCAGAGTGAGCAGAGCAGAGGGCACTGTGTCTGATGTATAGACAGTCCTTCCTGCAGGTCTACAGTCCTCGCTTTAGATCTTTGGTGATAGTTAAATCAACTTTCTGTTCTGGCATAAACAGTTTATTTTATTCTGCTTTCCCAAGCAGACATCTTCCTGAATTATATCTTTTATATATCTTCTCCTTTGCTTAGAAATATCTAGTGAATCTATTTTTGCCATTGTATTTAAATCTTAGGTCAGGTGTTCCTACCTCTGTACATCTAGTCTTATCTGACACAAAAAATCAAATATCCTGTTATAATCGCCTTTTAGGACACTGCACCAAAGAGAGTGAGCCATCCTTTCCTATTTTCTGATTACACCCATGCTCCTTCCTGTTCTCAAGGCTCCACCGACACTGTTTTCTTACCACATTCTCCCTGTCCCCACACACTGTATTCTCTTTTTGCTATGGACTGCCGTGTATTTTTGTCATGGCATTTATTTTTTAAAATATCAATAATAAAACTGTAATAATAGCTACCACTTATAGTGTTTATATTGTGCCAGGCACGGCTTTCGGTACCTTACATGAATTAACTCATTCAGTCTTCAGCAACACATCAAGGGGTAAGTACTATTATTCCCATTTTATAGACAAAAACATGGAGGCATGTTGTTGTTCAGTTGCTGAACAAGTCATGTCCAGCTCTTTTGCGCCCCCATGAACTGCAGCACGCCAGGCTCTTCTGTCTTCCACTATCTCCCGGAGTGTGCTCAGATTCATGTTCCCTGAATCTGTGATGCTATCTAACCATCTCATCTTCTGCTGCTCCCTTCTTCTGCCTTCAATCTTTCTGGTCATCAGGGCTTTTTCCAGTGAGTCGGTTCTTCACATCAGGTGGCCAAAGTATTGGAGCTTCAGCATCTGTCCTTCCAATGATATTCAGGGTTGATTTCCTTTAGGATTGACTGGTTTGATCTTGCAGTCCAAGGGACTCTCAAGAATCTTCTCTAGCACCACAAAAAAATTGAAAGCATCAATTCTTCGGTGCTCAGCCTTCTTTGTGGTCCAACTCTTGCATCTGTACATGACTACTGGAAAAAGCATAGCTTTGACTAGACAGACCTTTGTCCGCAAAGGGATGTCTTTGCTTTTTAATATGCTGTCTAGGTTTGTCGTAGCTTTCCTTCCCAAAAGCAAGTGTCTTTTAGTTTCATGGCTGCAGTTATCATCTGCAGTGATTTTTGGAGCCCAAGAAAAGAAAACCTGTCACTGTTTCCACCTTTTCCTCATCTGTTTGCCATGAAGTGATGGGATTGGATGCTATGATCTTAGTTTTTTGTATGTTGAGTTTTAGGCCAGCTTTTTCACTCTCCTCTTTCACCTTCAACAAGAGGCTCTTTAGTTTCTCTTCACTTTGTGCCATTAGGGTGGTGTCATCTGCATATCTGAGGTTGTTGATATTTGTCCTGGCAATCTTGATTCTAGCTTGTGATTCATCCAGTCTAGCATTTCACATGATGTACTCTGCATACAATTTAAATAAGCAGGGTTATAATACACAGCCTTAACATACTCCCTTCCCAGTTTGGAACCAATCAGTTGTTTGGTGTCTGGTTCTAACTATTGCTTCTTGACCTGCATACACGTTTCTCAGGAAGCAGATAAGGTGGTCTGGTATTGCTATCCCTTTCAGAATTTTCCACAGTTTGTTATGATCCACACAAAGGCTTTAGCATAGTCAATGAAGCAGAAGTAGTTGTTTTTTGGGAATTCTCTTGCTTTTTCTGTGATCTAATGGATGTTGGCAATTTGATCTCTGGTTCCTCAGCCTCTTTGAAACTCAGCTAACACATCCGTAAGTTCTTGCTTCATGTACTGCTGAAGCTTAGGTTGAAGGATTTTGAGTGTAACCTCACTAGCATGTGAGATGAGCATCATTGTACAGTAGTTGGAACATTCTTTGGCATTGCCCTTCTTTGGGACTGGAATGAAAACTGACCATTTCCAGTCCTGTGGCCACTGCTGTGTTTTCCAAATTTGCTGGCATACTGAGTGCAGCACTTTCATAGCATCATCTTTTAGGATTTGAAATAGCTCAGCTGGAATTCCATCACCTCCACTATCTTTGTTCATAGTGATGCTTCCTAAGGCCCACTTGATTTCATACTCCAGGATGTCCAGCTGTAGGTGAGTTACCATACCATTGTGATTATATAGGTCATCAAGACCTTTCTTGTACAGTTCTTCTCTGTATTCTTGCCACCTCTTCTTAATATCTTCTGCTGCTTATGGGTCCATATTGTTTCTGTCCTTTATTGTGCCCATCCTTGCATGAAATGTTCCCTTTGTATCTCTAATTTTCTTGAAGAGATCTCTAGTCTTTCCCATTCTATTATTTTTCTCTATTTCTTTGCATTGTTCATGTAAGAAGGCCTTCTTATCTGTTGTTGCTATTCTCTGGAACTCTGCTTTAACTTGGGTATATCTTTCCCTTTCTCCCTTGGCTTTCACTTCTCTTCTTTTCTCAGCTATTTGTAAGGCCTCCTCAGACAACCACTTTGCCTTATTGCATTTCTTTTTCTTGGGGATGGTTTTGGTCACCACCTCCTGTACAAAGTTATGAACCTCCATCCATAGTTCTTCAGACACTCTGTCTACCAGATCTCATCCCTTGAATCTATTCACCACCTCTACTGTATAATCATAAAGGATTTGATTTAGGTCATACCTGAATGGTCTAGTGCTTTTCCCTACTTCACTTTAAGTCTGAATTGTAAAAAGGAGCTTGTGATTTGAGCCACAGTCAGCTCCAGGTCTTGTTTTTACTTATTGTGTTGAGCTTCTCCATCTTTGCCTACAAAGAATATTATCAATCTGATTTCAGTACTGACCATCTGGTGATGGCCACGTGTAGAGTTGTTTCTTGTGTTGTTGGAAGAGGGTGTTTGCTATGACAAATACCCTTGACAAAACTCTGTTAGCCTTTGCCCTGCTTCATTTTGTACTTCAAGGCCAAACTAACCTGTTATTCCTGGTATCTCTTTGACTTCCTACTTTTGCATTCCAACCTCCTATGCTGAAAAGGACATCTTTTTTTTTTTTTTGGTGTTCTAGAAGGTGTTGTTGGTCTTCATAGAAATGGTCAATTTCAGCTTCTTCAGCACTAGTGGTTGGGGCATAGACTTGGATTACTGTGACATTGAATGGTTTGCCTTGGAAACAAACAGATGATTCTCTCATTTTTGAGATTGCACCCAAGAACTGCATTTCGGACTCTATTTTTTGACTATGAAGTCTACTCCATTTCTTTTAAGAATAGTAAATATAATGATATCTGAATTAAATTTGCCCATTCCTGTCCATTTTAGTTTACTGGTTCCCAAGATGTTGATGTTCACTCTTGCCATCTCCTGCTTGACCACGTCCCATTTACCTTGATTCATGGACCTAACATTCTAGGTTCCTATGCGGTATTGTTCATTACAGCATTGGATTTTACTTTCACCGCCAGGCACATCCCTAACTGAGAGTCATTCCTGCTTTGGCCCAGCCTCTTCATTCTTTCTGGAGCTATTAGGAATTGCCCTCTGCTGTTTTCCAGTAGCATATTGGACACCTTCTGACCTGGAGGACCCATCTTCTGACATCGTATCTTTTTGTCTTTTCATACTGTCCATGGGGTTCTCTGTGGCAAGAAAGCTGGAGGGTTGCCATTAACTCTTCCAGTGGACCGCAGTTTGTCAGAACTCTCCACTGTGACTCTTCCGTCTTGGGGGGCCTTGCACAGCACGGCTCATAGCTTCCTTGAGTTACCCTCGCCCCGTTACTGTGACAAGGCTGCAATTCATGAAAGGGCATGGAGGCACTGAGGGGTAAAATAATGAGCCTCAGCTCATACAAGCAAGTGGAAGATTTGGAATTCTGTCCCAGGCTGTCTGGATTCAAATTGTATTCTTAACCACAGTTCTAAACTACTGTTTGTAAGTTATCTTTTTAGAGGTTTCATTCTTTTAAAATTTAACTCTTTAAGTCAAAGTTTCCTTGTTCTCTGCTTTGCCTCGTTATATAACCCTGTGCCTGGGGCAGGAAGTGATTCTGTGAATATCTGTTTATTGATGTGACCTGACGTCAGAGGTCAAAGAAATTCTAATAGATTTTTCTTGGAGTTTTGACTTGCTTGGTTAGACTTGATGATTTTATCTTGACAAACTGACTGTTTTCTGTTCTCCCTCTAACTGTTGGTATGAGACGGTCAGGGTGACTGTCAAGAATTTAAATCCATGATATTTACTACCTAAATGAATGGTGCTAAGTGGTGGGTAAATTTACTAATATGTGTGAAATCAAATCTTAAATTTTGTTCTGTGCTTCAAAGTAAACATTTTAAATTTGCATGTTTTTTTCTTAAGCAGTATTTTATTACTTGCATATTTGATATGTCAGATCAAAGGAGTAAGAGCAACCTGTACTTCACCTTTCTTGCAATATCAAGTCCTAGAAATAGAAAAGGCTCTTCATGGAGGAAATGGTCAAAGTTGGTTATGTTAAAGTTACTTTGAGAACTCTGTGCATACTGTGTTAAGCTCTGGGATCAAATTCTTTCCTATTTAATATAATGACAAGTTAGCCAAAGAAGCTGAAGTCTAACATTGGAGTTTTGTTTACCATGTTTCTTTTATCTAACAGCATGCTGCTTGATAAGGTAGGTGCTCAGAGCTAGAAGTTTCTGGTTCTCTGATGGTTATATCTGTGCCTGTGTGTTAGTGAAACAGAAGCAGTTTCTGGCTGATGCAATGAGAAAAGGGCATTTGGAAGAATATTGGATAACTTGGAGAACCAAGGGGGAAAACTGAATAATTTGCCAGCTTTAGGAAGGGTAACTGTGACAACTGTAACATCTCAAATGTCCAACCAGGAGCATCTCTGAAGTTTTGGCCTTTGAGATGACTGAGTTCCATTTTGAAATGACTGAGTACTGAATGGAACTCAGGACTTCTGTTTCTTGGAAGGGAGCCAGATTTGCTCTCCGCTTAAGCCCATTTCTCTCTTGGGATGGTTGACAGGTCACCGTAGGCACATAAGATGGGAAAATAAGTATTTCCAAAGGAAATGTGGGTACTATTAACAAAGAAAAGGAAACGGACATCAACAAAAGATGCTCACTGCCATCAAGTTTCATTTCAAAGCAGAGAGTTTAAATGAAAGCATTACCTTGGATAATAAGTGAGTTGGATTTTACCTGAGTTCAATCACCAAGTTATTTCTCTACTTAGAAAATCCTGGCAGCCAAATTCCTTAACAAATATTTTATATTTGTGTAAACTTGATTTTTTTTCTGACCACATTTTGAAATGTTTACTTAGCTGTTTTCAAGAATACACAAAATTATAATATGAACCCATATGCAACTTCAGCAATTGTTGAAACATTTTGCCATTCATGTTTTTGTTAATTGCATTTGGAAGCATTAGCATAAGATGACTTTATAGTTGGCTGTGTAAAAGCTCACGAGATTTAACGTAAAGTCTGAAACTTGCTTAATGAGTGTATATTCAAGTATCAAATTATTATTGGTCTTATACCAAAAAGCATGTTGCCAGTTAGAAAAAATGATACTCTGTTCATTGGTCATGCATTGCTTATCTAGAAGTAGAATTTTATTTCCATCAGTGAGGCTTTTTTTCTGGCTTAAGCCTGATAAATCAATTCTTTAACAACTCTGTTTTCAGGTTACCTCTTCTAAATTTGTCTTCTGGCTCTTGGAGGCTTTAGGGTGTGAATCAGAGGTTTCATTCAGCAATGGCTCTGAACAGCAGGATGCACATGGATTGTGTGAGAACTGATGGTGCTCCAATCTCCTTGCAGTTGAAAGATGCATGAGCGTAATGCAGTCTGGGACGCAGATGATCAAGCTGAAGCGTGGGACCAAGGGGCTCGTCCGGCTCTTTTACCTGGATGAACACCGGACCCGCCTCCGATGGAGACCCTCTAGGAAGAGTGAGAAGGCAAAAAGTAAGACTAGCTTTTGAATTCTTGACTTGACTTGACCCAGTTAACACATGGCTTCTATTGGGTGGGCTCTGTGGAAGTTTTAGCTTGGTAAAGCTTTCATAATTTTACAAGTTTTAGGGGGTCAGTGTTTAGAGAATGTGCAGAGACAGAATAAGTGATGACCATTTTTGCTTTTGTTAATTCATCAAGAACTTTAAATCCATAAAAAGTTTTCTTATCCACTAGTGCTATTGAAGACATATTGACATATTGAACATATCCTATGTTGAAGACATGTATTTAGTTGGGATATGAGGTTTTATAGCTTGAGGCGTTTTATTTTCCTATAAAAAAGTGAAGGAAGTCATAAATTCAATAGGATTAAACTGTTTTGACATATTCTGTGCACAATTAACTGATGAATGGATTAACAAAATTGTTTTAATGATATCAAATAAAATACCTTTGATCTGCCTCCTCCATAAAGCCTCTCTCCCAATCCTAAGCTCAGTTTCAAGTCCATGCTGAGTCCTCTGGAGCATCTCTCTCATCTGCTCCTTCCTCCTGTTTTCACATGGACCTCCTTCATCCAGGGTCTCTCTCTTTCTGGTGGCCTCTGCAAAATCTCCTAACCAAGCTCCATTTGCTAGTTTCTTCTGCCCTGACCCATGAAGATGCCTTCCTCTTCATGTCACAGATGACCTCCACTAAGTTAGGCTTACGTGATATACAAATTTATGCTCACTTAACAAGAAACCCGGACACTGGCTGGCTCCAACTGTGGACGTTGAGCCTCTAGTTCTGTCTCTCTGAGCACTCTTGGCTCTTTCCCTTCTGTGCTGACATTGTAATTGAGGCAGCAGCAACGTGGCTTCACAGCTGATCGGCTTCAAGAAGATGCAGAAAAGGGACCTTCTCTTCCAGTGCTTCCTCTTCAAGAGGGAAGAGCCCCGTTCCACGCCCTTCCCTCACGCAGAATGCACGTCTCCTTGGTTAAAGTGGGTTATGTTCCCACACCTAAAGCCGTTATAGGAGACAGGAGTGCGGCCACCCCAATGGCTTAGCCACACTGGAACTTGCCCTGCGATGCTCGGAGGCTCATTTCCCCATGAGTGGAAAGAAAGAAAAATTGGGACTTGCCATTAAGGCAGAGCAGAGGCATGGATGGTGTATGTGGGCAATCAGTAAGATTACAACGTTCTGATTCATGCCCCCAAACAGGCAAGTGAACAAACAGAACACAGTGTTTAATCCAAAGTAATCCTCTCTGTAAGTGTTCCCCTGACCCGAACCTGCCGTGTTGCTCCACCACCTAAATAACGCTAATCTCTGCCCTGTCATTCCAGCTCCTCATAATCTAGCCTCTCCCTGCCTTCCAGCGTTGTCTCCTGTTACTCTCCTGAGCTTTTCAGTCCAGTATCTCTGGAGTGGGACTAATGTTTCTGTATCTTTATACCTCTTTTCCCTGATCGGCCATCTTGTTTTCCCCTCCACCTCTCAAGCCCCGCTCTGCCTTCACCCTTATAGCTCTCTCTCCATGAATCCAAATCACATTTAGCTATGCTATTTGGCTGCCATCAAATGTTTTTCCCCTTCAATTTTTAACTGCTGTCGTTATGCATATTGTAACACATCAGAGTCGGCTCTAGGTCTTTGTATGTTTTCCTTGCATAAATGTATAAACTATACATCTGATATATTCACATCCCCCTTTTCTACCAGTCTTCTTGCCCTGCTGGGCTTATCTGTCTTCCTATCATAAATTTTAATGCTTCCTGACCCAGTGCCTGGGAGGGTATTGTCTGAGTGCCCAGGAAGGTAAAGCAGTACCTGGAGAAGGTTGCTAGCAGGAAATGATAAAGCTTGTATTGCACATCTGGGCTTTTCAATTGTCTGGACAATTCACAGACAATTCTATTTTTAAATCTTAAGATGATTTTACTTTTCTTAATCTGCACACACATCTTCACCTCCCGGGTAACTGTGCACTCTCCTCGCTTTCCTCACAGTCCTTATTGACTCCATTTACAAAGTCACCGAGGGTCGGCAGTCTGAGATATTCCACAGACAGGCTGAGGGGAACTTTGACCCCAGCTGCTGCTTCACCATCTACCATGGCAACCACATGGAGTCCCTGGACCTCATCACCTCCAACCCCGAGGAGGCCCGCACCTGGATCACAGGCCTCAAGTACCTCATGGCTGGCATCAGTGATGAAGATTCCCTTGCCAAAAGGCAGAGGACCCACGACCAATATCCTCCCTAGAACTTTGATTCTGCACTCTGTATGTGTCTGTGTGTCTGTATGTGGATTAGACTATACTTTCCCCCATAAACTTGAGGCTTAAACCCACTTTCCTTGCTGTCTTTTTCTTTACCCTTAGCACCTTTCTGACCCTTCCTCACCCCCACCCCAAGTAAACGAATGTGTAGGACATGTAGAAACTTAAGCTTATGTGAACTCAGGAGCAGACTTTTTTGGAGGAGACTAGATTTAGCTTCATAATCTGCTAGGTCTCCAAATGCAGCGTAAAGTTTCCTAAGAGAGATGAAGTGACGAGCAAAATGCTTATTTGAGTTAGAGGAAATCCCACTTTGTTATAAAATCAGTCTAGTCTAACAAACACCTTTTTTTTTTTTCATTTTCAAATTCATAAATTTTATCACAAACTTCCTAGGCAGTGCAGTGGTAAAAAAAATCCACCTGCCAATGCAGGAGACACAGGAGACGCAGGTTTGATCCCTGGGTCAGGTAGGTCCCCTGGAGAAGGAAATGGCGACCCGCTCCAGTGTTCTTGCCTGGAAAATTCTATGGATAGAGAAGCCTGGTGGCTACCGAGCATGGGGTCATAGAGAGTCAGTCACGACTGAGCAACCGAGCACATACATATTACAGAACCCTTTTCTGAGTTCCAATTATATACCAGCTGTTAAGCTCTTTCCTGCTTTTTCTCTCATCTTAATTTACAGTTTGAAATCTGAACTGACTGATCCTCAAGGGGAAGTTATTTTTTACTTATTTATATTTACCCTGTCTAAATTGTTCAAGAAACTGGAGTTTCTTGATTAAAATTCTGATTCTCATTCTTGATTAAGCCCACTCTTTGGTCCTGCAGCACTGACAGGATAAATGATTAATGTGCTTCGTCTGCAGGCACCTCTTCTGCTGGGACCACCTGGACACGTGACATGCATGGCCTTTCTGGCCTCAGTTTCCTTATCTGTAAAGTGAGGGTGTTAGACTCATTGACTGCTCTGGCTCCCTTCTTCACATTTTGAGTGGTCTTAAAATACGTGTTTCCCCCTCCCCCTGTAGGAATTAGTACTACTTTCTTGCTGTCATTGGAATGTGCACCCTAATTTTTTTCCAGAGTAGTGGTAAATTTGTGCTGCTTGAGCTATAATCCTCACCCAGGATACTGGTGAAGCAGGGTGGAAATATTCAACCCATGAAAGGATGTTGACAGTGCAAAGGTCTAAGCTGATGAGCCATGATGTTTTCACCAATATTCACAGCATGCAGGTAAATCCAATTGGGATTCATAAGTGAACAAAACATAAACATAACAATTAACTTTGTATGCTTTCTTCTGTTAGTTTGGTTCTTAACTCCATTACATTTGATAAAACACCAAATAATGAGTGCTTTCAAGCCACAGAACCATACGAACAGTGCCTCAGACAATAAAGAATATTCATTTTCTCATGAACAAGAGACCTGAGGTAGAGTTAATTCAGTGGCTCATTAATGTCATTAGCAGAGATCTAGGTTCTGCCATCCTCACCTTTGTGGCTTGGTCCATTAACTGGCTACACTTTGGTCAAAGAGAACTGCAACAGCTCCAAACACAGAGAAACCCTGCCCAGAGCGAGCAGAATTTCTTCTCATAAACCTCCCCCTCCTTTTTTTTTCTTTTAGGAGTAAAGAACTTACCAGGAGTTTCACAGAAGACTACCTCTCATCATTGGCCAGAAATGCTGTTGTGGGCCCATTTCTAAGCCAACTCTGACAAGAGGAATTAACGTAATTGGACTTTGATCTCAGGACCCTTTTTGTATTTTTAGAACCTGAAGACTCCAAAGAGTTTTTATGTGGGCTCCATCTACTTATATTCATCATATTAGAAATTAAATCTGAGAATTGAAAAAAGAGCTCATTAAAAATTATAATAAACTATTATATATAAACATTTTTATGGAAAGTAACTTTTTCAAAGCAAAACAAATTAGTAAGAAGGGAGGTCTTGCTTTACTCTTCTGCAAATCTTTAAGGTTTTCTACATGTAAGATTGCATCATCTGTAAACACATAATTTTACTTCTTCCCTTCTGATTTGGATGCCTTTTATTTATTTTTCTTGCCTAGTTGCTCTGGCTAGAACTTCCAGTACTTTGTTGAGCAGAAGTGGTGAAGGCAGGCATTCTTGTCTTGTTCCTAATCTTAGAAGGAAAGCTTTCAGTCTCTAACTATTGAGTATAATATTTGCTGTGTTTTTTTCACATGTCACTTTTATTATGTTTGGATAGGTTTCTTCTATTCCTATTTTGTTGAGTGTTTTTATCATGAAAGGGTGTTGAATTTTGTCAAATGCTTTTTCTGCATCAATTGAGATGATTGTGGTTTTTCTCTTCATTATGTTGATGCAGCATGTAACATTGATCAATTCTCATGTGTTGAATCATCCTTGTATTCAGGAGTAAATCCCACTTGGTCATGGTGTATAATCCTATTAATATGCTGCTGAATTGTATTTGCTAGTATAGCTGACCCTTGAACAATGTAGGAGTTGGGGTGCAGACCTCTTGAGCAGCTGAAAATCTGAGTATAACTTTATAGTTGGCCCTCTGTATTGAGGTTCTGTATCTGTGGATTCAATCAGCCGCAGTGCATGTAGTACTGTAGTACTTATTTATTGAAAAAAAAATCCACATATAAGTGAACCCACATAGTTCCCACCCATGGTGTTCAAGGGTCAATTGTGTTTTGTTGAGGGTTTTTACTTCAGTGTAAATAAGAGATAATGGGCTGTAGTTTTCTTACAGTGTCTTTCTCTGCCTTTGGTATCAGGGTAATGCTGTCCTCATAGAATGAGGTAGAAAGTGTTTCCTCCACTTTAATTTTTGGGGAAACATTTGACAATTTGTTGTTTGTCGTTCTTTAAATATGTGGTAGAATTGACCAGAGAAACCATCAAGTCTAGAGATTTTCTTTGTTGAGAGATTTTTGACTACTGATTCCGTCTCCTTACTAGTTATAGATTTATTCAGATTTTTCTATTTCTTTGTGATTTAGTCTTGGTAGTTTTTATATTTCTAGGGATTTGTCCATTTCATCTAGGTTATCCAATTTTTTGGTGTACAGTTGCTTATAGTGGTGTCTTATAGTCCTTTATGTTTCTGTAGAATCAGTAATAATGTCCCCACTTTCATTTCTGATTTTAGTACCCCGGGTCTTTTTTTTTTTTCTTCTCTTTGTCTAACTAAAGGTTTGTTGATTTTTATTAATCTTTTTGAAAAAAAAAAAATACTTTTGATTTCACTGATTTTTTTTCCTCAGTTGTTTTCCCACTTCATATCTGTTCTTGTCTTTCTTATTTTCTTCTTTCTGCCATCATTTTAAATCTATTGAGACTTCATTGGTGGCCTAAAATGTAATCTATCCTGAAACTGTCCCATACACCCTTGAGAAGAATGTATATGCTATTACTGTTGGGTAAAGTGTCACATATGTCTGTTAGATCTAGTTGATTTACTGTGTTGTTTAAATTCATTTCCTTAGGCCTGTCTGGTTGTTCTATCCGTTATTGTGAGTGCAGTCTCCAGGTATAACTGTAAAAGTCTTCCTCTCTTCAGTTTTCTCAGTTTTTGCTTTATATATTTTGATGGTCTATCATTAGATAGATGCATATTTATAATTGTTATATCTTCTTGTTTTATTGAGACTTCTATTAATATATAATATCAGTCTCTTACAGCCTCTTTTGATTTAAAGTCTATTGTTTGATGTTAGTATAGCCACCCCTGCTCTCTTTTGGTTATGATTTGCATCGAATATCTTTTCTCATCCTTTCATTTTCAATCTGTTTGTGTCTTTGGATCTCAAGTGAGTTTCCTGTAGACAGTATATAGTTCGGTCAGGAGTTGTTTTTTTTTTTTTTTTAATTTTACTATTTTATTTGTGAAAAAACTACAAGCAGAATTCATAAATATACATTTCTATTTAAAGCAGGAAAACGATAAAGTGGCTTCTAATAACATAGTCGTGCACATGCCAGTAACAGGAATATATTAACATCTTTTATTTGCTAGACAAAGAGAAGTGTCCAATATAAATTTCCCCCAAACATTTAAGACCTGAGAATTTCTGTCGGTCAGGAGTTTTAATCTATCCTGTCAGTCTGCCTTTTGGGGAGTTTAATTGATTTACATGGAAATAATTATTGATAAGGATTAATATATTGTTCTATTTGTTTTCTTTATGCCTTATGTCTTTTTCTGATCTCTTATTTCTTGAATAATAAGAATAATAAGAGACCATCTTCTTTTTATGTGGGTTTTTTTTTTTTTTCTTTTTTGGTTGCAAAATAAATTCCTTCATTGTTTCCTTTTATGTAAATTCTATAACTGTCTTGTGGTTATCTTGAGGATTACATTTAATGTTCTACAGTTATAATACTCTAGTTTCAATTTATACTACTTTAGATGAGTAGTTTTTTGAACCTGATTTGTTTGTTCATGTTTACTAGCAGTATAAAGTTTTCATATTTGAGTTAATTGACAGCTGAAGAATTGCATATTTTGAAAATATGCTATCTGGAAAGTGAGCGTACCCTAGAATCACACAGAGGAACTATTTTATAAGAAATATAGAATAGTTGCTGTTTGTGTCAGTGAGGAAAGAAAAAGAAACAGGAAATTAATGAATAGTGAAGAGGAAGCTGGTGTCAAAAATAGATAAATTTATGTTGAGTCAGAGAACCATTCTCATAGAGATTTGTCAGAGTTTGATAGGGGTTTAGATACTGTCTTACTATCAGAATGACATCCCTGATTAGATGTACATTTAATTACATTAATTGGGGAGAACAGAGCTGAGAAGTTCATTATTATTACATTTCAATTAGACCTAAAAATTTCAACCGTGAATGAATAATGAGAATAATGAGTCTTAACTGACTGCATGGATAAAATCCATCCAGTGTAAAGTGAAATTCGGGTTATTTCTGCAGCATGGCCATGTTGGATGGAGGTAGATATGGTGCCTCTGTCTATCAGAAGCAGCCCAGTGCTGTGGTTAATGGCTGAGGCTGCGCTGCCCTGTCTGGGGTCCAGCTCCAAGGCTGCCATGTACCGTGTATCTGGAGGAGTTACTTAAACTCTTTTGCTTCAGAGCCTTGAACGTGGTGATGATGATCATGATGGTGCCCACCCTGTCTCACTGTGTGACCATCAAATGAGTTGGTTCTACACAAAGTGCTTTGAATGCTCTCTGGCTCATATTAAGCATTTTATAAATACTAGCTGCTGCTGTTATTGCTAGAGAGGGATAAGGACTGGCAGACTTTTTGCTTTTCCTACACAGATAGATCGACATCTAAAAATACAGTGTCCACAGCATACAAAGATGCTGCTGCTTAGGCACTTAGCCTCACCATATTCCTCCATCAGACCTCCTCTGTGATTTCTCCACCTTACCTCTTGATGCCACTAGGGAAATTATTACCTCTAGAAGACTCCAGGTAGTCCTTTATGGATGTTGTCAACTGAAGCCTTACGCCTTCCCTATAAATTTGGAGTTCTGCTTGTAGGGCAAATCTGGCCCTCCCTGTAACATGGCCTCCTGAGCTAAGAATGGGTTTTCTATGGCTGAAAAAAAAATCAAAAGAAGAATAAAATTTTTTGACACGTGAAGTTTTATGAAATTCAGAGTTCAGCATCCTTAAATTTTATTGAAACACAACCACGCCAATTCATTTATGTATTGCCTGTGGTAGCAGAGTTGGGTAGTTGCAGCTGAGGCCAAATAGCCTGCAAAACCTAAAATATATGCTATGAGGCCCTCTTCAGGGGCCTGTTTACCTTCCCCTGAACTAAATAATACTGTTCAATGCTTTACATTCTCCTGAAGTTTTTTGATTAAAAAATACTAGGCCAGAACTTTTCATTCAGTTTTTACTCTCCTGGTTTTTCTTTGTAAAATTGTTATTTCTTTTCTTAAACATATCATGTGTTGGCTATGAATCATTAATTGAGGGATTTCTTGGGCGCTCATGTGTTAATTATGAAGGACAACTTTGGGGTATCAGAATACTTTTACCTGCAGTTGTATCTTATACATTTGTATACTGTTACTGAGAGAATGGTGTTTCTTTCATAGAATCTTAGAGTTGGAAGGGGCTTCAAGGTCATCTACTTGTGCTCACTGACATTATAGATAAAGAAATGGAAACCCCAGGAGGTAATATAAGTGACCCACTGTCATAGGGCCAGGTCAGAATGAAGTCAGAACTAGTGTGTGTTACTTGTCTGAGTCTACTTCTGTTTCTGTCTTACCAACCCTAGATCCCTTAAACCAACAGTCCAGGCCAGCTCGTGTGTTGACACTGAAGGCCTTACAGACACAGACTCATCCACAAGCGTTTGTTTCTGCAGAATATTCGTGCTTAGGGTTTGTTTGTCCTGCTTCTTCTCTGGAGAAGTCTTTAAGGTGCTTTGGTAAAGAAGTTTAGCATCGAAGGATGAAAATACAGCTGTCCTTGGACTCATTTAATCATTTCTTTGAATTCTGACCAAATATTTTATGGGGCACAGAGCAGTGTTCATGGTCAAAAGAAATAAAGCTCATGCAATGGGCACTGTATGCCCAGAAAACAGAAACGATGAGATTCAGGTTCTAACTAGTAATTGGTCCAAGTGTTTTACTCTTGATTCTTCAGTTATTTCTCCCCCTGGGTCCTGGGTCACCCTTTAAATTCCAGGTATCATATATGAGGTCCTGCCTGAACTCTATGAGGAACAATTGAATTTGAAAGAACCGGGCTGGTTATTCTCAAATGTTATAAAGGGAACAAGATGTGAAACAGATATTTACAGTTGAAAATCACTTCTGATTAACTTTAGGAGAAATAAGACTATCATATTTTATTTTCTTTCTAAGGCATAATCTCCTATAATCATAATTTGAATTACCTAAAAATATAAATGTTCTGAGTTACTACTAAGAGGTCAGTTAATATTTTGACTTAAATGAAAATCTCTCTGTCTGAGGTCGCCTACTTGATGAATATTTTTCATTGACCTCTTCCTTTGACCTACTCCCACCTTCATTCATTTCCTCTTCATTATCCTTTGAATTTTGAAGCTGAGTTTGGTTTTCTTTTCTTTCTTTCTTCTTTTTTTAAAAGATTTTTTGATGTGGACCATTTTTTTTTTTTTTTTTTTAATGTTGTTGTTCAATAGCTAATTCATGTCTATTTGCAACCCCATAAACTGCAGCACACCAGGCTTCCCTGTCCTTCACTATCTCCTTGAGTTGCTCAAACTCATGTCCATTGAGTCAGTGATGCCATCCAACCATCTCATCCTTTGTCATTCCTTTCTCCTTTTGCCCTCAGTCTTTCCCAGTGTCAGGGTCTTTTCCAATGAGTCATTTCTTCACATCAGGTGGCCAAAGTATTGGAGCTTCAGCATCAATCCTTCCAATGAATATTCAGGACTGATTTCCTTTAGGATGGACTGGTTGGATCTCCTTGCAATCCAAGGGACTCTCAAGAGTCTTCTCCAACACCACAGTTCAAAAGCACCAATTCTTAGGCACTCAGTTTTCTTTATAGTCTAACTCTCACATCCATACATGGAGAAGGTGATTGTGGTTTTCATTCTGTCTGCCCTCTGATGGAGAAGGATAAGAGGCTTATGGAAGTTTTCTGATGGAAGATACTGACTGAGGGTGAAACTGGGTCTTGTTCTGATGGGCGGGGCCATGCTCAGTAAATCTTTAATCCAATTTTCTGTTGATGGGTGGGGCTGTGTTCCCTCCCTGTTATTTGACTTCAGGCCAAACTATGGTGAGGATAATGAAGATAATGGTGACCTCCTTCTAAAGGTCCCATGCATGCACTGCTGCACTCAGGGCCCCAACCCTGCAGTGGGCCACCACTGACCCACGCCTCCACTGGAGACTCCTGGACTCTCATGGGCAAGTCTGGCAGTCTCTTGTGGGGTCATTGCCCCTTTTTCCTGGGTCCTGGTACACCCAAGGTTCTGTTTGTACCCTCCAAGAGTCTGTTTCCCCAGTCCTGTGTAAGTTCTGGTGGCTCTATGGTGGGGTTAATGGCGATCTCCTCCAAAAGGGCTTATGACATACCCAGGTCTGCTGCACCCAGAGCCCCGTCCCTGCAGCAGCCCACTGCTGACCCATCCCTGCACAGGAGACACTCAAACACAGCTCTGTCTCATTCTCTGTGGGGTCTCTGGGTCCTGGTGTGCACGAGGTTTGCTTGAGACCTCTAAGCGTCTCTGGTGGGTATGGGGTTTGATTCTAACTGGGATTTTGCCCTTCCTACCATCTTGCTGGCACTTCTCCTTAGAGATATAGGGTTGACCAAAAAGTTCATTTGGATTTTTCTATAAGATGTTACAGAAAAACCTGACCAGACTTTTTTGGCCAACCCAATAAATAAGCGTCCTGGGTGATGTGATTTGACCCTCGTTTCCCAGTGAAGGGAATCACCTCCTGTGTCCTCCTCTCACCATTCTTATTGTTATTGTCACTATCAGTAACTCACTGAGAGCCTGTGGATTGTGGGGTCTCCTCAAAAGAATTTCTTCTCAAGTTTGTTGTTAATGATCAATGTCCTTGTGCATATTCTGTGGAAGTAGTTTTATTTTGATGACAGTGTAAGTGGCAAGTGTTTCCTTGACTTTTCTGCAAGTGGGTGAAGCAGACCTTTGAGGAAGCTGATAAAAATGGCGATGGATTATTGAACATTGAAGAGATACACCAATTGATGCACAAACTAAATGTCAATCTGCCCCGAAGAAAAGTCAGACAAATGTTTCAGGTATGTTTTCACAATGGGATTGACCTTACATAAGATACACTTTGGAGGGTAATGGTATACTGAGATATTTCAAAAGGCTATTTTGTCTTGCTGGAAGCTAATATTACCTGCTATCATTTTGTTTTTCTTTGAAGACAGAGGCATTTTATTTCATCAAAGAAAACTTCCAAAACTTAACATACATCCACAATTCCACTTCCTAAAAAATATTGTTGTTGCCGTTTTCAGAGTGATTATAAACACTTTAGTTAGTTAGTTAGTTAAGTTGCTCAGTTGTGTCCGACTCTTTGCAACCCCGTGGACTGTAGCCCACCGGGCTCCTCCATCCATGGGATTCTCCAGGCAAGAATACTGGAGTGGGTTGCCATAAGCACTTTACCTGACAGTTAAATAATGGGGTAAATGGGATGAAGTCCCTTGGAGAGGATAAGATCTCATCTATCAACCTCACAGTCTGTTATGAGGATCAGAATAAAGACTAAATACTGTGAAAAAATAGCACTTGTGGAACTCCTCAAGAGCCCTCTGTTTTGTTTCAGAGGAGTTGAGGATTTTAGAATCCGTAAGATTTACAAGTGCTGTATCACTCCTGCCATTTAGGGAGCTCTCCAGAAGTTCACTCCACTGCTTGTTGGTATTAGATGAGATGTTCTTTCCCCATTTGAAAGTCCTGGAGGAAAATTCTTAGACCCAAATTTATCCTGTGTCCCCCAGGTGGGATTGTACTCAGCCTTCTGTCTAAGATGCTGAAGTGAGTTCTGTTAAGTTAAGATGCGTGCAAAGACAGTGTTCAATTATTAGTAATTACTAGAACATTAATTTTGGAAAGGCTTTTATTTGAAAATAAATCATAGACATAATCCATGTGTTGTAGTAATTTGCTAAGTGAGTAGGTAGTTCATGTTTTTTATGTGTAAAATTAAGTCAGAGGGTTGCGTTTTACGGTTAATGCGTTTTGCTCCCTTTGTTTTCTGTCCTCATGTTATCAGAGGTGGCAAGGGCGGAAACAACATGAGGGGTGGGTTGCAACAGTGAATGGAAGATGGAGGCTGGCTTTGATCCGTGACCTCTTTCTTACACTGTCACATCCTGTGGTCCTGTCCTTGGAAGCTGGAGATAGTTTGCGCTGTGGGAACTTAGTCCCACTGCGCTGAAGAGAAAGGAAAGAAAAGAAAGGAATGAGACACACTATAAAAAGAACTAGAGATGGAGAGAGGGACTTTGTAGGTGAACTGAGTTGTCACAGAGTAAACTGTCTGTAAACTACATGGAAAGGTTCGCCATGTTCCTGGCACTTCCTGTGACATCTAACTTTCATCCTATTGTGAGCCCCATCTCCCATCTGTTCCTTTTCATAGATGTTCATCAGTAAGTACTGGAGAGAGAGCCCTGATTAAATCAGAGAGAGCACACTTTTAGAGAGGGGCAAAGCCTATACCTGCAAAAATAATGATCTGGGGAGTACTTTTTGGAAGTAAGAGAAGTAACATAAAATTTTGACCTATTTTTCCTTCTGTAGTTTTAATCCTCTTCAGTTACCTTTTGTCTCTAATGCACAAGTATTTTGAGGATAAACCACGAAATGTTTATGTCAAAAGTCTTGTGAGTTCAAAGTTAATACTTCGGAGAAGTTGTTTTTCCCCAAACTTTAAAATTCTTATTTTTTGTATTGGGGTATAGCCAATTAACAATATTGTGGTAGTTTCAGGTGAAGAGTGAAGGGACTCAGCCATACATATACATATATCCACTTTTCCCCAAACCCTCCTCCCATCCAAGCAGCATATAATATTGACCAGAGTTCCATGTGCTATGAAGTAGGTTCTTTTTTGTTATCCATTACAAATATAGCAGTGTGTACATGACTTTTCCAAAGTCCCTAACTATCCCTTCCCCCCAGCAACCATAAGTTCATTTTCTAAATCTGTGATTCTCTTTGTTTTGTAAGTTCATTTGTATCATTTCTTTTTAGATACCACATATAAGGGGCATCATATGATATTTTTCCTTCTCTGTCTGACTTCACTCAATATGACACTCTCTATATGCCATGCTACTGCAAATGGCATTATTTCATTCTTTTTAATGGCCGAGTGATATTCCATTGTTTATATGTACCACATCTTCTTTACTCAGTCCTCTGTTGATGGATATTCAGGTTGCTTCCATGTCTTAGCTATTTTAAACAGTGCTGCAATGAACATTGGGGCGCATGTATCCTTTTGGATCATGTTTTTCTCTGGATCTATGCCCAGGAGGGGGATTGCAAAGTCATGTGGTAGCTCAATTTTTAATTTTTTAAGGAACCTTGAATACTGCTGTCCATAGTGGCTGCACCTATTTACATTCCCACCTGCAGTGTAGGAAGATTCCCTTCTACTTTGTAGATGTTTTAAGAAAGCATTAAGGTATCTTTTGTGACTTTGGATTTAAAGATTGAAAGACTTCTTAAGCAAGGAGTGACTGGAGAAGAAGCTGGGCTTCTAGTGTAAATGTAGATTATTTCTACCATAGATTTTGCATGTAGCTCAGGGATCTGAGTAATGGAAACAAGTAATGGGAACAAGGATCTTAGTATTATTTTAAGGAGCATACTCTTTTCTTTCTTTCTTTCTTTTGTTTTACTGAATTACTGGTAAACACATTAAATCGTTCCTGGAATTTTCTTTGCCTTCTTGTTGCAGTGCAAGATTCAATTGATTTTTAAAAAGTAATCTGTTAGGGTATGGATAGCTTCTTTTAAGTCTTTGAGGCTATTGCTTAAAATCTCAGAGTGGTACTGTTCTTAATGGTTTAGGCATTTTCAAGGAAATCTTGAAAAATGTATCATCTCTCTATCCAGGGTTATATGTTTTGAAAAAAACTACAGAAATATGAACATTAGACCTACTTTCTTAGGATGCAAAGACTACAAGCCAAGAGCGTCAAACACCAAAATTGTTGGTATTCTGTAGATTAATCTATCACTGCTTTTAAAGTGACAGAAGGAAACAGCAATCAGCCTCAAAAAGAAACTCTGTGTGATGTAAATATGGGTCTCAATGTTTGTTTATAGTTGACGCAAAGTTAGCAGAGTTTAAAGAGATATATTTTTATACACACTTTGACTTTCAAAGCTATGTTTAAAACCACATACCAGCTGACTATATGTCACAAAATCTACGTATTTCAAAATGCCATTCATTCCCTGTCAGTTTTTGTTTGGTTTTACAACTGTGTTCACTTAGAATAGAGATCATGTAAATGGATTGGTTATTTATTATATGTTCCCAGCAGTTTTATGGTTTTATGACAAATTCAGCCAGTCAGAAGGCAGGTACGTGGTAAAAGATCCTTGCTCAATAATTACTAGGAGCAAATAATTTCAACTAGAGATAACTGCAAATGGATTTTTCAGGCAGGGAGGAACCAATAATGCTGCTGGCTATAAGAGCAATAAGCTATCTATGTAGAATTAAGAGATTCTTTTATAGGTAAAAATTATATTTGATTGAATCACAGTTTAGAAGCTGATCAGAGACTAGTATTTTCATCATATAGTGAATGTATTTTCTCTTTTGCTTATGATTAATCTTCTCCAAGATTTCTTTTATTAGTTTTGTCAAAAGACCAGCTTTTGGCTTAATTGCTCACCTTTGATGTTATATCTTCTCATTTTCTGTTTCGCTTAGCTTTCTTCTTTTGTTTATAATTTATTTCCTTCTATTTTCCTTAGCTTAACTTTTTAATAGCTTTTGGAGTTGAATTGTTACCTCATCTGATTTTAATTTACCTTGCTTTCTAATAAGCTGAAAACTTCAAGTTCCCCTCTAACTACTGCTTTAATGTCATCACACAAGTTTTAATATGTGGTACATGTGTTTCCTTCTGTCTAATTTCCTATTTAGAAATGGGTTGTTTCCAGGCAAAGTTTTTTAAGCTTTCTTTGTTGCTTTATAAATTTATTGTGGTCAGAGAAATTACTTTTTATAAAGTTGATTCTTTATAATTTGAAACATTATTGTGGCCTAATGTATAGTCAATTTTTAAATTGATCCATGTATTCTTGAAAAGAACATGTTTACCATTTGCAAAATGGGTATGAGCTTTTTATTGTAAATATTATTTCCCACTCCTGAATTTCCTATTTCAAACTCTTACTGCTTTATTTTTTTCTATGCCTCTTTCAGGAAGCTGATACAGATGAGAATCAGGGAACTCTGACTTTTGAAGAATTCTGTGTGTTTTACAAAATGATGTCTTTGAGACGGGACCTTTATCTGTTGCTTTTGAGCTACAGTGACAAGAAAGATCATCTAACTGTAGAAGAACTGGCCCAGTTTTTGAAGGTGGAACAAAAGGTATCATTAGACTGTTGAACTGAATGTTTACTTAAAAATACTTGTGAAAGATACATGGCTTTCTCTTGAGCCTGAGTGTAGGTGTATTTAAATTTAAGTTAGAGGGGTAAATATCACAATTCCAAAAAAAATCTTATCTATGAGGTTTTAAAAATGTGTTCCCGGCAGCTTTAGAGAAATTGAATTAGTAAATTGAACACATACATAATTTTTAACCTTAAATATGCATATTTTCCCACAGAGTAGTGACTACTGTCTCATGTGTTTCCTTTTAGGTACTATAGTAATATTTTCTTTACGTTAGTAATATAGCTAGGTATTTATTAATGATGATATAATTCTTTTTAAAAATTATTTATTTGTCTGTACTAGGACTTAGTTGCAGCATGTGGGATCTAGTTCCCTGATTGGGGATCAAACCTGGGCTCCCGGCATTGGGAGCATGGCATCTGAGCCCCTGGACCACAAGAGAAGTCTCCTATGATGTAATTCTTTTCTTTTTTTTTTAGTTGGAAGATAATTCCTTTACATTGTTGTCTTGGTGTCTGCCATACAACAGTGTGAGTCAGCCCTAAGTATACACGTCTCCTCCCGTGTGAACCTCCCTCCCACCCCCAGCCCATCTCGGTTGTCACAGAACACCAGTTGAGCTCCCTGTGTTATATAGCAACTTCCCATTAGCTATCTGCTTTTCATATGGTAATGTACATGTTTCAATGCTACTCTCTCAATTGATCACACCCTCTCCTCCCCCCACTGGGTCCACAGGTCTATTCTTTATGTCCCCGTCTCTATTCTTGCCCTGCAAATAGGTTCTTCAGTACCATTTTTTCTCGATTCCATATATATGCTTTAATACACGATATTTGTTTTTCTTTGATTTCCTTCACTCTGAATAATAGGCTCTAGATTCATTCACCTACAACTGACTCAAATTTATTCCGTTTTATGGCCAAGTAATATTCCATAGTATATATGTACCACAAGTTCTTTATCCATTTACCTGCCTTATGACATAATTCTTAACTAGCAAAATAGTACTTCATTGGTAAATATCTTCCCTCACACCTTGCCCTGTGCATCTCTTCCATATGGCTGTTTCTGAGTTGTATACTTTATAATAAACTGGTAATAGTAACTAAAGCACCTTTCTGAGTTCTGTAAGTCATTCTCATAAATCTTAGAAACTGAGTCACTGGAACTGACAAAGACTTTCTCCTTAACTAAACAAACTCTAGGCAGGCTCTTTGGAGCCATTTTTTCTACTGTGTTCCATCCTTTGGCCTTGCCCTTAAGAATCCAGTTGTAGCAATAATTCTAAGTCGGTTTAACTAGAATCTTTATCCTTGACATCTAGTCACCTTCAATGTCTGATAAAATTCCTCATCTACTACTATTCCCCGGGTGATATTTGATCACCTTGGCCTTTGTTTCAGGAAGAATCCTATTAGGTTGGGTTAGCCCAAATCCCCACTTCTGCCTGGTGTTTCTTCCACGGATCCCTACCTTGCTCCTTGGCTGTAAATACCTCAGTTCAGTTCAGTTCAGTTGCTCAGTCATGTCCAACTCTTTGCGACCCCATGAGTCACAGCATGCCAGGCCTCCCTGTCCATCACCAACTCCTGGAGTTTACCCAAACTCATGTCCATCGAGTCAGTGATGCCATCCAACCATCTCATCCTCTGTCGTCCCCTTCTCCTCCTACCCTCAATCCCTCCCAGCATCAGGGTCTTTTCAAATGAGTCAACTCTTCGCATGAGGTGGCCAAAGTATTGGAGTTTCAGCCTCAGCATCAGTCCATCCAATGAACACCCAGGACTGATCTCCTTTAGGATGGACTGGTTGGATCTCCTTGCAGTCCAAGGGACTCTCAAGAGTCTTCTCCAACACCACAGTTCAAAAGCATCAATTCTTCGGCACTCAGCTTTCTTCACCGTCCAACTCTCACATCCATACATGACCACTGGAAAAACCATACCCTTGACCAGATGGACCTTTGTTGGCAAAGTAATGTCTCTGCTTTTTAATATGCTATCTAGGTTGGTCATAACTTTCCTTCCAAGGAGTGAAGCGTCTTTTAATTTCATGGCTGCAACACCATCTGCAGTGATTTTGGAGTCCAAAAATATAAAGTCAGCCACTGTTTCCACTGTCTCCCCATCTATCTGCCATGAAGTGATGGGACCAGATGCCATGATCTTAGTTTTCTGAATGTTGAGCTTTAAGTCAGCTTTTCCACTGTCCTCTTTCACTTTCATCAAGAGGCTGTTTAGTTCCTCTTCACTTTCTGCCATAAGGGTGGTGTCATCTGCATATCTGAGTTTATTGATATTTCTCTCAGCAATCTTGATTCCAGTTTGTGCTTCATCCAGCCCAGCGTTTCTCATGATGTGCTCTGCATATAAGTTAAATAAGCAGGGTGACAATATACAGCCTTGACATATTCTTTTTCCTATTTGGAACCAGTCTGTTTGTCCATGTCCAGTTCTAACTGTTGCTTCCCGACCTGCATACCAATTTCTCAAGAGGCAGGTCAGGTGGTCTGGTATTCCCATCTCTTTCAGAATTTTCTACAGTTTATTGTGATCCACACAGTCAAAGGCTTTGGCATAGGCAATAAAGCAGAAATAGATGTTTTTCTGAAACTCTCTTGCTTTTTTGATGATCCAGCGGCTGTTGGCAATTTGATCTCTGGTTCCTCTGCCTTTTCTAAAACCAGCTTGAACATCTGGAAGTTCACAGTTCACGTACTGCTGAAGCCTGGCTTGGAGAATTTTGAGCATTACTTTGCTAGCGTGTGAGATTAGTGCAATTGTGCGCTAGTCTGAGCATTCTTTGGCATTGCCTTTCTTAGGGATTGGAATGAAAACTGAGCTTTTCCAGTCCTGTGGCCACTGCTGTGTTTTCCAAATTTGCTGGCATATTGAGTGCAGCACTTTCACAGCATCATCTTTCAGGATTTGAAATGGCTCAACTGGAATTCCATCACCTCCACTAGCTTTGTTCATAGTGATGCTTTCTAAGGCCCACTTGACCTCACATTCCAGATGTCTGGCTCTAGGTGAGTGATCACACCATCTTGATTATCTGGGTCATGAAGATCTTTTTTTGTCCAGTTCTTCTGTGTATTCTTGCCACCTCTTCTTAATATCTTCTGCTTCTGTTAGGTCGATACCATTTCTGTCCTTTATCGAGCCCGTCTTTGCATGAAATATTCCCTTGGTATCTCTAATTTTCTTAAAGAGATCTCTAGTCTTTCCCTTTCTATTGTTTTCCTCTGTTTCTTTGCACTGATCACTGAAGAAGGCTTTCTTATCTCTCCTGGCTATTCTTTGGAACTCTGCATTCAAATGGGAATATCTTTCCTTTTCTCCTTTGCTTTTCGCTTCTCTTCCTTTCACAGCTATTTGTAAGCCCTCCTCAGACAGTCATTTTGCTTTTTTGCATTTCTTTTCCATGGGGATGGTCTTGATCTCTGTCTCCTGTACAATGTCACAAAACTCTGTCCATAGTTCATCAGGCACTCTGTCTATCAGATCTAGTCCCTTAAATTTATTTCTCCCTTCCACTGTATAATCATAAGGGATTTAATTTAGGTGATACCTGAATGGTCTAGTGGTTTTCCCTACTTTCTTCAATTTAAGTCTGAATTTGGCAATAAGGAGTTCATGATCTGAGAGCCACAGTCAGCTCCCAGTCTTGTTTTTGCTGACTGTGTAGAGCTTCTCCATTTTTGGCTGCAAAGAATATAATCAATCTGATTTTGGTGTTGACCATCTGGTGATGTCCACATGTAGAGTCTTCTCTTGTGTTGTTGGAAGAGGGTGTTTGCTATGACCAGTGCGTTCTCTTGGCAAAACTCTGTTAGCCTTTGCCCTGCTTCATTCTGTACTCCAAGGCCAAATCTGCCTGTTACTCCAGGTGTTTCTTGACTTCCTACTTTTGCATTCCAGTCCCCTATAATGAAAAGGACATCTTTTTTGGGTGTTAGTTCTAAAAGACCTTGTAGGTCTTCAAAGAACCATTCAACTTCAGTTTCTTCAGCGTTACTGGTTGGGGCATAGGCTTGGATTACCGTGATATTGAATGGTTTGCCTTGGAGATGAGCAGAGATCATTCTGTCTTTTTTGAGATTGCATCCAAGTACTGCATTTCAGAAACTTTTGTTGTGGCTCAGCTGGTAAAGAATCCGCCTGCAGTGCAGGAGACCTGGGTTTGATCCCTGGATTGGGAAGATCCCCTGGAGAAGGGAAAGGCCACCCACTCCAGAATTCTGGCCTGGAGAATTCCATGGACTGTAAATCCCTACTTGTATTCAAAATTGAATCAGTTCTATACTGAGTTTTCTTTTCCCCTTTTGCAGTAGTTAACTGATTAAAATCTGCTTTTAGTTTTTAGTTTTTTTTTTTTTTTTCATTTATTTTATTTATTTTTATTTTTTATTTTTTTTTATTAGTTGGAGGCTAATTACTTCACAACATTTTAGTGGGTTTTGTCATACATTGATATAAATCAGCCATGGATTTACACGTATTCCCCATCCCGATCCCCGCTCCCACCTCCCTCTCCACCCGATTCCTCTGGGTCTTCCCAGTGCACCAGGCCCGAGCACTTGTCTCATGCATCCCACCTGGGCTGGTGATCTGTTTCACCATAGATAGTATACATGCTGTTCTTTTGAAACATCCCACCCTCACATTCTCCCACAGGGTTCAAAAGTCTCTTCTGTATTTCTGTGTCTCTTTTTCTGTTTTGCATATAGGGTTATCGTTACCATCTTTCTAAATTCTATATACATGTGTTAGTATGCTGTAATGTTCTTTATCTTTCTGGCTTACTTCACTCTGTATAATGGGCTCCAGTTTCATCCATTTCATTAGGACTGATTCAAATGAATTCTTTTTAACGGCTGAGTAATATTCCATGGTGTATATGTACCACAGCTTCCTTATATTCATCTGCTGATGGGCATCTAGGTTGCTTCCATGACCTGGCTATTATAAACAGTGCTGCGATGAACATTGGGGTGTACGTGTCTCTTTCAGGTCTGGTTTCCTCAGTGTGTATGCCCAGAAGTGGGATTGCTGGGTCATATGGCAGTTCTATTTCCAGTTTTTTAAGAAATCTCCACACTGTTTTCCATAGCGGCTGTACTAGTTTGCATTCCCACCAACAGTGTAAGAGGGTTCCCTTTTCTCCATTTATTGCTTGTAGACTTTTGGATAGCAGCCATCCTGACTGGCGTGTAATGGTACCTCATTGTGGTTTTGATTTGCATTTCTCTGATAATGAGTGATGTTGAGCATCTTTTCATGTGTTTGTTAGCCATCTGTATGTCTTCTTTGGAGAAATGTCTGTTTAGTTGTTTGGCCCATTTTTTGATTGGGTCATTTATTTTTCTGGAATTGAGCTGCAGGAGTTGCTTGTATATTTTTGAGATTAATCCTTTGTCTGTTTCTTCATTTGCTATTATTTTCTCCCAATCTGAGGGCTGTCTTTTCACCTTACTTATAGTTTCCTTTGTAGTGCAAAAGCTTTTAAGTTTCATTAGGTCCCATTTGTTTAGTTTTGCTTTTATTTCCAATATTCTGGGAGGTGGGTCATAGAGGATCTTGCTGTGATTTATGTCGGAGAGTGTTTTGCCTATGTTCTCCTCTAGGAGTTTTATAGTTTCTGGTCTTACATTTAGATCTTCAATCCATTTTGAGTTTATTTTTGTGTATGGTGTTAGAAAGTGTTCTAGTTTCATTCTTTTACAAGTGGTTGACCAGTTTTCCCAGCACCACTTGTTAAAGAGGTTGTCTTTTTTCCATTGTATATCCTTGCCTCCTTTGTCAAAGATAAGGTGTCCATAGGTTCGTGGATTTATCTCTGGGCTTTTTATTCTGTTCCATTGATCTATATTTCTGTCTTTGTGCCAGTACCATACATGCCACTTCCTATTCTGATTATTCCTTGACAGAACTTCCAGATTTGTTAATAGGTCAGGTAGAAATGGGGTAGCCTAAGCACCTCATTTGTGGCTGGCATCTGAAATAGGGGCAGTCTATGGGCCTGAGTCTTGTGAGGTCCAATGCTAACTCCAGGTGGTCCATGTCAGAACTGAATTGCATCATTGGAACCCAGTTGGTGTCAGAGAATCAGAGATTTGGTGGTGTCAGAAAAAAGACAATAGACCTGGTAATATTTTGCTTTGTTTCATTACCACCATCACATACATTTTAGGCTTAACAGATTTATAAATTTCATTGTTGCTTCCCTAAGGATTAAGACAGATAGTATTAGCAAAATGTTTTATTACAATCAGTTATTAAATTAGTTTGATTATTTGGCAAAGGCTGAGATTCTCCATTAACAAAGTTAGCTCTAAGACAAGTAGAAAATGGGAATGGGGTAATAGAAGAATTCCACCCCTCCCCCCCTCTTCCCGCCCCAGAGAATATGCCTTTCTAAATCTCTATTACCCTGTTTCTTGCAATTATAACTACTCCCGCTTTCTCATCAGAAGAACTCTTCCTAGTATAGTGGAAAGACCATTAGACCAGGAGTCTATAAGTTCTGCATTTCACACCTGGCAAGTTTTTGTTTTTTTTTTTTACTTCGAGGATAATTGCTTTACAATGTTGTGTTAGTTTCAGTAAGCTTTATTGGTTGGAGAATCTTGCGCAGGTCGATCAATATTGTTTCTGAGCCTTGGTTTCCTAATCTGTAAAGAGGGGCATTAATACCTACCTTCCTTATCTCAGTGTCAGATTGAAAATTGATAGGGGTGATGAATGTGAAAGCCCTTTGACAGAGATATTTGGAAGCACAACAGTGTGAAAAATTAAAATGTTTAAAGATACTGACTTCAAATTCATTTGTGCTTGCAGAATTTACCCAGTCTATCTGAATAGCAGTAGTGATGTCACTTGCTAAGGGGCATGTGTTTTTTGCCTCCTTTTGTTACATTGACATTCAACCAGTAAATTTCAGTTGGGCAAAAAAGAAACCACTGTTCTGTGACTTCTGCTCCTGGCAGATGATTACCCATTTCCAGTTTAATTTTCTAAACTAGCTTGAAGCTACATGTGAATTTAACACAAAATAAATTTTTAAAAATTATCGTGTATCAAGAGGCATAAACCATAAAGAAAATATTAGTGTCCTGAAACTTTTATATGTGGTCCAATATATCAAACATCATAAAATGAATGTCAGGTTCAAACTAGGAAAATACAATGTACAAAAGAGAGAAATAGTGAGTTTCCCTAGTGTAGAAAGTGCTCTACAGACTGTTGAGGGGAGAAATGAATACTCAGTAGAAAAATGTGCAAAACATAAAAAATTTTATGTCAATAACATTAAAAATGTTTGTCCTTCACTAGTAATTAAAAAATGTGAAGTAAAACCAAGAGACCATTTTTCAGCATCAAATTAATAAAGGTTAAAATATAGTATGAAACATGGTATACATATATTTCTGGTGAAGTTGTGAAATGATACAATCTTTCTATAAGGTAGTTTTATTATTTATCAATTTTTACATAATATATAAAACTTTGACCAATCCATTTTACTTCTAATAATTCATCCTAAGGAAATAGTTGTGCATAGAAAAAAGTTATCAAGTTGTGCATTTCAGCATTTTTTACCATAGAGAAAAATTGGACATAATCTAAGTGTGTAGCAGGAGAGTCATTAGTCAAGAGTTTTGTAGGGTTTTGAGTTTCGAATTGGGATTTTCACAGTGTGACAAATCTGAGGCAAGTTGATGATCCATATGGCAGTAATTCATTCATTTCTGATGGCATCAGATTGGTGTAGACACGAGCGTATTCAAATTTTACAGATTTACTCAGTTGTGAAATGAAATATCACTGCTGGCCACATATGCTGTCCAGGATTATGGGAATTCAAATATTGGCCTGTAGGCCAGACATGTTTATTTCACTGAAGCACTTTGAAGATTGAATTGATGACTTTGACACATCCAATTGCTGTTTGATTAGGACTTTCATCCTTAAAATACGATGTACTCAGAGAAATTCTCACTGTCTTTTATATCCACGAAGATGTGCCAGTTAGGGAAGAAGCCAGTTGGCTGGATTTTCCCTTCCGTCACTTCCTTGCATCCACAGATCAATATCACACACGTCCATTACTCTGTGATTCTAGAGTACAAGGGTTGGTTGAGATCCTTTTCCAGTTTTTCTATTTTTTTTAATTTAAAATATATATGTATATACATATATATATATATATATATATATATATATATATATATATATTTTAAGTTCTACAGTGTTGTGTTGGTTTCTGCCATACAACAGTGCAGATCAGCCAGAATTATAAATACATCCCCTCCCTCCCTAGACTCCCCCACTCCCCCCGTCCCATCCCTCCAGGTCATCACAGAGCAGCAGACTGCGCTCTCCCTGTGCTACTCAGGAACCTCCCAGAAAGGGATGGTTCTAGCAGAGAAGAAAGGGCCCAGCCATCCATCTTATACCTGATCGTGTATAACTGATGCTACCCTCTTCATTCATCCCACTCTCTCCCTGCCGCACTGTGTCCACAAGTCCACTCTCCACATCTGCATCTGCATTCCTTCCCTGGGGCTGAATGTATTTTGTGTTTGATTCTTTTCAGAGTTTTGGTTTAGGAGTAAGAATCTGATTTCATTCCCTCCACCCTCCTTTACAGCCTTTCTTATTAGCAAGCCTCTACCTTTTTTTAAGTCCTTTTGTTTCTTATGTGTTGAAGAGTGAGGAAGAGAAGGCAGGGATATTGAAGCATCTTTATAGTTTGCAAATGCTTCTAGCTGTTAACCAAGAGCAAAGGCACTGCCATAGATGAGTCAAAAGCAGATTTCTATTTATGCGTGGCTTTTTATCTGAAATATGCATGTGGTTGGTTAATTCCAGGGGAATTTTCAGAACTTTTGTGATCGCATGCTAGAAGACCCTCTTCTTATTGAACTTTGTATGACACAGACCTATATATTATCCCTTTGTGATGGTTCTAACAGTTGCTGATTCTGCTTTTTTGTTTTTTCTGTTGAAATATACCCTTGATTCTTTTGATCCAATTATATAAGTGTCATTTTTGCCCTCTGCCTTCATTACCCTTTACTGAATCCAGACTGATTTGGTGAGAGTCATGGTCATTCTCATATCACCTCTCTTGTGGGAAATAATTATAAATTTTTCTCGGCGAGAACTATCCCTTTCTGGTGTTAGTGTTCCTTCATTTTTTATTTCCAAAGCATTCTCCTCATCATAAAAAGCATTCCATTAAGAGCCTTTCCCAAATCTGTTTCATTTTTCTTAATCATTTGCAATTAAAGCAGTTGAGAGACTGTTCAGAGTAATTGTGTCTTGTAATATTTTTTCTCTTGAATACAGTTCCCAAAAGACATTTTCTATGAAATAGCTTTGTGTTTAAATGCTTTGAAATTTGTACCTTAATTTTAGGATGAGTTAGAGTAGCCATTTTGGGGAGATAAACAGTTATCACGGTTGTCTTTTTCAGTTGGAAACTGAATGACCATTCACCTAGAGATGTTTCCCTGCTCCCTCCTGAAATTGCCCCAAAATATAGTAAAAAGACCCCTGTTCCCTGTAAAACCGCAAGGACAAAGAGAATAGGAGAGGATACAGAAACAGCAAAATCTTGAAACTTGTCTGATCTAAAGGTAGACCTCAGAGCACTGAAACCCAAGCCCACTGAGCAAGAAACCACAAAACACGTTCATTTGCCTGGAAGAACCCAAGAAAGCTCAAGAATGAAATTCACACAATCCTCTGAAAGCAGGAGAGGAGCAGGGGTTGAAAGCACAAGCATTGGTTGGAAGTCTGATCCAGATGCTGCTCGGGCTCCAGATCCTCTCCCCTCCCTGTGGTAGAAGGGCAGCTGTCCCTTCTACACCCTGGTGTGAAACTGAAAATAAGGACTGGAGGAGGATGGACCAGAAGACTCTGGACTAAGTCATACCAGGCACACCTAAGCGAGGGCACTGAAACGTAGGAGATGTGTCAGTTCAGTTCAGTCACTCAGTCGTGTCCAACTCTTTGTGACCCCATGAACCGCAGCACACCAGGCCTCCCTGTCCATCACCAACTGCCGGAGCTTACCCAGACCCATGTCCATTGAGTCAGTGATGCCATCCAACCATCTCATCCTCTGTCATCCCCTTCTCCTCCTGCCCCCAATCCCTCCCATCATCAGCGTCTTTTCAAATGAGTCAGCTCTTTGCTTCAGGTGGCCAAAGTACTGGAGTTTCAGCTTCAGCATCAGTCCTTCCAATGAACACCCAGGACTGATCTCCTTCAGGATGGACTGGTTGGATCTCCTTGCAGTCCAAGGGACTCTCAAGAGTCTTCTCCAACACCACAGTTCAAAAGCACCAATTCTTCGGTGCTCAGCTTTCTTCACAGTCCGGCTCTCACATCCATGCATGAGCACTGGAAGAACCATAGCCTTATGTGTCAGGCGGTTTTTAAAGATGGCTCCCGTAGTTCCCATGTCGCTGTATGTGTGTTGCTTTACAACATGACTTTGCTTCTCCTCTTCTCAAGAAGTGGAGTCTCTTTTTCTGCCCCTTGAGCCTGGGCTGACTTCGTGACTTGGTTTGACTAGAGGATTGTGGCAGAATTGATGTACAAGGAGTGTGGGTTTCAGGGAGTCTTGGCAGTTCCCTTCGTGCCCTGTTGGGGCTGTGAGACTATCATGTGAGGAAGCTGGGTACTTTCTCCGAGGAGGAGAGACCACATAAAGAGGCCCAGCCAACAGCAACCACAGTCGTGTCGGTGAAGCCATTTTGGACTATATGACTGTAGTCACGTGACTAGCTGCCTGTTTTTACCTAGAAACGCCCAGGTGAAAACAGAATAATTGTGTGGCTGGACCCAGTCCCACTTACCATCCTACATAGTTGTGAACAAGTTAGTAGTGGTTGTTTTAAGTCTCTTAAGTTTTGGAAATGGATAATGAGTACAAAGATTAAGTGAACATTTGTGAGCTGAAGTGTGAGACCCACAGCCCTCTTCCAATGTTCAGATCTTGGGTTTATCCCTTCCAAGCAGAACACTGGAAAAATTTCCTTAGAGGAATATTATAAACTTTGGTAGGTTAAATAGTAGCTTGAAAAGATATGTCCAAGTCCTAACTCCCTGTATCTGTAAATGTGACCTTATTTGAAAGTAGGGTCTTTGCAGATGTACTAAAGGGTGTTGAGGTGAAATTATCCTAAATTTCATGTGTACAATAAATCCAGTGATGAGTGTCCTTATAAGCAACAGAAAAGAAGACAGAGACACACACAGAGAAGAAGGTGGCTGTGCGAAGATGGAAGCAGAGACTGAAGTTATGAAGCCTCAAGCCAGGGTTTGCCAGCAGCACCAGAAGCAAGGGAGAGAAACAGAATGGATTCTCCCTCCGTGTCTCCAGCTCTAGGAAATAAACTCAAGGGCAAAAATCCCCCCTAAAGATATTTACATCAGAAATTTCCTAAGAGTCCCACCGGAGAACTCTACAGTGAAGCTCACTAGTCAGTAAGCTCTGCTCAAGAACACAGAGCTTTCAACCAATTTTTCCTTGCCTTAGTTTTAAGTAGGTTTTAAAATAGTCGATTTAAAAAATGAGCTTTAAATAACCAGGGCTTACCACACGTTTGAGGAAATCCTCTGCTATAAAGAAAGAGACAAAGGCAAACAAGTAACTCAAGAAACTTAGAGGAAGGAGACAATGCAGGGGAAGGAAACTTTAAAAACTGACATTAATACATCAGAGTAACTAAAAACGTTGCAGCCATTAAGAAAGAGCAAGATGCTATGAGAAAAGAAGACTCAGGAAGAGACAAGCAGGGAATGAAATTTGTTAGTTGTCTTAGATAAAGTTGAGAAAATTTCCCCAAAAGGAGAACAAACAGCAAAGAAATAGATAAATGAGAAGAAAATTATTAGATTAATCCTGAAGGTCTGCTATCTGAATGACAGGAGTTCCAGAAAAAGATGAGATAGAAGGGAGGATGTTTATCAAACAAGTAATAAAAAGATGATTAGCACCAAAAGATAGGGGTGTCTAAACTGCTAGCGTCCACTGAGTGCCTAATACAGTGAATATAGAAAGATCCACATAGAGATGGTGAAATTTTGCAATGCTAAGGTTAAAGTGAACCCCTAAAAGCTTGCATAAAGGGGGGAAAAATCCCTTACCAAGTTAACAAAAATAGGTCCTGTAGAAAGAATTGGAATCGGAATGGCTTCAGACTTCTCAACATCAATTCTGGAAGCCAAAAAAACATTAAGCAATGATTTCTGACCTAGAATTTTCTGTCTGGTTAATTTGTCAACCAAATGTGTGCATAGAATTAAAAAAAACAGATAACACACAAAAATATATACAAGAAATAAATAATTTATTTCTCAATTGCTCTTCGATAAGAATGACACAATGAAGTTAGGACAAAAAGCTGAGTGAAGTTCTAGAACTCAACCAGCCTGGAAGAAGGAGGACCTTTATAGAGGAGAAAATTAAACTCATGGAATACCTGTTGCCTTGATGTGGAAAATAATACTGAGATACCATTAAGTCACTGGGAAAAATTTGTGATAGGAACATTGCAAATTAAACAGATGGGAATTTCAGCAATTAAATCAGAAAAAAATTCTATAGGAGCAGAAGCGCAACCAGATTATACAACAGACTCAATGTTAACATTTGCATACTCTGGAGAATTATATTAACAGTTTAATAAAAATTAAGATATAACTCTACTAGGAGGATGGATAGAGGGAGAAAGTTTTACTAGCCCCAAAGAGCTGTCTTTTTTTCAAACAGTAAAATGATATAATGTTTAAAGTGTATGAAATAGGAAATAGCATCATATACATAATAATTAGGAAGATAAAGACTTATTCCATGAGAAATATCTAGAGATGTTGGCATTATTACCTCTGGATAATGGCTCTATATATAGAGGGGAAACTTTGCTTTTAGTCATAAACATCTTAGTTTTGACTGGCTTAAATATGAATATGTTACTTTGGTAAAAATAAAGGGAAGAGAGTTTAGCCATGTTGAAATTCTTTGCAAATTATGCTATGATTTTGTTTGGGGAATCATTCCGATCTGGAATCATCAAAGAAGTCAAGTGAATGGATTTGAAAGTTACAAAAATTTCAAAAGCTAAGTTAAAATCCAGGAATTTCAGCTATACTAAAAAAAAAAAAAATAAACTTTTGAAAGTATTTCAGTTTCTCAGTAGAAATAAAGAAAAACACCCAGACAATAGATATAACATAAAAGAAAAAGCTTTGGACTTTTTCAGAAATGAATTCAGGAAGTTGAAATTTGAACCTTTGTTCTGCCTTTTAATGATTGTATGATTGATTGTGATAGGTAACCATTCTTTGTGTCCATTTTCCTACTTACAAGATGAAGATAAAAATACTAAGTTTACAAGAACGATAAAGATTATGGATGTAAGAACTTTTAATAAACTGCACAACATTGATTACATTATGAACATGTTATCAAGTTTTCCTCAAGTTCTTTTTCACACCACTTGCCTTACATAGAATAAACAATCGTCGGTGTTAAGAGACAGTGAGGGGCTCAGATATTGATAGCAAGCAAGACTTTCAAGTCAACTCCGTGGGAAAGAGGGAGAAAATGTTCCTATTTTGTCTTATCAGTCATGTCAAATAGAACTCAAACAAGGGGGAAAAGGACACTAAAGAATATTAACGTATGTTGAACTTTCATTCATACAGTAAAATCCCAATATAACTTTCCAAGTGAGGTCTGAAAAACTCAATTGTGTTAAGTGCAGGAGTTTGCTCTTGGGAGGTTAATTAAATGAAAGCAAGGCTGGAGAGGGGATGGGAACTGATTTGCTTACATTTCCATTCTCATTGTTATGAGGTTTTACTGTATTTCAATGAGTTAATCCTTAATACTTGTATTTTCGATTAGCTCTCATTAATTTTTATATGGTGCTCAGAAAATTGTGGACTTTCTAGAATGCCTACTGATATTTTCACTAATTTAATGAATACTTTTCAAATACGATGATTTTCGTTAGCACAGTCTTTGTGTTTTGAGCTAGTAACGTGTTCTCATGGGCAATTAGCTCCATCCTAGGATGCCAGGATTTTTTTATTCTTGTTGTTTTTTGAATTTTGCTTTTAGATCTTACAGTCTCCTGGTAGACTATCTGAGGCTAGTGCAAGGCCCCGATGTCTCTGAACAAATGGTCTCATAAACCAAATAATTGCAATGTAAACTCAGTCTTCCAATGGAACATATAATTTTTTTAAATCAATTTCTTTCTATTTTGTGAGAAATTATTTATCTTTTAAACTGCATGTGATAAGTCTCTAGCTTATAGCAGATGAATCAATGAGCTAGTCACAAGCCAGACTGGCTCAGTCATGTTACTCACAGGTAGCATATCATGTATTTATGTATTTTGGGGTGATGTCTGCTAAGGAGGCCTCTACATGCAGTAAAGACTGTAAAATTTATACAAAGAATGCAGCTAGCCTTAGGGGAACAAAGCATTCTGTGCTCTTTCAAACATGCAAAAATGGTTGCACTGTAGAGCTTATTTTTCCCTGCAAAAAATTTAAATGATATTAAATAGATGGTTTGAATTAGAGTTCACTAGAACATAAGTATTGAACCTAAGAGGTAATGGGATTTTTGAGAATATCATAGAAATATAAAATACTGGCTCCCAACTTATCTTCTGTTATTCATTAGTATATTTAAATATTGTTGTTCAATTGTGGGACTGAATGAATTTTTGATAAAAATATCACATCCTTTGTTAGTATTAAAGAGATTATTCTCAGAGTTTGCTTTTCCTGCTGCTGCTGCTGCTAAGTCGCTTCAGTCGTGTCCGACTCTGTGACCCCATGGACTGCAGCCCACCAGGCTCCTCCGTCCATGGGATTTCCCAGGCAAGAGTACTGGAGTGGGCTGCCATTGGCTTCTCCTTGCTTTTCCTAGTAACACACTAAGCTTGTAATGTCTTTGCAGCAAAGTAAAAGGTGCTCAGTCATGTCTGACTCTTTGCAATCCCATGTACTATACAGTCCGTGGAATTCTCCAGATCAGAATACTGGAGTGGGTAGCCTTTCCCTTCTCAAGGGGACCTTCCTGACGCAGGAATCGAACCCAGGTCTCCCACATTGCAGGCGGATTCTTTACCAGCTGAGCCACAAGGGAAGCCCAAGAATACTGGAGTGGGTAGCCTATCCCTTCTCTAGGGGACCTTCCCGACCTAGGAATCGAACCGGGGTCTCCTGCATTGCAGGCAGATTCCTTACCAGCTGAGTTATCAGGGAGCAAACTTCAGACTAATTCAGTACTATTAGCATATACAGCTTTTTTGGGTACCATACATTTTTCTTAGAATTATTAATCTATTTAATCCTCACAGCTACCTTATAAGGTAGCCACAGAGAAGGGAAGTGACTTATGTAAGAACACACTGTTACATGTGTTCTTAAGTAAGGCAGTATATTTGCATATTAAGAGTACATGTTATATGTTAATATGAGGCAGTTGATTTGAATATAAGCATTCTCATTCCAGAGTTCTCACCTACCTTTTTATTTTCTTTTGCTAACCTTTATGTTCTTGAATCACTATGGCAGATTGCTCCCATGAATTGGTGGAAGGATCTGTAGATATATACACACAGTGGATTTACCTAGAACATTATGCTTTGGTAGGGAGTCATTTTCTTTTTACATACAATCTGTGATTAGCCAACTTCAGTGTTTGTATTGAAGGCGTTACTTTTGCTAGCTACTAACTTATAGTGAGTGGATTTCAGTCATGCATTTGCACTGATTATTGACCTGGTTTTATTAATCTTATTGCTTCATGGAGAACATTGGTCTAATAGCTGAAGAACTATTTTCACTGATTAAGTCTGAAAGATGTAGAGGAATACTGAGTTCATAGTCATTTTCCAAAGATTATGTAGTTATGACACAAGTAACCTCAAATACTGCTCATTTCACCATTTTGCATTGTATCAAGAATACTTTAAAAATCCATATGCCTTTTTAGCATGGAGGAAAATATCTCATGAAATTGCAGGTATTCTACTGTTGTTCTGTTTTGTTTAGATGACAAATGTGACAACAGACTATTGTATTGACATCATAAGGAAATTTGAAGTTTCTGAAGAAAATAAGGCGAAAAATGTCCTTGGCATAGAAGGTAAAATAATTAATATTCTTAATTTCTCATTTCTCCATTCAGTATTGTTAAGTTACCTTCTAGCAAAATTTTTAGCAAAAGAAATCAGGAGATATGAAATTACAGATGATTCAAACAAAATCCACAACACACACATAATTTCCTACAAATCAAACGTCATGATTTTGGTGTTTCTCTTACTTTTGCAATGACAACAGCATTTTCCACTCTGAGCAAGTCAGCTTGATGCCACTATGTATGATATATGCCAAGAAATATTTTGACTTTTCTTAAATACCTAATTTTTAGAAATAGTTTCAACCTAAGGAAGGAGAATTTTGTCTTAAAATAAATATGTTTCTTTTAAAATGTTGGCAACTAACTTGTTTTACTTAGTTGGTAGTGGTAGAGAGGTTGTAGGAACTGATAATTTTGTTAATAACTATCTCATTTTATAGTTGAAGAAAGTGAGGCTTATAGAAATTAAGTAATTTGCCCACAGTTCTATACTCAGAATCTAGCTCCTAGGTTTTTACATATGAATGAAATGGTATGTATATAGCTGCATGTATTTGTAAGTTCCATGTATTTAAAATATATAGGGAAATGAACTGTAGCCTGCTACCCAAAAGAGAACAGGTCCTAGGCAGAACAGATAATCTTAATTAAAAAAACCACCAGCACCCCCCACTGCCCACAAAAGCATCCGAAGCCATGGTTTATCTCACCAGTTTTGATTGTTGGCCGCCTGTTCCCCAAACAGGTTCAGTGTGGACAAGGGGGTTTTGATACTGTATGTTTACTTCTGGGGACAGAGACTAATTAAAATGAAGAGAAATGATTTAATGTTTATATAATTAAAAGCTATTTTAAAAACAATGAAAGAAGATAAACTAATTTGGACCTTTCTTTACCAATAAATGAATCACTTCCTTGGTGTAGGGCCTTAAGAGATGGAATTAAACATGTTTTCTAAGTTATGGCCATAACCATGAAGACGAGCATAAAGAAATTCTCCAGAGTTTCCCAGGATATCTACTGGTGGTTTTACCACAGGATTTTTGAAGACCTGAAATGATTTACCCTAGTGATCATTTAAGTACTTGTAGGACATTTACGTATTTCTTGATGTATTAATGAATGCCTCTCCTACCCAGACACTTATGTTTTTTAAAAACTGTAGAGAAACTGATAGGGTTTTCTACATAATCTTACAGCACTTTATCACTTTTATCAAATGTGCTAGCCATTAGCAGCATCTTCCCAAACCAGCTTCATAGTCAAATAATCATACCCTGATTTTAGGCTATGCCTAATTCCTGACCTTGACCTCCACTATGACACAGACAATACTGTTTTTCAAATCAGCTTAACAGCCTATCAGATTGCTGTTGATCAGTGTGTCACTTTGGATAAATATGGCTTTAACATTGCATCAGTCACCCAGTAGGTCACACTGCATACTCACAGCTGGAGCTCGGAAGTTACTGAATAGCTTTGCAATAAGCCCCTCACTCCCCTAATCAAGATTCTTAAGAAATCTGTTTTTCTTTAGGTTACATTTAAACTGCTACTCCCCAAAGTCATATTGCAGTTTTTGACACTACTTGACCTGGGCAATCCCCTATTGCCTCAGTATTCCCTGAAAAGGTTGTCCTGAAGGTAAATAAGATAAGCACTATGGACACACTTTGATCTCTTTTGTACTCAGGTTGGAGTCAGGTAAGTATATAGGCTTTATTTACTTATTTATTTTGAAGATTTTTTTTTTTTTTTGGATGTGGACCGTTTTTTAAGCCTTTGTTGAATTTGTTACAGTATTGTTTCCGTTTTATATTTTGGTTTTTTGGCCTCGAGGCAAGTGGGATCTTAATTCTCCAACCAGGGATTGAACCCACACCCTCTGCCCTGGAAGGCAGTCTTAACCACTGGACCACCAGGGAAGTCCCTGGCTTTGAAGCTATAACACTTCCCTTTCTCTTCCAAAGGCTTCACGAACTTCATGCGCAGTCCTGCTTGTGACATCTTTAACCCCCTGCATTATGAAGTGTACCAGGACATGGATCAGCCCCTGTGCAACTACTACATCGCGTCCTCCCACAACACATACCTGACCGGGGACCAGCTCCTGTCTCAGTCCAAAGCGGACATGTACGCGCGGGTGCTGCAGGAGGGCTGTCGCTGTGTAGAAGGTGCGTGCTTTGTCTGAGCGCCAGTGTGTGCCGATGAATGTGTCCTTTAGTCAATAAAGTCTAGTGGAAATGATGGAGACCTGAAAAATGCACGCACGCTAATGAAAACCATTTTTCCACTTATTATAAAGTCATTCTTCTTCTTTCTTTTTTTAAAGAGTGAGCAGGACCTTTGTGATCTTTCTTTCTTTTTAAAAAACAGTTATTTATTTGGACATGTGGGATCTTCCAGTTATAGCATGCAGGGTCCTTTTTTAGTTGTGGTGTGCAGAATCTAGTTCCCTGACCAGGGATTGAACCCAGGCCCCTTGCATTGGCAGTGCAGAGTCTTAGCACTGGACCACCAGGGAAAAGCTCCTCTGTAAAGTCATTCTTAGTTCATAACTCTCTCCCTCTTCAGTTCAGAAGGGAGAGAGAGATGTACTAGCAATTGGGAGGCATACCTTCAGGTGCTAAAAAATTGTGATGAACATGGACGCCATGTCCTAGGAAGTTTTTTGATTAAATAATGGTAAAAATAGTTTAGAATAGCTGTTTATTTTTAAGATACTTAATGACGTGTCAATAAGCCAACATTTATTAAATTTCTATGTGGTTCCTGGGGGTGAGGACACAGATGTGAGACCTAGTTTCTGTCTTTAAGTAGCTCACAGTCTAATAGAAGACGTGGACACTAAAAACAATAATATGGCGTGAGAATTCTACCAGTTGATGCATACATGGTAGAGAGGGGGTACAGAGAGTGAAGGGGTGAGGTAAAATGAGATAAGAAGTCAGTCTGGGAAAATAGATGAGTCTCCAAGAAGGGGTTTTGAGTGCTATGATAAGGAGCTTCAGGTTTAGCTTTCGGTAATAAGGGTCCTGTGAATTGTTTTAATACCTACAGTGATACGGTCACGCCTGCAGTTTAGAAAGATTGCTTGGACAGCAGTGTAGGAAGATAATTTTTTTTTAATGATATATGTCTGTAGAGGGGTAAGAGAGGTGAAACTGGGACAAGGAGAATGGTGGGAAAGCTATTGAAATGATTCAAAGGAAGGATTATAGAAGATTAGATTATGAAAACTTAGACTAAGTGAGAAAGAAAGAGGCTTGTATGGATAGTAAAGAAGTAAACTTGCCGGACCTGGCCAGAAAAGTGAATGAAGTAAGGCGTGCAGGGGAGAGCTGGAAGGAGTGATGGAGCCTGAGAGGAAGAGCGTGGATGAGTTCAGCTTTCTCTGGGTTGGGTTTATAGTAACTGTAACATTTACGTGGATATTCCTATCAGTCAGTTAAATAACAATGTGTGAACTCAATGGTAGGATCCAGACAAGATAAAGATTCCACAATTCTGAGTTTTCTATGTGATAGTATACGAGATCACTTTCAAAGACCATCATGGGTAAGTGTATGTGAAAATGTACAAGACACTTTAGGGGACTACAATCTCCCAAATATCTCCCTCCCCAAACCTGCAGCAACAAATTCCTCCTCTATGGTTCGGCCTGAACTTTTCACGGCTGCGATAGTCTACGACTGGATAGTGAAAGTCAAGCTGCTGTTTCTGGAAGGTTTTGTTGAGAAGAAGTGTATTTATCTGGGAGACTTGGTCAGCTTTGTACGTACTCAGCTTCCTGTTTGAAACTATGGTGGTCACCTTGGCTTTTAATGTACTGGGAAGGAACAGGGAATTCACCATGATTTCATCCCCTTTTGTGGGCTAGGTTCTGGTTAATTGCTTCCCATACATTCTCATTTAGTTCTTACAGCACTAAGGAAGATGGAGTGATCTCCTTAAGAAGAGGGGTAGGGTTGGTGACTCAAGGTCCCGTAGCTGGGAAGGTACGGTATTCCAAGGTACGGAAAGCTGGTATTTCAACCCAAGCTGTCTGACTGCGCCACTTTGCTTCTCCAGGAAGCCTGTGTGGTCTTTGGAGGAACAAGCATTGAATGACATGACCAGCCCAACGTGAGGTCAAATGCGAGCCATCTGGTCACATAAGGAAGGCCAGAAAACATAATGCAAAGCACAGAGGGAAGGTTGGCATTAATTTAATAGGAGGCATTTGCTTGGCATCTAAATATCTACATGTTCTTAAAGACTTCAGAACTTGATAACCTGATCTTTCATGCTCTCCTGACAATTTGTCAGCCCTATAATTTGAAGATCTTAGCTTACACTTCAATCTTGGGTCCGGAGGCACCAATCTATAGACACCCAGCAGTGCTTTATCTACCTTGGTTCTGGGTGAAGTTGTTTTTATTGTTAAGCAGCTGCAGCTAGGATTTAAGGAACCTGATTTATTGACTGTAGCAGGTGGTGGATTAAAAACTGCAGGCCCACAGATAATTTTCTGAAGCAGCCCTTGGCATGTATAGCACTTAGAGATGGAGAGTAATGCTTCTGGACAGTTTCTTCATGGTACTGTGACCTGAAGAATCTCTCCACTTTCAAGCTTCTGTGTTGTTAATATTGTGTTTTCCATCTCTATTAGTTCACTTGCAGCAATATCCTTGGTCAGGGTGTATATAGTGTCTTGAGGAACACTAATCAGTGTTGTTTTTGATGAAGTGGGTTTGTCAACAAATCACATAGACTACATTTTTTTTTTTTTTTTTCTTTTTTACATGGCCTTTCATTTCCCTTGGTTTTCAGCCCTAGTTGCTTAATAAATATGGATGTTCTGTCCAGGGGATTTTCACTCTCATTATGGAACTGATGTTGCATTGCCATTATAATCGGTTTACAGCTTTCCCTGTTATCTCTGGGAGCGCTATCAGGGTGGAACATTTCTAAATTCCACTGTGAAAAGCTGTCATGTTAACCTCTCAGCTGGCCCTCAGGTCTGACCAACTCTTTGTCAGGGTGCTTTCGGGGGCCTCTATTGTGTGGTCTGATTGAAAAAATGGGCCTGGCTATTTCGTGGCTAGGAAATCGGTTAGAGGATTTCTACTTTGCCAACATTCTCGTCACAGCACTAGCTCTTACAAGAGGTCTTCATGGCCATTTGAACTCAGCTATGGATGCTAGTCGTTCACATGCCTGCAACCATTTGGGAGTGCTGTTTTCCTCATTTAACAGACACGTGATAAAATAGACCTAAAAAGTGAATGTTAGGAGACCATCCTCAACTATGCAAATTCTCCTTATTGTAAATGTTTGCAAGAGAACACCACATGACTAATGTGGTTACTTATGAAGAGATATTTTTATGGGTATATGATAATCAAGTTAGTGAGGCATTGCCTACTACTTTGCATTCTTTTTCAAAAGATAGTAACTCATTTATGAGGAACCCTGCTATGCGCCTTTTCTTCTAAGATGGGATATAAATTGGGGTATATTGTTAAGTTACATACTTTTGAAACATCTGCTTATTTTTTTTCATGTCTGTATTCAAAGACAAAGAATATAAAATACATGTCAAAAGATGGATGGAGCTTCTCTTCTGAGAAGATACCTTCATATATTTGACTTCATTCAGGCCCAAAGACTTCACTGGTGGCTTAGTGGTAAAGAATCCACCTGCCCACACAGGAGACGTGGGTTCCATCCCTGCCTTGGGAAGATCCCCTGAGATGGAAATGGCAACCCACTCCAATATTCTTGCCTGGGAAATCCCATGAACAGAGGAGCCTGGAGGGCTACAGACCATGGGCTGGCAAAGAGTTGGACACGACTGAGTGACTAATGCTTTCACTTTCAGGTTCTTGCTGGTATTTGAATTTGTGACCCCCTGTTATAAGAAAGGGCAATGACATGAGAGCTGGCAAGGTTATCTATGGGGGATCCTTGTTTAGGATCCAAATCCTTAATTAGGGATTTGACCCTTGATTGGGACTGAAATGAGCAAAGTGGAGGAGGACATGTCAGTTGACCTTAAATGAAAGAAGCAAAGACATGGAAGTAGGATTGTATGTGAGGAAGCTTGCCTAACTGGAAGAAGTCTGGTAGCTTGGTTGTTAGGAGAAAAAAAGTTTTGACTTGTCAAACAGGAGCTAGGATATTAATTAACTAGTTTTTTAAGGAGTTAAGCCTAAAATCCTAGTGCCTTAAAACAAGTGAAGTTAATTTTTTATGTGAAGTCCAAAGTAGCTGTTCCTAAATTGGGGAGTCTTTCAGGCAGTGATTTAGGGGTGCAGGCCCTTTCCCTCAGCATCTGTGCCATCTTCAGCACAACTTCCAAATCACAGCAGAAGAGGGAGCATGAATGACTGTGTAAGGCAGGTTTTCATGGACCAGACATGGAGGAGGTGCTCATCACTTCTACCCACAGTTCAGTAGCATGTCCTACTGCAAGGGAAGCTGGGAATTGTAGTCCAGCTCTGAACCAGGGCCAGAGGGAAGACAGGCTTAGCTGAATGGCAAGTCTCTAGCACCAGAGTTGGGAGAGACCTTGGGGTTAAGCAGGCAGCAGCTTCCATAGCCTATTTATGAATAAATTTGACATAATATACTAAGTACATAATATGTACTGGATGCTATATTATGCACTGAATAGGCTTCAAAGCAAAGTAGTGACATGGAGAAGGCAGTGTTTGGAGAAATTAGTCTGTAGTGGAATGTAAAACAAGGGAGGACAAACTCGGAGTCGGGGAGGGCGGTGAGGAAGCTTTTGTGTTTCTTCAGCTGGGGGCCAGTGAGTTTGTCCATACATATAACACTGTCAATAGTGTCAATAACAATAATGATTACTATGTGCCATGCAGGATTATAATCAACTTCACAGGTACTTGTTTATAAATCACGCAAACTTATGATTCAAGTCTTGTTCTTAGTTTTCCTTTTATGGATGGAGAAACAATACTTTACATTATTAAATCATTTGTCTGTGTTCATATAAATCTTAGCAGGGCCTGAAGATTTGAACTTCAGAAGTCAATGCTATTTTAGAGCTACTGTAGAATTAATAAAATGGAAATAAATATAATGAAATGAGTTTAATAATGAGTTTAAGTGAACAATAATGAAAAGCCCTGGTTTTGATTTGAGAGGGTCATTGATAATTCATAAAAGAACAGAAAAATGAATAAGAAGAAGTAAAATTAGAGAAATAATCTGTTAAGAAATATTGCTATCCTCAAGCACAGTCAGTTGGATTTAGATCAATTTCTTTTTTTTCTTTGAAAAACTTATTTTATACTAGAGTATAGCTGATTAACAGTGTTATGATAGTTGCAGGTGAACAACGAAGGGATCCAGCTGTACATAACCCGTGTATCCATTCTTCCCTAAACTCCCCTCCCACCCAGGCTGCCCATAGTGTTGACTAGAGTGCCCTGTGCTATACAGTAGGTCCTTATTGATTATCCATTTTAAATATAACTGTGTGTATATGTCCATCCCAAACTCCCTAGCCATCCCTTCTCCCCATCCTCCTCCCCCCTACCCCAGCAACCATAAGTTCATTCTCTGAGTCTCTTGGATTTAGATCAGTTTCTAATGAGAGTTCTTGGTAAATGCTAAGCTGATTGTATGACCTCCTTGTTAACTATAAGCATTCATAGTAAATCATTTATAATCTTTAATTCCTTATCCTGATAAATATGCCAGAACACTCATTTTGGTCTGACATCTCTATCATGATCATCATAGTGTATAATCTCAAACAGTAAACTTAATGCTTGTCCGATATGTCCAGAAATATCAGGAAACACCAGAAACTTTGAGTCGTTGATGTGATGTTCTTTTTCTGGCAGTTGACTGTTGGGATGGCCCAGATGGAGAGCCCGTGGTACACCACGGTTACACGCTCACTTCGAAGATCCTCTTCAGAGATGTTGTGGAGACCATCAACAAGCATGCCTTTGTGAAGAATGAGTAAGTCTAGCACTGCGGGGAGTCGGGCTCAGCTGGCACACGGGACGCTGCCTGCTGTAACTTGGCCACCAAACCACGTGCTTCCTTGGAGGCTACCTCTCCCTTTCTCCTGCCCCAGTTCTCTCCCTCCTTCCCAACGGAACACTGTGAACAAATAACATGGGCCCTGCAACCATGCTTTCTTGTGCTCTCTTCATTTCTTACCCCATTCTCTCTCAAGATGCTGCCTCCTTGAAGCATATTCTTTCAAAGAGTGACCTCAAAGTTTCTAAACCCAGGTTGTACAGTGTCCATAAAGTTTAGAAACACAGATTACTGTACATAATAAATAGCTTATCAGTATTATCCAGTTCTGTTCAGTTACTCAGTTGTGTCCGACTCTTTGCGACCCCATGAACCACAGCACGCCAGGCCTCCCTGTCCATCACCAACTCCCGGAGTCTACCCAAACCCATGTCCATTGAGTCGGTGATGCTATCCAACCATCTCATCCTCTGTCGTCCCCTTCTCCTCCTGCCCTCAATCTTTCCCAGCATCAGGATCTTTTCCAACGAGTCAGCTCTTCACATGAGGTGGCCAAAGTATTGGAGTTTCAGCTTCAACATCAGTCCTTCCAATGAACACCCAGGACTGATTTCCTTTAGGATGGACTGGTCGGATCTCCTTGCAGTCCAAGGGACTCTCAAGAGTCTTCCCCAACACCACAGTTCAAAAGCATCAATTCTTCGGCACTCAGCTTTCTTTATAGTCCAACTCTCACATCTGTACAGCAGTGTTGTATGGCAATACAATAAAATAATAATGTCTTGGTTTCCAGACTTGTTGGATGTCCTGTATATACTGCAGTGTCTGGAATCTTTATGTCACTTGACCTCTCCTTGGCATTGGATGACAGTGAACATTTTCTCCTTAATACTTGCTTTTGGGGGTGTCTTCTGTTAAAACACTCTCTCCTCTATTGCTGCTATTGCTTCTCACTCCCTTTCTTCAGCCTATGGTCTTCTAGTCCATTTTCTCACTCCTTTAATAGTCACTATTTCTGGGACTTCTCTGATGGTCCAGTGGTTAAGACTCTGCACTTCCAATGCAGAGGATGCAGGTTGGATCCCTGGTTGGGGAACTAAGATCCCACATGCCAAGTTGTGTAGTCACAAAACAAAGAAAAAAGTCGTTATTTCCCAGCGTGTCTTTGGTCTACTTCTTGGTTATTTGCCAATTATATATCGAGAATGTTCTCCCTAGGTTTCAGAGATATATTGAAAAATTCTTAGTACAGATTCATCTGAGTAGCTCATAGGTACCTGAAAACCAACAAATTTCATTGTTTATTCAGACATTTACTTCGCTATTTAATGGTGCCTACTCCAAGCCAGGCATCCTGTAATAGGTATAGGGAGCCACAACACAGAACAAGGCTAAAACTCCTGCCGGCACGGGGTCTCCATCCCAAACTGAACTCAGCCTCTCATTCTGCCAGGCTTCCTCTTGCTCTAGTTCGGAAGGTAGCACTGCTTACCACTGGTTTTATAGAAACTGGGACTTACTCTTGATTCAGCCAGTCTTGTCAGTTCTACTTGCCAAATTATCTTTTGACTCCATCGCCTTCTCTTCATTTCCACTTCTCTTTGGTTCATCCTCCACACGGGAGTCGTACCTTTCTTTCTGAAAATATAAGCGGATGGTGTAATTCTTCTTCAAGTCCTTCAAAGGCTCCCTGTCGTACATGATCACGCCTTCCATGCCAGCCTCTTCTTACTCTTCCATGTCACCTTCTACCATTGCTCCACAGGGACTTTGACTTCTGCCATCACGGACAGTTTCCGGAGTCCATAGGGATCCCATTGCTTGCACAGCCTCCCCCCACACCAACCCCCTTGCCTGTGCCCTTCTCTCTATCTGAAATAGTCATCCCCATTATTCTACTACCCTAATTCTTGCTCATCCCAGCAGACTGCTTAGGCATTGTCCCTTTGGCAAACTTCCCCATACCACAGTTTATTTAAATGCTCCTTTTCTCTGTCCTTAGCTCTCTGAGCATATTTCTGTCATATCATACAGCACTTTCTTGCAATTGTTGGTGACTTGCCTCATTTTATGTCTTTAGGATCATGAGCTCATTGAAAATATGTGGCTATGTCTTATTCTTTAAAAAAAAAACAACAAAACTCTTTTTTGTGGGGAAAGGGAGCGCTGTTTGTGACTTGTGGGATCTCAGTTCCCTGACCAGGGAGTGAACGAGAAAGGAGGGAACCTGGGCCACCGCAGTGAAAGCCTGGAATCCTAACCACTAGGCAACCAGGAAACTCCCCCCTTATTCGTTCTGTGCCTGCCATATACCAGACATTCAATAAATGACTTATGCATTAAAAAGAGGCAAATTAAAATTAACAGCTGCATAAGATTAATTTTATAGACCTTAGTGGCCTTTAAAACATCTAATGTTTGGTCTTCTCATTAATTAAATATGAAGTTAAAATGTTGTTCTAATAAGAGACACTTGCTGCATAGCAGGCTTGGTTTCTGGTGTCTTCCACATGGAAGAATCTCGAGGACTAAATTGTGATGGATCATTTTACCCTGATTGCTCCTCATCTTAGCCAGGTTGCTGAAGGATTTACCCCCGAAGTAGAGCCTTGAGAAGACCTGCTATCTAATTACTCTGGTGACTTGACAGTGCTAACTTCAAGTTTGGGGATCCTTAGGAGAAAAGCACTTCAAATGAAAATAGTCAATAAGCATGTTTAACACCTTTTTTCTTAAGTTTTAGTTGCATCTTTATACCAAGGTTTCTCAAGCCTTGGCACTACTGACATTTTGGGTCAGATTATTCTTTGTTACAGGGAACTGTCTCATGCATTGTAGGACAATGAGTACATTGGTGACTATACTCGCTAAACACCAGTAGCAGTCCCCCCTCACAACATTGTGACCACCAAAAATGTCTTCAGATATTGACAAATGTCCCTTTGGGAGGGGTGCCACACAGCCACCCCTGCCCCTATTGAGAAGCAGTGCTTTATACACCAAGAATCACTAGACACTAACAGACACAGACTTTTTGTAAACAGATTGATAATTTTAAAATTCATTGCTAGAATTCCCTGATGTGATTGCATAGACAACTCAGGGTTGCTAGTTTGTTGTTTTTCTCTCTTTCTAACACACTGGGTGAGACCCATGTGAGGACACAAGAGTAAACAAATTATAGTCAAGTAACCAAACCAACCTCAGTCACAAAGGTTCATCTCTTATGTTACCTCTGGCATGAGATTTACTAATGAGGATAGAATGTAATTTCAGAAGGTCATAGCCTGTATTGTGGAGCTTGTGCTTGTTATATAAGCCCAGAAATAAAACCTTTTATCCACATAGACATATTAGGCAATTTAAATATTGGTTTGTATGTTATGAAAAAAATCTATTGCCTATTACTTCAGAAGATATGTGATGGAAAACTAGGGGAAAAAATAAGCCTGAATTTGTTTTTCCAAGGAAAAAACAAAGTCAAAAGAGGAGTAAGGTCATGTAATCATTCCTGGTTCCTCAGGCTCTCTGTGATAATCATTTCATTAGGGTCTCACATCTCTGCACATAAACCCGAGTGCTAAAGGAGAATGCCTGCCTTTTTTTCCCTTTCTAAAAGTGAAGACTAATATATAATTCTGTACAAATAACTTTGAAATGCCTGATATAGGACACTATAAAACACAAATTCCATTATGTTATTTTATCCTCAATAGTAATTTTCAAGCTGTGTATTGAATATATATTTTTAGAGTAAATATATTGCATATAATGATAGTGGTCTCCTAGATGTTTCTAGAATTTGAATGAATAAGACAAAATTACATTATGAGTTTTCTTTCTTTATGTTTCTTATCTCTCAAAATTTTCTCTTTCATTTTTTCTTGTAAAGGAGACATAATATATGTACTGTGTGTGTGCATATATATGTGTGAGGGAGAAAGATGCAAAATATTAGACTAAGGCACCCCATGTGGATTGGTATTGAGTTCACCCATTATGCCTGGTAAGGTATATTTGGCCAGAGGAGTTTTTTTTAAAAAATGTGTCTCTCATTGTTTTCATTTTAGAAGCATTTTAATCATCACCTCTTTCACAAATGCTGTCACCAGGCTTGTAAGAACATAATGAACACGGAATGATTTTCAAACGTCCCTGTGAGTTGCTGTGGTCGATGCCTTTACAATGTGCTGCTATTTTCTCAGGTTTCCAGTCATCCTGTCCATTGAGAATCACTGCAGTGTCCAGCAGCAAAGGAAAATTGCTCAGTACCTGAAAGGAATATTCCAAGACAAACTCGACCTGTCATCGATAGACACGGGAGAGACCAAGCAGCTTCCAAGCCCTCAAAGTTTGAAAGGCAAAATCCTAGTGAAGGTAAGTACCTCAGAAATGCAACAAAAAGCACTCATGATCTACTAAGCCCTTCCTCTCTCAAAGATTAAAAATGGGTTTATCAAGAGAATAATAGAGTCAATAATACAGTCAAGGGTGAAGGGTTGTCTAGACTTGTCCATGCACCTTGTTCCAGTTTATTTATAGTCATGCCTTTAGAAAAAGCTTATTACTGACTGAACATGTATTTTGGGGTTTGTTTTTATGAAGCAAGAACATCAATACTGTGAGCCAAATGTTGAATGTTTTCGTCAGTGGTGGGTCACGCTGGAGAGAAGCCCGTGTGCGGGAGACAAGCGTACCATGAGAGGAGAGGCTCCTACTGTCCGTATCCAGAAGCATTTCTTTCAGATTCTTCTCTCCCATTTCAAGCTCCAATAACTGTCTGTCAAAAAAAGTCTTCATGGTTGATCAGCCCGGGTTATGTAAGTGAGAAGAGCTGGCTTCAAAGTGCAGCACAGACATAACGCCCCATAGGATTCATGTGTGCGGAGGAGCAGTAGGCGAATAGCATGACACTTCATGAACAGATCTTCTCAGAGAGGAAACCTGCTTCCTGAAATGAATATTATTAATACAAGGAATAGCCGGGAAGACAGCTTCTTGAGATTTCAGATTGCTGATGTGATTCACTTAATCCCAGTTAATTTTGTGTATTTGGACTAAAAACATTTTGGATAGTTGTATTGTTTTGAAACCGAAAACCTAAGGAAGAGCAGTAGAATATTAATATTTAAATGGAGTTATATTTTACTTTAAGAGGTGTGTACAGAAACCAAATAGCACAGTGGAGGCCTAGGTAAGTCAGACTGTAATTTCATAGCAAGATTTGAACTGTGGTGTTAGGAGAGGACAGCAAATGGAAAATTTTTATTCATCTTTGAAATTGGTCAAAACCTGTTTTTCTATTGGTTAAATGAGAATTATAGGCTGAATCCATCAAAGAGATGTCGTTGGGCATTTGTATGTGCGAAAGCATTTTGAATAAAAGCTCCAATTATATAATGCAAGAAATAATGTTAAGGTCAGTGTTCCTGAAATCTTGCTAAAGTAAACTCTTGTGGTGAAAACTGGGCTAGAAAGTTGGGTTAGAAAGCTCAGTGTCACCTTTGTAACCTTGTAAATATTTTCATGTCTTTAGCCAAGCAGTCAGAAGAATTAATACCGAATGAGTCCATTTGGACAGTGGAACCTAAGGAATATTTGATATAAACCCATTGAGTTCCCTTCTGCATAACTGGGCTTTGGGCACCAAATGTTCGAGGGCTGATGGGCACCAGGATGAATCAAAACCAAAAGACCCGAGACACTTATTGGAAGGAGTGGCAGTGATGTGGGCTGTGGGTATTTCAAAACAGCTGTGGTCAATTTGCTGGTAGTAACCTCCTCCAAACTTTAAGGAGATTTCCGAGATCTGTTGGGGCAGAAAGCTCCCATTTAAAGCAACAACAAGGGAACTGATTTTCCTAAGTTCCTTTAGCATCTGAGCAATCTTTAGCATTGCTTAGATGCTAAGATCCTTTAGCATCTCTGATCCCAAAGGCAGTATTTGAATGACTACTTACTTCTTTGGAGATGGGCAAGTTGTTCATTATTATAATTATACACACATGCCTTCCCATATATTTAATATATATCAATATTCTTGCCTGGAGAATCCCTTGGACAGAGAAGCCAGGCAGGCTACAGTCCATAAGATTGCACAGAGTTGGACATGGCTGAAGTGACTTAGCATGCATGCATGCACAATACACACACATGCACACATAAACACACACATATATGTGCACACACATACACACAGATATACACAGTAATCTCTCAGTATCCATAGGGGGTTGTTTCCCCATCTGTGATGCTCAAGTCCCTTATGAATGGTCGAGTAGAGTTGGACCTTTGCATCTGTGGATTCAATCGACCCTTGGATATGGAGGGCCAGAGGTGTGTGTGTGTGTGTGTGTGTGTGTGTATCTCCTGAAAAGTAAATGAAAGTTTGCTTTTGAACAAAAATAATAACAAACTTAATAATTTTTCCACAGGCTTACAGCTGAAAGAAGCCTTATCTAGCCCAAGCATTTTATTTTATTTTATTTATTTATTATTTTTTTTTTTTTAATTTTTTTATTAGTTGGAGGCTAATTACTTCACAACATTTCAGTGGGTTTTGTCATACATTGATATGAATCAGCCATGGATTTACACGTCTTCCCCATCCCAATCCCCGCTCCCACCTCCCTCTCCACCCGATTCCTCTCGAAACATCCCACCCTCGCCTTCTCCCAGAGAGTTCAAAAGTCTGTTCTGTATTTCTGTGTCTCTTTTTCTGTTTTGCATATAGGGTTATCGTTACCATCTTTCTAAATTCCATATATATGTGTTAGTATGCTGTAATGTTCTTTATCTTTCTGGCTTACTTCACTCTGTATAATGGGCTCCAGCTTCATCCATCTCATTAGGACTGGTTCAAATGAATTCTTTTTAATGGCTGAGTAATATTCCATGGTGTATATGTACCACAGCTTCCTTATCCATTCATCTGCTGATGGGCATCTAGGTTGCTTCCATATCCTGGCTATTATAAACAGTGCTGCGATGAACATTGGGGTGCACGTGTCTCTTTCAGATCTGGTTTCCTCAGTGTGTATGCCCAGAAGTGGGATTGCTGGGTCATATGGCAGTTCTATTTCCAGTTTTTTAAGAAATCTCCACACTGTTTTCCATAGCGGCTGTACTAGTTTGCATTCCCACCAACAGTGTAAGAGGGTTCCCTTTTCTCCACACCCTCTCCAGCATTTATTGCTTATAGACTTTTGGATAGCAGCCATCCTGACTGGCGTGTAATGGTACCTCATTGTGGTTTTGATTTGCATTTCTCTAGTAATGAGTGATGTTGAGCATCTTTTCATGTGTTTGTTAGCCATCTGTATGTCTTCTTTGGAGAAATGTCTGTTTAGTTCTTTGGCCCATTTTTTGATTGGGTCATTTATTTTTCTGGAATTGAGCTTCAAGAGTTGCTTGTATATTTTTGAGATTAATCCTTTGTCTGTTTCTTCATTTGCTATTATTTTCTCCCAATCTGAGGGCTGTCTTTTCACCTTATAGTTTCCTTTGTAGTGCAAAAGCTTTTAAGTTTCATTAGGTCCCATTTGTTTAGTTTTGCTTTTATTTCCAATATTCTGGGAGGTGGGTCATAGAGGATCTTGCTGTGATTTATGTCGGAGAGTGTTTTGCCTATGTTCTCCTCTAGGAGTTTTATAGTTTCTGGTCTTACATTTAGATCTTTAATCCATTTTGAGTTTATTTTTGTGTATGGTGTTAGAAAGTGTTCTAGTTTCATTCTTTTACAAGTGGTTGACCAGTTTTCCCAGCACCACTTGTTAAAGAGGTTGTCTTTTTTCCATTGTATATCCTTGCCTCCTTTGTCAAAGATAAGGTGTCCATAGGTTCGTGGATTTATCTCTGGGCTTTCTATTCTGTTCCATTGATCTATATTTCTGTCTTTGTGCCAGTACCATACTGTCTTGATGACTGTGGCTTTGTAGTAGAGTCTGAAGTCAGGCAGGTTGATTCCTCCAGCTCCATTCTTCTTTCTCAAGATTACTTTTAGCCCAAGCATTTTAATTCTGTAGAGATATCACAGAGTTGTTAACCACTCTCCTAGGGCCATGCTGCTAGAAGCTAAGAGGTGGCTATGGTTCCAGTTTCTAGAAATATTTCTATGTACCATGGAGGAATCAATCTAATTCTTGAGTGTAACTCCTGAATGAAATAGTATGTAGATCAGAGGTGGACTTTTGGGTCATTCTTTGTTTACAATGGACCACTGTTAAGTTCATAAAATTCTACCTTGCATGTGTGGTTAATTGCTCAATCGTGTCCAACTCTTTACGACCCTTTGGACTGTAGCCCACCAAGCTCCTCTGTCTGTGGGATTATCCCAGCAAGAATACCTTATTCTATAATTTTCCTTATGAGTAACTCTGTTCATAAGAGGCATTAAGAGATAATGTTCTGTTCTGTTGCTTTTCTTCCTATCTGCCTGGAAAATGTATCTTTCAAGGACCAGGAACATTAGAAAAGCTGGCAGAAAATATGGCCCTCCTGTCTTTTAATGAGATAATAAAAGGAATGAAAATGAGGATGCCTTGTGAATACTCTGAGATGGCAACTTTCCTTACCCTGTACCTAATGCCACATTTAAGTGAAAGGGCTTTGAAGTGTGAGTGCTGCTGCCAGGCCTGCCCATCACTACTGCTCATGGTGGTTACATTTTCCTTTCTTTCTTGTGGTGTCAAAACCATGTGCAACACTCCAGAATTGCTGTTGCTTATTTGGTATCACCTCACACCAGTCAGAATGCCCATCAACAGACAAATAGATAAAGAAGTTGTGGTACATATATACAATGGAGTATTGCTCAGCCATAAAAAGAAACAAATCTGAATTAGTTCTAGTGAGGTGGGTGAATCTAGAGTCTGTTATCCAGAGTGAAGTTAAGTCAGAAAAACAAATATTGTATATTGACACATATATGGAATCTAGAAAAAGGATACTGATGAACCTATTTGCAGGGCTGGAATAGAGACACGGACATAGAGAACATACTTGTGGACACAGTCAGGGAAGTAGGGGGGTGAATTGAGAGAGTAGCATTGAACATCTACACCATATTTAAAATGGATAGCTAGTTATACAAACCATATGTATAACGCAGAGACGTATGCATAGCCCTGTGGTCTGTGACGCCCTAGAAGGGTGGGACGGGCTGGGGGAGGGAGGGAGGTCCATGAGGAAGGGGGCATATGTATACTTACGACTGATTTACTTTGTGGTGTGGCAGAAAACAACATAACATTGTGAAGCAATTATCCTCCAATTAAAAGCAGTTGAAAAAACGTTGACTAAGATGGTATCTCAAAAGAGGGAATTGCTGTCACTATGTTTTAAATGTCTTCTGTACAGCTCCAGCTTGGTGTTTGTCATTGTGCTCAAAACAAAGTTGACTGAATAAATTAACTGGTGGTGAATAAATGAAGGAGGTTCGTATATCCCTGAATATGTCTGGTCACCACCTAATTGAGCACCTTATTTCTGGTACTGCTATACGTGTTATCTTAGCTATGCTACAATGCTCTCTAAAATGAAGAGAACTCATTTTATAGGGGCCTTATCAATAAGACTTAAAGTAATATATAGACATCAATACCTTAATTCCAAGCTACCTTGTTATTAGAGATATACAGGAAGACGTGAAAACAATATTTTGCTATTCTAAATTAGAATCATAGTAAAAATGTATATATATACCCATATTTCTATACCTACGTTGTATATACTATGGGAAAGAATGTAGTTTTCATTTCGCAAACAAGAATTATATTACAGTGGTATGAAGGCAAATTAAATACCAACCTTTTAAACCTATAAACATCCTTTTGTAATTTGAAGAAAATATTTAGGTATTCAAACCCTGAGTTTGGATTCTTAATATAGATTTTTTTTCATTACACAAATGATTTAACCAGCTTTGAATTTTTCACTATGCCAAGCACCCAAGGCCAAGTTCTTGGGTATCAGGGAAGGTACTGGAAGACTGGGAGGGAGGTGTTCTCTGAAAATCTGACTATGCTGTTGGCCCTGCAGAGGTAGGAGGGTGGATTAGGGAAAGATCCAGAGTGCCGAAGGTGGGCCCAGTCATGGTGTGAAAAGCAGAAATACTAGAAGTCCCTGGAACCTGAGTTTTGAAAAGACAGCCTGGTTAGTTGTCTGCGAAGATATTTAGAAATGTATTATTAATTTTGACTGCCAAGTATTTGCACATCCTTCTATGTTTAAAGAATTTCCCCCATTTTTATGTGTTTAGGAATCCCCTCATAGAACTAAAGTTATTAGACATTTTGCTTTTGCTGTCTTCCATTCATTAGAAGGAGCCCTAGGTCCAGCCCACAATCAAGGAGAAGGAATTCTAGAAGGGCATGAAAACCAAGAGGTAGGAATCATTGGGGGTATTTTAGACGTTGCCTACCACTGTGACCTTGGCCACTTCTCCACAGAGCCTGATTCTGTCTCCTCAAACCCCCAAGATTTGGGGAGGGATTCAGTTTCCTATTAATTTTCCTTTCTGCTTGCAAGTATGGTGCTTTACTGATACAGATGGTTAGCTGCCCTAGAAGCTCTTATCAGGCCGTTGGGCCATGCCTTCTGGTTATTTACTTTTTCTTTTTCTGAATATGAATTTGGAAATGTAGAAAAGGAGAAAATAACTATTGCCCATAGTGCTGTTACCCAGAGATTTGTACTCTTAATAATGGACCATACTTCTTGCCAGAGTTTTTCCTTGAGTTTTTATACATCACTGAGATCATAATGAGCATGTAATTCTATAACTTGGGTTTTCTACCCTTTTGCCATAGGAATTCCCCCTCGTTTTCCAAAAGTCCCTGATTTCTGAAGTATGTCAGTGATTGGTTGTGAGGGGTGTGCACCAGCTGGGCAGGCATATTATTGCACTTACTTATAAAAACTAGCCTGCTCTGTGCAGAGGGGATTGCCAGCAGGAGGGAAGGGCACTTTGAACCTGCTCAGGAGAACAGACTGCTCTCAGGACATGGGGTGGGGTGATGCCTATTATGGCAAGTCATATATTCTCAAACAGAAGCCTGGTCTGACTTTCATTTGTTAATATAGTACCCCTAATTGTTGTTTTTCCGTTGCTGTCATGTCCAACTCTTTGTGACCCCCATGGACTGCAGCACCCCAGGCTTCCCTGTCCTTCACTGTCTCCTGGGGTTTGCGCAAACTCATGTCCATTGAGTCGGCGATGCCATCCAACCATCCCATCCTCTGTCGTGCCTTTCTCCTCCTGCCCTCAATCTTTCCCAGCTTCAGGGTCTTCTCCAGTGAGTCAGGTGGCCACAGTATTGGAACTTCAGCGTCAGTCCTTCCAGTGAATATTCAGGGTTGATCTCCTTTAGACTGGTTTGACCTCCTTGCAGTCCAAGGGACTCTCAAGAGTCTTCTCCAGCACCACAGTTCAAAAGCATCAATTCTTTGGCATACTTCTTTGGAAGTAATAAAAATGCCTTTTCTTTAAAGCCTCTTCCCCCTTTGTTTTGTCCCTAATTCAAGCAATCTGCCTTCAAGTCAGTCTGAAGTAAGGAATAACACATTTTATTTTCATTTTTCAATTTTTAAAAATTATTTTTAATTGTGGTAAAATACAACATAAGACTTACCTACCATCTGAACCCTCTTTAAGTGTACAGTTCAGAAGTGTTACGTACTTTCACATTGCCTTGTACAGAAAGCGCTTTCCTTGCAAAAGTGAAACTCCATAGTCATTAAACAGCTCCCCATCCTCCCAGCTCCTGGAGTCCACTGTTTTGCTTCTTGTTTCTATGAATTTGGCTACTCTGGGTACCTTATATAAGTGGAATCATATAATACTCTGTTGTGACTGGCTTAATTCCTTTAGCCTAATGTCCTCAGGGTTCATCCATGTTATAGCAAGAGTCAGAATTTCCTCACTTTTTAAAAGCTGAGCAATATTTCAGTGTATGTGTACCACATTTTATTTATCCATTCATCTGTTAGTAGACACTGGGTTATTTCCACTTTTGGGCCATTATGAATTTTCATTTTTATTTTGTATTTTATTTTTAACTGAAGTATAGTTAATTTATAACATACTAGCTTCAGATGTATAACATAGTGATTCAATATTTTTATAGATTAGACTCAATTTAAAGTTACTATAAAATAATGACTATTTCCCTGAGCTGTACAATATGTCCTTGTAGCTTATTTTACACGTAGCATTTTGTACCTCTTAATCCTCATGCCCCTATCTTGCTGAATTTTCATTTTTTAAAAACTCATTTATGGCTGCCCTGGATCTTTGTCGCTTTCTCTAGTTGCGGTGAGTGGGGACGACTCTTCATCGTGGTCTGTGGGCTTCCTATCGTGGTGGCTTCTGGTGTTGCAGAGCACAGGCTCTAAGTGTGAGCCTGTGAAGTGTGCCCTGAAGTGTGTGGGATCTTCCCAGACCAGGAATTGACCCTGTGTCCCCTGCCTTAGCAGGCAGATTCTTAACCACAGGACCACCAGGAAAAGTCCCTGAATTTTCATTTTTAAATTGGGTGTTTTGTCTCCATTCAGGGCAAGAAGCTGCCTTACCACCTTGGCGATGATGCCGAAGAAGGAGAAGTTTCTGATGAAGACAGTGCAGATGAGATTGAAGATGAGTGCAAGTTCAAGCTCCACTATGTAAGTTACAGGCTTGGCCATAATTTTTACCCTCTGTGTGCTATAGTAAAAACTGCTGCTGTGCTGGAATATTCACAAATATGGTGGCTGTAGTGTAGGAAGGATATGTATTGAAAATCACGTTGTGTGCTGGCACACAGGACTCCCAAATGTTTACTGAGCGACTGAGTCAAGGATTGTTGTGTCTTAGAGTTGGAAGGAATCTTAGTGATTAACCCATCTGACCCTCTCTCCAGGGCCCAGTTCCCTCCTATTACAACTTGGTCAAAACTCAAATTGCAGTTGGAAATGTCACTGTCTGGTGAAATAAACTGGCTTTAGCATTGTCTTCCTGCCTTCTGCTAGCAGTTCCACCATGCTGCCCTTCAAAGCTGGCTCACAGAACCCAGCTGCAAGAGGTTCTGCTTCTCTAGAATGCTCATCCCCTCCCTGAGAGAATGCACCTCGGACCAGAAGATCTCCAAGTTCTTCCAGACAACGAGACTCTTGGCTAAAACTCTAATTTGCCACATGTTAGATAAAATGGCAAAGAGCAGTTTGTCACCTGCATGTTGCTTCAGACTTCTGTCCTAGAACAAGCAGCTCTGTTTTTACCGTTTAGCTAGGTACTCCAATGGAAATGCAAACCTGGGAGAAATGTAAGGCTTAAAGACCTCCCTATCCCCCATCCCTTCTTGACCTCCCCCACCTTCTATAGCTCACATGATTTCCAGGATCAGGTGACAATCTGAGAGTAGCACCTACTCACATTAATTTGTGTTAGAGTTTACAATTTCATTTCTACAGAAAAGTAGTATTTTTCTAGATGTCAGAACTATTATCCTACCTTCTAAAAAAGAAAATATTACACAAAATCTTCTAATTTACATTATTTCCCTAAATTCAATTATTACATCATTAAAAATAGTCTTCTTTCTTCAAGATAATAATAATGGTGGTGGCTTCCTATAGGTATTAAAGAGAGATGGTATTATTTTCAAAGAGGGCAAGAGCTTAATGACAACTGAAGTCTCAGTAGATAGTTCTTTCTTGGCTTTAGTGCATTTTATTTATTTATTTTTTTTTGGCTTTAATGCATTTTAGAAGGGATGAAATGGACAAGATTCAGCCTTGAAATGAAAAGGAAAAATTACCATCTATATTAATCTGTTGCCTTTTAATAGTTTTTATTAGCTCAATTAAATACCATGAATAAGGCTATGGTTACAGAAAATTAAATACATTTACATAAGTGAAAATACGGTTAATATTTTAGTTTCTTTGCTTTTGCTCTTATAGCTACTTGCCATTTTGGTAATTACTTGTGATTATAGGTAATTTAGTTCTTTTTCTAAGCTTTATTTTATAAACCAGATCTTTGTCTCTGAATTTCAGTATCTTTGCCTCTTGTTTCCACTTGTTCTCTTGGTTGCCAGCCTCAGAGTCCACAGTTTGGAGACAATAAACAGAGTGTTTGTTTTTATTTATTTATTTGACTACACTGGGTCTTTGTTATGGCTCTTGGGATCTTCCATCTTCATTGTAACATGTGAACGCCTAGGTGCAGCATGTGGAATCTAGTTCCCTGACCAGTGATCAAACCCGGGCTTCCTGCGTTGGGAGTGCTGAGTCTTAGCCACTGGTCTACCAGGGAAGTCCCAAGGAGAGAACAGTCTTCGCCAAGTTATGTGTTTAGGGAATGTGGTTTTTAGTGAAAATGAGTGGTGGAAATTTAGCTAATATTACAATAGTATTTATTACTCTGAGGAAACCTGTTATTCTAGTTTCTAAATCCACCCAATAGTATAAAATTTCTTCTAATGTCAGTGAGCCTTCTAACTTTTTAAGTTAAATATCAATAATTACAAAAGAGAATTAGCTAAGGTATTATGGAAAAAAATCAATTGCTTCACTTGTGAAACTTTCCATCTGGGTTTCTCTCAAGCTTCGTAATCTCTTGGTTGATGTCTAGGCACCCATATAGGTAGACAGTTTAGAACATGATTCCATAAAGAGACATGATCTTTTACTTGGATTCTTTGATTTGGGCCCAAGTGAATGTGAAGAGCACCTTACCTATAACGTTTTACAGGTGTCTCTTTGTTAGACTTTAGGAGAGGAAAATATATGCAGAAACCAACATTCTAGCAGAAATAGATAAGGTTTTTACTCATCCTTTTCAGATCTTTTTTCTCTATTTTTGAGCTCTTTTGAGAAAAGGCAGTACTGTATTTAGAAAGTCAAAGCATTATCCTTCCTGCAGTCTGTCAATTTCTAGTTTAGTTGTCAGCAGAGGGCTCAGATGCCTTATCTGAGTGTTGAATGTAAATTGCCTGATCTAAACCGAGTGATCACATTTCTACAAAAGCGGATGTACTGTGCAATAATTACTTTAGAGGAAGTTCTTAACCTCAGTTTGGAGTTAACAGAATGTGGTTAGATTTATAAGTTGTATCTGAATTATTGCAATAGATAAATATTTTTAGCTTAGCTTTCAGGAATACTGGAATACTAGCTGTCATGGGGCTTATGCAAGATTCACTTGCACACTCAACAGATTTATATGGAGATGCAGCCAGTGTGCTGTAGATGTTGGGGCACATATCAGTGAACAAAACAGAAGAGTCTTTGCCTTTGTGGAGTCTGTACCTTGGTGGGAGAAGGGAAAACAGACTAGAAACAAAGCAAATAGGTAGCACGTGTACTAGGCAGTGATAAGTAATTGGGGGGAAAGGGAGAGAAGAAATGTGTAAAGGGGCTATGGTAGGTTTAGATGTGAGGGCCAGGAAAGGTCTTACGGAGAAGGTAACACATGGGCAAAGACTTGAAGGAAGTGAAGTTAGCCATATTGATATCTGAGGAATGTTCCAGGTAGAGGGCACAGCAGGTGCAAAGGTCAGAGGCAGGATTTGCAGCTCGCCCAGCTTCACCTTGGAGTTAGAAACAGGGTGGAAGCTAGGACCCTCCTGCCGGCCCTCTTTCTCCTCCTAGTCTACTGTCTAACTAAGGAATTCAAACCCACACCCACACTGAAAACTTTTGCTCTTTTAATAAATGCTTTCTGTAGTTGAATTAATTGAACCCTTTAGGCATCTGCCCTATAATTTTGAGGCTTCAGCCATAGAGAAAATCTGGCTTATGATGTAATAAGCCATAGATAAAGCTGATGTATTCAGTGACCCAGGAATCACACAGATCAAAGACTCGGGGGACAATTTCCTTTCAGCCACAGAGCAGTAATCTAACAGATGTGATTCAGTGAGGCCAGCTCACCATTATTAATCTTTTTGGGGTCCTCTAATGTCAGTGTGCCTTACAGACTTTCTAGCCCATATTTCAACCTCACAGATTATTTTACTCTTCTGCTGAGTTATTTGATACCTTTTCCCTCCCTGCACTCTCTGAATCTTAGTTCAACCAGTTTCTTAAGCACGAATATCAAACTGTCACCTACATAAAGCTCATCCTGTGAATACCAAGCTTTCCAGCAAGTTTAAATGAGCCTTTGTAGAGTAACATGCAACCACTTTTGTGTTATATTAGTACCCCCAAATCATATTCACTCTGTGTATGTCTCACAGTAAACACTTTAATAGTCTGCTCCCTTCCTACCACCTTAGATTGAGCTTCTTTCATGTTATTCATTGTATGATTTGAGCCATTCTGAGGAGGATTAAGAATCTTGTTGGTTGAAGGCTTGTCAGCACTCAGGGAAGGGATGAATTCCCTCGTGATATTGTGAGATCCCTGTTCCTCAGTAAATGTCCATGTGCCAGGCCTGCTGTTGCATCCTGGTGCAAAGGGTGAGGAGTGGAAGGTGAGCTGAAAATTCCAGTTATTTTCTAATATATGATACAACTTCTTCCTCCTTGCCCTGCCAGAGAGTTAAGGTAATGAACATTTAAGGTCTAGTGTACAGTATGTGTTATCTATATGTGTATGTAGATATTTCTCGTATATTTAAAAGGTATTATCTTCTGAAAATTACTATTACTGAGAACTCAACTATTCCTTATCTTCTTTAATTTTTATTGAAGTACAGTTGGCTTACAATGTGGTGTTAGCTTCTGCTGTCCAGCAAGTGAATCATTTATACGTATGCATATATCCACTGTTTTTTAGATTCTCTTCCCATATAGATGGGTGGAGTTTTAAGCAGAGTTCCCTGTGCTCCCAGTAGGTTGTAATTAGTTATCTGTTTTATATATAGCAGTGTGTATATGTCTATCCCAGTCTCCAAGTTTATCTCTTCCCTCCTTGTTCCCCCTTGGCGACCTTGTTTTCTACAATTATTCCTTGTTGGTAATTCATCTTCCCTTTCTATTCTAGATGTTCTGTGACTTCACTATTAAATGACCGAGAATCAGGTTATTTTTCTTAGCACTCAGTATTCACTTCTTACTAGAAAACCTATGTTTTCTTTCATTCTAGAGAAATCTCAGCCATTTTTTCTTTGAATATTGTTTTTATGCCATTTCATCTTTTCTCTTTTTCTGGCAGTACCATTAGATTTAGGTTAGAGTCTTAGTTTATTGCCTGTCTTAATTATCTGTCAATTATTCTTTAATGTTTTCTTTATGTCTCTGCTGATTCTGGGTACTAGCTATAGTATTATTTTCCAATTCATTATCTCTTTGGCTAAGTCTGATCTAGAGTTTACCCCAGCTCTTCTTTTAATTTCAATGACTATATACTTGATTTATAAAAATTTTTAATTGTTTTTTATAGACACTTGTTTTTATTTTGCTATTTGGCTTCTTAGTTTCTTGTTCTTTCTATGAGACTATTTCTTTATATCTCTGAGCATCTGAACATACTTCATTCAAAGTGAGTGTGTTTCCTTTTCATGTGTTGGTGTTTTTGGCACTTCATCTTGGCATTAGTTTTCCACATGAATTTTAGAATTTGGAGTTGAAGGTTCAGTTTTCAGTGGAATGTTTTTTTCCCTCCTATTCTCCTTTGTCTATTTAACCTGCTTCTCTAATGGTATGGGGATTGCTTCCACTTGAACTCTAAGCACCACCCACCTGGCACCCACACATAGAAACACAGCCTACCTGTGCCCCAAGTTCCTAACTAGACCTTACATTGATTTATTGATCGGAGTTTTCTGTCACTGGAGATGTTGAAGATATTTCCCATTCAGTCCCCAAACAAGTGAACATTTGGTTGTCTTCTTATTCTTAACTCTTTTGATATTCAATTTCGAATCTTCCTCACAGTAATTTTTTATTGCTTCCTATTATGAGTGAGGGGCTTCCCAGGTGGTGCTAGTGGTAAAGAATCCGCCTGCCATTACAGGAGACATAAGACATAAGGGTTCAATCCCTGGGTTGCGAAGATCCCCTGGAGGAGGGCATGGCAACACACTCCAGTATTCTTGCCTGGAGAATCCTCATGGACAGAGAAGCCTGGAGGGCTACAGTCCATAGGGTTGCAAAAAGTCGGACATGAGCATGCATAAGCCCGTAAGGCTCCCGTTCCAGTTTTCTTCACCACCTTGGTTTCACGTTGTGAGGCAGCTCTAATCTCCCAAAGCATGTGGAGCACCTTTAGCTTCTATTGTACTATAAGATCTAAATCCTTGGTCACCTTTGCCCTCTGTGAATATGGAGCTCACACATTTATGATCTGCAGTGATCTTGTTTATTTTATTTTGACAAACTTATGACTTTTCTCTTTGTTTTTCTATCATTGGAACAGGGAAGATAACAAAGCATGAAGGTACACTCGTATATAAACCCACATGTATGTACAGATGTATGAACCCAGACGTATTCATTTTGAACAGTATTTTTTGTTTTTCTTAAAGTATATAAAGGGTGGTTGCTCTAATAATATTTTAAAATGTATGCTTAATAGTCTGAAGAAACATTACCTTTTGCTATTTGCCTGTCATTGTACTGTTATTTTTTTTATACCTAAGCTGAAATCAGCTTTTAAATGTGAACAGTTTGTTGAAAGCCTATTAGTACCAGCACTATGCTAATATATATGCATTTATACAATTTCTTTGTTCAGATATAGGCCAATGGAACAGGATACAAAGTCCAGAGATAAACCACACATCTATGGTCACCTAATCTCTGACAAAGAAAGCAAGAATATACAATGGAGAAAAGATAGTCTCTTTAATAAGTGGTGGTTGGAAAGCTGGACAGCTATTAATACATGTAAAAGAACAAAATTAGAATACTCCCTAATACCATACACAAAAATTAACTCAAAATGGATTAAATATCTAAATGTAAGCCTGGCTACAATAGAACTTTTAGAGGAAAACATAGGCAGAACACTCTCTCACAGAAGTCACAGCAAGATCCTTTTTGATCCACCTCTTTGAGTAATGAAAATAAAAGCAAAAATAAACAATGGGACCTAACTAAACTTAAAAGCTTTTGCACAGCAAAGAAAGCCATAAACAAAACAATAAGACAACCCACAGAATAGGAGAAGGTATTTGCAAATAAATTGACTGACAAGGGATTAATCTCCAAAATATGCAAACAGCTCATGTAGCTCAATGTTAAAAAAACAAACAACCCAATTAAAAAGTGGGCAGAATATCTAAAGAGACATTTCTCCGAAGAAGACATACAGATGGCCAAGAGTCACAGGAAAAGATGCTCAACATCACTGATTATTAGAGAAATGCAGGTCAAAACTACAATGAGGTATCACTTCACATCAGTCAGAATGACCATCATAAAAAAAAACCCTACAAACAATAAATGGTAGAGAGGGTGTGGAGAAAGGGGAGTTTTCCTACACTGTTGGTGGGAATGTAAATTGGTGCAGTTCAGTTCAGTCACTCAGTCATATCCTACTCTTTGCGACCCCATGGACTGCAGCACGCCACGCCTCCCTGTCCATCACCAACTCCTGGAGATTACTCAAACTCGTGTCCATTGAGTCAATGATGTCATCCAACAATCTCATCCTCTGTTGTCCCCTTCTCCTCCTGCCTTCGATCTTTCCCAGCATCAGGGTCTTTTCAAATGAGTCAGTTCTTCCCATCAGGTGGCCAAAGTATTGCAGTTTCAGCTTCAACATTAGTCCTTCCAATGAACACCCAGGACTGATCTCCTTTAGGATGGACTGGTTGGATCTCCTTGCAGTCCAAGGGACTCTCAAGAGTCTTCTCCAACACCACAATTCAAAAGCATCAGTTCTTTGGCGTTCAGCTTTCTTTATAGTCCAACTCTCACATCCATATATGACCACTGGAAAAACCATAGCCTTGACTAGACAGACCTTTGTTGGCAAAGTAATGTCTCTACTTTTTAATATGCTGTCTAGGTCAGTCATAGCTTTTCTTCCAAGGAGTAAGCATCTTTTAATTTCATGGCTGCAGTCACCATCTGCAGTGATTTTGGAGTCCCCCAAAATAAAGTCTCTCACTGTTTCCCCATCTATTTGCCTTGAAGTGATGGGACCAGATGCCATGATCTTAGTTTTCTGAATGTTGAACTTTAAGCCAAAATTTTCGCTCTCCTCTTTCACTTTCATCAAGAGGCTCTTTAGTTATTCTTTGGTTTCTGCCATAAGGGTGGTGTCATCTGCATATCTGAGGTTATTGATATGTCTCCCAGCAATCTTGGTTCCAGCTTGTGCTTCCTCCAGCCCAGCGTTTCTCATAATGTACTCTGCATTGAAGTTAAATAAGCAGGGTGACAATATACAGCCTTGACGTACTCTTTTTCCTATTTGGAACCAGTCTGTTGTTCCATGTCCAGTTCTAACTGTGGCTTCCTGACCTGCATACAGATTCCTCAAGAGGCAGGTCAGGTGGTCTGCATTCCCATCTCTTTCAGAATTTTCCACAGTTTGTGGTGATCCATACAGTCAAAGGCTTTGGCATAGTCAATAAAGCAGAAATAGATGTTTTTCTGGAACTCTTGCTTTTTCAATAATCCAACGGATATTGGCAATTTGACCTCTGGTTCCTCTGCCTTTTCTAAAGCCATCTTGAACATCTCAAAGTTCACAGGTCACATACTGTAAATTGGTGCAACCACTATGCAAAATAGTACAGGGGTTCCTTAAATAAAAAATTAGAGGTACCATATAATTCAGTTATACATGTATCTGTGTTTTTCAGATTTTTCTCACTTGTAGGTTACACACCGAGTGTTGCGTAGAGTCCTCTAAGATGTACAGCCCCTGTTGATTATCTGTTTTATACACAGTAGTGTGTGTGAATCCCAACCTCCTGACTGACCCCTCCCCCAGCACACCCTTCCCCTTTGGTGACCACAAGTTTACTTTCTGTCTGTGAGTCCCTTTCTGTTTTCTAAATAACTTTGGAAACAGAGCCCCAGGACCTTGTTGTATATCTACATATATCAGTTTGAATCTGCTAATCCCAAACTAAATAAATTCATTTACATCCCTTTTTTTAGATTCCCTCATGATATCAATCAATTGGCTCTGTATTATAAGACCCTATTGTATCAATCAATCAATTGGTATGTATGATATCATATGATGTTCATCTTTCTCTGTTTGATTTACTTAGTATGATAATCTTAGTTCCCTGTGCTATATAGTAGAACTTGGGTTTTTCTTTCTTAAATTTTTTGGCCATCCAGCGTGCAGGATCCTAGTTCCTAGATCGAGGATCAAATCCATGTCCCCTGCAGTGGAAGCATGGAGTCTTAACCACTGGACTGCCAGGGAAATCCTAGGATCTTGTTGTTTATTCATTCTATATATATATATCAGTTTGCACCTGCTAATTCCAAACTCCCAATCCTTCCCTCCTGTTCCCACCAAAGCAAAAATTTGTTCACTAATTCCAAACTCCCCTCCTCCTCCCCCTTAGCAACCACCCATGTGTTCTGTTTCCCTGATTCTGTTTCACAGATAGGTTCATTTGTGTCATAATTTAGATATCACAACAAGTGATATCATATGGTATTTGTCTTGTTACATTGCTTAGTATAATAACCTCTAATTGCATCCATGTTGCTGCAAATGGTATTATTTCATTCTCTTTTATAGCTGAGTAGTATTTCATCGTTTACATGTACCACATCTTCTTTATCTGTTCCTTTGTTGATGGACATTTAGGTTGCTTCCAGGTCTTGGCTATTGTGAATACTGCTGTTATGAACATAGGGTGCATGCATTTTTTCGATTATAGTTTTGTCTGGATGTATGCCCAGGAGTGGGATTGCTGGATCATATGGTAATTCTATTTTTAGTTTTCTGAGGAACTTCCATACTATTTTCCAAAGTGCTTCTGCCCATTTTTTGAGTTTTTTTTTTTTCTTTTGGTAGTGAGCTACACAAACTATTTGTATATTTTGGAGATTAATCTCTTGGTTGCATCGTTTGCAAATATTTTTTCCCATTCTGAAACTAATACAATATTGTAAATCAACTATACTTCAATTTTAAAAAAAGGAATAGTGACTTCTCCTGGTTGGAAATATAAGCCACTCTCATCCTCTGCATAATTTTGACTTACTATGTACTAAAGGAATGAAATGGCTGTTTAACTGAAGGAAAAGAAAAGGAAAATGATTATCATGATGGCTGAGTTAAGTTCATACTCAGTAAAGAACTCAGAACAGTGCCTGGCACATAATTTATACTCAATAAATGTTAGCTAAAATCAGTGATAAGAATAGCAGCTGCGGCCTGATTATTGCTAATGCAAGTCCTGAGCAGATGAAGGTGTTTCAGTGGGAGCTAAAGGGGCTGGCGTAGCTAAAGGAGCATTGCAGAGCCTCGGATGGCTAAGAGGCAGCTGCTCTTCAGCCCAAGACACTCAGGCTTGGAGAGCTCTAAGGCTGTCACAAAGGGCAGCTAATGTATTATCCTTCCTGTCTGCGGCTCTAGTCCAGAGAGGGGAAAAGGCATTTGGGGATGGTGAGATATTCCAGTGTTTTTGCTTTTTGTTTTTAAAGTAGAGGCCTTCAGCTTTGGCTGCACATTGGAATGACAGAAGAGCTTTCAGAAATCCCACCGCACTGGTCCCAGCCCAGAGAGTCTGTCATCGGTCTGGGCTGTGGTCCCTGGTGATGGCAGTGTGCTACCCAGGTGAGCACCAGTGTCTGAGGGGGCTCTGTCTTTACGGGGCGACCCTCTGCCCCACTCCCTCCTGCTTCTGGGTGCTCCCTAGCCTGGAAGTGGTCAGCCCTCTCTTTTTCCAGTCACTTTTCATATCACGCTGGAGATGAAACAAGAATGTGTTTTGTGATTGACTTATTTATTTGTGGTCAATATTCCTAGGCCATATTTACTTCTCAGAAATGGCAATTAGGAAGCCCGACTGGGTCTCAGGTGGCAACTGCCCCAGACCATACTGAAGGGCTGCCCTCCCCTCTCCCTAATCCTCCTGTAGCATCCTTTCTCTCTGGTGGGGTCAGGGAACCAAAGAGCAAGAGGCCTAGCTTTCTGCTCTGGTCCCTGCAGCAGCTGAGGGTGGCTGACACATCACCAGGTCAAGTGTCCGTCTCAGCTTTCTTTCAGCAGTGCTGTTGAGTTCCGGGGTCAAATGATAATCTACTACTGAAACCTCAGCCACACGTTTGTTTATTCTCGTGCTGTAAATCACAGGGAAAGAAAAGACCAACAGGCAGAAATATCATTCCTTCAGCTGCTCCAAATGTTGAGAGGATGTGAAATGAATAATTATAGCCTTTGTATTAAGTATTCATTATTTCACCAGCCGCAGTCGGCCCAGCTCTGTATTTTTAGCCTTGTTTTGCTGCTGGTGAAAGTGTTTGGGCATAACTGCCACAATTCATCTCCTCATTGTCTCCAACTCCTCACATGGCCCTGAGCCAGGGGAGGAAGCTGATGCTTACTGGGGGGTTTTTGTGTGACGCTGGGCACACTCATGCCCTTACACACTTTCTCCTTTGGACCTTCCAACACATGTGTTCCCTGCAGACTCTGGGTCACTTGATGAAATGTGTTGGGACTTTGAGACCTGGACTTCCTTTCTCAGATTCATTTCTTACCTTAAGTGAAACCTACTGTTTTTCTCCAGTAGGTTTGTGATGATCTATTTCCCAGGTGTCACATAGGAGTAAAGATTATCTAAAATATGAGCCTGTTCATGATTAATTCACTCAGAAATTTATCTTTTTCTGTAACAGTAAAACTTAATCTTTTTCTGCAGCACCATGTAGTGAAATACACACAGGATTTTGAATTGGAAGTCTTAGGCTCCAGCTCACACACTTCATGTGTGTTTGGACAAGTCATTGAATCTTTCTGCCTCTGTACTCTTGTGAATAAAACTGGACTAGACCTACACGTCCTTAAAGGGTCTTGCACAGCTCAAAGGAAGCATTGTCACATGACCATGCTTTGTGAGCCACAATACAACGTATAAAGTCTTAGTTGCTTTATCGGTGTCCCCAGTATTCTTTTCTCCATGTTCATGTGGTTACTAGTTCTCACTGATACTGTTTTCTCTAGGCTTTTGCTCCCATTGGAATGCTATCACCCTACTCTCTGCCAGATTATCAACTCCTATTCATCGTAGTGGGTTGATTGATGGCCACCAAAAGATGTGTCTAAGTCCTACTCTCTGGTACCTATGACTATGACCTTGATTGGAAAAAGAGTCTTTGTAGATGTAACCAGGTTAAGAATCTAGAAATGAGATCATTCTGGATTAACCCAGTGAGTCTTCGATGCAGTGACAAGTATCTTTTTTTGTGGGAGCAGCCACCTTTTAGTAATGTTAGGAGTGGGGGCACACCGAAGGCTATGTGAAGACAGAGGAAGAGACTAGAGTTCTGCTGCCGCGGGCCAAGGAAAGCTTGGCCCCACCGTAAAATGGAAAAAGCAGGGAAGGAGTTTCCCCTTAGAGCCTGTGAGAGGCTGAATGTAGCCCTGACAACAGCTTGCTTTCATAGTTCTGGCCTCTGATGCTGTGAGAAAATAAACATCTCTTGACTTTAAGCTACCAGGTATGTGGTAATTTATTATAGCAGCCACAGGAACCTAATACACTCTTCTTTTTTATTTTTTGCATTTTAAAAAAAAATTTTATTGGAGGATAATTGCTTTACAACATTGTGCTGGCTTCTGCCATATATCATCGTGAAATAGCCACAGGTACACACATCCTTTAAGACCTGGCTCCAATGTCCTCTGTCCCTGGAAGTCTCTGCTGCATTCCGCCCCTCCCCCACACACCCCTGAAACCCCTTACACCTGTCACCCTTCTTGCACCTGTTATGTAATTACCCACTGATGTGTCTGTCTCCTCGGTGACGCTGAGAGTTCTGTGACAGTGGGATTGTGCCTCATCAATGCTTTCGTCTCGCATGTAACAGCTCAGTGTGTGTTTGTTTTACGCAAAATGCTCTCAGACTCTGTCATCTTTATGAAATCCCCCAGCAGCACATTGGCCTTAATGCTCGTAGTGGGAACTGATGTGCCTGGCTTTTCACCTGTAGGTATCTTTCCTCTTTCTGCACACGCTGCCTGGTTAATATTACTTCTACAATGTGATCCAGACACTGTCTACTCAGAGTGTCTCAGCAGCTCCATACCTCTTGACTGCTGGCTTTCAGGTGTCTCACAGCCTGGCCCCAAAGTACTTTTTCGGTTTTATCCACCATTACCCTCCTTCATGGGGACTTCCCTGATAGCTCAGTTGGTAAAGAATCCACCTACAATGTGGAGACCTGGCTGGGTTCAGTCCCTGGGTTGGGAAGATCCCCTGGAGAAGGGAATGGCTACCAACTCCGGTATTCTGGCCTGGAGAATTCCATGGACTATATAGTCCATGGGGTCTCAAAGAGTTGGACACGACTAGCGACTTTCACTTCACACCCTCCTTCATGAACTTCTGCTCCATGAAAACAAAGCTGTTCCTGTGTTCATAAAACACACTTTGCTAACATAAAATCTTTACTAAAATGATGGGTGATAGGAAAGCCCATCTCTCCATCACTGTTGAAGTTTTAGTTGCCATACAGAGTTCCCCGCTATCCCCCCCTTCTATGAGGTCTTTGCTGTCACTCAGGCAGAAATGCCATGTTCCTTCTCAGAACCACTGTTGTGTGGTCATTTGTGCTTTTTGCAGGCAATGGTGCAGACCAGGGTAGGTTATTTGAGGACATGCCTTTGTTAGCCTAATGGGGTCTTTGCTGATGTCAAGGGCCAGCTCTTTTCTATCTCTGCATCTCCTGCAGGGCCTGAGGGCCTCCAGTGCCTCATTCACTGGGTATATTAAAGATATTCATACATGATGTTAACACAGGGAAATTCAATAACCTCTCCTGATGTAGGCTTTTTTCCCCCCAATTTCCCTTTGTATTTATATTGCTTTTCCCTTACAAGATTTTGTGAAAATGAATGTATTACTGAAAAACTGCCTGTTCTGTATTTTAAGTATAATAACCACTTAGTAACAAATTTGCAAGCAGAAAAATGGGTCTTAAACTTTTAATGAGGACTAGGGGCATTGTTCTGGCAGAGGAGTGTTCCTTACCTTTGGATGGGTTGGCCTCTAACAAGTGGTTGAAGAGATCACAGAAGAATGTTGGACACTGGGAGAGGGGTTAGGAGCTGAGAGGCAGAGGAGAGGTGAGCAGGGCTTGGGCCATTGGTTTCAGGTAGAACAGGGGACCAAAAAGCTGTGTTGCTAAGCAGACTTCTAGGAAATCTGTTCCTTAATCATCTCAAAATTGTACAAGTTATCATCTGGACACAAGCAGATCTTTTTTATCCAAAATAGTTGAAGTTAGTTGTCATCTTAAAGTAATTACAGTGCCTAGTCATGGCACAGGTCAATAGTGAGTCCCCTCCAATTACACAGTGGTGCAGAGATAGGAAAGAAATTTTATCTCAGAATAATCCTTGCTTCCAGAGATTTCTACAGCACTCTTTTCCCCTCAGTGAAAGAAGTGATTTAAGTAGCATATTCTTGCTCAAATTTACCTGTGTATTAGGTTGGCCAAAATGTTTGTTCAGGTTTTTCCAGAACATCATATGGAAAAATCCAAACTAGCTTTTCAGTCAACCCAGTAGATATAGAAAACTTAGTCTCCAAAAGACCCAAGTTTGAATCCTGCCTCAGTTACTTACTAGCTTTGTAACCTGGATCAACTTCTTTAACTTCTCTAAGCATCAGATTCTATATCTCTGAAATGGAAATGATGATAACACTATAAGGTTGCTGAAAGTTGAATGCAGCCATTCAATGCAAAATGAATGCATCATTTTATGGGATTGGTGGAGGGCTGGTGGGAGATGGACAAAACTGGTACAATAAGCTTAACTCCTTACAGGTAATTGAGAGAGAAGTTATAGCAGCAATGCTGGTTTGAGTGAAGGGTATGTTCTAAGTGACTCTGTGTTTCTTAAGAGACATGATTTCCGTTGCTTAATTCTTTGCAGAATAATGGGACCACTGAGCATCAGGTGGAATCTTTCATAAGGAAAAAACTGGAGTCGCTGTTAAAAGAATCTCAAATTCGAGACAAGGAAGATCCTGATAGTTTCACAGTGAGGGCACTCCTGAAGGCCACGCATGAAGGCTTAAATGCACAGCTGAAGCAGGTATACAGTTCCCTCTTGTGCTTGTCTTTGGCAGGAAAAAGAAAGCACCTTATGCTTTGTTTCTGATCATCTGTCTTTTTTTGGAATGCTTCTCCAGTTTCTTCCATTTTTGCCCTTATATTGCTGGAAAAATGAAAGTCTCCTCCTGCAAAATGATGTTAGAAATAGTGAATAATAGATTAAAGTGCATGGGTGGGGGTGGACCTGCTTCACTGGGATCCCTGGGACAAAGCCCTGTGTCCCTGCAGTCACCCTCCCGGTGAATGCTCAGGGGAGGTTGAGGGCTCCTTCAGGCGGCCTCCGTGCCCTGTGATCACACCTCCTAACTGTGCCTCTGTCCACCTCTCTTCTCCATGGCATGTCCTCATTCAGGCCAATGTCAACTCTCACTTAGACTTCTCTTGCCCTCTTTCAATCTAACCTCCTCTCTGAAATCAGCAAGAGATTTAAAAAATGCAAATCTGATCATGTCACTCCACTATTCAGAATTTTTCAGTGGCTTCCTGTTACGCTTGGGATAAATGACAGACTGTTTAACTGGGCTTTCAAGAACCAACATAATTGCATTTTCACCTACCTCTCCAGTCTCATATCTCCCCATTTCCCCTGTCACACCACCATCCACAATTGTCACACCAGCCACAATGATTTAACTGCCTTGGTCTTCCTCACTTTCCATTTTCTCTACTTGAAACACTCCATTCCCATATCTACTCTAGCTAACTTCTACTTAGGCTTTTAAATTCCAGGGTCTATGTGGTATTCTGAATGAGTCTTGCCTTGACCCCTAAATTACATTAGTTATCCCTTTTATATTGTTGATGGTAGTCTGTTGTATCTTCTTTTTAAAGAAGTTTATTTGCAATTACTTTTTCAATATCTATCTTCTCAACTAGACTATAAGATCTCATGAAGGCAGGAACCATTATTTTTCTGACTTGTCTAGTGCCTGGGACTTGTCTAGTGCCTGGGACATAGTTGTTGAATGAATGAATGGTTTTGGCTCTGGGTGAGATTTTTATTCTGCCTTCTGATAAAGTACAAATGGGCAAGGGAGAGAGATGGTGGGTTTATTGATGTTATCATGGCAGGACATTGAGGGCATTTATTCTGGCTCAAAGGAGATCCATTGGTCTCTAGCTTAGCTGATAGCAGCCTCCCCTGCTACTGCTTTCTGTCCTCCAGGGCTCAGCATGCCCCAGCAGAGGGAAGCTCATCACCCTTGGATCTGAGTGACCACGCAGCATTGGTGGTTACTTTCTAGACCCTACAGAAGTCCAGCCATTCAAACACCTTGCTGCTTCTCAGGTCTGTTTTGCTTCCAAACATAGAAAACCTCATTCAAAGTGGCTTAAATGATGAAGAAAGGTATTGGGTTAGGTAAGTGGCAAGTTCATTTGCAGAATGGCCTTCAAGATGGGCTTAATTCAGAGGCTAAGCAGGGTCATCAAAGACATGTCTTTCTGTTCTAGCTACCATGTAATTAGCATCATCCCCTGTCTGGTTTCCCCTCTCCTGGTGGTTGCAGGGTGACTGCCAGCAGGCCCCTGAACTACGCGTTTCTTGGTCCAGGCCCAGAGAGAGTGAGACAGTCAGTGTGCCTCATCCAACAAACCAGAATTTATACTGAGTTCTGGATGGGCAGCTTAGCTCACGTGATGACCCCGAGCTGATCCCTGTGACCCTGTGTATATGTTCTCCTTGGAACAGTAAATCAGCGTGGATATAGGATAACATTGGCTTGCTGATGCCAATGACCACCTATCCCTGGAACTGGTACTTCTGAAACTCCGTGCTGGATGGGCAGAACGAATTGTTGGAGGACAAACAGAATGTCAATTACAGCATCACTGCCCTACAGTTTACCATACAGTTTTGCATTTTCTTAAACATTTCTGTAAATAGCTGTAAGCCTCACCCCTTCCTCCCTGGCCTCCATCCTCTATTTTCAACCACACAAATGTCTGTCAAATCACATTTGGTTTGCCCAGCTTGATTTCTGCTTCTTGTTCCTGGTGAATTCTCTGTGGCTAATCTGGACCAATCACTTCCCCTTATGCTTTTGGAGAAGTCTTTGCTCCATCCTAGATCATCCCAACTGGAAAGGCAACAGCAGGTCTTAGAGATTTTTGAAGAGACAAACAGGTTCATCTTTCTTTCATGGAAGAGATCCGAATGCTAATTTCCTCATCAAGTAAGATGGCAGGGGACTTCAGATTTCAGATATGTGGTAGGACAAAGCTCATCCTCCTTTTTCTTATTTTTTACTCTCCCTTAAATCTGGGTGACTGCAAGAATGCATTAGACTTGCATAAAGTAAATGGAGACTGTGACTTAAACTGACTACAAAGTGTTAAGATTTTTAACCCTGTTGTTGTGTTAGTTTTTCAAATATGGTTTTGACTCAGTGGGCCAGCAAAGACAAGTTACTGTTGAGAGAAGCCCATCTGTGTCAGATACATATGCATATGTGAAGCCAAGCCTGAGAACGTGCTGTGGGGTTCAGGACGACACTCACTCCAGCTCCCTGCCCCCCTGGATCAGCGCCCAGCAGTGCAGTAGTGTGTGCTACTGTGCCATCTTTTTCCTGGAGATCCCTGACATAAAAGAACAATGAAATGTCATCCTTCACACTGGAAGAACTTAGTATATACAGGAAGGATGCCTGCCTTGAGTCCTTGAATCCACCCCTTTTTTACATCCCGGTTCCAGTCATCTGGGTAGCCTTAATTGGTCCTTAAAAAGACTTTTTCAGCTCTCCCAAGGTCCCACTCCCTCCGTTCTCTCATTTATACAACTACTACCATAGTGACATTTCAGAAATGCGTGTCTGACCATGTTATTTTTCTATTGTAAACCATTCAAATGCTGTTCATAGCTTGGAGGATAAAGTTCACATTGCAAGCTATAGCCCAAAAGATGATCCAACCCCAGCTCTGACTGATCAACTAATGCATGTGTTTAATATAAACATACACACCCCACTTAGTTTCCTGGAAGGTACCATGTTTATAGCATTTGGCCTTTGTGTTCGCACTTTCCTTGGCCACAGCACCCTTCTTTTTCACATCATGTAGACAATGTCTACCTATCTCTGGCTTCAGCTTTTGTAACATGTCCCCTTAGAAGTCCTTCTTGATCCACCTTCTCTGTCATGAGGCAGCATGCTGAACCTTCGCCATCATAGTCTTGTTCAAGTGTGTTATGACCATTTGTGTCCATCATTAGAGTGCAAGCCCAGGGAGAAACAGGGTCTGCACCTCTCTTGCTTGCTGTCTCCCTTGTGTACATGTCAAGTTCTTAGCATGATGTCTGATCCATTAATTCAATTAACGGTATGGTGTTGATGCTCAAGGAGAGGTCAAGTTGGGGAGAGATGTTTGTATATGCTTCTACATAAAGAGGGGATTTAGAGTAAGGGAGAGGTAGCAAGTCAGACAGGAGACTTAGAACTATACAGAATCCCTGTTTCATCATCAACTGGCTTTGCAACTTTGGGCATGTTATCTAACTTTGCTATACTTTAGTTTTTATTATCTGCAAAACTGGGATTTTAATTACAGTTGTCTCTAGGGATGGTTGTATATATTAGAATTAGAGAATATATGTAATATACTTGGCATAGTCCTTGGGGCATAGTAGGTGCCTGTTAAATACATGACCTTATACCTCAACCTGTCTGAGACTGCCCCGCTTCATACCTGTTGCCCCAGTGTCATTACTAAATGTACCCCATTTCACTCTTCAGAGTCCTGTTTTGGACAATAGATGACATGTTCTCCTACTGAGGGATGAGCTACTAGAACTAGAAAGGAACTCAGATTTAATTGGTGTATTCCTCCCCCCAACTCACAGATAAGAGAACTGAGGCCAAGAGAGTGAGTTTTGCCAAAGCCCCTGTGACTGCTTGGTGGCACAGTTGCGTCTTCTAACTTGGAGGGCAGAGTTACTTCTATACCACATCTGAACTACTTTCTTAATTCCAGGGTTTTTGAAGAGTTAATGATCAGCTTTAATAGATCTTCAAAAGCAGTCAGTACATATAAACCAGCCAATACGTATAAACCCGTAAACCTGCTACCCACCCTTCTCCAGCATTTTCTGAACTGCCTCTTTCCCCAACCCAGCCTCCTGCTTCTGAACTGCATCTTTAATTAGTTTCTATAGATATATGTATTGCTCTCCCTGACCTTTTGATTTGGGGTGGTTTTGCTCACCCACATTCTTCCCTTTTATGAGATGATCTCTGTTCAGCTGGAAGTCCTGGGAGGGCAGGGAGGGCCTTAGATCACGTGAATCACCTAATACATATTTGTAGGGATGGCAATTGGATCAGAGTCTAAACCCTTTTAGCAGGGTGGCTTTCTGTCCTCTGGAGCAGAGACCTCTAGCCTGTGTGTGTCCCCCTCTCTGAAGACAGACACAATACCTGCAGGGAAGTGGAGGGCAGAGCAGGAAGAAATGAGCAGCATCTGCTAGCTGCCCACCTGGAGGCAGAAGGAGAGAGGGGCCCCATGCCCTTCCACCAGAATTGAGGAAGAAACAAAAACAAAGAAGAAAAACAATCATTTTATGCTTTATTTACTCAGCATCCAGATGCAAAGGAAAGTGGAAAGAAAGCACATGGACGATCCCTCATGACCAACTTCGGAAAGCATAAGGTAAAGGAATTAAGAGTGATAAGTGTGCATAACTCAGTTAATTTAAAGAGTCTAGAAGGTAACAGGAGAATGTCATCATGACCTTGGAATAACGGTAGATTCCTTAAACGAGACCCCAGAAAAGGAAAAGATTGACAGTGAAACTACTTTAAAATTTAAGAACTTCTGTTCATCAAAAGTATGAAAGAACAAATAGCATACTGGGAAATAATAGTTTCACTACACGTATCACACAAAGAACTTACATCCTGAATATATTTTAAAAAATCTCTACACATCAATAGAAAGCACCCTAATTTTTAAAAAATGAGCAGAAGACTTAACTGTGCTTCACAAGAGACGATATCTAAGTGACTGATATGGAAAAGGTGCTCCCCTGATCAGTCCTGGGAAATGTAAATTAGAATGATGTTGAGATTCTGCATACATCCTCCACAATAACACCCTCACAGTATCTACTCAACCGCTCTATGAACCGTGAGCGGCTTGTCAGCTCTATTGTGAGGTGTGTGTCATGAGACTGAAGCAATGATATTTATAGGGGCCTTATTCGTAATAGTGCAAATAGGAAACAGTTCAAATGTCTATCAACAATAGAATGAATAAAAATGACGGTGTATTTGTGTAAGAGAATATCAGCAATGAGAATGACAAAACTACAACTACATGCAATAGTGTGATCTTTGCAAATAAGACATTGAGCAAAAGAAGCCAGACCCAGAAGAGTGCATACACTTTGAGTCCATTTATGTGAACTTCAAAAATTGGCAAAAAAAAAAAAACAACTATGGGGTTAAAGTCAGGATAGTAGTTACTTCTGGGGAGAAGGTGATGACCAAGTGGGAGAATCTGAAGACTTTGGGGCAGATAACATTCCATTTCCTCATTTGGGTGGTTTCACATGTGGAAAGCCATCATGCTGTATACTTACGGTTCTTGTACTTATCTAAGTGTGTGTGATATGTCAATAAAAAGGTAAAACATGTTACATAAGAAATCAGTTATTAAGTGATGAACTTTATGCATGAGGTTTCCCAAGGCCATTTCTTGTACTTTAAAGAACGTTGTATCTAGAATTTCCTGCCCATCAATAGGATAATTTATTAAAAGTTTGGACAAAATAGTCATAATATACTGAAAACAATAACAATGTTCTCCCATATAGACTGCTTAAGTAAATTATGATTCATTCACACAGTGGACAATTATGCAGCCATTGAAAGATGATCTCTCTAAAGAGTTCAACATGCAAAACCTTAAAAAAGTAAGGTGAAAACTGGTTATATGGTATGCTAATGATGATGTGTCAAAACTTTATATAAAGAAAATATATCATCGTTTCTCCAAATACCTGTCGTTGATGATTATTACTTGTTTCTGCTTTTTGCATTTTATATTTTAAGATGAACCTGAAAAATAGATTTATTAATTTTGTAACTCTTCAAATTACTAACTATATATGGAATTGAAGAATATTTCATTTCTTGATTACAACTACTCATTTAAATTAAAATTATTTTCCAAAGTAAAGCTTTTAGGGATTACTTCACCTGCTACAGAATTGGACTTTATTATGTCTTAAGTCATAAGAATGAATGTCCTCAAGACTTTATAGATTTTTTTTTTATAGATTATTTTTTTAAAAGTTAATAGTATTTTAGCCTGAAAGTTTATACAAAGTTTATACAACTTTCCATGCCATCTTATTTAATCATCACAAAAATAATAATCCTTCAAGATAGGTGTTATTTTTCTGCCCTTTAGAAAAAGTACAATAGGAAACTTGAGATTGAGTGATTTATCAGTATGGTGAGAGGCCAGTCTGAAACATGAGCTCATCAGATGCTTGGACTCTGTACACTGTGGTCCTCAAGGCATAACCAAGACCTAATAAGGTTCCAGACTAAATTGGTGCCTGCTGTCAGTGCCGTAGATCGGACTGCATTTATGCCAATGGCGTAGCTTGCTTTTTTTGTTGATTGTGAGTGAGAAAATCTGGAAGGCAATTTAGTTCCATAGTAATGTGGGGATGGAGTCCCTTCCCTTTTCTAAGACATGTTCCCTGGATGTCCAGGGTACTTGTCTAAAAGTTTTACCTTTGTTTGCAGAAGCTGAGTTCTTGGTGACATGGTTTTCTACAGTTACTAGGGTCCCTCCCCATTATTTGTGTTGCTGAGATATGTGTTGCCAAATATTGGGTTTATTTCCAGTGTTGTGGGGATGAAACTGCATCATTGCTAAGAGGTTTTGTGTCTAACAGCTAATCTGTCCAAAGACATCAAGTTAGTCCTACAGTCTTTCAGCCTGAATCCCGTAGGTAATAATCATTCTGCTCTAGAAATTCAAATGGGTCAAAATCTCAAAAGAACAGTTTGACTTAGATGAGTTTTTGAGTCCATACTGAACAAAAGCAGGAATGGTAGTTATTCATTTTAAAAATTACTGCTTGTCTTTTTTTTAAAAATGAAATCTGCCTTTCATGAATAATTCAAAAGGAACAATGAGCTTTCTGTATGAGGATACTTTATCCCTTATAAGCATTTAAATAAATATTACAGCTTGACCCTACCCCTCATAGGAACCTTTAATGCATGACTAATAGTCTAAGACCTACATTTTATGTGCCTTAGAAGTCAGTTTCACAGCATGAAACCCTCAGTTTTGCCTTGATTGTTTTAAGATAATTTTGGCCAAAGACACTCTTTTTATTGGGCTTCCCAGGTGGGTGAGTGGTAAAGAAACTGCCTGCCAATGCAGGAGCCATAGGAGATGCAGATTTTATCTCTGGTAGGGAAGATCCCCTGGAGTAGGAAATGGCCACCACTCCAGTTTTCTTTCCTGGGAAATCCCATGGACAGAGGAGCCTGGCAGACTACAGACCATAGGGTCCCAAATGAGACAGACACGGCTTAGTGCCTAAGCAACAAATGCCTGTTGCTAAGGCAAGCTGAAATATTTGGTCAATTATTTTTCTCCAGGTTACTGTCCTTGTGTGTTTGCGTGTATCTTAAAGTTCATTTCATTCTCTGTATATTGTAGACGTACCTGATGCAATGAGTTTATGTTAATTTTCTCTGATTTTTTTTCTGGCAGAAAACCACAAAATCACGGTCTAAACCTTACAGTACTGATGACGAGGAGGACTTACAGCAGAATCCTGGCAAGGAGACTGGCCAGCTATACCGGTAAGAAAGCTCCCCATGTTTCTTACTCAGGCTCCCAGGACCTCTCTATCCCCATCAGCTTGGCTAGCTAGTTGTATGTGTCTAGAAAATCAGGTCACAAGGTAAAGAGCTCAGTACAGTGGGACATGTGATCAGGATATGACATGATGATATATGTAGGGGACTTTTACTGCCTGGTGCAAAGTGGGCTCTTAATAAATGCTGGCTGTACCAGCTGCCAGGTAAAAGGTATCTTCAGAGAAGAGAGAAGGACCGCATGAGCTAGCACAGAGACTGAAGTAGAAGACAGATGATAAGCACATGTGAAGAGCTGGGGATCTGAAATCAGTCAGACTTCAAACTCTTGCTCCTCCAACTTTAACAGGGGACTAGATAGGCTCCTCATTTGTGTCTATTTCTTAGGGTCATTGTGAGGATTAAAGGAATTCAACTGTTTAGCCTGATGAGCCCTACCCTAATTAACTAAGTGCTCAAAAATACCAGCTGTTGCTTTATTACTTGTTGCTGTTGAGTCACTAAGTCGTGTCTGACTCGTGACCCCCTGGACTGTAGCCCACCAGGCTCCTCTATCCATGGGGTGCTCCAGGCAAAAATACTGGGCTTGGCTGCCATTTCCTCCTCCAGGGCATTTTCCTGACCCAGGGATCAAACTCATGTCTCCTGCATTGAAAGGCGGATTCTTTACCACTGAGCCACCAGAGAGGCCTGCTTTATAATTGCCAGTAGAATTTGGGATGAGTAAAATGACCATAATTTTAGAACCCAAATTGTGATACATGATTTGATATAGGCTTCTCACAAAGGAATATTAATTGTATCCTTCATAGACAGATAGACAGATATACAAACATGCCCATACACACACCTTGTGGCCTTACTGAAAGACTAAAACAAAATTGGAAGCATAGAGGTCCTGTAGGAATGAATCACTTAGTGTTGAATTAAATTTTATATTTGAGCCTCACTTCAACAGAATGTCCATATGTAAGATAGTAGCTAATTAGTAAGGGCAGAGGAGAGGGTCCTTACCCTCAGGGTACAGAAAATTCAATATGTATAAATAGTTACACTAAAGGATATGAGAGAATAGAATCACTTTCCAGGAGACCTCTTCTGTAAATGTTCTCAAATATAAGTTTGACAAAGGCTTAACTCTGAATCATCTCTCAACTCAGGGATCAAGCCTGCATCTCATTTATGTCTCCTATTTTGGCAGGTGGGTTCTTTACTGCTGGTGACACCTGGGAAGCCCAATAGCCAGGGAAGCTATCACACAAAGTCATGTTCCATGCTTCACTTAAATCAACTAGAAATTTGCCCGTAAGAGCTATCAAGGCCCAAGCATCTATGATTGTAGCCTTTTGAGACTTCAATAAACTAACTCAATTTTTAGATAAGGATTACAAAAAGCAAACTGTATGTAGAAATTCTCTGTAATATGGAGTGTCTTGGGGGCTTTACTTGTCATTTCTAGGCATGGCTTCCCTTACATTCATTTATAATCATTTCCTTTCACAAAACCAGATTTTTCACCTCTGGCTACAGAGTTTCCTAATTACATGATAAAGGAGGAACATGGACTCTTTCTTCCCATTGATTTTTATTCCTGTTTGTGTTCATGTCTTCTTTCTCAAATGAGTTATTGACACATTTTGACCTTAATTCTTTTGTTGAATGTTTATAAATATCATTATGATAAGAATTTTTGTCTGATTTGTTCACTATTTTATCTCCATTAGGTGCTCAGTAAATATTCACAGAGTGAATAAATCTATATCATCACTATCTAATTCCAGAACATTTTCACCACACCAAAAAGAAACTCTACCATTAACAGAGATTTCCCACCTCTCTCTCCCCGCCCCTGATAGCAACTAATCTACTTCTTTTTCGTTTTTTGGCTGCACCCTGTGGCAAGTAGGGATCTTAGTTCCGAGATCAGGGATCAAACTTGTGCCTCCTCTATTGGGAGTGTAGAGTCTTAACCATTGGATCACCAGGAAAGTCCGCCAACTAATCTGCTTTTTGTCTCTATAGATTTGCCTTTTCTGGACATTACTTATAAATGGAATCCTGCCATATTTGGCCCATTTTTGTCTGACTTCTTTCACTTAGTATAATATTTCCAAGATTCATCCATGTTGTAGAATATATCAGTACTTCATCATTTTTATTGTTGAATAATATTCCATTGTATGAATATATTGCATTTTATTTGTTCATTAGCTGAAGGATATTTAGGTTGCTTTTACATTCTGGCTTTTATAGATAATACTGCTATGAACATTCATTTCTAAGTTTTTCTGTAAATATAGGTTTTAATTTCTCTTGGATATATAGTTAAAAGTGGAACTGCTGAGTCACATGGTAACTGTTTCATTTTTTGAACTGCCAAACTATATTGGCAAAGCAATTGAGCCATTTAAAATTCTCTAATAGGGTGTGAACATTCCAATTTCTCCTCATCCTTGCCAACACACATCATTACCTACCCTTTTGGTTATAACCAACCTAGTAGACATGAAGTGGTATCTATTTTAGTTTGGTTTGCCTTTCCTCGATGACTAATGAGCTTCTTGTCATGTTCTTATTGGCCATTTGTGTATCTTTGGTGAGGACTGAAGTTTTTAAGGATTATATCCTTTCTGGGAGGAGAAAAGTGCTTCTGTGAAGGGAATGTGGTAATCTGTGGAGAATTTTACTGAGGCAAAGAGCAAGTGGTAGAATTTGTAAAGTTGTGGAGGAAAAGAAAACCTAGGAGTGGTTTATAGGATATATACTGTATAGTTATATAGAGAGAGTAAGTGATGTTTGTCTTTAAAAAGTTGAAGAATATATTAATAGAAAAAGCATAAAGAAGAAAATAAAAATCACTATAAATATACCTTTAGAAGATAACGCCTATGGAAAGTTTGGTGTATTTCTTGTTAGATGTATTATTGTCTAGTCACTAAGTCGTGTCTGACTCTTTGTGACCCTATGGACTGCCATACACCAGACTTTCCTGTCCTTCACTATCTCCTGGAGTTTGTTCAAACTCATTCATTGAGTTGGTGATGCCATCCAAGCATTTCATCCTCTGTTGCCCCCTTCTCCTCCTGCCGTCAATCTTTCCCAGCAACAGGGTCTTTTCCAATTAGTCAGCTTTTTGCATCAGGTGGCCAGAGTACTGGGGCTTCAGCTTCAGCATCAGTCCTTCCAATGCATATTCAGGGTTCATTTCCTTTAGGATTAACTGGCGTGATCTCCTTGCAGTCCAAGGGACTCTTAGATGTATAATTTGCATCTTAGTCTAGGCTGGTTCTCCTTCTGCCAAAGTAGGGTGCTTCCCTGGTACAATCTGGTATTACTCCACAGTTGGGTAATGGTAGGAATCCAGCCCTTCATAAATTCAGGAGAAGAGACTGTGGATAAAATCTGGCTGAACGGTGAACAAAGCCACATGAGTAGAGTGTTGTGGTAGAGACAGTGCTGAACTAAAAATCACTTTTGGGTTCTAATCCTGGCTCCATCAGAGCAGGGAGGGAAGGTGGAGTAACCAAAAGCCCAAACCTCTTCCAGCTCCAAAACATCATGAGTCCGGGGTGTGTTTTACAGGTTGGGCCGCCGAAGGAAAACCATGAAGCTGTGTCGAGAGCTCTCTGATTTGGTTGTGTACACAAACTCTGTGGCAGCCCAGGACATTGTGGATGATGGTAAGACCTGAGTGTTTTTACTTCTGGATAAACACTCCTGACCTTTCTTTATCAATTGTTAATTAAACTTTTGTTAATCGAATCATCAGCACACATTTCTGGAACTGCATAGAATCCAACTTGAGTGTCAGGAAACTGATTGCTGGAACAATGCTTAGCTCACAGGGAGCGCTCTATTGATCACTTTGTTTGCCTAACTGGCTAGAGGTCAGAGACATTTCCCACAGGGCAGAGGAGGACTTTGTTATTAAAAAGGCAGATGGATCAGAGCAAGGTCTTCCCTGTGTTTAAACTATGGAGACTTGACCTAGTTTGACGGTCAGATCACAGATGGCCATTCCAAGTGTGAATGACTAGAAGAAAGAGGAAATTAATTGGCGAAAATAACATCCTGAAACGCCCCAAATTTTCTCATTGAGAGTTTTGACCTTGATGAAAATAATTTAACTCACAGATTGCAGTTTAACAAAAAGAGCAGAGATTTCAGAAGCCTTGGCTCTTTCACAGTTTTTTACCCATCAATTGCCATATGTGGAGCTGAGAAATCCTAGTCACAACTCTTCTTAGCCTGACTTCTTGCTGGCTGCACTTTCTCTTTAGCCTTTTCTCTTCTCACTGATGTTTTGTCCAGTCATTGAGTGCTTATGAAAATAGACTATGGTCACGTGGGTTTTCAGTATAATTGTAGTTTCAGTGGAAGTGAATATTGCATCAGAGTCTCCCATTTTCTCATGTACCAGTGATGAAAAAACAACACCGTGCTGAGTCTTGTGACCTCACAACCTCCAGGATTTCTCCTCAGATCTTTCTTCTTTCTTCCCCTATTCTACAAGTGTATACTTTTTTATCTGCAGATTTTCTTCCCTTTGGTGTTGAATCCTTCTTCAGATGATGACAATTATTAAAAAAAAAAATTGAACTTTGTGTGTGAGAATATGAGAACCTGTAGACTTCTGAGAAAGTGAACATCACATCTTTTTTCCAGATTCTTTTCCGTTATAAATTATTGTAAGATGTTGAGTTTAGTCCTTTGTGCTACACAGTAGGACCTTGTTGTTTATTTTATGTATTTTGTTCTTGCTTTTGTTCAGTTTCTTAGTCATGTCTGACTCTGTGACCCCATGGACTGCAGCACCCCAGGCTTCCCTGTCCTTCACCATCTCCTGGAACCTGCTCAAACTCATGTCCATCGAGTTGGTGATGCCATCCAACCATCTTGTCCTCTGTTGCCCCCTTCTCCTTCTGCCTTCAATGTTTCCCAGCCTCAGGGTCTTTTCTAATGAGTCAACTCTTTGCATCAGGTGGCCAAAGTATTGAACCTTCAGCATCAGTCCTTCCAATGAATATTCAGGACTGATTTCTTTTAGGATTGACTGGTTGGATCTCCTTGCAGCCTAAGGGACTCTCAAGAGTCTTCTCCAACAGCACAGTTCAAAAGCATCAATTCTTTGGTTTTCAGCCTTCTTTATGGTCCAGCTCTCACATCCATACATGACTACTGGAAAAACCATAGCTTTGACTATGTGGATCTTTGTTGGCAAAGGAATGTTTCTGCTTTTTAATATGCTGTCTAGGTTTGTCACAGCTTTTCTTCCAAGGTACTTCCCTAGTGGCTCAGACGGTAAGGAATCTGCCTGCAATGCAGGAGACCTGGGTGTGATCCCTGGGTTGGGAAGATCCCCTGGAGGAGGGCATGGCAATCCACTCTAGTATTCTTGCCTGGAAAATTCCAGGGACAGAGGAGCCTAGCAGGCTACAGTCCATGAGGGTCACAAAGAGTTGGACTTGACTGAGTGACTAACACTTTCACTTTCTTCCAAGGAGCAAGCGTCTTTTAATTTCATGGTTGCAGTCACCATCTGCAGTGATTTTGGACCCCAAGAAAATAAATTCTGTCACTGTTTCCATTAATAGTTGTATATATTAATCCCAAACTCCTAATTTATCCCTCCTCTTTCCTCTTTTGTAACCATAGGTTTGTTTTCTGTGTTTGTGAGTCTATTTCTATGGTGTAAATGAGTTCATTTGTGTCAAACTTTAGATCCCACATGTAAATTATATCACGTAGTATTTGTCTTTCTTTGTCTGACTTACTTAGTGTGATAATCTTTAGGTTCATCCATATTGCTGGAATGGCATTATTTTGTTCTCTTTTATGGCTGAGTTTTCTGTCGTGTGTGTGTGTATGTGTGTATATACACACACACACCGCATCTTCTTTATCCATTCATCTGTGGATGGACATTTAAGTTGCTCCCATGTCTTAGCTATTGTAAATAGTGCTGCTATGAGCATCAAGATGCATGTATCTTTTTGAATTAGAGTTTTTGTGTTATCTGGATATATGCCCAGGAGTGGGATAGCTGGATCATATGGTAGCTCTATTTTTAGTTTTTTAAGGAACCTCCACACTTTTTAATATAGTGGCTGCTACAGTTTGCATTCCCAGCAATAGTGTGGTGGTGGTGGTGGTGCTTTAGTCGCCAAGTCGTGTCTGACTGTTGCGACCCCGTGGACTGTAGCCTGCCAGGCTCCTCTGTGCATGGGATTCTCCAGGCAAGAATACTGGAGTGGGTTGTCATTTCCTTCTCCAGGGGATCTTCCCAACCCAGAAATCGAACCCAGGTCTTCTGCATTGCAGGCAGATTTTTTACCGACTGAGCTACAAGGGAAGCCAATAACTGCCTACAACTAGAAAATAAACTTGGGAAGTATTTTAATGGAGTTAGAGGTATATTTGGTTCATAGAAATATAATTTCTACTGCATGCCTCAGGAAATCATAATCCCGTTAGCTAACATCACCTCTTTTTGTCGTGTGTGTATGTGTGTGTACACCACAAAGTAAGTAACAGACAATGAATGCATGGCTTATCCTAACGGAAAACAACTCAGCTCTATTAATGTACTAATTGACATGTGCCTAATTAGCAAGGTCATCTTATTGATGATGTGGTGTGCCTAATTTATGTAGAGAGAGGAAAGAGTGGTACTAATTTTAGTGCTGTTACATCTGAAGGTGGTTTGACAAAAAGACTATATTTTCTCTTACTATGTTTAAAGTATTCATCATCAACTTCTACAATATGATCGTTTTTAGTATGCTTGAGATATGTAACGTCTGCTAAAAAGTTACGTCAATAAGATATATACAATAAGGAGTCTGTATGCAGGAAATCATCAAATTAAACACTGTAATTCTCTAATTTCTTTGCTTCTCACTTGTATTTATGACTGTTTCAAGTTCCAACTCTAGAATGTAGTTGCTAGTCAATTTGGCCAGTATTTAATATCTAAGACGTACAACCCCGAGGACCACAGGGGTCCTGGGAGACTGTGCACAAATCAATTTGTACAGTCTAGATATAGTTCAGGTCCAGTAAAACAGTAATTCAACTCTGGTTCATGGGCCATGTCCTTCAGTCTGGGTTCAGAGTACAAACTGGAATGAAAATAAGACTCTGGGTAAGTTTAGGTCTTTATCTAGGCTGGCCTCTTCCAACAAGTCCAGATGAGATTGGGTAGTCATTTTGGGGATGAGGTATGGATATTTAGTGAAGGAGTGGGAGTGGTGGGGCATTCTAGATGTGTGGCACAAAAAGATAGAATTGGGAGAAAGGGGTATGATATTAAATCTTTGGAGGTTTACTCCATCGTGACCCCCTAACCTGTAGCATCGTTGGTCCTAGATTATCCCTTTCTGATGATGCTTCAAGCAGAAACTTTAATGTCAACTTCCTGTTTTTTTTTTTTTTTTTTTACCTCCCATTTTTTCCCCATTATTTATAAACTTGGCTAGGTGGATGATTGTTGTTATTTCTGAAACTTTTATTTCTTTATAATATTCTTTTGAATTCTTTTTCCATTATTATTCCTTTCTCCCAAACAGGTTTTGACTGGCTTCAAGATTCTATTCAACTTTAAAACCCAATTTTCCTGTTTTGTAATTAACTCTTTTCCCTTTATTTTCTTAAGCCACAAATGCAGTCACTTAATGTGTTTCACACGTGTGCTTTCTAAATGATGCCTTCCATGATTGTCTCCCTTTTATCAGCAATGAGTTGCATAGATAGTTTTATTTATCCTTAGGTGTCTTGCTCTCTGGCAAAGCTCTTCTGTTTGAATCAGGCACCTAAAAAATGTTTCCTCTTGCCCTCTTCCTACTAGCCAGATCAACATGAAGGAGGGAGATGAGAGAGAATTCTCTTGAGAGAATATGGGATTCAAAAATAGACAGTTATCTGAACAAGACGCAAAGCTCTGATCTGAAATGGCAAAAGAGCCCCGGGAGTGGGATTTTATAGATCTTTCTTGCTCAGGAGCTGGGCGTCTTCCGGTTGAATTCGCTCTTTTGCTCTGCCTTTTGTTATTGGTGTGATCGGACTCAGCATCTTTCATGAGTGGTGTTTTCTTTGCTGCAGGTCTCACTTTTCTGTTTCCTTTGTTAAAAACTGTGTTAGGAACCACAGGAAATGTGTTGTCCTTCAGTGAAACAAGAGCGCATCAAGTGGTTCAGCAGAAATCAGAGCAGTTCATGGTTTATAACCAGAAGCAGCTCACGAGGATTTATCCCTCCGCCTACCGCATCGATTCCAGTAACTTCAACCCTCTGCCCTACTGGAACGCAGGCTGCCAGCTAGGTGTGTATGCCCCTGGGAGGAGCAGTTCTCCGTGGCTCTTGCGTCTAGGCCGCTATCTTACCTAATTCTCTTAAACTCTGAACTTGCACAGTGGCGTTGAACTACCAGTCTGAAGGGCGAATGATGCAGTTAAATCGAGCCAAATTCAAGACAAACGGCAATTGCGGCTACGTTCTCAAACCCCAGCAGATGTGCAAAGGTGTGTGTTAATTTCACAGTCGTATCTCTGAACGCAAGAGACCTTTACCGAAGGAGCACTCGGGAAAGCAGAGTGCCTCAGTGTTTTGCAACATGATTTTTAAAAACGAGAAAAATTAAGTATTGGAATGTAAATGAAGAACCCTTTTTTAAAAATACTTATTTTTAATCGAAGGTTAATTGCAATATTGTGTTGGTTTCCAGCCATACATCAACGTGGATCAGCCATAGGTATACATATGTCCTCTCCCTCACATCTCCCACCTCAGCCCAGCCCTCTAGGAGGTCACAGAGCCCTGGTTTGCGTTCCCTGAGTTATAGAGCAAATTCCTGTTGGTTATCCTATTTTACATATGTTAGTGCATATGTTTCCATGATCCTGTTTCTATTCATCCCAGCCTCTCCTTCCTGCCCCCTCTACCCTGTCCATAAGTCTCTTCTCTCTGTCTGCATCTCCATTGCTGCCCTACAAATAGGTTCATTAGTACCATCTTTCTAGACTTCCATATATATGTGTTAATATGCAATATATTTGTTTTTCTCTGACTTACTTCACTCTGTATAATAGGCTCTAGGTTCATCCACCTCATTAGCACTGACTGAAATGTGTTCCTTTTTAATGGCTGAGTAATATTCCACTGTGTATATGTACCACATATTCTTTACCCATTCATCTGTCCACGGGTATCTAGGTTGCTTCCATGTCCTAGCTGTTGTAAATAGTGCTGCAATGAATAATGGGATACATGTGTCTTTTTCAGTTATGGTTTTCTCCATGTTTATGCCCAGTATTGGGATTGTTGGGTCATATGGTAATTTTATTCCTAGTTTTTTAAGGAATCACCATACTGTCTTCCATAGTGGCTGTATCAACTTGGAATGTAAATAATTCTTGCCACCACTGTTTAATAATTCGGTAGCCTTCCTTGGTAGGCTGGTATTTGGCCTTCCCCTATAGCTCAGCTGGTAAAGAATCCGCCTGCAATGCAGGAGACCCCAGTTCAATTCCTGGGTCAGGAAGATCCCCTGGAGAAGGGATAGGCTACCCACTCTAGTATTCATGGGCTTCCCTGGTGGCTCAGATGGTGAAGAATCTGCCTGCAATGCGGAAAACCTGGATTCAGTCCCTAGGTTGGGAAGATCCCCTGGAGGAGGGCATGGTTACCCACTCCAATATTCTTGCCTAAAGAATCCCCATGGACAGAGGAGCCTAGCAAGCTACAGTCCATGGCATTGCAAAGAGTCGGACATGACTGAGTGACTTAACCACCCATGTAGTATATTTAATTCTTTAAATCCCAGGCTCCTCTGTCCATGGGGATTCTCCAGGCAAGAATACTGGAGTGGGTTGCCATTCCCTTCTTCAGTATGTGTGCATATGTATGTGTAATTTCCATGCTACCAACCTTAGATTTTAACCTCTATTTGTCTTAGGTACTTTCAACCCTTTCTCAGGTGATCCACTTCCTGCCAACCCCAAAAAACAGCTCATCCTGAAAGTGATCAGTGGACAACAACTCCCCAAACCTCCAGATTCCATGTTTGGAGACCGAGGAGAGGTAAACCATGTATGACAAAGTGGTTAATTATGTGATTATCTTATTGTGTTTACATTTCATCTGAGGGTGCTGTGTATGTGTGTGTGTGTTTGTAAATGAGCCCTGACCTCAGCTTCTCAGATATTAACTGACTTACTGGCAAAGTAGACACAATTCCTTCTGGAGTGCAGTGCATCATCTATTTTGGAGGCGTGAGTGCAATACAAGTCAATTCACAAGCCAAGAAGGACACTGGCAATGCTAAATTGAGATGCAAGGAGCAATTTTGTTATTAATAGAAACATCGAACAGGAGAATGTCTTACCCTCTCTGCATTTTTCATCTGCTGTGGCCCTCATCTCTGCTACACATTGGCCACCTGCTCCCTGGCCACAGGCCACTCTTGCCTTGCTGCACTTCTGTTGCGTGATTTTACAATGTCTCCCTCTGTGGCCACAGCCTTCGCTCTTTCCAGAGCTGTCATTCCATGATTCCCAGATACCTGCTCTTGGCCTTCTGGGCCTCTGTTTCCTCTCTATCTGTCAGCCCCTCCTCTGCCCATGTCCTTCCTCTCAGGAGTCGTCCATCACTTCAGGTTGTTTGCCACTCCCACCTATTAAACTATCCTTTCTGGATCTTGACTGTCGATGGGCAAACCACGTAGCTCTGAGTGGTCCCACCGTCAGCTCTGTCTCCGATCTTTGCTGAGTTCTGCAGTGCCGCCCCAGCTCCATTGAGTCAATGATGCCTTCCAACCATCTCATCCTCTGTTGTCCCCTTCTCCTCCTGCCCCCAGTCCTTCCCAGCATCAAGGTCTTTTCAAATGAGTCAGCTCTTCACATCGGGTGGCCAAAGTATTGGAGCTTCAGCTTCAACATCAGCCCTTCCAATGGACACCCAGGACTGATCTCCTTTAGGATGGACTGGTTGGATCCCCTTGCAGCCCAAGGGACTCTCAAGAGTCTTCTCCAACACCACAGTTCAAAAGTATCAGTTCTTCAACACTCAGCTTTCTTTAGAGTCCACCTCTCACATCCTTACATGACTACTGGAAAAACCATAGCCTTGACTAGATGGACCTTTGTTGGCAAAGTAATGTCTCTGCTTTTTAATATACTGTCTAAGTTGGTCATAACTTTCCTTCCAAGGAGTAAGCGTCTTTTAATTTCATGGCTGCAGTCACCCTCTGCAGTGATTTTGGAGCCCCCCAAAATAAAGTCAGCCACTGTTTCCACTGTTTCCCCATCTATTTGCCATGAAGTGATGGGACCGGATGCCATGATCTTAGTGTTCTGAATGTTGAGCTTTAAGTCAACTTTTCCCTCTCCTCTTTCACTGTCATCAAGAGGCTCTTTAGTTCTTCTTCACTTATATATTGAAATGTATATATACCCTCTTATGACTTGTTTCACATTTTGGTTATGTAGAGAACTTTGTTATCTTTTTATTGTTGTGTTGTTTTATTAAATGAATATTCCACCATTTATCCATCTTACTCATTAGGACATTTAGTTTGTTTCCAGTGTGTGGCTATTATGAATTCACCTGCTCTGAGCATTTTTGCATAGACAGAAGCTCTCATTTCTGTTGGGTACATACCCTCAACTAGAGTCACAGATTCTTTGGATAAAGTTTGTGTAGCATTAGTAGATATTGGTAAATAACAATGTAATCTTTTTTCTTTCATGCCTCAGATCTGACTCTGTTGCACCTGATACAGTTTCTCTTTGTTAGGAAGCACCCAAGTGGATTGCTGTTGATATGTGACATTTTGGCCAATATTCTTCAACTAATGTGTAGAAATGTATCAGTGGTAATAACTAATGCTTTTAATCTCTTTATAGATCATCGATCCTTTTGTTGAAGTTGAAATTATTGGATTGCCAGTAGATTGTTCTAAAGATCAAACTCGTGTGGTAGATGACAATGGTAAGGTCTCTGTTCACTTTTAATAAAGATGCTCTAGAGGTAGAATTTGCACCGAAAAGGAAAAATGTGTCTTGTGTGGGCTTCCCTGGTGGCTCAGATAATAAAGAATCTGCCTGCAATGCGGGAGACCTGGGTTCAATCCCTGTGTTGGGAAGATCGCCTGGAGAAGGGCATGGCAACCCACTCCAGTATTCTTGCCTGAAGAATCCCCATGGACAGAGGAACCTGGTGGGCTATAGTCCATGGGGTCACAAAGAATCAGACTGAGCAACTAAGCGCGGCACAGAGATAGAATTTGCACCGAAAAAGAAAAATGTGTCTATGTAGAAGATAAACCAATCTTTAAAATCTAGAACTGCTATCTGAGTTTTGTGAAGACTTTTCAACACATAAAACTAAGTAATTGTGGACTGATGCATGGTATGTTTTGATGGATGTTGTAATCCAGGCTCTCAAGACTTCTGCTTTTGAAGCAAATGTTTTTTCTATTGAAATGAATAATATTTTAATAGGCTGGGTTACAACTTCATGTAGAAAAATGACTCATTACGTATTTATGTTGTTTTTATGGTAAGAGTTGCCTCAAAGTTCTCATTTGTGAAGCCTACATCCTAATGATTTCTTATTTTCTCTGGAGCATGTAAAACTGTAAAGACAAGGGCCGCACACTCTGGCAAATTTATTCTTGAATATGTACTTGTGGTGGAGCAGCAGCACTCTTCTCTTATTTTGGCCATAATGTAAAGAAAGCTTTCTTTACTCAAGCCTCATGTATTTTTCTTAACAGTCTTCTAAAGTTGTATTTATTTATACATATGACAAACATTGGGCTTCCCAAGTGGCGCTAATGGTAAGGAACCCGCCTGCCAATGCAGGAGACTTAAGAGACATCGGTTTGATTTCTGGGTCAGGAAGATCCCCTAGAGGAAAGCATGCTAACCCACTCCAGTATTTTTGCTGGGAGAATCCCATGGACAGAGGAAGCTGGAGGGCTACACCCCATGGGGTCGCAAAGAATTGGATACGACTAAAGCAACTTAGCATACATGCATGACAGACCTTATTGCGTGCCTGGTTTTCCTTAATCTCTAGTCATTAATACTCTAAAAAAAAAAACAAAAACTAAACTTCAGTCCTCAAAACATTTGAAAAATTAGAGGTTCCTAGATTGGCTTTCAGAGGAGTTTAAAGAAAGGGATTTGAGGGTTCAAGAGTAGCAGAAACTTGTTACTTAGGAAATAACAAGCTTAAAGTAAGTAAGGTTCGCATACTGCATTTTCCTACCAATACTCAATGAATTTTTTTAGTCGTAGAAGTAATTGAGATGTCATCACTAAGTCAACAAAAAGTATGTTTTCTCCTGTTCAGGAGGGACATCTCAATGATTTTCAGTCCATAATTATTTCATTAGCTAAGGCATTAAGGTTAAGTGGCTGATGCCTCCTTAATACACACATTTAATAATACCAATTTTCATATTTAGAGAAGAAAAACTTATAGAGTACTTGAATTTTTATCTATTTAATTAATTTATCTGAGAGAATTTTACCAAAAAATAAATGTTTTTGGCTTATAGAATTTGAGTTAAATTATATGCTTTTCCTATTTATTTTCAGTACCTATGAAAATATATCATCTTTCTTGTGTTAAGGTCTTGCTTCATGGGATGCCATGAGAATCAACAGTGCCTCATCTCACTTGGCTCTGTCACTAGTTGTATGACATTAGGCACATTATTTTCTCTGAATATCTGTTTTCTTAACTATAACATGAGCATTATACTTCCTGTGTTAAAAAATGAGCATGGATTACTTGTATATTTTTTTGAGTTACGTATTTTTGAAAGTCAGTAATATATATATTTTTCTTAATTAGGGAAAGAATCCCTGCCCTACCACCCTTAGAGGATTGCCATAACAATTAAATAGGATGGTATATGTATGTGGGTCCTCCTTGGTGGCTTAGCGGTAAAGAGTACACCTGCAATGCAGGAGACACGGGTTCAACCCCTGGGTCGGGAAGATCCCCTGGAGAAGGAGATGGCAACTACTCCAGTATTCTTGCCTGGGAAATCCCATGGACAGAGGAGCCTGCGGGCTACAGTCTACAGGGTCACGAAAGAGTTGGACACAGCTGAATGATTAAATAACAACAACAACATTTGTGCAATAACACTGAAACCTTACAGAATGCTTGCTGGTGATGATAACAGCAAACATTTTGGTGGGTGAGAAGCATCGCTTTATTGGGGTGGGGTGGGGGTGGGGAAGAGGAATCATTCTTTATTGTTTTTGCTAAAACATTATTCTTAGCTCACTACTATAGATACTTTTTGAGCTTACTGAATACATTCTAAATACTGTCTAAAAGAGCCTTCTCCACAATGCAGTTTTGCTTCAAGGATTGTTAGAATTGATGTAATAATTTACAGGCAATTTTCTTACCAATTATTTTCTAGCAATGGGGGTAAGTTCCAAGGCTTTATTTCAGTAGGGCATCCTGGGGTGGCTCTGTTGTCTTCACCAGTTTAATAACCATTGCAAGCAATTTTCACTGTCTGCTTTGCAGATGTTGCCACTAAATCATTTTTAGCCAATCCCTTTTGCTTTTTTAATTTGTCTTTTCCTATTTCTCTCAGGCTTTAACCCTGTATGGGAAGAAACCCTGACATTTACAGTACATATGCCAGAAATAGCTTTGGTTCGGTTCCTTGTGTGGGATCATGATCCAATTGGACGAGACTTTGTTGGGCAAAGAACTGTGACCTTCAGCAGCTTGGTGCCTGGTAATTCTGGCTGAACTTTTCTCTCTAGACTGTTCCTTGTTCTTTGGAAGATATGATATGCAATATACAGGATAGACGGCATATATGATATAGAAAGTATGTGTTATATGATTATGTGAATGTTAATATAACTATTGTAAAGTCAGGTATTTAATTCTGTTTCACCCATGGAAAAGCCAAACATGAGTTCAACGAAAAGGTAACTGCTTCTCCTCTTTTATCAGGCTACCGGCATGTCTACTTGGAAGGACTGACAGAAGCATCTATATTTGTCCACATAACAATCAATGAAATCTATGGGAAGGTGAGAACAATCACAGGGCTTAAAGTCACATGCAACTGTAATATGGTCCCTAACAAAGTTTTTAATTCATTGCATAAAAGGGACGTAAACCTCGACAACATGTTTTGACAGGAAACTCGAGGAAGGCCAGCCCACACCGTGCTCCATGTTCTCGCCTGCCCTGGGGTCCTCATTCATGTGCTCCTTCCTCTGTTTAGGGGTGTACGTGTCCCCTCCATCCAGTGGCCCTTGCTGGGCTTAACAGAACTGACAAAACTATTACTGTCCCAGGCAATCATTTGTTTGACTAAAACAGTAAAGCTGCAGTTACATGTCTGAATTTTATTATAATCCTTAAAAAAGACTCAGCTGGCTGCAGTTGGAAATATAGTCTCAGATGTTTGAATTACCTGTCCTAACTGGGCTGTGATCCCAGCCAGTTCTAGGCAGGATGCATTCATTCAAGTGCCATGTATTTAACTGGAGACCTAAAAATCATGAATGAATGAAAAGCCACCCACTGAAACTTAAAAGGAAGAGATTGTACCAGTGTCTTCTGGCTCTCTCCCAATGACAGTTTCTTCACTGCGGAGCTCACTTGAGGTTTACATATCAATAGACTCTCATCTGGTAATGCCAAGTCACTGGGGATTTAGTGACCGGAACAATTTTCAGGACTAGATGTGATTTGGAGGGGCTTGGGCCCAGGGGTGTCCAGTGCTCTTTATCAGAGGGTCAGCATAGTCTGGGACTCCTCCTCCAGAGGTTTATACATTCTCTGTGCTTCTGCTTCCTTATCTGTACCTACTTCATAAACAAATACTTTATCTTTAAAAAGCTGCCTGGCACATAGTAAATGCTCAGAAATGTCAGCTAATATTAATATTAAAAAGACGACAATCTGACTGGTAGGGAGTGGACCAGTTTGCCCTGAAATAGGAAGTATGTGTTTATTCTCACATCCGTCAGTTGGGAGGGGTAAGGATCCTAATTTCTAAGAGTGGTAAAGTTTTATGTCTTCTGTGTTCAGTCCTGCATTGCGCTGCTTGCTGAGATCTCTCCTCTGGCCTAAACATACACAAATGTAAATGATCAAAAAGTGATTCTTGAAGTTCTCAGGAATCCCAGGTGAACTAAGCAGCATCTCAAGTATTTCACATGCTTGAAGGAAATAATAAAATTCAGAATTTGTTTAAAACTTGAGCCAGAAATAACAGGAAAGAGAATGTGTTCTGTAGGCCTTGTGTTCTCTCTCCTAAGTAAATGTCCATGTGTAGTGTAAGTCTTTTATTACCTTCAAGGTGTGTTTGGGTTGAGATGCATAAACCACAATGCGGTGGTAGTGAACTGGGCAATGAATGAAACCTGCAACTAAAAGTTCAAAGTGGGAGAAAGGGTTTACAGAGCATATGTGTTGTATCGCCGTCTGTTTTCACTTGTGCAGCCTTCTTGAATGAGCCCCAATTGTGTTTTGTTGTGCTTTTTTTTCCCCCCTTGCAGTGGAGCCCTTTAATACTCAACCCCAGTTACACTATATTGCACTTTCTAGGAGCTACAAAGGTAGTTTCTCAGCATGGTGTTTGGTTCTGGCGGGCGCGTTTCTATCAGTGGTCATGGCAGCATGCGCTCACCTCGCTCCATCGTCCTGCTTACCACTTTGAAATGTGCGTCTGTTGCTTTAAGGCGGCTCAAGTTCATAACAGTCTGTTCACTGTGGAAACTCTTCCTACCACCTTGCCCTACCTTCTTTGGGCAGGAAACTCATGGGCAAGCTTGGTGGTGAAAATGGGAGGCTGCCTTCCTCCCAAAGTCAGGTTGATGAGACATGCATGGCGTAGTGCAAACGTGTGTGTGCTGCCGTTTTCTTGGTTTGAATATTCAGTGGCTGTGAGATTTCGTTTTCTATCCATTTTTCACGCAGCCATCGCGTGAGAGGCAAGCGGTTGACACAGTGGTATTTGCTTAACTTCTGCTTGGTCCTTTTGTGTCTTCAGAACAGACAGCTCCAAGGTTTGAAGGGGCTGTTCAATAAGAATCCCAGACACAATTCTTCAGAAAACACTTGCTATTACATTCGGAAGCGATCGATTGGAGACAAGATTCTGCGACGCACAGCCAGCGCTCCGGCCAAAGGCAGAAAAAAGAGCAAAATGGGCTTCCAAGAAATGGTAGAGATGAAGGATTCTGTTTCGGAGGCTGCAAGAGATCAAGATGGGGTCCTGAGAAGGACCACGCGGAGTCTGCAAGCGCGCCCTGTCTCTATGCCCGTTGACAGAAGTCTTCTTGGGGCTCTATCGCTGCCTGTATCTGAGACTGCAAAAGACCCTGAAGGAAAGGAGAACTCTCAGGGTAAGATGCTTTAAGTTTCTCTGAGAATACACCATTTTAAGACACATTTTTTTTTTTTAAAAGACACATTTTGGTGTCCCTAATTACCACAATAACATGGTTGGCATTTTGTAGTCAAAGTAAAATATTCTGAAAAATAGGTAATTACATTACAGTGTTACCTTTTAGACCAGATTTTAAACTTAGGTGAGAGGGTGCTGGAAGAGCAATTTCCTAGTCACCTACAGCCTCAAGATAACATTGACATCTGAAGTTGACTGTGAGGGACCAGGGATGATGGTGAAGAGCGTATGGGCCTATGAGGTACACCAGAGGGAGCTGAAACCAGCAAAATATGAGCAGAGGTCATGGTTTTTTCTTAGTGGGTACCATAGTTACTGATTTTCTGAGAGGAATAGAATTATATTGACTTTTCTGAGGTGTAGTTTAGTTGTGTTTCTTTCTCACTATGCAACATGTTTCCACAATTGGAAATGTTTATGGGGAAAGAGGAAACACCAGCTGTTAAAAAAGTAAGCCACTTTCTTCACTTGAGAAATCTCTGCTTTCTCAAGAGGGAGCTTATTTGCTGTTTTCCTGTGGCCTCTGTGTCCCTCCCCTGGATGTGGGCAGGGGAGGCAGCATGTCTGTGGCTCCTGTCCAGTTACAAACTCCTCAGGCACAGGGACCAGGTGTTACCCACCTTTTCCTCTAATTTGAGCATAATGGTTCACTCATATCGAGAACTTGATAAAGAGTGGTTATCTGTTTTACGAGGTACCAAAGAGCTCTGGCCTTTATCAGCGACTCCTCCCCCACCCTATTTTAGTGCCAAAACTCTATGCATTTGATGTCTCTGCAACAGACAAGTTTTAATTAAATCAGAATCACCTCAGACAGTAGAAGATAATCCCTGTTTCTTTTAGCAAAATTCTTTCATCATGCAGTCTATTTCAGTAATCTCTTTTCTCATGAATACCAATTTATATTGATTTTTATTGTCAGATATGATGGGAGGACAAATCAACTTTTCAATGGCTTCTTTGAAGGAGAAAGGGGAGTTTAATGTTTGAAATTTTGCTAAGAGTAGTACTGGAGAAGAGATGAAATACATGCTTTAAAATTTATTTTAAAACTCCACCTTGGGGGAAGTAAACTATAAATAAATATAAACTCCATTTTGGGAGGGAAATAAAGCAAAAAATGGTAATAATTAATCCTGTTAAAACCACAATTAAGATGCTAATACTATTTAGGTGAGTTAGAAAGCAATAGTTGATATTTCTTTCCTGCATTTAAAAAACAGGAACTTTATATAAGTTATTCATATATATATAGCATAATATATTTAGTAATACATAAATATAAAACTTGTAAATATAGAGCAATACCTAACCATGCAATGATTCAAGTTAGCATGTAGAAGAAAAATTAGGTGGAAAAAATTCAGAATACAAAATTGTATACATAATTTTATAGAAGCTTACAGTATCTATCTGAGTGGTAACATCATATAATATTTATATTTTTCCTTATAATTTTTGGGTTAATCAAGTTTTTATGATGAACTTTTTAGTTAGGAAAATAGTTAATAAGTTAAACATTCTTTTTCAATTTTCATAACTGAAAGCATAAAATGCTGTTAAAATAATGTGATTAAGAATATTAGCACACCTAATATTGTCTTAACATTATACTAAACAGGATGGGGTACCCTGAATTAATTTAAATTGTGTATTTTTTTAAAGTTTTCCTTCTTGTGCCTAAGATCTTGCTGCCTCATTTAGGGGAGAATGAAATATGAAATTTATGTATTAAAACTCCAAAAAATATGATCAGTGGGAAATTAGACATTAGCAATGGCATAGAATTGGTGACCAAGTCTTTATTTTTACATTTTAAAGTCAACAGATATTGATATTCTAATGCACTTATTGCACTTTCCAATTTGTTTCAGAAATTAATTGGTCAGATTAAGTCTTTTGCCAAAATGTTTTTCAAAATGATTTGTGGGTTTTTTGGTTTGCTTTTTACTAGCACATGTATGACTTTGAAAGTTTACAGTGTCTTGCTTACAGGTGCCACAATCCTTTGTTTAACAGAGCTGTCTTGTTCTGTTTTTATTGCCATGCTTCTGTGTAGTACAAATCTGAATAGGAAACAACCTAAGGTAATCTTCACTGTAAAAGTATGGTAACTCATTGACATTTTTTTTTACAATGAATATTACATCCTTAGCTGATGTAATAGCTATTCAAAGGGAGGCTCCAGTGAAACTATTTAAATATATTTTACCATTTATCCATCACACAGACACTTTGTTGCAAATCTCTACAATCCATGATTCTGTCACAATGTAACAGATTTACATTTTCCATTTGTCTGTCTGAAGGCAAACATGAGTGTTTGCAGGTCCTATATAAAATGATATATGTCACTTAAAATATTGTTTGTTTCATTCAGCAGAAGATAAGGATGCCAGAAGAGATGGGAAGGCAAGTGTAAAAGACCAGCATTTCCCAAATTTCAACAAAAAGTTATCCTCTTCCTCCAGTGCCCTCATCCACAAAGACATCAGCCAAGGGAACTCTGCTGTTTCTACTGCCAACTTGTCAACCACAGAACAGTTAGTGCCGGGCCCAAAGGGTGGGAGAACCAAATCAAACGTGTTAAGTGATTGCCGGGAACAGTGCCTCAGCAGATCCCTCTCTCCAAGGCAGCATTTGGCTCGTGATCCTGCAGTTAGCCCATCAAAAGATCTATGTGGTGTGAAAACCAAGGAAAATGGGAATGCTGGGGGCTTTGCTGTAGGGAAAAGCACGTTGTCAGGAAGCATCCTTTCTCAAAGCAATCTGGAGATTACGAAGCTGGAAGGTAACTGGGATAAGGGCAGAGCTGCAACATCCTTTTCTTTGTCAGACGTCTCGACACTCTGTTCTGATACACCTGACTTACATTCCACTGCAATTCTCCAGGAGAGTGAAATTTCCCACCTTATTGACAATGTCACTTTGACAAATGAGGACGAGCCTGGCAGTTCCATCTCGGCACTGATTGGCCAGTTTGATGAGACCAGCGACCAGGCTAGCCCTACAGTTGTTTCTCATCTTCAGAGCCCCATTGTGATGTTGGGCCATCCTCCTGTGCCCACCATGGACCTAAAAATGCCCTTCAAGCATGGCTTTTCCAATGGAAAACCCAAGTCACCTTTCCTGTGCTCCTCTCCTGAGCAGATTGCATTCTCTGGGCATGAGACCTGTGAAGGTTCAACACACACAGCTGTTGGTGAAACTATCTGCACTCCTGTCTCCAAAACTAAACCAGATAATGACCTTTCTGCGAAGGCCACGACTGGGGCCATAGAAAATAACCTGCCTCAGTCCTCTAATACTTCTCGCTGCTGGTTACCAGAAAGTCCCACCCAGGGAAAAGACTGGGAATTCCTGAAGAACCCCAGCCCTGCCACTTCCACTGACTTGACACTGGAAGATGTAATAGCTGCTCCTACTCTCAGTTTAAATTCTGGGGAGAGCAGTCTCGTGGAATTGGATGGAGACTCAGAAAATCTGTCCCTAACGACCTGTGAATATAGGAGAGAGGGTACAAGTCACCTCACTTCTCCTTTAAAAGTGAAATACAGTCCAGATGCAGTGGAACATTTTCAAAGAGGCTTGAGAAATGGCTACTGTAAAGAGACTCTCCACCCTTCTGTCTCTGAAATATTCAACAATACTCAAGACGTCAAAAATCAAAATATTTCTCGTCTAGCCTATCAGGGTGCTGGCTTTATGCATAACCACTTCTCAAATTCAGATGCAAAAATGAACCAGACCTCCGGGCCCCTGACTTGTGCTCATGACATGCATGCCCCTGCCCCGGAGCAGTCCACACACTCTGCTCTGAAGCTGTCCAGCCCTTGCAAATCCAAAAGTCTGGGGGACTTAACATCAGAGGACATCGCCTGTAATTTTGAAAGCAAGTACCAGTGTATTAGCAAGAGCTTCGTAACCACTGGCATCAGAGACAAGAAGGGCATGGCTGTGAAAACAAAGTCGTTAGAGCCCATGGATGCCCTGACCGAGCAGCTGCGGAAGCTTGTGTCCTTTGAGCAGGAAGATGGCTGCCAAGTGCTGTATTCCAAGCAAGATGCCAATCAGTTCCCCAGGGCCTTGGTCAGAAAGCTGTCATCCCGAAGTCAGAGCAGAGTGCGCAATATTGCCAGTCGTGCCAAGGAGAAGCAGGAAGCCAACAGGCAGAAGAGTGTGAACCCCAGCACTGTGGGAGGAGTGGTTCTTCGAAGCAAGCCGTGCGCGCCCGCGCCCACCGGGAACCGGCACTCCACCGGCTCCTACATCGCCGGCTACCTGCGGAGCGCCAAGGGCGGCGGCCTGGAGGGCCGCGGCATCCCCGAGGGCGCATGCGCAGCCCTGCGCGCCGGCCACGCCGACAGGTTCTGCTCCCATCACTCTGTTCTGCAGACCGAACCCAGCAGTGATGACAAACCAGAAATTTATTTTCTTTTGAGACTGTGAATTACATAAAGCTACGTTTTCACTGTTAATAAGATATTCTGTAGACTGTCTGAGTTTTCAGTAAATATGGTCCTTGGCTTTGAGATGATTTTCAGATGTATTTTTAAACTCGTGTTACAGCCTCCTTTTGAGTCCGTGTGTTCTTTTTGTGTTTGTGTATAGACCCGGGTGACATTTCCTGTGTACCTCTGATCTTTCCTCCCTGAGGTGTGAACTCTATTGGTATGATATATGTGCATGCCCTAGATGTGAAACTTCTCAGCAGTTTGGGTTCTATGTTTCACCAAGATGCTCTTTACTCTGTGCCCTCAGCTCACAGTCACAAATGTAGTCATTTCTACTCTCTGCTGAGAGATTTTTACAAAGGACAAAGGGATGAATTCTTTATTTTAAAGCCATTACCATCTTTCCTAGTTTTCCTTCTTTATTGAGAAGCTCAGATGCATTTTTACAACTCAGTTAAAAGAAGATTTAAAAAGTTACCTACCTTACCTTTCAAGATTTCTCTACCCCACCCAGAAGGAGAGTTCAGAGGAGATGGGTAGCCGCCCCGCCCCCCACCCCTGCCACCCAACCATACCCTCTCATTTTACAGCCGGGTGTGAGGGTCTGAGGAATAAAGCAAACTTCTGTATATAAGGACAAAATTGTTTGTTTTACATAAATTTTGTTACATATTTTTGCTAATGGCTTTGTATGTAACAAGAACACAGTTGCCAAGCTATTTGTTGTATTTTTGAACTTTCTGATTAAATTATAGGCTGCAAATAATGGCTTTCAGAATGAAGGACTTCCAGCAGATGCTAACAATGACAGTAGCACAAATTGAAAACTTCCCAAAGCTTTCAAGAAAAAAAAAATATTTTCTCATGCTAAAACCCAAGTGAATATAGATAATTAGAAGAAACCTTTTCCCTTCAGGGAGCCAAGTAACTCTATTTTAGTACCAATATACATTATTTTCACTGTGAATCCATTTTTTATTGCATGTTCAGATGTCCCTCTTTGCTTTTTTGTAATGTTAACTGCAATGATGTTCTTCTTGGAATTCATGAAAATATAATTAAAGGAGATTTTTAAACACTTGGTGAATTTTTTTTTTTTTTTTCAAATTGAAATTCATGTGATGACTGTTGAGTAGGGGGAACCCAGATCTCTTGAAAATATTTGCCTTTTCATCTCTTTGCAGTAAAAGAGATTACTTCTATGGGGACAGTTTTAAGCAGCATTTTGTGTCCTTGAGTGTTTTCATTCTGCTTTCAAGACCGTATTTGCAAGGTGACTTGAGAAGAAATGGAAATGTAATGAGTTGCTTTGCATTTGGTGATGATGTTGCAAGTTTAAAAATCCTTCCCAAATCCTGCCCATGGCAGGAGTGGAGTTGGTAAGCAGGCAATGCCGGCAAGAGACTGTGTTTGACAAATTAGACCACCTGAAGCTTTGCTGTGTGGCCGGAGACTGGGGAGGAAAGCAATTGGATCCTGCTCTCTCTTCAGCCTGTTGCAGCAGAACCTGGACCCTGTGCTTCACCACCTCGATGGTGGTGATCCCAGCCAGGTGCCCACCCAGCTCCTGCTCACCTTCAGTTCCTGCCGCCACCTCTTGGCACCGCAGCTGCTTCTCACTCCTATGCCAGGACTCCATGGAGTCCCTGCTTCTGGAATCACATGCAGGATCCGAGCCTACCACCGTGGCCACTTTGCTCATCAGGCCATGGCACAAGCAGTGAATCTAACAAGGAGAGAAACTGACCAACACTCAGAAAATTGGTCATTCTGTCTCCCTGGTTATTAAAAGTCTCTTTGTGGCTATGCCTATTCTTTCAGAGTCACTCTTGAGAGACTGTAATGTGGCCATGATCACAAAATGTCTTTGACTTGAGTTCAGGGTCTTTCTTTCTCCATCAGTTGGTTCCCGGGAATAGGTGTGGCTGAGAGAGGGGCATTGATGCAACAGAGGCAGGTGATATGGAGATCAAGGCCAACAGTCATATTTTTGGCATCTTCTGGAGTACTTGAGCCTTCCTAAGTCTACTGTTTCTTTCATGAATCATTTTTGTCCACTCAACCCTTTGCTGGGAGTTTCTGTTAACACCGAACTCATGATGGGCAGCTCCAACTGCACAGTTGCTTGGTGTGCCATTGTTAGGCTCTCCCTTTTCACTTCAGAGGGTATGGCCCTTCCTATTCCAGACCACTGGACCTCTAACAATTTTACTGATGTCGCAGGCCCCTTGATCATCAACGACTTGCTGCCTTCCCTCTGACACATTTGTGTTTTAATAGGACATTTAAATTACTTGGCCTGTTCTCCTTATTAGGTCCAATTAGTAAAATGTCAATCAATGTAGAAGCCTGGCACAATGCACTGAAGAAAAGCAAGATGATGGAGATCAGTATGGACTAGACCCTGAGAGACAGCAGAAAACTGATCCAGACCTAGAGCAAGACAGTGGAGACTTACTGCTGTCCTTGCAACATGAAGATGAACTGCTTTTGATCCTCTCTGTTGATGAGAATCAGACATAAAGCATTCAGCAAAACAATAGTCACAAATGAAGTGCCAGAGGTTGAGTTGATTTCCTCCCATAAAATTCCTATCTAGCATCGAAGCTGCAATTGGAATAGTATTTTAAATTTATAGTAGTCCACTGGCACCCATCATGATCACCATGGTTTTGGGCGGAAGGCCTGGTAGGTGAAATGGACAGATGTATTATGGGAATCACCATCACTGAATCTTTTAAGTCTTTGGTACTGATTTCTGCAATTTGTCCTGGCAGGTATGGCTTCTGATTTTACTATCTTGGCCTGGATGGAAGGTGCATTGTACCTTTTTAAATCATAATATTCCTTAATTCATAGGTCAGGAAACCAAGGGCCAACTTCTAAGTGTATCTATCCCATTAGGCATTCAGAGACTAGAGACAGGGCAACAGAGTGGGTCCTTGGAACTATTGGACCCATTGCAAGATGAACCCAAACACCATTTACAATCTGGTGTCTGTAAGTCTCCCTTTTAATTGGAAGACCATGGTGGTGGCGTGGGTTCTCTAATATTGTCAGCTGTGATCTCATTCTAACCATCCTCAAGATGTCTAGGACTTCCCTGGTTGTCCAGTGGTTAAGAATCTGTACTTCCATTGCAGCAGGCACTGGTTCAATCTATGACTGGGGAACGAAGGTCCTGCATGGTGCAGCAAAAAAGAAGAAAAGCTTTCTGGGAATTCCCTTCTCTGCAGTGCACAATTACTCTGCCAAGTTTGAGGAAAGGTTAGAGAGAAACTTGCCATGCTCTGGTGGCATTGTGGGAACCCAACATTCCCTGTAATCAATGGGCTCTGGCTCTGTGAACTGACTGAGATCTAGTAACTGAAGATTGCAGTTTTCCATCAGTGTCTGACAGCAGCATTACGGTCATCAGTTTTCAATTCTTTTTGGTTGTATAAATCAAACAAAAGACTAGTCAGTGGTCTCTAAACTTTAGCATACACCCAAATTACCTAGAGGATTCATTAAAACATAGATTGCTGGCCCATATCCCCAGAATTTCTGCATTAGTAGATCTGGAGTGGGGCTTGAGAATTTTCATTTCAAAGAAGCTCCTGCTGCTGTTAAGTCGCTTCAGTCGTGTCTGACTCTGTGCGACCCCATAGACGGCAGCCCACCAGGCTCCCCCGTCCCTGGGATTCTCCAGGCAAGAACACTGGAGTGGGTTGCCATCCTTCTCCAATGCATGAAAAGTGAAAGTGAAGTCGCTCAGTCGTGTCCGACTCTTCAAAGCGACCCCATGGACTGCAGCCCACCAGGCTCCTCCACCCATGGGATTTTCCAGGCAAAAGTACTGGAGTGGGTTGCCATTGCCTTCTCTGAAAGAAGATCCTAGGTGATGCTAAAGCTGCTGGTCTTAGGACCACTAAGAGCACTTTAACTAGTACTCTTAGATGGTGGTTACCTTTGGAAAAGCCATCATCAGTTAGAGGTAATAATCACTTTGGGCCAGGGCACTTTGCCATTCTGGCCATACTACTTAGTATGGTAATTATATCCCTCCTGGCCTCTGCCTTTCCAGAATCCTGTTATCTCCTTTGATATAGAGCCCAGTGCTCTGCCAGGATCTTCCACCGCCAATCTGACCTGAAGAAGGCAACCAACAGTGAGTTTCTCAGTGATGTTTGCTTTCCCACTCAGGTGGCATGTTCCCTCCTAGAGAATACACTCAGGTGGTGGGTTTGCACGTCTTCATTCTAATATTCTCTTTTTCCTGAGCCTTCTGATTCCTTTCTCACTACTCTGCCAAGTAAGTTCCCATAAACTCACCTCAACTTACTGAGCCATTGTGAATCCAGGCTTAATGGAGTCATCTTAGCTAACTATTAGGACTGGTAGACATTAAATTTTACTAGGACATTATTAAGACTTGCTAGACTTTAAATTCCAACTTATGGATGAGTTGCCCATTTCAACAAATCTCTCCTGTTCAGTGGTATGTTCCAGGTCCACCTGAGGGCCCAACACCCTCAAGATCTACTGCTACAGATATTTCTCTGGTTCTTGCTTGATGTGTTCATGATATGGTATTACTCCCTGCCTTAAAAGCATCTATGAAAAGAAAAAAAAGCATCTATGGCTTTCACAAAATGCCTTAAAATGACAGTTACTGGCCAGAACCTATCTAGGATTTCAGTGCCATCATAAGTAGCCAACCACTACAGAAGTACTAAAATTATCATTACCCCCATTTATTCAGTTGTTAGAGCTACTTGATATCCCCAATCTTAACCTAAGCCTCCACTCATCCCGATCAACCCTAAGTGAGACCATTAGTAATTCGCATGCCACAGCATGCCACCTGCTATTACTACCCTACTTCTGGTACAGTTGTCTCAGGCTGGCATTCTTAGAGAAGACTGTCAGAGGGGATGGCTTTTGTGCTCATGTTTTATTGGGGCCTGGTCCTAGGGAAGCTAGAGTGAGAAGAAAAGGAAAGAGAGATAAGGAAGTCGGAAAGAAACTGAAGACGAGGATAGCAGGCTGGCTGTGATGTCAGAACAAACATAGCTGGTTGCCTGACCTTGTGAGACAAGCCCAAAGAGGCCAAATAATAAAATGACTGCCCTTCAGAACAGTCCAGGAGGGGAAGGAGAGACTGCTATCTGCTGACTGTTTTCTGTTGCTTGCCTTTGTTGAATTCTGCCTCCTTAGGGTGTTAACCTTCTCAGCTCTCCAGCTATGTTACCCAGCCTTTACCAGCTTCCCTGAGGAAGCCAGAGCTCTGTGGGTCTCATCTGGCAAGTGTTCAGATGTGGTCATCTCTGCTTGTCGGTAGGAGCTGTGTGTGGAAACTTCCTGGTTCATGGTGGAGGCAGTGGCCATCGTAGTTGGGATGTAAAACTGTGAATCAGCTGTGATCCGTGCTGGGGTTGTGGGGCTGGGATGCAAGGGAGACAGCCATGGCGGGGGTGTTGGTAGGGCCACGCAGGATTCATGTATAAATTGGCTTTTGCTCAGCCAGTTGGCATAGGTGTCTGGTCATCTGAACACCTATCAAAGGTCTACGTGATTGTGTGCTAAGTCGCTTCGGTCATGTCTGACTCTTTGTGACCCTATGGACTGTAGCCCATCAGGCTACTCCGTCCATGGGATTCTCCAGGCAAGACTACTTGAGTGGGTTACCATGCCCTCCTCATCAAAGGTCTACTGATAAGCAATTTCAATACTGAGACCTAGAAATGAAAAAGAAAAAAGGATTTAGCCAAATTCCTTGACCTTATGAAGCTTACAAAATATTCTGTGAAACAGACATAAAAGTAGATAAAGGAACACAGTGGGCTAAATGGAGTGGTCCATGCAAACATGGGGTAGGCAAGGTGCACAGAAAGCAGCAGCTCGTTTGGTTTGGGGGGACAGGTCAGAGAAAATTTCTTGGAGGCAGGACCAGTTTCAAGGACACACAACCAGTGTCTCAGGTTCTCACACTCAGAAGTGCTCATGCTTAGGGTTTAATGCTGTGTGGTCCCCGTTTGACATTCTTGATACTGTGGCTTCACCTTTGACATGTGTGTTCTGTATGAAGGACAAGGGGGCACACGCCTGGGGCTTGGCGTCCCAGCCCAGTGCAGTCCCACCTGCTGCCTCCCTGTCTCCCCAGGAGGGGTTCTCAGCAGCCCACCTTCGGCCGGTGGAGCCAGGCAGCAGTAAGCCCGGCAGGGAGAAGCCTGCATACTGCCATCACCCTCCGTCCCCAGCAGAGACCAGGCGTGGGAGCAAGGACGGTCAAGGTTGGGCTTGTGCTCCACTGTGTCTTGGGTGGGGCAAGATGGCATTTGTTCCCAGCCTGGGTTGGCAGTTCCATAGTCTCCTTGTCTAGGCAGCTCATGGGGGCCTCTCTTTTACCCTCAATGAGGTTCCAAATATGCCCTGTGCAGAGGCTCCAGTTTCTTGGCTTGGGTGGCCAAATGTGTGATGAGTGACTGACTAGCCCACTTTTTCATTTTGCACTGGGCTCAGAAAATTATGTGATCAGCCTGCTTGGGGGTGATGATGCTGGAACTGATTCTTGAAGGATAAATAGGAATTTTCCTGATATAAAGGGCAAGGAAGGGGCTGAAAGAGTCTCCTAGAAAGAGGGAACAGCATGAACAAGTGTGTGAAGCATGAAATTGTACCACACATAGATACATAGAGCTGGAAATGCTTCTTGTTTTTTTTTAAATTTCCTGTTTTTGAACATCTTGGTAGATGGTGTTCCATCCCCTGAGATGGGAAGGTGAAGGCATTCATGGGTGAGGGGAGAGCTCCCCCTTGGCCAAGTTAATTTGAGATTCCTATCAGATGGAGATGTCAAGGGGACAGTGTCTGGAGTGACAGGCAGAGCTCAGGGTGTGGGTTTGGGAATCTGGTACAGGTGACTGAAAGCCATGGGATGGGTGAGGTTGTCCAGGTAGAGAAAGTAGATAGAGCAGAGAAGGGGATCGGGGATACCCTTATTTTAGATGATGTGGGGAAAAGGAGGACCCAGAAACGGAGATGAGGAACATCGGATACAGGAGGAAGAAACTTGGGAGAATGTCATGGAGATGATGATGCAAGAGTTTTAAGAAGGAGGTCTGTACCTAGTTTGAAAGTTTTAAGTAAATACTGGAAGGTCAAGATACTTCACATAAAAATGTAGGTCTTCAGTCTTTCACGAACAATCGGCCAAGTCTGAAAACACAGGACTCACAGTCTGCTTGGTAAAAACCGGCTACCGGCCGCCAGAGCCTGAGCTCATGAGTGCGCATGTGCTGGGCATCTTCGCCGTCTCCCACCCGCTGCCTCTGGTCTCCCTGACTCTCAGGACTTGTCAGTCTGCATTTATCATCATGCTTACATTACTGAAAGTCCCACAGGAGAGAACTATTTCTCTGTCTCCCCATCAAAGCCAGGAAAACAAAAGATAGCCCCAAAGAGCTGTGTGTTTTAAAAGCAAAGTTGGAGGGAGCATATTTCTGTGAGGAAGTGATGAATAGTCTATGCGTTTAATGAGAAAATAAAGCCTCTTCAAAAGAAACAGCTCTGTTTCACTCGATTATAATCCACTACCTCCATGTCTTCTGCAGGCTTTTGAGTTGACCCTATTTTAAATTCATTTGCAAATTCTGTTTCCAGAAAAAAAATATTTCTCAAATGTTTCATCATGTCATTTTTCATATTTAATTAACCTCAGTGAGTCCTGTTGGTGTCCATATTGTCTGAACACAGAAAATATGAACTGACTGAGGATGTTTTTCAAATCTAAATTCACACTTAGGAGCATTTGTCCACTGTCCTTTGCTGGCTGTCTTCCCAGCTGCCAATTGGGAGTTAGAGGTATGTGTGACAAGGCCTGACATCACCTGTTCAAGTCCTACCCCATAGATCATTTTCTAATCAACAAGACAGTGTCTGTATGGCAGGACGAGTTCACTCTGGTCCCTTTAAGAGCCCTGGCTGGTACGGAGCTACAGGGAGCCTCAGTGCTGGGGTGAGGGTTGTGGGCTTTACATCCTATGGTCTGAGCCTTCTTGTCACCCTTTCCACCACTTCATCTCTTCATCTTGCCACACATGCCCTAATGCATCACCTCCTGGTGACGGGAAGATTCCAGTCCTGAGCTCTGATCATATTAAGGCATAAAATTGTCTTGTAAATTAGAAGTTTCATCTCCCAGGAGAAGGGAAGACCAGTCTGTTCAGTCAAGTCTTTTGCAAATTCACAGCAGTGGTTATAAGTTTGTAATTAAAAACTTATCTCTGGGCCAAACTGCTTGCATTCAAACTTCATTTTTGCCCCATGTACATTTTACCATTATCTGTAAAATGGGAATAATAGTAGGCTAATCTCATATGTTGTGAGGATTCTGTGAATTGACATGTAAAGTCCTTGATTAATAGTGGTTGGTATTTGGCAAATGTTCAAATTTCTGCTGCTGAACTAGAATTATCATCATGCTGATTGTTACCTTATGGCATACTGTTTGATCTTTCTACTTACTTATTATGTAACCACTGAGCTGATCAGTTTCTTTCTCCCTGAAGTACAATCCAGTTTTTGGTGGGGGGATCAGAATTGTCTGATTTATACACAATTCTATATATCATCCTTTCCTACTGACAGAGACAATGAGAAATTTCTCTTTATAACTTATAGACGCATGCTAAGTAGAAGAAATTGAATATATTTGTCTATAGATACATACAATTTCTAAACAGAAACAGTCAAGGAGGGAAATCACTCAGATGTCAAAATTCTTCACTTGGGTCCAGTCTCATTTTTCTTAAATCTTCCAAACCCCTCTTCAATCAGTTCTCTGCTCTGAATTCCTTTCCATTCATGTGTTGAATAAGTGGTCATTTTGCCTTGTTCCTCATGCTGTTTCATGGTGTTTTTTTTTTTAAACATCGTTTCATTTCCATTTTGCTTTTCACAGTGATACCACAGAGTGTTTTGAACACAGTATGATTTCAGAGAGCCTAATCAATATCCTGAATTTTTTTTCCCAATTACTCCCTCAGTATATTCTCTATCTCCAGTTGCTATTTCAATGCATGTTTATATAATTCACTTTAAATTATGCTTTTAACTTATTTCTTATTTTGGAATTTTTCATTTTGAGATTAGATAAGACGTATAAAATTGTTGCAAAAATAGCATGAAGAATTCCTACATACACTTCACCCAGCCTCCCAAAATGTTAACGTCTTACATAACCATAGTATAATGATCAGAAGCAGGAAGTTAATATTGATATGGTACACTATTAGCTAATCTATAGTCTTATTCAAATTTTATTAGCTATCCCACAAATGACCTTTTTTGGGGACCAGATTCCAATCAGTGATCCCAGATTGCATTCGGTTGCCATGTCTTCTTGGTCTCCCCCGGTCTGTGAAGTTCCTTAGCCTTTGTCTTTCATGGCCTTGACACTTTTGAGGAGTACTGGCCAGTTATTTTGTAGAATGTTCCTTTGATTGGTCTGATATTTTCAGACATGCTTTTTCTCTGTGAGTTCTCATGCTCAGGCATGTAAGATTAATGTAAATAAAAAGGGTTTCTCTATGACTTTAGCATTATAGATTTCTTATTCTTAAAAATGTCTTGAAAGGTTCTACTCCCTACAATGGGAACTGAATAGTCACCCGTGCATGCTAAGGTGCCGGTCATGTCCAACTCTGTGTGAGCCCAAGGACTGTAGCCCACCAGGCTCCTTTGTCCATGGGATTCTCCAGGCAAGAACAATGGAGTGGGTGGCCATGCCCTCCTCCAGGGGACCGTCTTGATCTAGGGGTTGAAACAGAGTCTCTTGAGTCTCCTACATTGGCAGGCAGGTTCTTTACCACTAGCGCCACCTGGAAGTCCTAACAGCCACCCAGATAAAAACAAAACCACAACAAGCACAGTGACCTCTCCCTACAAAGTTATTTTTCTCTTTCAGATGAGTAACTATTTGTGAGAATTGTGCTGAAAGAGTAGAAAGATTTTCTCACAAGCTAGAGATGCTAGTTCAAGTAAAATGTGAAGAAACATGAAAACAATGACATTTTAAAGTGATTTCTATGATCTGATTTTATGAATACCATACAGCATTTAGTGGTCTTATATTTTTTATAACTCATTCATTTTTACCATGAAATCTTTATAGCCAAAAGAAGTCTAATATATCATACATGTTCATTGATTTCTTTGACTGCAAGTCACAGAAATCAATTCTAGCTGCTCATTGCAACATGAATCTATTGAAAGGATATGGCTTACCTCATAGAACCAGGGGAAACAACTAAGATATTGGCTCAAAAAAGACAGTTGTCAGTAGGCCTGCAGCAATCTATAAAGAAGGAGCTAATGAGCTGACCGTTTAAACAGTCTCTGCCTTCTTGAAGGTACTTATTGTGTGATTCTATTCAGGTTTAAATATAAAAGACAGAGCAAGTAATGCACCTTTACTGATGATCCCAGAAAGACTGGGTCCACATGGGGAGGGATAGTGTCTGTTTGGGCTCCCAAAGAGTCTGAGAGAAGAGTTTAAGAGCAAGCACTTCATTTGGGAGCTGCCCCCAAGGAGGTTTACTCAAGAGTGGGGAAGAAAGGCAAGGAAGGGGAAGAAGTCAATAAAAGATGTGTTATCAAAGCAGTTTCCGTGCTTGGCACCTGAGGTTTACTCTCACAGTGAGAGAGTTTAGAACACACATCAGAGTTATTTCAACTGAACGATGAGGAAGCGAGGATATTTTCCAACCTTCTCTTTACATGGCTGGTTGAAAGCTTCTGGGACATAATGTTGCTGTTGTTCAGTTGCTCAGTTGCATCCAGCTCTTGCAACCCCATGGACTGCAGCATGGCAGACTTCCCTGTCTTTCACTGTCTCCTGGGGTTTGCTCAAGCTCATGTCTATTGAGTCAGTGTTACCATCCAACCATGTTATCTTCTTTGCCCTCTTCTCCTCCTGCTTTCAATCTCTCCCAGCATCAGGGTCTTTTCCAGTGAATTGACTCGTTGCATCAGGTGGCCAAAGTATTAGAACTTCAGCTTCAGCATCAGTCCTTCCAATGAATAGTCAGGACTGACTTCTTTTAGGGTTGACTGGCTGGAATTCCTTGTAGTCCAAAGGGCTCTCAAGAGTCTTCTCCAACACCACAGTTCAAAAACATCAATTCTTCACTGCTCAGCTTTCTTTATGGTCCAACTCTCACATCCATACATGACTACTGGAAAAACCATCAGTTCAGTCGCTCGGTCATGTCCAACTCTTTGCAACACCATGAACCGCTGCACACCAGGCCTCCCTGTCCATCACCAACTGCCGGAGTATACCCAAACCCATGTCCATCCAGTCGGTGATGCCATCCAACCATCTCATCCTCCGTTGTCCCCATCTCCTCCTGCCCTCAATCTGTCCCAGCATCAGAGTCTTTTCAAATGAGTCAGCTCTTCACATCAGGTGGGCAAAGTATTGGAGCTTCAGCTTCAACATCAGTCCTTCCAATGGACACCCAGGACTGATCTCCTTTAGGAGGGACTGGTTGGATCTCCTTGCAGTCCAAGGGACTCTCAAGAGTCTTCTCCAACACCACAGTTCAAAAGCATCAATTCTTTGGTGCTCAGTTTTCTTTATAGTCCAACTCTCACACCCATACATGACTACTGGAAAAACCAAAGCCTTGACTAGATGGGCCTTTGTTGACAAAGTAATGCTTTGTCATAACTTTCCTTCCAAGGAGTAAGCGTCTTTTAATTTCATGGCTGCAATCACCATCTGCAGTGATTTTGGAGCCCCCCCAAAATAAAGTCTGACACTGTTTCCACTGTTTCCCCATCTATTTGCCATGAAGTGATGGGACCAGATGCCATGATCTTAGTTTTCTGAATGTTGAGCTTTAAGCCAACTTTGTCACTCTTTCACTTTCATCAAGAGGCTGTTTAGTTCCTCTTCACTTTATGCCATAAGGGTGGTGTCATCTGCATATCTGAGGTTATTGATATTTCTCCCAGCAAACTTGGTTCCAGCTTGTGCTTCCTCCAGTCCAGCATTTCTCATGATGTACTCTGCATATAAGTTAAATAAGCAGGGTGACAATATACAGCTTTGACGGACTCCTTTTCCTATTTGGAACCAGTCTGTTGTTCCACGTCCAGTTCTAACTGTTGCTTCCTGACCTGCATACAGATTTCTCAAGAGGCAGGTCAGGTGGTCTGGTATTCCCATCTCCTTCAGAATTTTCCACAATTTATTGTGATACACACAGTCAAAGGCTTTGGCATAGTCAATAAAGCAGAAATAGATGTTTTTCTGAAACTCTCTTGCTTTTTCAATGATCCAGCAGATGTTGGCAATTTGATCTCTGGTTCCTCTGCCTTTTCTAAAACCAGCTTGAACATCTGGAAGTTCATGGTTCATGTATTGCTGAAGTCTGGCTTGGAGAATTTTGAGCATTACTTTACTAGCTTTGACTATATGGACCTTTGTTGTTAAAGTGATGTCTCTGCTTTTTAATACATGGTCTAGGGTTTGTTATAGATTTCCTTCCAAGGAGCAAGTGTCCTTTAATTTCATGACTACAGTTGCCATCTGCAGTGATTTCGGAACCCAAGAAAATAAAGTTTGGTATGTTAACTCTTGGTTAATTCTGGCCTGTCCTCTGCAGGTATCCAGCATGTTATTACAATTAGACAGAAGTTTTCAGGCAAGGAGTCATAGGAATTTGAAGTGAGCAGCTTTCTGTGAGTAGAAGCAAGTGCTGAGAAGACACAGTCAGGGAATGAATACATCTGCTGGAGTGGTTTCCTTAAGAGAACACAATTGAGATGTTGTTACTAGAAGGTGGAGACTAAAGTATGAGCAGGAGAAAATGGTAAATATTCATTTCCCAACCAGTACAATCCTCTCATTTTACAGAAAGAGTTGTCTGCAGGTCAAATTGTTGTATATGTTGTATCAGTTAGGATACTTTCAGCTACAAGCAGGGGCATATCAAAATACAAAATACAAGTGGCTAAAAGAATAGAGATTGTGTCTGCATTATAGTGCGGTAACAATTGCTCATCAGTAGCTTCACACAGCAGAAGTTTCTTTCTTACACAAGCAAAATCAGCTGAGGGTTCAGGCAGCTGTCCACAGCAGCTGATTTTTTAGGCATTGGCTTATCATTCCAGGCTGCTTGAATCTTTGGCAGCTCCACAAATGTGCATGTTCCCATGATTACCACTGTAGGAAAGAGTGTCCGGAGTCAATCACTGAACACAAAACACGACACTCCGGTCACCCATCATTTCAAGTCACAGAGCCATGCTTCGCTGAAGGAGAGTGCTGTGCTGCCAGGGTCCAGAAGTAGAGAAGAACAAGACATTTGCAGCCAGAGGCAAAGGTCCTCCCAAGGGTTTATTTTTCTCTCCATTAGTGAATCTGGAGGTAGGTAATCTCATGGCTGTTTCGGAGACTTTGCAATCATTGAAGACTCTGGCACTTCCTGTCTTCCCGATTAGGCATCCCTGATTTTCAGGGACATTGTTTTGTCACAAATGACTAGAGCAGCTCCAGAATGTCACATCCTCTCATGTCAATATCCAAAGGCAGGAAGAGAAGGGTGAGATCTCCTTGCTTCTTTATCAGATAGAGTGAGGCCTGTCTCTCTCTCTCTCAATTCCCCCTCTCATTCCAACCAGGGAAGAAATCTCTCTTTATAACAGACTTCCCATTGTACCACACCAGAAGTGGCTCATGTGGCCTCCTATAGCTGCAGGTGAGCCTGACAAAGTAAGCATTTGAAGTTTTCAGCCTTTCTTGTGAGAAGCAGGCTCTGCCAGTGTAGAAAATGGGGTAGGGGCATGGCTGTTGGGTTCAACATCAATGGGATAAGACACAAGACAACAAGATTCTCAATGTCCAAGAACAACAGTCTCAAATATTTGCCCCAGATCACCATGCTGTTGAAACACATCTTCCTGAATTCTTACCCTGTGGAGCTTGGAATTACAGTCAGTGATGGTAGGGTTGTATTCAGTCACAACCTTCTATTTCTTAGAAAATTGAGTCTTTCATGAGATCCAATATCAAGCAGCCTCCTGAGAACAAGTCTGTTTGGCTGATCAGATGAGAAATAATGGCTCTTGCTTGATAATTCAGAGTAATTTAAAAGAAGCTTCTTTTATAGAGTTTTTTGGAACTCATAATCAAAATAGTAGACTACAAATGAGTAGGAAACTAGGACTTGATTGCAAAAAATTTTCCCTCCTGAAAGACAAACCACAACTTGGCTCATTTTTCTAAGAATCAGCTCTCTGACTCTAGGCAGATAGATGAATAGCACTAAATAAACAGTTACTGTGTATTTCAGAATCATACACATCTGGGACTTTAATAAGGGCTTTTTTTTTTTTTTTTTAAGGAAGACAGTAGCAGAGACTTCTATTACAAATAAAAATGGTCTAACAGCTTCCAGTTAACTTGCTATGACAGCAAAAGAAAAAGGTTGCAATGCCATTAAAAGCTAAAACTTAAAAACAATCATAATAAGCTAGGAAGAAATTCACTAAGTCTAAAACAAATGGAGCTGGAGTGAGGAAAAGAAATCTTACGTGGTCTTTTATCCTGGAAACAAAGAGAGCATAAAAACAGTAGGAAAATACTTTATATCCCCTCTATCGGCACTGGGGAGTCAGAGTCTCCATCAGCCAGAAACGAACACTGGCTTCTTTGAGAAGATTGTTTCAGAGATCTCACCTCGGCCGCCCTGCCCCGCACCCTGAGAATCCAACCCGGCAGTGTGAAAGCCACCCTTCCCAGAATGCAGTGCGCCGCAGGGCTCTCACGGACCAAGCACGTGAGAAGGGACCTGGGTGGGAAGACCCCGGCGGCAGTGCGTTGCTGGGATTGTAGCGCTCCTTGCTTGCTTCTACCCCGGGTATCGTGCACAGGATGGAGTCTGTTCATCGGTCACTGGGGCTTTTGGGACTCTTCAATTTACCAGAGACTCCCCTTTTCTGCCCTCAGTGTGTTGAATAACCCTAACCCAGTTTCAGAGTGCTATGGAAACACCATTTGTGAGCATTGCTTCTGTATGTGCAATATCTGATACGTAACATTTACGGAATACCTACTATGTGCCCCTCATGATTTTAAACACTCTCTATGGATCAGTAAGTAATCCTCACAATAACCCCATGGAGTAGCTGCTGCGATTATTGTTGTTTTACATATAAAGAAACTAAAGTGTAAGTAAAAGGGGCTTCCCTGATAGCTCGGTTGGCAAAGAAGCTGCCTGCAATGCAGGGGACCCTGGTTTGATTCCTGGGTGGGAAAGATCTGCTGGAGAAGGGATAGGCTACCGACTCCAACATTCTTTGGTTTCCTTTGTAGCTCAACTAATAAAGAATCTGCCTGCAATGCGGGAGACCTGGGTTCAATCCCTGGGTTGGGTAGATCCTCTGGAAAAGAGAAAGGCTTAGTTTTTTTTCTCTACATATTTTTCTTTTACATATAAAGAAACTACATTTCCATTGTGTTTTACACATAAAGAAACTAAAGCGTAGAAAGGTTAAATTGCTTGCTCAACTTTTCAGTAAGTGGCTAAAGTGGGATTTGAACCTAGAGACTCTAGCTTCCAATTCCAGACTTAATTTCCTTTAGTTAAAGCCAAGGTTTTTCCAGTAGTCATCTACCGATGTGAGAGTTGGACTGTAAAGAAGGCTGAAAGCCAAAGAATTGATACTTTCAAACTATGGTGCTGAGAGTCCCTTGGACTGCAAGAAGATCAAACCAGTCAGTCCTGAAGAAAATGAGCTCTGAATATTCATGGGAAGGACTGATGCTGAAGCTAAAGCTCCAGTACTCTGGCCACCTGATGCAAAGAGCTGACTCACTGTAAAAGACCCTGATGCTGGGAAAGATTGAAGGCAGGAGGAGAGGGTGGCAGAGGTTGAGATGGTTAGGTAGCATCACCAACTCAATGGACATGAGTTTGAGCAAACTCTAGGAGAAAGTGAAGGACAGAGGAGCCTATCGTGCTGCAGTCCAGGAGATCACAGAGTCAGACTGAATAACAACAAATGCTGTCCTTGAAATCTGTGTTCTTCTCTAGTGATAGAGAAGTTGTTTGTATTGGTGTGTGTATTTGTATAGGAATAACCAAATATACACAAACATATGTTCATCAACTGATCAAGATGATGATGACAGAGAAAATCACCAGCTAAGAAAATGGTGCAAGGCAGGGTGGGAATACGTTATAAGTGAAATCTGTCTTTTAAGCCAGAGACCCCAAAACACAAAGAAAATCGATGAGGAGCCCCTGGTGGAGAGATAGATGGAACAAGATGGGTATTCATGTCAGGTGAAACATTGCAGCTGGGAGATTAAGCTCCTGGCTGTGCCTGCATTGTGAGACTACACTCAGTTAATGCCATTACAATCCTAAGCAAGCTACCTCCAGGAGAAATAACTTTCCTGGACTGCTTCTAATTCAGAATTCAATAAGAGGCATCTCTATTTGCCTCCTACAGCTCATCTGCAAAAAAGTGTAGGAATATTGCTCTGTTTTGTTCTATTAGCTGTACATTCTCTATCTCTCCATGCCGGCCAAGACCAGGAGGTAGGTGATAGAATTTCTCCCACCTTCCTTTTCTCTCCTTTTATGTGCTTTGGAGGTAAAAGGGCACATGGGGTGGGAAAGAGACAAGTATCCTTTCAAATATGCCTATCTTTATGTTTGTCTTCAGATCTTAAGTAACTGTTGATAGTAACAGCAATAGAAAGATGTAAATTCATATATGTTAAAACTCTGGAAGGATAGAAATTGGTTATCTTAAAACTTCCAAACTTATCAAAGGGAAAAATGCAGGAAAAAAATACAAAAAAATGACCAAACAAGACAAAAGCATGAAAGAACAATATCAAGGGAAAATAGGATTGCAGAGGTAAGTCTGAAGTAGTTATGTATTTATGATAAATCTGAGTGACTCTGAGACTGGGTTAAAATCTAAGAGCAAAGTGTACATGAGCTGTCTAAGATGAAATGACTTCTAAAGACTGAAAAATCAAGAAATGAAAAATGTATCCTAGGCAAATAGTGGTTAAGGGCATTTTCCCTATCTCTGCCTGTTGCACCTGATTGTAGGGGACCCAGCAGAAAACTGCAGAGACACTCAAAGAAATGCCAGAGCCATCAGGGGTTGTAAATTGTAACCTGGGGTTCGTGAACTTGGATGGAAAAAAACTGCATATTTTTCACTAATCTCTAACAGAAATTTAATATTACTTTCAAAATGTTACAGTAATATTTCAAAATGTCACTTTTGAAATATTACTATGTTTGTTGTAGGCAGTAAACCTACCACCCTTTTTTCCTCAGCCAGAAATTTTCAGGAGTGCAGTGGATAGAAACACAGAACAAAAAAGTAAGCAAGCAAGTAAGGAAATAAAAACACTTCCTCATAGGAGCAACAGTTAAAAACTAAAAGGGAAAAACTGATTCGTTTCCAAATCACAACTAAAAATATAAAATGCTTATTTAACCTCTCTTCTATAAGAAAGCTGAAACATTTTGCTGAAGGGCATAAAAAACTTGATTAGAAAGACAAAGCTGTTGAAGGAAAGGCCCAGTTTTGTGAAACTGTCGATTTCCCTTCCTATTGTGTAAATCTAAAATATAGTGTAGTCCTGCTCACATAACAATGGGATTTTAAAAAAACAAACCAGGAATTGCAGAATGACCTTAAGGAAGAATCTATGTATAGGAGGGGTTTATTTTGGGTTTTTTAATTTTGTTATTGTTTTGTTTTTTTTTTTCAGTTAAGAAGAGTGATGAATAGGCTCAGATCTATGTTGAGATGTTGATAGTATTCTTTATCCTTATTTAGTAAATCATGGACAAATTGGCCAACTTGCTGTGTGTGGGGGGTGGGGCATAGAGGAACAGGTAGCTTCCACCTTACATTTTAAATCTAAATAAATTCCTGGTGGATCAAAGGTATAAATATAAAAAACCATGAAAATTGCAGAACAAAATATAGGTGAATATTTATAAAGATTCAAGGTAGAGAGTCAGTCCTCAGATAGACACCAAAGGTAGAAACAGTAAGGTACAATAAATATATTTTATGTCATGAAAACAAAAATCTTCAGGACATTAAAAACACTTCAAAGATATGAAGACAAATGATCAAAGTGAGAGAAAAGAAAAAGGTTTTAGTAACATTTATGAAAGACAGAGGATTAATACAGACACGCTAGTGAGAACAAGGGTAAATACTTTACCCAGGGATCAAACCCAGGTCTACCTGCATGGCAGGCAAATGCTTTATCATCTGAGCTAGCAGGGAAGCCCTGTAAGAGAAACAGTCCCTGAATTGGTCATATATTTTTCAACTTACAATCAAAGAAATTAAAAACAAAACATGAAAAAAAAAAAGAAAATAAAAATAAAAACAAAACATGAGCTACATTTTCCTTACTATGTTGACCAAAAAGATCTGTATTTTTAAAATCATAGCCATTATGAGGTATGGTGACCCAAGGACAAAAGAGCAGATAAAACCCAGGAGGGTATTGGAATGTAGGAACAGAAAAAGCAGACCCTTATCGTCCTTCCCTCCCCCGTGTTGTAACTATTAATGGAACAGTATAACCTGTCTCCCCTCCTACCCCGTAGGGAGAAGGTATTTGCCCTACTCTTCCCCCACCCAGTATACATGCCTTATCCAATCAGCAAATGACCTGCAAGACCCTGATCCCACTCCTTGTACCCTGGGTATAAAAGTGAACTAAGGACCCCTGTTCAACGTCGGTTCTCTCTTGAGCTCGCCTGCTGTTCCAACAGCTTCTCCTATTCTTATAAACTTTATTTCCCTCTCATTCTGTCTCATGTCTGGAAATTCTTTTCCAACCCGCACACAGACCATGACATGAGGGAAAGAAGATTTTTGTTTAATTTAGGTAGACACGTACATGGGCTTCCCAGGTGATGCAAGTAGTAAAGAATCTTCCTGCCAATGCAAGAGATGTAGCTTTGATTGGGAAGATCCCGTGGAAAAGGGAATGGCAACTGTGGAAAGCAATTTAAAGAATTCATCCCTTTTTCGGCTGGAACCGCCATCTTCCAGTAATTCGCCAAAATGACCAACACAAAGGGAAAGAGGAGGGGCACCCGCTACATGTTCTCTAGGCCTTTTAGAAAACATGGAGTTGTTCCTTTGGCCACATACATGCGAATCTACAAGAAGGGTGATATTGTAGATATTAAGGGAATGGGTACTGTTCAAAAAGGAATGCCCCACAAATGTTACCATGGCAAAACTGGGAGAGTCTACAATGTTACCCAGCATGCTGTTGCCATCATTGTAAACAAACAAGGGCAAGAGTCTTGCCAAGAGAATTAATGTGCGTATCAAGCATATTAAGCACTCTAAGAGCTGAGATAGCTTCCTAAAACGTGTGAAGGAAAATGATCAGAAAAAGAAGGAAGCCAAAGAGAAAGGGACTTGGGTTCAGCTGAAGCACCAGCCTGCTCCACCCAGAGAAGCACACTTTGTAAGGACCAATGGAAAGGAACCTGAACTGTTGGAACCCATTCCCTATGAATTCATGGCCTGAAGGGTGTAAAAATAAAGACCTGGACTGTACAAAAAAAAATAATAAAAAAATTCATCAAAATTATTAATGATAAAAAAAAATTCAGATCACTTAGCTAAGTTAAGAAAAAGTCATTTATAAAATTATTTACACAGAACACTTTTATATTTGAATTTTATATTCAATTACACATAATTGAATACAGAACATTTTACAATTAACACAAATTACTCTTTAATGAGAAAAGCAAACAATTTAATAAGTAGTAGTTCTGTAATTATAAACTGCTATATTTAATGTTGTCTTCTCCCCATGAAAATTTTAAATATCACTGAATTTCCATTACTCATTTAAATCCTGTACATACATTTCTTTTACTTGCAGACCATCATGTGAGATGTATAATGGGAAATGATTTACTGCAATCTTATGAATATCTCTATCCTCCTATCACTAAGCATTTACCAAGAAGGAAAAAAAGGAGGAGGAGGAGAAAAGATGTATAGTTTTTTAAATTTTTTTAACATGTTGTCTAGCTAAAAGCTAATGGAATGTATCTAATGTTATGTGCATTATAGTGTCATATTAAGTTATATAAAATTGTGGAAGAGCAATGAGATCTTTTTTTTTTTTTTTGCAACCTGAAAGACTATGATTCCTCATTTTGTCTGTTCCATTCCATTTCTCTTGTGTTGGTGTTTCCCCCATGCCTTCATTAAGAATGAAGTTCTAGGTCAAGTTAACCTGGATGTATTGAGGATTTTCTGTTCTGTTTTATTATCTCTCCTGACAAGGAATGAGAGAAAGCTTTAAGTTAGCTTATGTGCGACATGCATCATTTAGAGATAGCAGATTGAATCTGTATGAAGCAGTCACTTCTGACAGCAAGCATGTGTGGGTGTCCAGTATTGCTAATTGTTAGTTTACAAAGAAATATATAAGCTGATAGGTCAATGAGAAATAAACCCTCATTGCTGTGACTTAGAAGGAACCAAGTCAATGGGGAAGTAAGCTGTTTTTCATATGGCAATTCCAGGGGATATGGTTATTGATGGTTAGTTTTATGTGTCAACTTGACTAGGTAACAGATACCTGGTTAAACATAATTTCTGGGTGTTTCAATGAGGGTGCTTCTGAAATAGATTCACGTTTGAATCGGACTGAGTAAAGCAGATGTCCTTCCCCAGTGTGGGTGTGTGTGTCCTCCAATTGGTTGAGGGCCTTAGTAGAACAGAGAGGTAGAGGAAGGTTGAATTTGCTCTCTGCTTCACTTCTTGCTCTGGGGCAACAATCACTCCAGGCATTCCCACTTCCCACGCCTTCAGACTCAGCAAGAATCTGCAGCTCTCAAGGCTTTAAACTCCACCACCAGTTTTCCTGGGTTTCTAACTTGCAGAAGTCAGATCATGAGAATTCTCAGTCCTGTAATAATGTGAGCCAATACCTTATAAAATATCTTCTTCTATATGTATCTCCTACTGGTTCTTTTCCTCTGGAAAAGTCTGACCAGTATGTGGACCAGTGAGAAACAAATCCCAATTTCCAATAATTGATTTGAAGAAAAACACTGGAAGAGGATAGAACCCAAACTAACCTACTCATTTAGAAAATACTCCAAGATCTGATTTCATGTCCCACTAAATCAGAGTCTGAAGTGGGAACTGAGAATTGTTTGAGCCGTGATCTAAAAAGAGGTGTCTTCTGCTGCTGGCCATTCCATCTGAAACTGGGTCTACTTATCAAGTCACACATTTAGGTGGTGAAATTGCTTATAAAATTTCTAAATACTAATGTATCATCCATAATTTTTCAGAATAAACTTATTGCAAATTAGTTCAAAAATTCCAAACTACGGAGATGCTAATAATTGTGTCCATTGGGTTAACCCAGGCAAAATAAGAGATGCTGGGTAGGGTTAGGGAACCTGAAAGTAGAGAAGTAAGGAATAGAAATGGGGGTGGCTCTTGAGGAACAAGGTGAACTGGACTGTCAATTTCTCAGACTTGTAATTGATATGCCACGCACACTTGTGCCTCCTTTGAGTTCAGAAGAATCAGCCTCCTTTGGTTAACTACCTCAGATGTTTGGACTGAATAGTGTTGCAAGTAGATGAATAGTCTGGGAGATCACTGAGGACACATTTTTGAGAATAGATACTAAGTCCAATAAAAGTTAGAAGGATATTAAGTATGTGTTCTCCAGAGTGATATTGGACATTGATAAGCTGTCTCAGTTATTATGACACATTGTCTTGGATATTCCCCTTCTTCCTTCCCACTCCCGGGTTTACCATACGATGGGCATGATTCAAGTACCTAAGGCTCAGATGACCTCACCCTTCTGGAAACTTTGAGCCATTAAATTCTTCACTGTCTTCACCTAAATATTAAAGGAGAAAATTAAGCTTATGTTGCTGCCCAGGACGGATTCTTCTCATTGAGCTTTTATTTGATGGAATCTTCAGAGTTCTTTAGGAGTTTATATGGGAAAATAAAAGTATTTAGACCTTTATGAATAGATATTTTCATTCTAAGATAGGGGATTTTAGGGGAAAAATAGGATTTAGGTTTTATCAAGACTTGAAAAGCTGATGGACATTCCCTGGAAGTCCCATGGTTAAGACTTGGCGCTTTCACTGCTGAAGCCCAGATTCAATCCCTGGTCAGGGAACTAAGATCCTACAAGTGGTGTGGCTAACTTGAAAACTGAAGGCAAAAATCTAGTTTCTGAACTAGATCCTGGGCTTGGGGGACAGGTGTGATTCTGAAATTTCAACTCTGTGTAAAACTAATATGCTTTCTAAAAGCCTTATTTCCTGTCTGACTTAATTTTTCTTATGGTACTGTTTGTTCAAAACATAGTGGAAGAAGGATTTTTTGTTTTATTTTGTTTTGTTTTTGAAGAGCATACTTCTAAAGGAGGTGAAAATTTTCACATTTCATTGAGCCCAGCTAAAACGGATAAATAGGTGAATGATAATTTCTTGGTCTTGCTTGAGTGTGGAAGCAAGTAACTGCTTAGGTAACACAAAACAGCAAATTGGCAAGTGGACAATTCATTTTCTGTGCAATTTTATTGACTCTGCTGACTTGTTCAGCACATATTGTTAATTAATTAAAGTTAATAAATTTCAAAAAATATTTTTATAATTACATACAATATTATGAGCAAAACTAATTGAAAAACACCAAGAGCATTTGAAAAATAGCCCATTTAAAAGTTTTAAGATGCCCTAAAGACATATCTGTATTAAAGATAGAAACTTAGAATAAAAAATGTTTATAGTTTTTATGTAATTGGAGAGATCTATGAATCAGCGGGTGGGAATATAGTTTCCTTGCTGTTCATTTAGCAACAAAACAAGAACTTGGCAGAGTTCTTTTCTAATTACCACTGGAGGCTGTCTTGTACCAGGGAAATGCTTTATTCCAGGGATTCTTGAACAGAGTCAATGAGTGGGTAGTGTTGTGGTTTGAATCATGTGATTTCTCCTCCCCAGAAAGATATCCAGGGCTGTCACAGAGGTCATCAAATTAAAATGAGGTCATTAGGGTGAGTCCTAATCCAATATGACTGGTATCCTCACAAAAGGGGGACATTTGGACCCAGAGACAGACACACACAGAGGACAGGCAATGTGAACAGACACAGGAAGGAGGTGGCCATCTGTGGGCCAAGGGGAGGGGCCTGGAACAGATCCTTGGCTCACGGCCCTCAGAAGGACCGACCCTGCTGACACCTTGATTTTGGATTTTGTAACCTCCAGAATACTACAGGATCATACATTTCTGTTGTTTAAGCCGCCTGCTTTGTGTCACAGTAGTCCTAGCCAACTAATACAGGTGGTTAGCATACAAGGTGGTGCACAAGATGTGTGTGTTTGTGAGTGGAAGGACTTCTTTCCCTTCCCAGCACAGGACGTATAAAGCACTAGGATCGTGGAAGGAGGAAGATTCTTTAAGGAAACTATATTAAATAAATGGGCAAAAATGGATCAAAGTACCATGCTGCAGATTCTGAATGCTTTAGACACTGGGAAAGGAGTCACTGTTCTCATTCTTATGTTGGAGGAGTGGTTGTATTGGAGACTCCTGATTGAGAAGACAAGGTAAGCCCTGGAGAGATGCCCTTGCACTGCAGTGAAGTTTTGTCAGGTCAGGCTCCTCACCACTGCCTCTGTGGGAATGGGGTGGAGACAATCCTCAGTGAAACCACAGTGGTTTCTGCTACTAAGCCAGGAAAAGTCCGCTCTGGTCTCCCTAGGGCTATGGAGAGATGTACAGTGGGAAGGTGACGTTTGAATTGAGGGCATGAGCTCAGATTCCTCCTCTCAGATGCATGGGGAGATTTCTACCATTCCTAAACAGGGAAACAGTACACCCCTTGTAAAGAACTTAATCTGGAGCCGGCAGTGTCCAGATGGGGCCTGCAAATGGTAACTGGAAGCGGAGTGACCTAGGATGTTTGTGGGTGTGACAAAAGGAGTGCTGGTGGTGAAGCGTTGTGTAAGCTCTTGGTTCTGGGGCCAAATGGTGTAGGCAGAGTATGTGTGGAGAAACCTCAGGACCTTTTCACCCAGAAGTGGGGACAGGAAGGGATACTGACCTCTGTGAGGACTGAGGTTTCCATGGAGGGGGACATAGTCAGATGGGTCTGTTTTCTCTTTCTCCTGTTCTAATTGGTGGAAAAACACATAAGAACATTGAAAAGGCCCACAGGATTTCTGAGCATTGGAAGTACTCATCACCAGGAAGTGATGAATGACTCTTTCCCTCTATTCCTTATCTCATCTCCCTCCCAAAATGCCCTACCCAAGAACCATCTAGATGGCATTTGGTGGGGTGGAGGAAGGATTACCTGCACATTAAAAGAGAATTTTCTAAAGTTCAAAATTAAAGAGAAATCTTTTCAGTGTCCAAGGAGCCTTGGAAAAGTTAGAAATGAAATAGGAGAGGAGATTTCTCTCCTGTCTGTAAGGTGGTGGCTATGTAGGTGAGTGTCTTAAGCTTAAGAACTAAGGTCCCACTCCAGTAAAAAGTGAAATCTGAGGAAATACACTGTTTTATATATTCTTTGGGGCTCTATGTGTCTGATAGGTTAATAGTAAGACAATTTAGATCTAGACTTTACTACTCCACTTTTTCCACAGGAAGCCAAAAATACTAGGGTTTCAGGAATGTATGTGATTTTTTTCCTAGGCAGAGGACATAGAGATGAAAAACTGGATATAACTTAGTAACTAATACTGGAATTCTTTTATTATTCCTTGCCAGCCTGTAATAACTGGGGAGTTGGGAGGATGAAGGTGTGATGACCACCGTGTAGGATGTGAACCTACTATGTGCCAGGTTCATGTACACATAATAGCTTACTTACCCTCACAAAACTATAGGAGGTGGATATTATCATCTTCATTATCCAGATGAAGGACTTGCATTTCAACACAGTTAAATGGTTTGGCCGAGGTTGAGAGTGATTTGATCATGATAAAGAGCTTGTGTACAAATCCCTCCTCTGAAGCCCTGTCCAGATTCTGTTCGTTTTGTCACTCTTTTGTGTGCCTATAAAGAGTCCTTTTTTCCCCCAGTAGAATGGTGCTACTTCTATGGCTAAAGACTAGATGTCTTTTTCCCTTAGGTCTTCACCTTAGCAGCTTTAGGATAAGCAGTTATGACTGATCCTACCTCTGCCTTGAGGACCCAAATGAGACTTGAAGCTGGCCTTGTCTTGTTGAATTATTTTTTGACTACTTTTAGCAAGTGAGTCACTTTCAAAATGCATTATTCCTCTGAATGTATTTACAGGTGGAACACTGAGTGAATTCAGTGGGAGATTAAAAGGATTTGGGGGCCTTTACCAGAAATGTCGATTTATATGCACATGTTTTCCCAAGTGACATTTGTAAATTATCAATATAATATTTTATTCAATCCCTTTCTTCTTAGTCATGCAAAATATTCTGGAAACAACTTATCTCATTGCATAAAAGAGCAAAACTCTGGAGGTGATGGTACCAGGTCTGTTTCAGTGAGGGTGGGGTTGGGGAGAATGAAGTAACCTTTAGTGAAATTGAAATCCAAATTACTACAGATGATGCAGTTGATATTGTGCCATTTAGCTTGTTCTGATGATTGCACTTTTCAACATCTCCCGTAGTCAACAGTGGTAAACAAAACCTTTGAAAATGTTACTTCACAGAGGTCTTGCAGGGACAGGAAAACACCCTGAGTCTAGCCATTCTTGCCTTTGGTAAGGAGGGCAGAGTTTCATTTGCTTATCCATTTTGTGCTGTACCTATAAATGTATTTAACAAGTCGATTCTCAGTAATTTTTCTTCTTTCTTAATGTAAACACTAACGACTTATACAGGTGGAGATATTGACATTCCTCTGACTCTACTGTACCTTGCAAAGCTGTGCTTAGTTGTAACACTGTGTTGGAAATGCACAAGGAAGCTTTTCTCATTTAAGCTTAACATGCTTTATTTAGTGGCAGAAAGCTAAGAATGCAGTAGATGGTATCTGAGAACCATGAAACCCATAAAATGTCTCTAAGAATTCTAAAACAAATTATTTTAATGTATTATCTGTTGGAGGAGGAGTTTGTTGTTCGTTGCTCAGTTGCTCTTTGCAACCCCGTGGACTGTAGCCCACCAGACTTCTCTGTCCGTGGAATTCTCCAGGCAAGGATACTGGAGTGGGTTGCCATGCCCTCCTCCAGGAGATGATTAGTATTACTATCCAGTGGGCTCTACAGCTCACTAACAAGAAACTCTGAGAGGGAGAGACAGTGACAAGAGAACTGGACTATAATTACTCACATTTTCCTCTATGTATTCTGCCCATTTCCCAGCCCCCTGCCAACTCCACCTCTAGTTTTGAGGATAAAATCTATAACTTCCTTAGCATCTAATGCATTCTTCTAGCTTCCGTCTTGCAGCTGATAATGGCAGCAGATAAAATGCAGGATGCCCTTGTTAGGGCAGTTGAAAGGGCCAGAAAGTTCCTGCTCCTGGACTGTTTCCTAAACATTGCCAAGCTGTACAGTTCTTTAGCATGTGGCTTTCTTCTCTGGGGTCTCCAGGCCTTTGGTTATACTTGAAGGCATTTTAACTTGCATGATTTTGCCTCACTGCCCCACTGCTGTTGTAAAGTATTTTCCCTGAGGGGGGATAATTACTTCCATAAATATGAAACACTTCTGTGGCAGCCTCCTCATGTTTATTTGCCGGGAACGAACCTAGTTCTATTCAGAATATCTATAACCTCAACATGCAGGGTTTACATTCTCTCAGGTCTGAGGTTTATAAGTGTTCACATATTAGAAAGTCTCTTCTTCTAGAAGATTTTAAATGATATTTGGATGTGCCAATGTTACATTTTTAAAAGCATAGATTCTTGGCTTTTAGTTGCTTATAACAAATGCTGAGAAGTGTTCCAAGTTGAAGATGTCTGTTAATTCTCATACAACGCTCCATTTTTCTTCTTTTAGATATTAGTTTTTTCCCCTCACAATTCCAAGAAAGCAACATGGGTGTGATTTTTTTTTCCCTAACTGTCCCTACTATAACTCTAGAGTGCAGTAAAAAAGAGTTTAGCCCTCTGCCCAGCTCCCTCCACATTTTTTGTTGGTTACAGCATTCTGCCTTTAAAAAGAAAGAAATACTAAGATCATTTGCAACAATATAGATGGACCGAGAAGACCTTTTATGTATATACTACATAGTCTTTATCAGTTTATCTGTCAGTGAACATTTGGTTTGTTTCTATATCTCAGTGTTTTTTCAGTTGCTCAGTCATGTCCAACTCTTTGCGACCCCATGGACTGTAGCACACCAGGCTTCCCTGTCCTTCACCATCTCCTGGAGCTTGCTCAAACTCATGTCCATTGAGTTGGTGATGCCATCCAACCATCTCATCCTCTGTCATCCCCTTCTCTTCCTGCCTTTAATCTTTCCCAGAATCAGAGAAAGATTTTTTTTTTAAGGGTTTTTTCTAATGAGTCAGCTCTTTGCATCAAGTAGCCAAAGTATTGGAGCTTCAGCGTCAGCATCAGTCCTTCCAATGAATATTCAGGGCTTATTTCCTTTAGAATTGACTGGTTTGACCTCCTTGCTGTCCAAGGGACTCTCAAGAGTCTTCTCCAACACCACAGTTTGAAAGCATCAATTCTTCCCAGGTTCAATCTCAGGGTCAGGAAGATCCCCTGGAGAAGGGAATGGCAAACTGCTCTAGTATTCTTGCCTGGAGAATCCCATGGACAGAGGAGCCTGGTGGGTTACAGTCCGTGGGATTGGAAAGAGCTGGACATGACTGAGTGACTAACACACATGTGCTATTCTAAATAGACTGGAAAAGAGAATCTTGCCTTTCCAACTATACCCTAGTTGAAGCCAAAGGAGACAGCATAGTTCTTTAAGGACTCCTCAAGCAGCTAGAGTGGACAGGATGGCCTTTTTTATCTGAAGCCCTCCAGAAATCTCCACGCCATTGGCGTTAGTCAGGAGAAGGTAGGTAGCACTGCAATGACTGATAGGCCTCAGTCCCAATGCCACATACATTCATTTATTGCTCATGTCACGTGAGGAAGGCAGGTCAGTGACGGGCTTTACAGCACACCATAGAAAAGGGACTCAGACTCAGAGAGGTCTCACCATTCCCGGAGCTGTCCTATGGAAATACATGACCTTCTCAGGCTCTGCAACAGGAGAAGAGAGTACGAGAGTGACTTTCACTTGGCAATTAATTGCTTTGACCCAGAAGTAACTTGCCACTTCTGTTCATAGCCCATGGGCTGAACTAATTACATAACCCTGCCTAGCTGCAACCCTGGGTACCTGGAGGAAACATGAGCAGGACTTGAACAAGCACTCAGGGTCTTTATGACACCACCCACGGCAAGGGAAGCAACATGGATCAACGAACGCATGATGAAGGCGTTGGACGGGGTGGCCAGTGGACACTACACACACCCTCAGCCGGCGCCACACTTTCACAGCTGAAAAGGGAGACCCACAAGAGTCTCATGTCCATGTAAGGGAGCAGAGCCGCCAGTGTTGACTGGAAGCCCTGTGAGAGATCTGGCTCCTTTAGTAGATGCCTGAGGATAAACGTAAACAGTGGAAGCCAGCTAAGGACACAGTGTCCCATCTTCATTCATACAGTGGCCTACATAAGCCAGCTCACCATCCACACACATAGAATTTAGGTGTGATTTTAGGCAGAAAAGGAGAAATCCTGAATTTATTTGAGAATATCCCAGAAGTGACTAGCCCTGCATTATTCAGGATGAAGTTTCAGCTACAAGTGGAACAAGAGTTCAAGATCAATGTTATATTATTTTGAGTAAAATCATACCTTCAACCATGGTGTGTTAGTATCATGACTGGTACATGATGATGAGTTACTAAGATAACTGAGTGACAGAAAGACATACCTTTCAGGTGGGGAACAGGATGGGAAAAGTGAAAAAAAAATGGGAGAGACACCAGTGCCCAACCCTGACACACAAGCAGAAAATTGGTGTTCCTAGGAGTAGGTAAGAAGGATTTGGCCAAATGGGAATTATATTTAGCTTCCTCCAATTTTAAATTAACTTGTTTTGCCTCAGTGCTTTTAGGATAAGAACTGGGGCCTAATGGAAGGAAGAAGTTTTCTCTGTTTGCAGATGACATGATCATATATAGAGAGAATCCTAAAGACTCCAACAAAAAACTACTAGGACTGATAAATTCAGTAAAGTTGCAGGCTCCAGAATCAATGTACAAAAATCAGTTTTGTTTCTATACACTAATAACAAATTATCTGAGAGATAAACTAAGAAAGCTGTCCTACTTAAAACAGTATTACAAAGAATAAAGTACTTAGAAAGAAATTTAACCACTAATGAAAGATCTGTGCACCAAAAACTATGAAACATTAATAAAAGAAATTGAAGAAGACACAACTTTGGAAAGATATCCTATGTTCATGGATTGGAAAAACTATTGTTAAAATGTCCACTACCCAAAGTGACCTACAGATTCAATGCAATCCTTTTAAAAATTCCAAAGGCATTTTTCATGGAAATAGAACCAAAACCCTAAAATTCACATGGAACCACAAAAGACCCAAATAGCTCAAGCAATCTTGACAAAGAACAAGCCTAGAGGTATCACAGTTCCTGATTTCAAATCACATTGCAAAACTATCAAAACAGTATCGTACAAGTATAAAAACAGGTACTTAGTCAGCGTAACAGAGTAGAAAGCCCAGAAATAAAACCATGCATATACGGTCAACTAATCTTTGACAGGGTAACAAGAATACCTAATGGGGAAAGGATAGTCTCTTCAATGAACTGGATGACCACATGCAAGAGAATAAAACTGGACCCATATCCAGGCATGCCCTGGGTCCAGCAGATTCTAAGCCATGGTTGCGAATTTGGGTTTGATTATATGGCCACAAGATTAAAAGGTTTTCAGCAGGGAGAACATGACCTGATTGATGTCATCAAATATTCTAGCTTCTGTGAGGAGACTGTGCTAAGAAGAGACAGAGTGAAGAATGGATAGCAGGTAGGTGGCCCGCAGGAGAGATGCTGTAGGCCCGGCCCCCGTGGTGCCCATGAAGACAGGCCAGGTGGGAACTTCTCCAACTGGTCGCCAGCCCTCAGAAACATCCTGCCAGGAAAGTGCTGGCTCCCCCAGCTGAGTGGCCTCTGTTAATGCATCAGAATACCACGGCTGTCTGATTCCCGAGCCCAGCCTTGTCTGCTGCACCACCAGCCCCCTACTGCCTTTGGAGACTCCCTACCCCACATCCATTTCCCTGCTCCTGAGGAGAGCCTGAGATATCACTGTTACTGCCAGGAGAAAGAAATTCTTTCTCTTTTTCCCTTTCTTAGAACGTAGGTTCTCATCCTAGGGTACCTGTACCCATTCAGCTAGCAGATAACAATCAGGGGAACGCCCCCCAGATCTTCACCAGGCTTAGCTGTGACACCTATTTCCTCTGCCCCCTTCCTTCAGTCACCCAAAAGGGGTTAACAGAGATCTGGTAGTCTGTCTCAGGGTTTACACACCCCTGTCTAAGTCTAATAATGACGACTGATGACAAGCACACAGCCAGTGCATTGAGCCTTAAGTAGTCCCAGAAAGGACTTCCCTCATGGTCCAGTGGTTAAGAATCTGCCTGACAATGCAGGGGACACAGTTTCGATCCCTGGTCCGGAAAGATCCCACATGCCACGGAGCAACTAACCCTATGTGCATCCACTACTGAGCCTGCGCTCTAGAGTGAGCGAACCACAATTACCAAGTCCAAGTGCCCTAGAACCCGTGCTCTGCAACAAGAGAAGCCACCTCAATGAGGAGCCCGAGCACCACAGCTAGAGAGGAGCCCCTGCTCACTGCAACTAGAAAAAGGCTGCAGGCAGTAATGAAGACCCAGACAAGCCAAAAATAAAATCATTTTTTTAAAAGTGCTGCATTATAACTGAATCACTTTGCTGAACACTTGAAACCAACACAAAATTGTTAACTGATTATGCTCCAGTTTAAAATGTAGGAAAATTTAAGAAGTCCCAGAAGATTCTTTTTTTCCAAATACCAGCTGACAAAACCAAAGGTTTCATGCTCAGTCACCTCCAAAACCTCTCACTGGGAATAAAGATGATCCCTGTAACAGGCTTACTTTATGATTGGGAGAAATACACTAAAACATGATCTCTTAAAAGCCTATGTCCCTTTCATTATGCTTTTAAGAGAGTCAGAAATACTGGTCCTAGAAGGTATTCATCCTAAAGAATTCCTTGCATTTAAGGCCAGGTGTAGTAGTCTGCTCCATCTGCTATAATAAAAACCATAGACCAAGTGGCTTAAACAACAGACGTTTATTTCCCACCGTTCTGGAGGCTGGAAAGTCCAAGATCCAGGTACCAGCTGACTCTATTCCTGGTGAGAGCCCTCTTTCTGCCTTTCAGATAGTCACTATCTTGTGACTCATTCTTATGAAGCCACTAATCCCATTGTGAGGACTCCACGCTCGTGACCCCATCAACCCTAATTACCTCCCGAATGCGCCTTATCCAAACACCACCATCCTGAGCTTCATGGTATGAATTTTTCAGGGGGACACAATTCAGCCCATCATACCGTGGGATACTACAGTTTTGAAGCTGCTGTGCTGTGCTGTCCTGCCCGACTCTTTGTGACCCCTTTGGACTGTAGCCCACCAGGTTCTTCTGCCCATGGGATTCTCCAGGCAAGCATACTGGAACGGGTTGCCATTTCCTTCTCCAGGGGATCTTCCCAACCCGGGGATCAAACCCACATCTCCTATACCGGCAGGCAGATTCTTTGCCACTGCGCCACCTGGGAAGCCCACTGGCTTGGAGAGCTTTCTCAATTTATATTATTCCTTGATTCTTATGGGTTTCCGCATTCCCAATACCCAGGGTGACTTGCAGTGTCAGCGAGGCTACACTGGGTTCATTTAGTTAGGCATTAATAAGACACAGGATTTCATAGCTCCTCAAATCAAGTACCGCAGTCAATTCAGAGACCAGGGGGAACATCAGAGGCCCACAATAGGTTAATTCACCCATTGCATATTCCATGTGGCTGAAATTCCATAAGCTCTCTGCTGAGAGGTGTGAGGAATCTCAGAGAAATTTAGGTTTCTTGTGTGTTGCTTCACACTTCTCAAATAATGAAATGGATGTAAGAACTCAGTCTTCAGATCTCATTATTGAAACTGGTGGTGTCAGGTGGAGCAGATTGGACTTCCTGCCTGTCTACAAAGGGGTGCAGGGGGCAATGCCTGAGTTCCAGCCCTGCTTCTGCAACAAATTGGCTGTGGACCTTGACAAGTCACTTCACTCTCCCGAGGCTGCTTCTCGATCTGCAAACAGGGATGATAAGACATCCTCTGAGCACCTGATCAGAACGCTTTGAAGGGCCAATACCAAGGCCGCAATTTAAGACTGTGATGCTGTTATGGTCACATCTGATACTCACCCTCTAGAAACTGCTTAAGGTCTTGGTTTCCCAGAATTACTATACAATCAGCATTCCAGAGTTGCTGAGTAAAAGTAATCAATCTTTTCTGCTGGTTTTGTGCACGTGGTTGTTCCCAACATTTGTTTAAGATCCTCAACATGATGAACAGGAACATGATATGACCCTAAAACCTGAGCTGTCCTCCAAGCACAGGCATTGTCTCAAATGTCACTTAGGAGACTGTTATCAAGGAACTTTACTTAGCCTTTTTCTCTTCAGAGCAAAAGGTTCTTAAAGGAGTGACTCTTTAATGGTAACAAAACAAGTCACTCTTTCAGTTCAGTTCAGTTCAGTTGCTCAGTCGTGTCCGACTCTTTGTGACCGCATGAATCGCAGCACGGCCAGGCCTCCCAGTCCATCACAAACTCCTGGAGTTTACTCAAACTCATGCCCATCAAGTCGGTGATGCCATCCAGCCATCTCATCCTCTGTCGCCCCCTTCTCCTCCTGCCCCCAGTCCCTCCCAGCATCAGGGTCTTTTCCAATGAGTCAACTCTTCGCATTAGGTGGCCAAAGTATTGGAGTTTCAGCTTCAGCATCAGTCCTTCCAACGAACACCCAGGACTGATCTGCTTTAGGATGGACTGGTTGGATCTCCTTGCAGTCCAAGGGACTCTCAAGAGTCTTCTCCAACACCACAGTTCAAAAGCATCAATTCTTCAGCGTTTATCTCCTTATAAAAGGTTAAGGTACTTGGCAGGCATGAAGAGAGGGAAAGTTATTAATTTAGACTTTTCCCCTTCCTCTGACTCTAGCTGTCTCGTCTCTCAACCAAATACATCTAAGTAATCGGTGCACCAAAATTGAGGTGATCAGTTCTAGAAAGGGGGACTTTAACAGGTAGGCAGATACAACCAGTTCAGAAAATCTAGCTGGTATGAAAGGCAAACCGTGTGTACAGACAGAGGAGTAAAGCTCTGAAATGAAACCTGAGATGTCAGCCAAACCTGTAGGCAGCTTGCTGGCTCGGTGGGTGTGATGCGTGTGGCAGACTGTGGGAAGGAAGGGAAAGGGGGACCAAGGCCCTGCTCTGGGTAGCCAGAGCATCTAGTTCAAAAGCAAAAACATACAAATCTTAAGAAAAGGACTAAGAGCATCATCAAGCTGTTTAAAGTTCCAGAAGGAAATTCCACTAACAGCTGAGTCATCCCAGGAGTCTGGAGTCAGTTTCCAGGCCAGCTCAGGGCCTTCGTGAACACTGGACAGTCATTACGGTCTGGGGCCTCCCTACAATTAACACACTGAAGACCTAGTCCCCAGTACCTTAGAATGTGGCCACATTTGGAGATAAGTCTTTTAAAGAGTTAATTATGGCTAAATGAAGTCACAAGGATGAGGTTCTAGTCCAATAGGACTGGTGTCCTTATAGAAAGAGGAGAAGATGCCACGGATGTACACACAGGGAAAGTCCACTCAAGGACACAGCGAGGAGGCGCTATCCATGAGTCAAGGAGAGAAGCCTCAGGAGAACCCTCCAGAACTGTGAGAAATAACTTTTGTTATTTAAACCATCCAGTCTATGCTATTTTTGTTATGGCAAGTCTAGCAGACTAATCCATATTTGTGTGGGCTTCCCTGGTGGTTGAGACGGTAAAGAATCTGCCTGCAATGAAGGAGATCCAGGTTCAATCCCTTGGTTGGGAAGATCTCTTGGAGAAGAGAATGGATAGCCACTCCAGGTTCCTTGCCTGGAGAATTCCGTGGACAAGAGAAGCCTAGCGGGCCACAGTTCTACATACATACGCTACATACTATATACATACTACATACATATATGTAGTGGGGACTAATGACAATCCATATACCACATACTGGGCTTCCCAAGTGGTGCCTGTGGTAAAGAATCCCCCTGCCAAAGCAGGAGAAGCGAGTTCAATCTATGGGTTGGGAAGATCCCCTAGAGAAGAAAATGACAACCTGCTCCAGCACTCTTGCCTGGAGAACTCCATGGACAGAGGAGCGTGGCAAATTATAGTCCATGGGGTCCCAAAGAGTCAGACTCGACTGAGCTCTGAGCACACGTACTACATACATATATGTAGTGGGGACTAATTACGATCCAGAAAACCATTACTACTTTATTTTTTAGGGTTCAATTTACAGGTAATTTCAGAATCTGAACCCCCATATTTTCTTTACCCCAGAGAGGGAACAATTGAATCATAGTCAAGGCATGGAGAAAGGGAGACAAGGACTATATCTGGCCCTTAGGTCTTATGACATCCTTTGTCCACTTTGGTCCTTCAGGTGGGGATCTCTGTAAGACTCCAGTGGTTCCATTGGCCTAGGTACACCGTTACATATTTTTTCTTTTTTGGAGTCACACCACCTCCCCTCAACACTGACAGAAAGCAAGATCTGGGACCCTTATGCAGGGTACAGGGGACACTCTTTCTAGTTTAACCAGATGTTCACCTTCACAACCAACTTTTTTTGTCTAACTACAATTTCATTGACTGGGGTAAAATCAGAAGATGGGCCTGATACCCTGAGAAATGGGCTACCATCCTTCCATACTCTACTTATGGCTACAGGCTGGGTGGAGTGGTCTGGCTTTCTATCAACATCAAGCCAGGAGTGCTGGCATCACCTGGGAGCCTGTTAGAACTGCAATCTCAGGTCTCAACCTAGAATCAGAAGCCACATCTTGACCATACCCCCAGGAGAGTTTTAAATTCACGTTAAAATTAGAGAAGCAGCAGTGTTGCACATCGATTCTCAAGGTTTCGAGGCACCAGAGGCATGTGGAGGGCTTGGTGAAGCCCATGTGCCTTGGCTGCACCCCAGACTCCGACTGTACGTCTGGGGTGGCCTGAGGATTTGCGTTTGGGACAATCTTCCAGGTAATGGTGATGCTGCCAGTCTGTGGCTTGTGATTTGAGAAGAATTAACATAGACCTGCAGCGGTCCCCAACCTTTCTGGCACCAGGGACTTGTTTCGTGGAAGACAATTTTTCCACAGATAATGGGGCGGGGGGTAGGTTTTTGCATGGTTGAAGAGCATTACATTTATTATGCACTTTATTTCAATCATTATTATTACATCAGCTCTTCAGATCATCAGGAGTTAGATCCCAGAGGTTGGGGACCTCTGGGTACAGGGTATATGAAGATACAGTGGTGTTTTATAAGTTAAGAGACCTCAAGTCACTTTTTCTAACTATTTCATTATTAGTTGAGGCCGGCCTGTCGTAACATTTGTAGAATTCGGGGCAAGAATACAAAAGGACACCCATGTACCATTTGTATGAATATTTAACAGTTATAAATCAGGCTGAAAGAAAATGGATTTAAAAATATTCTGTCCTCTATCTTGACAAATACATTTGCATGATGATGCGGAAGATCAGGTTCAAAGGTAGAGCTCTCAGGAGTTCTTCGAATCCTCAGAATTCCATACCCATTCTTGCCGCAGCCTGCCCCTTTCTTTGCCCAGTCTCACCTCCTTCCTCAACCTGGAAAAAGATTCAAGAAGTGGAAAAAGACTATGATTCCTTTGGACAAGGAATCATAGCATCTCAGGAATTCAAAGGAGTGGGTTTAGAAGGGTGACAGGCTCCAGGTGGCATATCACCTACTTCATGGACTCTGTGCCCATGTGGAGGAGTGAGGCCAGAGAAGGACCAATATGCACAAAACAGAAGCACAGGACAGGACTCAACACGGTCAAATCTAAGTGTAATGCAGACTGGAGGGCTCGAGGCAGCCTGTGGTTTTCTGATAACATTCTTCAGTCGCTCAGTTGTGTCCGACTCTTTGCGACCCCATGGACTGCAGCATGCCAGGCTTCCCTGTCCATCACCAACTCTTGGAGCTTGCCCAAACTCACGTCCATTGAGTTGGTGGTACCATCCAACCATCTGATGTCGTTCCCTTCTCCTCCTGCCTTCAATCTTTCCCAGCGTCAGGGTCTTTGCTAATGAGTCGCCTCTTCACATCAGGTAACCAAATTATTGGAGCTTCAGCTTCAGCAGCAGCCCTTCCAATAAATGTTCAGGACTGATTTCCTTTAGGATTGACTGGTTTGATCTCCTTGTAGTCCAAGGGACTCTCAAGAGTCTTCTCCAACACCACAGTTCAAAAAAGCATTAATTCTTCGGTGTTCAGCTTTCTTTATAGTTCAACTCTCATATCCATACATGACTACTGGAAAAACCATAGATTTGACTAGATAATATTAGAGTTATAAAATTATTTAGCACCACCCAGGAAGTCTGCCTGCTACATGGGAGATCTGGGTTCAAACCCTGGTTTGGCAAGATCCCCTGGAGAAGGGCATGGCAACCCACTCCAGTATTCTTGCCTGAAGAATCCCAAGGACACAGGAGCCTGGCAGGATACAGTCTAGGGGGTCACAAAGAGTTGAACATGACTGAGTGGCTGACACATTTGCTTTCACTTCCAGGAAGTCTGCAGGGTTTCCCAGGTGGCACAGAGGTCAAGAATCTGCCTGTCAAAGCAGGAGATGTGGGAGATAACCTGCATTCAATCCCTGGGTCAGGAAGATCCGCTGGAGAAGAAAATGGCAGCTCACTCCAGTATTCTTGCCTGGGAAATTCCATGGACAGAGGAGTCTGGTGGGCTACAGTCCATGGGGTTGCAAAGAGTCAGACACGACTGAGTGAGTGATCACACGTGCGTGTGCACATATACACACACAGGAAGTCTGCAAGATAAAAATGTAAGAGGTGACCTACTAATTTCTGTGACCTTCAGTTTGGTGCCCAGAACAGCAGCGGTGTTATAGACTGAATGCGTGTGTCCCTCCAAAATTCGTACGTTGAATTGCTGTGAACAGAATGTTGGCAGAATGGATAGTAAAGGCCATGCTGGTGGTGGACAGAAATGAGGAAAGGATTATTAGGAAAGGGACAAAAGGTGATCTTTGTTACCAAGTGGCAAAGAATTAGGCTCAACTGTGTTCTAGTGTTTTGTGGAAGACAGAATTTGTGAATGATGAAATTGAATATTTAGTTGAGGAGATTTCTAAGCAGAGTGTTGAAGGATGGACTTGGTTCCTCCTGACCACTTTTAGGAAAATGTGTGAATGTAGAGAGGAATTGAGGAAGGAATTGTTAAGCAAAAAGAAACCAGAATTTGGAGATTTTAAGAATCTAACCACATTGCGAAAAGTGAGAACGCTTGTTCTGAAAAGAACGCTGAACAATCATTTGATAAAGAGATTATGTTGCAACTCATGGACTCACCAGCCATCTCTGAAGAAGTTAGGGATAGAGAGAGGATTATACCAGCAGAAACACTGCCAGCTGGAACTAAAAGGGAGAAGGGAAAAAATGGATGAAAGAAGATGGTCAGACTTCTGGAATTCTATAGAACTGGACAACAGGAACAGAGCTATCCAGCTGCAAACATGTTTTAATCTTCAAGAAAAGGAAAGAATGACCCCGAAGGTAACTGAAGTTTATGAGGCTACTATCCTCACCATAGACCCGAGGCCAAGGCTGCATCTTCCTTGGCTTCAAAGGGTAGGGCACTTTCAGAAAGCTGCAGGTCTGATGCCCTGTGAAGTCATAAGGGTGACTGCCTCTGACCATGCTGGTGACCCTGCCACCCCAGTCAACCTAGAAGGCGGAGCAATCAGACCAAAGAGGATATTCTTGGGACTTGTAAGCATGTGGATTTATCTTGTTAAGTTTCCAATTTCCTTGACGTCCATCATATTTTTCTTTTCAATTTCTCCCTTTTGGAATGGAAATGTCTATCCCATGCCTATTCCACTATTGTATGTTGGAAACACATAGTTTGTCTGGTTTCATAGACTCACTGTTGTAGAGGAGTTTTGCCTCAGGCTGAATCATATCTCAAGTCTCAGCTGAGTTCAATGATACTTAAACAAGACTTTTAACTTCAGACTTTACAGCTGATGCTGGAATGAGTTAAGATGTTTGGGGACCACTGAGATGTTATTTCCCTAAGTTGAAGATGCGATTAAAATTCATTCCTTCATAGAAAGACAAGGGCACACCTTCCAGATCCCCATTTGGGGAAGAGAGGAGACTCAAGAAACTGGTTGTTCAAGGTTCTACACAAGTGGGACCCTGACAGTGGCTTTCATCATCTTCCTTGCTTCCAACCCACACAGGAAAAGGGGTGGGGCTGATGAAGGTCAGAGGTGATCATCATGAGCCACTGTGATGATCAAACAGAGGCTAAACCTCTCTTGGGGAAAAAAACGGCTGTATACATACAAGTTTCCAAGCACTGTCAAATAGCTAAAAATCCCTCTGAATCCAGTATTCCACTCAGAGTTCTTACTTCTTAGAAGAGCTAATTTGGTCTCCTAGAAAAGACAGATGACCAATGGCCTCCAAGAAACCTGCTAGTTTAAGAAGGGGATGGGTATTATCAAATTTCTCTTTCCCTTCAGAAGTGGTACTCCACTAGATTCAGGGCACTCCACCTTCTTGAGTGTCTACCTATGGAAGACCCAACACAGAAAATTTTAACCTTTTTGTCTAAGTGAAAGTGAAGTGGCTCAGTTGTGTCTGACTCTTTGCGACCCCATGGACAGTAGCCTACCAGGCTTCTCCGTCCATGAGATTTTCAAGACAAGAGTACCAGAGTGGGTTGCCAGTTCCTTCTCCAGGGGATCTTCCTGACCCAGGGATCAAACCCAGGTCTCCCACATTGTGGGCAGACGCTTTACCCTCTCCGCCACCAGGAAGTTTTGTGTCTAAAACCACAGAGTTTGTCTGGCCAGTCAATTGAAGGAAGTCTAGTTGACCACTGGCTAAAAGAGGGGCCAGAGAGCTCTGTGGCAGGACTTCAGGAAAGAGAAATCTTACTTATTTTTCCCTGAATTGGAAGGGCAATGCCTGGCTATTAGGAAAACAAGCACATCTCTGGTGCTGGAATTGTAGCCGTTGCCATGGCACCCAGCCAGCCAAAGCTTCAGATGCTGTGGAGGCTCCACAGAGACCAGGTCCTCGGAACTGACAGCAACAGTAAGATGCAGCTGCTAATTATGTATTAAAGTAACAAGAAAACCTCCTCTGACATGCTGCAGATGGTGTTATGTCCTGAGGTAAGCTTTTGGCAAGAACAGAGCTGCCATTGATAAATTCCCCTTGTTTGCCCTTTAAAAATGTACAATGCCGGGTCATGTCTAGGGCAGCCAAGCCCAGTCTGTGGAACATTGAAAAGACATACCTCCTCTGCCGGTCCCTGCAGTTTGTGCTGTAATTCTGCCCCTTATTACGTCTGGCACATTAGGGCATCTTTTCTTTTCATGGTGTGATCTTGGCATCCATTGATCCAATTCCTTCATTTAACAGATGAGGAAATGCATGTTCAGAGATGTATATTCCCTTGCTCAAACTGTATAACTAATAAACAATGGAGCCAGGATCCGAACCCAGGTATGTCTGATTCCAAATGAAACCCACGCATTTCCTCAATCTTCATTGTTTTTCTGGACTGGTGGAAACTTTATTATGTCCTATATCAATTAGGAATGATTTTTAAATATATTTAGTTGTTTGTTACTTTATTTAGCTGGCCAGGTCTTAGTTGCAGCATGTGGGATCTTCAGTCTTCATTGCGGAAGATGGGATCTTTAGCTGTGGCATGATAATTCTTAGTTTCGGTGTGTGGGATCTAGTTCCCTGACCGGGGATTGAACCTGGGAGTGTGGAGTGTAAGCTACTGGACCACCAGGGAAGTCTCTCAATTAGGAATGACTTTGACCGCAAGAAACCACAACCAAAAAAAAACACAAAACAAATTAAGAATGTCTTAAACCACACAGAAATGAAATCTGAACACAGGTCGTTCCACAACTGCCTCACAAGCAACACAGAATCAAGACCCCACGTCAGCATCTCTGCAGTTCTCATGCCTTCATCACATAACCACAGGAGGGTCATTGCGGATGCTGGAATCAGGGCCACATGAGTGTGTCCAAGCCCTGATCAGTGGACAGCTTTGGAATAAGAGGGAAATGGAAACTATGGCAATGGTCTCTTCTTTCCTCAGGGAGTAAAATCCATCTCAGTATCCCCTCTGTAGATGTTTCAGTTTCACTGGATGAAACCGGCTTATATGGGCAGCTGTAGATGCGAGGGAGGCTGGGACAGTGAGGATGTGGTTTTGCTCAACTGCTCCAGTGGGAGGCAGTTAACAGAAGTACACTGAAGCAGCAGTTACGAGCCAAACACAGATGTCTGCCGCAGGTCCTCTCGGGCTCCAGGGAAACGGCGCTCAGTGGCAGCTTCCACGCCTGTGCTCTTGATCTTTTTCTAGCACCTCTCTCTCTAAGAGCCTCCTAACTGATGTTCCCTGTCCAGGATTCATCTGTTTAGTGGAAGGATTTGGCTGAGTTCCAGGTTGCCTTACTCATACCCTCAAGCCTTCTCTGTCACAGGATCTAACTCACTATCTACACATTTAAAACACTAGCATTTAGAGAACTGTTGTTTAGATTTTCTGTTCTGGGCTAAGTAGAAAACATTTTCAGCAAAAATACATCAGAAGAACCTACTGTCTTTCTCTCCCCCACACCACCATTCTCGCCATTCTTAGCCCCAGAGGCACTTCAGACAGATTCTCCAAATGATCTTAGTCCCAGATGAGCTCGAAATGTACCTTGTCTGAAGGAAGGAACACACACACACACACACACACACACACACACACACACACACACACTCGCTAAAATCAAGAGTAAGACAAACTCCTTATAGACTTACAAATTGACTACGTGGAAAACTTAGAGGTTTTCTTTTTTGTTTCTTTTTAATGTAATCACTTCAGTCTGGTTGCTGGTTTTCAAATTTACTCATTTAAAATTAAGTCTTTCCTGTGGGACTGTTTACGCTTGTCACTTGATAAAGTCCATGCCTGTCTGAGACCTGGGTTCGATCCCTGAGTTGGGAAGATCCCGTGGAGGAGGGCATGGCAACCTACTCCAGTATTCATGCCTGGAGAATCCCCGTGGACAGAAGTGCCTGGTGGGCTACGGTCCACTGGGTCGCAAAGAATGGGACTCGACTGAGCAACTAACCACAGCACATCTGATTCAAGGCGCAGACTCATACTTCATCTTGAAAGGCACAGAACAATATTTGCATTTACTTTTTATCCATAAACGAAGGGCAGGAATGAAGCATCCATAAGAATACACAACAACCACCCCCCCCCCCCCACCCCGCAGCATTATAAACTCCAGAAGTCACTCCACATATTATATGTAAATGCAGCAGCCCCCTTTTCCCCAGAGCTTTGCAGGTGCGGTCCTAATGTAGCCACTCCATGAAACAGCAAATGGTACACCAATTAGCCTGAGAGTAAATCTCCCCAAGGTCTGTGCTCATGGTGATGAGCCGGTCCTTTGGGCTCTTAGCAGAGCACGTGTGAGATAGTTACACATAGAAATTATTATCCTGTTCAGAGTCCAGGCTGATTGCACCTCAAGAGGTGCAGCTGCTCCTTTAGTCTTTGCATATGACAAAGAGCTCTTGTTTTTAAATGACAAAAGGAAACAGCACCCGCCCCCCCCCCCCCCCGGGGGTTCCAAACCCCCATCTCCTCAGACAGAACAAAGAAAAAGGACGGAATAAGGGAATGAAGGTTAGGCAAGGGACAGAGGCCAGTGCCTGGGAGAGACCCAGCAGAACTGGGAGCGCACAATCTATTAATTCTCCGAGAGGAAGAATACAGGTGATTTTCCAATCAGAGAGCATGCCAATTTGGGGGAAGCCTGCATTGAGTGTGTTGGAACAAAGAAGAGAAATTCCAGCAGTTCAATTAGTCCATAGGGAATCAGATTTAGCAGAAAAGAGCAGTCATGAAATTTTTATTGTGCTTTTCATTCATTCAACAAAAATGTATTGTCGAGTACAGTTCTTTGCCAGGCACTGAGACGGATTCAGCAGTGAAGGCACCCACGGTCCTTGCCACCAGGAAGCTGACAGTCCAATGGGTAAGGAAAACATTTAACAAACAATTATACAAATATGTGTACGATTTGAATTGTGACAAGTGGCAAAATTCAAGATACACTACCCAAAACATGGCACCTTGGCATATTAAATACCTCAAGCTGAAGGAATTGAGAAATGGTGTATGTAAGAAGGGCTTTCTGACTTCCCCCTGAGGCAGATCATTAAACCCTACTGTGAGAGGTGCCCTTCCTATATCCAGACTTGAAAGGAACATCCTTATCTATCTCTGAAGATGGAGAGAGAGAGCGAAATCTGAACTTAACAAGCCTTGCTGGGCTTCCTACAATTTACTACACTTAGCTCACCTTTGTGCTGTTACATCGTTCTACACCTTTCCACTCTCCATCAAACCTAGCATAAAACACTCAGGTCTAAACGTTTCTTTGGATCTTCCCTTTCTTGTGAAGGCTCCTGTGTCACATAAAGCTTAAATAAATGTATATGCTTTTCTTCTCTTACTGTTTGTCAGTTTAATTTTCAGACACAGCCAGAAACCCTAAGGGGGTCAAGGGAAATTTTTTCCTCTCCTACATGAGCATGTCAAGGGAAAAATACAGGGTACCAGAAGAGTGAAGAAGAAAGGAACATACCCAGACTGGGCAGAGTACACCCAGGAAAGCAATGTTCAAGCCCATGAAGGATGAGCAGGGTTTAGCCAGTGAAGAAGACAAGTGTTGGAGGCAGAGGGAACAGTGTTGGGAGAGTGTGGAAGAAGCTGGCACATTTGAGGAGAGAGAAGAGGCCAGTACGAGCCAGGAGCACAGCACTAGAAAGCTGAGAGCTCAGATCGGCTATAATGCAACAGGGACTTTTAGAGACCACCCCTCTTCCAGAATCCTCTCTTCAGCTGTGATCGTATTAAGTCCATTACAAAGGTATCCCCCCAGTCAGCTCATCAAATACCAGGCAGGAAGCCAAACCTTGCTTTGAGAACAACGTCCCCTGCTCTGAACCATCAGCAGAGTATAAATGCATGCCCTAAAGTACTTTAGAGCTATCAGCCGAGTAAGGGGCAGGTCAGGGCAAGCCAATGGCTATCCAATCTCTGATGTTTGGGGAGCTGTGTTGGGCTCCTGGGGCCTCCCTTGTGTCACATACGGCAACTGCCAATGACATCAGGTGGGGCTTCTCAGGTGGCGTTGGTAGTAAAGAACCCACCTGCCAATGCAAGAGACATGGGTTCAACCCCTGGGTCAGGAAGATCTCTTAGAGGAGGAAAGGGCAACCCACTCCAGTATTTTTGCCTGGAGAATCCCATGAACAGAGGAACTTGGCGGGCTACAGTCTGTGGGGAAGCAAAGAGTCGGACACGAGTAAGCGACTTATCAGGTGGGGGAATTGGCCTCAGTCCCAAGCAGTAGATCCTCTGCAAAGAGCTCCCTGTCCTTCCTGCCTCCTCCCACTGCAGACTAGCTACAGCCCAAGGCAGCCTGGTTGCTGGCTTCAGGAGCTCTTCACCTTCATTTCCCAGTATTTGAAAAAGGAAGTCATTTCCATAACGTGAGACATCAGAATCTCATTGTTTCAGTCCCCTTTACCTGAGGTATCAGCAATCCCTCCCCAGTTGACAGAAGAGAGGAGAGCTGGGCAAATGGAAGGAGGCTGTCACCCAGGGGTCCTCACAGGCACAGGCTTGACATTCAGGAAGCCAAAAAGAAGTTGCCTACCCTAACTTGCGCTAAAGTGGTAATGTGGAACCACCCGGAACTCTTCAGATCTGTACACCCCAGACAGGCTGCTCCAGAATTCTCCAGAACAGCCTTGGGCAAAATAGCTAAGTGGAAGGCTTAACTTTGCTTGGGAGAGTAGTCTTACTTTGTTTAAAACACACACACACAGACACACACACCAAAAACCACAAAAATACTAAACTAAAAGAACTGAGTATTGAGAGATGAAATATTCAAACAGACAATGGCCAGACAATATATAAACTAGAACTCTGACCCACAGCCTGAAGCATCCAGGCCAGGAAAACAGCTCTTTACCTCCATTAGCCATGCCAGGAAGTCCACAGCTATCTAAGCCAAGCTTAATGGAAGTCAGACAGCTCGCTAGTAAAATCCAGGAATCCAATCAATAACCCCTGTAACAATGGGCGCAAAAGGCCAGAACTTGGTTAGTAATTGACATCTTCTCATATTTGTCCCTGCTTCCAACTTAGGACCAGTTGGAGGAAAACCTTCCAGGCACCCCTAACCAATCCCAATGATACTACCTGCAACATATCTGACACCTTCCCTTTTTTCCACTACAAAGCCTTCCCATTCTTTTACCAGCCTTTGGGCCTCTGCCTGAACATAAGTGACAGTGGATGACTCCTTAGCTAGAGCAAGCCCTGAATAAATGGCCTTTGCTTGCGCTCATTTGGTTGGCCTGCCTTTATCTGCCTTTATAGAGTTCTGTCTTTTGCTGAGTACCTGATGCTGATCTGATCATCATCTCCAGACCTCATTCTCTTCCTCTACAAAATAGGGTTCATATTGCTGCTGCTGCTGCTGCTGCTAAGTCACTTCAGTCGTGTCCGACTCTATGCGACCCCATGGACGGCAGCCCACCAGGCTCCGCCGTCCCTGGGATTCTCCAGGCAAGAACACTGGAGTGGGTTGCCATTTCCCTCTCCAATGCATGAAAGTGAGAAGTGAAAGGGAAGTTGCTCAGTCGTGTCCGGCTCTTCGCGACCCCATGGACTGTAGCCCATAACCTCTGCCTTTTCATAGTATTAGGAAGAAGAAATAAGTGCTTTGGAAATGGAAGCACTGAAGCACCAAAGTTACTACTTTGGGCAGTAGTGCTGCCCTTCCATCACCTTCCTCCGCTCTCCCTGTTCCTTTTCTCATTTTCTCATCTTTGTCTTAGTTCAATACTTCAGGTTTAGTATGTAATACATGCAAGAATCCATGTCAATGTCTATCAATTTAAAATGTTAGGAATAGAGACATGTAGTGTTTTTCTCTACTGCAATGCCTCTTTTATAGCCCTTCTTAGCATCCTTCCTTATCTCTCCCTGGCCCTCCAGCCCCTCTACTTTGATCTTTCTTCCCCAAGGTATGTCTTTTGAATTGTGAATGTCTCTTTCTCCTTCCTTCCTTTTCTCATCGCTGATGATTTCTAGTCTCTAGATTCAAGATTTTTTGATACCTTTCTTTTTTTTGAAGTATAGTCGATTTACAGTGTTTTAGGTGTACAGCAAAATTTATATATATATATATATAATTTGCTGTATATATATAAATTTGTGTGTGTGTGTATATATATATACACACACACACAGGTATATTGGAGAAGAAAATGGCAAACCACTCCAGTATTCTTGCCTGGAGAATCCCATGGAAAGAGGAACCTGGTGGGCTACAGTCCATGGGGTCGCAAAGAGTTGGACACAACTGAGGAACTAAACATGCACACATACATACGTATATGTTCTTTCTCAGATTCTTTTTCATGACAGGTTTTTATAAGATATTGACTATAGTTCCCTGGGCTATACAGTAGGTCCTTGCTGTTTATCTGTTTTATAATAGTAGGGTATATCTGTTAATCCCAAACTCCTAATTTATCCCTCCCCTATCTTTTCCCTTTGGTAAACAAAAGTTTGTTTTCTATGTCTGAGAATTTATTTCTACTTTGGAAAGTAACAATAAAATTTTTAAAATTATAAAGTCCTGCAAGTTTTCCCTATTTGAGGACAAATGTCTATCTGATGGATCTGAGAGTATTGCAAAAGAAATACAGTTTCATTACTCCCAAGGACGAAAGATAACGCTGGCTGAGAAGGGAATAAGAAAGCCTTGTACTTGAACAGATCAGAGTTGTAATTAGCCTATTCATTGTTTAAATGCAAATTCAAGCTCACAAACTGATGAGCATTTCCCTTGTTTGTGCTCTTAATTCCATTAGCAAATCTTATTCTTTGAGATGCAGAAAATCCCATTACAGAGTAATATTCATCACAAAAATTAATCCCAGGGTCTCCCATAATCACAGCTATTAATCTCTAGAACTGGTCCAGTGCTGTGTTCACATGATTACAAGTTTCCACACATAATAACTTCATACAATAGATGCTGTCACAAAAAAAATGGCTGGCCTTGCTCATGTGCTCAGAGTGGTGATTCCCCAGGGCACTGTTCTCAAACTTGAGGGTGACTTTGCACTGCTCCCTCTCCCCATCACCTTCCTGACTTTCTGAGTCAGTAGATCTGGTGTGTGCAAGACATGAGCATTTCTAAGAAGTTCCCAGACTATGCTGATGCTGCCAATCCAGTGCCCACACACAAGAGCTGCTTCTTTAGGTGCCTGAGACATTGGGATAGACTTGAGGCCAGCCAGACCCACTCTGGTCCACTGATGCATGCTTCCAAGTTATGCACTTTCCCACTGAGACTAAGCCTCCTGTCCTTAGAAATCAAAAGGTAACCAAGGACTTCAGTTCAAACTAAGACACAAATGATTGGAGGGAGGACAATGACAGTGGGCAACTGAGATGGCAGGGCCAGAGGGCAGAGGTGAGGCCCTTCGAGCACAGAACAAGCTGGGTCCACACTGTCTGTCTGGTCCCAACTGGTCTTCTCAATAAGATCCTCTCCCCGCAAGGACATGACTATTTCTATGTCTTTTGGTTGTGAGTGAAATGATGAAAGGAGAGTTGCAAGTCAGGGCATGATTAAATGATTTTGGCTTCTTGGAGTGTTCTTACAGTCCTGCCTGTAGTTATTTCACTGTGGGATTTTAGAATCCAAGAGGATGAAAGTCACATTTGATGGCTGATGTGTTTGGTTTAGACATAAAAGAAGCTGGATAGATTTGTATTGATTCTCCCAACTTGGGGCTGTAAGAAGGTTTCAATTTTTAGGATTACTTCATTGTGTGTACTGAGCATGATAAAGAAGTAGATCCAGTAGGAACTGGGCTCCCATTTCTCTGAGTGTCTGAGGGTTACAAAAGATAAGGCAATATGCTTCTGTTGCTAATGGAATAACCTGGAGTAGAAGGGGGATAATGAACAGGCTTGGAGTAAACTAAGAAGCCCTGGAAGAAGGCTAAGGACAGGCAGGATATCTGCCTGTCCGTCACCTATGCATTTTCTGCCCATAGATGGTAGGCTGAGGCCATCTTGATTTCGCTGACTTTTTCAGCAAGAAAACCAAGCAATCAAAATATATAGTACATGAGGTCAGAGACGAGTCTTATCCAGAGTGGAACTGCAGGGGCATGGCTGCTACCACAGGGCGCTTTCTCAATGTTGGGGACTGTTTAACAGTTTTCAACATAATGTTGTCTGGACACGGTAGTTGTTAAGACAGTGATAAAAGAACTTACAAATGAAAGCGAGGCTTCCACATAGGTTCATTCTCCTCCTATAACTCCTGGATTCCTCTGTGGGTTGGTTAATTGTGAACTAAGAATACCTGCTATAACAATCACAATTTATAGGTTGATTATGGAGGGAGGCCAAGGTAGTTGTGAAAAGAGCATATTTCTAAGTAAAATAGTAGGAATCTAATTGCTTCTGTGAAGAATCTTATTGAAAATGGTAGGCGAACAGATCCTAAGGGGTCAAATCCATATTGGTATTGGCTTGATTTTTCTGTGAATATGTTTAATTGTGATCTTCAGACTATGATAATTACTAAAACAGAAGTGAATGCTGTCTTAACTACTAGTGACCTTTCAAACTATTTCTCTCTTGGGTTTATGTCAAAAGTACCTCATCTGATGTCAGTTATGCCATTAGTACTGGAAAAATAGGCTTCTCATTAACAAATTATTTCATAATAGAACAGTCATATGACATCGACCAAAGGTCAGTATCAGACATCAGCTTCAAACCAAAAGCACAAATTAAATGTGAAGTAAAATTGTAGTTGATTTGGAAAGCATCTGATTAGGAGTGCTATATCAATAATCACATGTGATCCATGACATCCCATTTCTCTGAGCAATGCTGACACATAGATGCTGTTCATTCTTAGTTACTGCTGGAACTGGGATGTGAACATACGAAAATATTTTCAATTCTTCTTCAGCCAAAAATTCCTTCCACTTACTAATGTCTATCAAGTGGCACAATGTGCCTTTCAAGAGATGAGAAGTAACTGTACATCTCACTGGCCAACAAAGGAGATTTCAAGACTACAGCAAACCTTTGTGTGAACTCACCACAGTTCTTCCCCAGAAGCTTCTATCCTGAAATGTTAAAAGGTAGCTGAAGAGGAGAAAGGGTGGATTTTTTTTCCAGAAAGCCTCCTCCTTTCTTTCTCCCTGGTCTCTCTCTTTCCATGCCTACTTCAATTTTAGTTCTTAGATAAAATCGTCTCACCCCACTCACAATAAAACTAAAGGACAATTCACTCAAAAAGTACTAATAATGACAGACATTGTCAGAGAAAAAATAAATAGTATAATGATTTTTTTCCTTGCTTTTGGCAAGAATTCATCTGTAAAGAGAAAAAATGAGCATGTGCTTTGCAATGTCAAAGTGATTCATCTTATTCCTCCAAGGTGAGGAGACCCACACTGTTTCATCATTTCAGACTAGCAGTCATATGAGGTTTCAAAATGAAATGTGATTGCTCAAAGGTAAAAACCAAGCATACCACAGTGAAAAGTCATAATATTCAAATTTTTCATTTCTCTGTTTTGCATTTTCCTGCCCTCCGTGCTTACATCTCTTTCTACCTTGCCAGAATAAGACTTTAAAAAAAAAATAATATCAAGCATTCAGATGTGGAACTGTCTGCCTCAATTTCACTGTATATGGAAGAAATCCAGTGAGAAAAGCCTCAAATATTCCTTTGATCTCCCTAACATCTCAGGATCTTGACTCATTTCCCTAGGAAAGGTCAGAGCCTAGTCTTACATTCTAAATAATTATAATCCCCATACTGGAAAGGAGAATGGCAAATTTGCCTACTCTAAGTGGTATGGATTCCTCAAAACATTTCCTCTAATGTATTGGATTTTCCAGCTTTCTTGCACAAACAATTAGAACTTTACATATACTTCTTTGTCCCTCTTTTTTTATTCCTAGGTAACACTTTAAGACTTGCTTTAGATTTTGCCTCTAAGCTTCTCTCCCTCTTCCTCTGAGATGGGTACTCCTCCTTTCTGCTCTCACAGAAAGCTATGCATGGTGGATAAAGTATCTGAAGGCCAAGATTTGAATTCTGGTTTTTCCATTTATTAGTTTATAACTTTGAGGGGGGAAAAAGGAAAAAGAAGGTATAGTCTGTCAATCTGAACTTTCTTAACTATAAAACCCAATGAAATAAAGCAAACACAAATAAATGGAGTGATATCTTGTTGACAGCTTGGAAGAATTACTATTGTTAAAATGCCCATACTATCCAAAATGATCTACAGATTCAGTACAACTAATAAAAATCAGTTTTTTTTACAGAAATAGAAAATGCTATAATGCATATGTAACCACAGAAGACCCCATCCAGTCAAAACAATCTTGAGCAAAAAGAACAAATACAGAGGCATCATTCTTCCTGATTTCAAAATAGGTCACAAAGCTACAATAATCAAAACAGCACAAAAACAGTGGCTCAAAGCAGACACACAGCCCAATGGAACAGAATAGAGAGCTCAGAAATAAATTGATGCATATATGGTTAACTGATTTTTGACACGTGTGACAAGAATACACAATAGGGGAAAGAATAGTCTCGTCAACAAGTGGTTTTGAAAAAGTGGATATCTACATCTAAAAGATTGAAATGGGATCCTTATCTTACACTTCACATAAAAATTAACTCAAAATGGATTAAAGACTTCAACATAAGATCTGAGACTATAAAACTCTTAGAAGAAAACATAGGGGAAAGTCTTGACATTGGTCTCAGCAACAATTTCTTGGATATGACACTGAAGACATAGGCATCAAAAGGAAAAATAGACAAGTGGAATTATATCAAACTAAAAAGCCTTATACAGCAAAGGAAACCATCAACAAGATGAAAAGCCAATCTAAAGAATGGAAGAAACTATTTGCAAACCTTATATGTGATAAGGGGTTAATTCCCAAACTACATAAGGAACTCCAACAACTCAATACCAAAAAATCCCCCGACAACCCTAATTTAAAAATGGCCAAAGAACTTGAGTACACACATTTCTCCAAAGAAGACATACAAATATCCAACAGATACATGAAAAGTTACTCAACATTACTAATCATCAGGGAAACACAAATAAAAACCAGGAAATATCCCTACACACCAGTTAGAATGGCTATTAAAAACAAAAAGGAAAATAAGAGATAAGCGTTGGCAAGGTTGTGGAGAAAGGAAACTCAGATAAACCACTGGTGAAAATGTAAATTGGTATAGGTACTAAGGGAAAAAGTATTGAGGTTCTCCAAAACAGTAAATAAAGAACTATCATATAGTCAAGTATATGCAATGATACTCATTTCTGAGGACATATCCAAAAATATAGAAACCAAGATCTCAAGAAGATATCTGCACTCCCGTGTTCATTGCAGTATTATTCACAAGATGGACACAATAAAGGACAGAAACAGTATGGATCTAACAGAAACAGAAAATATTCAGACTAGGTGGCAAGAATACACAGAACTACACAAAAAAGATCTTAAAGACGCAGATAACCACAAAGGTGTGATCACTCACATAGAGCCCGCCACTTTTTTCCTTAGTACCTGTACCAGTTTACATTCTTATCAATGGTTTATCAAAGTTCCCTTCCTCCACAACCTTGTCAACAATTATCTTAGAGCCAGACAGAGTGACTTCTTGGAGTGCAAAGTTAAGTGGGCCTGAGGAAGCATCACTACAAACAAAGCTAGTGGAGGTGATGGAATTCCAGTTGAGATATTTCAAATCCTAAAGGATGATGCTGTGAAGGTGCTGTACTCAATATGCCAGCAAATCTGGAAAACTCAGCAGTGGCCACAGGACTGGAAAAGGTCAGTTTTCATTCTAATCCCAAAGAAAGGCAATGCCAAAGAATGTTCAATTACCACATTCTAGCAAAATAATGCTCAAAATTCTCCAAGCTAGGCTTCAACAGTATGTGAACCAAGAACTTCCAGATGTTCAAGCTGGATTTAGAAAAGGCAGAGAAACCAGAGATCAAATTGCCAACATCTGCTGGATCATCAAAAAAGCAAGAGAGTTTCAGAAAAACATCTACTTCTGCTTCATTGACTACGCTAAAGCCTTTGACTGTGTGGATCACAATGAACTGTGGAAAATTCTGAAAGAGATGGGAATATCAGACCACCTTACCTATCTCCTGAGAAATCTGTATGCAGGTCCAGAAGCAACAGTTAGAACCAGACATGGAACAACAGACTGGTTCCAAATTGAGAAAGGAGTACATTAAGGCTGTATATCATCACCCTGCTTATCTAACTTCTATGCAGAGCACATCATGTGAAATTCTGGGCTGGATGAAGCAGAAGCTGGAGTCAAAATTGCTGGGAGAAATATGAATAACCTCAGATATGCAGTTGACACCACTCTTACGGCAGAAAGTGAAGAGGAACTATAGAGCCTCTTGATGAAAGTGAAAGAGGAGAGTGAAAAAGTTGGCTTAAAACTCAACATTCAAAAAACTAAGATCATGGTATCCGGTCCCATCACTTCATGACAAACAGATGGGGAAACAAGGGAAACAGTGACAGGCTATTTTCTTAGGCTCCAAAATCACTGCAGGTGGTGACTGCAGCCATGAAATTAAAAGACGCTTGCTTCTTAGAAGAAAAGCTATGACCAACCTAGACAGCATATTAAAAAGCAAAGACATCACTTTGCCAACACAGCTCTGTGTAGTCAAAGCTATGGTTTTTCCAGTGGGAGTTTGGCCATAAAGAAGGCTGCGTACCTTCTCTTATTAGAGACAGATTCTTTACCATCTGAGCCACCAGGGAAGCCCAGAATAGATATGAACTGATACTAATTTATTAGTATAGAGAAATCTCAATTAATCTGAATATTCAAGTAATCAGGAAGAAAGCAATGAAAAAAGTTAGGAAGAAATGATACTATGAATGGGGGATCCATAATTATATGACACCAGGGCCTCCACTGGAATGAAGAAAATGAAATCTTCCTAGCACATAATGATTTCAAGAAATACCTATTGATGAAGCAAAAGAATTCTTATACTAAGAGTTTTAAAAAAAGACAATATAGACATAGTAGATTTAAAAAATATACTTGATAGAGACTTCCCTGGAGGCCCAGTAGTTAAGACACTTTACTCCACTGCAGGGGGAACAGGTTCCATCCCTGGATGGGAAACTAAGATTCCACATGCTGTATGCAGCCGAAAAATAGAAAAAAAAATTATATAAAAAAATTAAAGCTAAATAAAAATATACTTGATAGAAAAGCTTGCTTGAATTAAAAGTACCATTAATAACTAGAAGAAATGTTTTATAATGTATTCAAGAATGTTATGTATCTTTAGATCATTCTAAAATAGAATGAGGTTAACTTTTAATTTCAGTTTGAGAGTCCATTGTAGGGAGAATGAGAGAAAGGGATGTATCCTACTGTTTTGAGTAGGGATTTATTTTAGTGGATTATTTAATATTAATAAACAATAGTCTCAGTCCAGCACACTAATCCTCATAGGATGTTCTCCTTTTACTTTGATTTCATTCATGGCTTTTTTGCAGTAAAGAAATTTAACAAAGTGAATGTTTTTATTCTTAATGCCACTTTAGACTATTGAGTTCCTGATATGGAAATCACACTGTTTCTGTGGCATTAACCATTCAGATCAATAAAAAAAAAAAAAAAAAGAGAGACAAGCCTGTTATTGTAATTCAGTATTTTACTGCTTTGCAGTGTACGTACAGTTTCTGAACCTGTAACGTGGGTCATAGTAATATTTCTTGCCCTATTCACAGTCATTTTCCTCCTTGGTATGTTCATCCTCAAATGATTTCTGAAAATGACACAGGAATTTATGGCACTTAAATGCCTTCTTGTTCAGAAGAAAGTACCTCTTACTTATGAAAATAGTCAAGTTAATGAAAAGACCAAAGGAAGCGTTGGGCATGGCCTCTTGATTTGCTTATGTATTTGTTTTCGGTTGCCCTGGGTCTGTGTTGCTGCAGGCAGGCTTTCTCTAACTGCAGCGAGCAGGGGCTGCTCTTCACCGTGACGCGTGGTCTTCCCCTTATGGCGGCTTCCCTTTTTGTCGAGCACAGGCTCTGGCGCGTGTGGGCTTCAGTAGTTGCGGCACATAGGTTCAATAATTGTGGTGTTCAGGCTTGGGTTTCTCCACAGCATGGAATCTTCCCGGACCAGGGATTGAACCTGTGTCCCCTGCACTGGCAGACAGATTCCTATCTCCTGTACCACGAGGGAAGTCCTAGGAGTGCCCTCTTGATCTTGCCATCTGAGGTGAGAACAGGGTGCCTGTCGTTGTTGGGTTTCACCAAACGAGCGGTCCCCTTTGTCCCTCCGTTACTGCCTCACTTCACCACCAATATTTATAGGAATGAATTTTGGCAAAAATGATTCTGTCTTAGCTTACAGACTAACCAACTGAGACGCAAAGCTTCCTGCACATGGAATAAAATATATTAACCCCTCAGTAAGAATGTTACTCTGCGTGGGTGATGAGTTTTGACATGGGTATAGTTACTGTTCTCTGTAAGTCAGCAAAGAATGCTAAGCCTCCATCAGTCAGGGTCAAGGCCGGGCAGACCAAAGGATGCCTTTCAAGGGCATTAGAGTCACATCAGAAAAAGCCACAGCCCACTGCTTGCCTAATTAGGTTGCCCATAGACAGTCCATTTAGCATATTGAATCCCTATTATGAACAAACAGCCGTGTTTGATGTGTGTCTGCATTAGCAGGAGAGGTCGATTGGGGTCAAGAAGAAAATCCTGTGGGTTTGTAAATACTTTGGTGTCAGTACCAAAGCACAGTACTAGATCTGTACTCTTGATGTGCTGCTGAGGAAGCAGAGGTCCTCAGAGGTTAATTGAACTCCCACAAGGTCACCCTGCTGCCAGGATGGGCAAAGCTGGGGCTCTCACACATGCCTCCCGAATTTCAGTTCAACTCTATTTCCGCTCCATCACCTGTCTCCCCAGATGTCTGCCTTTTGCTTACTTTGCACAGTAAACAGATGCTTGCTCCCACCCTCTAGTTTAATGGAATTTGCCAGGCTGTATTCCTTGCAAGAATGAACTTGCCTCTCTCCAATCTTCTCCCAAATGGTAAGCATGCTGATACTCAGCTCTCAAGAAGGGCTCCTGAGAGCATAATGGCTACACTTCCTATCAGTCAGTTACAGGCTATGAATATGCCCACAGGGCACAGACCTGGGCCACAGAACACAGCTGGTTTTCCAGGCACTAAGATGAAGTGGGGAATGGTGTGGGCTCAGCTGAGGCCAGAAGGGTAGCAAGCAGGGAGCTGAGAGTGACAGTGGGCTCTGGAAAACATCTCTTCATCCTCCCAACTTTCTCAAAGAAAATAATTCAAAGTTAAAAGAATATAGTCACTAATTATTTTATTACTTTTGAATATTCCCATCAAAACTTATGCTTAAGAAGTTCTTCCAAAAGCTCAGCTAAGTGAGAGTATTTCCAAAGTGGTGGTTCAAGAATGTTTTCAGGTATACCTGTGAGGCTCTGGTTGGAAATGTGCTAATAGGATAGATCATGGTACTTTTATTGTTGATTCACATCCATAAACATCCAAAAAACAGATGGCAAAAGTACTGCTATACATGCAAAATTTTAGAGTCTAAAGATGTAAATATATATCATATAAATGTGTATATATATATGTGTAAAAGAATATGGAGAAAAACACTAGAATGTGACACCTGATTTACCTATTCCAAATTTAGCATCAGTAAAAAATATGCATCTTTATCATAAAAAATGACTTCAAATTAGAGGCAAAAATGATAACCCTGAAAAGCCATGTATTAAATGCATAACAGATAACCCCCCCCCAAACAAACCCTGATCAATAAGAGGGTTGTGATTTGAATGAATGAAGTAAAAAAAAAAAAATCCATATGGAAAATAATTATATTTATACATAGCAATGGAACAAAACAATTAAAATGTTCACCACTGTGTGACTTCAAAGATTGAAACAGATTGAGCCAAAATTTTAAGAACTTGGTTTTGGCCTGATCAAAATGTAAGTCAGATATCTTCCTTTCTATAATTGAAGTAAGTAATTTAGTACTTCCTAGTGGACTATTCTTCTGATTTATTAATATGGAAGTACAAAAGACAACACAAGAAACCTTTGTTTTTCTATTCTTTTATATCCCAGTTGATAAAGAATGCCAAATATTCTGGAAAAAGGAACTGTATCCATTAATTTATAAGAAGACACTTGTGTCTTTTGTTTTACCAAGGTGAATATATTTATAATTTTCCATTTTTATTCTTTATTGATTAATCAAATTTAGAAAGCAATCATGTATAATGCATGCTAATTTATTCATTTTTGCCTCATTAAGAAAAATAAAGTAATTATATAAGGTGCAATATCTAATGGAATTGTAGAGCTGTCTGAGAAAATTCATTTCAAAGTTGATGTTCTGAAGTTTGGCATATTCTAATTTCAGTGCTGCATTTTAATATAATATTGTGTTATCTAGAAATGAAGTGAAGGGTCTGGGACATTGGACATGTGGTTCTTTATCAAATGGGAAAATAATGTGATGTCTGCTCTGAGAATGACTTGGAGCCCAGAGGGGTAATGCCATATCTCAGAATAGAAGGATTGTGAGAATGGCTTGAGGAGGTAGAAGTGGTTGAGCCTCTTTATGCCAGAGGCAGGAGTGGAAATAAAGGGGCTTGGGTGGAAGGGGCAACTGGTATGGAGAAAATGTGGGTAGCATGCGTAGAGTAGCCTGGGGGAGTTTTCTCGTGGTATTCCACATCTCCCTGAGTGGACATTGCCTTCAAGAAAACCACTGTGAGGAGGGACAATGGCAGGCCAGCCCCTTGGCTGAAAGCTGCAGGACAGTGTCAGCACTGTGGCCTGGCTGTCCGGAAGAGTGGGGGAACACGCAGCTGTGAGCTGGACCCTGAACGTCCCCTCCTTTCCTCGCTCTCCACTCCAAGAACTGGCTGATTACTGATGCAGCCACTGAGAAAGAGCAGTGCCTGTAAGTTCTTTTAGAGACAGCATCACCTGATGAGTGCTTTGGGAGGAGGTAGGTGAAATGGGTAATAACTGAGCCTAGACTGACAACAAAAAAGAGAGTAAAATTAGGAAAAAAAATATTGAAGACAAAGGAAACTTGTCTAATGACCTAGAGACGAAGTGTTTTAGTAGCAACATTAGACACAAAGTATTGAAGGAAGGAAACTTCAAAAAATGAATAGTGAGTATAAAATAAAGATACTCTTGGTCATGCAAGGTCTCAAAAGTGTCCGCTTTGACAACACGGTTGAAAGAATTATATGTTCTGAAAGGATAAAAATAAACCGACTACTCCAGGAAATAAAAAAGTAAAGTGTATTATCTCAAAAAGCAGTGTCATGTACACATTTATTCACATGGAAAAAAAAATCTACATGTTCAGAATGAAAGCTGAAGGTAATATTGCATTGCATCCATATATGACATTGTATGCACACACACATAGGGGCTCACAAATGCCCAGTATTCACAACTTTGTGCAGTCCCCTTCTCTGCTGAATCTGGGCTGACCCTGTGTAAGCAGTAGAATATTCTAGAAGAGACACTTTTGAAGGTAGATCAGAATAAGCCTGGCAGCTTCTGGTCTGATCTCTTGGAATGCTTACTTTGGCGAAAAATGACAACCATGTAGGGAATTTTAAAAACCTGAGAAGGCATGCAGAGACTGTCGAAGCTAGCAGCATGGAGAAGCCAAATGGGAGCAAGTTCTCAGCTATTTCAGTCATGTCAGTTGAGGCACCAGACATGTGATGAAAGGAACCACCTTGGATGTCTAGCCCAGTTGAGTCTTCGGACCACTCCAGTCCCAGCCATCCATCATCTGACTCCAGTAATGACATTACAGATCCCAACTGAGAACTTTTCAAAAGGTCTGGTTACCCTACAAAATAAGAAGAGATAGTAGTGAACTGTTGTTGTAAGCCATGAATTTTTGGGGGTTCTTTATTATAAACCAATATATAACTGAAACAATTGAATGGTAGATTGATTACAAAAATGATCCTGATCGTGTTTCTCTTCCACGGTCTGTGCCCTTTGCAATGTGAATTTGTAGTTCATTTAATCAAGAAGTGGGCTTCCTAGGTGGTTCAGTAGGTTAAGAATTCACCTGCAGTGGAAGAGGTGCAGGAGATCCAGTTTCAATCCCTGGGTTGGGAAGATCCCCTGGAGTAAAGGCAACCCACTGCAGTATGTTTGCCTGGAGAATCCCATGGACAGAGGAGCCTCGTGGGTTACACTCTAAGGGGTTGAAAAAAGTCAGATATAACTGAAATGACAGCACACACACAATCAAGAGGCAAAGTCTATTTCCCGTCCTTTGAGTCTGCCTTGGTTTTGTGACTTGCTTTGGCCCTTAGAATTTTGCTACATTAGAATGTAGCAAAAAGTGATACTGTGCTAGTTCTGGGCCAATCTGTGCTGTCTTTTGGAACTCTGCTACCATCATGAAGAAGATATATACTGCACGTGAACAAAAAAAGCAAGAGAGTTCCAGGAAAAACATCTATTTCTGCTTTGTTGACTATGCCAAAGCCTTTGACTGTGTGGATCACAATAAACTGTGGAAAATTCTTCAAGAGATGGGACTACCAAACCACCTGACCTGCCTCTTGAGAAACCTGTATGCAGGTCAGGAAGCCACAGTTAGAACTGGACATGGAACAACAGACTGGTTCCAAATAGGAAAAGGAATATACACCCTCAAGGCTGTATATTGTCACCCTGCTTATTTAACTTATATGCAGAGTACATCATGAGAAACGCTGGGCTGGAAGAAGCACAAGCTGGAATCAAGATTGCCAGGAGAAATATCAATAACCTCAGATATGCAGATGACACCACCCTTATGGCAGAAAGGGAAGAAGAACTAAAGAGCCTCTTGATGAAAGAGGAGAGTGAAAATGTTGGCTTAAAGCTCAACATTCAGAAAACTAAGATCATGGCATCTGTTCCCATCACTTCATGGCAAATAGATGGGGAAACAGTGGAAACAGTGGCTGACGTTTTCTGGGCTCCAACATCACTGCAGATGGTGATTGCAGCCATGAAATTAAAAGACGCTTACTCCTTGGAAGGAAAGTTATGACCAGCCTAGACAGCATATTAAAAAGCAGAGACACTACTTTGCCAACAAAGGTCCGTCTAGTCAAGGCTATGGTTTTTCCAGTGGTCATATATGAATGTGAGAGTTGGACTATAAATAAAGCTGAGCACTGAAGAATTGATGCTTCTGAACTGTGGTGTTGGAGAAGACTCTTGAGAGCCCTTTGGACTGCAAGGAGACTCAACCAGTCCATCCTAAAGGAGATCAGTCCTGGGTGTCCATTGGAAGGACTGATGTTGAAGCTGAAACTCTCATACTTTGGCCACCTGATGCAAAGAGCTGACTCATTTGAAAAGACCCTGATGCTGGGAAAGATTGAGGGCAGGAGGAGAAGGGGACGACAGAGGATGAGATGGTTGGATGGCATCACCGAGCCCATGGACATGGGTTTGGGTGGATTCTGGGAGTTGGTGATGAACAGGGAGGCCTGGCATGCTGCGGTTCATGGGGTCACAAAGAGTCGGCACAACTGAGTGATTGAACTGGAACTGGATATCTATGACATACAATGAACAAATCAATCAATAAAAATGGTCAACAAAATCCACTGAAAAAAATGTAAATGGATATCATGTATGTAAAGAGATGTCCAATTTCGGGAGTAGAGAAGTGCAAATGGGAACAATAATAAGACCCACTTTACAACCATCAGATTGCCCAAAGTGAGAAAGTTGAATAAAACCAAATATGGGCAAACAGAAATTCTTGTGTATCCCTTCTCTCAACTCTGTGCTGTGGCAGGGTGGAGATTTTAGAGAGAGCTCAGAGGGGCTGAACCTCTTCCACCGAACATCGATAAAACCAAGCTCAAACCTGGTTTTCAAGTTTCTTTCCAAAAGTCCTGCATCCTAGTAAATTGTTTATGAGATGGGAATAATTTGATAGTGAAATATGAGAAATGCTATGTTAGTGCTCACCATCATGATATGCTGTCTTAGTTGTATATGCTATAACAAAGTACCATAGGCTGGTTGGCTTCTAAACTACAAACATTCCTCAGAGTTTAGGAGGCTGGAAGTCCAAGATCATGGCCAGCATGTCAGGTTCTGGTGAGGTTCTCTTGGAGGCTGGATGTAGATTGTTGTCTGCCTGTTATATCCTTACAGAGCAGAGAGCAGAGGGAGGGGGCGTGCTTTCTCCTAACTCTATAAAGGTACTAGTCCCACTTACGAGGGCTGCACTCTCATGAGCTCATCTAATTAGAGTTATCCCCGAAAGATTCTACTTCCTATTAGCACTGCATTATGTGGTAGAGTTTCAAGACCTGAATTTGGGGAGGCTTACTAGCAGTCAGCCCATAACACCTTACATAATCTCATTGGCAAAAAATCATCAGTGGGCAATTTGAGAGCATACCAAGCCTCTCTTTCCAAAGAAAGAGCTCTTTAAGGAACAAAAGGCCCAAAATGCACACCTCTCTCCAGGACCCTCACAGAATTTCATGTGGCCATCCTCTTATTGTATGAGTGTGTGCTCAGTCATGTGCGACTGGATTTTGCGGCCCCATGGACTATGACTATGGCCTGCCAGGCTCCTCTGTGCATGGAATTCTCCAGGTATGAATACTGGAGTGGGTAGCCATTCCCTTCTCCTGGGGATCTCCCAACCCAGGGATGGAACCCACGTCTCCCGTGTCTCCTTGCATCTCTTGCACCTCCTGCATGGGCAGGCAGATTCTTTACCATTGAGCCACCTGGGGAGCGCCATCCTCTTAGTCTCACGATGTTAGAGTGGTTCCTCTTCCTATCAGAGCATCATACCCAGAGACTCTGCATGCAGGGTGAAGGGGGGGCATCACCTTGGCCCACAGCATTGCATAGAACTTGGGATCCAGTTATAAATTAGTCCCTAAGGGGCAGGAGAACATCCCAGTAATTTGTTTTGACAAAAGCTAGATTAAACATTTCTAGGTCATTTGGTGCTCAGTGTGGCTCAATTAGACATACCCGAACCCACAGGCATCTGGCTTGTTGTATTTTTGGAGAGCAAACCAGTTTGAGACAGAAAGTCACCAAGGCAACTTCGTGTGGCTGGGAGACAGGAAGCCATAAACCCTCCTCATCCCAGGCTTTGGGGCAGACACCCTTTAGGTACCATTTGCTGCCATCAGCTTGTTAGGGTAGCTTGTTAATGGGTATATGCATTGTAAAATTACATGGACTTGCTTATTTATTTTCTTTTTCATACAGACTTCAAAGTGCCATTATTAATACAAGCACTGCTATCAAAGATGTCAGATCTCATTTTTTAAGTTTTCAGATCTCAAATTTGGGTTGTCTCTGTTATTTTATATTCAGAAGCTTTGTGTGATTCATCCCACAGTGTGTGTTATTGGATTCCTTAGGATTTCATATATTCCAGCAACTTGTAATGGTTTGTGTAAACATCATACCTGGCTTGCATTAAATGAAAGAGTTTAGTCATTTTAAATGCAGAGTAGTCCCTATTGGATCTCTGTCTTTTAAAATTGATTTTGCTTTTAAGCTAGTGGCTTCATTATTTTTCTTTTAAAATGCAACTTATTTAGAGCCATTTTCCCCTGTGACATTAGTTTCAAACTAGCTTGTCTTGTGTAATTTTCCTGAATAATTTTTGGTCATAATGGGGGTGGCTAAGCAAATCTGACAAGCTAGATACATTTCCCCTGATTTACTTCATTTGAACAACTTGGTATTTGCTTAGTATTCCATGGTATAAATACGAGGGCTTCCCTGATGGCTCAGTTGGTAAAGAATCTACCAGCAAAGCAGGAGACCCGGGTTCGATTTCTGGGTTCGGAAAATCCCCTGGAGAAGGAAATGACAACCCACTCCAGTATTCTTGCCTGGAGAATCCCATGGACAGAGGAGCCTGGCAGGCTACAGTCCATGGGGTTACAAGAGTCAGACATGACTTAGCGACAGACAGACCATGGTATAAAACAACAGAAGGATTTTACAAATTGTTTTCAGGTTTAAATTACCTAACAAAGTTCTATACATTTTTTTTTACAGGTTTAATGGGTTTGATAAGTTTACCCTTTCAGTTCCTATTTGCACAAAACAAAACAAAAGCCAGTGGTTAGAGGCTGCAAAGTAGGTGCTAGTGACTTAACCATATGCGTGTTGCCAGGCCTGAGGACCTCTTCCATCCTTGTCAAGGGCAATGCTAACCTTCTGTCCTTTCACGCAACACCTATACATATTTTTAAAGGGGGATTAAAACCACCAATAGTAGCAGTGGCAGCTCTTAAACATCAAGTTAGGATTCTTATTGAAAAGTAAAGATGTGGACTAAATCCATCCAGTGTCTGATTGAACATCAGATGATAAAGATCAGCTTCCCCTCTGTGGGAATGCTAAAAGTATTCTCACTGCATCTCCTTTCCTCCCCTTTGAACATTTGCATGGGATATTATTTCAGCGCTATATAGGGAGCCAGCTACATAATAAGCACTTGTGTAATGCTCTGGGGTTGCCAGGGAGCTTAGCAGTTACTTGTCCAGTCAACCATTGAATAAAGTGTCATAGGACTTTTCCCAGGTTAGAAGATGTCTCTAGAGGGTTATTAGCAGTTATTGATATCATTTTCCTTGCAATGAGATGGACAGTTTAGGACTCTTTAAGTCAAATGGTTTTGTCTACCCATTTTTTGCTATCAAATACAGTGCTAGGAAATAATCTTATTTTGTTTACCTTGCTTTGAGTTTCCTGTCGAAAGTGAGATTTAAAGATGTGAATAGCTCTGGAACCCAAGGTGGCAGAGCTTGGTGATGGGATATAGTAGAAAGGTTTTGCTCATAGTTCTCTCGTCTTTGGCAGAAATGCGGTAGGTATTTCAGTAGAAAACAGTAGTGATGGCAAGATGGTCTGGTTCTTTTCTTGGGCTTTATCCAGAGCAGAAATCTTGGGTCCATTGTGCCTGTCAATGATAATTCTCTTAATTCCCTCAGGACGATGGGAGGTGAGAGTCTTTCTGTCCTCTAGAAGAACCACAGGAAGCAAGTTAGCGCAATCTTCTAACACAGAAGCTTCTTAAACAAGTATATGTTTATTTATTTATGGCTGTGCTGTGTCTTTATTGTTACACGTGGGCTTTCTCTAGTGGCAGCAAGCGGGGGCTGCTCTTCCAGTTGCGGCGCGCAGCTTCTGATTGCGGCGTCTTCTCCCGTGGAGTGCAGGCTCTAGGCTTGCAGGCTTCAGTAACTGTGACCTGTGGGCTCAGGAGTCGTGGCACGTGGGCTCTAGAGGGCAAGTTCAGTGGTTCTGGTGCACAAACTTAATTGCCTCGTGATGTGTGGAGTCTTCCTGGACCAGGGATTGAATCTGTCCCCTGCATTGGCAGGTGGATTCTTAACCACTGGACCACCGGGGAAGTTCTAATGAAGAGCTTTGAGCAAAGTTTGTGGCAGGTGTTATATTTTCTCCTCTTGCAGTGTATTCATCTTCAGGAAAGGAGGCACATAGATCTTCTTGTAAATAGCTTACAAGCAATAGTTATGGTCTTATTAACTTCCTTTTGTTCCTCAAGGAAAAGAAAAATAATTCCATAGTTACATTAGATTGTCCCAGGAGTTTTGAAGGTCTCTTATAACATCTCTTCTAACATATGGTTCTTTGATTTTATCAATTGGAAACCAATGTCTGAGATGTTATTCTCTGATGCATGAAATATCCTCTTATTTGATCTCTTAAGCTAAAAAAGACAGATGATTGTCTGCCTTGATGACAGTGTAAGAATACTAAGGCCATAATCCCAAGTCCAATAAATGCTTAGAATTTCTCTGCAGGAGTGTTTCCATCCTGGCAGTCTGGAGATGACCATTGACAGGTTTCAGATCGGTCACCAGTTTGTAAACGTGTTTGACCTGTTGCTCTGCTTTCACTTAGCTGGCAACTTTAGGATTCTTGTTCTTTCTTTTTTATTTTCAAATGTGAAAATATAAACATTTATGATCAATCTGTAAGTACCAGTAGGGAGCCGAAAGATATTATCTGTTTTCTACTGTTGGTAGGATAAGAAGGGGGCAAACTTTATTTAAGCCGAGAAAAGGAACAACAAAAGACCAAAAAGTAGTAATATGACTATGCTGGGCAGAATGGAGATGGGACAATGTACGTGAGCTCATTTTTGAGAAGAATAGTTAATACAGAAAATTAGTAAATCAAGAAAGTATCAAAAGTGTATAGTTTAGAGATATCAAAGTAACCATCAGAAGAACTATGAACAATATTGGGAGAAAGTGGTTCCTCCTGAGGAGTGAGACTGTTTATCATGAAATCTGTACTATTCAATATTTTTATGTACATGCAGCTATTATTTGATGAAAAATTTAAAAATTAACCTTGTGTATGGTTCAACTTTCCAAAGCTATGTAAAGATACAATTAAGTCTCCACATCTCCTTCGCACTTCCTCTCTGCTGAAGTGACTGATGTGCTCTTCAGATATTTACAAGCAAGTATGCTGGTGTGTGTCATGTATATATTTCTGTTCCATATAGGATTCTTTTTCTTGTGTTATCTTTTCTTATTACAACAAAGACATTTTCTAATTAAGTCTGATCTAAATTGGAGTTAAAAGCTGAGGCAAGTTCTAATTCACCTCAGTATACTGGATTTAAGGCAGATATTATGGCCCCAAACACTGTTTATGATTCTTGAGCAGCACCATTTTCCTTCTGTAAATTGGGTATTACCTTAATTACAGACTCTTGGGTATCATTGTTTTTTGCATTTGTAAGGTACTAACTGTAACATAACTCAGCTTTCAGTTCAGTTGAGTTCAGTCAACTCAGCTTTATCTATTTATATCTGTTTGTCTATCTTATTGAAGTATAGTTGACATACTATTATCAGTTACATGTGAAAAAAAGTGAAAGTGTTAGTTTACTCAGTTACGTCTGAATCTTTGTGACCCCATGGAATGTAGCCCACCAGGGTCCTCCATCCATGGAATTCTCCAGGCAAGAATACTGGAGTGGGTCTGCATTCCCTTCTCCAGGGAATCTTCCGGACCTAGGGATTGAACCTGGGTCTCCTGCACTGCAGGTAGATTTTTTACCATCTCAGCCACCAGGGAGGCCCTGTGTGCAATTTCAAAAGTCATACATTATTTATATTATCATAAAATAATGGTTATATTCCCTGTGTTGGACAACATATCCTCATAGCTTGTCTATTTTATACATGACAGTTTGTTCCTCTTAACCCCTCACCCCTATTGCTCAGCTTATTTAAATTAACACACATGGTTTCTTAATCCTGCCAAGGTTTTTCAGTAATTAGCACTTCAATTATTTTGTCCTTATTTAGTACCTAATTTTTAACCTTGGTCATTTAAATATTAAAAACTCATTGGAAGGTCAGGTCTCTGCAGCTACTAGAATCAAGCATTTAAGTCACAGCTGCACTGCAAAAAAAAAAAAAAAAAAAATCACAGTTGCAATATGTCCTTGAATTCTGTATCCCTTCACATTCTAGGGCAACATGACTTTCTCAAAAGGTCAAGGTAGGCCTCTGTCACGTCCTTGACAGGGATCATCCTTCTTCTTCCTAAACATCCACAGAAATAAGCAGTTCACTACCTCCTAAGGCCAAGGGACTGGATGCTAAAAAATGTGAAAAGTGGGCATAGGGATTGAGAGATTGAGTGTACTCTAAAGACAGGAAATCATACTTAAGGACTGGAATCTTAGAGTTTAAATTTGGGTCCTTGAATTATTGGGGATAGAGGATATAGGATTTGGGCTACACCTATATAAATGATTGAAGTGGATAAAGCCTAATAAGACAACTGAAGCTCAGGAAGTTGTGGAGACAGGAGCCCCCCTGTTGGATAAGCAGATTCCTGTTGTCCAAGGTGATGGCAGAGGTGGTTGGGTAGAATGGTGTCAAAGAGTCAGTGAATATTGGAAAGAAACCTAGAGGTCACTAATTGCCATCTACAAAGAAAGAGAGGAAAAATATCTGCAAAGTTACCACTTCTGGGGCTATTAGGATGATTTCATATTTCTCAGTCATATATCTTTCATAAATCAGATTTATTACTGTGATTCTCTTTCCTGAATGCCATTCTCCTATACATGTACTAGGGCCTGGAGGCTTTTCCAAGAACAACAACTACTAGAAAAAAGTCATGGTATGTATTTCCACATAGAAACTGGCAGCAAAAGATTGCACAGTGAGGGTGATGCACTCAGAAGTTCTATACACTCAGCCCCGAGGAAAACAAAACAACAACAAAAATACCCTTCTCCTACAGAGAAATAGACCTGGTTTCACTAAAAAATGAACATGAACATTTTTTGCAGACAGCAACATTTTAGGACAAAAATCGTGGAACAATGGAAAAGCTAAGCTATGCTTTGTGGTACATATAATTTGAAAATGCTTGTTAATTACATGATCTATGCCCAATGATGGGCTTATGTGTATGGTGTCCAGACTATGATATTTTCCAAATCTTGGACCAAGTCTGATAAGAACAGTGTTGATTTTGTTGCCATCTTTTAAGCTCCATCTTCTGCAAAACTGGGGCTTGGGGTGCTTTTCCTTAACATTTTATTCAAATGCCAGGGTGCTCTCTCTTCATGGGGAAAACTGACATAGACATAGACATAGACATAGACAAGTAGAAATTCTTAAACTGTGGAATGTTGAGGCCGGGATACCTGCGTCTGCCTGAGGTTGAATTCCCAAGCCATCTGACTATCCCTGACCTAAGTTTGATTTTGGTGAGAATTGTATACTCCAAAAGAGGCAGTAATGCTGCCTCATATCCCATGTGCTCCCCTACTTTGCTGAGCCTCTTTGAAGTGAGGTTGAAAACCATGTCTCTGGTTTTGGTTACCAGTGAATAGAAGAGAGATGTGCTTCTTTTAATCATAGGCAGTATGAGCTCTTTACCTTTTCTCTTGCTTTGTTCCACAATCCTGAAATCACAATGGAGGGAGTCTGTATCTCTAAGTCACCATGTGGGAGATAAGTTACCTTGGGGAACTGCTTGTCTGTGTTGGCTTTAAATGACTGGAGAAATAAATTGCAGTCATGTTAAGCCACTGAGATTTGGAGGTTTGTAATACTTTGTTAGAACAGTCCAGCTTAACCTGATTAATAAACCTCCTAGCCAGAAGACTCTTACGTGGGAGCTGAAAGCTCAGGAGGGGTATGATTTGAATCTTTCATGTCTGTTTTAATCTCTGGTTTCCTTTTAGTCCAAGCCATCAGAAGATATGCTGGCTACTAAAGATTTGCTGAGGAAATTGGATGTTTTTCACTAAAATGAAATTTGGGGCTTTATATATTAGTTTCAGTTATCGACGTGATCTTATTACTCGGATGCAAAATTGACTATGAGAAAAGTGAGAAATTTAATTTTTGAGGAGGGTGCAGAGAAATGGAATAGATAATTATATTGAGGCTACATGACTAAAGCATTACATAGACTTCTTTGGTCTGTAAAAATGGTCAGTCTTTTTATTTTTGGTTAAAAATCTGAGATATTAAGCAGAGATTCTTACCTATCCTCTATTCTCCTCCTCTTTGTGGTAAGAAGGAATTGCATCAGTCGTTTGCATTTTCCCCAGGGAAATAAAGACTGTTTCTTTTCCTGAGGATTTGGGCCATAGGCAAGCATTTCACCCTGTTTTCATTGGCCCCTCTAACATCCATCACAGCAGAGTGCTGATTGCCTGCATTCATCTGTTATAATCTTTTTTCCCTTCTTAAATATTGAAGCATTCAATATAATTGACTTATAGTATTAGATTAATTTCAGCTGTACAGCATAGCGATTGGATATTTTTTATATATTACAAAATGGTCACCATCATGAGTCTAGCTACCACCTGTCACAAAGTTTCTACAATATTATTGATTATATTTCCTATGCTGTACATTACATCCCCATGACTTATTTATTTTGTAACTGAAAATTTGTATCTCTTAATCTCCCTTCAGCTATTTCACTGAACCTCCCCACCCTCTTTCCTCTGGCAACTGCCAAGTTGTTCTCTGTATTCTATACATTTGCTTCTGTTTTGTTCTGTTTGTTAAGTTGCTTTGCTTCTTAGATTCTACATGTAAGTGAAACCAGACAGTGTTTGTCCTTCTCTGTCTTATTTTACTTACTATGTTACCCTTTAGGCCCATCCATGTTGTCACAAATGGCAAGATTTCATTGTTTTTTATGGTTAATAATATTCCATTATTAACCATGTTTTCCTTATCTATTCATTTATTGATAGACATGTTGCTGCCATATATTGGTCATTGTATATGTTACAATGAGCATTGGGGTGCATATATCTTATCAAATTAGTGTTTTTATTTTTTGTTGAAAAAAATTACCCAGAAGTGAAACTGCTGGTTTGTGTGGTGATAATTCTATTTTTAAATTTTGGGGGGAATCTCCCAAACAATCTAGGCTGTTTTCTACAGTGGCTGCACCAATTTAATACAATCCCACCCACAGCACATGAGGGTTTCCTTTTCTGCACATTGTCACTAGCAGTGGTTATTGTTTGTCTTCTTGATAATAGTCGTTCTTACAGATGTGAGGTGATATCCCACTGTAGTTTTGATTTGCATTTCCCTTATGATTAGTAATGCTAAGCATCTTTTCAAGTGTCTTTTTGATCAGGTTGTTTATTTTTGATGTTAAGTTGTGTAAGTTCTTTGTATATTTTAGGTACTAACCCCTTGTCTGGTATGTGATTTGCAAATATCTTCACTCATTCACTAGGCTGTCTTATCATTTTGTTGATAGTTTCCTTCACTATGCAGAAGCTTTTTAGTCTGAAGTAGTCCCATTTCTTTAGTTTTGCTTTGGTTTTCCTTGCCTGAGGAGATAGCATGAGAAAAAAAAAAAACGTTTCTAAGAATGATGTCAAAGACCCATGTTTCTTCTAAAAAGTCTTATGGTTTCAGGACATACATTTAATTTTTAATCATCCAGGATACAAGCCTGAGTAATGAGGCTCCAGAGTTTGTGCTCCTTACACAGGAAAGGTCATGGATGGAAGGGGCCTGTCTCTCGCACATTCTCATAATTGAGATGATTTTTTAAATTTTCTCTTTAAAATATTGCTGCCAAAGCACAGTCATTTTTCCCTTTAGACATTTTCAATGACAAACAACTCACTGCCTTTTAAAGTAGACCACCCATCTTCTGAAAAATTCAGATTTTTGAACAGCCTCTCTAACTATTGAAATAAAAGCTTTGCTCCCCCTGTTCCTGTTTCTCTCCCTTGGCACAGGAAGCAGCTCCAATCCTTCCTCCCCTTGACAGTCCTCTGACGCAGGACAGCGTCTGCCATGAGCCCCCTGGACTCTCTCTTCCTCTGATGGTACACCCCTAGCTTCCTGCTGGTTGCCCATTTAAGACACGGGTTCCCATGTATTTGTCCTGGCCTCCGATACGTCTTCTGAAGGTACTCGATGTGCTTCGGTGTTCGTCTTTCGACTCAAAGCTCTTCTTGAATTAAGCCTCTCAACTGAACCACACAAATCATAGTAACCTGTCCACTCCCTTTAAAGCTTCTCACCTTTGGCTTTGATTGTGGTATCTGCATATATTTCTTTTATTTGCTAATATGATGCCTTAGTTAGGTTCTTTTAGGTTTCAAGAAGCAAAGACAAAACTCAAGTTCAGCAGATAAAGAGGTGCGATGTGAGGAAAGGGGAGCTGTGGGCCACGCTGAGGCCCCTGCAGCAACTCTGGGCACCGCAGGGATTTCAGGAGGCTTCCTCCAGGAGCTGCATCCCCTCTCTGCAGCCCGGTCACGACGGGGCCTCAGCGAGTCTCTGGTGTGCACCTCTTCCTCCTGCCTTCTGCCTACCTGATGCTTGCTTCTCTCCTACCCTTGGCTCCTACTGCTTTGGGGCTTCTTCCTGCTGCTTCTCTTTGTAGTTTTCCAGGCTCACATTAAGACATTTTAGACCAGAAAATGTGTAGGCTGCCCTCCCTCTCCTGATCCGAATTTCAAAGTAAATGCCATAGAGAGTTTCATAAGATAAATATAAATAAATCTAGGAAAAGTTCTGACATTTTTCCTCCATGATGATGAATTTTTTATAAAATAAAATAGCAGTTATTTCTAAAATAATTTTTTTGATACTCCGGTGGTTAGATATGAACTTGGTTTGCATATTTGGTAAACAGAATGTCTTTTATTCCCTCTACCAACTGCTATTTCTTGCTTCTTACTAATTTTTAATAATGTTGGGGTCTTGAAAGGTCTAAGCAATGAGATTGGATCAGCTTAATTAGGTCACAATTGTGCCTATTGGGCAGGGTCCCTGAACCAGGCTGCCCTTGAATCAAGCACGTCTTCATGGTCCAGCCAGCTGTAACCAGGGTTTCAGGGCTACATGGTACCAATTAATGAACTGGGTGGGTGTCCAGGAAGTCATGTGGCCCTGGCCAGACCATGTTAGTGTCTGCAGGTGGCAAGGGGGCAGGGGAAGCCACTAGGCTCTCCACCCACATGGACATTTTCACCCTCATTTCATCTCCCCTTGAGTCTGGGGGGCAGACCAGCTGGGGACCTTTGGAGGGTTCTAGGATTGTTATGTTACTTTATGTTGGTTGAAGATTTCAGTGCTATTGGATTAGATGTGTCTATTTTTAAAAAAAATTTTTTCTTCTCTTTAATTTACAATATTGTGTTGGCTTCTACCGTACAACAACGTAAGTCAGAAATAGAAAAACAAATTTCATAGACGTGTCTATTTTTGCTCTCATCTTGCCACTGTTTTTCCAACGAGGTGAGATCTGTGTGTAAAAGCAGTCCATGAATTCTCCATGTGAACACAGACATTGAACCACAGGCAGACCCCGGAGAGCCATCTGCTGGGCCCTCATCTCCCCCTGATGCTCCCTTATGCTTGTCTGGAGGTCCCTTGGTGGGCATGTTTGAACTCTCCTGATTGCTTCTACTTGGCCCTGGAGGTTTTCCTTCTCCTTGCACTCTGCCTGTGACAGCTGATGTTTGTTGTGGGACAGCCTGTCAAGTTGCCCAATGGCAAAGACCTTGTTTCCTGAGGTGCAAGGCTGGGGAGGTTGCTGGTAGGTTGGGGAGAAGATGTGGATTGCTTTTATTTTCCTGCCTGGGAGTAATTACATGGAAAAGCGATGCCCTGGGCATGTTCCCCACCAGCAGCAGCTGTCCCTGCTCGTGGGGGAAGTGCAGGCTCTCTCCCCTCCCTACTTCCCTTTCCCCTGTAAGCCCAAGGCAATCAAATCAAATCAAGCATTACTCTTTTTACATTGAAAATGCTCTTGAATTTGAATTATGAATTTAAGTGGCTCCTAAACAGAGTCCCCAAGGGGCTCCAAGTGCTGCCAGATGGCAGGGGAACCATGCAGGGAGCTGCACTGACTGCCTCTGACAGAGATGATGCCGTGGGAGGGACACATCTCCTTCCTCTGTGGGGGAGGACCAGTCACTCTCATCTCCAATTCAACGTTTTTCTCACCTTTCTGAAATTTTTGAATTCGGTCAGCTTCCCTGCCCAGGGTGGATTCAGAGACCTTCTTCTACCTTTTGGACAGCTGGATCCATTTCCGGGTCACATACAGGCCCCTGATGTTGAGCCAGGTTATTCTCGTGGGCTTTGAAGACACTTGATATGGGTTTGGGGAAGACTGGAAAAGCTACTGGTCTATAAAAGTCTTTGAGGAAGTGGGAGAGATGGGGAAGAAATGCACAGGGAGAAGAGAGAATCTATCAGAAATTAGATGCAATTTCCTCCCCAGGGTGGGGCTTCCCAGGTGGGGCTTGTGGTAAAGAATCCGCCTGTCAACATGGGAAACAGAAGAGCTATGGGTTGGATCCCTGGGTCGGGAAGATGCCCTGGAGGAACGCATGGCAACCCACTCCAGTGTTCTTGCCTGGAGAATCCCACGGACAGAAGCCTGGCGGGCTACAGCCTACAGGGTTGCAAAAGAATCAGACGTGGCTGAGCACACAGGCCACACCTCAGGGCAGCCAAGGCTCTCTGGAACTGGATATGGGGTTCAATTCTGCCACCTATTTCCAGACTCTGAACTAACTCGCGATTCTCTTTCAGGACCCTCTCAGTCTCTCAGTGGTTCAGAACATCTTGCTTTCCTTCAGTGTCCATTGGACATCTGTTCATCAGCTCACCCATGCTCCCACCAAAGATGGATCTGCTACTACAAACTGATGCTCTGCCACCTGCTGCATAAGAAAGGATACGGGATCAAGGGTGTGCTTGTCCACTGGGGACCGTCCAGGAGTAACCTTCTCACAGACATTCCTCCTTGGTTGCAATGAGCACTTCTCTTCTGACACATCCCGTCCTCTAAGTTGCATGTTATGCCAGCAGCAGCTGCGGTTTTGGAGCTACTCCTTTATAGTATTCTAGCAAAACGATTGTGGAGTGTGCTGCCTGTGCCTAAGGCCTTTATTCCGCATCTTAAAATTCACCTCCTGCCTCGCAATGTTTAGAAGAACAGATACATGAAATGGATAAACACTTTGGGAAAAAAAACATAGGGGCTATCACCTAGGATGAAGTTCCCACACATGGCTGAGCTCCAGAATCCCCTCAGGAGCTTTTATTATTATTTACAATTTTTTTGATTTATTTGGTTTTGACTGCACTGGGTCTTCATTGCTACATGCGGGCTTTCTCTAGTTGCAGAGAGTGGGGGCTGCTCTCTAGTTGCGGGGTGTGGGCTTCCCACTGCGGTGCCTCCTCTTGGTGCAGAGCATCAGCTCTAGGGTGACAGGGTTCCAGCAGTCATGGCCCTCAGGCTTAGTTGCTCTGCAGCATATGTCGTCTTCCTGGACCAGGGATTGAATGTGTCCTTTGCATTGGCAAGCAGATTCTTAACTACTGGATCACCAGAGAAGTCCTCCTCAGGAGCCTTTAGAGATTCAGCATCCCTGGGTTCCACCCCAGACCTATTGAGTCTGAATCTCCAGGTGTGAGGCCTGGAAATTTCTGTTTCAAAAGTTCCCCAGATGATTTTGATGTTCACTTGGCTTTGAGAACTCTTGGGGGGTGTGGGGGTGGGTGTGACAGTCACAGTCAAGAGGTGACAACTAAGCTCATAGATAAATGACAAGTACTAGTTGAACCCCTGAACAAAGCTCTCTGGAAGCTCACTCCACGCCAGAGGAGCGAGGAGAGGTCAGGAAAGGGAGTGATACGGAGTGAGTTCTTGAAGGATGAACAGTTTTCCAAGAAAGATAAAGGTGCAAGGAGATCTCAGGCACTGGAAATGCCACTCACCAAAGTGTGGAGGTGTTGAGGAAACATGGGGAGTTGAGTATGGAAGGAGAACGGGGTATCCTTGGCAAATACAAAGAATTGGTCTGGTATTGGGGCCCACAAGATGATGTAGTGCGTGGTTCAGAAGAAAGTCTACGGCTTGAGTTTGGCATTTCTATACAGTGCCCCTGGGTTGATGTTCAAGAGAAAATGTGAAATGGTTTGAGATCCAGGAAAGCCGTCTGGCTGGAGACCTAGTTTTGGAAGCCAAAGTGTACAGGTAAGCTGCTAGTCATCTGCGCTGCTGGGTGCTTCTATGAGAGCTGCTGCATAGACTCCGGAGGCAGTCCTGGGAGACTCAGGCCTCTAAAGCTCTGGAGGGCACCCAGCACTTTCTGTAGACATAGTTTCAGAGGGTTCTCACGTCTAGACAGAGGCCTCCTGAGGCTGACCCTGCAGGGGTGCAGGTTGTAGGGTGAGGTGCCCCATGGACTGCAGCCCACCAGGCTCCTCTGTTCACGGGATGATCCAGGCAAGAATATTGGAGTGGGTTGCCATTTCCTCCTCCAGGGAATCTTCCCCACCCTGGAATCAAACTCCTGTCTCCAACATCTCCTGCCTTGGCAGATGGGTTCTTTCCCTGTAGAGCCATGGGGGCTTCTTTTGAAATATGATCCTCTGCTATCTTCAGCTGCCTATGATCACAAATGTGGTAAGGCTATTGACTGAACCCCTCTGACCACCATGCCTTCTTCCAACAAAGAGCTGATGCCAGAGCAAAGGATCTTCTCGCTCATGGGTTTATTTGACAAACACTTATTGAGCATCTGCTCTGAGCCAGGCATTGGGTTTGGCTTGGTGGACATGGAGTTGAATAAGACACAATATGCGGGTATACATCTGCTTCTGCCACAGATGCTATTTTTAAAGCTCTGTGTCCTCTCCTGTATTTTTTGTCTCTGAGCAGAGGAGGGTCAATAGCCTGCCATTTCTGACCAAGAAATGTGCTACGGGTTGAATAAACTCCAGTGAACAAAGAAGAATCTATTTTTAACTTATTTTATTCTTCAACAGAGAGTTTTAATATTGCATCTAGGGTATAAGTCATTCCCCTAGGAGAGCTCTATTTGAGCACAATTGGTTGAATACAGTTACTAGTTCTGAATAATCTTTTTGGATAACAAAAACTTTTGGTGAACAATGATGATAATAATATGAAGAAATAGATGCTCTGGAAGATGCCATGTGTTAAAAGAGGGAACAAAAATCTCAGACATTTTTAATGCTATGTCCGGTCTCTATACAAAATCCTGTCAACTTCACGCTGTGTTTTAGTCAATTTCACAGTGGGGAACAGAGAAAGGCTGATGGCTTAAGAGAAACAAGTTCAAAGTTGGCAACACAATTGCTGAAACATTTTCTCCAAGGGAGAGCTTTTTATTTGTAGCTAAATATATGGAAATAAAAACCAAATGGAAGTGTAGGCGCACACATGGGGGCGGGGTAGAGGGCCAGGTGATGTTTGCGAGAACTACAGCCTCCAGGGAGGGTTGAGGAAAATGGGGAACTTTAGGCACCCAACCTGACTGCAAGTGTGCAGAGTGCAAGCTTTGCTGTCCTCCTAAGCTGAGAAAAGGGCATCACCCAGAGTCAGCACCTGATCCTCACCCCAGCTCTGTCACTACCCATTGCAGGTCTCAGTAAATATTTACTGAGTGAGTAATTTGTTTGCATTTTATTAATATTATCATTAACAAGTGCTCTACGGCAATGATGCTTCTGGCCGTATTATCATTCTCCCAGTAAACCCAAGAGAAACTTATTGAATTACTCTTCGTTTCCATGTCAGATTTTTTAAAGGGAAGGGGACTATTTAAGTTGTAGGAAGCAACCCTTGACCTTCGTGACCACCAAGTGTACCCTGGGCTTCTCCAAAGGAATGTCACTAAAGGAAGGCTACGAAGGGAACTTGCCCCACACACAGTCTGTCCTGTATCCTGAGGAAAAGCAGCTGTTTGGATCCGACAAAGGGGGCCACATTAAACCTGAGCTGTGGTGTGGCTGGGGAATGACGAAGGGGACATAAAGCAGCAGTAGGTGAGGACAAGATGTCTGTACAGGTGTCATTTTTCTTGAAAGAAAAGGAGGCAGGAGGTGTTAAGAGGGTTGATAAATGAAAGCAGGACTCTTTCCTGGCTACTGAATGTCTCAAAAGTCCCTCCTTCTGGGAGTCCCTTTCTTTTTTTTTTTTAATTTATCTTATTGAGGTATAGTTGACTTACAGTGTTGTGTTATTCCTACTGTACAGCCAAGTGATTCAGTTATATATAAATATATACACACATATACATTTTCATATTCTTGTCCATTATGGTTTATCACAAGATACTGAAGTTCCCTGTGCTATAGAGTAGGACCTAGTTGTTTAACCACTCTCTATATAATAGTTTGCATCTACTAATCCCAAACTCCCAACCTGTCCCTCCCCCAATCCTGTTCCCCCTTGGCAACCACAAGTGTGATTTCTGTGTCTATGAGTCTGTTTCCATTTTGTAGATAAGTTCATTTGTGTCATATTTTAGATTCCACATATGTGATATCCTATGGTATTTGTCTTTCTCTTTCTGACTTACTTAGTATTGTGATCTCTAGGTCTATCCATGTTGCTACAGATTGCATTATTTCATTCTTTTTATGGCTGAGTAGTATTCCACTGTATATATGTACCACATCTTCTTTACCCACTCATCTGCCAATTTAGATTGCTTCCGTGTCTTGGCTGTTGTGAATAGTGCTTCTATGAACATAGGGGTGCATGTATTTTTTGAATTAGAGTTCTTTTCTGGATATATGCCCAGGAGTGGGATTGCTATCATCAGGCAAGTCTGCTTTTAGGTTTTGAGGAATTGCCATACTGTTATCCACGGGCTGTCTTAGGTTGCTTCAGTTGTGTTAGACTCTTTGCGATCCTGTGGACTGCAGCCTGCTAGGTTCCTCGGTCCATGGGATTCTCTAGGCAACAGTACTGAAGTGAGTTGCCATGCCCTCTTCCAGGGGATCTTCGGGACCCAGAGATAGAACCTGCAGCTCCTGTGGCTCCTGCATTGCAGGCAGATTCCTTACCGCTGAGCCACCGGGGAAGCCCACTGTTGTCCACAGTGGGTGCAACAACTTACGTTCCCACCAACAGTGTAGGAGGGTTCTCTTCTCTCCACATCTCCTGAGAATCTCTTTCTGATCCAGATAATAAATAGGATGCATAGTGTTTCTATCAACCAGCATGTGTGCTCTTTAAAAGTCTACTGAAATATGTTTGAAATATTTCCTCTTCAGTGATACCAATAAAAATTCTAAAGGGAAAAATGAGTCCATAATCAACTAACAAACCAGTTGCTTTTGTTTACCGGGTTCCTCTGCTGCTCTTTTCTGTATACGTGCAAGGACAGCTCCCGACAGGCCCAGCGGGTCATCTGGATCACGCGTGGCACAGATGGTGGTGCGCCCTCACCACACACCTTCCCTCGCTGTGTCTTACACGCCTGACGTTCCCAGGGCTCCTCCCAGAGGCCAGATGCTTTTGGCCGCCCTGTGGCCCACACTCTTCTGTTCCTGTGGGAGCCTTGCAACCTACCAGCCCCAGACTTTCCTAAGCCCTGCTTTCACACAACAAGGCCATTCATTCAAAAGGTTGCATTTTGTGTGTGTGCGGGGGTGGGGGCGGTGAGTGAGGTGTAGGGTGTAGTAACTCCTTATTCCTAGCACATGCATGGGAAATTCTATCAAATCTTCCTATATTTTGATTTATTTTAAGGTAATACCATTTTATTGATTTATGCATGCATGCTAAGTTGCTTCAGTTGTGTCCAACTTTGTATCCCCATGGACTGTAGCCCATCAGGCTCCTCGGTCCACGGGGATACCCCAGATAAGAATACTGGAGTGGGTTGCTACACCCTCCTCCAGATTATTGATTTATGTGATTCCAGAAATCAGTCTATAATATCCTAAAGCACACGTATCTTGCTTTGTTTAGTAACTTTCCTATTTGGGGATTGTTATTCCACTTCCCAAATAATGCCAAAATAAACGTTTGTAAATGTTTATTTCGGTATTATTAAAATTCAATGGACATGAATTTGCGCAAACTCCGGGAGACAGTGAAGGACGGGGAAGCCTGGTGTGCTACAGTCCATGGGATCACAAAGAGTCAGACCCCACTGAGTGAGTGAACAACAACGACAAACATTTGTAATCTACTGTTCTTTCCTTTGGATTATTTTCTTATTTAATTAACCTTAATTCTTGAGGTTAAATCCCAAGTCCAACCATGAATCAAGGAACTTAAATTTATTTTGGCTTTTACCAAGATTCAGGTCACTGGGACCTGTCTGCAGCTTACAGTCCTGAGACAGAGAATCGTGGTGGGTCTTCTGACAGATTTCCATTCTGTGGCGTGGGGAGCGCTGTTTCCCATGTTGATGGGTGTGTGTGTGTACGTGTGTGTGTCAGGCCAGAGAAGTGAACTGCCCCTGATGTGGGTCTTCTTTCTGGAGGTTTTCATTGAAATTCTGTGAAAACAGATATGAGCATGGAGAATATGGTGTGACTGAAAAAGTAAGGCAGCCTGTGATTTATTTTAGCAACTTTGAGTCTTTAGGTGTGATGTTTACTAGTCTCTGTGGACGGGTTGGATACCTTTCTGCCTGTGCTGTCATTGGTTTAAATAAACTGGGGGGAAAATATCTACTTTCCCTCTAGACACAGTGCTGAGTGAAGTTATTTGCTTGGGTAGCCTACCCCTTCTCCAGTGGATCTTCCCGACCCAGGACATTTGCTTTAATATCATGTTAAATCAGCTGGGCGAAGCCTGGGCAGAGAAATCTAGTTGATTCCCTGAGTGGACCCAGTGTGAGCTCAGCTGGTGATGCTGGGTCCTGAGGCCTGTGGAAGATGGTGGAGCAGTAGGAACTCCTCAGCTGAGAACAGCGGTGCAGAGAAAGCCAGAGAGAAGGGGAAGTGTTGGCAGAGCTGGGAAGCCGTTGCCCGGGGAAGCTACTCATCTCTGCAACAGAGCCATGGCTAACCCTGGCGACCATGTGGCCAAAAACTCAGACAATCCCTTTTGTTCCACCTGAGGGAGATGAGTCGTCAGAGAGCCCCGAGCAAAAGGCCTCTCTGCACACAAAGGATTCCCCTTCTGTCTCCCCCCACCCCAGGAGATGTGGGTTCTACCCTCTGGGTTGGGAAGATCCCTTGGAGGAGGGCATGGCAACCCACTCCATTATTCTTGCCTGGAGAATCTCATGGACACAGGTGCCTGGGGGTCGCAAAAAGTCAGACATGACTGAACACACACATACACACGTAACAAAAACTAAAACCATGTTAAAGCTAGTTAACAGCTTATATAATTGGAAAGGATTCAAGCAAACATTATAGGTAAACGTCCGTGGTTCAGAGGTAAGAAATCTGAATTTTAAAAACATCATCTTTTACGCGGGGTATTAAAAACAAAGCAAACAAATGAGATTTCACACCTTGTTAGTGTATCTTGTTAATTGCAAATGGCAGGTTCTCTCGCTGTGGATCTATAGATTCATGGCAGTGAAGTGAAAGCCTCCTGACGAGTCTGCTAGGGCTGCCACGACAGAGCACCGCAGACGGGCTGAGTTCAGTAACAGATATGTGTCTTCTCATAGGTCTAGAAGCTACAAGTTAAAGATCAAACTGTCAACAGGGTTGCTGCCTTTTGAGGGCTCTCTTCTCAGCTTGTGGATCGTTGTCTTTACTCTGTTCCCACATGTATTTCTCTCTGTGTGTGTATCTGTGTCCTAATCTCTCATGCAGACCCCAGTCAGATTGGATTTGTTGTTGTGTAGTTGCTCAGTCATGTTGGACTCTTTGCAACCCCATGGAGTATAGGCTTCCAGGCTCCTCTGTCCATGGGATTTCCCAGGCAAGAATACTGGAGTGGGTTGCCATTTCCTTCTCCAGGGGATCTTCCCGATCCAGGAATCGAACCGAATTTCCTGCATTGGCAGGCAGATCCTTTACCACTGAGCCACCTGGGAAGCCCAGATTGGATTAGGACCCACCTTAATGATCTTATAAAACTTTAATTACCTCTTTAAAGACCCTGTCTCCAAATACAGCCACATTCTGAGGTATTGGGGTTAGTTTATATGATTTTTGTTAGTATGAATTTTCAGGAAATAGAATTTAGCCCATCTCATTTCTTCATAAAAATTTTGAGGAACATTCTTAAAATTGTACAAATATTACTGGAGATAGTAGAGAATAAAATTATTGTATTTCAGGGGGAAAAATGTAGTTTGTGATAAAAGCACTAAACTGGTAACCAAAATGAATACTGATAACTGCTTCTTGGGTAAAGGCAAATCACATTTCATCACTAAGAAGGGCATAACTGTAAAATTTTCTTAGACTCTGGAAAATACAGAAATAGCATTTTAATGTGAGGATGAGAAAAGTCTGCTGAAACCCTAACCTCCATGGCGTGCCTCACTCATGCTTACCGAAGTCTCTGGATCGTGTTTCTGTTCATATTTTGCACATTCTCATCCAAAGCCTAGTGTGAATGGCCTTTATAATACATTTATTCATTAGGTGCTCCACCTGTGAATTCTCATACAAGGAAAAAAATACTCATTTTTACTTACCGACACATTACTCTCTATATAAATTTTAGGGATGCAGGAATGCACTTCCACTAAGAGAGATTAATGTATAATAGTAGGTGCAAGAGTATTCTGGTGGTGGGCATTGTGCTATTTCTTCTACAAAAAGAAGAGATAAGGACGATGTAAGTAATAAAGGGAGGAGACAGAAGAAGGAAAAGGAAATGCAAACTTTCCTCCCACTTCAGTAGAGAGACAAGAACCACCAGATCCTAGAATTTTTGTTCTAATTAAAACCTGAAAAAGATGTAGACATGGGTATGGAGTTGGTAGAGCTTGAAAAGGAAGGTTGGGGTGGGAGAGGGGAGACAGCATATTATCTGTGTTCTTGCTAAAAATCTACCTCTTCTGCAAAATCTGCCTTGAAAATTCCAACTGACATTCATTTAAGCAAATTGTTTATAGATTATCCTTTTCACATTCACATTTTTAAAGTTATCACTCATTTTAACTTCCCTTTGAAAAGTGCTTCAACTTCTCCCCTTGAGTTCCATAGTGGACCTTACAAAGTTCTGGGCACATATTTGGTAGGAACTTAAAAATTTTTTAATATCCTCTTTAGCCATAGAAATTATTCCTACCAACCAGACTACTAGCACAGATGGAAAAAAGAATGAATGGACATACTTTTTGAATGCTAGAATTGAAGAGTTCTTAAGAGAAAAAAAAAACACTTCTGGGTCTCAGTGACTCTGCTAAAAAGACAGAAATTCTCTTACTCAGCAAACATGTTTGTTGAGCACCTACTACATGCTAGGCATTGTGCTGGCTGATATGGTTAGAAAGATGAAAAATACATGATGCTACACACAGGAGGCTCACATTTTGGTGGAAGAGATGCTCAAACATCTTAATATCATATAATGTGGGTGATATTGTAACAGAGATATACAGAGTGATGTAGAAACCCAGAATAGAAAGTAACTAATCCATCCTAAAGGAGATCAGTCCTGGGTGTTCATTGGAAGGACTGATGCTGAAGCTGAAACTCCAATACTTGGGCCACCTCATGCGAAGAGCTGACTCATTGGAAAAGACCCTGATGCTGGGAGGGATTGGGGGCAGGAGGAGAAGGGGATGACAGAGGATGAGATGGCTGGATGGCATCACCGACTCGATGGACATGAGTTTGAGTAAACTCCGGGAGTTGGTGATGGACAGGGAGGCCTGGGGTGCTGCGATTTATGGGGTCACAAAGAGTTGGACACGACTGAGCAACTGAACTGAACCCAGAGTAACTAAGTAGCTAACCTAGTTAGCTACAGAACAGGTTAGCAGGCAGAACGCACTTGAAGGGCAGGTGGGAGTTTACCAGGCAGAGAACGGAGGGAAATATGTGACAGGCACGTGACAAGATGATGGCAGCAGAGAAGCATAGAGTGAACCTGCTCAGTACACGTTATCACAGTGAAAAACGAAAGCAACTTAAATGCTGGCCATGGCGGGGAAAAGTCCAGGTGTATCACCAAATAGTCACACCACGTACTTTTACATGTTGTTTACAGAGAGATTTTAACATCATGGGGAGGTACTTAAACTATAGAGTTAAAAGAAAAATAAGGGAATGTAATTGTCTCTATGGAATGAGCTCATCTTTTTTTCTTTTTAATATAAAAGTCTAGAAGAAAAATGTACATATGTTTTTTGCTCCACTATATTTTTAGAACTCAAACTTTTATGAGCTTGTATTATTTTAATAGAAAAATATGATGTCAGAAAATTAAAGAAAGTGTAGGGCAGATTCTGGGCCTCCTTGGTGGCTTAGACGGAGATGAATCCACCAGCAATGTGGGAGACCTGGGTTCGATCCCTGGGTTGGGAAGATCCCCTGGAGAAGGGAACGGCTACCCACTCCAGTATTCTGGCCTGGAGAATCTCATGGACAGAGGAGTCTGTGGGCTACAGTCCATGGGGTTGCAAAGAATCAGACACGACTGAGCGACTTTCACTTTACTTCGCTTCAGGGCAGGTTGCAGAATGAAGACTGTGGGAGGGAATGAAATAATGCCATTTGCAGTAACATGCATGGACCTGGAGACTGTCATACTGAGCGAAGTAAGTCAGACAAAGAAAGACAAATAGGACATTGCTTCTATGTGGAATCTAAAAAGTGGTACAAACGAGCTTATTCACAAAACAGTCACAGAGGTAGAGAACCAACTTATGGTCGCTAGGGAGGAAAAGGGGGAGGAGGGATAAATTGGAGAATGGGATTGACATATATACATTACTATACACAAAATATGCCATTGTTTCTGTTAATCGCTCAGTCATGTCCTACCCCTGGACTGTGGCCTGGCAGGCTCCTTCTATCTATGGAATTCTCCAGGCAAGAACACTGGAGTGAGTAGCTATTCCCTTCTCCAGGGGATCTTCCCAGTCCAGGGATCAAACCCAAGTCTCCAGCACTGCAGGCAGATTCTTTATCATCTGAGCAACTCAATGGACAGGAGTTTGAGCAAACTCTGGGAGATAGTGAAGGTCAGGGAAGCCTGGCGTGCTGCAGTCCATGGGGTTGCAAAGAGTTGGACATGACTGAATGACTGAACAGTGACAATATAAAACAGATAATTAATAAGGACCTATTGTATAGCATAGGAAACTCTACTCGATACTCTGTAATTGAGTCCCATTGACTTAAATGGGAAACGAATCTAAAAAATAGTGGCTATATGTATATGTATAACTGATTCACTTTGTTGTAACCTGAAACTGGTCCAAAATTGTAAATCAACTACCGTCCAATAAAAATTATTAAAAAAAAAAGACTGCGGGAGGGCAACGAGGTTGGCAGGCCACGCTGCTGTGGCCACTTCCTTATCCTGTTGGTAACAGGGAATTACAATAACTCCAGTCTCATACTGAACACTGAAGAGCTGAGTTAAAGTAGAAAAAAGTGACTCATAAAGGGTAAAATATTAATTCTTTCCCTTGAGTTACAGTGGAGTTGCATGCTACTAGGTCTGTAGACTGTGGGCCTGGTTTTCTGTGACTTCTTTTGCCTCTTGATAAGCCCTACACAGCAATTCTTTCCTCTAGAGTTGGAGTAAATTACTGCTGCTTCTATTGAACACTAGAAGAGGTGCTTGGCTTGTGTTTACATAAATTATATATATGTTTCTATTTTGTCTTTCTACCTGTGTATAAATCAGTTTGCTCTAACGGCTTTTCTGGCAAAAAGCTATGTACTAATGGACAGGGATTTAGGATTTCTTGGTTTTGAAGGGAACAGAGGGACAAAGGATTTGAGATTTCCTTTTTGCCATTACAGAGTGCTTTCCTGGAACATCCTGGGAACCAGGGGGAGACCTTCAGTGTTGGGGCTGAAAGACCACTAGTAAAGATGGAGGGACCCTAAGCTCATACATGGGTTACCTGTTTCTCTGTTTCCCCCCTCCCCTTAGGGTTGGAATGAAAATTGTAACAGAGTCATATTGTTATGATATGACATCAGTATGTCCAACTTGCTAGATTTTATTCAGGTCAGTGTCCCCCCCCCGCAAAAAAGAAAAAATCAAGACTGACAAATTCTGACTTTGTTTACACGGAGCCGTGTACTCTGGGCTAGCTGCATCAGTCTGGAGGACAGAGGCTGCTAAGCGCCTGCTCACTGCCGCCCTTTGGACCTCAGTACCGTGGAGATGATCCCGCAGGTTCCTCTCTTCCACCCTCTGTCCTCCGTCAGTGAGCAAGCAGCCCTCAGAGAAAAGTCTCCAGACCTAGCAGAGAGACGGGTCTGAAATCGTGCTGATGGTTTACAGAGGATGTCAGGGGCTTCAGATAGCCCAGCAACGAGTTTCCCTGGGATGAATGTGTAGCTACACAGAGTACATTACTGCCGGGAGACAGACTCTGGTTAAGGTCAGACTGCAAGGAAAATACTTCACTATACCTCTACCTCACTATAACCTAATTAAGCTTGCAAAAGTTTCCAAAAAAAAAAAAAAAAAAAAAAAACCTTCTGTTATCTGAATTGAATGAATAAAAAGCCTAGACTCAAAAGTTCCAGGAACTTAACCAGTCTCCTCTCCTCGCTGGTCAGGGGGAGCACTGGGGCTAAAACTCAGCTCCCCAAGTCTCCCTTTGCTGCCGTTGTCAGCAGTCATGTCCGACTCTCTGCATCCCCATGGACTGCAGCGCGCCAGGCCTCCCTGTCCTTCACTGTCTCCCTGAGTTTGCTCAAACTCATGTCCTTCAAGTCAGTGATGCCATTCAACCATCTCGCCCTCTGTCGTCCCCTTCTTCTCTTGCCTTTATCTTTCCTGGCCTCAGGGTCTTTTCTAATGAGTCGGCTCTTCACATCCAATGGCCAAAGTATTAGAGCTTCAGCATTGGTCCTCCCAATGAATATTCAGGGTTGATTTCCTTTAGGATTGACTGGTTTAATTCCTTGCAGTCCTAGGTACTCTCAAGAGTCTCAAGTCTCCCTAGACTGTACTAAAGATGCTACTGCAACTTACCTCCATTATTTCTATTAGGAACATGATATCACCCTCATCTTTTTCTCTTTTAAGATAGTGGCATTAATATGTTTGAAATGTTTTTTTCTCATTTGGATTCCAAAAAAGCTGGTGATGCCCTTTTTTTTTAGAGACGCTAGCTGCTGCACACTGGTTGAGCAGGCTAAAACGGAAATGTGAAAAGTGCTTTTCCCCAGACAGAATACATAATGAAGGTGGAAAGTTCCAAGACCTGAATCCCCAAACCCAGGCTCATCTCCCCTCTCTCCTTGAAATATAAAAGTAAACCAGCAAGATTTTAAAAATTGGGCTCAAATAAATATTCATCATTTTCCTTCCTCTATGCTGGGTCCTATGGAGCTCTTTGCATTGGTGTTCACATATTTAAGTGTATAAGTGAGAAAGTATGTGTCACAGCATATGCGACAGCATGAATGTATGTGTGAATGTGTGTGTGATTATGAGTGTGTGTAAGTACATGTGACTGAGTATGTGTGTAAGTGCATATCTATGAATATGTACGCATTTAGTTGCAAATAGGAGCTGAGATGTTTATTTATTTTGAAAACAAGTCAAACTTTTGCAGACCTTTGACACTTATTTTCAGTGCTTTTTAGATGGGAAATGGCATCCATATTGACAGTACAGTTTTCAGAAGAGTGGTTTTTATAGGTTGAGGACACATCAATGGTATTTAAAGATGTTTGGCAATGTCAGGAAATATTTGCCTTCATTTCTTCACTGTTCCAAGTTCTGATATAAGCACCAAGACACATGTTAAAGGCCAAGATTTTACTTTCAAATACAGCAAAACCTTTATTTATAGGAAAGATATCCATTCCAGTCTTGCCTTCTTGTATTTTAAATCTCACACTGCAGCCAAAATGACTTCAAATACATGATTGGATATGTCACTCTCTACTTAAATATCTTTAATTGCCTCTTTAGAGAACAAATATGGGTTTCCTACCCAATTCATCCCCTGATTCCAAATTCTTTTCCTTCAATTGAATGTCCCTACCCTCAAAGCTCAAATCCTGCTCCAGAGAAGGATGATGAACAACTTAAGGCCATCACCGCCTTCACCCTTTTGATAAGTCTCGTGTCCACAGTCATTGGCTCAAGGCTGAAGTGTGCTCTTAGCTGGGGCAACAGAGTGCATCTCAGGACCCTTTCTTGAAATTCTGGGACCTGTCACATTTTCCTCTGGGATGGACTCGAAGCAGATGCAACCCTAGGAAATGACATCATGAAACCAGAATGCTAGGCAGCTTTGAGAAGACTCGATTATTCAGAAAGTGAAGTGAAGGAAAAGAAGCTATTACAACAGTTTTGAAACTCACCTACTTCCGGACTCCCTGGGATACTTGAGCATTACTGGGGAGAGTGCCCGTGACTCCAGCCCTGCCCTCTCTTGCTCAGCCTCATTCGCCTCTTGCCTGAAAGCATCTCTAGGTGAGTAGTGGGCCCCAGTCTCCACTCATGCATGTCTGCAACTCAAGAGGCATGTTCTCCTAGGTGCTCCCTCCCTGTGCTCCTCCTTGGAAGGGTGAGCCTGCGAGGTTCTGCAGCTTGGCTGTATCCAGATAAGCAGCCTGCTGTCAGCCTCCCCTCCCTGCAAGGCACTTCTAACCTCCCAAGAGGAGCTCTTTGAGCTCTCCATTTCTTGGTCCCAGAGTGGGGAGAACCAAAGCTCTCTCCTCAGGGCTCCTTAATGCCTTCCTTCTGGATTGCTATTATGTTTCTCACACAGGATGTGGAGGTGAATGAAGGCCTGGGGGGTGACCTTTTGTATCTTTCAGCGATTCTGACAAAATATGTCCAACAGCTTCTCTTTAGGATATGGGAACATTATCATTAATTACCCTCAGCATTGGGACTTAAATCAAAAATTCTGAGACAAGAAGAAAAATACTATTCAATCTCCTGTTATACGTCTCAAGATGAAAGGTACATGTTAAAGACTCCCATTGTGAAAATATTTTTAACTGATACATTATAAATGCACGATGTTTCATAGACTAATAAAAAGCAACATGGATTTCTAATTAGCAATAAAAAGAACTTTTTCAGAAATACTGTGTTGAGTAAAAAGCAGATGTTGCAAATTCAAATGGTTCAGGCAGATAATATAAGTGAAGTGTAATGGGTTGTGTGTAAGGCAGTAGAAGGTAGAGGGGACCATGGTGAATCAGAGGCACCAGGTTCTATCTGAAAAGATCAGCTGCCACTCAACTCCAGAGATTTTGTTCCATGAAGAAATATGGTCCTAAACTTAGGAGATCTTATTATTTCTTAGGAGAAGATGGAAATACATTTAAACAAATTATGTATTTTCATTGTTTGGGTTGTGCTGGGTCTTCATTGCTGCGTGCAGGTTTTCTCTAGTTGTGGTGAGCAGAGGCTACTCTTTTTTATGGTGTGTAGGCTACTCTTGTTGCAGAGCACAGGCTCCGGGCACATGGCCTTCAATAGTTGCAGCACCACGGACTCAGGTGTTGAGATGTGGGGGCCCCAGAGCATGCAGGCTTTAAGGGCTGTGGCACAGGGCCCAAATCGCTCAAGGCATGTGGAATCTTCCTGGACCAGGGATTGAACTCATGTCCCCTGCATTGGCAGGTGGATTCCCATCCACTGGACCACCAGGGAAGTCCTGGAAATCCATTTTTGAAATGTAAAGTGTCCCAAATTTTAAATATTGGTGACAGATTAAATAAAAAAACATACCCATTGGGCCCAACAAATGCCTGGCAACTGGCCAAACTGGGTATTTGGACCAATGATTTACCACCTCTGAGAAAGTGGTATGTAAATATTGGTTGTTATGATAATGGAGTTGATGGATGCTCTATCAACATTTTGTAAACAATGCTCCAAAATAATAACCGTACATTTCAGTGATCTAAAAAATGCCGATCTCATCCCATTCTCCCGAAGCTCAGCTCAGCTCTCCAAGGTGGCCTTGCTGGGAGGGCAGACACTGCAGTGACTGGATGCCCGCTGTGTGCGAATCCGCTTCAGTGCGTCCAGCTCTTTGCCACTTTATGGACTGTAGCTTACCAGGCTCCTCTGTCCATGGCATTTTCCAGGCAAGAATACTGGAGTGGGTTGCCATGCCCTCCTGTAGGAGATCTTCCTGACTCAGGGATCTAACCTGTGTCTCTTACGTCTCCTGCATTGGCAGTGGGTTCTTTACCACTGGTGTAGGGATTGGGTGGTGGCCTTTAATTCCTAGAGCAGTGGTCTGTGGAGGGATAGGCCAGCACACCCTTCATCAGAGGGTGGAGGAGGACAGTTCTCCTCACTTGCATATCACTGTCTTTCAATCAAGGAGGTGGGATTGGTGGGGAAAAGGATGAAAGGAAATAACTTGGTCCCAAATAGAATCTTACCCAACAAATGAATGACTAGGATAGAAGAGTCATGGTTATACTTGAATCCAATTACTTTTATCAAGTGATTTTAAAATTCAGTCTGATTCATTTGTTTTCAGTTCAGTGAACCCTGTGCTATAGAAATGATTTTTGTAAACATCTCTCAGGCCAAGAGGCTTTTGTTTAGGCTTCATGAAGAATCAGCAATGCACTGCTCTGAGAAATTTTGCCCTCCGAGTCAATTTATGTGACGACGTTAGAATAATTGCTTGGGTGATATGCAGAGAAAGATGCAGGAAGCAGTGGTTTCACATGAAAGCTTTTTGTAAAATGCACAATTCAGAAAGTCCACCAATGGCTTCCAGCAGTTCTGCTTGCTGAGGTCCTTACTTGTCATACTGGAATCTGTCTCATTGGTGGTGGGAATATCGCTTTCCTGAATGTATATGCTTTTATATCAGCTTCTTTTAGTGGCAAAGAAGTGGCAGGCTGCTTCCTGGACTTTTCCCCTCCCCTTCCCATTCTTGCTTGTCTGTCACCTGCTCCTGTCTCTCCCTCTGTAACTCACACTTGTGTGTGCATGCAGATGTATATATATGTACATTACACAGCATATACCAACTCTTAGATTCTCACCTCACTTGCAGGGTGGTACTGGGAGAGGGTTTTCTTGAGCAGTGTTAGCACTGGCATGGGGAAGAGGGAAGAATAAAGAAAGGATGAATAGCATCTTAAAAATCACAGTTCTCATCAAGTTTAAAGTTAACCTTTTAGAATCATTCTATTTTACTTAAAAATAACCTTTCACAAGGAAGAATGCCTCTGGCTATGTTTATAGCTCTAAAAGAGTAGGTACTGACTTTTAAAAAAAACTGGTTGACTTGATCACTGATACAGTTATTATTTCTTGAGCCTCTTAAGTGTCAGGTAGTGTTTGAGTAGTGGGAAGAGCACAATAGGAAAATACCCCAAACACCGATCTTTCTCGTGGCTATAAGTAAATTAGAATAAAGCAGTGAGCTTCTCATCAGAGGGCAAATTATCAGTAGGTGGCTGGTGAGATCAAGCACCCATGACTAACGTGATTTGCATTTTAAGTGCACAAACACTGTTTTCTGTAATGAAGCATAGTTTCTTTCTTTTTTTTTTAAGTCATAATTTTAGAGAATGAGAAGAGAGACAGGAAACAGAGAATGAGAACACATAGTCAACTCTATCATATACTGGTGTTAAAAGATAAACTGAGCATTATTAAACATTTTAAGAGTTTATTCCGACAAAAATCAATTTGAATTGGGCAGCATCCCACCTAGCAGATATAAAGGAGCTCAGAAAAGCTGTATAGTGTTAAGATTTCTGTAGGCAGAAGGGAGAAGGAACAAGGGACTCACACACACAAAAAGCTGGTTTGTTATTGCAAGTTTACTTTCCTTTAGGGGGTGGCAAGATCTATCAGGCAGATTGCCTAACTAGCGCTGATCAGGTGATTCCTGATTGACTGGTTTCAGCTTCCATTTCTGGGACAGCTGAAACTGAACAAGCTGTAATTACCCTTGGTTTGGTGATGCAGGGCTTAACATAAACCAAATAGAGCAGGACACTGTGGGGCCTCCCTGGGGACAGACCCCTGTGTCCCTCAGCTGCCTGTTGTTTGTAGAAAAGCTTTAGTCTTCTAGACCTTTCCCCCAAAAAACAAATTTAATCAGAGAAGCGAGAAAATGCTGAAATAAAGGAAAACAGTCAAGCAAGACAAAATAACAATAGTTGAGCCATGAAACAAAGTCACAGGCTTTTAGTTCCTCCTTAAGTGCTATAGGGTTCGATCTCTGGGTTGGGAAGATTCCCTGGAGGAGGAAATAGCAAACCAACCCAATGTTCTTGCATGATAACCCCGAGCACAGAGGAGCCTGGTGGGCTACAGTCCACAGGGTCACAAAGAATACACACAGCTGAGTGAGCACGCAGTGGCTATAGATAATACCCTGCCATAGCCTAGAGTTGTTTTGCATATACTAAATCCTCCACCAGGGTGGGAGAAGTTAGCGGCGTGCTGACCATAAGCACCTAGACCCCAGATAGTTGGAACCACAAGGCTGATAATACTGATTCCCAATTACCTTATCACAAACTAATCAGAAGGAAGTTCAGGAGCTGATCAGGCACCCTGCAGCCTTCTCCTCACCTTGCCCTTCAAAACATTTCCCTGAAAGCCACTGAGGAGTTCGGGTCTTTTGACCACTAGCTGCCCCGCCTGTTCTCCTTGCCTGGCTCTCCATGGGGTGCCTTGTAATGAACACTGTGCTTTTCTTCACCACGAGCCAGTGGCAGTAGATTGGCTTTACGGCGTACTAGCAGACCCAAGTTTGGTTCAATAAGAAAATGAACCTGTTGTCTTGTTTTTAACACTAGTCTTGCCACCTTGGGGGCTTCCCTCGTGGCTCAGATGGTAGAGAATCTGCCTGTAATGCGGGAGACCCAGGTCTGATCCCTGGGTCGGGAAGATCCCCTGGAGAAGAGAATAGCAGCCCACTCCAGTACTCTTGCCTCAAGAGCCCCATGGACAGAGGAGCCTGGCAGGCTACAGTCCATGGGGTTGCAAAGAGCCGGACGTGACTGGGTGACTAACACTTTAACTGTGCCACCTTGGGGAGGTACCCCCTTCCCCCTTAGTACGCTGGTTTGCAAAATTGAGTTGACCCCTAATATAGCACTCAGGTGGAATTTAGGCAACGTGCTCTCAGGCAAAAGCATTTTGTCCACCGTACAGTGCTACAGAGAATGTGATTAAGTTTGGATGGAGTTAGGGAGAGTGGGGGAGAGAGAGAGAGACACGGCAGGCACAGGGAGACCGGAGCTGAAATGGAGACAAACCTAAGAAGTGAGGCGACCCAGGGCAGGGCAGTGCCCAGGAAGCGGCTGCTCTTGGCCTCACAGGGCCTGAGCGAGATTGAGGCAGGGGGAGCCTCTCTGGGGAGGCGCTGTCCTCACTAACCTGTGTAACATGTGAGTGAATCTGATGGACTTTCAACTCTGGACAGATACTTCTGAGAACCAATCTGCCATCCATGTTCATTAATGAGCCAGGCAACACGGGCAAGTCACTGTGTTTTTCTGGGGTTCCAAGTTCCTAGCAATTGCCTGCAAAGCAACATCAGAGCTCCCACTATTGGCAAGTTACAGGCGGGAGCATGCCGTCTGTCTGGAATAGAAAGCTGGCTGCCCTCCTCTCTAGACCCTGGGAATCTCCCTACCCAGTAGTCCACTTCGCCTTCTTTACAGAGTTGAAAGTTTTGGTGTGTGCAGTTTGATATGCCCTTTTAAAAAGGATGTTAGAAATAGAGACTACGCTCTAATGAAGATGTATATATCAGATTATAAAATCAGAGAGTGTCAGGGGACATTAGAGACCGCCTAATCCAAGTTCCACACTTTGTAGGTAGGGACTCAGGTTGGCAATGATCCTCCATCTGACCTGCCCTATGGGAGTTGGCATCATTTCATCTTTTCTCCACACCCACTCTGACTGCCTAAATAGTCTGTAATTAGGGTGTATCTTTAGCCATAAAGTTGAATTCATATCTATTTATTCAAAAGGATGGGCTCCCCTGGTGGTTCAGTTGGTAAAGACTCCCCTTGCAGTTCAATAGACCGGGGTTTGATCCCTGGGTCAGGCAGATCCCCTGGAGGAGGAAATGGCAACCCACTTCAGTATTCTTGCCTGGAGAATCCCATGGACACAGGAGCCTGGCAGACCACAGTCCATGGGGTTGCAAGAGTCGGACATGACTTAGCAACTAAACCACCATCACCACCATCAAAAAGAGTTATGAGTTTTCTTATTATTTTTAAGGTTTGTTGTACTAGTTCATTGAACTCTTGATTTGTGTGTGTGCATGTGTGTGTTTGTATGGTTTTCCCAGCTGTGTTGGGTGATCTGGTTCACTGCAAATCAGTTTGTGGGAAAGAGAGCCGACGCCCTCCAACAAGCTCAGTGAAAGGCTAATAACTGCGCGGCCCCGAGGGTGACCAGTAAGTTTCTAGTCACTTCAATTTTTATCACAATCTTATTTTCATATTTGACTAAGTTTCACTCATTTTTAAATTTCATGTTGAAACTCCTTTTGAAGTTCTCTTCCCCACCCGCCCCCAGAGGTCATCCCTGTTGATTTTCATGGCTGTGTGTGTGTGTGTGTGTGTGTGTGCGCGTGTGTGTGTGTGCGCGTGTGTGTGTGTGTGCGCGCGCGTGTGTGTGTGTGTGTGTGTGTAGGGAGGAGCATGGTCTGTCCTTTACAAGCCTCACACCTCCGACCCACCCGCCCAGGCCCCAGCCAAGCCCTCCAGTCCCGGGGACAGAGGCGGGCAGGCCCCTGGGCAGGCCGGTCTCCGGCTCATCCGGCGGTCCTTTCTGGCGCAGTCCTCGCGGGGCTGGGGTTCAGTGTTGCCCTGGAGAGCCTGGCAGCTGCAGGGCTCCCCACCCTGGAGCTCCCCACCCGGCCTGGCAGAGCCAGCTCCTGCTGCGCACCCCCACCCCACCCCTCAGACCCTCCGGAGACTGCCCAGCCCCGGCCCCTGTGCTGGCTTCCAGGCAATGCCCCCCGCCCAGCGGGGACACCTCAGGCTGAGGATCGAAGAGACAGCGTGAGCTCGGCTCCCGCCTGAGGTGGCCGCCCCATCCTCGGGGAGCCCTGGCACCCTTGCCGTGGCCATCGGAGGGGTGTGGGCGGCGCTCCTGCCCAGCCTGGACCTCGCCTCTTGCCTTCTGCGGCGGATGGATCAGCACCTCAGGGGCTAAGCAGACATGGGCGATGGTATGGACTGCCCGCCTCTCTTTCTTGCAGACACCCCATCTTAACGAGGGAGTCTCTTGGGGGTTCTCCCCCACAGTGGACCCCGGGGAGAGCCAGCACAGCCTGTCTCCCCACACGAAGGCTTTTGACAGACTCCCTCCCTCTTCGTTTCTAACCTGAGTCGGGGCGGGGGTGCTCTTGGAGCTCAGGTTGGTTTGGGGAACCCGCAGGAAGCCTGCAGGTCCTGCTCCAGCTGCGAGCTAAGCAGGGGTCTTTAGTGCCTTTGTTCTTGGTTTGGGGCCTTTGCTCAAACGACCGGAAAACAATCCCTCCCGACAGCGTGCTCTGTTCTCTGCCAAAGAGTGCAGTCGTGACCTCTGGTGGTTCAAGGCCAGAAGTGCAGTCCAAAATGCCGCATAGACCAGCATGTAGTTCAGAGCTGCAGGTTTTAGTTTTAATTAGCAAACATGTCTGATTTTTCTCTAGGCCTTCTATTACTGCATAAAGAGCTAAATTTTATTTAAGAAGTTATTTTTGTGTGTTTTTAGTACTGAATAAAAGTTGCCAAGAATAAGATTTTCAGCATAAGTTGAAAAATAGGTAACAACATTTGTTTGATTAATTTTAATTATTATTTACTTATTAATTATCCCAAAACTCTGTAACTAAGTCATCTGGCTGGATCAGTGAGTGGCCAGGGGAGGCCAGGTTCCAAGGCTTCCGATGCAGGGGGCTTTGTATCCCACTGGGGTTCATGGATCCCTATTGTATATCCTAAAGCCAGCACAGGTCATTCTGATCCCCAGCCCCCCAGTTTTGTGGTTTAACTGCATGCCAAGTGTACCTCAAACTGTGCTTGAGAGTAACAGACCCCCTCATTACAAGGCCCCGAATGACATTCTTTAAAGTTCATGTAATGGTAGGTTAATTATTTTGGCACCAGTGTCTACTTGGAACACACAAGCCAATTGTCAAACTAGCCCTTCAGCAATGATGCAAAATTCCTGCAAGGATGCAGGATTATAGAAATAATCAATCCAGAGGATTTCAACAGAAAACAAACTTGCTTTTAGCAGTGGTTAAAAATCAAAGCACCAGGCTTCCCTAGTGGTAAAGAACCCCGCTGCCAATGCAGGAGACACAGGTTCGACCCCTATATCGAACACAAGTTCCATATCCAGGAGGATCCCACATGCTTAGAACAAGGAAGCACGTGGGGCACAGCTATTGAGCCTGTGCCCTAGAGCCCGGAAGCCACAACTACTGAGCCCACGTACCCCAACTCTGAAAGCTGCGTGCCCTAGAGCCTGTGCTCCTCAGCAAGAGAAGCCACTGCAATGGGAAGCCAATGTACCACAGCGAGAGAGTAGCCCCCGCTCTCTGCAACTAGAGAAAGGCCCTCACAGCAACACAGACCCTGCACAGCCAAAAATCAATCAGTAAATAAGTAAAATTATTAAAAGAGAAAAAAAACCCAAAGCACCATGACTACTCACAGACGGGGGCAGGGGATGTTTCCAGTCTTCTGAGCACATTGGGTTTAACCACAGGATCACTTCCTATGGTCCACTGTTGGGGAACCTGTTGGACCAGGCAACACCTCTTTATTTCATGACCAAAGAGTCTAAAATGTTTTTATATCTGACTTCATTCACCTTTTGCAGACATATTAATAATACATGCTGTTTGGGTGACAGGGGAAATAGTGAAAAAAAAAATGTTGATGGGAGGAAGTAATTTAGAAAATTACTTCTTCATGGGGTATAAGCAATAATTTTGTTAAAGGACTTTTACTGCAAAATTAAAAAGATAGACATCTGGTTTCATGGTGGCTCTAATTTCCCAAATCTCTAAAGTGAAGCATAAATGGAATCAGGAAGCCTCATGGTCACGGAGATAAGGCTGTTGATCTTGAAGCGGAAGCAGCCGAGTAAAGGTCAGCCAGCAAGCAGGTGAGCAGGAAGGACGGACCCAGACAGACGCTTGGAAGCTAATCACTTAGGGACAGTGTGACCGACCACTGTGATGTTTCTGAGTCCCCACATTACACCAGACACTGCTTTAATGCCCTGCTTTGTGGGGTCCCTAAATAACCTCTTTGGAAAGAGATCTGGCCATATGGATGGCTTACAAAGACTTGTTTAGTTGCCAAGTTGTGTCTGACTCTTTGTGACTCCATAGACCGTAGCCTGCCAGGTTACTCTGTCCATGGGATTCTCCAGGCAAGAATACTGGAGTGGGTTGCCATTTCCTACTCCAGGGGATCTTCCTGACCCAGGGATTGAACCCATGTCTCCTGCATCGGCAGGCGGATTCTTTACCACTGAGCCATCACTTCTGGGGTATTTTCCTTTGCTTTGTTTGGCTGATGCTCAGTATTCCACAGTTATAGATTTGATCTTTTATCTTGTGTGTGTGCGTGTGTGTGTGTGTATGCTAGGGTCTGCTTCTGCAGGCACCATACTGTGTAGCTTCTACAGGAAGACCAGAGTGCTTCTCAAACCGGGGCAGGGCCTGGTCCTTCCATAGAGACCCATCTTAATGGCTTGGGCTGCCATAACAAAATACCTCAGACTGGGTGGCTTAAACAATACACATTTATTTTCTTATGGTTCTGGAGGCTAGAGGTCCACAGTGGACTAAATGTTTGGGTTCCCTCCAAAATTCATAGGATGAAAATCCAATTGCAATATGATGGTATTTGGAGATGGAGCCTTTGGAGGTAATCAGGTCATGAGAAGGGGGTTTCCTAATAAGTAGAACCCAGAGAGCTAGCTAGCTGTCTCTCTAGCCTGTGAGGTTGCAGTGAGAAGTTTGCAGCTCACCCAGCCAAGGGCCCCCGCCTGATCTTACTGGCAGAGTGAGCCCTGCTTCTGGCTGGTGAGATTGGAGAGCCTTCTCTGAGAGAGGGAATGCAGAAGCCGGAGCAGGCTTCCAGTGGCTGTGATACTTTGCTTTCAGAGCTTGAGAGATGGGGGACCCTGGGGACTCAGTGGGGGTTCTCAGAGTCCGCTGAGATGGGGTGCCTGGGAAAGAGATATCCCCTCCCCCTCTCCTTCTTTGGTGCCACCTTCTGCCTGAAAGCTTTTCTCCTTGCGGCTGGCAGGTAGTCAGGCCATCCCTACATGCCTTTCCTCCTGAGTGCCTTGCGGGGCTCCTCCCTGGAGCATCACTTTTGATGGTGATGGATCCACCAGATCCACTGCCGGCTTTGGGCCCCAAGTGTGATTATTTTGTCACAACCTCTCTGGTCCTGCCCAGCCCCAGCTCAGCCCCCTCCTTCTGTGCAGTCAGATGCCACTCTGCCCACCTGTCCCAAGCTGGTTCCGCTTGAGGTTGACCAGTTGCTGCGTCTTGTCACTCCCTCATAGCTCTTCACTCAAATGCTGCGGAGCCCTCAGCTCTTGTAGGTCTGGACCATTCCTGGGAACATTTAGAACCAGAACATTTAGAACATTTAGAAGCAGGAAGAGAACACAGGGACATTGTCATCACAAATCCTTTTTGGAAAGTAAAGTCAGGAAGATAATAAATACAGGATTAAAAAAAAAATCAAGACACAGGTGGACACTTTCCCAAAAAGGAAACAGTAGAGAAGCAAGGCTGGGTCTTTTAGGAGATGCATTTTGCGCTCTTCATCATTTTGTCAGACTCAGACCAGAGAACCCCTTATGTCTGGAGGCTCTGGAGGAAACGTAAGGTAAGAGGCTCCATTTTCAAATGGCAATAACAACAATAGCATCAGTAGCAGCTGATATTTCTTGAGTAGTTTTTGCCAGGCACCAAGTGCATTGTGTGTGTGGTCTCATTGAATCCTTACAACCGTACCATGAGGCACATACTGTTAATATTCCTTTTTTATCAGATGAAGATGTGGCGATGTGGTGCTTAGCAGGCAACATGGCTTATCTGTGCATCTCACAGCTCGCCTCCAAACCTGGCTGCCCACTTTGGATGCTGCAGTGTGTTCTGGGATGAAGAGTGTCCCCCACAATCCACATCCACCTGGACCCTCAGACTGTGACCTTACTTGCAAACAGGGTCTTTGCAGATGCAGTTAGTTAAGATGAGGTCATATTGAATTAGGGTGGGCCCTGAATCCAATGACTGGTGTCCTTGGAGGAGGCCACGTGACGACAGAGAGACACGCAGAGGAGGCACATGAAGACGGAGGAAGAGATGGGAGGGGCATCTCCAGGCCAAGGAGAGCCAGGGGTTGCTGACAGCCACCGGAAGCTAGGAGATCTTGGAGCAGATTCTTCCTCAGAGTCTCAAGAAGGAACCAAATGCGCCAACAGCTTAGCTGCTAACGTGTAGCCTCCACCACTGTGAGGTAATGCATTTTCGCTGTGGTTTGTGGTTCACTAGGAAAATAATACAGTGGCTAAATGGTTAATTTCCCATATTATTTTCTAACTGTCAAAAAGATAATGGGTTTCCAGGTACTCTCCATCTTCCTTCATTTCAAAGTCGTGGATATGTTGATTTGACAAGGCTTATTTTAACCCAGACTCATTTCCTCCCTTCCACAATTTCCTTGGTTTAGTTGTGTAGCAGTCTGCCATCTAGTGGCAGTAAGTGAGAATGCATGTCATTTTTTGGAAATGGCTTAAAGTTATTGGCTTCCCAGGTGGCTCAGTGATTAAGAATCCGCCTGCCAACGGAGGAGATGCAGGAGTCACAAGCTCGATCCGTGCGTTGGGAAGGTCCCCTGGAGAAGGAAATAGCAACCCACTCCAGTATTCTTGCCTGGGAGATCCCATGGACGGAGGAGCCTGGTGGGCTACAGTCCACGGGGTCACAAAGAGTCGGACATGACGGAGTGACTAAACTCTTGCCCACAAACATGATGTGAGTGATCTCTGGCCCCTGAAGAGAAGAAAATTCTGCAGCATAATCTTCGCTAAATATTTTTTGTAGTGGCACGGGATAATTCAAATAGTTTCCCCAAATTATATCTAGGCTTTAAAAGACAAGTAAAATTAAAATATTGATTTTAAGTCAGACTCTAGGCAGAATTGAACTTTTTTTGCATTATCTGTATAATTCAAAGTATATGAGGCAGTTTGCATTAAAAATACGTGAATATTGTGGGCATATTTTGTAGTCTTAATGGGGGTTAAAGTCTACACAGTTCTCTTTCTTTTCTTATATTTGGACCAAAGCTATTCGGATGGACCTTTTTTCCCTATTTGTAAAGATGAAGAAATTGAGCCAGATTAACTTGACCCCAAATAACATAATTAAAGAATAACATCTCCAAAACTCAGCCTGTCTGTCCAACTTTTTTTTTTTTTTTTTTTCAGACTTAAACTTCTATCCTTTGGTCTTGTCAGATAAAGCTGTTAATTTAAAAGGCTCAGAGTAATTCATGGCCACACTATTTGGTTATAAATTCCCAGTCTCTGAAGGAGCCTATATCCCACTAAAATATTGTTCCTATGGGAAAAAGTCAAATGAGTTTTACACTTATTGGCAGAAAAATATTCCTATGAAAAGGAAAGATCATACAGTTTTATCTTCATGGAAGAAAAAAAAAATAAAAGTGATTGTGAAGCTCCAATAATAAAGTTCACTTCCTAAATACATTCTTAGAATAAGAATCTAGAGGGAAAGAATAGAAACAATGAACAGAACCATTTATGTTTGTGGCTTTGATTGAGTGGGTGACAGGCTTTTATTCCTACTGGTTTATGAATATATTGACTAGTTACATCTTTTGGGGAAGTATATCATTCAAAAAGCGTGGCAAGAGAACACATTTGAACATTTCATTGATTAAAAAATTTCCAAGGTGTGTTAAGTTATTTTAGAATTTAGTATTTCTAGAAATTTCTGAATATATGAGTTGGGAAAAATTATTTTAGTGTTTAGAGATCTTCCTTTTAGGAGAGGTTAACATTTTACCCAAGTGTCATAAATATTCATACAAAATGAACATAAATCAGCCCAGTTAGAGGCCAATACTATCAGCTTCCTCAAAGCTCAGTGTTCTCTCCCAGAAATGTTAAGTTCCTTCAATTTGAAAAAAACAATATGCTTCAGAGGTTTTCTGCCCATCATCAAGGGGAATGGGCATTTTTAAAAGACACATCTGCTCTATCTGTACTAGACTTTTGAGGGAAGATTGGAGTCAGGGCACTGGAGAGGGGATGGATATCTACTCATTAAAGTAGTAGAAATGATTCCCATTGACCTTGAACCCCAGGATCTGAACATGTTTCCTCAATTGTTTAAAAGTTAATTCCCTCTCCAGGAAGACATGATTGAATTTTATGATAGTACTGAATCTGCTTGGCTGAAAAAATTAAAAAACATTTTCCATTTTCTTGTGTGCTCTTGCCAGAAATATAAGGTAATCTGTTCTGTCTGGTGGGTATGCCTAACTTTAAATTATCTTTCAAGGCTTGGATGAAATGTATTTTATTAGCTACTTACTTTTTTTAAGCAAGAAGTTGACTCCATTGTCGAAATTGGGAAGGTAATTCTGAAGTTCATATGGGATCGTAAGGGACCTGGATTAGCCAAAGCAATATTGAAAAAGAAGAACAGATTTGGAGGACTCACATTTCCCAATTTCAAACTTACTACAAAATAATGGTAATCATGACAGGGTAGTACGGAACAAGGTTAGATCCCTGGAATAGAATTGAGAGTCTAAAAAGAAACCTGCACATCTCTGCTTAACTGAGTTTTGAGAAAGTCACCAAAACCATCCAATGTGGGCATAAAAGTCTTTTCAATAAATGGTTCTGTGACAACTGGGGCACCACATGTACAATAATGAAGTTGAACCCTTACATCACATCACACACACTATTAACTCAAAATGAGTCAAAGACCTAAATGTAAGGGCTAACACTACAAAACCCTTAGGAGAAAACATAGGGGTAACCTTTCATAGCCTTGAATTTGGCAAAGACTTCACAGATAAGATACTGAAAACAGAAACAACAGAACAAAAAATAGACAAACGATTCTTCATCAAAATTAAAATCAAATTTGCTTCAAAGGACACCATCCAGAAAGTGAAAAGTCTTTCAGGATGAGAGAAAATATTTGCAAATCACACATCGGATAAGAATCTAGTGTCTAAAATAAAGAGCTCTCAAAATTTAATAATAAAAAACAAATAACCTAATTAAAACTGGGCAAAGGAGCTGAATAGACATTTCTTCAAGGAAGATGTATAAATGGCCAATAAGCGTTTGAAGAGATGCTTGATGTCATTAGTCCTTAGGGATATGCAAGTGAAAACCACCAAGAGGTACCACGACACCACCACTATACCCACTAGTATGGCTCGAATGAAAAATCAAATAATAACCAGTGTTGATGAGGACGTGGAGAAATCAGAACCCTCATTCACAGTGGGATGTCAAAGGGTGGAAATGTTCCTCAAATGACTGAACATAGAGCGACCATGTGACCGAGAACTTCTAGGTAAAAACCCAGAATAAATGAAAACATGTCTACAGAAAAACTTGCACACAAATGTGTATTGCAATATTATTCTTAACAGCCAAAAGATGGAAAAAGTCCTAATGTCCATCAATTGACAAATGGATAAAAAACAATGTGGAACATACCTGTATACAGTGAAATATTATTTAGCCATAAGAAGGAATGAAGTAGTGACACATGCTGAGACTTGTATGAACGTTGAAACCATTATAAGTGAACAAAGCCAATTTTTGAGACACCGTGTATCATATGACTCCATTCATATAATGGAGAGAGGTAGAACAGAGAGTAGGTTCGTGGTTGCCTAGAGCTGGGAGTGTCCTGGAGAGGTAGGGGGTGAGAGCTAAAGGTGAGAAAAATGTCCTAAAACTGACTGTGGTGATGGTTGAACATGTCTGTAAATATACTAAAAAACACTCATTTTAAATGAGTGAGTCATGTGTAAACTATCGTCTCACACCCGCTTTAAAAAGGCACACTGCCATTAATCATCTGAGGAACTGAACCAGTTCTTTCTCTCAATGTATATATGTGTACAGATAAACATGCATGCATGTACATATACACATATATGTATGTTTTATAAGATTTGATGTTATTACAAGGAGTGAAGTGAAATGAAGTGAAAGTCGTTTAGTCGGGTCTGACTCTTTGCCACCCCATGGGCTATACAGTCCGTGGAATTCTCTACAGAGTATTTGATAAAGAGTACTAACAGACTAGCTACATTTGATCTGCAGAAATAGGATAATTTTTCCATACAAAAATAGAATGAAAGTGGATTATGCTACCTTGAACACTCTTTTGGTTGATCCGTGAACTATTTCTCAAAATCCGCCTGGCAGCACCTGCCACCTCGCAGCTGTGTGCCACTTCTGTGCTCTCCTCTGCCTCACGTATCGCTGCTGGTTCATCTTCCAAAATGCTGGCTCCTTTCCCCTGCCCTGTACTTATGCATGTGTGCTCAGTCGTGTCCAGCTCTTTTGCAACCCCATGGACTGTAGCCCCCCAGGCTCCTCTGTCTATGGGATTCTTCAGGCAAGAACACTGGAGTGGGTTGTTATTCCCTTCTCCAGGGGATCTTCCCAGCCGAGACTGAACACGAGTCTCTTGCATCTCCTGCGTTGGCAGCCTAATTCTTTACCATTGAGCCAGCTGGGAATTCCCTTCCCTTACCCTGCCAGTGTATTGTTTCCTGTTACTGCTCCAGTTTTTTGGAGAAGGGAATGGCAATCCACTTCAGTATTCTTGCCTGGAGAATTCTATGGACAGAGGAGCCTGGTGGGCTACAGTCCATGGGGTTGCAAAGAGTTGGACACAACTGAACACTCCAGGTTTTCTCCTCCAGAGCACCATTTGGAGCCCAAATAAGACATTTAGAGGCCCCAGGACTAAGGAGATAATGGTGCCAGCCCCTCCACCCATCTCTCATCTGACATAGTTCAAAATAAAGGTTCACTCATCTATAAGTGACACAAGTCACATCTATGTTGAAATGGAAATAGCCCCATTTTTTTTTTTTTAATTTTGTCTTGCAAAATGCTAGATCAACTTGGCAAAGTCTAATACTGGGTTGGCCAAAAAGTTTGTTGGGCTTTTCCCATTAAAAACCCAAAGGAACTTATTGATCAGCCCAGTGTTTCTTCTATCTTGGGGCCTCTGCTGTGATTGTATCCTAAACCAGTGCTTCATTTGCTCCTTTGATCATGCGCCTTGCCGAGCTGGTTTTCCTCATTGACTCCCTCTCTCCTCACTCTCCTCCGCCGCTGGCCTCACTCAGCCTGACAAGCGCTCCTTCTGGTCTGCATGGCGAACCTGAAAAGGCGTGAGCCGTAAGCCCAATGCCAGCAATTCTCTAAGGCCCGGCCCCAATCATGCCTCCTCTTAACCTGACTTTGGTGCTACCAGAATCAACATGAGTTTTCTGTTCATCAGTAACTGAAAATTTGAAAAAAATCAGGGAGCTGGCTTTCTATAACAATTCAAGATTTCTTTTTAAATAGTTAATTTTAGAGAATTTATAATCTAAAGGACATAAACGTTGGACGTGCTATTTGGTTAAACTCAATAAAAAAAACCAAGAAAGATTTTCCTTCACAGCTCTCCGTGAGTGATGCATGGTTTGATAGAGCAATCATTTTTAGACTGATAGTGTTTGGCAGAGCTTTCTGTAGGAAATATTCTTGAGTCATGTTCAATGAATAATTTTTACATTGAAATTCACATCTAAATTATCTGATGTTTCTATTTGCTCAGACATGTTAGCAAACATAAAAATGAAAAATATTGGCATATAATGAAAAGAATATTTTTAATCTAGCACTTTTGCTAGAAACACATTATTGCCTTTTCAGACAGAAAAGTCAATTATCCTACATTAACAACAGAATCATTCAAGTCACAAAGGATTTTTAAAAAGCATTTAAAAAGAATAAAAATGATTGACATATAGGACTCATTGCATTTACACTATATGTTCTAGCTTACAAATTTTCTGATTTTACAGAAAGGCCATTTTTCTTCCACCACTTCTTTCCACATACATAAGTTTTTGGTGAGAAGGGGACAGTTACCCACACTTAACGACATTTTGACGTGACATACCTGTTTTCCAATTCTTTGACTGGATTTTCAGTTTCTCCTACAGACATGTTATATGATGCCAGGAATTGATCAACAGTTGTGGCTGTGGGGAAAAAAAGGAAAATAAAACCTACTCTGCCGCGGTGCTTGCTTTAGTGAAAATTGTAGACACCGAACTGTGTCAGTGGAGAGGCCTGTGAAGCCATTGCCATGTGCTACAAGATCTGTAATTTACTTTAATATATTCTCTGCAGATAATGTGACAGGAGTATATGCTAGTTAACACAAGTTTTAAATGTAGGGGCAGAGATTTGCCCCATGGAGAATCCACATCTTAGGGGTAATCAGCTTCTAGACTACAGCAGTCCCAAATTAAATGTGGCTACTGTAAGTGTTACTGGTATCTTGAGAAAACCAAGTACTCTTGTTGTTTTTTTTATCTATTTATTCTTGGTAATTAGATAGACTGCTAAAACTGAATGTCAGAACTATGCTATTGATAAAAATGGGGACCTGTTGACTATACAGTGTATGTTAGAAATGGGCTCTTCTTTGTGAACTTTGAGGTGGTTAAGAGAACTGGTTATACCTCTGGCGTGACCAAGTATAAAGACTAGGGAAGGCCTATGGTCTCCGTCCATAGGGAAGGCGCCCCAGGCTCATTCCCCACGTGATCATCTGTCCATTGGTTTCCTAGGGTTCTGGTTGCTTGGTGATGTAAAAAAAAAAAACTAACAGAATATCGCCTCTGAAATGTTGTTGTGTTTGCCTTCAGAGAACTTGCCAGGTAACTTTAAGGGATCCAGGGAGCTAGAAGTCCTCTGAATTTACACAGGTGATCAGAGCTGTTTTGTGCTGCTTGCTAATGACTGTTTGCTCAATCCATACCTACATGCACATTAGTCTCACTTTTGTTATAACCTAAATAGCAAGTGTGGGGCACCAATTCACCCTCATCTACCTCACGGTGCTCTACAGATGATTGCTATCAACCAAAAAGGAGAGTTGTGTTTGACCTTGTTGGCTAAGGTGGGTCGTGTGTGTGCTCACACGATTGTGCCCCATAGACTGTAACCAACCAGGCTGTCCATAGCATTCTCCGGGCAAGAATCCTGGAGCAGGTTGTCATTTCCTACTCCAGGGGATCTTCCCAGCCCGAACCTGAGTCTCTTGCATCTCCTTCATTGGTAGGTGGATTCTTTACCACTAGCACAACCTGGGAAGCCCAAGGTAAGTAGTAACAGTATGGAAACCTGCCCTCACCAGATTCATTAGCTGAGGGCATATGCATCATTTTATCAGTGAAGGCTGCTGGTTTGCTAAGCTAGGTTGCATTTGGGCATAACACAATTAGATAGAATGCTAGATGATGCAATTATGGAAAGAAGTAAAGGTAGATGAGGGTAGGGAGAACAAGGCAGGGTAGCTGGCTCCTATGGGATCTTATAGACTATTGTAGGGATTTTTATCTTTTCCTCTGAGAGAAATCAGGAGCCATCACTGGGTTTTGAGCAGGGAAGTGACATAATCTGATTTATATTAGGGCCATTTTGATTGTTGGATTGAAAAGTCTTGGAAGGCTGGGTTGGAAGCAGGTTCACTAGTTAGGAGGCTCTTGCAATAATCCAGAAAGAGTGGAGAGTTACTCAGACAGTGGGTATTAAAGCATGGTTATATCTTGATCTATTTTATAGTTAGAACTTATTCGATTTAATGGATTGAATTGGATGGGAGGTGTGTGAGAGGAAAAGGGCCAGTACTGACATGGGCATCTGGCCTGAATATCTGGAAAATGAAATTTTCATCAGGTGTGAAACAGAAGACTGCATAGAGTAGGTTTGAAAAAAAAAAAGTGAGAATATCTTATAATTTGTGAATTGCTATAAAAATACAGAGTTTCGCATATTTATAAACTCTCTATGATTTAGCATGTGTTTAGTATAGAGGATTGCTTTTTGGCCAATTTACTTTTATGTCAATTTCCTAGTTTCTGATGGTCACACAATACACCACACAAGACATCTGCTTTCACTTGTCGTCTGAGTGTTTTCTGTCTCCCCCAGCTTCCCATTTTGCCTGGCCCCACATGGTCCTGAGGTAAGATTGTCTCAAAGATGCAATCACAGGGTTTGCACTTGTTGACTAGCGAGGAAGTCTGCCATCTGCTTGGCTCATGAAATAATTCAGAAAGCAAAATGAGGTTTCTGTTATATTTGCCTCTTACAGTCTTCAGTAACTTAAGATGTTTATTGAGATTGGGGTTCCTTGGGTCTGATCTGCCAGGCTCTGATTCACTCTTTAGTTTTCTCTTTCTTGGAGGCTTCATGGTAAACTTACTGGTGCCAAAATGATACGTGATATGTTTCACATCTGTATGAAGTAGTGACATGGGGTGTGCATTCTAGTTCCTAAGAAGGGGAGGGAAAAAGAAACTTGAAAACACCATATTCTTGTTTACTTAAAAAAACAAATAGCATACTTTCCTTCCAGCCATGATGTTGTAATAGGGACTGGATTCAATCTTCAACATTAAAAAAAAAAAACCAGAAAATCAGATAAAATATGTGAAACAAAGACTCCCATGAATTGGCTAAGGGCAGTGCAGGACTGTGATATTTGCAAAAAGAACAGTCAAATCAGTAAAATGAACTCCACAATCAGCTCAATGTACTGCCCAAAGGCAGTTTCCAGGTTGCAGAGCCCAGAGGTTTGGTTGAGTAGAGAAGATAGAAATCAGAATTTTAAGAGAGAAAGTACCTAGAATTTGTGGGAGAGAAGACCAGAGAAGAGCATGACCCAGAGAATTCCTGAGATAGTCAGATGGGTCCTCTCCAGTGGTTGGCTGAGTCCTGACCTGCAGAAGTGTGAGAAGAAACTCCCTGAGGCCGGGGAAAGCCCATTGACAGCAATAGGTCAAATATTTCCCAGAGCTCACGCTGGGCTAGAAATAGTTCATGGTCCCATCAGCCAGAGTGGGGAAGCCTTGTAAGACCTGGGCATTGAGTAGAGGGCAAAGAAGGGTGTTAGCACTAGACTAAAACTTTGAAAACAAGTTTCAGGAGTTCCTTGGCAGCCCAGTGGTTAAGATTTGGCATATCCACTGCCAGGTTTGATCTCTGGTTGGGAAACTAAGATCCTGCAAGCCACATGGCATGGCAAAAAAAAAAAAAAAAAAAAAAGCAATAACAATAAATAAAATAAAGTTTAAAAAAACAAGTTTCACCAAGATGAGACTGTTCCTAAAATAATTTAATTGCATGCTGGAACCGAGTCCAATACTCCTTAAATCCTGTACCCAAACATTCAAAAATCACAGTATCCAGCACGCAATCCAAATTGGCAAGTGTGTTGGTTTCCCAGGGATGCCGTAACAAAGGAACGCAAACTAGGTGGCTTACAGCAACAGAAATGGATTCTGTCACAGTCTTAGAGGCTGGAAGGAGGAAACCAAGGGCTCTGCAGGGCTGTCCTCCCTCTGGGACTCTGAGTCCCCTTCTCGCCACTTCCTAGCTTCTGGTGGTGGCTGTCCACCCTTGGCACTCCTTGGCTTTCAACTGCAGAATACCAGCTTCTGCTTCTGTCACGTGGGGGCTCTCCTTGTGAGTTTCTGCCCTGTCCTCTTTTAAGGACACCAGTCATATTGGATGAAGGGTCCACCCACATCCAGTATGACCTTATCGTAAAAAATTACACCCACAACCACCCTATTTCTAAATAAGATCACACTCTGAAGTACCAGGTGTTATGTGCTAAGCCTCTTCAGTCCTGTCCGACTCTTCGTGATCCTATAGACTGTAGGCTGCCTGGCTCCTCTGTCCAGGTGAACTCTTCAGGCAAAAATATTGGAGTAGATTGCCATGCCCTCCTCCAAGGGATTTTCCCAACCCATGTCTCTTATGTCTCCTGCTTTGGCAAGCGGCTTCTTTACCACTAGTGCCACCTGGGAAGCTCGCCAGAGGTTAGGACTTCAACTTATCTTATTGGGAACAAAACTCAACCCAAAATACCAGACATTCAAAGAAGTAGGAAGATAAGACCTATAACCAGAAGAAAAATTCATGAGTAGACACAGAGTAGAAAGTGTTGAGGGAATGGAATTAGCAGACACAGGTGGTGGCCCCAGTGGTAAAGAACTAGCCTGCCAATGCAGGAGATGTGAGTTCAGTCTCTGGATGGGGAAGATTCCCCTGGAGGAAGAAATGTCAACCCACTCCAGTATTCTTGCCTGGGATATCCCGTGGACAGATGAGCCTGGCAAGATGCAATCCATGGGGTTGCAAAGAATTGGACATTACTGAAGCAATTGAACACACAGATGCTATCACAACTGTAATAAAAATACACCATATGCTCTATTTTGGATAGTTTTATTGCTATTTTTTTTTGGTTATTTTTTAGATAATTCCACTAATCTCTGTAATAGCATAAAGAATAGAGATAAATACTAGAAATCATAAAGTAACTCCTAAAAAAGATCTCTATGAAAGTGAGTGATGGATATTTTCAGAACTGCTTCTTCATCTCTAAAATGGGAATAATACTTCCCAGATAAGGTGCAATAATCAAATGAAATTTTTATAACTTAACCTGGTACATAATCAACTCATAATAAATAGCAGCAATTCTTGTTACTATAGCCTGAGGCAATGATTAAAGCAATTATAGGCCAAATGATTACAGACCTATGATGGATGAGGCTGAACACAGTCAGGGTAATTATAATGGGTTTGATTCGTTGCTCTTGGTAAGAACTTTACTAATTTGGACAAGTTGGGATAGGGAAAAAGTCATATATGACTGATGAGCCATCTTAATTACAGAATATTTTTGAAGAAATGGCCTTTGATTACTTTTAACTGTATGCAGTAATTAGAACCAGGCTACAAAGTTTTGCCTAGTATATATCCTTAAGGGACGGGTTTTAATGATTACATAAAAATGATCTTTCATTAGCATAACAAGGCTTTCAGCTGTTGTAAATGAGTTTATTTTCATAAACCATTTTTCTTTAGCAGTAGAGTAAGTTCTATTGGAATGATTTGTCCAGCAACGACCATGTGGCAATTCCTTCGTGGTTTTGGGTGTCAGTCACAAGGTACCAGCTGAGGGTTCTAGCCTTGGCTGTTGGCACATCTCCCGGGGAGCCTTCCTGTGACCGCACAGCCTCTAGTGACACCCCTTCTTTCCTGTTGCCCTCCCACCTGTGATGGTGGCTGCTTCCTGAAATGAGGAATTCTGGGTTCTTTCTGCCTGCTACTTTTTGCTCTTTCAGTGTTCCAATAACCATATAACCAAGTCCTTGAATTAAATTCCCTCTGTTTTATTTTTTTTTAAAACTTAAATTGGAGGATAATTGCTTTACAATATTGTGTTAGTTTTTGCTGCACAACAAAGTGAATCAGTCTTGAGTACATATATCCCCTCTCTCTTGAGCCTCCACCCTCCCCATCCCACTCCTCTAGGTCATCACAGAGCACTGAGCTGAGCTTCCCACGAGCTATCTATTTCACGCATGGTAATATATATGTGTCCGTGCTACTCTCTCAGTTCATCCCACCTTTATCTTCCCCTGGGGACTTCCCTGGTGGCTCAGATGGTAAAGAATCTGCCTGCAATACAGGAGACTTGGGTTTGATCCCTGGGTTGGGAAGATCCCCTGGAGAAGGGAACAGCTACCCACTCCAGTATTCTTGCCTGGAGAATTCCATGGGCAGAGGAGCCTGGCAGGCTATAGTCCATGGGGTTGTAAAGAGTCTGGCATGACTGAGTGACTTTGACTCACTCACTCCCCTTCCCCTTCAGTGTCCACATGTCTGTTCTCTACGCCTGCCCAGTAGTGGAAACCCCCTCTGTTTTAAATACCTGGCATAACTATCCTCTTGACTAGACCCCAGCTGACACCATACACCAACAGGAACAGCTGGAACTAACCAGGAAATGCCAAACATGGAGCAGAGAGTCAGTCCCCAGAGACAAGGTCTGGGGTTGGATGGGAGCAGTCGCTGGGGTGAGTTTCTAAGGCACTTCAGCAGATGACTTCTCTCTGGCAGGGTGCACTCTCATAGTCACATACCCTGCTGTCAAGCTGCCTGGACTTGTAGACGTCTCGTTCGCTATTTAGGAAATGCATTTTCAATTTGCAAAATGTGAGGATTAGTCTAGATGAGTTCCAGGTTTCCTTTCAGCTCTATGTTTCTCTCAAACTAGCTGACAATTTTGCTCAGGGTTGGTTGGGAAAAGCTCTTCTATTTCTTTCCATATGCTGCGTGAAGACAGGATTGAGGAAGCAGAATGGCCCCATGGTGGACACTGCCTCCTGGAGAGGTAACAGAAACGTTCTGTGCCATCCCTGCTGGATTCAGATGAGACGACACAGCCCGGGGAGGCCCCATGTGCCAGACTTTGCAAAAAGCACTGCCGCAAAGCAAGGAGCAGTCCCAGGGCCGCGTGTTACATGTGAATATGATTGTGCTTGCGAAGTGGTCATTCCAAAAGTGTGGCAGCAAAGGTGATAATCAGAGAAAGCTAATTAACTTGCCTGGGTGTAGTGTGATTGAAATGACTGTGTATTTGTCTTCCTGTATGTAAAATGTAATGCCTTTTTTGAACAAGTTTTCCAAGAAGGGATAGTCATTTGTTTACCTCTTTTCAAGGAACCAGACTTCAAATTAAGTGTGTTATTTTAAGCGGCAGCCAGGTCTTGCCACTTAATGTAATTAAAATGGGCAGAAGCTTTGCATTTGTTCCTGTGAATTGCTGAGGACCTGCCTGTGCCCTAGACTGCTATAGGCTTCTGGCAAAACCTGTTTTGTATTGTGATTTGAGGTGACCCAGTATCAAAGCCTTATCCCCTCTGTAGGTAAAGAAGATGATATTAGAAACTGAGGAGATCTGGGCCACTGAATTACATCATTTACAATTAGTTTGAGGGTAGCCCCGCTGCCTGGCCTTCAGGTTGTCAGTTAATATAAGAAAATTAGCATCTGCTGGATAATGAGCACCTGTGACAATGATCTTATCCTGGGTATCCATCATTGAAAAATAAATCCTTCCAGCATGGTCCGATGCTGCTGGTGTTTAACTTCCATAGGCTGGACTATTTTCTGGTCCTGATGTAAGCAGTCAGAGGCCCTGAAACTCTACTTTCAAGAGAGGCTGACGCAGCTGCCATCCACTTCTAGTTTGCATCACCCGCTGAGCCAACCCGTGCTTAAAGCGTGGTGGTCAGCTGATCAGACGCGACTCCCCAGATGGCCGTGGGCTTGAGCTGAGTGAAGGGCAAAGTGGTTGGCAAGGGGTCTGAGCTGCTTGCCCACACAGCTTGCTTATGCCCTCTTGTCCGGCTGACTTTTGACCCTTTCCATTTTGTGGTGAACTGCTGCTGGGCCCACTCAGCGGGTCTGACTGGCCCAAGCTCGTGCTGAGCCGTTGGTCTGCATGGCTGCCTCTGGCCAAGCACTCCGTCTCTCCCAGAGCTCAGGAGTCAGTGAGGAGCTGTCTTTTAAAGGAGTCTAATTCTTCCCTGCCACGGCGTGGCCTTGCTGCATGGACTTGTGTTTTGATCCTCCACTGAGGCTTCTGTTCACTCCACACGGCATCTCTTCCCACCACGGATGTCTCTACCACTGTAGGTTCTGCTGGTTCGGAAGACTCAGGAGGCAGGGCCGTACCGCCAGTCTGGACCTGTGGAAGAACTCCATCCTTCCTGCAGCCCCACCCAAGGCTGGAAGTATGTCAGGTCACCTGGTCCAGAGACTGGGGCAGTGTTCCCGAGTACGGAATATGCTGCCGTCAGAGCCTGAATGCACCGCGCTTCCTACTGCAGGGTAGAAGGTAAGTTGCAATCATTCTTTTACTTTGGAGAGGATTTATTGGCATGCCTAGCACCACTGGACGCCAAAATGTTTCCTGATGTAGCCCCTTGAATCTTTGTAAGGCTGGTCTACCACCTTCTGGGGTGCATGCGTCTTACCAAGGCCTCGAGTATGCTAGATTTCTCATTTATCCAGCCTAGTTGTTATGTGTGTAATGAATGAATGTGATTCTTTGTGGGAGATCTAGATAGTCCAGATATTTTAGAATATATTATGATTAGAAGGAGTGTTAATATAGCTCTTGGGCAAATTGTAAATGTACAATGCGACCTGTTCATGTGAATGCAAATTGTTTCTCATCCTTGTTTATGATTAGAATAGAAAAAAAAACACATATGCCAAATGAGTAGTCACATATCATGTGACTACCTGAGGTTGCTTTCACCTGCTCTAGAAAAATACTATTTAGTGGCTGCAACTGGGGCAATTCAGTTCAGTTCAGTCGCTCAGTCATGTCCGACTCTTTGTGACCCCATGAACTGCAGCACGCCAGGCCTCCCTGTCCATCACCAACTCCTGGAGTCCACCCAAACCCACATCCATCAAGTCGGTGATGCCATCCAACCATCTCATCCTCTGTCGTCCCCTTCTCCTCCTGCCCTCAATCTTTCCCAGCATCAGGGTCTTTTCAAATGAGTCAGCTCTTCTCATCAGGTGGCCAAAGTGTTGGAGTTTCAGCTTCAACATCAGTCCCTCCAATGAACACCCAGGACTGATCTCCTTTAGGATGGACTGGTTGGATCTCCTTGTAGTCCAAGGGACTCTGAAGAGTCTTATCCAACACCACACTTCAAAAGCATCAATTCTTCGGCGCTCAGCTTTCTTCACAGTCCAACTCTCACATCCATACCTGACCACTGGATAAACCATAGCCTTGACTAGACGGACCTTTGTTGGCAAAGTAATGTCTCTGCTTTTTAATATGCTATCTAGGTTGGTCATAACTTTCCTTCCAAGGAGTAAGCATCTTTTAATTTCATGGCTGCAATCACCATCTGCAGTGATTTTGGAGCCCAGAAAAATAAAGTCAGCCACTGTGTCCACTGTTTCCCCATCTATTTGCAGTTACCTGGTTGAATCTTTAAAGGTCCATTCTAAAACTCCTCTGCTGTTTCTTTTTTTTCAAACCAACTTTTTATTGAAGAATAGTTGATTTACAGTGTTGTATTAGTTTCAGATGCACAGCAGAGTGATTCAGTTATACATATGTATTTTCGGATTCTTTTCCACAGTAGGTTATTACAAGATGTTGAATGTAGCTCCCCCTGCCATACAGTAGGTCCTTGTTATTTATCTACTTTATATGTGGTAGTGTGTATCTGTTCACCCCAAGCTCCTAATGTATCCTTTACTGCCCCTGGTAGTAACTGTAAATTTGTTTTCTATGTCTGTGAGTCTGTTGCTACTTTGTAAATAGGGTCACTTGTATCATATTTTTAGATTGCACATGTAAGTGATATTACATCATATTTATCTTTCTGACTTTACTTGATATGATAATTTTTAAATCCATCCAAGTTACTGCAAATAGCATTACTTCATTCTTTTTTATGGCTATTATTCCACTATGTAAGTGTATATACCACACCTTCTTTATCCATTCACCTGCTGATGGACGTTTAAGGTCGTTTCCGTGTCTTGGCTGGAAATAGTGCTTCTGTGAACATTGAGGTGCAAGTATCTTTTTGTTATTTTTGTTTTGTTTTGTTTTTTAATATTAACAGTTTATTGGCCAACACAGAGCTCTCACATTTTCTTCCCACCCAGTGGTGCTATTCCTGAACTTATCTCTTTGCAAAGTCAAGCAGAGACCAAAAAGTTTCCCTTAGTACTACACAAAATCTAAACAAGTGAGGAAAAAAAAATGCTTATGGTCAGAAAATAAAACTTGTCTCTCTGTCTAGAGAAAATTTTTCTTTGTACATCGTATTTAAAATACACTTTTGCTTTTCGTTTAGGAGCTGTGGAAAACACCTGTTAGCTCGTTTTGCGATGTTTGGTCTTCCAGGTTCTTGTGGGCTAGCAATGTTGAGGGGTACTCCATGCTATTCTCATTTCCTTTGAGTCGATGTTGTCTGGCAGAGCCTCTCTGTTTTCAGCTGTCTAACATCTTATCAAGAATTAGTAGAGGGGCAAGAATCCTTGCCCGATTTGTTTCCACAATGCAGCCATTTAATACCATCTCATCCAAAATGATGTGTACTTTACCCAAATTAAACATTATATTTAGTTCACTCACTCGGCTGAAGTAGTCATCTAAAACTTCCACAAAGTTATGGATGAATTTATAAATTGCCATCTCATTCTCCGGGTCATTAACTCCAACCACAATGAAGACAGCTGCATATTGCCGGTGTATCAGCTTAAAGTCCTTATAGTCAATGAAAGAGCATTGTTCATTAGATCGAGAGGGACAGCTCTTTATGACTTCTGTTTCCAGAAGCCTATGCTTATTAATCTCCACATGTTCATAGTACTTAGAAAGTCAGGTCTGCCCTTGTTTATTCACCATGAGGAAAAATGTTATCATTTTTTTTCTCTGGCCACGATTTTTCCAAGTATAATTAAAAAGGGGTGGCTGTAACCAGAACCTGTGTGGCTTGGGGGGCAATAGTCCTGGAGATGGCTCTTCCTGGAAACCCCCTCCCCCTTTCCTGCAGAAGCTGTTACCCAGACCTCACTGGCTGCGTGGTGCGGGCTTCCTTGGGGCAGCCATTCTGGCTTTTTTGCAAGTATCTTTTTGAATAGTTTGTTTTTTTTCTGGATATATGTCCAGGAGTGGGATTGATGGATCATATGGCAACTTTAGTTTTAGCATTTTAAGGAACCTGCATACTGTTTTCCATAGTGGCTGCACCAATTTACATTTCTACCAACAATGTAGGGGAGTTCTCTTTAGAACCCATCTGTTTTTTTTTCCCCCATGGGTCAAGCTAGAGAATCAGATGAGATCTAATGGGGACCACCACTCCTGCATCCTTTAGATCCTTAAAGTTGGCACTGATTCCTACCATTCTACCACCCCTGGGATATGATAGTTTTTTTTTTAATTTGGGGGTTGACAGTTCCAGAAATTTCAATTTGACCTTCCCCACCATGAGATCCCTTATTTCACAGACTGAGGACCCAATGTGGGCATTACAGCCACTAACTAAGTATGCTGATCCCAACTGTAAATTCATGAACAAGGTAAATACTCACTTGGTGGGTTTACAGACCCAGGGGACTCCACTGATCACACCCAAACCCTGTCCACCAAGGAGGAGAGCCAGGGTGACTCTTCAGGTAACTGCGCACCAATGTCAACACGGACAGTCTAAGAGTCTCTTCTTTCTAACCTGGACAGAGGACATAGCCTGAAAACAGCTGTCTACCAGGAAATGCTTAACAAAAAACAAAAACACCTACATTGTAACAAATCAGGAATATACAGCAAATGTCCAAAGAATGGCTTTGACAGTGACGATGCAGGAACCCAAAGGAGAACATTGGCGCTGAAGACCTTTATCCTAAGATGTCTACTAAGACGGCTTTCCTGGAGAGAATTCTTTAGGGGTTCATATGTAGACATAAATCTGCCAATAATTAGTAGAAATACATCATAATTTCTATTTCAGAAATAACATCCAAAAAGCATCTCAGACATTTCCATCAAAACTAACCAAATGACTCATTTGGAACTTAATTTTGAATTGCCAAGCACATGTCCAGTGGAAAGAAGGCATCAGCTACAGTTTACTTTTATCCTTAAGTATGTATGGGCCTTGACAGTTTTAATAACTTTTTATCTAAGTTACGGAGCTTTGTGCTGTCTATCTGGCTCCCAGTTAAAATGACTCCCTGAAAAGGGAATATAAGCCAATGCTCAGTGTTCTAATTACTTTCCAGTAAAGCAGATTAGCAATATTATCCATCCTGTTGCTTTCTGTTCTATAACTATAAATGTTGCTATGTTTCCTCAAGAGTGTATTCACCACATATGGTGTTTTCTAAAAGACTGAAATAATGGCTCTTTTTTGGAAATGGCATAATAGCATTTTCTAACCTTCGTGTTGATAATTGCCTTTGGTTGATATATATATTACCAGTGTTTGGATACATATGTGTATAGAAAACTTGTTTTGAGGCCCATAAGCAGAGTAGAAGGCCCACCTCTATTTCCAAATAGACTGCTTTCAAAACTCACAGGGCTCCCAGCTCTGGCTTCAGCTGATAAAGGGCCCATCAGGAGCTGGTTCTGTTGCCCTTGGCTGTCTCCCACAGTGATGAGGGTGCTTTATCTTGGAAGGGACATCAAAGTTCGTCTAGAGACAAGACAAACCCATTCCTGACATCAGACTCACCTGGGAGCTTAAAAACACATACCTTTCATGCCTATCTGCCTTGAAAATCAGAATATCTGGAAGAAGGTCTGAAAAAATATCAGCCAGATCTGGGAACCACTGCTCTGGTCCAACCACCTTCATGATTTTGTAAGTCTTCACATTTAGAGTCAGAAGTAAGGTATTGTTCACTCACTAAGTCATATCCAATTCTGTGTGTGCCTATGGGCTGCAGCATGCCAGGCTTCCATGTCCTTCATTATCTCTCAGATTTGCTCAAATTCATGTCCATTGAGTCAGTGATGCCATCCAACCATCTCATCCTCTGTTGCCCCCTTCTCCTCCTGCCCTCAATCTTTCCCAGCATAAGGATCTTTTACAGTGAGTCAGCTCTTCGCATCAGATGGCCAAACTATTAGAGCTTCAGCTTCAGCATCAGTCCTTCCAATGATTCAGACTGATTTCCTTTAGGATTGACTGGTTTGATCTTGCTGTCCAAGGGACTCTCAAGAGTCTTCTCCAGCACAATTCAAAAGCATGAATTCTTCAGTGCTCAGCTTTCTTTATGGTCCAACTCTCACATCCATACATGACCACTGGAAAGACCATAGCTTTGGCTAGTCGGACCTTTGTCAGCAAAGTGATGTCTCTGGTTTTTAATATGCTGTCTAGGTTTGTCATAGCTTTTTCCCAAGGAGCAGGTGTCTTTTAATTTCATGACTGCAGTCACCGTCCACAGTGATTTTGAAGCCCAGAAGTAAGCATGTCTCCTTAAAATTTATTCTGTTTAACTTCCGGTTGTTGGACTGTCTGTGAATGTCCCAGTGTGGATGGACCAGACCTATTTGTTTTGATCTGATGGTACATCACACATGTTTGTCTCAGTATCCTTCCACAGAGCCTCCACTGGACCTGGTTAGGAGCCATAGTGTCATATATTTGGGATCAGATGAATGAATAAAGTTAGATTTCAGATTTCTTTTTATTCAGACAAAGAGGGAAAAATAAATGTCATTCAGAAGAAAACAGTTTTCTTCTTAGACCTAAACATTGGTTAGCTCAGCACAAAGCCTGTTGTAATCCACGTGTCCGTCAGCACAATATGACTTACGCATGTAGGGGAATGCTGCTCAGTAATGAGCAGGAACAAAGTATTGAACCATGCTACAACAGAGACGGTCCTCAGACGTATTTTGCTTACATGACAGAAACCAGACACCAAAGATTCATATTGTATTATTTGATTTGTGTGAAATTTCCAGAAATAAGCAAATCTGTAGAGACATGGAAGATCAGTGGCTGCCTAGGGCTGGAGGTGGGCACAAGGATTCACCTTAGATGGGCATAGAGAAATCTTGGGGATGATGGAAATATTCTAAAACTTGATGTTGGTGATGGTTGCATGAGTCTATTAATATATTAAAAACTGAGTTCTTTAAAAAAAAAAAAACATTTGTAAATCACTGAAGAGCATAAACTGGGTTCTTCATCCATTTGTGGGAATCAGGCTCTTCATTGCCATCTGTTGGGATCAGTGTTGCATTGAACCCAGACAAGCATGATTTACCCAAAGTTTCTCCCTTAAAATAGCTTATCTGGCTAATGATGCTGGAGTTCCGGTTCACCTTAGTGTGTGTGTATGCTACGTTGCCTCGGTCCTGTCTGACTCTTTGCAATCCTATGGACTGTAGCCCACCAGGCTTCCCTGTCCATTGGATTCTCCAGGCAAGAATATTGGAGTGGGTTGCCATACCCTCCTCTGGGTAATTAGACCCCAGACTAAAAGCCAGAAGCCAGCGTGAGGCAGTGTGGGTGTGGGCTGGCAGGGGAAGAGGAGGCCTGGATTCCAGCTGGGTCTGGACCTCTCTGAACTGGCTCAAGCTTAGCTGTGTGGCCTTTCTGGCCTTCACTTATGGGTGTAAAGTGAAAGATTCCTTAGTGAATGATTCTGATCCTTAAATGCAGAGAGAAACACTCCCTTCTGCAGTTTCTGATGGAGAGCAGAGTTTGGAGGGAAGTAGGCTCAGTGTTGCAGGACTGAGAGCAAGTGTGTGTGTTTGCCCTTGCACACCTATGAGAGGCCTTATGTGATGGTGGAGATCCAAGGAGACCAGAGATGCTCAAAGACTATTACATCTCATCTTTATGACAAAGTGTTTGGAACCACCTGAAAAGTGAAAGTGAAAGTCGCCCAGTCGTGTCCAACTCTTTGTGACCCCACTCCAGGTCACAGTACTGGAGTGGGTAGCCTTTCCCTTCTCCAGGGGATCTTCGCAACCCAGGGATCAAATCCAGGTCTCCTGCATTGCGGGTGGATTCTTTACCAGCTGAGCCACAAGGGAAGCCCAAGAATACTGGAGTGGGTAGCCTATCCCTTCTCCAGTGGATCGTCCCAACCCAGGAATTGAACCGGGGTCTCCTGCATTGCAGACGGGCTCTTTACCAATTGAGCTATCAGAGGGGCCACACCAATCAGGGGAGACAGCAAATCCAAAGTGACAGCAGCAAGGGGGCTAAAGAACCGTTGTGTGCTAGACAACATTATCTGAACATGTGCAGACAGCCTCACCTATAGTCATTTACATACATAAATTCATTTGTAAATATCATCTCATGAGATCCTCTCATTTCTGTAAAGTGATCTTTATTATTTCCGTTCTACAGTAAGAAAGGGAGGAATTTAGATCAAATGACTCTGGGATAGTCCCAGTGTTTCTGGAGGGCAGAGTTTGAAAGTTTGGAGGGCAAGGTGGGCATGGACACAGATGCAGCTTACAGGCAGGGGGCCGGGCAGGAGTGAGTGGTGTCAATAAGAGAACGGAAGAGGCCGGCTGGCTTGTTCTCTGCATGGTTTGGGTCCTTCCGGGTTTCTATTGTTGTTGATGTCAGGTTGTAATGTGGGCATTCCCTGGTGGCTCAGTGGTAAAGAATGTGCCTGCCAAGCAGAAGACACAGTTTCTGTCCCTGGGTTGGGAAGAGCCCCTGGAGGAGAAAATGGCAGCCCACTCCAGTATTCTTGCCTGGAGAATTTCATGGACACACAAGCCTTGTGGGCTACAGTCCATGTGGTCACAAAGAGTCGGACGTGACTTAGCCACTAAACAACAAAGGTGGGGCTGTGTCCTTGAAGGACTGTGGCCCCAGGTCTGTTCTACTCTATCTCATGCTTACAACAGGGGACTATTAGGAATGTTGAAAAAAAAAAAGTTGATTCTATTCCCTATTTTCAGAAGGATGAGTCTTTTTCCTGCTTTCTCAACATACATGAAATGGGATGATTCAAACCAAGTGAGCCTGAGCTCAAAGCTTTGAATTTGCTGGGAGTGTTGCTCCCTCCCTGGGCTGGTCATCACAAAAGCAACTCTTCTTCTCTGCGCGATAGCTATCACTTGGCCAGTAGAAGGGCCATGCTTACTTGGAGCCCTAAGCACATACGTGTCTTGGTGTAGACGTGTTTTACCTACATGATACCCTTGCCCCTGGGCCTGCCCCAAGTTAGACATTGAAAGGGGGACCTGTAGCAGTACTTGCTGCCCCTGCCTTGAACCCTTTGCCTGTCTCTCTGGAGCATTTTGTCTTTCTCTTCGATGTCCTGTCCTTCATGCTTTTTTTTGTTTTTTCCCCTATGTCTACCTCCCTCTTGACTTCTGATCAACCCCTAGCTATGACTTGGTTCTGAGGGCCGATAGGCACACACACGATAGATACATACACACAAGGAATCTGTCGGAAGAGGAGAGGCTGGTGCAGAGGAGAATGGGGTACGAATGAGCAGAGGAAAGATTTTGAGCTGAGCTGCTGTTTAAGACCTCGGGCCACCTTCTCCCTGAAGTCATCTGTGACAATGGGACCACTGCCTCCTTACAACCCCCTTCATTTGCAACTTTCATGGGAGCCTCTTGTCACATCTGCCTCACTTTACAGTTACTTACATACAGATGTGAGTGTCTTTTCTAGATGAGCAGTTGGCCTGGGGGAATTTTCCATTTTCAAAAAAAAGATTCGTTCATTTTTACATTCTATACATCACAATAACTTAACTTCTAAAGGGATCATAGTAGTGTTTGTTGAACCAACAGATGTAGTAGATGTGAGATGGTTTTCAGCCCGAGGTTCATATGTCATGAAGAGCCCTTCTCCCAGTCTAAAGGGAAATAAAAGACGGTGTGTGGACTTGCTGCTTGGGACCTTCCTGGGGCAGAGATGTGCCAACAGCATCTCCATCAGGAGTGAGTCAACCTCAGGGAAGCAATGGATGATAAATCCAGTAAGTGAGTAAGGTATAATTACAGATGACTACATACATTAGATGTTCATTTATTCATTTGAAGCATCAAATTAGAATTTTCACAATAAGCTAAAACCACAGTAGTTCAACCAAAGGATAAACTGAAATTCTGTAAATGACTGATATTGATAAAATTGCTGAATAAATATGTGCCAATATTAAAAGTCATGTTCTGCATCAGCCCCCAGCTTCATTGTGTAGCATTTAACCCCTCAGCCCATCTGTCCCAGGTCACATATTTGTTTCTTCCTGTCCGTTCTGTGCACATTCTCTTTGTGGCACGTGCCCTAGGGAAGAGAGGCGGGCTGCACTGAAGTGAGAAAGGTGGGGGGCTGTCACGGTCTTTGTAGACCAGGACCTGGGACTGGAGTCGACAAGAAGAAGGACGCAGGAGACCCAAGTCTCGAGTGAAACAAGGGTACTTTATTTTTGCAGAAACGCATGCTTATATATCTTCAATAAAATGATTACTCAGCCATTAAAAAGAATGAAATTTCACCAGTTGCAAGAAAATGGATAGTCCTTTAAGTACAAGGTCACTGAAGGAAGTCACTGAAGGGAATCTAAGCAGGTGCCCCTTCCCATGATCTCAGCCCTGAGAACTGTGTGCAGCTCTGCTCGTTCCTATTTTCCAGGAACTGATAAGGAACAGAGAGTCCTTGAGAAACGGCACACAAAGGAAGAAAACATATTGGATCCCTTAAAGTTGAACGTCCCCTGACAGGGGACCATCCAGCTAACCCTGATGTCTTTAACATTGTGATATCATTCTCTACTCTATGAGTCTTTGCAATTCAAATTGAATTGAAGCTAAGGACTGGACCCGTTAATAAAAGAGATATTGGACATGTTGGCCTAGGAAAAATAAAAACAACTCATTTAGGAATGCTCTTGGAATATTCTGCAATTAAAAACTGCTAGAAAGAAGGCTAGCATCTCATGTTTGCGTCCTCTGTTTTCAAGTGCAATTCCAAGCGTGAGCTGAGACTTTGCAGTTCGCTCACTAGAGGGAGTTAGATACTAAAGACCTGCCTTCTCAAGACACATTGAGCTGGATCTAATGCAGGAAATCCAACCAAGACTTTGGGAGACTAGATGCCAGATTCCCTGTGGCAGAGCCATCTTTTCATAGATTAAAAAAAAAATCTTTCCCAGTATGGTGAATAAACCACAGAACATTTTCAATTGTTTTTCTAATTTAAACATAAATGCTCAAGGTAGAAAAATAGAAAGAGTAATAGGAATACCTCAAAATACAAAGAACATTTCAATTTACCTGTAATGTTCACATCTAGAACTAAACACAATTAACAACAGGTTTAGCCACATGGACTTTCTGGGAGCTGAATACTCTTTTTTAATTTTTTAAATTTATTTATTTTTGTCTGTGCTCTTCGTTGCTGCATGGGCCTTTCCCTGGTTGCAGGGAGCTACTCTCCAGTTGCAACGCGTGGGGTTCTCGTTGTGGTGCCTTCCCTTGTTGCAGAGCACGGGTCCCGGGGCTTCAGTAGTTGTGGCTCCCAGGTTCTAGAGCACAGGCTTAGTAGTTGTGCAGCATGGGCTTAGTTGCTCTGTAGCATGTCAGATCTTCCTGGATCAGAGATCAAAATGTGTCTGTGTTGCCGGGCAGATTCTTTACCACTGAGCTATCAGGGAAGCCCAGCTGAACGTTATTGAGCAAAAAAAAAAAAAAAAAAACCCACAATTTCCTATGGTTTGATGTAATATCTGTCCTTATTTTTCTAAACGTATAGTGATAATAATTTGGTTTTCACGTGATATTATATAGAGACTGTGTATTAACATTCATGTATGAATATATGACTTACTGGTTTATGTTTAGGCTTTGTGTGCTGTGTGGATTAAAGGTTATTGTCAATGTTTTGAGATAGAATTTTCAAGGAAATAAATTCTCAGTCAAAATTTTATCTGAAATCACCATCTTCCTTCTCAACTGTAATTTTTTTTTAGCTGCTTAAGAGCAATAAAAAAGCAACAATCAGTTGGTATCAGTAGAGTGAGGAAGTATGTGACGTATCAGTCACTCAGTCGTGTCCGACTCTTTGCGACCCCATGGACTGTAGCCAGCCAGGAATTCCTCTGTCCGTGGGATTCTCCAGGCAAGAATACTGGAGTGGGTTGCCATTTCCTTCTCCGGGGGATATTCCTGACCCAGGTATTGACCCTGGGTCTCCTGCATTACAAGGAGATTCTTTACTGACTGAGCCACCAGGAAAGCCCCTAATAGAGTAATAACTCATGTTAACTGCTGTGTGGGACAGAGAATAAAGAGTGATGGTTCTTGATTTCAAGGAGTTAGTAATCTAGTTGGGGCAATGAGACCCTCTTGTGTTGCAGAACGAATGAAAATACAACAAGAGGGACTACCCTGGTGGTCTAGTGGGTAAGACGTCACTATCCTCATGCAGGAGATGTGAGTTCTACCCCTGGTCACGGAACTAGATCCCACGTGCGTGCCCCAACTAAGAAGTCTACACGCTGCAACTAAAGATCCCACTAAGACCTGGCACAGCCAAAAACAAATAAATATTAAAAAAAAGAAAGAAAGAAAGAATACAATAAAAGACACCAGTGGAACATGCTCTAACACCTGGTTACAAACTCTTAAGTGCTATAGGAGCTCAAAGAAGAGAGGAATCGGAGTTAGTCAAAATTTTCTAATTAGCTTCCTGGAAAAAGCAGAATTTAGAATCCAGGGATCACACCTTTCTCACTAATGTGACTGTGCCCAGGGTCCAGCGAAAGGCCTGGAATGTAGTTCGTTTTTCTTAAAATGTCAGTGCCTCTGCATTGTGTATATGGAAATAGCGCTACTGGCCTGTGGACTCTGTGCCATTGAAGATAATTTCCAGTAGAGCCAGGAGGCCATTCCCTCCTTTATTGGGTTTTCCTAACATCTTTTACTGGAGGATGGTTAGGTTCCAGAATACTAAGGACAGAGGTCAGAGTGAAGGTCATTGACTCTTGTTGCAGTTGAACTTTTAACCTGGGCTTCATAAGCATGGAAGAAGCCAAAATGCCATACATAATATATAAAATTTGCTCAGCAAAAGTGTATCGTGTCTGGACATGAGGATGAAATTATGTGAAATATGAGAATATATATATATATATTTTTTCCATGTAAGACCCGTAATAGCAAAAGCAAAAAGTAGTAAAAGAACTTTTAGAGGTTCGGAAGATATATGGTCATGGATTCTTTTCATCTGTATTTTCTTTAAAAGTCTTAACACAAAATCCCATTCTGAATAAAGTGGGAAAGCTAGAATGAAAATTACAAAGCAGACCTAGCCAGACATTCAAAATGCCTTACAGATTTTGAAGCTATATTCTGGTTTTAATTTTTCATGCTATAAGACTGGTGCTGGATTTGAGCCATGCATCCTCTCAAGCTGGAAGCCTCTTGCCAGACAGAACATTGCTGGCGATTATTAGAGCTGCTGCTGCCATCAATACATATGGGTCTCATGGACTCAATTCTCTTCCATGGGCCTGGAGCCTAGGTAAAGAACTAACATTAGATGCATTTAAAATTTTGTGACTTGGTAACCACATTACCTAGCTTTAAGAGCCATACAAAACACATAACCACGTTTATCTGAGACACAAAATCTAGCTACAGTTTCCTGTATTGTTCGCAAAATACCAAAGTAGCTTAAACATTAGCCCCCACATTAGGAACCACAGTCTCCTGCTGGATTAAATGTTAATTGCAGTGACATAGAAAACAAGAACACATTGAAACTTCCTGAAATGTCAATAGAGCTATTGTTGCAGAAAGAACACTGCTTTGAGATTTGGATTCTTAGGTGGCAGTGGCTCTGATTAGCTCTGTGTTTTTTGATGAGTGGTGTCTCATTTCTGGCCTCACTTTCCCTATCTGTACAATGGCTAGATTTTACTAGATGATCTAAGATCCTTTCTTACTCTGAATCTATATGCTTCACATGTAATAGTTCAATGTATTTTAGGTACCTATATATATATGTGTGTGTATATATATATATATATATATAGGTTTATATATATATCATATATATATAATTCTGAAACTATGTGTATTAGTCTTGAAAAGAAGACTAGGTTTCTGGTTGACAAAAAAATGCACAATATATATTTCATCAACATCTCCAACCCAAAATTGTGCTGCTGAAAATTGATTAGATTTCTAGTATTTTGTTCCTGTGACCTAAAAATAATTAATGATTTCATGTTTTTGGGGTTGATTTTAGTGAATGCAGCTGAGAGTATGATGTAACTATCTTGTCTGTTTTATAGCTTGTTAATTTGATAAAAATCTGAGTGAATTTGGTGGGGAAATTGGTGTGAGTCATTTTAGATTTGAGATGCAATGAAGACTGAGAAATAGGAAATAGAGCGTTACATTTTACTTTTTATTTGGGTTAGGTGTTTGGAAACAGGACTTTCTCAGCGGCCAAAACACTATCACTGGGGAAAATAAAATGCTATTGCCAAGCCAAGGTCCCCGTGCATTCGTATTACCTACAAGTGCGTGATTTTCATTTTGGCCCGAGTTAAATAATAGCCTGTGGATATCTGTTCAATAAAGTTGTGTCACATTTCTCTGACCAGGAGTTATGGCTAGACTAAATTTTCTTAACTAAAGGATCATGCTGTATTTGGTATGTGCATATGCGTGAGGGAGAAAAATCTAAATAAACACTTAACATCAGATTTCAGCAGATATCAATTATCTCAGAATTACATCTACTGCTGTTCTTCCCAGACTTACACTCTAGCATTTATTTATTTTGGTTCTGCTGAGTTTTCTTCTTTGGATTTTACCTGAGTAGACAAGCATGAAATGAGTTTCTCCTTGCATTTCACTAATGTCAGGAGTTCTTGCAGCTCAGTATCACAGATTAGTAACAGTCCCCACTCTTGGGACTGGTCGTGGATGCTCCCTGCAAAGCCTGGGAACCCTTTGTTCCACCAGCTGCCCGAGTATCGATGCTGCTAGTTCACAGCTGAGTCCTCCCCTAGGCATCACTTGGCCAGAGGGCCTGAGCTTGTCCCCGGTGCCACCTCCTCCCTGGGCTCCATGTCCAAGAACCAGTCAAGGTGCAGCTACAACGGCCTGGCTCCCTTGCCTCAAGTTTGCACAGCTCGGAAGGATCATCCCAGCTCTCAGTTTCCTCCGGGATTCGCTGGAGCAGACTGGGGCTTTGATCACAGCTGCATCACGATTCAACTTGCCCCTCTACCCGGTCACATTCCTTTCTACCTCCTGGTGTTCTGCCCCCCGTAAGCCTTCTGCATGCTAATTCCAGCCTCGGCATCTGTTTTCCTGGAACTGATCAAAGACACGGACCTTTTACCGTTTAATGGCATGAATTTTCCATGTCCACACTGAATCTTAACGAAGTGAACTCTTCTGGAAATGTTAATATTCCCTGTCTGGAATTTTAACCCATTAAATTCAGTGTTTGTGGTTTTCAGTCCAGGGTCTAGTTGTTGTTTAGTCGCTAGGTTGTGTCCACCTCTTTGGTGACCCCATGGACTGTAGTCCACCAGGCTCCTCTGACCATGGGATTTCCCAGGCAAGAATACTGGAGTGGGTTGCCATTCCCTTCTCCAGGGGGTATTCCTGACCCAGGGATTGAACCCGAGTCTCCTGCATTGGCTAGTAGCTTTTTGGGAAAAAATGTGATTTTATGATTCTGGAGTAAAAATTACTCCTTTTGATTATTGCAAGTATCCTTAAAACCTCATTTCCTCTCTTGAGGGAATATTGAAACAGTCTTCAAAAAATTGCAAGATACTTCTCAATGTGATAATCCCTGCTTCTTTTTGTAGTGTTGCTATATGATTTATCCACTAGCCTTTTTCATCTTTAGTAGAAGGAAAAATTTGATATTAGTTTCATAAGAAAAAAAAGTAGCTGAACCAAACACACAACTGTTTTTTTCTTATGACTAATAATTTTTTCATGGTTGTGACTCAAATCACAACCATGAAAAACAATGAAAAATTTAAAGAGACGGCCTAATTCGTGCTAATTATACCAGTCCACACGCCTATACCTTGTGCTTTGTATGAAAAGACAATTTTTGGAAATACTTAGGAATATTTTTTGGAAGGGGTCATAATAGATCTAGAAACTTTTTCCCACCTCTTAACAAAGTCAAAGGAGATAATCAACTGAGATTCTTGACTTGTGCCTCTTAGAGAAAATGTTGGGTTTTTAGTAGTAGTATCTCTTGCTAGTTTTAGAAATTAGCGAACAAAACAAAGTAGATTTTGTATACAAGTGATGCCTAGAAATTTTGATTTATGTACATTTTTTGTTACTTGAGTTTCATGAGCTGTTTGTTTATTTTGGAAATTAACTCTTCTCCTTTTAAAAAATTTGATTTAGTTATTTCTAATTGAAGGATGATTGCTTTATAGTATTGTGTTGGTTTCTATCAAACATCAACATGAATCAGCCATAGGTATACCTATGTCTCCTCCCTCCTGAATCTCCGTCCCACCTCCCTCCCCATCCCACCCTTCCAGATTGTTACAGAGTCATTAATAAACATGACATACAGAAATTTTATTTCTCTGGTAAATAGAGGAATTCATAATTTTGTAATATCTTTTATGAAACAAAATTATGACTCTTCAGTACTGAAACCAAGGTACATTTGAAAATTTATTTTAGGCTGAAGCTCTCCAAATTTTTGTGCATGGAATGTAATACTTGACATTTTAAAATCTGGCTTATTCCAAGCTCAGCATGTTCATAGCCCCATGCAGCATGCATACTGGATGCTCTCCTTTATCAGATGCCAGCTGTCTGAGTGGATTGATATTGAGAGGGTCATGAGTAGTTCAAGCTGGGGCAAGGGAACACTGAATCATTAGCATCTACTGTGAAGGCTATTTCCAGCTAGCGCCTGCCCTCTGCCAACATGGAACTTGCAGCAGAGAGGCATCATGGCTATGGACATGGTGAAATGGAGCCAGTGAGACACATGCTATTTATAAAGGTTAGAGAATAGTCTTGTTAAAAAAAAAAAAGTTACACAACCTGTCTGGAAACTCATTCTCTTCCATCCTTGTCTTTCTACTTGAGTGTCAAGGTAAAGAAGATTCTGAGTAGACATTTCAAAAATGATTTCTGATTGGTCAGACCTGTTCTCTGGGGCTAATTCTGGCTCTTCCAAATTTTACTTCTGTCTCTCAAAGCCAATGAAGGAAAAACAAACATAGAAACAAATTGCACTAACGCTGACATTTAAGGGACTAAAATGTCCTCTGAAACATCTAAGCACAAATAAAATGTATAAACGGAGAATTGTGGAATATCTGTCAGGTTTACAAAGTATTATCAAGTCATTATTAACATTTGGAGTAGGAGTTGTGGTCTGTGGCTATTCTCTTGATGAAATCTGATATTTCTAAATTGACTTGGTCATCATTAGGTAAGGTAGTGTCTTTTACCTTTTTTGCTTTAGGAAAGGTTTGGGGCCCCAGAAAGAGAGAATGAGTGCTTACAATCATTTAAATAAATTTGGGAGATTCTTGGTGACATTGGTTTCTTTACTGTAGAACTTCTTAGAGCCTTTTATATGAAAATGTTTTATGAGTCTTCAAGAAAGCGATGACATATGCAACACTTTTCTAAGTTGTTTGATCATAAAATCTTTTTTGTGTGTATACCATTCATTCATATGTATAAGAGGCATTTCTGGATCAGTTTCAGCAATGCTGACCTATAGTTTTGTTTTTGATTATATATATTTTTAAAGCTTTTCTAGCTTTGTAAAATAAATTTGGAAGCTTTAATTTTCTTTCCTCCAATGCTTTGAAAGTCACTAAAATAATGCAAATAATTTGTACCTCTTTCAGTTTCTTTTCTGGTAAGATGGGCCAGACAACAAAAGTCAGCTGCCAGGGGTGGCTTCTCCAACCTAATAGATCCCATATTTGAGGATCAATGAGAATTATTTATTAAGCAACGTGACTTTCTTTTCTTCTTTTTTGAAAATAACTATCTTGAGCAACATAATTGCTTTTCATTACCTAACCAACAAACAAACAATTCAGAGGATGCAAGGAGATGAAATATTTATGACCGTGTGAGTGCATTGGGCTCTCGGCCACCACCCTTGTTCCTCATGGAGGGGTGCTGCCCTCTGGCCTCAGCTGTCCATGTGAAAGCAGGGCTCTGTTTGGCTGGCGAAGCCACGCCTGGGAGCTGACTGTCTGATACCATCTCCTGTATTGGGGGAGTGTAGGTGGGTTCTCAGCAGTTTATACTAAAAAAGTGCATTTCCATTTTATTTACATCATGTTACTTAGACCCATGTTCTGGGTTCCAGATTTACAATTTTTTGAGTGCCACTGAGGTCTCTGCTTTTTAATACACTGTCTAGGTTTGTCATAGCTTTCATTCCAAGGAGCAAATGTCTTTTAATTTCATGGCTGCAGTCACCATCTGCAGTGATTTTGGAGCCCAAGAAAATAAAATCTGTCACTGTTTTCATTGTTTCCCCTTCTATTTGCTATGAAGTGATGGGACTGGATGTTATGATCTTTGTCTTTTGAATGTTGGGTTTTAAGCCAGCATTTTTACTCTCTTTTTCCACTTTCATCAAGAATCTCTTTAGTTCCTCTTCACTTTCTACCATAAGTGTGGTGTCATCTGCATATCTGAGGTTATTGATATTTCTCCCAGAAATCTTGATTCCAGCTTGTGCTTCATTCAGCCTGGTATTTTGCATGTACTCTGTATGTAAGTTAAATAAGCAGGGTGACAATATACAGGCTTGACATACTCCTTTCTCAGTTTGAACGAATTTGTTGTCCCATGTCTGATTCTAACTGTTGCTTCCTGACCTGCATACAGGTTTCGCAGGAGGCAGGTAAGGTGGTCTGGTATTCCCATCTCTTCAAGAATTTTCCACAGTTTGTTGTGATCCACACAGTTCAAAGGCTTTAGTGTAGCATAAAGCAGAAGTAGATGTTTTTCTGGAACTCTCTTGCTTTTTCAATGATCCAACGGATGTTGGCAATCTGATCTTTGGTTCCTCTGCCTTTTTCTAAATCCAGCTTCAACATCTGGAAGTTCATGGTTCACATACTGTTGAAGCCTGGCTTGGAGAATTTTGAGTATTACTTTGATAGTGTGTGAGATGAGTGCAATTGTGTGGTGGTTTGAACATTCTTTGGCATTGCCTTTCTTTGGGATTGGGATGAAAACTGACCTTTTCCAGTCCTGTGGCCACTGCTGAGTTTTCCAAATTTGCTGGCATAGTAAGTACAGCACTTTAACAGCATCATTTTTTAGGATTTGAAATAGCTTAGCTGGAATTCTGGGTTTCCCTGGTAGCTCAGCTGGTAAAGAATCTGCCTGCAATGCAGGAGACCCCGGTTCAATTCCTGGGTCAGGAGGATCCCCTGAAGAAGGGATAGGCTACTCACTCAAGTATTCTTGGGCTTCCCTGGTGGCTTAGATGGTAAAGAATCATCTGCAATGTGGGCGACCTGGGTTCGATCCCTGGATTGAAAAGATATCCTGGAGGAGGGCATGGCAACCCACTCCAGTATTCTTGCCTGGAGACTCTCCACAGACAGAGGAGCTTGGCAGGTCCATGGGGTTGCAAAGGGTCAGACATGACTGAGTGACTAAGCACAGAGCATAGCTGGAATTCTATCACCTCCACTAGCTTTGTTTGTAGTGATGCTTCCCTAGGCCCACTTGACTTTGCACCAAGATATCTGGCTCTAAGTGAGTGATCACACCATCCTGGTTATCTGAGTCATAATGATCTCTTTTGTATAGTTCTGTGTGTTCTTGCCACCTCTTCTTCATACCTTCTGTTTCTGTTAGGTCGATACTGTTCCTGTCCATTACTGTGCCCATCTTTGCAAGAAATGTTCCCTTGATATCTCTAACTTTCTTGAAGAGATCTCGTGTCTTTCCCATTCTATTATTTTCCTCTATTTCTTTGCATTGATCACTGAGGAGGCCTTTCTTATCTCTCCTTGCTATTCTTTGGAGCTCTGCATTCAGATAGGTATATCTTTCCTGTTCTCCTTTGTCTTTAACATCTCTTCTTTTCTTGGCTATTTGTAAGGCCTCCTCAGACAATCATTTTGCCTTTTGCATTTCTTTTTTCTTGTACACCTCTTGTACAGTGTTAAAACCTCCATCCATAGTTGGTCAGGCACTCTGTCTATCAGATCTAATCCCTTGAATCTCTTTGTCACTTGCACTGTATAATTGTCAGGGACTTGATTTCAGTCTTACCCAAATGGCCTAGTGGTTTTCTCTACTTCAGTTTAAGTCTGAAATTTGCAATAAGGAGTTCATGATCTGAGCCACAGTCAGCTCCTTGTTTTTGCTGACTGTATAGAGCTTCTCCATCTTTGGCTGCAAAGAATATAATCAGCCTGATTTCGGTGTTGACCGTCTGGTGATGTCCATGTGTAGAGTCTTCTCCTGTGTTGTTGGAAGAGGGTGTTTGCTCTGACCAGTGCGTTCTCTTGGCAGAACTCTGCTAACCTTTGCTCGGCTTCAGTTTGTATGTCAAGGCCAAACTCGCCCATTACTCCAGGTATCTCTTGACTTCCTACTTTTGCATTCCTGTCCCCTATGATGAAAAGGACATCTATTTTTGGTGTTAGTTCTAGAAGGTCTTGTAGGTCTTCACAGAACTGTTCAGCTTTAACTTCTCTGGCATTACTGGTTGGGGCATAGACTTGGATTACTGTGATATTGAATAGTTTGCCTTGATCATTAATGACCAATGCTTTAACCAGTCATGCCTGTGTAATGAACTAACGAAAACTTTACAAAAACCCTGAACGATGGAGTTCAAAGACCTTCCAGGCTGGTGAACACATCCTGTGCTGAGACGATGGGGCACCCAAGGGAGGGACTGGAAACTCCATTCTGCCTGTTGCACTTCGCCCTTCCACCTTTTCCACTTGGCTGCTCCCCAGTTATAAGACTTATGATAAACCAGTCATAGTAAGTAAACGGCTTTCCTGAAATCTGAAAAAATGAACAAACCTGAAGTTCCTGGGAACCCTCGATTTATAGCCAGTTAATCAGGAGGACAGGAAGGGCCAGGCTTGCGATTAGTGTCTGAAGCGGGGTTAGTCCTGTGCGACCAAGCCCTCAGCCTGTGGGGCCTATACTAACTCCAGGTCGTGAGTGTCAGACCTGAATTGTAAGGCACAGTGTTAGAGGATTGGTTGGTGTGGGAAAAACCCTCACACATTTGGTGTCCAAGGTGTTCTGAGAATAGAAACCGATCATGGTAATAGTAATAGCTATCATTTACTAAGTGCCAGATATTTTGCCAATGCTCATCATATACTGTTTTCAGTTCCAATGATCTTTTAAGATCATTTTCTTGGCACCAGTTTACAGAGGAGAAAAACCAAGACTTAATTACTCAGCAAAGGATATATTTCTAATAAAGTGGGTTTTCAGTCCTTTCAGACTCCCAGTCCCTGCCTCGCCTCCTCTTCTCACCTGTATTAGGCTACTGCATGCCTCTATAACCATATGAAATCTCCTGTGGCTGACTTATTCAATAAATACAACTGAGTGCTGTGTGAGGTGCCATTATTCTGCAGGCCTCTGTGAGCAAGAACATACAGAAGGAGAATAATAGTAATAGGAGCAAATGCTTAATTGATCTTTACAAAATAGAAATATAAGGATTGCTCTGTAAGTTGTCCGAGGCCACATAGCTAATGAATGGCAGAGCCATAGCTGAAACCCAGGACATCTGACTCCAAAACTGAACTGCCTCTTGTAAATATGCAATCATTTATATCAATGCGTTTCAGTCTAATTTGGAAACAAACACATATGATACAGCCAAAGAACTTTTATTTCATAGTGCTTATACAAATTTGAAACAGTCAGTTATAAACTTCACATTCAAGGGGTTCAAGATAGAAAAATATCTTCATGGATTTCACATGCTATTTTCAGTAGTTACAGTATGCTTCAGTTGCTAAAAAAGATCATTTCAGTTAGTTACTAATTGGTTTTTAACTTGGTTGAACCCATTCTTGTTCAGTAATTTTTTGTTATTATCTGATTGAAATTCTCTAAAGAAAAGAAACTCCCATCAAGACTATTCCTGCTTTTACTAATCTCAAAAGGACAAGGACCACGAAGATCACATATAAGCCTCTGAATAGAATATAATAGCTTTGGTGAAATGCAGTTGGCTCATTTAGACATAGTTCTGCTCAAAATAGCCTAGATGGACTGAATGGAATTTATTGCATTACTAATGTTCTAAAGGCAAATTTCCCAGTAGTAATTTACTCATAAAACTACGTTAACAAAAGGCTACTTGATAGCATAGAATAAACTGGAATGCATTTTTATAGATAGAGATTTCCAAACCATAAATACTTCCATCCCTGTAAGCAAACACGTCAGAAATATTTGTGACCACCTCTGTGGTCACATTTTTACCACCTCTGTGATGGAATACAGCAATTTCATCATGACTGCATTCTATCTCTACCTTTATACTGGTGATGGACTCCTTAGCATATCATATGTAATCCATTAGTGAGAGGAACTTTGGCTTTCAGAAAGGAATGAAGAGAAAAATATCATATAGAAATTGTTGAAACTGGTTATTTTTGAACAATATGTTATTCACAGCAAACTAAATCCAATAATTAATTTCAGAACAGTGTCAATATTGGCAGTTGAAAAGATGATTGCCTAGTAATTTAATTTACCTGCTGATGGTACTCAAATTTATTTTTCTCCCTAATAGAAATAAACATTCAACTGGGAATTGGGTTTGGAAAATTCCAGTCCAAATTGCTGACATTTGGGATATGGTGTGAGACTCATAATTTTTAAGTAAGTCTTTTCTTTTACTTTTTTAAAGGAAGCCTATGGAAGTAACTGCTTTAAAAATATCTCTTTAAAGATGTCAAAAGGTCGAATTAAAATATTATGCTGTCGATCATTGTCACTATTTTGTCTCTCTTCCTTGTTAGAATGGTAGATAGAAAAAACCAATTTTGATTTTACATGAATTTTAATAATGTTATTTGCCTAAATGTTGCATGCTTTTTATTTTAAAATCCAAGCAATTAAAAAATTCACAAAAAGGAAATCATTTTTCCTTTTTTTTTAAAAAAAGCTTAAAAAATGAATTAGAAAAGAAACAAATGATGTTAGCTAATATAAGAGTATGACAAGTCTAAGATATGAAATAAATATTGAGTAATATATACACTTTTGTTTTAGAAACAGTGCTTAAAGATCTGGTTAGTCAACAGTCAAATCTTACTATATAGTGTGACATGCATTGTTAAAAATAAAATTTGTAGATGCCCTTGAATTAAATGTTAATTTCAGATTCTTCTAGTTATAATTTTTAAAAGGAAATATTGCTTTGCATTAATACAAGTTTCTTTGTATAAACTGTTATTAATTTATTGTTAATAAAAGTACCTATGAGCAAAATATCTTGTTAGTCACAAAGATAACCAGACGTGATGGCAGAGATGGGTAGGTACTCATCAAACTTGCTTCCACTTTTTGAACACATAGCTAGGTTACATTTCCTGGGCTCCTTTGGCATTAGATACGGACATGAGATGGAGTTTTAGCCAATGGAATGTAGGGAGACTGACCTACATTCACCTTTGGTTGGGTGGTTGGTTTAGTCGCTAAGTTGTATTCTCTTTAGGGAGAACCCAAAAGGTCTCCTTTGTATTTCTGTAAAGCCTCTTTTTCTGTCTTTGCCTCCCAAAAAGATGTGGTAGAAGATTTCTAAGCCTCAGGGGTACATGACTATAATTACAGAGATAGTGCCTGTAAGGAGCAGAGACCCCCACCAGCAATCCACATTGAATTATTACGGAGGCAATAAACCTTTGCTGTGGCAAGTTGCAGGGACAGAGGGATTTTTTGTTTTGTTTTGTTTTTGTAGGTAGTCTTATTTTTTAATTTTTTAACAGCTCTTTTCTTAACCCTATGCCAAGTTTTCTCTACTTTGCACTATTAACTTATTGGACTAGGTAAATCTTTGCTGTGGGGGCTATGCATTATAGCATCTCTGGTTTTTATTCATTAGATGCTCACAGCACCTGCCCTCCCCCATCAGTGACAATCAGAAATGTCTCCAGACCTTCCAAACATCCCCTTAAGTGTAAAATTACCCCTATTTGAGAACTACTGGTCTAATATAGTCAGGTTTCTGTTCTTAAAGTTTTATCAAAGAGTTCTCTACTTTTATATAATGAGTTTCTGAAATATCTGAAGTCAGAGTCTGAAAGATGAGCAATATATTTATGTTATACAGAATTTTGTTATAGAAGACAAATAAAAGGAAGATAAACCTTCTTAACTTTCCATTGTGTTCAGTAGCACATTGTAAGTCTGTTGTTGCTGTAACTTTTCCATGTTTTTAAACTCTGCATTTTTCCTTCACCATTGAACCCACATTTGATCACCATAAATCCACTGAACTATAGCTTGAAGCTCAAGCATTATCACTGAAGGCATAGAGAAGGACTTTCATCTGTGTCTCAATTTTGTAAGACCTGTGCTTTTTGGTTTTATAATAAGGTACATTGCAATTTTCCATTTTCCACTCATTTTTATTAAATGAAAATAAATATCAAAATAATCGAATAAATGTCCCTGTATAACAGAGACGGCCACAAAGCCAGAGTCAAATTGGTGACATTCATTTTTATTTTTTAAAATTTCATTCTTATTTTATATTAGGTTATAGTTGATTTATGATGTTGTTAGTTTCAGGTGTACAACAGTGATTCATTTCTATATATACATATGTCCAGTTTTTTCATTCTTTTCCCATATAGGTTATTACAGATTATTGAGTAGAGTTCCCTGGGCTATACGGTAGGTCCTTGTTGATCATCTGTTTTATATATTGTACTGTGTATATGCTAATCTCAACTCCTATTTATCCCTCCCCTGTCTTTCCATTTTGGTGACAATAAGTTTGCTTTTGAAGTCTGTGAGTCTGTTTCTGTTTTGTATATAAGTTCATTTGTATCATTTTTTAAGATTCCATGTATGAGTAGTAGCATACCCTATTTGTCTGTCCTTTTCTGATTTACTTCACTCAGCATAATAATCTCTAGGTCCATCTATGTTGCTGCAGATGGCATTATTTCACTCTTTTTAATGGTTGAGTAATGTTCCATTATATATATGTATTTCATCTTCTCTACCTATTCCTCTGTCAGTGGACATTTAGGTTACTTCCATGTCTTGGCTGTTGTAAATAGCACTGCTGAGAACATTGGGGTGCATGTATCTTTTTGAATTACAGTTTCCTTCAGCTAAATGCACAGGAGTGGGACTGCTGGGTCATATCATCGTTCCATTTTTAGAACTACTGTTCTTCATAGTGTGTGTGTATAAAGTTGCTCCTCCATACTGTTCTCCATAGTGTGTGTGTGTGTGTGTGTGTGTGTGTGTGTGTGTAAAGATGCTCAGCTGTGTCTGACTCTGTGACACCATGGTCTATAGCCCGCCAGGCTCCTCTGTCCATGGAATTTTCCAGGCAAGAATACTGGAGTGGGTTGCCGTCTCATACTCCAGGGGATCTTCCTGAGGCAGGCACTGAACCCACATTTCCCGTGTCTCCTGCACTGGCAGGCATATTCGTTACCACTGTCCCACCTGGGAAGCACTGTTCTCCATAGTGGCTGAATTAGCTTACATTCTCACCAACAGTGCAGAAGAGTTCTTTTTCCTTCACACCCTCTCCAGAATTTATTGTTCATAGACTTTTTGATGATGGGCATTATGATGAGTGTGAAGTGATACCTCATTGTAGTTTTGATCTGCATTTCTCTAATGATTAGCAGTTTTCATGTACAGCATATTTTCATGTGCTTTTTGGCCATCTGTATGTCTTCTTTGGAGAAATATATATTTAGATATTCTGCTAATTTTGATTAAGTTATTTTGATGTTCAGCTGCATGAGCAGTTTGTATATTTTGGAGATTAATCCCTTGTCTGTTGCTTCTTTAGCAAATATTTTCTCCCATTCTGTGGGTTGTCTTTTTAAAAAAATTTTTATTGGAGTATAGTTGGATAGTGTTATAGGTTATACAAGGTTATTGGATATACAAGGTTATAGGTGGTTTTTTCATTTTGTTTATGGTTTCCTTTGCTTTGTAAAAACTTTTTAAGCTTAAGTTCCATTTGTTTATTTTCATTACTCTAACAGGTGGATCCAAATATGGCAAAGAATGTTCTGCCTATGTTGTCCTCTAAAAGCTTTATAGTATCCAATTTTACATTTATTTAGGTCCTTAATCCATTTTGGGTTTATTTTTGTGTATGGTATTAGAGAATTTTCTAGTTTCATTCTTTTATATGTAGCTGTCCAGGTTTCCCAGCGTCGCTTATTGAAGAGATTGTCTTTTCTCCATTGTATATTCTTGTCCCATTTGTCATAGGTTAATTGAGCATAGGTGCATGCTCAATTTATTCATTTATTTCCAGGATTTTTATCCTAATCCATTGATCTAGATTTCTGTTTTTGTGCCAGTACTGTTACTGTTTTGATTACTATAGCTTTGTAGGAGAAGGAGATGGCAACCCACTCCAGCGTTCTTGCCTGGAGAATCCCAGGGATGGCAGAGCCTGCTGGGCTGCCGTCTGTGGGGTCGCAGAGAGTCGGACACGACTGAAGTGACTTAGCAGCAGCAGTATAGTCTGAGCTTAGAGAACCTGATTCCTCCAGCTCAATTTTTCTTTCTCGGGATTGCTTTGGTTATTTGAGGTCTTCTGTGTTTCCATACAAATTAAAATTTTTTTATTCTAGTTCTGTGAAAAATGTCATTGGTAATTTAATAAGGATTGCATTGAATCTATAGATTGTTTTAGGTAGTGTAGTCATTTTGACAATATTGATTCTTCCCTCCAAGACCATGGAATTCTGTTTGCCTTCTTTGATTTTCATTGGCATCTTATAGTTTTCAGAGTACAGGTCTTTTGCCCCCTCGGGTATGTTAATTCCTAGGTATATTCTTCTTCTTGATACAATAGTAAATGGGATTGTTTCTTTAATTTCTTTCTGATGTTTTGTTGTTAGTGTATAGAAATGGAAGAGTTTTCTATGTATTAATTTTGAATCCTGCAACCTTACCATATTCATTAATGAGCTCTAGAAGTTTTCGGTCAGCATCTTTAGAATTTTCTATGTATGGTATCGTGATATCTGCAGATAGATGCCGATTTCCAATTTGTATTTCTCATACTACTTTTTCTTTTCTGATTGCTGTGGCCAGGGTTTCCAAAACTATGCTGAATAAAAGTGTCAAGAATGGACATGCTTGTTTTGTTCCTGATCTTAGAGGAAATGCTTTCAGCTTTTCACCATTGAGTATGATGTTAGCTGTGTGTTTGTCATATATGGACTTTATTGTGTTAAAGTAGTTTCCCTCTATGCCCACTTTTTGAAGTTTTTTTTTTTAATCATAAATGGATGTATGTTGAATTTTATCAAAAGTTTTTTTTTTTTGCATCTATTCAATATGGGTTTTATTCTTCAGTTTGTTAATGATTTGCAGATATTGCAATATCCTGCATCCCTAGGGTAAATCCCACTTCATCATGGTTTATGACTCTTTTAATGTTTACTTAACTGATGTTGAAGCTGAAACTCCAATACTTTGGCCACCTGATGTGAAGAACTGACTCATTTGAAAAGACCCTGATGCTGGGAATGATTGAAGGTGGGAGATGGGGATCACAGAGGATCAGATGGGTGGATGGCATCGCTGACTCAATGGACATGAGTTTGAGTAAACTGCAGGACTTGGCGATGGACAGGGAAGCCTGTCGTGCTGCAGTCCATGGGGTTGCAAAGAGTCGGACGTGACTGAGCGACTGAATTGAACTGAACTGGATTTTGTTTGCTAGTGTTTTGTTGAAGATTTTTGTATATTGGCCTCTAATATTCTATTTTTTGTGTGGTATTTTTTTGTGTCTGGTTTTGGTATCAGGGAGATGGCAGCCTCATAGAATGAATTTGGAAGTGTTCCTTCCTCTGAAGTATTTTGGAATACTTTTAGAAGGATAGGTGTTAATTCTTCTCTAAATGTTTGATAGAATTCTCCTGTGAAGCCATCTTGTCCTCGACTTTTGCTGAAGTTTTTAAAATCAGTTTCAATTTCACACTTGTGATTGGTCTGTTCATATTTTCTATTTCTTCCTGGTTCATTCTTGGAAGGTTGTACCTTTCTCAGAATTTTCCAATTTCTTTTAGGTTGTACATTTTATTGGCATATAGTTGCTTGAGATTCTTTAAATTACAAAGAATGATTCTTATGATTCTTTGCATTTCTATGACAACTTCTATGGCAAGTTCCCTTGTAACTTCTCCTTTTTATAGATTTGAGCCCTCTCCCTTTTTTTCTTGCTGAGTTTAGCTAAAATTTTCTAAATTTTATCTTTTTAAAGACCCAGTCTTTAGTTTCATTCATCTTTTCTATTATTTTTTTTTATCTCTAGTTCATTTATTTTGCTCTGATCTTATGGTTTTTTCCCTTCTACTCACTCTGGGTTTTGTTTGTTCTTCTTTCTTTAATGTCTGTCAGTGTAAGGTTAGGTTGTTTATTTGAGATTTTTCTTATTTCCTGAGGTAAGTTTGTATCATTATAAACTTCCTTCTTAGAATTGTGTTTGCTGCATTTCATAGGTTCTCGATTAGCATGTTTTCATTTGTCTTTAGGTATTTTTTGATTTCCTCTTTCATATCTTAAGTGATCCATTGGTGTTTGTAGCATATTATATAACCTCCACATGTTTGTGTGTTTTACAGGGTTTTGTTTTTTTTTTTTTCATGTAATTGATTCCTAATCTCATAGTGTTATGGTTGGAGAAGATGTCTGATGTAATTTCAATCTTCTTAAATTTACCAAGGCTTGCTTTGTGGCCCAACATGTAATCTGTCCTGGAGAGTGTTCCAAGTGCACTTGAGAAGAATGTATATTCTGCTGCTTTTGGGTGGATGAATGTCTATTAAGTCCATCTAGTCTAATATGTCATTTAAGACCTTTGTTTCCTTATTGACTTTCTGTCTGGATGATCTGCCCATTGATGTAGGTGGAGTGTTAATGTCCCCCACTATTATTTTGTTACTTTTGATTTTTCTTTTTGTGGCTGTAAGCATTTGCCTTATATATTGATGTGCTCCTATCTTAGGTGCATATATATTTACAATTGTCCTATTCGTTGGATTGATCCCTTGATCACTAGGTAGTGTCCTTCTTTGTCTCTTATTACAGTCTTTATTTTAAAGTCTATTTTGTCTGACATGCATGTACAATTGATGTAATGGTGAGCTTTCCCATTAATAATTTTCTTGTTTCTAGTTGTGGTCTTGTCTTTTCCACTTAGCGAAGTTCCTTTAGCATTTGTTGTAAAGCTCATCTGGTGGTGCTAAATTCTCTTAACATTTGCTTGTCTGTAAAGCATTTGATTTCTTCACTGAATATAAATGAGAGCTTTGCTGGGTAGAGTATTCTTGGTTGTAGGTTCTTCTCCATCACTTTAAATATATCATGCTCTCCCTTCTGGTCCGCAGAGATTCTGCTGAAAAATCAGCTGATAACCTTATATGAATTCCCTTGTATGTTATTTTGTTATTTGTTTCTTGCCCCTTGTTGCTTTTTAATATTTCTCTTTGTTTTAAATTTCTTAGCTTGATTAATATGTCAAGTGTGTTCCTCCTTGGGTTTATTCTGTATGAGATTGTGTTCCTTGGACTTGAGTGTTTCATTTTCCATGTTAGGGAAGTTTTCAGCTATTATCTCTTCAAAGATTTTCTCAGACCCTTTGTCTCCTCAGCTTCTGGGATCCTATAATGTGAATATTGGTATGTTTTATATTGTACCAGATGTCCCTTACACTGTCCTCATTTCTTTTCATTCTCCTTTCATTCCTCTGTTCTGCAGCAGTAATTTCTACCAATCTGTCTTCCAGCTCACTTATTCATTTTTCTGCCTCATTTATTTTACTCTTGATTCCTTACAATGTATTTTTCATATCAGTTATTATATTGTTCATCTCTGTTCTTTAAAGATTCTAACCCTTTATTAAAGCTTCTTGTACTCTCTCAGTCTTTGCCTCTATCCTTTTTTCTGAGATCTTGGGTCATCATTGCTATTACTACTCTAAATTCTTTTTTAGCTAGATTACCTATCTCTACTTCACTTGTTCTTCTGGAGTTATATATTGTCTTTTGTTTGGAACATAAAATTTTCTGTTTGTGGTCTCTGTTCCTCAGGCTGCAAGGCTATAGTTCCTCTTCCTTCTGGTGTCTGTGCCCAGGTGAGTGAGGCTAGTCTAAAAGGCCTGTGCAGGCTTTTTAGTGGGAGGGACTGGTGTTTGCCAACTGGTGGGTGGACCTGGTTCTTGTTCTTCTGGTGAGTAGGGCCATGTCAAGGAGAGTGCTTATAGATGGCTGTTGGCTCAGGATGAATTTAGGTAACCTGTCTGCTGATGGGAGAACCTCTAGATGAAAGTGAAAGAGGGGAGTGAAAAATATGCCATGATCTTAGTTTTTTGAATGTTGAGTTTTAAGCCATATTTTTCACTCTCCTCTTTCACTTTCATCTAGAGGTTCTCCCATCAGCAGACAGGTTACCTAAATTCATCCTGAGCCAACAGCCACCTATAAGCACACTCCTTGACATGGCCCTACCCACCAGAAGAACAGTGGAGAGGGTTAAAAGAATATCTCCATCTGAACCAGCAGCACAGATCTGGTGGAGGTCCTCTTTTAGAACCTAACTACAAGTACAGTCTTCCTTAATCAAACCTGTGATCATAGCACAGAAAATGTTGCAATTGAAATTCACTTCTCTGATGCCTGGAAATGGTTTTGTTGAATTAGTGGATTCAATAGATCAGTCTTTGGTTAAGTCTTCTGTTATTAGTAGACAGTGTGATTAAAGACCCTTTGGTCAGACCACCAGTGTTGAGATTCAAAATCTGCCATGTACCCTCGTGTGACTTTCACCATATAATAATTTAAACTTCTTTACCTCTGTTTTCTTATGTGTAAAAATTGGATCAAGAAAATCTATTTGATAGAGTATTGTGAGAATTATGATCCCAAAGGAGATCAGTCCTGGGTGTTCCTTGGAAGGACTGATGTTGAAGCTGAAACTTCAATATTTTGGCCACCTGATGTGAAGAGCTGACTCATTTGAAAAGACCCTGATGCTGGGAAAGATTGAAGGCAGGAGGAAAGAGGACGACAGAGGATGAGATGGTTGGATGGCAACACTGACTCAATGGACAGGAGTTTGGGTGGACTCTGGGAGTTGGTGATGGACAGGGAGGCCTGGCGTGCTGAGGTTCATGAGGTCGCAAAGAGTCGGACATGACTGAGTGACTGAACTGACCTGAACTGTGAGAATTAAATGGTAATGCCTGTCATGTGCCCAAAACAGTGCCTGGCACCTAGTAAAGTTCTTGATAATTGTTATCTCTTATTAACATTTATTTGTGATACCTTATAGAATTAATTTATTCTTTCAAGCAGTATACTATAAGAACTGATGATTTTATCTTTACAAAAATCACATTTGTAATTATAATGTTTTTGCATAGTGACTCAGTCCCTATAAATCTCTTCATCTTTTTGTTGTCAGTAGCATGTGACCAGATTTCCATCATTAACAGACTATTTCTAGAGATGCCAATGTCTCAGAAATCATTCTATTGTTTCAAAATGGGAAACAACTTTGATGGACTCTCTTTCTTTCCTATACTTAAAAAGTGTCTTTCTACTGTCATTACAGACCTTGGGTGTTCATTTTATTTTTCTACTGTCAAATTTTTCTGACTTTAAAAAATAAGGATAAATGCACTCCACAAAACACTGCAAAGCTCTCAAATTCATTTGCTGTTCGTATGCTTTTCTTAGACATGTGCAGTTTTGATTTTCCTCAGCACCTTGAGTGTGAGAGATGGATGGCTAGTGTCTGGAATCTTCTGACCTAGGTTAAAAGGCCTCAAGAGGAATGAACAGACTAGCCTCAAAGATATCATAAAGCAGTCATATTAGAGCCACCTCATCACTTCTCTATTCAATAGCCCCTTAAAGTCAACATAACAACTTTATGTAGGCCTCATAATCAGCATCCTTCTCTCCTGGCATAAAAATAACCACACTTTTAGAAAACATTTTTGAAAGAAAAAGATTGGATTTAGAGATTAGGAGTATTTATCTCAGAGACAATTCCTAGGGAAGGCTTCAAGTTTATGAAGGGTTATTATTGCAGAGAATAGGGACCAGCTGTTCTCCATCTCTCAAGAATCCCAAAGAGAGGGCTAAGCCTCAGCATGAAATAATTAGGTTGGTATGAAGAGGAATTTCCTGATGGTGAGAGTAAAACATTGAAAGGAATACCTTAAAATCTGAAAGAACTCTGAAAGCAGAATTATTCTCCTGGAGCACTCTCCACATCTGAAATCTACTAAAGCCTTAAGCTTTCCAGAGGTGTGAAATAACACATCTACATTCCTCAATAGGCATTCCTAACATCCTAAATGATCACATGTGGTGGTGTGTTCGGTATATGTTTTCTATAGATGGTCTGCAGTTTGTACTTTGCTGTCTCAAGTGGTTACAGTGATATAGTCTGGGAGGTAGAATTGTGTCCTCTTTGAAATCAGACATACCTGGCAGGCATCCACGTTCTACCGCTTTGATTCAGAGGCTCACTGTGTGGTGTTTAACAGGTTGCTTCTTCCCTCTGAGACTTAATCTTCTATAATAAAGGAGGGTATGTGTGTGTGTTAGTCGTTCAGTTGTGTTTGACTCTGCAATCCCGCGGACTGTAGCCCACAAGGCTGCTCTGTCCATGGGATTCTCCAGGCAAGAATACTGGAGTGGATAGCCATTTCTTCCTCCAAATATAGGAGGACAGTTAAGGAAAAAAACTAATCATTGTATTTAGGTCACAAATAAAATGCTAGCACATAGTATTTAACATTTATTAGTTAAAATATACTAAAGTATGAAAGTGAAAAATGTTAGTCGCTCAGTCATGTCCAACTCTTTGCAATCCCATGAACTGTAGCCTGCCAGGCTCCTCTGTCCAAGGAATTCTCCAGGCAAGAATACTGGGTGACCATTGTCTTTTCCAGTGGATCTTTGCAACCCAGGGATGGAACCCGGGTATCCCACATTGCAGGGAGACTCTTTACCATCTGAGCCACCAGTGAAGCCTATATTTATGTATGCACATATACATATGCATACATTAAGTAGGAGTATTTTGTAGAAAAAAAAAATCCTTATGAGAGACAAAACTCCTTAAACAGATGCATAAGTGCATAGTACCTGACATTAAAGTTTTTGTCCTACAAAAATGTCACAGATTCATTTTAAAAGCAAAATGCCACCTGGAAATTTTAAAATTCTCTCAATTCTTGGTCAAAGAGAAAAACCAAAGTAAAATGTCAGAATATCTAGAAAATATCATTAATTAAAACATTACATGTCAGGACCCATGGAATACAGCTAAAACCATGTGTAGAGGAAAAACACAACCATTAGTGTTTTTACAGATGAGGGAGACTAAATGAATTAAGCATCAATTTAAAAATTCAGTCAAAGACAAGATGATAAACCTAAAGAAAAATTGAATGAAAGAATTCACAAATTAAAAGCAAAAATTAATAAAATGCAAAACAGAAAAACCATAAGCCTGAAAAATTAATTCAAGAACTGGTTCTTTGAAAAGATAGTTAAAAGGAGAAGAGCATGACATAAGAAACAAGAATGGGTAAATATTAACTTGTACAGACTATTTTTTAAATCTTCGTAGTCTCAATTTTCCCCACTTGCAAAAATGGGGATGTTCATAATAATGGCTTCATAGAGTCATGGTGAGAACAAGGAAATTAATCCTTATAAAGGATTTATCAGAGTATCTTGGAATGAGATAAAGTTTCAATAAATGATAGTTGGTATTTTCATTATTAAAATTTTTCTTCTCCCCCCCACCCCTGAAAAAAGAATGAATAAATGATCATAGATACAGAGGAAATGGGAATAATTGATTCTTGTTCAACTCAAAACTGAAGTGAAATGGAATAATTTTTAGAAATAGGTAAATTGCTAAAACCATGTTCAGAAGAAGGCCATTTATTCAGAGTTCATTTACAATACAAGAGACTGATCAAAGTTGTTTAAAGCACTAATGCTTCCTTATGAGAGCACTAGCATTTAGATGCAATTATAAAGGTAAGAAAAAAAAAAAGGATACAGAAATTAAAAATAGGTAAAATTAATGTTTATAAGCAATGATTTATATATTAAAACCTAAGAGAATCAATTAAAAAATTCCTATTGACCATAAAGAAAATTAGTAAGTTGTTTGTATACAAAATTTATGTAAAAAGTATGGTGGAAAAAACATATTAATAATAACAATGAATAAATATTTAAAGAGGGAATAATTTTAAGAAATATGTAAGAATTTTATGAAGAAAATTCTAACCCACAAAAGAAGCCTTGAATAAATGGAAGAGTGCCTGCTATTCTTGGAAGGAATATTAAAAAGCAGAGACATTACTGACAAAGGTCTGTACAGTCAAAGCTACGATTTTTCCAGTAGTCCTGTATGGATGTGAGAGTTGGACTATAAAGAAAGCTGAGTGTCAAAGAATTGATGCTTTTGAACTGTGGTGTTGGAGAAGACTCTTGAGAGTCCCTTGGACAGCAAGGAGATAAAACACATCAATCCTAAAGGAAATCAGTCCTGAATATTCATTGGAAGGACTGATGCTGAAGCTGAAGCTCCAATACTTTGGCCACCGGATGTGAAGAAATGACTCCTTGGAAAAGACCCTGATGCTGGGAAAGATTGAAGGCAGGTGGAGTAGAGGATGACAGAGGATGAGTTGGTTGGATGGCATCACCGACTCGATGGACATGAGTTTGAGCAAGCTCCCAGAGTTGGTGATGGACAAGGAAGCCTGGTGTGCTGCAGTCCATGGGGTCGTAAAGAGTCAGACACGACTGAGTGACTGAGCTGAACTGATTCTTGGAAGGGAAGACTGAAAATTACAATGCTTCTTGTATCTCCAAAGTAATCACTCTACATAATGTAAGTCAATTAGAAATAATAACAGAAGTTTTTCCTTTTCTTTCCTTTCCTGTTTTTGAACTAAGTGATTTGAAAATTTAAGAGGAAAATTAAATATGCCATAATAAGCAAAATAATTCTGAAAATAAGAGTAATGAAGAGGAATAAGAGATGCAGATTTTAAAACATTTTAAAACTAGAATTTTTATGTTTTTAATTTTTATTTTATATTGGGGTATAGATTTACAATGTTGTATTAGTTTTAGATGTACAGCAAAGTGGTTCAGTTATACATATGCATATATTCGTCCTTTTTCAGATTGTTTTCCCATATAGGTTGTTTTCAGAATATTGAATAGAGTTGTCTGTGCTATAGAGTAGGTCCTTGTTGATTATCTATTTTATGTATAGTAGTGTGTATATGTTAATCCCAAACTCCTAATGTACTCCTCCTTCCTCACTGTTCCCCTTTGGTAATGATACGTTTGAAGTTTATGAGCTTGTTTCTGGTTTGTAAATATGTTCCTTTCTGTCATACTTTAGATTCCACATATAAGTGATATCATATACTTGTCTCTCTCTGACTTACTTAGCATGAATCTCTAGGTCCACTCATGTTGCTACAGATGGCATTGTTTCATTGTTTTTAATGGATGAGTAATTTTCCATTGTATATATGACCTCATCTTCTCTATCAATTCCTCTGTCAATGGATATTTAGGTTGCTTTCATGCTTGGCTACTATAAATAGTGATGTACTGAACCCTGGGGTGCATGTACCTTTTCATGTATGGTTTTCTCCAGGTTGATGTCCAGGAGTGGGGTTGCAGGGTCATATGATATGGTAGTTCTATTTTTAGTTTTATAAGGAACCTCCATATTGTTCTCCATAGTGACTATACCAAGTTACATCCCCACCAGCAATGTATTCTTCATACCCTTTCCAGCATTTATTGCTTGTAGACTGCAGAATTTTTAATGATGGACATTCTGAATGGTGTGAAGTGATACCTCCTGGTAGTTTTGATTTGTGTTTCTTAACAATTAGTGAAGTTGAGCATCCTTTCATATGTTTTTTTTATCCATCTGTATGTCTTTTTTGGAGAAAGGTCTATTTGGATATTCTACCCAGTTTCTGATAAGGTTGTTTGTTTTTCTGATATTGAGGCACATAAGCTGTTTGTATATTTTGGAGATTAATCCCTTGTTGATTGTAAAGCTGGGATATTTAAACCAGATTGTTATTAGGGTATGAAGAGGCAGATCATTAGTAAAAGCTAGCAAGTTAATAGATTCAGTTCTATATCTTGACAGAAGTTTGGGTTACAAAGGTGTATGTATTTGTCAAAACTCAATGAATGTACAGTTAAGATCTGTACATTTCTTGCACACTGTATGTAAAGTTTATTTTGAAAGAAAAAAATCCATGAAAATGTATTAGACTTTAGTCTGAAGGCATGCTTACTAAAATATTTGGTTTATGTTTAATTTTTTAATTGAAGTATAGATTTACAATGTTGTGTTCATTTCTGATGTACAGCAAAGTGATTCAGAAACAGATACATATATATATATATATGTAATTTTCATATTCTTTCCCATTATAGTTTACTACAAGATATTGAATGTAGTTCCCTGTGCTATACAGTGAGTACCTTGTTGTTAAAGCATTTGGAGCAAAGTGCACAGATTGATATCTGCAATTTATTTTGAAACAAATCAGAAAATAAGATGGGTTGATGATGGACTAGCAGATTGCAAAAATAAAAATTTTGTAATTAGTAAAATTATCTCAACATTGACATGAGCTTAAAATTTTCATCATGTATAGTGTATAGAGAAATTTAGAATACACGAAGGAAACAGTAGGATCTTTAGAGCATAACTTGCATTGTAGAATGAAAGACTTCTGTCTCCGTACTAGTTTCAAGAACCAGAATGCAGCGGGAAGGGTTGGTTGTGGGGAGCAGAGTTGCTCCTGGGGTGAATTTCCCAGATAGTCTAGTGTTTCCTGGTGCCCTGACCTATAAGGCTGCACAGAACGTTGGCTCCACTTCCGGTGAAAGCTCTCTGCTGGGCAGAGGCTTTCCAGCCGGGAGCCATGTGGGTTAGCAAGGGGAGATCTGATCCCCAGGGGCTACATGTATTTAAAGGTCTAGGAGAAAAAGGCGTCACTGTATCAGAGTGTCTGTTGTTCAGGCCCAGAACGGCTCTGCTGTTAGCACGGTGACTTTTCACTCCTTTCAGTTTTTTGTTAAGTTGCTCTTTTTAACCTTGAAAGGAGTGATATCAGTTTATTCAGGACTTCTGTGTAGTTCATAAAGTGCTATTATTTAACCATTTGTCTTCTGAGGTTTGACGCTACTCAACCCTATATTTATATTTCTCAAAGACTGCACAGAGTGGGTGTTTTGGAAGGAGCATTGTCCCGCTGTTCTGCATAGGGTTTGGAAACAGTGGGCTTCCAGGGACCTCGGCCCAGCTCCTGGCAGTTGTCACTTTGCTGCCAGATGGAAACAGCCAGGCATCCTCAACCGTAAAGATGTGCTTAGATCTGATGGGTAAAACGGGGCTCTTTTTAGTTGCAGTGTGGAAGTGGGAAAGGGTGTATACATTTTGGTGGAAAATATATTATCAGAAATTTGAATACATGAGGACCTTATAGTTTTGAGCTTCCAGGGCTTCCCTGGTGGCTCAGATGGTAAAGAATTCTCCTGCAATGCGGGAGACATGGGTTCGATTTCTGGGTTGGGAAGGTCCCCTGGAGGAGGGCATAGCAACCCACTCCAGTATTCTTGCCTGGAGAATCCCATGGACAGAGGAGCCTGGTGGGCTGCAGTTCACGGGGTCGCAGAGAGTCAGATACGACTGAGCGACTAAGCGCAGAGCACAGTACAGATTTGAGAACTCTCAGGGAGGGAGAGGTGCTAAAACATTGTACAGCATGTGATTTCAGCGGAATATATCTGCTTTGCATTTCTTCATTGAAAACGTTATATCTCATGTCACCCTTTTGTCTCTTGAAGACTTTCTATTTGAAATATGGAAATGCCAGTGCAAAGTTTCTGAGAAAATCCTTTCTTGTCTTCTGGTTTAAGTACTTCGTTGACAACACTGTGGGCTTTTTAAACCTTTTGCCTTCCTGAGCCCTATTGGAAACAAGCGCTGGAAAGCTTTCAGTGATGAAGGTCACCCCGCTCTTACACGTAGTTCCCAGTGGGCATTGTTTCCATGAGGTCTGAGGTATATAATTAGCAGAGAGTCAGCAACTAAGATTTTAAAGAATGTGATTATGGACGCAGAAGAGTCATTTCAGGCAAGTTTGTAATATGTCTTTCAGGAAAGGAGCAGAAGCCAACCAGTGAGGGCCTGGACCACACCCCCGATTCCAGCTGCCTTAATACCTTCATTAGAAACTCAGATTTCAAGCCCAAAGCTCCAGGTCTCATGTACATTTCCTTGTCAACAGGTGCTGTGCTAAGCGCCTGGCTTGCCCTACCTCTCGATTCTTGTAGGTCTTACCTTCATTTTACAGATAAGAAACTGAGGCCAAGAGAGTTAATCGTGCTAAAGTGTAATTTTCAAAAAGATAAAATCAGAACTCATGGGCAAATATAAAAAGGAAAGGAAAGGGAAAGGGTTAGTTGTTCAGCTGTATCCAACTCTTTGCGACCCCATGGACTGTAGCCTGCCAGGCTCCTCTGTCCATGGGATTCTCCAGACAAGAATATTGGAGTGGGTTGCATCCCCTTCTCCAGGGGATCTTCCTGACCCAGGGGTCAAACTTGGGTATCCCACAGTGCAGGCAGATTCCTTACCATCTGAGCCACCAGGGAAGCCCTAATATAAAAAGGGCAAGGTATCAAATATTTTATTGAATTTATTAGTTAAGGAGGGGAAAAGATGTGATGAGTTCAAAGGGCTTGTAAGAAGCTAGTGTATTTGTTGGTAACTTAAAGAATTGCTAGGGTAAAATTGCAGAGTTAGACACTTGAGAAGATCTGTTAATCACCCAGCCATGTTTGACTCTTTGCAACCCCACGGACTGTAGCCCACCAGGCTCCTCTGTCCATAGAATTCTCCAGGCAAAATGCTGGAGTGTGTTCCCATTTCCTTCTCCAGGGGATCTTCCTGATCCAGGGATTGAACCCCAGTTTACTGCATTGCAGGGAGATTCTTTACCATCTGACCCACCAGGGGAGCCCCTAGAGTTAGACATAGAACTATTTAATGTTCAGCTGGCCCTTGATTTGGGGGGGGTTATCTGTTTTATTGCATGGGAATTATTTGTATCTCTACTGGACAAAAAAATACAAGTTTGCAAGTAAAATTTTTATGTATGGAAACTTTAATCAATAGTAAAAATGAGACGAACTAAGTATAGGTCTTGACACTCCTTGGGTGACCCTTTGTCCCCCTGTGATACTGAAAGAATCTGCCTCCACTTCTTTGCTTTATTTCTGAGTTTGGACAATTCTTCTGACAGTAGCCTGCCCCCAGGTCCTGCAATATCAGTTAGAGGAGCAAAGATTTGAACCCCTGTCACTGTATGAACCAGCATTGGTAGTCAACCCTTTTTAATGATTCAGTAATGTTAACTTGTTTTTTATTCATAAAGAGTGTTGGAATCTATCAGGTCTGTGCAGATAATTCTCTCTCATAGCCAAGGCATCTCTGAAGCACAGGGGTTCTCTGGATGGCAAAACCATCTGAATCAATCAATAAACATCAATCTGAAGTAATAGCACTTTTTGTTTCTACATTAGTGGAGACTGCTGAGACCACAGATCTCAGGAACATGAACACGGCAGTAAGAATGACATTGAGCATCTTTTCATGTGTCTGTTGGTCATCTATGTCTTTTTCGGAAAAATGCCTGATACTTCTGCAGCCCATTTTGGGGGGGGGGGGCAATAGAGTTTTTTATTTTTTATTTTATTAATTTACTTTTATTTTTTCATTTATTTTTATTAGTTGGAGGCTAATTACTTTACAATATTGTAGTGGTTTTTGCCATACATTGACATGAATCAGCCATGGATTTACATGTGTTCCCCATCCCGATCCCCCCTCCCACCTCCCTCTCCATCCCATCCCTCTGGGTCTTCCCAGTGCACCAGCCCTGAGTACTTGTCTCATGCATCCAACCTGGACTGGTGATCTGTTTCACACTTGATAATATACATGTTTCAATGCTATTCTCTCAGATCATCCCCCCCTCGCCTTTTCCCCCAGAGTCCAAAAGTCTGTTCTATACATCTGTGCCTCTTTTTCTGTTTTGCATATAGGGTTATCATTACCATCTTTTTAAATTCCATATATATGTGTTAGTATACTGTTTTGGTGTTTATCTTTCTGGCTTACTTCACCCTGTATAATGGGCTCCAATTTCATCCATCTCATTAGAACTGATTCAAATGTTTTCTTTTTAATGGCTAAGTAATATTCCATGGTGTATATGTACCACAGCTTCCTTATCCATTCATCTGCTGATGGGCATCTAGGTTGCTTCCATGTCCTGGCTATTATAAACAGTGCTGCGATGAACATTGGGGTACACGTGTCTCTTTCAGGTCTGGTTTCCTCAGTGTGTATGCCCAGAAGTGGGATTGCTGGGTCATATGGCAGTTCTGTTTCCAGTTTTTTAAGGAATCTCCACACTGTTCTCCATAGCGGCTGTACTAGTTTGCATTCCCACTAACAGTGTAAGAGGGTTCCCTTTTCTCCACACCCTCTCCAGCATTTATTGCTTGTAGACTTTTGGATAGCAGCCATTCTGACTAGTGTGTAGTGGTACCTCATTGTGGTTTTGATTTGCATTTCTCTGATGATGACTGATATTGAGCATCTTTTCATGTGTTTGTTAGCCATCTGTATGTCTTCTTTGGAGAAATGTCTGTTTATTTCTTTGGCCCTCTTTTTGATTGGGTCATTTAATTTTCTGGAATTGAGCTGCAGGAGTTGCTTGTATATTTTTTAGATTAATCCTTTGTCTGTTTCTTCATTTGCTATTATTTTCTCCCATTCTGAATACTGTCTTTTCACCTTGCTTGTAGTTTCCTTTGTTGTGCAAAAGCTTTTAAGTTTCATTAGGTCCCATTTGTTTAGTTTTGCTTTTATTTCCAATATTCTGGGAGGTGGGTCATAGAGGATCTTGCTTTGATTTATGTCGGAGAGTGTTTTGCCTATGTTCTCCTCTAGGAGTTTTATAGTTTCTGGTCTTACATTTAGATCTTTAATCCATTCTGAGTTTATTTTTGTGTATGGTGTTAGAAAGTGTTCTAGTTTCATTCTTTTACAAGTGGTTGACCAGTTTTCCCAGCACCACTTGTTAAAGAGGTTGTCTTTTTTCCATTGTATATCCTTGCCTCCTTTGTCAAAGATAAGGTGTCCATAGGTACGTGGATTTATTGCAGCCCATTTTTAAATCAGTCTTTTTTTTTTTTGAATATTGAGTTGTATGAGTTCATTATCTATTTTGGATAGTAATCCCTTGAGTACAAAGAAGCAATGTATGGCCCAGGGAATATAGCCAATGTATTATAATAACTATATATGGAGTATAGTCTATAAAAATATTGAACCACTGTCATATACCTGAAGCCAGTATATTATTTTAAGTAATAACCATACTCCAATTTAAAAAATGGCACTTAAATGGCACCTAATTTTTTTTTTACTTCTGTATGTATCTATTTTAAAACATTTGAGAAACAGTTTTAGGCAGGGAGCATATTCTATAAACTGCTTTGCAAGGTAGGGATCTTGGTATCCGTGACTTGAAGTTTAGGGAATGTCTCTTGGAATAAGAAATAGATAAGTAGATGCTCATATTTGGGCATTCTCCTGCCAACCTCTTTCTTGTTTTACATTTGAAGTAGGCTAATCATAGGGGGTTTCCAAACTGGGTTCCCAGAAAAGGGGCTCTCATGTAATCACTGAACATTTCATGTCACCAGGATGAGTCATGAATACCAGGAAAATAGCATGAAGGTTAGAGGTTGGGAGTCAGGAGGCTGATCCTGAAGTTAGGAAAAATAGAAGAGTCACTTCATTCTTCTGTACGTTAGCTTGTGTCTTCCTATATGTGTGATTGCACCAGACGGGAGATATCTAAGCTTTGTAAGCACGGAGAACACTTTGGTTACAGGAAACGAGAAAGAAACGGATGCGGAAGGCCCTGCCTTCTTGCTACCCCATTGTCTCTTTTCCTTAGGGAAAGAATCAGGGCTGACGACAAGATCTGGAGGGCCCAGTGCAAGATGAAAATTCAGAAATGCTGTTCAAAAAATTAGCGAGTGGCATTAAATGTGCTATGAAATGTTTTCCTTTAAAAATATTTGATGACATTAAGTGTAAAGGTGTAGTTGTGACATATGAGTATTAGCATAAACTTATAAACTGCAAAAAATATTTCAGGTGCCATAATTTTATGTAACATATAATAACACTTTAATAATTTCATATCTTTATTGACCATAAGATATTTTAGCTCACTTTTCTGCAAATTATACATTCGATCATCAGAATTTATATTTTAAGCAATTTCATTTACTATAAAATTGACAGCAATGTTAGTCACTCTTGACAAATGCAAGATTGCAAATAATTTTTTATAATTTTAAAAAATATCTTTCTGCCAATGTAACTGTTACTGGAGAATATGAAGAGTATTTGATAGGCGGTGACAGTATTAGGACACATTTCTGATAAATTTATATAAAAACCCATCAAAACATAAATTTTAGTACATCTGGAGCTGATTATTCCTTTTCTAGAAAAAGATTTAACTCTCCATACAAATCAATTCTGTGTAAGTCTGAGTTTCACTTTAAATGTATATTTATACAATGGCATTTCAGTATTTCTTCTGACATTTTTGGTAATTTATGGAAGTTGTGCAAGAAATCAAAAGTAGCTTTACGATTTGTATGTATTTCAAAATGTCTGTTATGCATCCTATTGTCTTCATTTATAAGAAAAAAATTTTGTCCTCTTCTTAGTATTTGGTTCATCCAGAGCTTCCTGTGAAAATATTGTTATTTTCCATTGAACATAGCAATCTTTACATTTAATCTCTATTTCGAAACCTGTGATTATTTTGTCTTGCAAGGTTGTAGCAGTTTTGAAAACAGATTTTACAGTTTACTGCTGAAACTGTCCACTTATCCACCAGCAGTTCATCTGGGCATGCCTGCTGCCATTCCCACTGGCATCCTGTGCCCAGGTCCCGGCCTGGTTCCTCATCCTTACCCTCTGCATCTCTGGACCATCCGAGGCCCTGATGTGCACCCAGGACTGACTGCCCTGTGGACGCAGTTTGCAGTGCCTGGTGCCTGAGCTTGCACACCCCGACTGCTGGAGGACCACCGCATCTCAGATGTGCTGCCTCCCGGTACCATCTCTGCTTGTGTGCACGCGCCACCGTCCCAGCACTGCTGACAAAGTTGAAGTTCAAAGATAAAATTATTAAGAATTACAAGGCACTGAGAGCAGAGAGTATTAAAACAAACATGAGGTTCCTCTCACCTTGGAGTCCTAAGTGACTATACAGGTTGCATGCCTGGTAAGCTCGCCCTGGGAGGAAGTCTGAGGCTCTGTAAATATACATGACAGATTTCACTTACCAGCTCTCTCCAATTCATCTTCCATGTCATGAAAGCTCAATTCTGATATTTTTATCAAGGAGCCATTATTTATTGTGTAGATAGATGAGGATAAACCCACACGGCTAAGAATGAACAGTCAAAAATGGGAAAAGTCAGAAGAGTCTGATGCCAAGAAGCCAAGAGAAGAGAGGATTTCAAGGAGGTTAAAGTAACTGATGGTGTCAAGTGATACCAAGAGGTCATCAGGTAAGTGAGATCAGGACTAAAAAATTTCCATTGACTTTAGCAACACAGAAGTCACATGATCTTAGATCTTAGTGGTCTTCAAAATAAATTGTTTCAATGGAGAGAGGCAGGCTGAAGCCAAATGAAAATTTGTAATTCTTCGGCACTCAGCTTTCTTCACAGTCCAACTTTCACATCCATACATGACCACCTTTTAACCCATTGTTAAAAAAAACGCTCACTCCTTGGAAGGGAAGTTATGACCAACCTAGACAGCATATTAAAAAGCAGAGACATTACTTTGCCAACAAAGGTCCATCTAGTCAAGGCTATGGTTTTTCCAGTGGTCATGTATGGATGTGAGAGTTGGACTATAAAGAAAGCTGAGTGGCAAAGAAATTGATGCTTTTGAACTGTGGTGTTGGAGAAGACTCTTGAGAGTCTTTTGGACTGCAAGAAGATCCAACCAGTCCATCCTAAAGGAGATCAGTCCTGGGTGTTCATTGGAAGGACTGATGCTGAAGCTGAAACTCCAATACTTTCGTCACCTGATGCAAAGAGCTGACTCATTGGAAAAGACCCTGATGTTGGGAAAGACTGAAGGCAGGAGGAGAAGGGGACGACAGAGGATGAGATGGTTGGATGGTATCCTGACTCAATGGACATGGGTTTGGGTAAACTCCGGGAGTTGGTGATGGACAGGGAGGCCTGGCATGCTGCGGTTCGTGGGGTTGCAAAGAGTCGGACACAACTGAGCGACTGAACTAAACACCTACATATATGGAATCTAGAAAAATGGTAATGAAGAATTTATTTACAGAGCAGCAATGGAGAAACAGACAAAGTAGATTTATGGACATGGGGAGAGGGGAGGAGAGGGTGCGATGTATGGCAAGAGTAATATGGAAACTTACATTCCCATGTGTAAAATAGATAGCCAACAGGGATTTGCTGTATGGCCCAGGAAACTCAAACAGGGGCTCTGTGTCAACCTAGAGAGATGGGATGGGGAGGGAAATGGCAGGGAGGTTCAGAAGGGAGGGAATTTATGTATACCTATGGCTGATTCATGTTGAGGTCTGACAGAAAGCAACAAAATTCTATAAAGCAACTATCCTTCAATTAAAAAATAAATAAATAAAAAACCAAAAATTTCAACTTTGTTGCTATTTTGCCTGGCATTTCTCCAAATCCTGTTGTCTCCCTTTCCCATTTCCACCTTGCAGGTCTGAGGGTTCTTCTCTAAATCTTTCTTGTTTCAAGAACCAATTTGAACTTTTAAAAATTAAGATATGATTCATGTACCATAAAATTCACTCTTTCAAAGTATGCAATTCAATGATTTTAGTATATCCATAAGGTTGTACAACCACCACCACTACCTAATTCCAGAATATTGTCATCACTCCTCAAAGAAACATCATGGCTCTTAGCAATCACTCCACATTTTCTTCTCCCTCATTGCCAAGTAACCACTGATCCACTTTCTGTCCCCATAGATTTGCCTGTTCTGGATATTTCATAAAATGAAATCACATAATAGAATATGGCTTCTTTCATTTAAGATAATATTTTCAAGGTTCAGACGTGTTTCAGCACATAACAAAACTTCAATCCTTTTCATTGCACACAACATCACATTGTATGGCTAGAACATATTTAGCTTATTTATCAATTTATTTCTACTTCTTGACTGTTTGATAATGCTGTTATAAACTTTTGTGCACAGTATTCAAACACCTGTTTTTACTTCTCTTCGGTATGCATATAAGGATGAAATGGCTGGGTCTTAAGGTTAATTCCATACCTAACATGAGGAAATGCAAAATTGGTTTTCAAGGTGACTGTACCATTTTCATTCCCACCAGCATCGCTAGGCCCTTGTTTCTCCACATTTTTGCCAGTACTTGTTATTGTCTTTTTTTATTATACTCATCTCAGTGGAGGTGAAGTGGTAGCTCATTATGGTCTTGATTTGTATCTCCCTTAATGACTGGTGTTTTAGGTATGTTTTCATGTGTTTATTGGCCACTTGTATATCTTCTTTGGATAAAGTTCTATTTAAATTCTTTGCCCATTTAAAAATTGGTTTTTCTAAATTATTGAATTTTAAGAGGTTTTTTTTTTAAAATATAGATACCAAAGCATTATCAGATGTATGATTTGCAATATTTTTCCCATTCCAAATATGGCTTTATTACTTTCTTGATGGTGTTCTTTGATGTACAAAAGTCTTAAATATGGATGAAGGTCAACTTATCTATTTTTCCTTTGATTGCTTCTACTTAGGTGTTATACCCAAGAAATAGTTGCCTGTTTCATCCCTGTTTTCTTCTGATTTTACAGTTTTATTTATTTATTTATTTATTTTTTTAAATCTTTTTTTTTTTTTTATTAGTTGGAGGCCAATCACTTCACAACATTTCAGTGGGTTTTGTCATACATTGATATGAATCAGCCATGGATTTACACGTATTCCCCATCCCGATCCCCGCTCCCAACTCCCTCTCCACCCGATTCCCCCGAGTCCTCCCAGTGCACCAGGCTGGAGCACTTGTCTCATGCATCCCACCTGGGCTGGTGATCTGTTTCACCATAGATAGTATACATGCTGTTCTTTTGAAATATCCCACCCTCACATTCTCCCACAGAGTTCAAAAGTCTGTTCTGTATTTCTGTGTCTCTTTTTCTGTTTTGCATATAGGGTTATCGTTACCATCTTTCTAAATTCCATATATATGTGATAGTATGCTGTAATGTTCTTTATCTTTCTGGCTTACTTCACTCTGTATAAGGGGCTCCAGCTTCATCCATCTCATTAGGACTGGTTCAAATGAATTCTTTTTAATGGCTGAGTAATATTCCATGGTGTATATGTACCACAGCTTCCTTATCCATTCATCTGCTGATGGGCATCTAGGTTGCTTCCATGTCCTGGCTATTATAAACAGTGCTGCGATGAACATTGGGGTGCACGTGTCTCTTTCAGATCTGGTTTCCTCAGTGTGTATGCCCAGAAGTGGGATTGCTGGGTCATATGGCAGTTCTATTTCCAGTTTTTTAAGAAATCTCCACACTGTTTTCCATAGCGGCTGTACTAGTTCGCATTCCCACCAACAGTGTAAGAGGGTTCCCTTTTCTCCACACCCTCTCCAGCATTTATTGCTTGTAGACTTTTGGATAGCAGCCATCCTGACTGGCGTGTAATGGTACCTCATTGTGGTTTTGATTTGCATTTCTCTAATAATGAGTGATGTTGAGCATCTTTTCATGTGTTTGTTAGCCATCTGTATGTCTTCTTTGGAGAAATGTCTGTTTAGTTCTTTGGCCCATTTTTTGATTGGGTCATTTATTTTTCTGGAATTGAGCTGCAGGAGTTGCTTGTATATTTTTGAGATTAATCCTTTGTCTGTTTCTTCATTTGCTATTATTTTCTCCCAATCTGAGGGCTGTCTTTTCACCTTACTTATAGTTTCCTTTGTAGTGCAAAAGCTTTTAAGTTTCATTAGGTCCCATTTGTTTAGTTTTGCTTTTATTTCCAATATTCTGGGAGGTGGGTCATAGAGGATCTTGCTGTGGTTTATGTCGGAGAGTGTTTTGCCTATGTTCTCCTCTAGGAGTTTTATAGTTTCTGGTCTTACATTTAGATCTTTAATCCATTTTGAGTTTATTTTTGTGTATGGTGTTAGAAAGTGTTCTAGTTTCATTCTTTTACAAGTGGTTGACCAGTTTTCCCAGCACCACTTGTTAAAGAGGTTGTCTTTTTTCCATTGTATATCCTTGCCTCCTTTGTCAAAGATAAGTTGTCCATAGGTTCGTGGATTTATCTCTGGGCTTTCTATTCTGTTCCATTGATCTATATTTCTGTCTTTGTGCCAGTACCATACTGTCTTGATGACTGTGGCTTTGTAGTAGAGTCTGAAGTCAGGCAGGTTGATTCCTCCAGTTCCATTCTTCTTTCTCAAGGTTACTTTGGCTATTCGAGGTTTTTTGTATTTCCATACAAATTGTGAAATTCTTTGGTCTAGTTCTGTGAAAAATATCGTTGGTAGCTTGATAGGGATTGTATTGAATCTATAGACAGCTTTGGGTAGAATAGCCATTTTGACAATATTGATTCTTCCAATCCATGAACACGGTATGTTTCTCCATCTGTTTGTGTCTTCTTTGATTTCTTTCATCAGTGTTTTATAGTTTTCTATGTATAGGTCTTTTGTTTCTTTAGGTAGATATACTCCTAAGTATTTTATTCTTTTTGTTGCAATGGTGAATGGTATTGTTTCCTTAATTTCTCTTTCTGTTTTTTCATTGTTAGTATATAGGAATGCAAGGGATTTCTGTGTGTTAATTTTATATCCTGCAACTTTACTATATTCATTGATTAGCTCTAGTAATTTTCTGGTAGAGTCTTTAGGGTTTTCTATGTAGAGGATCATGTCATCTGCAAACAGTGAGAGTTTCACTTCTTCTTTTCCTATCTGGATTCCTTTTACTTCTTTTTCTGCTCTGATTGCTGTGGCCAGAACTCCCAACACTATGTTGAATAGTAGTGGTGAGAGTGGGCACCCTTGTCTTGTTCCTGATTTCAGGGGAAATGCTTTCAATTTTTCACCATTGAGGGTGATGCTTGCTGTGGGTTTGTCATATATAGCTTTTATTATGTTGAGGTATGTTCCTTCTATTCCTGCTTTTTGGAGAGTTTTAATCATAAATGAGTGTTGAATTTTGTCAAAGGCTTTCTCTGCATCTATTGAGAGAATCATATGGTTTTTATCTTTCAATTTGTTAATGTGGTGTATTACATTGATTGATTTGCGGATATTAAAGAATCCTTGCATTCCTGGGATAAAGCCCACTTGGTCATGGTGTATGATTTTTTAAATATGTTGTTGGATTCTGTTTGCTAGAATTTTGTTAAGGATTTTTGCATCTATGTTCATCAGTGATATTGGCCTGTAGTTTTCTTTTTTTGTGGCATCTTTGTCTGGTTTTGGAATTAGGGTGATGGTGGCCTCATAGAATGAGTTTGGGAGCTTACCTTCATCTGCAATTTTCTGGAAGAGTTTGAGTAAGATAGGTGTTAGCTCTTCTCTAAATTTTTGGTAGAATTCAGCTGTGAAGCCATCTGGTCCTGGGCTTTTGTTTGCTGGAAGATTTTTGATGACAGTTTCGATTTCCTTGCTTGTGATGGTTCTGTTAAGATCTTCTATTTCTTCCTGATTCAGTTTTGGAAAGTTATACTTTTCTAAGAATTTGTCCATTTCATCCAAGTTGTCCATTTTATTGGCATAGAGCTGCTGGTAGTAGTCTCTTATGATTCTTTGTATTTCAGTGTTGTCTGTTGTGATCTCTCCATTTTCATTTCTAATTTTGTTAATTTGGTTTTTCTCTCTTTGTTTCTTAATGAGTCTTGCTAATGGTTTGTCAATTTTGTTTATTTTTTCAAAAAACCAGCTTTTAGCTTTGTTGATTTTTGCTATGGTCTCTTTAGTTTCTTTTGCATTTATTTCTGCCCTAATTTTTAAGATTTCTTTCCTTCTGCTAACCCTGGGGTTCTTCATTTCTTCCTTCTCTAATTGCTTTAGGTGTAGAGTTAGGTTATTTATTTGGTTTTTTTCTTGTTTCTTGATGTAAGCCTGTAATGCTATGAACCTTCCCCTTAGCACTGCTTTTACAGTGTCCCATAGGTTTTGGGTTGTTGTGTTTTCATTTTCATTCATTTCTATACATATTTTGATTTCTTTTTTGATTTCTTCTATGATTTGTTGGTTATTCAGAAGCGTGTTATTTAGCCTCCATATGTTTGAAGTTTTAACAATTTTTTCCCTGTAATTGAGATCTAATCTTACTGCACTGTGGTCAGAAAAGATGACTGGAATGATTTCAATTTTTTTGAATTTTCCAAGACCAGATTTATGGCCCAGGATGTGATCTATTCTGGAGAAGGTTCCGTGTGCACTTGAGAAAAAGGTGAAGTTGATTGTTTTGGGGTGAAATGTCCTATAGATATCAATTAGGTCTAGGTGGTCCATTGTGTCATTTAAGGTTTGTGTTTCCTTGTTAATTTTCTGTTTAGTTGATCTATCCATAGTTGTGAGTGGGGTATTAAAGTCTCCCACTATTATTGTGTTACTATTAATTTCCTCTTTCATACTCGTTAGTGTTTGCCGCACATATTGCGGTGCTCCTATGTTGGGTGCATATATATTTATAATTGTTATATCTTCTTCTTTGATTGATCCTTTGATCATTATTTAGTGTCCTTCTTTGTCTCTTTTCACATCCTTTATTTGAAAGTCTATTTTATCTGATATGAGTATTGCGACTCCTGCTTTCTTTTGGTCTCCGTTTGCATGAAATATTTTTTTCCAGCCCTTCACTTTTAGTCTGTATGTGTCTCTTGTTTTGAGGTGGGTCTCTTGTAGACAGCATATATAGGGGTCTTGTTTTTGTATCCATTCAGCCAATCTTTGTCTTTTGGTTCGGGCATTCAACCCATTTACATTTAGGGTAATTATTGATAGGTGTGGTCCCATTGCCATTTACTTTGTTGTTTTGGGTTCACGTTTATACAACCTTTCTGCATTTCCTGTCTAGAGAAGATCCTTTAGCATTTGTTGAAGAGCTGGTTTGGTGGTGCTGAATTCTCTCAGCTTTTGCTTATCTGTAAAGCTTTTGAATTCTCCTTCATATCTGAATGAGATCCTTGCTGGATACAATAATCTAGGTTGTAGGTTATTCTCTTTCATTACTTTCAGTACGTCCTGCCATTCCCTTCTGGCCTGGAGGGTTTCTATTGATAGATCAGCTGTTATCCTTATGGGAATCCCTTTGTGTGTTATTTGTTGTTTTTCCCTTGCTGCTTTTAAGATTTGTTCTTTGTGTTTGATCTTTGTTAATTTGATTAATATGTGTCTTGGGGTGTTTCGCCTTGGGTTTATCCTGTTTGGGACTCTCTGGGTTTCTTGGACTTGGGTGGCTATTTCCTTCCCCATTTTAGGGAAGTTTTCAGCTATTATCTCCTCGAGTATTTTCTCATGGCCTTTCTTTTTGTCTTCTTCTTCTGGAACTCCTATGATTCGAATGTTGGGGCGTTTCACAGTGTCCCAGATGTTGTCCTCATTTCTTTTGATCCTTTTTTCTTTTTTCCTCTCTGCTTCATTTATTTCCATCATTTTATCTTCTACCTCACTTATCCTATCTTCTGCCTCCGTTATTCTACTCTTGGTTCCCTCCAAAGTGTTTTTGATCTCATTCATTGCATTATTCATTTTTAATTGACTCTTTTTTATTTCTTCTAGGTCTTTATTAAACAGTTCTTGAATCTTTTCAATCTTTGTTTCCAGGCTATTTATCTGTAACTCCATTTTGTTTTCAAGATTTTGGATCATTTTTATTATCATTATTCTAAATTCTTTTTCAGGTAGATTCCTTATCTCCTCCTCTTTTGTTTGACTTGGTGGGCATTTTTCATGTTCTTTTACCTGTTGGGTATTTCTTTGCCTTTTCATCTTGTTTAGATTGCTGTATCTGGAGTGGGCTTTCTGTATTCTGGAGGTCTGTGGTTCCTTTTTATTGTGGAGGATTAACCCAGTGGGTGGGGTTAGACGATTGGCTTGTCAAGGTTTCCTGGTTAGGGAAGCTTGCGTCAGTGTTCTGGTGCGTGGAACTTGATTTCTTCTCTTTGGAGAGCAATGGAGTGCCCAGTAATGAGTTTTGAGATGGGTCTATGTGTTAGGTGTGACCTTGGGCAGCCTGTATGTTGATGTTCAGGGCTATGTTCCTGCGTTGCTGGAGAATTTGCGTGGTATGTCTTGCTCTAAAACTTATTGGCTCTTGGATGGTGGTTGGTTTCAGTGTAGGTATGAAGGCTTTTGGACAGTCACTTATTACTTAAAGTTCCATGTAGTCAGGAGTTTTCTGGTGTTTTCAGGTTTTGGGCTTAAGTCTCCTGCCTCTGGATTTCAGTTTTATTCTTCCTGTAGTCTCAGGACTTCTCCAACTATACAGCCTTGATAAGAAAACTTCTAGGTTAATGGCTAAGAGATTCTCCCCCGTTAGGGACACCCAGAGAGGTTCACAGAGTTACATGAAGAAGAGAAGAGGGAGGAGGGAGATAGAGATGAGCAGGAGGAGAAAAAAGGGGACTCAAGAGGAGAGAGACAGATCTACGCAGCTGTCTGTTCCCAGAGTGTTCTCCGTAGCCCAGTCACCTACAAAGATTCACAGAATCGGATTGGGAAGAGAAGGGGAAAGGAGGAAATAGAGGTGTTCTGAGGTAGAAAACGGAGAGTCAAGATTGGGAGAGAATAATCTTCGATTTAAAAATAGGGCTCCTCTTCTTTTTTTTTTGTAAGGTTATAGTGTATTGAAAATGAAAATTAAGGAGTAGTAGAGGAGTACTAGAGGACTTTAAAAGAAATAAGAGAAAAAGAAAAATAGAAAGTAGAAGAGAAAAAGGAAAGAAAAAAAAGAAGAAAAAAGAAAAAAAAGAAAAAAAAATTTTTTTTCCCCTAATTAAAAAAAATCATAAAAATCTATGGAAATGAAAGTTAAGGAGTAATGGGCGAGTAATAGGGGATTTTAAAGGAAAAAAAAAGAGAAAAAAAAAAGAGAAAAAAGTAAAATTATATCTAGGAGTTTCTCTGGAGCTGTTGCGGTCAGTGTGGGTTCGGCTCAGTTTCAGATAGCTCCTCGTTCCAGCTTACACTTCTCGATATCTACAGGCCCCTTCCGGTGTAGTCGGTGTTTTCTAGAGGGATTTTAATCTGTTGCACCAGTCCCTTCTGAAGCGGTTCCCTTTGTTTATTTGGCTTCTGTTTGCAGGTCTCTTCAGAGCCTCATTTCCGCCCTGACACAGGCGGGCGGAGGTGGACTCTTATTCAGGTAGCTAGTTCCGTCGCTCTGCGGGGAGGGGCTGGCGCTGCCGGGAGGGGCTGACGCTGCCCTCTCCGTCTGCGCCGCTCAGGCTCCCGGCTGTTCTATATGGAGCGCGCCCCGCGCTGCGCGAGGTTCCAGCCCTCGGTTGTTCCACAAAAGCGCAGAAGGAAAAGCTGCGCCTGCTCTCAGTGCCTTCCCCGTCAGAGCGGTCCAGGCAGCCAGGGGCTCGGTGGGCGCACTCTCCCCAGGTGTGGCGCGCCCCCTCCCCTCCGCGGACCCAGTCTCAGTTTCCGCCGGCGCCAGTCGGTGCGCGCGCCTTCTGCCCTCCGCGTCCCCAGCCCCAGTCCCCGCCCGCGCCGGTCGGGTGCCTGCGCCCTGTGTCTCGCCGCGACCTTCCCCTCCCCCCTGCCTCCTGCCTCCGGCGGGGCTGGGCCGGTCCGCAGCCTGCAAGCTCTTCTCTGGACTTTCTCGGTCTCTTTGTTCTGCGAACGGCCGGCAGTGTGTTCGGGCCGGTTAATTTACTCTCTCTCTTTTGGTCTCCCACAGTTCATGTTGGCAACTCACAGAAGCTCCCTCCGATTGTCCTCAGGGCACTCAGACCCGGACCCTACCCCAAGCAATGCCGCCTAAGACTCCCTTCCCGGGACGGATCTCCGGCCGTAGCTCTTTTGTCTCACTTTTAATCTTTTATATTTTGTCCTACCTCCTTCCGAAGACAATGGGCTGCTTTTCTGGGCGCCTGATGACCTCAGCTAGCGATCAGAAGTTGTTTTGCGAAGTTTGCTCTGCGTTCAGTTATTCTTTTGATGAATTTGTAGGAGAGAAAGTGGTCTCCCCGTCCTACTCCTCCGCCATCTTGGCTCCTCCTCCCTGATTTTACAGTTTTAGATCTAACATTTTGGTCTTTGGTACATTTTGAGTTAATTTTTGAATATGTTATGAGGTAGGGAGACTACCATCATACTTTTGCATATTTAAAACTAGTTGTCCCAGCACACTTTGTTGAAAAGACTGTTCTTTCCCTAATATTTTGTCTTGGCAGCCCCTCTGCAAATCAACTAACTGTAAGTTTTTGGGTTTATTTCTGAACTCTTAATTCTATTCCATTGATCTACATGTCTGTCCTTACACCTGTACCACACATTTTTGACAACTGTAACTTTGTAGCAAGTTTTGTCAGTTAAATGTGAGTTCTCCAACATTGTTTTCCTCTTCAAGATTGTTTTGATTACTCAAGTTCCCTTGCAATTCTGTATGAATTTTAAGGTGAGGTTTTCCGTTTCTGGGAAAAAAAAAAAAAAGAAAACCAAAAAAGCAACAAGTCATTGGTATTTTGATAGAAATACATTATATGTGCTTAGTCACTTGGTCCTGTCTGACTCTTTGTGATCCCATGGACTGCAGCCCTGCCAGGGTCCTCTGTCCATAGGGATTCTCCAGGTAAGAATACTGGAGTGGGTTGCCATGTCCTCCTCCAGGGGTTCTTCCCAACCCAGGGATCCAACCCAGGTCCTCTCGCATTGCAGGCAGATTCTTTACTGACTGAGCTACCAGAGAAGCCCAGAAAGACATTGAATCTAGATTGCTTCTGGTAGAATTGCCATCCTTAACATTATCAAGTGTTTTAATCTATAGGATAGATTAAAAGACACAATGGAATGTCTTTCCACTTTTTTTTTTTCCTTTTAAATTGAAAAAGATAATTACAACATTGTGTTGGTTTTGCCATACCTCAACATAGATCAGCCATGGGTATACATATGTCCCTTAAATGGCAACCCACTCCAGTACTCTTGCCTGGAAAATTCCATGGACGGAGGAGCCTGGTAGGCTATAGTCCATGGGGTTACAGAGTCAGACACAACTGAGCTACTTCACTTTCTTTCTTTCTTCCCTCTTGATCCACTTATTTAGATCTTCTTTAATTTTCCTTGGCAATGTTTTGTTTGTCTTCAGTTACAGATTTTGTATATCTTTGGTTAAATTTATGATGTTGGGTAGGGGGGAGCATCTGGTCTTTCACATTTAAGTATGAATGGTAGCAGTGTTTTTTTAAAGATATACTTTATGTTTTTATTGAAGTATAATTACTTTGAAATGTTGTGTTAGTTTCTGCTATACAACTAAGTGAATCAACCATATGGGTACATATGGCACTTTTTTGGATTTCCTTTCCATTTAGGTCAGCACATAGCATTGAGTAGAGTTCCCTGTGCTATACAGTAAGTTCTTATTAGTTTTCTATTTTATACATAGTACTGTATATACGTCAATCCTGTCTCCCAGTTCATCCCACTCCCAGCAATGGGATTTTTATATTGATAACTTCCCTTCATAAAGTGGAGGAGAATTTATTTCTAATTCATTTATTGAGTGGTTTTATCTTGAAATAGTATTTGGTTTTTATCAAATGTTTTTTCTGCATCTACTGAGATGATCATGTGGTTTTTGATATTCTATTAATGTGGTATATAATATTAACTGGTAATTGAACATTGTATTGACTACATATTCCTGAAATAAATCCTACCTGATCATGGTGTATAATTTTTATGCTACTGGATATTGTTCGTTGGTTTATTGCTGGAACTTTGGCACCTACTTTCATTGGCAAGATTGGGTCTGTAGTGTTCTTGTAAGATCTTCTTTTTGGTTTTAGGGTGACACTGGCAACATAGGGTGAGTTGGGAAGTCTTCCTTCCTCTTCTATGCTTGCAAAGAGTTTTTAAGTGTTAGTATTAACTCTGCAAGTTTGGTAGTATTCACCAGTGAAGCCATCTGTTCTAGGATTTTTGTTTGTGGGACATTTTATTATGACTTCAGCTTCTTTACTTCTTATAAGTCTATTCAAATATGCTATTCCTTTTTGGAAGTTTGTGTCTTTATAGGAATTTGTCCATATGCAGATCTATAATATTGACCTAGAATATCTACTATAATTCTGGATATACAAAAAATTGTTTGAAAAGTGAAGAATTCTGACTTCTTTTGAATAAGGAGCCATGTATTTGAAAATTTTTTAGCTTAAATACCTAGAAGAAACTAATGTCACCTTGATAATAAAGGAACTGAGGTCTAAATACTCAAGAAAACTTGCAAATTAAAAATAGAAAATGTACCTATATACCTAGGTGATATGCCCTAAGAAGATGATGAGAAAATGGTCAAATATAGGCCCTTGGGTTTATGAGTTTAAAGCAAAACTAGTCTAATAATGAATAAAACATTTTTTCCTGAATAAATATTATAAAACTTAAAAAAAAACTGATACCAAGGAAATGAGATTTTAGATGGAACCTTTCTCTGAGATCCAGGCAATACATGTTCACTGAATTAGTTTTTCTTTTTTTCCCTCTCTCTATAGAAAACTAGCTTCCCTGGTGGGTCAGAAGGTAAAGAATCCGCCTGCAATGCAGGAGACCTGGGTTCAATCCCTGGGTCTAATATACTGTCTATAGATTATAAGATGAAGTCAAGCATGTATCTTCTGATACTTTATAAATTGACCTGTCTTTATACTTAGAAATGTTTCTTAATAGTAGGCTTCCTTGGTGGCTCAGATGCTAAAGAATCCGCCTGCAATGTAGGAGACCCATGTTCGATCCCTGGGTTGGGAAGATCCTCTGGGAAATGGCAACCCACTCCAGTATTCTTGCTTGGAAAATTCCATGGACCAAGGAGACTGGCAGCCTGCAGACTATGGGGTTACAAAGAGTCAGACACAACTGAGCGACTATCACTCCTTCACGCATAGAAAACTAAAGAAAAATGAGTTGTAAAGTAACCCACTCTCAGAATCAAGATTTGTGCAATAATGTTAATATACCACATTAGAAAAGAGTTTAAGACATCTGACATGGAAATAACTATATTTAATGTATATACTTTCATACATTCTATTTTTATCCATTTCAGGCAGATTATTTTACCCTAATACATATGTATCTTTGTTTGTTCTTTGGACGGTACTTTACTGTTTCTTTTGAATATTTTTTTTTTAAGAGTGTTCATTTGAGCCTATTTATTTAAAGTTTTCAGCTTTTAATGAGCTCGATCATTATGTTTTTCTTCTTTTTCTGTCTATCTTGCCCTCAATTAAGTTTTGTTCAATATATAGCTATTTAATATTGGGAAAACACCTTCTTACTTTACCAGGCATTTTGTTACATAAGCTCTCTTCTTATCTGGTAAAGCCAGCCATTTTTTCAATATTAAATTGGAGAGTGACGACAGCTTGGCTTAAGTGATATTAAACATGCAATAAACTTACCAGATTTTTTGGCTGCACACTCTAATCTATAGGTAGAAATTCATAGGTTATCCTTGCCTGTGTGGGTGGGTAGCATCCTGGATTCATACAATAGCAAGTTCAGTGTGACTGAAGCATCATTGCAAATGGGAAATTAGAGGGGTGTGATTTTTTAGGGATCTTAACAAGAAATCTGCTTTTTATTCTCTAGGAGATGGAGAACCATTGGTGGATTTTGATCAGTGATAAGACATGGTCGTTTGCAGGAAACATTACTCTTGGAACTCTGAAGGTGGATCAGATCAGGTAAGTCTGTCTTTACAGGAGGACACTCAGTCTTGTGCTGGATTTTTTCAGTCAGTTAAAGGTCATTTTGCAAAACTTTTCCATCCAGACCCAAAAGTTACTCCAATGAGAATCTAGAGCATAGTCTAGGTCATGTTACATAAACCAAGTAGGACTTGAAAAATGGAATGTCTCATTTTTATACATTGCTAATAAAAACAAGATTATGACTGCTCTCTGAAAACTCTAGGCAACACCACAATTTTTTATTGTTTTCATTTCTAGGACATTTATATTACAATTTTCTGTTTTTAGATTGGTTCATAGGAAGGGGCACCATTTATTTTATCTTTTGCATTCTGTAATGTAATAAAGAATTGTCTAAATTTTATATAGCTTTTTCATCTTTTTGACACTTCTTCCTTGGGTAGGTATTAGTATGTTCATTTTAAAACTAAAGAGGTGGATGCTCAGTTAAGCTACTTTCATTTATTACAGAAATAACAATTGGAATTTGGAGCCAGGTCTCTCCAACTTCAAAGTCCTTTCCCTCCATCATAGCACCCTTCTTCTTTAATAGGACTTGTCTAATTGCAATGTCATCTTTCCTCTGTACACCCACTTCCCTGGAGAGTTCCTTCATGTTGTCTGAGGCATTGAGGGAGTAAAAAATCTGCATATCTCTGAGTTAGGATTATTCAGTTTAACTTTAGATCCTGTAGTCCCTTGTTTCCTCCACAATAATTGGATAAAGAAAAAGAGGAGTTCTGCTTTCCAGTGCGTTACATCACCCAGAGAGTTGGCAGCCAGGAGTCCGGCAGCTGCCACACTCTTCACATATCTATTTAAAGTTCAAAGAGACACTGGATAACAATAACAAAGAGGTAAGCGTGGCCCTGACTAGCCCACCCAACAACAGGAAGAATGGCTGAGAAAGGTAAGATTTAAGGCATCCAACCCTCTTGGCAAAAAACATTTCAGGCTCCCAGGTTTATTTTCTGTTTCCCTGTTATTCTGAAGAGCATGGTATCGCTTCTAAAGGAGCATTAGCCACATTATGTTAGTGTGACTGCAAAAATGCATTAGATATGCAATTTATGGACCATATCTATACATTAAATGAGTAACTTTGAAAGGTTCAAAGAAACAAGAGAGTTTAATTTGTTCACACTTGTTTTGAAAATTGAGTTAGAAGCAGGTTATTCTCCAGTGTTGTACTGGATTTGAATTTGAAGTACGGTGGTACGCTGGGCTAGAATTAAGGATATTTTAATTTTGTGTTGGATGTGCTACTAAATGGCCATGTGAATTTGGGGAAATCCCTCTACCGTTCTGTGTCTGTTTTCTGACTGTCAAAAATAAATAAAATAGGCTTAGTCATTTCTAAGATGCTTCACATCTGAATTTCTTTTCTTCTGATTTTTAAATGTTTTTTATATCTAAGAAAAATAATAAGATGGGCTGAATATATATACTGTGTCCAAGAAAGCTTTAAATGTCTATGGAAATTAATGCTTTTATGCCTGACAACAATCTCATATCACCATTTCATTTTACAGATAAGGAAACTAAGGCATAACAAAATTTAGTAACTTGCTTGTAATCATATGCCAGAGCATGGCGCCACCAGGTTTTAAACCTGGACAGTCTTATCCCAGAGCACAGTGTTCTTAATACGTATAAGTCTACCTGCTTGGGCACGCTCAGGATCGGAGAGAAGCATTTTGAAATTATTCTTCATATTTAAAAAGAGATTTTGTGCTAATTTGTACTATTGATGTAAGTGACATATGCAAGTGTTATGTTCCTATGAACAGAGCAAAGACCCCTATTTTTTCAACTGGTTCAGTATAGCAACCAACACTGATCCAACACACATATAGAAGACAAAGCTATAATAACTCCTCTTGTGTTTCCTGCTTATACCCTTACCTGTAAAAAGGCAACTTATACAAGTATTTTTTCACTGCATCTCAATCTTATTTCAGATACCATACAAAATAGTTCAAAACACAGAAAGACATGATATAGAATAGTGCCCTGTGTTAAAGGCTCAGATATATTCTTAACTGAAAGCACAATTAGATTTTTGTGCAATTAGCTAACAAAGGAAATGCATATTCTTAGCAACTGCATTCCTATTACAATTTCTATTATATTCCTGTTTTGAACCAATGCTACAGATTATAATAAAACTTAAAGTCCTAGTGTTAACAGAAGACAAATGCAGGTATGCTCTGAGTATTTAAAAGCACAATTGTTTTTCTCAAGGAATAATAAATAATGAGATACTAAAAAGTGCTAAAAGTAGTGGTACATATGTACATTTTAGAATTGTACTAAAATATGCTTGCATAAAATACAAATGCTCAGTTAAAATATTGGTATTAATTCTAAGTTCCTTGAAACCAGGAAAAAAATACTAAATCAATATAGAAACAGTTCAAAAAAATTATTGTGACTTCCAGTGTAATGGTACCTTAATTCATAAAAAGGCTTTTATCCAAATGAGAGCAAAGAGCATATAATAATGTTCCCTTTATCCTTAAGGCAATGCCACATGGCAGGTAAAGAGAAAAATTTCACATTGTTGTGGTTAATTCTTTGTGCAAGGTCACAGTGTGACCTTGAGTGACCTAAGTAAAGCTGTTGAACTTGTGAGAGTTGAGAGACTCCAACAATTCTGGAAACATAAGCTATTAAAATTCACATTAATTTCAGGAGATTTGCTATTGTGTCTCCAAATTTTAGAAGTGTCTCATTTCTTGATGATTTTAACAGCATTAAAAAAAAAACTTCACTTTTAGAGTGATGGAAATTGTAATAGGAATGCAGTTGCTAAGAATATGCATTTCCTTTGTTAGCTAATTGCACAAAATCTAATTGTGCTTTCAGTTAAGAATATATCTGAGCCTTTAACACAGGGCACTATTCTATATGATGTCTTTCTGTGTTTTGAACTATTTTGTGTGGTGTCTGAAATAAGATTGAGATGCAGTGAAAAAATACTTTTATAAGTTGCCTTTTTACAGGTAAGGGTATAAGCAGGAAACACAAGAGGAGTTATTATAGTTTTGTCTTCTATATGTGTGTTGGATCAGTGTTGGTTGCTATACTGAACCAGTTGAAAAAATAGGGGTCTTTCCTCTGTTCAGGAGTGATTACATGATTACGTAAGGTGTAATGCTTTCTTTTCCAATGATAAATCAAAGAACAGTTTTCAACACCTTTCCCTACTTTATGATTATTTAGTAGGAATGACCTCACTTTCCAGGGTTTCTGTGTAAACAGCTGGTCTCTGTGTTGCTGAACAAATGCAGGAATGTGTTCTGTATACAGCAAACACACACAGGGTGGTTAGAGTTTACAAAGTCTTGGCACTTACTCACTGTCATTTGATTCTTAGAACAATTCCTGGAGGTGGATATCATGAGTTTCACTCTCTGTATTTTACAAATTGGGAAGTTCAAGCTCAGGATTGCCCAAGGTCACCTAACTGTAAAAGGAAGACATATGGTTTGAACACAGTCCTCTGCCCATGGGATTCTCCAGGCCAGAACAGTAGAGGGCGCAGCCTTTCCCTTCCCTAGGGGATCTTCCCTACCCAGGGATTGAACCCCACTCTCCTGCGTTGCAGGCAGATTCTTTACCATCTGAGCCACCAGGTGGCTTTCACACACACACTTCTCTTTCAAATACCCGGCTGAGTCACAAGTACCCTTTGTAGAAAAGAAAATAATAATCATGTATGGGTGTCATTAGAGAGTGTATTTTTTCCCTTGATATTATATCAGATTTCCTCTTATCCTCTTGATTCAGAAGATTTAATACCAACATGACTGTTCTAATCTGATTTCTCTTGTTTTTCAGCAGAGGCTACATTATCTCGCTTTCTGGTCCCTATTCTTCTCTTAATTGGTTGGATTGTGGGATGCATCGTAATGGTTTATGTTGTCTTCTCTTAGAAAGGTAAAGTTTTCAATAATTGAATGTTTATTCATGAAGAGTATACATTACTCCAGGAATAATCTTACTTGTTTTACTAATAGAACATTTTATCATGCAGGCCAGAAGACTTCAGATTGACATCATTTAGAAGAATTAAGAAAAGCATGAAATGACAGATTATTAAATGTTTCTCATGTAAATAACTGCAATGTTTGACATCAGTTTATAAACTTACATTTGTGAACTGTTACTTTGAACCTAAGAACCTCTTCAGAAACATATTTAAAAAATAAGAACTATATTTACAAATAAGAACTATAGGAAAATATAGATGAATTTCTTTATCACCTAAGAGTAAGAAAAATGTTCCTATGACTTAAAATGCATAAGCAATAGGAAAACATTAGATAAATTAAATGTAAAAGAAATAAGCTAGAAGTAAGAGAGAGAGTTCATAGAAAACAAAATGTAAATGTAAACTTTGTCCCTTAAAACTCTTACATAATAAGAGAACTGTAATTAACTCTGTACGGAAGAGGCATTATTCACCTGTCAGATGGGGAATATGAAGATATTTGACAGTTTATATTGGTAAGGCTATGGGGAAATAAGTACTCTTGTATACTGTTTTTAGAAATTCAAAATGATACGATACTTTTGGGCGTATTTAGCAATCAAAGTACCAGAATTACATATGTGTTTAACCTTTGACCCAGCTATTCCTCTTCTAAGAATACTGATGTTTCTTCAGATACACTGGTAAAAATACAAAACCATATATACACAAGTCTATCCATTAGAGCATTATCTATTAGATATTTGACTTTTTCCAGGGTTTTGCTCTATTAATAGAAGACCAACTGAATAAACTGTAGTCAGTCTACATACTGTGGCACTTCAGCGTCTGTAAAGGGCTTCTCTGCTCTGGTGGCTCAGATTGGAAAGAATCTGCCTACAATGTGGGAGTCCTGGGTTTGATCCCTGGGTCAGCAAGATCCCTTAGAGAGGAAAATGACAACCCACTCCTGTAGAAAAAGGAATGAATGAAGGGGGTCTCTATATAGTGATATGATGTCATTTCTGGAAAAAACAAAAACAGAAACCCAAAACAGGTACAGAACAATCTATGCTCACTTTTGTGTACGAAAGGAGGGGCTATACCAACATGCACACATACCTGCATGTATTAAAAATACTGGAACAGAGGAGCCACAAATGGCTGAGAACTTCATAACTTCATTTCTAACAAGTTTTCAGGTAATGCTGATGGTCCTGGTCCAAAATCCATAGTTTGAAAACCACTGCTCTAGAAGTGCTATGGTTTTAATGTTTGTGTCCCCTCAAGATTCTTAAGTTGAAAAGCTAACCCCTAAAGTTGATGGTATTTGGCAGTGGGTGTGAAGTTTGGGAGGTGATTAGAGCATGAATGTGGAGCCCTCACGAATGGGATCAGTGCCCCAGTTTCTTCCTTATTAACTACAGCATCCTTTTCTAGTCAACTAATTTTTCTGTAGAAAAGGAAAATCTCTTATCAAAAAAATTAGGGAAAGCTTTGGCTTTGTTCAGTAATTCTTATCTTATAGACTTGATTAAACATTTCAAAAAGCTTTTAAAAAACGTCTGTTTAAAGCAGTATTTTTAAAATGCTAACAGAAAATGTATATAAACTTAGGCTCAAGTATTCTCATGAACAACTTGACCTAATCTTAGTTTTCTCATGACTTGAGAAGATTGAACTCATCCTGATTCAGAGGACCACTGGATCTGGTTGGAAAGCCAATTGTTAAATTTTCAGGAATTTTCTAAGTTAGTCTCCATCTCATTGGCAGCTTTAAATTGGCCACGGTGGGAGTATTTACATCACAGAAATCAACAAGTACTATAAATCAGGGCTTTCCCCCACTGGACAGCCAGTTTTTAAACATTCGCCAGGACACTGCTGACCTGAATGCTCTAGACTTCCCTGATACTTACAGAGGTTTGTAAGGGTTTCAAAACCATCTACCATTTGCCCCCTTCTTCACATTGTTTGAATTTAATTTAAAATATGGTTGTTCTATTCCCTTGACCTCTTTCTGTATGATAAACTTTAATAAGAAACCCATGAAAGCCATAGCTTTCTCAGAACACATACATTCAAACAAAACTGTAGATGCTATTTCAATGGATTTCCTGAAATCCGTTAAAAGACTTGATAGGTGAAGTGGCCTGTGGGCTGTCACCAACCTTCTGAAGGCTTTAGGCTTCTTTACCGCTGGGCTCTGCTTTCATTTGGGGTTATGGACGACATCTCATATTTTAGCTCTTCTTCCTAGAGACGGGTTTTTCTCTACTTCTTTCTGCTGATATCATTCCTGCATGACTGGTCAGGTTTCTTGCATTTTTATACCTCTATACCACAGAGTTCTGACATTAGGTTAGAGTTAGAAAACAAGATTAAGGTAACCTATGTACTTTGTCAGAACAACTTTCTTTTCTTTAGTCCAGAGTATTTTTCCTCTCTACATGCTGGGCCTTTTCCTTAGTTTTTTTTTAAAGCTATAGGATATCTCATTTCTTGTTCAAATGTGTGTCCAACTTCCCCCTGAAACACAAAAGCTTCAGCATTCCCACAAATCTTAACTTTCCACCTTGAACAAAGACTTTCTTACTTCAAGAGCTCAGTATTCTTTAATACTTTAAAACAGATTGTAATGTTGTTTTCAAGCAGTAGTAGAAATGAATTTTTCTATAATTATTTTAATGCTATGTTTTCATATCCAACCTGATCATTTGCTCAGAGAACAAAGAAAGCTTAGTGCAGTGAAAAGAACAAAAGTTTTGGAAGTCAGATTGTTGTAGTCTAGTTTAGGAGTCCTTTGAGGAGTTAATTAATCTTTCTAACCTTAGTTTTCTCAACTATAAAAGAAGAAGAATGTTTTCATGGAATTGTTGTGAAGACTGCAATGTTTGCTAAACCTGCCTGAACTTAAACAATTGAATCATTTGTTAAAAAGACAGATTCTCAAACTTATGCTCTGGAGAGCTCATTTCAGTAGGTCAAGAGAAGGCCTATTAAGAAATAAATTCCCTAGGTGATTTTTGTCATTACAGAAGTTTAGAAACATACCTATCATATATATATGTGTATGTGTATATAGGCATTACTTCTCTGGTACATAAGACCCTGATCAATGACAGCTTATATTGGTAAACCTCAATCATGTTTCTGTTTATTGCTACAACAGAAAATCAGCACTTTGTATGAACTTATATCATACTTTTAAATTACATGAAGTATTAATGACATATTATTTGTTCACTCATATTTTCATATATGTGAATTTTTTCTGTCAAATTTAAGCCCTTTATGAATGAATATATTTCTCATCTCTCCAAGTTATAGCACAAAATATCAAAATACCCAACTAATAAATGTGTCATACAACTAATAAATGGGTAATTTCCCCCTTACAATATTCCTGAATACACAGTGTTGATGTTCTAACTGGATTTTCTAGATGTCTTTGGAGCAATGTAAGCTAGATTGGAATTCTAAAAGAATTAGTGATTAGTGATCTGTGAACAGTAGGATTATGTAGGTGGCAGCATACAGATTTCCCAAGGCATAGAATCTTATATGCTTTAAATTTACAAAATCTTCAGCTTACATAAGTGCAGATGTAATTATTTGAGAAGACGACTCTGAGTTAACTGTTTATCATTTTGATTGCATAACTTCCCACCTTACATCATCACAACCATCACTCTGTGCCCCTCCCTATCAAGGTATGTATTGATGTCAGAGCTAAAAATGTTAATTAATCTATACCCTGTATTCAGACATAAAACATAAAAACCTCTTAAAGCTTTTTATTACTCACTATCTTGAGAGTCCCTTGGACTGCAAGGAGATACAACCAGTCCATCCTAAAGGAGATCAGTCCTGGGTTTTCATTGGAAGGACTGATGCTGAAGCTGAAACTCCAGTACTTTGGCCACCTCATGCAAAGAGTTGACTCATTGGAAAAGACCCTGATGCTGGGAGGGATTGGGGGCAGGAGGAGAAGGGGACGACAGAGGATGAGATGGCTGGATGGCATCACAGACTCGATGGACTTGAGTTTGAGTAAAGTCCAGGAGTTGGTGATGGACAGGGAGGCCTGGCGTGCTGTGATTCATGGGGTCGCAAAGAGTCGGACATGACTAGGCGACTGAACTGAACTGAACTGATATCTGGGAAAAGAAAGAAATTTCAAAGAGTTCTGAAATATCTAAGGAAACTCATCATGAGCAACCAAACCTGTAGAGCTGAGGAGATTCCCTAGAGAACAGAAGGCTGGAGGTGAGATCCCTGTGTACAAGGCCTGGGGCAGTGTTTTCAAGTACAGTTGGCCCTCTCTGCCCACAAGTTCTGCATTGTGGATACAGCCAACTGCAAAACAAAGAATTTGAAAAACAATTCCAGAAAGTTCCTCAAATTGAATTTGCTACATGCCAGTAACAATTTACACAGATTTACATTGTATTTACAACTATTTGCATTGTATTTATGTTGTGTTAGGTATTATAAGGAGCCTAGAAATGATTTAAAGTGGATTAAACATCTAAATGTAAGACTGTATACTATAAGACTCTTAGAGGAAAATATAGACAGAACACTCTTTGACATAAATCACAGCAATATCTTTTTGTATCTACCTCCAGGAATAATGAAAATAAAAACAAAAACAAATTGGATCTAATTAAACTTAAAAGCTTTTGCACAGCAAAGGAAACAATGGACCAAATGAAAAATGGGAGAAAATATTTACAAATGAAGATGTTGACAAGGCATTAATCTCCAAAATATACAAATAGCTTAGCTCAATATAAAAAATAAAATCCCATTAAAAATGGGCAGAAGCATGGATGGACCTAGAGAGTATCAAACTGAACATCAAACTCTCTGAAGTCAGAGAATGGGAAACATTGTATGACATCCCTTATATGTGGAATCTAAAAAGAAATGATGCAAGTGAATTTATTTACAAAACAGAAACAGACAAACTTGGAGAATGAGCTATGGTTGCTAGGGGAAGGCTGGGGAGAAGAAACTGTTAGGGAGTTTGGGATGAACATGTACATACAGCAATACTTAAAATGGATCACCAACAAGGACCTACCGATTAGCACATGGAGCTCTGCTCAGTGTAATGTGGCAGCCTGGATGGGAGGGGAATTTGGGGGGAGAATGGATACGTGTATATGTATGGCTGAGTCCCTTCACTGTTTATCCGAAACTGTCACAACATTGTTTATTGGCTGTCAGTCAGTTCAGTTCAGTTGCTCAGTCTTGTTTGACTCTTTGCAACTCCACGGACTGCAGCACACCAGGCTTCCCTGTCCATCACCAACTCCTAGAGCCTACTCAAACTCATGTCCATCACATCGGTGATGCCACCCAACCATCTCATCCTCTGTCATCTTCTTCTCCCACCTTCAATCTTTCCCAGCATTGGGGTCTTTTCCAACGAGTCTGTTCTTTGCATCAGGTGGCCAAAGCATTGGAGTTTCAGCTTCAGCATCAGTCCTTCCAATGAATATTCAGAACTGATGTCCTTTGGGATGGACAGGTTGGATCTCCTTGCAGTCCAAGGGACTCTCAAGAGCCTTCTCCCCAATACAAAATAAAAGGTTTAAAAAAAATGGGCAGAAGATCTAAATAAACATTTCTCCAAAGAAGACATACAGATGGCCAAGAGGCACATGAAAAGATGCTCAACATCACTAAAAACAGAGAAATGTAAATCAAAACCACAATGAGATATTACTATCATTTCACACTGGTCAGAATGACCATCATCAAAACATTAACAAACAATAAATGCTGGAGAGAGTGTGGAGAAAATGGAACCCTCCTTCACCATTTATGGGAATGTAAATTAGTAAAACCACTATGAAAAAACAGTAGAGGTTCCTTAAAGAACCAAAAATAGAATTACCATATGATTTAGCAATACCACTCCTGGGCAGTTATCTGGAGAAAACCGTAATTCTAAAAGACACCTGCATCCCAGTGCTCACTGTAGCACGATTTACAACAGCCAAGACATGGAAGCAAACTAAATGTCCAAAGACAGATGAATGTGTAAAGAAGGTGTGTACATATATATAGTGGAACCTACTCAGCCATAAAGGAGGAGGAAATAATGACATTTGCACCAACATGCGTGGACCTAGAGATGATCATACTAAGTGAAGTCAGACAGAGAAAGATATATGATATAGCTTATATTGGAATTTTAAAAGAGGGTAAATGCACTTATTTACAAAGCAGAAATAGACTCACAGACTTCAAAAACAAACTTATGGTTACCATATGGGAAGGTATGGGGGTGAATAAATTAAGAGTTTGGGATTAATATATAGACACTACTATAAAATAGATAACCAACAAGGACCCACTGTATAGCACAGGGAACTTTACTCAATATTCTGCAATAACCTATATGGGAAAAGAATCTGAAAATGAATGGATATACGTATAACTGAATCTCTGTGCTGTATACCTAAAACTAATACAACATTGTAAATTGACTATACCCCAATATAAAGTTAAAATAAAATTAGATATATAAAAATTAAAGTACACAGGAGGGTGTGCATAAGTTATATGCAAATACTATGCCATTTTATACAGGGGACTTGAACGTCTGTGAACTTAGGTATCTGCAGGGGTCCTGGAATCAATCCCCTGAAGATATGCATAGATTGCTCTAATATCCATCTGTAGATATTGTATTTAAATGAATTTTCTCTTTCTATTTTCTGAGGAAATTATCTCCTACTTTTACTGTTTTATTTGCTATACTTTATTTTTGCTACTATTATTTCTCAGACATGATCTCTCATTTTTTCTTTCTTTTCTTTTTGGACAAACAGAGGAATTCCGCTTAAAATATATACTAGCTTAAGATTCCTTTATAGGAAAAGAAAGAACACCAAAAGCTGAAGAATAGTATTTTGAGTTGGTCATTTCCCAGAGATTGAGAGGGATGAATATTTTACTTTCATTCCACTCTTGTTTGAAAGTGATTTCTTGGTTTGCAAAGAGTGAGATGGGTATGCAATTTCTTATAAATCATCCGAATGAATCTGGAGTGGGCCCAGAGTTGTGGATTTTTTCAGAAGGTCAGAAATAGTCCAGAGTTTAACACTTTGGTCATTCTTCTAGATTTAAGTTCATTTCAGTCATTTTCTTGGGCCGGGCATATATGCTCTTTAAAATTCAAAATTCCAAATGACACAAATATATATGTCAAAGTTCTTTTAGGGGTCTATGCCTATGAATATTAAAAGAAATAGGACATTGACTGGAATCTTGATGTTGAATGAAACAGCATCATGGAGAAATCGTTTTGAGTTTTTGTAAGTTACTCATTCTGTAAAATTGGTCCAAAAGTGTAAAGTAAATGGAAATAGACTTCTCAGTGGTTTGCATATTGATGTGCTCAAAGCCACATTTTCTCTCAACTACACCATGTGAAGGTATACTCAGGATAGGGTGCATTCTGATTTAGAAAATACACTTCTTTAGTCTAACAAACATGCTAAGCTCATCAGCATGTTGAAGACATTGGGTGTATTCCTCATTTATCTTCCTAAAGGTAGAAACTTGATTTTGAACCTGTTGACAATCAACGGACAGATTGCTTTGGAGTCAGACTATAAGCGCCTTTTTAAGCAAGCAGCCAGATTCATCTAGTTTCTTTTTTCCCTTTCTGCTCTTGTCTTTTTATTTAATATCTGCTCACTTTTCCTATACTCAGGTAATAGGTAAGCAACACTTCACTTCTGGTTTCAGTAGCCTATGCAGAGTAATGGGATCACCTTTAGTACTGGGAGGTCAAACTTCCCTGGCTGTTGCCTCTCTCCTGATGAGGAACCCAAGAGGGTACATAAATGTCTGCTCCTTTTAGTCAGCACTTCTCCCCTTCAGGACCCACTGTTTCTCCCAGGCACCATGGATGGCCTCCCGCTTCTCCCCATCTCTCCCATCACAGCTCTCATAGTTGTGGTCTATGGCTAAGTTGCTGTTTGTGGAGTTCTCAAACAGTGCTGCCTACGCCACATACATTACCACATGTAAAGCGGATAGCTAGTGGGAAGTTACTATATAAAAAGAAACTCAACCTAATGCTCTGTGACGACCTCGAGTAGTGGGATGGGGATGGGCTGTGCAAGGGAGGTAAAGACGGAGGGAACACACGCATACTTACGGCTGATTCACGTTGTTGTATGGCAGAAAGCAACACCGCACTGTAAACCAATTATCCTCCAATTTAAAAAGTACTATTTTCAACTCACCAAAATGATTTCAAAATCAGTGGCTTGACCCACAGTTTGACCCACATTACTTAAAATTCAGTATTTTTAGACATCTTGGGAAGAGTTTTCTCTGACCACCCACACCTTTAAATACACACACACACACACACACACACACACACACACACACAGACACACACACACCCACCCACCCCCAGGCTTCTTTGTTCTTCCTGAGTGAGATCTTTTCCCTTTTGCATCCTTAATCAAATAGTGGGAATGGAACCCTTACTAGTGAGAGGGTAACAGGTAGGAAGGCCAGAGGTCCCCAAGCGGCAGGAGGAAATAAACTGCAAGTGGCAGATGTTTTTCTTCCCTTCTCTATACAAAATTAAAAGACACTTCTTTTAATTCTGTGTTGAGGATATCTGGCTCTGCCTTGAACTAACCAATTCGTTTTTCCTACGGAAATATTTTTCTTAAGCTGTGTTAATGAAACTATGTATTTACTTTGGAAACTGCCTTTCTCCAAAGTGGTTCCACCTAAAACTAACTTTTTTTCTTTTCTCAAACCTTGATAATGACTGATTATTATGATAATGATAATCATAATTATTATGATAATCAGCTGATAATGACTCAACAAACCAGAATTCCTGTCAATTGTTTTATGGCTGGGGATGACACACCTCAGGCCATTCTATCTCAAAAATGCATATTGTGGGAGAGAAGCCTGGTGAAACTCCCTCAGCCTTGAGGTGTCTCTCTTACTGATTAGCAGCCACAAACAGACGTAAAACACCTTGCTAAAAAATAGCAAAATTCTTTCCGCTCCCTTCTGATGTCTATGTCAGAGGCTTTCTCTATCTTTCTTATGCTTTAATAAGATTCTGTTACACAAAATGTTGCAAGTGGTCAAGCCTGGTCTCTGGCCCGGGATTGAAATGCTCTCCTCTGGAGGTCACTAATCCTGGCACACTACTTGCAACAGCAACCTTTCACTAGGTACTAAACTTTTTTAATGTAGGATATGTGACAAAGTAGGATTCACTGGGTATAATTAGAAAATGTCCAGTAGATATATGTCAAAGGAATGGAATGAATGAATGCCTGAACATTACCTTTAATCAAACAGCCTCATGAGACACAAGTGTGTGAAGCTCTTAGCATAGCATCTAGTGCTTAGTCATGTCGTGTCCAGCTCTTTATGACCCCGTGGACTGCAGCCCGCCAGGCTCCTCTGTCCATTCTCCAGGCAAGATCACTGGAGTGGTTGCCGTGTCCTCTTTCATGGGATCTTCCCAAGCCAGGGATCGAACCCAGGTCTCTCACATTGCAGGTGGATTCTTTAAGGACTGAGCCACCAGGGCATCTAGCACTTACTAAATGTCCAATTAGTATAAAGGATTATTTTAGTTATTATTAATATCACAATTTTCCTCATTATTTCTTACATACATTCTTATTTATTGCACCTAGTAACTCCCTGAAGTAGAAGTTGTCATCATCTCCATGCTGTGGAAACAGGAGTGCAGAGATATTGAGACTTGTTCATGATTAAATAATTAATATTGATACAACCAGAACTTGAAACTATGTCCTTTGATTCCAAATTCCAAATTTCTTTTCAACTATGCTATATGATCACCAAATTACAGTTTTTTTTCTAACTATACTGTGAGATGCACCAAATTTCAGAAGAAGGAAACCATCGACCTACATTTGTTTCTTCTGGGCAACACTATTTTCATGCTTCTTCAACTCCACATTTAAATTCTGTAGCAAGATCACTTTATCTCCTTTCTCTAACTTCCTTTCTGTTTTCTATTATTTCAGTCTCATTTTATGCAATGTGGTCAAGCTCTTAGATTTCTAAGTCCCTTGGTATAAGGGCATCTTGTATCATAGAATTTAAAGGTTCTTGAACAGCTATATCTGGGCTGCCTGTTCTAAGCCCATTTTGTACATTGTGTTCCAGAAAAGAACCACTCTTGGCCCTAACATACCACCCCCTTTCCCAGAAACTATATTTTATACAACTACTTCCTTCCAGCTTTTAAATTTTGTCTCAACATGAGTCTCCTCCAAGAAGCAAAGGGACATAGAACTTTAAACCCTTCTCTATATCTGCAGATACAGAGAGTGAGTTGAGGGTTTCCACATTGTGAATCACTGTACAGAGATACTTGTGCTTAGAAGTAAAACTAAAATCCCTATATGTCAAGGGTTTTCAATGCTTACCTAGTCCTCACTAACAATAACATATGAAAAAGACTATCACTAAAAGCTACATGTGTAAAAAGTGACCTCTTTTCCCAAACATTTCAAGCAATACAGAAGAAAGTAAAAAGCTTAGATTCCCTTCACCTATCTCCAATTCTACTCCCTTCCTCAGAGGTAGCCAACCACTTTTAGCAATTTAGTGGGTATCAATCCAAAATCATTTCAATGCAATTACAAAATAGCTTGTATGTTATAATTGTAAAAATACTGTCATACATTATTTTGCTTGATTCTCATGAAAGGTATGTGTATCTAGGTGTGTGTTATGAGACTTATGAAGGTGGACCTGTCCAAAGTCTCATAGCTGGTTACCAGCTCAGCATAACTTAAATTCTTGACCAAGGGCTCTGAATCACATGCCGGGTACTGTTCTAAGCATTTTTCATGTGTTAGCTCACTTACTCTTTAGGACAGCCTTCTTAATTGGGGTGATTATTATGTCCATTTAAAGATGAAGAGAGATTCAGAGAGGTTAAGTAACAATTTCTAGTCACACAGTTAGACTGTGTCAGAACTTGTACCCAAGAACTTGAACTTGAACCCAAGAAATCTCCTTGGGTATTAGAACCTGAACCCAGGAAATCTCCTTTTGAGGCTGGAGATGACTATGTTATGTTGCATATTATTTCTACCACAGTCAGTTCCATCTTGAAGTCTGCGTATTTAAGCCTAGTAGAGCTGTAGCCAGCACTGTACTCCTACAAATGACTTAGACCTTATTTATGCCGCTGCACATGTCTATTGCTTATATTTTCATATCCCATTAGACTGTACCTTTGGGTTTCCCACATGGCGTGAGTGGTAAAGAACCCACATGCCAATGCAGGAGACGTAAGAGATGTGAGTTTAATTCCTGGGTCAGGAAGATCCACTGGAGGAGGGCATAGCAACCCACTCCAGTATTCTTGCCTGGAGAATCCCATGGACAGAGGAGGCTGGTGGGATCCCATGAGGTTGCAGAGAGTCTGATGTGACTGAAGAGACTTAGCTCACACGCAGACCATATCTTCATGTATTTAAAACACTCTGAGTAGCTTTGCTTGGTGTGAGATGCCCAATAGTCTACCTTTCTTCCTCCCCTTTCCCTCCCCCTTTTCTTTTTCTTCTTCTACGGCTGAGGTATTCACTTTCCCTCCAGTCTTCACTGTGTATCCACTGAGAACGGTGTCAAGCAACAGTGATGTGGGAGCTCTGAAAGTCTCCCTGGGGGCCGCCTGGTAAACATCTCCAGAAGGTGATGGTTTAAAAACTTTGATGTTTAGGGACTTTGCCTCACAGTCTTGGGACTTATATATTATGCAAAAATAATCCTTTAGAAGACTTTATAAAAACTATATCTACATAAAATTCACTTTAGAGAAAAGTGAAAAAATAAATCAGTGGACATTTTAGTGGTGACTGTAATCCAGGAATCCAAAGAGGTTTTAAAATAATAGCAGCAGCAGCAGCGACAACTCATCAATCTTTGTAATTCTATGGCCACAGTTAGTGACAGTTAGTTTCTTCTTTGAGAAGAAAAGGGGCATGGTGTGTAAACATGTCAGGTCATAGGGACAGAACAGAGTCAAAGAGACAGCAAGGTTTTGTGATGCATCACCTGGAGAAAAGCAAATCCAAGGTCAAGTGGCGGGCAAAGCTCCATGTTACATTTTCAAACCATGTCTGAGTTTTCACTGATGTCAAAGTAAGAAATTTAGCTATTGAGAAGCATTTGAAACACACTGCCTGAGATAATTTTGCTTAGCAGTTATCACTGGAGTTTTGTCTTTTAGGGGAAGGCCATAGCCCAGGGAGTGAAAACAGCACCTTCCAATTAATCATCTTAGTCTAGGAAACAATAACCTGACTCAATACCCAGCTTTGGAAAAAATGGTTAGAACTCCTCTGCCCTTGGGGCTTCCCCGGTAGTGCTAGTGGTAAAGAACACGTGGGCCAATGCTGGAGGTGTAAGAGATACAGGTTCGATCCCTGGGTCAGGAAGATCCCCTGGAGAAGGGCATGACAACCCACTCCAATATTCTTACCTGGAGAATCCCATGCACAGAGGAGTCTGGCAGGCTACAGTCCACAGGGTCACAAAGAGTCAGACACGACTGAAGCAGTATAGCATGCATGCATGCCCTTGGGACAGATGGTATATGAACTAGTGACCGCTTGTAGAAGAAGAACTTGAAGAATGATGGGAACCTAAAGGCTCAGTAATTGTCAATCATATTGTAATTAATTGGACTGATCTCTGACAAAACCACTCAACATTTTGTGCCCATAGTGTGATAGAAGAGTGTAACAGATATGTTTTTTCCCCAAGCAAACTGATAAAAATGTGTTTTATAACCAGACCAGAGATCTAGGTAGTATGAATCATCTTGCAAATAAGTATCCAAAGTTTTATTGTTTGTTGTTGTCTGGGTAGGGATTGGTTTATGTCAAGTCAGTGTGCATACATGCTCAGTTTGGTCTATCTCTTTGCAACCCCATGGACTACAGCCCACCAGGCTCCTCTGTCCATGGGATTCTCTCAGCAAGACTACTGGAGTGGGTTTCCATTTTCTTCTCCAGGGGATCTTCCCAACCAAGGGATCAAACACACGTCTCCTGTGTCTCCTGAATTGGCAGGTAGATTTTTACCACTGAGCCACCCAAGAAGCCTGCAAGTCAGTGTACTCTGTATTATAAAACTTACACCTCAAACCACCTTTTAAACCCTTCCCTATACTTCCCCTCTAAATCTTATTTACTACTTTTCAGTAACTCACTACTATCATTGTTATTCCCACTAGGCTCTATCTAGTGGAATTTGCATCATTTAGTAAAGAAAATAAACTCTATGTGGCTGTGTGTGTGTGTGTCCTGAAAGAGAAATCTGATGAAGAAGTTTCCTTCTGTTTAAAACTATATCAATAATTAGAAATGAAAAAGAAGTTACAACAGAAAATGCAGAAATACAAAGGATCATAAGAGGCTACTATGAGCAACTATATGCTAATAAAGTGGACAACCTGGAAGAAAGGGGCACATTTTTATAAAAGTATAATCTTCCAAGACTGAACCAGGAAGAAATAGAAAATATGAACAAACCAGTCACAAGCACTGAAATCAAAACTGATCAAATATCTTCCAACAAACCAAAGTCCAGAGCCAGACGGCTTCATGGGCAAATTCTACCAAATGTTTAGTAAAGAGCAAAAACCTATCCTGCTCAAACTCTTCCAGAAAATTGCAGAGGAAGAAAAACTCCCAAACTCATTCTATGAGGCCACCATCACCCTGATACCAAAACCAGACAAAGATGCCACACATAAAGAAAATTACAGGCCAATATCACTGATGAACGTAAATGCAAAAATCCTCAACAAAATTCTAGCAAACAGAATCCAAAAAAACATTAAATGGATCATACACCATCATCAAATGGGGTTTATCCAAGGGATGCAAGGATTCTTCAATATACACAAATCAATGTGATACATCATATAACAAATTGAAAGATAAGCATATGATCATCTCAATAGATACAGAGAAAGCTTCCGACAAAATTCAACATTCATTCATGATAAAAACTTTCCAGGAAATAGGAAATAAATCTACCTCAATATAATAAAGGCTATATATGACAAACCTAGATCAAACATTATTCTCAATGGTGAAAAACTGAAAGCATTTCCTCTAAGATCAGGAACAAAACAAGGGTGCCCTTTCTTGCCATTGTTATTCAATATAGTTTTAGAAGTCCTAGCCATGGAATCAGAGAAGAAAAAAAAAAAAAAAAAAAAAAGGAATCCAGATTGGAAAAGAAGAAGTAAGATTCTCACTGTTTGCAGATGACACAATACTGTACATAGAAAATCCTAAAGATGCTATCAGAAAATTACTAGAACTAATCAATGAATATTGTAAAGTCACAGGATATAAAATTAATACACAGAAATCCCTTGCATTCTTACACACTAACAGTGAAAGAATCAGAGAAATTAAGGAAACAATCCCATTCACCATTGCAACAAAAAGATTAAAATACCTAGGAATAAACCTACCTAAAGAGACAGAAGACCTGTATGCAAGGAACTATAAGAAATTGATGAAAGAAATCAAAGACAACACATGGAGAGATATTCCATGTTCTTGGATTGGAAAAATCAATATTGTAAAAATGACTATACTACCCAAAGCAATGTACAGATTCAATGCAATCCCTATCAAACTACCAATGGTATTTTTCACAGAACTACAACAAAAAATTTCACAATTTGTATGGAAACACAGAAGACCCTGAAGAGCCAAAGCAATCTTGAGAAAGAAAGACCGAGCTGGAGGAATCAAGCTTCTTGTCTTCAAAGCTACGGTTATCAAGACAAGATGACAGTGGCACAAAAACAGAAATACAGACCAATGAAGCAAGATAGAAAGCCCAGAGATAAACTTATGCATCTATGGACACCTTATGTTTGACAAAGGAGACAATGATATACAATGGAGAAAAGATACAGTCTCTTCAATGAGTGGTGCTGGGAAAACTGGACAGCTACATGTAAAAGAATAAAATTAGAACATTTATGAATGCCATATACAAAAATACACTCAAAATGGATTAGAGACTTAAATGTAAGGCTAGAAACTATAAACCTCTTAGAGGAAAACACAGGCAGTACACTCTGACATAAATCACAGCAAGATCTTCTTTGGCCTACCTCCTAAAGTGAAAGTTGCTCAGTCATGTCTGACTTTTTGTGACCCATGGACTATACAGTCCATGGAATTCTCCAGGCCAGAATACTGGAGCGGGTAGCCTTTCCCTTCTCCAGGGGATCTTCCCAACCCAGGAATCAAACCAGGGTCTCCTGCATTGCAGGTGGATTCTTTACCAACTGAGCTATCAAGGAAGGCTGATTTGTCTCCTAAAGAAATGGAAATAAAAGAAACATAAAAAAGTGGGACTTAATTAAACTTAAAAGTTTTGTACAGCAAAGGAAACAATAAACAAGATTAAAGGGCAACCATCAGAATGGGAGAAAATAATTGCAAGTGAAGCAACTGACAAAGGATTAATTTCCAAAATATATAAGTAGCTCATACAACTCAATATCAGAAAAACAATCCAATCAAAAAATGGGCAGAAGACCTAAACAGACGTTTCTCCAAAGAAGATTTATAGATGGTCAATAAACACATGAAAAGATGCTCAACACCGCTCATTATTAGAGAAATGCAATTCAAATATACAGTGAGATATCACCTCACATCAAACAGAATGGCTATCAACAAAAAACTGCCAACAATAAATCCTGGAGAGGATGTGGGTTATAAAGAACCCCACTGCAGGGTTAGTGGGTATGTAAACTGATACAGCCACTATGGAGAAGAGTATGGAAAGAATCTACCTGTCAATGCAGGAGATGCAAGAGATGTGGGTTTGATCTCTGGGTTGGGAAGATCCCCTGGAAAAGGAAACGGCAACTGGCTCCAGTATTCTTGCCTGGAAAATTCCATGGACAGAGGAGCCTGGTGGCTACAGTCTATGGAGTCACAAAGAGTTGGACATGACTGAGCATACACACACACACACACACACACACACACAGATTCCTTAACAAACGAAGAGTAAAACTACCATATGATCCAGCAATCCCACTACTGGGCATATACCCTGAGGAAATCACAATTCAGACTCGCGTACCCCAATGTTCATTGCAGCACTATTTACAATAGCTAGGACATGAAAGCAACCTAGATGTCCATGGACAGTTGAATGGATAAAGAAGTTGTGGTGTGGTACATATATACAATGGAATATTACTCAGATATAAAAAGGAGTGGATTTGAGTCCATTCTACTGAGGTGGATGAACCTAGAGCCTGTTATAGAGGGAAGTAAGACAGAAAGAGAAAAACAAATATCATATATTAATGCATATACATGGAATCTAGAAAAATGGTACTGATGAGCATGTTTGAAGGGTAGGAACAGAGATGCAGATGTAGAGAACAAACTCATGGACACAGTAGGGGAAGGAGAGGGTAGAATAAATTGAGAGAGTAGCATTGACATATATATACTATCATGTGTAAGGTAACTAGCGGGAAGTTGCTATGTAACACAGGGAGCCCAACCTGGCACTCCATGACAACCTAGAGTGGCAGAATAAGGTGGAGGGAGGGGATACATATAAATATACATATACATATGTATAAATATACATACATATAAATATAAATATGACTGACTCATGTTGTTGTATTGATTTACACAATTGTAAAGCAATTATCTTCCAGTTAAAAAAAAAAAATTCAGATACAATTCTACAAAAAAATAAACCCAAAAAAACCAAAATGATAAAACTATACCAAGTCTCTGGGTATTTCTTGTTCTAGTAGTTCTCAAAATTTGGTCCCTTAACAAGTAGTATCATCATCATTTGGAAACCTGTTAGAAAGGAAAATACTTGGTTGGACTCCAGGGCTACTGAATCAGAAACTTTGAGGGTAGGCCCAGCAATCAGTGTTTTGACAAGATTTCCTTGACAAGGTGAATCTAATGTACAGTTGCTCAAGTCTGAGAACCACTGTCTCTAAGCCATCTCTCTAACTTTCCTAAAATATCACCTCAGCTTGGACATACATCAAAAATACTAACACAGGCTATTTCTTTGAAATCCACGAATTTCTTTTTAAATTAAAGATTACACAAATGTTTTTGCTCTCTTTCTGAATCTGGCACTAATTTAGTCATGGTGAATTCTATGCTATTATAATACACACATCGATAATTCATGGGTCCCCGACTCATATGCCTTTGAGGACAGCAAGAAGCAGAGGTAAGAGAGATGGAAAACCAATGTAACAAAGTAGAAAATACTAACAACTTGTTAACAAATGGAGGCTTTGCTCCTTCCTGCTCAAGTTCACTAAAATATATATTCAAAAGAATATTGCCTTTAAAACATATATTTCTACAACCTTTGGCTTACACTGAAGTCAATATAACAAACAAAAAAATCTATTTAAAATCTACTCTGAAGAATTTGTAAATAGTGATTTTAATTCTGATTGCTGTTGGAATTATTTATATTGATATGTAATATATATACACACATATATATCAGAATAAATAAAATGTATAGTACAGTAAATTTCTTTGCTTTGTGTTAGACTTTGGGAAACCAAAGTAGGGTCTATAAATTTTAAAGACTTGTGCAACTTTGAGATCTTTTTCACAATGACTTGATCTTATTTCCTCATCTGATTTCACTTAGCATTAAGAAATATATGCAAGAGCAAATACAAGACAGCTGCAACTTGAAAAGAAATCAAACTACGGGGAGGCAGAGAAACTAATGTAGGATATACTTTTTTGATCTAAGATCACCACTATACAGGACTCTTGGGCTTTTGGATAAAAAGTTAATATAAGTAAACCAAGTGTTACTAATTTTCTTTCATCTAGTGAAGATTTAGAAAAGAAAATGACATTTCTGGGTTCCCCCCCGCTTTCAAGAGATAATATTGACTTTCTTGTTAGCATATATTCCCCTCATCTTCACCTCAAAATCTGAAAAATATTCTTTAAGCTAAAATGAGTTTGTTTTGTTGGACTTCTGGAAACTATACTGTAATCTTAAATTTAGAGAAAGTGTCTCTTTTTTCTTCCAGATTTACTGAGAAATAATTGACATACGGCACTGTATGTTTTAGGTGTACAGTGTAATGATTTGACTTACACACATCATGAAATAATTAACACAATAAGTTGAGTGAACATTCATTTCATATAGGTACAAAGTTAAAGAAATACAGATTTTTGAACAAACAACTCTACTTTGAAGAGCTGGGTACAAAGCTTCTACATGTGGGCCCCAAAGAGCAAGTGAAACTAGATGAAGCACAAAAGAAAGAAAAGTCCACTTAGGAACTCCAGAAACTAGTGAAAAGTTTACTCGGGCAAAGCATTGGAGGAGAGACCTCCACAAAGACAGGAGTGAAGGAAGACTTTAAGAGTGAAAATTGGAAAGGTTGGGGGCGGGGGAGGAGCAGCCAAGAAGGCAGAGTATTAAGAACCTGAGCGCGCTTCCTCTCACAAGCATTCCAAAACCTACAGCTAAGTGCAGAACAACCATCTCTGAAAAAGACTGGGAGAAGGGACCACAACAAGATGGGTACGAGGGGCAGAGATATGATATAATCAAACCTCATAACCTCCAGGTGGGCAACCCGCAAACTGGAGAATAATTATAGCAGAGGTTGTCCCACAGGAGTGGCAGTTCTGACTCCACACCAGGCTCCCCAGCCCAGGGGTATGGCACTGGGAGGATGAGCACCCAGAGTATTTCACGTTCAAGGTCAATAGGGTTAATTGCAGGAGTCCTCAGGACTGGGACAAATAGAGACTCCATCTTTAAAGGGTGCACACAAAATCTCATGGACATCAGGACTCTGGGCAAGAGCAGTAATTTGATAGGAGCCTGGGCCAGACCTACCTGCTGGTCCTGGAGAGTCTACTGGAGACCCTGGGGTGGTTGAGGCTCACACTGGGGACATAGACACTGGTGGTAGATACGTTTGTGAACATTCAGGTCCATGAACATTCCTGGCAGCTGCCATGGTGGGTTGTTAGAGCCAAGACTGGACACACCCATTCCTCAGACCAAACAACTGAGTGGGGATACAATCCCACCCATCAGCAGACAGTCTGCCTAAGGACTTCTGGAGCCCAAAGCTGCCTAGACATGGTCCTGCCCACCAGAGGGGTCGAGACCTGGCTTTATCCATCAGTAGGCAGGTGCCAGCCCTTCTAGCCAGAAGGCCTGCAGAGGCCTCTAGACCAGCCTCACCTACTAGAGCGCAGACACCAGAAGCAAGAGAACTATGATCCTGCAACTGCAGAATGAGACTGCCAACAATAAATCACACCAGACCCTGGGAAAAGCCAGGCCCTGCCCTTCCCATTAGCAAGCCAGTGCCAACTTTGGGACATACTGACCACACACTCAACTGTATCAAGAACTGGCCCCCCTCCATCAATGATCTAAAATGAGCCCTGGGATCCCTGGGCCCTGCAGTCAGACTCTAGAAACAAGCTTTGCCTGCCAACAGTAGGCACTCACGCCAGGGTCTGTCTTTACCTGTTTACCTGACAGTTGGTGGACCCTGACCACCCATCAGTGGGCCAGCACTAGCTCCAGGGAACCCAAGGGCTCTACAAATATCCATCTCATGACCAAGTCCTGCTAAAGAGCAGTCAGCAGCATCTGCACAAGGCAGGGCCTGACAACCAACCAAATTAGGAGCCAACCAGGCCTACCAGACAGCTAACCTAGTCAGTCCATGATAACAGGAGGACACACACAGCCCTCTTAGGGGGAAAACCTAGAGCATATAGCTTGGGAGATGAGAAGGTAGAACACTGCTTGGATGCAAAGGACATTTCCTACAGAAGGCCACTTCTCCAAAATCAAGAAATATAACTAACCTACAAAATACATAAAAATGCACACAGCAACTTAAACAAAATGAGGCAGCAGAGGAATATGTTCTGGATGAAGGAACAAGATAAAACCACAGAAGAAGGGACTTCCCTGGTGGCTCAGTGGCTAAGACTGTACTCCCAATACAGGGGGCCTGGGTTCGATCCCTGATCAGGGAACTAGATCCCACATGCCACAACTATGAGTTTACATGCTGCAACTAAGGAATCTGCATGCTGAAATGAAGATCAAAGATTCTGTAGCCTGCAACTAAGAGCCAGTGCAACCAAATAAATAAATATTAAAAAAAAAAAAAAAAAGACAAACACAAGAAGAACTAAGTGACCTGGAGATAGGCAAGCTACCTGAGAAAGAGTTCAGAGTAATGATCGTAGAGGTGATCAAAGAATTTAGAAGGAGGATGGATGCATCAAGAGAGAAATTAGCTTTTTAACAAAGAGTAAGAAAATATAAGAACCACCAGAAAAGAAAAATACATAAATGAAAAAATACACTAGAAGGAATCTAGAATACATTAAATGATACAGAAGAAAAAATGAATCAGCTGGAAAACAGTAGTGTAAATCACTGCCACTGAACAGAAAAAAAAAATTGAGTGAAAAGAAATAAGGACAGCTTAAGAGATCTCTGGGACAACATCAAGCACCTTAATATCTGCATTTAAGGAGTCCCAATAGGAGAAGAGAGAGAAAAAAAGTCATGAGAAAATATTAGAAGAGATAATAGTCTTTCTAGGTGATCAATATAAGTCTGAATTTGGCAATAAGGAATTCATAATGTGAGCCACAGTCAGCTCCCAGTCTTGTTTTTGCTGACTCTGTAGAGCTTCTCCATCTTTGGCTGCAAAGAATATAATAATCTGAATTTGGTGTTGACTATCTGGCGATAGTGTAGAGTCCATGTGTAGAGTCTTCTCTTGTGTTGTTGGAAGAGGGTGTTTGCTATGACCAGTGCGTTCTCTTGGCTAAACTGTTAGCCTTTGACCAGCTTTGTTCTGAACTCCAAGGCCAAATTTGCCTGTTAGTCCATGTATTTCTTGACTTCCTACTTTTGCATTCTAGTCCCCTATAATGAAACGGACATCTTTTTTTGGGTGTTAGTTCTAGAAGGTCTTGTATGTCTTCATAGAACTGTTCAGCTTCTTCGGCATTACTGGTTGGGGCACAGACTTGGATTACTGTGATACTGAGTGGTTTGCCTTGGAAATGAACAGAGTTCATTCTGTTATGTTTGAGATTGCACCCAAGTACTGCATTTCAGACTCATTTGTTGACTATGAGGGCTACTCCATTTCTTTTAAGGGATTCTTGACCACAGTAGTAGATATAATGGTCATCTGAGTTAAATTCACACATTCCAGTCCATTTTAGTCCACTGATTCCTAAAATGTCCATGTTCACTCTTGCCATCTCCTATTTGACCACTTCCAATTTATGTCGATTCATGGACCTAACATTCCAGGTTCCTATCCAATATTGTTCTTTAAAGCATTGGACTTTACTTTGAACACCAGTCACATCCACAACTGGGTGTTGTTTTGCTTTGGCTCCGTCTCTTTATTCTTTCTTGGAGAAGGAAATGGCTGCCCACTCCAGTACTCTTGCCTGGAAAATCCCATAGACAGAGAAGCGTGTTAGGCTACAGTCCATGGGGTCACAAAGAGTTGGACACGACTGAGCGACTTCACACACACACACACTTCATTCCTTCTGGAGTCATTTCTCCACTGCTCTCCAGTAACATATTGGGCATCTACTGACCTGGGGAGCTCATCTTTCAGTGTCCTATCTTTTTGCCTTTTCATACTGTTCTGGGCTGGAGGAAGCACAAGCTGGAATCAAGATTGCAGGGAGAAATATCAATAATCTCAGATATGCAGATGACACCACCCTTATGGCAGAAAACAAAGAACTAAAGAGCCTCTTGATGAAAGTGACAGAGGAGAGTGAAAAAGTTGGCTTAAAGCTCAACATTCAGAAAACTAAGATCATGGCATCTGTTCCCATCACTTCGTGGTAAATAGATGGGGAAACAGTGGCTGACTTTATTTTTCTGGGCTCCAAAATCACTGCGATGGTGATTGCAGCCATGAAATTAAGAGACGCTTACTCCTTAGAAGGAAAGTTATGACAAACCTAGACAGCACATTAAAAAGCAGAGACATTACTTTGCCAACAAAGGTCAGTCTAGTCAAGGCTATGGTTTTTCCAGTGGTCATGGATAGATGTGAGAGTTGGACTATAAAGAAAGCTGAGTGTTGAAGAATTGATGCTTTTGAACTGTGGTGTTGGAGAAGACTCTTGAGAGTCCCTTGGACTGCAAGGAGATCCAACCAGTCCATCCTAAAGGAGATCAGTCCTGGGTGTTCTTTGGAAGGACTGATGCTGAAGCTGAAACTCCAATACTTTGGCCACCTGATGCAAAGAGCTGACTCATTTGAAAAGACCCTGATGCTGGGAAAGATTGAAGGCAGGAAGAAGTGGACGACCGAGGATGAGATGGTTGGATGGCATCATCGACTTGATGGACATGGGTTTGAGTGGACTCCAGGAGTTGGTGATGGACAGGGAGGCTTGGCATGCTGCAGTTCATGGGGTTGCAAACAGTCGGACATGACTGAGCAACTGAAATGAACTGAACTGAACATGGGGTTCTCAAGGCAAGAATACTGAAGTGGTTTGCCATTCCCTTCTCCAGTGGACCACATTTTGTCAAAATTCTCCACCAAGACCTGTCTGACTTGGGTGGCCCTACAAGGCATAGCTCATAGTTTCACTGAATTAGATAACGCTGTGGTCCATGTGATCAGATCCTTCAGTTTTCTGTGACTGTGATTTTCATTCTGTTTGCCCTTTGATAGATAAGGATAAGATAAGGATAAGGATAAGAGGCTTATGGAAGCTTCCTGATGGGAGGGACTGACTGAAGGGGAAACTGGGTCTGGTCCTGATTGAGAAGGGGGCATGCTCAGTAAATCTTTAATCCAACTTTATGTTGATGGGTGTGGCTGTGTTCCCTGTTGTTTTATCTGAGACCAAACCATGATGGAGGTAATGAAGATAAAGGTAACCTCTTTCAAAAGGTCCCACGCATGAACTGCTGCACTGGGTGGACCTGACCCTGCAGCAAGCCATCTCCAACCCACACCTCTGCAGGAGACTCCTGGACACTTACGGGCAAGTCTGGGTCAGTCTCTTGTGTGGTCACTGCTCCTTTCTCCTGGGTGCTGGTGTGCACAAGGTTTTATCTGTGCCTTCCAAGAGTCTGTTTTCCAGTTCTGTGTAAGTTCTGGCAGCTCCATGGTGGGGTTAATGGTGACCTCCTCCAAGAGGGCTTATGCCACAACCAGGTCTGCTTCACCCAGACCCCCTGACCCTGCAGCAGGCCACCTCTGACCTGTACCTCCACAGGAGACACTCAAACCCTCAAAGGCTGGTCTGGCTCAGTCTCTGGGGAGTTTCCCAGATGTGCAGAAGGTTTTGTTTGAGCTCTCTGACTGTCTCTGGTGGGTATGGGTTTCATTCTAAACGCAATTTTGCCCCTCCTACCATCTTGCTGCGGCTTCTCCTTTGCCCTTGGATGTGGGGTATATTTATTTCATGGGATTCAACATTCTCTTGTTGATGCTTGTTCAGCAGCAAGCTGTAATCTTCGAGTTCTCACAGGAGAAGATGAGTGCATGTCCTTCTACACTGCCATCAATAAATGCATTTATTTATCATAAATTAACTCCCTTGCACTTATACAGTGGAAGTGACAAATAGATTTAAGGGATTAGATCAGATCTGACAGATAGAGTGCATGAAGAACTATGGACGGAGGTTTCCTGACATTGTACAGGAGACAGGGATCAAGACCATCCCCAAGAAAAAGAAAAAAGGCAAAATGGTTGTCTGAGGAGGCCTACAGATAGCTGAGAAAAGAAGAGAAGCTAAATGCAAAGGAGAAAAGGAAAGATATACCCATTTGAATGCAGAGTTCCAAGCAATAGTAAGGAAAGATAAGAAAGCCTTCCTCAGTGATTGATGCAACTAATAATAAAGGAAATAATAAAAGAAAACAAGAGGATGGGAAAGACTAGAGATCTTTTCAAGAAAATTAGAGATACCAAGGGAACATTTCATGCAAAGATGGGCTCAATAAAGGACAGAAATGGTAGGGACCTAACAGAAGCAGAAGATATTAAGAAGTGGCAAGAATACACAGAAGAACTATACAAAAGAGATCTTCCTGGCCCAGATAACCACAGTGGTGTGATCACTCACCTAGAGCCAGAAATCCTGGAATGTGAAGTCATATGGGCCTTAGGAAACATCACTAAGAACAAAGCTAGTGGAGGTGATGGAATTCCAGTTGAGCTATTTCAAATCCTGAAAGATGATACTGTGAAAGTACTACACTCAATACGCCAGCAAATTTGGAAAACTCAGCAGTGGCACACATGAAAAAGCTCAGTTTTCATTCCAACCCCCAAGAAAGGCAATGCCAAAGAATGCTCAAACTACTGCACAATTGCACTAATCTCACACGCTAATAAAGTAATGCTCAAAATCCTCCAAGTCAGGCTTCAACAGTACATGAAACATGAACTTCCAGATGTTCAAGCTGGATTTAGAAAAGGCAAAGGAACCAGAGGATCAAATTGCCAGCATCCGTTGGATCATCAATAAAGCAAGAGAGTTCCAGAAAAACATCTATGTCTGCCTTATTGATTACAACGAAGCTTTTGAGTATGTGGACCACAACAAACTGTGGAAAATTCCCCAAGAGATGGGAATATCAGTTATCTGCCTCCTGAGAAATCTGTATGTTGGTCAAGAAGCAAATGTTAGAACTGGACATGGAACAACAGACCAGTTCCAAATTGGGAAAGGAGTATGTCAAGGCTGTATATTATCATCCTGCTTATTTAACTTATATGCAGAGTACATCATGTGAAATGCTGGGCTAGATGAAGCACAAGCTGGGATCAAGATTGCCGAGATAAATAGCAATAACCTCAGATATGCAGATGACACCACCCTTATGGCAGAAAACAAAGAAGAACTAAAGAGCCTCTTGATGAAAGTTAAAGAGGAGAGTGAAAAAGTTGGCTTAGAGCTCAACATTCAGAAAACTAAGATCATGGCATCTGGTCCCATCACTTCATGGCAAATAAGATGGGGAAACAATGGAAACAGTGAGACTTAATTATCTTGGTCTCCAAAATCACTGCAGATGGTGACTGAAGCCATGAAATTAAAAGACACTTGCTCCTTGGATGACTAGCTATGTTCAAACTAGACAGCATATTAAGAAGCAGAGACATTACTTTGCCTACAAAGGTCTGTCTAGTCGTAGCTATTGTTTTTCCATTGGTCATGTATGGATGTGAGAGTTGGACGGTAAAGAAAGCTGAGCACTGACGAATTGATGCTTTTTTTTTTTATAAATACATTGTGGTTTTATTCATACAATGGGATATATAGAGTATAGAAATGAGTAAACCATAACACATGGTAACATGAAGTAATCTCACAAGCATAATATTGTACAACAGAAACCAAAATATGCATATTATTTGGTTTCACTTTTTTTTTTATTTATTTATTTTTTTAGTGTTATCTGTCTGCTGTTTTTTTTTTTTATTTTTTATTTTTATTATTATTATTTTTTTTCCAGTGGGTTTTGTCATACATTGATATGAATCAGCCATGGATTTACATGTATTCCCAATCCTGATCCCCCCTCCCACCTCCCTCTCCACCCGATTCCTCTGGGTCTTCCCAGTGCACCAGACCGGAGCACTTGTCTCGTGCATCCCACCTGGGCTGGTGATCTGTTTCACCATAGATAGTATACATGCTGTTCTTTTGAAATATCCCACCCTCACATTCTCCCACAAAGTTCAAAAGTCTGTTCTGTATTTCTGTGTCTCTTTTTCTGTTCTGCATATAGGGTTATTGTTATCACCTTTCTAAATTCCATATACATGTGTCAGTATGCTGTAATGTTCTTTATCTTTCTGGCTTACTTCACTCTGTATAAGGGGCTCCAGCTTCATCCATCTCATTAGGACTGGTTCAAATGAATTCTTGTTAATGGCTGAGTAATATTCCATGGTGTATATGTACCACAGCTTCCTTATCCATTCATCTGCTGATGGGCATCTAGGTTGCTTCCATGTCCTGGCTATTATAAACAGTGCTGCGATGAACATTGGGGTGCACGTGTCTCTTTCAGATCTGGTTTCCTCAGTGTGTATGCCCAGAAGTGGGATTGCTGGGTCATATGGCAGTTCTATTTCCAGTTTTTTAAGAAATCTCCACACTTTTTTCCATACTGGCTGTACTAGTTTGCATTCCCACCAACAGTGTAAGAGGGTTCCCTTTTCTCCACACCCTCTCCAGCATTTATTGATTGTAGACTTTTGGATAGCAGCCATCCTGACTGGCGTGTAATGGTACCTCATTGTGGTTTTGATTTGCATTTCTCTGATAATGAGTGATGTTGAGCATCTTTTCATGTGTTTGTTAGCCATCTGTATGTCTTCTTTGGAGAAATGTCTGTTTAGTTCTTTGGCCCATTTTTTGATTGGGTCATTTATTTTTCTGGAATTGAGCTGCAGGAGTTGCTTGTATATTTTTGAGATTAATCCTTTGTCTGTTTCTTCATTTGCTATTATTTTCTCCCAATCTGAGGGCTGTCTTTTCACCTTACTTATAGTTTCCTTTGTAGTGCAAAAGCTTTTAAGTTTCATTAGGTCCCATTTGTTTAGTTTTGCTTTTATTTCCAATATTCTGGGAGGTGGGTCATAGAGGATCTTGCTGTGGTTTATGTCGGAGAGTGTTTTGCCTATGTTCTCCTCTAGGAGTTTTATAGTTTCTGGTCTTACATTTAGATCTTTAATCCATTTTGAGTTTATTTTTGTGTATGGTGTTAGAAAGTGTTCTAGTTTCATTCTTTTACAAGTGGTTGACCAGTTTTCCCAGCACCACTTGTTAAAGAGGTTGTCTTTTTTCCATTGTATATCCTTGCCTCCTTTGTCAAAGATAAGGTGTCCATAGGTTCATGGATTTATCTCTGGGCTTTCTATTCTGTTCCATTGATCTATATTTCTGTCTTTGTGCCAGTACCATACTGTCTTGATGACTGTGGCTTTGTAGTAGAGTCTGAAGTCAGGCAGGTTGATTCCTCCAGCTCCATTCTTCTTTCTCAGGATTACTTTGGCTATTCGAGGTTTTTTGTATTTCCATACAAATTGTGAAATTCTTTGGTCTAGTTCTGTGAAAAATACCATTGGTAGCTTGATAGGGATTGCATTGAATCTATAGACTGCTTTGGGTAGAATAGCCATTTTGACAATATTAATTCTTCCAATCCATGAACACAGTATGTTTCTCCATCTGTTTGTGTCCTCTTTGATTTCTTTCATCAGTGTTTTATAGTTTTCTATGTATAGGTCCTTTGTTTCTTTAGGTAGATATACTCCTAAGTATTTTATTCTTTTTGTTGCAATGGTGAATGGTATTGTTTCCTTAATTTCTCTTTCTGTTTTTTCATTGTTAGTATATAGGAATGCAAGGGATTTCTCTGTGTTAATTTTATATCCTGCAACTTTACTATATTCATTGATTAGCTCTAGTAATTTTCTGGTAGAGTCTTTAGGGTTTTCTATGTAGAGGATCATGTCATCTGCAAACAGTGAGAGTTTCACTTCTTCTTTTCCTATCTGGATTCCTTTTACTTCTTTTTCTGCTCTGATTGCTGTGGCCAGAACTCCCAACACTATGTTGAATAGTAGTGGTGAGAGTGGGCACCCTTGTCTTGTTCCTGATTTCAGGGGAAATGCCTTCAATTTTTCACCATTGAGGGTGATGCTTGCTGTGGGTTTGTCATATATAGCTTTTATTATGTTGAGGTATGTTCCTTCTATTCCTGCTTTTTGGAGAGTTTTAATCATAAATGAGTGTTGAATTTTGTCAAAGGCTTTCTCTGCATTTATTGAGATAATCATATGGTTTTTATCTTTCAATTTGTTAATGTGGTGTATTACATTGATTGATTTGCGGATATTAAAGAATCCTTGCATTCCTGGGATAAAGCCCACTTGGTCATGGTGTATGATTTTTTTAATATGTTGTTGGATTCTGTTTGCTAGAATTTTGTTAAGGATTTTTGCATCTATGTTCATCAGTGATATTGGCCTGTAGTTTTCTTTTTTTGTGGCATCTTTGTCTGGTTTTGGAATTAGGGTGATGGTGGCCTCATAGAATGAGTTTGGAAGCTTACCTTCTTCTGCAATTTTCTGGAAGAGTTTGAGTAAGATAGGTGTTAGCTCTTCTCTAAATTTTTGGTAGAATTCAGCTGTGAAGCCATCTGGTCCTGGGCTTTTGTTTGCTGGAAGATTTTTGATGACAGTTTCGATTTCCTTGCTTGTGATGGGTCTGTTAAGATCTTCTATTTCTTCCTGGTTCAGTTTTGGAAAGTTATACTTTTCTAAGAATTTGTCCATTTCATCCAAGTTGTCCATTTTATTGGCATAGAGCTGCTGGTAGTAGTCTCTTATGATTCTTTGTATTTCAGTGTTGTCTGTTGTGATCTCTCCATTTTCATTTCTAATTTTGTTAATTTGGTTTTTCTCTCTTTGTTTCTTAATGAGTCTTGCTAATGGTTTGTCAATTTTGTTTATTTTTTCAAAAAACCAGCTTTTAGCTTTGTTGATTTTTGCTATGGTCTCTTTAGTTTCTTTTGCATTTATTTCTGCCCTGATTTTTAAGATTTCTTTCCTTCTGCTAACTCTGGGGTTCTTCATTTCTTCCTTCTCTAATTGTTTTAAGTGTAGAGTTAGGTTATTTAATTGGTTTTTTTCCTGTTTCTTGATGTAAGCCTGTAATGCTATGAACCTTCCCCTTAGCACTGCTTTTACAGTGTCCCATAGGTTTTGGGTTGTTGTGTTTTCATTTTCATTCATTTCTATACATATTTTGATTTCTTTTTTGATTTCTTCTATGATTTGTTGGTTATTCAGAAGCGTGTTATTTAGCCTCCATATGTTTGAAGTTTTAACAATTTTTTCCCTGTAATTGAGATCTAATCTTACTGCACTGTGGTCAGAAAAGATGACTGGAATGATTTCAATTTTTTTGAATTTTCCAAGACCAGATTTATGGCCCAGGATGTGATCTATTCTGGAGAATGTTCCGTGTGCACTTGAGAAAAAGGTGAAGTTGATTGTTTTGGGGTGAAATGTCCTATAGATATCAATTAGGTCTAGGTGGTCCATTGTGTCATTTAAGGTTTGTGTTTCCTTGTTAATTTTCTGTTTAGTTGATCTATCCATAGTTGTGAGTGGGGTATTAAAGTCTCCCACTATTATTGTGTTACCATTAATTTCCTCTTTCATACTCGTTAGCGTTTGCCGTACATATTGCGGTGCTCCTATGTTGGGTGTATATATATTTATAATTGTTATATCTTCTTTTTTGATTGATCCTTTGATCATTATGTAGTGTCCTTCTTTGTCTCTTTTCACTTCCTTTATTTGAAAGTCTATTTTATCTGATATGAGTATTGCGACTCCTGCTTTCTTTTGGTCTCCGTTTGCATGAAATATTTTTTTCCAGCCCTTCACTTTTAGTCTGTATGTGTCTCTTGTTTTGAGGTGGGTCTCTTGTAGACAGCATACATAGGGGTCTTGTTTTTGTATCCATTCAGCCAATCTTTGTCTTTTGGTTGGGGCATTCAACCCATTTACATTTAGGGTAATTATTGATAGGTGTGGTCCCATTGCCATTTACTTTGTTGTTTTGGGTTCACGTTTATACAACCTTTCTGCATTTCCTGTCTAGAGAAGATCCTTTAGCATTTGTTGAAGAGCTGGTTTGGTGGTGCTGAATTCTCTCAGCTTTTGCTTATCTGTAAAGCTTTTGAATTCTCCTTCATATCTGAATGAGATCCTTGCTGGATACAATAATCTAGGTTGTAGGTTATTCTCTTTCATTACTTTCAGTACGTCCTGCCATTCCCTTCTGGCCTGGAGGGTTTCTATTGATAGATCAGCTGTTATCCTTATGGGAATCCCTTTGTGTGTTATTTGTTGTTTTTCCCTTGCTGCTTTTAAGATTTGTTCTTTGTGTTTGATCTTTGTTAATTTGATTAATATGTGTCTTGGGGTGTTTCGCCTTGGGTTTATCCTGTTTGGGACTCTCTGGGTTTCTTGGACTTGGGTGGCTATTTCCTTCCCCATTTTAGGGAAGTTTTCAGCTATTATCTCCTCGAGTATTTTCTCATGGCCTTTCTTTTTGTCTTCTTCTTCTGGAACTCCTATGATTCAAATGTTGGGGTGTTTCGCAGTGTCTCAGAGGTCCCTGAGGTTGTCCTCATTTCTTTTGATCCTTTTTTCTTTTTTCCTCTCTGCTTCATTTATTTCCACCATTTTATCTTCTACCTCACTTATCCTATCTTCTGCCTCCGTTATTCTACTCTTGGTTCCCTCCAAAGTGTTTTTGATCTCATTTATTGCATTATTCATTTTTAATTGACTCTTTTTTATTTCTTCTAGGTCTTTATTAAACAGTTCTTGAATCTTTTCAATCTTTGTTTCCAGGCTATTTATCTGTAACTCCATTTTGTTTTCAAGATTTTGGATCATTTTTATTATCATTATTCTAAATTCTTTTTCAGGTAGATTCCCTATCTCCTCCTCTTTTGTTTGAATTGATGCTTTTGAACTGTGGTGTTGAGAAGACTCTTGAGAGTCCCGTGGACTGTAGGGAGATCGAATCAGTCCATCCTAAAGGAAATCAGTCCTGAATATTCATTGGCAGGACTGATACTGAAGCTGAAGCTCCAATACTTTTGACCATCTGATGCAAAGAACTGACTCACTGGAAAAAAAAACCCCTGATGCTGGGAAATATTCAAGTCAGGAGGAGAAGAGGACGACAGAGGATGAGATGGTTGGCTGGCATCACCGACTTGATGGACCTGAGTTTGAGTAACCTCCAGGAGTTGGTGATGGACAGGGAGGCCTGGTGTGCTGCAGTCCCTGGGGTTGCAAAAAGTCAGACATGACTGAGTAACTGAACTGAAAAAGGAATACCACTTTCTTGGAAAGATTGTTTTATGATAGATGCACAATTTTAAAATGGATACCAGTAGGAAGAATATTGGGTATTGGCTATTAAAAATGTAAGGGTACCATCTTAAAAAGGCAGCTCCAAATGAAGTATCTTCTTGGTCTCAATAGAAACTGGGACTTCTATAAACTGCTTCTAGAAGCAATGGGAATGCAAATATCGCCAAACTTGTATTCATGATTTACCCAGATAGCTAAACTCTGGTTCTACTGTGATTTATTGTAATCCATTAGTATAAAAAATCATGAGTTAGTACAGAAGAGCCTGACTTGACCTGGTCTTAGTGTCATGTATCATCTTGCTGGTTTTTGTTTTTTTTTAACTTTTTGGCTTGCAAGCAGCCTTGGAAGAACTAAAATATAGGGCAGCCAGTTACTCAACTTACCAGACCTACAAAGAAATCAGAGTTGATTTTAACTATTCTATGAGACAAATAGAGAAAAACCACTCTTCAAATAAGCCTCTCTTCAAATTACTTCAAGTTCTAGAAATGCTTTGAAACTTACATTTCCTATGCAACTGTAGAGGTTTTCATCCTCCTTAACAATTTTATTACCCTCCAATTCTCACAGAGCCAATTATGTATATAGAAACATACTCAAAGCAGTATTAAGGGCAAGATTACAACAAATAATCCTTTCCACCTCGGTCTAAAAATATTCATTCAAGGGTAGGGATGGGCAAAGTCAAAAGAAGTGCTAGTTACCAAATGTGTCATAACATTGGTTCATTGACTGGAGGTATAAATGTAATTTCCTCTTAAATTGAATTGCATAAGTTTCAGTTTAGCAGTATTAGACTATGATAATCACATGAGTATTTTGGTACTTTTCAATTTAATTTAGCATTTATTTCAAGAGGAGCAGTCTACAGAGAATCAACATGAATAGAGCTTGCTTACAGAATATTGACTAGATTGGCATTTAAAACTCCTAAAACTCCTAAGTCAAGTATTAGTGCTGGGGACATTTAAGCCCAAGGGGATGTCAGTACTTTCCAGGCATTTGTGAGTTTGGTGTGTGTGTGTGTGTGTGTGTGTGTGTGTGTGTGTGTGTGTGTGTGTGTGTGTGTGTGTGTGTGTGTGTGTGTGATTGTGTGAAGAATGCTCATCTCAAGGGAACTCAGTTGACGTTAACACTGGCTGGTTATGCATGATTCTACTAGAAATCATTCTGCCATTTGGGATGAAATGAGCAGTGTCACTGTACCTAACAGAGTTCTGCAGCATTTGGCAGCAGTAAATGCTACTTCTCCACGTCTGTTTTCCTTGAGAAACTCACACAACCACTTAAGAATATAAGAATTTCTATACCATCTGACAGCCTTATATTCTGACTTCATAGAGATGAAATGACAAGGCCACAGGAATTGCTGAGTAGGTTTTAAAATGGAATGAAGCTTTTATAAATCTCTAGTATAAGGCATTAAGCTACTTTTTGTTTAATTCAGAGATAAGGATATAGCTCAAACTAAATATACCCTCAACAGTACATTACAGGTCTGCAGACATGGCTCTATTGTTTGAGCTACGTTGATTTATAACACAAAATACCTATTAGTTTTGAAGACCATTCTCTTCAAATCAGTTGGTACATATATGATGCTATGGCTATCTGCCTTTGAAAAAGTGAACCAATGCTACATTCGTTGCCAAGTGTGTAAAAAAAATAGAGAGGCCACCATTGGTTCTAGCTATGCAGCAGATCTGTGTAGGCATAACCTTGGAATTTCAATGTTACTTTAATGACCTGACTGAATGAAAAATTGTGTGGGGCTTTATTTAGGAATCTATTTTTATGTGTTGCCCAGATTTCTAGCTTGACTTAAGTAGGTGAAAAAATGAGACAGAAAACCGATAGAATTATGGATGCAAATGAAGTTTTCACACAGAATTTTCATGATTTAGTTTCATAGGATCTTAATAATTGTCGCATGTCCAAAAGGGCTTTATGGTCAAGTGAGTTTAGAAAAGTTGAGTTTAGTAAAGCTGAACAGATTTCTTTACTATAAGATTACTTGGAATTTTTATATGATAATGCACACTTTGAATCTCTAATGATTATATATGTACACATATGTATATATCTCTAACATTTTTTTTTAATAGTCTCGATAAAGTTGGGCTCCTCAGGTCTGGCATCTGGTTGAGAGTCACGAATTGGCTGTGTGATCTTACCTGAATCACTTAGCCTCCCTTGACCATATTTTCTTCCTCTAGTAAAATTAAGAGAATGAACTACATGACATTTCAGGCTTTTGCAGCTCAAACTAAGTCTCTGTTTTGTGGAAGTATATTATATGATGAATTTATCTAAGGCCTTCCTTTAACTGTGAATCAGCATTTTAAAATAATAAATGCTTACTGAGTTTACTTCTTCTTCCACTTGACTCAAAACAATTCATACATTTTAGCTGGCATTCCCTAGCTGATATTTCCAGGATTTGGGGTAAGTTTGTTAAAACCAAGAAGCTCTCTTCTGAATTCAAACACCTGAAATCCCTTGAGTTTTTCCTTTGTCATTATGCAGTCAATTTTCTTTGGCTTCCTAAACCACTCAATATCACACCCAGTGGCATTGCCCAAAATAGATTAGAATCCTTGGTAAGTCTCTCCAAATCATTTGCTTTTCCAGGGTATCTGGTTCTAGGTCACAGAGTTAACAAGGTCATTCCCTTTGGGACCCAAGGACAAGACAGTGTCTGGATCCATGTAGAGAAAGGATGTGGTCCTCGCAGTGTGGGCCAACAAATCAGTAGCTCATATTTCAACCACAAGGGCACTTGCTTAGACACCATAGCATTACTTTCTAGGGTGAGGTTTTATTGTCTTTCTAGCAGTGCAGCTCACAAGATGGTATTCTTTTTGTATATTTTACCCTTTTGCTTAATTATCTCCTGGGACATAATTATCTTTGAGGGTTTTTTTTTTTTTAGTTGACGGAAATAATCAAGATGAAATAGATATTTTCCTGTCAATGTCAACTGACGTAAACTGTCTTAGTTGAGAGAAATTATCCACAAAACAATGTTTTAATTTATTTATAGAAAAAGCCTCAAAAATAAGTTTCACAAGAGTCTCACACCAAGAACGTCAACTTTTTCTAAGAAGGAAAAATAGGCAAGACTTGAAAAAGATTCCTCATAATATTATATGTCTGGTGAAACTTAACATTTAAAAAAAATAGTATGAATAAACAATAGTATTGATGCTTCTCTTTTGGAAAAACATATATATTTATAATCTGGAAAGAGCCAATTTGTGGTAGACTAAGGAGCATGTCTGTTCAGCAGATGTCTGTGCTATTGCTCCAAATATTCTGCTTCCTTCTAAGTGGGAGCCAAGAATATGGTCTTATTTCTGCCTTCTGGTTCCCTCTTTTCAATGTTCACCCCCACTCGTCTCCTTTCCCAAGAAAACAACAGTGCATATAATCAAAAGCAAATATTTCTTCTTCTGCTCTTTGTTGGATCAACTCATGATAGTTAGAAAAGAATTACCACTTGTATTAAATAAAAAGGAAAATTATGTTAATAAAAATTTTTCTTCTGCAATGCCCTCAAGACTGATGAAATTGTCTGGGCCAATCTATGGGGCAATCAAGACTTTTTAGCCTTCTCAGAATAGCCTACACATGTTCCCCTTTGTCCCAGAACAATATCTTAATCTGCTGGCATGCTGGCCTGTTGTTTCATCAGGGAGGCATGCTTGGCTTTTCAAAGGATTGCATGCAACAGAGTCCCTTCCTGGGAGTAATTGACCCCCAAGAATGTCCTGGAAACAGGCAGCTTGTGGCCTCATTTGAGTGGTGTGGCATTTTTGGGAACTAATCCATTACTCTTTGCCTCTGTATAACATTGAGCCACTTAGAGCTGGCTTCCTTGTTCACTCTTCTCAATTTCTCTTCTTTGGTTTGTGCCAGGAGCAGTTATCTTAGGTCTTCATCTGCACTTATAAATTGAATAAGATGGAAGGTGGACAAGTCACTAGAGACCTTAGAGGCAGGGCTAACTTGTGGCAAAACTGTGAAGTAGTTGCGTGGGGAAAGAGGAGGAGGAAAGGTTTTCCAATTCCTTTCTAGAATTGCCTCCTACCACTTCCTCCAAATTTGAAGATGCAGGCAAACACGAGCACTCTTTATTCCTGCTCTCTCTCTTTGCGGCCTCTCCTGCATCCCCTTTATTATCCTCTGCTGATAATCAATCCTTTCTAAAACTTCATTTTTTTTTCCTCCAGGATACCCACTGATAACAAAAAGTATGCTGTCTTTCTCTCTCATTATTTGCATCTCACAGCACTGAAGACCAAACGCCTTAATAACTCCACAGAATCAAAGGGAAAATATGTTACAGTAGAAGAATAATTTAGTGCAGGAGTCAGTTCTTTGTAATATGAGACCCAGATTAGGTGAGACTAAGAATTACTATTAAATCATTGCATGTCGAAGTGACAATCATACAAATTTATGGCAATACATGTTATCTAGAATTGTCTTCTGTCAATACTTTAATTGGATCTGGAAATAGCAGGCAGGTAATTAAATACTAACCTAAACAAAAATTTCCACTCTGCTCTAATATTACATACACGTAAATACTTTTTGCCTCGAGACTTCCCTTTGTTACACCAGGCAGCCTTCAAAATAAGCATCTTATTTTGCAGGCGTTTAGGTAAGATAGCTTTAAAAGTTCCCAATTAGTGGTGTTCATAGACTTGTTATGACTTTTTAGGCTTTTAACTGTCTTCCAAGACTTAATTACGGCTCAGATCTTTGGCTTGCTCACGAAGTATGCTTCAGATCAGTTCAGTTGCTCAGTTGTGTCTGACTCTGCGACCCCATGGACTGCAGCATGTCAGGCTTCCCTGTCCATCACCAACTCCCAGAGCTTACTCAAACTCATGTCCATTGAATTGGTGATGCCAGCCAACCATCTCATCCTCTGTCGTCCCCTTCTCCTCCTGCCTTCGACCTTTCCCAGCATCAGGGTCTTCTTCAATGAGTCAGTTCTTCCCATCAGGTGGCCAAAGTATTGGAGTTTCAGGTTCAGCATCAGTCCTTCCCATGAATATTTAGGACTGATTTCCTTTAGGATTGATTGGTTTGATCTCCTTGCAGTCCAAGGGACTCTCAAGAGTCTTCTCCAACACCACAGTTCAAAAGTATCAATTCTTCGACACTCAGCTTTCTTTAGAGTCCAACTCTCACATTCATACATGACTACTGGAAAAACCATAGCTTTGACTAGATGGATCTTTGTTATTAAAGTATGCTTGGTAAGTTTTTATGTTACATCTGCTGACCAAACTAGCTGATTTCATTATCCCAAATATGTTAATACAGGTTTACCCAGCAAAAGGGGAGCCAGCCCTCTGCCATTGCTGTGTGCTGTTTCAGGGGACAGGCAGTGCCTGTGGTCATCACATAAATCACCATTTCTCCTTTGGCTGCAGCCCAAAGAACACTGTGCCTCTCTCCGTGGATGGGCTCGAAAGGGTTCAGGGTGAGGTGAATGCAAGAACAAGGGACTAGGGTGACTTTCACAGATGATGGGCTAAAAATGAGATCTAGAAAGACCAGGGCTACAAGATGATATAATGGAAGCTGAACAGTTGCCTAGTAGAGAACTTTGTATATTACATTCATGAATGGAGAACAGGGTGGCTATTTCCTGAAACCATAAGAAAGTCATTTTAAGATAAGTTAAAGAAGTAGAATGAGACATTATCTCCAGTCTAATTACTGATGATTCTCTCTGCCTTATGATAGCTTCTGAAAAGATGTTATAGCCATTCCTTTCAGGAGTTAATCATCTTAAATTGGAATTAGAGAGCATGTGAACAATTTACAACTGTGCGGCATAAGAAAAGAGTTTAGACACCGACATTTAAGACACCACACAGGTTCCAGATAAGGATGTTATTTTTCTAGCTGAGAATCATGGCCTTTTGGCAGGCAAAGTCTTTGCTCATAAGATGATAAAATGATCCTAGTGGGAAAAAAGAGAAAAAGAAAATCCCAGTGCATATTCAGTTGCCTTCCCAGGTGACACAAACAACTGTTGCAAAATCCCAGACCTCAGTCCCTGCCAGCCCTCAGGCTGCCGAGCACAGAAAACAAAACCATGACTCATGGTGAACATTCACCGCCCCTGAGGTGGGTACAGTCACTTACACACACTCAACTTCAGGGAACTGGACTCAGTTACCTAGCTATCCATATCCTAGAGAGGAGGCCACCAACCTGTCTTTGACAGAATGCAAAAACATTTGGGGAGCCCATCTCCTATTTTCCCAACACTGAAGGAAGGAGTCTGTGTCCCTTAAGAAGAGGGCATGATCCACAATAACCTGGTTTAACCTCTTATTTGCTCTTTGCCTGATTTGCCTGGAACTCTATGTTTGGGGAAGATGAATGTTTTGAGTTCGATTTTTTTCCTTGAAAGTAAGTCAGGTTATCTTGTATGATCTCAGCAGTTATGTGGCAGCCTTCATAATCCTATGACCATGATTAGAAAAGTGGGTCCATTCCAGCTCTATAATTGTGATTTGGAACTTGGGCAGATAAGGTTCAATTTCTGGATTGGACTGTTAAGATTAGTATCCTCAAAGTTTTTTTCTCCTTTTATTTTGCATTTTATGAAATGATGGATGTTCATTAAACTTACTGTGGTAATAATTTCATGATATAAGTGGATGCTGTAAACATTAAATTTATAAAGTGCTTTATGTCAATTTTATCTCAATAAAACTGAAAGAAAAAAATAATCTGAGTATATAATTATAAAAAAAAGATTGGTATCCTGAAAATTTTAGATTCTTAGAAAGGTCAACATTAAATATTGAAAAATGACCCAAACAATTCAGCCTAGAACTGGAGATGTACATTCAAATACTTCCCAGACCCAGGCAGGTACCATGAACAAAAGAGGCAGGCCACCAACCCGGTGTGTGGTATGGATAGGAAGTGGTGAGGACCATGGCGAGTACTGGGAAGTGGTCTCAACTAAACAAGAGGAAGAAGCTGAAGCTTGGCAATAACCAATTGAGGACACATGAGGAGGTGGGCCCATGGTTGATAGTTCTTCCAGTTTTTTCAAGAGAAGCCAGAAATCTAACTTAATAAATGACATACTGATTTTTAAATATCAGCCACTAATTTAATTGCTCTGTAATTCAAATAAGATATGCCTGTCAATTGGATTTTGAGCTACCAATTTTTGTCCTGTGGTACAGGAAACATTACAATATAGACATTTTCACTGATGCCTTACATGGGAGTTTCTAAAACTCTGAACTCCTACTTCTGAGATCCTGGGGATAAAGGATGATGCCACTGCAAGCGTGAATGTTCTTTGAAGATTCTTTTTTCTTTAAAAATCTATGCTTGACATTTAATAAATGCTTTTTTATGATAATGGCAAAAAAAAACTATGCTAAGTTTACATTTCTTCTCCATAATACACTTGTGTCTACTTTCAAATTTTGTTTTGGGTTGCCTACCTTTTTGCCTAGCATACAACAGATCTTCAATAAGTATCTGTGAAATGAATGTGTGGAGTACAGTTGGTACTTTTAGAAGATACACCCTGTTGATTCTGTTGTATTATATCCTCCAGTGTGGGAAACATACCCTAGCATATAAAGTGCCATGGTCACTGGAGTTGTTGGCATCACCAGCAAGGCAGCATTGTACTGCTTGGAGCTTTTCACCAAACTCAACCTGCAAGAGATTTCAGAGGGGTCCTGAATTGTTGCCTTCATCATCTGGGTTCAGTTTTCAGCCTTCCCCATCCCCTCACTCTCTCTTTCCCCGTACATTTATAAAGTACCCACTATCTTTCAGAAAAGGGAGATGAAGAAGTAAATAGACAACTTTATAATCCAACATGGAAAGTGAAATTAGAGGTGAAGTAGTTGAGTCTGGGGCTCTGAACATATAAAAATTATGCTCTCTGAGTTATATATTCTATCCTTTTCCATTTCCAGGGATTCAGTCCTACAGACTCTACCCTTGATTTGATTATCTATTCTTACATAAATTCAGTTATGTAAAACAACAACAATAACATTATTATTTACTTCTCTTTGTTCTTTGAACAGAGTGGCCTAAGGCTGTTCTTGTTTAAGGTCTCCCTGCTGTTGCAGTCAGACAGTAAGTGAATCTAGAGTTATCTCAAAGCCTTCCTTAACATGACCATGACAGGAGTCAGCTCAAAGCCTTCCTCACTTACCTGTCTGACAATTGATGGAGACTATAACCAGAATCTTAGTGGAGGCTGTTGGCTAGAACGCCTGCCTGCCACCTTGCCATTTGGTCTGGGCTTCTTCGCACAATGGCAACTGAGCATTAATACATCATTGACCAGAGATGTATTAATACGTGTTTTGTTACCCAAACATTATTGACCGGAGACATTTCAATATTCACTTACATGACAATTTGCTGCCACAGGCATTAGTTTCTGCAAAAATCCCCTAGTCATTAATGTGTTAAGGTCAAAATTCCAAACGGGAGGTGGAAGCTGTATTGCCTTTTGTAACTTAGCCTCAGAAATACCATAGTTTCACTTCAGCTGCATTCTCATAGTCACAAAGGCAGACACAAAGCCCTGCCCTATTTTAAAGGAAGAGGACACTATATCCACCTCTTAAAAGGAGTACTGTCAAAGAATTTGCAGACATTTTTGAAAACTACTACAACTTAGGAGAAAGTGTCCAAGATGGCACAGTAGAAAAAACTCTGAGCTCACCTCTTCTTACAAGTTCAACAAAATCAGTACTATCTTCAGAACAACCATTGATGAAAAAGACTGGAACCTAACAGAAAAGATCTTCTGCCAATAAAGATGAGAGAAGGAACCACAAGAAGACAGGTAGGAGGGGAGGACTCAAGAATATAGTCAAATCCTATACCAACTGGGTGAGTGACCCACAAACTGAAGAATTATACTGCAGAGGTTCTCCCACAAGAGTGAGAGTTCTGAGCCCACATCAGGATCCCCAGAGTCTGGAGGTCTGGCACCCGGAAGATGAACCTACAGAACATTTGCCTTTGAAGGCCGGTGAGGCTTAACTGCAAGACCACCACAGGACTGGTGAAAATGCAGACTTCAGTCTTAAAGGGAACACACAAAATCTCACGCACAGTGGGACCCAGGGCCAAAGTAGTAGTTTGATAAAAGCCTGGGCCAGACCTAACTGCTGGTTTTGGAGAGACTCCTGGAAAAATGGGGAGGTGGCTGACTGCAGCTCACCTGGGGACGTAGACACTAGTGGCAGACGTAATTGGGAACATTCAACCCCATGCACACACCACTGGAGGCTGCCTGCGTGGCTCATTAGTGCCAAGACCTGGCCCCACGCAACAACCTATAGGCATCAGTGCTGGGACGCTGCAGGTCAAACAACTAACTGGGCAGGGACACAACCCCACCTCTCAGCAGACAGGCTGCTTAAAAACGGCCTGAGCCCATAGCCACCCCTGGACATGCCCCTAGGTACAACCCTGGCCATGAGAGGACCAGGACCCAGATCCAGCCACCAGTGGGCGGGCACCAGCACTTTGTGCCAGGAAACCTAAACAAGTCTCTAGACCAGGCTCACCCAACAGGTGACAGGCACCAGAAGCAAGAAAACTGTGATCTTGCAGCCTATATGAATGAGTCTGCCAACAGCAAGCCAGATCCTACCCTGGGACCAGCTGGGCCCTGGCACTGCCTCCTATCAGGTCAATGCAAGCTTTGGGCCACCCTGGACTCCATACCCAACTGTGTCAGGAACCAGCTCCTGCCAGCGAACGATCTGAAATGAGCCCTGAAATCCCTGAACCCTGTAGCCAGATTCCAGAAAGCCAGCTCTGCCTGCCAGTGGTCTAGCACTAACCCCAGGAGTCGGTTTCACCTGCCAGTGGGTGGGCAACAGACCTGGTGTTTTCAGGATCCCGACTCTGCCCACCATTGAGCCAGTACTAGCCACCCCATGACCAGGTCCTGATAAATAGCAGCCAGCAGCAGCCACACGAGGTGGGACCTGGCAACTTACCAGACGAAGGGCCAATCAGGCCTACCAGACTGCCAACCTAGTCAGCCCACCATGCAACCCTCTTAGGGGGAACCCCTAGAGCATGTAGCCTGGGTGATGAGAAGTATACTGCTGGGACACATAGGATGTTTCTCTAGAAGGCCGCATCTCCAAGGTGGAGAAACATAACTAACCTATCACAAACACAAAAATACACATAGCAACGTAGACAAGATGAGGCTGTAGAGGAATATGTTCCAGATGAAGGAACAAGATAAAATCTCCAAAGAAAAACTAAGAGGAGACAGGTAATCTACCTGAGAAAGAGTTCACAGTAATGATTATAAAGATGATTGAAGAATTTGAGAGGAGAATGAATGCACAGAGCAAGAAGTTAGAAGTTATTAACAGAGTCAGGAAATAAAAAGAACCAGACAGAGATGAAGAATAACTGAAATAAAAATTCTAAGAGGAATCAAGAGTGGACTAAATGACACAGAAGACCTGGAAGATCAGTGTGCTGGAAGACAGAGAAATGGAAATCACTGCCACTGACCAGAAAATAGAATGAAAAAAAAAAATGGGAACACTGTAACAGACTTCTTATAGCTGTCTTAAAGTTTGATTTAGAAAAGGCAGAGGGACCAGAGATCAAATTGCCAATGTCCATTGGATCATAGAAAAAGCAAGAGAGGTCCAGAAAAACATCTGCTTCGTTGACTATGCTAAACCCTTTGATGGTGTGGATCACAACAAACTGTGGAAAATTCTTTAAGAGATGAAATACACCTTACCTGCCTTCTGAAAAATATGTATGCAGGTCAAGAAGCAACAGTTAGAAACAGACATGGAACAATGAACCAGTTCCAAATTAGGAAAGGAGTATGTCAAGGCTGTATATTGTCATCCTGCTTATTAAATTTATATGCAGAGTACATCATGCAAAATGCTGGACTGGATGAAGCACAAGCTGGAATCAAGATTGCCAGGAGAAATATCAATAACCTCAGATATCCAGATGACACCACCCTTATGGCAGAAAGCAAAGAGGAAGTAAAGAACCTCTTGATGAAACTGAAAAAGGTAAGTGAAAAAGCTGGTTTAAAACTCAGCATTCAAAAAACTAAGATCATGGCACCTGGTCCCATCACTTCATGGCAAATAGATGGGGGAAAAAATGGAAACAGTGACAGACTTTATTTTCTTGAGCTTCAAAATTATTGCAGAAGTTGACTGCAGCCATGATATTAAAAAAAATGCTTGCTCCTTGGAAGAAAAGCTATGGCCAACCTAGAGAGCATATTAAAAAGCAGAGACATTACTTTGCTGGCAAAGGTCTGTATAGTCAAAGCTATCATTTTTCCAGCAGTCATGTATGGATGTGAGAGTTGGACCATAAAGAAGGCAGAGCGCTGAAGAATTGATGCTTTTGAACTGTGGTGTTGGAGAAGACTCTTGAGAGTCCCTTGGACTGCAAGGAGATCCAACCAGTCCATCCTAAAGGAGATCAGTCCTGGGTGTTCATTGGAAGGGTTGATGCTGAAGCTGAAACTCCAGTACTCTGGCCACCTGATGCGGAGAGCTGACTCATTGGAAAAGACCCTGATGCTGGGAAAGATTGAGGGCAGGAGGAGAAGGGGACAACAGAGGATGAGATGGTTGGGTAGCATCACCGACTCAATGGACATGAGTCTGAGCAAGCTCCAGGAGGTGTGATGAACAGGGAAGACTAGCATGCTGTGGTCCTTGGGGTTGCAAAGAGTGGGACACGACTGAGTGACTGAACTGAACTGATAAGAGACCACTGGGACTATATCCAGCACCCTAATATTTGCATTTTAGGGGTCCCAGAAAGAGAAGACAGAGCAAAAGGACCTGAGAAAATATTGGAAGAGATAATAGCTGAAAACTTCCCTAATCTGGGAAAAGAAACAGTCACTGAAGTTCAGGAAGTAGAGAGTCCTATACAGGATGAACCCAAAGAGGAACACATCAAGACACATAATCAAAATTACAAACATTCAAGTTAAAGAGAGAATACTAAAATCAGCAACAGAAAAGCAACAAATAACACAACAAAACTCCTAGAAAGCCATCAGCTGATTTTTCAGCAGAAACTCAGCAGGCCAGAAGGGAGTGGCATGATATATTTAAATTAATGAGAGGAAAAAACCCTGCAATTGGGAATACTCTACCCAGAAAGCCCCTCATTTGGGTTTTATGGAGAAATCAAAAGTTTTACAGAGCAAAAGCTAAAAGAATACAGCACCACCAAACTAGTTTTACAACAAATGTTAAAGGGACTTCTCCAGACAAAAAGACAGGCCACAACAAGAAAATTACAAGATGAAAGATTTCACTAGTAAAGGCAAAGAGACTAAAGGTAGGAAATTATCCATATACAAAACTAATATGGAGGGCAAAAGAGAAGTAGTAACATCTGTATCCATAGTAAGCGGTTAAAGGATACACAATCAGATGCAAAATTTAAAAAATAGTGATCATGAGGGGAGGAGAGCACAAATGCAAGTTTTTTTTTTTTTTTTTTTTTAACATAGCTGAAACTAAGATCAGCATCATGCAAATCAAAAATCTAGAATAAATATACACACAAAGAAAAAGGGATTCAAACCTAACACTAAAGACAGTCAAGTCACAAGATTGATAGCGATCAAGTCACAAGAGAATACAAAAGGGGAATAAGATTTTAAAAAGTCCAAAAAAATTAACACAAGAGCAACAAGAGATACATATTGATAATTACCTTAAATGTAAAATGCACTAAATGCTGGAACCAACAGATATAGATTGGCTGAATAGATAAAAAAAAAAATACAAATCTCTCGCGAGGCTCACCAAGAAAAGAGGATCAACTTAAGCAAAATAAGAAATGAAAGAAGAGAAATAACAACTGATACAGCAGAAATGAAAAAAAAAAAGAATAGCATGAACAATTATATGTCAAAAAATTGGGCAACCTTGGAAAAAAATGGACAGGTTTCTAGAAACATACAGTCCACCAAAATTGAATGAAGAAGAAATAGATAATCTGAACAGAGCAATCACTAGAAGTGAAATAGAATCTGTAGTAAGAAAAAAAAACAACTTCCTACATGCAAAAGTCCAGAACTGGATGGCTTCACTGGAGAATTCCACCAAACATACAAAGAAGAACTTTCACCAAACCTCAAACTCTTCCAACACATTGAAGAGGAGGGAACACTCCCATAGTCATTCTACGAAGCCACCATCACCCTGATACCAAAACCAAAGACACTACCAAGAAGGAAAATTATAGGCTAATATTGAAATGTTGTAATTACAATTGTAATACTGTAATTCACCAATATTGTTGATGAATATAGATGCAAGAATTCTCAACAAAATATTAGCAAACTAAATCCAACAACACATAGAAAGAATTATACACCATGGGTGTATAATGGTATTTATCCCAGGGTCAAAAAATGATTCAACATATGCAAAATTAATGTGATACACCACATCAGCAAAAGGAAAGACAAAAGCCACATGAAATGAAAGACAAAAGACACACAGTCATCTCAATAAAGGCAGAAGAAGTATTTGATAAAATTCAGCATTACATTCATGACAAAAACTCTTGCCAAAATGGGTATAGAGGGAACATATCTCAGCATAATAAAATCTATTTATGAAAAGCCCATAGTCAATGCAGTATTCAGTGAAAAGCTAAACATATTCCTGCTAAAATCTGGAACAAGATCAGGATGCCCACTCTCACCACTTCTATTCAACATAGTATTGGAAGTCCTAGACAGAGCAATCAGAGAAGACAAAGAAATAAAAGATATCCAAGTTAAAAGGGAAACGATAGAATTGTCATTATATGCAGATGACATATTACCACATATAGAAAACTGTAAAGACTCCACACAAAAACTACTAGAACTGAAAAAGAAGTTTGACAAGTGTTTGACAGAAACCAATACAATTCTGTAAAGCAATTATCTTTCGATTAAAAAACAAATTTTTTAAAAAGTAGTGAAATATATTTAACAACAACAACAAAAAAATTCAGCAAGGTAGCAGGAAACAGACTAACAGAGAAATCAGTTGTATTTCTTTATGCTGATAATAAAACAGCAGAAAGGGAAAGCAAAAAGAACAATCTCCTTTTAAAAAACTTAGGGATAAACCTGACCAAGGAGGTGACTTATATGTTGAGAACTATAAAACATTGATAAAGGAAACTAAAGATGATTCAAAACAAAAGGGAAGGATATCCCATGCTCTTGGATAAGACAAATTAATATAGTTAAAGCACCCATACTATCCAAAGCAATCCACAGATTTAGTGCAGTCTCTGTCAAATCACCCAGGACATTTTCCACAGAACTAGGAGAAATAATCCTAAAATTTATATGGAACCACAAAGACCCAGAATTGCCAAATCAGTCTTGAGGGAAAAAACAATAACAACAACAACAAAGCTAGAGGCATAACCTTCCTGGATTTCAGACAATGCAACAATGGAATATATAGTAATCAAAACAGTGTGGTACTGATACAAAAACAGACACAGGGATCAATGGAACAGAATAGAGAGCCCAGAAATAGACCCAACACCCCTGGGGTCAATTAGTTTTCAACAGAGGAGGCACGAATATACAACGGAGAAGAGACTCTTCAGCAAGTGGTGTTGGGAAAGCTGGACAGCCACAGGGAAGTCAATGAAGTTAGAAGACACCCCCCCACACACACCCCCCTGCACACACACACACACAAACTCAAAATGGCTTAAAGACTCAAATATAAGACACGAACCCATAAACGTCCTTGAAGAGAACATCAGTAAAACATTCTCTTACATACATGGTAGCAAAGTTTTCTTAGGTTAGTCTCCCAAGGCAAAAGAAAAAAGGAAAAGGAAAGAAAGAAACAACAACAAAAAAAAAACAAACCAAGTGGGACCTAATTAAACTTATAAGCTTTTGCCCAGCAAAGAATACCATAAACAAAATGAAAATACAATGTCTGGAACGGGAGAAGATATTTGCAAATAATGCAACCAAAAAGGGGTTTATTTCCAAATTATAAAAGCAGCTCAAAAAGCTCAATATCAAAAAACAAACAACCCAATCAAAAAATGGGCAGTATTTCTAAACAGACATTTCTCCAAAGACATACAGATGGCCAATAGGCATGCAGAAAGATGTTCAATATTGCTAATAATCGGGCTTCCCTGGTGGCTCAGATGGTAAAGAATCTGCCTGCAATTCAAGAGACATGAGTTCAATCCCTGGGTTGGGAAGATCCCCCTGGAGGAAGGCGTGGCAACCCACTCCAGTATTCTTGCCTGGAGAACTCCCATGGACTGAGGAGCCTGGCATCCTACACTTCATGAGGTCATAAAGAGTCGGGCACAACTGAGCGACTAATTATTAGAGAAATAAAAATCAATGGGGTATCACCTCACACCAGTCAGAATGACCATCATCAAAAAATACCAATGCTGGGGAGGGTTTGGAGAAAAGAGAACCTTCTTACATTGTTGGCAGGAATGTAAATTGGTACAGCCATTGTGGAGAACAGCATGGAGATTCTTTAAAAATAGAGTTACCACATGACTAGTAATTTCACCCCTGGGCACATATCTGGAAGCAACACAACTTACAATAGCCAAGACAAGGAAGCAACCTAAATGTAAATGGACAGATGAATGGATAAAGAATACGCGATACGGACTTCCCAGGTAGTCCAATGATTAAGAATCCACCTGCCAAGGCAGTGGACCCAGGTTCAATCCCTAGTTTGGGAAGACCCCACATGCTGCAAAGCAGCTAAGCTCATGCTCCACAACACCTGAGGCCGAGCTCTAGAGCCTGCAAGCCACAACTACTGAAGCTTAAGTGCCCAGAGCCTGTGGTCCACAAGAGAAGCCACCACAAGGAGAAGCTCACACACTGCAATGAAGAGTAGCCCCCCCTCACTGCAACTGGAAAAAGCCCTCATGCAAGGAAGACCCAGCATGGCCAATAAATAAATAAAAATTTATAAAGAAAATGTGGTAGCTGAGAGAGTAGCATTGAAACACATATATTACCATATGTACATTTATACAGCCAGTGGGGATTTGCTATATGATGCAGGGAGCTCAAATCTGGTGCTCTGTGACAACTTAGAGGGGTGGGATGGGATGGGAAGGAGGTTCAAGAGAGAAGGGACATATGTATACCTATGGTTGATTCATGTTTTTGTATGGCAGAAACCAACACAATATTGTAAAGCAATTATCCTCCATTTAAAAATAAATTAAAAGCAAAAAAATGTCATATCTATACACACAATGGAATATTCATCAGCCATAAAAAGGAATGAAATAAAGCTATTTGCAGCAACATGAATAGATCTATAGACTAGCATACTAAGTGAAGTAAATCAAAGACAAATACCATACGATATCACTTATATGTGGAATCTAAAAAATCATGATACAAGTGAACTTATTTACAAAGCAGAAATAGACTCATACACATTAAAAAAACAAACTTACTATTACCAAAGCTTAAAGGGGCAGGTATGGGATAAATTAGGAGTTTGGGATTAGCAGACATACTGCTATATATAAAATAGATAAACAGCAAGGACCTGTTGTATAGTTCAGGGAGCTAAAGTCAATATCTTAATACCTAAAGAATTTGAAAAAATCTGTATTTTATATAGATATGTCTAACCAAATCACTTTGCTGTACCTCTGAAATGAACACAACATTGTAAATCAACTATATGTCAATAAAAAGCCAAAAAACTACTACTTCAGATCTCTCTTGTTCCTGTGAAGTGTTTTCTGAAGGGAACTTGGCAGCAGCTTCTTCAGTATCACAATTAAATTCTCAGTACTGCTGACAATGCCATCCTCCTAGCTCAGGTCTCAGGGGGCAGATAGTGGAGACAGCAGAGCTATGGTGATTGCCTTAGAAATAGGGTTTAGGAGGGACCTGCTCCTAGTTCCATAGCTGGACCACCCATGCCGTATACATCATTCAAATCAGAGAGTATTTGGAGCTAGATTACATGTGGTAAAGCTTCCTGGAGCATCAATCAATAAATACTTGATGAGAAAATCACTCACAGAGCTTTTAAAATATGAGTTTTACATTAAAGTAAACAACCTGGATTTAAAATGATAAAACCAACACTCAAGGAATCTTTTACTTGCATAGGGTTCCTGTTGAGGCTCCCAGGCCTTCAGCATTCTTGTTCGGTTTCCTGTTCTATGACACTGGACATTCTTTGGGGAAGACTTTCTGAAGCACTGGCTCTCTCATTTTACCGTTGAAAACCAAGATGACAATGTCAGCTTTTGGTGGTGCATTTGAGCTTAGTTATTACTGATCTTCAGACATGCACTTTATGCTTTGTAATTCTCTGACTTCCAGGGTATTAGAGCAGGAAAACAATGACTGTTACTTCTGTGGAGTCTTGATTACCCAGGCCCAGCTGTAAGCCCAATAACTGCCTCCCTTAATTCTCGCCTTCTGCCTGACTCAGCACTTTTTCTTCTGGCTAGTACTAGATTATGGTAGCTATTGCTTATGGAGTTGTTGTTTGCTTGTTAATTTTATTTACTAAGCCTCCTTTTCTATCCACTTGGTCTGTAACAAAGGAATTTTATCTGGGGGTAAATTATCCCTGATTTATTGTGGTCTTGATTATACCATCAATCATGTACTCTCACCCACCTTACCCCCTGGCATCTCCCACCTTCATTCTTGACCACAGGTCAAAAATTATTAACCAAACTGAGTCACATCAGGAAATACATTTGTAATAGTTTCTACTGCTGCTATAACAAGTTACCAGAAACTTAGCAGCTTAAAAAAAAAATTAAACTTGTATTCTTACAGTTTTAGATGCGAGAGTCCAGGATGGTATGGTTCCATTGGATATTCTAGAGGAAAATCTGTTTCCTTGACTTTTTCAGCTTCTATACACGACTTCTGTTCCATGGCCTGCAGCTGCCGCCATTTTCAAAGCACAACTAACTCGATCTCTCTGCTTCCAGCGTCACTCCCTCTGACTCTGACTCTTCCTGCTTTCCTCATCTAAGAATCCTTATGATTACATCATTGGGTCCACCTGTATAATCCTGACTATTCTCCTCTCACAAGATCCTTAATTTACCCACTTCTGCAACATCCCTGTGGCCATGTAAAGTAACGAATTCACAGGTGAAAGACATTAGAATGTGACTATCTTTGTGGACAGGGTCATTTTTCTGTATAACGCACCACCGTTTGGAAAAGCAATCCAGCCAAATGTGGACGTGTGACCTCAGCAGGAAAATTAAGGCCTTTCCAGGGATTCTTATTAGGATGGGAGGAGAAGTTGTTTTTCCAGGGAGTGTGGCTAATCTTGCAGAAAAATATGTTGGGGCTGCAGGCCACTATCCTTATGGTTACATGGAGGAAGTTCATTGGCAGCAGGAGGGAAAGCAGCCAAGTGACAGAACCGCAGCCAAGGACAGGGCAAAAAGGGCACTGGTGATAATGTTTGAACACCTGTCCAGCTACACTTCAAATCAGGCTCCCCTAACTTCCCAGGCTCAGGAACCAATAGGGTCTCTTTTTGCTTGAGCTACTTTGAACTGATTTTCTATACTAACACTTCCCCATATTTTTTCTTAAATAATGAGAAGGAGAAGGATTTGAGAGCCAACTCTTGTCTTGATTTTTCTACTCCTTTGAAGGGGTATGATAACAACGTTTGAATAAAAATGAAGTTGAAGCCATCAAAATAAAGCTTTATAAATATCACTAAGTTTTGTTTTCTTATGTCTATATTCTACCAAACTACAACAGAGAATTAGAAGCTCATTATATTTTAAAAAATGAATGTGACCATAACTGAATAAGTTATTGAAATAATAAATTTCTTGACATTTTGCTGCCATTTTTTCATTTCCAGAAAGACAGGAAAGAACAATTCTTTTTCATAAGAAGCCTAATGTTATTAGTTCCCTTGCCTAGAAGGAGGCAGGTGGATGGTATTAGCAATTTTTTGTGTTTCAAGCCTGGAAATCTTTGCTTTGAGAAGTTAGGTCCATTATAGAATTATCATGGGTTTTTCCTGAAAGGATGCAGTATAAGGAAGCTGATGTTTAAAGAAAGAAAAGTGGTCTAACATCCAGGGCAGGCCATAGAATGGTGGATTACACCAGCCACATTCCTTCAAGAGGTAGAGGTTCTTCCCTTGAATTTGGGCTGGCCTTATGGATTATCTTGGCAGATAGAACATGGAGGAACATATATCTTGTCAGTTTCTGGCCCAGCTCCTTTCAGGACTGTCAGCTTCTTATTACTCCTTCTTGAAAGTGTCCCTCTTTGGTTCCAGCCACCTGGAAGAAGCAAAGACTGGACCACTGGATCAGACACCATGCAGAGAGTCCCTGAAGGAAGAGAGAAGACCATCTTGGACTTTAATGCTCCCAGCTGAAACTGACTGCATGAATGTTCGCAATCAACACCCCATGGAAGAAAGATGAGATTTTCCCACTAAGGTCTGCCCAGATTGAAGAATCATGAGCAAATATCTGGTGGTATTTTAAGCCATTCAATTTAGGGGTAACTTGTTATGCTGCAAAAGATGGCTGAAACAGGTAGTCTGCCTAAGATTGGGAATAAGGAATTGGTGGTGGGTAACATGGTGGCAGCCATGAAATTAAAAGATGCTTACTCCTTGGAAGGAAAGTTATGACCAACCGAGATAGCATATTAAAAAGCAGAGACATTACTTTGCCAGCAAAGGTCCATCTGGTCAAGGCTATGGTTTTTCCAGAGGTCATGTATGGATGTGATGGTTGGACTGTGAGGAAGAAGAATTGATGCTTTTGAACTATGGTGTTGGAGAAGACTCTTGAGAGTTGCTTGGACTGCAAGGAGATCCAACTGGTCCATCCTAGAGGAGATCAGTCCTGGGTGTTCATTGGAAGGACTGATGTTGAAGCTGAAACTCCAATACTTTGGCCACCTCATGCGAAGAGTTGACTCATTGGAAAAGACCCTGATGCTGGCAGGGATTGGGGGCAGGAGGAGAAGGGGACGACAGAGGATGAGATGGCTGGATGGCATCACCAACTCGATGGGCATGAGTTTGAGTAAACTCCGGGAGTTGGTGATGGACAGGGAGGCTTGGCGCGCTGCAATTCATGGGGTTGCAAAGAGTCAGACACGACTGAGCCACTGAACTGAACTGAACATGGTGGCTGAGACTTGCATCTTGTTCTAACTCAGCCATGAACTTTCTTCAGTGTATCCTAGAAGTAACAGAACCTCATATTCAAGGATGCTGCATGGTTATTGGGAAGCTGAGCACTGAGTGCCAGGGATGAGGACATGGAGGTTTCTGGGGCCACACTTGGTACCGAGGGAAGAGGAATTAGATAGAGTGAATCTTCAGAAAAGTTCTTTAGCAAGACATGCCCCCTCACCTTTTCTCCTTGTCGTCTGTCTGGAATTTAAACGTACCAAGTGGAGCTCCTGTAGTCACCCAGGACCCTGAGACAATTTCATGAATGAAACTTATGCCCTAAGAAAGGCAGAGCAGAAAACTGAGGGCTCTAGGGAATTAGAAGACCCAGTGGAGACTCCACATTTGGACTTCTTACTTCCAGACTTTTCTCACTTGATGAAGTAACTTTTGTATGTCTTTCAGACACTTTAAATCTCAGTTAATGGGCAGCTGGAGGCTTTTACTAACTGAAACATCCCACAGAATATCTAAGGTTATAATTCCCACAGACCTTAGTGAGTTATAGAATGAACCATATTGAACATGACTGAGGAAAGTAAAGAAATGTTATGCTCCCCTACTTTTTTCCACAAAGGAGGTCATTTAGTACCAGGTCTTTGGAAAACAGTAGCATAAGAACCTGTAGAGATGTTATAGCCAATTAGGTTTCTCCTACATAGATGTTGTGAGGAAAACTTGGGATTTAAATGGAGTTTAGGTTGAATAAATTCTGGGTTTGAGTCCTAGCCCAGTGCCAACTGCTTGAACAGGTGACCGTAACCTCTTCAAACTTCAGTGTCCCTATATAAAAAATGGGGATAAGGCACTCCATTGAGACTTGGGGAATAATTTAATGGGAAACCTTGTAAAACACAAATGATACTCCCTGACAGAGCAGTCTTCAGCGGATGACAGTGTTCTAGACTGTGTCATGGAGAGAAAGGAGACTAATATAGACAGGAAAAAAGTAAGAGCGGAGGGACATCTGTGTCACGCCTCAAGAGAAGAAGGCTGAAATATGATGAAAATGATTTTCAAAGCTCTGCTTCCTGCAGATCTTCATCCTCCCGTGGAGCAGAGCAAGGAGATTCCAGTTAGCAAGTTACTAAATCAGCTACTAAAACCAAACATCCAGCTATATGCTCAAGATCTGAAAACAAAACAAAATCTCAAACCTGGGCAGTTGTAAAGAAAGCAAGTCAGTAAAGAATTCAGTCCGAGGACTTCCCTGGTGGCACTGTGGATGGGAATCCACCTGCCAATGAAGGGAACACAGGTCCTGGAAGGTTCCACATGCCACCGAGCAACTCAACCTATGAGCTGCCGCTGCTGAAGCCTGCAGGCTCTAGGGCATCCAAGCCACAGCTACCGAGGCCACACGCTGCACCTCCTGAAGCCCGAACACCTAGAGCATGTGCTCCAAACAAGAGAAGTGCGATCAAAGGTCTGTGCACCACAGGGAGGGGTAACCCCTGCTCTTCAAAACTAGAGAAAGCCCTCAAGCCCTGCAATGAAGACCCAGTGCAACCATAAAAAAAAAAAAGAAAGAAAAAATTCAGTTTCAGTTATTCCTTCAGCAGATATCGACTGAGCACTGTCAGTGTGCCCAACCCTGGGGATAGAGTGGAGAGGACAGACCAGGCACAGGCCCTGGAGAAACTTCTATCTTGGCTGCAGAGGCAGGCAATATGCCCATAGATTGGAGTGCTACAGTCAGGCGCTAAGGTGGACGCTGAGGGAAGTCCAAGCAGGTGAAGAGATGGAGAGGGATAAGGTAGGAGGGGTGCTTTTTAAAAACAGGCTTTTACGGTCTAAAACAGTATTTACAAGAATTAAATTAAATACATAAGGCTAAAATTTTCTCTATTACTTTATCTTCAAATGATCACAGGTATCGTTTGAAGGAGACATGCTGATCAATCATTTTCTTCTCTATGGCAAGATAACAAATCAGGTCCTGAATACTTATTCTAGCACTTACTGGGTGCCCTTGGACTAGTTACATAGTCTCTCCAAGCCTTGGCTTTCTTAACTGTAATATGAGACCATAGTATTTACTTCATAAGGTTTGTGGAAAGACCAAATTAAAAGATTAAGGTATGTGAACTGCTTGGCATACTCTCAAAGCTCAAGGAATAGTTGTTCTTTTCTCTTTTCTTGGGGTAAGATTTATCCAAAAGAAAGTGATTCAAACTAAAGCCAGACAGATCATTTGTGGAAAGACAAGAATTCTTGATTGTTGGGGTGGTGACTTTGAAATTGAGCCTTTGATGGCACTTGTGGATTTCTGAGGTTTTGAAGGGACCAGCACTTTTGTATCCTTTAATTAGAATAAAGACAATGGGCTGGGCTCAGTCACGCCATCACATTCTCTCCAGAGTTCTAAACTTGGCTTACTTGGCTTCTGCCCTTACTTTGGCAGAAATCAGAGGTCCCTAGATATAAGTTCACCAACTTTTGCAGGTCCATCTGCATTATGACCATCTGGGAACTTGTTGTAAGAACAGCTCCCCTGGTCCCAGGTCTAGATATTTTGATTCCATAGATTAGGGTGTGGGGTCTGGAAATCTCATTGAGTCACTTTGTATTGAATTTTGTTTTAGGTTATTCATTCACTTATAATGAAAATAGTTATTTCCTCCAAGTCCCCTGTGTAATCATTGCTTTACATCTGTCAAAGGAAAACAATAAAAAGCCACAGTAATACTTTCTTAACATAACCTAATGTTTTTCCTATAAAACTTTCTACATTTGTGTTCATCTGTTTACTGTTTATCTAAAGACAGACTCCCAAGAACAAATTCACATTTTTTGCTGCCATCTTCAGTGAATACTTTTCTAGACCCTTTTATGAATATTAGCTTTGAAAGTAACAAAACCTTACTACATTTAGCCAAACATTTAAAATTCATATTTAAGGACAGGAGAAACATAAACTTTTAGTAACTACTATTGATACAATTGGATAAATAACACTGGGGGAAAAAGCTGGATCTCTACTTCACACTGTTCACTGCTATAAATTTCAAATGGATCAGAAGTTTAAATGTAAAAAAACAAAGTCATATTATTACTAAAAAAACACATAAAAAATTTCTTTACAATATTTGAATAGGGAAACTCTTTTCTATGATTCAAATTTCAGACTCCCTAAAAGATTAAAGTAAAAATCAAAAATTCTTCATGGGAAAACAATTCACCAGAAATATATGAAAACACAAAACAACAAACTAGGAAAGAGCTCTTCAGCTCATAGTACAAATGAGAAAATCCCGAATATAGAGAGGACTCCTTTAAATGACAAATCATGACTAATTTTTTAAAAATATAGAAAGAGAAATGTAAATGGCCCCTAAAACTTATGAAGAAATGCTCAAAATTCCTCATAATCAAATAAATGCAAGTTAAAACTGTACTAAAATACCATTTGCCACCTATCGGATTGATAAAAATCTAAGTTTGCCTTCAGGTACATGTCTATGTTGCTAGTGGGAATGTGAATCGGTACAACTCCTGTGGAGAATAATTCAACACTAATGATCAAAATTATAACTGCATTTACCCTTTGGCTTGGCAAGCCCACCTTTTGGTATTTGTCTTAATGGAAATTTTTTCCCTTGTGCACATGATGTATGTTTGAAGTTTTCAGTTCTACCACTGTGTGTTGAAACAGGTCAAACATCCAACAAGGGAGGATAGTTAAACATCTCACGTACATTCAAACAATGGAATACTTAGCCACTATAAACGTGCGATGCCTTTCACAGAAGTGGAAATCCTCCAAGATATGTGGCTCCACAAAGACAGCAAGGCCCAGAGCAGTGTGTCTAGGCTCACTTTTCTGAAGGAAAGGGGGGAAAAAAAAGTACACACCCCTATCACCTTGTATTTGAATGAAAAATTTTTGGAATAAATGAGAAACTAATAAAATGATAGGATGTGGGAGCAAACTGGATTCGGGCATGGGTGGGTTTTTGTTTGTTTGTTTTGCAATCACCATATGACTAATAGTTTATCTGAAAGAAGATACCTAACAATAGTTTTTAAATTTGTTATTTTTTTTGGCCTTGCTGTGTAGCTTGTGGGATCCTATTTCCCCAATCAGGGATCGAACTTGGGCCAAAGGCAGTGAAAGCCCAAGTTTTTAGTTTTTAAATTTGGTTCTAATGATGGAATAGACTTTTCATTGTGATCCTTTTTATACTGTTTTGTTTTATGAATAGATGATTGTATTACCTATCTAAAAAATAAAATTTTAAAGCCTCTATGAAAAAGAAAGAATATGCAGATTTCATGTGGATAATTAGTGTTTTAAATAAAAACAACATTTTGCTCAAACTGAAGTGAGGAAACTACAGATTGTCCAACACTAAACACAAGAGGAAAACTTGCCAAGCAAATTGTGTAATAAACAGGAAATTTCAGCTATATTTTTCCAAAGTGAGAGTGGACCAGACATGAACTATGAGTGCTGCAAGATTTTCTTTCCTGAGAGAGAGAGAAATTCATTCAGTGAAATGTTATTACAAAGAGACTCAAAAGCACAAAGAGGTGTTACTAATCCTCACCTGTGTACTCTGGCTGCAAGTAACAAAAAACCTTCTCATAGTCCCATAACAGGGAGGAAGCAGGCCTCTGACTTTGCTTCAGAGACAAAAAAGAGGCAAAGTTGCTTCCAAAGCCCCAGACGTAAACAGACATAAACAGAAGCCCCTTCAAGGGGGATAAAAAGGAGGCAATGCATGCCAGCCATAGTTTTTACAAGGAAAAAAAAAAGAAAAAAAAACTTTGCCTAAATACCCCAGCATAGTTCTTTCCTGCCTTGTTGGCTTAACTGTGTCCTACAGCCATTCCTAAATGCAAGGGGGTGGGGGTGGAAAAGTAGGTATGTAGTTTGCCAGCTTCTGAGACAGGAGCAGAAACGGCAAAGAGCAACGACATTGAGGGCTGGCTTCCCTAACAAATAACATCCAATTAACTGTGAAGGGCAGGCCACCTGGTGGTCACTGAGGTGTGTCCGACTCTCTGTGACCCCTTGGACTGTAGGCTCCTCTGTCCATAGGATTTCCCAGGCAAGAACACTGGAGCGGGTAGCCCTTCTCTAGGGGACCTTCCTGACCGAGGTATCGAACCTGCATTCCTGCCTTGTCAGGCAGATTCTTTACCACTGAGCCATCAGGGAAGCTCATACTAAAAGACGATGAAACAAAAGATTTCTTTGAATTTCCTGGACTTTTCTACCCTTTAGGAATTGCCTAGGTGTCTTGTGCCTCTGTGAAATGTAGTTCCCCTAATGCTGCAGGCATGCTATCATTTCAGCCGTGTCTGACTCTTTGCGATCCCATAGATTTTAGCCCACCAGTCTCCTCTGTCCATGGGATTCTCCAGGCAAGGATACTGGAGTGGGTTACCATTCCCCTCAGTGCCCCTTACAGGAATAGTATTCGAACCCCAGGCTCATATTAGTTATTATTATATTGTAAACTTTAAAAACAGTTATGAGTAAGCTCTTCACAAACCTGAGAAAATCTCTTCACTGAATGCTCTAATGGTCAAATGACACATTCTTTAAGAAATCTCCTGGGACTTCCCTGGTCCAGGGGCTGAGACTCGGCACTCCCAATGCATGGGGGGGCCCGTCCAATCCTGGGTCAGGTAACTAGATCCCACATGCTGCAACTAAAGACCCCACATGCCACAACTAAGACCCACTGCAGTCAAATAAATAAATGTTAAAAGAAAAGAAATCTAACAAGCCTGTCTGGCTTCGGTTACTTAGACTATTTCAGCACATTTGGTAGTTTGTAAGGCAGTTCTGATCACTTGACAATTAAAGATTTTCATATGACCTTTCAGTCCTATCAAATAACTAGTAAGCCAAGTCTTGTAAACTGGAAGAGAATACTTTTAATTAGGAAACACAATTTTAATAAGGTGTCTATCTGCCATTACACCCAGAACATGCCCTTATCTCCAACTGGTTTATAATGCGTTAAAGTGAAAGTGAAAGTTGCTCAGTTGTGTCCAACCCTTTGCAACCTCATGGAAAGCCTTTCCCTTCTCCAGGGGATCTTTTCACCCAGGGATCAAACCCAGGTCTCCTGCATTGCCGGTGGATTCTTTACCACTGAGCCACAAGGGAAGCCCATAATGCACTAAAGCACAATAGAAATATTTCCTCTATTAAAACTCTATGTTTATCACTCTTTGATGACCAGCTTTTTCAAGAAACATACAATACTTAACATTGCACAACTATTCAGCAAATTGAAATTTATAGTAATCTGGTGCAGGTGGCATTTTAATGTCATGATTACCATGATGGAATTTTGGGTTTGATGGTTTCTTGCAACACTTCCTTCCAGTTCCAGCTAATGTTCTGTGATTCTATGGTTTTTCATTTTTGAATATGACCTATGATTTACTGAAATTTGGTTTGTTGGATTTCATTTAATCTTAAGTTCAGGTCTATAAGACCTGTTTTTGAAGTAAGAAGGTGCCCAGCCCCAATATTTACTCTACCTGATTTCTGACTCTTGATCTCCCTACTAGAAGGGACAGCTTTTTCATGTCATCTTTAGAAAGTTGTTTAAATGTTGATTCCCTTGGAAGAGTTAATACCTAACCTTAATGAGAAAAAGCCTCGGTCCTCCTGGTAATGATGTGGGGGTGAGATTCAAGAAGAGAGATAACAAAAAGGGGGAAAGAAGCCTTGATGGGGCATTCTTCACTCATTTAAACCCACACTTCTTAAGGGAAGGACAGTTATCTGCTTAGAATTTACAAAGTCTGTCTATTCATTTACTCATTTAAAATACTTATCGAGGAACTGCTACATAAGAGACAATGGTGTAGAAAGAAAGGTTAGTGCTGAGGATTAGACCATAGAGGGCTCAGGCAAATGGTTTTACAATGTTTTTAGAAGTGAAAGAAACTGATACTTTAATAACATTTACACAGATGTCCCATACCTAAAGCAGATGCCGACTGGCGAGCATGTGTGGTAGACTCACACCCTTTATTCCAGCTGCTCTCCTCTCTCTCTGAAGCCTCTCCAGGGCACATTTTCTAGAGGGACTGAGATAAGCACCCGGACTAAGTGGTCTCCCTTCTGAAAGTCTGCCACTTACAGCTTGACTGTTTCCCATCCAGCCACCTACTGTCCACTTCCTGTCCTGATTACAGACGTTGACAGTCGGCCTCAGGATTCTTGCAGTGGCTGTGGTGTTCCCAGGGGAGGATGGGGGGAGGGTGGAGCCATCCTAACTCACACGAGGGTGGCAAACGGAAGCATTTACCGCAGCACGTGCAGACCGCGTTTAGATGAAGGGACACAGCGGGGACCACGGTGAACTGTGCGACACCTGCCCCATACACAGGATGCATCCACTCGGGTTCCTGGCTCCCCGGATGTTCACACGCTTCAGAGAAGCCAGAAATCTATGCTCTTATCCTAAGAACTAACTCAACTCTTTAGCATTTTGGGAGTCAAACAAAATAAGTTTGTGGGCTGGCTGACAGTTTGAAATTTCAGATTTAAACCTTTCTCACTTTCAACTTCCTCAAGTATCTTATTCACTGACCAAGATTATGTGTGTTTTTTGAAAATGTTTGTTCCATATGACTTGTCTCATAGATCAATATGCATGTTGCACAATATCATAAAGTAATTATCCTCAATTGAAAATAAATACATTTACAAAACATAAAAATATGCATGTTGCATCATAGCAGAGGTGTACCCAGTTGTTCAGTCAGGTCCAACCCTTTGTCATCCAATGGACTGTAGCCCTCCAGGCTACTCCGTCCATGGCATTTTCCCTGCAAGGTTACTGGAGTGGGTAGCCATTTCTTCCTCCGTCATAGAAGAGGAGTGAGAGATAAATAATAAAGGGATCCAAACATAAACACCATCTTATGAGATACACTAGTAACAGTTACAATAGTACAATTAAATAGTGTTCACTGTTACATTCATTAAAATGCTGAGGTCCAGTCACTTGCTATATAACCTCTGTTAAGCTATTTAGCTTCTCTGTTTCAATTTCCTTGTCTGTGAAATGGGAATATATAAGTATCCACTTTGAAAGGTTGTTGAGACGCCTAAATGAGATAATGTATGTTATAATATCATGAATGTGTCCTAAATGAGATGTGTGTTATAAGCAGGTTATAAGCCTAAATGAGATAATGTATGTAAAATATCATGAAGAATTCATGATACATACTGTTGAGGTTATAAGCAGGACTCAAAACAGCACCTCTCTTCACTGCCCAAGTTTTAACTGGGCTGGTTAAAATATAATAAAGTTAGTCCGTGAAGAACTAAGATATCAGCATTAATAAAGGTGAGGGCTAAGTTGCTAGACACAACTTGGTTGGACCAACAAAATGGGCTTGCTAACCTCCTCCCATTCTTGACCTTGGAAGAATCTATCTGAGGGAAGTTTTATTTCATGGGAGCAGAGGTACTAACTCTGAACAGAAGACAGAACCCAGGGCACTAACTTCCCCTGGTCCAAATGCAGAGGAAAGACTATAGCTTAGTGTATTTGTTTCTTCCCACTTTTGACCTGTCAGGTCCATCTAACTGAGAAATGTTGACCAATGGCTATCATGATAGCCACCGATAGCTCTCTACCTCAGAGAAGAGAAGAGTCAGAGAGTGAGACAGAAAGTTAGGGGTATTGAGGGGAAGTCCTGCTCAAGGAGTGGGGAAGAAGCATTTTCCTAAGATTTACTAACTGTTCCATAAGGGGTACCTATTATTATTGATACGTGAAACACTGGCAGTTTTTAGTTTGATAGCCTTTCTGTTCTTTGCATGATGAACCCTGCCAAAATGTCCTCATTGTGTCCCCAAACTGAAATCTGGCAAACGGTATTCTGTATGATGCTAACAGGGAGCTGGGAAAACTGGATTCCAGACTCAAGTAATTTGGGGAAAATGTAGATTAAAGGACAAAATAGGTTTCTTCACCACAGAACAACTTAGTTTTTTTTCTATGCTAATGTGCTTTTGACATGCTGATAAATGTGTATAATGAAACCCTCTATTTCAAACTTATTTTGTGCTGGTACATTTCTCTCCTAGCATATTTATTAGCATTTTAGGAACAATGTTCTGTGGTTGACAGTTAGGGAAAGGCTAATTTAGATTAATTTTAAATCAATCAATTTATCTAAATACTCAGGGAAAACAACATTAACTGTTGTATATTGTGTATGTCAACTTACCACGGTCTTAGACCAAACATAATGAGCAAATGGAAAGCAAAGAAAAATACATTTTATAACAGACTCCTGCCTTAAAACTATTGCTTTGTGTTTTTTGACCCAGAAAGGCAAATAAAAGTGGTTAAGCTAATTCTTTGCTGTGGTTTAGTCACTAAGTTGTGTCCAACTCTTTTGTGACCCCATGGACTGTAGCCCGCCAGGCTCCTCTGTCCATGGGATTTGCCAGGCAAGAATACTGGAGTGGGTAGCCTTTCCCTTCTCCAGGGCATCGTCCCAACCCAGGGATCACACCCATGTCTCCATGTCGGCAGACGGATTCTCTACCACTGAGCCAGCAAGGAAGTCCAGTTCTCTCTCAGGCAATGGCTTATTCTTTTGTCCAGTTTGGCTCGCCAGTGGCCTCTGTCATTGCCAAATAGACCCTCCTTCCTGAAAGTGGTAAGGTTTCTGCACATGGGCCACAATATACAATATACCGTTTGGAAGGAGGAAGGAATTGAATAGCAGGGACTTAGGTTTCTGGGAGCTCTGCTCAGTGTTAGGTGGCAGTCTGGATGGGAAGGAGTTTGGAGGAGAATGAATACATGTAATGTATGACCAAGTCCCTTTGCTGTCCTCCTGAAACTATCACAACACTGTTAATCAGCTATACTCCAATATAACATTTTTTTTAAATTTAGTTTTCTGATAAGAGCAAAATATTCTTAAAACACTGGTTTTAACCTGAAAGTCTGTTGCTTTCTGAAGTTTTCTTTATAATATTAAAAAAATGGGAAACCACATGCTTCTCTTTCCTTTATCATTCTAGTTCCCAAATGTTACATCAAAAATTGTCTAAATGTTAAATTTTGAGTATGTATGACTTCATTCAACTAATTTATTCCAGTTTGGACTTGGCAGGTATAGGGGTCTAGCCAGTTTCTCCACTATGGACAACGGTTCTTGTAGTTTATTTGTATGACACTGTTTTAGCCAAGATGTTCTCATTAATTAAAAAAAAACCACAGCAACAGACACTTACAGAGTGTGTGCCAAACACATTATTTCATTTTATCTCAACAAATGTCTCCTGAAATAGGTACAGTTATTTTGCCCATTTCACAGATGGGGACTGGGGCTTATAGACAGCCGAATAGTTCCTCAGGTCACGCAGTCTTTATAATAGGAGTGGTGGCTTGATGGGAACTCAGGCTGTCTGGACCATAATCTACCCTTAACCACCATGTCCAGTTTAAGAGTACTTGGAGATACAGTTCTTAAAACCCATCGGGGCTTCAGGGTCTTTGCAGAGTCATAAATTTGTGTGAATCCAAACTGACTTTGTTTACTGTTCACATTATTGAGTCTGTATTTGGTAACTCCCAGGGCTCTCTCAATAATTTAAAAGCCACAATGTTCAAACTGTCCTGGGAGGGAAATATTAATAGGAACAAAGAGTTAGCCAATGATGCTTAATTAGGCCAGCATGAGGAGCTGAGTAAGAAACGAAAAAGACAAGTTAAGTTACAGATGGGAAGTGACTAGGATGAAAGGGCAGATTGTGTTCCCAAAGCCTGAGGTAGAAATGGATGGAAAGCACAGCAAAAATTCATACCCCTTAGGAACTCTGAGGATACTTTACAACTGAGGCCATCGTGAAATAACAGCAGTCAAAATGCTAAGGCCTCAGATACCTGAACACTGCTTTCAAAATATTGCCACAAACTATGATTTATTATACATGGGCATTTTCAAAGATGTGTCCAAATTTATCCTTTATCCGATTTGAATTCTGAAAGGGCACATGATCACAAATGAGGATAAATTACCTCTCCATAGGCAGAAATATTCTCATTTTCATTTAGCTTGTTGGAATTTGTGTTTTTTCCTTCTTTCTGTTGTTACAGCTTGAGCAATGTTCTATCATGTGAAACAGAATCGGCTCTGTGCAATCATCTGGAAGAATATTAAAGCCACATTTCCGCCTGGTATGGCATGTTGCTTACTTTGGGGGTGGGGTTGGGGGGAAATTGTAGTTCGTGGTTTTAATAATCAAATACTCAGGGATGAATATCAAATCTGATCTAGAAAGAACATCAGATTATGCTCTCCCATTCTCCTTTCCCCCTTTCCATCCCTCCCCATTGAGCTTAAAGATTTTCAAGTAACTTTTTCCTGAGTTTTTACCAAAGTTTCTATATGAAATACTAACACACCTGAAGAAGAGTTCTTGCCACCACAGGACAGTCACATGGAGTATCCAACTACACATCAAGTATCTATCACATGAAGGAGGGCCATAGCAAGGGCTTTAATGGAGAAATGAAATGTGATGAAATCCATTGTAGGTAAAGTTTATATCAGCCTGAGGGTATCCGAGAAGATATCATGGAGATAGAGACATCTGAGCTTGGGTTAAACAGTAAGCAAGAATATGACTAGTAGAAAAGATATTAGGTAAGAATTTCAAACTTCCAAGTAGCTTAAATCAAAAAGGAGTGGTGGGATTTGCACGTAAAGGTTTTGTTCACAGCTAAAGGCACACAATTCTAATTGAAGAAAAAAAAAGTGCAGATGCATTTGTTTCAGACAGTCTGAAGTCGACTAGTTTTCAACCCTTGGGTTAAAGATCAAAGGGTATAAGCCCACAGTCAACAAACCTTTCTATCACTCACAGTTTTGTTTTTTTACCTTTTTCTTAAAAGATGAGCAGATAATTAGATACCTGAGGAATCTTAACAAAAAAGATAAAGGCTAAAAAACACACACGAAAAGAGACAACTCAAGGAAACTAAAACTATGCATAAATGTGAGAACATAGAAAGGAAAATTACCATTGATATCCTTAGAGAGATAAGAGAGGATATTATGTCCTTGAAATGTGAGCAAGATGCTATTATTAAAGGAATATTAAAAAAAAAAAAAACCTCAGAAATATTTGCAGCTAACTAAGCCAACTGTGCTCTTTTCCTTTAGGGGGCCCAGTACGCAATGGCCTCAAACAGCAGCCTCCTCAGTGGGGTATGCAGCCTACTGCCTGTATCGGTTTCCTTATGGGACCTTGGCAACAAGACTTTCCAGTGGACATTCATGTCTGATTGCATGCTGTCCCAAATCTAGGCTCCAGACAAGTATGTGCAGCATTTTTGGAAAGCCCTAGGGTACAGTGGCCAGGGTCCACATTGGCCAAGCCATCATGCCCATCTGCACCAAGCTGCGGAACAAGGAGCATGTGATGGAGGACCTCTGCAAGGCCAAGTTCAAGTCTCCTGGCCACCAGAAGACCACAGCTCCAAGAAGTGGGGATTTACTAAGTTTAATGTGAATAAGTTTGAAAATATGATGGCAGAAAAGCAGTTCATCTTAGATGGCTCTGGTGTCAAATCCTTAATCGTGGCCCCTGCACAAATGGTGGGCCCTGCACTGATGGGGGCCTTGGCTCTGTCCCCTCCTCACTCATGTCCACCAATAAATCCTACTTTCCTGTCAAAAACAAAAAACTCAGAAACAAAAAAAAGTGATAACAGATATAAGAAAAGTATAAAATTAATACTATAAGGTAGAGAAAGGCAGACTATTAATTTGTTAGGGCTACCGTAACAAAGCATCACAGACTGGGTGTCTTAAACAACAGAAATTTATTTTCTCAGTTCTAAAGGCTACAAGTTGAAGATCGAAGTATAAGCAGATTTGGTTTCTTCTGAGACATCTCTCTTCAACTTGTTAGTGGCCACCTTCATGTTCACACTGCATTCTCCCTCTGTGTGTGTGTGTATTCTATCTTCCTCTTCTTATAAGGACACCAGTCATATTGGATTAGGTCCCATCCTAATGACCTCATTTTAACTTGATTATTTCTGTAAAGACCTTATCTTCAAATACAGTCACATTCTTAGATACTGGCAGATAGGACGTTAACTTATAAATGTGGGGGAACACAATTCAGCCCATTACATAGACCAAAAAGACTTAGAAATGAAAAACTGGAGAGTAGAGTAAAGAATAGTGGAGGATGGGTCAAGAAAATCCAACACCTGAAAAATATGAACTCCGGAATAAAAGAGCAGAAGAAAAGCAGAGAAGAATAAAGTCTTTAATAAAAAAAAATTTAAGACAATTTCTCAGAATTATAATACTCAAGTTTCAAGATTAAAAGTTTCTAGGAATATGCAAGAAAATAGATGAAGACAGATCCACACCAAGGCAATTATTTAAAAAAAATTAAAAATATGGGTACAGAGGGAAGATCCTATAGAAATCTAGAGGGAAAAATACAGGTTGTATACAAAAGGGTAAGAATCAGAACACCTTCAGAATTATCAAAACCAACATGGAGAGAGAGTGTAGCAATGTCTTCAAAAATTTAGAGAAAAAAATTTCTGAGTATGAATTCTACATTAGACAAATAACTCAAATGGAAAGCAGAATGAAAGCATCACCGGGAAGAAACATCTTAAAATTTTATCTTTTAACTACTCTTTCTCAGAGCTTCACCAAAATTAGAAAGTAAACAAAGAATGATACACATAGAATAGTGGTTCTCATTCACAGCTGCCCACTGGAATCAACCAGGATGCTTTAAGAAATACTGACAAGGGGAGGCCCATCTCCAAAGGTTCTGAAGCAATTGGTCTGGATGAGGTCTGGGCCTTTTAAATTTCCCCAGATGATTTTTATGTACATCCAAGGTAGATATGGAAGAAAGAAGAGACGGGAAGGGAAATCACCATGGTAAAAGAGAAGGGATTCTGGAACAAAAGTTCTACACTAAGAAAAGAGTGCAACCTATTGGAAAACCCCATGAGAAATTCCCTCCAATAGATGAAATAGAAACAATATCTACAGCAAGGTATAGGGAGCAAATTTGGACACCTGGTATAAAGTTTTGGTGTAGAGAGTGATAGGAATGTACGAAACAAAAGAAATTTTTAAAAAAAGGAAACAAAAGAAATTTAAAAAATAAGAAACTAATTCCATGGACGCAAAACCTATGCAAGAAGGAAATGTTATCAGAGCTTACTACATGATTCAGCTGTGAAAAAGAGTTTATATAAACACAGAATATCAGGGGGAGAGGAAAAGAAAGTGTATAGGTGTGCAATGGTGGGTTGGTTGTGAAAGAGTTGCTTTTCTTTTCCTATAGTGGGAGAATAAGACATAATGGTTAGAAAAGAACATCAAAAAGTAGCAGTACAGATGTGCTATTTAGAAAGCTAAACATTCTGGAAATGGCTCCTTCTGGAGAGTGGGGAATAGGTTGGGAAGCTAGGGGATTGCTGTTTTTCATAATAAGTTTTGACTTATTTTGACTATTTGACTTCTTAAACTATTAAACTATTTGACTTCTTAAACTATGCACATTTTTAACTTTAATATAAGTTTAAAAAAAAACTATAAGAGCTAAAAAGGAAAAAAAAAAAAAAAGATAAGACAGATTACTGAGGGATGACAAAAGAAAACATGAGAACAGAGAAAAGCTGGATCATGCCTTGATCTAAACCTTGACATCAGGGAGATCAATCAGAGTTTCCTACAGAAACACTTTGAGTGGAGCTCAATATTAAAGGCTTAAGTTAGGATGAAAAGAGCCATAACTTTTTTCAGGGATTAGAACTTTTGTGGCTTTCCTTTAAGGTCAGAGGATTTTTATCAGAGTGTAGAGCCATCTAAGGGGGCTTCTCTGAATCCACCTGCAATGCAGGATATGAGGGTGTGATCCCTAGGTCAGGAAGATCCCCTGGCAGAGGAAATGGCAACCCACTTCAGTATTCTTGCCTGGGAAATCCCATGGACAGAAGAGCCTGGAGGGCTACCGTCTAAAGGGTCTCAAAGAGTCAGATACGACTGAATGATTGAGTATGCAAAGCCATCTAAAGAAACCAGACACCCCAGTATTTAATTATCTAACAACTAATTAAATAAACATTGATTGACCATCTGCTCTACCCTGGATGTTAGATATAATAGGACAATGGTTAATTCCCCTTTGGACATCAATTTAGTCTCCTCAAAGTACTTGGTTATTAGTCTGTAGTGGGCTTTAAAAAAATCTCATTAACAGGGAACATGACTTTTTATGGAAGAATTTGCCTCTGTTTAGGAAAAAGTCTTGCTCATCCTCCAATACATAATTGAATAGCCAAAGATCTGGCAATATAGTATGTGGCCCAACTGCTTTGCCTAAGAATAGGAGTTTGCAGGGAGTAGAGTAGAGGGGGTGGACCAACAAGGGTCCATCTGGTCAAAGCTACGGTTTTTCATGTAGTCATGTACAGATGTGGACTATAAAGAAAGCTGAGTGCCGAAGAATTGATGCTTTTGAACTGTGGTGTTGGAGAAGACTCTTGAGAGTCCCTTGGACTGCAAGGAGATCCAACCAGTCCATCCTGAAGGAGATCAGCCCTGGGTGTTCATTGGAAGGACTGATGCTGAAGCTGAAGCTCCAATACTTTGGCCACCTCATGCGAACAGTTGACTCCTTTGAAAAGACCCTGATGCTGGAAGGGATTGGGGGCAGGAGGAGAAGGGGACGACAGAGGATGAGATGGTTGGATGGCATCACCAACTCGATGCACATGAGTTTGAGTAAAGTCCAGGATTTGGTGATGGACAGGGAGGCCTGGCGTGCTGCGATTCATGGGGTCACAAAGAGTCGGACACGACTGAGCGACTGAACTGAGCTGAACAGAGCAGGTGGAGGTTGGAGGAAACAGCTAAGTAACAGGGCAGAGGAGTCTAAAACACTAAATTAGGAACATCAATGTTCCATTTAAGGGTCTCTGTTTAAATGATGACGTACATTCGTATCTATATCCCTAAAGCCTTCAGTAAAGTATGCCACACATTTAAAGTCCTTATGAGAGTGAGGATTTTATCTTACTTTGGAGAAGTTTATTTGGTTCAAAACAGTGGAAATAAAGATACACTCCCCAAGCAGAGAGGGAAAAAAAAAAAGCAATCAGCAGAACAGAACTTGGTGACTGAAGATACTTATGAGTCACAAGACAAAAATGGGGATTAAAGTCAATTTTCTTTACATCTCAAGTGACAGCAAAATCTTAGCTGCTATTTGGGTTTCAACTCAATTATACCAGTTATCATAATCCATTTTAGATTATAGATGATTGTAGGTGATGTGTGTAGTTCCTGGGGTCGGGGTCACATTGAAATCCTGGCTATGGAGTGGGGATGGGGTCAGTTCATAGAAAGAGAGGGGTTCTAGGCAGAACCCCTAGACCAGCAATGAGTGTCTGTGACAGTGATTTTCCTTAACTCAGCAGTAATTGTTTACATCACTTGTTAGTCATTGTCTATTGTGTTGTTATTTGAGAGATCTTGGGTTGGCTGGCCATGGTAATACACCATAAACTTCTTGTGAGAATATTATATTTCTGTGTGCTCCTTTTGCACTAAACCCAAGTCAACAAATGAGATCAAGGAATAGGTTTTATGAAAGCAGAAACTGTGCCTGCTCTGTTTTACCAGTATCCTAAGATCCTGGATCCTGTATCCCAGGATAGTGCCTGGTCTACTATAGAAGCAAAATACAAATATTTGTTGAATTAATTAAAAAAAATAGCTACCCAGTAAATAGTTTGTTGAATAATGCATTTTTATGGGTTAGAACTGGAAGAAATGTGGAGATTGGTGGCCAGTGAGAAGTAAGACAGAAAAATACAGACTGTGTTCATCTGTATAACCTGTTATTACGGTCTCTTTTCTTTTCTCGGTGTTCAATAACCTCGGTTGCTACAGAATGGAATCATGATTACCTTAACTCTGTGTTTGGTGATTTTCCAACTAATTCACAAATGTATTTCAATATTTGCCAACAAACTGAACTGGATCCACACAAACAATCTCATGGCCAACAAACTGAACTGAACCCACTAAAGCATAAGCTCATTTTTCTTATTATTTCACTCCTTCCCCTTTGTACTCTTAGGCAAAGCAAGAATGCATAGGAAAGTATGGTTGGAGTTTAACGGTTGGAAACTACTCCTAAATATTTTGGAGAAAGGTAGCTATAAAGGCTGTTCTTGCTTGTCACCCTTCATTCTCTAAAGCTTTAGAATCACAAACTTCCTGCACTGAGCTGAAAGCTATGACTGGGTTTCAGTAGATAAATATCTTCCTGTTTGGGGGCAATATCAATTTTCTATGTGAATTGAAAACATGCTTGTCAATTTCACGTGCACGAATCTTGGAGAATATAGTTCTAGGAGGCATGGAAATTATCATATTAAAAGCTTTTATTTTGGGGAACAATTAATGTAATTAAAATACTTGGTCACATCTGATGGCCTCATTTTCTGAATACTGTGCTGATCAGAGTAGAATACACATGGATCGAATAGTGGATTACTTTTGCCTTCTGAATTTTTATTTGAGTCTGCTGAATAATTTTGTGTTACATAATTTGCCTCTGTTTTCTTATTGCCCTAGGTATTAGTGTTCACTGCATGGTGGCTCTCAGTTTTCTGGGGCTACCAGAGCAGAGTGCCTTAAGCAACAGAAATTTATTGTCTTAAAAAAAAAAAAAAAAAGAAATTTATTGTCTACGGTTCTATAGGCTAGACGTCCAAAATCAAGGTGTCAGCAGGGATAGCTCCTTCTGAGAGCTCTGCAGGAGAGTCTGTTCTGGGCCTCTTTCCCAGCTTCTCATGGATTTCTGATAAATATTGATATCCGCTGTCTTGTCGATACATCACCCTGAACTCTGCTTTATCTTCACATGAACTTCTCCCCATTACCAGGTCTGCCTTGGTGTTCAACTTTCCCCTTCTTATAAGGACACCAGTCATATTGGATTAGGGCTCATCATAATGAACTCAACTTGATCATCTACAAAGACTATTTCAAATAAAGTCGTATTCACAGCTACTGTGGGTTAGGACTTTAACATCTTTGCAGCGTTGGGGGAGGTTGGAGGACAACTCAATTCATAACAGTGGCATATTACTTTCAAGGATCGTTGTAAGGCAAAGCTGGTAAGAAATAAAAACCTCTTTCAAGTGTTAAGCTGGGTCTGAAGGGGCACAGTACAAGGGATGGTGGGGAAAGACAAAATATCTGACAAGCCATGGTAATGCAATTATTGTTATGCCTTTGATTACTATGTCACATCTGAGCCAAACACAAATGGAAAGGTCTTACTGAAAGAAATAGTAAAAAAAAAAAAAAAAAAAAGAGCTGGATGTTAGTTCCAGGTCTGTCATTTTCCCAGTCAAGTAACCATGTATAAGAAAACAAAATTCTGCAAGCCTCTTTTTCCTTGTCAGTAAACAGAAGATCTAACAGCTTGAGGCTTAAATGAGATGCTATGTAAAGCAACCAGAACTGTACCTGTAATTTAGCAGAGCTCAAAAATAGAACTTCCCTTCTCTCCCAATCCCTTTTGCACTCTCCTTCCCTTTTTGCTTTAAGCCTTAAAATTTCCCATACTACTGGCTTAAAATAAGTGAAAAATTTATAGCACCCCACTGCAATTTTTTAAGATAAGTGTTTAAAGGATGAGCCTGCATATATATTGTAAAAAGGCAATGATTCTGAACTCTTTTCCTGTCTCCTTTCTGACTCCTGGGTTAGGCATTTAGTCTCAACAGTTTCTTTAAAAAAATGTTTTCCTCTGACTTGGGTGGTTGTCACACGAACATATTAACCTATGACATTAGACTCCTGATGAATATGGGTGTGGATACTATTCACTGGAAGAGCCAAAAGGGTCTTGAGGGGATGTGATGAGATCAGGTTTGTTACATCTAAAATGCTTGTGAGCTATTCAACCTGGTATCCACTGAGCTCCTTCTCTGTGCCAGGCATTCAGATCAGTGCTGGTGTCTGCTTTTGACAAGGCTTACCTTTTCCTACCAGAGGAAGGCTATTTGTGGACAAGAGGTATTTGCACAGTCACAGTCCTGTATGTGAGGGTGAGTGAGGCCACAGGGAGGGTCCTGAGGAAAAGATGCCATTAAAGTTGTGCTCAAGTAACATAATAGCAAGGTTCTGCTCAAAATCCTTCAAGCTAGGCTTCAGTACTATGTGAACAGAGAACGTCCAGATGTACAAGCTGGATTTAGAAAAGGCAGAAAAACCAGAAATCAAGTCATCAACATTCACTGGATCATAGAAAAAGCAAGAGAATTCCAGAAAAAACATCTACTTCTGCTTCACTGACTATGCTAAAGCTTTTGATTGTGTGGATCACAACAAACTGTGGAAAATTCTTAAAGAGATGGGAATACCAGACCATCTTACTTGTGTCCTGAGGAACCTGTATGCAACTCAAGAGGCAATAGTTAGAACCGGACATGGAACAACAGACTGGTTCAAGATTGGGAAAGGAGTATGACAAGGCTGTATATTGTCACCTTGCTTATTTAACTTACATGCAGAGTACATCATGCGAAATGCCAGGCTGGATGAATCACAAGCTGGAATCAAGACTGCTTGGAAAAACATCAACAACCTCAGATATGCAGATGATACCACTCTAATGGACAGAAAGCGAAGAGAAACTAAAGCGGTTCTTGATGACAGTGATAGAAGAAAGTGAAAAAGCTGACTTGAAACTCATATTCAAAACATGAAGAACATGATATCTGGTTCCATCACTTTTGGCAAATAGTGAAAAAGTGAAAACATGACAGAGTTAATTTTCTTGGGATCCAAAATCACTGCAGATGGTGACTGCAGACGTGAAGTTAAAAGATGCTTGCTCCTTGGAAAAAAAAAGGCTATGACAAATCTAGACAACATACTAAAAAGCAGAGACGTCACTTTGTGGACAAAGGGTCATATACTCTGTTCAGTTCAGTTCAGTCACTAATTCTTGCCTGACTCTGTGACCCCATGGGCTGCAGCACGCAAGGCTTCCCTGTCCATCACCAACTCTCAGAGCTTACTCAAACTCATGTCTTTCGAGTCAGTGATGCCATCCAACCATCTCATCCTCTGTCGTCCCAATCTCCTCCTACCTTCAATCTTTCCTAGCATCAGGGTCTTTTCCAATGAGTCAGTTCTTCGCATCAGGTGGCCAAAGCATTGGAGGTTCACCTTCAGCATCAGTCCTGCCAATGAATATTCAGGCCTGATCTCCTTTAGGATGGACTGGTTGGATCTCCTTGCAGTCCAAGGGACTCTCAAGAGTCTTCGCCAATACTGCAGTTCAAAAGCACCAATTCTTCAGCAATTAGCTTTCTTTACAGTCCAACTCTCACATCCATACATGACTACTGGAAAAACCATAGCTTTGACTAAATGGACCCTTGTTGGAAAAATAATGTCTCTGCTTTTTAACATGCTGTCTAGGTTGGTCATAGCTTTTCTTCCAAGAAGCAAGTGTCTTTTAATTTCATGGCTTCAGTCACCATCTGCAGTGATTTTGAAGCCCCCCAAAATAAAGTCTCTCACTGTTTCCACTGCTTCACCATCTATTTCCCATAAAGTGATGGGACGAGATGCCATGATCTTGGTTTTCTGAATGTAGTTTTAAGCCAACTTTTTCACTCTCCTCTTTCACTTTCATCAAGAGGCTCTTTAGTTCTTCACTTTCTGTCATAAGGGTGGTGTCATCTGCATATCTGAGGTTATTGATATTTCTCCCAGCAAACTTGATTCCAGCTTGTGCTTCATCCAGCCAGTGTTTCTCATGATGTACTCTGCATATAAATTCAATAAGCAGGATGACAATATACAGCCTTGAAGTCCTCCTTTCCTGATTTGGAACCAGTCTGTTGTTCCATGTCCAGTTCTAACTGTTACTTCTTGACCTGCATACAGATTTCTCAGGAGACAGGTAAGGTGGTCTGGCATTCCCATCTCTTCAAGAATTTTCCAGTTTGTTGTGATCCACGCAGTCAGAGGTTTTGGCGTAGTCAATAAGACAGAAGTTGATGGTTTTCTGAAAATCTCTTACTTTTTCAATGATCCAGTGGATTTTGGCAATTTGATCTCTGGTTCCTCTGGCTTTTCTAAATCCAGCTTGAACATCTGGAAGTTCACGGTTCATGTACTGTTGAAGCCTTGCTTGGAGGATTTGAGCATTACTTTGCTAGTGTGTGAGATGAGTGCAATTGTGCAGTAGTTTGAACATTCTTTGGCATTGCCTTTCTTTGGGATTGGAATGAAAACTGACCTTTTCCAATCCTGTGGCTACTGCTGAGTTTTCCAAATTTGCTGGCATATTGAGTGAAGCACTTTCACAGCATCATCTTTTAAGATTTGAAATAGCTCAACTGGAATTCCATCACCTCCACTAGCTTTGTCCATAGTGATGTTTCCTAAGGCCCACTTCACTTCGCACTCCAGGATGTCTGGCTCTAGGTGAGTGATCACACCACTGTGGTTATCTGGGCCAGGAAGATCTTTTTTGTATAGTTCTTCTGTGTATTCTTGCCACCTCTTCTTAATATCTTCTGCTTCTGTTAGGTCCATACCATTTCTGTCCTTTATTGAGCCCATCTTTGCATGAAATGTTCCCTTGGTATCTCTAATTTTCTTGAAGAGATCTCTAGTCTCCCGTTCTATTGCTTTCCTCTATTTCTTTGCATTGATCACTGATGAAGGCTTTCTTATTTCTCCTTGCTATTCCTTGGAACTCTGCATTCACCAAATGGGTGTATCTTTCCTTTTCTCCTTAGCATTTAGCTTCTCTTGTTTTCTTAGCTATCTGTAAAGCCTCCTCAGACAACCATTTTGCCTTTTTGTGTTTCTTTTCATTGGGGATGGTCTTGATCACTGCCTCCTGTACAATGTCATGAACTTCCGACCATAGATCTTCAGGCACTCTATCAGATCCAATTCCTTGAATCTATTTGTCACTTACACTGTATAATTGTAAGGGATTTGATTTAGGTCATACCTGAATGGTCTAATGGTTTTCCCTACTTTCTTCAATTTAAGTATGAATTTGGCAACAGGGAGTTCATGAGCTGAGCCACAGTCAGTTCCCGGTCTTGTTTTTACTGACTGTATAAGCTTCTCCATCTTTGGCTGCAAAGAATATAGTCAATCTGATTTTGGTGTTGACTATCTGGTTATGTCCATGTGTAGAGTCTTCTCTTGTGTTTTGGAAGCTGGTGTTTGCTATGACCAGTGCATTCTCTTGGCAAAACTATATTAGCCTTTGACCTGCTTCATTCTGTACTCCAAGGTCAAATTTGCCTGTTACTCCATGTATTTTTTGACTTTCTACTTTTGCATTCCAGTCCCCTATAATGAAAAGGACATCTTTTTTGGCTGTTAGTTCTAGAAGGTGCTGTAGGTCTTCATAGAACTGTTCAACTTCAGCTTTTTTGGCATTACTGGTTGGAGCATAGACTTGGATTACTGTGATACTGAATGGTTTGCCTTGGAAATGAACAGAATTCATCCTGTTGTTTTTGATATTGCACCCAAGTACTGCATTTAGGACTCTTTTATTGACTATGAGGGTTAATCCATTTCTTCTAAGGGATTCTTGACCACAGTAGTATACATAATGGTCATCTGAGTTAAATTCAGCCATTCCAGTCCATTTTAGTTCACCGATTCCTAAAATGTCCATGTTCACTCTTGCCATTTCCAATTAGACCACTTTCAATTTATCTTGATTAATGGACCTAACATTCTAGGTTCCTATGCAATATTGTTCTTCACAGCATCAGACTTTATTTCCATCACCAGTCATCCTGGGTGCTGTTTTTGCTTTTGCTCCATCTCTTCATTCTTTCTGGAGTTATTTCTCCACTGTTCTCCAGTAGCATAATGGGCACCTACTGACCTGGGGAGTTCATATTTCAGTGTCCTATCTTTTTGCCTTTTTCATACTGTTCATGGAGTTCTCAAAGCAAGAATACTGGAGTGGTTTGCCATTCCCTCCTCCAGTGGACCATGTTTCATCAGAACTCTCCACCATGACCTGTCCATCTTGGGTGGTTCTATACAGCATGGCTCATGGTTTAATTGAATTAGACAAGGCTGTGGTCCATGTGATCAGTTTGATTAGTTTTCCGGGATTGTGGTTTTCATTCTGTCTGCCTTCTGATGGCTAGAGATAGGAGCCTTATGGAAGTTTTCTGATGGGAGAGACTGACTGAAGGGGAACTGGGTCTTGCTCTGTTAGGTGGGGCCTTGCTCTGTTAATCTTTTATCCAATTTTCTGTTGATGGGTGGGACTGTGTTCCCTTCCTGTTGTTTGACCTGAGGTCAAACTATGTTGGAGGTAATGAAGATAATGGGGCCTCCTTCAAAAGGTCCCATGCATGCACTGCCTCAGTGCTACGGACACTACACCAGGCCACCACCGGCCCAGGCCTCTGCTGGAGACTCCTGGACCTTCATGGGCAAGTCTGGGTCAGTCTCTTGTGGGGTCACTGCTCCTTTCTCCTGGGTCCTGGTGCACACAAGGTTTTGTTTGTGCCCTCCAAGAGTCTGTTTCACCAGTTCTTTGTAAATTCTGGTGAATCTATGGTGGGGTTAATGGCGACCTCCTCCAAGAGGGCTTATGCCATACCCAGGTCTGCTGTACCCAGAGCCCCTTCCCTTGCAGCAGCCCACTCCTGACCCATACCTCTGCAGGAGACACTCAAACCCTCAAAGGCAGGTCTGGCTCCATCTTTATGGAGTCTCCTGGTGTGCACAAGGTTTTGTTTGAGCCCTCTGAGCATTTCTGGTGGATATGGGGTTTGATTTTAAACATGATTTCACCCCTCCTACCTTCTTGCTGGGGCTTCTCCTTTGCCCTTGGATGTGGGGAATATTTTTTGGTGGAATCCAACATTCTCCTTTCAATGCTTGTTCAGCAGTGAGTTGTAATTTTGGAGTTCTCGCAGGAGAAGATGAGTGCACATCCTTCTATTCGGTCAGACAGTTACTCAAAGTGTACTCAAAGTGTGGTTTTTCCAGTAGTCATGCATGGATGTGAAAATTGAAAGTGAAAAGTCACTCAGTGGTGTCCAACTCTTTGCACCCCCATGGATTATACAGACCATGGAATTCTCCAGGCCAGAATATTGGAGTGGGTAGCCTTTTCCTTCTCCAGGGAATTTTCCCAACCCAGGGATTGAACCCAGGTCTCCTGCATTGCTGGCAGATTCTTTACCAGCTGAGCCACTGTACCATAAAGAAGGCAGAGTGCTGAAGAATTGATGCTTTCAAATCTTGGTGCTGGAGAAGACTGTTGAGAATCCCTTGGACTGCAAGGAGATCAAACTGGTCAATCCTAAAGGAATCAACCCTGAATATTCATTGGAAGGACTAATGCTGAAGCTGAAGCTCCAACACTTTGGCCACCTGATGCAAACATATGACTCATTGGAAAAGACCCTGATGCTGGAAAAGACTGAGGGTAGGAGGAGAAGGGGGCAAGAGAGGATGAGATGATTGGATGGCATTACTGACTCAATGGACATGAGTTTGAGTAAACTCTGGGAGATAGTAAAGGATAGGGAAGCCTGGTATGCTGCAGTCCCACGGGATTGCAAAAAGTCAGACACGACTGAGCGACTAAACAACAACAAAGTTATGGGTGATAAGGATAAGGCTCTAAGGACTCACTTCACTTATATCTTAGAACTAGTACTGATGGAAGAGGAAAAACCATAGACACTGCTCCTTATCGTGGAAAGGTAAGGCTCAATAGTTTTCTTATGACTGTACTATTAAAAATATACTTTAGGGACTTTCCTCATGGTCCAGTGGTTGGGAATCTGCTTGCCAATGCAGAGAACATGAGTTTGAACCCTGGTCTGGGAGAATCCCTTATGCCTCAGGGTGACTAAGCCCCTTTGCCACAACTACTGAGCCCTTGTGCTCTAGAACCCATGCTCAGGAATAAGAGATACCACTGCAATGAGGAACCTGTGCACCACAATAAGAGAAAGCCCACATGCAGCAATGAAGACCCTGGGCAGGCAAAAATAGATAAAAATAAATTAAGAAACAATAAACTTCAAAACAGCACACTGAAAACTTTATAGGTTACTTTGCATGATATCATGAATGTTATCCATTAAACACTGGAAACAATGTCTTATTAAGGAAGTTAGTAGAGAACCTTGAATCTAGGCACTATGGGCCTAATTCAATGATAAGAAATGAAGAGAGCATGGGATTCCTATCACATCCTTATTCTTATTGTAACCCTGTTTAAACACTTCAATAAGTGCTTTGATGAAATACAGTATTAAAGCTGGAACAGACTTAAGATATCACTTAGTCTAAGTGCCCCAGCTTGAAAGTGAAATTTAAGCACGCAGACATTAAGTCATTTGCTCAAGGTCACAGCCTCCTTCATAACAGTTTTTCTTACTTCTAGCCCTATTCTCTTTCCTTTTGGAGTTGTTAAGAGACAGCAATGAGATCATTTTAATTTTATAACTGTCAATTTCTATGTATTTCTACATGAGACATGCTTCTATATTTTCCTTATTTTGATCAAAATTAAATTATTGGTTGGTCTGAGATCCTTTGTGATTTGAGCTTGGATTGTTTCAACTAGAACCCATTACCTTGGAAAACTTGAATCCTTTCCTCCTCATTGCAGTATTCCTTCTTTTTCTATAGATGCTTGCCTTGACAAGGTCTATTACTATGTATATTTCAATCATTTCATTAGCTATTCTTACAATTTAACTTTGATTTTCATTAACTGCCAGGTGTTAGGCAGCTGCTCTGCTCATTTTGAGTTCATCCTAATTTTTGTGTTCCACTTTTACTAGCCTGGCCTGTTTTGAACAGGCTATCTTAATGGCTTGGCCTAATTTCAAGTTACAAAATAGATTTGTAATTAGTTAGATACCTGCCAAATCTAGTTGATTTCAAAATGAACCATAATTTTAAAATATCTTTCACTAATTTTTTTACTACTGGTTTTACATAATTTTATTTGCAATTTTGGATTAAAAAATAGTTATTTCATAATGATAAAGTCTAGGAATGCAAAGTAATTCTTAATTTGTTCTACATGATCCATAAGCCATAGGCATTCCAACAAAGGGATTATTATGTTAGTTCTATCTTTCTTATTAAAGTTGGTATCTTGCAGACATTTATTGCATAAATATTCAGTTTTATTAGTTTCAAGAAAGAAGCGTTTCCTGTCTTCCTTCTGCAGACTCAAGTGACAAATATGCTTATTGGTCACCAGGTCAACCTGTGGTAACAAACATTTTGAAAGTCTGTGTGATCAAAATGTTTTATTTTGACTTGGTGTTATTAAGAATTTCTTGGGTTGACAAAGTCTTCACCAGCTCAGACTGTCTCATTGACTCGATGACTTTATCAAGGAAGAGCTGGAATCCTAGTAAATGAGCAGTATAATGGGGTACTCTTCTGGCTGAGCTGAGTCTGGGTTTATAGGCCACGCAATTTCCTGACCTCTGTTCAGGGATTGAAGATCCCTGGGCAGAAAGTTCTTTTGAAAAGGTCTTGTTCTTTCCAAAAAATCCCTATGTAGCATCTTTAGCTGGATTGCCCTTCTAGGTTAAAGAGCAGATCTAGCCTTTAGCAATAATTCTTCAGACTCATGGAAGTTGCACAAAATACTGATTGAGCTAACTGCCTAAACTTTTGTAGGAAGGGTTCAACCCACTGAAGTTCTTTGGATTATAGCCCAATTAGTCTGATAACCCTTGCAATTTTTAAGGTGACTACTTCTCATTTTTTTGTACCTCAACTGCTGTAATGTTTCACAAAAAATTCCCTTTCAAATCTTAGACATTTAAAATACAGCTAACTTCTTCCCGCAGTCATATTCTGAGACCATATAGGAGCCATCAAACTGCTGACCCACATTGCTTGAATAGCTCTGAGTCTTTTCACTTTGGTGGGCTACCTTTTCTGCCAATCCTTACTTATTCCAGTTCCTTTGATTTTCCTAGTGAATGTAGTGACTTGTGTGGCTATTATTTCTTAAGAATAGAGTATTTTAATATATGCTCCATTTTGGAGCAGCTCTCCATGCTGGGACCCATCAAGTCAAACTGAAATGCATTTTGTGAGAATCTGAAGAATAGTTCTTTGGAGGCTCTATGTATCGTTAAGACCTACATGCCTGTAGTATTAAGGAAAAAGAAATATTTTAAAACTAAAAATGTTATTGACTCAAAAATATGAAGCACATGTACAGATACATATAATTTATATTTCATGTAAAATCTGAGTACATTTCAATACGTTTGGTATGAAGTAGGATGAAGCAAAAAGTTAAAATACCCAAGGTCTAGAAAGCTATTAAACGCCTTAGTTTCTAGGGCAGACATTAAATTTAAAATTAGTGATCCATGTCTGAAAGCAGCATAATACACATTGTTTTCAAGTGCACATGGGACATTCTCTAGGATACACTACATGTGTGTGTGATAAGTTGCTTCAGTAGTATCCGACTCTTTGCAAACCTATGGACTGTAGCCTGCCAGGCTCCTTTGTCCAAGGGATTCTCTGGGCAAGAATGCTGGAGTGAGTTGCCATGCCCTCCTCCAGGGAATCTTCCCAATCCAGGGATTGAAATCACGCTGCCTGCAACTCCTTCATTGCAGGCAGATTCTTTACTGCTGAGCCACCAGAGAAGCCTAATACATTACATAATAGGCCACAAAGCAAGACTCAGTAAGTTTTAGAAAATTAAAGTTATATCAAGCATCTTTTCTAGCCACAATGCTGTGAGATTAGAAATCAACTTTAAGGGAAAAAAATACAAAACTCATAAACACATGGAGGCTGAACAACACACAACAAAACAAGCAATAGATCACTGAAGAAATGAAAGAGGAAATAAAAAAATATCTGCAGACAAATGAAAACACAATATTCCAAAATCTCTGGGATGCAGCAAAAGCAGTTCAAAGGGGGAAGTTTATAATGATACAAGCTTATCTCAGGAAACAAGAAAAATCTCAAACAACCTAACCTTACACTTAAAGCAACAAGGGAAATAAGAACAAACAAAACCCAAAGTTGGTAGAAGGAAAAAATCGTAAAGATCTGAGCAGAAATAAATGTATTAGAGATTAAGAAAACGGTAGAAAAGATGAATGAAACTAAAAGCGGGTTCTTTGAAAAGATAAACAAAAGTGATAAACCTTTAGCTAGACTCATCAAGTAAAAAAGGGAGAGAGCCCAAGTCAAAAAATTAGAAATGAAAAAGGAGAAGTTACAAGCAACTCCTCCACAGAAACACAAAGGACCATAAGAGACTACTATAGGTAACTACATGGCAATAAAATGGACAACCTAGTAGAAATGGACAAATTCCTAGAAAGGTACAATCTCCCAAGATTGAACCAGGAAGAAACAGAAAATATGAGCAGACCAATTACAAGTACTGAAATTGAAACTATAATTAAAAACAAAAGTCCAGGACAGATGGCCTCATAGGAGAATTCTATCACACACTCAGAGAAGAGTTAACATCAATCTTTCTGAAACTATTCCAAAAAATTGAAGAGGAAAGGAACACTTCCAAAATCATTCTATGAGGCCACCATCACCTTGATACCAGAACCAAAGATACCACAATGTAAGAAAATTCAGGTCAGTATTACTGATGAGCATAGACACAATAATTCTCAATAGAATAGTAGCAAGCCAAATCCAACAATACATTAAAAAATCATATACCATGATCAAGTGGTATTTCTCCCAGGGATGCAAGGATTTTTCAATATCTGCAGATCAATCAGTGTGATATACCATGTTAATAAATTGAAGAATAAAAACCATATGATCATATCAGTAGTTGCAGAAAAAGCTTTTAATAAAATTCAACATCCATTTATGATAAAAAAAAAAACCCTCCAGAAAGTGCACATAGAGAGAATCTACCTTAACATAATAAGGGCATATATGCCAAACCCACAGCTAACATCATATTCAATGGTGAGAAACTAAAAGCATTTCCTCTGAGATCAGGAACAAGACAAGGATGTCCACTCTCACCATTTTTATTCAAAATAGTTTTGGAAGTCCTATCCACAAAATTAGAGAAGAAAAAGATATAAAAGAGTTTCAAATTGGAAAAAAAAGAAGTAACACTGTTACTATTTGCAGATGACACAATACTATGCATAGAAAATCCTAAAGATGCTACCAGAAAATTACTAGAGCTCATCAAAGGATTCATTAAAGCCATAGGATATAAAATTAATATACAGAAAACTGTTGCATTTTTATATACTAATAAAAGATCAGAAAGGGAAATTAAGTAAAACAATCCCACTTACCACTACACTAAAAAGAATAAAAAAGCTAGGAATAAACCTGCCTAAGGAGCATAGAATGTGTACTTCAACTGTAAGATGCTGATGAAAGAAATCAAAGATGACACAAACAGATGGAAATCTACCCGGGGTACTTGGATTGGAAGAATAACTATTGTCAAAATGACTATACTACTGAAGGCAAGCTACAGATTTAATACAGTTCAGTCGCTCAGTTGTGTCTGACTCTTTGTGACCCCATGGACTGCAGCATGCCAGGGTTTCCTGTCCATCATCATCTCCTGGAGCTTCCTCAAACTCACGACCATTGAGTCAGTGATGCCATCCAACCATCTCATCCTCTGTAATCCCCTTCTCCTCCTGGCTTCAATCTATCCCAGCATCAGGGTCTTTTCAAATGAGTCAGTTTTTCCCATCAGGTGGCCAAAGTATTGGAGCTTCAGCTTCAGCATCAGTCCTGCCAACGAATATTCAGGACTGATTTCCTTTAGGATGGACTGGTTGGATCTCCTTGCAGTCCAAGGGACTCTCAAGAGTCTTCTCCAACACCACAGTTCAAAAGCATCAATGCTTCAGTGATCAGCTTTCTTTAGAGTCCAACTCTCACATCCGTACATGACTACTGGAAAAATCACAGATTGACTAGAGAGACCTTTGATGGTAAAGTGATGTCTCTGCTTTTTAACATGCTGTCTAGATTGGTTATAGCTTTTCTTCCAAGGAGCAAGCATCTTTTAATTTCATGGCTGGAGTCACTATCTGCAGTGATTTAGGAGTCCCCCAAAATAAAGTCTCTAACTGTTTCCACTGTTTCCCCATTTATTTGCCACGAGTGATGGGACCAGATGCCATGATCTTAGTTTTCTGAATGTTTAGTTTTAAGCCAACCTTTTCACTCTCCTCTTTCACTTTCATCAAGAGGCTCTTTAGTTCTTTGCTTTCTGCCATAAGGGTGGTGTCATCTGTGTATCTGAGGTTATTGATATTTCTCCCAGCAATCTTGATTCCAGCTTGTGCTTCCTCCAGCCCAGCATTTCTCATGATGTACTCTGCATATAAGTTAAATAAGCAGGGTGACAATATACAGCCTTGATGTACTCCTTTCCCGATTTGGAATCAGTCTGTTGTTCCACGTCAAGATTTAATACAATTTCATATCAAATAACCAATTTTTCACAGAACTGGAACAAATAATTTTAAATTTTGCATGGAAACATAAAAGACCCTGAATAGTCAAAACAATCCCAGGAAAGAAGAAGAGAGCCTGAGGAATCATGCTCCTTGACTTCAGAATATAGAGTATGATAGTGTACTCTACAGTATACAGTACGATACTGGCACGGAGACAGATTTACACATCAGGAGAACAAGATAGAAAGCCTGGAAATAAACCCAAATACCTATGGTCAATTAATCTGCAACAGAGGAGGCAAGAAAATTCAATGGAGAAAAGACAATCTCTTCAATAAGTGGTGCTGGAAAAACTGACAGCTACCTGTAAAAGAATGAAATTAGAACATTCTCAAATACCACATACAAACATAAACTCAAAATTTAAAGCCAACTACTATAAAACTCCTAGAGGAAAACATAGGCAGAACACTCTTTGACTTAAATCACACTAATATCTTTTTGGATACACCTCTTATAGTAACAAAAATAAAAACAAAAATAAACAAATGGGACCTAATTAAAAACTTTTGCACATTAAGGGAAATCATAAACAAAACAAAAAGACAACCCACAGAATGGGAGAATATATTTGCAAATAAAATGGCCAACAAGGGATAAATCTTCAAAATATACAAACTGCTCATGCAGCTCAAAATAAAAAAAACAAACAACCCAATCAGAAAGCAGGCAGAAGATCTAAATAGACATTTCTCCAAAAAGACATACCAATGGCCAAAAAACACATAAAAAGATGTTCAACATCGTTCAGTATTAGAGAAATGCAAATCAAAGCTTCAGTGAGGTATCACTTCATATTGGTCAGAATGGCCATCATCAAAAAGTTTACAAACAATAAATGCTGAAAAGAGTGTGGAGAAAAGGGAATCTTCCTACACTGTTAGTGGGAATATAAATTGGTATAGCTACTATGGAGAACAGTAAGGAGGGTCCTTCAAAAAGTAAAAATAGTTGCCCTATTATCCATAGTCCCACTCCTGGACATATATCTGGAGAAAATCATAATTTGAATAGATATATGCACACTAGTGTTCATGGTAGCACTATTTACAAGAAGCAAGACATGAAAGCAACCAAAATACCCATCAACAGATGAACAGATAAAGATGTGGTATTTATATACAATAAATGCTATCCAGCCACAGAAAAGAATACAGTTTTGCCATTTACAGGAATGTGGATGGACTTGGAGGGCATTATGCTCAGTGAAATAAATCAGAGAAAGATAAATACTTATGATATCACTTATATGTGTAATCTAAAAAATACAACAAACTAGTGAACATAACACAAAGAAGCAGACTCACAGATACAGAGAACAAAATAGTGGTTACCAGTCAGGGAGGCCCTGGAGAAGGAAATGGCAGCCCACTCCAGTACTCTTGCCTGGAAAATCCCACGGACGGAGGAGCCTGGTGGGCTACAGTCCATGGGGTCGCCAAGAGCTGGACGTGACCGAGTGACTTTACTTTCACTTTCAGTGGGGGAGGAACTGGAGGGGGCAACACAGGGGTGGTGGAGTGGGAGGTGGATACTGCCGGGTGTAAAATAGGGTCAAGGATGTGTCGTCAATGAGGAACATAACCAATATTTTGTAATAACTGTAAATGGAAAGAAATCTTTAAAAATTGTATAAAAATTAAAAACGAAATTAGCTATCCATGGGATACTAGATGTGACAGATGCCACAGACATCATTTATTTCAATTCCTTTCTCTCCAGCCTTTAACGGTTTACTTGCTTATTTTCTCACAGATGAAGAAAGAACCCAGATAAGATTCTGGGATTCTCCCAAATCCACAGAACCAGTTAGGGACACAGCTTGGTTGACCCCGCGAGTCTTTTGTCTCCTGACACAGCATTTTATTTTTGTTTGTTTTTAAAAGTGGTGCATCATTGTCCACAACAGTTTATGGGTATAACATGAAAAGGTCAATTATATTCTAAGTTGGGAGACTTCCCTGGTGGTCCAGGGGCTAAGACTCTGCTCTCCCAATGTGGGGGTCCAGGTTCCATCTCTGATCAGAGAACTAGATCCTACATGCTGTAACTAAGGGCAAACATTTGCTACAACTAAAGTACCATGTCCTGCAATGAAGATCAATGATCCTGTGTTCAGCAACTAAGAACTTGTGCGGCGCTCCCCCCCCGCCCCCCAAAAAAAATTTAAGTTGGAACTAAGTTAAGAATTGATGCTTTTGGTAGGGGACGTATGTACACCTATGGTTAATTCACACTGATGTATGACAGAAATCAAACCAATATTGTAAACCAATCATCAATTAAAAATTAAAAAAATAAAAGTAATCCTCAAAATAAAAAGAAAAAAGCATTGATGCTTTCAAACTGTGGTGCTGAAGAAGACTCTTGAGAACCCCTTGGATAGTAAGAAGATCAAATCAATCAATCATAAAGGATACCAACCCTGAATACTCATTGGAAGGACTGATGAGGCTGAAGCTCCAATACTTTGGCCACCTGATGTGAAGAGCCAACTTATTGGAAAAGACCCTGATGCTGGGAAAGACTGAAGGCAGAAGAAGAGTGCAACAGAGGATGAGATGGTTGGATGGCATCACTGATTCAATGGCCATGAATGTGGGCAAACTCCAGGAGATGGTGAGGGACAGGGAAGCCTGGCATGCTGCTGTCCCTGGGGTTTCACAGTCAGACATGACTAGGTGACTTAATGGAAACAATAAGATGTAATTCAGCATTTCATCAAGGTTTTCAAAAGAAAGACTGTGAAAATAAATTTCAGTCTCTCAGCTCCTATAAGATTAGGACCAGTGTTGTAGAATGGGGGCTATTCCGAATCCTTCCTAAGGCTGTTATAGACTGTTATAGACTGCATCTCAGGGCATACTTCCCAGAGCTGCAGGAGATGGAGTGTTTAAGGGGACAAGAGATGATATCCAGTATGTTTAGAGTTGTTGCTTTCCAGAACAGTCAGAATGGCTGCTGCGGAAGAGAGCAAAAATAGTCACAAATATTCTTGTGTGCATCGTGCTCAGTCGTGTCTGACTCTTTGCAGCCTCATGCACTGTGGCCCACCAGGTCCCCCTGTCCATGGGATTTTCCAGGCAAGAATACTGGAGTGGGTGGCCATTTCCTTCTCCAGACAATCTTCCCAACCCAGGGATCAGACCTGCATCTCTTGCACCTCCTGAATTGCAGGCAGATTCTTTATCACTGTGCCGACTGTGAAGTCCAAATACTGATGAGCTCCCTACATTTCCCAGTCTTGCATTTGACTAGCTCTGCAATAAAATATGAGTGAAAATTTTGGCTGTCACTTCTAGGTCTGTGTGATAGTGTGTTTTTTGTGTCCTGCTCAGTCCCTCTCTTACATCCCCAACCTCCAACCCACTATCCACATGGGGATAAGAAGCAAAGAATTCCAAGATGATGGTAAAAACTCTGAAAGGAGCCCGGTAACGGTCATGCGTAAGACAACGGTCACCAGTAAAACCGTCCCACTCTGGAGGATTTCATGTGAAGAACTTTGTGCTCTACAGGTTTGTGACTGTTTGTTACAATAACTTATATTAATTACCTAAACACATCCAACTGTCTTTTAAATGTTAGTTATTAATTTGACTCTGATGGCCTGGGAATTAACATAAAGCAGTAGCTTTAGATGAAATCAGACAATTTCTCTAATATATTGAATAATTATTTCATCATATCAAATGCAGACTTCCAGACTGTTGTGCAGTGTGTAACATAATTTATCTAAAGTTTAAGCCCACAATCTTTATTTTCTCAATAGGTATTATTTTCACATTGATTACACAGTCCCTGAGGTTGTATCATATAGTTTCTCTGGTCATTAAGATATAGATATTCAAACCTATATGTTTTCCTTCCAGAGACAGATGACTTTATAATGACTCTTTGCATGTGACTGCACATAGACTAAACTGCTGTAATGAAGAGTCCCCTCCTTCACCCCAAAATACTCTGATTGAAACAAGCAGGAGTTGATTTTTCTGTTATTAGTCTAGAATAGGCCCACAGTGAGGCTGCACAGGGCCCAGACCCTATTAATCTTGCTACTTTTCCAACCCATGTGGAAGTAAGCTCATGAGCACCACATCTGTATGTTTGAGTCTGCATGGAGTGCAAGCAATCTCCTTCCTAAACTACATGGTGCAAAAGTTGAATGTATCACTTCTGTTCATATTCTATTTGCTGAAACAGTCACACGTCCACCCCTGGCTGGAAAATGTGGTTTTAATCTCAGTAGCTGTGTGTCCAGACAAAACACATGTATTCTGCTATAAAAAGGAAGGAGAACAAGGGACATAGGGATGCAGCAGTTTTTACCTGACTAACCACATTGGTAAAAGGACAGAAATGGTATGGATCTAACAGAAGCAGAAGATACTAAGAAGAGGTGGCAAGAATACACATAAGAACTGTAGAAAAAAAGATCTTCACAACCTAGATAATCACGATGGTGTGATCACTCACCTAGGAGCCAGACATCCTGGAATGTGAAGTCAGATGGGCCTTAGAAAGCATCACTACGAACAAAGCTAGTGGAGGTGATGGAATTCCAGTTCAACTATTTCAAATCCTGAAAGATGATGCTGTGAAAGTGCTGCACTCAATATGCCAGCAAATTTGGAAAACTCAGCAGTGGCCACAGGACTGGAAAAGGTCAGTTTTCATTCCAATCCCAAAAAAAGGCAATCCCAAAGAATGCTCAAACTACCGCACAATTGCACTCATCTCCCACGCTAGTAAAGGAATGCTCAAAATTCTCCAAGTCAGGCTTCAGCAATACGTGAACCATGAACTTCCAGATGTTCAAGCTGGTTTTAGAAAAGGCAGAGGAACCAGAGATCAAATTGCCAATATCCACTGGATCATCAAAAAAGCAAGAGAGTTCCAGAAAAACATCTATTTCTGCTTTATGGACTGTGCCAAAGCCTTTGACTGTGTGGATCACAATAAACTGTGGAAAATTCTGAAAGAGATGGTAATACCAGACCACCTGACCTACCTCTTGAGAAACCTGTATGCAGGTCAGGAAACAACAGTTAGAACTGGACATGGACCAACAGACTGGTTCCAAATAGGAAAAGGAGTACGTCAAGGCTGTATACTGTCACCCTGCTTATTTAACTTATATGCAGAGTACATCATGAGAAACGCTGGGCTGGAGGAAGCACAAGCTGGAATCAAGATTGCTGGGAGAAATATCAATAACAGATATGCAGATGACACCACCCTTACGGCAGAAAGTGAAGAGGAACTAAAGAGCCTCTTGATGAAAGTGAAAGAGGAGAGTGAAAAAGTTGGCTTAAAGCTCAACATTGAGAAAACTAAGATCATGGCATCAGGTCCCATCACTTCATGGGAAATAGATGGGGAAACAGTGGAAACAGTGTCAGACTTTATTTTGGGGGGCTCCAAAGATCACTGCAGATTGTGATTGCAGTCATGAAATTAAAAGACGCTTACTCCTTGGAAGGAAAGTTATGACCAACCTAGACAGCATATTAAAAAGCAGAGACAATACTTTGCCAACAAAGGTCCATCTAGTCAAGGCTAAGGTTTTTCCAGTGGTCATGTATGGATGTGACAGTTGGACTGTGAAGAAAGCTGAGCGCCGAAGAATTGATGCTTTTGAACTATGGTGTTGGAGAAGACTCTTGAGAGTCTTTTGGACTGCAAGGAGATCCAACCAGTCCATCCTAAAGGAGATCAGTCCTGGGTGTTTATTGGAAGGACTGATGTTGAAGCTGAAACTCCAATACTTTGGCCACCTCATGGGAAGAGTTGACTCATTGGAAAAGACCCTGATGCTGGGAGGGATTGGGGGCAGGAGGAGAAGGGGATGACAGAGGATGAGATGGCTGGATGGCATCACCGACTCGATGGACATGAGTTTGAGTAAACTCCGGGAATTGGTGATGGACAGGGAGGCCTGGCGTGCTGCGATTCATGGGGTTGCAAAGAGTAGGACACGACTGAGTGACTGAACTGAACTGAACCACACTGGGACTTTCAGCCACATTTGACTATCAGAAGGAATCTGTCATATTTTGTACTCAGTTCAGTTCAGTTCTGTCGCTCAGTCATGTCCGACTCTTTGCGACCCCATGAATTGCAGCACGCCAGGCCTCCCTGTCCATCACCTACTCCCGGAGTTTACTCAAACTCATGTCCATGGAGTTGGTGATGCCATTCAGCCATCTCATCCTCTGTCGTCCCCTTCTCCTCCTGCCCCCATATTGTACTATTCTACAGTAAATACCCTTGCAAATGAAAATCATTGACATCCCCTGAAATAATAAACAATACCTTTATTATCATATGGCAACCTTTTATTTCTTCCAATTTCCAAGGAATGAAGGCATGGAACATGTACTTTCCTATAATACTTTTTTAACGTGTTACTCTATGAGCCTTCATGTATTTTCTCTTGAATTTAGGAATTTCTGAAGGCAGGAGACTAGTCAAAAGACTTGTCATTGACCAATCAGAATGGGTGCCAGGGGTAAACAGAAGGGACGCCCATACAGGCACCTACCCGCTGAGTGTCAGTCCCGTCTAGGGTGGGGAAAACTCAGCAGGAATTTGTTTAGAGTGAAATGAAGAGTCTCATGGAAATAATTTATCCTCAGGGAAGTGAAAGCAGAAATTCAAAAGTTTGGCTTGGAAGAAGGGAGACTGTGCATTGTCTGTCACTCAATATATATATATTTCCCTCCTTCCCAATAAAAATAAAAGTCTATTTTATAGGCTATGGGAACAAAGATGTCAGTAACATGGTAGTGATCCATGCTGGGATCTTTGGCAGTATCAAGAGACAGCGCCCTTCAATCAGACGACAATGTCCGCAGCGTCTGGCATCAGCATGCTGAGAGCTGCAGCAATGGGGATGCGGCTGTGCCTTGGGTGGGGGTCAGAGGCAGGAGACCCCTCCGTGATCACAGGAGCAGAGCTGCTGCATAAGAACTGGCATTAACAGAAGATTTTGCAGAAAAGTGGAGCAAGAGAGGAGGGAATTCTTGAGTGGTCAAGAATCCTGAAGGTGGTTTGATATGGAATGTGTGTGTGGTTCCCATTGGACTCTCAGAAATATTTGAGAGGAAGTTGAGAAAATCAGGAATTTGTTCCTACACGATGGATGGGAGTGAAGACAGGGACAGGCTGTTAAGTGACATTTACTGTGACACTTTCTCTACCCTCTCTCCCTGTTTTCTTAATAGGGACTCACAGCTAGAGTTCTGGATCTATTTGATCTAGGACTTGAGGCCTCATCTGGTAGAGCTCCAAGCCTTGCTGCCTGTCCCCCTTGGCCTTTGTCACTGATTTGTCTAGCCTCTCAGAGGGGGAAAGGGCTCCAGCCTGGCACGCTTTTCATTCAAGGAATAAACATCCTGAGGCTGAAATTAATGATCCTCTTCACTAAAGTATCCCCCATTTCATTTAATTTCATTGTTTCTTCTGTTACCTTGGCCACTCTGGGCATTTGCTGCTTCTGATTCAAGGCTCTAATGACAAAATGGAAACCACACTATTAAGCAATTTCCTTTCTTCTAATCTTTGTAGAATAGAATTTTCTACTCTAATGATGTCTGCCTATCATTAGTCTTGCCTCTTAACTTTAACCTCTTAATTTTATTTGGCAAAATATCTCACCAGAGGGAAGAATGTAAAAGTCACTTTATAAACTGGCTTATGAAATGATTTGAGATTGGCTTAGTTGTGATGTATTAAAGATGTTTTAACAAGTGCATTTCATGGTAGAAAGATTAAGGATAATGGCATAAACTCAGATCATGATCCCTAAATAGAAAAAAAAAAAAAAAAAAAGAAAGAAAGAAAAGAGTGCTGTGATGAACTGGGTGCTATACCAAGCCCTGAAGGTACAATGGAGAATAAAACAGACATGAATTTGCACATTGTTCCCTATGTCTCTAGTTTCATGTTAGTATAATTCCATTTTGGGCAGAAAAATCGGGCTTTAAAAAGTCAAATGGACTTCCAAAATTTAAATTTCTTACTTTGGAATTCTAGATCCCAACAATTAGGCCACAAAATATCTTGAGAAGTGAATTTTCTTCTGGTTAGTTTGAGACAAACCAATCAACTCTTTGAAAAACTGTCACAATTACCAACCTGGTCCCAGGTTGTTCTCTTCTCTTGGAATTCCTGGCCTGCTACTTGTCCTGAGGCAAGTCTCTCCATCTTTATTTTTTTTTTTTTTCTCTCTTTTTTTTTTATTATTATTTTTTTTTTTCCAGTGGGTTTTGTCATACATTGATATGAATCAGCCATGGATTTACATGTATTCCCAATCCCGATCCCCCCTCCCACCTCCCTCTCCACCCGATTCCTCTGGGTCTTCCCAGTGCACCAGGCCGGAGCACTTGTCTCGTGCATCCCACCTGGGCTGGTGATCTGTTTCACCATAGATAGTATACATGCTGTTCTTTTGAAATATCCCACCCTCACATTCGCCCACAAAGTTCAAAAGTCTGTTCTGTATTTCTGTGTCTCTTTTTCTGTTCTGCATATAGGGTTATTGTTATCACCTTTCTAAATTCCATATACATGTGTCAGTATGCTGTAATGTTCTTTATCTTTCTGGCTTACTTCACTCTGTATAAGGGGCTCCAGCTTCATCCATCTCATTAGGACTGGTTCAAATGAATTCTTTTTAATGGCTGAGTAATATTCCATGGTGTATATGTACCACAGCTTCCTTATCCATTCATCTGCTGATGGGCATCTAGGTTGCTTCCATGTCCTGGCTATTATAAACAGTGCTGCGATGAACATTGGGGTGCACGTGTCTCTTTCAGATCTGGTTTCCTCAGTGTGTATGCCCAGAAGTGGGATTGCTGGGTCATATGGCAGTTCTATTTCCAGTTTTTTAAGAAATCTCCACACTGTTTTCCATAGCGGCTGTACTAGTTTGCATTCCCACCAACAGTGTAAGAGGGTTCCCTTTTCTCCACACCCTCTCCAGCAATTATTGCTTGTAGACTTTTGGATAGCAGCCATCCTGACTGGTGTGTAATGGTACCTCATTGTGGTTTTGATTTGCATTTCTCTAATAATGAGTGATGTTGAGCATCTTTTCATGTGTTTGTTAGCCATCGGTAGGTCTTCTTTGGAGAAATGTCTGTTTAGTTCTTTGGCCCATTTTTTGATTGGGTCATTTATTTTTCTGGAATTGAGCTGCAGGAGTTGCTTGTATATTTTTGAGATTAATCCTTTGTCTGTTTCTTCATTTGCTATTATTTTCTCCCAATCTGAGGGCTGTCTTTTCACCTTACTTATAGTTTCCTTTGTAGTGCAAAAGCTTTTAAGTTTCATTAGGTCCCATTTGTTTAGTTTTGCTTTTATTTCCAATATTCTGGGAGGTGGGTCATAGAGGATCTTGCTTTGATTTATGTCGGGTCTCTCCATCTTTAAAACCTAGTTCAATGATTCATCTTCCTAAAACCTTTGCAAATAGATGTAGTCTCATTTGTATCATGGTTAAATCCAACATCACAATTACTCTGATTTAATTAAATTACCATTAGCTTACATATTGCAATTGGGTGAATTAGAAAAAAGTACTTCAAGATACTTTACTTTCATCAATTGGAAAATTGTTGTAATATGATACAACAAAATAATTACAGACATTTGTGAAAAAAGTTACAACCATACAAATCTACTGTATCTAAGACATATAAGAAGTCTGCTAAAGTCTGTTGGCCTTTAGATGGTCACCCAGGTTTTACTTACTAGGTTGTGATTTGCCATTGTTCATGGTCAGTGGTGTGCTAGTGAGTTCTGAATACCTGGCTCCCTGGGAAAATCAACCAATGAACCAACCAGCCAATCCTGATTTATAGTGTTGCTGATGCTGCTAAGTCGCTTCAGTCGTGTCCAACTCTGTGCGACCCCATAGACGGCAGCCCACCAGGCTCCCCTGTCCCTGGGATTCTCCAGGCAAGAATACTGGAGTGGGGTGCCATTGCCTTCTCCAGATTTATAGTGTTAGCTGATATCAAATTACCAAGATGATATCAACTGGCTTGCAAAATCTGTGAAACTTTAAAAATTGGCTCTCGTGAGATAGTGCTGACTCCAGTACATAATGGGCTTGGCTTTGCTAATTCATTTTTGATATCTACAGAACTCAATAAATATTGACCTAGCAGTCCCACTCCTAGGGCTATATCCCAAGAAAATGATTTTTTCAAAAAGACACATGCACGCCAATGTTCAGTGCAGCACTATTTACAATAGAGAGTACACAGAAGCAATCTAAATGTCCATCAACAGATGATAGAAAAAGAAGAGCTGGTCTATACATACAGTGGAATATTAGTCATAAAAAAGAATGAAATTGGGTCATTTGTAGAGACATGGACGGACCCAGAGTCTGTCGTACAGAGTGAAGCAATTCTAACAGAGAAAACAAATCAAATATCATATATTAACCATACATGTGGGATCTAGAAAAATGGCACTGATGAACCTATTTGCAGGGTAGGAAGAGAGACATAACTTGGACACATGAACATATACACTCCCATGTGTAAAATAGATAGCCAGTGGGAAGCTGCTAATAGCACAGGGATGACCTGTAAGAGTGGGGTGAGCGTGTGTATGAGAGGGCGGTCCAAGGGGGAGGAGACATCTACATACATCCCGCAGATTCATTTTGTGGTACAGCAGAAACCAACACAGCACTGTAAAGCAGCTATACCCCAACAAAAAACATAAAAAATAAAACTCTCAGAAAAACACATTTGGGAAATGCTTCATGACGTTGGATTTGACAATGATTTCTTTAAGACCAAAAGCACAGGCAATGAAAGAAAATAGATAAAGTAAGCCATATAAAAATTACAAACTTTTGTGCATCAAAAATTACAGTGTCAACAAAGTGAAAAGGCAACTCATGGTATGGGAGAAAATATTTGCAAACCATGTATCAGATACAGGGTCTACTACTCAACAAGAAATCAGCCTCATTAAAAAATGGGCAAAAGATTTGAATAGACATTTCATCAAAGAAGATATACAAATAACCATTAAGTAAGTGAAAGGATGCTCAACATCAGTAATAATTTTTCTAAAATGCAAATGCAAACCACAATGAGATACTATTTCACACCCATAAGGATGGCTACTGTGAAAACCAAAATAAAACAGAAGAAAGTAACAAGTGTTGGCAAGGATGTGGAGAAATTGGAACCCCTGTGCAGCTGGTAGAAATGTAAAATGGTGTAACCACTAAGGAAAACAGTATGGCAGTTCATCGGAAAATTAAATAGAATTACAGACCCTGCAATTTCGCTCCTGGGTATACACCCAAAAGAATTGAAAGCAAGGTCTCAAAGAGATATTTGCACACTCGTGTTCATTAGCAGCATTATACAATAGCCAAAGCAGAATCAACTTAGGTTTTCATTGAAATGTGAAGGGATTAATAAAATGTGGCATATATATGCATATGCATATCTATATATATATATGCCATATATATATATGGCATATATATATATATGGCATATATATATATATATATATATATATATATATAGAGAGAGAGAGAGAGAGAGAGAGAGAGAATGAATCACTCAATCTTAGAAAGGAAATTCTAATGCATGCTGCAACATGAACCTTAAGGACATGTGAAATCAGCCAGAAAACTAGAACAAATATATTTCATTTATATGAGGTACCTAGAGAAGTAACATCCATACAGACACAAAGTAGAATGGAGGTTGCCAGGAGCTGAGGGAAGGGACGAATAGAGAGTTATTGTTCAATGGTTTTGTAGTTCCAGTTTGGTAAAATAATAAGGTTATGGAGTTGGGTGGTGGTGACAACGTGAATGTCCCTAACACCACAAAATTGTGACACTTAAAAATAGTTAAGATGGTAAATTTTATGTTATAGATATTTTACCACAGTTGAAAAAACAAAACAAAACCTTTGACTAGTAGAAGTTAAGCTCTTAAATTGCATTTCAGAGTCACTGAATGAGTACCTAAATGCAACTGGCTGAGTACACCCGCCAAAACAGCAGACAGTGCCTACCTTCCTAGAGCTGTCTTTCATCAGCCAGCACTTAAGTAGGCTCAGGGAAAAAAAATTATAAAAAAATTAAAATGAAGAAGCCTTAAGCAATGCAAATATGAAACTTACAGGTACTGTACCTGAAAAAAAATCAAGAATATGCTTGGCATTGCAACCAAGGACAACAGCATTTGCCAGTGTAACTATCTCTTTAATGTTTGAGCACTGGGGTAATATATCTTTTTTATGACACACTTCTGAGGCTGAAGTACAGAGGTTTCTGAGAACATAGCAATTCATTAGCTTGCCTAAGGTAAAAATAATACCTATAAATAAACTTTCAGGAAAACGCAATGTGCCAAGTGCAGTAAAATTTCAAGGCTGTCTTATGATTAGTATTTCTTCAGTCCTGGGTTTCTATTTTCTCAAAGCTTTGCCTAAACAATTTACATTTTAGCTACTTTAGTAGATAAAGCTATAAATATTTTCCTGACATATTAGTGCTTATACAAGGAAGGTCCTCTTCATGGTTAATTAGTTTGCATGCTGAGATGAGAGGTGGGTGATAGGCAAGGCTCATTAAGTGTCAAACACCTAACTTCTATAAGATAGATTATGTTTATTTTATAAAGGCCAATGTTGGACTCTTTGCATGAGTGAATCAATTATGACCACGCACATTAGTTGAGAATAATGGCAACTCATATCTAGTTATCTCAAACTGGTGTTGTATCCATATATTTCACTATCTAATAACAGATAAGTGAAGAATAATAAATATCCTTTGTCCAACCTTTTACAGTTGTATATATCTTGTTATTAGAAGATAATAGCGAATATTTATATCATGCATTTTCTGTAGCTGCTGCAACAAATTAACACAAAGTTATGACTTAAAACAACATAAATTAGTTACATTACAGTTCTGTAGATCAGAAATCGGAAAGTGGTCTCCCTGGGCCAAAATGGTCCCTGCTTGTCCGGTCCCTCCTGGAAGCGCTAGGAAAGAATCCACTCCCTCACCTTTTCCAGCTTCTAGAAGCTGCCTTCACCCCTTACCTCATGGCCCTCTTTGTTTATCTTCAATCATCTACAGCTGGTCATTTTCTCATATTGCCTGGCTCTGAGTTCTACCTCTAGCTTCCCTTTTAAGAACCCAGGTGATTACACTGGACCTACCCGTACAACCCAGGATACTCTCACCTTAAGATCAGCTGATCAGCAAACTTAATTCCATCTGCAAACTTTAATTCACCTTTACCCCATGCCCTCGCATCTTTACAGGTTCTGGAAATTAGGATGTGGATCTCTTTGAGTGGGGAGAGGGGCGTTGTTCTGCCTACCACAGAATCACAGGACAAAAATACATTTACATTTTTACACTCTACTTCTGAGCAAATTAAGCTTCAAAGGAGTTAAATAGCTTTCCAAGATTTCTGTGCCAATGCCATTTTCCGAGCAAAGTAAAGGTACTTGAATAACTGTTTTCCCCCAGATTATCATTTCACTCAAAACTTCAATTTTGTTTTGAGTGTGCTGCTTTTGCTTTTTTTTACCGTTGAAGAAATCTTTTGCTATTTAAAGGATTGCACGTTTTTTGCCTTTTCTGTTTCAAGAGAGTCTAGAGAGAAAAATGATTCGACAGGGATTAAGTAAGCGACTCACCTAGAGCAACAGAACAAACAATATGGTAAAAATAAAAATAAAATTCTAGTCTTTAAGCCAAAAGCCCTCATGTTTTTAAAGACCTACAGGTTTAATCAAGATATTAAATTTCAGTGTAGTTGAAAATACAATTTTCTGGCAACTGGTACAGTAACCTTTCCAGAGGTATGTGTAATTATGACCATTTTGAAGAATAAATGGAAACTTGCTTACTGTGTCAGCATTTGGCTAGTCCTTGCCCTGTGTGTCCCTGGGTCTATATGGAGCACTCTGGATTCAAATTTTTCCACAACACTGTGACCTAGTTCTTCTGCACTATAATATCTTTAGCCATCTCCAAAAGGTTCTATTTGCAAAACATTCAATCTGCCTGACTTCTGGTTTAGAAAAGGCCTTGATCTTTACTGATTTTAATTCTGAGATGAGGAAATGCAGAGAAATTATTTGCTTAATTCCGTGATTTAGCAACAGAACTGGAATGAGGAGTATTCTAAATTCCCAGTAATAGAAACAAATGTTATCTCTATCACACAAATTCTGGCAAATGCAAGAAATGCACGGAACTTCTTTCAAAGTAAAATGATAGTGAATAAACTTTGAGAATAGTTGAAGATAGTTGTGGGAGGGGGAAGCCCTTTTCTTGGTACAGGACATGTCAGGAGCTGTGAATAATGAACAATTGTGTCAGAGTGCACACTCCCCTTGGCTGTGTGCTTCCAGAATTAGCACTGCTACCTAGAGTAATCGGGTTCTTACGTACTTTAGTTGCCTTATTTTGTATGAGGTGTGTGTGCGCGGAGTTGCTCAGTCATGTCAAACTCTGTGACCCCATGGACTGTAGCCCACTAGGCTCTCTGTCCATGGAATTTTCCAGGCAAGAGTACTTAAATGGGTTGACATTTCCTACTCCAGGGTCACACAGCAATATTCTTTATCTCATTTTCCAACTGTCAAAACCCCATTCATCCTGTCAAGTACAACATATTGCTTCTAACAGAATGTCTTTGCCACTAGGAAAATCCCCTGAATTCTCAAGTTGTGTTTTCTCTGTATTTCTTGTCACATCACACATTCAGCTGCATAAGTCTTTGTGTACATTTTAATGTCTGTACTAAAAGTCCAGCTATTTTCATTTATTTTTATCTTCTAATGATCCTACTAGAAGGTAATCTAAGGACTTTTTTACATGCAATATACTGCATCACACATAAAAGGTGGTCAACATTTGGTCAATGAATAAGTGAATGTGTGTAATGGACAACTGCAGTGCCCACCAAAGAGTATCACTTTGTCTTGCTTTTTTCCTATTTTTGTTTCTAATAGAGTACCTCAAATATAGCATATGTTCAATAAGTGTTTACTGCTATAATTGTTTAAAGCACTAAATATTCTTTTAAAAATAACAAAGTTATATAACAAAGGTTATATAAAGTAATAAATTGGAAACTATATTGTTTCCTATAAAAGATAATTGTTTTGCTAAGACATGGCAAAAGATAGAATCCTGATGAAAACTAATGAATAAAATTACTTAAGCTTCAAAAAAAAAAAAGATGTTTTGGGAATTTTAGCTATAAGTGAGTTGATATTGATAGACTAAAATCCATTTTATAGTGATATAGAAAACTGATAGTAAATTTATATAGATTTTGGACTTCAACATATCTTGATTTGGTCCCTGGCCTTGTCATTTACTATCTTTGTGAATTTGGGCAAATTAAACTCTCAAACTCAAATTCACCATCTATAAAATAGGAGTATTAACATTAACTCACAGGGAAGTTACAGTAAATGGAAACTTCATACAAACAACCTAAATCATGTGCCTTACTCATAATAAAATATATTCTCTTCCTTCCCACCCTCTTATTGAAAATGTGTTTCTTAAATATTGAATCTAGGTAAAATGCATGTCTTCATTTGACACATTCAGAATTTAATGTGAACAGTATAATCCAAACTGAGGCATTTTGCAAAGTTTTAAAGAAATGTCTGGTATAGCTGGCATTTGGGACATCTGTGTCTTCCTCTCTCTTCTAGGGACAGTGCTTTTCTTCCTTTGGGAAACTGCCCTTCTCCTACTCCGTGGGGAATCAATGATCATAACTTCTACAACCTCCTCACTTCCGCATGATCTATTCACATGGGTAGGCATGTTTCCAAAACGGGCCAACTGGTTTTCTCCAGGATTTGTCACGTGCATTGTAGCTAGAGGCTGTACTTCCCCTGGGAAGGAAGCAGAGACTCTGAGCCGGTCATGGTTGGCCAGCAAGGCTTCCTTTTGGCAAAGCTGACTGGCAATCCTAAAGTAAGCCACATGGAAAGAAGCCCCAGTTGCTCTTGTTATTTAGTTGCTTAGTCAAGTCCAACTCTTTTGCGACCCCATTCACTGTAGCCAACTGGGCCTCTCCGTCAATGGGATTTCCCAGGTAAGAACACTGGAGTGGGTTGCTGTTTCCTACTCCAGGGGATCTTCCTGACCCAGGGATCAAACCCACATCTCCTACACTGACAGGCAGATTCTTTAACTCTGAGTCACCTGGTACTCCTACTAACCCAAATTTGATTATGGGATCAACACAATCTCCAGTTTTGGCTAAACTAGAGTTTGAACTTCACATTTATAACTAAAGTCAAATATAAGCAGTGGCTGACCTAGAATTAGCTGTATGCTGGTGTCTCCTCCTGCTCAATCTCTGCACATTAGCATCTGAGCCCCTGGTAAAGCATTTAAGTCTGATCACTGTAGAGTTTACTGCCTTCTGTTTCAGTCCTAGACTGCATCGTTAACTTTGGTCAGTGTTTGGCAAATGATAGCGTTTTGTATGGAGGGAAATCAACGGGAGAGTGTGGCCAGATCAGTCCTTTAGCATTTTCAGGGAGAAAAAAAAAAACCCAAGCAGACCCTCCTAGAGCACATCTCTGTTCTCACAGAACCACTTCAAGTAGTCAGCGGGAAGTCCATCAAAATCTCCTGCCCTATGTTAGGCAATGTGTGTAGAAGCTACTTCGTAAATCTGAGATCTAACCTGTTTTGTGTGTGCTTGTGTGGCCAGGCAGGTGAAGATGAGGGAAGGAAGCTCCTGATTCAGATTTTCTGCACTGAATTCCTTGGATCTAAGTAGACTGAGATACCAAACTGACTAGCTTCTTAAATAAATCAACATAGCTTAAATCCAGGGGAATTATATTTCTCTTTTTTGGTCATCGCCTCCCCCCATCATTCTTTTCCTTCCATTTTTGCTCCCATACTTCCTCCTTTCTTCCAAATGGCAAACTGTACCATTTTCACATTATAGAAATATTTAAAATGCAAGAAAAAAAGGAAATAAGAAGCACCTGCAGTATCATCAACTGGAGATATTCCCTACTGATTTCTGGCATATATTCTTCCAACTCTTTTCCTATGCAACTGCTTTTAAACATGATTGAAATCATAATGCATACTCAGCACTGTGTCCTTTTCATATTTTCTTTGGACAAATCTAAACATTTTCTGCTGTTCATTTTTTCTTTGGTATCATGGATAAAGATGTGGTGACCATTTTAGCATTCATTGCATCTTTGACAACATATTGTAGGGAACAGAGAGCTTGGTGAGCATATGTATTGAAGGATTAACACCAAGGTAATCAATATTCTTGCCTGAAAGATCCCACGGACAGAGGAGCCTGGCAGCCCATGGGGTCGCAAAGAGTCGGATAAGACTGAGTGACTTCACTTTCAACCAATAATCCAGGTACTTGACAAAATCGATAATCCATTTTTGTCTTCTTGGATGTAGAGTAGATTTTCAGGATGCATTAGAATTCGAGATGATCAGGTCAGAAATGACAGCAAGTGCATTTACCAAAGTCAAATCAGATGTGACCTGAAAAAATGATTGTTAGTTTTGGCCAGAAGTATAAAAATTAGTCATAACAGTTAGATGTCATCTTTCTTCACTCCCCAAGCTGAGAGTCCATCCTTGTTTCCAGCAAGAGCCAACGCCCATTCTTCTGCTAGACTTCGCTTGTACAACCTAGAGGACGTGCTTTGTCAAACAAAATAGAAGCAGTTTGGCCATGAGGTTGAAAATGCTAGTAGTATTTCTCACTGTTTTAGAGGAAATGCAAAAACAAACAATCCCCCTCCCCCAAACAAATAAACAAAGGAGTTGAAATTAAGACAGCATTGTTAAAGACTAGAATGCAATAAACATGTGCCCCTTGGACACCAGTCACATGCGGCTTCTCTCTTCACCTGATCTATCAAAAGTCAAGTCTCGGTTCTGGTACATTGCACAAAAACACTTTGGTTTCTGCTTAAGTCATCTGATTATATCTGTAATTCTCTATAGCATTTGGCAACCTTTTTTCTTAACTTCTGAAAACAAATCAGATCAGAAAACTATGGTATGTTTGCGAGATATGTGTGGTGAAAACAAGAAAATACAAGTCAAATAGCACCTGTCATTCATTTTTAAAAGACTCAATTTGAAGCTAGCAGGAAGTATAAGATTACAGTGACAAATGCTCCGTTTAGCCTTAATGGTTTTCCAGGCATAAAAGCTGTGAGGGTTTACATGAGAGGTGGTGGGGAGGCTGGAACAGAGGCTAGAGATAAGAGCAATAGTATGAAATATATGTGTTTTCACTATATATTTTTGGGACTGGAACCTGAAAACAAAGGACTCCTCTCCCAGGAGAGCATCCTTTCCACTTTGCTCCTAGAATTTATGCAGATAGTGCAGCACGGAGCAGGCACCTCATCAAAGTTGTTGCCAAGAACTTTTTCCTATCTTCATTCCTGAGTAACATCAGCCCCCAACTCAGTGTCTCAGCTTATGAACTCTTTTCTTGACCAGGATTCAAGCATGGTCAGACTTATATGTGAGATCATTACAGACAGCTTTTATCTGATGGGATAATACCAAGTGATTGGGCATAGTTAAGAGAGACAATATGATCCCATACAACTCAACACAGAGCCACGTACAATGAATGATGTCCACATGTGTGAGAGGTGGGGAGGTACTGGTGTTCTGACTTTGGTCTATCTGGCAGTCTTCTATTTCTAGAGATAAAAAGATCCAGGCACTAGAGATTTCATAAGGATGGGAGCCTGATGTTTTTAAGAGCTGGCAGTGGGGAGAGTCCAGTGCTTTATTATAATCTGTACTAGGTGCTCTTCAGTTCTGGTTCTTCAGCTGTTCTGACAGGATGAAAATTAAATAATTCAGAGATAGCTTTTCTCTTCAGAGCAGGATACTCCAACTATTGATATTCCTTGGGAATGTTTCACATTTTTTAAAAGGAAATATACACATAAGTATTTTATTCACAATAAAACTGGAAGTGATAAAGGAGGAAAAGATGAGGTAGTTGTCCTTGGAAGAGTGAAGTTGACAGTTTGGAGAAGGGGCTTCTCAGGCACTAGTAATGTTGAGTTTCTCAGAGTCCTAGGCTACAGGACGTGTTCAGCTGAAGAAAGTTCACTGAGGTGTATGTTTATGCTTTATGAAATTTTGGTATATATATTTCAATACCATTAAAAAATGTAAACAGGCATTTTTCAAGAGGTAGGAAAACCAACAGTGGTATTTTGGATATTCCATTTTCATGTTTCACTAGGAAAAATAAGGATTTTGGACCTCTTCTGTAAAATATTACTCAAGTAATGAGCTGAACTAGCCAACAGGATAAGAAAAGAGAACAGAAAAGCCTCAAGAACTCAACTGCTCTCAGGGACGAGATCCCTGCTCCCAGAACTCTAGGTGAGTTAGAATTTTAGAAACAAGGCCACGGGATATGCAGAAGCCTCTTATTTCTATTCAGAAATGCACTTCCAAAGCTGGACGGCTGGCACAATAAGCTTAGTGAATAATGGGTTCACAATTTCAATTTATTATCAAAATATTTCCATCATGACAAATCTGAAAAGACAGGAGATGCAGAGCTACATAAATGCAGTTGTGCCCTTTTATCATAGCCACCCTCAGAGAAGATTTCATTTTGAAAATCCTGCTTATACACTACAACTCTTATGTACCTCTAGCCAACTGTCCAGGGGCAGTTTTTAACCCAAAGTTTGTGCTTAAAGCTTTTCATCAATATGATTTATAAGTTTAAAAAGTCTCAAATCTTTATCTGTACATCACTTTACAGACCTTGTTGGTTCATGAACTATTTATCTTGGTCTGAAGCTTCCATATTCAATGGCTACTTATAATAACAATTATTTAGTCATAAATGTAGTTATAATTAAATATAAAAATTATTATTTATACATTACTACAAATCTCTTAAAAAGACCAAGTTTTGAGAGAGAACAAGAAACTGCTTAGAAAATTGCAGGGAGCCTCAAGAATCTCATTATCAGTGAAAGCAGGTACAGCAAAAAACAGTTTTAGACATTCATTGTAGCCCTAAGAGTGCTTAGAATACTCTCAGAATGAATAACTGATGACTGGTAAAATTAGATTAGAACGATGTTGAGTCCCAAGGCCCCAATATGTGTAAGAATTCTTTGGAAGAGTTCTGAAGGAGTGTAAATGTTGCAAAAAAAGGTAAAAACAGGTACACAGGCTTCATGTTCTTAACTCTTAGCTACTGCTGTACTCTTGGGGCCAAGTGAATTATTCTACCTCTTCTTTCTCCCTTAGATTAGAAATTCTAGTCCACCTCAAGAGACAGCATCAAATTGGCAGATCACATGGGAAACTGAAATGAACGGTAATATTCTGTCTAGAGATTAAGCATAATTTACACAGTGAGAATGAGTGATTTGATAGACATTAGACCCCTCCTCCCTCCACGCCTTTTCCAGAACAGCCTAACTTCATTTTTATTGCCATGCTCTCACCCCTGTGAACTACCTCCATGACCCCTTCTCTCTCGGATAGAGTTCCCCATTTCTGTGATTTGGGCAAGTTTAGCCAAGGGCTGCACCGCTTCTTCTGAAGATTACCAAACACGGCATTTCTTTTCTGGATTCATGTATGAATTCTTGCGACAATGGAAGGCTTCTGAAAACTGAGGAGAGTTCTGCAAAGTCCCGATAATCCTGGAGACAAACAAAAATCACCATCAGCATCTGATACTCACGTCCACACCATATAAGAGCTCTACAGAATTTATGTAGATCAAGTGAGTGAGTTTGGAACTTTCAGTTTAAAAGGAAATTAAAACAAAACAAAACAAAAAAACTGGTAGAATGAGCCCACTCCTTTTTATTAACAGAATGTTTAAACAGAGAGATGGTAAACTACAGAGTTTAAGTGCACAGATTTTGAAGACAGACCACATGCTCTAAATCCCAGTAATGAGCTGTTTTTATTTAGCCTGTCTGTGCCTCAGTTTCCTTTTCTATAAAATGCGTGTAATATTACCTGCACCTTAAGCCTGGCTTGAGGAGTTAATTTATAAATACTCTATATATGTGGTGGTAGGATAAATGAATAATTCAAACTTGGAAGTGCAGTTATTTTAAGAAGAATCTGGTCAAAGAATAAAATTATGATGTCTTAAAAAGCAGAGACATTACTTTGTCAACAAAGGTCCGTCTAGTCAAGGCTAAGGTTTTTCCAGTAGCCGTGTTTGAATGTGCGAGTTGGACCATAAAGAAAGCTAATTGCTGAAGAATTGATGCTTTTGAACTGCGGTGTTGGAGAAGACTCTTGAGAGTCCCTTGGACTGCAAGGAGATCCAACCAGTCCAACCTAAAGGAGATCAGTCCTGGGTGTTCTTTGGAAGGACTGATGTTGAAGCTGAAACTCCAGTACTTTGGACATCTGATGTGAAGAACTGACTCATTGGAAAAGACCCTGATGTTGGGAAAGATTGAATGCAGGAGGGGAAGGGGACGACAGAGGATGAGATGGTTGGATGGCATCACTGACTCAATGGACATGAGTTTGAGTAAACTCTAGGAGTTGGCGATGGACAGGGAGGCCTGGCGTGCTGCAGTCCATGGGGTCACAGAGTTGGACACGACTGAGTGACTGAACTGAACTGAACATATCTTGAAAGCTATCACAGTGTAACTTTATGATAGACTTTAAATAGGTATCTGTTGATTTAATAGGGAAGATAACAATTATTTTCCTTTCCCCCTCAAAGAACACCATAGATATCAGAAATTGGATTTAGCCTGAGTAACTGGGCAGGGTTGGCAAAATGCCAATTTCCTCTTATCTCTGAACCCCAATGGGTAAAAACAACACTGTCCAACCCACTATTGGCACCAAGCAGTATTTGAAGAGCACGGGTCAGTACAGTGATGGAGAGGTGATGTTTTCCCATCAACCATGAACCAGCTCCTTCCCTTCTTTTTCCACTGGGACCATCCCACCTCAGCCACCTTGGGTTGGGGGCGTGGAGTTAGGAGGCAAGCAGACTGGAGTGGTCAGAAGACTATGAACATGTTCTAACTTGCTGAGATCTCCCTAAACGGCAGATATATGAATAGCATTACTGTTGCTGTTAAGTTCCTAAGTTGTGTCCGACTCTTTGAGACCCGTGGATTGTGGCTCATCAGGATTCTCTGTCCATGAGATTTCTCAGGCAAGAATACTGGAGTGGGCTGCCATTTCCTTTTTGAACTGTATACATCCCAGCATTTCTCTCCCCCTCTAACCCATTCTCCACACAGCAGTCAGAGTGATGCTGTAAGTCAGAAAGAGAAAAACAAATATGGTAGATTAATGCATATATGGGGAATCTAGAAAAATGGTACAGATGAATCTATTTGCAAAGCAGAAATAGGGACACAGATGTAGAGAACAAACCTATGGACACCAAGCAGGGAAAGGAGGGGTCAAATGAATGGGGAGACTAGGACTGACATGTATACACGACTATGTATAAAACAGACGACTAATGAAAACCTAGCATATAACACAGGGAGCTCTACTTAATGCTCTGTGGTGACCTAAATGGGGAGGAAATCCAAAAAAGAGGGGCTATATGTATCACAGATTCACTTTGCTGTACAGCAGAAAATAGCACAACACTGTAAAACAACTATGTCCCAATAAAAATTTTAGAAGTATTTAAATCAGTAATTCTTTTACTTATAACCTTCTAGGGACTTGAAGAAAATCCAAAATCCTCTCCATCATCTCCAATGTCCTGATGGCCCCAACCTACCTGCCAGCCTCCTCATGGTCTGTTTCCCCTATTCCCCATTAGGCTCAAACTACATGGATCCACCTTACATTATGCAAACTGGCTAAGCTCTTGCCCTTGTCTGGCCCTACTGTGCCTGCTGACCCCACTCCCTGCAAAGTTACTCCCCAGTGACCATGTGGTTAACTCCACACTGACTATGTGGCTAACTCCCCATTGACCATGTGGCTAACTCCTCAGCCCCTGCTTCAACACATCATCTTAGAGGCCTTCTTGGAATACTGTCCATGTGAGCCCCTCTCACTGTACCAGCCCCATCACAGCACTTGTCATGAAATGTGATGATTTTTTTTCTCCTTCTTTCCTTCCTGACATACTCTCGACACTGTAATCTCAATGAGGACAACATATGGAGTATACTTTGCTCCCTGCTGCTCCCCCACAGCTTAGCACAGACCTCTTTTATTGCAGAACTCCAGAAATAATGAATGAGCCCATCACCTGGTCACGGTGATTACATGTAGAGAGTAACAGGACATTATGAAGAAAAGCAAAGCTCAGTGTTTTTGGTTTATTTGTTACAATGAACCAACAGGAGGGAAAGAAAGCATTTCCTCCCCCTATTTCATTCCACATCAAATTTGGAAAAGTCCTACTTCCTAATGTGTAACCCATCACCACATCAGTTATTTCTCAAATTTCCCACTCAGGGAGGATGTAAACTTTTTTGGTTGTATGTTTTTGAGGACTCCTAGAGCAATCTTGGGACTACCCTGGAGGCTCAGACAGTAAAGAACCCACCTGCAATTCCAGAGATGCAGGAGACACAGGTTCGATCTCTGGGTTGGGAAGATCCCCTGTAGGAAGGCATGGAACCCACTCCAGTATTCTTGCCTGGAGAATCCCATGGACAGAGGAACCTGGTGGGCTACAGCCCATGGGGCTGCAATGAGTTGGATACGACTGAGCGATCTCTCATGCATGTACCCAGATCAAAAGGAATCTTCCAGGCATGAAGTGGGGTAGGGGAGAGGGGTAGAGCAGAAGAATTTACATCTATGTTCACTGGCTGAAGAGGGAGGTCTCCTCAAGCCTGAAGAGGGGCCCAGTAAGGGCAGGTTGTGTGAATGACAAGGACGTGTCTGCCTCTCTGAGCAGGGTCCAGAGAGGACCCTGGATAGGATGGTCCGTGGCTGTCAGTGAGACTTAACGTCAAGAGCAGTGGTTGCTGCCTAGCTTGACCATGACCAACGGGAGGAAATGGAACCACCTGACTTTAGATAGGACGAGAGGACTGCAAGGATGCCAGCACCCATGGCAGGCCAGAGAAGGAGGTAATTCCTTGATTTCTAGGCTCTTGAGATCCCTTTGGATTCCCCTATGACCCTAAGAAGGAGTACACTGAAAATGACTGAAACTGAATTTCTCACCTCCTGGCGTAGGGTAGAGTTTGAATTAATTTGATTAATAATAATAATAATAATAATGTCCATGTATCATTTCTTACACTTGAAAGTTCATGAACAAATTTATTTGATAAGCTGATCAAAGTGATCATACATATAACAATAGGAAGATTTCAGAAATCAGGGATGTATAGTAGTACTTAGTCTTCAAGGTTCTAGGCTCACAGACTTGGAGTTAGAGAAGGGCTTTGGTTCATTTAATCTGATTCCCTTCCCTTCACTAGAAGCCCTAAGTGCTCGCTGAGGGACAGTATGCTGGTGGCCTGACTGTTCCTCTAACTGAGGAGCAAGCTCCTGACGGATGGGGTCATGGGCATTTGAGCATCACTGGCTGGAAGAACTGCTCTCTTTGCTCTTATTTTATTAAAATTTTTTCAAGGGATCATTATCTTAGATATCACCACATGGGGACAAGTACTTGAGTAAAAATGTCCAAACCCAAGACTTAATTCTACTTCTCTCTTAAAAATATTAAAGAAATTTAAAGGAATATACCTCAAAACAAGAAAGCCCACAATACACCTCTGGGAGTTGGCCATGCAATGACACCCAAAATAAGGAACACTCAGCCCTCCATTTCCATTCCAGGTCCTTTCTTTCCAGCCAAAAACTTCAGTTTAGATAATCTGATTCTGAAACATTAGGTCAACAATGTACCAGGGCTTCACTTACTTTCCTAGGACTCTAATTAGTGCTTGGTTGTTTATAACATCAACTCTTTGGATGGATGACATAAATAATCTATTTCAAATGGATACATTATCAGTTAATGTAAATTTCTTCTCTAAGAATAGGATCATATTTCATCAATTTTTTTTAATGCTATATGAAAACTATGCACTGTTTGTGTTTATAATAACAGGAGACAATAACATCTTCTATTATTTCCTACAGTAATTTTCTTGAAAATTTTAGTTTATTATATAAAATATATACTACTGCTATTTTATCAAATTCCTGCTGCTCACTACCTTGGCAAATAAACACTTGTACTGAAAATATCTAAGAGATGTGGAGTTGAACATGTAATCAAAAATGAACTTTATCTACCACATATCTGACTACTCCTGCTTGAAATTAACTGTTTTTTTAATTACTAAATGAGCTTTTAACAATTTATGAGTTCTCTGAAAATCTTTTCTAATTTTTTAAAACAGACAACAGGGCTACAAGGTTAACTAGCTTCATTCATGAATAAACTGTTCAAAATTTATCATTAACTAACGTTCATGATTCTTTTAAGGTAAGGTCACATTAGTCCACATGTGTTTCACTATAAATTCATCAAGAAATAAATGTGTGAATAGATTTCCAGGCATGGGCTAAAGATTAGTAAGTGCTAAAAGAAATTCTAAAATCCACACCATGTATAAAATACCAGAAATAAATGCTAATATTTAAGGTAAATGGAGGAAACAGTATTTCAAAGAGGGTTTAGCTTAGGCATGCTGAATCATTGAATGTGCTGTTCTGTGCTTAGTCACTCAGTCGTGTCCAGCTCTTTGCAACCCCTTGGACTATAGTCCACCAGGCTCCTCTGTCCATGGAGATTCTCCAGGCAAGAATGCTAGAGTGGGTTGCCATGCCCTCCTCCAGGGGATCTTCCTAACCCAGGGATCGAACCCAGGTCTCCCGCATTATAGGCGGATTCTTTACCAGCTGAGCCTCCAGGGAAGCCCGAGAATCCTGGAGTGGATAGCCTGGCCCTTCTGCAGGGGATCTTCCCGACCCAGGAAACAGATCTGGGGTCTCCTGCATTGCAGGCGGATTCTTTACCAATTGAGCCACCAGGGAAGCCCCAATCATAGAATAATAAGGAACAAAAGAGCCACATTACTTTAAAATGCCTAAATACATCATTAGAAAGAATATTCTTTTAAAAATATTAGATATTAAGCTGTGGAAAACATTACTAGCATTAATAGTGGTGTAGGATCTATCCAAGAAAAAGAAATGCAAAAAAGAAAAATGGCTGTCTGAGGAGGCCTTACAAATAGCTGTGAAAAGAAGAGAAGTGAAAAGCAAAGGAGAAAAGGAAAGATATATCTATCTGAATGCAGAGTTCCAAGGAATAGCAAGGAAAGATAAGAAAGCCTTCCTCAGTGATCAGTGCAAAGATACAGAGGAAAATAATAGTATGGGAAAGACTAGAGATCGCTTCAAGAAAATTAGAGATACCAAGGGAACATTTCATGCAAAGATGGGCTCAATAAAGGACAGAAATGGTATGGACCTAACAGAAGCAGGAGATATTAAGAAGAGGTGGCAACAATACACAGAAGAACTATGCAAAAAAGATCTTCATGACCCAGATAATCACAACGTGTGAGCACTCACCTAGAGCCAGACATCCTGGAATGTGAAGTCAAGTGGGCCTTAGGAAGCATCACTACAAACAAAGCTAGTGGAGGTGATGGAATTCCAGTTGAGCTATTTCAAATCCTGAAAGATGATGCTATGAAAGTGCTGCACTCAATATGCCAGCAAATTTGGAAAACTCAGCAGTGGCCATGAGACTGGAAAAGGCCAGTTTTCATTCCAATCCCTAAGAAAGGCAATGCCAAAGAATGCTCAAACTACCACACAATTGCACTCATCTCACACGCTAGCAAAGTAATGTTCAAAATTCTCCAAGCCAGGCTTCAAAAATACATGAACCATGAACTTCCAGATGTTCAAGTGGGTTTTAGAGAAGGCAGAGGAACCAGAGATCTAATTGCCAACATCTGCTGGATCATTAAAAAATCAAGACAGTTCCAGAAAAACATCTATTTCGACTTTATTGACTATGTCAAAGCTTTTGACCATGTGGATCACAATAAACTGTGGAAAATTCTTGAAGAGATGGGAATACCAGACCACCTGACCTGCCTCTTGAGAAACCTATATGCAGGTCAGGAAGCAACAGTTAGAACTGGACATGGAACAACAGACTGGTTCCAAATAGGAAAAGGAGTACGTCAAGGCTATATACTGTCACCCTGCTTATTTAACTTCTATGCAGAGTACATCATGAGAAACGCTGGGCTGGAGGAAACACAGGCTGGAATCAAGATTGCTGGGAGAAATATCAATAACCTCAGATACGCAGATGACACCACCCTTACAGCAGAAAGTGAAGAACTAAAGAGCGTCTTGATGAAAGTCAAAGAGGAGAGTGAAAAAGTTGGCTTAAAGCTCAACATTCAGAAAACTAAGACCATGGCATCTGGTCCCATCACTTCATGGCAAATAGATGGGGAAACAATGGAAACAGTGGCTGACTTTATTTTTCTGGGCTCCAAAATCATGGCAGATGGTGATTGCAGCCATGAAATTAAAAGACGCTTACTCCTTGGAAGGAAAGTTATGATCAACCTAGACAGCATTATTAAAAAGAAGAGACATTACTTTGCCAACAAAGGTCCATCTAATCAAGGCTCTGGTTTTTCCAGTGGTCATGTATGGATATGAGAGTTGGACTGAAGAAAGAAAGCTGAGGGCCGAAGAATTGATGCTTTTGACCTGTGGTGTTGGAGAAGACTCTTGAGAGTCCCTTGGACTGCAAGGAGACCCAACCAGTCCATCCTAAAGGAGATCGGGCCTGGGTGTTCACTAGAAGGACTGATGTTGAAGCTGAAACTCCAATACTTTGGCCACCTGATGCAAAGAGCTGACTCATTTGAAAAGACCCCGTTGCTGGGAAAGATTGAGAGCAGGAGGAGAAGGGGAAGACAGAAGATGAGAAGTTTGGATGGCATCACCGACTCAGTGAACATGAGTTTGAGTAAACTCTGGGAGTTGGTGATGGACAGGGAAGCGTGGCGTGCTGCAGTCCATGGGGTCACAAAGAGTTGGACAGGACTGAGCAACTAAACTACTACTACTAGAATCTATAAAATACACTTTATTCTGACTGGAGGATGATCTCAAGCAATCTAAGTATCTAGATTAGCACCCTTACTATTTGGGAAGCAGACATGGGTATCATTTTTGTCTATTTGGATTTACTTTAAAAAATGACCAGACCCTTTTATCTTATACAGAAATATTATATCTGAATAACCTTAGAAACACATTTATAGATTGTATAATAAGTAGTATCATAGCAACCATTCTTTGAAGTGACTGTAGACAACTAACAAAACCTAGATTTCCAAATGAAGTCATTTAAAATTCTAGAATATCAGGTTTTTACTTTAAATACTAAAGTTTAAAGTACATAAGACTTTAATTAGGAGGAATAAAAAATTATAGCCTAGACCTAGTGTTGTTTGGGAGCTTCCCAGGTGCCTCAGTGGTAAAAAAAGTCCACCTTTAATGCAAGAGATGCAGGTTCGATCCCTGGGTAGGGAAGGTCCCCTAGAGTAGGAAATGGCAACTGGCTCCAGTATTCTTGCCTGGAAAATCCCACGGACATAGGATTCTAGCGGGCTACAGTCCATGGGGTTGCAAAGAGTCAGACTGGACAAAGCAACTGAGCACACACACACACAAACACACAAACACACACACACAATATGGTTCTATAGATTCAACTTTATAGCAACTATACCTGGACTTATACTTTGATAGTGTGGTTATTTAAGCATAAAGTTAAAAAATCTCCCTTCATTTCAGGAATATTTCTACAGAAACCACTATGCACAATTTTTCAATAGCAACTCAGTGTCTATTAGTTTTTAAGGTTCTTTTAAAAAAAATGTATTTGACTTTGTACAGCCAGGAAGCAGCCTGTTTCCAAAACTAAACGTGACCTCAACCTTTTGCCAAGGAAATCCTTTTATCTCCAGAGAAAATAATAATTTTCCTGGAAAAAAGGTTGGCATTCCACTTACCCTTTTATTAAAAAATCAACACATACTTCTCTTATTATGAATGAAAAATAGTCAAAGAGGCATATTTTGGGCCAGAACAAATAAAATAAAAGTTACAAATAATTTTACATATTTATAACAAAATACTGTTTTCAGTTTAAAATTGAGGGTAGAAAAAAATTCCTTGTTTACCTATATGATCACTTTCTGGTGATCAGTTACTGACATTTTGAACTAAGCAGACATAAGAAATGAGAAAAAAAAAACATGCCAAAACCCTTGACTGTCAGCTAATAGGGAATGACTGCAAAATCCCTATGCTTTATTCATAGGAACTCTTATTCTGGTCATATTTCTCCTACATAATAGTTTAGGTACTAATTTTCAAGCACATACATATAATAGAGATTTCATATACATTAACATTAACCCTCCAAGCAACTCTCATTATAATGTACTTCTCATTTTATATATCAAGAAATTGAGACCCAGAGGTTAAGGAAAAGCTCATAAATGGCAGAGCCCTGAATGGAACTCAGCGTTTTTCTTAATTCAAGGCTTGCATTCATTTTCTACCATAAACTATAGAATATGCTTTTTGAGTCAACAAGAATGAAGAAATGGGATGGCTGAAGGCAGGCAATTTCATGATAAGAAAAAAATAAAACTAGGGAAGAGACAACAGGTAGAAAAACCCTAATAAAAAATCTTAACTGAAAAGTCAAAAAAATCACCGTAATGGCTCTGTAGTGTAGGAATAACTCCACATGTTACAGCCTCGAGGCCTTTGCTAACCTAATAAACAGTGAAACCATAAGTATTACACATAACAAAAATCTGCATCATCAAAAAAGAAAACTTAGGTTTTCTTCAGGATACTGTGTTAATAAGTCAGGAAGTTGAAAAATTTATTTTAAACACAGAAATTTTAATCCACTGGTTAAAATAAAAATGGTAATAATCAAGAGACATACATTAGCTGTCAAAAAATTAATATGCTACCCCTTGTTCTTTGAGGATGCTGTACATACAAAGTACTGTATTAAAATTACTTAAATTAACCTGGGCTTTTTATGGATATATGCTTTGGTTCATGAGGATATATAGGATATATATATAGGATACATAAAGCTTTGACAGATTAGATTGTTATGGTGATTTGTGTGAGCTTATAAATACTCTGTTATCCCCAGATTGTTAGACCTTAACTTCTAAAGACTTCAGTAAGGAAAAAGACAACTTTAAAAAAGTAAAGCTATTGGATCAATGTTGCACAGCAGGAATTAACATGGTATTGTAAGTCAATTATACTCAAAAATAAAGAAATGCACTCAGAGGAAAACCTATCAGATTTGTGGTTATCTGGGGGAGGGCAATTGGATGAAGGTAGTTGAAAGGTACAAACTTTCAGTTATAAAATAAATAAGTACTAGGGATGCGATGCACATGACATAAAATTAACACTACTGTATGTCACACATGACAGTTAAGAGAGTAAGACGGAAGAGTTCTCATTACAAGGAAAAAGTATTTTTCCATTTAATTTTGTATCTATTTGAGACGACAGAAGTTCAATAAAGTTATTAATGTTATGGTAATCCCTTCATGATGTATGCAATTTGAACCATTATGCTATACATCTGAAACTTATACTGTGCTGTATGTTAATTATATCTCAATAAAACCAGAAGTAAAATTTAAAAATAAAATGAAATGAAAAATGAAAAAAAAAAAAGAAAAACCTAAAAATTACAAAACCATAATGAGAATTGGTCCAGGGATTATGCTGCTCATGGCTCACACAGTAAAGGATCTGCCTGCAATGCAAGAGACCAGGGTTCAATCCCTGGGTTGGGAAGGTCCTCTGGAGATGAGAATGGCTACTCACTCCAGTATTCTTGCCTGGAGAATTCTATGAACAGGGGAGCCTGGTGGGCAGCAGTCTGTGGGGTTGCAAGGAGATGGACATGACTAAGTGACTAACACTTCACTTTTTTATCTAAAAAAGGACATAATTTGTACATCCTAGCAAGGATAAATTTAGTTTGCACCATACATATAATAGGCATACAATAATCAATTGTTGAATGAATGAATTTGAAAGAACCGTTAAGGCAAATACTCAATGGTAATGATGATACAAGAATAAGACGAGTAAATTCTTTAATTTTAAATATGCTTTTTTATTATTTCACAATTGAATGTGTATTTTTTTCAGGAGTGAATGATCTGGGTAGTATGTTTGTGTTTGTTTTAGGAGAAGCTTTTAAAATTAGTCCATTAGCTTTCTTTTGTTCTCAAACTGTTTCCCAATAAGCCTACAGAATTTTTAATTTGTTTCTCACACATTCATGCCTGAGACATGCTGCTGCTGATCAGCAAATCGGTCATGAAGAGTATAGTACCTGAGGAAGGGGTAGGAATTAGGAACTCGGCCCTAAAACAGACACACAAGGATTTACAATTTAACATTCAAATGATAGTTGGTTGATCTTCTTTCATTCTGGTGTCCTCTTAGGTTTTCTGAATGGGGAAGGACTTCTGATGCCTTATAATTCAACCTTCTCCTCTGCAGAGAATTTTCCTCCAGCATCCCTGCCAGGTTGTTCTCTGAACTCTGCTTCATCATACTCTTTCCTGGAGTTTTGGGAACAACTTTACTCCACATTGGGACCTTTTCATTACTAGAAAATTTTCCTCTGTATTGAATGGAAATCTTTTTGGAACAGCTGCTCACTGGTTCTAGGGCTTTGCCTTTTGTAGCCTCTTAGAAATGTCTCTGCTAGCTTTAAATAGAGCCGCTGTTCTGAGGTGACATCTTTGTTGGAATTCATCAACAACTGGGCCTAGGTCATATACAATCTGAGGATAAGAGCAGTCAAGGCAATGCTTGTGTAAACATGACATTTATCTTGATGTGTTCGGTTAATTCTTTCTGAGACCCTCAAAACAAAAAAAAAAAGAAAAAAAAAAAAAAAGAAAGGAAAAAGAGAAGCACTGGATTTCCAAATTGTACAGAAGCACAGTCAAAAACAAGCCTCCAAATCTGAAATCATGGAGCCAATACTGGAGCACTTTGACACCATGGATACCCACACACCTGAAATTGCCTGGACTGTGCACATCTGTTTTAATGGAGTTGAGTGCATACTCCGTCCTGTAGGTTCCACACCACACCTAGGGATAGAAATAGACAAAGGAAAGCAGTGTACTCAGGTTGCATCAAGGATTATTTGTTTGGGCAGTATGGAAGGAAAGCAAACTTCCTATTGCAAAAATTAAATAGAAATTCTGCATTCCACAACCAATTACTCTTCAAATAACATTTAATAATAGGCAACCAGAAACATAATTATCATTAATATGGTCTGATAGACTGTTACACACAATGAAAGTCAGTCAATCAAATGCTCTGCCACAATTGATTAAAACAAGAAAACTCAGTATGCAATATCTAACTTAGTATGAAATTATAACTCAAAATGATTTTCATATCTATCAATCAAGAAAGATAACAATACCTGGGCAAAATTCAAGAAGAACAGTTGTCTGTGATTTAGGTCAAGTCCAGGAAGTAATTTTTCTTCACCATTCTTTTTAACATAGTTTTGATAGGCCTAGGCAGTTAATGAAATAGAAACATGATGTTTATAATTTCTAAATTTATAAATAAACCTATTTGAAGATCATGTGACCAAGTAATTAACCTTTATCAGAATCACCATAATGATACATTTAGTTATGGCAACCTTCAAGTATTTAATGGATTAGAAAGAGAACTAGAATTTACTTACAAATACTCTGAAAAGAATAAGATTAATGATTAACAGATGATAAAAGCCTAGCTAATGTCAGAAAATCAACAAATGTTAACTGAATGAAAGGATGGATTTACATAAGTGATGAAAAACTTACCTAAATGTTGTTCTATAGATGAGTAAGTCTAGCCAGTTGGAAGAAAGAGTAGCCAGGAGAATCTGTAATTGCTATACTGGGCTGGGTTATCACTCTCAGTAAAAAGAGACTCACAACAGATTTCATTTGAGAGATTCTTGCAGAAAGTTAAGGGAGTCTCCTGAGATTCCTTAGAGGTTTACCACCATATGACTCTAAGAATAAGGATGAGCAATTATGGCCCCTGAAGACAGGGCCGTAAAGTGAACCTCAGTCACCCTACGAAGAAGGAATTTAGATTACTGGAATGTCAGGAAATGTCCTTAATTATTAAGGATTTATAGACACTATTGGAAAATATAGTTTTCCACTACAAAATATACTTAAGAATGGGATTGACAACAAATTTCTGAGATGTGTTAGCTTTAATTGAATACAAAGAAAGGTGATAATTAGATACACAGAAGATATCTTTCATTTCTTCTTGCTTGCCATCAACACAGATCTTCTGCATCTCTAATGTGTAAAGATGCTGGGGATATAGGAAAGACATGAACCTACTCCTCTGAGGGAGTTCACAATCTACCAGGGAGTATTACATGGCAAGACTTCATATATAATAATATATTTGCACAATTGTAATTTGCTTCATTATTATAAACCTGTACTTGTTCTACATGAGGAGCTCCATGGAAGTACCCTTAACTCAGACTTTGGCCGAATTTTTACAGCGGTGATTCTCAATCTGGTTGTGTATTAGAATCACCATGGAGTATTAAAAGGGTCAGTGCCTTCTGCTTCCAGGCAAGATGGAGTGGCTGAGACTGAATTTATCCTTCTACTGAAACAACCAAATGATAGACAAAATATATTAAGCAATGGTTTGCATGACACTAGACATCAGGCAAAAACTGCTCTCTAAGAGATGGTAAACAAGAGGAGCCCTGTGACTGCTCCAGCTTATAAGTTGAGCACTCCGGACCACAAAATAGAGCAGGAAACCCCAGGAGCCTGGTGGACTTCTTGAATGGATGAGGAAAAGGCATTGAGAATTCAAGGACACCAATGACAGGGTGAAGAGGAGAAAATGCAGAGAAAGAGACTCTAAGAAATCAAATATCCCCTCAATATTCAGCTGAGTACCTGAGTATACATGTGGGCAAACTATCCAAGGCTAGGGAAGGAACTGCAGGAAAGGATTAGAGACGAAATGTCTGGTACTCACAGGACACAAGAATGGAAGACCGCTAGGTTCACACAGTAGGGTGTCACTCAGCAGTGAAGAACTATCCCTAGACTGAGCACTACCCCAGACGTACCTAACACGATGTAAAAGCAAGATCTAAAAGGATCTAGCCGTTTCTGAGGGATTTAACTGTGCCGCAAAATAAAGCTCAAGAATATTAACAGGAGATCAAAAATTTTCTCCACCCAAAGATGTAAAATGTACAATGTCTGGCATCCAGTTTAAAAAAAAAAATCAAATATTCAAAGAAGCAGTAATCTACCATCCCCCAGGACTTGGCTGGGATTCATTCTTTTGGAAAATTTTCAGTCAGATTTATCTCCCAAGCCTCACACTTTGATCATCCTGGGTCACTGCCAATTCACAGGCCTCACCAGTCACCTCGTCCACATTGTTCTGATAATTCCTTCTTCCTGACCCAACCACTAAGTCTCTTCCCCCCTCCAACCCAAACATCTCTGTGGCGAACAAATAACACTACATCTTCCTCCACTACAATGAATATTCCATCCATCATATGTCAGTAGCCTGATTCTATCCTGTGGACACCTTATCCCCTGTGCCCTCTCAAGTAGCCCCTGCCTTTTTCTCCCACATGTGGGCTGTCTCAGGGTTGGGAAAACAACTCAAAATCATACTCACTCCTTATTTACTTCCAAGACCATTATTCCTCCACTCTTTTGTGAAAAACTCTACTTTTTCTTGTGCACATAGTATCTGCTAGGCCACCTTTAATCCTGGTTCAAGTCATCAAATAATGGCATCTTTTATAAAGGGTTTGAAGCTGGATCTCTAGCACCAAGAATAGTGCCAAACATAGACTGAAGGCCTCAGAAAGTATTGTTGAATGCAAGCCTAAATGAGATTCTAAGGGATATTCCAACAATATACTCCTCTGCGTTTATGGTATGGACCATTACACAGCCACATGCAGGAACCATATCATTTCCGTCCTTCACTATCACTGTAATTGGACTGGGTTTATGTTGATCAATCTTCCCAAATACTGCTTCACCTGCCAAGAAACTGAGGGTACTGCTCAGTACGTCAATGAATGATTCTATAATAAATCTTTTTGTTTTCTTATCTTTTCTAAAAAACTATCTCAGAGATTATTTCTTAGAAAAATGTTGCTTCCTCTATGGAACTTGCATACCTCCTCAATTCTGTCATTATAATATTCTGTTTCCTTTTCTCCTTAGTCTCTTTGAAGTTTAGAGAAGGTTATTCAGCTCAATCCTATCAACTGTATTGCCCCTTCTTATTAGCATATTTACAATCCCCTTTCTCCTTGTGTATTTTCAATTTGCTATTGTTACAAGTACCTTTTGCAAAAGGCTTTAAAATGAATGATCAAATGTGATCAATATGCACTCTAACCACTAAAATGGAAAGAAAATATTATTACTCACTCTGTATGCTTGGCCAATACCACCATTATCAGCAATGTTTTCTCCCAGGGTATTAATTCCATTGAGCTGTTAAAAAAAAAGACACTTAAGGATTCTTAACTGTTTAGATTGTTAAGAAAGCATCAGTAGTTCACTTAAGATTGAATACAACTTTTCAAGAGAAGGCTGACAACATACATGCTGTCCATTTGCCAGGTCCCAGGAGAAGTTCCCGTACTGGTACACCATGCACTGGGATAGGTCTTTAAAATTATTTGCAGACTGTTGAGTCCACCAGTCAACGAGGTCTCCATCTTTGTTAAAATTTCTGCCTGGAATATATATTTATCTAAGTAAAATGAGAACTCATTACATTAAGAGTTGCAATAAGATATCTTTAATTCAAAGTGCAAGGACTGAAATACCAAGTATGCAAGAGAATATTAAACTGGACAGATGAGTAGATAAACTGTTCTGCTTTCTCATCTAGGGTTGATAAAAACCAGGCCACTGGGGCTCTCTTTGCTGATACGCCCTAGTATTAATCCAGATTAATCCAACTTCACCCACTTGGTTGTTGATGTCTCGGCCAAGGCCACCAGATAAATACTCCTGAAATCATGACTTGTTTCTGGTGGATGATTTTTGTCTGAACCAAGTTTGTTTACTTTGATATTCTGAGATTTTTAAAGAGGTCAGTATTTCACTATGGCATTCATTTCCCATCTCAAACCCTTCATTAGTAATCGCAGACTCATAGTTTTGTCCTACTTCAAGCACGAACAAAAAGTTACCTTTACTCTTGGAGCTTTCTTGCTGATCCTAACTACATTGATCTTTCTCCTTCTTGATCTTCAGCAGCATCTATATACATTACATGTTTGACACTTGATTTTGTCATCTTTTAAACAGTTATCTATGATGTAGTGAATAAGGTAAGGGCTATCAAGACAGACTACCTGAACCCATATCCTGGTTCCACCAATTCCCAGTTTTGTAACTTTGACCAAGTCTTATGCGTCTCTATATTTTTCTGTTTGAAAAATGGAAGTAGTATTAATACCTACCCGTGAAGATTGCTATATAGTTTAATTGAGTTAACAGACCCTTAGTGTATCCCTCGGAGAAGGAAATGGCAACCCACTCCAGTGTTCTTGCCTGGAGAATCCCAGGGACGGCGGAGCCTGGTGGCTGCCATCTATGGGGTCGCACAGAGTCAGACACTACTGAAGCGACTTAGCAGCAGCAGTATATCCCTCCTGTCTCCTTTTCTTCCTCTGACTCTCTGAAGTTAGATTAAGGCTTAATTGTTTTCTCTCTACTGTTCTTATTTTCTTTCCAATTGTGAACTGATCTTTGTTACAGCTTCAACTCCTACCTCTCTACATATCTCATGTCTTTACTTCTATTCCTCTCAAATTTCATTGAAACTCGAAATCTATTTTGCTATCTGGGGCAGGATGTAAACATTTAATTTCCTACTGCTTTGCAAGAATGTGAACAAGGTGGTAGGTGTGAGACGCAGTCAAAATAAAAAGTCTCTGACCACAGGAAGTTTAAAAATCCTGGGGGCACCTTACTTTCTGAGTTCACATCTAATTTTAAGACATGGACTCTGCCCTCTAAAATTCTGGAGAGATAAGACATAGTCATGAAATAAGAACAAACAGTATCATTGGTGTTGATAAATATCAATGTCTTCTCAATGTGGACATTGTTGTATTCTGTCAGAGTAAAAAGCACACATTGCTAAACCTCACTATTAGAAAATTCTGATCTTCAAAAGCAACAATTTAAAAGGAACATTAAAAGTGCAGTGATTGTTAGGCTAATGATATGCTGATGAATAAATGTGTTTTATATTGATACATTATTCTAACTCTTAATTAGGCTTGCTAGGGTATATCTCAGGCAAATAAAAGCATCAGCAGTACTTTACCATTGTCATCAAAGCCATGGGTGATTTCGTGTCCTATGACCATGCCGATGCCCCCGTAGTTCAGTGACTTAGGCTGCTGGGCACTGAAGAAGGGCGGCTGCAGAATGCCAGCTGGGAAGACTAGGAGCAAAGAAGACGGTTAAAGATCGCGTGTAGGTTTTTCTGTAACGACAGGCACTGGATTGGCTATTTGCCTGCGAAGCTGCGTTCCAGGATGTCAGTTTCACTTAAATGTATACAAAAATCTTCTGTGACAGAAACAAATGCAGGTCTGGTTTTTTAAAAAAGGATATTAAGATGCTGTTATTTCTTTATATTTTATTTTATTTATTTTGGGCGTACCGCCAAGGCAAGCAGGATCTTAGTTCCCCAACCAGGGATCGAACCCATGCTCCCTGTAGTGAAAGAGCAGATTCTTAACCACTGGGCCACCAGGCAAGTCCCCAGGCCATTTACTGTTGATGACAGTAAAGAGTTTATCCTGGAGTGCACCATATCTGTGATTTATAATCACAACTGACTGTATAACATCTGTTAAAATTGTTTTTATGCTATAAGGAATTTAGAGCAAAGGAAAATTACCATCTCATTCAGAAGGTCTTTTCTCCATTGCAAATATTTGCGAGAAATAGTTAATAACAGAAGTATTGTTTTTAACATGACTAACAATTTATCCATCTATAATAGCTTAGTAAATAAAGAGACAATCAAAAGTACCCCCTAATCACATAACCTCTTTAAATTTTCATCAAGGCATGTGACTATTTATTTTTTTATGGTTGTTTAGTCCTTCATTTTTAATGTCTTCCTCAAAGCAACTCAAGTATTAGCTCTTTGAGAGCATAGATTTGTTTGCACGTACATGTATTTATTCATTTTTGAGTCCATTTGAATTTTTAATTATCTCTAGCACCTTAAATTGGATAGTGCCTGGAATATAACAGGTACTCAGGAAATGTGCTGAATAAATCAATAACTGAATGAATGAGTGAATTTCCTACAGTGTCCTAAAGACTTGTAAATAAATGAATTGTAATTTTTATATCTGCACTGACACCTGTCTTAACTAGCTAATTTTCTATACTTAAGACATTTCACACTGTTTAAATTTCATGTGTCACACATCAAACTCATTTCCCTTCTAAGCCATCTGACTTTAATATTTCTGCTAATAGCATGGGAAGAGTCTCAGTCACCCACAGTGAACATTTTTCTATTTATCTTTCTTGTCTCCCTTCTTTGTACAAAGTCCTTACAGATCTAGTAAGGAAAAAGTCAGGATTTCCAGTAGCATTTCTTCTGTTTGTCTCCTCCTGTCAGTCCTACTGCCACCTTCTGAGTTTACGTTCTCATTTCTTACCTGAAGAACTATTTAATTTCCTAATTGGTTTTCTTAGGTCTTCTTACTTCCAGTCTCCCCCAACTGCAATCTATCCTAAATCTACTGCATCCTGCCTGCCAATTAAAGCGCCACTGTCCTCATTATCATTATCCTGCTAAGACACCTCATCATTGTTAAGGTGGATGGTAAGCCAATGGATGGCTTATCATTGTTCCCTAATGAAAGACAGCATATTCTTCCTGGCCTTTGTCTCTATGGTGTTCTTCTCCACTTCCTCTACGCGCCCCTCTTCCCTCATAACATTCATAGTTTTGAGATTTTATTTTTCACATTGTAAAATTTTAGTATCCACTGAAGCATTACGTTCTGTAAGCAAAAATAAAAAAATCATTAGTATCAACGTCTACTACATGCAAAGGCCTGGGCTATTACTGCATGGAACATTAAGAGCACAAAAGAAAGGCCCTTATTTTAAGAAACATAAGACCTAGTTAATATAGAGTAGCAAATGTTGTTTTTTGTCATTCAGCTGGGGTGAGTATGACCTTAACTTGTAAGTGTTTCAGGGATAAATATGAGCTATTTACAGAAGAGACTTTAAAATATACACTGAGCAATTTAAGTGCTCTTTAGATCTTTAAAAAATATCTGGAAAGTTGTCTTAACAATCAAGATGACTAAGTTAAAAAAAAACATACAAAATGTTTGTCCTTGGAGAATTCTGATGAACATTATACGTCACATGTAGCTGCCTGAGCTATCAACGGTGCCAAGAAATTATTTTTAGCTTGAAGTATAAAAATTATGTGCAGTACTTTATTAACTTAAAGTGAGGACTATCTCCCACACTATGTACTTTGATTAAAATCCATCCATTATATAAAATGCTCTTATGAAACACACTGTTAAGACTAAACATTAACTATAAAGATCCTGCTGTTTTAATTATACCCTGATACACATTTTTCAGGCAAGTGATAAGATTTTTATGGCTCATATTCAATACTAGTCTTCAAGCTCAACTTTGCAAATCATGATTTCTCCTTTTACTCTGTCAGCTAAATATTTATGAGGATTTTACTGATTAGTCTTATCATTGTTACTAGTAGACATCACAACTGTTGATAATAACCAACTGCTTAGTTGTGCATTTTTTATGTTCATGATTGTCAACAAGTTAGTTAATTAAATACACCATTGGTCCATGAAACAAAAGACAGTGTTTCTCCCCATGCCTATCCCCTCACTTCCCTGGTTTATTTTTTTAAGGCTGCAAGCAGCTCAATTTTAGAATCTTTGATGTAAAGCTCAAGAGTGCAATCAGATAAAATCAATTTTGGTGGAAAAATTAAACATTGTTTTTATATTAAATGAAATAGCAACATGTTTGGAAAAATTTACTCTTAATTCTCAAGTATGAAAATAAGAGTCCTAAGAATGAGTAAGACAATTTTAGAAAGTTTAATTATGTCAAAGTAGTCATAGATCACCCAGGCTGAATATACTATAAATTACTTATAAATTACCTAAAATTGGAAAAGAATTTTGTTGTTACTGAAAAAGGAGAATGCAGCAGTAGTAAGACTTCTCAAATGACTTGTCATTTCCTTGGATAAGACTTGAAAGTTTAATAAGATGATTGGATAGTGCCTGAAACTTACAGAGAAATGCTTGACAAAACATTCAAGTGCAGCTTTTCTAATGACATGTAAGGTCCCTAAAGTTCTATGGTGCATTTACACAAGGAAGAGGAACAAGTGAATTTAACACTTTCAGCATGCCGTCCTGTCCTGAAAGTTGACTTTTTGCTTTTGAGAAGGGGCAAGGATGCATAAAAATTGGAATGTAGCCTACATGTGTGAGTTATGACAAAAAGTGGTGGGAAATGAATTTAAAAGTAGAAATTATTAATATAATAATAATATATTATTAAAATAATTATAAAAAATTGGAATGTAGCCTACATGTGTGAGTTATGACAAAAAGTGGTGGGAAATGAATTTAAAAGTAGGAATTATTAATATAATAATAATATATTATTAAAATAATTATAATTATTATAACAATAATATAATAATAAATAATAATATTATTATTAAAGTAACTCCCTATATAATAATAAAACAAGTTCTTTTTTTACCATAACATAAAAAATTCAATCCTGCAAGAAATTGCATGTGATCTACTTTAGGGGATTTGTGTGAAGGTGGGAGGGTCATTTATGAGACATGTTATTCTGTACCAATTCTAATTCTGTGATGCACATGATATCAAATCCATTAAAAGAGTGTTGCAAAAGCTATATATCTAGGTATGTTCTCATTTTGAATTTAACACCCTCAAACCAAGCAAGCTACAGCAAAAGGAAAAAGAAGTTAAAAGTGGCCTGACGTCTCACAAAGTGGACAATTATCATCTGAATAATCAAGAACTGGCTGTAATAAACATTCTTAATGTATAAGAAAGACCTCTTAAAGATGCTTTTATGAAGAAGAAAGTGAGAAATCAGGATTTTCAATTGTTTTTAGTTAAGACCATCCCCATTTTGGAGATTTAAATGAATTGTCAAGGAGAAAATGTACACGTCAAAGCGTTCTCATGCATGACACTTTCCCTTTCTCTGAACTGCTGTTATTAGCAGATAAGCATATGACAAGAGGTTAGCAATTTTTCAGATTTCTTATTTCCATCAGAGGAATTTATATTAAGCATCTTTAAGAGGTCTTTCTTATACATTAAGAATGTTTATTACAGCCAATTCTTGATTATTCAGATGATAATTGTCTGCTTTGTGAGACTTCAGGCCACTTTTAACTTCTTTTTCCTTTTGCTGTAGCTTGTTTGGTTTGAGGGTGTTAAATTCAAAATGAGAACATACCCAGGTCTCCTCTGCTCAGTAATCTCTGAGGCAGACCAATTTTGAGCCAACTTCAGGAACAAGGGGTAATTTAGAGACAAACGAAGTCTGTCTTGACCTGCTCTAGAGGACTGAGAGGATGAACATGCCAGAGCGGTCTCTTGGGGATGATTCAGCACTAGGTCTGATAGGATCCTGAGCTGGATTAACATAAAGCAGTATCCTTTAGTCTGCTCTAATGGAGTTGAGGCTGCCTCACTTTGCCTTGGGAATCCTTTAAAAAGTCAATTATCCTATTTAGTCTAAGTCTTGAATGAACAAGGGGCTTCCCAGATGGCTCAGTAATAAAGAATCCACCTGCCAAGCAGGAGATGTGGGTTCGATCCCTGGGTTGGGAAGATCCCCTGGAGAAGGAAACGGCAACCCACTCCAGTATCCTTGCCTGGAGACTCCCATGGACAGAGGGGCCTGGCAGGTTATAGTCCATGGGGTTGCAAAGAGTTGGACACGACTTAGTGATTAAACGGCAGCAGCAGCAGAATGAGCTAGACTTTACGCCTGACAGAACTACTGAATATCAAAGAGGTCTTCAAAGTGAAACTCTCCACAGAAAAAGCAGAGGTCTTTAATAATAAACAGTTCCCCTGGTGGCTCACATGGTAAAGAATCTGCCTGTAAGGCAGAAGAACTGGGTTCAATTTCTGGGTCTCCAGGAAAATCCCCTAGAGAAGGGAATAGCTACCTACTCCAGTATTCTTGCCTAGAGAATTCCATGGACAGAGGAGCCTGGAAGGCTACAGTCCACGTGGTCACAAAGAGTTGGACACGACCGAGCAACTTCCAGGAAAAGGTCTGAATGGTTTCTAGGAATACTTTACAAGGGATAGACTGCACGGGTTCTGAGTTGATTGTTAAACAGGCTCTGACCTAGGTTCAGGTAATCATTTTACTAGCTGGGTGATGTATCAGACTAGTTTTAAAAGCAATGGGAAGGAGTATCATCAAACTTTAGTTTCCCACTTGATTTTTAACTACACTTAGAAATGAAGGGCTGGACTGAACAAACCTGGAGAAGCTGGCTATACTGTTTAGAATACTTCCACTGAAGTACTAAATCAGTTGGTTGTCTTTCTTCATACTAAAACCCTTGGGGGTGGGGAATATATCTATTTGTAAGATACTTAAAAGAGAGCTGCAAGATGTCAAGGTATTCCCAGGAAGAGAAAAAAAATCTATCTTTGTTTTAGTAAGCCATTTCATTATTCATAGTATGATTCACTGAAGAATTAATTTCCATGCTTATTTATGTGATATTACTACTAGTGAACATAAATTTTTTTTTTGGATCAAAAGTGGTTAAGTAAATCCCACATGGTTCAACCTCATAAAACTGACTTTGCAGAGCCTTCCTGAGCCTCTCTCTTAGAACCTTCTAGGAAAAAAACAATGATACAGAGCAGGATCATCTCTACCAATGCCTGCATAGAGAACTGAGAAAAAAATCAGATTTCGGAAACTTTGGTTCTTGAAACTTAAACCACTTAAGATGCTGATGCTTAGAAAGCCCTAAAGTTAATATAACTTTATGGGGTTTTAAGGGAATTTTTTTAAAAAAGCAGTTTGAAATAAAAGTACTTAGCAATAAGATAAACCATTTAGCTATAAATGAGAATGTTATAAAAAAAAAACAAAACCACTTAATGTGACTTATACTGATTTAAATTTTGCTATTATAGTGAAAAGAGGTACATGGATACATTTACTTCCAAGGAGGATATTCAATAAATCAGTAACTCAGCCTCAACAGTGCTTTTGTAGGGAATATAATAAATTGGCCATGCAAAGCATTAAAGCGTGGGACCAACAGAGAAATATTATACGATTATTTAAGAATAGACCTTACCTATCTGATTTCTGCCTGAAGAGTAAAATGCATTGACTACAGCTGCTCCGCTTATCCACCTATAGAAAACATAAGAACTTGTTACAAAAGATACTGTTATCTGATTCAATCTGTTCACCACCATAAAAGCATTATCACTATTCCAAGATGAATTTTAATTTTCTGTTTGAAATATGATCAACAAATTAAAATTAATTCACTAGATGAGAGAATTCATTTAAAAATATTTCCACTTCTTGAAAAATGAGACTATACACAGGTCTGCAATCTGTTATTTAATTTGATAAACTTTTAATGATGGCATCTCACAGTGCAAAACCCATTCTAACGCATCTCTTTGGAAACGGCAATTAATTAAAATTATATTGAAATTTATTTAGTTCTGTGTTGCTGATACTAGGTGACTATGCCAACAATTCTGGAACAGTTGACAGAATATAGAAATACAGGTTGCTAAAATTTCAATTCAGCAAATTTCAGGTTGCTAAAGGTATATTTAAACTTTTTAAATTAATAGTTTACAAAGAGCCTTTTTGGGGACTAAGAGATCCCCTTGACAGGTATTTAGCTTTGGGTAGTGTGCCTACTCTGATTATTGCTTAAAATTTTTTTTAAAAAATATGACAGGTAAGTGAACAAAGGTATATTTTTTTATAATGACTGCAAAATGAAATCCAGGTGATTCTTAAATAAATCTGTCTGTCTGTATATGCCATGAATTAGGTTCTATATTGGACCTAGAGATTTTACAAAACACAATTCTTGACTTCAGAAGACCCTAGTTGAGATGATAAAGAAGCGTAAATAACTTATACAAGAGTGACTGAGAAAAAAAACCAACAATCCAGTTCTCCAAACAACAGTCTGAGAGCAGCGGTAAGCTAAAGGATGGAGCCAGTGTTCCCATGTCTTTCTGCTAAGATGTTATGAAGACTGCATATCAACAATCACTGTTAAGCACTTTTGTGCAACAGAAGTAATATTGTCTTGATAGGCTGTATGCTTATATACTCATTAATAGACACATATCCTTATATTGAAAGTGTCAATTGAAAAACTGACACTACTTGAATTCTGATACCTTCTTAAATGTCAGCACACATACACACATACACTCAAGACAACCATAAATTGTTATCTAATGGCTGCATAGTTATTCCACTCTTAGGGCAACAATTCTAGTGACAATTATTATCCTACTCATGAAAGGAGTTTACAGTAATTAGCACAATGAGGTTAAATCAGAACTGTTTCCAGACCCTGCTTTGCAAGGTAAGCAGTCCAAAGTCAGCTGTCCAAATCAGCATTTTAGTTAAAATTTCAGTAACTACTCTGGGATGTCAGATGTAAGGCCTATTTTGATCTATTAAAAGTAACTCAGACAGGGCCACATATAACAACTGTTGGATAAAGTCTAATTAAGCATGAGTTTTACCTCCAATAATAAGACTAAGACATTCATATGAGGGATTTATGACTTAAAAAAATCCAGATAGAGTTTCTGTAGATAAAAATAATTCAGATAGAATTTCTGGGAATTTTTCTTTAGGAAGGAAATAAGTTTGAAGATGGAGGGTTTGGGTGGGGGGATGCTCAATCAATGTGTTTCTTCTTTAGTTTGATTTTGTTGTTTCAAATAGAGAAAAACATTTTCAGGATGGCATGACCAATATTTCAGTCCTCCCTAATTTCACCACAGCTGAGTCATCAATATTTTAATTCTTGCAGGTTGATGATTATAAGCATACAATTTTATTTATTTTAATTAAACTTGACTTGCTTCCCACATGCTTTGTAGTGACTCACAACAAAAACACGTATTTGCAAACCCAGGGATGTTAGACTAAAATCTTCAGATCAGAAGCTACGGAAGAAAAGTTGATTTTGTGTGACCAAACAGTATTATGAAAGAAAATAATACAAATAAAACTCATGATCAGGAAAAATGATGTGTTAGGACTGTGTTTATATAAATTCACACAGAACCACATGACTCGCGTATGGTTTAAAGCTATCTGGCAGGAATAGAAAACAGGAAACACGCTGACCCTACTCCTGAGGAGAAACAGTTCCTTGTGGTGCCTTTAGAGGTATTTCTGATGGGTCATCAACATTCTGAACGTGTAAGACAGCAAAACTTGCCACCCCCAAAAAGTCTCTTTGGCATGAAGATAATTTTGAGATGAAAACAAATCTCCCAAAGGACTTAGGAAGAAACTTTGACCTGCCCCATAATTGCCTAAAAAAATTTAGGTAGAGGAGGCCTGTTCCTGAAATAGAGCCATCACCAGAGGAATCTTCAGAGAATATGGGCCAGATGTGGTGGGGGAGCCAGACAGAGCCAAGAGATCAGAGTCCACCCCGTATCCCATTATGAGAGCATGACCCACTGAACAAGCGTTTCGCAAACATCTGATTTTCCATCTTCACGTGAATTGCCTTCCTCCTCTTTGAGGTCCCAAACCACTATTCCCAACATCCTCTTTTGTCTTTAGCTGAAGATGGTACTTAGGGTGAGCGGTTCAGCCTTCTTGGCAAGTTACTCAGTTTTCCTGGGTCTCTCTTGTGTATACGTGGTATTAAATCTTGATTTTTTTTCCTGTTAATAATTCATAGACCAGGCAGAAGATCCTGGAAGGGTAGAGGAAAATTTCTTCTTCCCTGATGATACCCAACATAACAGATTTTATGCATACATAGCTTGTATTTATTAGAATTTCAATTGTTTAAAAATTACTTTAACATATTTCTAGGCCTCAGTTGTTCAGTTCTGAACTTCTGATTTAGTGATAATATACTCTGCATGGACATCAGTAGGTAATCACAGATAATATACAAATTGTTGATTTTGCACTCAGGCACAGTACTAATAATGAAACACAAAAGGTGCCAATTCAAAATGTTTTCTTTTTTAAATTAGTATATTAGAGAGGAACAGAACTAGATACAGGAAACTGATGTTGCAGATAGCAACAGATCTCAAAAGTCAGACGTAGATGAATGGAGTTTATATTATCCATCTCATGTTTATTGCTTTTGTAAAAATAAATGTCCCACCTGTTGTTTTAATGATTTTTTTTCCTGCTCTTCTGTTTAAAATTGCACTTTGATCAATGTTTGTAACTTCTTAGCAGGGAAAGCTTTACAGATTAAAATGTCCATTGTGAATTACACCTTCAAGAAAATAGGTAGCTATTTATGACCACAGAGCACTCACATAAAATTAGAATTACGGTGGTTAGTTTCACAGAGCCCAAGTGTGTAGTGTTTGCCTTTTATTCCTTGAGATCTTTCACAGTGCGTCCTCAGACTACCCCTGGGTAATTATCCAGACCCAAAAGCACAGGGCACTTTGTCCCTGGGAATGACCAGAACTTGAGGTACTGTAATTGGATCATTTCATCTTAAAGTGATGATAGTAGTTACAGACTCAGTGTCTAATATTTGTGGTCAATCATGAACTATCTCACTATGTTACAACAAAAAGCTAAATTAAAGGACAAAGAATATAGTTTTTAAAGTAAATGGTGATATAACAAAAACTGTAAGATCTTCTGATTTGGATGCAGCCTCAGAGTTTCAGGAGAGGCTTTCATTTATGGAAACTAGACAAATGCGACCCTGAACAGCAGCACAGAAAAGAGAAAATGCACAACTAACGAGAGAACCAGGTGTCCAGTAACAAAATGGATAGTGCAGGTTATCTGAAGAGATCTTTAAAGTACGGAGGCCAGACGCTAGCATCTCCTGCAGCAGGTACTGGACCTGAGAGAGAGTGCATGTCACTCTGCTCTGTGACTTATCTTCCTGCCGCCACTACGTGGCTGCAGAAGGATGGGTACGTGCGGTGTAAAGTGAAGGGTGGGGATGCAAGAGGTAAGCAGACTTTACTTTCCATTTCTGAGAAACGGTTTTGTCAGGTAATCTTCTTCTGGTTTGAGGGCACTTACAGCAGAACAAAGGGCCACAATAAGCAGCATGGTCCTCAAAGCTGAACTAACAATGCACTTGGGAAATACAACTGCAGTCTCCTGGAGAGGCAGGCCAGATGTGTTTCCCTCCCACCTCTTAATTACCCTGAGGAACCTAAGCGGTGATGAGATGAAAGCACAGGACACCGTTTACCCGGGGAACTGAAAACGGAAGTCTACAGCCTGATCCTATAGCCTCTTGGATATAATAAACCCACTGGAATGCAAAGACATATGGAATAAAACTTCTTTCACTCGTTAATGTGTAACTTTAAAACAAACACCTTTAAACAACAAAATCATGAATGTTCCTTTCCCTGAAAACATTTCATTTCTCAGCATCTAGTGCCTTTGAAGCAATTCCTTTGAAATCAGCAGTACAATACAATGGTTTTCTCTGTCTTCCTCAAATATTTCTGGAAAGGAGAATTCTCATTTGTAATGGTAATTACCACTGTAATTCCTTACATTTATTAATATCCCCTCAGCAAGACTTCAAAATTTTCTATATATTTTCATTCATCTTTCAAACTACCCATATAAGACAGATGATACCTCAATTTTCATGTATAGAAACTAAGGTACATTATAGATCAAACTCTTTTTCCTAATTATTGATAGAGTTAGTGATACAACTGGGAAAAGAATATATAAACTATGGAGAAATATGACACCCTCATCTTCCAATCAATCCCCTACTTTTAACATGTCGATCGGTACCAAGCATAAAATTTCATTACAAAAATCAATGCCATTTCCTTGCTAACCTCTTTAAAAATGAAGGTGCTCACATTTTTAATCTTTTTTAAAGATTTATTTTATTTTTTGGCTATACTGTGCTTAGGATCTTAGTTCCCCGACCAGGGATCAAACCCATGGCCCCTGTGTTGGAAGTGCAGAGTCTTAATCACTGGGAAGTCCCGTGCTCATTTTTACAAAGCTTCATATTTAGGGCTGCCCCTTACCCTAACAGGCTTTAGGGTGCTCGCTTATACACCACCCTGAAGTCTCATCATGACCCAATCATAACGATGGCCACTGTTTAATGAACACCTAAGTTACGTGGCAAGCACACTACTCAATACACAACAATGACCTCACAAAGTAAAAGTAAATGCTTTATCCTCAGCTTACAAAGGGACCACTGAGGCTCAGAGGTATCATGGTGGCTGCCTAAGTTCACCCAGTTAATAAGCAGCAGAGCAGGAATCTTAACTCAGGGTTGCTCACTCTCTCTACCCTCCACCTCAGCCCCCTGGTTCCAGAGTACAGGCTCTTCCCACTGCTGCACAGAGTACAACATTTTATCCAAAGGCAAAAGCACAGTAGGAACAAAGAGCCTCAATCAATTGGTCCTTTGAGCTGTTAATAAGCACCCTGAGTGATTCACGTGATCCTTGGAAGTGAGAGCCAAGGCTCCTACTCTTACCAGCACAATAAGAGAATCGACTTCTCTTTCAACCAAAAAAACCCAAAAAAACAAAACAAACCAACCCCCCAAATCATTGATTTTCTTCTTAGAAGTCATCAGTTGGTTGTGTATGGTTATAAGTTGGCAACAAGACTCAATCGCTTTAGTCTTCAGTAACTCTAGATGTGTGTACATGCTTGATGTGTGTACTCATGTGAGCGATATCTCAAATTCAGAGAAATTCCCCATTTGGAACATATAGGGGTGGGTAGATTTTTTTCTGTTAGAATTTTATTTTGGTGTTTATTCTCCTGACTGAGAATAATCTTGTGATCTTTCAGGAAAGAACTGAAAGCTCTTACATCCTATATAACCCTTAGCAATGACATAACATGACATTACAAGTCTATTCAATAGTCTGTCTAGCTCATGAAATAGTGACTCCGTGAAGGCAGCAACATTTCATGTTTTGTCCTTTTTCTAAATTATGGCAATAACACTTACCATGAGATCTATCCATTTAATATATTTTAAGTAAATAGTACATTATGGTTGACACTAGGCACAATGCTGTAACTTATTCATCTTGCTTAACTGGAAATATTTTGTCTGTTGATTAATAACTCCTCATTTCCTTCTCCTCCCAGCTTTTGGTAATAATGATTCCAGAATCATAATGATTTTCTTTTGGTAATAATGATTCCAAAATCATAATGATTTTCTGAAATTTGACTATTTTAGAAACCTCATATAAGTGGAACCAGGCAGTACTTATCTTTCTGGGCTTATTTCAATTAGCACATTTTCTTAAATTCATCAACACATACTGCATAATTTCCTTCATTTTAGATACTGAGTAGCATTCCATTGTATACACAGATTTTTCCCCAACCATTCATCTGTTGAGGGAAAGAGGTTGCCTCCACATCTTAGCGATTGTGAATGGTACTGCTATGAACACAGGAGTGTGAAAGTCTGAGATCCTGAGTTCAATTAGTTTGGCTATAGGCCCAGAATTACTGAGTCTTAATGGCAGTTCTTTTTCTAACTTCTTAAGGAATGTCTATGTTGTTTTCCATAACTTTTGCACCCTTTTGCATTCCCACCAATTGTGTTCCAATTTCTCCACATTGTTGCCAATACTTGTTGTCTTTTCATTTATTTATTTTTTAACAATATGTCATCCTGACAGGAGCGATGTGATATCTCACTAGGGTTTTGATTTGCATTTCCTTGATGATTAGTGAGTGGGGCTTCCCCGGTAGCACTAGTGGTAAAGAAACCACCTGCCAATGCAGGTAGACACAAGAGATGCAGGTTTGACCTTTTGACCCTTGGGAAGATCCCTTGGATGAGGGCACACCAACCCACTCCAGTATTCTTGCCTGGAGAATTTCACGGACAGAGGAGCCTGGTAGGCTATGGTCCATTGAGTCACAGAGTTGGACGTGGCTGAAGTGACTTAGCACACATGCATGATGATTAGTGATGTTGAGCATCTTTCCATCTATCTGGTGGCCATTTGTATGGCTTTGGAGAAATGTCTATTCAAATCCTTGGGGGCATGCTCAGCTGCTAAGTCATGTCTGACTCTTAGTGACCCAACAAACTGTAGCCCACCAGGCTCCTCTGTTCCTGGGTCACTTAAAATTGATTATTAGGGTTTTCTTCCTCTGCTATTGAATTATAGGAGTGTCTTATATATACTGGAGATTAATCCCTTACCAGATACGTGATTAGCAAATATTTTCTCCCATTCCTTAGGTTGCCTTTAAATTTTATTTTGCTGGGCAGAAGCTTTTAAGTTCCAAGGAGTCCCACTCCCACTTATTTATTTCATGCTTTGTTCTTAAAGCATTTCTATTGAGAACACGACAGGCACACACACTCATTTAGGTCTTGGGATACCAATGAGTCCTTCAAGCCCCAAGAGCACTGACTCTTCTCGTCCTGGAAGGGTGATGGGTGGTAAGCCTGCGGAGACTTATGCCAACCAGAAGCCACGTGCTATCTGGGCATTGTCCTCTCAAGAGGGCACACTGGTATCAAGTTCTAGACTTCTTTTGCAAAGCTCTTCAGTTTAAACCTTTACCTTATTAGCCTTCCTTCTCTATCTCTTCTTTCCCCTCTGAAACAAACCTTCCTTGGGTGCTAATTAAAATGCAAATTTTTTTTTAACTGATAAGATATATTTTGCTTATAATCCAAAAATGTGTTGAAAAATCACAATCTGTTATCTTAATGGGAATCTAAATAGGTGGAACTTAATATTTTAATCTATGATCACAGGTGTAGAATGAGCATAGCAGGGCAGATACTGCCACAGGAAACCAGAGCGGCTTGTCCAGGTTGAGTCTGTTAGTCTTTCTGACTAAGTAGCACTTGCTGAATCAGACTATCTGCATTGTGTATCTTCCCATACATCTACACTATGGAGAGTCACTTGTGTCCCAAGTCTCCAGCACTCTAAATGCCCAGCCTGGATGAGTCTTATCAATTTTCCACCTCTGGGCCATCTCATTTCTCCACAGAAATCCTCTATAGCTATTCTTTTGAAATTCAAGTTCAATGATACAAGACTTAATTAGAAAACTGAGTCTAGAAACATCACTGAAGGGGAAATAGCAGAAGAGATACTTTAGGAAGAAGTGAGGTACATCCCTACCTTACAAGAATATGGTCTTTCTCTCTTGGGTCACTTGTGGAAAAGCCAAGGACTAAAACATCTTCAGTTCAGTTCAGTCGCTCAGTCGTGTCCGACTCTTTGCGACCCCATGAATCGCAGCACACCAGGTCTCCCTGTCCATCACCGACTCCCGGAGTTCACACAAACTCATGCCCATCGAGTCGGTGATGCCATCCAGCCATCTCATCCTCTGTTGTCCCCTTCTCCTCCTGCCCTCAATCGTTCCCAGCATCAGGGTCTTTTCCAATGAGTCAACTCTTCACATGAGGTGGCCAAAGATTGGAGTTTCAGCTTCAGCATCAGTCCTTCCAATGAACACCCAGGACTGATCTCCTTTAGGATGGACTGGTTGGATCTCCTTGCAGTCCAAGGGACTCTCAAGAGTCTTCTCCAACACCACAGTTCAAAAGCATCAATTCTTCGGTGCTCAGCTTTCTTCACAGTCCAACTGTCACATCCATACATGACCACTGGAAAAACCACAGCCTTGACTAGACGGACCTTTGTTGGCAAAGTAATGTCTCTGCTTTTTAATATGCTATCTCTTATCAAAACTTCACAGTAAGGGCCCTAAAATTTTAGTGCTGGAAAGAACCTTAAAGATGTTATACAGTCTAAATCAACCTGCTCATTTTACAAATAGTGAAACTTCAAGGCTTTTAAAAGGCTACAGATAGTAACTGGCAGAACTGAGACACTGAAAAAGGGATAGCAGCTCACTGCAGTGGCAAAACTACAGTGGTACCAGCCACTCTTTTTGGTGCTGTTGGTCTTTCAGGAAGAACCACACAGAGCCACAGCTGTTGGCTGCCAACCTCCATAGCACCACTTATCTCAGGGACTAGCAAACATCCAGTTAGTCCAGATTAGAAAAAACAGTGGACTTGAAGCAATAAAGGAGAAAAAATGAATCAATTATTTTGCTTGTTTTGCTCTAGTTCACCTCAACATTAATTTAAATGCTGACATGTTCCTTCCAGAGAAAAGTTTTACTAATAGGTAAAGGTTTAATTGTGGGTTTAAAAAAGTGCTATCCTAGCAGCTTGTTGTCTTGTAATCGCAACAGCCAACTCCGCCTTTCATCTGCTTTCGTTGTTACATACCTTTCCTCTTCCACTAGATTGCTAGCTCTGAGTCTTACTCATCTCTTTATCCTCTGCAACGTAGCACAGTACTTTGCACACTGTAGCTATTTGGCAAAATGTTTACTGAGTTGCCTGCTATTACTGTCAGCTTGTTTTTATTTTGATGTATAACGGCAAGAAAGATGCAGCAACGAAGTAAGTCATTGTAGTTTATGAAATGCAACTCCACATGCTCAACAGTCATAATTTACCAAGCCTGGCACTACCTGTCCAAATGATATTACAGAAAATTCTGTCTTGAGAAACTAACAAAATAATGTCAAGTCTAAAATTAAGAAAAGGAATTCACTTTATTTTGTCCTAGTATATTGTTTCTTTTTAGAGGTTTATGTTTGTTCCATAGACTCTAAGTGAATAATCATGTTACTGAAAGTAAATTATTTCAGATACTTCACCAAGTAATTTTGCCAATGGATATTACATTTTCAATCTAACATTATTACTATTTGATAACATGACGTGCTTGAAGTTATTTACAAACTGTCATTAAGTCCCCAGAGAACATGATGTTTGAGGTAATTTTGGAAACATCAGCTAAGTACTCAGAAACCACATGAACCAACAGCCTTTTAAATTTAAATCTTTGCCCTTTGCAGTTGCCAGCTGCCTGAATGGGCAGAAGGAGGTCCTTTGAGCCAAATGATTAACTTAGGCATATCACACTCAGACTTCCTGACGTTCTCAATTTTTTGAATTCTTAAGCAGAGAAAACAGAGATCATGTTGGACATATTCACCAACAATGATGGTGAAATGCTTGGATATATCAGTACTTATTTGAGTGGCTGAGTTCACTTTATCAGCACTGTTACAAATTGACTATTTTATCAATCATTCACTCTATCATCATTGAAGGAAGGTCCACATTCTATTCATCAAAGTTCAATCTCTGGTGACACAAATACATGACTTTTGCTTTCTTTCAACAAGGGCTATTCCAGCTAAATATAACATAATATACTGGCGCTGTGAGTAAAATATGTGTAAGGTATCATACAAGGACAAGGTGAAGAGAAAAACATAAGGGATGCATGAGTAAGGAGGTAACACTCAAGAAGAATCATACTAAGTGTAGGTTTCTGTTAAATGAACAAGAGTAGAAAGAGTGGTCCAAGGTAAGGGATAAGGAGGAGGAAGAGATGGAGCGGTGATTTTAAAGTAATTCCTGTGGCTGGAGATTTGGGACAATGCTGTGGGGTAGGGTGACTCAAGGGATTCTGGAGTATGGAGTCGGAGATTGCAGAGCTTTGTACAAGCTTCATGAGATGGGCAAAACACATCGAAAGGTTTTCATCAGAAAACAGCATGACTCAATCTGTGTTTTTAAAAGCTCTCTAAGGTGGTTGCCTGGAGAATTAGCTCAAGATTGACTGTGAGATGATTGATAAGATTAGGACAAATATTGTAATCACTCTGGTGAACAATGAGAAATGTCTGAATAAGCCATGACAATGGAGATGTAAGATGGATCCACATCCCCTCATGCCAATAAAAGAGTTAATTAGCAGCTGGTGGATAAAAGCATTTTTAAGATAGGATTTGTAGTAAACATCACCGCAACTGCCAGAGACAATAGAAAAGAACTGCTCTGGAATGATGAACCCGTGTGTGTGTGAGTGTTAGTCGTTCAGTTGTGTCCGACTCTTTGTGACCCACGGACTGTAACCCATCAGGCTCCTCTGTCCATGGGATTCTCCAGGCAAGAATACTGGAGTGGGTTGCCATGCCCTTCTCCATGGGAATCTTTCTGACCCAGGGATAGAAAACAAACTCGTATCGGGACTTCCCTGGCAGTCTAGTTTCTAACACACTATGGTCCCAATGCAGGGGGCCTGGGTTCCAACCCTGATCAGGGAACTAGATCTCACACGCCATGGCCAAGACCCAGTGCAGCCAAATAAATAAATAAATATGTTAAAAGAAAAAAAAAGGAAAGCAAACTTATGGTTACCAAAAGGGAAAGGGGGAGGGGGATAAATTGGGAGTTTAGGATTGACATATACATACTGCTATATTTACGGTAGATTGGAGAAAGCAATGGCAACCCACTCCAGTACTCTTGCCTGGAAAATTCCATGGATGGAGGAGCCTGGTAGGCTGCAGTCCATAGGGTCTCGAAGAGTCGGACATGACTGAGTGACTTCACTTTCACTTTTCACTTTTATGCATTGGAGAAGGAAATGGCAACCCACTCCAGTGTTCTTGCCTGGAGAATCTCAGGGACGAGAACCTGGTGGGCTGCCATCTATGGGGTTGCACAGAGTTGGACACGACTGACTCGACTTAGCAGCAGCAGCATATTTAAGGTAGATAACCAACAAAGGCCTAGAGTATAGTGCAGGGAACTTTATTCACTATTTGGCAATAACCTAAATGGGAAAAGAATTTGAGAAAGAATAGATATATGTATAACTGAATCACTCTGCTATACACCTGAAACTAACACAGCATTGCAAATCATGTATAGTCCAATATAAATTTAAATTTTTTTTAAAAAAATCAAAATTCCTAAATTAAAGGTATCATCTTGTAAAAATATTTCACAATATTGAATATGAGCAAGTATGATTCAATATAAAAAGGAATTAACATTAATGCAAAGATTCTGACTTGAGAAGGGGGTGCAGTACTTAAAAAGAATACCAGTACCTGAGTCCCCACCTACAGGCATGTGTATCACAATCTAAGGTGGGAGAGTTGGGGAATCAGTCTATTTCAAATGCTCCCCAGGTGAATCTAAAGTGCAGTCAAGAGTGTTGAACCCTTGTACTCAGCATACAGGTAGAAGATGAGGAAGGAAGAAAAACTAGCCTCTTACGGCAGTGAAGACCTTAAAAGGCATATTGCACTTGTGACTGACTGTCAGAGGCTCATGGAAAGGATCCAAAAAGTACTCCTGAGCTGTGCATGCTATTGAGAAAACATTCATTAAATCTTAGATACAGTCTTTGCTATTGATTATCTGTGGTAAAGAGAAAAGAACTCAGAGATCAACACATATGATGAAAAGGAGTGAAAATTGCACACCACACTACAAAATTATTATGGAACTGGGGCTATATTAACTTCCAAAGAAAACATCAAGCAATAATTCAACAACAATTTTTAAAATTATGAAGAAATATTCAGATGTCAGGTGGATGCAGCTTATGTTAGCTCTCTTCAGAAAGAATGCTGCTGCTGCTAAGTCACTTCAGTTGTGTCCGACCCTGTGTGACCCCATAGACTGCAGCCCACCAGGCTCCCCCGTCCTTGGGATTCTCAAGGCAAGACCACTGGAGTGGGTTGCCATTTCCTTCTCCAATGTGTGAAAGTGAAGTTGCTCAGTCGTGTCCGACTCGTAGCGACCCGATGGACTGCAGCCCACCAGGCTCCTCCATCCATGGGATTTTCCAGGCAAGAGTACTGGAGTGGGTGCCATTGCCTTCTCCATCAGAAAGAATATTTGATGATAATTGTATACAGGTATTTTACAAAGTGCTAACAATTATTAAATGTAACTATATAGTATGTAACTATATTTTGTAAAGAAATAAAAACATTCAGTTATAAGGAGCTTCTCAGATTATAAATTTTTTCACAAGGTATTCTTTTTGATGACTTTCTGTCAATTTCTAGAGCTAGGATTTGACAACTGAGTATGATAGAAGCCATATGTACCCAATCTCTTTCTTTCCCACCTGGGACACTAAACATTCTCTGACATTTGCTGCCCTGTTTTAAGTACCAGATAACATAACATTTGCTCCAGTGTAAACAGAGAGGTCAGTAAAAGAAAGTGGTCTCTTTTTCAGATTACCTGGAGGGTCCAAAATGTTGTACAGGGATTGAATGTATTGGCATTTTCATACTGGGAATTTTGTCCAACCAGTACTTGGTTTACTGAGAATAGAACACTCTGTCGTCAAACAGTCCTTCTGCACTTTGTCCCTTTCTGGGCACATTTCCCTCCGGGAGGTAGTTTATTATAATACATCTTTCCTACACTCTACTATTGTAATGTAATGGAATTGAATCAAAGTTCACCCTTGATTTTTCCAGTTCCCACCTTGACTTGGTCCATATTACAAAATATTCGCTTAATAAATGTTAGTGAAAGAATAAAGGAATGCAGGAGTGAACCACACACTTCACTAGCATGGTATTGTGTCAGTTACCACAAAGGTCAAGTTAGTATATTTACTTTGCACTTGCTCACTCATTAATTTAGTTTTGATTGAAAATCTCCTATGTATCCAGCACTGAACGATCCAGTGCTGAACGATCTCCTATTCTCTTGGAGCTGTGTGGGAAAAAGTCCACACAGATAGTTCTAGGGATTTAAGTGCATAAGCACTAATGTTGATAAATATTTTTAAACACATCCATTTAACCGAAAAATAAACACTAAGCTGATCATTTCTATGGTGTACTAATACCACTAGTAAGCAGAGATTAAGATCATTTGAAAGCTATGAATGCGACTGAATCCTGATACCTCAGATTTGGTTCTCACAAGGTTGAGAGAAGTGTTACCTGGACAAGTTAGGTAGGGGACGGAGTTAAAGGCTGGCTGAACAATAGAAAGGTAGGTGGAACTAAGGGTAGATGATAATTAATTCTGAGTATAGTAATAGACTCAAAGGTTTGAAGGAGCTAAGGACCGCTTAGACCAAAGTGTTCTAGGGAGCTCTGTCCACAAACAAAGTAGAAGGGACAGACAATAATATGAGAAGAAATCAAATGTAGTCTGACGCCTTAAGGAAAAAATTTATATTTTGATTACATCCTCCTATATTCTTAGATGCTCTTAGAAGTACTCAATAGAAAGAGAACATTCCACCTTTCAACATTATTCTAGGTCAGGTTCTTAATCCAGCAAAAGCCCTCTTCTGAATGAACATATTAGAAAATTGAAATATACATACTCATCCTTGTCCACCTTTTCTCGAAGCTTCTTTAGTTGTCTAGTTTGGCCAAACTTCAGGTTTTGAATTATGTTCTCAAAGTATTCTTCTTCCTGGTAGCTCAACTGTATTAATTTAAAAGAATTTTGAGAGCAATACTAAAAACATGTCTCCAAAGTTTTGCTAAATAGCATTAAGAGATTATCACTTAATACAGTTAGCAGAAACCATTAAAATTTGCCAAAGAAAAATTAAGTTCTAATTAATTCCATACAAGTCACTGCTGCTCTGGCTGAATCATCCCTTCAGTGTATTCTTTTCTAATTAATCAAATGAAACCAAGTGTCAAACAAGCTTTTCTGTGTTGATATCAATCCTTACATGACAGATAACAGCATTCTTATTTACTGTGTTACAAGAACACTTATTCTTATAATCCTCAAAATAATTTTATGAAGATGGGCTGTTAGAGGAAACTGAGGCACAGACAAGTCAGTTGTCCAAGTTAATCCGTGATGAAGTTGAGATTTGAACCCTAGGAGTCTGACTTTGAGTTGATGCTCTTAGCCAGTTAGTGTGTGGTATGGCTGAGATCTGAGCCCATGTAGTTCAGCTGTGAGGCTGTGTGCTCAGCCACTAGACTCCGGCCACAAGGGCCCCAAGGACTCACAAACTACAGTGAGCTCATTTTTTAAAAAGCCAAGCTTTTCTGCAATGGAAAAAGAAACGAGGACAATGTGCCTTGCGAACTCTCAAGTTAGGCTAGTAATCAACAGATTAGAAATCATCATCCCCGGATCTCTAGGCAAGGGCCACCTTGTCACCAAGACGGCAAGTAGTCGTGGAGACTGCAAGGTTAGCAATAAGCTCTTAGAGGACTCTGAAATCCATACTTCAATCAATTCTGCTTTCATCATTTATATTACACAAGAGGAATAAAACAGTTTCTCACTCTCAAATAATAGATGCTTTTTTTCCAGAGAAGACATGACCAGGTTAATTCAGTGGAGGAATAATTAGAAATTGGAAGGAAACCTGAAGATTTGACTTTTCAGGCATGTATAAAAAGCCTGGGTACTGCCTGTTCATCACTTAAATATCTATGCCTTGATGCTCTTAAAAAAAAAACACCAAGTTTTTAATCACTACTCTTAAAATGGACTATATGGAAAGCAAAATAAGAAAACCAAACACAGACCAGGCCAATGAAACAACAGGCTAACACTAAAACAAACAGTTCTGGCTTCAGTGTTAAAGGCTTAACATAACAGGGGCTCTGGGTGTAGGCCCACATACGTTCTGGCCTCCCATAGCAAGAAAAGACATTGCCCCCAACCTCAGGCACCATCAGTATAGAGTCTCTTCAAGACTTACCTCAAGGTACTCATTATTCAGTTTGTCGTCATTTGAAATAATGTCATCAGGATAGCCAATTCTTTCTTTGATTGCTAAGGCCTATGAAAATTAGAATATTGAATGTGAGCATGATTATGAACTTTCAAATGCAAACGTTATGATTGTGCCCTTGACTGGAAATTGAATAACTTGATCCATACTGTTTACAAAATGAGTATTTGACCACACTTAAACAGAGATCTTTGCCATGGCTTCTTCCTGGAATTCAACATAAAAAAGAGTCTTGAAATTTAGCTTCTAATACCCTATTCTCATAGTCTGAAGCTTGCCTAAGAAAATTAACATGACAGACTGACAAGTCTTTGTTCCACAGGTATTGGAACAAAGGTATTACAAACTTTTTCTCTGCAAGGCTTTTTTCTTCAATCTTATAGGAGAAATAACATTTAGAACTTTTGTTCTAGTAGCTTATCTTTCCACTTCACCAATTTGGCTCAGAAAACAGATATGGGCTTACAGGTTCGGTGCTAAATATTCTTCTTGAATATTGGTTCCTGGAGTTTTTATGTTCTGTTTCAGTCTCCAGAGCTAGTGTACCCAACTTTCCACAGTTAAATGAATGATATTAGTTAAATGAGTAGAAAACAGGGTTTCCCTTGTTACACCATCTCGTATTTACCACTTGCTTACTACTGTTTGTGTATGTGCATGCCAAGTTGCTTCAGCTGTGTCTGACTCTTTGCGACCCTATGGACTGTAGCCTTCCAGGCTCCTCTGTCCATGGGATTCTCTAGGCAAGAATATTGGAGTGGGTTGCCAAGCCCTCCTCCAGGGGATCTTTCCAACCCAGGGATCGAACCTGCGTCTCCTATGTCTCCTGCACTGGCAGGCAAGCTCTTTACCACTAGTGCCCAGCAAGTGGGAAGCCCACTTGCTTACTATTTGCTATTTCTATTTTTTACTTCTGTCATTTTTCTCAAAGATATTTGATTCAATCATACCACATTGCTCTTAAATAATTTAATTAATTTAAATTTTTCATGAGGTATTAAGCTTGCATCTCTGAGTTATTTGTTTTGCCATCAAATGGATGTGGTTTTTTTTACAGATCTGTTTCATGAGTCTAGGATTTCTCCAGTGGATCAGACAGATGTGTCAGCTAATCTAATAGGCCCAGCCTATTTTCTTTCTATACTGTCAGCCCACAATAAATCACTCCCCTCTCAGTGGTGTTTTATTTTCTAGAAGATGTTTCCCCAAAAGGTATTCTAAGGGATACAAAATCTACAGAAATGGGAGGTACCACATAAGGAAGGATATACTGTAAAAATATTTGGGGTAAATACTGTGACCGCTTCCCAGGTGGTTTAGTAAGTAAAGAATCCACCTGCTGATGCAGAAGACTCAGGAGACATGGGTTCAGTCCTTGGGTTGGAAAGATCCTCTGGAGAAGGAAATGGCAACCCACTCCAGTATTCTTGCCTGGAAAATTCCATGGACAGAGGAGCCTGGCAGGCTACAGTCCACGGGGTCCAAAAGAGTTGGACAACTCTGAGAGGCTGAGCACGCACGCACTAGGACAGGAACACGAAGTAGGCTCTTTCACTGAAGGACGTCTTAGAGTCTACAATTAAGTAATTGCAAGTATCCAAGAGAATGAATTATTTTGCCTATTTATTCATTCAATTTGTGTTCTAGAGTCTACAATAAACCAGGTACTTTGTAAGGGGCTGAGGATACAATGCAAAAATTTCTGCTCATGGAGAGTCTATTGTAAATGTCAATGGTAGGCAATAAAATGAATATTAACTCTCAAGTGTGATGTATGATGCCATAAAATCATACCCTAGAGGCATGTAACCTAATTGAAGGTAGGATCAGGGAAGCCTTCCTTCAGGAAGTGTTGCCTAAACTTTTTGAGTATGGGACTCTTTCACAAAGCAACTTGCAGATCCAGAGTTTTATATCACTTTGGGAAATTATTAAATCTAGAACAATTTAATTGGTTACATCAAAAAGGACCATGTTATGACAGCTAGAACATGAAAGGAGCAAATCCAGCCTGAACTTCTGAGGAGCTAGACGGAGTGCTGCAAAGACAGCTATACTGGGGTGCCAAATTCTAGATCTGAGTCATCCAGGGTTCTGTGGTCACTGAAGATGACCCTTCCATGTGATCTAATCCTGAAAGAAAACTAGACTTCAGTCGGATTCTCTTATTATAAATAGATTTATGGACTCTTTCTGTGTTAAGTTCAAAGAATGGTATGTTCTTCCTGCTACTCTAACTACAAAGGAATAATCAGGTTGCATGTGAATACTGCTTATAAAGCACATACAATTTTCACTGGACATGTTCCTTCCAGTTTTATATAGTTATCAAGACAATGGCATAGTAAATTTAAACCTGAGATTTCCTTAGAATTTCTATTTTGCTTATTCTATGCAAGATGTTAAAAATCTCAATAAAAGGTGAATAGTGGGGGTAAATAAGAAAAGTTTATAAAGAGCTCCATCAACATCTCTGTAACTGTGGGACACTCTATAGTATTCAAATAATGCACTGACCTTACATTGGCTTAATAGAAATTTGGTATTATTTCCTCTAGGTTATATTAAAAAAAAAAAAACTAAATAGCACATGTTTACAAATTTTTCATTAGAAATTTGCATTAAAGATTATTGAATATTGGTAGAAATCTTTTAAATATGTTTCATAAAAGGAGGAAAAATATGAACCACTGATAATATCTTTTAATGTTTTCTTATTCACACAAGATATTTCTCTTATTTTCTTGGTTTGTGAAGACTTCTTTTTTAAAGAAAAGGAGTTTTTTCTTTCAAAGTTTTGAGCTGAACATGGAGAATAGAAGCTAGTTGCAAAGAAATAATGAAAGATGAAAATCATAGAAAAAAAAACTTCATCAATGAAAAATTGTCCCTGGAAATGTTACATCTTGAAAGAGTGTGTTTTTATTTTATACAATTCTTGATTACCATATTTTCCCCAAATATCTTAAAAGTTCATCTTTTCTTACAGATTTTTCTTTGGTAGTTAGCTCCACCTTGCTCTTTACCTTTTCCTCAGCTTTCTTTTTTGTTTCAGCATCCATCCAAGTTAGGTCATCTAAAGTCTGAATAAAAACCTCCCGGATCTGGGCAATTAAATCCTCAACCTTAAACCAAAAGAACAGAAAGCAAATATGAGCCATGAGATAATTTTTTGTAATAAAAATTAAGAAAAATAGAATTATAAGCTGTGTTGATGTGATTCAATAATATGTTAATAAATATAAATTTATAAATGATCTAAACAAATGGATATATATGGATAATTATATTTTTAAAGCAGCACTTCTATTAACACTAATGATTGAATAGATCTTAATGTATACATTAACAAAATTCTTCTTTAGAATGTATGGTTTCCATTATCAAGAAAGAAGAATTAACATAAAATACCAGCTGTCATTACTATTAATAGTTTAGTTAAGCATGAAGTAGCATTTCAATAAATTTTTTCACCTTGCCTTTAAGTTCCTTTGTTTTCACTTCAGTTACAATAAAAAATATAGTATTTGGCTTATACTTCAAATGAACTCTGATTTACTTTCTGGTTTTTAAGAAAAAAATACTAATTCTTAGTCAATTTTGCTAATAGAAGAGACTACAAATGACTATATTATAAGAACATGTGACTAGGTAATGTGAATATATTGCTCCTGGAAAATGGACAATTGCTTTTGGGTTAAACAATATTAGGATTAGAAAAATATGCAGACCCTTGGGGGAGGGAGGACAAGATTTATTGGGAAATAATGGCAAATGGTAAATCAGAAGTTCTTAGCCAATCAGTAAAATTTTAGCAAAATGATGGACTATTGTGACTGCCCGTTGATGCAAACTGATGGAGTACGGTGCTGAAAACATTACCACATGTTTACTATCTCCAGGAAATGCCGCTCCCACATAGAGCCTCCCCACGGCATTTTCCATATTCCCATTGACATAGTTTGCACAGCGTCTCCAAGTTGCTGTTTCCGATGTTGTGCCATAAAGAGCCTATGGGAGAGAAAGGAAATGGCATTGAGCAGGCGTAGACGGCCGGAGCGCTGCGACAGCACAGATTTCACAGGACTCTACTCTTGGGTCTCAGATTCTTTGAATATTCATTGCTTCTCCTCACACGTCAGGATGTCCTTGCATAGGAAAAAATGTAATCCAATAGAATTATTACTTATATATGATCTGGAAATAAGGTATATTTTCAGTAGCAAGTCCTAGAAGAACTGTTGGCTATTGCAAGTTAATATCCTTCTGGACCACTTTAGGAAAAAAGCTCTGCCCTGGACCACTTTAGGAAAAAATCTCAAAATAATACTATTGCCACTGCATAAACATAAACATGAAGCAATATTTAATATATGTAACAGGGGAGAGACCTGGTATACAAGAAAACACATTGCTGTTTTTCAACGCTTTTGTTGAACTTCCAGTACTTAGAAGAACTGCATGTGTACACATTTAAGTACCAATAAAGGGATACATTTATGCAAGGAAAATTTAACAAAACACAGCTCTTATCTTCTTTCATTTTTAAAATATGTCTACATTTTCTTTTAAAGGGTAAAAAATTAAAAATTTCAATCAGTCAGAATTATTCCCTGCCCATGACACCAACCAATACATTTGTGAGAATGTCTCCTTTTTCACATAAGGACTTTCTCTCTCCCCTCACATTAGGACCAAAATGATGATTGTTGAAATGATATGGGTACAGCCTAACAAAAGGTCTTAAGGGTATCTCCAGGGAGGTGTATTCTCAGTGGGAAGTCCACACAATGTAGTCCATCTGTTTGTATGTCTATTGTGCTGTGAGTACTAGAAAAATCAAATTAATTGAGATAGATAGCCCTGAAATTACTTGGAACACAACACCAAACCAAGCCAGTACTCTTTCATGAATTGTGCAAATAACCAAATGCCCTTCCTTCCAGGGCAATTCAATCATGGTGCCAAAGTAGACAGAGGAAAACAGAGCACCTGAAAACTGGCTTTCCTGGGCAACATGGCTTGAATACAGGCAAAGTAACCAACATTTGGCCTTCTGTCTCTTTGCAAAGTTTACCACATTCTAGCAATGGACATGGCAAGCCTTCATAATCATGGATCTCTTTATGCTTTAAGTCTTAAGAAAAGAGAGATTTTTTCTTCACCTTGCGGAAAGCATTTCTGGACTCCTTGTAGTTTCGGCTGAGGCTGCTTACAAGATCCATTATGAACCGCCAGGACATTAAATTTTGAAGATCTCTGTATAAAAAAACCCACCACCCAGCAACAGAAAAGATGAGGCTGCAAAGCTTCTAAAGAATGATATTAAATGCAAACTTTGGGGACATGGGCACGCTGACATACCTACCTGGCAGAATATTTGGCAAGAATGAGCTTAAGATTGGTTAAATACTCTGGAGCATAAACAATCACTTCTTCCTCATGTGGAATATTAATATTCACGGTTGACATGATTTCATTTGTGAAATTTGACCAGCTGAATGGCTGGAAAAAATCAGGTACAAAACATTCAGTAATTATGGACTTTTCTTCTTGGTTCCAAGAATCAGTTATGGTTACAGGGTCAGACATGGTTACAGTGCCAATTGTATCACTATATAATTATCACAATGGTCATTGTGATATTTGTTTGGGCTTCTTCTTTAATTGCTTCTGTCAGTTTTTGAATAAAAATTAGTTCTGCAGCATAATTATTTAAATGCAGAATTAAACCAACCATTTAAGAGCAAGAACAAAGCTTCTAAGAGTAGTAGGCATATGGTAGAAATCAGGCTAAATGTCATATTCTTGGTCTTGCCCATACGAGAGAAAAAGAAATTTAGTTATAATGTTTTCTAGGTTTAAGCCAAAATTTAAATGCATATAATATGCATATTTCTTAAAAGTATATATTAGTAGACAATTCGTTTGAACACAGTAATACACTTCAGTGAAGACTGTGTTGTACGTGAAAGTGAAAGCAAACTGTTGTTCTAGCAGAGGTATAAGTAACAGTAATGATACAACATACATGGTCTTGTGAAGATGAACAAAACGCATTTTATGTTATCAATGTCAGGTCTATATAGACATGCAGTTTTCACACTTCAGAAGCTGGATTTGGAGTTAATGAAAGAAAGAATCTTGTTTCTCTATTATTCTTTAAGTGGGAATTATGGTTATTCAACCACCAATGGATATGAGGAAAGATAGCAAAAGTGAAGACTATGCAAATGTTGCTGAAATACCACATTTCAATTAAGATTACTGATATTTTAGGCTACCTGGGAGTACATAAATAAACTGATCACTTACTCAGTATGAGGTGCTATGGCTTTTCTAGATTTCCTTTAGTGGCTTGGACTATTTTTTCAAACCACTTATTAAACACTTATATTAAAAAGCTTTATGTAAGAAATTCCTTGTTTATTGCAATCAGACAATAAACAAAACAACAACTGCAATTGTTTATTGTGATTCCAAATAGAATTCCATCACTGAATGTGGTAGTTTGTAGATTTTATGAATGTTGCTTCATTATCCAATTGTGTGCATCAGCTCACACACAGAATATACGCATATCTTAGAAGAGATGATTAGATACTAGCTAAGGAATTACAACTAAGCAAAAAGATGTCAGTTGATGTTTATAAATGGTACCTATAGATTTTTCTGTTTCTTGTGTTCTATTTCTCCATTATTGCTTTGAACACCTCCATAGATGGCCCTAATGAGAACATGGCAAGTTCTATGAAAAAATTACTCTTTTTTTGGAGGTAAGAAGTCTGGTACATATTATATGACTGTCCAAGTCCCATAGTTATATAATGACCTTTCAGAAGGATTTTCACTTTTAATGTTTCCAAACCCTTTTTTATGATAATTTCTAATACTATTCCATAGCTGCTTTGAAAGGGCTTTTTATCTTTGAAATTCGCTCTAATTAAATATGAATACAATGATTTAGAATAGTTTTTTCAAGTCTTTTCATAAAGTCAAATGGTTGGTATCATCTAAATTCATTTTGATGTTCAATTTATCTCAATAAATTTAAAAAATCATTGAATTTTAACTGTATTTTAATATTAACTTTGAAAATGACATAATAAGTACTTAAATTTTGTCACTTACCTTCCCATTGAATTCCAGTGAAAATTTATTTTGGATCTCAGCTAATGTCACTTTGTTATAAAGAAGCATTGGATCATTTCGATCTTCAGATTTAGTTGTAGCCTATGGATTTAATGTTTTATTATTATTTTAGACCAAGAATTCTTTTGAAAAATATAACTATATACAAGGGGGAAAGAAATATGGCATTGGTACAACATAATTATATTTAAATTCTATTCTGTATTTGTTTCATAATTTATCTTGTCACATCAAGAAGAAAAGAGAAATATAAGAGATTTTAAGTATATTTAGTAACAATCATCAAGACTTGGTTAGTGTTAAGTATGAGGGCTTCTTTGGTGGGTCAGTCAGTAAAGAATCTGCGTGCAGTGCAGGAGATTGCCTGCAATGCAAGAGACCTGGGTTTGATCCCTGGGTCAGGAAGATTCCCCTGGAGAAGGCAACAGCTACCCACTCCAGTATTCTTGGCTAGGAAATCCCATGGACACAGGAGCCTGGCAGGCTACAGTCCATGGGGTCTTCAAAAATCTTTTTATATTTTTATAACAACAAACCACATCGGCAATATTTACAGCCCTCCTTCCTTCCATGGCTAATGGGCAGCTCAGTTGTGCCTGTGGCTATTTCATATAATGAATTTCTTGGATAAAGTCATCTCCAATTAATCCCTCAAATACTGTGTCTGCTGCTGCCGCCGCTGCCAAGCCGCTTCCGTCGTGTCCGAGTCTGTGCGGCCCCATAGACGGCAGCCCGCCGGGCTCCCCGGCCCTGGGACTCTCCAGGCAAGAGCACTGGAGCGGGCTGCCATTGCCTTCTCCCACTCTGCCTGCTGCCCGCCACCATTCAGTGTCCTAGTTAAAATTCAGACCGGAAGACACACATACACACACACAATGATTTCTGCCAAGAACTGAAGGCAAGTGAGACCAAGAAAATCCCTAGTACACCGTGCAGGTAGGTGCCAAATGATCTGAGGAGAGCGCTAGCACTTACTTCTGTGACTGTCCGCTCATGGGGCCTAACGAGTTTAGTGCTATCGTCAGCATCCAGTATTACTGTTTTCACTGACTGAAAAGAGAAAATTTCAATAACAACTCCCCGACTAGTGGTTGACAGGAGTAGAAGCAATTTTAAGTGAAGAGAGACAAAAGGTAGAAATGGGAATTATTTCTCTAGTTAACAATGACTCGTGACTTCAGTTCACTGATGTATTTATTTACTTCAAGAAGAATGCAAAAAGGCAAAAATGGTTGTCTGAGGAGGCCTTACAAAGAGCTGAGAAAAGAAGAGAAGTGAAAGGCAGAGGAGAAAAGGAAAGATATACCCATTTGAATGCAGAGTTCCAAAGAATAACAAGGAGAGATAAGAAAGCCTTCCTAAGTGAACAAAGCAAAGAAATAGAGGAAAACAATAGAATGTGAAAGACTAGAGATCTCTTCAAGAAAATTAGAGATATCAAGGGAACATTTCATGCAAAGATGGGCACAATAAGGACAGAAACAGTATGGATCTAACAGAAGCAGAAGATATTAAGGAGAGACGGCAAGAATACACAGAAGAGCTGTACCAAAAAGTCTTAATGACACAGGTAACCACAATGGTGTGGCCACTCACTGAGAGCCAGACATCCTGGAGTGTGACGTCAAATGGGCCTTAGGAAGCATTGCTATGAACAAAGCTAGTGGAGGTGATGGAATTCCAGCTGAACTATTTCAAATCCTAAAAATGATGCTATCAAAGTGCTCTGCTCAAGATGCCGGCAAATTTGGAAAACTCAGCAGCAGCCACAGGACTGGAAAAGGTCAGTTTTCATTCTAATTCCAAAGAAGGGCAATGCCAAAGAATGTTCAAACCCTCACAATTGCTCTCATTTTACTTGCTAGCAAGGTAATGCTCAAAATCCTTCAAGCTAGTCTTCAACAAAAGGTAAACGGAGAACTTCCAGGTATACAAGCCGGATTTAGAAAAGGTAGAGGAATCAGAGATCAAATTGCCAACATCTGTTGGACCACAGAGAATGAAAGAGAATTCCAGAAAAAAGTACTTCTGCTTCATTGATTACGCTAAAGCCTTTTACTGTATGAATCACGACAAGTTGTGGAAAATTCTTAAAGAGGTGGGAATACCAGACCACCATGCCTGCCTCCTGAGAAGCTTGTACGTAGGTCAAGAAGCAACAGTTAGAACTGGATATGGAACAACAACCAGTTCAAAATTGGGAAAGGATTATGTCAAGACTGTATATTGTTACCCTGCTTATTTAACTTCTATGCTGAGTATGTCATACAAAATGCCAGGCTGGATGAAGCTCAAGCTGGAATCAAGATTGCCGGGAGAAATATCAGCAACCTAAGATAGCAGATGACACTACCCTAATTGCAGAAAGTAAAGAGGAACTTAAGAGCCCCTTGATGAAGGTGAAAGAGAGCGAAACAGCTGGCTTAAAACTCAACATTCAAAAAAAATGGCATCCAGTCCCATCACTTTATGGCAAATAGATGAGGAACAATGGAAACAGTGACAGACTTTATTTTCTGGGGCTCCAAAATCACTGCGGATTGTGACTGCAGCCATGAAATTAAAAGACGCTTTCTCCTTGGAAGAAAAGCTATGACAAGCCTAGAAAGTGTATGTATTAAAAAGCAGAGACATCACTTTGCTGACAAAGGTCCATATAGTCAAAGCTATGGTTTTTCTAGTAATCATGTACGGATGTGAGAGTTGGACCATAAAGAAGGCTGAGTGCCAAAGAACTGATACTTTCAAACTATGGTGCTGGAGAAGACTCTTGAGAGTTCCTTCGACAGCAAGGAGATCAAACCAGTCAATCCTAAAGGAATCAACCCTGAGCATTCACTGGAAGGACTGATGCTGAAGCTGAAACTCCAATACTTTGGCCACCTGATGTGAAGGGCTGACTCACTGGGAAAGACCCTGATGTTGGGAAAGACTGAGGGCAGGAGGAGAAGCGGTCGACAGAGGATCATATGGTTGGATGGCATCACCGACTCAATGGACATGAGTTTGAGCAAACTCCTGGAGGTGGTGAATGATAGAGAAGAAGCCTGGTATGCTGCAGTCCTCTGGGTCACAAAGAGTTGGATAAGACTGAGTAACTGAACAATAACGATTTAAAGATTATGTTTGTAACATCTGCCTGCAATGGTAGGCTGGACACTGTGAGAGACACAGGTGATTCAGAGAGCATGAAGACCCCACTAAATCTCAGTGTCTGAGAGGAGAGAAAATACAGACATGAAGACTTTTGAAGTAACATACGACTATTACAGAGCTGAGGCTGAACAAAGGAGCACACAGTCTGATAAGGTACAAGTGGTAAAAACCCAGGGTAATAAACTATGCTTCTCTAAGAATTCTGTTTCCAACCCAGAACCACATGTAACCCATCAAACTGCCAACCATCCAGCTGCAGCTCCAGCCAATGTCTGGTTCTGATTCTAGACTTTTAGTTTCATGTGGCCCCAGGAAAGCTAAAATTGCCTTCCAAGATCTTTCGTTTTCAAGATTCTGATGGCAAGCTGTCAAGCAGATAGGGATTTAGGATTGTAGGTTGCTGGGGGCAATGTCACAGCTCTGTGGATCCTAGATGGAAACCGACTATGAGATCAGTCAATAACCTGGATGCTGTTTAGACAGAGTTCCCTTGCTTGAGACTGCAGATTCTATCAGAGGAACGTCAGAACAGAATGTGCCAACTCAGCCTCTAAGGGCTGACCCAGAACCAGAGGAATCTCAGCAACAGACCCCTTCGGCTTTGCTGATAAACTCCTCCTGTCAGATCTCCCCTGAGCTAATAAGCAGCCTAACAGTCTGAACTCAGTGAATTTCATACTGCAGTGTGGCCATGTTAAGAGGCTAATACTTCTTAGCAAAGGGATAGAGACAATTTCTGTGGTCACCTTAAATTTTAAAACTTTAAAATAAAGCAAAATTATGTACATTAAAATTAAAACAGCTTTGCTGAATAGTCATCACATGTGTCCTGAATCTCAAGGGCATCTCAAAAACAGTGTGACTGTAAATAGTTAAGATCTTGACGTGCTCCAGTTATAATAGGTCATTAAACAAATCTAGTTTAATATTTGTCAAAATTAGTATGTCTCCTGGATGTCTGGAACTTGGTTTACTGAAAAACTCCAGTTTCAAAGGTCCTCTTGAAGTCAATGATCCATTGCTGAGCTGTACATTTTTATCACTTGCTTGAGGAGTTGTACCTTTTACCCTTAAAATACGATAGAGAGGAGAAAGAAATAAAAAGCAGTTGACATTATTCATTGTATCAGAGAATATGTGTTTTACATTGGCAATTTCTTTTTCCAAATCCATAACTTTATTCATTTCCAAAGAAAGCTGGTTTTCATCTATGGGCAGTCCTCTTTCCTGACGAATCAATTTGGCCACAGAAATCATAAAATCCACATATGCCGTACAAGCCTGTAAGAAATAAATAACAGTACATTACTGAAGAACCTTCTAAATATTCATCATGGCACTTAAAATTAAAATTTATTTTCAATTCAATATTCATTTTTGGTAACAGATGAAGCACAAAATAGAAATTCGTTTCTGAATCTTAAAAGAAATGACCTGCTCAGATTCTCAAACTCAGTGTGTGTTTGAATCATAACAGATTCTCAATGTACCTTTGAATTAGAACAGAACAATGAGGGATCACTCTAAAAGTACTACATCATTTAAAACCATTTGGTTATGGAGATTTTATAATCTTCAACTTTTAACCAAGTTATATTGCTTTAATAAGAATGCAGTTGCAAAACACTTGGTAAGCATTAAACTAGTATATTTTTCTTAAAAATACATTCTTTTGCCAAATTTCCTTTTATCAGGTTTTCTCTGCTCATATAAATTTTTTTTTCAACTATCCATGAAGAGATGGCCACAAGCATATCACATTATCAAGACATCTTTTAATTGTCTCCTCTAGCTAAGCAGTATTTTCTTTTTTAACGAGACTCTTTTGCCATGAGCTCCTCCAAGACACATCTGTGGGCTTTAATTAATTCCATAGCTGGTTCTCGTTACTGTGAAATTTCTAATATGCCATTTTGACTATCAGCTTTCTTCCAAGAACTCAAATTCTTCCATTTTATCTTCACACACATTTAACTGTATGAAGATAAGCTATAACCTAGTTATGTTATTGACCTTTTACAGAATATATAAATTGTTTATTCAAGTTCTGAGTGGCACTGAACCCAGGAAATTGAATACCACTTTCATAAATCTCAGCCCATTGCTATTTAGTTATTATCTATCAGCAGTTTAAATAACTTATGATCCCACCACATTAAAATTTACTCAAAATTTCAAATCCCAGCATCAGTTTGGGAAGGGCTTCCCTGGTGGCTCAGTGGTAAAGAATCCACCTGCCAATGCAGGAGACTAGGGTTCAATCCCTGGGTCAGGAAGATCCCCTTGAGCAGGAAATGGCAATCCACTCTAATATCCTTGCCTGGGACATCTCATGGGTGGAAGAGCCTGATGGGCTAGTCCATGAGGTAGCAAAAAAATCGGACACAACAGCAACTAGAAGACTACAATCAGGAAGGCCACACCACACGTTTGGGACCAATGGGTGGTTCTGAGCTTCAAATATTTGTCCACACAGGATAAATATGAAGAAGAGCTGAAGAGTACTTAACCCTTTCACAGTTTCCAGGGGGTTTTACAACCCTACTGATTATCAGTGAAAGGGGCATCCTTCTTGCAACTTTGAGTGGAAAAGGCACATTTAAATTCACAGTGACTCATTAAGAGGATCACACAAAAAATTTGTAGGGAAATGAAAATATTTTACCAAACAAGAACCTAAGCAAAATGTAAGCTGTTATTAATTTGAAATTCAAGAGGACATCTTTAAGTAACATTTAGATACTGGTATTCCATGACCATTATTAAACGCTAAGTAAACAATTTCCTGGGGAGAGGGCTCTCTCTTCCAAGGATACCCTGCAATTAGGAGGCTGTCTAACTAGCATCTCTATCCTGGATCTGCTACTCAATAAAATGTCATCTGTTTCTGTATTAAACACTTAATCACTAAGGTAACAGGGATAAAAGGATGTTTTTATGTACAGTCCTGCCAACTCCATTCTTTTCCTATTAAAAAGTAATCAGAATTCTTGTTTCACTTTGAAGAAAACAAACATGTCTGAGTTCATACCTAATGGGACCAATTATTCCAAAGTACAAGTACGTGGTGTTTTGAATTAACTGTATTTCAAATCATATAAATTCATCTGCATTCAGCAGGAAATTACTACTGACTGCAAAGAAATGGTAATCTGAATTTTCCAATATCAATCTCTAAGATTTTTTTTGTACACTATGGGATGCTTTTTTGTTAATGAGGTGAGAAAACAATAGCAAGAGTGCTCTCCTCCATTTCATTGACTCTGCAATGGTGTTACTGCAGTGTCTTCATCCCTAAAGATGTATTTAAAAGTTACAGAACTTGGCAAGCACAAGAACTTTGCACAATGCTTCCAATCTGCTGAACTGGTAAAGCTTCCCAGAAAGCTAGAAGTATATAATATCATGGACTTCTGGGATGTTTGAATATTAAATACAATTAACATAGAATACACTCTTTCCTTTAATGTGCTCCATTACCTGGCAAAATTTTACAGTGTGACTGACTAAAACATGTTTCAGTATCTGTTTTTTTTTTAATTGGAGGACAATTGCTTTACAATGTTGTATTAGTTTTTGCCATACAACAACATGAATCAGCCATAAGTATATATATATATTTTTATATATCCCTTCCATCTTGAGCCTTCCACCCACCACCACCCCTATCCCACCCCTCTAGGTCGTTCCAGAGCACCAGGCTGAGCTCCCGGGGTTATATAGCAACTTCCCACTAGCCAACTACTTTATACACGGTAATGTATGTATTTCAATGCTACTTTCAATTTGTCCTACTCTCTCCTTCTTCCACTGTGTCCACAAGTCTGTTCTCTACATCTGCATCTCTATTCTTGCCCTGCAAATAAGTTCATCAGTACCATTTTTTCTAGACTCCATATGTATGTGTTAATATGGTATTTGTTTTTCTCTTTGGAGATTTCCTTCAAAAACTAGGAATAAAACTGCCATATGACCCAATAATCCCACTACTGGGCATAGATTCTGAGAAACCATAACTCAAAAAGACACATGTATCCCAAAGTGTTCATCACAGCAGTACCTATAATAGCCAGGACATGGAAGCAAGCTAGATGTCTATTGATAGATAATTGGATAAAGAAGTTGTGGCATATATGTACAATGGAATATTGCATGCTTGACTACTCAGTGGTCAGTCTTTGTGACCCCATGGACTATAGCCTGCTGGGCTTCTCTGTCCATGGGATTTTCCAGGTCAGAATACTGGAGTGGGTTGCCATTTCCCCTCCAAGAGATCTTCCTGACCGAGGGATCGAACTATCTTCTTTGACAGTTGTAAGGTAGCCTAGTTGAAGCTTTGATACAATGAATTCTTTGTGTGACAAAAAAAATAAAACACAGAAAACAAAAAACCTAAATATCTACGTAGTCTTTCCTTTAAAAATAAAACATTATAAATCCCAATGCTTGTAATAGCAGGTTCAAAGATGATAACTGGTTTTAAATGGTTGGGTAAAATCCACAATAGCAGTTTTGTGAGCTTTTAAGTTATACACTATTGGTGAGGTATTTACCAATACCCAACACCAGGAACTGTCACTCTAATTCTTTATTTTGCAAGACCAGGCAATAATATTTATATGTTGGCTCTGTTCAGAAATTGGATTCCTTCTGCTTAGAAAAAAAGCTGCTATTTGTTGGAGTTGCCAAAGAGCAAGACAGCAATGCCATTCAACTATTGTCCTTCACACTTAATATCTCTGTTAATAAGTAACAGCAAGTCCCAGGGAGGAACAGAGAGCGCTCTGGAAACACTGCCTGATATTTGTGCACCTTGGTATGCCGACAACCACGGACCAGAGGTTTCATTTCTGGGACACCTCAGCCTTAGCAATTTTCTGCCCTTCCCTTTCCCAGATATCATGTGGAGCATTAAGCAACTGAAAAGTCACAGAACTGTCTTATTCCTAACTGCTGATGCCAGGGGTGTTATTTAATAGTGTTACACAGGATGTTTCGTGAGGGAACACACAGGGCCCCCACCAGGAGAGATGTTTCCTCTCAGAAGACTGTGAAGTTTGTTCCACTTGACGAAGCATGTCAGGGATCATGCAGCTGCCACAACACAGAGACTTGCTCCCCAAAGACAGATACAGACACACAGAAACACACAGCGGTTCCTGGAGACGGGAAGTGAGAAAGTCCCCAGATGCTAGCAGGGTTCAGAAACAGGAGAAACATAGGACATGAGAGAATCCACTGCGGACGAACATGGGGGTGGTCAGAGGCTTTTGTCAGGTTATTAATGAGAGCACCTGCAGATTCACATGAGAATTTATTGTGTAACTTCTAAGGTTTGTTGCTTATGTTTGGGAAGGTGCATGTACTTCTTTTTACAAAGTTCAGTTGATCTAAAAAATTTCCCTTGTCATACCCACTAAGTCCCAAGTTCAAAAGCTCCTTTATGTTTTGTTAAACACAGATACTTGGGTGAAACCTCCTGACTATTAGTCACCTGGTGCCCAGAAAGAACAAAACGAGGTCAGCAGTTTCCCTTGCAGGATCTGTTTTTACCAAGTCAACCAAGCAGCAGTCAGAGCAATCCTTTTAAAAACCAAATCAAATCACATCTAAATTATCCACTGACCTGGAACGCCAGTCATTCACCTTTTATAACACTGCCTCCATTCACCTATTTCCTTAAATTATTTTTCATCATCTATCTCCTCTGATTCGAACCATGAGAATTCTATGTGAATTAGAGGTCATTTCTGCCTTGTTTCCTTGATATCCTTCCTGTCCAGAGGAGTATCTGTCACATAGTAGAAGCTCAATAAAAATATAGTTAAATTGTAAGTATACTGAGTAAATTTCCCTCACTGTCATCAGCCTTCTAATCGTAGTCCAAGTCCAGAGCAGTTTCTCTGAGCTTGCATTTTGGGTAAGCAGGCAAACAGAATCCTCTCTTGGTTTACCCTAAGTTCTAAAACCTGCTCATCTAAAGGACTGAAAATCTCAGTTTGTGCTATTTCCAGAGTAGGTGCAGCTTAGAGAATTTCCCTGGATTATGATTTCTCTTATTTAGTACACAAGCCTTGGATCATCTCTTTTGGGCTTCTAACCATCTCAGCCATATTCTAAGTCCTCTGTCTTCATCCCTAAAGTGTTTTCTTTTTTACTTTTCTTTTTTTAAATGAACATCACTTTTTCTAATTGCTCTAAATTTCTTCATAACTCTCACCTCCCTCTTCCTACCCTGCCATGCCGCATAGCAATATACTATACAGCTTCTAACCTCGAACTCCTTTGCTACCTCCTCAGGCTTTCATCAACTAGATGAGAGATTTTCTCACTTTTACTTTAGCCCTGAAATGCTCTATTCAGATGAATGTTCTGTTAATGTATAAACAAGTAAAATAAATCTTGAAGAATGTATACATGAAGCTGTGGCTACACAGATCACTGTTTCTGGCACATGCAAAGTGGTCTGAACATTCAGAAACCACTACTGTGGCTTATTCTACCTTCTCAGACAAACACAGAACATAAACATAGCTACAATCCAATTATGCTCCAATATTTGGTTACCTAACCTGTAGATTTCCTTATGAAGGAGGAAAAGATAACAATTAGCCTTGAAGTACTAAGGAGGTAGAGAAAGAGAAGGTTTGAAACCAATTCCATTCTCCTGAATAGAGTTTAAAAACTCTTCTGAAGGTGTGATTTTTCAAGAAAATTAAGGTTGCTATTCCTTTCAGTGAATCAGTATGCAAGCACTTTCTTACATGAAGTAGTTGGTTGGTTCCATTTTAAAATTCTGTGAATGGATGATTATTTTTTATGGGCAATGGGTATCTCTCATATTATTTTCCTAGCATAGAAAAATATATACTCTTGTACTGGGTAGAGTTGTTTCAAATCTCATTACTTCTGTCCTCTGACGTAGTGGTGTGTCATTAAGCGACATCTTCAGATAATCAGAATACCTCAGAAATAAAGTTCCATCTCTCCAGCAAGAGTGGCTCCTTGATGAACCCATTTTGAGAGCACAATTAAATCTCAATTTTTAAAATAAATGTATATATTTGTTCAGTATCTATACAGATGTAGATGTGGCCTTCCGCCTAATATTTGGCCAGAGGGACACTGTGTTATCAGTTTTACACTATAAACTCCTGGAAAAAGACAGTGCTTGTCTGGTTTGACACCTTGGGTCATCCACATGAGCCAGCTTAATTCACTGTTTTCAATGAGAACTGCTCTCCAGGTTTGTTTTTTTTTTTTTTTTTAAGGAATTGCACCATCTAGAAGTAAAACTAGTTGGGAATCAGAAGACAGGATCATGACCAGGGGAGCTACACAGTAGCTATTTCTCGCCAACTTCTCACAACAGAACCCTCTGTTCTCTTTCTTCTTGGTGGAGAAGGGGTCTACTTTCCTGAGTCACTGAGATGGGCTGACAGTACCAACTAGCTAATCAGAGAGCCTGGTTCCCTGGATACAGTGCTTGGGCAAGAGAAGGGCAGGTGGCCCAGTTAGGATCAGAGCCCTTTCCTCAGAAATCGATAGACCATAACAGAGATGGGATTTCTTTTCTCTAGATTGCAAAGCTTTCAGGGATCATCGTTGATGCTGCAACAGAGATAGTCTGCTAGAAAAGGACTCCAACACAGCAGAAAGTAGAGCCTTGAGAATGGGAAAAAGAGTTAAGATGATTCAATTGTACCCCTGGAACCAATCATGCTTGATTCATCCCTGGAACTTTACAGTGTGGCAAACAAAAAGAAAACGTTTTTTACAGAATTTAAGTTAGAGTAGGTTTCTATTGCATATAATTAATGTTCCTGACACATGGATCTTCTAATTCACGACTTGAGCAAATCATTTTACTTAATTGGGTCTCTATTTTCTTATTTCTAAAATGAGGGGTTGAAATAAATCCTTTAATGTCCCATTTAGCTTTTAAAGTCTGTGCATAAGTAAATATAATGAGAAAATATATGATACTATCATGTAAAAAATACAAGAATATATTTCCTTGAGTTGCTATTGTCTTTAAGGCCTATTCCCTCTTTAGGAGGGAAAGTACAGAAAACAAAAAGGAACTGAGGTATTTAAGTTCAGAACAATAACCAGAGGATACAATATGCATTTCTCAAAATATAACATTCAAAATTTCTAAATAAAAGCACACGAGTTTGAAAAGCAGCGAGTTTTTTGTTTTTGTTTTAACCAGAGAAAAATAGGTTTTGTTTTAAGGAAGGAGGTTAGACATAGTTCTTGAAAAAAATGCATTACCTATTTTCATCACTTAGTGGTATAATGGCACATTTTACTATTTTGAATGCCAAACAAATATTAGAACACAAAAATTCCATTCCTAGGATATCAGAAGCCCCCAAATACTTCAGTGTAGTGGAATGGACTTCCTTGTAACTACAAGTGCTATTTTCATTGCTCATAAGAAGTCTGGTTGTAGAATTGTAAGATGATTCCCTAGAAAGAGGGATCAAAAAAGACCTGGGGGAAATGGCCTTAGGTAATGATTTGATCAAGGAAATCTATAATTAGGGTCCCTTTGATCAGAAAGAATGCTTCCTCTTCCCCAGCCCCTGAGACATATCTGCAACCTGGATGCCATTTCATAGTGTGAAAATCACTGGCTAGAGTGACAGACAAAGGAGCCAGTCTTCTCTAGTCAAAGATAAAGCACCTTTCCTGGCTTCCCTGATACCTTCCCTCTCAACCATGCATCCATAGATTCCGCAATAGACACTAAATAAAAAGAGTATATAGAAATCTGCATGCTATGAGAACATATATGTTCTTCATCTAGACAAAAGCTCCAGGAAAGGCCTTCACGAGTAAGTAAAAGTCAAACTTAGACTATAGGGATTAGGAGAAAATCAGGATGGCTGGCCAGATGGCGTGTGCATGTGTGTGTGTGTGTGTGTGTGTAGTCATCCTGGCAAAGGAAACAGCATACATAAAAGTATATAAGTGAACAACCTAGAGGGGTGGGATGGGCTTGGGGGTGGGAGGGAGGCTCAAGAGGAAGGGAACATAAGGATACCTATGGCTGTTTCATGTTATATATGTCAGAAACCAACACAGTACTGTAAGCAATTATCCACCAATTAAAAATAAACACATTTTAGAAAGAATTAATAAAGTATATAAGTGAGAAAACCAATGAAAACCATTGTTATACTTGTACAATGATGTTGAGATTTATTCTAGCTTTATAAATTCTCCAGTAGTGTTATTTTGTTGTCCTATCCCTTTCACCATTTTTTATCCATGAATGATAAAACCCTAAAAAAAAAAAAAAAAAAAGTACTTGAAGGGACTGAATTCTTTCAGAGATAGCAAAGTAGTGGAAAAACGAGAATGAACTTTTATTTGATAGCTGGCTGGGGATGCAGATGAAACTAAGTGAGGGATTACAGGTAGTAATGACTGGGAAAGAGTAGCAAATATCATGAGGCAAATAGGTAGAAAATTGGAATTTTCTCCATAGTTATATACTCTTCCCCCTCCCCCTAATGCTCCAAAAGAATGGATTTGTACAGAAATGTTCTAGCAATTACCCATTTTCAGGATGACAGAATTTCATCTCATAAAAAAAAAAAGAATTCCATATTATATGCATATATTATATGCATCCTTGCAACTGGAAGGACGTTGCTTGGAGCTTGGAGCACTAGGCTGAGACATATTCTGAGGTCGGCGGTTAGGAGGAAGGAGTGCAGTGACCTTATAGCCATAGTTATGGAAGCATGCTGTGTGTTGCTTCTCTTATCCAGATCAGGGGAGGGCACCTAATTTGAGCTAATAATAACTTCCTAGCTGAAAGTGCTAGTGCTACTGAGTTTTCTAAATCATTTGTTCACTTAAAGAACTCTGCTACTATGAAATACTACTCTTAGGAAGTTGGAATGATGTATGGAAGGAACAGAGGATAGGGACTAAAGTTCTGTCTCTGGTTCTACTATTGTTTGAGTGAGGGTTCTGACAAAGACTGACAATCTTTGGGCCTTGGATTTCTCACTCATGAACTCTAATCACATTACTAATTCCAGATTTAATTTCCACTCCATTGTTTGACTATAAGTATTTTCCCAACCAGTGGATGCAATGAGTAGAGACTGCCAAATGTAAATATCTTTGGTCTGAGCTCCTCTTCTTTTCAGTAATAGAACCTTGTTCCCATTAACCAAATTTTAATAAGGCATACACATGGCCACTTGTTTAATACTACATTTCTCGGCCTCACTGATACTTAGCTGTGTCCACATGACAATATACTAAGCAATGAAAGGTATACAACTTCTGTGTCACTTACATAACAAGAAATTGCTTGTCTATCACTACCTCTTTTCTTTTTCTTATGAACTGAAATGTGAACAGGGCACTGGTGAACCAACTTTGACCAAACAGACTATAAATAAAACACTTGAGGAGGTCGATATTAGAGCAACAGGTCAAAGAAAACAGTGCTCCTGGCCATTCCCTTGAAGACAGCTTCCTACCTCTCCGGAGACAGAAATGAGCTTCTTGCTTGCTTGCTTGCTTGTATTTTTCAGTCTCTTTTTTACCACAATTTAGTTAGGACCCCAACTAATTTACAAACTCAAATGTCTAGAGGAACCACAAAGTCAATAAAAATCAATGAATTATCTCGATGAGGACTGCCCAAGTCTGGAGAACAAAGGCCCTATCTGAAGGAACAACCATAAAAAAACTCTGTCCCACAACCACATGGGGATGTAGGTCTAGGGTTTCCAATTCTGCTAATTTATCAGGAGATCTGGATTCTCAAGTAAAATCTTCAATTTTTATAAAATCTTGGCAACTAATATAAAAATTTTTAAAAATTAGCCACAGGTTAAACAAAATGCCTCTCTATGACTCAAACCTATAACCTAGATTAATTATGACATTCTATTAATTATGAGGCAATATTGAATACAAAATGCACAAATACACCATCCCCTTAACAACAGGATCCTCTCCAAAAGAAAAAATGCCAAAAGGAAACTTTATCACATTATGTGTATACACTGACTGCCAGGTATACCTTGATATCAGGAATGTTAAAATACAAAAAATACGCATCCTTTTTGTTGTTGTTTAGTTGCCAAGTCATGTCTGACTCTTTTGAGTCCCCATGGACTGGAGCCCGCCAGGCTCCTCTGTCCACAGGATTTCCCAGGCAAGAGTACCGGAGTGGGCAGCCATTTCCTTCTCCAGGGGATCATCCTGGACCAGGGACTAAACCGAAATCTCCTGGATTGGCAGGCAAATTTTTTGCCACGGAGTCACCAGGGAAGTCCTCACACATCTTTATAAGGTTGGATAAATTTAGTATGTTTTTAGGACAGAATCCTAAATTTGACAAACATTCCAGTTACTACCAATGAAAATGTAGTATAATGAGCCAAAATTCTTCAATCACCCTCAACTCTGCAATAGGAAGCAGCTAGACGGCTTGTAAAGCCAACAACTGCAACCCACACGATACCTGCATTATCAAGAACTCAAATATCCCACACCCATTTGATTGTCTATGACATTAATTGTGGACTTTTATATTTATGTTTTTCTTCATTTCAATGCTGTGTAGCCACTCATAAAGATACTTTATAGTGAATTTATTCCATGGCTTTTGAACTCAATAATGCAGCAAAATGCACACTCAGTATGAACATAAAGAGCTAATATTTTAATTAAGAAGTAATTCCAGTCACACCACCTCTGACCCATTAGAATCAAAGGTAACTAAACTTACTTCTGAGCCTCAAATTAGGAAAGAAAACATTTATGGAACCAAAACCTTCCCCAAATACTTAATACATTACACTGCTAAGTTTATCTTCTGTGGTTCCTTTATATCAACAGGCAAGTGCACACCCACACCAGCTTGAGCAAGGCAAAGCTGTGAGACAATAAGAAGCGGTGTTGTGGGGTGTGATGGACAGAGTCAGAAGGTGGCCACAAAGGTTTGTCTGAACCCAGTGCCCCATGCGGATAGCCCTCTGAAAGTCAAATAGGAAGGCTCTAGAAGAATGGTGCTGAGTACAGTGTATGTACTTACTGGACCATTCCCCAGTCTTCACTGGCACTGACCTAGACCATGATTCACCTGTTCATTTTTTAAATCATTCAAATTTATAGAGAAAATAAGACATTTAAAATTGGCTTTTCAGGGAGAATGGATACACCATGATATGGTTGTTGATAACACCCTCAGATATGCAGATGACACCACTTTAACGGCAGAAAGTGAAGAACTAAAGAGCCTCTTAATGATGGTGAAAGAGGAGAGTTAAAAAAACTGGCTTAAAACTCAACATTAGAAAACCGAAGATTATAGAATCTGGTCCCATCACTTCATGGGAAACAGAAGGGAAAAAAGTGGAAACACAACAGATTTTATTTTCTTGGGCTCCAAAATCACTGTGACAGCAGCCATGAAATTAAAAGACGCTTGCTCCTTGGAAGAAAAGCTATGACAAACCTAGACAGAGTATTAAAAAGCAGAGACATTATTTTGCCAACAAAGGTTCATATAGTCAAAGTTGTGGTTTTTCCAGTAGTCATGTACAGATGTGAGAGTTGGACCATAAGGAAAGCTAAGCACCAAAGAATTGATGTTTTTCAACTGTGGTACTAGAGAAGACTCTTAGGAGTCCCTTGGACAGCAAGATCAAACCAGTCAATCCTGAGGAAAATCAACCCTGAATATTCCTTGGACGGACTGATGCTGAAGTTGAAGCTCTAATACTCCGGCTACCTGATGTGAAGAGCTGACTCATTAGAAAAGACCCTGATGCTGGGAAAGATTGAGGACACGAGAAGGGTGTGACAGAGGATGAGATAGTTGGAATGCATCATCGACTCAATGGACATGAGTTTAAGCAAATTGTGGGAGATAGTGAGGGACAGGGAAGCCGGGTATGTTGCAGTTCATGGGGTCACAAAGCGTAGGACAGGGCTTTCACAAAGGGTAGGACAGAGCTTAGTGACTGAACAACATTCGTATGCTGAGCCCCTTTATTGTTCACCTGAAACTATCACAACATTGTTAATGGGTTATACTCCAACATAAAATAAAAAGTTAAAAATAAATAAGTAAATAAAATTGGCTTTTAAAAATGGGCCACACGACTTAAATACTGAGAATCAAGACACAAACAAGGAATTTCAAGTTTCTTTGTTTCTTAAAAGCTCTTCATTTGTTCTGTTGAGAATACTCAGTCAGTCAAAGGAAGCTCACTATTATGTATGATTTTCAGTATCTGCCTGAGTGAAGAAGATAGAGGGTTTAGTTTAAATTCTGTAGCTTAGTTTTGTTGGTTTTTTGTTTCTGTTTTTACCTCTTTATATGCTGCAGTGCATTCATAGTAGTCTCTGGAAGGCAGGCCAAGTTGAGGTTGGTCAATCTATAAAAAACGTACAAAGAAGAAAATATTCAGTTGATATAGAACAGTTTGACAAATTATAAGCATGCCTACCTATGTGTAAGCACGATCTTAGTGTTCTTGCTCTATATAACAAGCTAACACTGAGTGAATATACAATTAAGAAGTGGTTTCCACAATACTTCTCAGTGTTAAACTGATGGGTAGGTGAGACAATCTGGAAGATCATACTACAGATATTTGAGAGAAACCAATGAAATCTTAAACCCACAAAAACCATATGGGGAAGGAGTTGAATGTATAACAATGGGAGAGATGAACAAATACACATTAGAATCTAGGACTGGGGAGTTTTATACTTTTATAGGACATTTCAGGTCCCTGAGCTTCTAATATACTCCCTTGCTGGATGTTTTCTTCTGCTCCTACCCTTAACTGTAATGGAAAAAAAAAAACCCAAAAAACCAAAAAACAAATAAAAGGTAGAAAACCTCTATGGTGACTCAAGAAATTCTAAGCTAGTAGAAATCTTGCCAGAGATTTTTTTGAGACTCTCTACCCTAAGAGGGGGCTTCCTTGGTAGCTCAGTTGGTAAAGAATCTGCCTGCAATGCAGGAGATGGGGGTTCAATCCCTGGGTCGGGAAGATTCCACGGAGAAGTGAATGTGTTAGTATTTTTGCCTGGAGAATCCCTATGGAAGAGGAGCCTTGTGGGCTATAGTCCATGAGGTGACAAAGAGCCGGACATGACTGAGCAACTTACACACACACACACGCCCTAACAGGACAGAGGAGACTCCTCTTCGGTTCTCTTCAGAGCTGCCCCGCTCAGGACGTCAGCAGACCCAGCTGCCAACTGAGCGTATGAAAGAGGTAACCCATCTCTGCTCCAGCACGTCCACTCCACCTTGGATCCCCCACGAAAGCTCCTAGACATCCTCGCAACATTTTAAGTGTCAGGAAGCACTTAACAAGAGGCTTCCTGTGTGCTGTTTTGGATCTATCAGGAACCCTCTGGCCCTTATTGATTCCTGAATATTCAGGAATTAAGAGGAGAGGCACACCTTTCCCAGGGCTGAGGAATCCAGGCATTTCTCATTAAGGTGATAAGTACCCTCTTCCTTTTTACAAGCCAAACGGTAAAAGGTGATAGTTTGCAACTCTCTCTTTGATAGGGATCATCTTATGTTTTGTAAGTCTGGAATTTTAATCTTTATCTTTGCTGAGAATAACTACAGTATATATGCCCACGCCATGTTGATTAAGACACCTTTGCTCCATCAGAACTTTGTGTCTTTCTTTCTTTCTGTCTTCCTCTCTCTATTTCTCTATTTCTGGCTAATTCCTTGGAGCGCGGAGGCCCGCTGAGCTCACTTTCTTGCCCGGGCTTCTAAGCCCCTCTGGAGAAGGCGCACTGCGCCTTCACCCACTCGAGAGGGCGCCCGGTGCCCACGTGCAGCAGCGCGACCCCTAAGAACAGGGCTCTATTGGCTTTCCACCTAAACCAGGGGATATCGGCCTCTTTCTCTCTCTTACTTTCTTATCGTCGACTCCGGACCACCAGGTTCCGGTCCATTAAAGGACCAACAGTGAGATTCCCTCCTACGTGCTGCACGGTAAGTGGGTAAAGTAAACTAGAGCATTTGTGGGCGGAAGTGGGGATCCTAGCAGTGTAAAGACACAGAACCCAGAAGACTGGCGGGGAGAGAGCCAGAAGGCATCCCCACAGGAGGGGCCCTGTTCCTTCTCTAACCTTCTGAGCCTCCTTAGCAGCCCTCATAGGGTGATCAAGCAGGAGGCTGGCATTCCACAGCCAAGGGAGAGACTCCAGGAAGACAGAAAGGGTCCACTGCAGACAAGAGTCAGGTTCAATTGTCTTCATGGTTTTAATAAAAATGACCATAAGGATTTATATAACTGTGCCATACATAAGCTTCTGTGACCTGTGACTTTTGGTAGTTTCTTTTACAGGAGACTAAAGAAAAGCTCTGTAAATGTTTTACTCCATTCTAAACATACTTATTAAGTACTAATCTCATCTTAGGAGATGTCTTAGGTTAACCTAAATGAATAGTTTATACTCTAAAAAAAAAATCAAATAAGGCCCTTTAAGAAGAATGACATTTTGCTTTCTTTAACTGGGGAAAAAAGTACAGATGTAGCAAGCACCAAATTATGTTCAAAATCCCATTTTTATGATCTTTTTGGAGTCAATTAGGAATTTCTGATTTCCAACCTATATTTAAACTAGACCATGCTCCTTGCATGAACATACAGAGAAATCAAGTGCTTTTTCTAAATTGTTGTTTAGTCACTAAGTTGTGTCCAACTCTTTGTGACCCCATGGACTGTAGCCCACCAGGCTCCTCTGTCCCTGGGATTCTCCAAGCCAAGAATACTGGAATGGGCTGCCATGCCCTCCTCCAGGGGATCTTCCTGCCCCAGGGATCAAAGTCAAGTCTCCTGCATTGGCAGGTGAATTCTTTACCACTGAGCCACCAGGGAAGCCCCTTTTCTAAACAGGAGAGACCTGAAGTCTTTAATTTCTTATCATTTATTTTTATAAAGGGAGAGCTATCTAAACAAAGATAGCAGAAAGGACAGTTGAATGTCTAACACACAGCATCAAGAAAACAGTTTCAAAATTGGAAATCCAGGTATCTGTCCTTGAATTTATTACCACTTTGTTCCTACAATTCAAATAAGAACAAGCCTTATTTCTAAATATCAATAACAACAATGCATGTGAATGTTTTATCACAATTTAAAGATAACTCTGGCTGCTGGCCATACAAACTTACATGAATTATATGATTCGTAGAGTTTTTATCATCAGTGCCAACAAAAAAATTAATAATGACTTTTTTTCCATATTTAGAATTCAGTTGTGCAATAGATTTCTCAGCTGTCCAAGAAGAACCTGAAGAAATGAAAGGTGAAGTATTATCATTAGATGCTTAATGCATTAATATGATACTATAGTATAGTAATAACAGATTTTACACAGACGTAATTTTTTTAAAGGGAAGACCGTCTCACCATATTTTTGCTCCCAGTTGTCCAGCGCCACCGGCCAGTCGTAAATATCTGGCAACAGTCTGAGTAGAGGTTCTCCGCCTCGGCTCTCAATAGCAGCTTTTAGAAATAATGAATATAAATATATTATGAAGTCTATGCATATTTTGGCATACTCCAAATAATATAAAATAAAGAGCACTTACTTTCATTTATACAAGACCTATATAACATTTTTGCTTTCTGCACCGCTATTATATCTTCAGTTTTGGGTTCCTGAAGGACATCTGAAATGGAGTGTTGGTAAAATGCATCAGTATAATCGCTCATGTGCAGCTCTAAATAACATTTTCCAATATGTTTGGTTAAAAAAAAAAAAGCTTATGTGTTCATACCTCTCCCATTCCAAAACCCTATGGGAAAAACCAAACTCCTTATCAGATCATTATTCCTGGTGTAGAAGGAGGAGTTACTTTGATTAGCCAACTTAAATGAAAGTCTTTTTGACTAGATTATTAGTTTCTGGTGAACAGTGATACATACTGCTCTGCCGTACAGAAGTTACTTTTTCTGATATTGAGATTAAAAAGAAAACAAATTTGTTTTTGGAATTTGGAATTTAATATGATAATCTTCTTGATGGTTGGAGGGTAATTATTTTTGTGTGATCATACTGTTCATGCTCCAAATGAAATGTTCTACTTGCTTGGATATTAAAAAATAGTAAAAAAAAATTTTTTTTATTTTTACAATGTAACTTCTAAACGAGAACACAGAATGTAGGATAACAAAGGACTAGACACAACTTCCTCAACTTCCCAGGGAGGATGTCTTGATTATATCTGGATTAGAACAGATTTACCTAGTCTGAGAAGGCAAATCTTGGTAATATCTTACAGCAACTTCAACACAGGGCCAGGGTAGAAAGACATGCATGTCCTGTTTAGTGGCAATCGTTTAATTTCTCCTGTAAAATGCATAAAGATGCCACTTTCATGGATAATAAAACATTTATCATGTTACATGCAAATGAAAGCAGGAATGCTGAAATGCCAACATATTCATTTTTGTGTCTTCCATCCTTAGAGTGACTCAGCAATGGTCCACAAAACTTGGAGGGATTATCAACTTTTAATTTTGTGTGACATTCCCTGTAATGGCTTTTACACTCCCAAGTAAAATCTTGAAAATGGATGTTATTTAGTTGCTAAGTTGTATCTGACTCTTTTGTGACCCCATAGACTATGGCCCACCAGGCTCTTCTGTCCATGGGATTTCCCAGGCAAGGATAATGGAGTGGGTTGCCATTTCCTTCTTCAGGGGAATCTTCCTGACCCAGGGGCTCGAACCCACATCTCCTTCACTGGCAGACAGATTCTCTACCACTGAGCCACCTGGGAAGGCCTTAAAATGGATATATGAAGACAGAAATCTTTGATACATAGACTTAAACTTCACTAACCTTTCAAAACGACTTCTAATTCATCTCTTAAAATGTCAAAGTTACTGTAACGAGAGCTGGTCTCAGGAATGACGTTGCGTTTCAACCAGCCTCCGCAAGCATATTTGAAAAAGTCTGTACAAGGCTCAACAGAGGCATCCATGTTCTGGATCAGTCGAGCGGCTGAAAGACCAGAGAAAGGATGAGATAAAGTGAAGGGATTGTTTCATAAGTAGTTTGGACGGGGAGAAAAAAAGAGACACGTTACTTCTTTATGATCAAGTCAACTGAACCGATGCTCTTCTTTTCACTTGTGGAACTGTGGACTTAGTTTGAATGATGAATATTATGGCTGGTTTTATTCTTGAGAGGTCTGGGTCCTCCTATCCTGCATCTTACCTCTTTCTTTAAATAACCAAGCATCTCACTAGTTTCTACCTCAGATGAAAGAAAGAATGCAGGCCTGCCTTAGCCGTTTCTGGGCCTGGGCCTGGAGTCACCCTTCACTCTGATAACTTTGGCTGCTGACTTTGTTCTTCAAGGTGCTGTGACCTTTGAACATCTCTGAGGCTCTAAGGCATCTGGGATTGTTAATAGATTTTAGTGTTTCAGTAAAGATCTGAAGCTACAGTTAATACCTCTTGGCGTCTACTTACAAAACTGCAATTCATACTGGATATCCAATTTGCATTTGTGTATGTAGAGTCTGTCATTATAAAATTAGCTGTAAGCTTGGTAGTTTTTCTTTCATCCATGATTTTATCTTTGATAATTATGATGAAAAAACAAATCAACCAATGTTGATTGTTGTTATTTACAATGTGCAAAACACTTGACTATACTAGGTGTCTCAGTTAATAGAAAGGGATATAAAGAGAAGATGTACAAAGAGAAAAATATTATATTATCTACAGGACTGCTATGCTCACAATTTCTACATCTGGAATAGTGAGAAAACCCTACCACTGCCCTCCCCACATTCTTTCTCATACAAGTTGAACTGTTCTGCAGGGAAAACAAAAGAGCAATTGAGAATTCATCTGCATCAAGAGAGTATAAGTTCTCAAGTGAGCTTTTGAAAATCCTTTGCCTTTTGAATAAATAAATTAATTAAACACTTTTAAAGAACTGCTGAGCTGTGTGGATTTTTCCAGCTTGAAATGGTAAATCTGTCTGCCAGCTGAGCCTCGAGCCCCCACTTCTGACCACTTCTGGACACATTTGCCTGGCTGTCATCTTAGTCTCCATCTCTTTAAGACTAAACCCTCTGTTCAGTTCAGTTCAGTCACTCAGTCATGTCCGACTCTTTGCAACCCCATGAATCTCAGCACGCCAGGCCTCCCTGTCCATCACCGACTCCCGGAGTTTACCCTAACTCATGTCCATCAAGTTGGTGATGCCATCCAGCCATCTAATCCTCTGTCATCCCCTTCTCCTCCTGCCCACAATCCCTCCCAGCATCAGGGTCTTTTCCAATGAGTCAACACTTCACATGAGGTGGCCAAAGTACTGGAGTTTCAGCTTCATCATCAATCCTTCCAAAGAACACCCAGGATTGATCTCCTTTAGGATGGACTGGTTGGATCTCCTTGCAGTTCAAGGGACTCTCAAGAGTCTTCTCCAACACCACAGTTCAAAAACATCAATTCTTTGGTGCTCAGCTTTCTTCACAGTCCAACTCTCACATTCTTACATGACCACTGGAAAAGCCATAGCCTTGACTACACAGACCTTTGTTGGCAAAGTAATGTCTCTGCTTTTTAATTTGCTGTCTAAGTTGGCCATAACTTTCCTTCCAAGGAATAAGCGTCTTTTAATTTCATGGCTGCAATCACCATCTGCAGTGATTTTGGAACCCCCAAAAATAAAGCCTGCCACTGTTTCCACTGTTTCCCCATCTATTTCCCATTAAGTGATGGGACCGGATGCCATGATCTTAGTTTTCTGAATGTTGAGTTTTAAGCCAACTTTTTCACTCTCCTCTTTCACTTTCATCAAGACGCTCTTTAGTTCTTCTTCACTTTCTGCCATAAGGGTGGTGTCATCTGCATATCTGAGGTTACTGATATTTCTCCTGGCAAACTGGATTCGAGCTTGTGCTTCCTCCAGCCCAGCGTTTCTCATGATATACTCTGCATATAAGTTAAATAAGCAGGGTGACAATATACAGCCTTGATGTACTCCTTTTCCTATCTGGAACCAGTCTGTTGTTCCATGTCCAGTTCTAACTGTTGCTTCCTGGCCTGCATACAGGTTTCTCAAGAGGCAGGTCAGGTGGTATGGTATGCCCATCTCTTGAAGAATTTTCCATGGTTTATTGTGATCCACACAGTCAAAGGCTTTGGCATAGTCCATAAAGCAGAAATAGACAGTTTTCTGGAACTCTCTTGCTTTTTTGATGATCCAGTGGATGTTGGCAATTTGATCTCTGGTTCCTCTGCTTTTTCTAAAACCAGCTTGAACAGCTGGAAGTTCACAGTTCACATATTGCTGAAGCCTGGCTTGGAGAATTTTAAGCATTACTTTAATAGCATGTGAGATGAGTGCAATTGTGCGGTAGTTTGAGCATTCTTTGTATCGCCTCCAAACCAGTCTTCTCTGGATGTTTGTACTTTGGCATTCAGTACAATTGTTATCACTGCCTCCCAGGTTTGAAATCTTGAGTAGAATTCTGTATTTAATGCTCTCTCTTGGGCTATCAGTAACTCTTTTGCCTCTTTCTTATACTCTAGACAATCAATGTCAACCTAGTTTACATCCTCATCCCTTTTGACTAGATGTCACCCAACTGCTCCTCTTGCATTCAACGCTTATTCTCTACTTCTATACATATGTTGCACATCTTTCACAGGTTAAACTTCCCCAAAGACCCTTTTGCTCTAGCTCCTCCCTTGCTCAAAAATGTCAGTGGCTTGACACTGCCCAGGTTAAATTACGAACTCTTTAACTTGGCTAATCAAAAGTCTCTACCTTCTCTCGTTTCTCCTCTCTGGGTTTTCACAAAAACAGTGTACTTCGGCCAGGTGGGTTTTGCCGCATGCACCGCAAACTCCTGTGCTTCTCTACCCTGCATCTTTGTTTCTCTCCTCCTCACTCCCCGCTTTTAAATAACAGTTTTATTGGGGTACAGTTCCTTTGCACTGTTGTGTTAGTTTCCCTGCACAGCAGAGTGAATCAGCTGCACATAAATATATATTCCCCCTTTGTCACCACAGAGCCGTGGGTAGAGTTCCCTGGGCCATAGAGTAGGTTCCTGTCAGTTATTTATTTTATACATAGTAGCATATACATGTCAATCCCAGTCTCCCAGTTCATCCCACCTTCTCTTCCCTCACCTTGGTATCCGTACATTTGTGTCTTTATTTCTGCTTTGCAAATAGGTCCATCTGTACCATTTTCCTAGATTCCACATACATGTGTTAATATACGATTTTTTTTTTTCGTCCTTCTGACTTACTTCCCACTGTATGACATGCTCAGGGTTTACCCATGTCTCTGCAAATGGCACAATTTCGTTCCTTTTTTATGGCTGAGTAGAAACTTGGCCCTTTTAACTTATCCTCCCATTCCTTCCAAATTCTAAATCCACTATTCAAGGTTCAGCTTCTGTCCCATCTCTTCCAAACCATAGGGAAAATTTCTTTCTCTGAACTCCTGGGAGGTCACTGTCTCACTCAGTCTTAAATGCTCTAGATTAAGCTGTTTTGAATTTCTTATATGAATACCTGCTGAGTCTTCCTAACCATTCTGTTGATGAACTCAACCTCTTTGTACCCCTGTCACCTGGAATGTTCAGTAAAATGCATTAAGTTTGTATGATGACATTACCGAATCATCAATGAGTCCCTTTACTTGTTCCTCCTACACGTCTCCTTCCCCAGTTCCCGCAGCTCAGACCAGTTCTCATTTCAAAGCCTCCAGAGTCAATTGACTGAAGTCAATACTTGCAGTTCCCACTGTTCCCACTCTTTCTCGGTCCTTCCTCTCTAAGGGTCTATTCATGCCTTTTCACCAAAGTATGGCCCCAGGCCACTCCCCATGCCATCCATCCGTGTGTCAACTGGATTCACACCATCCTAGCATTTCAGCATGCCGTTTTCCACTCCAAAGCATTCAATATTCCACTACAAAGTATTCAATCCTCTCACATTCATAATAAAATCCAGATTCATAGCACATTCTAACCTTAATATACCTAGAGAAGCTTCTCTCACCACTTTCTTACATGAGCCATCTGCCCCAATTAAATGAATGTATTCATTTTATGCTATGAAACATCTTACGGTTCTCCATTTCTGTAACTTTGACTATGTTGCCTCAACCCTTGTCAAAATATCCTTTTTTATTTTTTCACATTCAGAAATTTCAGGCTCATTCACGGCCCAGTTCAAATCATTTTTCTTCATGAAGGACTGTCTCTACAAAGCCCATACTGGCTGACATTCATTTTTCTGTTGGAAAACCCATTGCCTCTTCACCTGGATTGTGGTTCCTGTAAAGGCAGAGATACAATTTCCAGCTTTCTCTCAGAGCCTAACATTGTGCTCGATCAAGACTTGTCAGTAAAAACTCTAACTTAAAACCTCAGGTAAAGATTAAGAAATGGATCCTAAAAAGGTAGAGAGAAAATGAAAATCTCTTAAACTTTTAAGGAAATGAAGATATGATGACAGGGGAAATAAAAATAAAGATCCTAAATAGTAGAAGATTATTATGTAAAGTGAAAAGCCAGAAAACTGGAACCTGAAGGGACTACTACCTAAAGACAGTCTCAGCACACATTTTTTTAGTGATTTTATACAACTCTTGTCTTTCAACATACTTTAAAAAATGTAAGCTGAATGTTGTAAAGGCAACCACCATTTTGAAGGCACTTCTACTTTCTTCTATTCTCTGAGGAAATAGATGGCTTCTATCCTAACACCACAAAGAGCCATAGACTCCTCGTTAGGAGGGCATCGAACACATACTGACCCAGCCTGAATGAAAAGGAGGAGCAGTTGCTGAAGTTCCACATTCATGAGTGCAGATACATGCCACGTTCACACAGCCTCACCTCCCACAACGAAAAGGACGATCCTTCCCGTCTTAGGTTGAAGTCCTCACCTGATACCCAGTGAAACCACTTACATCTGGACAACAAACCAAAGAAGCAGCATTCAAGCAATTTGTGAGGTATGTGCAGGAGAGAGAGAGAGAGAGAGAGCGAGCACACCTCTGCCAGCCCCTTCTGTGCCACTTTTAAAGTTTCCCTTTGACCAGAGAGCTCATCGGAGCACAGGCGCTTCCAATCACATCAAAGAAAGTTCTGTTCTGATGAATATTTCGGGGCCATGGGCCAAGGCAAGTCATGGGCTAGCACTTTCATGCTGGGGCTTTGATCAACCTTCCTTTAATCTCTTATCGTGGGTTTTGATTCCCGTTTTGCACCTTACCCTCTGGACCTCCTCTCTGCGGGCTTTCCTTTGAAGTCAGCGGTAGACTCATGGGTAGGAGGGCCATAGGAAACAGACGCACCACTGTCAAACTGATTGTAATTGTTTTTATATTTTGCACTTTGTTTTGAATTACTCAACCTCTCCACAAAGCCACACCTGGGGCTCTTCAGATGTTTCCTAATCTGTGGGTTTCTGACTTCTGAGTAAACAAATGTGCTTTAAAAACAAACAAAATTATTTTACCTTCATAAGCAGACATAAGAATGATGTAGTAAATGCCAATGTATTGACACGAAATGCTGTTGACCAGATGTTTATAAAGGTGAAAGAAAGTGTATATTATGAGTTTTTGAAAATCTGTATAAAAACAGAGAAAGTCTAAAAGGTCTTTACAGCAATTATATCCGGGTAGAGGGATTATGAGAGTGTTTAATTTTGTGTTATTTGCTTATCTCTATTTTCCAATTTGTATTAGATGCACATGCTTTGCTTTTACAATAAGAAAAGAGTTTATTTTTAATTTAAGAAAATAGTCACACAAAGACAAGAAAAGTAATCTTTTATTAATAATGAGCTTATTTCTCACGAATGACAATTTTGAGTGTTCTAGGCTGATAATAAATGGCACACCGTTTTTTTTTCTCCAACTAATCTTTTTGTAACATTTGCCCAACTTATTTGACCATAGGAATTTAAAAACAAGCTCAACTACCATCTGGGACATTATTAATTGCTGTATTCATTACCAGGGTCTATGGTATGCATATGGATTAGAAGATGCTACATAAGCTGAGAAAATGTTTAGGGTTCTTAAATCAGACTTGTTTTGAATCCCTGAACTTCCCCACTTTTTAGTTGTAAAAGACAAGTAGTTCCTGGACTTCTCTGGTAGTCCAGTGGTTATGAATCTGCCTTCCAATGCAGGGGACACAGGTTTGATCTCCGGTCAAGGAAGTAAGATCCCACATGCTGCAAAGCAACTAAGCCTGCGCTCAGACACTGCAACTACTGAAGCCCACACACTGCAGAACCTGTGGTCCACAGCTAGAGAAAGCCTGAGCACCACAAGGAAGACCCAGGACAGCCAAACAGAAAACAAGCCAAAAAGGTAGCTTCCCCAAGATCCAGGAGCTAGTAAGTGATGGAGACCCAGAACTTACACTTGGGTGTGTGTGGCTCCCCACTCACACTCTCCCCTCCACACTCTGGCCATGGCCGGAGTGTGTGAGATGAAGTGAGAGTGCTCCATCCCTCTCTCCCCCTCCACTTCTTCCCAATTACCCTTTATTCTCCCCTTGCCCTGCCCTCTTCTTCACTTCCTCTCCTCCCCTCAATGTTGAGCTTATCACCAGAAACTAGCGCAGAGTCCAAGAAAGGAGAAGGCATCAGAATTTGGAGTCTGTAGGGGCCAGGGAGGACAGGGAAAGAAACATGAATTCTTCACAGAGGAGTGAGCAGACAGAGGCACACCCAGCAGAGCCCTTCCTGAGGTGGACCCGTAGCAGGGTTCTTGCCTAACCCTCCTCTAGATAGAGCAGGATGATGGAGAGTGAAAATTTTCCGTGATATATTTAACAGCAACAACTTTCAACTCTGGTTAACCATGTGAATCACCTTAGAAGCCTTTTAAATATAAAGATGCCAAGGATCGATCTCTGATCAGTCAAAACCTTTGAGGTGGTTCCAGCATCTTTTAAGGCTTCCTGAGTGATTCTAATGCCCATCCAAGGGAAGAACTATCAGATTAGACAATAGAGAAACATGGAAAATGAAAACAAGAGAACTCAGTGTCAGCAAGTAAAGACAGTCCCATGCTTAGATATGTGTGTGTGTGCGCTCAGCTGTGTCCAACTCTTTGCGACCCGACTGACCCATGGACTCTAGCCTGTCAGGCTCTGCGATCAATGAAACTTTCAAGGGAAGAATACTGGAGTGGGTTGGCCTTTCCATGGATCAGGCCTATTTCTTCTCGCCTTTCCAACCTATAAGTGTGAAATGGGCTCATGTCATGACAACCCATATTTCTAAGTGCACTGATCCTTTCCAAGTTCCGGGCCCAGTATGGCAGGGAATCACACAAGTGTCTTTTGCACAAGCCTACTCTCCTTAGGCCCCCACTATACTGGCTTTGCCTCCACAACCTCTTTTCCTGGATCTCATCCACAACCTCTGGTGCAGGGAACACGCCCTCTTCCATCAGTCACTGTCTTAGACCGAGTCCCAAGAGGGCTCATGGCCCCTCCAGGTGAGAAGCTCTCTTGATTTTATTCTCCATGCCTTCCTCTCCCAAGAAGCACAAGGACCAGTGGGCCTGGTTTGGGAGGAGGGCCACGATAGCAAAAACTGGACTGCATACAGAATCACTTCTCTGATGGGAAAGGCTTTCTTCAACAGACATTTTTGCTGAGCTTGACTTTTTATTCCTGAGATAAGCTCTCTATCTCAGGAGGACCCTGGCCCTTTCAGCAAACAGACCCAAGATACAACCACTCCACTAGTTATCAGACATGATTAGGCATTGTGGAATTCTAGCTTCACTGGAGACCAGCTACTGGTCTACCTCAAGAAGGGGCAATCCATGGTCTGACTTTGAATGCCAATGGCTTCCAATGTCTTAGAATCCCCCTTTTTTATCTATACACCACGCTTTCAAATAACATCAATGGTTTGCTGACTGAAAATGGAATTTGGGGCACTATCAAAAGAAAGATTTCTAAGTTTATACATGTACATTCCATAGAGGCCAGATGTCTGGTCCTGTGTGTATGAATGTGTATGTGTATTTTAAGAGACTTCTGCATGTGTCAAGTGCTCCTAGGAAGACTCTCAGGAAAATAATGTAAATCTGAAATAAATGATTGCCACTGGATAGCAAGAAGCTTTGTGCTGTGGCATTTTGTTATGGGTTTAATTTTCTTTAATGTTTATCTTTACTTAGATCACTGATACATTCCCGTGCAAATGAATGAACAGGAATTATAAATAGGGTTCAGACTTAAACTGAAGAAAGTAGGGAAAACCACTAAACCATTCAAATCAAATCCCTTATGATTATATAGTGGAAGCGAGAAGTAGATTCAAGGGATTAGATCTGGTGGACAGAGTGCCTGATGAACTATGGATGGAGGTTCGTGACATTGTACAGGAGGCAGTGATCAAATCATCCCCAAGAAAACAAATGTAAAAAGGCAAAATGGTTGTCTGAGGAGGACTTACAAATACCTGTGAAAAGAAGAGAAGCTAAAGGCAAAGGAGGAAAAGAAAGATATACCCAATCGAATGCAGAGTTCCAAAGAATAGCAAGTAGAGATAAGAAAGCCTTCCTCAGTGATCAGTGCAAAGAAATAGAGGAAAATAATAGAATGGGAAAGACTAGAGATCTCTTCAAGAAAATTAGAGATACCAAGGGAATATTTCATGCAATGATGGGCACAATAAAGGACAGAAATGGTATAGACCTAACAGAAGCAGAAGATATTAAGAAGAGATGAAAAGAATACACAGAAGAACTATACAAAAAAGATCTTCATGACCCAGATAATCACGATGGTATGATCACTCCCCTAGAGTCAGACATCCTGGAATGATAAGTCAAGTGGTCCTTAGGAAGCATCACTACAAACAAAGCTAGTGGAGGTGATGGAATTCCAGTTGAGTATTTCAAATCCTGGAAGATGATGCTGTGAAAGTGCTGCACTCAATATGCCAGCAAATTTGGAAAACTCAACAGTGGCTAAAGGACTAGAAAAGGTCAGTTTTCATTCCAATCCCAAAGAAAGGCAATGCCAAAGAATGCTCAAACTACCACACAATTGCACTCATCTCAGTCAGTTCAGTTCAGTCGCTCAGTTGTGTCCGACTCTTTGTGACCCCATGGACTGCAGCATGCCAGGCTTCCCTGTCCATCACCAACTCCCAGGGTTTACCCAAACTCAAGTCCATTGAGTCGGTGATGCCGTCCAACCATCTCATCCTCTGTCGTCCCTTCTCCTCCCACCTTCAATCTTTCCCAGCATCAGGGTCTTTTCAAATGAGTCAGTTCTTTGCATCAGGTGGCCAAAGTACTGGAGTTTCAGCTTCAGCATCAGTCCTTCCAATGAACACCCAGAAGTGATCTCCTTTAGGATGGACTGGATCCTTTAGGATCTCCTTGCAATCCAAGGGACTCTCAAGAGTCTCCTCCAATGCCACAGGTCAAAAGCATCAATTCTTCGGTGCTCAGCTTTCTTTATAGTCCAACTCTCACATCCATACATGACCACTGGAAAAACAATAGCCTTGACTAGATGGACCTTTGTTGCCAAAATAATGCCTCTGCTTTTTAATATGCTGTCTAGGTTGGTCATAGTTTTTCTTCAAAGGAGCAGGCATCTTTTAATTTCATGCAGTCACCATCTGCAGTGATTTTGGAACCCCCAAAAATAAAGCCTGCCACTGTTTCCACTGTTTCCCCATTTATTTGCCATGAAGTGATGAGACCAGATGCCATGATCTTAATTTTCTGAATGTTCAGCTTTAAGCCAACTTTTTCACTCTCCTCCTTCACTTTTATCAAGAGGCTCTTTAGTTCTTCTTCACTTTCTGCCATAAGGGTGGTGTCATCTACATACCTGAGGTTATTGATATTTCTCCTGGCAACCTTGATTCCAGCTTGTGTTTCTTCCAGCCCAGCATTTCTCATGATGTACTCTGCATATAAGTTAAATAAGCAGGGTGACAATATAGAGCTTTGACGTACTCCTTTTCCTATTTGGAACCAGTCTGTTGTTCCATGTCCAGTTCTAACTGTTGCTTCCTGGCCTGCATACAGGTTTCTCAAGAGGCAGGTCAGGTGGTCTGGTATTTCCATCTCCTTCAGAATTTTCCAGAGTTTGTTGTGATCCACACAAAGGCTTTGGCATAGTCAATAAAGCAGAAATAGATGTTTTTCTGGAACGCTTTTTCGATGATCCAGTGGATGTTGGCAACATGATCTCTGGTTCCTCTGCCTTTTCTAAAACCAGCTTGAACATCTGGAAGTTCACAGTTCCTACGTGCTAGTAAAGTAATGCTCAAAATTCTCCAAGCCAGGCTTCAACAGTACGTGAACTGTACTGTTCCAAATAGTGTTCCAAGTAGACTGGTTCCAAATAGGGAAAGGAGTACGTCAAGGCTGTATATTGTCACCCTGCTTATTTAACTTATATGCAGAGTACATCATGAGAAATGCTGGGCTGGAGGAAGCATAAGCCAGAATCAGGATTACCAGGAGAAATACCAATAACCTCAGATATGCAGATGTAATCACCCTTATGGCAGAAAGTGAAGAAAAACTAAAGAGCCTCTTAATGAAAGTCAAGAGGAGAGCGAAAAAGTTGGCATAAAGCTCAACATTCAGAAAACTAAGACCATGGCATCTGGTCCCATCACTTCATGGCAAATAGATGGGGGAAACAGTGGCAGACTTTATTTTTGGGGCTCCAAAATCACTGCAGATGGTGACTGCGGCCATGAAATTAAAAGACGCTTGCTTCTTGGAAGAAAAGTTATGACCAACCTAGATAGCATATTAAAAAGCAGAGACATTACTTTGCCAACAAAGGTCCCCTTAGTCAAAGCTATTGTTTTTCCGTAGCTTTGTGAGAGCTGGACTGTAAAGGAAGCTGAGCACTGAAGAATTGATGATTTTGACCTGTGGTGTTTGAGAAGACTTTTGAGAGTCCCTTGGACTCCAATTAGTCCATCACAAAGGAAATCATCCCTGAATATTCACTGGAAGGACTGATGCTGAAGCTGAAACTCCAATACTTTGGCCACCTGATGTGAAGAACTGACTCATTGGAAAAGACCCTCATGCTGGGAAAGATTGAAAGTGGGAGGAGAAGGGGATGACAGAGGATGAGATGGTTGGATAGCATCACCGACTTGATGGACATGAGTTTGGGTAAACCCTGGGAGTTGGTGATGGACAGGGAGGCCTGGCGTGCTGCAGTCCATGGGGTCACAAAGCGTCGGACATGACTGAGCGACCGAACTCAACTGATGATTAGGGTGAATTTCTATTATTTGATGGATTTGCTCTAAAGTCAACAGTAACACTGAATTAACAAATACTGATACTGTATAGCTCAGGGAACTCAGTGCTCTGTGGTGACCTTAATGGGAAGGAAACTGAAAAAAGGGGATATATGTATATGTATAGCGGATTCACTTTGCAGTACAGTAGAAACTAACAAATTGTAAAGCAACTATACTCCAATAAAAGTGAATTTAAAAAATTTCTGAGGCATTGACCCTTGGAAAATACAACATTAGGTTCCTATGAGCCTCTGATCACACAGCATTTTCATCAACTGATCAATATATAACCTCGTTTTATGTGTTCCTGTTTAAGTTCTGATTTAATATCTATATCATTGATTTGTTAACACTGAAGTCAGAGCCAACAGCACTGCAACTCATACCTGAATGAAGCTTATGGATCACATGTCTTTTCTCTGTAAGGCACATCACGGCCTTCTTGCAGTTAGGAACACTAGACAGCACTTCAGCACTAGGCCTGGGGACCATTTTAAACAATAAAATAATTAACAAATAGTATAAAAAAATGTGAAACATGTGGCAGTAAAAAGACCAAGAGAAGGACCCTCATTTACAATCCCATTGGACATCAGCAGGGTACACATATGCCGGTGACAGAAATCTTTCATCAGTCTATAAATGATCTCGAAAGTGTGAAGACTGATTTGGAGGTTACAAATAAATTTTAGCCAGTAGGCAAATCAGCAAATAGAAAATTTGTAAATGATTAGGGTCAACTACACTTTTGTCCATTTTTTTCTTTCAGGCTTTTAAAAAATATCCAGGAAAATGTGCAAAACAAGCAACAATATTAAGTGGAAATGGATTCAAAGCATTTCTTTCTCACTTACTATTGTATTATTAAAAACTCCTGACCACTATATGTTTTAGTGTTGAACATTTTAAATAGACTAGGCATCTATTTATTTATAACATAATGAAACATTCCTGACTTGGTGGCAAAATTTCTTCATTGACTCTTCTTTCCCTGCTTAAGTCAGGTTTAAGGAAGCTGTTATGAGCAAAACTGCTTTCAGCTTATTCTCTCTCTGAATCAGCCTACGCCCTTGGTTTTCTGCTCCCAACCACACGACATTTCATTTTGGTACGTTCAAAATTACTATAATCATCCGCCCGGTCTATGACCATTTTGGAAGTGTCCAGAAGACACCAGAGAAATGCCGGGCGTCTAGGAGCAAACACTCCTGTGAAGACCAGAGGACATTCACTTCTGACTCAACCTCCTATCCTGTCTGCTTCATTAACAGATATGAAGCCTGGTACTCGGGTTTCCCTGGTGGCTCAGTGGTAAAGGACCCACCTGTCAATGCAGGAGACACAAGAGACGCGGGCCCCATCCCTGGGTGGGGAAGATCCCCTGGAGAAGGAAATGGCAACCCACTGCAGTATTCTTGCCTGGGAAATCCCACGGACAGAGGAGCCTGGCGGGCTACAGTCCAAAGGGTTGCATAGTCGGACACGACTAAGCAAGTAAACAACAACAAACCACAAAGCTCGCTATTACTTACCAGGCAGTTTTTGACAATTTAGAAATCTCCTTTGACAACATTCTGAAAGTACTGCTGACCTCATTCCCCTGCTGCCACCCTCCTCCCACCATCTCCCAACCAAAATTAAGGCGAAGTCAGAACGTTTTGAAAGAACACAAGGAAAATGCAATGTAATTACAATGGGTCACAAAGGACTCCATTCAGAAGGCAGCAATGTAGAAACTAGAACCTGGGGGACCATTTGTAAAGAGAAAATGACTGAACATTAGCAAGCACACAGACTAATGCTAATAAAACCAAACAGTTTTCATTATAAATGTTCAGATTCTTGCAAAATTCAACCCTCCCTTTTAAATGAAATCCCTGTTTCAAATGGCTTTTCTGATACCTTGGTTAAAGAAAGGCTGGGGGGAAGCAGGTGAGGGTATACCTGACGCTAGATATAATCAGGATGTAATAAGAACTGCTAGTTAATCATTTAGTCAAACACTCCCTGTCAACCACTGGGTAAGTTCAAGCTAAGCCAAAGTCAAGTCTTGCACTAGTCCAACTGGTCAGCGCCAAAAGCCACATGTATACCACTGTTCAGAAATTGTGGATTTACACAGGCAGATTTGAAGAAACTTTCAAGATAGTGAATTTTCTCTGTAGAGTTGAAACTCCCAGGAAAGGAGATTTACTTTTTGTGTTGAAGAGTAATTAGTTTAAAATTATATTTCATATACAAGATGCCTGTGTGCTCAGCCAGGTCTAACTCTTTGTGACCCCATGCACTGTAGCCCGCCAGACTCTGTCCAGGCAAGGATACTGGAGTGGGTTGCCATTTCCTCCTTCGGGGGATCTTCCCGACCCAGGGATTGAATTCTGCGTATGGCACACCTCCTGCATCGGCAGGCAGATTCTTTACCACTGTACCATGGGACCAGTTTACCTTGAATGCAGAGGCACAAACACACACGCACAACCACACCCCCATAGGCTCCATACCCTCATATACACAGACACAAGCTATACACAGTTAACCTGGAATCCATTTGCTATCAGATTCACAGAGAAACTCACTGTCAAGTTTATAGGTAAAATATAAACTATAGGATTTTAATTAAGGTTCAGCCAAAGATGCGTATGTCATAATAACAATAAAAAGTCAGTGTTTGACATGTGTTAGGCACCAAGCGCTTACCTCATGCATTTGCTTCAAACTTTAGGTCTGAAGTATGGCAACAATATTTTTGTCCCCACTTTTTGTGCTTGGTCGCCCAGTCATGTCCGACTCTTTGCAACCCCATGGACTGTAGCCCGCCAGGTTCCTCTGTCCGTGGGGATTCTCCAGCCAAGAATACTGGAGAGGGTTGCCATGCCTTCCTCCAGGGGATCGTCCTAATCCAGGGATCGAACTCAGGTCTCCTGCATTGCAGGCAGATTCTTTACCGTCTGAGCCAACAGGGAAGCCCACTTTAGAACTATAGTAATTGAGGATAAGGAATCTGTATGCAAAGTCACACTGTTGGTAAGTAGCAAAGCTGAAGGTTTTAATTATTTTTCTCTCTTACAATATCTTCCCATTGCTCTATAAATAGGACATATTACCTTTATTTTAAGGAAACCTAGGCACTGAGTGATTACATGCTTGAAGTTATCAATACGACTTTAGAGAGAGCTTAGGTCTAACTTTAAGCTTATGTCTTTCTACAGAATCATCCTTCCATAACTCCAAATAACACTAAAAAACATTTTGAAAGCTGCACAGAGAGAGAGAATCCAAATTAAATTATATAGCAGTCACTGTTTTTTTGATGCCCAATTAAGATTTTAATCACTTCATAACATGAGTATAGCTACATAAAGTTTTTCACCTCGTTTGACCCTAGACTTTAGAACTTGTATAGATAATTACAGGAATCTCAAGTCTAATGGACCTACAGTAATAATCCTTAGTTGGCGTTTCCAAATTAGTGAAATTCTTCAGCCTTATCTTACAGCCCATTTAAATGAATGGCTCATAGCCAAGAGAGGATAGTCAATAATTTTCCAGTAGGGATTCCTCCAAAATTCACAACCCAAAACATTCTGTTAACAAATGGAAGCCCTGAAACTGTGTTACAATTAAGTTAAAGTGCCCTAAGTCTAAAAATAAATTTTCTTTTTCAAGTCCAATTTGCATTTTAAATCCTAAAAGATTCTCTGCTGGCAAAAAGCTATTAAAGATTATACTGCAATTTAAATACAATATATCACTTAAAATAGTTATCAAGGCTGCATGTTGATTATAATATTAATGAATAATAATGTTCCTCATTTAAGGAAAGATACAGAAGGTTATGAAAAGGCTACACTGTTCCCTTAGTAACTTTATTAGGTAGATCTCAAACTCTGGACACTGGTGGGTATCTCTGAGGAGAAAGCAATGAGATTACATAGCCATGTTTCTCCCATTTAAAAATTTTGCTATTTTGGATCATGCTGTTGAACACAAGTGATCAGTCCAACTTCAATGATATACAATTACTTGGAATAATTCAAAACATTCTGCCTTTGTGTCAATTTTGGGTAGGGAGTGGTGCAAGATCACAATGAAGGATAAACTGGGTCACTCACTGGTGCTTTAGAATACTGCCTAAAGTGAAGTCAAAATTATAAAAACAAAACAAAACTCTAGTGGGCACTATGACATTGAGTCATAATATTAACAAATTAGGCATTTAGGTAGTATAAGGCTCCATATGATTATCTTTTTTAAACCTATTTCTCTTCTATTACAGAAGACCCAGAGGATTATGTTAAATCATTTGCCTTCTCCAAAAAAGATTTTTTTCTTTGTGGACCATGAAAAGACTCTGAAACTTTTCAACAACTATTTTTGAGTACCCCTACATGTCTGACACTATTGGGATCTGAATATATGTCATGGTGCATAAACAGATATAATCCCTGCCCCCACAGAATCTTCAGGGTTTCCTCTGACACAGACTATTTCTTTCACGGTGCACGTGAATTCCTATAAAGTAACTATTTCTAGAAAGGAAGGGTTGTTATGCCCTACTCTCATTTCCGATTCCCGAGCTTCTCCAGCATCCAGCTGACAGGTAAAGCTCCTATTTTCTATAACTCAGAGATAAGGAGACACTTGCAGTGTGCTTTGATAAATGAGCTTATGACAGGTGATTGTGTGGACTAACCAGGAGTCTGAATGAGCACACTATGAGTGAAACAACCTGGGACAGAGGAATCATCAAGGATGACGGTCCAAAACCAGCCACACTTAGCCAAACAGAGACATTCAAGAGAAGGTGAGCACGGGGTCTCATTAAAGGAGAGCAGAGATGAGTTATTGAGAAGGGAGAAGCTCTGAGAGAGCTGGTGTTGGAAAAGAAAGGCCAAATCAGTGGAGATTTTGGCCATATGAAGCTGGAAATGCTTATGTAAGTAGGAAATTAGTTACAAAATCTCCCTAAAACAGGAAAATAGTGGGAAGAGAAATACATACAGAAACAGTCTCCTTGTTGGCCCAGTTCTAGCTTAGGAGGGTAAAATTAACAACGAAAATTAAACCACCAAGAAGAGAATAATTACTGCTAGCAAAACAGATAGATCAGACAGAAAAGGGTTAAACTCGGGAAATTTGATGGGGAGATACAAAACTAAGAAATCTGATTTACATATGTGGAACAGTCAGAATGAGACCACTTCAGGTACCCTGAAAACACCTTGCCTGGACAACAGTGGCTTTGTAACCAAGATAAGGAACCTGACAGAAAAAATATAAACAAATATAAAATGTAAATAAACTATATAAATATAAAACATAAAATATTCATATACACAATCAGTATTTATTGGTGACTTAACTATTTGTGATGTACCTTGTTAGCTGCTAGGAACAGACTGATGAGTAAGATAGAAATAGCTATCATAGTGGGGCAAATCTAGGCATCGGACAACTATCTACAAGTGTGATGTGAGTTATGGGTAAGCATATAGGACGTGTTGGGAGCAAAGGAGATAGCTAGGCAAAGGTGGAAGAGGGAAGACATTTCATTCATTCATTCATTCATTCACAGATAGTGGAGTCAGGAACAGAGTTGTGGTCCAGGCAGAGAAGGTGAGTGACAGGCTCGACGAAAGAAGCAACTGAAAGAGGACTGGCGTGTAGAGCGGCTCTCTGTGAGTATGGAAACGTAGGTCATCCTCAGAAGGAAGGATACGGGATGGATAAAGAATGAAGGGCTAGATTCCCATGGCTTCAACATCCCCAGGGCAGAGCATCCCTGGGGAGGAGCCCTGCCTCTTCAACTGGTGGAAAGAGATCTGTGGGAACCAACAAGCAGGGGCGTGGCCTTTGTCACCCTGTCCGGTTTAGGGAAGGGAGTTGATCAGGAAATAGCCTTGCTGAGGTTGCAGGAAATAGCCAGCCTTGTCCTAGAAGTCCTCATCATATGCATCTAGTAGAAATTGGCCTTTTGATCCTCAATCTATCTGTATGTCTGGTCAGAGAGTTATAAACCATCTTTCAGCACACGCCCTTGGCCAGTCAACTTAGGCTCTCAGAAGCCCTTGCTTGGACAAGGCCTCCTCATGAATTCAGACAGAGTTCTCATGGATTACAGATATTAAGCTGCTGGTTGACTTCTTCTGTAAGATTCATACATAAAGACATCATTTGTATGACTGTATGGCTAGGTTAGAGATGGAGCTTCAGACTATCAATCATGCATTAAGTTATCAGTATGAGATGTGCAGTTTCTAACAATTACCTCAAAGTATATTTCCAGGTAATCCACAGACTATAAAAGCAATAATAATTACAAGTACACCCTTTACCCACAGGAACGATTCTAATTCCAATACCTTGCACAATGACTAGTCTATAACAGACACTCCCAAAGAACCCTTCCTTCTCGCCTTCTGTTAGTGAATTATCACCACCTGTTATTTTAAAGCTGTACTTGTACTTACTTGTATCAGAATCTTAAGATATTTTGATACTGGCTTCTTTTTTCCTGTTATTACAATTAAATATGGCTTTTATTGTTCATTTAAAATCAGATAGGCAGTTATCTGAAACATTTTGAACTTTTGACACATAGATTTTCTTGTATTGAAATAAAACAAGACAAAAAACTGATTCCTCCCTCTCTAAATTTTTTAAATTAACATGTGTGATTGGCTGATAGTTGAGAGAAAAGCCAGATCCTTCGCTTTCTGTGTCAGCATACAACATCACTGAGCTGTTTCTTCGTCAGCAAATGAAGAAACATTTACCTTCCATATAAGATGGTTGTCATGCACCACTAAAGTGGGCTCAGGTAGAAGTAGTCTGAGCCAATCCAGGGAGACTGAATCCCAGTTTAGATAGACTATGAGTGATCAGCAGCAGAGGAAGTTCCTGGCTAATAGCAATGGAAAGAAGCTACCCAGGGACAAGAAGCAGCAGGCAGCTGTGATGAGGGCACAGTACCCAGCAGACTGTGTGCAAAAGGCAACAAGGTTAAGAGCTAAGCTAGGTTCCAGTCCCAGAAGACAGGGAAGAAAGAGCAGAAACTCAATTTCCAGAACTGGGGGATGAGCCAGGAGTGAGGTCCCAAGGGACAGGTAGGAACCCAGTCACTAGACTGGGGTCAGAGGCAGTTCACCAGGCGCGAGACTGACCAGACACGGGAGCCAGAGCCAATGACCTTAGCTTAGTAAGTGCCTGGGGCTGGAATGGAGCTGATCCTGCAACAAGGGCCTGCATGGAACTCAGCCAGTTTGTCAGCTTTGCAAATCTTTCCACTTCTTTAAGTTTATTACCATAGTTGTTGAAATATATCATGTTTCATAGCATCTGTAGCTGCTACCTTATATTCTCTTTTAGAGATTCATATTTGCATGGATATGAGTTTAAGGAGACTTTCAAGGTTTCACTTGTACCATTTTTTCTCAACACATTGTCACTTCCTTGCTACAGAACATTATACGCAGGGCTTAGAGAAACATTCTGTTCAGTTAACGACTTTTTTAAAAATATTGCTTTTTTCTTTGATTCACTTATATATAATTAAATTATTTCTCTGAACAAATATAATTTCAATACTTTGCTTCTTGGTTTCTAAGTTAGTGAATTCATTAATTGCTATATACATATGTTTGGAGATAATGAATTCATTCTGGCTTCAGATTGACAAGAGGTATCAGAAACATCTTAATTTCACTCAATTAATTTCATTAAAGCAGAAAATTAAGCCCCTATATTTAACAAAAACTTTCTTTTCTGGGAGTATTTTTAAAGAACTACTAGATCCCCAACCACGTTTTATTATAAGTCTTTAATGATTTGCGAGTTCTTTAAATAAGAAAGTCTCTGAAGTTCAATAAAGTCTTAATTAACAAAGGAAACTACTTAAGAGATATGGCCTAAGCCATCTTCACCACTTAATGGTTGGCTTGTTTATTTTTGCTTTAAGCATCAGGCCCAAAGAAACAGAGGTACTGCTGGTCATTGGTTACCTGCTAATCGATTTCAATTTGATTTCCCAATCCACCTAGTCTGTGCTATGGACCAAACCCCTGTTTATTAGTTTCAGGCTAAGGTACTACTTTGAAAAGTTTTAAAGACATGTTGTGTCTAAAATGTGACAATTTTGTTTAGGCTTTTTTTTCCTTTTAATTTTGAAGGAAGATTATGCCTCTGAAAAATGTTTAAACAAACATTTTGCTTTAAGAACTCACTGGTTCACTTTGAGTTTTCATCTAGGCTGATAAAAAAATAAAATAAAAATGAATACATGACTAATTCTAATTCCATCAAATGGAGTTCCCACACAATGTGCTGGACAGGTGGCCCTTCACCACCTCCTCTTGCCCGCTGCCCCTAACCCACTGGGGTGATAAAATAACTGAGGACACATGTAAGTCGAAAACCCTAACCAGAGTGGGCTAATTTCCAAAGTACAAATGATACATTTTATTTCACCTCTGAAAACAAAAACAAAAATGTCCACATCTAACGAGAAACTGAACAACTATTCCAAACTTCACCTGGAAATGGTATATAAATAATTTCTTCACAGTAAGGCAGGGTATAGAGAAGGGTTTGGAAAGATACCTTTCATGAAATATTTTCCCATACTTACTTTAATAAAACATTATAATCATTGCCACTGTGTCTGGCAGCACTAACTTCTAGATCGGGTGGCCCATACTATGATTCTAGAATCTGATTCCTATCAGCAAACATTTACCTCCATTCAGAAGGGTATCTCCTGCAAGTCTGCCTTTAGAGAGGGAAAGAAAGCATTTTGGGTTGTGTGAGGAAGCAGGATCAGAAGAACATTTTTCTAGAATTATCTTGGACAAGAAGGCATGATTTATTAAGCCCTAAGCTTACTCACTAAGCTGCCCACGATGCAGGAGATGCGGATTCAATCCCTGAGTCGGGAAGATCCTCTGGAGGAGGAAATGACAACCCATTCCAGTATTCTTGCCTGAAGAAATCCATGGACAGAGGAGCCTGGTGGGCTACAGTCCATGGGGTCACAGGGCTGGACATGACTGCGTGACTAACTCACACACAGCCTACTCACAGGACGCTACCCCCGTTCTCTGATTTAAGGGAGGTCCCTTTTCCTGAAGCTCTCTCTCCCTCAGCACTCCACACACTGAAAAACAAAACCAGCCTCCTACGGTCACTCTACGCAGCTTCAGATCATTCCTATCCAATGGGTTTATTTAGGCTTCTGCTAGCTGACCATCCCCATCTCATCTGTTTTATCTCTGTCATCTACTAAATTCCTAGACATTCATCTTTATTAAAGACTCAACATCTCGCTCAGTCTTCCCTACCACAAATGTTCTACCATGTTCCCAGATAACATCAGGGACTACGTGGACAATCTCTGCTACTATCTGTCTTAAGAATTTCTTAACCTTACAAAGTCTCATGACCTTCACCTCCATTCCACATTCATATCTGCATTTTCAGGGTGATGTTCTGATGTTATCATATAGAATAGTTACCTTTGAAATCTTTTACTTGCGTCATCTACACATCGGCCTTCCCATTCTCAGAAGCTTTTTCACTTCTTTAGTCCCTCTGCACTGGCTCTTCCACTCTCCTGAGAATTCTTACTTCAGGTCTGCTCTGCTTTTCCTTGGCTTTTCTTTTACCTTCTATTAGGCTACATCCTATGGTGCCATCATTTAAACTGTCATCTCACCAGAGAATCTCATTCCCTTCCCCGTGCAAATGAGCCCACCCTGAATGTTCCCCACCACCTACCTTTTCCCTTCCAACTTTAAGTTAAGATATTTCAGAGTATTTTTATAGAATTACTGATTGACTTGTTTATTGTCAGTCTCCCTTTTTACTGCATGCTCATTATGAGCAGGGGCTTTGTGAATTTGTGAAGATCAATTCTGATCTTCACTGAAAACTTCATTCCATAGCTTTTCATTGCTATTAGTAGAAGGTTCAAACACTTTACCATGGAAATTACCACGGACTACAAAATCCTGTGCCAATGCTGACATACCCTTGTCACCCCTGCTCTCACATCCACACACACGTCCTCTCTGACTTAGCCCTAAAGTCATTATTCTAGTTCTTTGATCTTGCTAAGCTCTCCCTCATACCCAGGACACTTCTACATCTGCAGCAACTGGAACAATGTTCAGTAAATATCTGTGGAAGACATTATCTGTGATGCTGGGAAAGCCCTGTAACTGCTTAGCTTAATGCCATTTCAAATAATAAAACTTTAACAGGGCCATTAATTCTGTGCAAAGCCTTTCTACATGGCCCTGGTTAGTCTTTCCTTTCACTCCACACACTGGCCCTTTCCAGCCTTCAAAACTCTTAATTTCTCTTACAAAGAGAAAACCTAAAGTAACTTGGTGACGTATCACACAGGTTCCCATCCTTGCCAGCCTCTAACCATACTAGCATTCACACTATCATTGCCGCCGTCCCCCTGGTAAGAGAAGAAGAGGGGTTCCTCCTCTGTTTAAGAGTAACCCTGCTATCTTTTCTCTGGATGTATCCTCTTTTATGTCCCCAGGGACAGATCCATCATTTTTCCCATCTTCCAATGGACATGAATTTGAGTAAACTCCAGGAGTTGGTGATGGACAGGGAGGCCTGACGTGCTGTGATTCATGGCATCGCAGAGTTGGACACGACTGAGCGCCTGAACTGAACTGAACTGAACTGAATGGAATCTTCAATCTCTTCCTTCATTTTTTAAAGTTTTTTTTTTTTTTTTTAATGTGGACCATTCTTGAAAGTCTTTATTGAATTTGTTACATTTTGCTTCTGCTTTTTTAGGTTTTGGCTTTTTGGCCGTGAGGCATGTAGGATCTTAGTTCTAGTACCAGGGATCAAACCCACACCCCTTGCATTGGAAGGCAAAGTCTTAACCACTGGACCACCAGGGAAATCCCAACCTCTTCCTTTCTGCTTTCATTTCTGTCTTATCAACCTCTCAGCTGCATTTAACTCCAATGATCAGACTCTAGCTTTTGACATACTCTCTAATTTCTTCCCCTGTGTCCCCTGGCTGAGTGACTGGCAACACTTACCATCTAGTTTCCCAAGCCAGAAATGTCGGTTACATTTTACTCACTTCTTTTTCACAACCTCACATATTTACTTTATGCCTTATATTTATTCCTAAAGATCTCTCAAATCCATCTATTCTCTCTACCCTGTTACCATCAAATCCAGGCAACCATTAGGGTTATGGTTAAGGGACAGTAGACTGATTCCCTGCCCAAGGCCCTTCTTCAGCTACAGTCAGTGAACCTTCTCAACAATTCTGATCTTCACTGAAAACTTCATTCCATAGCTTTTCATTGCTATTAGTAGAAGGTTCAAACACTTTACCATGGAAATTACCACGGACTACAAAATCCTGTGCCAATGCTGACATACCCTTGTCACCCCTGCTCTCACATCCACACACACGTCCTCTCTGACTTAGCCCTAAAGTCATTATTCTAGTTCTTTGATCTTGCTAAGCTCTCCCTCATACCCAGGACACAGAAATAGTATTCCCTTGTATGGGTAAATCTCTGTCTCCGCTTCACCAGGTTGGCGTGAGCTAGCAGGCAAGCTTGATAATGTCCCACCTCTGCTTAAAATCCTTTAGATGCTCCCTCTAAGATACTTATGCATTTTCTCTAGACTTGAAGAGGAATTACAACCCAGTGCATTCCACATTACACTCCAGTCATCGTGAGCTCCTTGCAGACCCTACACTCACCCAGGCGTACTGCCCCCAGCCGGTACACGTGCTGCCCTCTGCTCCACTGGCCTGCCAGCCCCAGGCTGGCCTTCTGAACCAGCAGGCGATGTTTCCTCTTGCAAATGCTTTCCTGGCCCTGTTACAATCACTCTAGCGGCCAAGCTATATAAGGACTGATGTGGCCTGGGAGCTCTGTTCTCAGAGCGCCCGCGGAACACTCTGCTTCTCTCTGCCCTAGCGCTTACCCAAACCGCATGGTGACTTTGTTTATTGGTCTGTCCTGCTGACTAGACTGTCACTTTCCTGAGGGCAGGGTATATCTAAGGTCAAGCTCCCAGTGTCTAGAAAAGCGCTCAATATTTAGAAAGTGTTCAATTAATGTTTTGGGGAATTATAAATGAATGAAGAGAGGAATAGATAAGGAAAGATATTGTTCTGAAGTCTCTATGGAAATATCCGTGCCTACATTCTACTAGGAAATTCAAAGGAACAGTCTAGGTTCAACTTCTCCATTATAATTATTTTATAAAAAAAAAAAAAAAAAAAACTGGACCAGTGTCCCTCAGCTCTGACTTAGTTTTCACAAAGTAGCACTGTCCAAAATTGCACCTTTTAAAGCAATCAGTCGGTTACATATAACTTCTTGTAAAAATGCAAATGCCTAGGGAATTTCTATATACCTTAATGTCACTTCATTTACTTCAATTCCTTTTCTACCAATACTCAGCAGAAACCACTCTGCTAAAGGACTGGGAACTTTGTGTGTGAGGGACAAGAGATGGGCTGGCATGGATATATTTTAAGTTTCCCCCATTATCATAATAAGCAGCCATAGTCGAGAATCACTGTTGCCCAGTGCTTCTCAATCCTTACTGTGCAGTGTCCTCCCCTGGCAATTTGACAAAAAATCCAGTTGCAGACTCAACAGGTCTGAGTTGGGATCTGAGAATTTGCATTTTTGCAAGTTCCCAGCTGCTGCTGCTGCTGCTGCTATCTGGACCACACTGTTAATAACAAGAATCTAGCTATTCTCCTCTTACTGTTGCCCTCTGGCTTCTTTACTTTTAGGGTTTAATCACTGGGGAGGGAAGGGATAACAGTGAGTGTCTGCAAGGGTGAGCACAGGAGAGCTATGTGTTCAAATCAAAGTGTGCCCGACTGATTTCACACACACCCAAAAATGTGCTTTGCTTTACAGGAAACATGGATGCAAGTGCCTGATACTAACTTTGCTCATTTTACCTGATTCGCAGGCTGAACTGTCACTTCTTGTGCTAAAATAGAGCACAGTAGTCAAGGAAAATGTTAATAAGAGATGACACATCTTTACCTGAGAGTATCTAAAATATACTACTTTCTCTCTCTCTCCCCCCAACCCCTACCCTCTCTCTTTTTTAGGTACACCTTCCACTTAAAAAATATGTTGACTGCCCTTTGATTCTCAATAAATAGATTTTTACCCTTCAAAAAACAGCTTTAAATAGTGCATCTGCAAGTTTCATGAAAGAACATATTAAATGGGTTATATCCGTGCATTATACCTGTGGTGCATCTCCTTGAAGAATGCATAAGATGAAATAGGCTGTCATTAATCTTTGCTGTTTCTCTGTAAAATGAGACACTAATTTCAGTTTTGTAGATAAGGAAAATGAAATGCAGAGAGCTAAACTGACTTAATTAAGATCACATACTAGCAACACAGGATGTGGCCCAAACTTACATCTCAGTTCTTTCATGCTGTTGGCTTTGTGGAAAAAGAAGCCACAATCTTTCAAAAGATTTTGCCTTAATTATTCATAACACATCTCTTTGAAATAAAGTTTACTCTTTAACAGTCTTTCTCATGCACATATCTATTACTGGAATTTCTCTATATTATAGTCATCTAATTATTAACCTATGTGGCTTATAAAAGAATTCAAAGTGGCCTTACAGGAGGATATATAAAACAAAATCATATACATCAGCTGAGAAAGAAAAAGGAGGGCAGGGATAATGCTAATGAATCAAATGTATACAAGAGGTCCTATAATTATAGGTTAAAGATAAATCTCTTGACATATTGGTAGTCAGGGTGGAAAGGGAAACAATTCACAGAACTCTCGGGAAAAACTAACACCTTTTCCCAGGAGCACGATTATCCCCAAGAACCACTCTGTGGTAGACCCAGTATCCTGCCTCTGATTAAGAGGTGGTTGATCTACCTGGCCTACCCTACCACATATATCCCCAACTTCCTCTGAAAATGCAACTCCAGCATATGCAAACTGTGCTTCCCATGTCCAATTCTGAAATAATTTTAACTTCCTAGTTGATTTACTATTTCCATAGACTTTTCATCAATATAATGCTAATGTAATCAAATAATAGGTACTCACTCAAACTGAGAAGCTTAAATTATTTAGTGATTTGGTAGGCATAGAAAATGACACATAATTGCTTTGAATTGTGGAAATGGGAATCAATGGACTCAACATTTACTAACAATAGCAAGTAGAAGATCAAAACAGAAGATAATTACTTATAAACGGACACTGGAGAATGGAAAAAAGGGATAAGGGTGATTTTGTTGTTTTTAAACCACATACCATAAAATTCACCCAGTGACTTTTAATACATCTACGTATTTATACAATGATCACCACAATCCAACTCTAGAAACATTCCATCACCCCAGAATGTTTCCTTATGTCCATTTGTGGGAATCCTTGTTCCAATCCCAGCCCACAGGCAAAAGCTATACCACTTTCTGCCCCTATAGTTTTGCCTTTTCTGTAAAATAAACCTTAAGATACCAAATGAACTTATCAGACATTGCCAATTTTTTTCCCCTTTAACCACTGAATCCAATTTATCTATGTTTTCCATACTTTGACCAAGTACTAAAAAGAGATAGTGCATGACTGCTTAAAATCTACCTAGAAGGTAAGAAAAATATGTGATATATGAGTGTATCTATCATATAATTGACTTTCTTGAAAAGGATCTGATTGACAGATGCTAATTTAGACTGGAGAATTTTTGAGCAAGTATTTCTGTGCAATTGTCAGGAGAATGGTGTCAGGGAAGCCCAAAGCAAATTGCCACATGCCACATTTAAATGAACAAAGCTGTGCTTCGGCAGTCTTCCCACTAAGATACCTGCTGCGTTCTTATTGCCTGAAGGATTTTTTTCGAGCTTAATTACATAATGAAATCGCCTCATCTTCCACTCTGAAAGGCTGTTACCTGGCTGGGAGCCCTCCTGAGCCAGTCTGCAGTCTTCAGCGTACTCATCCAGTTGTGTCATTCTTCTTCATGGAGGCTTTTCGGGTGTCAACAGACAAGGAAGGCGGGACCATGGCCCATAGCAGTGCAGATGTTCCCTGCTGCTGCCAGGAAAAGGCCAGTTGCTAACAAGATGCTTCACAGAGGGCATTACCAGGATCTGGCCCTTGCAGAAACGATCAGATATTTGGAAGGTTCATTTACTTCAAAGGTTATGGCTCCAGCCACACAAAAGTGATTATATATCAGAATAGGAATACATTATCTCACCAAGCTGAATATATCCATCAAGTGAACAGAATGCCTCCTTTCCTGTATTAATATTTAAATACTCATCAAAAGTTTGCTTGGTGAGTACAGAATTAAAGTAAAGAAAATGGATAGCTCTGAGAGGTTCAGCCAGGTCCTGGTGCTACACAAATCTCTCCCTCATGACTGCCACAATTGTGCAGTGTACAACCTGCACAACTGTACAGGTGGTCCTGCTCTCTTGGGAACTCTATTGATCATGTATCTGAATTTGGTTTCTCTATCCCCTGGAGAGTTGAGAACCACATTGCTAATGTTTGCTTCTTTAAACTCCTCAATTCCAAGTTGAGTTTGATGTACTAAAATCACTGATTAGCAGAGCTCCAGTGGCGCAATCGGTTAGTGCGCGGTACTTATAAAATCACTGATAAAGTTGCTTACTGTTCTCAGTAAAGTAGCTTGGTTCTTGGTCAAAGAGATACTCATTCTTCTCATTCCCAGTTTGGATTTAATTATTTCAGTTCTCTGAAAGTCATTTATGTCCTTTAATTCCAAGTTCTATCACGAGAGGATGCAATTTGCTCTCAAATACTGCATGTACAAGCATAGAGCATTAAAAGTTTGACAGATGCCTAATTATCTTTAAGGCAACATGGAGAAGTGGTCATGAATACAGGCTCTAGAGCCAGGCTGCCTGGAGTGCAATGCTAGCTCAAGTTTTGTTCATCTGTAAAAAGAATGTATAATGGTATCTAATTCACAAGGTCACTATGAGGATCAAAGGTAAACTGCCTGCAACAGGGTCAGACACACAAACATTCAATAAGTGTTAGCTATTGTTATTCTATTTTATTATCTCCTATTTTTACTTTATTATATTCTATTATTATTCTCCTGTATTATTATGCCCCTCTATTAATCTATTTAACATTTCTTCCTTATCCTTATATGTTACACACAATTTAGTAATAAAAGACTAGTTTAGCAAGAAACACTGGGTATGCATGTTTAACTCTTCAAAGACAGGCCTCAAATAAAGGAACTATAGAAGGGTATATTACTTGTTCCCTATTGCTGCTACAACAAACTGTCACAAAAGCAGTGACTTAAAAGAAATGTATTATCTTATGGCTCTGGAGGTCAACAGGGAGGTCAATATTCCTTCTGGATACTCGAGAAAGAACCATGCCTTTCCCTTTTCAGCATCTAGAGGCAACACACATCGTCTGGCTCATGGCTGCATCACTCCAATCCTGCCTTTCTCTGCTTCTTTCTTACATCTTCCTCTCCGATTCCCACCCTCCTCTTCCCTCCCCCTTATACTGGGTTGGCCAAAAGGTTCATTTGGGGTTTTCTATAAATGGTACCTGAATGGACCTTTCAGCCAACCCAATAAGAACACTTGTGATCACATAAGACCATCCAGATAACTCAGGATAATCTCCCTGGGTTATCCTTAACTTAATAATCACATTTGCAAAGTATCCCTTGACTTATAAGGTAACCCATTCACAGGATCCAAGGACAGGAAGTGGACATCTCGAGGGAAGCATTATTCTGCCTAGTACAAAGAAATAGCATTAGATGATCTCCTGAGATTATTTAAGCCAGGGGCACTCAACTGAAGATGATGCTGCTGCCCCAGGGAGACAGCTCGCAATGTCTGGAGACATTTTCTGGTTGTCACCATTGGGAAATAGTGCCACTAGTCACCTAGTGCGAGAAGCCAGGGATGCTATTAAATGTCCTACCGTCCACAGAACAGTCCCCTCCCCACAGCAAAGAATGATCCAGCCCAAAAGGTCAACAGTGATGGAACTGGGAAACCTCGACTTAAAGTTCATGATTCTTCGACATCTCAGTAAGGTTTCAGTGCCATGGAAGCCAGTTTCAGGATATAGATTTACAGACATTTGAGAAATCACACTTAGGCTCTATAACTCCATGCTTTTTACAATCTTGTATGGTAAATAAGAGATGAATAATATTACTCATACTTTAATAGTAGGGTTTTGAACACGGCCATAACTTGTTAAGTAGTGTTTGCTTCATTTTAGGTCTGGTGTACTCTTTCATAGTGATGCATTTCTTACACAAGCAAGTTAAAGTATGTATTATAAACATCATTTTGTGTATATTATAAATATTGGATTGGCTAAAAAGTTTTTCTTTGAGCCCCTTTTTTGGGGGAGAGGGGGCAAGAACACTGGAGTGAGTTGCCGTTCCCTTCTCCAGCAGATCTTCCCGACCCAGCGATTGAACCCAGCTCTCCAGAATTGTAGGCAGAAGTTTTACCGTCTGAGCCACCAGGGAAGTCTATTAAAAAGAGGTGGCAAGAATACACAGAAGAACTGTACAAAAAAGATCTTCATGACCCAGATAATCACAGTGTGTGAGCACTCACCTAGAGCCAGACATCCTGGAATGTGAAGTCAAATGGGCCTTAGAAAGCATCACTACGAACAAAGCTAGTGGAGGTGATGGATGGGATTCCAGCTGAGCTATTTCAAATCCTGAAAGATGATGCTGTGAAAGTGCTGCACTCAATATGCTAGCAAATTTGGAAAACTCAGCAGTGGCCGCAGGACTGGAAAAGGTCAGTTTTCACTCCAATCCCAAAGAAAGGCAATGCCAAAGAATGCTCAAACCACTGCACAATTGCACTCATCTCACATGATGCCAGCAAAGCAATGCTCAAAATTCTCCAAGCCAGGCTTCAGCAATACATGAACCGTGAACTTCCACATGTTCAGGCTGGTTTCGGAAAAGGCAGAGGAACCAGAGATCAAATTGCCAATATCCGCTGGATCATCAAAAAAGCAAGAGAGTTCCAGAAAACCATCTATTTCTGCTTTATGGACTATGCCAAAGCCTTTGACTGTGTGGATCACAATAAACTGTGGAAAATTCTGAAAGAGATGGGCATACCAGACCACCTGACCTGCCTCTTGAGAAACCTATATGCAGGTCAGGAAGCAACAGTTAGAACAGGACATGGAACAACAGACTGGTTCCAAATAGGAAACGGAGTACGTCAAGGCTGTATATTGTCACCCTGCTTATTTAACTTTTATGCAGAGTACATCATGAGAAACGCTGGGCTGGAAAAAGCAACAAGCTGGAATCAAGATTGCCAGGTGAAATATCAATAACCTCAGATATGCAGATGACACCACCCTTATGGCAGAAAGTGAAGAGGAACTAAAAAGCCTCTTGATGAAAGTGAAAGAGGAGAGTGAAAAAGTTGGCTTAAAGCTCAACATTAAGAAAACTAAGATCATGGCATCTGGTCCCATCACTTCATGGCAGATAGCTGGGGAAACAGTGGAATCAGTGTCAGACTTTATTTTTTGGAGCTCCAAAATCACTGCAGATTATGACTGCAGCCATGAAATTAAAAGACGCTTACTCCTTGGAAGGAAAGTTATGACCAACCTAGACAGCATATTAAAAAGCAGAGACATTACTTTGCCAACAAAGGTCCGTCTGGTCAAGGCTAATGGTTTGTCCAGTGGTCATATATGGATGTGAGAGTTGGATTATAAAGAAAGCTGAGCGCTGAAAAATTGATGCTTTTGAACTATGGTGTTGGAGAAGACTCTTGAGAGTCCCTTGGACTGCAAGGAGATCCAACCAGTCCATCCTAAAGGAGATCAGTCGTGGGTGTTCGTTGGAAGGACTGATGCTGAAGCTGAAACTCCAATACTTTGGCCACCTCAGGCGAAGAGTTGACTCATTGGAAAAGACCCTGATGCTGGGGGCAGGAGGGGAAAGGGATGACAGAGGATGAGACGGCTGGATGGCATCACCGACTCGATGGGCATGGGTTTGGGTAGACTCCGGGAATTGGTGGTGGACAGGGAGGCCTGGCGTGCTGGGATTCATGGGGTCGCAAAGAGTCAGACACGACTGAGCGACTGAACTGAACTGAACTGAAAAAGTTTTTCAGATTTTTCCATAACAGCTTATGGAAACCCTGAACTAACCTTTTGACCAAACCAATATTTAAATTTATAGAGGTTTAAAGGACAAACACTAAATTTCAAGATGATCCACAGCCTTCTACAATATTTTATTTTTACCTTAGTATGGCTTGACCTCCATCCCTTGACTTCATAGGATCAAAGAGAGAAGTACACTTGCCATGACTTTCCCTTCCACGGGGAGAAAGATTTAAGCTAAAGCCAACTTTTACTTAAAATAAGCACTGTGGGTATCCATTCCTAACCTTTCCAATGTTCAACAATTTCTGTGCTCAGATTTGAATCTTCCCAACCTTTTCAAGTAATGTATAGAATTGCTGGTGGGAGACTTTATATTTTTTTCAATATCCTTTTCTCCACTTTTCTTTTCTTTTCCATCCATTTCCCTCTTTCACTCTCTCACTTTTTTTCTTTCCAAAATTTCCCCTAGAGTTTTCTTAATCTACAGAAACTTCCAAAAGTGACAGTTGTATTTTCTGACACAGAAAATATTTTCTAACCAGTAGAGGACTGTGTGTGTGTGTGTGTGTAAGGAGAGCATGAAAACTCTGTCCATAAGTGTAAGTTTCACCATTCTCCCCCCAGGGAGGAATAGTAACTAGGAATATGAAAGAATTCTTAACAGCTTGTGAATCAACAAAGCAGAATGAAGAAAAACACACAGCTATTCAGCAATCTTATTTTTCACTGAAGTTATTTCTATTGTATACATTTCTCTGCCAAGATATAGTTCTGTGAGGTGTTTTTTACATTTGGTATTATTTCTAGGCTACAATTAAAGGATCCAGTTTAAACACGTTTTAATGAGTTAAGCCTGGCAACCACCATCAAAAAAAGCCAAAGCCTTACCCCCAAACATTAAGTCACGTGTAAGATTTCAGATTCCAAATGTCACATTGCTCATTGGGTGGGTATCACTGAAGAAACCTACTCAGATCTCTAGGGTACAATCACCTGTAGGATTTTACACAGTTACGCCTACGGAATCAAAGGATCTAGTTTCTTCAAAAATAAAATCCAAGAAAAAAAAATTGAGAAAGAAAAAAAGAGTGCCTGAGAGAATCTATAGATTAAGAGACTTAATAGGTCTGTCAAGTGTATTGAAAAACAGAGATAATTAGGAGTCAACACATAAGTGGGGGCTTTTCAAAACTGAATAGCATGAGCATATAATCGGGCACCTGGTGGAGAGGAAGCAGGGATGGCAGTCAGGGAGAGGGCAAGCAGTAATTCAGACACTTGAGCACTACCGACTCTAGCAGAAACCCTGGACACCACCCAGCCAAGGGACCTGTGTAGCCATTCCCCTGAGGAATAAGGAAACACCTTGGTTTCTGGGAAGGCCCTTGGATGGGAAAGTGCATGCTGTTATGCTGAGGAGCAAATGGCTGGTATCCTAAGCTACCCACATCATGTCCCAGAATGTCTATATGGCTAGTGCCCTTGAGATCCAGTGGTGGGGGGAGGGTAGGCAAAAAGAGCACATATACACTCAGGACATTAGACTATAACCTATAATCCCACAGTTTTCCCATCATTATTCTGCACAAATCAGTAAATAACAAAAAACCACATAAGACAGTCCAACAGAAAGTGTTTAAAACTTATTTGTGACAGGTTATTTCTTAGAAGAGATGTAAACACTAGGAAGTTTAGAACCTCTTGCTAAAGGGCATATATATTATGTCCATATCCAAGGTGTTCACATATCTGCCACCATCTTTTTTCTCTTTGTCAAAATGTTCTTTTTTTCACCACACTCTAATTGATATGACTTCTAAAAGCGTCATCTACTTCTCTGTTCCCTTTGCTGATTTTTCTTTTCCTTCTACTCTAATACTTGATGTCCTCTTAATTTCAACCTTATACTTATCCTTTTTAGAACTCAAATATTCCCAAGACTTCAACCATCACCTCTTGGCTGACAGACCCTAGATCCACTCCATCTTTACTTTCTTGCTGTCAATCTTCACTTCAATATTACCCCTGACTTGGACCCAACAGGTCTAAATCCACATTAATCACATCCCCCCAGAAAACAAACTCACCTAACTTCGACGTTTCTGTGTGAGCTGCCGGTCTCCCAAGTCCCTTGAGGTTTCACACTCGGTGTCATGTTCAAATTATTCATATCCTTCATTTAGCAAGTCAGTGCTATTGAGCCATCCAATTGTTTCATTGCTTTTCCATCCCACTGTAGGTAGCCCTCCTCAGCTCACTCCTGAGTTACAGAAGCAGCCCCTACCTGCCTGCTCTCCCTAGCTTCTCACTCGGTCCCCCTACCCTAGCATTCCCAGAATTACCTTCCAACTTTTGCCTTATTGAGTGATCTGTTTAGGAAAATATCCTTTCCACTCCCACTACAAAATTAGGGCTAAACATGAATTCTCAATGCTCTCTGTAACTTTTATCTATCAAGTCTATACTTTCACTGCTTCTCCACATGATTTATTCCTGTCCTTTCTCCTAGTTTGGAAATTTCTCTTCTGCGTCCACTTCCGCATCCTAGCCCTGCTTTAAGACCCCTTCCAAATATCAGTTTCTCTACCTTGCTTTAGAGGATTACATGTTACTTCCTTCTTCATTCTAAGCCCTCTAATGATCTGCACTGAGAAATTTAAAACTAAATGATATGGTGTGTGCCATTTCAATGTACTGATTTTCTTTCTCCAATTATAAGGCAAGCTTCATAAAGCTAGAGATACAGTTCTCCATCTCTACCCTACCATATACTCTGGAGTTCAAATGAGTGAATTCCTTTATAGAATGAATAAATTAACTATCTACTACTTAAATTTATTTTTATTTTCTTTGACTGTAAATTAGTGATTTATAATAAATAAAAATATACACAAATATAGAGATATATTAGCATTTGATTTTTAAAGTTTATACATTAATTATAAAACTATTTGATTTAAAAACCATATCCTTACCTGATTTTATGCACTCTGATGACTTGCAAATACCATCTAGAAAAAGGAGGATATATGCATAAATATTTGCAATACATGTTTTCTATTTTCTCCCTACCTTTTCTTCTTTTATAAGCTATCAATTAAATAATTAATTCCTTAGAGCAAGAACTAAACCCTGAGTATTATATACCACTGACAGAAGTTAGAAGAAGATAAAGAGGAATGAAATAAGCAAATCCTAAATTAAAAAAATTTTAAATGAAGAGAATGTATTTCCTATATCATCTCTGACCCCTAAGCCCTTAGTACTATTAAATTGAAATATCAGTTGTTTTAGTCTGATAACCATTTTTTTTCCCCATTTGTGAAAAACTTTTAAGAGTCAAATTAGACCTCTTAAATTCTCATAAAGCTGTTTAGAATTTCAATGACACAACAAAAGTTGACCAAATGAAGTTGGTTTTAAAATTGTGAACATTTTCATCAAGTAAAATTATACATTAGAATCTTCATAAAATAAGTATGAGTGCACTAACTATACTTGGCAATTAATAACTTAGCTCAAGCATAAAAAAACATTGTACTTTAGTGAAAGTTAATTGTTTTGGCATATTGATATTATATTTTATAAATGAATCTTTATATCAGTCTTTAAGTGTCTCTCTCCTTAACCTATTGTTTAATAGATGGGAAAAGTCTAGGATAAAGACTTCGCTCTCCTCTGCATGCTTGTGGGCATGAGTGTGGGAATAACTCACCATCGAAGGTCGCATAGAGCGCTATCATCGTCACTGCAATGATGGTGAGCAGCAGGACGAGGACAGAAAGGCTGATCTCCAGTGGGGTCCATCTCTGTTTCTTCTTTGGCTTTGGTGTGTTGATATCAGTTATATCCATCTGACTTTCTGATCTGCCCATTACCTAAAATCTGCAAAAAACTTATTTTTTAATTTTTAAAAACTAGTCATAACAAATAGATAGATAAAACGAAGAGATCTATACACAATTTTCTAAATGCCTAAAGTAGCTGAATAAAAGTGAAAGGCTAACTCAGTATAAATTAGAAATATAAATTTTTTTGCTGAAAGTCAAAATTTTGATTCTGAAAGCAAAGGGTATATAGTCATATAAATTAGACAGATCCTGGCCACAATCTTTTGGGTTTTTTGACATATCACTAAAGATCCAAGCAAAATTAGACAAGGAAACTTGCTTAAATACATAGAATTTCTTTAGCGGTTCATAAGCAGGTAACTTCTGTACCATTAAGGAAATTTTTAAACTCACCCTTCTGAACTTTGGACAACATCAAAGGTGAATTTTATATCTGTTCCACTGTCTTCCTTTACAAGCTTGGGAAGCAATGTCTAATACTTTGTGGTTTTGACTAGATAATAATTTGAAATATGAATACAGATAAAAACAAAAATGAACAAACATTTGTGGTAGCTTTTTTTTTCAGTCTTAAAAAAATCTTTTATTTTTACAGTTCAAAATTACAGCTGCTAACATGAGTATCTATTAACTGGTTAGACTGTCTTGGAAATGGTCATTCACTGGACCAAAAGTCATGGTTTACAACCTGGGATGAGAGATATTAACCACAATCACAGCTTCCTTGTGCAACTAAAGAAGGAAAAAATATGATTAAAAAAAAATTCAACCTTGCAGGTCAAGATAACAAGATACTTATTTAACTTGTTTTTAAATTACTAATATTAATACTTCTACTAATAATAGCTGACATGTATTGAGTACTTCCCCTGTGTCATTCATAGTTCTTAGTGCTTTGTATATGCTAATTTTCTGAATCTTTGTGAGGTGGATTTTAATATTCCAATTCTATACCTTAGGAAAGTGGGGCAAAGAAAAGCCAGGTAACTTGCCCAGAGCTACACAACTAAGAATACATTTACAATGAATACATTTCAAAGAACACAATTACAAAGAATACATTTTGAAAATAAAATTGAATCATCATAGAAAGATAGCTACTTTAAACCTTATTGCAGAAGTCTAGGGGGTAAAATTACGGGGATATAAGCCTAAGTATTAAATTTCATTATGCTTCTTTTAGAGGCCTAGTGACTCTTTATCAGCCATTCACCAAAGCTTAGAACAGACAACTTCAATTTTCCTGGTTGACTGTAGTAAAAAGGATCATAAACGAACAGATTAGCTGTTTATAGCCTGATGCAAATTAAGCATATAATTTAGTTCCCAGATGAAGTGACTGCGCAGAGATGCTCTTACTGTTAGAAATCTTTGTAATTTTCTGAGAATGTGTTTTGTGGAAACTGAGGCACAGCATAAAGTAGATAAGGATTCTATGTTTAAAGGACAGCCTGGGTGAGCCAGCAGATAACTAGGAATTTAATATGCCTACTGAGTTATTACTAAGTGAACCACAACTGAACTTTAAATTTCTGGATACATATTTTTAAGTATGCTGTCCCCTTGATTACATGAGGCTATAACCAAGGACAGACTATCAAATAAAAATATTTTATTAGACCATGAAAACCGTGTCTACTCAATAAAAACGGAATGTAATGTACCTGAATGTTAAAATGTCTTAATAGTTATGTAACTCATGTTGGCTTCATCTCACAGCCTCTTTCTTGGGTTATGATATGGAATTGCATTGATAGTAGTCCTTGGAGTTTTAACAGGGGAGGTAGGTGGGGAAAGAAAATGTGGAAACAAAGTGAATGCTTATATGCTGTACAGAAAGGGAAACAATAAAAAGAATAATTTTTCACTTCTCCCAGATGAATTCAAGACTGACTTCAAAAACATCTTAATATTAATCACATCTATTTGAGTATTTCCCTTTCCTGAGTATTTCTCTCCCTTCTCTAATAATAGTTCAGAAGACAATCTAGAGAAACATTCTCCTGATATATTACAACCCACTTCTCTTTTTAGTTCTTTATTAGAAACAACAGTCGGTTTCTCTAGCAAAACTTAGGGCCAGGAACCAGGGCAGCCATGGGGTTAAATTAAAGATGCTCTTTGGCGCCACCAGGCTTCCAGTATACAGGAGAACTAGTAGGCATGTGTATCTTTCTGCCTTCTAGGGTACTTTTCCCAGGTTTCTCCTCCTTACCCATGAGACTGGGGTACCGAAGAGTTGAGCTCTTAATGAATGGTTCTGCACCTAAGGCAGCAGAAATTATTACAGGGGTAAATGAAGGCAGTGACTGAGGCTTAGTCCTTCTACCTGCATCAGATGAATATCATTTTTTAACTACATGCTAACTCTCCATCTGCCCCTCTTGTAAATGCCTGGTAATTTGCAATCTTTGCTCCTAAGACACATTTTTCAACAGCATTTACCAAAGCAAAAATGAGGCAGGCATGTTTAACCGCCTAATTAACTTTGTCATTCATTTCCAGTCAATTCCAGTGGATTCACTATTTTCTTATATGAAAATAAGTGTCAGTATCTTGAATTTCAGGAAGAAACTTACCACCATCTCTCAGATACTTAGACGCCCAATGCAACCACACCCAACCCATTTTGGAGAGGGGTAAAGGAGGAAATTATACAAAAGAATATAAAAATTATACAGCTGATACTTGCAGTCCCCTATAAAGCAGGATATGCCAAAACATACCTACATCCTTAAAGTATTTCACCTCAGTTGGAGATGTGTTGGCAAGTTCAAGCAAAAAAAGTAGACACTTCCACGAGAAGAGAAATAGAACATCTAACCTAACAAACTGCAGACTTCAGACAACGTCTCCAAAAGAAAAAATGATTCTTTTGCCTAGGTAGAAACTGAGTTTCCAAGCAATATAAAGTAGCATTTTTTTATAGTTGAGCATACACATTACTTTCATCACATCATCAAATCAAAGAATCCAGAGGATAACTGGTTTGTTAAAAAGAAGTCTATAAATCCAAGCAATGTTCATCTTCACGGTACATTAACATTTCTACTAGTCCCTGAGGTTAGTCTATGCAATTACAGTTTGTATTATGGAAACTGAGGCATAGAAAGCAAGAGAAACAGGTTCCACCTATAGGGGAGTATAATCTACAAAAATAGTGAACCACTATGCTATACACCTGAAACTGATACATATTATAAATCAACTATACTTATATTCAAAAAAGATGGTAACAGGTCCCATATTTAGATGGCAGCGCATATACTAGACGGTAGCTGCAGATCTGAGGAGGCGCATAAGCTAGAGAAATCACCTCCTTGTTTCCCCAGACATTAACTTGAAGATGTTTCCAGGATCTGTTAACAATACACGGAGTTCTGAACACAAAATCCCAACTACAATTACTCCCATATGCAGTGTAGCAGCTATACAACAAAAGACACAGCATGGAGCGCAAGAAACTGTGGGACAGTGTTTCTGTAAGTACTGAAACCCAGCAACAATGCAAGGTAGATGCCTTCATAGCCGATTTGCGGATTAGCAACTTCCAAATGCTGACAATGCAAATCAAGGTACTACTTTTCAGTTTAATAAAATTACTATTTGCATCGTTTATCGGGGAGGGGTAGGCTTGATCAAGTGGCTAAAGAGAACAGTTCGGTTGCAATTACCCTTTTGTTCGAATAATACAAACTGGTTGAGACCGATTAAGGAAACTTTCATCTACTAAAGAACTACCCACCCCACTCCCACCAACCAACCCTCGAGAGATTTAAGCACTCTATCAGTATAAATTATGTAAGAGGAAACTAAGGTTCAAAGCAAGATGAAGAGGTGGGATCATAAAAAGATCTTCAGGTTAGGGAAAGTAAAAATAGAAAAGTGAGCTACAAAAGGGAAGAAAAATCTGATAGAAGCCAAAATGAAAACAAACCTTACTTTAAATATACAAAAACACTGTGTCTGTCCAGCGGAATGGCAAATTCCCAGTCCCCAAATCAGCCCCGCTGCAATCTGGTACCGCTGACCTCAGAAACCAGACCTAACTCTCCGAGGAAGAGGCTGCGGGAAAGCTATGGAAATGAACCTGAAGAGGCGACCTCACATCACTTGCAGAGCCCTCCTCCAGGTTACCCTCTCTGCCCTGGTCCCTCACTCTTTAAGTCTCAGTTTCGGCTTTTCCCAGGGCACGCCTCCCTCGCCCGCGGGGTCGCGGGCGCTCTGATCGCGCCGGACCTGAGTCGTCGACCCGGTTCCGCGCACCTCCTGGGCAGCCGCGCCCCGCGGCCAGCTCTGCCCTCCAGCTCCCGTCCCAACAGCTCCCACCGCCCCCGGGGAGATCTCACGCCCTTTGGACCCATCTCCCTCAGCTCCCAGGTGCCAGCTCGCTCTCCCGGGACTCACCCGTGGGATTCGGGGGAAGTTGGCGGCTGCTGAGCAGACACATCCCCAACCAATGAGCGCACGGGGCCGGCGGGCGGCGGGGAGCCCAGCAGCGCGGAGCCCAGGCCGGACTCCGGAGAGGTTCCGGGCCCGCCTCGGCCGGGGCCCCGGGGGCGACGGGGAACCAGAGCATCTCTTGACCCGCATCCGGAGAGACTCACCGTGGCCTCTCAGCAGATCCCGCGCCGGGAGTTGGGCGGCTGCTCCCGCCTGCGCTGGGTCCGGCTTCGCCACTTGCACATCTCCGCGCCCCGCGCGTCTGGGCGCTCTCACCCCCCACCCCCCACCCCGCCTCGCTACTGCAGGACCGGCGAGAGGAGCAGTTCCCGGAGTGACCTGAAGGTTTCCTCTAGGTCTCCCAAATCCTGTCACATCCTGTGGTGGGGCCAGGGCTGGGGGCTAGGGGTTTGAGAAAGTCCTCCCCACCCGCCCCCCACCTCACCCTTCTCTAAAGGTCTTTGCCAAACATTCTTGGAATTGCATAGCTTCTGGGCTTTCAAGAAAACAATACATTGCCTCTTCGAGATTCTGTTGTGCTGATAAAGGTTCTATTTCTCTTCCTAATGGACCTGAGACAAAAACAATTCTCTTCCTCACACTCTTTCCCTTTTTCTCGCTCCCATCAGCGAAGCTTCCTTCCTTTCTCATTTTTTTCTTTATTTTCTTTCTCTCCTTCATTTATGTTTTCTTTTATTCTTTTCTTGCAATCCCTAGCTCCCTTTATTCCTTCTCTCCTTCTGTTCCTCCCCCCCCCCCCCCCACTTCCTCTTTGCTTACCCTCTGGTCTCTTTCTTCCCTTCCTTTCTTTTTCTTGGGGATGGCCAGAGCTACATTCTGTACTGAAACTCTTCACTTCCATCTTCTGACTCTAGGGAATCTTGTAATGTGCATACCTGGGGGGGCTGGAATGGGGAGTGAGAAAAAGAAACTCAAGTGTGTCTGCTCTACCTATTAAAATGAGCTATAATATGTCTGTTGGACCCTCATCATTGTTGGACCTCATTAATGTGGTCACGCAACATACCATTTTCATGTAAGACATACGATACCTTTTCAAGGGCACAAAAAAAGTTTCAAAGAACTAAACCTCTTCTAATTTTTTTTTCTTCAATAATTTTTGGTTCAGTTAATCAACGCCAAGTATATAGGTTTAACATCTATCTTTAACATCGATCTCTTTTTCCTTATGTTTGTCAACATGTATACACATACATATGCATACATATATACACACATATATACACACGGGACACATCTTGGGGTATTCACACTGGAATACAGGCTGAGTTTTCCTGAATTTGCCGTTACTGTTTTTAACATCACAATGACTCAGTGCTTGAGAGAAGTCCCTTTGCATTGACAAATTTTGAATCTTTTTCATAACAAAGAAAGCTGAAAAGCTAAGAGAAAAAGTGATACTTGCTAATGAAAGGGTAAATGGGATACAATGGACAGACATTAAGAAAAAGAACAATCATTATAAAATTAGATTATATAGCAAAATCAGAAGTACTCTCCTCAAACCTCTATTCTCTACTCTTTCTTGATGCATGGTGCAGACAGTACTTAATCCTCACAATATTACAATTTGAATGTAATTATCCCACAAATAAGCATAAGGAGCTCAGCTCAGGAATTTGAACCCAGTTCATTTTGACTCAAATAAGAGTTACTCTTATCCTCACTTTACAGGAAAGATTGAAGCATAGAATGGTGATTTACTCGATCTGTGAGAAATCTAGATTTTCTAACACTCTAAACTTAATTTTTATTACTTTCCAGCTAAATCATCAGAATGTTATTTCAACCTTATATAATTAACAATAAATTAAAATGAGCTAGAAAAGTCTTTTTTTTTTTTTTATGTAGTCAGTCCTCAGTTTCTTCATAAGCAGCCATGTATGTTAAAAGTTTAATACATTTCTTCTGATTTATATGTGATGAAAGTTGGTGGTGGAGGGGGAATACCTTGGCCAGAATAATCACTAAGTTTGCATATCAACAGGAGATGTAAGTAAAACTCAGTCCTGGTCCTAACATTTTTATTTGAATGTTTTAAAGCTAGATTCTGTTTTCAAATTTGCACAAAATTTTTAAAAAGAAAATTTTCCTTTGGAATGTAATATTTATCCTTGCAGTTCAGGAATATCGTATTTCTGGTAGAAACAAAGATGGTCTGATTTGTTTAAAATGCCTCTAAACTTAGAGTTGAAACACAAAAACAAAGGTAATTCATTTAAATTTTCTTAAAAATTAAGATTTGTTAATGAAAACTTTTCAAACTATTCTTAACAGAGCATATGTCATAGATTTAGGTCTATTCAATTGCAATTAAAAAAACAAACAAACTTTGCAGGAATCCAATTCAAAGATTCACTTTTGATAAGGTTGTTTCATAGAGAAAAAGACTGGATATAGAGTATAAGTGAAGTTGCTCAGTTGTGTCCGATTCTTCGCAACCCTATGGACTGTAGCTTATCAGGCTCCTCTGTCCATGGAATTTTCCAGGCAAGAGTACTGGAGTGGGTTGCCATTTCCTTCTCCAAGGATATAGAGTATACAGTTAACAAAAAAAAAAAAAGCAAAGTTATTTTTAGAATGAGACTTCTGGCTGTTGGTCAAGTGTGTGTTTCCTACAAGCAATCTTAATCTCATTAAAGTTCCCCAGAAATTTAAGGGTTTTATCAAAAATGCCAAAGCTCTTCCTAGAAAGTGGTTATGTAAATTGGGGAGATTTCTTTTATAACAGATCTAATAAAGAGTCACTAGATAAGGAAACTCAGAAAACTGAGGTTTGTACAGGTTTTTCAAAGTCAGGTAGTTTGGTGAGTTACAGAGATGGAGGAGAAAATGTTAGGGAACTGTTGGCCAGGCATGAGTTGCTACACAACAGGAGGTAGTGATAAGGAACACAGTGCTGCTGCTGAAAACTAACGGAGAATTTAGGAGGGGTCAAAAAGAGGTGGGAGATACCATCCCCTGATACGTCTTGTAAGACTAACTGGGTGAATTTGGGAGGGGACAAAAGGAGGGAGGGGATGCCAGCCCATAATATGTTCTGCCAACCTTCCAGAAACCCCTGTGCTGGAAACCACTTTAATTAACAGAAGTGTGCACTGCCAGGAAGGGTCTTGAATCATTTTGCAGGGAAATGATTGGCCAGAGACAACCCAGAAAGAAAACCCCATCCCCATAAAACCTAAGACTGCAAGCCTCATGACAGCACAGTTCTCCTGAGTCCCCTAACTCCCCTGCTCTCCACCTAGTGCCTATTCCCAGTAAATTCTTTTGCTCTGTTAGCATGTGTTTCTCCTCAGACAATTCATTTCTGAGTGGTAGACAGAGCCCGCTCTTGGGCCCTGGAAGGGATGCCCATTTGGTAACAAAAGGAGTCCTCCCGGCTGCTATGCATAAGTTATCAAGAGTGGGGCGCACGTTCTAGAAGGATGCAGAGTAGACCCTTCAAAGCTGTCCTTGTATGCAACACTTACAAATTCTTGATGAAGTATTTTTTAAAGGCCCTTTAAGTGCACCACTAAGCTAGCAAGAAATGGAAGGGAAAATGTGAAAAGCCAAAAACTAAGAATCCAGAAAGGCATTTGAGTGATGAAAGTGGTGCTGCCCTGGTGACATTTACCTATCTCAGGAGGTCTTATCAAGCCTAGGTGATCTAGAGCTTCAATTTTAACAAAATTTGTGACTCCTTACAAAAGCTAGTCCAGAACAAGGTGAAAGCCAGGTCAGATTCCTACATAAAGTCGAGGTGACTAAAAAGGAACATCTGCAAGTGAAAAGGTGAACTAGAAAAAAAGAAAAAAACTCAAATCCCACTTTCACTCTTTCCTACTCCCTAAACATAAATACATAAATATATTTGTTTTTTAAGCCTCCACTTCAGGTAAGTAAATTTATACCAAAAATCTTCCAGTGAAAATTCATGATCAGACCAGACCGCAGATGGATATAGGGCTGAGATTTATACTAATTGGGCAGCCTGAAAATTCCCAAGTTAAAAATTCATAGTAAAGTGGTCCCAGCTAAGACTATGTCAAACAAAAATTGAGAGAATTATCACTACCTAACTCTCACTAAAGAAACTTGTTGAGAATGAATTTGTGAAACAAAATAATACTAGATATGAGATCTTATATGCAAGAAGAAATAGTAAGCAAAGAAAATAGTAACAGTATAGGTAAATCTAAGAAAACACTGATGAGAAAAATGTATGGGAATAAAAAAGATCAACTAAAATACTAGGCAATGGTGATGTGTAACTCAGGAAAGTATTAAATAGAGTTCAAACACTCTAAAGCGCTTACTTAGGTTGTTGGAAAGGAGGATAATGATACTAATTGTAGACCTTATTAAATTAATTATACATGTAAAAAGTACTAGTTAACCATAAAAAAAAAATAAAGTGTATAAGGTCAAGTTTTACATAAAGAAAATAACTAGAATTAAATTAAAGGCAATCTAATGATAAGGAAAGAGAAAAAATGAAATTCTAGAAATAAAATTATAAAAATTAATCCAAATATGTTAATGATGGGCTTCCCTGTTGGCTCAGATGGAAAAGAATACATTAATTATAATAAAGATAATTGGGTCCAATTTTCCAGTTATAGGACAATGACTGTAATACAACAAATAAAAGCCAGCTATCTTCTGTTTAAGAGACACATGCGTGCTGAGTCGTTTCAGTCGTGTCCGACTCTTTGTGACCCTATGGACTGTAGCCTGCATGCTCCTCTGTCTGTGGGGTTCTCCAGGCAAGAATACTGGAGTGGGTTGCCATTCCCTTCTCCAGGGGGTTTTCCCGATGCAGGGATCGAACCTGGGGTCTCCCACATTGCAGGCAGATTCTTTGCTGTCTCCGGGAAGCCCAAGAGACACACATATAACCTAATAATATAGAATGGTTGAAAGCAAAATGATGTTAAAAAAAGATACTTCAAACAAATGTTAACCAAAAGAGAGCTGGTGTAGCTATATTGTAAACAGACAAAATAAACTTAAAACTTACCAAAGAAAGATAGCAATCAGTTCAGCTGGGTGATACAATTCTAAACTTGATTAGATCCAGTACTATAAAGTTTAAATATGTACTGTAAAAAAAAAAATAACAGCAGAATTGCAAGAGGAAAATGATAATTCACCATGATAATGGGTGATTTGAATACATTGTTCATGATATTTGACCAATCATGTATACATAGCAGTAATGATACAAAAGATCTAAAAACAATATTAAAAGCATGCCTAATGGAAATATATTGAATATTTTACCCAAGAACTGGAGAAAATACATTTTTAAAGCACCCACTGAATATTTATAAACATTGATTACATATCAAACCGTTAAACAAGTGCCAATGAATTTCAAAGACTTTTCATTATAAATAACATATTCTTGGAATGTAACACAACTAAAGAAAGCTAAATCAAAACCACATGTACACTTAGAAATTGTTTAATGATGCACACAAACACTTTTACATATGTTAAAGACAAGAATACAGGCCCCAAATGGAGTGTAGCATATGTTAATCCCCACAACACTTTAAACTGCAACTGAACTTAATTACAGTTTAGGTTATTCCAGAAATGGAATTTTAAACTGGTCAGTCAGGATTGCCTGATCAGCACCAGTTAGCTAATCTGCCTGGTGGACACCTGCCAAAGGAAAATAATCTCGCAATAACTAATCTGTCTTCTTTTTTTTTGTCTAGTACAACTTCCGTGTTCCTCCTTCCAAATCTATAAAATCTCTTACCCTATATAAATCTTCAGAGCTCTTATCTACCTGCTAGGGTGAATGTTTCTGCTTTTAAGAATTGTTGGTTTTTATATCTTACTCAGTTGAATTGTTTTTAAATAAATAACACATGAATCAAACATGAAAGTTAAAAAAAAAAAACAAAACTGGGTGACAATGAAAATACTGCCTATCAATTGACTTATCTAGAGGGAGACTTACAGTCTTAAATGTTTTTAATTTAAAAAGAAAAATGTTGAAACTTCATGAGGTGAGCATTCAACTGAAAAAGTTAAGAAAAGAACAACAGGAAACATTCTAACAAAATGAAAGGAAAGAAATAATTACCTTAGAATAATAAATTCATGAAATATAATAGAAAGTGAAAGTGAAGTCGCTCAGTCCTTGTTCGACTCTTTGCGACCCCGTGGACTGTAGCCTACCAGGCTTCTCCATCCATGGGATTTTCCAGGCAAGAATACTGGAGTGGGTTGCCATTTCCTTCTCCAGGAGATCTTCCCGACCCAGGGATTGAACCCCGGGTCTCCCACATTGTAGGCAGACACTTTACCATCTGAGTCACCAAGAGCAACAAATCCAAAGTAGGATCTTTGAAAAGACAAATAAAACTGCCAAGGCTAAATGTAAGGTAAGAGAGTTAGAGAAGGTGAGGTTCAGAAAAAGAACGAGACTGGCACTTTACAGGAACAGATCACCTTTACTGAGGTGAGAGGGGGCAGCAGTCAGATTCGCGAGCTGCTGCACTTACCCAAGAAAAGAGTAAGTATATATAGGCAGGTATGTGGAAAGTTACTGTCTTAAGGGGGCCTAGTCTTCTCCAAGGTTGTTCGGAGTAGTTATCTCTTAAACGGGGCAAGGAATTTTGGAGATAGACCAGAGGCTGGACCGGCTGGGAACTAGGTGTAATCAACCTTAATGTCCATTTTTTTCTCTGGGTGAGAGAGTTCTTTGTTTTGCATAGAATGGTGGGGAGGACCTGAAGGGGAGTTTTAACTCCGGGCTATTTTGAGCCATGTAACTTTCCTTCACTAAAAAAGATGGATGAGTTAAGGTTACAATTGAACCTTGCATGGCTTGAATAAAAGAAAAAAACAAAAAATAAAACAGAAATTAAAAGATAATGAAAATGTTATATGCTGTTATATCCAATATTTTTAAGAAATTAGGTAAAATGAACAGATTCCTAGGACAATACAAATTACAAAAACTGTTTCAAGAATAAATAGAGAACCTAAATAATCTTATAATCATTAAATAAGCTTAACAGTTAGGAATCTTCCCATAAAGAAAAAAGAAATAGGCATAGACATTTTTTAAGGCAAATTCTACCTTATTAATGGGCAATTCCATTCTCATACAAACTTTCCTAGCAAATAAAATAAGGAACAATATCTCCTAACTCATTTTATGAGATTAATATAACCTTGACACTAATAACAAAAGAGTATCTGAAGGGAAAATTAAGATCAAACTCATTCATGAGTTTTGAAACAAAACCAAAATAACAGTAAACTGAATGCAGGCAGTATATAAAAATGATCCAAAAACTAGAAATACAAGTTTGTACAATAAGTGTTGTATTTAGAGAACTGAGACAATACAGTTAGAAATTAAACAAAGAAAGAAAGAGAAAGTGAGGAGGCAGGGAAAAGATGGCAGGAAAAAGGAGAAAAGAAAAAAAGAAGGAAAGAATGAAGGAGATAATGGCAAACTGTCATTGTTTGAAAATAGTATGATTGTTACCAAGTCCAAGCTTGCTCTGCTCACTCACTGGACAACAGGCCAAGAAGATTACAAACGAGGTGTTGAGGCAAGGAATAATGTCTTTATTCAGAAAGCGGGCAGCCAGAGAAGATAGCAATTAGTGCTACAAAATAATCATCTCATCAGGGTCTAGATGTCAGTTTCTTTTTTAAAATCAGGGAGGGGTAGGAGGTGAGGAAGTAAGATAAAAAGGCTATTTACCTCACAAAATAGGAGAGGCTGTATTAATTTCTTCTTTTCACTAGCCATCCACAGGTGGGCAGGGTTCTCTGAAGCAGGTCATTATGTAAGATTACATAACAAAAGCTATGGTTAAAGTCAAAACAACAGATCCAACATGGAGTCAAAATTGGCCCTTCCCTGCTACACGATCATCAATATAGGAAAATGAATGCAATCAATAAAAAATTGTTAGCATTTGTAAAAGTGTAATAACATCATTGAATATAAAGTCAGTATTAAAAAGCTAATTGTATCTTTATACAGCAGAAATAAAATTTTAAAAAGTGTAACCTTTCAAAGACCTGTCTACAGTAACAAAGATATAGTTTATTTATGGGAGGAATGAAATATTCCTTGCCACATCAGTAAACACGGATGTCCCAGTCATCAGCGACTGCAGCCCTTTAAGGTAAGCCCTAAGGGAAACTCTGGAAGAAGAATATCTGTGAACCAGCAGCCATCAGGACTGCAGTCACTCCCTATGGTGAGACGCAAGGAAGCTCAGAATGTGAAATAGCACAGGATACTGACCCTGGATAGCTGAGATGCACATGAGAGGAATGATTTCAGTGAACCCAGACTCTTGCATCTTCCCATGCATAGAAAAGCACTGAATTCCTGAGTTTAGGATATCTGGCTTTCTTTAGTTAAAGATAGTCTTTTGATGTTCAGACTATCTGCCCTTTGTTGCAAAACTTCTATATAACCTGCCTCTTCCCCTCATCTGCTTGGAGAAGGTTCCTACAGGGTTACTTGAGCTGCTGTCTCCCAGGCTTGAAGTCCTAAAAATCCACACCAAATAAAACACAACTCTCAACTTTTAGGTTGTGACTATTTTTTAGGTTGATATATGTATAGATAGATAATGATATAATATAATTATGGACATAGAAAGATGTTTTTCCTAGAAGTAAATCTCATAAAAAACATACAAGCTATAAATCTTCCCAAAAGTTATGAAGAAAACCAGGTAAATTGAGGGACAAATCAAGAACTCAGAGTTGAATATTTAATATTATAAGAATATCAATTCTTAATCTATAGATTAAATTAGATGTCAATCAAATGCCCAAAATATTTTTTTGAAATATGATAAGCTGATTGTAAAATAATCACAAAAGAAACAGAAAATTATAACTGAGACAATCCTGAAAATGGGCAAGGTAGAAGGAATTTAACCTTCTAGAAGATAACTTACAAATTAATTTTAATAGTAATTTACTAATTAGCAATAGTTTATGGTTCAAAGAAAATGTATCAAATGAAATAGGGATAGAAAGTGTGGACTCATTTTTTTTAAGAAAACTTGATATATCCATAGAGTTGGCTTATAGATAGAGAAAGAATTTAAAATTATTTAAATAGTGATAAAACCTCAGATGGAAAATATACTGCATTTCTATACATTACAAAAAATTAGCTATATGTGAATTAGAAATTTAAATGTGGTAAGCAAAAATTTTCAAAGTGTTAAAAGTGTTAGAAATAAATATAAAAGAATATCTTATGAAATGGAATTATTTCAAAGCCCCCAAAGTTCAAAACCTAAAGAGACTGATAAATATAATTACAAATTGAATTCTATTTGCTTACCAAAAAAAAAAACCTGTAAAAAAAATAAAAAGACAAGTAATGCACTAGGGAAAGATATCTCCAACACATAAAAGTGGAAAATCATTAGAGTTTATAAAGATCTGCAAGTAGAAGCCAAATTAATCACTCCAAATGAATAAGAGACATAAACAGACATTAAATAGAAATAGGCTTCCTTGATAGCTCAATTGGTAAAGAATCTGCCAGTCATACAGGAGACCCCAATTCAATTCCTGGGTTGGGAAGATCCCCTGGAGAAGGGATAAGCTACCCACTCCCATATCCTTGGGCTTCCCTTGTGGCTCAGCTGGTAAAGAATCCACCTGCAGTGTTGGAGACCTGGGTTTGAACCCTGGGTTGGGAAGATCCCCTGGAAAAGGGAAAGGTTTCCCATTCCAATATTCTGGCCTAGAGAATTCTGTGGACTGTATAGTCCATGGGGTTGCAAAGAGTTGGACAAGACTGAGTGACTTTCACTTTCATTTTAAATAGAAATGACCACAGCACATAATAAGATCCCCAATATCATTAATTAACAGGTAAATATAAATTAAAACTCCAACATAAAACCAAATTTTACTCACCTGACTTCTTACATACCACTGATAAAAGTATTAATTTGTTCAGTCTACCAGGAGGAAAAAACAATTGTCCTTGTAAAGGACAAAAGAGATTATTTTTAATGGAATTGAGGGAATTGGCTAGCACAAAAGTAGGAAAACTTATTCCGTAAAGGACCAGAAAGTTAATATTTTAGGGTTGCCTACATATGCTTGTTGCATTTTTTTCTTCTTTTTTTACAACTCTTTAAAAATGTAAAAAATTTGTATGTGGGATCTAAAAAGCAGGCTACTACTGGATTTGGCTAGCCAGTGGTAACTTGCAGATCCCTGGCTAGCAGATCCTGCAGGACTATCTGATTCTATTGGTCTATACAACTTTGGTTGACTCTTTATTGGCTATGCTATTTTACAACTCTGCAAAGTTACCCATTTTTGGAAATTGATAGGAAAGTACATGTATTCAAACATTTCATAATTTGTAGGAAACTGATAAAAATCAAAATAATTATTGTTTAAAACAATACAAATAAACTTTTTCTGACAGAAATTCTATTAATTTCCATTGAAAAGATAACCCCAAACATTACTTAACTGGCACTGGCCAATAAAAATTTTTACTGGCCAATCAGTTCAGTTCAGTTGCTCAGTTGTGTCTGACTCTTTGTGACCCCACAGACTGCAGACAGGCTTCCCTGTCCATCACCAACTCTCAGAGCTTGCTCAAACTCATGTTCATCTAGTTGGTGATGCCATCCAACCATCTCATCCTCTGTTGTCCCCTTCTCCTCCCCCTTCATGGTGTCTAGGTTGGTCATAGTTTTACTTCCAAGGAGCAAATGTCTTCTAATTTCACAGCTGCAGTCACCATCTTCAGTGATTTTGGAGCCCAAGAAATAAAGTCTCTCACTGTTTCCATTGTCCTATTACTGGCTAATAGAATTTTGAAAAGAAAAAAAAAAAAAAAAACTACACTTGAGCAAATCATTTTGAAAAATTTTTGCATTGTCTAGAAAAATTGAAGTACATGATTGACATTCCAGCAATTCTACCTTCAAATTCATACTTGTGCACATGTGCATCTGGAGATGTGTGAAACACTTCATGGCAACATTGTCTATAAAAATAATAATATACAAGATACAAAAGTCAACTTATGGAAGATTGGATAAACTATTCTAATACATTCATAAAATGGAATCCTAGAATGTTACACAGAATGTAAAATAACCAATTGCAGCTAAACAAATCAATATGGATGACTCAGAAAGAAATTTTGAGTGAAAAAGCAAGCAAATCCTTTGCAGGATTGTGTAGATAGAAAGAAAACAAAAGATAAGATGATTAGGTAATCAAGGAAGTCATAGTTTAGTGGCTAAGACAAATACAAACAAACTTTTACAATAGAACATAGTTATTTTTATAATTGAGTAATATATAAAGTTCATTTGAAATATGTGACAGGGCATTTTTTTTTATCACTGGGTACATCAGAACACTTCATCATTTAATATATTTCTTATTTGATTTGAGGTATTTGGCAGATAAAAGAGAGGATAAGAGCAGTCAACACAGAGAGAACATAGAGAACCTTCTCTATGTCCTGAATATTGTATGAGATACATTGCAATATTTTGATGACTTTGAGTGGTTAGTTATTGCCGAAGTGTAAAAGGCACAGGGAGGGAGGAGAGATGAGGAAGTTTCTCAAGAGAAGACTGAAGAGGTAGGAACCAGATAATGAAATTTGTATGTGCTACAAACTGTTTACATTTGGTTGCATGCAGTAGATAGCATGGTAAAATCTGCACAAGGGAGCAATAATACCAGAGTGGTACATGAGAATACCTCTGCTGCATGGATGGTAATGGGAAGCATGGCTGGAGGAGGCAAAAATGGAGGCAGAGAGACCTGTTAGAAAGCTAGTGCAATAGTTCTGATGAGAGGTGCCTTAAAAGCAAATGATCTAATGCAATCAAAGGAGAGATTTTTGAGGTGGAATCACAGGACTTTGGATTTTTTTTTTTTTAATATTGAAGGTACAGAAGAAGGAATCTAGAATGACTCCTGTAGTTTGGGGCAAGTAGGTGGATCTATCACTTCACTGAGACAGGGAGCATTTGGTGGTGGTGAGTTGTAGATAGAATGTAGAACAAATTGTTGAAATTGCTGCATTTCTGTCAAATGACAGAACATAACAGTGGGATGTTTGTTGTTTCTGACAAACTGGCAAAACATCTAAATATTTGTTATGTGCCAAAGGCAATCATTAATTGTGATTTTGACACAAATAAGGCTCAGAAACATTGTAACACCAAGCTCCACTCATCAAGTAATTTTTTGATTGACTATAATTGACTGAAAATTGCATTTTAAAACATGGAATTAAGCCTCTTCTCTGGCTAAACTGTTCCCTGTGCTCTGACATTGTGGGGCAGGAAAATCCGTCTGGGGACAGGCTGCACTCACCCCTCACATGAGAACGTGACTCAGCTCAGTTACAAAGATGTGCTCATCCCTCACGTCCCCAGGATGATTACATGTTTCATCTCAGCAACACTCTAACATTCCCTCACTGACGCTGCACTGAGAGGCGGGTTCCCAGCACAGCTTGTGCCGACAGTGGGCATTCACAAGCCTGGAGCCAGTTCTGGCCTGAGGGAGCCCCGCCTGTGGCCGGCACTCTGAGGATGCCCATCACCACATACCAAGGAACATGTGCATCTGATTCACTCCCCTTAGACCTCTCGGATGCATTTCCTGTGGACATCTGTGGCCTTGGCTCTTGAGTAAGAGCGGGGAGTTGAATACTACAAAGCAACAGCCACGGGAAGAATCCAGACTGGGGACAGCTGTTCAGCCTTGGAACAATTTACCTTTAAATATCTGGTACTTTCTGACTCTGACTGTGGAGGGGGAAGAGGGATGTTTGCAAATAGTCAAAACTAGGAGAAGCACGATAAAGGAAAGAAATGTATCTTCTAAGCAACCCTGAAAGGGCTGGTATCTTACCAAGCTAGTATCTTACCTTGATATACTCATATTTTAAATATCACTGATTCCTGACTTCTTTTGAATGTCTAACATTTCCAGCAAAAGTGCCAAGTGAAATAGAAATATCTTGTTTTAGACTCATGTTTTCTGCTTTAGTTTCTACCAATTCATTTGCAAAGATAAAGCTGAACTTTAACCCCATCCATCTTAATCCTTTCCACCAGTCATTCTTACCAATCAGACTATTACATTTACCTACATTCTTTAAGTTCAATTGTAAAGAAAACTAAAAAAAAATTCAATCTGATCTGTACAAGTAGATGTATGTACCTAGTGGCTTTTAGTGTATATTTTTAATAATGTTTAAAATTCCTGAATGCCAATTCCTAAATAAAACCAACTGCTCATTGCTAGAAGATATTTTTTAATGTAAAAAATCTTTTCAAGCATAGTGATTTGGGAATATTACTTCACAAGTTTGTTCAATACACATTAATGCATTGTAACTTTCAAAACTGGGCCAGGAAAATTAAAGACATTTCACTAGGGCAAAATTGATGTAATTGAAAGCTTCAGAAATATTAAGCTGTGTGGTCTGCCATGTTTTTACTTCTATCAAACTAATTGCATCTGTATAGACAAGTTATTTGGAGAAGGAAATGGCAACCCACTCCAGTATTCCTGCTTAGAGAATCCCGTGGTCAGAGGAGCCTGGTGGGCTGCTGTCCATAGGGTAGCACAGAGTCAGACACAACTGAAGCGACTTAGCAGCAGCAGCAGCAGACAAGTTGTTGTCTCTTCCCCTAGTCCACCTGTGATATCTGTTGGTTTTGGGTAGAGGTGGCAGTTACATTCCAAAGGGAAAATAATCTCTTCCTGTTCTCTCTGGTTATGCTCATTTCCGGCTGTTTCTGGAGCTGGGTAGGAAGGCGAATCCCAAAGAGGTGTTTTTGCTGGGGTTGCCTGACATCACAAAGATAAGGAATAGATTCAGTCTCATTCTTGCCAAATTGAGTCAGTATCTGGGTATTAAAATAGCCGAAGGTAATGGAGCCTATTATCAGTTTGTTAAGCTGATGGTATTGCTTCTTACTCATCTGAGACTCAATGAGTTTCTTTCTGCTAAGAAATTCAGGGCCAGATTAATTTCTCCAGGAACTCTTTGAAGTAGGTGTTAATATAAAAGTAAAAAAGATTTCTCCATAAAGTACAATTTTTCTCCTCCTCCAGTATCTTCAATAAATTGCTAGGGCACCATTTCACATTCTAGCAAGAAATTAATACTCCTCTAAAGTGCCTCAGAGTAAACGGGTCAGGTTAGTGGTCTTTAATTACAGGGAGGTTCATCTTCCCTCTAGCCTTATCCTGGGCCTGGACAAAGCTCTCAACTCTGAGTTGTCCACTCTGTTACTGAAAGCCTTCAATTTTCTCCATTATTTCTTCTCCTGAAATCCTTAACACATATATCTCTTGAACTTTAACTCTCAGCTTCTGCCATGCTATGCTAATACTGTGCCTATGCTGGCCTTGCCTGTCGTCTTTTCCCTCTGTGTTTCTAGTAAACAACGCATCTTCTCTTCTCTTTTCATCTCCCTACCGTTTCTTCCTTGATTATTTTTATCCATTCCCATTATTTCAGCTATGATCTCATCATGACAGACAACTGTCAAACTGATGTCAGTCTGTCCAGTGTATTTCCTGAGTGGTAGACCCACCCTTCTTTCCATCTGCAGGACACTCCACATACCCATGCTCTTACGAACCCATACATTTTATAGAATCACCATTGTCCCAGTTCACCTAGGCTTTACACATTCAAGTGATCTTTAATGACTTCTTTATTACTAACCATACAATAGGTTTCCTCATGTTTTTACCTCTATAGGATCTGCTGAATTCTTCCCCTATGCCCCATTCCAAAGCTAACATTAACCAGCATGAATGCTCTTACTTTTTCTGAATTATTATACTAACATTTTAACTATTATTCTTACAAATGCACAATTTCATCTTTTCTTTATGCCAAATTATTGTTCACTTTACTCTCTGGTAGATTGTTTTAAATAGAAGCTCAGATTATTTCACTCCTCAGCTGTTCAAAAACTTTCAATAATTCTCTACTGCTGTAGACTTCTGTGGTCTCAAATGTTACTCATGCTACACTAAATTTAGTAAAACTTGTTAAGTGTGTGGTGGGCCAACTAGAATGGGAAAAGTGTTTATAAGTCCAGAGATTTCAAGCAAAGTAGTTGATAATAACACCGATGATGCTCTATCAGGCAAGCTTATGGTATCCAAGTTTTGGGGGGGGATTATTTTGGCTTCAGCAACTTTATTAATGTTTAATTGACATATATTTAAGTGTACAACTTGATACATGTTGGCATATGCACATATCAATGGAAGAATCATTGCAAGATAATAAATTTATCCATCACTCTCCAAAAATTCCTTCTGCCCCTTGATAATCTTTCTCTCTTGCCCTCCTCTATCTTTCTCTTATCCTCAGGCAACATTTCACTGGCTCTCTGTCACTATACGATGGGCTCCCTGGGGGCTCAGACGGTAAAGAGTCTGCCCGCAATGCGGGAGACCTGGGTTCGAACTCCGGGTTGGGAAGATCCCCTGGAGAAGGAAATGGCAACCCACTCCAGTACTCTTGCCTAGAAAACGCCATGGATGGAGGACCCTGGTGGGATACAGTCCAGGAGGTCGCAAAGAGTCGGACACAACTGAGCAACTTCACTCACTATATGATAGCTTTCACTTTCTAGAATGTTATGTAAATGTAATTACATATATATATGTATATTTATTAATATGCAGTTAGTTACTTAGATTTATAAAAGTATAAATCTGGCTTTGCCTGACTTTTTCACTTAAAATAGTTATTCATCCATTTAATAGCAAAAGTCCATTCTTTTTCTTTTTAGTTGTTGAGTGGTGTTCCATTGTATGGACACTACAGCTTGCTTACCCATTAGTCTTTGTGCTGTTTCCCATTTAGGCTGTGACAAATAAAACTGCTATGAAAATTAGTGTACAAGTCTTTACATGAGCATATGCTTTCATTTTCTCTTGGATAAATACTTAGGAATGCAATGATTGGATATGGTAGTCATGTTTAACTTTTCAACAAACTGCCAAACTGTTTTTCAAAGTGGCTGTAGCTTTCTTTCTTTTCACCAGTAATGTACAAAGGTTCCCTTTGGTCCACATCCTTGCCAACACTGGCATGGTCAATCTTTTAATTTTAGCCACTGGATCAGATACGTAGTAATGCCTCATTGTGATTTCAATTTATATATTATTTTAAGCACTAGTGACTTTGCATCTTTACATGTGCTGTCTTCTTATCTTTATATCTTGCTTGTTAAAGTGTTTATTAAAAAATAATTTTTAAAAACGTTCAAAAAGGTAATATTCCATTGATACTCAGATATGCCAAACTCACTAACATAATATTCAAATGTGACTAGCAGAAAGCAGCTATATAACACAGGGATCTCAGCTCAGTGCTCAGAGATGGCCTAGAGCCTAGAGGGGTGGGATGGGGGGTGGATGGGAGGGAGGCTAAAAGGTGGGGGATATATATATATACTTATAGCTGATTCATGTTGTTGTACAAGCAGAAACCAGCGCAACATTGTAAAGGAAATTTCCTCCAAATATATGTATATATATACACACACACATGACTGAAATTTGGGAAAAGCTGCTTTAATATGTATCCTAATTACTTTAAAACTATGCCACTGGAAACGAGGGTTTACATGGCGGTGCCTTCACTATTGGCAACTGGTAAGCAAGGAGCGATGAGCAAACACGTTTAGGGTGCCCAGCCTTGGGGTCAATCATAACAGCTCGTATTAATTATTTATTTACAGGAGATAGGAAACATCAGAAAATTCAAAGAAGGCAATAATCATCTGTGCTTATTTGTTCTATCATTTCCTTTCAATGTACATTCTGTACTCTTTTTCTTTGTCTATATGTGTTATTTTGGGGCTTTCCTGATGGCTCAGTGGTAAAGAACGTGCCTCCCAATGCAGGAGACACAGGTTCAATCTCTGAGTTGCGACGATCCCCTGGAGAAGGAAATGGCAACCCACTCGAGTATTCTTGCCTGGGAAATCCCATGGATAGAAGAACCTGGTGGGCTATAGTCTATGGAGTCTCCAAGAGTCAGACACTGCTTAGCGACTAAACAACAACAACATATTATTTTATAAATGAGATTGTGTCATTATTCTATATATTTCTTTAAGACATAAATACTGGAAAACACTTATTTTCTGTCATTACGTAGTCTTTGAAAGTTGATTTTTGAAACAGAGTACTTAAACTGGGAGCCTCAGTTTCACTTCTACAAAATGAGAGGTGGACTATATGATATCTAGCATACTTTCTTGCTCTAACACTCCTTGACTCATTAAGTGAATCAGCTAGAAGCTCCTGAGTGGCTTAAAAATATCAGCCCCTCCTTATTCATCCTGGAAGGCACTATACACATGGAGCTGCCCATGCCAAAGTGGATCCATATACAGCAGTGATAGTAATTAGGGACATCAGCCCATATCGGTACAATTTGGGTTCATATTTAAAGCCACTGTTCTTTTGCAACCACGGTGTCTCACTATGTATGGAAAGCTTCTTCTAGTTAATCTCTGACCTCTCACTTCACTGCAGCCTTGGTTGCTCTGGACAATGACCGCCTGTCTGTTTAAGGCACCTCCTAGTGCTCTACACGGTAGATTGTGTTTATGTCATAAGGCTCATGTTTTAAGTTAGATAGTTCAAAACTTACCCTGATGAAAGAATGCCCAAAGTGGTCAATTTAAAAAAAAAAAAGAAGAGTTCACACAGATTATCTTTGAAGAAACTGCCAAATTCTACTTTATTGGGCTTAATAGTGTTCCCACTCCAAATTCATGTCTTTTTGGAACCTCAGACTAAGAATTTATTTGGAAATAGGGTCATTGCAGGTACAATTAATTAAGATGTGGCCCAATTGGAGCGCATGCATGCTCAGGCACTCGGCTGTGTCCGTCTCTGTTACCCCATGGACCATAGCCCTCCAGGCTCCTCTGTCTAGGGGATTTCCCAGGCCAGAATACTAGAGTAGGTAGCCATTTCCTTCTCCAGGGGATCTTCCCGACCCAGGGATTGAGCCTGTATTTCCTGTGTCTCTTGCACTGCAGGTGGATTCTTTACCACTGAGCCACCTGGGAAGTCTTGGAATAGAATGAGTCTTAATTTAACATGCCTGGTGTCCTTGAAGAGGAAAGACTCAGAGCAGAGTCACAGGGAGAAGGTGAGCATGCAGCAGTCAAGGCAAGGATGAGCGTGGTGCTTCTACAAGCCAAGGAATGCCAAGGGTTGCTAACGAGTACCAGAAGCTAGAAGAGGCAAGAATGAATTCTCCCTTACAGGCTTTACAGGGAGCCTGGCCCTACTTACACTGGGCTTCTGAATTTCTAGCTTCTAGAGCTGTGATACAATACATTTCGTGATTGTTTTAAGTGGCCAGTGGTGGTACTTTGCTAAAGATCTCCTTGGGAAACTGGTCCAGATACCTAGGAGCTCACCTGAGTAGACTACAGGGAAAGATTTTCTAGGTAAAGGTACCAGTGTATTCAAAGGCAAAGGAATAGAAGAGTATGCAGGGTCCCATTAACACAACTGAATTGTAATTCAACATGTTATGTGTGGTTAAATGAGTAATAAATACAACCAGCATGTGATGTTCCTCATCATGCTGTACAATTGAGCATATGCCACAGAATGAACATGGGAAATGAGACACAGACTTTAGCCTGTTTTTTTGTTTTTTTATTAAGCTGGTCACTATGCCTCTCATCATTGAGTATTTTGCAAATTGGAGGGTTAATACAGTTGTTAAATATAGTTTTTTAAAAAACACCATGGCCCCAAACACTTCATCTGGTACTCAATTGAAGAAACAGGTATCTATTCCAATATGAACTAAAACTGGATATCTTAATTACTCAGAGATCATTAATAGGTTTCCAGTTAAGCATCTTTCTAATGGTTTACAAGAGTAATTTTGGCTCTACCTAATTTTTGTCTATCACTGGATTGACCTACAGATTCTATTTCACTGTAAAATGTTATGTAATGACAAGCTTTCTGTTTCTATACTCCTCAAAATTGGAGGGCAGGGTGTAGGTCATTAACAGGTAAGCAATTATTATTTTCTTCTTTATCAGGTCAATGAAATATTGAGAAAGTTTCCAAAGCTATTTTTCAGTTTGTTCTTGTATGATCCTTTTAAAGATACTAAGAACTGCCACATATATTAAATAGCTACATATATTTACCCACATTTATATGGCATATGAACATATATATGTATTTGTGTGTGTATATGTACAGTGGGGAAGCTGAGATGGGAGAAATTAGGAATTTTCTGAAGCTCATAGATTAATAATGATAAAATCTAGCATATTAATTTAAGTATTCTAACTTCAAATTTAGCGCCTTTCCCACTTGAGTTTGATGACTAATTATACATACATGATTTTCAAGCAAAGAGGTTCTCAACCAGGAATTTTTTGTTTTCCAGGCAATCTTTGACAATGTCTAGAGACATTTTTAGTTGTCTCACTGAGGGGATACTGCTGGCATCTGATGAACAGAGGTCAAGATAACCTCTGAAAATTTTACTATATATAGGATATTTTCTCAGAGAAAGTTATTCAGTCCAAAATGTCAAGAGCTAAGGTTGGAAAACTGTGATCTAGCATAATGGCTAATAATAAATATCTTTATTAAATATTTATCAGATACCAAGCATTGTGTTAAATAAATCATTTCTAAACAATGTTTCTTTATCCTCAAGATATTCTTGATTTAGTACATAGTATTACGAATACCATTTTACAAATGAGGAAACTAAAGGTTGGAGAAATTAATCTGTCCCAGCAAATGATGGGCTACAAGTCAAGCACAGGTGGTTTTGTTGCCAAAGACTCTACGTTTAACTGCTACATTCTAACTGTCTCACTGACAGAAAGGTCATCATATGACACTGTGTGATTCTAAATAATTTTTGTTAAATATTATTTTATAGTTTGGTTGCTTTTGCCTGATAACAACTATTGCATCTTTTATAAGATGATGATATGGTATAAAATTTGCTGAGATCAGTTGGCATAACAAAATCAATCACATAATGAACACAAGATCCTGTTATCTTGCCTTAAAAATAAATATTTCTAAAAAAAAATAAAATTAAGTAAAAATAAATATTTCTTTCTGAATTATACCTTGAAAAGCTAGAAATACAATTTTTAAATCCTTTTTACCTATTTTAAGATAAAATTTATAAACTAAATCTATGATCAGCAACTTCTTTTCAGCTATACCATGGTTAAGAAATTAAAAAAAAAAAAAATGACCAAAAGACCTTATGAGTTTGAATTAGAAAGAATTTGTTTATCTATAACAGCAGACAAATGTGCTCAGTCACTTCAGTTGTGTCCGATTCTTTGTGACCCTATGGACTGTAGCCCGCCAGGCTCCTTTGTCCATGGGATTCTCCAGGCAAGAATCCTGGAGTGGGTTGCCCTGCCCTCCTCCAAAAGTGAAAGTCACTCAGTCGTGTCCGACTCTTTGCGACCTCATGGACTATGCAGTCTGTGGAATTCTCCAGGCCAGAATACTGGAGTGGGTAGCCTTTCCCTTCTTCCGGTGATCCTCTCAACCCAGGGATAGAACCCGGGTCTCCTGTATTGCAGGCAGATTCTTTACCAACTGAGCTACCTAGGAAGCCCCAGCAGACTGCATAATTCAGAAAAAAATTTCTACTGTGAACAGCAGTAAAGAAGCGAATCTAGACCCTCCATGGTTTAGAAAAATTATTTCAAAAAATAATATTATACTGTGCTTAGAATTGTTCCACAATTTTTAATACACAATTTTTAGCACTCAGTCAAAAATAAACAGGCACATGAGTAAAACAGAGAAAAGAAACAAAATACTGGATAAACAACACATAGTAGAAGTGACTGAGACGTAATGGATACTGGAATTAGCAAAAATAGATTTTAAAATAATTATGATTATTATGATCCAAGACATAAAAGGCAAGCTTGAGTACTTTTTCATACAGCTGGAAACTTTAAAAAAGAAAGAACTAAACTGAAGATAAATATAGGATTGTTTACCTTGAATCTAAGTCAGACAAACAATCAAATCAAAACAAAACAAAAGTTACCCAGAACAAAACACCGGGAAACAAAGGGGTGGACAGTAAAGAAAAGAAGGTAAAAGGCAGGAAGATACAGAATATACACTGAGAAGATCTAACATACTTGTAACTGAAGTCCCAGAGGAAGAGAAAGTAGGGTAGAAACTTTGTTTGGAGATAGTGCCTGAGAATTTTCCAAAACTGATAAAAGGTATCAATCAACTAATTCAGAAAGCTGAAGCTAAATTTAAAAAGAAATGCATATGAAAGGAATGGTTTCAGTGAGCCCAGACTCCTGTACCTTCCTATACACAGAAAAGATAAGTCCTCGAGGTCAGTAGATGTCCAGTATGTCTTATGGGGAAGAGTGGAGAAACACTCCAGAGGGAATGAAGAGGCTAGGCCAAAGTGGAAACAGTGCTCAAATATGGGTGTATTTGATGGTGAAAGTAAAGTTGGATGCCGGAAAGAACAATATCGCAGAAGAACCTGGAATGTTAGATCCATGAATCAAGGTAAACTGGAAACAGTCAAGCAGAAAATGGCAAGACTGAGCATTAAATTCTTAGGAATCAGTGAACTAAAATGGACAGGAATGGGTAAATTTAATTCAGATCACCATTACATCTACCACTGTGGGGAAGAACCCCTTTGAAGAAATGGGGTAGCCTTCATAGTCAATAAGAGTCCAAAATGCAGTACTTGGGTGCAATCTCAAAAACAACAGAATGACCTTGGTTCATTTCCAAGGCAAACCATTCAACATCATAGTGGTCAAAGTCTATGCCACAACCACTGATGCCAAAGAAGCTGAACTCAAATGGTTCTATGAAGATCTATGAGAACTTCTGGAACTAACATCCAAAAAAGGTGTCCTTTTCATCATAGGGAATTGGAATACAGAAGTAGGAAGGGATACCTGGAGTAAGAGGCAAGTTTGGCATTGGAGTACAAAATGCAGCAGGGCAAAGGCTAACAGAGTTTTGTCAAGAAAACACACTGGTCATAGCAAACACACTCTTCAAACACCACCGAGGATGACACGACACATGGACATCACCAGATGGTCAACACCACCTCCCTGGTGGCTCAGATGGTATATAATCTGCCTGCAATGCAGGAGACCTGGGTTTGAACCCTGAGTCAGGAAGATCCCCTGGAGAAGAGAATGGCTGCCCACTGCAATATTCTTGCCTGGAGGATGCCCTGAATAGAGGAGCCTGGCGGACTACAGTTCATGCAGTGTCAAAGAGTCAGACATGACTGAGCAACTGACACTTTTTCACACATACTTTGGCTTTGGAATACAAAATGAAGTAAGGCAAAGGCTAACAGAGTTTGCCAAGAGAACATACTGGTCATGGCAAACATCCTCTTCCAACAACACAAGAGACGACTCTACAAATGGATGGCACCAGATGGTCAATACTGAAATCAGATTGATCATATTTTTTGCACCCAAATATAGAGAAGCTGTATATAGTCAGCAAAAAGTGAGCTAACTGTGGCTCAGATCAATGGCTCCTTATTGCAAAATTTTGGCTTAAATTGAAGAAAGTAGGGGAAACCACCAGGCTATTAAGGTAGGACATAGATCAAATCCCTTAGGATCATACAGTGAGAGTGATGAATAGATTCATATGACTAGATCTGGTAGACAGAGTGACTTAAGAACAATTGATGGAGGTTCATAACATTGTACAAGAGGTGGTGATCAAAGCCATCTCAAAGAAAAAGAAATATAAGGAGGCAATGTGGTTATCTGAGAAGTCTTTACAAATAGGTGAGAAAAGCAAAGAAGTGCAAGGGAAAGGAGAAAAGGAAAGATATACTCAGCTGAGTGCACCATTCCAGAGGAGAGCAGGAGAGATAGGAAAGCCTTTGGGCTTCTCTGGTGGCTCAGACTATAAAGAATCTGTCTGCAATTCAGGAGATCCAGGCTCCATCCCTGGGTTGGGAAGATACCCTGGAGGAGGGAATGGCCACCCACTCCATTATTCTTGTCCGGAGAATTCCATGAACAGAGGAGACTCACAGAACAGACTCACAAAGAGTCTGACATGACTAAGCAATTAACGCTTTCTTAAGTGAACAATACAAAGAAATAGAGCAAAGCAATAAAATGGGGAAAACTAGGGATCTCTTCATGGAGAAGGCAATGGCATCCCACTCCAGTACTCTTGCTTGGAAAATCCCATGGATGGAGGAGCCTGGTAGACTGCAGTCCGTGGGGTCACGAAGAGTCAGACATGACTGAGCGACTTCACTTTCACTTTTCATTTTTATGCATTGGAGAAGGAAATGGCAACCCACTCCAGTGTTCTTGCCTGGAGAATCCCAGGGATGGGGTTGCACAGAGTTGGACATGACTGAAGTGACTTAGCAGCAGTAGCAGGGATCTCTTCAAGAAAACTGGAGATACCAAGGAAACATTTCAGGCAAAGATGGGTACAGATAAAGGACAGAAATAGCAAGGACCTAACAGAAGCAGAAAAGATTAAGAAGAGGTGGCAAGAATACACAGAACTATACAAAAAAGGTCTTAATGACCCATACAACCATGATAGGGTGGTCACTCACCTAGAGCCACACATTGTTTAGTGTGAAGTCAAGTGGTTCTTAGGAAGCATTAGTATGAACAAAGTTAGTGGAGGTGATGGAATTCCAGTTGAGCTATTTCAAATCCTAAAAGATGATGCTGTTGAAGTGCTGCACTCAATATGCCAGCAAATTTGGAAAACTCAGCAGTGGCCACAGGATTGGAAAAGGTCAGTTTTCATTCCAATCCCAAAGAAAGGCAATGCCAAAGAATGTTCAAACTACCACACAATTGTGCTCATTGGACATGCTAGCAAGGTAATGCTCAAAATCCTTCAAGCTAGGCTTCAATAGTACATGAACCGAGAACTTCCAGATTTATAACCTTGGTTTAGAAAAGGCAGAGGAACCAGAGATCAAATTGCCAACATTTGCATCATAGAAAAAGCAGGGGAATTCCAAAAATCATCTACTTCTGTTTCATTGGCTATGTGAAAGATTTTGACTGCATGGATCACAACAAATGGTGGAAAATTCTTAAAGAGATTGGGATACCAGATCATCTTACCTATCTCCTAAGAAACCTGTTTGTGTGTCAAGAAATAACAGTTAGAACCAGACATGGAACAAGTGACTAGTTCAAAATTGGGAAACAAGTATGTCTGGGCTGTATATTGTCACCCTGCTTGTTTACCGTATATAATAGAACATCATGAAAAATGCCAGGCTGGATGAATCTCAATCTGGAATCAAGATTGCTGGAAGAAATATCAACAACCTCAGATACTCAGATACCACTGTAATGTTAAAAAGTGAAGAGGAAATAAAGATCCTCTTGATGAGGATAAAAGAGGAGAGTAAAACATTTGGCTTAAGACTCAACCTTCAAAAAACAAGATCATGGCATCTGGTCCCATCTCTACATGGTAAATACATTGGGAAAAAGTGGAAACAGTGACAGATTTTATTTTCTTGTACTCCAAAATCACTGCAGATGGTGAGTGTAGCCATGAAATTAAAAGACACTTGCTCCTTGGAAGGGAAGTTTTCACAAACCTAGATAGCATATTAAAAAGGAGAAACATCACTTTGCCAACAAAGGTGCGTATTGTCAAAGCTATGTTTTTTCCAGTAGCCATGTAGTTGAGAGTTGGACCACAAAGAAGACTGAGTGTAGGAGACACAGGTTCCATCCCTGTGTCAGGAAGATACCCTGGAGAAGGAAATGCAACCCACTTCTGTATTCTTGCCTGGGAAATCCCTGGACAGAGGAGCCTTGGGGACTATCACCCATGGGGTCACAAATGAGTCAGACATGACTTCACAACTAAACAACAATATCATAATAACCATGTTGAGGGCTAAAGTCAAGGAGATACATCCCAAAAGCAGTTAACAGAGAAGCAGTGGGGTTGGGGAGACAGGAATTTACCTGGAGTTTTGTCAGTATTGTCGACTGTTTCTCTAAAGTTTCATTTCTGTTCTCTTTTCTTCTCAGATGCCTGGTTACTTTAAATTGAGTGTCACAAAAATTTTGTGATATAGCTCCAAGCCTGTAAGTATATTATCTTCCTCCATAAAGATTTATGTTCATTTCTTACAGGTAACTAGGGACAAACACTCTGGAACACAAAGAACTAACAATTAGGATAAAAGCTGAATTTTCAACATGAAGAATGGAAGCCCAAAGGCAATGGAAAGATAGTCTTTAAAGTTTTGAACGAATTTTGTTGTTGCTTAGTCACTAAGTCATACCCAACTCTTTTGCAACCTCTGACCTGGACTTTAGCCTGCTAAGCTCCTCTCGCTGTCCATGGGATTTCCCAGGCAAGAATACTGGGGTGGATTGTCATTTCCTTCTCCAGGGAGTTTTCTCAACCCAGAGATTGAGATTGAATCTATTTCAATCTCAACCAGGGATTGAATCTCTCTCTCCTGCTTGGCAAGGGTATTCTTTGCACTGAGTCACCAAGGAAGCCTTTTTGAAAGAATAGTTTCCAGGTTGATTCAGTCATGTCCGACTCTTTGTGACCCTATAGACTGTAGCCTGCCAGGCTCCTCTGTCCTTGGGATTCTCCAGGTAAGAATACTGGAGTGGGTTGCTGTACCCTCCTCCAAAGGATCTTCCTGACCCAGAGATCAAATCTGCATCTCTTATGTCTTCTGTACTGGCTGGCGTGTTCTTTATCACTAGCATCACCTGAAAAGCCCCTAAACTAAAGGTATTTGTTACCAAAAGATCCATACTTTGCCTATGGAAAAGGATGCAGGTGAAAGTTCAAAAAGGCTGGAAGGAATGATGAGCAAGACGAAGGTAAACAGGTAAATCTATATAAATGTTAAGTGTTTGAAAATTAACTCTAGAAAAAATTACAATATATAACAAGGATGCCAACTGCCACCATTTAAATTTAAAGCATGAAAGAAAATATTCTAACTAAGGCAATTAGTCAGAATGAAGAAATAAAGTGTTACAAGTTTTAGAAAGGGACAAATATAGCTGTTGTTATGTAATGTTATATACCTAGAAAATCTAAAAGAACCTATAGATAAATTGTTAGAATTAATAGATGTGCTTATTAAGGATAAAAATATAAAAAGCAAATATAAAAAATCAAATGCATTTCTATATACCTGTAACAAATACAAGTTTATAATTGTGATATTCTGATATTTTTAGTAAGAAATACATATTTGATATTTGTTTCTATCTGGCACAGAACTACTGAAACCCTCAGAATTTCCAAAGTGATGAGCATAATAAAGGTGTCTTTGTTAATGAGGTGACTTTTGGAAAGCCCCTAGTCATCTAACGGTGGGAGTTGGTTGCCTGAGAAACCAACTGGGGTTAGAACTTTCAGTCCCACTTCTACCCCTGGCCTCTGGGGAAGGGAGTGGGGCTGGAAATTGAGTTTAATAACCGAGGACTAAAGATTTCATTGATCATGCCTAGGTAATGAGGTCTATATAAAATCTCAAAGTATCAGGGTTTGGAGAGCTTCTGGGTTGGTGAACACATGGAGATTGGGGGAGAGTGGTGCTCAGAGAAGGCATTGACGCTCCTCATCCTTTCTTCATGCCTTGCCCTGGTGGACCTCTCCCATTGGGCTCTTCCTGAATTATACCTTTTTATGATAAATCAGGTTTGATCCCTGGGTCAGGAGGATCCCCTGGAGAAGGGAATGGCTACTCATTCCAGTATTCTTGCCTGCAGGCTTTTATAGGCAGAGGAGCCTGGCAGGCCACAGTCCATGGGGTTGCAAACAGACATGACTGAACAACTAGCACTTTCACTTTTTTTTCACTTTTCATACTAAATCAGTAACCTTGTGAGTAAACTGGTTTCCCGAGTTCTGTGAATCACTCTGCCAAATTAACTGAAACCAACGAGGGTGGTCATGGGAAACTGACTGATAGCCAGTTTGTTAGTAGCACAGGCAATAATCCGGACTTGCTATTAGCACCTGAAATGGAGAGCAGTTTTGTAGGACTGAACTCTTAACCATGGAATCTGATGCTATCTGCAGGTATATGTGTCAGAACTGAGTTAAATTTACAGACACATAGCTGGTGCCAGGGAACTGTTTGGGAAAAAAACAAACCACACTTCAAAAATATTGTCAGGATCTTAGTAATAAATGGTTGCTATGGTAAGAGTCCCCTCCATGACTTCTTAACTCAGAACAAAGTTGTTAAAGAATGTGTGATACTTTTTATTTGTATGGCTGGAACATGTAGCCTTTTAATATGCTATATGACAAATATCTTTTTATAAATATAAGGCATACCTTAGACCAAGTTCTAAAACATTCAGGTTTATCTTTAGCCCTCCTTGCATCAAGTCCTCTTCCCAACTCACCCTCATTGAGAAAGTTTTGTTCTTTCTCAACGTCATCAGGACCTCAGGACATTCCTTCCATTACAACCATCAGTATCTATCTGCCCTCTGGGAAGGATCTGAGGATTCTAAAATCTTGACATATTAGGTCTGGGAAAAGTCTTAGGTTGTCTTGTTCAGCCCCTCACATTTTACAAGTGAATAAACTGAAGACAAAAGAGGCCAATATATTTGCTCTCAACCACCTGCTCTATGGGAGAGATGCCTTAGTAAACCACAGGCATTTCGATGAGCAGATTAAGAGCGCTTCCAGCTATAAAGACGGGTCTTTAATAACAGGGTTTCAGCTTTTCGCTATCCCAAAGGGACCTTTGCAGATCAGAGGCAGTTTTACATATACAAAACTGCATTCTTTTGCTGCAACTCTCAGGACATTGATTTTCCCTCAGTTTCCCAAAGATCAAGAATGAAGGTCTATTCTTGACGTCAGTAACCTCTGACCAAGCGACCTAAACTAATTTTAGGTGGCATATAGTTACCTTCTACCCTTATCCTTATCATTCAAGAGAGTGATCAACTGAGTAGCAACTCCTACTTTCAGACTCTGGATCTAGTTGCCCCTTAGCCAAACCCATTCAACAACCTCTTTACTGAATTTTCATATTATTAACTTTTTTTGCCTCTGTTCACTATATTTTTTTTTTATTAATAATGGTAACTGTTGCTTCTTTTTTTTTTTTTAATCACCATTTTATTTATTTATTTTTTCATTTTTTTTTTTTTTTAGTTGGAGGCTAATTACTTTACAATATTGCAGTAGTTTTTGCCATACATTGACATGTTGCTTCTTTCATATATGATTTATTCTGTTCCCTGAGAATGATTACATAAAATTGCTTTCTGATTGAATGAATACATAAAATTTTAATTTACTTAAAATGTAAGAATTGCATAAATTGTCTTTACTCTTGAGGTTCTTTGATTTTCTTTAAAAAACCCTCTTTTGGTCATGATATATATATTTTTTCTTCTTCAACCTTTATATACTTTTGAGTTAAACTTGCTAGCAATTTATCTCAGATGGTGGCATCTTCATTAAAAAATGAAGGAGGGGTGTAACTTCTGTCTTCTATGAAAGGCACACAGTATAATGGTTGATAGCTTGTCTTCTAGAATCAAGTTACTTGACTTGCATTCCAGTTCTACAATTTACTAACTGTGAAATCTTGGAGAAGTTATTTAGCATCTCTGTGTCTAAGTTTTCTTATCTGCAAAGTTTTAATATGCACCTATCTCATAAGCATTTTGTGAGAATTAAATGTATTTATATTCCTAGGACCCTTAAATAATGCTTATTGTATACTAAAAGCTCATTTTCAGTATTAGCTATTGAGAATTGGAATATTTTCTGCCATATCAATAAACAAGGATGTTACAGTCATCAGTGATTCTAGGTCTCCAATGTAAGTTCCTGAGTGCTAAGGGCATTCAGGGAGGAGAGAAATACCAGTCCTCTAATAGCCACCAGATTGCAGTCATTCCCTATGGTGAGCCCAAGGAGCTCAGGATAGCACAGGTTCCTGGCCTCAGGATAGCTGAGGTGCATGTGAAAGGAATGATTTCAGTGAACTCAGACTCTTGCATCTTTCCATACATAGAAAAGCACTAAATTCCTTAACTTAGGATATCTGGTTTCCTTCAACTAACAATCATCTTTTGATGTTCAGACTACCTGCCCTTTGTTGCAAAACTTCTATGTCACCTGACTCCTTCCCTCGCCTCCTAGTTTTCTCAGAGTCACTTGAGATACTGTCTCCCAGGCTTGAAGTCCTAAAAATTCCCACCAAATAAAATATAACTCAACTTTTTTTTTTTTTAATAACTCAACTTTTAGGCTGTGAATATTTTTTAAGTTGACACTACCATTCTCTAACAGTGTTTTGGTATCAATATGCTAACTTCACAAAATATACTTGGAAGTGATCCTTCTTTTTCTAGATCTGGAAACACTTTCAAAAGCAGCAGAATTATTTATTCCTTGAAGATTTGATATAACTCGGTTACGAAATCATTTGGAACCTGAATCCGTTGGAGAGAGTAGTCTAACATTTTGGGTCAATCATGATTGGGCATCTTTATGAAAAGTCTTGACAATTTTAACTTCACGTTAATGTATTAATACTATTGTTATTATTTATAGGAGTTCATAAAGGTTTTTTGTTTTTAAGTCAACTACCTCCTAACGTGTTTTAAAAGATATGGTAACTAAGTAAGTTAGTTGGTAGTTAAGTAAACTTGATTTGGCTTCCTGGGGAAAGACAGTGAAAAAAGTTATATTTTAGATCCTTCTTTGTCCAAAAATAAAACAATTAAAAGTAAGTTTCAAACAGTGACAACTATAGAAATGGATGAAGGAAAATTTTAGTATGGCAGCAGGAGTTCAATAAATAGATATAAAACCAAGCTGGTTCAAAATTGGGAAAGGAGTATGTTGAGGCTGTATATTTTCACCCTGCTTATTTAAATTATATTCACTGTACATCATGTGAAATGCAAGGTTGGATGAAGCAAAAGCTGGGATCAAGATTGCCAGGAGAAATATCAATAATCTCAGCTATGCAGACGACACCACCCTTATGGCAGAAAGTGAAGAAGAACTAAAGAGTCTTTTGATGAAGGTGAAAGAGGAGAGTGAAAAAGCTGGTTTAAAACTCAACGTTCAAAAAACAAAGATCATGGAATCTGGTCCCATCACTTCATGGCAAGTAGATGGGGAAACAATGGAGACAATGACAGACTTTATTTTCCTGGGCTCCAAAATCACTGCAGATGGTGACTGCAGCCATGAAATTTAAAGACACTTGCTCCTTGGAAGAAAAGCTATGACACACTTAGACAGCATATTAAAAAGTGGAAACATTGCTGACAAAGCTCTGTCTAGTCAAAGCTATGGTTTTTCTAGTAATCATGTGTGGATGTGAGAGTTGGACCATAAAGAAGGCTGAGTGCCAAAGAATTGATGTTTTTGAACTGTGGTGTTGGAGAAGACTCTTGAGAGTCCCTTGGACTGCAAGGAGATCAAACCAGTCAATCCTAAAGGAAATCAGTCCTGAATATTCATTGGAATGACTGATGCTGAGGCTGAAACTCCAATACTTTGGCCACCTGATGAGAAGAGCCAACTCATTAGAAAAGACCCTGGTGCTGGGAAAGATTGAAGGCAGGAGGAGAAGGGAACAACAGAAGATGAGATGGTTGGATGGCATCACCAACTCAATGGACATGAGTCTGAGCAAGCTCTGGGAGTTGGTGATGGACAGGCAAGCCTGGCGTGCTGCAGTCCATGGGGTCGCAAAGACTCAGACAAGACTGAGCAACTGACCTGAACTGAACTGAAAGGCAGAATACAATAGGCATTGTGGACTTCATCCATCCTGTAAGCAGTCAGGAGAAAGAAAATGAATTACATCCTTAAAAAGATCACTGATCTCCACCCTTTCACTCTTCACCTCCCCTCCCATGCAAGAATACTGGAGTGGACTGCCATTTCCTTCTCCAGGGGATCCTCCCATCCCAGGGATCAAACCTGGGTCTCCTGCATTGCAGGCAGATTCTTTACTGTCTGAGCCACAAAGGAATCCTAAGAGTAGGCCTAAGTAAAAAAATAGATAAATAAAAATTCCAAAAACTTGTGTCCTGGCTAGGAGCAGGGAACTAAGGCAATTTTAGAAAAGACAACTTTTGTAATTTTTTCCTCCAAAATGTACATTTAGAAAAATGCATACATCATAAATGCATAAATCAGGAAAATGCATTAGTGCACATCCCAATGAATTTTCACAAAATTAAGACATTCATGCAATCACATCAAGAGCAGAGTATCCCTAGTGCCTTAGGCATCTTTCTGGGCTCCCTTCTAGTTATTTCCTATTTCTCCCCAGAGTGACTATTGTTTAACTTCTAACTCCATAGATTAATCCTGTCTGCTTTTGAATTTATATATTTGGAGGATTTATGTAATAAATTCTTTTTTAGTGTGATTGAGATGCCATAAAAAGTATCATAATCTGGGCAGCTTAAATGACAGAAATTTAATTTCTAATAGCTCTGAAGGCCAGAAGACCTAGATCATGGCCCCAGCATATTCAGCTTGTGGCAGGAGCTCTCTTGGCTTGCAGGTGGCTATCTTCTTGCTGTGTGCTCACAAGACAGAGATGGAGAGAAACTGCAAGCAAGCAAGATCCCCAGTGTCTCTTAAGAACATTAATGCTATCTAATTGTGGCCCCATTTTTGACTTTCAGTTCAGTTCAGTCACTCAGTCGTGTCCGACTCTTTGCTACCCCATGAATCGCAGCACGCCAGGCCTCCCTGTCCATCACCAACTCCCGGAGTTTACTCAGACTCATGTCCATCGAGTCAGTGATGCCATGCAGCCTCTGTTGTCCCCTTCTCCTCCTGCCCCCAATCCCTCCCAGCATTAGGTTCTTTTCCAATGAATCAACTCTTCGCATGAGGTGGCCAAAGTACTGGAGTTTGAGCTTCATCATCAATCCTTCCAATGAACACCCAGGACTGGTCTCCTTTAGGATGGACTGGTTGGATCTCCTTGTAGTCCAAGGGACTCTCAAGAGTCTTTTCCAACACTACAGTTCAAAAACATCAATTCTTTGGTGCTCAGCTTTCTTTATAGTCCAACTCTCACATCCATACATGACCACTGGAAAAACCATAGCCTTGACTAGACGGACCATTGTTTAACATTAATAATCTCTTAAAGGTTCTACGGGTTACGCAGGTGGCTCAGAGGTAAAGAATCTGCCTGTCAATGCAGGAGACTCAGGTTTGAGCCCTGGGTCAGGAATATCTCCTGGAGAAGGAAATGGCAACTCACTCCAGTATTCTTGCCTAGAAAATCCCATGGACAGAGGAGCCTGGTGGGCTACAGTCAATGGGGTCACAAAAGAGTTGGACATGATTTAGCCCTACAGTCAATGGGGTCACAAAAGAGTTGGACATGATTTAGTGACTAAACAATAACAAAATGGCTCTATCTCCAAACACGTCATATTGGGGGTTAAGACGTCAGTGTATGAATTTTGCATCAACACATTCAATCCGTCAGAGATTTCTCTCTTTTTTGTTCATCATTATCTTTGTGAGATTCATCCATGTTGTTGAATGTAGTTTTAGTTTGTTTATTATTTTTGAAAGTGAAAGTGAAAGTCTTTCAGTCGTGTACAACTCTTTGTGACCCCATGGACTATACAGTCCATGGAATTCTCCAGGCCAGAATACTGGAGTGGGTAGCCTTTCCCTTCTCCAGGGGATCTTCCCAACCCAGGGATTGAACCCAGGTCTCCCACATTGCCGGCAGATTCTTTCGCAGATGAGCCACAAGGGAATCCACTGTGGTATATTCCATTGTGTGAGCGTATCACAATTTATAGTTGAGACATTCTTAAGCAGGTCCCAGTTTACAAATGATATGAATCTTTTGTATGTCTTTTAGTGAAAGTGTGAATACACTTCTGTTTGGTATATATCTAGAAGTTGAAGTATACATACAATCAGGTTTAATAGGTGCTAACAATTTCCCATGATGGCTGAACTAATTAATATCAACAATCTATAAGATTTCTGATTATTCCAGATCCTTGAAAACTCAGTCATTTTCCTTCTAGTTATATGTTTTTTATTGGCCATTTGGATATCCTCCTTTGTGGAGGTACTCATTGAAGCCTCAGTCCACTTTCTTATTATGGCGAATTTCTAACAAAATGATATGAGAGGGAACATAGGCCAGGTCATCTACCTATAGTTGTCTAAAGCTGGACTTAACTCTTTCAATTCATGCATAATTAGGAAAATGAGGGTATTCACACCAAAGCTCTGAGGAAGAAAAAAACTGGGTCTTAGCACCATGGAAAGAAGACAAGGAGAATGTATCAAAGTTATTTAGGACCAAAAGAAGGTTTTGACAAAACAACATAAATGAGTAATAAAGACAAAAAGAAATGATAGGAAAGCAACATAAAAATTGTTACAATAAAAAACCATTAAAGAAAAGAATATAGTGTAAAAAACTCCAATAGATGAAATAACTCATATAAAAAAGGCCAAAGAAATAAAAGCAAATTCCACACTGTATTAGTGTCCTAGGGCTGTCATAGCACATTACCACAATCTGGATGACTCAAATCAACGGAAATGTATTCTAGATGAATAATTTCTGGTCATTGCTGGAAATCCTTGGCAGTCTTCTCTGTGTCTAGACTGGTAAAACCAGAAAACAAGTTCCATGCAAGCTCAGTTGTGTCCCGCTGTACTGTAGCCTGTCAGGCTCCTCTTTCTGTGGAATTTTCCAGGCAAGAATACTGGAGTGGGTTGCCATATCCTACTCTAGGGGAGTCTTCCGTACCCAACAATCAAACCCATGTCTCCCGTGTCTTCTGCATTAGCAGGCAGGTTCTTTATCACTGAGGCACCTGTAAAGCCAGAAAACAAGCTATCCACTTCCAAAATATAATAATGGAACAGGCATAGGATAAACATTCCTGTTCCCATAGGGAAGGTAGTGGAAGGAATAAAGGGGTCACTGATCCCAAGCAAATCTGAAATCCAGTAGGACAAATTCCATTAAGTTCAAAGGCTGAGAATAATCATCTAAGATTTGATGCTCTGTCCTCTGGGCCTATATCAGTTGGTTTACCCTTTCAGCCTGTGGCAATGATTCAATTTTTTTTTTTTTTTCCTCTGGTCTCTGCCTTTACATCTATCTGCAGCTCTCCCCTGGATTCATTTTTTTTTTTTTTAATTGACAGTTAGTACAGTTTTACAGCCAAGTAGCTTTGTCAGTCCATTTTTTGTTTGTATAGTCCCAGAAGTCTGACAGTCTTCCTTCATTTTGTCCCACCATTATCTCTTTCAGTCCAGGCTGGCAATGTTTCTGCTAGTATAATAGTTTCAAAAGCTGTGTTGATCTCCCACACAATTCATAGTAATCTGTTCCATCAGACAAGAAAGTCCTCCATAGACCTTTCCTTGATAACCCGATCTTTATTCTTGGCTTTTGTTGACATGGTTGATTTGATTCACATGTTATTAATATATACCTAATCTCTTTAGCAGGAATTTGTCCAGAATGCTTGATTTTGTCTCTAGAGCATGCCTTCGGTATCGAATGAGAATTTTCCAAATCATCAAATTCTGGTTCCTTATTGTTTAACAATTGCTTTTCAATTAATCCCTTTCCTCTCACATTTTACTATAAACAGCAAGAAGGAACTAGGTAAAACCTTTCATACTTTTCTTAGAAGTATCCTCAGCTAAATATCCAAGTTCTCAACTTAGAAGTTTTGTTTTCCACCAAACTATAGAACACATTTCAGCCAAAGTTTCTTTGCTTTCTAAGAAGGACAATTTTTCTTCCATTTGACACTAATATATCCTTCATTTATTTCTGCGATCTCACCAAAAGCATCTTTTATGTTCATTGTTGTTGTTCAGTCGCCAAGTCATGTCTGACTCGTTGAGACCCCATGGACTGCAGCACACCAGGCTTCCCTGTCCTTCACCATCTCCCAGAGTTTGCTCAAATTCATGTCCACTGAGTCAATGATGCTATCCAACCATCTCATCCTCTGTTGCCCTCTTTTCCTCTTCCCCTCAACCTTTTCCAGCTTCAGGGTCTTTTCCAACGAGTCGGCTCTTTGTATCAGGTGGCCAAAGTATTGGAGCTTCAGCTTCAGCATCAGTCAGTCCTTCCAATGAATGTTCAGGACGGATTTCCTTCAGGATTGACTGGTTGGATCTCTTTGCTGTCCTAGGGACTCTCAAGAGGTTTCTCCAGCACCATAATTGGAAAGCATCAATTCTTTGGCACTCAGCTTCCATTATAGTTCAACTCTTATGTCCATACATGACTAGTGGAAAAACCACAGCTTTGACTATACAGACTTTTGTCAGCAAAGTAATATCTCTACTTTTTAATACACTGTTTATTTTGTCATAGCTTTTCTTCCAAGGAGCAAGCGTCTTTTAATTTCATAGCTGCAGTCACTGTCCACAGGGATATTGGAGCCCAAGAAAGTAAAACCTGTCACTGTTTCCACTTTTCCCCTTTTCCCCATCTATTTGCCATGGAGTGATGGGACCAGGTGCCATGATCTTCGTTTTTTGAATGTTGAGCTTTAAGTCAGCTTTTTCACGCTCCTCATTCATAGTTCTACCCAAATTCTGTTCATAATGATATGTGCATTTGCTGAGATTTTTTTCTCCATCATGCTCCTAACTTCCATCTGAGTCCTGATCAGAATTGCCTTTCACATACATATTTCTACTAATCATCTCTTCAAGGCAATCTAGACTTTTTCCAAGAAGTGCCTCAAAATTCTTCCAGCCTCTATCCATTTCCCAATTCTAAAGCGATTTCCACATATTTAGATATTTGTTACTGCAACACCTCACTTTCTAGTACCAACATAAGGTGTAAATTACTAGTGTTGCAATAACAAGTCATCACAAACTAAGTAGCTTGAAAAAACACAGGGGTATTATTCTCATATCTCCCGAGGCCAGGAGAACAAAATCAACAAGGTCAGTTCTTTCTGGAGTTTGCGGGAGAAACTCTCCCATACTTCTTTCCTAATTTCCTGTGACTGTTGGCAGTCCTTGGCATTCCTTGGCTCATAGAAGCACTCATTACTCCTCCCTGTATCCATCTTCACATGGCCTTCCTTGCCTTCATCTCCGTGTCTCTCTGTCCTTCTCTGTCTTAAATGAAAGCAACCTCATAGGATTTAGGACCCACTCTAATCCAGCATGATCTTATCTCAATTATTAGATTAATCACATCTGCAAAGACCCTATTTCCAAAGGAAGTCATATTCTGAGGTTTTGGATAGATATGAATTTTTGTGGGGGAGCAGACACTATTCAACCTATGACAGATACCATGGGAGATTTGACCACAGGGAGATCAAGAAAAGCATGAATTCATGAATAAAAAATAAATGAGTAACAGAAAAAGATGAAATGTGAGATTTCAGGACTAAGAAAACAAACTGAGGGTGCTTAATACAAAAGTCATGAATAAATTAGAATTAGTAAGGATTAGAATAGAAATGTTAAAGACAGACTTTTTGGGAAAGGTTTGGGATAATCACGGTGGTTACATATAAAAGAGACAAAGAGATTAAAGCAATTAGAGGGCACATAATAAAGAACAAAAATAAATTCCACACAAAGATCTTCAGCATCTATGAATAAGATAAACTAAATACTGAAATAGAAAAAAGTACTCAAAGTTAGAATAATGAGTATTTTTATAAGAGGAAGGGAAGAACTGAAACTACAGATGAAAGTGCTCATCATGTTCTATGAAAAACTAATGCAAGGTATTCATTATCAAGGGATATTCTGAAGACTATACTAAAATTCAAGGCCAAAATTTTTGTAAGGATGTAGGTTTTAAAAGTCTGCATTTAGGACCTTGCAAGCTTTCTCTGATTTTACCCTGAGGCAATGTCTATTGAGCTCTGAGGAAAGAGTTAATAAAAAAAGTTTTACAAGTCTTGTTAAGTAAGCACAAAGGCAAAGAGTATAAAACCAATGCAACAATGTCAAGAAATATTCTCACTGTATTCCATGTCTCCCTATGATTATAATGAAAACAACAACTCTGAACAACAAACAAACAAAAATGTTCTGAATTGTTCAAGGACTCCAAAAAGAAACAAAACCAATTAAATGTTGGAGAGTAAAAACTGTGTGAAATAATTCACATGGCGTGACTTCCCATTTATTCATGAATTTATCTTTCCTCTGTGACTCTATGCATGTACAGGTTTGACCTCAACCAACACATAGCAAGGTCTTCCAAATGGAACTGAGATTTAAACCACATGTACAAACTCAGCTTTAACCCAAAAATATGCCCTTTTGGAACAATGCCTACATAAGAACAACCCACACAAAAGCTTAAAAAGAGCTGAGTTGAAAACTGGACTACTCAAAAAAGTCTTGTACTAACACATGAACTTTAAATGCATGGGCCAGACCTAAAACAGATTAGCAAAGTCTCAGAAAACTGCACAGAGGTTTGAATTACCATTCATAAATATAAAACAGATCTTACTGTTTAAAATCATATTGGTTTCTCTAGAGGATCACAATAGGACTCAGTCTACACAACATACCTTTTGTAATATCCAGGATACAATAGAAAATTACTCTACATACAGAGAACCAAGAATATATGTCTAACTCTCAAGAAAAAAAAGAAGGAACAGCTGTCATCCCTGAGATATACATAGGTGTTGGAATCATAGCTATTGTATAGCTATACAACATGATGTAGAAAACCTCAACTGAAAAAAAAAATGGAATGAGTAAAAGTCTCATGTGATTAGTAGAGAATATAAAAAAGAAGCACAAGAAAATTTTAGAAGTGATAAATATGATAAACTAAAATAAAACCCTTACTGACAGTTAGGTTTGCAAGTGGGATGGAAATAACAGAGGAACAAATCAGTAAACCTGAAGGTAAGTCAATACAAGTTATCCAATTTGAAAAATAAAGAGAAAAAAGATTAAAAATATTTTTTTAAACTGTCATCTCTCAGGAACCAATGAGATACCTCAAAAGATCTAACATACATGAATAGACTCCCAGAGAGTCAGTGCAAGAGATACAGAGGCACAAAAAATAGTTGAAGAAAATAATAGCTGAAAAATTTTAAATTTGGTGAAAGACATAAATGTATTTATTTAAGAAGATCAGCAAACCCCAGACAGGATAAACTCAAAAAATACCATGGAAAACAAGGGAAGTAAGAAAATACTTTGGACTGAATTATAATTCAAAGTAACATATCAAGGTTTATGAGATAAAGCTAAAGCTGCAATGAGAGGGAAACTTGAAATTTTGAATACTGATATTAGAAAAGGACAAATATTTAAATCAATGCCTAACATTTAAAAATAAACTGGGACTTCTCTGGTGGTACAGTGGATAAGAATCCTCCTGTCAATTCAGTGGACATAGGTTCAATCCCTGGTCTGGGAAGATCCCAGATGCCATAGAGCAAATAAGCACATACATCGCAACTACTGAGTCTAGAGCCTTTAAGCCACAACTGCCGAGCCTGTGTGCTGTAACTATCAAAGTGCACGTGCCGAGAGCTGGTGCTCCCGCCCAAGAGGAGCCATCAAACTGAGAAGCCCACACACCTCAGTTAAAGAGTAGCTCCTGCCAGCTGCAACCAGAGAGTCTGCATGCAGCAACAAAGACCCAGAACAGCCAAAAATACATTTTAAAAATAAATAAATAAAAAATAAACCAAAAGTCAGTAGAAGAAAGGAAATAATGAAGATAAGAATGGAAACAGACAAGAGGGAAAATTAACAAAAAGTTCGTTCATTGAAAAGACCTAAAAAATCAACCAACTCTTAGGTAAAGTGCTCAAGAATAAAAGAAAAAGAAAAAGACAATCAATTGTTATAATGGGAAATAAAAAATAGATCAGCAAAGAGCCTATAATTATTAAAGGATAATTAATTTTAAAAAAATCTTCAAACCAAAACTACCTGAAAATTTATACACTTATAATTCCTTTTTGGTAAGGAAGAAATAAAACCAAATTTGCTGAAAACATATTAATAGTACTCTCTGAAAAAATGGTCCAAATGGTTTTATAGATAATTTCAACCTAATTTACAATATTTTAATGAACACTGAGGAAGGAGGGCTTCCCAGGTGGCGCTAGTGGTACAGAACGTGCTTACCATTGCAGGAGACATAAGAGACGCAGGCTTGATCCCTGGGTTGGGAAGATCCCCTGGAGGAGAGCATGACAACCCACTCCAGTATTCTTGCCTGGAGAAGCCTGTGGACAGAGGAGCCTGGTGGGCGTGGGGTCACAAGCAGTCGGACATGACTGAGGCGACTTAACACACACAAATGAAGGAAAGCTTTCAACTTTTACTTGCTAGATCAGGAGAAAAGTAATAACAAAATTTGCCCCTCCTTCATTACAAAGCCAATCTCACTTATAATATTGATACAAATATCTTTTTAAAATGTATAAATAGCATAAAGTGGACAATTAAGGAACACCACTTTCTGGCCTGGTGAGGCACACACCAAGAATGCAAAATTGTTTGAACATCAGGAAATTAATTAATATAATTCCTCATACTACTGGGCTAAAGGAGGAAAAATGATTATCTTATTCTCAATAGGGTATTTGTTGAAGATATTTGACAACAGCATAAAGAATCTACTTAATAAACATTCAAATTAGAGTCAGGAGAAAGGTAAGGATTTCTATTGTTAGGTCTATTACTAATATTGTTCAGGAAGGAATAGCCAATACAAATTAAACAAGAAAAATTAGTGGTATAAATACTGGAAGGGAAAAAAGAAATGGAAAAACAGAGAAAAAATTATTTGCAGGTGAAATGATTTATCTACCTAGAAAATTTAAAATAATCACCCCAAAACCCTTTTATAATTAATAAAATAATTTTTTAAAGATGGCTACTTACAAAATTAATACACAAAAGTTAGAAACTTTCATAAGAGTACACAACAACATATTAGATAAAAATGGAAGAAATGATCTCATTTACAATGGTTATAAAAAGACAAATAATCAGAAACTTATAGAATTTCTAAGACTTTTATAAATGCATCTAAAAAATTCTATTGAGATTGATAGAGGAAATGATACTCTACGGATAGGTTAAAAAATGATCACGTAATGATAAATTATTAACTTAAGTCAATCAATCTCATTAATTACAACACTAGAAGATTTTATGGGAAATAAGACAAAATTTTTGTAAATATGTGAAATATGGAGAGTTTTAGAAAAGAAAAGCAATGAAAGAAGACTAGTCGAGGGACTTCCCCTGGGAGTCCAGAGGTTAAGGATCTGCATTTCAATGCAGGAGATAAGGGTTTGACTCATGGTCTGGAAACTAAGATCCTACATACCATGGGGCAACTAAGCCCATGCACCACAACTATTAAGCCTGTGATCTAGAGTCTGGGAGCTGCAGCTACTGAAGCCCACGTGCCCTAGAGCCCAAGCTGCAATGAGAAGCTCACGTGCCACAATTAGAGAAAGCCCAGATGCAGCAACAAAGAGCCCATGCACTGCAACGAAGACCCAGAGTAGCCAAAGATAAATAAATCAATTTTTAAAGAATTAAAGAAAAGAAGACTAGTCTACCAGATAATAAAATATGTAATCAAGTTAAAAAAGAAAAAAAAAAAACCTGAAAGAATTTGATAGTATAGAAGAAATAGATCTAGGAAACATAAAAAAGAGTCCAGTAATAGATAAATTCAAGGGAAATCAGTGTGTTATGAGGGTGGCATATCCAAACAGAGGAGAAAGAATAGATTCACAAATAGTGTTGAAAAAAATATGATAGTATTTTGTAAAAAAAATAAGGTTGGTTCCTTAATATCAAAATAATTTCTAGGTACAGCAGAGATTTAAAAATAAAATTATAAAATTACTAGAAGAAAAGTTGGATAAACTTATGTATAATCTTGCTATGAGGAGATTATAAGTAGGACACAAAAACACTAAAGCCATAAATGAAAAAGTTTAAAAATTGCACTGCAAAAAGACTGTAAGAGCAATTTTACAAGAGAAAAAAAGCAAAAAAATATCCCCAAAATGATTAACTTGGAAAAATATTTGTAAGAGATAGAATTTACAAATGGTGATTTTTCTAAATTTACAAATGGTTTACATAAATTGTCACATAAAGGAAAATATAGAAGAAAAACATATAAAGGTGATAAATGTGTGTGTGTGTGTGTGTGTGCTCAGTCATGTCTGACTCTTTGAGACCCCATGGACTATAGCCCATTAGGCTTCTCTGTCCATGGGATTCATAGGCAAGAACACTGGAGTGGGTTGCCATTTCCTTCTCCATATCTCTTGCGTTGCATTAACACTGCTGAGCCACCAGAGTAGTCCTTAAAGGTGATAATCACTTAAGGGAAAAAAGAAATATAAATGGGTGAAAAACATGAAAAATATTCACTTTCATTCATAATCAGTTAGCAAAAGCAAAAATGGTGTTTTCTTTCATCTTTTAGATTAAAAATTTTGTTTTAAGTTTACTAACATTCAGTTTTGGAGAGGCTATGAAGAAATTCATGTATTTCTTCATGAATTCATGTATTTGGAGAGGTTATGTACAGAAGTTCATGTATTTCTGGTGGGAAAATAAAATATACAATTTCTTTGAAAGGTCATTTTGGCAATGATTATTCAAATTGAACAATATGAAGATTCAAACACTCTTTGCCATATAATGCAATTTGTGTAAAACATTAAACACATATGTAACCTCTGTGTGTGTGTATGTGTGTATTTTTCCCCTATTCCCTGAAGGATCCATAAGAAATTATTTTTACTAGTTACATTTGGGGAGAAAGATTGGGTGTGAAATGGGAAGAGAGATCTTCTTTTCATTGTATATGTTTTTGTCAACTGATTTTTAAATTTTTTTATTATAGGTCTATATCACCTAAAATAAAAATTAGCCAGACCCCCAACCTTTACACACACACACACACACAAAACAAAAAATTAAAAAGTGGCTGACAGAAGGAATTCCATTATAAAAATTGTCTTCAACTAGTTTGTATCAATTGTTCCAAACTTTTCTGACAGGAGAATTTGAAAGAGAAGGTGGGAACACTCTCATACCTGACTGTTTATGAACTTTATTTCAGTGAAGATGAAAACCAGAATGGTCATTATGACAGGCAACTCCATTTGACTAATTTCCCTAAACTCCTGAATTGAAATACTATTTTGTTAAGATAATCTTTCAGAGCTAAGCCGTGTTTCTGTAAAATGAAAAAGTCCAATTTCAAGAAGATTAAAAGAAGTGGCTCAATAAAAGTCTAGAAACATGTGGTTTTCAACTCTTTCTTCTTCCAGTTTAAGACAGTACAATGCTGCTGACAATTTCCATTTCCCTCTGACTCAAAATGAGCATATTTTCAGTGGTTTAAACTGACACGCAGGCTTTAGGTCTTTGACATTTATGGTGAGGTACTGGAGAATTTAATTTTTTTTCAATTTTCTTCCTATTTCCTCACCTCTCACTCTTTGTCTTCTGTTAAAACTGAAGACAATTCCTTCTTCTCAGTCACTTTTCTAAGATGCTGCTCTGTGCACTTCTGTTTAAAGAGAAACCCTGGAGTTTGAAGACCATTTTCAAAAGGGCTTTGGGTAAGTAGGCTGAAATGCCTTTAATATGCTGCAAAATGATCTGAACCACCATCTCAGATATAAAAGTGACAATTGTCTGTTTTGCTTGCTTTATTTTATGGAAAAATCCTTCCTTTCTCAGAAAACTAAATTTATGGATTTTTTTTAAAGATATAAGCAATTTTGTATCATAAGAAATGCAGCACGGCTTTCTGCTAGCCTTCTATGAAATCCCTTTTTAAAATTTGCTACAGTAGAAACAGTCAAGAAAGCAAAGAACTTGTGACCTTTAAATGCTTGTGGCTTTTGTATGATCGTTATTCTGGAATCAAGTTTAAGGTCTTCTCTTCCACTATATTTAATACTGCCTGCCTGGGCATTCTTTGTCACATGGATTACTTTTATCTTTTTATAATACTTATCACTCCCTAAAATATTTTTGCTGTAATTGTTTATGAGCTGTCTTGTTTACAGAATTAGGAGTAAATTTCCCATGAAGCTAGTGAAATTTAAGCTTCAGAGCCCTGTCTTTCTTGAAAGTGGAAGTTACTCAGTTATGTCCAACACTTTGTGACCCCATGCACTGTAGCCCGTCAGGCTCCTCTGTTCATGGAATTCTCCAGACAAGAATACTGGAGTGGATAGCCATTCCCTTCTCCAGAGGATCTTCCTGACTCCTGCATTGCAGGTGGATTCTTCACCGTCTGAATCACCAGGGAACCTCTGTCTAATTGGAGCCCTATAACTGCTGGGAGCTTCTGTAAGCTTTGCAGTGTTCATGATGAACAGCGGAAGGCAAGGTGTATCAGGAAGCCTTAGCATGGAAGTATGTCTAGCGATTTGCTGAAGGATTTCTCAGAAGAAAGGGGTCTGAAACTCCGAGGCCAAGAAAGTGCTTGAAATTTCTTCTCTTATTCTAAATAACTACTAACTTTTATATCTACTTTTGTACTCACAATTTACAGTATTTTTTTTTCTTAGTGAGAGCAGGCCACACTTATGTTAGCTTCAGGCTTTATGAATGCTGAGTATGTTGCTGACAAGAACACAAGCCCTGTGAAAAGACCATGACTGTGCTTTCACTACTGTTACCACAAAGCCTAGAACAGTGCTTGGCACACGGCAGGTACTGCATAAATCTTTGTTGACTGAATGATGAGATGTGGGAGATGAGAGAGAAGAGCATTCCAGTCAAGAGTGCAGATATGGGAACAGACATGACTTGTTCCAGACGTCAAGGAAAATTCTGTGTTGTTGGAACATGTGGAATGATGAGGAGAGGCGAGATGCTTGGAGGCATATGCAGGGCCCAGAAAATTCTAGATGCACTGGAATATTTTATGTGTGTAACATGACTGGCTTTAAATAGACTTTAGTTAGAATGTAGGAAATATATTGAGGGAGAGGTTATAGGGTAAACAGGTCTGCTGGGCTTTGATATTGGTGACATGGACTAGAATGACGGTCATAGAGATCATAGATTCAGAGTGAGAGAAGTAATTCAGAATGAATAAGGGAGATCAAAGTAACAGTATTTTCTGATGCACTTATATATATATACATAATATACACATATAACATATCTATCAGTTTAATTCAGTTCAGTTGCTTGGTTGTGTCTGACTCTTTGCAACCCCATGGACTGAAGCACGCCAGGCTTGCCTGTCCATCACCAACTCCCAGAGCTTGCTCAAACTCATGTCCATCGACTTGGTGATGCCAGCCAACCATCTCATCCTCTGTTGTTCCCTTCTCCTCCTGCCTTCAATCTTTCCCAGCATCAGGGTCTTTTCCAATGAGTCGGCCCTTCTCATCAAGTGGCCAAAGTATTGGAGCTTCAGCTTCAGCATCAATACTTCCAATGAATATTCAGGGTTGATTTCCTTTAGGACTGACTGGTTTGATCTCTTTGCAATCCAAGGGACTCTCAAGCATCTTCTCCAACACCACATCTCAAAAGCATTTATTCTTCAGCGCTCAGCTTTCTTTATAGTCCAACTCTCACATCCTTACATGACTCCTGGAAAAACCATAGCTTTGACTAGATGGGCAATTGTTGGCAAAGTAATGTCTCTGCTTTTTAATATGCTGTCTGGGTGTTTCATAGCTTTTCTTCCAAGGAGCAAGTGCCTTCTGATTTCATGGCTGCAGTCACCATCTGCAGTGATTTTGGAGCCCAAGAAAATAAAGCCTGTCACTGTTTCAATTATTTCTCCATCTATTTGCCATGGAGTGATAGGACCAGATGCCATGATCTTAGTTTTTTTAATGTTGTATGTGTGTGTGTGTGTATATATATTTAATCTCATATATATACATTATTCATTTTCTGAACCATTTAAGAGTAAGTTGCAGAAATAATGTCCCTTTCTTCTCAAATATTTCATTGTGTATTTTCTAAAACCAAGCAATTCTCTTACAGAGCCATGAATGAGTGAGTGTTAATCGCTCAGTCGTATCCGACTCTTCACAATCCCATGGAGCCTGCCAGGCTCCTCTGTCCATGGGATTCTCCAGGCAAGAATACTGGAGTGGGTTGCCATTTCTTCCTCCAGGGGATCTTCCAGACCCAGGGATCAAACCTGTGTCTCTCATGTCTCCTGCATTGCAGGCGGATTCTTTATACTGAGCTACCAGGGAAGCCCTACAGAGACATAGTTAAATGATTAAAATCAGGAAATTATCTTCAATAAAAGTGAAGTCACTCAGTCGTGTCCAACTCTTCGTGACCCCTTGGACTGTAGCCTACCAGGCTCCTCTGTCCATGGGATTTTCCAGGCAAGGGTACTGGAGTGGGTTGCCATTTCCTTCTCCAGGGGATCTGCCAGACCCAGGGGTTGAACCTGGGTCTCCTGTATTGCAGGCAGATGAGCCCCTAGGGAAGCCCCTTTATCTTCAGTACAATAGCACAATTGAATTGGCAAATTTTATGGTCATACTTTTGGCCAATTAAAAAAAATTAGAAGATCTAAGCTTATTAACTTTTCCCAACAATATTATTGGAATGAAAATGGCCATTTAAAAAAATGAGAGCTGCTTATTCAGTATCAACTCACTATCATTTTGCATGTATGATCATTATCCTCAAGCATGCATCCAGTGCAACTACCTGGCAATTCTACTACATTTCTCTAACCCATTTAATTCTTACTCTCATGGAGACCCATGTTCAGTCCCTGGTTCAGGAAGAGGACTGCCATGAGGGCATGGCAACCCATTCCAGTACTCTTACTTGGAGAATCCAGTGGTCAGAAGAGCCTAGTGGGCTACGGTCCATAGAGTCGCAAAGTCAGACGTGACTTACTGACTAAACCACCACCACCACATAATTGATACCTTTTCCACTTTCATCAAGCTTTCGCAATTTTCTTGCCCCTCTTCACTTTCAGCTGATGGTCCAACTTCTTCCTTCACTGAGAAAATAGAAGCTCCCAGAAGAGCCCCACCCCCCCACATTCCTACCACAAATCCTGTCAAACCACCTTGTACCACATCCTCTGCCTTAGTATCCTACTACTAGGAAGGAGTTATTTCCCCTTCTACCTGTAGCTGACTCTTCTGCTTGGCACTGGGTCTAACTGCTATCTTCATTTGTCCCCTCCAGGATTTGCATTTTTCAATTTCCTCTCCTCACTTTTGCATCATCAAGATTTTCTTCTTCATTTAGGTCATCCACATCATCATACAAACCTGACTTCATCTGCTGCTACTGCAGCTAAGTCGCTTCCATTGTGTCTGACTCTGTGCGACCCCATAGACAGCAGCCCACCAGGCTCCGCCGTCCCTGGGATTCTCCAGGTAAGAACACTGGAGTGGGTTGCCATTTCCTTCTCCAATGCATGAAAGTGAAGAGTGAAAGCGAAGTCGCTAGTCGTGTCCGACTCTTCACGACCCCACGGACTGCAGCCTTCCAGGCTCCTCCGTCCATGGGATTTTCCAGGCAAGAGTACTGGAGTGGGTTGCCATTGCCTTCTCTGTGACTTCATCTACCACCACCACTATCACTCCCAGCTACTACCTGATCCCTCAAAACAAACACAGCTAATGAGGTGTGTACACTTTCATTCTCCACTTTCTCTTCTCCCTTTTTCCCTTGATCCCACTCTATTAGCTCTAATAACCTACTATGGTTCCACCATAGCTCTTCTTATCATCAACAACCCACGTCACCAAATCCCATGAGCATTTCCCAGCTCTCACCTCATTTGACCTACCAGCAGCGTTTGACATAGTTGATCACTCCCTCCTTGGAATACTTTCTTCCCTTAGTTTTTAGGACACTCCTTTTTATGATTTTCCTCTTTCAAGGATTATTTCTTTTCAGTCTCCTTTGTTGGTTCTTCCTCATCTTTCTGAGCTCTAAACTTCTGGCTCAGTGCTCTGATTTTTTTTCTCTTCCTGTTTCCATCCTGCATGAATTCACTTAGTGAATTAAGGTTTGAATATCATTGGTACAGTGCTATTTGCTGGTGGCAAAGCAGAGTGTTACAGTCAAATGCTCAGGAGCTGGATTACCTGGTTTTGAAACTTGTCTTTCACCACTTACTAGCTCTTTATTTAATAGACAAAATAGTTAACTTCTCTGTGCCTCAGTTTCCTCATCTGTTAAGTGGGGATAATTATAGTACTTTCTCACCAATTCTTTGAGACTTTATATTAGTCAATTTTAACCTGGAAAACACTTGAAGTATTTACAACAAATGGAATTTAATGTACTTGTTAGTAAGAAAACTAATTAGAAGCTGAGACATCAACAAAGGGCTGGTGAGAAGATCCAGACGTTAGTAACACAATAAGCCACTACCACTACCTGGAGGGACAAAGCAAGACTTCGTGTAAAATTAATATTCAAGACAGTGTAATACTGTCATGAGAATACATAAAGATCGATTCAACAGAACGGAGCATCCAAAAATAGTCTCTCACATTTACGGTCAATTGAATTTTGAAAAAAGTGTCAACATTACTCAGTGGAGGAAGTAAATTATTTTCAAAAACTGGTGCTATAAAAACTGCATATCCATTTGGGAAAAATAAACTACATCATATATGAAAACTAACTTGAAATAAATCACAGAGCTAAACTTGAAAGTTAAAATTACAAAATATCTAGAAGAAAACATAGAAGACATCTTGCAACTTTGGAGTATGTAAAAGATTTTTTGTACATAAAATATACAAACCATAGAAGAAATGTGATAAATCAGGCTTCAACAAAATCAAAAGTTCTGCTTTTCAACATACACTGTTCTTCAAAAGAAAAGGCAAGCCACAAACTGGAGAAAATATTTACAACGCATGCATCTGACAAAGGAATAGTATTCAGAATTCAGTGGTATTCAGAAGACATTTTCCATGCATGTGTCTGGAAGAGGAGCAGTGTTCAGAACTCTTGTGTGTATGTGGGTTAGTTGCTCCATCGTGTCTGACTCTCTGCAGCCCCATGGACTGTAGCCCACCAGTCTACTCTGTCCACGCAATTCTCCAGGCAAGGATACTGGAGTGCGTTGCTATTTCCTTCTCCAGAGGCTCTTCCCGACCCAGGGATCCAACTCAGTCTCCTGCATTGCAAGTGGATTCTTTTACTGTCTGAGCCACCAAGGAAGGTCAGTAAGAACTCTTATGACTCAGTAATAAAAAGGCACATGATGCCCAGCGGTAAGAGGAAACAAACTACTGATACAACATGCATGAAATCACAAAATGTTGGTCTTGACTGAAAGAAGTCAGTCCAAAGGTTATATGCTATAGCACAGTCTATGCTCTGGGGACAGAAAACGGAGCAGTTGCCTGGGGCCTGTAGTGGCTGGGGAGAGGACTCGGACAGGTTCTGGAGGTAAAGGTAAACACTCTCTGTCTTGCGTGCAATGATAGTTACACAAGTGTATACATTTGTCAAAACACATCAAACTGAACACTTTAAATTGGTATGTCTAATTGTTTATGAATTATACCTCAATGAAGTCTATTTTTAAAAAATTAAAAATAATTTAACGTGTTCAAATACGAATTATTAATTTTTTCCTGAAAACTGCGGTTTTCACAATCTTCCCCATCTCAAAACATGACAAATATATTTCTCCTGTTGCTCAGGCCGTAAATACTGGAGTCTTTCATGACATTCTGTGTCACATATCACTTCCAACCCTTTAAAAAATTCCACCACTTTTACCTTCAGAATACATTCTTTTGATGGGACTATAAATCAGTGTAACCACTGTGGGAAAAAGTATGGGAGTTCCAAACAAAAACACTAATTTGAAAAAGAGATATGTATCATGGTGTTCTCTGTAGCATATTTATAGTAGCCTAGATATGGAAACAACTGAAGTGTTCAACAATGAATGAATGAATGAAAAAGTTGTAAAGAACTTTCAGTTTCCTTGAACTGTGCCTTAACAAACCTGAACTTATTTAAGTCATATATACAATGGAATATTATTCAGCCCTAAAATAGAATGAAATCTTGCCATTTGTGACAGCACAGACAGACCTCAACAGAGAAAGACAAATAGCCATATAATCTCCTTTATATGTGGAATTTAAATAGACAAACTCAAACTCATAGATACAGAGAACAGACTGGTGGCTTTAAGAGTTGGGGGTGGGGAGTAGGAGAAATGGGTGAGCTGAGTTTAAATAAATTAAATACAAATCTTAAAATGTAAATATTATATGGAAGTATACATACATATATAAATGTTATATATATATATATATATATATATGTATGTATGTATATAAGAGAGAGAGAAAGAGAGAGCTATCTCCTGATATTTTCACTTCTCCCCTTCACCACAACTGAACTGGTTCAGGATTATCACAGCTGTCTCCTGAGTGTTTTTGCTTTGCTTTTCTGAGCGGTCTTCTTTCTTCTATTTTTGCTCCCTTTCCTTCACCTGCACAGTTCTTCTCAGCAACCACCAGGTCATTCATAGTAACTTTCCGCTCAGAACTCTCTGTTGGTAACTTGTCAAACCCAGAATAAGAGACAACTTTCTCACTGGCCAATGAGGCTTAGCTCTCGTCGTCAGCCCCCACTCTCCGCTCATCGCCTTCACTCTCATCAATGCCCCTTGCACCCGCTGAAATCCCTGCTGTTCCTCGGACACCAAGAACGCTCTGGCATCAAGGTCTTTGTGCTTGCTCCTCCCTGAAGGAGACGTACCCTCCTCGTACACACATAGCTCGGCCACTCACTTCTCTCAGGTCTTCCTTCCAGGCCACCTTCTCAAAGAAGGCTTCACCCACTGTTCACGAAATAGCACTCCTAAAGGTTTCTGCTCCCTTTCGTTCCTTTTTATTCTCAGCCTTTACATCTCCCAGAATTATTTGTTTAATTGCTTTTTTTTTGGTCTCTTCCTCACATGAAATATAACAGAATTAGAATTTTGTTTTCATTTTTATTATATCTCTAGCACCTGGAAAATACACTCAGCAAATATTTATTTTTTTATTATTCATATATAATGCATATAATGCCTGCTTCCCATTATAATATGTAAGTATATTAAAAATATATTTGTATTATATGTAATACATGTTATAGGAATATTATTATTATTATATTTGTTAATTATTGTTAATAATTTAATTATTATTAAACAAACATGCAATGAACTTTTTAATGAATGGATAAATGGCTTTACTCTGGAGTCATTATACACATATGTATTTTTTATATTTTCTCCCTTATTGGTGGCACAGTGGTAAAGAATCCAGCTGTCGATGCAGAAGACACAAGAGAGGCAGATTTGATCTCTGGGCTGGGAAGAACCCCTGGAGTAGCCTTAACTCCTCCAGTAATGTTGCCTGAAAAATTCCATGGACAGACAAGCCTGATGAGCTACAGTCCATGGGGCCATAAGAAGTCAGACACAACTGAGCACCCACACACCATTCTTTATTTTTCATCCATCGTGGTTCCCTGAAATAATCATCTGTCTTCATGTTTCTTTGAGTGTCTCCATCAGAGTCAGTGAACACATTGAGTGGGCCTTGTCATGTTCCCTCTCTGAGTCCATGGGAAACAGAAGTAACTCATCCTGGTTTCTTTCCCATGAGCTAGTATCCTTTTTACCATTCTGCTCAACCCAGAACTCCAGGCAGCCACCTCTAGTTGATGAGATCTGGCAGGGCAGGCAATATGAAACCTGTTTGTTATCCTGGATATAAATTTAAACTTTCTTTGGTTGTTGTTTTAGGCTTCATTTCCAAACTGACCAAGAGACCTAGACCCATGGGGTAAAATGGAAATCACATGTTCTCCAAAATTCTTCCAGTTTTGTTAGGAAGGACCAAAGAGGCAAATTGTGTGTTAATGACTACTGCATATTTTATTAAGACCCTAGGGGGTTGGTTTCAAAATAAAACTCCTGCTTTTCCTTCATCTGTGCCTTAACAAAAATCTCAACTTAATTGAGTCATATTCCTCCTTAGCCTCCTGAGGTCTAATCAATCACAGATTGCTAAGGCATATACAGAAAATCTTAAAAATTGTTTGCTTTGTTTATATGGAGAGCCCTTTATGAACAAAGCTCTGGACCTCTTCTGAAGTGAGGCAGATTGTACAAAGTTAGAGAAACATCACTTCCAATCTTTGGCTCCTAAAGTCAAATTGATAACTATGGTCCTTATTTCTAATGAGGTTTCTGGGTGTACAGTAAGATATTTATTATTACCAGGAGATCACTGGGACAGGAAAAGCATACCTAGAGGGAAAAATAAATCTCAGCAAACAGCCCATGCACATTCTGTCATGTGTCTAAGACTCAGGAATTTACTAGTGGTAACTTTTTCTTCTGGTTGAGGAACACACATGCCCAAATCCTCTTCATGATTTATGGTAATGACCTCAGATAGGTTAAAGTCCTCCTATACTAGTTTCTCTCCATAGACAGTAACTCAAAACCTGAATCTCATTGTTGAGATGAAGACGTTTCTTAGATAAGACTCTGAAGAAAAGATCTTTTCCTTGTACATTCTAAAAATCTGCAGCTTGAATCTTTTAGGCAACTGGCCAAGTTTTCCATATCCATTAATTTAGATACTACTCTAATTTTGGATCTGTTGGTATCTTTGGTTTAAGGAATATCTCTCAGTGTCAGTGAATTAATTTCCATATTACTTTTAAGTTTATTCAGGCCCAAGGGAAGATAATTACATGGTTTTTAATTAACCTTTAATTAGCCTTTTTGTGGTTACTGATCACTAATAGATTAACGTTTAGAAATAGAACAGAGATGTATCTGTTCATTTTATTCACTATAAACTGAATACCCTTTTTGAAGTGTCCACAATTGTTTCATGGTTGCATTTTGTTATTAGTTTAGTGTGCTATGTCAGCCCTGAAGAATTGGTTGAATGTTTTAGCATCAACAGGAAACAATGTTTAACAACAACAACAACAACAAATGTTGTGTTTTAACATTGAATTGGCTCTTACTTTATCCTCGAACTTTAAAAACATAATCTCTTCAATAAACAGTGTTGGATAAACTGGACAGCTATATGCAAAAGAATGAAACTGGGTGAATTTCTGCACCCAGTTACAGAAATCTGCACCCAGATACACAGAAATCAACTCAAAGTGGGTTATACACTTAAGTGTAAGACCTGAAACCATAAAACTTCTAGGAAAAAACATAGACAGTAGCTCTCTGACGTTGATGGTATCATTAGTTTCTTAGATCTGTCTCCTTAGGCAAGGGAAACAAAAGCAAAAATGAGCAAATGAAACTGCATCAAACTAAACAGCCTTTGCATATCAACAAAACAAAATGGCCATCTACTGAATGGTAGATAATATTTTCAAATGATATGTAGTTAACATCAAAAGTTTATTTTGAATATTCATAAAACTCAGTAACCAAAAAAAAAAAAAAAAAAGGAAGAAAGAAACCAATAAAAAATTGTAGAGGACCTAAACAGTTTTTCCAACAAACATTACAGATGGCCACGGAAAGAAAGAAACTAATGAAAAATGGTAGAGGACCTAAATAGAAGTTTTTCCAACAAACATATACAGAGGGCCACAGACACATGAAAAGATGGTCAACAAAGCTAATCATCAGGGAAATGTAAATCAAAACCACTCTAAGTTATGACCTCACACATGTCAGAATAGCTATCATCAAAGAGTCAAAAATGAAAGTGTTGAATTGGATGCAGAGAAAAGGGAAACTTTGTGCATTATGGGTGGAAATGTAAATTGGTGTAGCCTCTGTGGAAAATGGTACAAAATAAAAAATAGAACTACCATACAATTCAGCATTCTACTTCTGGGCATTTATTCAGAGAGACCGAAAACACTAATACAAAAAGATAGATGCCACCCCGATTCATTGTAGCACTACTTAAAATAGCTGAGATATGGCCTTTCCAGGTGGCACAGAGGTAAAGAATCTGTTTGCCAATGCAGGAGGCACAGGTTCAGTCCCTGAGTCGGGAAGATCCCCTGGAGAAGGAAATGGCAACCTGCTCCAGTGTTCTTGCCTGGGAAATCCCATGGACAGAGGAGCCTGGCAGGCTACAGTCCATGAAGCTGCAGAGAGTTGGACATGATTGAGTACACACGCTTCAACCAACCAAGTTATGGAAGCAACCTGTGTTCATGGACAGAAGACAGAGTACACACACACATACTACAGATGGGAATATTAATCAGCCAATAAAAGGAACAAAATTTTGCCATCTGTGACAATATGGATGAATCTAGATGGTATTATACTATGCTAAATGGGTCAAACTAAAACAAATACTGTGTGATTTCACTTATTTGTAGAATTCAAAAAAAAGAATATAACAAAGCAGAAACAGATTCATATACAAACTGGTGGTTCCAGGACAGAGAGAGTAAAGGGATGAACAAAATAGGAAGGGGGTTAAAAGGAACAAACTTTCAGTTATAAAATAAAGCTACTTCCCAGTGATGTATAAAAAGTAAGTCACTGGGAAGTAATATACAGCATAGAAAATATAGTCAATAATATTGCAATAACTTTGCATGAGACAGACAGTAACCAGATTGGGGTAATCATTTTGTAATGTATAAAAATACTGAATCACTATGTAATATATCTGAAATCAATATAATATTGTAAGTTAATTATACTTCAATAGAAAAAAACTACTGAAATAATATACATTCTCATCAAACTATGAATTTTCACTTTATTGGTATTTATATCAATTGACATTTCAATTTGATCTATTAAAATGAAGTATGTTGTTCATAGCTCCTACCATGGTTTTGAACGGATGACAGTTGTTTTTGAAATATATAACTTGCAAATATGGAAAAGCTTAAAATACATTTACCCTTGAAGGTAAGAAATACTGTCTTCTAACATTAGCAATACATCAAGAGATTCCAATGTATTTGCTTCTTTTCACACTCACAGTGGTTTATCAAAAGACTGTAAAGACACAGTGATATCTAGAATCATTTTACTCAAGTCTGAGTTTGATCCTGAACTTTTGAGACAGTCATAATTTGTTTAGAGTAATTGTTCCAGAAGAGAAAGTTATTTCTCTTCTCTGACTCTCAGCTTCCCCTTCTATAAAATGTGGATAGTCTTCTTCCAAGAATGTGATCAGACATAAAAGTAGAAACATGGGAAGCAGGTAGTGAAGTATTTGGTACACTCTATGGTCTTCTTCCCTGATGATGTGCCAGCTATACTTGTGGCCTTTCTTTTCCCTGTTCCTGTCTTTAGACTGCTCTGACTGTCCTCTCTACTCCCAGATCTTACGTGACAGGCTCTTTTCCAACATTTAGATCTCACCTCATTAGAGAAGAATCATCCACTCTAACCTCCATCCCTAATCTGCTGCAAAACAACATATCATTTTATGGTCCTTTTAGCCCATATTACTAGACACTATTGCCTTGTTTTTCTGGTTACTTGATTATTTTCTGTCTCTTTAGAGAATTAAAGATCTAACAGAGGGCATTGTCTCTATTTCTTTTCACGAAATCACCTGAGCCTAGAAGAGGGCTGACAGATAATAAGCAATTAAATGAATGAATAAATGGTGGTCATCACCCCTTTTCTGTAGCTGAGTTCATTGGCATTCCAAAAGAAAAGCAGAACCATCTTTGTAGTGTGGCATTTACCCATGTATAAACAGATTGCTAGAAATCAGTATATAGATAATTTAAAACGAGCAAAATAATCAAACTTTTATTTGATTGTGCTGATGAAAAGTGAAAACATACTGGAGGTAAATTTCACTCATTCTTTCAATAAACCTCTTTGAGCAAATATTATGTGCTAAGGATTGAGCCAGTTACTGAGTTTAAGATATAGAAAGGAAAGAATTCATATATTTAAAAAGCACCTAATCCAACCTAATCTAGGCCATTTATGCATTTAATCTGTTGTCTTTAAGCCATCTATGTCTCTAACGCTGTTAAAATGCTATATAAATGCAATGCCAAGGGATTCGGTGGAAGGAACCCCAAGGCAAAGAAACCTCTATAGCAGTGATATTTGAGCTGGATCTCAAAGACTGAGTGGAGGTTTTCAGGGTAGAGAAAGGAGAAAGAGCATTGAGGAAAGAAACCAGCATGAGCAAAGACCCAGAAGGGTCCTGGCATTCTATGTGTATATGGGACTGGGGAGATCGTGGGGAAGAATTATCCAACAGTCTTCAAGTCTGAATAGCACAGGAAGTGGCAGGACTAGAAAGGTAAATTGGAGCCATGAAGAACCATGAATACTTTACCCAGGGCTTTAGACTCTAAAATGTAGGCAATGACGAGTGTAAACTTGATCAAATCTGCATTGTAGAAAGATTTAGATGACTGTGTAGAAAGGGAAGCACTGTGCAGAAGAAAGGAGAGAGAAAGGAGACATTACAAGTTTAGAGCTGGACTCCTTTTTAACAGTCCAGGCAAGAAATCAAGAAGCCCTGAATCGGAGAAAGTCTGTAGTAAAATCTGAAGAGAAAGATGGAGTTGAGGGAAATTCATCAGGGTAGCTTTGTTAAACTAAAGATGATTCTGGAAAGGGCTAAGTATATTGACAAATAGTAGAAATTCCAAATACTAGACGTCAATATTTGGAATGTTAGGAGGTGTCTGCAAGATACTTAGACTTACAGATCTACTGGGGAGTTTAATATTTGAATGAATGAAAGCTAGAATTTGAACGTTAGAATTACTGAGTGGTCAGATGGACAGAAGAAAGTAGTGAGCCTGGAAAATTCTTGTTCAGAGATGTAAAGGAAGAAAGAAGCAGGAAATATCAACCTATCCCTCGGCATACGTCTTTCTACATCTTTATTTACCAAGAGCACACTCAAATATTTAGATATTTATATTAGGCTTATTTTTCTTACAAGGAAGCAGGATTCTGTAGTTGAGTTAATTAAGCGTTTAATTAAATGCAACAATGATAAAATAGTTTGATACTCAAATAATCATTTATTAATTGCTTACTATGTCTAGGCACTAAGATAAGCTTTTTCCATGAATTAACTCCTTTAATCCTCATTTTGTGAAGCAGTTACTATTATTGTTCTCTCCATTTTACAGAAGAGGAAGCAAAGGCACAGAGAGGATAAAGAATTTGCCCAAGTCACACAGCCAACCAGTTGCGGAAATGGGATTTAAATCCCAGCCCCCTGGACAACCTGATGCCTCTCTGACATCCAATAGCATGTTTCTCATGTCAGTTAGACTCTGTGGCATCAGGCAAGCTCCCATGCTCCTGAGTGTGGTATATTTTAGGGAAACATGTTCTTCACCTCTTTACTTCTTTTAACTACTTGAGTTGTCTGACATAGGCTGCAAGGGCCTTCATGAACAGATACTAAGCTTTTAAGGACAAAAACAGACACCCACAAACTCCTAGCATTCAAATTTTTGTGGCAGCAGTTTTCCCAGAGACTAGCATCTAGCATGGGGCAAGCAGGCAGTAGACCAAATCAATCCGGGTGCTGCCAGGATGCTCACAGCTGCATTGGCCAGAGGTGCAGAATCTGTGAGTTGTCCTCACAGAGGCCTCTCTTAGGAACTTCCACTGTCTCTAAGGCTTGCAAAAATCTGATACCTGGTGTCTGTTAATCTCTACAAAAGTCTGACACCACCTGGATCCTACTTTGTCTCTATCTTTGCTTACACACCTCCCTTACACTTGAGGTCAGGATTCAGAAGAATAAATGAGGAGCCCATCACAGTTTATCTCTGGCCATCATGCAGGCATAGTCAGCAGAGCAGACACTCTGTTAACATGTCTCTGTTTTATTTGTCTTCTCCATTGGTGAGCACATGGCCACCGAGGCTAGGCTGCCCATCCCGGTGCTCTCAGAGTCGGCAGTAGAGATGTGCATGTCACAGACATTCTGCTCCGTTTTCTCAGGAAACTGCATCTCCCATCATCTGTCCCTCAGGCCATACCTAACAAGCCCAGTCCTTTTTTTTTTCTTCCAGAGGCCTCCAACTATTTGGAGACAGGTATTACATTCAGCAGGTCTTGCTTCTCGAGTTAAGAAATCCTGGTTTTTCAACTTCTTCTCATGTAATGTGATTTTCAGTGGCTTCATTAGCTCTTTCTGCGCCTCCAAAGATATTCGCTACAATTCTCCTCTACTTCTGAATAGATAGGGCCACTTTTTCGTTGTTGCTGTTGTTCAGTCATTAAGTTATGTCCGAGGTCCATGGACTGCAGCCCGCCAGGCTCCTCTGTCCACAGAATACTCCAGCGAAGAATACTGCAGTGGGTTGCCACTCCCTTCTCCGGGGGATCTTCCCAATCCAGGGACTGAACCTGCATCTCCTGAATTGGCAGGTGGACTCTTCACCACTGAGCAACCAGGGAAGCTCCAGGACCACTTTTATTTACTGTTAAATAAAATTTTCTATTATGGTTTCTACACATATTAATATGAATCTTTATAGGAAATTTATCCTTTTGACGAAAATTCCTGTTTCTGTGTTACACTCAAATACCTAAATTCCTTAACCACAATTGCCAAATCAGGGCAATATCAATGGAAAAGTGTCCAAAAAACAGCCACATGTTAATAATAGCAATTCCAACAGAAAAAAAAATAAAATAATATCATTATGTGAGACTAAAACTGAATAACATGAAAGTTGCCCTTTTTTAAACTTTATTTGTCCTCTCCTTCGACTACCAGCCTTATTTATTATTTTTGTGCAAATAACATGAGTTATCACATATACTAAACTAAGCACAGGCAGAGGATATTTTGGCTTCTCTGGTAGCTCAGGTGGTAAAGAATCTCCCTGCAATGCAGGAGACTGGGATGCAATCCTTGGGTGATCCCCTGGAGAAGGGAATGGCTACCCACTCCAGTATTCTTGCCTGGAGAATTCCATGAAAAGAGGAGCCTGGTGAGCTGCAGTCCGTGGGGTCGCCAAGAGTCAGACACGACTGAGTGACTAAGATACACAGGGAATATTTAGAACAGCATAAAGAGAAATGCTAATAGCATAGTATATATCAGTGCAGAACAGATTTCATGACTCCAAGTAAACTTTGGTAGTAATAATTAATAAAAATTAGTAATAATAATAAAAATTTTTAATAATAAAATTTAGCAATAATAATTAAAAAAAATAGAACTGAACTATTCAAAGCCAAGAGCCTGGGTGGTGTAAACTCCTCCAAACTCATACACTGTACATCTTTGTATACACACTTGGCACAAATCTCTCAGGGCAGGCACCAATCCAGCCACTGCAGGCATAAACTCCTACCGGATAAGGAGTCCCACGCCTCGGTTCCCAGCACTGACAGCGGACAGCCCTAATTCACCCTCAGTGAGGGTGCCATACCATTGTTCCCGACACTAAAAACCCCACTGCTTGTTTTATTCCCACCACATTCCAGAGTTCCAACTCGTGTTCTGAGTAGTTTCCAAGAACGTCTTTGTGTCCTTATCTCGGTGTCCTCCGAGGCTGTAAACGCCCTGCCCAGCACCCTTACCCCCTCCAAAGGTCCAAAGGTTTGTGGGCAGCTGAGCCATCTTTGGAGCCGAGCTCCGTGCTGGTTCCTCTCCTCCCTTGCTGCACTGGACCAGCTCAACTCCAGGTTCAGCGGTGCATTTCCCTGAAGACCCGGGTGTTCTTTTGCTTTGCCTTACAGCCACTCTCTTTCTGAGCTTCGGAACTTGACGCCTGGCTGCTAAGAGAGAGGGGTTCTCTACAGACCACTCCATGATTCTGACCGTTTCTACCAGCGGGCTTCAGCGAAGAGCTCTTAGAAAGAGCCCGGTGTGATGTTCTTTGTGGCAGCAGTTTCATTCTCCTGTTATCCCTTTAATCTGAAGCTTTTTTTTTTTTCAAAACAAAATCTTATTGAGAAACTCAGAATATTAATGATATAAAACTGAGGAGTAGATTCAGATGTTGCGGGCTGAAGTCCTAGTGTCTTCTCTCCAGACCAATGATCGAAGGGAACTTGGAAACTCTGTGAAGAGCAAACGTCTTAACCAGCATCCTTTAAGTCAACATAAAGTCTTCTTACTTCTTTCTTCCTTCCCCCCTCCCCTCTTTTTTATTTATTTATTTTTTTGTACAAGTGTGTGTGAGTCTCTCTGTTGAGTCCGACTCTTTGTGACCCCACGGACTGTAGCCCGCCAGGCTCCTCCATTCATGGGATTTTCCAGGCAAGAATATTGGAGTAGGTTCCCCCCCCCTTCTCCAGGGGACCTTCCTGAGGCGGGGATCAAACCTTGGTCTCCCCCATTGCAGGCAGACTCTTTACCATCTGAGCCACCAGGAAAGCCTGGTGCATAAACTTCACTTTTCCTTTGTAGTCCTAAAACTTCCTTTCCAGTTTATTCTGAAAATATTGTTTTGTCTTTCCCTTCTTTGTTAACAGATCCTTTAATGTTGCCTGCACAAAAACACTGATTTTACTGAATTTAGATCATTTTCCTGTACTATTTTTATTTTTTCAGTAAGTGTTTACTGAATACTTAGTATGTTCCTGGTACTAGAAAAACAAACAAAAACCCCTGGACTTATGATATTCCCATTGCAGCTAGGGTAAAACAGATGATAGGAATAATAAAGAAGTCAATTACTTATTAGAAATTCATAAAGAGTAGAGAGATAAATAGATTAGGGAGGTGCATATGGAGTTGGGGAGAATTGTTCCCGTTTTAAATTGTGCACTGCAAGGAAGGAGCAGCAGCCATCTAGGTTAGCAGCGTGGAGGGCTGGGAGGGGCCTCCCCAGGCGGCAGCACATTCGGCAAGCTGGAGGAAGAGCAAAGAAGGCCGGGTGGATGCAGGGGTGTGAGCAGAGCTCAAAGTATGAGATGGGTTCAAAGGGACACATGGGCCAATCTTGCAGAGCCTTCGAAACTGTTACGAGGACCGTGGCTTTTGTCCTGAGTAAGAATGGGAGTCATTGAAGAGTTCCGATGATAACATACTCCGGCTTATACTCTTCAAATATCACGTGGTTGCCAGATGTGAACAGATTGCAGGCGAGCAAAGGTGGAAGAAGGGGGGCTGTGAAACTGTAACTCAGATCGGGACTTGAAGCCACAATCTTTTAACTGAGAGCACACATGTGGTCTCAGGACTTAATGAAACGCAGTTCTTGATATCTTGTCACAGAAAGAATTCAGTGGGAGACAAAGGCATAGATAAGCGAATTTGTTTAGGAAAAAATACTACAGTGTGGGACATCTCAGAAGGTAAGAGGTACCAGGGTATGGGGTTGTCAGTTTTTACAGAGGTGGGCAATTTCATAGGCTAATGAGTGAGGGGAGTATTTCAGCTATTTGGGGGGAAGGGTGGGGATTTCATGAAAATTGGGACACCACCCACCTCTTGATCTTTTATGGTCAGCCTTGAAACTGTCATGACGCCTGTGGTTGTGTTATTTAGCTTACTAAAGTGTTACAGTGAGTGTGTCCTGAGGCTCAAGGTCTACTGGAAGTCTCACCAGTCATTGGACCTAGTTGGTTCTTATGAGTTTATCTTGGGTCCTTGTGACAATGTCATTCTTTCAAAGGTTTTGCCCTGCCCACTACCCTCATCTTTCAGCCATTACTTTATAAAAAATTTTGATTCTCTAATTTATTTCAATTAATATATTGTTGTTTTGTTTACAATTAACATATTTAACTACATAATTTAACTAACAATTAACTACAATTAATAATTAACTACAATTAATATACTGTAGTTGTCAGTTATGTCCAACTCTTTGCAACCCAAAGGGCTGTAGCTTGCCAGACTCCCCTGTCCATTGGATTTTCCAGGCAAGAACAGTAGAGCAGGTTGCCATTTCCTTCTGCAAGGAATCTTCCCAATCCAGGGATCAAACTTGCATCTTTTGCATTGCAGGCAGATGCTTTATCAACAGTTCAGCAGTAAAGCATCTGCCCGCAATGCAGGAGGAGACCATGAACAATGCAGGAGACGTGGGTTTGAGCCCTGGGTCAGGAAGATCCCTTGGAGAAAGAAATGGCAACCCACTCCAGCATTCTTGCCTGGGAAATCCCATGGACAGAGGAGCCTGGTGGGCTACAGTCCATGGGGTTGCAAGAGTCAGACATGACTTAGCAACTGAACCACCACCAACACATTGCTAGCCTCTTACTTTTGCCAGGCACTGGGTTAGTGCTAAGGAGAGGATAGTTAACAAGGTCCAGGAATTTTTTTGGATCAGTCTCTTTCCCCAGCAAGTTCTAGTTTAGACATCTGTATACATTAAGCAACTTTAATTTTTTTTTGTGTGTGTACCACGTCTAGGGAAGAATGGGCATAAAATTTTCTATTCTGATTTAATTAAGAAATCTTTGAATGTACTCAGCAGCTCTAAAAAAGTCTGCCCAATTATGCTAAGTGAAAGAAGTCAGACAAGAAAAACAAATACTGTATATCACTTATATGTGGAATCTAAAAAATACAGCAAACTAATAAATAAAATAAAAAAGAAGCATACTCACAGATACAGAGAACAAACCAGTGGTTACCTGTGGGGAGAGGTTAGACAAGAGGGGCAATACAGAGGTAGACAGGGAAAAGGGGTAATTCCAGGATTATACAAAATCATGTGTGTAAAACTTCTGAAGATTGTAAAGCATCACAGAATTTAAATAATCTTTTACCCAATAAGAAATAAAAACATTAAAAAATTTTTAAATTATTAAAAAAAAAGTCTGCCCACATCTCTTAAATAATCTAATTTCCTGAAATCTGACTCTGGTTTAATAAGACTGCTGAAGATTATCTGCTCCAGCAGTTTGTGCATGTGTACATGTTGCTCAAATTGTGTCTGACTCTTTGTGACCCCATGGACTGTAGTCCACAAGGCTGCTCTGTCCATGGAATTTTCTAGGCAAGGACACTGGAGTGGGTTGTTATTTCTTCCTCCAGAAGATTTTCCCAACCCACAGATCAAACCCAAGTATCTTGTGTCTCCAGTCCTGGAAGGCAGATTCTTTATCACCAGTGACACCTGAGAAGCTTCGATAGCATCATTCCAGTAAAAAGAAAGCAATTCATTTGCCTAACACATGGTTACACAGTTGACAATCTTATATAATTAGCAAGACTTATCAAGTTCCTACTTGAACACCAGTGAAAGTAGATGGAATCATTCTGGGATAAAACTCGTTAGAATTTGCAGCTTCATCAATTATTCATATTATGACTTCGAACTTAACAGGCAAAATCCTTAGTCTGTTTGACCCTTAGCTTCATCCTCTATCAAATTGACATGGGAATTGCTTAGGTTTTTCTCTTGCTAATGACAAGGTTAAATAGGTCCCTGCAGAGGTTGGTCAGCCTGTTTCTGGCTAAGATCCCAAGCTTTCTAAAAGGCCAGGAAAACCCTGGAGAGACTCTAAAACCCCTAACAGATTCTGCAGAGATCCTAAGAACTGCCTTCACAGACCCAACTTCATACTCACAGCTTTTTCTAATGGTAACAAGGTGTAGGAGACATGGCTGTCTCAGGAGAGTGAAGTCGTTAACTGTGCATCGACCAACAAGAAGAAAATGTACCAGAGAGCGTAGTCTTTGTCATCCATTAGCACCGATTTTTAACAAGTGTTACTGCGTGTCATATAGCAAATAGCAGTTTGATTCCAAGATCCTTATCTCGGTTTTTATTGGCCTTTAGGTTCCTACAAGTAAGAGACAAGGACCTAAACCTAACTAAATTAATCTAACAAGTGTTTAGTAGGTATTCTTTGCGACATGGGATTATGTAGTATCAGAGGATTTCTGTAATGCTGGTTTATGAATGATTATCTATTAATAAATTTCCTTGTCAAGTATAAGAATGAAGGAAGAAGGAACTAGGAAGTTATTGTACTCTACCATTTCATGAAAAAATGAATAGATTTGCTGGAAATACTTATAAAATCATATAAGTACTGATTCATGTAATTAAAATTATAATGTTTACTGAAAGTCTGTTTAGAAGTAGTTGTGTTGCTGAAAAACAGGTCTCTGTTCACCATTGCTGAATATAAATATGGAGACAGAGTTTTGGAGGAGAAGAAAGGAGTAGCTTTATTGCTTTCCCTGGCAAAGGGGACCACAGCAAGCTAATGCTTTCAAGACTGTCCCCCTTCTTGGGAAGCTGGAAGAGGTCTTATAGTTTTAGGATGGAAAACAGGACTGAAGATAAGGGTCAAGGTTGATGGGGTCCTGCATTCTTCTCCTCCTGGGAGCATTGAGATCATCAGGGCTGGCATCAGGTGATTCCAAGGCAGGTTCTGATGGTCCTTGAGATCATCTTCCGGTGACATTCTTTCTGGAATGAAGACTGTTGCCCTGGAAGGGTAAACCTCAGGTGTAGCTGGAGGGCAATCATTTTTAGAAAGCAATCAAGCAAGAAAGAGAGAGAGAACAAATGGTAGGTTAAATGAGAGAACAAGGGCTGGATAAGGGCTGCCATAATGGGGTGTCTCAATTAGCTTTTCCTACAGCAGTTGTGTGTTGATTATTAGATTGAAAATATGTTTTCATTAATACTAAACAATGTAACAATACAAGGAAGACTTAGACTACATATCTGATGACGTTAATTGTGTCCCTCTCTAAATTCATATAACCCCAGTACTTCTCACTGGAGAGAGCCTCTGGAGAGATGACTGTGCTGTATGCTGTGCTCACTTTTGTCTCACTTGTTGGACTCTATATAGCCCACCAGGCTCCTCTCTCCATGGATTTTCCAGACAAGAATACCTGTGGCCATTTCCTACTCCCAGGGATCTTTCTGGCCCAAGGATGAAAACCTGCCTCTCTCGAGTCTCCTGTATTGTCAGGCAGATTTTTGACCACTGTGCCACCTGCGAGGCTTAGGTTAAAATGAGGCTGTTGGGGGGGCCTAGTCCATTGTGACTGGTATTGAAACCGAATAGGACCAAATAGGGTGCCTGAGCACAAAAGCCTTTCTTTTTTCCCTGAATTCCAAAGGATAGGTTCAAACATTTGCTAATCAGGAAAGGGAGGGGATGTAGAAAAAAGGGAAGAGCAGTCAAGAAACAATAGGTACAGCCTTGGGGCAGGGTCCTGGTTCTTCCTCAAGAGGTATTCACAACAATATCTTTGAGCTCTTCTGCAGAACTAAAATCTCCACCAAATAGATGATGTTCTGGAGAGGATGTCACAGTTCAGTAACCTCAAGAACCAAGAACCACAGATTATGAGACCATGAGATGCCAGGAGATCTCAGATTAAAGGAATACAGGGCTTGCATGCAGCCTGGTCCTTAGAAACAACCCTGTCCCTTGGCTATAAAACTCCTCACAAACCCCATCAGTTTGGGGCACAGAGTTTTGGGGGCAAGAACCTGCTGTGTCTACCTTTGCCTATCAAAAGTGAAAGTGAAAGTGAAGTTGCTCAGTTGTGTCTGACTCTTCGCAACCCCATGGACTGTAGCCTACCAGGCTCCATCCATGGAAAATCCATGGGATATTCCAGGCAAGAGTACTGGAATGGGTTGCCATTTCCATCTCCAGGATCTTCCCGACCCAGGGATCAAACCCAGGTCTCCCCCATTGTAGGCAGATGCTTTTATCATCTGAGCCACCAGGGAAGTCCTATCAAAGCAATAAGGCTATTCTTTACTACTTCACCCAAAACTCTGTCTCCAAGACTTTACTCGGTACCAGTGCTCACAAAGGCTAAGTTTTGGCATCAGTATCCTTATAAAAAGAGGAAATCTGGGCACACCAAGAGACACCAAAGGCGTGTATGCACAGATTGAAGGCCATATGAAGAGGCAGCAGGGAGGTGGCCATCTGCAAGCCAAGAAGAGAGGCTTCAGGAGAAACTGTGTTGGCAACTTAATCTTGAACTTCCATCCTCCAGAACTGTGAGAAAATAGATTTCTTTTGTTTAAGACACCATAGACTGTGGTATTTTGCTATGGCAGGCTTAGCAAACTAATACAATATAGTAAGGAAAAGCAATCACTTGGAAGATAGAAAATTTAGAGGACTTTAGGAATATTGCAGGTAACAAATGTAATAAAATTGAAGAAAAAAATTCATTGAAAAAAATAGTTCTTACTCATTATATTTCTGTGTTTCCTTAAAAATTCTCTTTAAATTTCTTATCAATTAAACTATATTTATCAGTTTCTAAAATGTCTGGGAGACTATAAGGATGGCTTTAAATTTTTATAGAATGTTAATGTTAAATTCTTTCAGAGTGACTAAAGATGGAAATAATACAATATACAAATGTGAATCTTCAGATTTCAAAATGAAACAAACCATCAAACCACAGAATTAGGAAATTAAGGAAAAATAGCAGGAGAATTTTACCAGAATGGCTATAGTGAATAAAAGACAAAGGAAACACTGTTTCAAAATCTCATTATTTCCAGAATGGCCGTGTAAGGAGATCTAAGGACCCAATGCCCTACAAAAGCAACCATAAGTAGTAGCCAGTAATAACTGAACAATATAATCAACACAGGATTGAACTGACACTACTCAGCACTCCACTCAACAGAGCAAATACATGCTTGTTCAAGCACTCGTGAAAAACAAACAAAACCACAACTCCCCCAAGCTGATAGATATATCTATGCTTATTCTGCTCATGAAAAAGTGAAAGTGAAGTCGCTCAGTCGGGTCCGACTCTCTGCGACCCCATGCGCCGTAGCCTACCAGGCTCCTCCGTCCATGGGATTTTCCAGGCAAGAGTACTGGAGTGGGTTGCCATTTCCTTCTCCAGAGGATCTTCCCAATCCAGGGATCGAACCCGGGTCTCCTGCGCTGTAGGCAGACGCTTTACCGTCTGAGCCGCCAGGGAAGCCCCTCTGCTGCTCACACATATGTTCACGTGTGTATTATATCTATACACACACGTAGATAGATATCCACATGTCTATATCTGTGTGTGTGTGTTCTCAGGTGCTTAGTCGTGTCCGACTCTTGAGACTCCCCAGACTGTAGCCCACCAGGTTCCTTTGTCCATGGAATTCTCCAGGCAAGAATCCTGAAGAGGGTTTCAGTATTTCCTACTCCAGAGGATCTTCCCGACCCAGGGACCGAATCCGCGTTTCTTGCGCCTTCCGTATTGGCAGGCAGGGTCTTTACAACTGCGCCACCTAGAGGCTATGTCTGTATCTATACTCTCTCTGAAAAGTGAAAGTGAAAGTGAAGTCGTGATCGACTCTTCGCGAGTCCGTGGACTGTAGCCCTCCGTCCATGAGATTCTCCAGGCAAGAATACTGGAGTGGCTTGCCATTTCTTTCTCCAGGGGATCTTCCCAACCCAGGGATTGAACCCGGGTCTCCCGCATTGTGGGCAGATGCTTTAACCTCTGAGCCACCAGGGAAGCCCATCTTTAGCGCCCAAGAATATATTGATATGTAAAGAGAAAACATGATTAGAACAGCAGTTTGATTACCAAATTTTTCAAATAGCTACATGAAACAGTAAAGACTAAGTCTAATCCTCCAATTTCACAAAATTTTCTCAGAAAATTAAGCAACTTTCCCAGTGTCACCGAGCAAGCAAATGGCAGAACAAGGACCAGAGGCCTTCATCTCCTGACTTCAGGTCTCACGCTGCTTCTCCAGTCTAAACTGCGCTACAGCCTTTTCCCGATTAGCAGGGCAGAGGGCACATTCCTATTTACTGTGCAGTTCTATTTGGTTTATGCCTATCATTTGGAATCTTCACTGAAACGGCAAAAGCAGCAGTGGATCTGTGAAAGCAGTTTTACTCAGTGTGGGCGGCTCTCTGAAAGGCTTTGTCTACTTACACTGCAAGGAAGTGTGACGCAAAGGTCAGATGGTGGACATAATTTTCACCTACAGGAATTTGCACTAAGGGATTTTTTTGGTACTAATTTTTTGTACTAAGGGATATTTTTACTTGTAACAGAAGCAACTTGTAACAATTCTCAGTGGGTAAAGAATGCCTGCCATGCAGGAGACACTCGAGATGCAGGTTACATCCCTATGTCAAGAAGATCCTGCGGAGGAGGAAAATGGCAACCCACTCCAGTATTTTTGCCTGAAAAATCTCATGGACGGAGGAGCCTGGCAGGCTACAGTTCTTGGGGTTGCAAAAGAGTCAGACAGGACTAAACAAGTAAGCACGCATGCACTGCTTTCCTTCCTTACAAAGCGATGATTGTGAACCTTTGAAACAATTACTTAAATATATGTGTGTGCGGGTGGAGGATTTGAAAATCAAATCACATAGTTCAGCTAAATATAGCTTTTGTCAGGAGAAGTAATTTGTAAGCAAATAAAAATTAAGAACTAGAATTCACTGTAGATGATAACTTGGAAATAATGTCTACTCTTTCCAGAGAATTTTCAGGCTGCGACTACTGTACATTAACCCACACTGACACAGTGATGTGTAACTCTTGAAAGATATCACCACTACAGAAAACAAATGTATACATCATTCCGCTTTATACTGTGGTTCTTAAAAATGTAAAAACAATATAAGCTAATCAAGCTTGAAAGGCTTTGGGGTTCAACTTAGAAACAAGAGTTTAGTCTTTTGTGAATGATTCATCCACATTAACTATAAATGAAAAGGGTCTGCCATTTTCATTCTGGTCAAGGATAACATTACTTATTATGGTACTATCTGTGTGGATGAATGTACATGAAATGTCCAATCTGCACCCCATTCCCTCTTCTACTTAGCATTTCTGGGCAGTGGTGAATCCCAGTTTGTAAATTATCTTACTCTTTGCCATCATGCTTTTCTTTTTTCCTTCAGAATCTAAGTATCTTGTCTGAAGTTGAATCTGTTGTTCCACATTTTGAATTTAATTCAAATATCATTTTCCCTCAGTTTTATGTGTGTCTATATGCACTTTTACATCCATCAATTAGCTGTTTATGGAAGTTTGCTGTCTTCCACATGGACATTTATGTTTAATTTGGCCCTTATTGGTCCCTTTGGACTTTTTGCTGATATCATATATATAAAATATTGGCAGAGAAATTCATAACCTAATTTCTGATAGGCAATATTTTCTTGTTTGAAAAGAAAGAGTGTTCAATTTGGGCAGTGCCTCCTAGGCCACATGTCAGATAGGGTACCCTGGATGGATGAGTTACACACTTGCCCAGCTTCTCATTTAATAATATTAACTGTGCAGCCAGTAATTATAGTAGACCAATAAATACAGTATGAACTTTTAAATTTAAATGTGTAGGACATGCTTCCTGCCTAAATACAATATTTTAAAACTTTGCATTATTCCATTAGGAAATATTTATTGAGTCCCCTCTATGAAAAAATTTCAGGAGCCTATTAAATATGCTTTTAGGTTTCAGATCGTGAGTTTCAAATGAAACAAGTCAAAATAGCTTTATCTTGTTTGACACCCCCCCACCCCAACTAGCTTCTATCCATAGTTATTCATGTATCATGCTGAAAGAAATCATGAGGGGACTAGGGGGAAGAATTTATCCCATAGGAAAAATAAAGCAAAGTAAAACAGACTCTAAAATAGGAAAAAAGGAAGAAGCTTTTAAAATTGTGTATTTTGTTTTCAAAGAACAGGTATCCATACACTTCCCCATACACTCCATGAGCATTAACTAAAAGGAACTTTGGTATTTAATCAGCAACAGGCTTTGTTCTCTTTGGATAACTTGGGGAACATTATCATGTGCCTTGTGAAAATAATGACGTTCTCCCTTATTTAAAAAATACAGACGAAACTACAATGCTGTTTCTTGGCCCTCCAGCAATGAGGAATCTTGATCAACTGATACATGTACTTGTCAGTAGCACAAAGATAGTGTAGACATTTAATAGCTATTGTAGAGCTTTGAGAGAGATAGCAGGGCTATTAGAACCAGAGAAAGGTACTTTAAATACTTAAGGTACTTTAACGTGGGTTTATCCTCATTTTGTCACCTATACATACAGAAAATGCTTATTAATTCTTGGACTAACCAGTATATCTAGTTTCCACATAATGCCATGCAACAAAGAGTTTTTATAGCATTTTGCAGTCATTTTCAAAGGAGATTCAGAAAAATCATGTAGGATGGAAGATGCTCAGAATATGGTAAGACTGTTTCTCCAGACTGCAAACAGAAAGGACACTGAACTCATAAATTTTAGCAACAATTAGGCCTTTGTACTATGTCATGAGAGTCTATTAGATGTGTATCTTTACCTCCTCACAGGCTCATTCCTCACTGCTGGCAAATTTATTAGACATAATACCCAGGATCATAAAGGAAAGCACTTTTTTTTTCCATTGTTATGCTTACAGGATAAAAAAAATTTTTTTTCACCTTGAGCCACTGGAAGCAAATCAAAGTAAGAAATATAAGTTACTCCAAAGGGAGGTCTGAGCATAGTTCAGAAGTAAGGAACAAGAATGAAAATGAGAAATGTGTACATTTCACTTCTTATTCAAAATAAGCCTTTCCAGTTGTCTTCCCTAAAAATCCTAAATACCGCTCTAGTATTGCCTTCAATGTCACTTTTTTTTTGTAGAGTGCGTCACAATTTCTGTATCCTAACCTCAACTCTACAAGATCAAGTCAACTTTAAGTTTAGAATTTTAAGAAAAATTAAAATAAATAAACTACGTATTCTGGTTGCATATATCGGAACTTTGTTTTAGGTCTGGCTATTCATTGGGTTTCCCTGGTGGCTCAGACTGTAAAGAATCCACCTACAATGCGGGAGACCTGGGTTCAATCCTTGGGTGGGGAAGATCACCTGGAGGAGGGCATAGTAACCCACTCCAGTATTCTTGCCTGGAGAATCCCCATGGACAGAGGAGCCTGGTAGGCTATAGTCTGTGGGGTTGCAAAGAGTCAGACATGACCAAGTGACTAAACACATTCATTGGATGCATAGGGAGGATGTATTCATGGAGTAACTGGGATGGACCCTGGGACAACAGAATTGATGCTGGGCATAAAGCTAAGGCAGAGCCTGGCCTCCAACAGGTGTGGCTAGCTTATCTATGATTGGAGCCTTCCTGTACTCTGGGGTTTTCCACTGGGAGGTTAGAGTTCAGGGGAGACATTTTCAGTACTTGATTGTCAGATCTTTTGGCCATTCCTTCTACAGATGCATGGAATGATAATGGAAGGAAAAATAGGAGTGTAGCTCTCTTGCCACTGAGGGTGAGAGTGGTGGCTGACACCAGGACTTGAGGTGAGAAGAGTTTAAAAATAAAATTCAAAGCAGAAGATAAGGTCTAGGGACTGCTCAAGATGGGTAGTGAGGAATACTGTAACTCAGAGGCCAGGCGGATACCAAAGGTTAGCTCTATCAGTCCTTGTCTGATTTAAGGAAACATGGGGAGCAAAATAGGGGCCTAGAAAGTTTCTATGTTATTATATTGCTTCATATCAAATCACAAAGATTGCAAGAGTGAAAGCAAACTAATCCCCTTTCTAAGTTTTATCAGTGCATTTATTGCTATAGGTTGCTTTTTCAGAGAGAGATTGCCACATGTATCCCTGATCCGCTGGAGGAGAAAACAGCAACCCACTCCAGGATTCTTGCCAGGGAAATTCCCTGGACAAAGGAACCTGGTGGGCTACAGTCCATGGGGTCACAAAGAGTAGGACATGACTTAGCAGCTGAGCACACGCTCATGCACTACCAATGTATATTAAAGGACAATTATTATATCTCAGAAACCTTAAGTAGAATGATTCCTCTAAATACTGTAAGTGTGACTTTTGTTTTATAGAAGAAGCCAAGCTTCACGGAAGTTAAAGAAGTTGCCTAAGGTGACACATTAAATCGTAAACCCAAGATTCAGTGTCATGGCAAACGGTTGTGATTTTCCTGTCATGCCATGTGTAGTTTTATTTGCTAATTTTTGCTGGTCTGATTTTTTCATGCGCCCAGGGTGCCTGTTAGTCTAGTTCATTGAATTCTTAAGCTACTCTTCCACTTTTTTGATATTCTGTGGGTTGCAATGACAACTAGGATGTCCTTGAGGCAGAAGTGTCCTCTTGTGTGTTCAGCCTCATGGAAACCACTACCCAACCCATGTGGCTAAGACCCTAAGGGGTTGACTCTGCCACACTTCAGAGCCACTGACAAAATTGTTCACAGCTCTCTGGGGTTTAAGAACTCAGCTCTGAGAACGGACACTTTCTCATTCTCTTTTTAAAGAGACAAGTGTGCCTCCTTTTCTTCTGCACTTCTAAGGTTCCCTCTGCTTTGAAAATGGGCCCTACATTTGCAGTTTGGCCTCACTAATATCTCCACTCTTGCGTTCTTCTCAGACTTAACTTTCATTTTTAACTGTGGCAGAACAGCTTCTCATACCATTTGAACCTTTTCAGGTGACACAAAAGAAGAGATATCATTACATCTCTTGTGAAACGAGACACTCGGCCACTTAGAAATGCTTCTCTGTTAATTGGAAGGGGTGGCCTATTAGCACTGATGGTGGAAGAAAATGACCTCTGCATTCAACATGAAAAGGTATTGTGAACTGCTTAAGGTAGATGACTTATCAAATGATTGAGGTTAACTGATGTCAGCAGTTTTCAGAGTGTTGATATCAGAAATCAAAGCGAAAATGAAATTACATATGGAAATATATTTAGTAAACAGAAGAATTTTGAAGATTGTCAGCTCTAATGAACAAATACATAAGAACTTAATTTTATTCTCACCCAAGTGCTTGCACCAACCTTGAAACGCCACGGATGTATCCGTTTACAAAATGAGTATTTAAAATCTTACTAAATAAAAATTTCTTTCTATGGCATTATTTTTTAATTCCTCAAAACTATTGCTGCCACAGGAGCTCCAATTACTTTTTTCTAGAGTTGGTTATTATAAAGTTTCTAGTTTTTAATTTCCTCATGCTGCATAAAGGACCCTAAACCACAACAATTTATAATTTGTCTGGCCTACAACTGAGTACTGTTTAAGGAACTAATTGTAGAGAAGCCACATGACAATAATTAAAATGTTTCATGTCACACTGTTAATTTCCAAAATATTTAACAGCTTGTTCTAAATAAGTGCTAAAAAATAAATATATTGTTTGGACTACATCAAGTATTAAACTTTTTTTTCTTTTTTCCTCCAACAAGTTTTTAAGAGGCCAATGATTTCTACAGAAATAGAGTTTAAAGCATTCACTGTGCTAGCATAGTATAATTCTAGGCAAAATAACAACCTGCATCTGTGAAGAGGTCACATTAGCTGTGTACATTAAAAATATACTGCCAATCACCTGTGAGATTTAAAATTTTCTAGTAGTTCCATTAAAAAAATGGAAAAATGTGAAATTAATTTAATAATATCTTGGTGTGTATGTGTGTGTGTGCTCTGTTGCTAAGTTGTGTCCTACTCTTTGTGACCCCGTGGACTGTAGCCCACCAGGCTCCTCTGTCCATAGGATTTTCCAGGCAAGAGTACTGGAGTTGGTTGCCATTTCCTTCTCCAGAGGATCTTCCTGACCCAGGGACCAAACCTGTCTCTTGAATTGGCAGGCAGATTCTTTATCACTGAGCGGCAAGGGAGGCCCATTTTATTAATCCAGTATGTCAGAAACATTAACAATTCAACATGTAATCAATTTTTTAAATTATTAATAAAAATCTTGCTTTTATTTGTACTAAATTTTTGAAGTTTGGTAAATATTTTATGTTTACAACACCTCTCACTTTTACTTGCAACACTTAAAATACGGCCAGTCTCAAAATGGACTGGCCATATTTTAAGTGTTAAATACCCACATATTGCTAATGGCTGTTGTATTGAACAACCTATGGTTATGCTAATAATAGAGGTAATCTGTTAAAAGAAAGTGAAGGCGGATGTGGCCGGCAGCACAGAGTTAAGACCCTGAGCTCACCTCTTGCCATGGACACAGCAAAATTATAGCTATTATAGAGAGACTATCCATGAGAATGGCCTGAAGACTAGCAGAAAGATTTTCCACATCTGAAGTCCTAAAGAAGGAACCAGAGCAAGATAAGCAGGAGGGCAAAGATGTGATCCAGCCAAGGCCTACCCTTCTGGCAGGTAAACCACAAATAGGAGGATAATCACCAATGCAGAGTTTGCCCCCAAGAATCAGGAGTCTGAGTGCCACATCAGGCAGTCGGCTTGGGGGCCCTGCACGGGAAAGATGAGCCCCTATAATGTCTGGCTCACAAGGTCAGATTGCTTCCACGCAGGAGAGACGGAGGTCGTTATGAAACAGCAACTCTTCTCTTAAGGGACACATGCAAACTCTCACATATGCTGAGTCCCAGCACAGAAGCAATAATCTGAAAGCTCTTTACTGATTTTGGAGAGACTCCTGGCAAGGTGAGAGGAAATTGGTACTCCCTCTGAGAACACAGATGTTGGTGACAGCCGTTTGGGGAAGCTTGTTGTACATTGAAGAAACTGGTGTTGACAAGTGCCATTTTGGAGTCTTGTAGCCTGTTAATGCTGGGGGCTTTCCCACCCACCAGTGGGCCAGCACCAGTCCCAACACCCCCCGAACCTTGTGGCCAACTGCTTAGAGAACTGCCCCTTCCCACTGGTAGGCTGGCACCAACTCCAGATATGTCCATAGTAGAAGGGCCCATGCAATTCACACAGGGAGTGCCGCAGAGCAGATAGCTCTGGTGATTAAAGGGAAGTGTGCTGCTGTGTCCTATAGCATACTTCCTACATATGCTAGGAGTAGGAAAGGTAACTTCTCTAAGTAGGAAATGCAGGAAATGTAACTAACCTACCTAATAAACAGAAATAAACACAGAGAATTAGGGAAAAATGAGGAGACAGAGGAATATGTTCTGAATGAAGGAAAAAGCAAGACCTCAGAAGAAGAACTAAGCAAAATGAAGATAAGTGATTTACTTGCTAAAGGGTTCAAGGTAATGATCATAAAGATGTGCAACAAAGTTGGGGGAAGAATTGATGCAAATAGTGATAATTTTAGCAAAACTTTAAGAAATATAAAAAAGAGCTAGACAGAGCTGAAGAATACAGTAAATGAGATTAAAAAAAAAAAACACAGTAAAACAACAAAAGCAGTAGATTAGATGGTACAGAGGAATGGATCAGCAAAATGGAAGACAAACTAGTGGAAATCATCTGAGCTGAAGAGGGAGAGAAAAAGAAAAAGAACTAAAATAAACGAGAATAAGAGACCTTTGGTACAACATCACATATAATAACATTTGCAATATGAGGAGGAGTGTCAGAAGGTGAAGAGAGAGACAGAAAGAAAAGGGCAAAGAACTTACTTAAAGAAATAATAGCTAAAAGCTTCTCTGACACTTTAGAGAGGCAGAGAAAGGAGGAAGATATTCAGGTTCAGGAAACACAGAGAATCCCAAACAAGATAATACCAAAAAGGTCTACACGAAGACACATTATAATTAAAATGGCAAAAATAAAAGTCAAAGAGAGAACCTTAAAATCTGGAAGATAAAAACCGCTAGTTATGTACAAGGAAACTCCTGTAAGATTATCAGCTAACTTTTCTCAAAACACTTGTAGGTTAGAAGGGAGTGGCACAATATGTTCAAAGTGATGAAAGAAAAAAAAAAGAAAAAAATAAAACAAACAAAACCCCCCTAACACCCATCAAGTCTGTCATTCAGACTTGAAGGTGAGATAGAGTGTTAAGCCAACTCAAAAGATTTCAGAGCACTAAGCCAGCTTTATAAGAAATATTAAAGGGACTTGTCTAAACAGAAAAGACCACAAATGGAAATATGAAAGTTACAAAAGGAAGATTCTCATTGGTAAAAGGAAACATATGCAAATGTAGCAGATCAACCACTTATAAAGCTATGAGGAAGGTTAGAAGATAAAAGTAGTAAAATCAGCTCTACCCACAATTAGTAGTTAAGGGGAATACAGAAAACTAAAAGACATAAAATATGATATGAAAAACATCAAACCTGGAAGGGAGTGTAAAAAACAAAGGGTGGTTGGACTCCATGTAAACTGAAGGGATCACCAACTAGAAATTATGTTTGTGCGTATACTCAGTTGCTTTAGGCGTGTCTGACTCTGTACGACCCCGTGGACTGTAGCCCGCCAGGCTCCTCTGTCCATGGGATTCTCTAGGCAAGAATACTGGAGTGGGTTGCCATGTCCTTCTCCAGGGATCTTCCCAACCCAGGGATCAAATCTGTGGCTTCTGCATTGGCAGACAGGTTCTTTACCACTAGTGCCACCTAGGAAGCTCAGCTGAAAAGTATATGTACTTATAATTGTTTATATATTTATATGTCTATGTATGTGTATATACATATATATATATATATATATGGATGTATTTATTGCTATATATGTACCTCATCAAGAGGCTTTTTAGTTCTTCTTCACTTTCTGCCATAAGGGTGGTGTCATCTGCATATCTGAGGTTATTGATATTTCTCCCCACAATCTTGATTCCACCTTGTGCTTCTTCCAGCCCAGCATTTCTCATGATGTACTCTGCATATAAGTTAAACAAGCAGGGTGACAATATACAGCCTTGACGTACTCCTTTTCCTATTTGGAACCAGTCTGTTGTTCCAGGTCCAGTTCTAACTGTTGCTTCCTGACCTGCATACAGGTTTCTCAAGAGGCAGGTCAGGTGGTCTGGTATTCCCATCTCTTTCAGAATTTTCCACAGTTTATTGTGATCCACACAGTCAAAGGCTTTGGCATAGTCAATAAAGCAGAAATAGATGTTTTTCTGGAATTCTCTTGCTTATTCAATGATCCAGCAGATATTGGCAATTTGATCTCTGGTTCCTCTGCCTTTTCTAAAACCAGCTTGAACATCTGAAGGTTCTTGGTTCACGTATTGCTGAAGCCTGGCTTGGAGAATTTTGAGCATTACTTTACTAGTGTGTGAGATGAGTGCAATAGTACAGTAGTTTGAACATTCTTTGGCATTGCCTTTCTGAGGGATTGGAATGAAAACTGACCTTTTCCAGTCCTGTGGCCACTGCTGAGTTTTCCAAATTTGCTGGCATATTGAGTGCAGCACTTTCACAGCATCATATTTTAGGATTTGAAAGTGAAAGAGGAGAGTGAAAAAGTTGGCTTAAAGCTCAACATTCAGAAAATTAAGATCTTGGCATCTGGTTCCATCACTTCACGGCAAATAGATGGGGAAACAGTGGAAGCAGTGTCAGACTTTAATTTTTTGGGCTCCAAAATCACCACAGATGGTGATTGCAGCCATGAAATTAAAAGACACTTACTCCTTGGAAGGAAAGTTATGACCAACCTAGATAGCATATTAAAAAGCAGAGACATTACTTTGCCAACAAAGGTTCGTCTAGTCAAGGCTATGGTTTTTCCAGTGTCTGATCGCAAGGATCAGACACAACTGAGTGACTGAACTCAACTGAACTGATGTACCTCATGGGGACCACAAACCAAAAAGCTATAATAAATACACACAGACACACACACAAAGAGAAAGGAATTCAAACCTAACACTCAAGGACAATGACAAGGAATAGGAAAAGAAGAAACAAAAAGGAACTACAGAAGCAACCAGAAAGTAATTTAAAAAGTGGCATTAAGTACATCAGTCAGTCAGTTCAGTCGCTCAGTCGTGTCCGACTCTTTGAGACCCCATGAATCACAGCACGCCAGGCCTCCCTGTCCATCACCAACTCCCAGAGTTTACCCTAACTCATGTCCATCGAGTCGGTGATGCCATCCAGCCATCTCATCCTCTGTCATTCCCTTCTCCTCCTGCCCCCAATCCCTCCCAGCGTCAGGGTCTTTTCCAATGAGTCAACTCTTTGCATGAGATGGCCAAAGTATTGGAGTTTCAGCTTCAGCATCAGTCCTTCCAATGAACACCCAGGACTGGTCTTCTTTAGGATGGACTGGTTGGATATCCTTGCAGTCCAAGGGACTCTCAAGAGTCTTCTCCAACACCACAGTTCAAATGCATCAATTCTTTAGCGCTCAGCTTTCTTCACAGTCCAACTCTCACATTCTTACATGACCACTGGAAAAACCATAGTCTTGACTAGATGGACCTTTGTTGGCAAAGTAACATACCTACCAACATTTAAATGTAGTTGGACTAAATGTTCTATTGAAAAGACAGCATGGCCAATTGAATAAAAAAATAACACCCCCATGTATGCTGCTTGTAAGAGACTCACTTGTGACCTCATGATGCACAGACTGAAAGTGAGGGGATACAAAAGATATCTCATGCAAATGGAAATAAAAGAGAGCTGAGGTAGCAAGACTTAATTCAGAGAAAATAGATCTTAGAACAAAGACTGTAACAATAGACAAAGATGGACATTACATAATGATCAAGGGATCAATCCAATAAAAAGATATAAGAATTATAAATATGCATATACCCAACATAGGGGCACCTAAATGCATAAAGCAAGTTTTAACAAATATAAAGGGAGAAACTTACAGCAACACAGTATTAGTAGGAAAATTTAACACCTCACTTACATCAAAGGACAGATCATCCAGACAGAAGATGATCTGTATAGAAATACTGGTCTTAAATGACACACTACACCAGATGGCCTTAATAGGTATCCATAGAACATTTCACCCTAAAGCAGTAAAACATGCATTCTTTTCACATGGGCTTCCCAGGTGGCACTAGAAAAAACAGAAAATTAAAGGCCAATATGCCTGATGAATATAGATGCAAAAATCCTTAACTAAATATGAGCAAATGGAATTCAACAATACCTTAAAAGAATAATACACTATGATCAAGTTGGATTTGTTCCAGGGATACAAGGATGGTTCAGTATTCACAAATTAAACAATATGATACACTACCTTAACAAGATGAGCAATAGAAACTATATGATCATCTCAATAGATTCAGAAAAATATTGGACAAAATTCAACATCCATTTACAATAAAAGTTTCATCAAAATGGGTATCAACAGGACATACCGCAACATAATAAAGGTGAGGTATGGCAAATCTACAGCCAGTATCATACTCAATGGTAAAAAAAAACTGAAAACATTTCCAAGGAAGAAGACAAGGATGCCAATGTCACCACTTTTATTCTACGTAGTATTAAAAGTCCTAGTCACAGCAATGAGACAAAAAAAAAAAAAAAAAAAAAAATCCAATTGGAAATGAAGTAAAACTGTCACTGTTTGCAGATAGCATTATACTATATAAAAATATTAGAACTAATAAATAGATTCAGTGAAGTTGCATATGATATAAAATTAACATACACAAGTTTGTTGCATTCCTATACAGGAACAATGAAGTAGTCAAAAGACAAATTAAGAAGACAGTACTATTTATAATTATACCAAAAAGATTGAAATATCTAAGAACACATCTAACCAAAAAGACCTGTACTCAAAACTATAAGACACTGATGAAATAAGTTGAAAATGAAACAAATGGATAGCTATACCATGCAGATAACTATCCAAATACCAAAGGCATTTTTCATAGTTCAACAAATAATTCTAAAATTTGTATGGAACCATGTTAGCCAATTTTAAGAAAGAAGAACAAAGTTAGAAGTATCATGCTCATTGATTTTAAATTAAACTGCAAAGCTACAGTTATAAAAATACTACAGTACAGGCACCAAACAAGACATCAAGATCAATTCAACTGAATAGACAGCCCAGGAATAAACCCACACTAATATGGTCAATTAATCTATGGCAAAGTAGGCAAGAATATGCAATGGGGAAAAGACTGGATTTTCAATAAATTGTGTTGTGAAAACTGGATAGCTATATGCAAAAGAATCAAATTGGACTACTTTCTCATACCATATAGTCAGACATGACTGAGCACACACACACACACACATACTCATACCATATACAAAAATAAACTAAAAATTGATTAAAGACACATTTAACTTAAATTTTAGACATTAATCTGTAAAACTTCTAGAAGGAACCATAGGTGATATGCTGTTTGACGTTGGTCTTAGCAATATTTCTTTGCTAAGCAATGTCTATCTCCCCACACAAGGGAAACAAAAGAAAAAAAAATACATGGGACTCCATCAAACTAAAAACCTTTCTTCACATTAAAGGAAAGTGTAAACAAAACAAAAATGTAGCCTCTTCAGTGGGAGAATATATTTGCAAACAATATAACTGATGAGGAATTAAAATCCAAAATATACAAGGAGCTCAACAACTCAATATCAAAAAACCCCCAAACAACTCAGTTTTAACAATGAGCAGAGGAACTAAATAAGCATTTTTCCAGATAAGATATATAGATAGCCACAGATACATGAAAAGATTCTCAGCATCCCTAATCATCAGGGAGATGCGAATCAAAACCAGAATGAGATACCACCTCACACCTGTCAGAACTTGTGTGGGCCTAGTTTCTCGGTTGTGTCCAACTCTTTCCGACCCCATGGACTGTAATCCACTAGGCTCCTCTGTCCATGGGATTCTCCAGGCAAGAATGCAATAATGGGGAGCCATTTCCTTCTCCACGGTATCTTCCCAACCGAGGGATTGAACCTGGGTCTCCTGAATTGCAGGTGGCTTCTTTACCATCTGAGCCACCAGGGAAACCCAATAACTTTGTGTGCATGATCAGTCACTTCAGTTGCATCTGACTCTTTGGGAACCCATGGACTGTAGCTGACCAGGCTCCTCTGTCCATGGAATTCTCTAGGCAAGAATACTGGAGTGGGTTGCCATTCCCTTCTTTAGGCGATCTTTCTGGCCCATGGATTGAACCCGGGTCTTCTGCATTGGCAGGTGGATTCTTTACTCACTGCACCACCAGGGAAGCCCGATCTAGCAATTTGACTCTGGGTATTTACCCAAAGAAAGCAAAAACACTAATTTGAGAAGATATAATAAGCATTTCAATGTTCATCACACCATTATATATGAAAGCAAAGATATGAAGCAACCTGAGTGACCATCGATAGGCAAATGGATAAAGATATGGTGAAAGTGAAAGTGATGTCGCTCAATCGTGTCTGACTCTTTGCGACCCCACGGACTGTAGCCTGCAACGCTTCTCTGTCCATGGGATTTTCCAGGCAAGAGTACTGGAGTGGGTTGCCATTTCCTTCTCCAGAGGATCTTCCCAACCCAAGGACTGAACCTGGGTCTCCCGCATTGTAGGCAGACGCTTTACCGTCTGAGCCACCAGGGAAGTCATATGGTATATATACATACACACACACACACACACACACACACACACACACATACACACACACAATAGAATAGAGTAAGTGAAATGGATTAAAAGGAGTAAACCTGTTTTATAGTTAAAAGTCATGGGGATGCAATATACAGCATAAGGAATGTGGTCAACAATATTATAATAACTTTATATAGGGACTGATCATACTAGACTCATTATCATGATCATTTCATACGTGAATGCCAAATTATTATGTATCACACCTGAAACTAACAAATCATCTATATTTTAATTTAAAAAGAAAATAAAAAGAAGTGAGAACAGTTATTCAGAGCTCATCTTGTATTAAACAACATTTCCAATCTGTGTGTGTGTGTGTGTGTGTGTGTGTCTGTATGTTCGTTCCTCAGTCGTGTCTGACTCCATGTGACCCGAGGACTGTAGCCCGCCAGGCTCCTCTGTCCATGGAACTCTGCAGGCAAAATTACTGGAGTGGGTTGCCATGTCCTGGATTATCCCCAGGAAGATCTTCCTGACCCAGGAATTGAAGCCGGGTCTCCCGCATTACAGGCTGAGTCTTCACCACGTGAGCGACCCAGGAAGCCCCTCCAATACATGTAGTTCTGTTTTATTCTACACTATAAATATTTTAGAACAACTGCTAAATTCAAGACAACATTTTGGGACTATGACAACTAAATATATTAATAAAACAAAACCAGTTCCTGTCCTCAAGGAATTTGCTATCTGGTAATATGCAGAATTTCTGTCAACTGTACTAGCATTTGCTATTCAATGAACATATGTCAGGAATAGTGCTGAGCAATTAAAATTGAATTCTTCCCTCATTGTGAAACATATCATTAAAGGTATTATCTTGTTAAATTTTGTACAAGCAGAATAAAAATAAAAATATTTCTGAGTTATATACTTGCTCATATGTATGGCAGGAATGATGGTAGATTTTAAATGCACTTTATAAATACCTAAAAGGTTGGGTTAAAAGAGTATTACATTAAGTTTTTCAACTTTTTAATTTCACACTTAGATGAATTTATTCATAAATTTATTTTATAATTATTATTTATGTTTATTTAATAGGAAATTCTAATCAAGCAGTAGTGGCCTAGCTTTTCTAAGCATTGAACTAAAAATTATTGAAAAAATGAAAAATTGTTTTCTGAAAAAAATTGCTTTCTGAAAACACTGTATTAAACACTGTGCTAATTATTATCAGGAAAAAATAATTGGACACAGATCCCACTCTCAAGACACTTCTATATTTAATTAAAAAATTGGAACCTGTAAGCAACTAAATATTTCCAGGAAGGAGGTGACAAGTGTTTTAAGAGAGCCAGGAAGGTGCTATACGTGTTCATTAGAATGAAAGAAAACAGATGAGAAATTAGTGTTGTACTTGAATTACAAAAAGAAAAAAAACCTGATGTTTTAATCTGAAAAGGTGCAAAAAATAAAATATTATTTGAAACCACTTCAGCCATCTACCATCATTTCCTTCTTCTCTGGATGAGCCTTTTCCTCCTCTGCTTCTCCCTTCAAGATGCTTAAATACAGGAGGAGGGAAGGGGTTTGCAAGTCCTCACAGTAATAGGAAAAAGCAGGATTGTTATAGACTGAATTGTGTTAAAACTCCTTCAGTTCATACGCTAAAGCCTTAATCTCCAAGGTGACTGAATCTGGAGAAAGGGCCTTAAGGAGGTAATTAAGGTTAAGTGAGGTCATAGGTGTTAGCCCTATTCTGATAAGACTAATGTCCTTATAAGATGATGAAGAGACACCCCAGAGAGCTCTCCCTGTCTCTGTACTCGACCAGGCGAACACACAGCGAGAAGGCAACCATTGTCAAGCCAGGGAGAGAGCTCTCACCAGAAACCAACCCTGATGGCACATGATCTTGGATTTCAGCCTCCGGAACTGTAAGAAAATACATTTCTCTAGTATTGCCACTAGTCTGGAGTATACTGTTATGGCAGCCTTAGCCAGTTAATGCATGGTCCCATGGAAGGAGGTGCTAATATTGATTGGTTGTTAACATTCACATAGGTTTGTTTTTCTGGAGCGCTGTCAGGGTATGGTGGTGGTAAGGACCACAGTCTTTGGGCCCTGGGAACACTGACAGGCAGACTCTTAAACCTCACTTTATTTAGACTTCTTTTCTCTATAGGATTTTCTTTCAATGGCAACAGGTGTTTAATTTTCAAAACTGCAATCCCAGGAAGGAGAAAAAGTGGAAAGTACAAGCTAGTAGAAGAAAGAGGTGAAGAGAAAGATAAGAAAAGCTAGTAAAAACTTAATTCTTGTATATAGTGACTTAGAAGATGCATGATAGCACAGATGCATTTCTGCTATGTAGAAACAGACATGCTAAATGCTAAATGATTGGAAAGCTAGAATCTTGGTACATACCATGCCAACTCAAACTACTAGTGGAAAGTATTTATAGGTACTAATTCTGTTTAATAGTGACATTTATTTACTATATGCCAGAACTTAAGCCAAAAATTTTCACATATTTCTGTTTATTAAATTCTTATAAGAAGCTTATAGGTGAGTCAGTATTAGCATCTCATTTAGCAGGTGAGGTGTAAGAGATGTTTAGAATGTCACAGTATTCAACGATAGAACTAGGATTTAAATCCAGATATATCTTAAGTCTGAAGTCTTGGCCACTACAATGTGTGTTCTCTTAGAAACAAATGAAGAAATGAATATACTTTTAATATGACTTCTCCAAATAAGGTGGTAACATTTGGCATCTTACCCTCATAAAGCTGAGTATTTATGGTATGTTATATAGATGACTGTGATATTTAGTGGTCAATGTGTGTATGTTTGGAAGTACATTCTAAAAGAATTAGAATTAAAGATTAATCATAATTGAAATGTTTTGTAAGTTTTGGGGCCACAAAACAAAGGAAAATAAACAAGGTACTAATAAATCTCTTCCTGGGGTCCTTTTCTAGTTTCGCTGTTTTATCAGATGACATGGAACATTATTTTAAAATTCCAAGGCGGAATGAAATAACTTACCCATTTATCAAAAGAGAGCCATGTTTAAAGTATGGCTTTTTCAGAAATCATACTCTGAGAGGCAATGTTTCTAAATTTTCATTAAAAAAATTATCTTTAATGGCAGGTTCTAAAATTTTTACTGTGTTCTTTTAAGTTTGTTTTTCTATTTTTCTCAAAAGGATATGCAGTTACTAAGTTTACATGTACTTTATCTGAGTTTCGTTTGAGGATTTATCTCAATTACTCTGCCAAGATTTATTTTTCACATCCTGATAGTCTTATCAAACTAAGAGAGAGCATGACTTGTCTCCTGATTACCAAGAAAGGAAACATCCAGGTTGGTTTTGGTCCATTCACAACATGTTGTTAAAGAGGAAGCTGGTTATTAAAGACAGTTTGAAGGGAAAGCTACAAATTCTTTAGACTGTCATAGACAGTTTATGGAATTGGAGAAATTCCTACCCACAAAACACCAAATCAGTGATTTTTGTATCCTACAAGTCTCATTGCTACATTTATATATCTGTTCAAACCTAATCATAGCAATACCAAGGCACAGAAGTAAATTGGAAAGGGAATTAATTACCCTCTACTCAGCTTAAACTACTACTTCAGGGTGAATATGAATAAGTACTAAAGTATTAACTATGGAAACAAACAAACAAAAACTTTAGCTTATTAAATGGAGATAAAGTATAATTTTTTTCCCAAACAGAATTTCTCAAAAAGTGTTTCACAGAACAGAAGAACATTAATCTCCTTTCCAGGCTCTCATAAATTGGGGAAACTATCATAGGGGCTTCCCAGATGGTGCTCGTGGTAAAGAACCCATCTGCCAATGGAAGAGACATAAGAGATGTGGGTTAAATCCCTGGGTCTGGAAGATCCCCCGGGGAAGAGAATAGCTAACCACTCCAGTATTTTCACCTGGAGAATCCCGTGGACCAAGAAGCACGTCAGGCTATGGTCCATAAGGTTGCAAAAGAGTTGGATATGACTGAAGGAATTTAGCACTCATATACCATAGTTCACCACTCTCTCGGAGATTAACAAGTAGTGGTTTTAAAGAGCCTTGTCGTTAGAGAACCACTTTAAAGTCACTTAGCTTAAGTTTTTTCATCTTCTTGGAGCACAGAACTTTTTTGGAATCCTACTAACAATATTTCTGGCACATGCCTAGGGTAATGTTACTATAACCTCATCATTCCAATTCTGTTTCAGGAGTATTAGATTATAATACTAAATGAATTTAACCAAACATTTTGCTTTTCCACTGAGAGGATTTGACCAAAAAGTGAACCATTGGAAGGTAATTGTCAGAATTTGATTTTTCAAAAAAGAATTGAAAAAAAAAAAGAAAACACAAAGAAATAAAGCTGGGCATCTTGTCAGAGGACAGATCAGCCAGGGCCTTATAAATAATATGACCTTTCATCCTGAGCAGGATTGTGCGAACTGGTCCTGTGTAATTATTAGTAATGTTCTCCTTTACTCTCAAAAATGTCCTGCTATGCACAATAAATTACATGTTCATTCACTTCTGCGCCCCTCTAAAAATCCGATGAGTCTCTCATATGCACAAGATTCTGCTTTTATCTCTAGTTGAGGAGTGGGGCGGCGGGATAGTGGGCAGGAAAGCCAGTATGAGTTAACCTAATGTTGGGGCCTCAAACAAAAATTTGGAAGAAAGTTATGGTGAATGTTGCTAGATAAATTTTACTGTCAAAACATGAATGGCTAACTAATAATTAAGAGAATGGAGCAGAAGTTTAGATAAATTAGGAAGTTTGTTTGTTAAAGAGATAGGTAAGTGAAAATGGGTCAGGTATGATGAAGACCATGATGATAGCCCTTCAAATAAATACAGAATGGCCTTGGAGATGACACAGATGTTCCACAGTTTTTCCTAGCATCTTTGAGGCAGGGGTTATCTCCTGGGAAATTTGAGCTGACAGCTCAGTCCATTGTCTAGAGGGGTGGTTTTATGTATCAGATGCTTGGTGTTAACTATAGGTCACTGTCAAGGTCATGATGACTACGTAGATGGACCAAAATGACATCTCATATACATTGGAGATTTAAGAAGTCTGCCTACAATGCCAAAGGGAAAAGGATATTTTGTTTTCTTTTTTTAGCAGTTGGTTATTTACAAAATTATGTCCCTACACCAGAACTTTGATTCTATTGAATAGGAAATGCAGACAACAGTTAAAAAAAAAAAGGCAAAAACCCACAAAGAGAAAGTTACTTCTAACTCCTTCTCCCCCATCAGATCACATCTAGATGGATACTTATTCTCAATAAGTGTATATTTAAAATGAATCTTGACTTTCTTGAACGCCTAATGCCACTTCTACGGCTCACATCCCATATTTTCTTGTCTATACTGTTGTGTGCCGTGTGTATATATATATGCTACTGCTGCTGCTGCTGCTAAGTCGCTTCAGTTGTGTCTGACTCTGTGCGACCCCATAGAAGGCAGCCCACCAGGCTCCGCCGTCCCTGGGATTCTCCAGGCAAGAACACTGGAGTGGGCTGCCATTTCCTTCTCCAATGCATGAAAGTGAAAAGTGAGAGCGAAGTCGCTCAGTCGTGTCAGACTCTTCATGACCCCATGGACTGCAACCCTCCAGGCTCCTCTGTCCATGTGATTTCCCAAGCAAGAATGTTGGAATGGGTTGTCATTTCCTTCTCCTTATATATAGTATACCATATATATAGTAACTATATGAAAGTGAAAGTGTTAGCCCCTTAGTCATGTCCAACTCTTTACAACCCCATCAAATATAGACCACCGGTTCCTCTGTCTATGGGATTCTCTAGGCAAGAATAATGGAGTGGATTGCCACTATTCTCCAGGGTATCTTCCTGACCCAGGGATCAAATCTGGGTCTCCTACTTTGTAGGCAGATGCTTTATAATCTGAGTCACCAGGGAAGGTCCTATATACTATGCTATACATATATATACTATATACTACATATATATATGTGTATGTTAATACTATGTGTGCTCAGTTGCTAAGTCATGTCTGACTCCTCACGACCCCATGGACTGCAGCACTCCAGGGTTGCCATGTCCCCGTCCAGGGGAATCTTCCCAACTCAGGGATTGAACCCAGGTCTCCTGCATTGCAGGTGGATTCTTTACTGTCTGAGCCACCAGGAAAGCCCAAGAATACTGCTGTGGGTAGCCTATCCCTTCTCCAGGAGAACTTCCTGACCCAGGAATCAAACTGGGGTCTTCCGCATTGCAGGTAGATTCTTTTCCAACTGATCTCCCAGGAACCCCCATAATACTATGTATACGTAGTATATAAATAGCCTCCAGCTTTGTCACTGGACTCCACTTCACTCCTCCCGAATATATTCTTTAGTATTTCACAGGATAATGCTAAGAACAATTATTTAAAAATAATTTTGATCACATCACCTCCTTGTTTAAGCACTTAATATTGTGACCCATATATATTAAAAGCAGACTACCACATAGTTATTTTATGTATCACCAAATTAAAAAATGCTACAAAATAATTCTTTCTCATTAGACTTTTTCTATCTAAAGACATTTTAATATTTATTTGGCCAAATTTTTATTATATATCATTTCTGTAAATGCACAAGGAAGAAAATATAAGCTGTTGGTATTGGCAATACAATTATGTAATAATTCCCACTATAAGACTCTGTTCATTGAAAGATACATTCTGATGCTAGAATTGTAAAAAATGTACATCCTAGAATCAGTAAAAGATGGGGACTGTCCACCATATGACCCAGCAATTGCACTCCTTGGTATTTACTCAAAAAGGTGGAAAATTTTTGTCTACACAAAAATTTGCAGAGATATTTATAGCTGCTTTCAAAATTGTCAAGATTGGAAGCAACCAAGTTATCCTTTAGTAGGTGAATGGATTTAAAAAAAACTGTGATATATCCAGACAATGAACTAATATTCAGCACTAAAAATAAATGAGCTATCAAGTCATGAAAGGACAAGAAGGAAAATTAAATGCATATTTCTAAGTGAAAGAAGCCAACATGAAAAGGTCACCATAAGATTTCAACTATGAATTTGATATTCTGGAAAAGGCAAAACTATGGAGACAGTAAAATGATTAGTGGTCGTCAGGGTAGGGGGAGTCAGGAGAGTGACCGTTGGGGGTGGTGACCATGGGGAAGGGTATGCATGTGTTGGGACAGGAGGAGTATGGGAAATCTATGGGTCTTTCCCTGAATTTTTTTGCGAATCTTAAATGACTCTCTAAGAAAATAAATAAATAAAGTTTAAATTTAAAACATATGGTGAATACTAGTTTCACAACTCACTCTCCTCCTCCTCAGCCCTCTCATCATTTGCATAGGAAAAATAAAGTGTGAATCCCTCAGCTTGACATTCATGAATTTTCATTTCATAGTATGGCCCATAACTATGTTTTCAACCCAGCTTCTTTCCATTCACTAGTGTGTCGACACACGTGCACTTTCACACTCCTCTGCTTTTTGTCCCTTTCCTTCTCTCTCTAATGTCCTAGATTTAATGACTCCTTTGTTTCCTCTCTCCACCCTAACCGTCCTAGCTCCTCCCTACTGTCCCCACAGCATTATCTGCACACTGATGGTGTACGGCTTGATCTCCTTGTTCTGTAGTTAGCAGAATACATGCCATTGACCAAGTCTTTGTACAGGGCCTGGAGGAAAGGAGATGCTTCATAAACATTTTTTGACTGAATTGAACTAAAATAAAATGGGAAGAAATTAATTCAAGGATAAAATATTAAAATACATACAAAACATTCTAAACATTCTATCATTATCATCATCACGAACCAAACAAGGCCATCTATCTGTATTTAAAATGATTAAAAATAGGCCTTGCCACTGTAGGTGACAAGCTTAGTGTTTAATATTTTTTTCTTTTCCTCAGGTGAAAACTTGCTAGGTCACTAGGAGTGATGCTAAAAGTCTTAGACAGGGAGCAGTGGCTGAAGATCCCTGGGCTGCCTCAAGGTCATAGCACTGGGCTTCTCCTTTACCCCACGTCCGAGGGCAAAGGAGAGGTCCCAGCAAGATGGTAGGAGGGGTGAAATTGCATTTAGAATCAAACCCCATGCCTGCCAGAGATGCTCAGAGGGCTCAAACATATTTTGTGTGCACCAGGACCCAGAGACCCCAGAGAGACTGAGAAAGAACTGTGTTTGAGCATCTCCTGTGGAGGTACGGGTCAGCAGTGGACTGCCGCAGGGTCAGGGGCTCTGGGTGCAGACTTGGGTATGGCATAAGCCCTCTTGGAGGAGGTCACCATTAACCCCACCATAAAGCATCCAGAACTTACACAGGACTGGGGAAACAGACTCTTGGGGGCACAAACAGAATCTTGTGCACACTAGGACCCAGGAGAAAGGGGCAATGACCCCACAAGAGACTGACCCAGACTTGCCTGTGAGAGTCCAGGAGTCTCCCATGGAGGCGTGGGTCGGTGGTGGCTTGCTGCAGGGCTGGGGACACTGAATGTAGCAGTGCATGCTTGGGACCTTTTGAAGGAGGTCACCATTATCTTCATCACCTCCACCATAGTTTGGCCTCAGGTCAAATAAAGGGAGGGAACACAGCCCAGCCCTTCAACAGAAAATTGGATTAAAGATTTACTCAGCATGGCTCTGCACATCAGAACAAGACCCACTTTCCCTCTCAGTCAGTCTCTCCCATCAGGAAGCTTCCATAAGCCTCTTATCCTTCTCCATCAGAGGAAAGACAGAATGAAAACCACAATCACAGAAAACTAACCAATTTGATCACTTGGACCACAGTTTAGTTCAGTTGCTCAGTCATGTCCGACTCTTTGCGACTCCATGAATCACAGCACGCCCAGGTCTCCCTGTCCATCACCAACTGCCAGAGTTTACCCTAACTCATGTCCATCAAGTTGGTGATGCCATCCAGCCATCTCATCCTCTGTCATCCCCTTCTGCTCCTGCCCCCAATCCCTCCCAGCATCAGGGTCTTTTCCAGTGAGTCAACTCTTCACATGACGTGGCCCAAGTACTGGAGTTTCAGTTTCAGCATCAGTCCTTCCAATGAACACCCAGGACTGATCTCCTTTAGGATGGACCGGGTGGGTCTCCTTGCAGTCCAAGGGACTCTCAAGAGACTTCTCCAACACCACAGTTCAAAAGCATCAATTTTTCGGCGCTCAGCTTTCTTCACAGTCCAACTCTCACATCCATACATGACCACTGGAAAAACCATAGCATTGACTAGATGGACCTTTGTTGGCAAAGTAATGTCTCTGCTTTTAAATATGCTGTCTACGTTGGTCATAACTTTCTTTCCAAGGAGTAAGCGTCGTTTAATTTCGTGGCTGCAATCACCATCTGCAGTGATTTTGGAGCCTAAAAAAATAAAGTCTGACATTGTTTCCACTGTTCCCTTATGACATGGGCCATAGCCTTGTCTAATTCAATGAAACTATGAGCCATGCCACGTAGGGCCAACAAAGATGGACGGATCACGGCAGAGAGTTCTGACAAAACGTGGCCACTGGAGAAGGGAATGGCAAACCACTTCAGATTTCTTGCCTTGAAAACCCCATGAAAGTATGAAAAGGCAAAAAGATAGGACACTGAAAGATGAACTCCCCAGGTCGGTAGGTGCCCAATATGCTACTGGAGATCATTGGAGAGCTAACTCCAGAAAGAATGAAGTGACAGAGTCAAAGCAAAAACAACACCCAGTTGTGGTTGTGACTGGTGATGGAAGCAAAGTCTAATGCTGTAAAGAGCAATATTGCATAGGAACCTGGAATGTTAGGTCAATGAATCCAGGCAAATTGGAAGTAGTCAAACAGGAAATGGCAAGAGTGAACATAGACATTTTAGGAATCAGTGAACTAAAATGGACTGGAATGGGTGAATTAAAGTCAGATGAACATTACATCTACTACTGTGGGCAAGAATCCCTTTGAAGAAATGGAGTAGTCATCATAGTCAACAAGAGAGTCCAAAATGCAGTACTTGGATGCAATCTCAAAAATGACAGAATGATCTCTCTTCGTTTCCAAGGCAAACCATTCAGTATCATAGTAATCCAAGTCTATGTCCCAACCAGTAAGGCTGAAGAAGCTGAAGTTGAATGGTTCTCTGAATACCTCAAGACCTTCTAGAACGAACAGCCAAAAAAGATGTCATTTTCATTATAGGGGACTGGAAAGCAAAAGTAGGAAGTCAAGAAACATCTGGAATAAGAGGCAAATTTGGCCTTGGAGTATAGAATGAAGCAGGGCAAAGGCTAACAGAGTTTTACCAAGAAAATGCGCTGGTCAAAGCAAACACCCTCTTCCAACAACACAAGAGAAGATTCTACACATGGACATCACTAGATGGACAATACCGAAATCAGATTGGTTATATTCTTTTCAGCCAAAGATGGAGAAGCTCTATACAGTCAGCAAAAACAAGACTGGGAGCTGACTGTGGCTCAGATCATGAGCTCCTAATTGCCAAATTCAGACTTAAATTAAAGAAAGTAGGGAAAACCACTGACTATGCAGGTATGACCTAAATCAAATGAGCTAAAACCTGATAGAATGCCTGAAGATTTATGGACAGAGGTTCATGACATTGTACAGGAGGCAGTGATTAAGACCATCCCCAAGAAAAAGAAATGCAAAAAGGCAAAATGGCTGTCTATGGAGGGCTTACAAATATCTGAGAAGAGAAGAAACAGGAAAGGCAAAGGAGAAAAGGAAAGATATACCCATTTGAATGCAGAGTTCCAAAGAATAGCAAAGAGAGATAAGAAAGCCTTCCTCAGTGATCAATGCAAAGAAATAGAGGAAAACAATAGAATGGGAAAGACTAAAAATCTCCTCAAGAAATACAGAGATACCAAGGGAATATTTCATGCAAAGATGGCCTCAATAAAGGACAGAAATGGTAGGGACCTAACAGAAGCAGAAGATATTAAGAAGATGTGGCAAGAATACACAGAAGAACTATACAAAAAATATCTTCATGACCCAGATAATCACCATGGTGTGATCACTCACCTAGAGCCAGACATCCTGGAATGTGAAGTGAGGAAGCATCACCACGAACAAATCTAGTGGAGGTGATGGAATTTCAGTTGAGCTATTTCAAATCCTAAAAGATGATACTGTGAAAGTGCTGCACTCAATAGGCCAGCAAATTTGGAAAACTGAGCAGCAGCCACAGGACTGGAAAAGGTCAGTTTTCATTCCAATCCCAAAGAAAGGCAATGCCACAGAATGCTCATACTACCACACAGTTGCACTCATCTCACACGCTAGCAAAGTAATTCAGAAAATTCTCCACTCCAGGTTTTAACAGTACATGAACCGTGACTTCCAGATGTTCAAGCTGGATTTATAAAAATCAGAGGAACCAGAGATGAAATTGCCAACATCTGTTGGATCATCGAAAAAGCAAGAGAGTTCCAGAAAAACATCTATTTCTGCTTTATTGACTATGCCAAAGCCTTTGATTGTGTGGATCACAATAAACTGTGGAAAATTCTTCAAGAGATGAGAATACCAGACCAGCTGACCTGCACCCTGAGAAATCTGTATGCAGGTCAAGAAGCAACAGTTAGAACTGAACATGGAACAACAGACTGGTTCCAAATTGAGAAAGGAGTCCGTCAAGGCTGTATATTGTCACCTTGCTTATTTAACTTATATGCAGAGTACATCATGAGTAAAGCTGGACTGGATGAAACACAAGCCGGAATCAAGGTTTCCCAGAGAAATATCAATAACCTCAGATATGCAAATGACACCACTCTTATGGCAGAAAGTGAGAAAGAACTAAAGAGCCTCTTGATGAAAGTGAAAGAAGAGAGTGAAAAAGTTGGCTTCAAGCTCAACATTCAGAAAACTAAGATCATGGCATCTGGTCCCATCACTTCATGGCAAATAGATGCAGAAACAGTGGAAACAGTGTTAGACTTTATTTTGGGGGGCTCCAAAATCACTACAGATGGTGACTGCAACTGCAACCATGAAATTAAAAGATGCTTGCTCCTTGGAAGAAACATTACGACCAACCTAGATAGCATATTAAAAAGCAGAGACATTACTTTGCCAACAAAGGTCTGTCTAGTCACAGCTATGGTTTTTCCTATAGTCATGTATGGATGTGAGAGTTGGAGTGTAAAGAAAGCTGCTCACCGAAGAATTGATGCTTTTGAATTGTGGTGTTGGAGAAGACTCTTGAGAGTCCCTTGGACTGCAGGGTGATCCAACCAGTCCATCCTAAAGGAGATCAGTCCTGAATATTCATTGGAAGGACTGATGCTGAAACTGAAACTCCAATACTTTGGCCACCTGATGCAAAGAAATGACTCATTTGAAAAGTCCCTGATGCTGGGGTAGATTGAAGGCAGGAGGAGAAGGGGACAACAGAGGATGAGATGGTTGGATGACATCACCGACTCAATGGTCATGAATTTGAGTAAGCTCTGGGAATTGGTGATGGACAGGGAGGCCTGCAAGCTGCAGTCCATGGTGTTGCAAAGATTCAGGCACGGCTGAACTGAACTCAACTTGGCAGAGACTGTTACTATGTGGTGAGGAACTGGGCCTTCACTGAAGTCAAGTGTATGTAAACCTGTGCAAAGGGACAAATACTCCCTCTGTTCCTCATCTCTCTAGGCTTATTTGCCCTAGAATATTTAGAACTGTTGTGTAGCTTGCTATTAAAGGCCTTATTCCAAGAATTGTTTCTTCTGATTATTTAATACTTTTGTTTTCATGAATAATGTTCTTTTAATGGACAGAAATACCTCCCACAATATCTCACCTCCCTTCTCTCTTTGTGCGTAAAAAGTATTATATGTCATTTGTAATCCTTGCCTTCTTTTAACACTTGAAAAATGTTGTCCTCTCAGGTACATAAACCAATATCTAACTAAAGTTAGACACAAGTGGCTTTTGACTAAAGTGACCATAACATTTTTAATAAAAATATGCTTTTGAATGAAGCAAGTTAAAATATGCAAGTCATGAATTGAATTACATGTCCTTTTGATTTATAGAGAATTATTTGAGGTGTTTCCTGACAATCTGTACTCATTTGTTCATTATTTATAGCACCAGTAATTGTCTTTTCCAGATAAAGTTTCATTCCCAGTGGCACTGAAAACATTTTGAATAAATTTTGGCAAGAACAAAGGCATAAATTCTTGAACTTTGTTCAGTCAGAACAGAGTTGTATGCTTCATTCGAAAACTAGTGCACTAAAGCAGTGTCATTTTTCATACTATTCTACTGGTTTTATACTAGTGATTCTTTAAAACAGTGGATCTACTTAGGTTTTAAGACTTAGCTGGCAGTTTTCTGGATATGGTAAGATACAGGAGCAAGTTGATGAAGTTCAGTTAGCCAGTTACTCTTTCATATTCACAATATTGATTCTTGATCCACCCAGGTGTTAAGCCTCTCTGTTGCAATACATTCTTATTCATATATTCAAAGTAAAAACGATCTAAGAATTAAATGTTCCTGTTATTTTCAAATATAATTCTTTGGGAATTTTTTTCAAGATAGTATTTGTATTTATTTGAGACATATATACTGAGTCAAAATTTGTTAAACAAACAACAATCAAAAAAATGTACTGGAGCATCTATTCTGACTATGTCTAGGCTAATTATTGACATACGTCCATGGTGGCTCAGTGGTAGAGAATCTGTCTGCCAATGCCTGCCAGTTCAGGCAGCTCAGGTTCGATCCTTAGGTCAGGCAGATCCCCTGTAAAAGGAAGTGGCAACCCACTCCGGTATTCTTGCCTGGAGAATTTCATGGACAGAGGAGCTGGGTGGGCTCCATGGGGTCTCAAAAGAGTCAGACATGACTTAGTGACTAAACAACAACAAAAAATTAGTGACATAGCTAAATTTTAGAACTCAAGTGTGTGGAACTACAGCTTACTTGATCCTATGTCATATCATGGTAAAATCAGAAAACCTGAGAAATTGCTGTCACCACTAAATTGCCCATGTGATGTAGGCCCCTTTGCTGCCAGGTAATGAAATGGTTCTCTGTCAGCAATGGATCTGGACACAGTCCTGTTAGTCACGGGTAACAGTCATCACCCAATCCTGTGCAAAGAACAAGCTCGCTTCTTAAAAAAAAATTAAAACTTCTATCAGAATCAGTATCAGTTCAGTGGCTCAGTCATGTCTGACTCTTTGCAATCCCATGGACTGCAACACATCAGGCTTTCCTGTCCATCATCAACTCCTGAAGCTTGCTCAAACTCATGTCCATCGAGTTGGTGACACCAGCCAACCATCTCATCCTCTGTCATCCCCTTCTCCTCCTGCCTTCAATCTTTCCCAGCATCATTCAATCTTTCCCAGCATAAAACTTCTAATAAATGTTTAAATAAGAAGGATGCTTTTGAAGTCCACTTCTGATTTATTTCTCATTTAAGTAATCTTAGATTTATTTCCAAGTGATATAGCATAGCAAAATGGGCTCCTTTCCTCTAGCTTAAATATTTGTTGAATTTGTTGAGTGGATGTATTTCATTTCTCTGTAGCTTCCCAAGTACCTCACACAGGTCCTGGCCCATGACAGGGTCTCTACCAATAGTGATAAAATTCACTTTGTCTGGAGTTTATTCCCTCTTCCTCTCTTTTCCCCTTTCTTATTTTCTTTTCCTTGTCCATCCCCTCCTTGTCTTTATGCATCTCTTTCTTTATTTCCTTACTCCTCTTTTTTTTAAAATTATTTTTCCAAAGGCATGCTATTAATTATCCTTAAATTTAGTTTCATGTGATTTTCCCAGCAATTTCATAGGGTCAGTACCTTGGGCAATTTTTAAGAAAATGTCAGTCAAGTCTTCTAAAATCCAACTTTATATAAATCTTCATATGAATCTTCATATTAATTTTAAATTTATATAATCTTTATATAGATCTTTAGTTATAACCGATATTTTGTTCCAGGATTCTTATTAGTGTTATTGAAAGAAATCAGCAATCATGGCCAATTTTCAGCTCCTCTGGATACTTCATGCTATCAACTAAGTAAACAGTTCTGTTGCCCAGGCTACTTAAATCTGCTGTCCGTCTACATATCCAGAGGCCCAGCGAGGAGAATGTAGAAAGCTGTTTCCTGCTTCGCCAGGGCAGAGACTGGGGCAGGCATTATTCCATACCACACCGCACTGACCGATGACAATATAAGCTGCTCAATGTGCTCTCCTTAGACTCCTAGACAGGTTTACAGACAGATTACTTGTGGAAATCTCACACAAGTTAAGCAGGGATTTGCCTCTGTACAGACTCATGGTCAAGACACCGAAGAATTCAATAAACAGCTGTCTGTTGAGTGACTGAACAAGGATTCAAAAGACATGTTCCCTAGATAGTTTAGAAGAAGTGTATATTTTTTTGGGATTGCACTCTCAATGCTTATTGTTTGCAGAGGATTTTTTTAAATCAGCTATGTCCTTGAGAACTTGGCAGACAATAGTAGTTTATGTGTTCACAGTGTTTGTTAGTTTATATATCACATTCCCATTTATTTTCTTCCTTTTAATTTTGACCATATGAGGAGAGGTTTATTTTCACATAAACAGCGTATATATATCAGGTTTATTTGTTTTACTAAAAGTCCTATGGGGACTTTGATCATTTGGCATCACAAGACCTTACACATTTTAGAGTCACTGTGTCATATATTTAAATATTTATAGGTAAAAGCATTCTTATTCATCTGTTATTTAAAAAATGGTACACTTAAAATTTGTTCTCACTAACCAGACAGGATGTTACAGTGGGGAAGGTATGGATTTGGAGTTTTGAATTCTGGTTTTGTCACATATTAATAGTATGACCTTGGGTTACTTATTAATCTGACTCTCATTTTTTTCATCTAAACATCATAACAATCATTCTATACAGGTACTGTTATAACAACATGAAATGATGTAGATAAAGTGCCAGAGATGCGATAGGTGTCAATAGAGTCAGCTTCTTGTCAGGATTACTCTGCATCTCTAAACTATCTTTCCAACACATCTCTAGACTATCTTTCCCAATCTCTTTATTCGTGAATGAATGACGTTCTCTGAGACATAAGCAGTGAACAATGCTGTCTACGGCTTTGAGGAAACAGAAAAGTATTCTGTCCATGCTGAAATCAAACCTGGAGCTCTGACCTCATGAGCAGACAGCAAAGAAGGCTGGTTAACCAGCTGCAGGCTTGGGTGGCTTGTCCTTTGAACCACTGAGGGAAGTCTCAAGACTCACGTGTCTTCCTTACCCATGTCTCAGAGACACTCCGGTGCACTGAAACCTCTCTAACATTGAGATCTGCCTCTGTTCTGGCATAATTGTGCCTCAGTCCACTCTCCTAGTGCAGATGGGACAGATGCAAGCCATTACACAGGCTGAACAACTATGGAGCACACCCGATTCTATCTTGAGTATCGTCTTGCTGATCAAAAACTCTCACACTTGAGGGAGAGGTTTGATTAAAGAAGGAATTAATATATGCGTTTTGGAAGAAAGTTTACTAGAAAATTCTTTTCTTCAACTCACTGATGACCATGAAGAATTATTGGTGAAGTTCCAACCATCAGTGAAAATTTAATAGTGGTATTATTGAGTAATGTGATTATGAGTGATTTTTTCATCTTTGCTTCATTGTGCTTTTCTGTATTTTCTTTAAAAAAACAGAATGGGATGGGGCAGTCAATAAACCAGCCTATCAATAATCAATCAACCCATATGGAAAAGAAATACTCTTTTGAGAATTCTTTTCGGACGAAATGAAAATATCTTCACTTAACTCCTAGAAATTGCTTTTGCTAGAAGAAGTACTTTTGTCCATCTACGTTCTGAGTCTTTTCTGTTCAGAAGTTAGATTTTCTTTTCCTGAAACAGCTCTTTCTGCCCATCCATGGATCTCATCAGCACAATCTGTAGTATTTGTATGCAGCTGGCTTTCCCTGTTTTTACTTTTGAATGGGTAGCTTATTTCTTTCCAGCAGTTTCTTTTCTTTTTTTAAAAAAATTGACCCAAAATGGGTGCAGATGTGGTAAGCATATGCTGAAAGTTGTTGAATATTATTTTCACCCTGAAGAAAGGCCTGACATAAGCAGTTTCAGATTGTGTGAATTCTTGATTTCACAGTGGCCTTCCGACACCACCTGTGCTGCCAGTGACAACAGGAACCAGTGAGAGACCTTGGGAGGTAAACCACAGATTTACTTTGTTTCCAAGAATTGGTGACTTCATGTTTCTTGGTGTGTGAGTTTGTGAAATGCAGAGGTGTAAAATGAAGTTTTCATTTTCAAAATTGGTACTAGGGTCTAAATCTAAGTGTAAGTTATTTTCCCCTATATTTTCCCCTGTATTTTTCAGTACATACTTGTAGAAGCCAACTTCTGTTTTTTGCTTATTTACACCAAAAATAATATCTTTGTGCCAATCCTAAATTCTGAATCTTTGTTTTCTTTCCTAATGTCTTTCTGTTAGCTGCATAGTATACTGAAGGACCATTAAGCTGGGAATCAAAAAACCTGCATTTTTCCTCTTATTTTGTGATATGAATATATTGAAAATATGCTAAAAAAATTTAGCAATTGAAAATTGCTAAAACAAAAAACAAGAATGTTAACTTCTACCTAATTCTAACTCACAACTGCCAATCATATTGCTCATGGATTTTTCCCCAATACTTATAGAAACATGTTGAGGCAGGAGATAGGTGGGCCTCAGGCTGAAAAATTTCTCCCCTGTGGATAGAAACTTCATAAAAGCAAGATGATGGAAGAGGCTGGGCCATGACCAGATGAGAGATAAAAGGCCACATATTCTGTTCCTCATTCTTGAAGATAAGGAGACTTCCCCAGCTACACCTGTGCAGAAAGGCTCAGAGGTCAAAAGAGAGGGAATGCCACCACATGCTGAGTGATGTCAGCCTACCCACAGGCTCTTCACTAGAATCCATCTTGGTTAAGAGATGCGTGTGCATACATGGGAGGACTCTGAGATAAACCAAAAACAGACTCAGAACCAGACAAAGCAAGATGATTGGCTAAAGGAAAACTGGGAAAAAATGCTCCATAAAAGTGATTTCAAACCATCACAAGGACACAGCTCTCTCTCTGAGGCCACCTGTGTGTCTATCCACACGTACCATCCTCTTTCTTCCTGCTGCTGCTGCTGCTAAATGGCTTCAGTCGTGTCCGACTCTGTGCGACCCCAAAGACGGCAGCCCACCAGGCTCCGCTGTCCACAGGATTCTCTAGGCAAGAACACTGGAGTGTGCTGCCCTTTCCCTCTCCAGTGTTCTTCCTAATAAACACTTAACTTTCTTCATTACTTTCCATCTCTATGTGGAAATTCATGTCTACCCAGCTAATAGGCCAAAGCCTTGCCACTGGCCACTGCCCTTGGTGGCCTAGTGACTAGATTCAATGCTTTTCCTGCAGGGGCCTGACCTCAACTTCTGGTTGGGAACCCAAGCCCTGCTTCAAGCTGTTGCAGGCCTAGGCCATCTAAGATCAATGTCATTAAATAGAGTTAACTTGACTATATATATATTTCTTGTCTGAGTATTAAAACTATTTATTCCAGAGATTCTCAAGAGAAGGTTTTCATGTTTTCAGAGAAGAATTTCTTTACCTGGGGAACCCAATGACTTCTTTAGTAATGGAGGATAATCAAATAACTGATTTAGTTAATATTTCTTTATATTGCTAAACATCTAAGAGCAAGATTAATGTACTCATAGATCTGAAACTAACCAACTATACTCCAATATAAAATAAAACAATTAAAAAAGATTAATATATTCATTCATTCACTTATTTACAAAAACGTAGTGACAACCACATACCAAATACTTTGCCAGGGATCAGGGATACAGTGACCAATTGGGGGAACATAGCTCCTGCTGTCATATTATCTGCAGGTCTTATAAAAGAAATGTTAGTTGTGTCCGACTCTTTGAGACCCCAAGTACTGTAGCCTGCCAGGCTCCTCTGTCCATGAGATTCTCCAAGCAAGAATACTGTAGTGGGTAGCTCTTCTCTTCTCCAGGGTATCTTCCTGATCCAGGGATCAATCCTGGGTCATCTCCTACACTGCAGGGGGATTCTTTACCACCTGAGTCACCAGGGGAGCACAGGTCAGTATGGAGAGCAACAAATAAGTGACTGCAGTAAGCGTGACTGGAGGATCACCTGAACCTAGACTTAGTGGTCAGGAAATAGATCTGGAGCAGAAGAGAGACCTGAAAAGGAGCAGAAAATGAGATGTGAGTAGAACTTTGTATCATTGAGAAAGGGATAGTGACAGAGTGTGCATGTGTTTGAAAGTGAAGGAAAAGAAAGAGAAAAAGCTAGCTAGCTAATGGTTTAAGTCTACATTTGGAATGAATTAAAATAACAATAAAAGCTGGTGGAAACTCATTCCACAATCATCATTAGGCTCTTACACGCTTACTGGCCAGTTCCAAGCTTTGCTTTCTTGGAACACAGAAAGAGAATTTAATAAATTTCCCCTTAGGGGGAGGAGAAAGTTAATAGACCACTAAAGAGGCCTAATTTACCTCCCAGCACTAGATTAATCAGAGTTAAAATAGGGCAATTAAGATATGGATGCCATGTTTAAATGCTAGAAAGGATACTCAGGGTAAACCTACTCCAGTGTTCTTGCCTGGAGAATCCCCATGGACAGAGGAGCCTGGTGGGCTACAGTCCATGGGGTCTCAAAGAGTTGGACACGACTGAGTGACTAAGCACAGCACAGCAGCATACTCTGTGTAATTCTAAAAGATCGAAGTCCTTCCGAAAACACTAGAGTTTGTTCAGTGCACTGAAGCTTTAATTTCTCAAGGACCCCACACATTGGTCTTAGGTAAAAAGAGGAGAAACAAAGCCATGCCATTCTGCTTCTCATCATCAGGCACAATCCTCAATGTATTAGGTTGTTTGGTCTGGCTGGAGTGAGGATCAAATTCATGTTGTAAGAGGTAAACCAGACGATCTTTATGAAATATGTGTAAAATTTCTCTGGCCAGCTCCAAATAGATAATCAAATTGACTTCTTCCTAGAGAGCCATGTTCCTAATCCTTAGATGATTCTTCCTGCTTTTTAAGCCTATTTTCCTAATTTTTCATTTGGATTATTATTATATAATATCTTTTCTCACACATCTCAGAGCCCAAGTAGACCTCCTGGAGTTGGCTCTAGGTCCCATCATGGTCCCTTAGCATTTTGTAGAAAGAACAAATCCAGTTTTAAAACACCTGGTTTTGGAGGGTTTTGAAGTTCCATAAGACCTTTAAGATGCCTAAATTTCCATTCAAGGACTGAGACATGGATTACTTTAAATTATTCAAAAGATAGAGGATGCCTCAACAGGATACTTCAAACTTAGGATTTATTTATTCATTCAAGATATATTTACTGAACATCTATTATGTATGTACCAAACAGTGTTTTAGGTATCATGTCATATGACTGAAAGCCTATCCTTGGCTGATTCTGAGTCAGAATTTCAATATCATCAGACAAAATCTGCTGATCTTTCAAACATGGCAGAGATGATCAACATCCTGGCTCTCCCACTCGGAAGCTGTGTGACCCTGGACTCCTCTCTGAGCCTCAGTTCTCACATCCTTCATGGCCCAGCAACTTCTACCTTCATCAGCAGACTGGCAGAGACTGCACGCGACAAGACAAATAGAGGGAGGAGCTGCTTTGAGCTCTAGTCACTCACTGTTCACCTGCCAAGTATTATCTTCCAGGGCGAGCTAAGCTAGCGGGCAGCCTAGAATAGTCCCATTAGTAGTCACTACATTAACTCCTACTCTTACATCAGACTTCCTCCAGAAGCCTGCCTTGACATCTTCTGCGATGACATGCCCCTGATAAGAGTTTCTATGGTGCCCTGCCCTACTTCTAATATATGCCTTACCACAATTTTATCATGAAAGATGTTTGGCTTACCATCTATCTCCCTGTGAGAATGTAATCTTCAAGAGGGCAATTGACATGTGTCTTCTGCTTTCTGGTATATCCACAATATTTAACAGAGTCCACCTATCATTATTAAATAAGTGACAAATGTATGTCTGTATACAAAGACATCATTTAGCTGACAAAAGTCCATATACTCAAAGCTATGATTTTTCCAGTAGTCATGTATGGATGTGAGAGTTGGACCCTAAAGAGGGCTGAGTGCTGAAGAACTGATGCTTTCAAATTGTGGTGCTGGAGAAGACTCTTGAAGTCCCTTGAACAGCAAGGAGATCAAACCAGTCAATCCAAAAGGAAATCAACCCTGAATAGTCATTGGAAGGACTGATGCTGAAGCTCCAATACTTTGGCCACCTAATGAGAAGAGCCAACTCATTGAAAAAGACCTTGATGCTGGGAAAGATTGAAGGCTTTGCTTTATTAAATAAAGACAAACAGAAGCTTCTAGTAGTGCTATTGATAGAGATTTCTGTTTGAAAATGAAATTTGGGGCATCTGTTCTCCCCTGCTGTATTTTACTTTAAAAAGAACATCTATTTTGTTTTTTAAAATTATTTTTCTCAAAAGATAATGCATACATATGGCAAAAGGGTAAACATTAAAAAAGGGCACTTTTTAACACATGGTAGCATACTGTGTATATCTCTGTGTACTTCACTTCTTCACTGAAAGTAACATATCTTCAATAGAATAGAAAATATATATTTAGTAATATTAATGATTACATGTAATTTCATTTTATTTGTAACATATAATTGGTAGGTTTAATAATATGCTAACCACAGAAAAAGTAATCTAACATCAGGATTACATTGTTTACCTGGCAACACAAATACATTTTAACAAATATAGTTAATCAAGCAAAACAACTGTTAAAAATAGAATTCCCATAGAGTAGAAAAGTATAATTTATTTTTATATTGAAAGCAATATAAGTACCTAAAAGTTCCATTCCTGTTATTGTGAAACACTGCAGCCAAGTATCATTTACAGTCACTCTAAGAGTGACTTTAGAGATGATTTAGTGGAGTGGTTTTACAGTACATTTTCAGGTGTGTGTGTGTGTGTATGAGTTTTTTTTTCAAAAGCAAGCTTATACAGAGACATAATAATGTCTTGCTTATTGAACACCTACTTTGGGCCTGGAAAATTATGAGCATTTTAAATTATTATCTTATTCCTTATAATAATCTTAGAGATAGGTACCATTATATTGATTTTATAGGTGAGAAACATAAATGCAAACTCTGTGGCATTTTATTAATCACAACCCGAGCAGTTCAATATACTTGTCCTCCTAATAATCTGGAAACTAAGAGTCAAAGCCTGGCACACATAGGGGGCATCCCTGAGGGAACTGGCTCTGTTTGATACCCTTGTGACTATGCCCTGCTAATGGACATTTTGCTTATTTCCAACAAACACCGTATCAATGAATTTTTTTGTAAATATATGCTCATATATCTATCATACAGATAAATCTATGTGAATATATATATATATATATATACATATATATATATATATATGTTCACTTGGGGGTATATTTTAGTATGTATTTCTAGAAATGAAACTGCTGGTTAATTTAGAAAATTGCTAAGTGTTAGCCACTCAGTCACATCTGACTCTTTAATGACCTCATGGACTGTAGCCGTGCCAGGTTCCTCTGACCATGGAATTCTCCAGGCAGGAATACTGGAGTGGGTTGCCATTCCTTTCTACAGGCAGAAAATTGCTACACGTATGTTAACATTCTTCATAAAATATATTTTAAAAAACTCATTGGTCAAAGCTACACTTGTGGAAAACACTTAGTGTGTTGGCTGAACTCATTTTGGCTTCTGGACCTTGCTTTTGAAGGAAAAACATTTCAAAGTAGAAAATATTTTAAATTCTTTAGGGAGAGGGAATTTGAAACATTCCATCACCTGATAAATGAAGCCCAAAGCCACAAAGGGCAGAAATGTCCAAGAAGCTCTGAAAACAGCTTTAGGTGGGAGCAACACTGGAGAGCACCATTGCTGAAAATCGAGGTTTAAAATGATGCCTTTTCCCTCAGGCATCCTTTGCCCACAGAACTTATCCATGATGACAGTTTATATTCATTCCTTCAGGAATAATTACTGTGCCTCCATGTGGAAGTTTTCTCATTCTGAAGAAGCAGGATCATCCATCATATCAGTGTGATATGGTTTTGCCAGATGCCAGATGAATTAACAAATGGTATTCAATATACACATTCATCAATTCTGACTACCGCTTAAATAAAATCACACTGGTATATCTTTGGAAAATACTAGTGGGCTTTGAACATACTTTAAAAATTGTCCTGATAGATATATAGTTCTTTTAGCCACTTAAAGAAATTTTAGATTAAAATAGTTTTTGTTGAAAGCTAGCTCTTCTTGAATATAAATTGAGAAAAGCCAGAGGCAGAAATTTTCAAACTTGAGCATACATCAGAATCACCTGGAGGGTTTGTTAAAACACTTTACTGGGCTGCACCCCAAAATTTTGCACTCAGTAAGTTTAGAGTGGTACTGTGGTTCTGCATTTCTAAGTTTTCAGGCAGTGCTGGTGTTCCTGGTCTGGAAATCATACTTCAGAATGGCTTCTCTTGACAAGTCTTTCACAAAATTTAAGTCACATATGAATCACATAGAGATCCTTTAAAAACACAGATTCAGATCCAGTAGGAACTCAAGATACTGCATTTTGACAAGCTCCTAGGTGCTGCTGATGCCTTCTGATCTGCGCAATTTTGAGCATCAGGATTCTACACAAAGTGTAGAACACTGTAGTTAGTTGACATTTAGGGTGTTCCTGATTAAAAGATAAAGGTACTTAGAGAAATGTGTGGACTTTACCCACTCTCTCCCAGTTTTTCTGTCAAAATGTTAATGAACGCTTTGAATCTGATTGCCAGGCCTTTTAACATAACTTGGCCAATGGTCCTCTCCTCCAGGAAACTTAATCCTTTGGAACCATTCTTTCCAATTCCTAATTTTCCTGAGGCTTGGTTTGATAGAATTTCAACTACATTTCAACAAAGAGAAACTGGACATGGAATATTTTTGGCCATTGAGATTATATAGAAGCAGAAATTGAAGCTTAGAGTAGACAAGTAATTTACCTAAGACAAGAAACCAAAGCAAGTTGGCTACTTTCCCTTTGTTTAGGAGAGGCAGTATGGTGACGATAGATTCTAGACTGTGATAAAGACAGAAGGCCATACTTTGATAACATGGTGATAGTGTTAGGAGTAGGGTGTGGCCTTGGTAGAAGCTGGTGGTCAAGAGTGGGACAGTTACCCATATACCTACATTTTTGAACTCAGAGCTTTGGATTAAGAAAGGAGAAGGCTCTGTTTCCAAGCTTCAAAACAAAGTATTAATAGAAGGATTTCAGGCTTCAGGTATCAGATTCCAGGATTCACCCCTCTGTCCTACACCTCACATACTAGTTTGTTGTTGTTGAGTCACTAAGTCATGTCTGACTCTTCTGCGACCCCATGGACTATATAGCCCACCAAGCTCCTCTGTCCATGGGATTTCCCAGGCAAGAATACTGGAGCTGGTTGCTGTTTCCTTCTCCAGGGGATCTTTTTGACTCAGGGATTGAACCTGCATCTCGTGCATTACAGGCTGATTCTTTGCTATTGAACACCAGGGAAGCTCACATATTAGTTTACATCAGTTCATATTCAGATTATTAGGGTCTGGGGAATTGAATCATAGAACCACAGACTCAGAGTTGGGAAGAACCTTAAGGGATTCAAGCCGTTTCTCCTCTGAGACTGTGATTCAGCACTAACAAAACTCACAAGGAACAGGTTTATAACCCATGAGTAAGATTACATGTGCTGGAGATCAGAACACTTACACCTCAAATATGGAGATCCTCTGACTAGCATTAATAAAACAGTAACTGAAAGAAAAGCTTGATAAGCAGGGAATCAATTAGAGCTGGGGAATTGAGAATTTTGTGAGATATTTCACCCAAACACGAAGAATCTGAGGACTAACTTTTTCCCCTATTAATATTGCAACTATTACCTCTAGATTTTCTGAACTGGCTCTAGATCAAAGCATTCTATCTATTGTACTCAGGTCTCCTTCTCAGGCTGCATGTAACAAATTTTGGTTTGAAGAATACAATGAACATAACTGGAGAATTCACCTTCCCTGAAGGTGGCATCTTTTCATCCCCAGGGAGTTTCTCTCTGTCCCCTGGAAAGAGCAGAAGGCCCACATTGGGCCTTGTCTCTCTATCCTGCTCTCCTGGCTCTGGGCTCTGTGCTCATAGACTCATACTTGAAGTCCTCAGGCTTTAGCGTCAAACACTGGCTAAGATTTCTGAGCCTCATGCCATATATGATTCACAATTTCAGGGGACTCAGAAAGAAGGTTAGCCCATAGTACAGCAAAGAATGAAATATAGGCTTACAAGAGGGGAGAGTACTCCAGCTGTTTTGGGGAAAGGGTGGGAATTCCTAGGAACTGGGCCACTGCTCACTAGTTGACCTTTTATGGTGAGCCTTGGAACTGTCATGGCACCCATGGGTGTGTCATTGAACATGTTCATGTTTTACAGTAAGCATATTCTGAGGCTCAATGTCTATGAGTCAATGTAGAAATTGACTCATTCGCCTTCTTGGACATAGTTGGTTCTAACCAGTTTCTTTTAAAGGTTGTGTCCTGCCCCCTTCCCTTCTGTGTTTTTTTTTCCCCTTTATTTTTGTTTTGGCAGAATAATTATCTTTAATTATACTAATTACATAAATGGATAAAAATGAATGATTAGGGCATTACTCTGAAAACAATAGCTCTATATTAATGACTGGATCTTCTTGCAACTTATCTTTACCATCCCCCTACTTCTTTTTTTTTTTTTTTAATGTTCTAAGATTTATTTATTTTTTAATTTATTTATTTTAATTGGAGGCTAATTACTTTACAGTATTGTAGTGGTTTTTGCCATACATTGACATGAATCAGCCATGGGTGTACATCTCTTCCCGATCCTGAACCCCCTTCCCACCTCCCTCCCCATCCCATCCCTCAGGGTCATCCCAGTGCACCAGCCCTGAGTACCCTGTCTCATGCATCAAACCTGGGCTGGTTATCTGTTTCACATATGATAATATACAAGTTTCAATGCTATTCTCTCAAATCATCCCACCCTCGCCTTCTCCCACAGCATCCAAAAGACTGTTCTATACATCTGTGTCTCTTTTGCTGTCTCACATATAGGGTCATCATTACCATCTTTCTAAATTCCATATATATGCATTAGTATACTGTATTGGTGTTTTTCTTTCTGACTTACTTCACTCTGTATAGTAGGCTCCAGTTTCATCCACCTCATCAGAACTGATTCAAATGTATTCTTTTTAATGGCTGAGTAATATGTATATGTGTATATGTACCACATGGTGTATATGTACCACAGCTTCCTTATCCATGCATCTGCCAAAGGACATCTAGGTTGGTTCCATGTCTTCACTATTATAAATAGTGCTGCGATGAACATTGGGGTACACGTGTCTCTTTCAGATCTGGTTTCCTCGGTGTGTATGCCCAGGAGTGGGATTGCTGGGTCATATGGCAGTTCTATTTCCAGTTTTTTAAGGAATCTCCACACTGTTCTCCACAGTGGCTGTACTATTTTGCATTCCCACCAACAGTGTAAGAGGGTTCCCTTTTCTCCACACCCTCTCCAGCCTTTATTGTTTGTACACTTTTTGACAGCAGCCATTCTGACTGGCATGAGATGGTACCTCATTGTGGTTTTGATTTGCATTTCTCTGATAATGAGTGGTGTTGAGCATCTTTTCATGTATTTGTTAGCCATCTGTATGTCTTCTTTGGAGAAATGTCTGTTTAGTTCTTTGGCCCATTTTGTGATTGGGTCACTTATTTTTCTGGAATTGAGCTGCAGGAGCTGCTTGTATATTTTTGAGATTAATTCTTTGTCAGTTGCTTCATTTGCTATTATTTTTTCACACTCTGAAGGCTGTCTTTTCACCTTGCTTAGAGTTTCCTGTGTTGTGCAAAAGCTTTTAAGTTTCATTAGGTCCCATTTGTTTATTTTTGCTTTTATTTCCATTACTCTGGGAGGTGGATCATAGAGGATCTTGCTGTGATTTATGTCAGAGAGTGTTTTGCCTATGTTTCCCTCTAGGAGTTTTATAGTTTCTGGTCTTACATTTAGATCTTTAATCCATTTTGAGTTTATTTTTGTGTATGGTGTTAGAAAGTGTTCTAGTTTCATTCTTTTACAAGTGGTTGACCAGTTTTCCCAGCACCACTTGTTAAAGAGATTGTCTTTTCTCCATTGTATATTCTTGCCTCCTTTGCCAAAGATAAGGTGCCCATAGGTGCATGGATTTATCTCTGGGCTTTCTATTTTGTTTCATTGATCTATATTTCTGTCTTTGTGCCAGTACCATACTGTCTTGATGACTGTGGCTTTGTAGTATAGTCTGAAGTCTGGCAGGTTGATTCCTCCAGTTCCATTTTTCTTTCTCAAGATTGCTTTAGCTATTCGAGGTTTTTTGTATTTCCATACAAATTGTGAAAATACTTGTTCTAGTTCTCTGAAAAATATCGTTGGTAGCTTGATAGGGATTGCATTGAATCTATATATCACTTTGGGTAGTATACTCATTTTCACTATATTGATTCTTCTGATCCATGAACACGGTATATTTCTCCACCTATTTGTGTCATCTTTGATTTCTTTCATCAGTGTTTTATAGTTTTATACATATAGGTCTTTTGTTTCTTTAGGTAGATTGATTCCTAAGTATTTTATTCTTTTCGTTGCTACGGTGAATGGGATTGTTTCCTTAATTTCTCTGTTTTCTCATTGTTAGTGTATAGGAATGCAAGGGGTTTCTGTATGTTAATTTTATATCCTGCAATTTTACTATATTTGTTGATTAGCTCTAGTAATTTTCCGGTAGAGTCTTTAGGGTTTTCTATGTAGAGGATCATATCTGCAAACAGTGACAGTTTTACTTCTTCTTTTCCAATCTGGATTCCTTTTATTTCTTTTTCTTCTCTGATTGCTGTGGCTAAAACTTCCAAAACTATGTTGAATAGTAGGGGTGAGAATGGGCAACGTTGTCTTGTTCTTGACTTTAGGGGAAATGCTTTCAATTTTTCACCACTGAGTATAATGTTTGCTGTGGTTTTGTCATATATAGCTTTTACTTTAAGACTACTAACGCTTAAAAAATATATGGCCATTCCCCAAGTCCCAGAATCCTTACAGCATCCCTGCCTTTGTTATCCTTTCTAAAACTGTGTAACCAACTTTAGGCAGATATTAATATGTTTAAGGTTAGTATTATCCTATGTGTATAATAAAAAAATTACTCATTGTTTACTCATTCATTAATGGGTTATTTATTTAGTGAGCATCAGTTGAACTCTGTGTGGATCACAATAAACTGTGGAAAATTCTGAAAGAGATGGGAATACCAGACCACCTGACCTGCTTCTTGAGAAACCTATATGCAGGTAAGGAAGCAACAGTTAGAACTGGACGTGGAAAAATGGACTTGTTCCAAATAGGAAAAGGAGTACGACAAGGTTGTATATTGTCACCCTGCACATTTAACTTGTATGCAGAGTACATCATGAGAAATGCTGGGCTGGAGGAAACACAAGCTGGAATCAAGATTGCCAGGAGAAATAACAATAACCTCAGATATGCAGATGACACCACCCTTATGGCAGAAAATGAAGAGGAATGAAAAAGCCTTTTAAAGACAGTGAAAGGGGAGGGTGAAAAAGTTGGCTTCAAGCTCAACATTCAGAAAACTAAGATCATGGCATCCGGTCCCATCACTTCATGGGGAATAGATGGGGAAACATTGGAACAGTGTCAGACTTCATATTTTTGGGCTCCAAAATCACTGCAGATAGTGATTGCAGCCATGAAATTAAAAGACACTTACTCCTTGGAAGGAAAGTTATGACCAACCTAGATAGCATTTTAAAAAGCAGAGACATTACTTTGCCAACAAAGGTCCCTCTAATCAAGGCTATGGTTTTTCCAGTCGTCATGTATGGATGTAAGAGTTGGACTGTGAAGAAAGCTGAGTGCTGAAGAATTGATGCTTTTGAACTGTGGTGTTGGAGAAGACTCTTGAGAGTCCCTTGGACTGCAAGGAGATCCAACTGGTCCATACTAAAGGAGATCAGTCCTGGGTGTTCATTTTAAGGACTGATGCTGAAGCTGAAACTCCAATACTTTGGCCACCTGATGTGAAGAACTGACTCATTTGAAAAGACCCTGGTGCTGGGATAATTTGAAGGTGGGAGAAGGGGATGACAGAGGATGAGGTGGTTGGGTGGCATCACCAACTCAATGGACATGAGTCTGGGTAAGCTCTGGGAGTTGGTAATGGACAGGGAAGCCTGGCGTGCTGCAGTCCATGGGGTTGCAAAGAGTCGGACATGACTGAGTGACTGAAGTGAACTGAAATCCTAAAGAAACACCCTATGCATTTCCATAAATAAAAAATGTCCAAAAATAATTTGCAGACCTAGAGATACAGCTTTCTAATACAACTTTTCACACAATCAGATATACTTTGACTTAATTTTTTTCTGAGTGATCATAAATTCCAACTTATTAAAGTGTGCATTAATGAGGTTTTCATATGGTCATATCCCATTGTCAAGGAAATTGAGGCCTGTGCCAAGAAAACATCTTCCTTATCAAGTCTATCTATTTTTTATATGTCCTTAAAAAATTTATGTGTGTGTGTTGTGCATTTTTTTCTTTTTAATGGAGTTGTTTAGAGATAAGGAATAACAGTGAATTTAGTCCTCTTGATTTGTCCTTCCTGATAAGAGCTGAGGGTTCTTTAGAAATGTTATCTGCTCTGTGGCTGAAAATAATTTAATAATATTAATACTTTTTAAAAAAAGGGGATTCGATACAATATGGGCTTAAAAATCAGAGGTATTCTTATGGAAGTCTGTGTGTGTGTGTGTGTGTGTGTGTGTGTGTGTGTGTATGTGTGTGTGTGTGTGTGGTGAGTTAGAAGAGAGAGATAGACACAGACAGAGAGATAATCTGATATTTTAAGACAACAAATAAGCCTGGTGTGCCTGTGGGCTTTAGTGCCACCATCATCCCAGAGGCTTATTGTTCCTCTTTTTTATTTAATAGATCCTCAGCACTTCTGGCGTCTTATTGGTAAAAAAACAAACAAACAAAAAAGAAATGCAATGAAATTCATTTAATATCACCCTAACCTATCTGATACATTCAAGCTTCTCTTTAATTTTGAAAAGAACATGATTCTAGATTTTAAAATCCTGCTCAAGTTTGTCCTCACTTTTGTAAGTGAAACCAATAGTAAAGCTAGCATTGTTTGCTGCTGGCTCTGACAAACACAGGTGAGGGCATTATGAAATAGGTTTTATGATTACCTTAAAAATGCTTTTATCTACCCTTCTTTGCATCTCTAGGCAGTTCCCTCAAAAACTTTATTCTTAACTAAGAGGATTTCAAAGTTTGGTATTTTTGAGAATTACCATAGTGTTTGTATTCTTTAAAAAATAAATTACATTTTTATGCATAAACTAAGGTTAGGAAAGCATGTAATATTTTCTCTCAAGTTTTATTGTTTAATAGAAAGATTAGAATAATAGCACTTTAAATTGAACTCAGCATTTTTAACCAGCTTTTAAGAAACCATACTTCTTGTTCCATTGTTTCTGTACATATTTGAGTTACTTTTAAAATTCCAAATTCACCAGGTTCCCCAGAGGTTCCCTTTATGGAGGATGGTGCATTTTCCAGTTAACCCTGCTTAGGGGCTGAAGTTGTTCAAAGCAATTTGTCCAAGTCTGAAGCTGAATTAATGTGGTGCATGGACTATACATTGTATTACTTTTAAAAATTCAAGACACAATGCAAACTTTTCAGTTATTCAGAGCCAGGATTAAGGTACAAGTGGAGTAAGTGTGATTTGACATATGATTTGAGGAGAGATGCTGGGAGACACTCTTTCCATTCTACATCCCTTTTCTCTCTCCTCAGGTCTCTGTTAAAAAGACTTTGAGTATGGAAGTATGAGAACAGAATGCAAACGCCTTTATAAGGAGTTAGATGCAAAGCAATGATGAATCTATGACTCCTCAGTGGAACTGTATTCATCAGATTATGTAGCAAGAACTTGATGATGGGGATAATATTGGCAAGTGTTTCATTTATGAGAAGAGTGGAGGAAGGGCAAGCCCTGATTTTCCTGCCCCCATTATTTAAAATCTAGAATGCATGTGAGGGGTTTGGGAACTTTAAAGGGAAAAGGGGATTAAGCAGCTAGTAGAGGGATGAGGGCTTCTGACTTGGCCTGTTTGAGTTGATTCTTCCTGAGAGTCTCTTTCCATCTCTGCCCATTGATTCTGTTTCTCAGATTGCCCTTTCTGATCCCCCCACCCCCTCCCCTGCGTTCGCCTCTTAATGAACTTTTTCAATTCTCAGTTTGTCACTTGTTTCCAGAATTCTTCTCCAACCTTCAGTCCTTTCCTCCCTTCTTGATCAACTAAGTGCCTCCCCCTCCACTTCCAGATAACCATGTGCATCTCTACTGCAGTTAGTGTCCCTTATAATGATTTGTTTGGTTTTCTCCTCCTTGACAAATTTCAAGCTCTTTAATGGTTGGGATGATGGATCCCTTATTTTTTGGAGGAATGGTATGGTTATTTAACAAATGTGGGATAAATACATTTCAGTACTGCTCGCAAATGTTTCCTGACTTATCCCCTGTATTTGAAGATAAGCAGTGCTATATCATCCTCCACTTCAATGTCCAGTGGAAATATATAATATTTTGTAGATATGTTAGTCATCACTATTTTTTTTTTTTTTTCACTCTGAATTCCTCACAATCCTTATAGAATGGAAACTGCATGTGTAGAGTCTAATAATATATTCATCACTGTCCTCTGGCCCTCCAGTTAAAACCACCCCATTCCCTTTCACCATCTCATTTAGAACATGGATGGATGGCTGTTCCCTGCTTCATAAAGCAACAGCTACCAGCATGAAAACCTCCTACTCCTCATCTTTTTTGCTTACTTGATTTTACTCCCCTATTCCTTTAAAAGAGACTCCTTCAACATGCTCTTCTTCATCTCATTTATTCTATATCTTTTGAGAGATTTCTCCATCATGTTCTTCTTTTCTATATCTTCAATTGCTCTAGTGAGTCTTTCCTTTCAGCATGTAAATATATGCAAATCTCCTTACATAAAAACCTCTCTTAATCACAAGTGTTCATATATCTCTGTTCTTCCTCCATATCTATTCAATAAAATAATAATCATTACTTGAAATCTTACACTCATTTTTCGTTTACAATGAATCACCATTGCCAAAGCCAATGTTCATTTAAGTTTTTATCCCTACTTTACCACTGCTGCATTTGACTGTGTTGACCACAACCACATCTTTTGAATTTTCTGATTTTTATTATGTGTTTTTTAGTTGGAGTATAATTGCTTTACAATGTTCCGTTAGTTTCTGCTGTACAATAATGTGAATCAGCTACATGTATATATCCCCTCTGTTTTGAGACTTCCCCCCACACCCACCCACTCTTGTGAATTTTTTGATCTTTAGAAAATATTCCCCTGCTTCTTCCTGATTTCTATTTAAGTCTCCAGCCAGTCATTGAGCCTACTCTATGAGTCTCTTTTTCCACTTGCTGTTTAAATGCTGATGCTTTCCAAGTTCCTGCTCTTGGCTTGCTTCTTTTCTCATTTTACATACTCTGAAAGGGTAATGTCTTTATACACACCACATCCATGACCAACTCTGCTGGGGAGGAATTTTCTCAGCATAGTTGGGTATGTCTAGTTGAGATGAAACACTGCCTTCACTGCGCCTAGTCTAAAACTTGGGAGTTGTCTTGAGTTTTTCCTCTCTGCCAGTCCTGTATCTAACAGTTTACAACTGATTAGGGGTTGGAAGCTGGGCTGAACAGCTTGCTTCTGTTGTTTCCTCCAAATGAGTGGATCAGGTTGAAGGGCAGGGCTCTGGACTTCGCTGATGGAGAAACAGGACCAGAGACTGACCAGGTTCGGGAGCATTATGTTTGACCTTGCCCTTGTGGGGAGAGTGTGCATGGGTGGAGTCTTTTCAGGATGTGTTGCTCTCCTAAGAGCCTGCTGCAAGCTCCCAGGGCGCCCTGCCATATCAGCCATGTGTCTCCTCGTCTGTCCTCTCTTACCCAGCACCAGGCCTTCCCCCCAATTCCCTTTCTTTCCTTTGCTCCCTTCCCTCTCACAGATGTGTCCTTTCTCCACAGTGGAGAAAGAATTATATTTTTCAATGGACTAGACAGAGAAGATCTTTCCTTCTGCTTTAAGCGTAGATTTTTAGGATTGAACTTTCTTATCTTTGAATCAAAATCTTCAGATAGAAACAAAAGGGGGTCAGGACTTCCCGGATGGTCCAGTGGCTAAGACTCCACACTCCCAGTGCAGGGAGCCTGGGTTCAATTCCTCATCAGGGAACTAGATTCCACGTGCTGCAACTAAGAGTTTGCATGCCACAAACGAAAGATGCTACAGTGAAGATCGAAGATCCTGTGTGCTATAATTACAACCCAGCATAGCCAAATAAATAAATTAAACAAATATTAAAAAAAAATAAAGAGGGTCATTTTTACCTTGCTTGGTCCTCTATGAATACAATTTTCTCTGGGAAATATGTAAAGAAGTAGGTAGCCAAAAATAAGATTCAATTATTCATGATCTCTGGTCAATACAATTTTAATGTCAGTATCTCTTCCTTTTCACTCTCAGCCACCAGCTGTTTTGATTCTACCTCCTAGCTATGCCAAGAGTCTGTCTCTAGGGTGGAATGTAAAATTATCACATTCTTTATAACCCTCACATCAAAAGGCACAAGAGTATTTCTTTATCCCTTGAATCTGGTAAATTTGTGACTTTCTTTGACTCACAAAATGAGACACAGGCAACAAATAGTGTTTGCTCTCTGACACTCACAGCAGTTTGCCCCAGGAGATCCTGCATATTTCTTCTTCATCTTTTGGAGCCCTGCCTCCAGCACATAAAGGACCCCTGGTCAACCTGCAGGAGGATAAGACTTGATAGGTATCAGAAAGGAGCTCTCACAGCAGAACCTCAGAGCGGCCAGCTCTCAGCTGACCATCTAGCTGACCACACGTACATGGACCACCCGGCTGAGGGCAGAATCCCTTAGAATCCCTGCTAAGATCAGACCAAACTGGACCTGTGGAATCACAAGCTAATTAGGGCTTCTCAACCTCAGAACACTGACAGTTTAGATTAGATGGTTCTTGGAGGGTGGTGGAGCTCTCCTGTCTGCTGTTGGAGGTTTAGTGAAATCCCTGGCTCCTACTCACTGATGCTGCTAGTACTGTTCTTCATTGTGATGACCAAAAATATCTCAAGACACTGACAAATGTCCCCCGATGATCGTGGTGGGCAAAAACCCTCCCCTTCCATAGATAAGAAAAATAAATGCTTGTTGCTATACACCTCTAAGATTTAGAGGAGGTTGTGGTAGAGAAAAAAACTACTTAACACAGTTCCCTTCTTTCTAGATCCATTCTCATTGTCTTTGTCTTAGGTCAAGTTCCTATAACTTTGTTGTTGTTGTTCAGTCTCTGAAGTTGTGTCTGACTCTTTGCGAGCCCATTAGCTGCAGCACACCAGGCTTTTCTGGCCATCACTATTTCCCTGAGTTTGCTCAAACTCATGTCCAGCCAACCATCTCATCCTCTGTTGCTTCATTCTCCTCTTGCCCACAGTTTTTCCCAGCATCAGGATCTTTCCCAATGATTCAGCTCTTGCTGCTGCTGCTGCTGCTAAGTCGCTTCAGTCGTGTCCGACTCTGTGCGACCCCATAGACGGCAGCCCACCAGGCTCCCCCGTCCCTGGGATTCTCCAGGCAAGAACACTGGAGTGGGTTGCCATTTCCTTCTCCAATGAATCAAAGTAAAAAGTGAAAGTGAAGTCCCTCAGTCGTGTCTGACTCTTTGGGACCCCGTGGATTGCAGCCCACCAGAGTCCTCCGTCCATGGGCTTTTCCAGGCAAGAGTACTGGAGTGGGGTGCCATTGCCTTCTCCAGAGTCAGCTCTTAGTTGTGCCTAAATCATTGCCAGTTGCCTAACCAAGTTATTTCCTGTGATTTGTTCCTTTAATCTAGCCTATCCGTTTCCATCAGGGGTTAAACAAATGCAAACGCAAACTTGATCATATCATTTCATACTTAAATAAATTTCACCAATGTCTCTCATTGCCTACATGGTAAAATTCCAAACTTCTGGTATACAAAGTCCATCCTAATCTAGAATCTCTACTAATATAAATATGATTTCCCACCCTCTCCCCCATACACAAGTTAATTTTCAGTGCTGTCACAATATTTACTGCTCTGGAATGTGTGTTATGTTTCCATGCTTTGTACCTGAGAGTTAAATTTAAGTAATTCAGATTCTCCTTTCTACTACCAATGTTTTGAAGGATTTTATAGTATAAGCTAATTGCATCCTGATAGCTTCCTAGTAACTTATTTTTTAAAAAACAAATCTTGGTTTATGCACAGACAAGTATACACATATGCATGTATAATTGCATATACACATGCAATGTATATAGAGTGAAAATCTAATAAGATCAGAATTCAAATTTCAGACTTTTAAAGGGAATTTTGAGGAAATTTATAGGCACCCCCTGAAGTATTTTATCAACTCCAAAATCTCAGAATATACCCTAGTGTCGTAGATAACTGTTTTAAAGCATTCATTTAATAGGCAAATAACCCAAATTCTTTTTAGAAAATTACCTTCCTTCCACTGTGTGCAAGACTAATACAGCAATCAATCAAGGTATTTTGCCCCACCCCAGCTAAGGGGTGCAATTGTGAATTAAACTTGGCCCAGAGGGGATGCTGACTATGGAGCAGAATGATGCAAAAACCTAAAAACTGATGGGAGTTTCCTCACCCTGCGGTGGTCGATTAACTCCTTCACCCTGGTCCAGTTCCTGATGCACTAATTCCTGTTATTTTTCAAGCCTAATGCAGGCTTCTCTTTGGTTCTATAAATTGCTTGTGATTCTTACAATATATTCCTTTTATGCTTTTGTAATTTAGAGTTGTTTATGTTATTTGCAACTAAACAACCCAAAATGATGCCTTATGCTATCTAATTTATTATTCTTATGATAGAAAAATAGCAGTCAAAACATAAGTAAAGCAAGAATAAAAACTATAGCCAATATGTCCTTTATGATTTTAGATGCATTATCTAAGCTATCATTACTTTTCAAAGGAAAGTTAGTTTTTATTTCTTTGACGACTATTCCAAACACAAATTTATCACAAAACTTCATGCCAATCTGAGTCTGTTCTTGTTGCAAGGAAAAGTTGGATTGCCATGAAACCAGTAACTTGATAGTATAGATATATCAATCATTCTTCAAGTGCTCGACTATGATATGCCAGATGTTTGGTATGTATTACATTCTTGGTTATTTAAGTCTACATATATGAACTCAATCTGATTATTTGGTGATTTATATAAACTATTTTCCATTAAGTCTTCTGGAATAATGACAATGATGTCATTTTACTAAGGATTTGGAAAGATGGTATTGATATTAATTCAGAAGAATAAAGACCTAGTATTAGTTTTTCCTTTGACCAACTGTTAAAATACAGTTGACATCCCTGACTTTTTGAAAGAGGAAGTAGCAACTTATTTGTCTTTTTAATACATGAACTTAGCTCTTAGTATATTCTTTTTTCTTCCTGTTGGAGAAATCTCCTTGAGAGTCTATTTTCAATGATAGTTCCAACTAGTTTCTACTCTTATTATAAATAATTGTATTGAATTAATTTGCAGCTATTTCATAATACATAGTTGTTTCCCAATGGCTCAGCGGGTGAAGAATCCACCTGCAATGCAGAAGACAGGAGACACGGGTTTGATCCCTGGGTCAGGAAGATCCCCTGGAGGAGGAAATGGCAACCCACTCCAGTATTTTTGCCTGGAAAATCCCATGGACAGAGGAGTCTGGTGGGTTATAGTCCAAAGGGTTGCAAAGAGTTGGACATGACTGAGGAGTGACTGAGCACATAATACATATCTTTGATTAAATTAATGTGGATTTCCCTCAAGCCATTTTGTAACAGTTTATTATATCTTTGCTATAGATGCATTTTCTAGGTGCTCCAAGATTTTTTTTTAATTGAAGTATAGTTGATTTATAATAAGATGTTAGTTTCAGTGTACAGCAAAGTGGTTTAATACACACATATATATATACAAACACATATGCATTCTTTTTCAGATTCTTTTTCATTATATCTTATTTCAAGATATTGAATATTATTCTCTGGGCTATTCAATAATTCCTTGCTGTGTGTCTATTTTATACATAGTAGTGTGTAGCTGGGCTTCCCTGGGCTCAGCTGGTAAAGAAGTCCACCTGCAATGCAGGAGACCCTGATTCGATTCCTGGTTCAGGAAGGTCCCCTGGAGAAGGGATAGGTTGCCCACACCAGTATTCTTGGGCTTCCCTGGTGGCCCAGACTATAAAGAATCCACCTACAATGCAGGAGACCTGGGTTCAATCCCTGGGTTGGAAAGATGCCCTGGAGGAGGACATGGCAACCTACTCTAGTTTTCTTGCCTGGAGAATCCCCATGGACAGAAGTGCCTGGCGGGCTACGGTCAATGGGGTCACATAGAGTCAGACATAACTGAGTGACTAAACACAGCACAGCACAGTGTATATGTGCTAATCTCAAACTCCTAATTTATCCCTCCCTCACTGTCTGCTTTGGTAACCGTAAGTTTGTTTTTTAGGTTTGTTTCTGTTTTGTAAATAAATTAATCTGTATTTTGCATATTCTACATGTGTGGTATTATATGATATTTGTTTTTCTCTGTTTGACTGACTTAGCATAATAATTTCTAGGTCCATTTATATATATATATATATATATATAAACAATGCCATATATATATATATATACATGCAGGAGGGGTGTTAGTTGCTCAGTCCTGTCTGACTCTTTGTGACTCCATGGACTGTAGCCTGCCAGGCTTCTCTGTCCATGGGATTCTCCAGGCAAGTATACTGGAGTGGGTTGCCATATAGCAATCTTCTTTATCTATTTATCTATTGATGGACATTCACATTGCTTCCATGTGTTGGCTATTGCAAATAGTGCTGCTATGAACACTGTGTTGCATGTATCTTTTCAAATATGAGTTTTCGTCTTTTCTGGATATATGCCTGGGAATAGCATTGCTGAATCATTTGGTAACTTTATTTCTAGTTTTTTAAGGCAATTGCATAGTCTTTTCCATAGTAGCATAGGTGCTTCAAGTATTATAAATTTGATTAGTATGGGCCAGAAGTCAGGAATCAGGCAGTTTAGAGATTCTCCATAATATGTTGTATATAACTTCTGTTTTGTGCTCTCATACGCAAGCAGAAGCAATGTTAGGAATAGTCTTCCTCTGGCCTGCAATGGGACTCCTTTAGACTTGCTCAGGTTTTTGAGAGACATGAGGATGTTCTCTTTAAGTAGTTATTAGTTCTGTTCACTAATATTCCCTGTTATCTCCTGTTTGGGGCACATGGAATTGTATTTCTCATCCTCATTGCGTCTGAGTGGGGCAGTGTAATTGGTTTTGGCTGATACGTCAGAGCAGAAGTAATATGTGTTACAATACTTAGAGGAAAATCATTTAATAGCCTGAGAACGTTCAGAATTCTCTTTTCTCTCTGGTATGTTTGAGATGGTAGGGGCTCTACCAAGACTGTGAGATGGTGGGTGTCCTCTGAATGAATACTCTGAGCCGAGTAGGTAAACAAGCAGATTGAAAAGGAAGAAAAACTTTATTTTAAACCAATAAAGCTTTGCTATTGTTACTGCAGCATATTGTGGGTTTCTTTTCTGCCTGATAGATCTCTCTCTTTCTGGAGAGCAATTCTCTTGAAATCTCTACCTTTTCTCCTAATGATAAAACTGTTGTACAAGTAAGAAGAAGAGCTTGAAGCTCCCATTGCCACTCTTGCCAACATCCAGATCTTCCATCTCAGCCTTCCATAGACATTTTGAAAACACACATCATCTTCCTTCCTTCCTTTCCTACCTATCTCCACAGCCCCGTAAATCTCCTGAAAGCTTGAAAGCGTCTTGGACAAATTTCCATCAACCAAATCTTCATTCCTAAAAGGTAGGAAAAAAAAAATTGCTCCTACCCTACCTTATTTTAGCTTTAAAAATTCTTTCTTTTTGCCTAACAAAATTTCTAACCCTCCAATTTGTTTTATATCTTCTTACAAAAGGAGAGAATAGTATTTGTCTCCTTTACTGACCCCTAGACTTAGTAATACTTTCCCTTGCTCCTTCAGTCTTTACATTTCTTTCTATCACTGTTAGTTTGATCTTGATGCCTGACATGTTCTTCTTGTGGAGAAGATGAAAGTGACCTGGGCTTGGGGACACAACATATGCCTTCCCTGATATCTTCTACTTCCAGAATGCTCTGATATTAAAAGAAGAGCTCTTGCAATTGGCACTCACACTAACACTGTCTGAACTGCATTTATGAAAGTGCAATAACCCACAAGATCTATAATTCCAAAAGGGTTATACATCTGCAAGTTGACAGGAAGCCTACAGGAAGTTTTTTTCTTCTACTCTTTCCATTTAGCTTGTGCTAAGTGGCCCAGTAGAGACCAATGAAAGCATGGAAGCAGAAGGAAAAGAGTGGAGTTATAAGTGACAGGTAACAATGAAGGAAAAAAATAGTAAAGGCCACAGTTTAATGGTTTTCTTCACTGGTTACCATGCACAACTGAGATTTTTTTTTTTTTTTTTTTTTAATTCAGGTTGAATTCTTTTAAAAAATGCTGATCCTAGGAAAAAGTTAAAAAGAAAAAGCATTTGTTTTTAATGGAAAAAGATGTTGTATAGGTAAAATTAAATAGCTCACATACTTGGTTGACTGGCTGAACTGTTGGGAATGTTCTGTTGAACAACGTTCTAAGGCTCTGGTTTGACCCAGTAGTGACTGAACAGCCGTGATGGCCAAGGGCTTGAGTGCTCCACATTTGTCATCCTTATTCTGGATATCTGAGAAACAATCTTATACATTCTTGTACAACAGGAAGAAAAGGGACTGTACTCTATACTCAAAATACAATGGTCCATTTTTCCCTTTAATATCTCCAGAAAAAAGTTAAATTGCACATTTTCATCTGCCACAGGTTTCTTTTAGGTCCAGAACGTCCAAAAGCTAATCTGGAAAGCAACATCGTATGGTAGACTTTTTGCACTTTTTCAGGACAGTCTTTGTTTGTCTTTATTGAACTCTCACATAGATCTCCAGTACAAAATTAGGAACAATTGGAACTATTTTGTTTAAAGATGAAACAGTGGTATAAGACCCAAATTTCTTAGACCTCTTTCTCTTGCCCTTTGGAATGCTGGAGGATCCATGGGGCTTTCTCAAACATGATCAAAAACCTCAGAAGTGACATTTGGGCCAGGTAGACTCGGCTTTAAATCTCTTGCTTTCTTCCTAGCCATGTAAAACCTTGAGTGAGTTGTTAGCTCATCTAAGGCCTGTTTTCCTTATCTGTTAAATAGAGATAACAGTCCTCAGATTACAAAGTTGTGAGATTGAATTGAGATAGCAGAACACAGTAGATGCTCAGCAAAGATTATTTCTGTTTCTTCTCTTGCTTGAAGCTAAATCCAACAAATACCTCCAATCCTTTATGGCAATGATTCAACGTAATTTGCTTCCATTATCCTTCAAATACTTGTGGAGTATAATAGATTTTCTTTAGCTTTTCTTTGTTGCTCAAATCAGTCCTGATTTTCTGTCCTTTTAAAAAATCTTGTTATTCATTAATCTGGTGAAACAATGGATAAAAATATTTTCTTTATTTTATATTTGTCAAATTCTCATTAATGGCAATATTTTACTTTTACTAATTCATATAATCAATACCACAATATGAGAACTACTCTGTTGTATATACTTTAGTTTGTTTATTTAATGAGTGGTGTTCAATGTATCTTCTACAATTGCTTAATGTGTATTTTGATAGTTTTCCTTTTCATAAAAGAGTACCCTAGAGTTTCTCTTTTACATAGACACTACTTGCATGTGTTTTAAGATTATACATTGGTATGTATCATGTGCATGTATGTTCTTGATGTGAAGAAAGCATTAGTGAAAATATGAAATTACAACTTAAAGTACTTTTCTCTGTACAAAACTTGTCCAATGAATAACAGGATGCTATTTGTAAAGCTTTTTTTTTCTCATATTCCTTAGACTCAACTGTTACAAGATGCTTTTTTTTTTTTAATCTTCCTTTTATCTTAGCCCATTATTGGAAATTTTGCCATAGTCTCTAAATATTGCAGGTTATTTAATACTGAACATCATAATGTCTCTGTAATACATGTTTGCACTCATGCCTACTCTCTGCTTTCCTTCCTTGATATTATTGTTTAATTGTCAAAAAATTTGGAAAATAGATTCAGTGAAGAAAGTTAACAGTTCCTAGACTGACCTTAAAAAAAAATCACTTCGAAACAACATGAATGGACTTGATTGGGGTTACACTAAATGAAGTTAGACAAGGAAAGACAAATACTATATGATATCACTTATATGTGAAACCTAAAAATTACAACATACTAGTGAATATAACAAAAAATAAACAGACTCACAGATACAGGGAACAAATTAGTTGTTACTAGTGGAGAGAGGAAAGGGAAGCGGGGATAATATAAGGGTAGAGGAGTAAGAAGTACAAACTCTTAGGTATAAAATAAGTTACAAAGATATATTGTACAATGCAGAGAACATAGCCAATATTTTTAACACCTATAAATAGAGTATAACCTTTAAAAATTGTAAGTCACTACACCGTACACTTGTAACTTAAATTGTACATCAACTAAACATCAATAAATAAAGAAAAAAATCACTGTCCTATTTATTTATAGACTTACCAAATACTGATTTTTATGGGACTAAGCCCTGGAAAAGTCCTATCTATTTAAAAATAGAGAGAGATTGAGCAGAATTTTTGTAAATAACTTAAGAATTTATTTTGGTCTTCTTCATTAGGTAAGGGACTATTTTAATCTGAATTCCCTGCCTAATAAAAGCACAGTCTTTTTTTTTCACTGCCAATGATTTTATTACATATTTGCTATTATAATATGGAAGAACATTTATGATGAAATCAATTCCTTAAGAATTAGGTATTCCTTTTTTTTTTTTAATTTTGTTTTGTATTGGGATATAGCTGATTAACAATGTTTATGATAGTTTCAGATGAACAGCTAAGGGACTCAACCATACACATGAAAGTATCCTTTCTCCCCTAAACCTCCTTTCCATCCAGGCTACCACATAGCATTGAGCAGAATTCTATGTAAAAGTACAATCTTTGATGCCATTCTTTTGTTATAATTTCTCAACAAAGTGTAGTGCATAAATGAAGGAAATCTGGAGTGACTTTGCTGACCAGGGTGATTACAATGTATAAATAAATACCTCTTATAAATAACACATAAACAGGAGGAGTTTAACAAAAAATCCAGCTTCCATGATGACCAGAGAAAATATGATGAGAAGAAAAAAATTACCTGAGAATGAAATTATGAGATTATATATATATATGAAGTCACTCAGTCATGTCTGACTCTTTGTGACCATTGACCATAGCCTGCCAGGCTCCTCCGTCCATGGGATTTTCCAGGCAAGAATACTGGAGTGGGTTACCATTTCCTTCTCCAAATTATGAGATTGGAAAGATCTAAAATGAACACTTTTTAGTAACCAAAGACAAGTTTACATTCCTGACCCATTAGCTAACTCTAAAAAGGAACTTGACATTCTAGTAAGAGGAGCTGTTTGAAGAGTTTAGACATCTAATTGTTTTTTTGAGTAGATATTTAGATGAAAGAGAATTGATGAACATTTTTAACCAAAATTATTTTCTTGGTGACAGAATTTAATGGAAGAAATGTACCCTCTAGAAAAATAGGCTAGGGGAAAACAGCTGGAGTTTTTCTTATAAATGAAGTGCCTGAAGGTAATCTTAATATAGTTTGTTAAATGTTTCCAAATAGTTATAAACAAACAGGTCTCCACATCTTTGAACTAAACAGACCAAGTTATTAAGGAAACTCAAAGTGGGTCCAAGCTGGTGAGTGGTTCTGGGCCATGTGATCCAAAGAATTAAATTTCAGTCATCATTTCCTAAACAAAGTGAATCTGAGGTTCTTATGTGGGCAAAATTTCTCATCTCAATTTTGAGTGCTGCTTTTGAAAGGCCCTGTATTGGAGCCCAAGAGAGTTTTGATTTGAGAATGACAGGAAATGTTTTTCCATCTTTGAATAAAATTCAAACTTTTTATAACATGATCATATGGATTTTCTATAACTACTTTGCTTTAATAATTTATTTTGTATAGTAGGGTAAATAATTCAGGGCACAGAATGAAAAAGGGATGCGTGCGTGTGTGTAAAACTGTGTGGGGAACTTTTACTAGTAATTGGAGGCTTTTTTGATCCCTAAGCAATGTATTAGAGATGAGTCATTTAGATGGGCATTTTGCTGTTGCTTAAGTAAGGAGTGTGTCATTTGCAGAATTATCCCGAAAGAAAAAAAGTCTTGTGGTTGAGGCCTTCTTCTTAGCTAAGAAACAAATTGGCATTTTACTGCTAGATTGAAAAACATCTGAGGAAATTTCTCTCTGTAATTTAGAAGTATTATTTTTATCTAACAGGCAAAATTTTCTTTATTTTGATTATATGCATACTAATATGTAGCATTTAAATATCCAATATTCAAATATTGTAAAAAAAAAAAAAAAAAAAAGACCCTTGGTTTTGGAATCAGGAGACCAGTTTGACCCTCTTCTGCAAAAAAAAAAAAAAAAAAAAAAAATCCCTTTAAAGCTTGTGGCTTTCACTTTTAGTGTTTAGTCAACGTTTCATAAGTTTTACATCCCATGTATGAGACCATTTAATAAAAGAGTGGCAGATGCTTTTTCAGATTAGAAAAATTAATTTTACATTAAGAACCACGGAGATGTCATAAATTTTTATAGAAAGACAATTGTCTTCTACAAAATCTTGCTCCCATGCACCTGTAAGTAAAATATTGGAGCATGTAAATATACATTTCTTTGTCTATTTATGTACCACATTATAAAGTACACAAATAAGGTGACAGTATGAGGTAAAAAGGGCTTCCCTGCTGGCTCAGTGGTAAAGAATCCTCCTGCCAGTGCAGGAAACCTGGGTTCAATCCCTGGGTCAGGAAGATTCCCTGGAGAAGGAAATGGCAACCCACTCTAGTATTCTTGCCTGAGGAATACCATGGACAGAGGAGTCTGGCGGGCTACAGCCCATGGGGTTGCAAGAGTTGGATGCGACTTTGGCAACTAAACAATGGCAACGATGAGGTAAAAATAAAATAGCACTTTTTCACACCTAAAGGAGTGAATGCAATCACTACTGATTGGAAAAATAAAGAAAAATGTAATATAGCAATTTCTTTCTTTCTTCTTTTTTTTTTTTTTTTTAACTTTTGGACCATAACGCACAACATGTGAGATTTTAGTTCCCCAACCAGGGATCGAACTCATGCCCCCTGCAGTGGAAGCTCAGAGTCTTAATTGCTAGACCACCAGGTAAGTCCCTGTGGCAGTTTCTGCCACAGCTCTGGAGAGTCCTTCTAAGGCAGGGGACACATGCAGAATAGTTTCTGTGGCCTAACAGGTGAACATGGCAGGGGAGATATAAGTGCTCCACATACACACGGGGTGACCTTCAACACTCACTCGAATCAAAGTCCTTTGTATGCTTTTTAAAAACACTGATGCCCCTGCTCTATCTTCAGGGATTTGGTTTTCATTAATCTGGCAGGGGAGGGACTAGGCATGGATTTTTAAAAAAAATCTTCCTGGGAGAGATCAGTGTTCAGCTGGGGTTGAGAATCACTACCTCAGGCCCCGGGCAGCTCTTCTCCCTTGTGTGGCCCTGCAGGGAGTTTCTAGGGGGAAGCGGTGCTGAACCATAGTTCCTGGTTGGGACAGTGCCATGGTTGAGAGGCACAGGAGAAGCAGTGATATGACTGCCATCTCACGGGAATGTATTCATTTGAATCAGGACAAGCAACAACCATCCTTTGAGATGGTGCCCAGCAAAGGTTGTGCAGCTGAGGGTGAAGGTCTAATTGGTTTAAGAGCTCTGGTAAGTCATCAGGGGAATGCTTCCAGAGGTTGAGACCCCAAGTCTGCAGGCAGGAACAAGGACTATCTATTGCAGCTTAAATTAATGTCATTCCTATGTCATTAAGCCTTCCACAGCCTGAGGACACCTAGGGAAACTCAGGTTACAGCATTAATATTGTAACAATAAGCAACTTTTACAGAGAGCTTCACAGCTTACAAAGCTCTTTTGTATATATTATGTTACTTGATCCACACTTCAACCCTGGGAGGTAGTAGGGTAAATGCTATTAATTCCAGTCCATAAAGGAAAATAATGAAGTTCAATATTTGTCTGAAGTCATACAATATTAAAAGGCAGAGCCAGAATGCCAACTTACTTCTCCCAGCTCTCCACCTTTTTTCCTTTTTTACCAAAACTTGGACTGGTAGAAAGTGCTTGGTGATACACACATCAGGATTCCTATGAATGTGTGTAGTTATCGATTTGTTTAGAAATGGGATAAATCTCTCTTAGGACTTAACTATTTTTATTCTTCACCACAGCCAGAGCTAATAATATTCAGCCATACCAGCTGTTAAAATGCTGAAAGACCTTTTGCTCATTTAGTAAATAGTTAAACCCTCTACTACCACAACCCCTTGTGGCCAGTTCTTCCCCTGGACTCTGTTAGACCTCCTAACGGTCCAACAAAGAAGGAGTTAATTTCTGGCACAGCAAGGGCATTCCTGGCCCTGGTTCCACATTGGAAACCAGTGTAAGTGCCTGTGCTATTAAATTTGTGGTTGTTAAATATTAGAAATATTACCCTTCCTCATAGGTATTCATTTTCAAATCCAGGGGTTTTACAAATCAATTTCATTGATAGTAACAAGGCCTGGAGGATGGATCAGCAGAGCATTGATCCATATATCTATCCAACAATTCATCCAATCTGTGATCAAGTTCTACGGATTCTGCTTCCTATATCCTCTCTGTCTCTACTTCAACCAGTACCTCCTTAATTCAGTTTTTACCACCCTTCACTTAGACTCTTGCTATGTAGTCCCTGTTCCCTATCTAACCCTCTCTAATTTGTAAAGTTTAAATCTGGTGGTATCCCTACCAGTTTGGACTTTATCAAAGGTTGCCCTTTATTAACAGGATTTTTTCCTAAACTTCATTGAGCTATAATTAATACAGAACATTGTGTAAGTTTAAGGTGTACAGAGTGATGATTCAATACATTTATGTATTATAAAATGATTACCACAATAAGGTTAGTTAACACATCTACCACCTCACCTTGTTACCTTTTTTCCCCTGTAGTAACATGTAAGGTCTAATTTCTTAGCAATTTTCAACTACACAATACAGTATTATTGACTATAGTCACCATGCTGTCCATTAGATTCCTGGAACTTCATCTTATAACTAGAATTTTGTACCCTCTGATCAACATCTCCCCATTTCTCCCACTCCCCAGCCCCCGGCAACCACCATTCTACTCTCCACTGCTGTGAGTTCACAGGGGATTGTTTAAGCTTCTGACTTGGGGTACAAGGCCCTCTGCTCTGACTTGCGCTGTCTTCGGCTTGATAGGTCACTGAACACAGTTCTTTTTGTATCTGATGCTCACAGCACAGCAAAGTACCCCAAGTTCTCCAGATGTTCCACACTGCCGTTTCCCACCACTGTACCCTGACTCATATGACTCTCCTTCTTGGGCCCACACTACCTCTACTTGCTGATGAAAACTAGTACTTTCTCTAGGTTTAGCTCAAGCCTCACTTTCTCCGCGTGCCAGCATCCTGACTCCTTGTGGCCCCATGCAATTGTCAGCCCTTACCTCCTTTATGAACCAGGTGTATTCCACGTATACTTCCACCACAGCACCTACTAAGCTTTGCTACATTTGCTGCCTTGGTGGCCCCCTCTTTTACACTGTATGTGCTCCTTGAGGGTATGAACCACGTCTTAGTCTTATCTCCAGCACCTGAAACAGTGTCTGAATACTAAGTATTTAATAAGTGCTTACTAAACAAATACTTTGGGTTTCCCTGGTGCCTCAGTGGTAAAGAATCTGTCTGCCAAGCAGGAGACATGGGTTTGATCCCTGGGTGGGGAAGATTCCCTGAAGAAGGGAATGGCAACCCACTCCAGTATTTTTGTCTGGGAAATCCTGGGAACAGAGAAGCCTAGTGGGCTACATTCCATGGGGTCGCAAAAAGAGTTGGGCACAACTTAGCGATTAAACAACAACAACAATAAAACAAACATCTTAATTCACTAGCTCCTGATATGATTCAGAGGCTTTCACTCTTATATAGTCTAGAGCTTCTGAATTTAAAAAAAACAGGTTAAAAGTTCTGATAAAAGCTTTCTTTAGTTTCTGTTTCAAATCTATGATAATGATATATCTATAAATGTCAGCTGCCAGACACTGCTAAATGTTTTTGAAATCAGTAGGAGTCCTGAATCCAGAAGCGTATGCCAACTTCCAAACTACAAATAAATATATGCATACTGCAATTAATAGTTTATTTGGAGCTGAATAATCTCTACAAGAACGGAGATACATAATTTTCAATCAGTAAAGGACTAACACTAATTTCTGGCAGTTTTCTCTTTTATGTAGAAAAGGATTTAAAGCATTATTTGGATACTTAAATAGCTAGAAATGCATTCATTTCAGCCATTATTTGGGTATAAGCCTGTGTCATAGCAGGACTAATCTTTTTTTCTCCTCCCAGAACCTGGTCTATAAGCTCAGTTGCTGAACAGAATTTGACAATGGACTTCACTCACTAAGATTCTGTGAAAAGTCACACAGTAAAAGGAACAAAAGGAAAAATAAAAAACATTTTCCTACTTCTATAAATGAGATAAGAGATTTCCATTTTAGAAATTAAAAAGAAAAAAAAATGCCCCTCAATTTATAAGTGCTTGGCTGAACATGTTAATCATAAGCAGTTTATGGTTTGTTTCTGAATACTCTTAATTGCTAAGGCATTTCAATAGTCTCTTCACTATTTATCCTATCTGATAATCTTGAAAGAAACAGACTGACTGCTGCTGCTGCTGCTAAGTCCTTCAGTGGTGTCCGACTCTGTGCGACCGCATAGACGGCAGCCCACCAGGCTCCCCGTCCCTGGGATTCTCCAGGCAAGAACACTGGACTGACTGAGGCATGAGCAATTTTTAAGTGAGATAATATGTGTGGAATCTTTTCCTAATGGTTGATGAGGTTAAGGGCATTGCTTCAGATTGCTTTTGAAGAAGATGGGATAAGCATTTCTAGTATCTTATCCATAGTATAAGGAATCAAGATGTGTTCATTTCCAACCCTTCCATTGTATGCCCTGAAATGATCATATAAACTTCTATTAACCTCAAAGTGCAAACAAGGAATTATATGCCAAGAAGTGTGTACATATAAACACATCTAAGTTTGACAGTATAATATGACTTTTAATGTCTTGTCAGAACAATAAAGAACATTGAATAAGAGTACATTTTAAAACATAAATATATATTGACTTTTTAAACTAAAAAGCACAGCTACTAAGAAACTCCATAAAATTTCAAGAAATTTAGAATGTTATATCCTTTCCTATACTGTGTTTACTTAGTTGAACAAGGTAACTGGTGAGCTTAGAGAAGGGAACTGGAGGACTGGAATTTTTATTATTTGCCAGCAGGGAGACACCAGGGGTAAAGTTAGCCAGAGGGTTTTGTTAGCATCTTGGGCAAAGTATGGGTGTCTTTAAAGGATTCTCATGTTTGACACTTTAACTATGTTCCCTGTAGTAGTTTCTGTATCTGCTCAAGGCTGACCCCTAAACCATCTGGTTGGTACTTTGGTTTCAGAGACTCTCCCTCAAATATAGCCTAGAATTTCTGAATTAAAAAACAATCTGTTTAAAAGATCTGACAAAGGTTTTTTCATACTTTGTGATTTGATTTATATAGTGTATTGGAATTAAGTCACTTTTATTTATAATCTCCTGAGCCATCTTAATTAGAGGAAGTAAAGTTTTGTGAAATTGGAATTATTTTGAAAAATTCCAGGATGTATCCAAGCATATCCTTTTCCATTATCTTCTCAACTCTTTGAAAAATTCTGTCTAAGTTTTAGATTATATTGTCGCTGCTTTTCTCCCCACCTAACCAAATATGAAGATCCTCTCTCTTCTTTCTTGAAGACCTTCTTTCCCTTTAGAGTTTGATAATACTGGATGGAAATTGATATACTAAATTGTAAGAGGAAAAAGTTTATCCACTTCCCCTACTGCTGAAACTTTATTGAAAATACTGACATCGTTTGGTTTGAGATGGGAAATTATTGAAAGAGTCACAAATTATAATACCCATTCAGTTTTAATTTAAAAATACTTAAATTTGGAAGCAAAGAATAAGTTTTCTAGTAGCAATTCTAGTAACTCTAACTATACTGGTAATATCTCATGGGGTGTTTTTCAGATACACAGTAAGTGTCTCATATAATACATCTAGGAGTCTTAGTCCTGATTCTGATATTTGCCTGAATGCTGTATGATCCTAGGCAACTTAGCTGAGCCTCCGTTTTCTCCTCTGTAAAACAGGAATAATAGCGTATGTCCAGTTTTCCTCTATAGGACACATGCAGTTGAGAGGGTCACTTGAGCTGAGGCGCAAGAAAGCTCTTTGATAGCAGAGGATGTTGCAGTTCCGTTGCTGAACCAGCAGGAGGCTTGGTCCAGCACCAAGTTGAAAAATGATGTCTATATCCTTGCCCCCTCAGCTCACAGATTCTTGTACAATTTGACTGAGAAGCCGTTTTTGTCTGTGTTCTTTCACCAGCTTGGAAGCCTCAAGTCAGCCTCTTACTTAAAGTAGTGAGTGTTTCTATTGCCTTCTGGCATCGGTTCATTTACTCGGTCTCGGTTAAACTCCTGGCTGGGATTGCCTGCTCCCAACTTTGTCTCGTCCTTTGTTTTGCATTTCTGTCCAGTAAAAATGCTGATCTTGTTTTTGAGGTGGGCTATGGTTTTTTGGGGTCTCTGTTAGCAATCTGGATGCATTTCGAGTACAGAATATATACCAAAGCCTGAAAAACTATGCGGCTAAGTTGACTAAATTTCATTAGTACAAGTGTTTTATAAACTGTCAAGTTCAATCGATATAAGATGCTATGTTTAAGAAAGACAACCTAAGATTCATCTTTTTATTAACTGTACCTGGCATCACTGAGAATATCTGACAGTTTAACAATTAAGTCACTTCTACGGCGACAAAGATCAGTCAGTTCAGTTCAGTCACTCAGTCGTGTCTGACTCTTTGTGACCCCATGAACCACAGCACGCCAGGCCTCCCTGTCCATCACAAACTCCCGGAGTTTACTCAAACTCATGTCCATCGAGTTGGTGATGCCATTCAGCCATCTCATCCTCTGTCGGTCCCTTCTCCTCCTGCCCCCAATCACTCCCAGCATCAGGGTCTTTTCCAGTGAGTCAACTCTTCTCATGAGTTGGCCAAAGTACTGGAGTTTCAGCTTCAGCATCAGTCCTTCCAATGAACACCCAGGACTGATCTCCCTTAGGATGGACTGGTTGGATCTCCTTGCAGTCCAAGGGACTCTCAAGAGTCTTCTCCAACACCATAGTTCAAAAGCATCAATTTTTCGGTGCTCAGCTTTCTTCACAGTCCAACTCTCATATCCATACATGACCACTGGAAAAACCATGGCCTTGACTAGACGGACCTTTGTTGGCAAAGGAATGTCTCTGCTTTTTAATATGCTATCTAGGTTGGTCATAACTTTCCTTCCAAGGACTAAGTGTCTTTTAACTTCATGGCTGCAATCACCATCTGCAGTGATTTTGGAGCCCCCCAAAATAAAGTCAGCCACTGTTTCCACTGTTTCCCTATCTATTTGCCATGAGGTGATGAGACCAGATGCCATGATCTTAGTTTTCTGAATGTTAAGCTTTAAGCCAACTTTTTCACTCTCCTCTTTCACTTTCATCAAGAGGCTTTTTAGTTCCTCTTCACTACCTGCCATAAAGGTGGTGTCATCTGCATATCTGAGGTTATTGATATTTCTCCCAGCAATCTTGATTCCAGCTTGTGCTTCTTCCAGCCCAGCATTTCTCATGATGTACTCTGCATATAAGTTAAATAAGCAGGGTGACAGTATATAGCCTTGACGTACTCATTTTCCTATTTGGAACCAGTCTGTTGTTCCATGTCCAGTTCTAACTGTTGCTTCCTGACCTGCATATAGGTATCTCAAGAGGCAGATCAGGTGGTCTAGTATTCCCATCTCTTTCAGAATTTTCCACAGTTTATTGTGATCCACACAGTCAAAGGATTTGGCATAGTCAATAAAGCAGAAATAGATGTTTTTCTGGAACTCTCTTGATTTTTTGATGATCCAGTGGATGTTGGCAATTTGATCTCTGGTTCCTCTGCCTTTTCTAAAACCAGCTTGAACATCTGGAAGTTCTTGATTCACGTATTGCTGAAGCCCGGCTTGGAGAATTGTGAGCATTACTTTACTAGCCTGTGAGATGAGTGCAATTGTGCGGTAGTTTGAGCATTCTTTGGCATGGCCTTTCTTTGGGATTGGAATGAAAACTGACCTTTTCCAGTCTTGTGGCCCCTGCTGAGTTTTCCAAATTTGCTGGCATATTGAGTGCAGCACTTTCACAGCATCATCTTCCAGGATTTGAAATAGCTCAACTGGAATTCTATCACATCCACTAGCTTTGTTCATAGTGATGCTTTCTAAGGCCCACTTGACTTCACATTCCAGGATGTCTGACTCTAGGTGAGTGATCACACCATTGTGATTATCTGGGTCATGAAGATCTTTTTTGTACAGTTCTTCTGTGTATTCTTGCCACCTCTTCTTAATATCTTCTGCTTCTGTTAGATCCACACTATTTCTGTCCTTTATTGAGCCCATTTTTGCATGAAATGTTCCCTTGGTAGCTCTAATTTTCTTGAAGAGATCTCTAGTCTTTCCCATTCTATTGTTTTCCTCTATTTCTTTGCATTGATCGCTGAGGAAGGCTTTCTTATCTCTCCTAGCTATTCTTTGGAACTCTGCATTCAAATGGGAATATCTTTCCTTTTCTCCTTTGCTTTTCACTTCTCTTCATTTCACACCTATTTGTAAGGCCTCCTCAGACAACCATTTTGCCTTTTTCCATTTCTTTTCCATGGGGATGATCTTGATCCCTGTCTCCTGTACAATGTCACGAACCTCCGTCCATAGTTCATCAGGCACTCTGTCTATCAGATCTAGTCCCTTAAATCTATTTCTCACTTCCACTGTATAGTCATAAGGGATTTGATTTAGGTCATACCTGAATGGTTTAGTGGTTATCCCTACTTCCTTCAGTTTAAGTCTGAATTTGGCAATAAGGAGTTCATGATCTGAGCCACAGTCAGCTCCCAGTCTTGTTTTTGCTGACTGTATAGAGCTTCTCCATCTTTGGCTGCAAAGAATATAATCAATCTGATTTCGGTGTTAACCATCTGGTGATGTCCATGTGTAGAGTCTTCTCTTGTGTTATTGGAAGAGGGTGTTTGCTATGACCAGTGTGTTCTCTTGGCAAAACTCTATTAGCCTTTGCCCCACTTCATTCTTTACTCCAAGGCCAAATTTGCCTGTTACTCCAGGTGTTTGTTGACTTCCTACTTTTGCATTCCAGTCCCCTATAATGAAAAGGACATCTTTTCTGGGTGTTAGTTCTAAAAGGTCTTGTAGGTCTTCATAGAACCGTTCAACTTCAGTTTCTTCAGTGTTACTGGTTGGGGCATAGGCTTGGATTACCATGATATTAAATGGTTTGCCTTGGAAACGAACAGAGATCATTCTGTCGTTTTTGAGATTGCATCCGAGTACTGCATTTCGGACTCTTTTGTTGACCATTATGGCTACTCCATTTCTTCTAAGGGATTCCTGCCGACAGTAGTAGATATAATGGTCATCTGAGTTAAATTCAGCCATTCCAGTCCATTTTAGTTCGCTGAATGTCGACATTCACTCTTGCCGTCTCCTGTTTGACTACTTCCAATTTGCCTTGATTCACGGACCTAACATTCCAGGTTCTTATGCAATATTGCTCTTTACAGCATCGGATCTTGCTTCTATCACCAGTCACATCCACAACTGGGTATTGTTTTTGCTTTGGTTCCATCCCTTCATTCTTTTTGGAGTTATTTCTCCACTGATCTCCAGTAGCATATTGGGCACCTACTGACCTGGGGATTTTCTCTTTCAGTATCCTATCATTTTGCCTTCTCATACTGTTCATGGGGTTCTCAAGGCAAGAATTCTGAAGTAGTTTGCCATTCCCTTCTCCAGTGGACCGCATTCTGTCAGACCTCTCCACCATGACCCGTCTGTCTTGGGTGGCCCCACACAGCATGGCTTAGTGTCACTGAGTTAGACCAGACTGTGGTCCTGTGATCAGATTGGCTGGTTTCCTGTGATTGTGGTTTCAGTCTGTCTGCCCTCTGATGCCCTCTAGCAACACCTACCATCTTACTTGGGTTTCTCTTACCTTGGACGTGGGGTATCTCTTCACGGCTGCTCCAGCAAAGCGCAGCCGCTGCTCCTTACCTTGGACGAGGGTTATCTCCTCACAGCCGCCTCCCGACCTTGAATGTGGTGTAGCCCCTCTCGGCCCTCCTGCGCCCGCAATCACTGATGTTCAAAGCGTGGTCCTCAAACTGGGTTAGTCTGTGAACTGTTACTGATTTGGGGCAAGATAAGTTTAGAATGTAAGCATCAGCACTGGGAAACATTTAGAGCAATTTGAAAAAGTAATTTTACATTTGTTGTATCTAACAATGTAAAGGATTAACTTATATTTTTGTTCTTTTAATTTCATTTTTCTTATAGTTTTTGAAATATCTATTTATGATGGATTAGAAGTTAAAACAACTAGGCCCTTTACCACAGAAAGTTTAAGAAGTACTGGGTGATACTGCTACTGATGCTTATTATATTTTATAAACTATAAGATTCTATCAGTTTAATTTGTGCTATTATTTTATATATCACAAAAGAAGAAAATAATGCTGCCAGTATATGCCATATCTACACATCACTTACATTTTTAATATTTACTGAAGGAGCTCTTTTTGACTTTGACTTAATTTAAAAAATCATAGATTCCTCTCCTTAAGTATAAAAAGGAAAATATAAATCCACTAAATTAGTAAAGGTATTTCTCAGACTTCATATTCTGAGTCCAATGTTTCTGACTCACTTTTTAGCTTGTGTTGTTGATGTCTGTTTTCCACACAATACCATGGAATATTGTGATTTTCCCACATAATTTTGCCTAACGCAGTATTTCCCAACATAAAGTATCTTTTTGTAAAACTATTGAGGGTATAGCACTTTAAAAAATATTTCTCCAAAATAATTTGCAGGTTTCCCCCCACAAACTGCAGACCTCACTCAGTTCAGTTCAGTTCAGTCGCTCAGTCGTGTCCGACTCTTCACAGCCCCATGAACAGCAGCATGCCAGGCCTCCCTGTCCATCACCAACTCCCGGAGTTTACTCAGACTCATGCCCATCGAGTCGGTGATGCCATCCAGCCATCTCATCCTCTGTCGGTCCCTTCTCCTCCTGCCCCCAATCCCTCCCAGCATCAGGGTCTTTTCCAATGAGTCGACTCTTCGCATGAGGTGGCCAAAGTATTGGAGTTTCAGCTTCAGCATCAGTCCTTCCAATGAACACCCAGGACTGATCTCCTTTAGGATGGACTGGTTGGATCTCCTTGCAGTCCAAGGGACTCTCAAGAGCCTTCTCCAACACCATAGTTCAAAAGCATCAATTTTTCGGTGCTCAGCTTTCTTCACAGTCCAGCTCTCACATTCATACATGACCACTGGAAGAAGCAGTCAATAGACAGCTTTATGTATTTTGGGAACAAACTGTAACATTTTTATACTTGTTTTAGCTTTTCTTAGATTCTAGAAAGCATTTGATGGATGAAAAAATGGAACTGTGACTATCCCTTCAAAGATGAATATCTGCTTCTTCAATGGCAGATGTGTGCCCAACTGCTCTGTTTCCATACCTTTCTACAGACACAGCATCTTCTTTGTTTTAATACTGAGTTATACTGTCATCTTTTAATTGATATTTATTATGGCAGTTAAACTCAACACATATAATATTAACCAGGCATTTAACTCAATGATGGGAATTTGAAAGCTGGGAAAGGATTGAGCTGTAGAGTGTTTAGGCAAGGCCTGGCTCATTGTGATTTACAATTTCAGATTGTAAAATGCATCCTAAGAGATGCTAAAATGTTGAAGAAACAGAAGAGTCTTTATATTGATGAAATATGGTAATTTGAATTTAATGACTTTTAAGAAGGAGCTGTCATTTTACTGGAATGATTTAGAAACATGTAGGTTCACGATTAATATTTATTTCTAGGAGAGGCACTAAGGTTATTTAATACATCTAAATTTTATTAATTGAACTTAAAGGAGTATGTGTATGGAGACTATAGCATTCTATTGATTAATCCAACTAGCCTACTACAGAGTTTACTAAATACCTAAGTGATTTAATTTATTGAATTACTTACTCCAAAGACAAAGTGTATCTAGAACTCCATAACACTCAGCACTTACTGTGTATAAGTCATTACCCACAGTAACCTTATATATTGGGTAACTGTTGGTTTCCTTATTTGTAAGACTTGGCAATAAGGGTACAGAGAGGTCAGCAAGTTGTGGAGCCAGCACTCAAACCTATATGTCTGGCCCAAGAGTCCAAAGTTTGAGCTGTTAACTTTCGCTATGTTGCTTTTCAACTAGTGAAGTTATTTTCTCTAAATTTCTGGCTTTCAAAAGATCCCATAGTTGATTAAAAAAATAATTCCCTAAAACTTTCCAGATCATGAAAGCATGTAATGGGGGGAAAAACAACCTTGAATTTAAACAAACAAACCAACTGGGCTAGTCAAGGTCTTGAGTACGAGTGGAAACAGCTAAAGAAAATGTGGTCCAATGAGAGCCTTTATCAAGTCTTGGTAATAAATGCCCTTGGCAAACAAACACAATCAGAACAAACATTACTTTCCAGTACCACTGAAAGGACAAAATGTTGGCAGGGACTATGGAAATGTGGTGACTAGCAATTATTCAGTTGAAGGGGAATATAAACTGGGACTAACATAGAATTTGGATGCCAAACAAAACTATTACAATGAAATTCTAGGAGACTAAATGTAAACCAAAACACGCCCAGGCTACAGTGTTTCCCCGCTATTGTATATACAAAGGTGAAATTGAATCTTCGAGGACAACAAGGCAAGTAATGACATCAGCTGCTTCTCAGAGAGAAAACCTAATCAAAATGAAACTGAGTTTGTCAAAACTCAATTGTCTGAAGTAGATGCATTTCCTCTTGTTAGAGGATTTAAATAGATTCTTCTTTACTCAAAATACAGAGTACAAAAATATCCACTGGCCAAATATAAATGAATCTTAGGCTTCTCTGTAGACCTTTATTTAAGAAATGCAATGAATAAAATACTTAAACAACAGGGGGTTTATATGTCATAAAAGGATGCAGTTATATTTTATAGAGAATTTAGTTTCCCGTGAGTTAAGTGACTTTCCAGATTATTGTTTATGTGGTTGTGTTCTAAGAAACTTGAAAGTAAATTGTAGTTCATGACCAAGTAAATATGAATAGAATAAATGAATAGAAAAATAATATTTGGAATGATAACATAAATCAATACCAAAAATTTTCCTTTATCAAATTGTTGAAACTGACACAACTTTTCACTTCTATCAGTACTGCTTTTTAAAAATCCTTGCATCATTTAGGAAAAAATATACACCATAATATATTAAAAGACAACCCATTCTGGTTGGAAGGTAAGATTACAACTCTAATTTGTATTTTAAGACACGTGGTGTAATGGTACCTCACTGTGGTTTTGATTTGCATTTCTCTGATAATGAGTGATGTTGAGCATCTTTTCATGTATTTGTTAGCCATCTGTATGTCTTCTTTGGAGAAATGTCTGTTTAGTTCTTTGGCCCATTTTTTTGATTGGGTCATTTATTTTTCTGGAATTGAGCTGCAGGAGTTGCTTGTATATTTTTGAGATTAATCCTTTGTCTGTTGCTTCATTTGCTATTATTTTCTCCCAATCTGAGGGCTGTCTTTTCACCTTGCTTATAGTTTCCTTTGTTGTGCAAAAGCTTTTAAGTTTAATTAGGTCCCATTTGTTTATTTTTGCTTTTATTTCGAATATTCTGGGAGGTGGGTCATAGAGCATCAGCAGACGAATGGATAAGGAAGCTGTGGTACATATACACCATGAAGTATTACTCAGCCATTAAAAAGAACTCATTTGAATCAGTTCTAATGAGATGGATGAAACTGGAGCCCATTATACAGAGTGAAGTAAGCCAGAAAGATAAAGACCAATACAGTATACTAACGCATATATATGGAATTTTAAAAGATGGTAATGATAACCCTATACGCAAAACAGAAAAAGAGACACAGATGTACAGAACAGACTTGTGGACTCTGTGGGAGAAGGCGAGGGTGGGATGTTTCGAGAGAACAGCATCAAAACATGTATATTATGTAGGGTGAAACAGATCACCAGCCCAGGCTGGATGCATGAGACAAGTGCTTGGGCCTGGTGCACTGGGAAGACCCAGAGGGATCGGGTGGAGAGGGAGGTGGGAGGGGGGATCGGGATGGGGAATACATGTAACTCCATGGCTGCTTCATGTCAATGTATGACAAAAACCACTACAGTATTGTAAAGTAATTTGCATCCAACTAATAAAAATAAATGAGCAAAAAAGAAAAAAAGACACGTGGTGGACTTCTCTGGAAGTCCAGTGGTGAAGACTGCACTTCCACTGCAGGGGGCACAGGTTTGATCCCTGGTTGGGTGGCTAAGATCTCACATGCTGTGTCACATGGCCAAAAAATTTAAAAACCACACACATACAGAAAAGCAAGCCCAAATATTTGGGAATGAAAAGATACAAACTTCCAGCTATAAATAAATCTAAGTGATATAATGTATAGCAAGATGGCTATAGTTAACAATAATGCATTGTATGTTTGAAAGTTGCCAAGAGGTAAATGTTAAGTGTTTTCATCACTAGAAAAATTTAGATTTGTGTGTGGTAATGGATATAAAAATAAATTTATCATGATAATCGTTTCATAGTATACATATATTAAATCATTTTGTTGTACAACTAAAGTTAATACAATGTTATATGTCAATTATATTTCAAATAAATTTTTTCTAAAAATTGGAATTTCAAAGGATGAAAAATTTTAAATATATACTTACATAAGCATTATTGTGAAGCATATTTAAATCTATAAATTTAAGACATTATGCCTTATTAATTTTTGTAACTTGTATTGGCCCAGGAACCTTTACTTAGTCAGTGTTGCAGAGTATAGTGGCCTTCCTGCAAGGAGGATGAATTCCACTCTCTAATGGTAAATTATGGCTGAGTCAAGGTGCCAGATATTTGGTCAAACACTATTCCATATATTTCTGTGAACACGTTTTTCATTTTATTTTTAACTGAGACATAGTTGACTCACAATGTTATGTTAGCTTTAGGAGTACAACATAGCAATTCAATATTTTATACATTATAGTTCATTTGAAGTTATTATAAAATAACTGGCCATATTCCCTGTGGAATACATTACATTCTTGTATACTATTTTATGTATTTATAGTAATTTTTACCTCTTAATTTCCTTCCCTGTTTCCCTCCTGCCCCAACCCACCTATCCACTGGTAACTACCACTAGTTTGTTCTTTGTGAGTCTATTCCTGTTTTGTTATACTCATTTGTTTATTTTTTAGATTCCACATATAATTGAAAACATGTACTATTTGTCTTTTTTTTCTTTGACTTATTGCATTGAATGTAATACCCTCCAGGGCCAATCATATATATATACACCACATCTTTGTCTATTCATTTGTTGATGGACACTTAGGTTGCTTCTGTATTTGCCTATTGTAAATAATGCTGCTATGAACATTGGTACACATATATCTCTTCAAGTTAGAGTTTTCATTTTCTTTGGATAAATACCCATGAGTGTAATTGATAGATCATATAACAGTTATTTTTTTTTAACAGTTATATTTTTAAGTTTTTGAGGAACCTCCATACTGTTTTCCATAATGGCAATGTCAATATACATATTCACCAACTGTGCACAAGGGTTCCATCTCTTCACATCCTCACCAATATTATTATTTGTTTTCATTTTGATAATAGCCATTCTGCCAGGGGTGAGGTGATATTTCATTTCAGCTTTGATTTCCTCTCCCACGATGATTAGTGATATTGAACATTTTCTTACATGCTCGTTGGCCATCTGGATCTTCTTTGGAGAAATGTCTATTCAGATCTTCTGCCCACTTTTTAATTGGGTTATTTGCCTTTTGGCTGCTTGGTTGCATAAATTCTTTATATATTTCTGATATTATAGCCCCTCATCAGACATCAGTTCAGTTCAGTCGCTCAGTCATGTCCAACTCTTTGCGACCCCATGGACTACAGCACACCAGGCTTCCTTGACCATCACCAACTCCTGGAGCTTATTCAAACTCTTGTCCATTGAGTCAGTGATTCCATCCAACCATCTCATCCTCTGTCACCCCCTTCTCCTCCCGTCTTCAATCTTTCCCAGTATCAGAGTCTTTTCAAATGAGTCAGTTCTTCGCATCAGGTGGCCAAAGTATTGGAGTTTCAGCTTCAGCATCAATCCTTCCAATGAATATTTGGGATTGATTTTCTTTAGGATTGACTCATTTGATATCCTTGCAGTCCAAGGGACTCTCAAGAGTCTTCTCCAATACCATAGTTCAAAAGCATCAATTCTTTGGCGCTCAGCTTTCTTTATACTCCAACTCTCACATCCATACGTGACTACTAGAAAAACCATAGCTTTGACTAGACGGACTTTGTTGGCAAAGTAACGTCTCTGCATTTTAATATGCTGTCTAGTTTGGTCGTAGCTTTTCTTCCAAGGAGTAAGCATCTTTTAATTTCATGGCTGCAGTCACCATCTGCAGTGATTTTGGAGTCCAGAAAAATAAAGTCTCTCACTATTTCCATTGTCTTCCCACCTATTTACCATGAAGTGATGGGACCAGATGCCATGATCTTAGTTTTCTGAATGTTGAGTTTTAAGCCAACTTTTTCACTCACTTTCACTTTCATCAAGAGGCTCTTTAGTTCTTCTTCGCTTTCTGCCATAAGGGTGGTGTCATCTGTAGATCTGAGGTTATTGATATTTCTCCTGGCAATCTGAGTGCAGCAGTGCTTGCATGGGACCTTTTGAAGGAGGTGACCATTATCTTCATTAACTCCACCATAGTTTGTTCTCAGGTCAAACAACAGGGAGGGAGACCAGCCCTGCCCATCAACAGAAAATTGGATTAAAGATTTACTGAGCTTGGCCCCGCCCCACCCATCAGAAGAAGAACCAGTTTTCCCCACAGTCAGTCTCTCCCCTCAGGAAGGTTCCATAAGCCCCTTATCCTTATCCCTCAGAGGGCAAAAAGAATGAAAACCACAATCACAGAAAACTAATCATCAGACATATCCTTTGCAAATATCTTTTCTTATTCATTAGTCTTTTTGTTTTGTTGATGGTTTCCTTTGTTGTGCAAAAGCTATTAAGTTTGATTAGGTTACATTTGTTTATTTTTGCTTTTATTTCCCTTGCTTGAAAAGGCAGGCTCAAAGATATATGGCTAAGACCTATGTTAAAGAGTGAGCTGCCTGTTCTCTTCTAGGAGATTTATGGCTTCCAGTCTCACATTTAGGTCTTTAATCCATTGTTTATTTTTGTATAGGGTATGAGAAAATGTTCTAATTTCATTCTTTTACATGTAGCTCTTCAGTGTTCCCAACATCACTTATTAAATAGACTATCTTTCCCCCATTGTATAGTCTTGCCTGCTTTGTCACAGATTAATTGAGCAAATAAGTGTATGAATTTATTTCTGTTGCTCTCTATTCTATTCCATTGATCTGTGTCTACTTTTGTAGCAGTACCTTACTGATTTGATTACTATAGCTTTATAACATAGTCTGAAGCCACAGAGTATGATACTACCAGCTTTGTTCTTTTTTTTTTATCAAGATTCCTTTGGCTATTTGGGGTCTTTGGTGGTTCCACACAAATTTTAGACGTATTTGTTCTAGTTCTGTGGAAAATGTCATGAGTATTTTGACAAGGATTGCATTAAATATGTAGATTGCTTTTGATAGTGTGAACATTTTAACAGTATTAATTCTTTCCATCCATAAATATGGGATATCTTTTCATTTGTATCATTTTCAATTTCCCTCATCAATGTTTTATAGTTTCCAAGTATAGGTCTTTCATGTCCTTGGCTAAATTTATTCCTAGGTATTTTATTCATTTTGATGAGATTGTGAATGGGATTGTTTTCTTGCTTTCTCTTTCTGATAGTTCATTTTTAGTACATAGAAAAGCAGCATATTTCTGTATATTAATCTTGTATCCAGCAACTTTACTAATTCACTTATATTTCTAATTGTTTCTTGGTGGAGACTTCAGAAATTTATATATAGTATCATGACATCTGAGGATCATGATGGTTTTACTTCTTTTCTTCCAATTTTGTTGACTTTTATTTCTCTTCCTTGTCTGATTGATTTGGCTAGAACTTTCGATACTATGTTAAATAAAAATGGTGAGAGTGGTCATCTTTGTCTTGTTCCTGATCTTAGAGGAAAGGTTTTCAACTTTCATCACTAAGTACAATGTTAACTGTGGGTTAGTCATAAATAGCCTTATATTCTTCTATACCAACTTTATTGAGGTTTTTTTTATCATGACTGGATGTTGTTTGATTTTTATCCTTTGTTTGTTAATGTGGTGTATCATATAGATTGATGTGTATATATTGAACCATCCATGGATCCCTGGTCTAAATTCCTAATTGATTCAATGTATGATCCTTTTAGTGTATAAATGAATTCAGTTTACTAATATTTTGTTGAGGACTTTTGCATCTATCTTCATGAGGGATATTGGCCTGTAAATTTTATTATAATTTTTTTTTTTTTTTTTGGTAATGTCTTTGTCTGGTTTTGGTATCAGGGTGGTGGCCTCATAGAATGGATTTGAAAAGTGTTTCCTCCTCTTAAATTTTTTAGAACGGTTTGAGAAAGCTAGGTATTAACTCTACTTATGTGTTTGGCAGAAAGCTAGGTATTAACTCTACTTATGTGTTTGGCAGAAATCACAGAAGCCATTAGGATCTGGAACTTTGTTGGGAATTTTTTGATTAGTGATTCAATTTCAGTGCTAGTAATCAATATGTTCAGATTATTTAGTTCTTTCTTATTCAGTCTTGGAAGATCACTTCTTTTTTTTTTTTTTCCCCAGGAATTCATCCATTTCTTCTGGGTTGTCCAATTTGTTGGTATATAAATATGCAGAGAATTCTCTTGTTTGTATTTCTGTGATATTGGTGGTTGTTTCACTATTTTCATTTCTGATTTTATTGAATTGGGCTCTCTTTTTTTCTCGATGAGTTTTGCTAAAGGCTTATCAATTTTGTTCATTTTTTCCAAAAAGCTGGATCATGGTTTCATTGGTCTTTTCTTCTATTTTTAAATTTTTTTGGTTTAAATTTTTTTTTCCACTTTGATATTTTTTATTTTGCTGACTTTGGGCTTGGTTTATTCTTCTTTTTCTAGTTCCTTTAGATGGTGGATTCAGTATTTTATTTGAGAATATTTTTGTTTCTTGTGTTAGGCCTGTATCTCTATACATTTCCTCTCAGAACTGCTTGTGCTGTGTCTCATATATTTTGGAAAGTTGTGCTTTTATTTTAGTGTGAGTCAAGATATTTTCTGATTTCCTCTTTGATTTCCTCATTGACTTATTGGTTTTTTAGTAGTAGTGCTCTTTATTCTCCATGTATTTGTGTTTTATCCATTTTTCTTTCTGTAATTGATTTCTAGTGTCATACTGTTGTGATCGGCAATGTACTTGATACAATTCCTGTCTTCTTAAATTTGTTGTGACTTTCTCTGTGGCCTACTGTGTTATCTATCCTGGAGAATGTTCCATGTGTATTTAAAAATAATGCATATTCTGCTGTTTCTAGGTGGAATTCACTGTATATATTTATTAAATTAACTGGTCTAATGTGTCATTTAAAATTTCAGAGACTGAAATTATCTCACCTCTCCCCTACCAAGCAAGAGAAAATTCTTCCAGCAGACTGCCTTTGGACTCAAGCTGCTGTTCTCTTGGTCTCCAGCCTGTCTTGGAGATTTTGAGTTTACCAAGCCTATACCATTGCTTCAGTCAAATGCATTGTTTCTTGATTTGGTTTCACAAGTATGTCTAGTGCATGAAAGCTCATTGAGCTGGGCTCTATGAATAGGCATTTTGCTATATGTTCATCAAACTTCATTAAAAAGTTAACAAAAAATGGCTTCAAATTTGGAAAGTGTGTCCCTATACAAATTCTAAAAGAAGTGAAGCTAATTGTTATATAAACCAATTGTGACTATAGAAGTGAGAACTGGGAGCAACTACTTTATAATCAACAAAGACATAGGTTAGCACTTCAGATTGCTTAGAAATTTTGCATTATGTTCATGAGGAGATATTATTGTGTAGTTCTCCTGTTTTGTTTTTTGTGTGAAGTTCTCAGATTTTATTTTTAGGGTAATGCTGACATCATAGAATAAATTGGGAAGTGTTTCTTTCCTCTCAATTTTCTCAAAGATCTTCAGGGTTAGTAGTATTTCTTATGTCAATATTTGGTAGAATATTCTATATGGGAAAGTTTTTAACGATAAACTCAGTATTTTAAAAGATACTGAACTATTCCAGTTACCAACTTTTCTAGTGAGGGTTGGTAGACATTCAATGACTTTTTTCCTTTTCATCTAGTTAATTTCGTTGGCATAACATTGTTCATAACAATCCTTTATTATTGTTTTTGTATCTATTAATATCCTTTAAGTGTCTGTAGGATATAAGATAATGTTGCCTTTATTATTTCTGATATTGGTAATTTATGTCTTTACTTTGTTTTTACTGGTCAGACAGGTTTATAAACCACAAGCTTTTGATTTCATTGATTTCCTCTACTATTTTTCTGGATTTTACTCATTTTGTCTTTGATCATTTCCTTTTTTCTGCTTAGTTTGTGTTTAATTTGGTTTTCTTTATGTAGAAGTTGAAGTTCTTGATTTATTTCCTTTTTTCTTTTCAAATATAACCATAGTTGCTATAATTTCCCCCTAAGTATTGCTTTAGCATCATCCTACATTTTTATTCAGTTCAAAGTATCTTCTGTTTTTAAAAACATTTCTTCTTTGACTTCTGGGCTATTTAGAAGTATAATATTTAATTTTCAAATATTTGACATTTTTCACGTCTTTCTATTATTGATTTTAACTACAATATGGTTACACAACATATTCTGTATAACAGAAATACTCTCAAGTTTAATAAAACTTGTTTTTTGCCCTGAATATGATTTATTTTTGATAAATGCTTAATGTGCACTTGAAAAAATGTGCATTTTGTTTCTAGGTGAACAGCCTATACTTTTTAATTAGATAAGTTTGGTTAATAGTGTTATCCAAGTGTTCTACATCCTTACTGATTTTCTGTCTACTTGTTCTATCAGTTATTAAGAGTGATATGTTAAAAACTCCATCTATAATTGTAAGTATGTCGATTTTTCTTTGCAGATTTATTGTTTTCTTACATGTAATTTGAAGCTCTATTATTAGGTATAAAACCATTAGAATTCTATGTCTTTTGAATGAATTGAGTCTTCTATCATTTATCAAATGGGTCTCTATCCTTGATAAATATCCTTTGCTCTAAAATCTATATTATCAGACATTAATGTTTGTGATTAATGATAGCATAGTATATCTTTTCCTACTGTTTAGCATTTGGCCTATTTGTGTTTTTATATTTAATGTAGGTTTCTTCTAAGTAGCATATATTTGAGTCTTATTCTTTTTTAAAATCCAATTTTTGCCTTTTAATTGGAATATTTTGATCATTAATGATTAATGTGATTCCTGATATAGCTGAGTGCAAATCTACTATCTTATCATATGTTTTCTATTTTTCCCTATGTTCCTTATCCCCCTTCATTGCTTTTTTTGGCTTCTTCTGGATTAACTATTTTCTTAAAATTTTTATTTATTTAGTTATTTATTTGGCTAACCTGGGTCTTCACTGGCATGTGGGCTGTTCTCTAGTTGCAGTGAGCAGGGACTACTTTCTACTCGAGGTGCACACGTTTCTCAGTGCAGTGGCTTCTCTCTTGTTGCAAAGCACAGGCTCCAGCATGTTTGGGCATCAAGAGTCGTGGCACGTGGGCTCAGCAGCTGTGGCTCCTGGGTTCTAGAGCACAGGCTCAGTGGTGGTGCACAAGCTTTGTTGCCCTGCAGCATGTGGGATCTTCCCAGACTAGGGATCAAACTTGTGTCTCCTGCATTGGCAAGCAGATTTTTTTTTACCACTGGACCACCAGGGAACCCTGGATTAACTATTTTTTATTCTTTCATTTTATCTCTTCTATTGACTTATTGTTTATAATTCTTTTGTGTGTTTGTGTGTGTGTGTGTGTATAGGGTTGCTTTAGGTTAATGGCACCCCACTCCAGTACTCTTGCCTGGAAAATCCCATGGACAGAGGAGCCTGGTAGGCTGCAGTCCATGGGGTCACGAAGAGTCGGACATGACTGAGCGACTTCACTTTCACTTTTCACTTCTATGCATTGGAGAAGGAAATGGCAACCTACTCCAGTGTTCTTGCCTGGAGAATCCCAGGGATGGGGTCGCACAGAGTCGGACAAGACTGAAGTGACTTAGCAGTAGCAGCAGGTTCAAAGCATTTATGTTTAACTTACCACAGTTTGCTCTAAATGACATACCACTTCATGTGTAATATAAGGACTCTATAACAGTGTACTTCCATACCTCCCCTCCTTGTGTTTATGATATTGTTATCATACATTTCACTTCTACATGTTATAGACCCTATAATACACTGCTATTATTTTTCTTTAAACAGACTATTATCTTTTAAAGACATTTAAATAATAATATAGTAGGCTCTTCCACTTACTTATGTAATTACTATTTTTCTGCTTCTCATTCCTTTGCATGGATCCATATTTTCATCTGATGTCATTTTCCTTCTGCTTAAAATACTTTAGTACTTTTTAGAGCAGAAAATCCACTAGTAATAAATTCTCCTAGCTTTTGTATGTTAGAAACGTTTTAATTTAACCTTTGTTTTGGAAGATATTTTTCTTGAGTAAAGAATTCTAAGTTGACAAGTTTTTAAAAACTTCAAAGTCTGATCTATAGTCTGTAGTATCTTCTTAGTTCTTACTAACACCAAACCTAATTTCCGGTGCTTAAAATTTAAGACTCATCCTGTAAATTGACTGATTTTCCCTCTACTTCTTAAAAGTAATCCTCAAGCTGAGAAATGCTATTCTTCCTAATCCTATGTTTATTCTTCTTCCTTTCTCTGTAACTTTACCTCCTTCATCCTTCAAGTTCTTTCAAAAGTTTAAAGTCTTACCTTCTCTAAGAGGCCTTTCCTTTATTTACCTTTCTTTTCATCACCATCTGCTTTTACAGCTCTTGAACCATCAGAATTTTCATCTTTAATTATATACAGAATTTTATGCAGTTCTTCCTGATCTTATCTTGCTTATTGATGAAAGCTTTTTAAGAAAACTGAGTAAATTACATTGTTTATGTTCTCTGTACATCTCCTTTCTGTATTAACTGCCCCAAGCAATTTTGTAGGTGCCTTTTAAGGGCTTGATTAACAAGGGTCTTGATAATTCACTGAACTAGGTGTTATCTCTGGGAAAGTGAAAGTATTAACTGGGTCAGAAGATGAACCAGAAAGGCCAGTTTTCCCAACTCTAATCACAGCAAAAGATTTGCTTTCCAAATAGAAACATTGAGCTTTAGGGGAAAGAATTGCTATTTAAAAACTAGGGTATACTTTTAGCTTCCATGATTTTCATAATAGTCAGTGATCAAGTGGCTAGACTAATTTTCTAGAAGGGATTGTGATGCTCATTTGGCCAGAACATTTTTTACAGCTGATGAGGACAAGTTAATAGTTGTTCTTGTAAAATATGGGTTCTGTTAGACATCCTTAAGATTCCTACCAAGTAAGTTTCACAGATAGGAAGACAGAGATCTGAATTACTGACACTTTTTTACATTCTCAGTTTCCAGGTTTAGAAATAACATTTCTTTCTAGCCATGGATGTTCCACATTGATTTTAGGTGCACTCATGCCAAGATTTGTCAGATACTAAATATATATGTATATATGTCTCAAATTGAGTAAATAAAAATGTAATCATGATAAATTGACCATTTTGGGTTTCCACACATCATCTTAACTTCTTAGCTGTAAGAATGGGCATTAACAAAGACCTCCTAGGAATGATAAAAATATTTATAAATACTTTAAAATTTACACCAACATCAGTTGCCAGTTTAGCTCTTTTTGCCCCCTATTTAACAACAACAGTCAGTTCTGCGTTTGATCAGATTTATGACTCAAGCCACATAAGGTATTCACTCAACTACTACATTACAAATCCTAACAGAAAGACTCATTATGTTTAAAAAATACTGAATTTATACCAATTAATTTAACCTATTTTTAATATACAAATACTTCCCTGTATTATATCATGAGACATACATTCCCCCTCTGGATGAGGCTGGTGATGTTAAAAATAGAACAAGATAAGAACCCAATCCATTTATGTCAAAATCATAGGATTTCATTCAAAGTTGTCTAGGGAGATGTACCATGAGCTAGTATGCACTTCCCAAACGAATACAAGGAACTAACTCCCTTCTGTTCTGTCAAATGAATATAAGGAACTAACTCCCTTCTCTTCTGACTTGATAGTGTGTGTTTGAGATCTAAACATATGAGAAATAAGCCAATAAGTAAGTGCAAAGTTTTACAGCCTATGGCATGTTTTATATATGCCTGGTGGCTCAGAGGTTAAAGCATCTGCCTGCAATGTGGGAGACCTGGGTTTGATCCCTGGGTCAGGAATATCCCCTGGAGAAGGAAATGGAAACCCACTCCAGTATTCTTGCCTGGAGAATCCCATGGACGGAGGAGCCTGGTGGGCTACAGTCCACAGGGTCGCGAAGAGTCGGACACAACTGAGCAACTTCACTATCTACTGGGATAATTAGTTATCCTATTCTATTTGTCAAATTACTCACGCTATTACACACTTATGGAAGTGACAACCTAATCCCTTTCCTCTAAGAACACAGGCCTACAATTAAGGCAGGCGCTCGACACCTATATTTGTTTTCAGTTCAGTTCAGTTCAGTCACTCAGTCGTGTCCGACTCTTTGTGACCCCATGAATCGCAGCACGCCAGGCCTCCCTGTCCATCACAAACTCCCAGAGTTTACTCAAACTCATGCCCATCGAGTCGGTGATGCCATCCAGCCATCTCATCCTCTGTCGGTCCCTTCTCCTCCTGCCCCCAATCCCTCCCAGCATCAGGGTCTTTTCCAATGAGTCAGTTCTTCGCATGAGGTGGCCAAAGTATTGGAGTTTCAGCTTCAGCATCAGTCCTTCCAATGAACACCCAGGACTGATCTCCCTTAGGATGGACTGGTTGGATCTCCTTGCAGTCCAAGGGACTCTCAAGATTCTTCTCCAACACCACAGTTCAGAAGCATCAATTTTTTGGCGCTCAGCTTTCTTCACAGTCCAACTCTCACATCCATACATGACCACTGGAAAAACCATAGCCCTGACCAGACGGACCTTTGTTGGCAAAGTAGTCTCTGCTTTTTAATATGCTGTCTAGGTTGGTCATAACTTTCCTTCCAAGGAGTAAACGTCTTTTAAATTCACTGTAATTTCTAGCAGAGTTGATTAGATCAGGATTAGATATCTGACCTAACCTAAGCTCATCCATTTCTTGTGAAAGTTGGGAACTGAACTTGGAGCAACAGTTAATCTCTGTGTGGGACTTAAACTGCATTCTTGTAACAATTTGCTATGTGAATGAAGCAGAGAAAATCAGTTTTAAGAGGGGGGTAGAGAGTCCTCAGTTCAGTTCTGTTGTTCTGTTTGTGTCCCACTCTTTGTAACCCCACAGACTGCAGCTCGCCAGGCTTCCCTGTCCATCACCAACTCCTGGAGCTTACTCAAACATGTCCATCAACTTGGTGATGCCATCCAACCATCTCGTCCTCTGTTGTCCCCTTCTCCTCCCACCTTCTATCTTTCCCAGCAACAAGGTCTTTTAAAATAAGTCAGTTCTTCGCATCAGGTGGCCAAAGTATTGGAGTTTCAGCTTCAGCATCAGTCCTTCTAATGAATATTCAGGACTGATTGCCTTTAGGATGGAATGCCTGGATCTCCTTTCAGCCCAAGGGACCCTCAAGAGTCTTGCCAACCACAGTTCAAAAGCATCCATTCTTTGGCACTCAGCTTTCTTTATAGTCCAACTCTCACATTCATACATGACCACCGGAAAAACCATAGCTTTGACTACACGACCTGTGTTGGCAAAGTAATGTCTCTGTTTTTTAATATGTTATCTAGATTGGTCATAGCTTTTCTTCCAAGGAGCATAGTAGTTTAATTTTATGGCTGCAAGTCACCATCTGCAGTGATTTTGCAGCCCCACAAAATAAAGTCTGTCACTGTTTCCACTGTCTCCTCATCTACTTGCCATGAAGTGATGGGACCAGATGCTATGATCTTAGTTTTCTGAATGTTGAGTTGAACACAGCCCCGCCCTTCAACAGGAAATTGAATTAAAGATTTACTGAGCATCAGAAGAAGATCCAGTTTACCCCTCAGTCAGTCTCTCCCACCAGGAAGCTTCCATAAACCTCCTATCCTTCTCCATCAGAAGGAAGACAGAATGAAAACAAAAATTGCAAAAACTAACCAATCTGATAATGTGGATCACAACTTTGTCTAACTCAATGAAACTATGAGCCATGCCATGTAGGGCCACCCAAGATGGATGGGTGATGGTAGAGAGTTCTGACAAAACGTGGTCCACTGGAGAAGGGAATGGAAAACCACTTCAGTATTCTTACCTGGAGAACCCCATGAACAGTATGAAAAAAAAAAGATAGGACATTGAAAGATGAATTTCCCAGGTCAGTAGGTGCCCAATATGCTACTGGAGAACAGTGGGGAAATAACTCCAGAAAGAATGAAGAGATGGAGCCAAAGCAAAAACAACACCCAGTTATGACTTGTGATGGAATTAAAATACAATGCTGTAAAGAGCAATATTGCATAGGAACCTGGAATGTTAGGTCCATGAATCAAGGCAAATTGGAAGTGGTCAAAGAGGAGATGGCAAGAGTGAATATTGATATTTTCGGAATCAGTTCAGTTCAGTTCATTTGCTGAGTCGTGTTCGACTCTGCAACCCCATGAACTGCAGCACGCCAGGCCCCCCTGTCCATCACCAACTCCCAGAGTCTACCCAAACCCATGTTCATCAAGTCGGTGATGCCATTCAACCATCTCATCCTCATCTCATCCTCGTCCCCTTCTCCTCCTGCCCTCAATCCCTCCTAGCATCAGGGTCTTTTCCAATGACTCAACTCTTCACATCAGGTGGCCAAAGTACTGGAGTTTCAGCTTCAGCATCAGTCCCTCCAATGAACACCCAGGGCTGATCTCCTTTAGGATGGACTGGTTGGATCTCCTTGAAGTCCAAGGGACTCTCAAGAGTCTTCTCCAACACCACAGTTCAAAAGCATCAATTCTTCAACACTCAGCTTTCTTCACAGTCCAACTCTCACATCCATACATGACCACTGGAAAAACCATAGCCTTGACTAGACGGACCTTTGTTGACAAAGTAATGTCTCTGCTTTTTAATATGCTGTCTACGTTGGTCATAACCTTCCTTCCAAGGAGTAAGTGTCTTTTAATTTCATGGCTGCAGTCACCATCTGCAGTGATTTTGGAGCCCAAAAAACTAAAGTCAGCCACTGTTTCCACTGTTACCCCATCTATTTGTTATGAAGTGATGGGACCAGATGCCATGATCTTAGTTTTCTGAATGTTGAGCTTTAAGCCAACTTTTTCACTCTCCTCTTTCACTTTCATCAAGAGGCTTTTTAGTTCCTCTTCACTTTCTGCCATAAGGGTGATGTCATCTGCATATCTGAGGTTATTGATATTTCTCCCAGCAATCTTGATTCCAGCTTGTGCTTCCTCCAGCCCAGCATTTCTCATGATGTACTCTGCATATAAGTTAAATAAGCAGGGTGACAATATACAGCCTTGACCTTCTCCTTTTCCTATTTGGAACCAGTCTGTTGTTTCATGTCCAGTTCTAACTGCTGTTTCCTGACCTGCATACAGGTTTCTCAGGAGTCAGGTTAGGTGGGCCAGTATTCTCATCTCTTGCAGAATTTTCCACAGTTTATTGTGATCCACACAGTCAAAGGCTTTGGCATAGTCAATAAGGCAGAAATAGATGTTTTTCTGGAACTCTTTTGCTTGGTGAAATGTATTAAAAGACAGTATATGGCCTGTTTGAAGGACAGTGAGAAAGAGAATTGGTATGTGTTGAGACCCAAGAAGCATAGAGGGACCACATCATTTCAGGCCTGAGAGGTCATGTATTTTATGCTGGAGAGGGTGTGGAGAAAAGGGAACCATCCTACAGTATTGGTAGAAGTGTAAATAGGTGCAGCCACTATGGAGAACAGTCTGGAGGTTTCTCAAAAAACTTAAAATAGAGCTATCATATGACCCGGCAATCCTTCTCTTGGACATATATACAGAGAAAAACATGATCAAAAAGGATACATGCACCCCAGTGTTCATTGCAGCACTATTTACAATAGCCACAACATGGAAGCAAACTAAATGTCTATTGAAAGAGGAACGGATGAAGAAGAAATGGCACATATACATAACGCAATATTACTCAGTTATTAAAAAGAATGAAATAATGCCATTTTGCAGCAACATGGATGGACCTAGTGACTGTCACACTGAGTGAAGTAAGTCAGAGAGGGAGAAATATCATAGGACATCCTTTATATGTGGAATCTAAAAAGAAATGATGCAAATGAACTTATGAAACAGAAAGAGACTTACAGACTCAGAGAATGAGTTTATGGTTGCCAGGGGGAAGGGAAAGTTAGGGAGTGTGGGATGGCCATGAATACACTGCTATATTTAAAAATGGACAGCCAACTAGCACGTACTGTAAAGCGCATGGACCCCTGCTCAGTGGATTGGAGGGGGTTTAGAGAAGAAAGGATAGGTGTATGTGTCTAGCTGGGTCCCTTCTTCGTTCACCTGACACTATCACAGCATTGTTAATTGGCTACACCCCGATACAAAATAAAAAATTTTAAATGTGACCGAAAAATAAAAAGAGAGACAGTGTAGTGATTGTAGTGTTTATGAGCCCAGCCTTGGAGCCAGATTCCCTGGGTTGAAATCATTGTTTTCTGTGACTGTGAGCTTGTTTCTGTGTTTGAGTATCCATATCTAAAGAATGGAATTCATAGTAAAAAAACTAAGCTCATAGACTTCTTGAGAGGATTAAATAGGTTAAAATACATGAAGTATTGAGAACAGTGGCTGATCCATATTAAATACTATGTAAATCTTTATAATTATATAGCTTTAAATTTTGTTTTATCTTTTTCCTTGATATACTTTGAGTTCTTTCCCTGTATCTTGATTTGTATCTTGCACAGTCATCCCAAGACAATCAGTTAAAACAAGTTACAGTTCTATTACGAAGAAGCTACTTCTTTGGAATGAACAGAATACACTTTAGAATCATGCTATGTCAGGAATTACTAGAGAGACACTAAGTATCATAGACATCTTTTTCATACAATTTCAGGAATGAGACTTCCAGTTATAGGTATGTAACTCCAACAAAGAAGTTGTGTTTTTCCTGAAACTACCCCTGATGAGGGACTTTCATGGGATTACACCTTTGAAAAGGTAACCAATTGAAAGATTGAAGGCAGGAGGCTGAGTTGGTTGGATGACATGACCAACTTGATGGACATGAGTTTCAGCAAGCTCCGGGCATTGGTGATGGACAGGGGAGCCTGGTGTGCTGCAGTCCATGGGGTTGCAAAGGGTCAGACATGACTGAGTGACTGAACTAAACGGAACCAACTCTGAATTAGGCATCTAGTTTATGACTAAATGTCTAGTACACCCTGTTGATAGACTGGCTGTAAATTTCTCCAACATTGTGTATCCCAGTGACTTCTATAGGCTCATTCTACTATGGCCCATTAGCTGATGAGTGTTGTTCTGTAGAGACTCATTAACTCTGTCACACAATGAATACCTTTGAAACATTTGTACTGTAATAAACATTTTCTGTGCATCTTTGACAGAATATAGGCTAGAACAGAGTTTTGAACTAAGGACAAAATCTAAGGGAGAAAGTTTTAAGAACAAAAATAGGTTCTTAAGGAATACTTGGAGACAGTTCAATTCCATTACTTAATTATGTTTTTTGAAGGGCACACCACTGCCAAGATATGAAATAACCAAGAGGAATAACCAGGTGATGACAAACTTTTCCAGTAATAGCGACAAATGATATCATTTTCTTCCAAACCAAGCTCTGAATATTTTAAAAGGGAGGCCTGGTAACATTGCAGTATCTAGAAGAAAATTAAAAGGTAGGGAGCCATCCTCCCTAGTGACTAATTATACCTCAAAGACTGTGGAAGATTGAAAGCTATCTAGATGTTTCAGATGTGAAAGGAATTTTGAGGTGTCTGACAAAGAAAACACATTAATTAGAGTGACATGTAATTAGAGCTTTAAAAATTAATATAGCTTCTGATGTTCATTTAGTTTAAAATAAGAAACATTTAAAATTATAAAAGAACAAAATGCTATTAAATCAAAACAACAGTCTGGGATCAGAGTCAAAATGTAATGAGACATTTTCATGGTGAGGAATAGGAAAAATATTGTTGATTTTACCTTTACAGTAAAGCTAAAAATTCTCACAAGATCATGTGTTAGAACTGTTTCTAATCAATTACAACATTCATATTCTTATATTAATTTTTGAGCAATTTGATGCTAATTCAGACTTCCAAAGTGAAGTTAAAAGAACCACATTTAACTTAGCTTTGAACATTTGAAGTGTTATCATCAAAAAATGGTAGCTAAACATTTCCCAAAGGTTTTGCATCCAAGTTATATGGAGGAATAAATACAGCTTTGACAATGATCAGGCAGAAAAGATTTGTCCAAATTAGCTAAAATAGAATCTGAGTAATGAATATCTTTTATCAATGTAGTGACTGACTTCTGCTGCTGCCAAAATGATGTAAGATTGGTCATGCTTCATAGTGTGCATGACCTTGCTGGATGGGGCTGGTGCAGTGGAGCTCTTAGCTCCGTGTTCACTTGGGAGGCTGTTTTCCCTGATACAGTTATCTCTGGATGGTCAGGACAATAGGAAGATGACACAGTTATGGAATGTCCAGAGTAGCAGCCTGGGTTTCCTCAATCAGCCCTCAGTTCTCAGTTCACAGAACTCATGAAGCAACCCCATACACAGAAGGGCAAAAATGGGTCAGAATGCTAAGCTTTGTAGTTTTTTTTATTCTGAGAGCTTTATAACTGACTTTACATGACTGCAATAAACTTTTGAATTTGTATCATCATTTTAATGTAGCAAGCAAAATATTATACATACCCACTCCACTATCGGTTTATATTCTCCTCATACCCACTCTATAAAATTATCAATTACATCATAACAATATTACTAATTTATTTAATTACCTGTTAGGCTCCAGTTTAATCATCTGAAATGTATTTTGTTTTTTCTTACTAATTTATATAATTGTTTTTTATTGATTTTTAACTAGCTTGCATTTATGCAATTCATTTGGGGCTTCCCAGGTGGCACTAGTGATAAAGAACCTGCCTGTCAATGCAGGAGACTTAAGAGATAGGGGTTCTATCTCTGGGTCGGGGAGATCCCCTGGAGGAGGGCACGGCAACCCACCCTAGTGTTCTTGCTTGGAGAATCCCATGAACAGAGGAGCTTGGCAGACTATAGTCCACAGGGTTGCAAAGAGTCAGACATGACTAGAGTGACAGCATGAACACATGAAATTTATTTAGTTCCTTCATAACTTTTATTCTTACTCTATCTTGTCTATTTTTTTTTATTATTTGCCTTTTTATCTGGTAGTATCTTCTTTCAGTTTACTTCATTTTCAAAATTATCAGCTAATATATTAGGTTCCTCCCTTTAAAAAAAATTTTGTATTGCTCTCCCAGCTTATTAAACTAAAAGCAGGAATATGACCCATGCCATAAAGTGGAAGATGGAAAGTTAATTTGTGCTTCAAGAAGGAAGGATGATGATTTCTATCTATGCTTTTCTGACCCTTTTAACATAATCAAACTTCTGCCTAGTTTAAATTAGCAATTTTTTTTTTTCTTTTTGGTAAGTGTATTTAATAGTAAAACTTTGAATTTCACTTATAAAGAATAGTCAATTCAACCTTTTAGGCTTCAAATTATCACATGTGCGTAATTCAGGCCTTGCTTTATATATTACTGGTAGTGAAATTTTCCTATGAATTCTACCTGGTGATTTCACGTACTTGTATTATCTTTAATGGAGGGCTTGTCAGAATGTTTTTATACATTTAAATTGTGCTTTCATGTGTTTGTTTATTAAACTATAATTGACATGTTAGTTTCAGATGTACAACAATGATCCAATATTTGTATATATTGTAAAATAATTACAATAAGTCTGGTTAATATCTATCACCATACATAGTTACAAAAAATTTATTTTCTTGTTATTAGAATCATATATTTACTTTAGAACTAAGGGACTAATGCACAAACTCAAGGGGAAATATAGAGAGAGTATCCTTTCTAGATTTCAATAAACCAAACAATGAACAAAAGAACAGATAGGAAAAAGAATAATTCACTACTGAGTCACACATTTCTTTCAACTGTAAAGTCAAATACTAGTAGCATCTTCTACTTGAGCTTGTCTTTGTTCCTCTATAATCAAGTCTTCAACTTTTCTGTACAACATAGGATGACAAGTTTGTTTGCAAGGGAACTCACTGATGTTAGCCAAATATTTGAACATACCCAAAGCAAAAACAAAATAAATGTAGAAACTCACACTAAGAAGTGGAATATAGTTAGGATCCAAAGAGAACTGACCCCAAGTTTTCATATATAATGATTTTTGCAGATGCTAGTTAATGATTTTCACTTCTGCTTTTTTTGCGCAAGCCCTGGAATTCATCAGATCTGGAAACAAATGTTTCAACAGTTCCCAGAGAATTTCTGGCCTACCCATCTCCAGGAAGTTATGGGAGTCTCATGAGGAATCCCGTTCTTGTAATAGTTATGGTCCATTTTGCAAATTCCAAAAAGTTGAATTAGGGTCAGCAGCAGCTACTATTAATTTGTTGCCCACTAAGTACCAGACATTGTGCTAAGCACTTTCCATACATCCTAACATTTATGTCTTATAACAACTTTATTAAATAGATACTATTTACCATATTTTCTAATAAGAACTCTGCAGCTCAGTTAACTTACCTCAAGCTCACACAGCCAGAAAGTAGAGCTGGGACTGGAATTCAGGTCTTTAAGACTATATTCTTAACCACCAGTTAACATTGCCCCATTAAATACAGCACAATTGTAAATACAAATTTAACCTTGGAGAGGAGCAGGCATATAAGATTGTCAATTATTTTCAAATTAAACCTGAATTGATTGGTAAATAAGCAGATGCATTTGGAAAAAATTCTTCATTATTTTTTCTGTGATCCTACCAGCATAATTTGAAATTTAGTGATACACACTACCATTTCAATATCTATGGGCAAGGACAGGATAGAAGTCATCTGCTAAGGATATAAGATATCAAGTGATAAAACCAAGAATTTCAATGTAAAAATTACATCTAGTATAATTAAAGTTGCACAAATCCAAACAGGTTAAATACCCACATGTATAACTTTCCTTTAGGATTCCGGGCTTGCCTTGGCTTAAGCATCCTAGGGTTTCTATCTCTCTTCCCTTGGTTTCTCCCTTACCCTCTTGTTGTCAGATCCTTCTCTCTTTTTAATGACAATTAACTCAAGAAATATTTCTTAAAAAACATAAAATTTTAGTACAATTCTGCTCAAAATATCTGAGTTTGTAGATAAAATCAAAACATGTTCTGTGTAAAAGTGTCTTAGGTACGCTCTTATTTCTTATAATTTGTGCACTTCAACTTTCACTTGCTCTTCCTGAAGGCTGAGTGTCTTCTTACAAACCCACTCGTTTAATTTCAGACTGTTCATATCATAGTAAGAACAGCACCAGGTTGTTCACAGGCTTGGGTTCTCCGTTGTCCCCGACCGGAGGGCTGACCTCCAGAGGCTCTCTGGTGAATAGCATAATCCAGTTTTGTTCAGCAATGATCAGTGAAGGCTGCTATATGCTCGGCAGTATGTTGAGTGCGTGTGTGAGTGCTCAGTCGCTCAGGTGTATCAGACTCTTTGTGACCTCACGGACTGTAACCCATGTATTACAGCCTGCCAGGCTCCTCTGTCCATGGGATTATCCAGGCAAGAATACCGGAGTAAGTTGCCGTTTCCTCCTCCAGGAGATCTTCTCGACCCAGGGATCAAACCCGCATCTTCTGTTTCTCCTGCATTGGCAGGTGGATTCGTTGCCGCAGAGCCACCTGGGGGACCGGGTGAGTTGGGTGCTGGTGTATAATTGCAGAAGAGAGGCGAGTCCTTTCCGAGCACTTACAAGTTGGTGGATCAACTTTTCCTGCTCAGCTACCTGTTATTCCCTGGTTCCCACACTCCATCCAAACCAAATTTTCGTCTCTGCTGCCCTTTATATTCAGTTAAACCTGGAACGTTAGTTAAGAGCTATGACTGAATGCTCCAAATAGACTTTCCTCTATCACAGCCCCTGTGACGAACATCTACTCCTTTCAGGAGGATCCTATCTCAGCCCTGCAAGCCACTGTGTGCTTTGATTAATTTTACCCTGCTGACATTCAAGTTAGATTGTCTTTCTTAATGGAAAGAAGCAGATAATAAATAATACGCTAACACTCTATAGGGGCGAGTTTGCTGCTTTTCTCTCTTGAGGGTTAAAAATTTTCTATCTTATTAGTGGGCAGGAGGTAGTGATGCATGGGGGTCTGGAGTCAGGTTGCTTTGGTTCAAATTCTGACACACACTATCCCTAACTGTAATCTTGTGCCAATTTCAACTCTGGTCCTCACTGTTCTACACTGTTAAACTAGCTTAATAAACAGAGCCTACCTATTAGGATCATTGGAGATTTAAGTGGGATCCAGTATGTAAATAATTCAGAAGAACATAGATAAAAAGGTAAATAACACTTTCTGTTATTAAAAATAATTCTCATATTTTTATGGCTTCAATGTAAATTGGTATGATATTGGCCCAGAATTTAAAATTTGCTGTGGTCCCATATATCAAGATTTCCAAGTAATTATAACACAAAAACTAAGTTCTAGTTGTTTGATCTAATATCTCCACTTGAAAAATATATCAGAAAGAAATAATCCAAGATACAGACAGACTTAGGCACAGAAATATTAATCACATCAAATATTTAAAAGGATGTAAAACTACCTCTATATTTACCTGTCATTTAGACATTAAATATATTAATATACTAGTAAATATACTGAAATCATATATATTAATTAGAAAAATTTTCATGAATAGAGTTTTAACGGATGTCTACTATATAATTTACTAGTATCAGGCAACACTGTTTTGGGCTTCCTTTGTGGCTCAGACGGTAAAGCGTCTGCCTACAATGTGGGAGACCGGGGTTCAATCCTTGGTTCGGGAAGATCCCCTGGAGAAGGAAATGGCAACCCACTCCAGTATTCTTGCCTGGAAAATCCCATGGATGGAGGAGCCTGGTAGGCTGCAGTCCATGGGGTCGCAAAGAATTGGACACGACTGAGCGACTTCACTTTCATATACTATTTATTTAAAATTCATTAAAACACTATATACATATGTTCTCTAATGAGTGAGAATGCTCATAACAAGTGAAAAAATAGGTTAGAAAATTGAATATATAATACAGACACAACTCAGAAAACAAGCATAGAAGGAGAGAAATATATCAAATTTAAGTTAACTCGGTGGTAAGACTATGGGTGATTTCTATATTTGTCTGATTTTAAACTAATTTATTCTGTGTAATGGGCTTAGGAAATTTATAATCTGAATAAAAAATACTTTTTTAAAACATTGACTTGAATAGTCCCATAGTTTTATAACATACTCTTTGGAAAATTGAAATCTAGTGGGAATTTTATTTATCGTTAAGTTTTTTGGAAAATTCTAAAATGTTTGAGAGAGGGGACTGCCTGTTTTTAATAATCTTACTCATTTAGTAAAATGCTTTATACCCTGTTAATTTTCATGATTGTTGACATACCAATAGACTGGTTGAGGAAATCTTTAGACTTTTAAATTTTATTAGTCAAGCTGTTGAACAAATGGAAAAATTACAAGAGCTCTTTATTATACATGTGAATCTTTTTCTGGTTCCTTCTTTATTTTTCTCTTTTATGAGGCTACTGGGCCTGATTAAAATCAGCACACTACATATTGTGCATTTTTACTGATCTAACAGTAGATGTAAAAAAGTCCTGAAGGACTAAGGGAGGAAAAATGTGAAGAGGCTGTAGCAGAAGCTCCTAGAAGCAGCATTAGCGGCACTGGGATGGTTGGGAGCTGCGCAGTATTCACAGAAAGTTTCCCTGGAGGGTGAAAGGGGCTAGATTTCTGCTCTTGGACCTAGAAAGGAGAGGTGAAGTTTACTTGGCCTGCCCCTACAACAACTTCTCAATAATAAACTCATCAGGCTGTTCATCACCACCGGCCATCCAACATGGCACCTGGGGCTCTGAAACAGCCCCAAATGGGTAGAGTCAGAAGATGGCTAAGAAGTTGCAAATCCACTGCTGGGTATAATTTCACCAGGAGCCCAGAGACCTAGTTCTGATTCTTCCCTTCCTTCTAGCAATAGAGACTGACCTGTTCAGAGAGCAGTTTTCCTAGGACCACCCCAGTTCCGATGTGAAACCACATCACCCCTTCTAACTTCTCCACTATTCTCCTTCCCTGTACTTGTGCGTCAAGTCTTTGCTTAGAGGCTATTAGACAATAAACAAAGGAAAAGCAGAATAGTAGAAGAAAATACCAGTTTGGGCAGGAAAAGGCACAATAAAGATTCTCAGCAAAGGCGGCAGAGTCCTCTAGATCAAGCTGGATGTGGCACTGATGTGGTTTGACTTCTTTGCTGATTTCTGAAGATATCTTACTTTTAAAGTGATTTTTTTTGTTCCTTCTGCTTATCATCCTCATCATCTGCTATATTGTGTCTCAGTTCAGTTCAGTCGCTCAGTCATGTCTGACTCTTTGCGACCCCATGAACTGCAGCACACCAGGCCTCCCTGTCCATCACCAACTCCTGGAGTCCACCCAAACCCATGTCTATTGAGTTGATGATGCCATCCAACCACCTCATCCTCTGTCATCCCCTTCTCCTCCTGCCTTCAATCTTTCCCAGCATCAGAGTCTTTTCAAATGAGTCAGCTCTTTGCATCAGGTGGCCAAAGTATTGGAGTTGCAGCTTCAAAATCAGTCCTTCCAATGAACACCCAGGACTGATCTCCTTTAGGATGGACTGGTTGGATCTCCTTGCAGTCCAAGGGACTCTCAAGAGTGTCTAACAATGTCTAACACCGTGTCTAATAATGTCTAAAAGTGTCTAACAGTGGACAAAATGCTTTCATGTATATTACTTCATTTAAACCTCACATGCACCTTATAAAACATGCATTTTTTTTTTTTGCAGATGAAGAATCTAGAACTCAGAGATTGAATGATCTTTCCAGCTGGTAACCAAAAGTGACTCAAGCTCATACCTCCTGATTGTTGTTCACCCATTTGGTTCTATAATTGACCCATTATCCTATCAATTGTCCCAAATGACAAAAGTTTGGAGCTGACTTTTTTCCCCACTAAGGTGTATCCCAAATTCTCTGAAATCTTCCTTGGCCACTTTGCTATACTCTAGTTGTCGATGCTTATAAAACTCAGAAGCCTACGTAGAATAGGGAGGATTATGAGAGATTGCTGCTTGGGTTCAGGATATGATTTTAACCTATTTGCACTATTCTAAAGTGGTAGATTGTTGGCAATAATTCTACTCTTAAGTCTTTCTTGATATATTTTCAGTAAGCATATAGTTTTCCCAGTGCTTCACCGTTGGTAGTAGAAGAAGAAGAAGAAAAAGTGCTGTTTGAGGCCCAGAAGTAAAGACTAAGAAGGTTATGGTCAAAAAATATATTGTCAAAGTTCCTCATATTTTACATAGGACTAATAAATATTTCCAATTCCCAGAACCCATGTTGGTTCTCTTCAAAGAACTCCAAGCCCTGTTTATAACTCGAAATACCTCTTTTATTCTAACACCTTGGTGACAGATTCTGAAAACACAGAGCTGCCAAGTGTCAACATTTTGTGGCAAGGGTTTCAAATTAGCTTTTCCTCCTGAGAATTTTCCCCAGTTTTCCCCGTTACTGGTTCTGGCGCTCAAAGAAAGGCAGGGCTGTCTGTTATTTCTTAGACCTGGATGAGAAAGTACTCAGCCGTTTTTCTTTTAGGGGATGGTAATGTTATTCAATGGCAAAAGTGCAAGAGGAATGAGAATTCGCAAACTTGGCTGTAATTTTGTCTAAGTTGGCTCATTCAATACAATACAACAAATCTTAGAAGGTTGTAAAAAAGAATTAAAATTATATTATTATGAGTTTCACTGAAACATATTTTTATAGGATTTCATGCTTTTGATTCAAACATTTATTGGAGACCTACTCTGTACAGGGCACTGAGAGAATAAAAAGATTACTTATTCAACCATGTTCTTCCATAATCCTTTCCAACACCTACCCCAAAATCACGTACAGTTATCACCTTGTATGCTTCAATGGTGGCCAACATTTACTTTGATCACAATAGTTACATAAAAATATCTATTGAAGGTTTCCTAACTAGTGGACAGTGTACTAGGTCTTGAGATATAGCATTCCCCCTACTAAGCTGTGGGTAATCTGAGGGCTGAGATTTAAACAGAAAACACATGACTTAAAAATATATTGGATAGGACTTCCCTGCTGGTGCAGGGGATAAGAATCTACTTGCCAGTGCAGTGGACATGAGCTCGTTCCCTGATCTGGGAGGATTCCACATGTCTCTGAGCAGCTTAGCCCCTGTGCCACAACTACTAAGCCCAGGCTCTAGAGCCCACGAGCCACAACTACTGAGCCCACAGGCTTCAACTACTGAAGTCTGAGTGCCTCGCGCCTGTGCTCTGCAATAGAAGAAGTTGCTGCAATGAGAAGCCCGTGCACCACAACTGAAGAATATCCCCCACTTGCTGCAGTTAGAAAAAGTCTGCTCAAAGCAACAAAGACCCAGCGCAGCCACAAATAAATGAAATTATATATTAAAAACAATTGTATTGGCTAGGTCCACTGAACAAAAGGAGAAGGTGTTGATTCAGGGAAAGACAGGAACTAGGAGAAGGTGGCAGGAAATGGTCTCTTCCATTTAAAATTAAAATTGTAGGCTTTAGGGCTTTCTATTTGGAATAAGATGTATAGTTCTTCAAAGGAGAATCTAGTTGGCTTGGCTTAACTCATAAGCCTATCACTTAACTAGAGATGCTTGAAGAGACGACCTTGGCACACACATCAGTGAGGCAGGATTCACGCAAAGGGCTGAGAATGCATCAAGAGGAATGGATGCCGACAACAGAAACTCAACAAATATACCGTGTACATGGCAATGCTACACAAAGATCTTGTATGTCTAGGTTCTGAAACTTAGTAGGGGAATCCTTATTTAGGTTTATTCCAGAAGAATTAATTTCCTTCTGCTAGCCAGCTTTTCTCAGTTACCCTGGACTTCTTTCAGGAATAGTCTGGAATAAATGCACACAAGCCCATTGCCGATATGTGATACTAAACACAGGAGACTAAGAACAGGTAAGCCAGAGAATTCTTAAACAACGATAAACACTTCTGGCACTATGGTCATCTAAGGCTTCCTTTGCTTTCATCTGCATCTGTCCTGAGTTATGTATTTTTTTGCTGAATAAATAAATACTTTATCCTTGTAATTCAGAAAAGTGAACTCCGTCACTTAAGTCCTCATTCTTTTAAGCTCGATCAAGCTAAGCTAAATACTTTCTTCTGGCCTAAAAACTTATGATACTCAGGCATGTAGGTTCTTATTTTCCCTTCAGAAACCTTAACTTTCGGTCAGATTTGGTCCAAGGTGGAAAAAAAATGAAAATAGGTCACGTTTAACTTTAGTGGTTATTCTTTTCCTTTTACTGCTGTTTGTTTCCTCATGTCTATTTTAACATTTCCTTTTTCCCCTTTAGTGAGCTAAATAGTGTAAAAAGTGAACTGACACTTTTTTTTTTTTAGGATAGTAAGTCTGAGGGATACAGACATTTTATCCCGAGTTCCATTTTATGTGAGATTTGTGAGTACAAATCTCACATTTTCTATGGTCCATAAGGGTGGTTTTGCTTTTAACTATGAGAAAATGTACTCATATAGACTGGCCAATCTGACAGTCTTCAGATTTGTATAGCCTGTCTCTTCTCAGTCCTGAGGGCTCAGTCATTCATTTCTCAGCAAGAGGGGCCTTCCAGGGCTGTTCATACCATACAGCACAAACTACATCTGATTATGTGACACAACATGAGTTCTGTTGATCAAATCAAGGTTCTCAACAGTTTATAGTAATTTTTCAATGGCTCACAGAAATTTTTTTTTCTTGTAAATTCAAATATAAGTGATTTTTTAAAATTCCTAAATGGGTTATGATTGTCCTCATATATTTTTTATTTCTTGTTTTTCTGCCTTGTTAAATTATGGCAACCCCTGCTCCTTTATTCTTAGAGCAGTCCTTTGGGCCTTTATTTCTCAATTACTCTCCTATCATTTGAGTGGCTGAATAGATTTCTTCACCAAATACAGAGCTTCATATCTAGAGTAAAAGTATTTTCCAGTGAAGCTCTGGGACTCTCTGGTGATCAATAGAATTTTCCCTGGTTGATATTTTATAATATTTATGATGCATGATAAAAAAAAAAAACTATGAATATGATTGTATTTCTAGCTTTACCTACCTTCAGAGAATTTTTAAAGATTGCTTGTTTAACTCCTCTGGCAACCAACATCTGTATTAAATTGCTTTTGTTAATAGTATAAGATTCTAACACAATTAGAAGGACCACAAGCAATGCTATCTTATAGAGATTTTGTAACCTTGAATATGGTTGACCTAGGTTTGGGAGAAATACTAAAAATAGCTATTGAGAATCTACTCTCAAAACTTTTTTTTAAAACTTATTGCTACTATTTTACCCCATTTGCTTTATCATTTGTTATTTACTTTCATTGAATACCTACTCTTTTACCATGGCCTTTATCTGCTTGTCAGTTCTAATCCTCACCCCAACCATAGGTGACATCAATCATATTTTAATAATAAGGGAGCTAAGGCTTTAAGAGATAAAGCAGACATCTGTATTTTTTGCCTTTTCTTCTCCTTAGAAGAATATCCTCATTTTCCTTTGGAGAAATCTTACTGTCCATCCATGTGCTCAAACAGTTGGATCATTCCTTGGCTCTAGACCTGGGTTCCTACTCCAGGCTTAGCAAATGAGGGCAGTGGATTCTCTTTGCTAGAGTGATTGGCTCAGAGATGTGCATATGACCCAACTCAGGTAAATTAGAGACAATCAGCATTAGCCTGAGGACAGTTTTCTGGAAAAACTGGGAAAGAAATTCTCTTTCACTTGGAGTTGTTAAGCTATGGAATGTAAGTTTGGAGCTGCTAGAGATCTTTTTCCTACCACAAATAGAAATATTGTAAGATTTGAGCATAAAGCCAACAGAGAGGAAGGAGGATTGACAGAAATAACTGGGGATTCCTGGAATCAGTATTTACAAGATAATGACTTAATCATGTGAGCCAACAGTACCCTTTCTGGTCAGAGACGGTTGAGGTAGGATTCTGTCACTTGCCACTGAAAACACTCTGACTAATCAAGAAACTATGCTCTTCTCCATGGTTACAATAAGACTATTAGGTGTCAGGAGATGGGATTTGAACTAAGTTCTGTCTTAAGTCAAACTCCTCTTGAATTTTTTGAGTACAGACTATGCCTTCTAATGGTCATTGAGAAATCAAGAACAAGGAAGAGAAAAGTGTACACATGAGATTTTTAAGAAGCGTATCTCAGTAAACCAGTTCAATTTTTAACAGACCTGGCCCTCGAGTCCTTGCAGAATACCATAGTCAGTACTATGGCAAATGAAAAAGGAAGTAGAAATCAGAATAACTCCCTGTGTAAGTTATAAATTAATATAGGAAAAAAGACAAAAAAGTCATAAAAAGTAACATAGGAAAAAAGACAAATTGAGAAGTTTGAAATGGGTGAAAAATTAATAAAACATTTCAGTAGGTGATAAACAGTAAAAGGCCATATTGTATCTTAGAATCATCACCCATTTCTGGTGTTTCCAACACGATCCACAGAGTAAATTTGCCTCAGACCCTTTAGGTGTATAACACTAAAGTCATCTGCAGTTCTCTCTTGCCTCCATCAGAAACTCTCTGTGTCATGATGTTTCTAGAACCTTATTTTGTGTTTTATATTTCCACCAGCCTGGGCATTTTTATATTGAGCCAGGACTGCTGCAATAATATATTTGCTATACTTCTGTTTTCAAGCTGGGGACCTTGTAACCCAAGAATGTACTAATCTAGTATGTTTAAAACTATTTTTATATTAAACCAGGACTGCTGCAATAATGTAATTGCTGTATTTCTGCTTTCAAGCTGTGGACTTTGTAACCCAAGAATGTACTAATTTAGTATGTTTAAAACTATGGGCCACTATCCATAAGTATATCGTAGGATTGATTTACTTGATTATGATGAGTAGTTCTTTTTAAATAGAATAGAATAGAAGTATAGTAAGGGTAGGTATTATAGCACAACAGTTCTCTTCACATAAATGTAGCTATGATTATTGATATAGATATAAGTAATGAAGATGATCTAGGTATATGATGTAAATGTATGTGTGTATACTGAGTTGTTATGTAAAATATATTTCTTATAGAGTAAGTTATGAGCAAAAAATGTTTGAAAGCCAATGAACTGGACAGAGCAGCAATCAGCAATCAATCAAAGAGCATTTGTTAACAAAGTATCTAACTTGTGCAAGCACTGCTATATAGGAATCGTCATTTTAAAGTCCAAATTTGCCTTTTTTATTGTCGTTGCTGGGAAAATTACAGTAAATATAAATTTCCATAAGTTGTAAGCACTTTCAAATGTACTTCAAAGTTGGCCACCAGATGATGCTTACTGTGAAATAATCCTCATCTGTTACTGTTCTCTGAGCTCTGCTCCTCTCTGCCAAGTGAGAACACTACCTCTGATCAGAATCTTGTTCAAAACACATCCCCTCCACAAAACTGTGAGGAACTTTGTCCTTGGGAAAAGTTAGCTTACATCTCATTTGATTAAAATTCTTTAAGTTATTACTAAAACAGTATGATTACTATAGAATATATAGAGAAAAAAGAAAGAAAAGGAAAATCATTCATACTAATCTAGAATTATTAACGATTAACATTTTGGGTTAGCTATAAATCACCTCTAGATGGTCATGGAAAAAATTTCATTTTGAGATGGTGAGAATCATAATTCCCACCCCCAGTATTCCCAATTAAAACTTGAATAAAATATAACCAATTCAGTCATAAATCATTGATAATTGAACAACTAGCAATTATCACTCCTTAGTTTTACATACCAAAAGAACAGAGGTTTGACCAAGATTACTTAACATTGATTGTGCATGAGTGCGAAGTCGCTTCAGTCATGTCCAACTTTGTGACCCTATAGACCATAGCCTGCCAGCCTCCTCTGTTCATAGCGTTCTCCAGGCAAGAATGCTGGAGTGCGTTACCATGCCCTCCTCCAGGATATCTTCCTGACCCAGGGTTTGAGCCCCATCTCTTAAGTCTCCTGCATTGGCAGGCAGGTTCTTTACCACTAGCGCCACCTGGGAATCCCTATAATTATAAGTGATTAAAGGACATGTATAAGAATTGATACAACTTACTAGTTTCATTACTAGTCTGTGTCAATTTTGCTTTGATTCAGAAAAGCTGACTTTCAGTGTCACAATGTTTTGGGTTGGCAAAACTACAGTTTACACAGTGCTTAAACCTGATGAGGAAGGAATGAAATCTGCGAAAACGTGTTGAAAATGTTAAACTAACCTTTAGAGAAAAACAGGATTCCATCTGTGACTCTAGTTCATTTCTACAGTCTCCCTCCTATCCCCAAACCATTTCTGTCAACCATCTTCCTAAATAAATTAATGATAAAGCTAGCAAGAATAGCAAGAGTTTTACTGAATGCTGATCTTTTTTCATTCCTTTGCTTGAATATCATGGGAAGTAAATCTGAGGTTATGAATACTAAATTTCATGGCCTGGTTAACAGTCTTATACCTGTGTCCTGTCCCCACATTTCTGGGCCAGGTTTGGAGCGCCCAGTAATGTCAAATGGTGCTTTGCCCTGAGGCAGGAAACTGATGGGCTTTAGGAACAGAATGAGGATTTGCCCAGTGGGAATGAGTAAAGGAAAAGGAAGTTAGATTTTGTTAAAGAAGCAAAAAAGTGTGTCGAGAAGTTGAAATAAAACTTTTTCAGATATCTTTGTTATTTGATATAGAAGCTGTGGCAATGTTTGACTTTAGTGATTTCAAAGTTTTCATTCAATTGCCTTTTAGAAATAGTAGTATCTGTAAGCAGTAGTGGCCTGTGGTCTCTTTAGTCTTTTTTGAAAGTCTTTTCTTATCAGAGATCATAAAAACTTGTGATAGGAATTTAATAAAACACTGTTTAAGAAATTAAGATTCCATCTTGGACATTCTTATGGCGGAAAAGAGGAAAAAAGTCACCGTGTACTTCCGCAAATATGACCCTTAGAGAACTAGGATATGACCAAAGATATGCAAAGGAACGTATTTTACATACCTCTAGAAAAGTTCTGTAAAAGAAAGGGCAGAGCCAGCTTTTGGCTGAATGTCTACCAAAACAAAAGCCAAAAAGGCAAAGAAACCCACCATTTTAGAAAACCACAAAGATTAGTATCCTAGGCTTATTGTCCAGCTTGTTTTCTATGGAATTTGCATGGGGATATGTTGCGTTTTACCTCAGGCAAGTCAATTAGTTTGGAAAGCCCTTGCATGGCCTGCCTCTTTCTAGGGAAAGGACAAAAGGCAGCATCCACTGGGCTGAACCATTTGAAATTGCTGGCAATAAATAGTAGGCACCTAGGTATATTATTACTGCTTTAATCCCTACAATTCTGCTTTGGGGTAAGCATTACTGCCTGCCTGAAGCTGGCCAGAAAGGGAATCAGAAGAGTAATGTAATTTACCTAAACTAGGATCACTTGGCAGTGTAGGAGTTGGAGTTCAAATAAAATCTGACTCTGAAACAAGTGATGAGTTAGTTTATCAGAAAACAAAAGTTCTAAAGACATTCTTGAAATGTTTCCTTGGAGGTCCAAAATTAAAAGTGATTAATTAAATGTATTAAGGTAGAAAAAAGATCTAGGGTTCCACGGTGGCTCAGACAGTAAAGAATCTGCCTGTGATTCAGGAGACATGGGTTTGATCCCTGGGTCAGGAAGATCCCCTGAAGAAGGGAATGGCTACCCACTCCAGTGTTCTTGCCTGGAGAATTCCATAAACAGAGGAGCCTGAAGGGCTACAGTGCATGGGGTCCCAAAGAATCAGACACGACTGAGCAACTAAGCATGTGCATGCGCGTGTGTGCATGCACAGAGAGAGAGAGAGAGAGAAAGAAGATCTACTGTTTTTGGGAAGAAAAGGGGAAAGAATGAGGGAAAGCTAAGTGTAGTGTGGGAGACTGAAATTAATTACTTCAGCAAAGGACAGAGTCAATCTTGATCAAGTTGTATACCTGGGACAAAATAAGAGCAATCATTTGCTTCATAATGAAGAAAAGCAAGATGTAGTATATACATGCAATGGTAATTTGGAATGCAAAAGGAAATTAAGAAATTAAAGAAAATGAAGATTGTTGTTTTAAAATAATCTTAAAATTGTACTGTAAACAGTGAGAGGATCATTTAACCATATCTAGCGAATCAGACCCAAATTACTTAGGTTGGTCAAAAAGTAATTGCAATTTTGGACCATGAATTTTAAATCATTATAACTAGGCTCAAATACATTTCTATTAATTAAAATAAGAACCATTATAATCAACACATTTTTGCCAATGAGAAATAAGTTTGTTTATTTCTATAGCATAAAAATCTGTGCTTTGGGATTCAAAGAACTCTTGGAAAGCATATTCTGGCTCCTGTTGGTTATGGAAGCATTTTTCCTGCAAAAAGTTGTTGAGATGCTTGAAGAAGTAGTAGTCATTTGGTGAGAGATCAGGTAAATTTGGTGGATGAGACAAAATTTGTAGCCCCATTCGTTCAACTTTTGAGGCATTGGTTTAACAACATGCACGTGTGTAGGTATGGAGAATTGCGCCCTTTTCTGTTGACCAATGCCAGCTTCAGGCATTACAGCTTTCAGTGCGTCTCATTGATTTGCTGAGCATACTTCTCAGATGTAATGGTTTCACCGACATTCAGCAAGCTGTAGATGGTCACCAGACCACTGAGCAGTGACCATGACCTTTTCTGGTGCAAGTTTGGCTTTGGCAATTGCTTTGGAGCTGCTTCTTAGTCCAACCACTGAGCTGGTTATCACTGGTTGTCACATAAAATCCACTTTTTGTAGAAAGCCACAATCTGATTGAGAAATGTTTCATTGTTGTTGCATGGAATAAGAGAAGATGACACTTTAAAACGAAAATTTTTTTTTATTTGTGGTCAGTTTATAAGGCACTCATGTATTGAACTTTTTCACCTTTCCAATTTGCTTGAAATGCTGAATGACTGTAGAATAGTCGAGTTTGAGTTCTTTGGCAGCTTCTCGTGTAGTTGTAAGAGGATCAGCTTTAATGATCCTCTCCGTTGGTCATTGTCAACTTCCGATGGCCAGCCACTGTGCTCATATCTTCAGGGCTCTTGTCTCCTTTGCAAAACTTCTTTAACCACCACTGCACTGTACGTTCATCAGCAGTTCCTGAACCAAATACATTGTTGATGTTGCGAGTTGTCTCTGCTGATTTACAACTCATTTTGGACTTGAATAAGAAAACAGCTCAAATTTGCTTTTTGCCTAACTTCATTTCCCTAGTCTAAAACAAATATAAAATAAATAGCAAGTAATGTCATTAGCAAAAAAAAAAAGTGAGAAATGCACATTAAAATGATATATAACATAACCATATTTATATAAGAGTGCATTCCAATATAGAAATGCAAAGGTCAACCATGCAAAACCGCAATTACTTTTGCACCAACCTAATAACATGCAGAATATTTCTACCTCTAAACTCATTACCTATACCCACTATGGTGGGTTGCTATTTCTTTTTACAAAATTATGACTGTAGGACATTAATTATTTTGTCAACTGTAGGGAACAAATGCATCAATTTTCTGAGTTCACCTACTGATATGCAGATGTAGCCAGGTTATACTTTTTGCAACCTCAAATGTTTGCTCTGCTTTCTAAAGGACTTAGAGGGATTCATTCAGTCAGTTACTTTATTATAGATAGTTTCTTCACTCTGAGATTTACCAAAAACACTGAAGAAATACGTTTTCTGTCTTTCATTGAGCCTATTATGTATGCAAATAATCAGCCAATTTAGAAAAAAAATTCACCAAAAGGCAAACTTACTGTATCTCTATATATTTGATCTCTGCCACTTAGCTGAGTAAAATGTGTTCAGTTAAGTTACTCAAGAAACGGTATGTCCACTTAAAACCGTCTAGAAGTGAGTTAACCAGGATTCCTGTATTATTCATGGACCCTGCGGTGTATAGTGACATAAAGTCATAGACAAAAACTATTACTTTTTTAACTCTTAATGATAATATTTTTTCATTTCAAAAATTTTATTTACTTTAAATCTACATTAGGGATCGAATATCTACAGCTGGGCTGTAAACAAAATAATTGTAATAGTATCTCTGAAAATAGAAAAAAAAACCCACTAGTAAATAGCAAACCTTAATGTTGCTCAAAATAAGATTAAATGATTTAAAATACCACAAGTGAAAAACTATTAGGGAAATACAGTCAACTCTCACATATTAGTACGTTGCTTTTTTGCTGTTTTGTTTTGCATTATCAATCTTCATTTTTAAAATTTCTTTCCTATCCTGACTTTTTAATCACCTAACTGTTCCAGAGAAAGTTTCCAAAGGCTTGGTTCAATGAACAAGCTGAATGGAAAAGAAACTCTGAAACTGAATTAAACCTTAACTTAATTACAATAACGGACAGGGCTGGACAAGCATTAGTACCACTTGCCTTGAAGTAAAATTTGAGGGGCCCTCAAAAAATAAAGTTTCAATGCAATGTTTAATGCAATACACAAAACATCCATGATGAACAAAATAAAAATTTTAAATAAAGGCAAGCTGTTGTTTATTTGTTTTACCACCCTTTATTGTTGCACAACTATTTCCAATCAGCTCATAGTTCCCAGCCAGCACCCCTCGTGCCCTCTGACAGGTGGTCTATGAGAGTTGACACTTGTATGTGAACAGTGTTTTGATCAGAGAATTTTATTAACTTTTTTTACTTGGTTCAAACAGGGAAAGATATAATACATAATTTTTCTTTTGTCCTACTCCAACCTGGTCTGTTTAGTCAAAGCTATGATTTGTCCAGTAGTCATGAATAGATGTGAGAGTTGAACTATAAAGAAAGCTTAGCAGCAAAGAATTGATGCTTTTAAACTGTGGTATTGGAGAGGACTCTTGAGAATCCCTTGGAGTGCAAGGAGATCAAATGAGTAAATCCTAAAGGAAATCAGTCCTGAATATTCATTGGAAAGACTAATGCTGAAGCTGAAACTCCAATACTTTGGCCACCTGATGCGAAGAACATTGGAAAAGACTCTGATGCTGGGAAAGTTTGAAGACAGGAGGAGAAGGGGATAACAGAGGATGAGATGGTTGGATGGCATTACCAACGCAATGGACATGAGTTAGAGCAAGCTCTGGGAGCTGGTGATGGACAGGGAATACTGGCGTGCTGCAGTCCATGGGTTCGTGAAGAGTGGGACATGACTGAGCGACTGGACTGAACCCGAACTTGGCTCTGCTCAGCACTGTTAATGAAGTGAGTCCCAATCAGCTGATAATTCAGACTTCATCAGCATTTACCTTTGGGTTTGAAAATGAGTGCATTTAATATCCTGAGAATTTGCTGCAACAAAGCTTGGAATTATTTCATGGAGAAATAATTCCTTTAGATTAGGAGTTTAAACATGTTCTAGTTTTCCCAGCAACATTTTGGAGTGCCAAGGTCAATTTTGGCACTGCTCTAAGCCGAAAGATATATGACTAATCCCTAGTGTGGGGCCTGATGTGGATTAGCTGCCCAATGCATGTTTTCTGATCTCTCAGATTCTCACAGGTGGAAAAAAACACTGTGGTTTTAGTTGTTAAATAGAAAGTAATAGCAATAACAAACAGTAATCCTTCAAATTTATTAAGAACACTTGAAGTCCTTAAATTACTGCACTTGGTAACCTTAAAAGTGGATTCTTTGCTAGTCTTTTCTATTTTTTTTTCAAGGCTATTTAGTCCTGGGTCCCATCTCTCAAAATCAAAATTAAGTATAACTAAGAATCCATTTCTCGGCTCCTTTCTCCTATAAGCAAAGACTAAAAGATATACCATGTAGGTTTCTATGAGATTCTGCTTTATCTCAATGTGTGAAACCCCTTGAGGTCTTGTTCAGTGCCTTAACCATATTTTTCTTTAAAAATGCATATGGAATTACATGCTGTGGTTTGATTGTAGCAACAATCTGACTACCAATTTTTGCCATTTTTTCCCCAGGCTTCAAGGGGATGGTAGCTTTCATGTGCCTGGCTAATTTCAGCTTGGAGCAGCACAATCCTTCGTGTGGAAACAATTAAAAATACCTGGAGAGAGCCAAATCACCAGAAAACTCCACCTGCACCAAGCTCTGTGAGATCCCAGGGAGAAGTTCAAAAGAGTTTTAGGCAAAATAGTCTTGTTGCCTGGCTAGAAGGGTTCAAAGTAGCCTGAATCCCTCTCCCACCCATATGAAGATCTTTTTTTCCTGCATACAATATCAAAAAAGTAAAACAAAGCAAACCTAAACTCAGAAGTAGAAGATAATAGCAAGTTGTATTACAATTTCATTCAGTGAAAGGTTAGAGAGGAACTTGTCATTCAGTAGCTTGAAGATCTCCTACAACTGCACTCTACGTTTCTGGTATTTCTCCTTTTCCCTTCTGTTTGTCAAATTTATCCCTGAAACAGAAAAATAACATAACCTCGAATAATAATAATGGTGGGGATTTTAGATCTCGTTATGACTCACAGATCACAGATTAGGGGATGGGAGATTTTAAGGCACATTATAGAAGCAACCACCTTGAGGACAGGTAGTCACAAAAACAAGCCAAGGAATAAGAAGGTTAATGTAGAAGGTTTTCAAATAGCACATTCACCTTTTGGTTTTAAGGGCAGTCCAAGAAAATACTTCTAAAGCAACGCTGTTGAGGATGTACAATGATGTGTATATGCAATTTTTATACAATCTTCAAAGTATGTAACTATCCTCTGGAAAATAAAAAGTCAAATGTTTGATGCTGCTTAAAACATAGTAGGGTGTCATGTTCATAGCAAGTATTTAGTACTTCTGAGGTTCAATTTTGTTACTGATTTTGCTTACGTTTGTTTTTGTTGTTCAGTTGCTCAGTCGTGTCTGACTCTTTGTGACCCCAAGGACTTGCAGCACACCAGGCTTCCTTGTTTTTCACTATCTCCCGGAGTTTGCTGAGACTCACGTCCATTGAGTCGGTGGTGCCACCCAACCATCTCATCCTCTGCTTACGTGCAAACCTCTGAGAAGCAATATGCTATGTGGCTTTGAGTTTTGCTCAGTAGAGAAATGATTTTTTTCCCCAAATCAAAAGCTTTTTTTTCTTTTAACTATAAAATCATTAATAATCCTATTATATTTAAAACATATTCATTAGTCATTTCTATATAAATAATGGATTCCTTGGTGGTGTTTCCTTAAGGGATTCAAAATCTAAACTGAAACACTATTCTGTCTGCTTGCCAAAAAACAACTACAAACTTTACAAAACAATGTTAGTTATATAGGAAAAAAATTTAGCCATGTATTACTGATTTTGCAGAGATAATTTTATAGAAATAATCTCTAACAAAGCTAGCTTACAACGTCCTAAAACACAAAGTTATTAAAGGAAATATTTTTGATGACTTGAGCGTAGAACAATTTGACCTGGGTTTTGAAAGCCATGGAGCTTGTTTTAAAAGTGATAGGTAGTGATGCGGCTGGTATTACTGCTGTTCTAAAGAGAAAAAGAATTTAAATAACATTTTAAACTTGAAACCCATGAATTGAAATGGAAGGAGAGTCTGTGAGAGAGGCTGTAATAGCTTAGGATCAGTCGCATTTTCTTTCAGTCTAGTTGTCTGGGATGATAATGGGTCAAAAACCTTAATGTGCAACATTTGGAAATAAAAATTTTAGGACTTCCAGATCCTTTCAGTGGATCGACAATAGAACGTTCATGTTGTTCATCCAGGGGAAGAACGTAGAACAGAGTAAGAACAGGCTTACTCAGATCAGTGCATTGCTCCATGAGAGAAGAGAAATCTCAGGCTTCCCCATGTTATTAAAGGCGTCTCTGTGAAAATACTGACATTTAGTTTGGTATTCATCTGGATGTTGACAAGCTGTCAACTCCCCAGGTCAATTTGAGTCATGTTAAAAATACTTTGGTATGTGTGGTTTGTTGACTGCAGGTGTTTGGCTGTGAAAGCTGAGGAAGCACAGACATGCAGCTAGAACACTGCTGATGTGATGGGTTTACAACCATTCGGAGGGAAGCGGAGAGACAACATTGTTTATTACCAATTTATTTCCTTTTCACAAGTGTCTTTGTGAAGCCAAACATCTGGGTAAAAAACCCAAAAAGCCTTAGAGAATCCTTTGCAAATATTTTTTTTCTTCACTCATCCAATCGTTTATTTGTTCAACAAATATTTGTTGGGTGTTTATTATAGACAAGGTCTTTCTGCCAAAGAGCTTAGAAGGCGAGAAAGTTATGCACATATACTAATATTATTATAGAAATCAGAAATAAATTGGAGGGTGCCACAGGAGAGATGGAAAGACACTGTTATACCTGAGCAGCTTACTTATGCATAGCTGGGAGATTCAGGGATACCCTCTTGACAAGATGGCATTGAGCAGAGTTAAAAGGTTTTCATTCTAACTGAAGTTGAGGCTGTGTAACAGAGACACTTTTGATTGTAAAATGCAGAGAACACAACTAAAACTTGAATTAGGATGCAGGGAAGGGCAAAATCTATAAAGTATGCTGGTGCTCATTTAAATGTGCTCTGAATACAGTGGGAGCATGTTCTGCAAGTTGGGAAGAGGACTGGTGTGCTTACTCCAGAGTGTGCGAAGAGACTGGCTTGTAAAGCTGTATCTATCCAACAACAGCCTAAGATGTAAGGCTGTAAAGATAGATGCAGCTGCAAATGTCAGAAAAAGGATTTAACAGAACACAGAACAAAAAAAAAAAGTAGGAAATAGAAAACTATTGCAGTAGCAAAAGCAAGGAAAGATAGAGTGTTTGGATTATGATCATGAGAGCGACGTTAGAGGGATGGGAATGTATTCTAGATCTGCCGGTTGTAGAACCAATAGCACTTGGCATCCAATTTGAATGCAAATGTTGATGAGTTTCATCAATATTTCTGTCATAAACTGAATTAGTATACAGGAACATATGTGTGAGGAATGAGGCTGCATTCACTTTGGTGCATACTGAGCTTCAAGCGTAGGTAGGATATACAAGTGGAAACAGGGAGCAGCTTTTTGGATATTAGCGCTGGAGCAATGTCAGGATGGCATCACAGATCTAGGAGCTTGCAGAAGTGATAATATTAACAGTAGTCTAGTGAATGTCAGGAGAGTATTGTTGCATGAGAAGGAAGACGAGAAGATGATCAAAATATCTGCTGACTTAAAAACCAGGACTTTAGAAAGGTATAGATGTTTCGTTCTCCTAAACCAACTGAAAACCTACTTGAATTTTCACTTAATTTACCTAGTTTTATAGATGGGGACATTTATGTTTGTTTGTGATTTTAAAATTTAGTATTATATGTGGGGAAGTGTGGTGATTTTTAGCCACACTTTCCCACATACAGTGCAATATCACATCTTTAAATCTTTACTTTTTCAGTCTGAAAAGTTTGAAAAATCCAAGGATTTTTTTTTCCTAATTGATCTCAAGTACAGACATAATTCATTCAGTCTTATGTGTTATGCCAAGCATATTTTGATATTTTGTATGTTGGAGATCAAACCAGTCAGTCTTGAAGGAAATCAACACTGAATTTTCATTGGAAGGTCTATGACTGAAGCTGAAGCTCCAATACTTTGGCTACCTGCTGCAAAGAGCTGACTCACTGGAAAAGACCCTGATGCTGGGAAAGATTGAAGGCAAAAGAGGAGAGGGTGGCAGAGGATGAGATGGTTAGATAGTATCACTGACTCAATGGACAGAATTTAAGCAAACTCCAGGAGACAGTGGAGGAGAGAGGAGTCTGGTGTGCTATGGTTCATGGGGTCGCAAAGAATCAGAAATGACTTAGCAAGTGAACAATGACATCAACAACATAGGTCTTCTAAAGGACTTATTAAACCTCTATCTGGCTTCTTTATTGTTGATACTTGTAAGCTGCTCTAAATTTATAGTAAACATTTGAGAACATATTTTTATATAATTTGTATTGGTTAGCATTTGGAAAAAGGATATTTCAAAATGCAAGGCCAGAACAGTATTTGGTCATCTAATGTAGATTTAGCATATATGTATATGCTTCCCTTGTGTTGATATCACTCACAGATACCTTTGAAATAATCTTAGTATGTAAAGTAATCTCATTCAAGACAGTTTGTATATATGTTAGTGAAAGCAGAAAGTAAGGTGCCTCATACACAGTAGGCATTTAATAAGTGCTAATTGAAGTTAAAGTGACCTAAAAAGGAGATTGGCACTTATTAATAACCTAGAAATGTTAATGTTGCCTACCTCTGTAAATGGAGAAACAGATCACTGTGGAGGGATGGACTGATGGAATAACTAATAATCGCCATGGTTAGAAAACAATATTTTCAAAATAATATGTCATCTGTGCATGGAAATATGTCTATGCTAACAAGATAACTCCACTCAAAACAATAAATAATTTGACATCTGTGTTGGAAGTACGGGAAAAAATACTAAAGAAATTCAGTTAAAGATTTTTAACAGAGTTAAATGATGAACACATTTCATAGACAGCAAGATAAAAGAAAACATGGTATATCTGAGTATATTTTGCTTCCTAGAATGCATTATTATACAAGGTTCTCGAAATTGTATTTTAGGGAGAATAAATGTAATTTTGAATGGCTATGAAAATTATTCATCCTAGAAACTGGGAGATAGACTAAAGGTTTATTTGTAGTAAATTCCTCTAGTATTGTGGATCTTTAAAGCTTATTTGGGTCAATTTACCTTTCATGCCAGAAATAATAATAAATTAAAGATATTTTATTTTTGCAGAGTTGAGTTAAAATTAGCTTTTTAAAAATGCATTGTCCTCTCAGTTTAGTGTATTTCTTTAACAAGACAACTGTAATTTTGCACTTGCAAGTTGCTTGAAAAAAATCTAGAATTTTTAAGTACAATATAATCAATATTACAATGATCATATTTTCTGATCTACATGTCCTCAGCTTAACTTCCAAATATAAAATTGTTTTCACAAAATAGAAAGGAACATGAGCATTTGGGAGGTTTTGTTAATGACAATACAAAAACAAGTAAGTTTCACTAAAAATTGCACAATAGTTTTTTTCTTAGGACTTTAATCTCTCCACCTCCATCTTCACATGGTCTTCTTTTCTGTCTCTGGGGACAATAATTTTAAGCCAGATTGCCTGTGTTCTCTCAAGGAATAAGTGAAATCATTACATGAATAAACTCTTTTCCCTTTCTCTGTAGGTAAATTCTTACGACAAACCATACTTCACTTTCAAGTGAATTTTGGGTAAACATTTTACCTTTTTTTTCTTCATGTGTGTCATCCTTGAAAGTTCAGAGAACTAACTTAGGAAATGTTTCTTTTCTAATCAAAAACATAAGAGCTGAAAGAATGCTTATTTTAAGGGAAATTTAATTATATATTTTTGGATTACTTAATTCCTTATACACACATGTTGTTTTGTATAAACTCAAAGGAAGTCTTTGAGTCTTTGTTTTAAGAACAGGAAGTTCTATTTTCCCAAGGATAAGGGAGTTTCAGGTTTTACTTAAAATTAAATTACAACTCATATTTGAGGAAAATTGGCAAAAATCTGGCAATATGTCAACAGTGGAAAACAAAAGCAGCTTTTGATTTGTTGGTCCCTAATAAAATAGTCAATAGACAATACAATCCATTTTCTTTATGATTGACAACTGAGCCATCACGAATTTCTGAGAAAAAAACTTGCAAATTGGAAAAAATTTTTAATATAAAATTTTATCACAAGTATACAACCACAATAACTTACTTTCTTAAGTGCCAGGTGCTTTGAGAAGGGCTCTACAAACTTGATGCAATTTAATCTCAACAGCAGTAGGAGGCAGATGCTATTATATGAGAAGACTAAGCAAGAAAAATCTTAGGCAACATTTCCAGTTTATAGAGCTGGCAAGAAGTGGATCTGGGATTTGAACCTGAGGATGTCAGTGGGGCAGGCTCTTATCCAGGTATTATGATGCATTCCATTAAAATGCAAATGTATATAAGGGAAGAGCATGAATAGGGATGATCAGTTTAACCTCTGGTGAAAATGCTTTTTGGTATCCCTTCAATTCAGTGTGGAAAGTGGACATTTTCTTAATTCTAACATATTACCTTTATACTTGTGATTTTTAAATATTTTCTAGGTTCCTGATTGCTTTAGCAATTAGACAAAATCTAAGGATACTCTTTCCATAAAAAATGCATGATCATAAACCATTGCTTAGAGTTTCAGAAGGATCACAGATAAAAGCCTCATCTAGCCCTCTCCTGGTAATATCACCTTCCTGGAAAATGAAATTTTGATTTATCACCAGGATGGAGAGTCCTATTTATCCTATATACTTCTTTATTTATTAGATGTGTTACTTATTAGATCAGTAAAACTGCCTTGCTCAGTTACACTTGATCTTTTGTAGATAGAAAACTCATCAACTTAAACAAGTACCTGTTTATGGCAGAAGGAAGATGTTTGAACTGAATTGGATAATCTCAAACACCACTTGAGAAGCTGACCTGAATTTCAATGATGCATTCTAAATTTCACTGTATAAATGCCTGAATCCAACTAACTGTGAGTTCTCAAACTCAAAATGGGATTAAATGTGTGACTTGAAGAAGTTTAAATTTACCTTTTTCCAGTTATCCCTTGCTTAGTAGAGTCCTGTCCCTGCAAGTTATAGATTCACCCCAGCACTCCCTGGGCTGTGATGCCAAATGCCAGGATGGAAGAGCTGTCAGCTTGACAGGATACCAGTGGTTTTCTTCGCCCTATCAAATGGAATTGTTCTCAAAGATTATATATAGCACTTGGAACATAACTCTGAAGCCTGACTTCTATACACCGAGTCATGAGCTTTCTAAATTGCTACCACTGTGTTGGTCTATGGCCACTTCCTGACACCCGGGTACACCAGCTTTGATTCTTTTCACTGCATCCCAGGAGGACCAGCAGCACCGGCATCTGGCACATGGACTTTCTTTGTTCCATTCCCTCCACACTTGGTCCCTCACATTCAGCAGAACTCTAACCACTAGTGGACCTGTGACTTGGTAATTGGGAACAGCCAGGTCTTCCTCTATAAGAGCTTGGAGGGGGATTCCTTATCCTTGTGTTTATGTGTCTCATTTCTGCTTGTTTTTCTATGCCTCAGTTTCCTCTTCTACAAAGTTGGGAGAATAATAGGATGATCAGTTAAGACTAAATGAGTTAATGCATATGAAGAACTGAGAAGAATGTCTGGCACTGTTGAGATGTTGTGTTGGTTGTTACTAACTGCATTGTTAGTATTATTACTGCCCAGGCTTGGGCTCAGTCAAGAATGGCATGTGGTCATTTCTCAGCCACAGTTAATGGTAGCTACAGTTTATAATGGCCCGTTTGAGTGGGAAAATTCAAATATATTCATTTGGATATTTTTTGTGATTTTCACTATGTGCCAGGCACAAGTGTTATTTGCTGACAACTTCCTATAATCTAATAAAGTCAGAGGAGTTGTGTTCAAACAGTAACTAAAAGTGTCACACAGATAAACTTAGATAAACTTAGAATTCAATGTAAAGCATGGCTAGACACTTGGTCAGGGGCCTGAATGACATTGCTTTGTCTACCTTGGCGGAAGTAAGGTTCCCTTCCCTACTGAATTCTGGCCCTTTTAACTGACAACACTTACACTTTGTTCTCTTCTCTGCTTGAGGAGAGCACATGTTTCTGCATGGTTTCATCTTATTTTTTTCTCTGAGCTTCCTTCAGACAACCACTTCACTAGTTTAGATCAGTTTAATCATTTCCCGGGTGTGGTAAACAATCTTGCTATACCCTTCTTTTTTTGTATGTATTTTTTAATTTATTTTTTTATTGAAGCATAATTGTTCACAGAATGTTGCTGTTTTCTGTCAAACTGAACATGAATCAGCCATAGGTAAACATGTGTCCCCTCCCTTTTGAACCTCCCTCCCATCTCCCACTCCATCCCACCCCTCTAGAGTATACAGAGTCCCTGTTTGAGTTTTCTGAGCCATACAGCAAAATCCCGTTGGCTATCTATTTTACATATGGTAATGTAAGTTTCCATATTACTCTTCCATCTCACCCTCTCCTCCCGTCTCCCCAAGTCCGTAAGTCTATTCTCTATGTCTGTTTCTCTATTTTTGTCCTGTAAATAAATTCTTCAGTACCATTTTTCTAGATTCCATATATATGTGTTAGAATACAATATTTATCTTTCTCTTTCTGACTCACTTCACTCTGTATAATAGATTCTAGGTTAATCCACCTCATCAGAACTGACTCAAAGATATTCCTTTTTAGGAGTGAGTGATATTCCATCATGTATATGCACCACAACTTCTTTATCCATTCATCTGTTGATGGACATCTAGGTTGCTTCCATGTTCTAGTTATTGTAAACAGTGCTGCAATGAACAATGGGATACACGTGTCTTTTTCAATTTTGGTTTCCTCAGAGTCTAGGAGTGGGATTGCTGGGTCATATGGTGGCTTTATTTGTAGTTTTTAAGGAATCTCCATACCGTCTTCCATAGTGGCTATATCAATTTATATTCCCACCAATAGTACACATGGACATCACCAGATGGTCGACACCAAAATCAGATTGATTATATTCTTTGCAGCCAAACATGGAGAAGCTCTATATAGTCAGCAAAAACAAGACTGGGAGCTGACTGTGGCTCAGATCATGAACTCCTTATTGCCAAACTCAGACTGAAATTGAAGAAAGTAGAGAAAACCACTAGACCATTCAGGTATGACCTAAATCAAATCCCTTGTGATTATACAGTGGAAGTGAGAAATAGATTTAAGGGACTAGATCTGATAGACAGAGTGCCTGATGAACTATGGACGGAGGTTCGTGACATTGTACAGGACACAGGAATCAAGACATTCCTCAAGAAAAAGAAGTGCAAAAAAGCAAAATGGCTGTCTGAGGAGGCCTTAAAATAGCTGTGAAAAGATGGGAAGTGAAAAGTGAAGGAGAAAAGGAAAGATATACCCATTTGAATGCAGAGTTCCAAAGAATAACCAGGAGAGATAAGAAAGTCTTCCTCAGTGACCAACAGAAAGAAATAGAGGAAAACAATAGAATGGGAAAGACTAGAGATCTCTTCAAGAAAATTAGATACCAAGGGAATATTTCATGCAAAGATGGGATCAATAAAGGACAGAAATGGTAGGGACATAACAGAAGCAGAAGATATTAAGAAGAGGTGGCAAGAATACACAGAAGAACTGTACATAAAAGATCTTCACGATCCAGATAATCATGATGGTGTGATCACCTAGAACCAGACATTCTGCAATGCAAAGTCAAGTGGGCCTTAGGAAGCACCACTATGAACAAAGCTAGTGGAGGTGATGGAATCCCAGTTGAGCTATTTCAAATCCTGGAAGATGATGTTGTGAAAGTGCTGCACTCAGTATGCCAGCAAATCTGGAAAACTCAGCAGTGGCCACAGGCCTGAAAAGGTCAGTTTTCATTCCAATCCCAAAGAAAGGCAACGCCAAAGAATGCTCTAACTACTGCACAATTGCACTCATCTCACACATTACTTACTTACTTTAAGTAAAGTAATGCTTAAAATTCTCCAAGCCAGGCTTCAGCAATACATGAACCATGAACCTCCAGATGTTCAAGCTGGTTTTAGAAAAGGCAAAGGAACCAGAGATCAAATTGCCAACATCTGATGGATCATCAAAAAAGCAAGAGAGTTCCAGAAAAACATCTATTTCTGCTTTATTGACTATGCCAAAGCCTTTGACTGTGTGGATCACAATAAACTGTGGAAATTCTGAAAGAGACAGGCATACCCGACCACCTGACCTGCCTCTTGAGAAACTTGTATGCAGGTCAGGAAGCAACAATTAGAACTGGACATGGAACAACAGACTGGTTCCAAATAGGAAAAGGAGTATGTCAAGACTATATATTGCTTATTTAACTTCTATGCAGAGTACATCACAAGAAATGCTGGGCTGGAAGAAGCACAAGCTGGAATCAAGATTGCTGGGAGAAATGTCAATAACCACAGATATGCAGATGACACCACCTTGATGGCAGAAAGGGAAGAAGAACTAAAGAGCCTCTTAAAGAAAGTGAAAGAGGAGAGTGAAAAAGTTGGCTTAAAGTTCAACATTCAGAAAACTAAGATCATGGCATCCGGCCCCATCACTTCATGGGAGATAGATGGAGAAACAGTGGAAACAGTGGCTGACTTTATTTTTCTGGGCTCCAAAATCACTGCAGATGGTGACTGCAGCCATGAAATTAAAAGACGCTTACTCCTTGGAAGGAAAGTTGTGACCAACCTAGACAGCATATTAAAAAGCAGAGACATTACTTTGCCAACAAAGGTCTGTCTAGTCAAGGCTATGGTTTTTCCAGTGGTCATGTATGGATGTGAGAGTTGGACTGTAAAGAGAGCTGAATGCCAAAGAATTGATGTTTTTGAACTGTGGTGTTGGAGAAGACTCTTGAGAGTCCCTTGGACTGCAAGGAGATCCAGCCAGTCCATCCTAAAGGAGATCAGTCCTGGGTGTTCATTGGAAGGACTGATGTTGAAGCTGAAATTCCAATACTTTGGCCACCTGATGCAAAGAACTGACTCATTGGAAAAGACCCTGATGCGGGGAAAGATTGAGGGTAGGAGGAGAAAGGGACGACGGAGGATGAGATGGTTGGATGGCATCACTGACTTGATGGACATGGGTTTGGGTGGACTCCGGGAGTTGGTGATAGACAGGGAGGCCTGGCGTGCTGCGGTTCATGGGGTTGTAAAGACTCAGACACAACTGAGTGACTGAACTGAACTGAACCAACAGTGCAATCGCCTTCCCTTTCTCCACACCCTCTCCAGCATTTATTGTTTGTAGACTTTTTGATGACGGCCATTCTGAGTAGTGTGAGGTGATATCTCATTGTGGTTTTGATTTGCATTTCTCTAATAATGACTGATGTTGGGCATCTTTTCATGTGTTTGTTAGCCATCTGTATGTCTCCTTCGGAGAAATATCTGCTTAAGTCTTTTTCCCACTTTTTAATTGGGTTGTTTCTGTTCCTGGCATTGTGTTGTATGGGAGGCTTGCATATTTTGGAAATTAATCCTTTGTCAGTTGTTTCATTTCCTATTATTTTCTCCCATTCTGAGGGTTGTCTTTTCACCTTGCCTATAGTTTCCTTTGCTGTGCAAAAGCTTTTAGGTTTAATCAGGTCCCATTTGTTTACTTTTGTTTTTATTTCCATTACTCTCGAGGTGGGTCATAGAGGATCTTGCTTTGATTTATGTCTGCCTATGTTTTCCTCTAAGAGTTTTATAGTTTATGGTCTTACATTTAGGTCTTTAATCCCTTTTGAATTTATCTTTATGTATGGTGTCAGAAAGTATTCTAATTTCATTCTTTTACATGTAGCTGCCCAGTTTTCCCAGCACCATTTATTGAAGAGGCTGTCTTTGCCCCATTGTATATTTTTGCCTCCTTTGTCAAAAATAAGGTGCCCATAGGTGCATGGGTGTATTTCTGGGCTTTCTGTCTTGTTCCATTGGTCTATATTTCTGATTTTGTGCCAGTACCACACTGTCTTCATGGCTATAGCTTTGTAGTATAATCTGAAGTCAGGAAGGTTGATTCCCTCCAGCTCCATTCTTCTTTCTCAAGACTGCTTTGGCTATTCGGGGTCTTTTTTGTTTCCATATGAATTGTGAAATTTTTTGTTCTAATTCTGTGAAAAATGCCACTGGTAATTTGATAAGGCTCACATTGAATCTGTAGATTGCATTTGGTAGTATAGTCATTTTCACAATATTGATCCTTCCTACCCAGGGACATGGAATCTCTCTCCATCTGTTTATGTCATCTTTGATTACCATCTGAGCCAGCAGGGAAGTCTTTCTTTCATTAGCGTCTTATAATTTTCTGTGTACAGTTCTTTTGTCTCCTTGGGTTAGTTTATTTCTAGATATTTAATTCTTTTTGTTACAATGGTGAATGGGTTTGATTCCTTAATTTCTCTTTCTGATTTTTTCATTGTTAGTATATAGAAATGCAACTGATTTCTGTGTATTGGTTTTGTATCCCGCAACTTTGTTAAATTCATTGCTTAGCTCTAGTAATTTTTTGATACTATCTTTAGGGCTTTTTATGTACAGTATCATATCATCTGCAAACAGTGAGAGCTTTACTTCTTTTCCGATCTGGATTCCTTTTATTTCTTTTACTTTGATTGCTATAGCTAGGACTTCCAGAACTATGTTGAACAATGCTATGCCCTTCTTAACTTGTTTATCATGGTTCTTGACATCTACTGGTCAAGTAAGTTGATTCAGCCTAATGGATTTGTTTAGTGTTTAAATTGTGTCGTGTATAATGGTAAAAAGGTGACTATAAGCTATTTTTTTCCTTGAGAAGACTTATGGTTGGAAGAGAAGGACCCAAAAATAGGGCATTTCAATATGTTATGGTGAGTCTGAGTGCACAAGATGCCTTGGCACCCATCCATGTCACAGCTTCCCCTCCTGCCCCTGTTTCTCATTACAGCATGCACCACCCATTATGTGAAAACCTGGTGTTCCTGACTCACAATCTGTAGGCGTTACGCTTTTAAGTCTTTTTCCAGTACTAGTAATGGGTTGTACTGAATCATTTATTTACATTTCCTTGGCCAGTTTATTTTGACATATGACATATATTTACTGATGGAAAAAACACACGCAGTTTGTGAGTACAGTGTAATGTTTTTCCCTCGGAAACATAAGAGAGACGTCATTTAAGTTTTACTGGCTGAATAGTTAGCCTGGTGTTTTTAAATGGGTCCAAAATAGTACATGCTATGTACATCACTTCTGTGTGTATGTATGAGTGTAGGCAAACATATTATGAAGAATGTGAAGAGCATAGGAACATCTATTCAGTGCATAATTTGAATAATATTTGAAGCAAAAGAAAATAAGTGAAACATCATTAATTTGGAGTCTTTCACATGTTTATGGCCAAATTTATTTTTCAGAACTCAGCATCTATACCTTGGGGCTTCCCTCATAGCTCAGTTGGTAAAGAATCTGCCTGCAATGCAGGAGACTCCAGTTCGATTCCTGGGTCAGGAAGATCCACTGGAGAAGGGATAGGCTACCCACTCCAGTATTCTTGGGCTTCCCTGGTGGCTCAGCTGGTAAAGAATCCACCTGCAATGCGGGAGACCTGGGTTCGATCCCTGGGTTGGTAAGATCCCCTGGAGAAAGGAAAGGCTACCCACTCCAGTATTCTGGCCTGGAGAATTCCATGGGCTGTATGGTCCACGGGGTCTCAAATAGTCCAACATGACTGGGCGACTTTCACTTCATCTATACCATCATTAATCCTTAGTGCCTCCTATAAAATAATATCTCATTGCACGTATTTTTTAATCAAACTGGGTCTAGGTTCAGTCAATATTCAATGTTATAGGAATTGCTTTCACTTTATTGATTTTGCATTGCTTATCTAGTTCTAGAATAACATTTGGTTCTTTTACACTAACTTATTTATTTTTTGGTTGCCCTGGATCATCACTGCTGCACGTGGGTTTTCTCTAGTTGTGGAAAGCGGGGCTACTTTTCCTTATGGTGGATGGGCTTCTCATTGCAGTGGCTTCTCTTGTTGCAGAGCACAGGCTCTAAGTGTAGGGGCTTCAGTAGTTGTGGCACGTGGGCTCTGTAGTTGTGGCACATGGGCTTTAGTTGCCTGCAGCATGTGGAATCTTCCAGGGACCAAACTCACGTCCCCTGCATTGGCAGGTGGATTCTTATCCACTGTACCACCAGGGAAGTCCTAGAATAACATTTTCTTATAGTTGTTGTGTCTGCAATTCTGGTTATTTCCACAAGGAGAGTGGGGATATCTAGTTATGACTTTGTAGAACCACAAATTAGATTTGCCCATATTAGGATACATAATAGTAACATATTAGCACCTGATCCTATCTTTCACATGATGCTTTGGCCAAAATATAACTCTCTTAGTTTTTCTCCCACTTGTCTTCTGAGTGCTGCTTTCGGCACAGTGCTGTATTTTTGGTCCCCCTGTTGGCATCTTTAGCATTTCCGAGGATTCTCTCCTTGGCTCATTCTATCTAACTTTTTCTTACCTATGCTCCATTGGTTATCTCATTCACTCCTATGACTTTTAAGTAACACCCATTAGATATTGAACCCCTGATCTGTATCTCCAGGATGGATCTTTAGGGCTTCCTAATGAAATCACCAGAATTTCTCACTGGCACTAAAAGCCTTATCTGACTCTACTGAAACCCATCACTTGTTCCTCCTCCTCAACCCCTTCACTATGCAGCATCATTCCTCTAGACAGAAACCAAAGTTACCACCAATGCTCTTTCTCCTCCACCTTCCACATGATGTCCTATCACTCAACCCCAATGGCCCTCCTCATTATCTCTGCATCCCTGACACTATTTTCATTGAAGCCTTTCTTTTTCCTTACCTGCATGATAACAGGCCTTATATCTTTAACCTCTTTCTTCTACCTTCTACATTATCATGAGTGTCATTTCTCAAAAGCACGCATCCTTCAGTATGACTCATCCCCGTGGCCTGCAGGATAAGGTTCTAACTATTCAGCAGGACCTACAAAACCCACTTCCACATTTGGCTGAGCAAGCCACCTTGTCTCTGGGCTCGGGTCTCCTCACAATACTTCAGTATGTCCTTCACCTTAGACCCTTCGCATTTCCCCAGATGGTCTCTGGCCTTTGATCTTTTATTTTTGTATTTTGTTGTTTTTGTATTTGTATTTTGTTTGTGCTGTTTATTCTGTGTGGGCTGTCCTCTCTCTTCCTTCTTCTCTGCCTAGAAAACTTTCCTTCATTTTTCAAGGCTCATCTCAGATTTCACCTGCTTGAGATGCGTTCTCCATAATTCCCACTCAGTTTGGGCCGCTCCCTGCACTGTGCTTCCACAGCACTTCTTCCCTAGGACATGTTTGACATCCAGAACTCAGGGCTTTTTCTTTTCTTAAAATCCATAAAAGTTTGAGCTCTGGTTGGATAGGGAACTTCAAGCCAGCCAACATTTTTCTATTATCCAACACAGTGTCTGTCATATAGAAGGCTCCCTCAACTATGAACAATATGTCAACTTTATAGCAATAGCAAAAGAAATATCAAAAAAGTGTTATGTGGCTTTTTTTCTCATATCCATCCTCAGCTGGATCAGTCATTGATAGGTCCATCTTTTGGCTTCCTCATTCTCCTCTAATCCTAACTTTCACTTTTCAATGTATTGGCTTTTAGTATTACAAAGTATTATAACTTGATATGCATATATGTTCCTGATGGTTTGGGATGATATTAATATTTTAAGCTTAAACTTTTGAGTTTAATAGCCTGTCTTTCTCTAAATTAGATCCATCAGTGAGATAGTTCTGTGTTCCCCCTTAGTGTTCCCACCACTGAAATGCCCTCACTATTCAATCCTAATTGGAAACATTTTGGGGGCAGAAGTGGCTTTTTGTGACTCTAACTTTACATTAATCTAAGGAAGGACTCTGAACCACATTCACCTGCCTTAGTGGTTGCCCCATCTTTATTTTTGTGTGTGTGACCTGAATTTATAAATCAAGATCAGCACATCTAATTTTTCTCAAACCATCCTAAACTATCATGATCCTCTCTTTCCAGTGAGAACAAGATTTTCCTCACAATTTGTCCTTCTCACTCTACCAACTCCTCCTTCTTGATGGAAACTACATATACACTGAAGTGGGTCCATGTGTTCTGCTATTATTTCTAAAGCTATATTTTGTCAGGTACATGCTTTCTGTTCACAAAGAAGCATTGCTATTTTCTTCTGAGTGTACTGGAGCAGAGGGCAGACTATCCTTCTAAACAAAAACATAAAGCAATTTTTAACATATGCTGATAAGGAATGTAGGCCCAAAAGATATTTCCTTTTGTGATAAATCAAACTCTAATTCATGAATTAAAAAAAAAAAATTCCTTCTGACTGTGGACAAGAATTTCTAAAGTGTGTGTGTGTGTGTGTATGTGTGTGTGTGTGGACACTGACAGAGTGGGGAATAGAACAAATCATGGCCCCAAATTTCTTTTCACAATTAATGTGTATATCTATGTCTCCTTTCTTTCCCCAATCTGGCTTCCTTATGGCTTTTTATAATTTTATTTGTTTCCGCCTTTACTACTAATGCATGAATCTGCCTCTGCTAAACCATCTTTTTATATAGAAAGTAAAAGTTGTAAAATACAAACACATTTTCAAGTAAACAACAGTAGGCTAATATTCATTGAACACTTACCATGTACCAGGCACTCTAATAAGCACTTTACACAGATTGTCTCATTTTGGTTATGAATTATAATCAAAGTGGAAATACTAAATGAAATGCTTAAAAGCAAAGTGGAAGCAATACATTTGTAAAACGTAGAAACAGCCTGAATAATTTCTTTTGTTTTTATAAAACCACAGACTTCAGTCTGCTTTTTATCCTCAGTTACCACAGACAAATTAATCACACTCTCTTTTCTTGCTTTCATTTTAGTCAGAAAACATTAACGAAATATTTAGTATTTCTGGGATACCAGTCCACAGCCATGCATTCTAAGTGTACCGTGGGCTACGTATGCTCAGGAGAATTATGAACAGTTACAGGAAACTAGACCTAGAGAAAAAAAGACTTATTTACCCATCTGAGTTGTCAGCTATTTTAACCCTGTAAAACAGGGTGTATTATATTAGTATGTCTATTTTTAGTCAGTCTAAAGTAGCAAATTCAGTACTGCTAATTGTTTAGCAATAAATAGCAAAGAAGAAATGAAGAGATGCAAAAATGTCTTCTTTCAAAGAATTTGAGAATTTGAAGTGATTTTACAGAATTGAAAGTGAAGCCCAGAAACTTTGGACATTCTGTAGAGCCACACAACCCACAAACAACAGGTGAGGTTGGAACCCGTGTCTTCTGCCTCATGTGCAACTGTCTTTTGACTTTAGAAAATACCTTTTCCTTCAATTTCTTCCTTTCCATCTGATTTCCTTATGCTGATTTTACTTATGTATTTTTGTAACAACATGATACCTTTTATTATTTTCTTTATTCTATTTCAAATTTGTCTTCTTGGTTTCTCTATACCCAGTTGCCTGGGTTCTTTTCTTTTCTTGGTTTATAAAAGGTTTCATTCCCCTGAAGAATTTCTTTTCTTGGTTTATAAAAGGTTTTATTCCCCTGAAGAATTTCTTTACTTTCAGTATTTCAATAGTTCTTAATTACCTCTTACTTTTTCTATTTCCACTTGGGGTCTCCAAAAGGGGCTTAGAAATGTTAAAGCATTGAATGTCAGCTCTCCAAATCAAATCAGCCAAAATAACAATGACTGAAAGCCAACAAAGATGGAAAATGCTATTTAGCAAATACGTTCATCTGAGGTTTGAATTTGCCTTTTTTTTTTTTTGGTGCTACAGCTGCAGCAGCTGAATCCTGTATGTTGAAATTTGGATGTTTTTCATTTTGGAAGATAGTGATAAATCTGAGAGTAGAATAGTTATTCCAACAAAAATTGTTTTCAAAAGTATGCATTACATAAGAGAGAATAAATATGGCAGTATTGGGTTTATTGCTTTTAACTAATAATTTAGCAGTTAGTTAGTATACAATCTGGTACTTATTCTCTGGCTATTTCTACGTTGGTTCTATGTTATCCAACTAGAGTGCCACGAGGCACTACTGTGATTGGTTTATACACTAATTTTAAGTTTTAAATGTACTGGTACTAGACAGATATTTTTCCAAAGAAGACATACAGATGTCCAATAGGAATATGAAGAGATATTCAGTATAGCTCATTAGTTGAGAAATGCAAATCAAATCTACAATGAGGTATAACCTCACACCACTCAGAATGGCCATTATCAAAAAGTCTACAAATAGTAAATGCTGGAGAGGGTGTGAAGAAAAGAGAATCCTCTTGCACTGTCAGTGGGAATGTAAGTTGGTACAGCCACTATGTAAAACAGTATGGAGGGTCCTTACAAAACTGAAACTGGAGTTACCATATGATCCAACAATCCCACTCCTGGGCATATATCCTGAGAAAATCAATTTGAAGATACACAGCCCCCAGTGTTCATAGCAATACTATTTACAAGCCAAGACATGGAAGCAACCTAAATGTCCAATGGCAGATGAATGGATAAACAAGATGTGGTACATATATAAAATGTACTATTACCCAGTCACAAAATAGAATGAAATAATGCCATGTGGAGCAAAATGGATGGACCCAGAGATTATCATACTAAAAGAGGTAAGTCAGAGAAAGAAAAATATACCACTTATATGTGGAATCTAAAATATGATACAAATGAACTTGTTTGAAAAACAGAAACAAATTCACAGACATAGAAAACATACTTATGGTTACCAAAGGGGAAGAGGGTGAGGGATAAGTTAGGAGTTTGGGATCAGCAGATACAAACTACTATATATGAAATACATAAACAACAAGGTCCTACTGTATAGCACAGGGAACTATAGTCAATATCTTAGACTATAATTGAGAAGAATATAAAAAAGACTGTATTTATATATGTATGTATAACTGAATCAGTTTGCTTTACACCAGAAACTAACACAAACTTGTAAATTAACTGTAATTTTTAAAAACTGTACCAGTATTGCAAGTATGCATTTAATATGACATACATCTACTCAAATAAATTCCATTTCCTCTCTTGTCTGAATCACTTTTAAGCATCAAGTTCAAATAAGAGGGCCGAGACTGACCTATATGCCCCTTTGACTGAAGAAATATAAAATGCTTCCTGGCATAGGAACTGAGATATGGTAAGATTCCCTTCATCTCTCTCTTATTTCCCCACGGCGATCTCCTCTAGCCCGTCCCTGTGACCTGCACACGTGAGGCCTGCAATGTAACACACGGAGGCGGAGACCGGAGAGGCGCCGAGGGAGGCTCGGGGGAGGACTCATGAGCACAGGCACCTCCGCGCTTGTCACCACCACCACCACTGTTAACACGCAATGGCTTGTTCAAGCTGTCTTGGGAAAATTTTTTAAAAACACACAAAAACCTGAGGTATTTAAAAGCACTTTTCAGCTGTGTGTGCATGTGTGTTTGGTTATTTTGTTTGGCCCAGAGAGAATTAAAGGGACCAAGGGAATGTTCACTCACCCTATCCAACTTTGTCATTTCGCAGTCAAGTGTCATTTCTGATCACTGGTCTAGTTAAACACGTGCACACAGCACATAATTGTCTGGGTTGATCTGAACAACACTTCCTCACATTCCTGGCAGCAGTTATGACCAGAACAGGACATTCATGAGAAAGGAGCCTTGGGTCACAACATGCTCAGTGTAGAAAGGAATCCAGAAAGAGGGTTTACTGGAAATGAGGAAGTAGCTCTAAAAGAAATAGCATACAGTCACCTCTTCTTTGTACTCCTCTCAATGATGGCTTTTATAAGAATCTTATTTTGTTTCTTATAGACCTGCCTTTAATAGCACATACTCCCCCCTTAATTGTTCGTTCAAATCTACATAACAACTGACTTAAAGAAAGAACACTGAAGCATCCAGCTAGGAAACGAGACTTTTTAAAGATAAATAGAGAACAGTACATTTTGCAATTTAAGTAAAATTCCCCTGCTACTCCAGTCCATACTCATTTTGTCCTTCTTTGCCTTCTGCAACATTTTAATCTGCCCCACTGAATAAGTCCTGACTGTCTACTGTATTCTATTTATGCCAGTTCAAAAGAGACAATGATATATAATCAAATAAGGCAATGTTCATGACTAGGCTTTGTAAACAATCAAGTACTGTGTTATGTATTTAAATTTGTATGTTACTTCTGGTTCTTAATTCATGTGATAATTACTTTAAAATTCTCTCATATCTAGCATTGCACTGGACAAAATGAGAGTCTATATTATTGATTCACTAAATAATTATTAAGTATATTTTTTAAAAATTATTATCAACCATTGAAGAACATTATGACTCAATGCTAATATTCTTTAAGGATGATCCTTTAATGCCAGATATGCCTTCTGAGAGAAGCATTCAATTTCAAAGGCAAGAGTTCAATTTCCCTTATTCCTAAATTCATGTTTCTTTTCTCCTTTGAATGAATTAGTTAGATTTTTCAATTGGAAAATGACAATTATTTCTACATTGTTACATAGGTTTTAAAGATACCAAAAGACTTCAACAAAAACAAGGTAATTTTAAAAATTGATTCCAATGACTATTAATAATCCCTGAAAAGTAATCTCCTTGAAGACAGAGACTCTCCTGATATTATCTTTGAATTGTTTTTGGAACCTGGAAAACTATATTATAGAGGCAGGCTTAATTAGAGTATGTTAAACAAATGAATAGAAGTCCTAGAGTAGGGAAGGGCATCTGTGACCAGCAGACCTTAGTCTGTAACCACTGCTACCAAAGGAGAATTAGCATCATGAAAGGCATCTGGTTATCAAATGAGAAATGGTGTGCAAATGGGTTTTATTTTAGAAATCAGACTCCTGGGTTAATAATCATGGAGCATAAATTTGTCTATTAAGATTTCCTATGAAAATGACTTGTTAACTTTCATTCTGTGATGGAGGTTTTATGTTGTACAATACTTAGGTTTGTTTTAATAAGGACATCCAGTTGGAATTGCTACATTATTGAATGCTGTCTTAATAACGAAACTGTGCCTAAATTAATTGGAAAAGACAAAGCATATACAAAATAGAGAAGGGAGAAATATCAATGATAGCAGGAAAAATCTGTAACCTGGAGACAAAGGATTTCTTGGTGCTAAACTCTTAAAAAATACTTCAAAAGAAGTATTATAGGGCACTTTTATAGGACAACACTATATGCATTATCTTCCTATCTCCTTTGTTAAATCCAGTTCCTATTCCTGCTCTGTGCTGTTCCCCAAGATTTTCTTCTCTTCCCTCAATTTGCTCTATTTATCCCATTTTCCACTGAGGCCAGCGCTAGAGTTTGAGTACAAGTCCATATTTGCAGCTACATGCAGGAAATTTCTTTTTTAACATCTTATTCTCATCTCAAATCCAAGAACAGAAAATCTGAACTCCTTCTTTCAAAATAACTGCTGTATTATGCTACCTTACTTATTTTCCTCTTTGTTCAGTCACCTATTAGGAGAGCTTGGTCTCATTCTTCTTTTATTTGGTATAGTTAAATTCTCTCCAAAACATTTATCCTTTCAAACAGGTGTGGGATATTTGTAGGCATAAAGACACATTCATAAGAGTTCCCCTCCCTGATAGCAGTAAAGCTAACCAAAAGAACTTTTTAAAAAAAGAACTAAAACCATCTGTGCTGACCTTTAGAAAGGTCTTAACCTCATAATAAAAACCCAACAACATCATCAAGATGCCAGTTCAGTCTGATTTATACAGGACACTAGTTTCTTAACACAGTACAATAATTGTCACTTAAGTGAAATAAACAAAAATGTTGCAGAAACAAGCAAACACATGAATATGTAGGGCTTTAAGAATATTAACACTTAGTATCTAGAGAGGCATAGTCTATAAACATGAATGAACTGTGGGAAAGAACAGAAATATTGTCTTGAGTCAATTCCTCAACTACAACTCAGCCAGAATCTGAGAAAGCCCTAAACTAAGCAGGTTCTTACTTAAGAGGGGTATGATCTAAAAGCAGGTCTACTGTGAAACAAACTTCAGACAACAAAAGATCAAACACTCAAGGACTAGAAACAGAGCATAGAATGTCAATCTGGCTGACTTTTCATTCAGAAGTGGACAGACTGAAGCAGGAGAACAAACCAATTCCCAGCAACACCATCTGTACTGTTGTGGTACGTCAGGCCTGCTAGATGTGGAGCCTGGACTTCCAATAAACTGTGAGAGAAACAGCAGGAGAAATCTCTTTGACCACACTGCCTATGTCCCCATTCCCCTTCCTTTGGTCCTCAGAAAATGAATAAGAACTTAAGCCTGCAAACCTCCATCTATATAGTTTGTGAAGAGGAAGGTCTGAAGGGAGTCATGGAGATGTCTCCCTCCTTATTTTAAGGAAAATAGCAATTAGATGGGGAAACAGTGGAAACAGTGGCAGACTTTATTTTTGGGGCTCCAAAATCACTGCAGATGGTGATGGCAGCCATGCAATTAAAAGACACTTGCTCCTTGGAAGAAAAGTTATGACCAGCCTAGACAGCATATTAAAAAGCAGACATATTACTTTGCCAACAAAGGTCCATCTAGTCAAAGCTGTGGTTTATTCCAGTAATCATGTATGAATGTGAGAGTTGGACTATAAAGAAAGCTGAGCACCAAAGGATTGATGCTTTTGAACTGTGGTGCTGGAGAAAACTCTTGAAAGTCCCTTGGACTGCAAGGAGATTCAACCAGTCCATCCTAAAGGAGATCAGTCCTGGGTGTTCACTGGAAGCACTGATGTTGAAGCTGAAACTCCAATACTTTGACCACCTGATGCAAAGAACTAACTCACTGGAAAAGACCCTGATGCTGGGAAAGATTGAAGGCAGGAGGAGAAGAGGACGACAGAGGATGAGATGGTTGGATGGCATCACCGACTCAATGGACATGAGTTTGAGCAAGCTCCGGGAGTTGATGAGGGACAGGGAGGCCTGGCGTGCTGCAGTCCATGGGGTCACAAAGAGTTGAACATGACTGAGCAACTGGAATGAATTGAGCAGAACATGTAGGTATGCCCCCCATCAAAGGTAAGGAAGTTGCATGAGGGGAAATACCATATGACTTTGCTCATCATTCTATGCCCATTTTAATATCTTGTGGATATTAAAAGACATAACATATTTAACTTACTCAGCACATGACTCTGCTGGTTATTCTCTGTTTGGTCCCCCAGATTGGTTCTCAAGCAATGCCATTTTCCTCCTCTTACCTCTTCAGACCAAGGAAGCCGTAAGTGTTCCCCATTGTTGCTGGTCTCTGGGCTTCTCACCATCCTTTATTGGTTTCCTTAGTCCTGACCATAGCTCTGTAGAGGCTACTTTGGTAAACACTTCTTGAATCTTCTGAATTGGATTTTTTTTTTTTTTTTTTTTTGCTAATAGAATTTTGAGTGATTCAGGGCCTAGAAATAAAGAATAATTTAAAAAGGGTTAACTTTTGGTGGTGATAATTAGCACGAGTAGTTGTATTGGCGGTAGTCATAGCAATAATAGAGTAGTACCAGTAAGTCAGTGACAACTGTTACTATTACTGTTATGAGCAGATCAAAATATGGAAGAAAATCTGCTAAACCAAAAAAAGTTCCCAAAATGAATATTATATTTCCTAAGATGGAAGACAAGCCTAGACCATAACAGTATTGCATCATCAAGAAAATTGAAGATGATGTGGAAATTTTTTATTCCAAATGTCTTTAAAATTTGGTGTAAAATGATCCATCAATATTTACAACAATACTAAGGAGAGAACTAGTGAAGAAAAATGTTCTAAAATATAAGAATTAATTTTAAACCAGGACACATCCAGATAACAGAATCAGTAACTGACTTGAGAACTTCATTTTAAAAATACCAAGAAAAAATTCTTAACCGAGAATTATAAAATAGACATTAGATTCCAATATATGGATATTTGATTTTCTGAAAAACAAAACAGAAAAAATATTCAAAGAAATACAAGAATTAAAATACTTTAATGAATTAACATGGTTCTTAATTCAGAAACTCTCACTGTCCATTAGAGACAAAGAGACAAGACAGCGAAGGAGAGAGAGGTAATACTGGTGAATCATTTGCAATGATTTTAGAAGATCATTCATTCTGCAGGTAAAAGAAGTGGATCAACACAAAGATTAACAGGTGATATCAGACTTCTCTTTTAGCAATTTTGGATATAGGAAAGCAATAAAAATATTATTAACAGGTATTGAATATAAAATTGTGAACCAAGGATTAAATATTCAATTAAGCTTTCCACATATCAATTTAGAAAAATAAGCTTGAATACATGATTCAAAAGTCTGCACGTGTCTGTTCTAAAAAAATTATTTGCAAGTGCATTCTAGTCACACCAAAAAATGCATTAAAATGAAGAATTCGCAAATGAGCAAGCCAAGGGACTATACTGGTGTGTACGAGGTGATAAAATTGTTTTAATTTCTTTAACTATCATGGTAAAAAACCAACAGATGTGTCTTTATACTCAAGTTTGTAAATGGAGAGATGTGTTTTAATGGGCAAAAGCAAACACTAAGGGAAAATATTAGATAATCTGTACCTTGCTGATTACTTGAGGAATGTGTGTTGATTTGGGGTAGTGGATGAGGATGTCCATGATGCAGTCACAGGGGTAAAGAAAATAAATAAAAGAGATTGTATCACAAAATATTAAAACCGAAGGAAAGAAAAATAAAATGAAGGATGTAAAGTCAAATATGCCTGTTATAATAGTCATAAGTGAAATAGTCATCTTTTAAAGACACTTTAGAAAGGAGTTAACACCTATTCTTCACCATAATCAAGAGGGATTTACCCCAGGTTTGCAAGGATTTTTCCATATCCACGGCCCACAGACCAATCCACATTAACAAATTTAAGAATGAAAACCATATAATCATTTTAATAGGTACAGAAAGAGTTTTTGATAAAATTCAGCATCCATTTTATGATAAAAGTCTTCAGGAAGTGGGCACAGAGGAAACATACCTCAACATAATAAAGGCCATATATTAATATGACAAAACCACAGCTTGATCCATGGAAGAAAGGTTATAACAAACCTAGACAGCATATTAAAAAGCAGAGACATCACTTTGCCAAAAAAGGTCCATCTAGTCAAAGCTATGTTTTTTCCAGTACTCATGTATGAATGTGAGACCATAAAGAAGGCTGAGTGCTGAAGAATCGATGCTTTCGAATTGTGGTGTTAGAAAAGACTCTTGAGAGTCCCTTGGATAGCAAGGAGATCAAACCAGCCAATCCTAAAGGAAATCAATCCTGAATATTCATTGGAAGGACTGATGCTGAAGCTGAAGCTCCAATATTTTGGCCACCTGATGTGAAGAGCTGACTCATTAAAGACCCTGATGCTGGGAAAGATCGAGGACAGGAGGAGAAGGGTTGGACAGAGGATTAGATGTTTCGATGGCACTATAAACTCAATGGACATGAGTTTGAACAAACTCTGGGAGATAGTGAAGGACAGGGAAGTCTGGCGTTCTGCAGCTCATGGGGTTGCAAATAGACACGACTGGGTGCCTGAACAACAATAACAGCTAACAAAATACTCAATGGTTAAAAGCTGATAGCATGTCCTCTAAGATCAGTTATAAGACAAGGATTCCCCATTCTTATGACTTTTATTCAACATAGGTTTGTAAGTCCTTAGCTACAGCCATCAGACAAGAAAAATAAATAAAATGAATCCAACCTAGAAGAAAGAACTAGACCTATGAACGCTTGCCTAAACATAAAATCCTAAAGACACCACTAGAAAATTCGAGTTCATAAATGAATTTGATCAAGTTGCTGGATACATAACTATTATATAGAAATCTGTTGCTTTTCTGTACACTAACAATGAAATATCAGAAAGAGAAATTAAGGGAACAATCCCATTTACCATCACATTTAAATAAAAATGCCTAGGAATAAACCTACGGAGGCAAAAGGCCTGTACTCCTAAAACTGTAAGATGCGAATGAAAGAAACTGAAGATGACACAAACAGATGGAAAGACATACTATGTTTTGCACTGGAAGAATAAATATTATTAAAATGACCATACCACCCAAGCAGATCTACAGTTTCAATGCAATCCCTATCAAATTAACAGTCCCATTTTTCATAGAACTATAAAAAAATGTTTAAATTTGAATGGAAACACAGAAGACCCTGAATAGCCAGAACAATCTTGAGAAAGAAAAACGGAGCTAGAGGAATCATGCTCCCTGACTTTAGACTATACTACAAAGTTATGGTAAATCAAAACAATATGGTACTGGCACATAGACACACAGGTCAATGGAAAAGGATAGAAAGGCCAGAAATAAATCCACACACTTAGTTGCTCAGATAGTATAGAATCTGCCTGCAATGTGGGAGACCTGGGTTTGATCCCTATGTTGGGAAGATCCCCTGGAGGAGGGCATGGCATCTGACTCTAGTATTCTTGCCTGGATTATCCCCATGGACAGAGGAGCCTGGCAGGTTACAGTCCATGGGGTCACAAAGAGTTGGACATGACTGAGCAACTAAGCATCACGGCACCATGATCAATTAATCTATGACAAAGGATGCAAAATATACCACTTCAATAAGTGGTGCTGGGAAAATTAGACAACTATATGTAAAAGAATGAAATGAGAACATTCTCTAACTCCCTATTAAAAAAAAAAAAGATCTCAAAATGTATTAAAGATCTAAATGTAAGACCAGATACTATTAAGCTCCTAGAGAAAAACATAGGCAGAATACCCCTCGAGTAAATCACAGCAGTATTTTTAGGGGGGATCGGTAGGCCACAGTGAACCAAGAATGTCTAGATGTGCAAGCTGGGTTTCAGACAGAGGAACCAGAGATCAAATTGCTAACATTCATTGGATAATGGGGAAAGCAAGGGAGTTCCAGAAAATATCTACTTCAGCTTCATTGATTATGCTAAAGCCTTTGACTGTGTGGATCACAACACTATGGAAAATTCTTAAAGAGATGGGGGTACCAGACTACTTTACCTCTCTCCTAAGAAACCTGTATGTGGGTCAAGAAGCAACAGTCAGAACCAGATATGGGACAACTCATCTTGGAATGTAAAGTCAAGTGGGTCTTAGGAAGCATCACTACGAACAAAGCTAGTGCAGGTGATGGAATCCCAGTTGAGCTATTCCAAATCCTAAAAGATGATGCTGTGAAAGTGCTGCACTCAGTATGCCAGCAAATTTGGAAAACTCAGCAGTGGCTACAGGACTGGAAAAGGAAAGTTTTCATTCCAATCCCAAAGAAAGGCAACGCCAAGAATGCTCAAATTACCGCACAATTGTACTCATCTCACACGCTAGCAAAGTAATGCTCAAAATTGTCCAAGCCAGGCTTCTGCAATACATGAACCATGAACTTCCAGATGTTCAAGCTGGTTTTAGACAAGGCAGAGGAACCACAGATCAAATTGCCAATATCCATTGGATCACTGAAAAAGCAAGAGAGTTCCAGAAAAACGTCTATTTCTTCTTTATTGATTATGCCAAAGCCTTTGACTGTGTGGATCAGAATAAACTATGAAAAATTCTGAAAGAGATGGGAATACCAGACCACCTGACCTGCCTCTTGAGAAATCTGTATGCAGGTCAGGAAGCAACAGTTAGAACTGGGCATGGAACAACAGACTGGTTCCAAATAGGAAAAGGAGTACGTCAAGGCTATATGTTGTCACCCTGCTTATTTAACTTAAATGCAGAGTACATCATGAGAAACACTGGACTGGATGAAGCACAAGCTGGAGTCAAGATTGCCTGGAGAAATATCAATAACCTCAGATATGCAGATGACACCACCTTTATGGTAGAAAGTGAAGAAGAACTAAAGAGCCTCTTGATGAAAGTGAAGGAGAGGAGTGAAAAAGTTGGCTTAAAGCTCAGCATTCAGAAAACTAAAATCATGGCATCTGGTTCCATCACTTCATGGCAAATCAATGGGGAAACAGTGGCAGATGTTATTTTTTTGGGTTCCAAAATCACTGCAGATGGTGGGAGATTGCAGCCATGAAATTAAAAGGCACTTACTCCTTGGAAGGAAAGTTATGACCAACCTAGACAGCATATTAAAAAGCAGAGACATTCCTTTGCCAACAAAGGTCCGTCTATTCAAGGCTATATGTAGTAGTCATATATGGATATGAGAGTTGGACTCTAAAGAAAGCTGGGCACTGAAGAATTGATGCTTTTGAACTGTGGTGTTGGAGAAGACTCTTGAGAGTCCCTTGGAATGCAAGGAGATCCAACCAGTCCACCCTAAAGCAGATCAGTCCTGGGTGTACATTGGAAGAACTGATGTTGAAGCTGAAACTCCAGTTAGCTCTTAGCAAAGAGCTGACTCATTTGAAAAGACCCTGATGCTGGGAAAGATTGAAGGCAAGAGGAAAAGGGGATGACAGAGGATGAGATGGTTGGATGGCATCACTGACTCAATGGAGAAGAGTTTGAGTAGGCTCCAGGAGTTGGTGATGGACAGGGAGGCCTGGCATGCTGTGGTCCATGGCGTCCCGAAGGGTCGGACATGACTGAGCGACTGAACTGAACTGATCTGACTCGTTCAAAACCGGGAAAGGTGTACAATAAAACTGTATATTGTCATCCTGCTTATTTAACTTATATGCAGAGTATATCATGTGAAATGCTGGGCTGGATGAAGCACAAGCTGGAATCAAGATTGTCAGGTGAAATATCAACAACCTCTGAAGTGCAGATGATACCACTTTAATGGCAGAAAGTGAAGAGGAACTAAAGAGCCTCTTGAGGAGGTGACAGAGGAGCATTAAAAGCTGGCTAAAAACTCAACAATCAAAAAACTAAGATCACGGCCTCTAGTCCCATCATTACACAGCAAATAAAAGGGGGAAAATTGAAAGCTGTGACAGATTTTATTTTCTTGGGTTCTAAATTCACTGTTGATGGCGACTGCAGCTGTGAAATTAAAAAATGCTTGCTCGTTGTAAGGAAAGCTATGACAAACCTAGACAGTGTATTAAAAAGCAGAGACATGACTTTGCTGACAAAGGCCTGTATAGTCAAAACTATGGTTTTCCCAGTGGTCGTGTATGGATGTGAGAGCTGGTCCACAAATCAGACTAAGCACCAAAGTTGTATGCTTTCACATTGTGGTGATGAAGACTCCTGAGAGTCCCTTAGCAAGGAGATTAAAGCTGTCAATGCTAAAGGAAGTCAATCCAGAATATTCACTGGGAAGACTGTTGCTGAAGGTCCAATACTTCAGCCACCTGATGTGAAGAGCTGACTCGTTGGAAAAGACCTGGTGCTGGGAAAAGTTGAAGGCAAAAGGAGAAGAGGGCAGCAGAGGATGAGATGGTTAGATGGCATCACTGACTCAACGGACATGAATTTGAGAAAACTTCAGGAGATAGTGGAGGACAGAGGGGCCTAGCAGGCTACAGTCCACAGGGTCACAAAGAGTTGGATATGACTTAGCGACTAAACAACAGCCTAAAATAATGAAAATGAAAACAAAAATAAACAAGTGGGGCCTAATTAAATTTAAAAGCTTTTGTGCCTAAAGAAAACCATAAACAAAATGAAAAGGCAATCCACCAAATGTGAGAAAATATTTGCAAATGATGTGACTGACAAGGGATTAATTTCTAAAATATTCTATCAGCTCATACAGCTTAATATAAAGAAAAACCCAATTAAAAAATGAGCAGAAAATAGGCAGTTCTAAGGTCTAAATATGCAGTTCTAAAGTCTAAATAGCAGTCTAAACAGGCAGTTCTCCAAGGAAGACATATAGATGGCCAATAGGCACATGAGAAGATACTGAATATTCCTTATTATTAGACAAATGCAAATCTAAACTACAATGATGTATCATCTCACACCACTCAGAATGGCCAAAAAGTCTCCATTAATAAATGCTGGAAAGGGTCTAGAGAAAAGGGAACCCTCCTACACTGTCGGTAGGAATGTAAATTGTTTCAGTCACTATGGAAAACAGTATGGAGGTTCTTTAAAAAATTAAAAATAGACTTACTGTATGACCCTGCAATCTTACTCCTGGGCATGTATCTGAAGAAAACTCAGATTTGAAGATAAATGCACCCCAGTGTTCATGGCAGAAGTGTTTACAATAGTCAAGACATGGAAGTAACCTACATGTCCATCAATAGGTGATGGATAAAGATGTGATATACAGACACACACACACACACACACACACACACACAGAGTGGAATATTACTCAGCCATAAGAAGCGTGAAATAATGCCATTTACAGCAACATGAATGGACCTAGAAATTACCATATTGAGTGAAGTAAATCAGAGAAAAACAAATATCATATGATATCACTTATATGTGGAATTTAAAAACAATGATACCAAGGAACTTATTTACAAAACACAAATGACTCACAGACAAAACAAATAAACTTTTGGTTACCAAGGGGACACTGTTTCCTTTCTAAAATTGCTTGTTCTGAGTCTCATTTGTGTGTGTGTTTACACCATTTGGTGTTTTTATTTTTTCTTTCCTTTAAATATTATTGGGCATTTTTCTGTCACTCAGCATGTTATTTGTAACAATCTGGTCCTTTGAAACCTTGCTTTTAAGGTTTGTTAAAGCGATTCTGGACAGACTTTAGCCTAGGGTAAATTTGGCCCCATCACTGAGGTAATGCTTTATTAGGACTGACACATTTTCTGCTTACTAGTAAGGCTCTCTACCCTAGCCGCTGGGAGTACAAACTCTGCTTGTCCTGTGTGCACTCTTGGGATTATTCTGCATCTTCCTTTCCAGTGGTTCTCTCCCCAGTTTTGGGCTGCTTCCCAATACACAGGTGCAGACCAGCGCTGAGCCAGGAACTTGAGGGGACATTTCAGCACATCTCCTACGCTCTCTTCATACAGTTCTCTCCTTCCTGGTGCTCGGCCTTGCAAATCCTATTTATCTTGGCTTTTCCCGAACTTTAAATTCTTAAACTCAGCAAGTCTTCCATGTTCTGCCTTCCTTCTGTTGGATATTCAGAAACTTGCTCTGAGAGCATTCATAGGTCTCAATTTACTTGTTTCCCTTTTCTTACAAACCACTGGCCTGTGTTATCTGTTGTTCAATGCCTGAAAACTATTGTTTCATATATTCTGTATAATTTTCTAGTTGTGCAATGTGGGAGAAAAATCCCCATCTCTGTCATTCCATCATACAGAAGCAGATGTCTTCATGCTGAAATCAGACAAACTGGATTTAAGGTACAAATCTTTAAGGTGGACTGTTATAATTATAACTCATCACCCATTTCACAAATTTTGACTGTCTACCATGTGCTGACACTTTTCTGTAACTGAGTAATTTTAAGAGTCAATATTTCTGCTCTCAGAAAATTTCTAATAGAATGCAGAAATAGACGAATAAATATCTCAAAATAAAATGATCAATAGTGAGTGTTGTATTATCAAAATTTAATAAATTTCATTGCTTCAAAAATAGTGAGTGCTGTAGAGAGAAGAAAAGAAGGTTGATATATAGTAAATATAAAGTGCCTGTCTGATCAGAGATTCCTGAGACACTGCTATTTCAGCTAAGATAAAAATACAAGAAGGAAACTGCCATGCACAAAACTGGGCAAAGAGCATCCCAGAAAGTGGAAATCACTAATGCAGACACTCAAATAGTGAAAAACCTTGACCTACTTGAGAAGTAAGGAAATGGCCAGTGTGTTCGGAGGCGGTGGGGAAAAAGGAGAAAGATACCAATAGACAGGCTCAAGCCGAATCTGTATACTTTCTGAGCAGAGCTAAAACTGTGAATTTACTCTAAGTGGGGTAGGGACGGAAATCTGTTTGAAGGGTTAAGCAGTGAGGCTCATTCAACTAAACAACAGTGTTATTTTTAAATACTATGTGAGAACCAAGAGTAGAATCAGGAGATCACTTGATAATTCATTTCAGTAATCTAGGCAAGATCTAACTGGCTTAGATTAGGATTGTTAGTGGAAAGAGTGCAAAGTGAATGGATTTAAAATTAGTGTAGACAATGGAATATGGTTCAGTCATAAAAAATAATAAAATAATTCCATCTGCAGCAAAATGGATGGACCAAGAGATTATCATACTAAGTGAAGTAAATCAGAGAAAGACAAATATAATATTTCTTACATGTGGAATTTAAAAGAAATATATACAAGTTAACATATTTACAAAATAGAAAGAGACTCATAGACATAGAAAACAGATTATGGTTGCCAAAGGAGAAAGTAGGGGGAGGCATAAATTCGGAGTTTGGGGTTAACATACACACACTACTCTACATAAAACAGATAATAGCAAGGACCTACTCTACAGCACAGGGAACTCTATTCAGTATTCTGTGTTAAACTATATGGGAAATAACCTGAAATAGAATAGATACGTGTATATGATTAACTGAATTGGGCTTCCCTGGTGGCTCAAATGGTAAAGAATCTGCCTGAAATGCAGGACACCTGGGTTCAATCCCTGGAAAATCCCCTGGAGAAGGGAATGGCAACCCACTCCAATATTCTTGCCTGGAGAATTCCATGGACCAACGAGCCAGGTGAGCTACACTCCATGGGGTTTCAAAGAGTTGGACAAAGATACAAAGATGGGCCTAATAAAGGACAGAAAGTGTGTAGACCTAACAGAAGCAGAAGATATTAAGAAGTAGCAAGAGTACACAGAAGCAATGTACAAAAAAAGGTCTTGGTGACCTGGATAAACACAATGGTGTGATCATTCACCTAGAGCAAGACATCCTGGAGTGTGAAGTTAAGTGGGCTTTAGGAACCATTTCTGCCAATAAGCTAGTGGAGGTGATAGAATTCCAGCTGAGCTTTTTAAAATCCTAAAAGGTGATGCTGTTAAAGTGCTGCACTCAATATGCCAGTAAATTTGGAAAACTTAGCAGTGGCCACAGAACTGGAAAAGGTCAGTTTTCATTTCAATTGCAAAGAAGGGCAATGCCAAAGAATGTTCAAACTACCACACAATTGTGCTCACTTCACATGCTAACAAGGTAATATTCAAAGTCCTTTAAGCTAGGCTTCAGCAGTACATGAAATGAGAACTTACAGATGTATAACCTGAATTTAGAAAAGGTTGAGGAACCAGAGATAAAATTGCCAACATCCATTGGCTCATAGATAAAGAAAGGAAATTCCAGAAAAAGTATTTACTTCTGCTTCATTGATGATGCCAAAGCTTTGACTGTGTGGATTACAAACAGTGAGAATACAAGACCACCTTAACCGGCCTCCTGAGAAACCTGTATGCAGATCAAGAAGCAACAATTAGAAATGACATGGAACAACGGACTGGTTCAAAACTGGGAAAGGAGAATGTCAAGGCTGTATATTGTCACCCTCCTTATTTAACTTCTATGCAGAGTATATCATGCAAAATGCCGGCCTGGATGAAGCACAAGCTGGAATCAAGATTGCCAGGAGAAATATCAATAACCTCGATATGCAGATGAAACTACCCTAATGACAGAAAGTGAAGAGGAACTAAAGAGCCTCTTGATGAAGGTGAAAGAGGAGAGTGAAAAAGCTGTCTTAAAACTCAACATTAAAAAAACTAGGATCATGGCATCTGGTCCTAATACTTCATGACAAATAAATGAGGAAACAATGCAAACAGGGACAGATTTTATTTTCTTGGACTTCAAAATCACTATGGACAGCAACTGCAGCAATGAAATTAAAAGACACTTGCTCCTTGGAAGAAAAGCTATGACAAAACTAGACAGTGTATTAAAAAGCAGAAGCATCACTTTGCCAACAAATGTCCATATAATCAAAGCTATGGTTTTTCCAGCATTCATGTGCAGATGTGACAGCTGGACCATAAAGAAGTCTGAATGCCAGAGAATTGATGCTTTCAAACTGTGGTATTGGAGAAAATTCTTGACAGTCCCTTGAACTACAAGGAGATAAAACCAATCAATTATGAAGGAAATCAGTCCTGAATATCCATTGGAAAGATTGATGCTGAAGCTCTAATACTTCGGCTACCTGATGCAAAGAGCTGACTCATTGGAAGAGACCCTGATGCTGGGAGAGATTGGGGGCAGGAAGAGAAGGGGGTGACAGAGCATGAGATTGTTGGATGGCATCATTGACTCAATGGACATGAGTTTGAACAAACTCTGGGAGACAGGGAGGGAAGGACAAGGAAGCCTGAAGTGCTGCAGTCCATGGGGTCACAAAGAGTTGCCACAATTGAGTGAATGAACAACAAATAACTGAATCACTTTTCTGTACATCTGAAACTAACACAACTTTGTAAATCAACTATACTTCAACATAAAATAAAAATTATTAAAAGCAAAGGCACATTGGAGATACCCAGGGAAATATGAAGAATGGTGAGGATATTAGATGACAATAAAAATTTTCTGCTAATTTTGCTAGATATCACTATCAATACTGTGGTTATATAAGAAAATACCATTTTTATAGCAGTGCTTCTTAAATATTTAAGAATGGGGTTTGCTTTAAAAGAAACACTGTAAATATGGCAGAATCTTATTATTGTTAAAAATCTAGATGCTGAGGGGAAAAAAAAAAACTTCAAATTAAAAATAACTGCTAAGTGATTTACACTATTCCATAGCACAAAAAAAGTTTCGCAAGTGGTGCTAGTGGTAAAGAACCTGCCTGCCAATACAGGACATGCAGGTTCGATCCCTGGATTAGGAAGAGCCCCCGGAGGAGGGCATGGCAACCCACTCGAGTATTCTAGCCTGGAGAATCTCATAGAAAGAGGAGCTGGTAGGCTACGGTCCACAGGGTCATAAAGAGTTGGACACATGGAAGTGACTTAGCATGTATGCAGAACATAAAGAACAAAAGCTAGCTCCACGTTTTAAATGAAGTCAACAAAACTCAAAAATATTATTTATCAATAAAAACAAAAAAAGGGTAAAATTTCAGCCCAGCCCCACTTTTAAATATTCATACAGGAATCCTAAAAAAAATATTAACAATTAGACTCCAGGAAAATATATATCCATGATCAACACAGACTCAATCCAAGAATGCTAGGCAATTCAGTAGAAAATCTATTGATGTAAATGATCACTATGATAATGAACAAGTGAGGAATATTATTGTTCCCATAGATTGCCCAAAAAGTATTTAGTAAAACTCACTATTCATTTCTGATTTTTTAATGAAAGGATTATATGGGTTTTACCTAACACACTACATGCTCTCACATACACACACATACAAACTCATGGTATATATTCTATACAAAAAACTAAAAGTCTGTACTGGGCTTAATTGTGTATCTAAGAAGGTTAATTCTGGAAGATATGATCAAATAATCTTAGGAATTTCTCCATTAAGAACATCCTTAAAAGTTTTTGAAATGTAAAAGACATAAAAGACGTCTTAAGAACTCTGAGTCACTGTATCAAAGAAAATTGTTTAAACTATTTAATGAATAAACTAACAAATCTGAGACCTCTTTTCCCAGCTCACCTATTATCATGGTCCAGAAGATTTTCTTCTCTTATTATCGGTTCTGAATATCTGTACTAAAAAAAATTCCATTCACATCAAGAACATGATTGTCATCTAGCCATTGCAATTAGATAATAGAGTAAAGTATGATATCTCGCTATTAAAGAAGTGAAATTATTATTATACAGATAATATACTTGAATAGAATTTTTAAGAAAACATTGAAAAATATAAAATAAGTTGAGAATTTAGTAGATCAGTGGAATAGGATAGAAAACCCAGAAATAAACCCATGCACTTATGGTCAGTTAATTTATGACTAACAACAGACTGGTTCCAAATTGGGAAAGGAGTACATCAAGGTTGTATATTGTCATCCTGCTTATTTAACTTATATGCAGAGAACATCATGAGAAATGCCAGGCTGAATGAAGCACAAGCTGGAATCAAGACTGCTGGGAGAAATATGAATAACCTCAAATATGCAGATGACACTACCCTTAGGGTAGAAAGCAAAGAAGAACTAAAGAGTCTCTTGATGAAAGTGAAAGAGGAGAGTGAAAAAGTTGGTTTAAAACTCAACATTTAGAAAATGAAAATCATGGCATCTGGTCCTATCAATTCATGGCAAATAGATGGGAAAACAATGGAAAGAGTGAGAGACTTTATTTTGGGGGGGTCTCCAAAATCACTGCAAATGGTGACTGCAGCCATGAACTTAAAAGATGCTTGCTCATTGGAAGAAAAGCTATGACCAACCTAGACAGCATATCAAAAAGCAGAGATTACTTTGCCAACAACTAGTTCTGTCTAGTCAAAGCTATGGCTTTTCCAGTAGTCATGTATGGGTGTGAGAGGTGGACTATAAAGAAAGCTGAGCACCAAAGCATTGATGCTTTTGAACTGTGGTGTTGGAGAAGACTCTTGAGATTCCTTGGACTGCAAGGAAATCAAACCAGTCAATCCTAAAGGAAATCAGTCCTGAATATTCATTGGAAGGACTGATGCTGAAGCTGAAACTCCAATACTTTGGCCACCTGATGGGAAGAACTGACTCCTAGGAAAAGACTTTGATGCTGGGGAAGGTTGAAGGGGCGAGGAGAAGGGATGACAGAGGACGAGATGGTTGGATAGCATCACCAACTCAATGGACATGTGTTTGAGCATGCCCTGGGAGCTGATGATGGACAGGGAAGCCTGGCATGCTGCAATCCATGGGTCTGCAAGGAGCGACTGAACTGAACTGAAAGAGCTTTCCAGGTGGCGCTAGTGGTAAAGAATCCGCTTGCCAATACAGGTGACGCAGGAGGCGCAGTTCCGATCCCTGGATCGGGAAGATCCCCTGGAGAAGGAAATAGCAATGCACTCCAGTTTTCTTGCCTGGAGAATCTCATGGACAGAGGAGCCTGGCGCGCTCAGTCCATAGGGTCACACAGAGTCGGACACGACTGAAGCGACTTAGCACACAAAGAGGCAAGACTACAGAGTATTGGAAAGACAGTCTTTTCAACAAATGGTGCCGGGAAAGCTAGACAGTTACATGCTAAAAAAAAAAAAAATGAAACTAGATAATTCTTTAATACCATACACAAATATAAGCTCAAAATGAATTAAAGACCTAAATGTGCAACCCAAAATATAAAACTCCTAGAGTCAGACAAAGAGGGAGAAATATCATATGATATCCTTTATATACGAAATCTAGAAAGAAATGATACAAATGAACTAACTTACAAAAGAGAAAGAGATTCATGGTCTCAGAGAACGAAATTCTGGTTACCAGGGGGAAGGATGGGGGGAAGGGATAGTTAGGGAGTTTTGGATGGACATATACATACTGCTATAAATAAAATGGATAACCAACAAGGACCTACTGTATAGTACATGGAACTCTGTTCAATGTTATGTGGCAGCCTGATGGGAGGGGCGTTTAGCTGAGAATGGATACATGTAAATGTGTGGCTGAGACCCTTCACTGTTCACCTGAGACTGTCATAACATTGTTAATCGACTATACCCCAAGATAAAATAAAAAGTTTAAAAAGAAGAAGAAAAATATGAGGCAAACTAAGAGTTTATAATGGTGCCCAATAATAAAGTTAACATGTAAAAAGATAATTTTAATAAGTAAAAATTAATTAGAAAATATAATAGGATATAATTTATAATATTAATAATCCAAAATATCAAATTATCTAATTAATAATAGAAACATGGAGCACAAGTATGAGGAAAACTCAAACTACTAAGGTCCATAAAAGACGTAAATAAAAAGACAGTTCTTAATGTTACATCTAATGATAAATATTTTTAAAATGTCAGTTCTTCCTATGAGGGTTATAAATGCATTCAGTTCAGTTCAGTTCAGTCGCTCAGTCGTGTCTGACTCTACACCAACTGGATGTTTTCTTAATTTGACAAAAATGATTCTAAACTTTAACTGGAAGTATAAATGTGGAAAAACTTTGAGAGAATTCTGAAGAAAAAAAGAAGTATATGCTTTCATATAGAAAAATATATTACTAAACAGCATTTATAAAAATAACTGTGTGGTATAGAAATAGATTAACATTAATGCAGCTGACCAGAGCAACTATGAAATTAACTTAAACATGTGAGAATTTAATGTAATAAATATGACATCTAAAGTGATGTGGAGGGAGAAAGATTCATTACGCAAAAAAGATAATGATATGATAACTGAGTAACAATTTAGAAAAATAAAACATTCAAAATATATTCTGGGTTCACCAAATATTTGAGGAAACTTAAATCCTAAAATTATTAGAATAATGTATAAGTCAAAATTTGTACAGTATCTTGTTGAGGACGTTCTTTCTAAGCTTCTAAGCATAATACACATACACAAAAAAAAGGAGACAGGGAGTGAGAAAGAAGAAAAGAAAGTATGAACAGATCTTGACCAAATAACAAAGAGCTGCAGAAATACGATAAGTGAGTTTGAAGATAACCTCAGGAACTAAAAAGAAATATTTATAATACTTATCACATATAAAGAGTTAATTTCTCTAATTTCAATAAATTGATTAAAAATATAATAAAACTATACACATCATGATAGGAAGAAAGACAGAAGAGTTGATAGGCATTTCAGAAAGGAAAAGTGTATATGACCAATGAACATTTGAAAGGATATCCATCTCAAAGAAAGACACTAGGAATGAATGTTTTGAAGAATGAAACGCATGACAAAACTCAATATTTATAAGGTTTTGGAAACTTTATAGGCAGTCTTAGTTGAAATATACGTTTGAGTGACTTTTTAAAACAGCATTTAAAATATTTATGAAAATGGAAAAAACATATTTTTTTTAGACTAGTGATCCAGCTACTATTAATAAAAACAAGAAAATAATCCTGCAAGCAACTCGACACTCAAATGAGAAGTGCATGGTTAATTTTGGTGTATTCTGTCAGTTTTGACATTAGCATTTTGGTATTTTCAATTAATGAACTCAGATTCTATTCTTTCTTTATGTTCTGAAACATTTTAGTAAAGAGTAGAGACAACTGAAATGTTTATCAAAAGAGGCAAAAGAAAGCTACAATATCATTAAAATTGATGACGCAAATCTTTATTGATATTGTTGAATTTTAAAATGCAGGTTAGAAAACATTTCTAGTGATACAAGTTTTAAATTTGTAAAAATTCTCTTTTAAACCTTTGAATTCCCTAATCTCTTCTCTGGGGAATAGCAGGTATTCAACAAATATTGAACAATTAACTAATTAATTATTTCTATAAATTTTGCTTCAGGTTCAATATCAAGATTTTTTAAGTTTAATGTTAAAATGAAATTATTTTAGTTCACATTTATAAACACATAAAGTTCATTGAAAATTAGAGTGAACATTGGATTCATTACCTTTTCTGCTTTAATACTGAAGAGACTACTGGAAACAAACATCACCATTAATCAACTCGCTGAATTTAACTGACATAATGTAAATGAAAGTACTTTGTAAACTGTTATGATATATACAAATAAGATAGTGTCATTAGTCATCTGTTCTCCCATATGATATAATAGTTTTGATTATATAAATGAAATTTTACTGTGAAAAAAAGGCAAAAAAAATGTGTACAGATGAAACTGCATACACTTCTTCAGGTGTGAGCATGTACATATATATCCATGTAAAAGAATGTCAGCAAGCATGTTCATCTAATGGTTTGTAAGTTTTTGCCCTGAGTTTTGGAATTTGGAGAGATTTATTTTATTTTTACAAATATTCAGTATTATTTTTATGGTTAGTAAAACAGTGAAGCATTTAAATTTGGGGGGAAAGATGGATATAACTTCATTTTAAAGTGGAACCGACAGAAAATAATTATGGAAAAGGCCTTTATCTTGAGGAACTAGGTCACCAAAGTCTAGTATAGCTTCAGGAGACTGGAGAGAAGCCAGACTGTAGGACTTTAAGAAAAGAATAAGTAACAGAAGAGGTAGAAAAGATGAATTTGGAAATTTTTGGACTATTTGTCACTTTCCTCCTAGTCCATTAAGTCCTTTGTTTTGCTCTAGTTTTAGCTCCCTATTTCCTTGCTCACATCACACTAAGTGATTTATATCACTTCCTGTGAGGAGGACTGCAGGCATAGAAAATATTTCTTATGTAGGTTAAAAATGCATAAACAAGGTCTTGAAGAGAAGTATCGTGTACAGGAGCATGAAGTATATTCATTTAAATGATACTTTCCTATTCCTTTTCAAAACTGACTTTTGAAAATCACTTTGTGTATGCCTTTTGTGTGTCTTCCGTCAAATTCCTAGTCATCTGCTGTTTTCTCTGTAACCTGCAGTCTTTCATCCATCTTTTATACTTACCTCAGTTGTTTTCATTCTTTCTATCGTTGCTTCCTTATTTGGGGGGCCTATATGACAAAATAAAACTGGAGCCTTACTGTTATTTTCCTGAGTGAAAAGTGTATTAGGTAGAATACAGTAACCAAGTTTTATTTGTAAAAAACACAGCACATTAAAACAACAACAAAGGAAGGGTGAACTAAAGAAAGAAGACCACACAGAGTTAATACCACCTGATAAACAAATGGTGTATGTTGGGTATTTATCCAAGTAATGGATGGATGTCATTTACACTTTCATCCTTTTTTAACAATACTGGTATTAGTACAGTTCAGTTGCTCAGTCGTGTTAAACTCTGCAACCCCATGGACTGCACCATGCCAGGCCTCTCTGTCCATCACCAACACCCAGAGTTTACTCAGACTCATTTCCATTGAGTCAGGGATGCCATCCAACCATCTCATCCTCTGTTGTCCCCTTCTCCTCCTGCCTTCAATCTTTCCCAGCATCAGGGTCTTTTCCAATGAGTCAGTTCTTTACATCAGGTGGCCAAAGTATTGGAGCTTCAGCTTCAACATCAGTCCTTCTGATGAATATTCAGGACTGATTGCCTTTAGGATGGACTGGTTGGATCTCCTTGCCATCCAAGGGACTCTCAAGAGTCTTCTCCAACACCACCGTTCAAAAGCATCAATTCTTCGGTGCTCAGCTTTCTTTATAGGCCAACTCTCACATCCATACATGACTACTGGAAAAACCATAGCCTTGACTAGACAGACCTTTGTTGGCAAGGTTGTCTTTGCTTTTTAATATGCTGTCTAGGTTGGTCATAACTTTTCTTCCAAGGAGTAAGCGTCTTTTAATTTCATGGCTGCAGTCACCATCTGCAGTGATTTTGGAGCCCCCCAAAATAAAGTCTGTCACTGTTTCTCCATCTATTTGCCATGAAATGATGGGACCAGATGCCATGATCTTCGTTTTCTGAATGTTGAGTTTTAAGCCAGCTTTTTCACTCTCCTCTTTCCCTTTCATCGAGAGGCTTTTTAGTTTTTCTTTGTTTTCTGCCATAAGGGTGGTGTGATCTGCATATCTAAGGTTACTGATATTTCTCCCGGCAATCTTGACTCCAGCTTGTGCTTCATCCAGCCCAGCATTTCATATGATATACTCTGCATATAAGTTAAATAAGCAGGGTGACAATATACAGCCTTGACATATTCCTTTCCCGATTTGGAACCAGTCTGTTCCATGTCCAGTTCTAACTGTTGCTTCCTAACCTGCATACAGATTTCTCAGGAGGCAGGTCAGGTGGTCTGGAAGTCCCATCTCTTTCAGAATTTTCCACAGTTTGTTGTGGTCCACACAGTTAAAGGCTTTGGCATAGTCAATAAAGCAGAAGTAGATGTTTTTCTGGAACTCTCTTCCTTTTTTTGATGATCCAACGGATGTTGGCAATTTGATCTCTGGTTCCTCTGGCTTTTCTAAATCCAGCTTGTACATCTGGAAGTTCACGGTTCATGTACTGTTGAAGCCTGATATACTGATATAAGAACTACCATTTTACATGGGGGAGGGGCAGGAGAAAGGCACTGCGCTGTATAATAGTAATCTGTTCTTATTTATTGTAAGTCCTAGTACGTTGTTTGCTCCCGTGTTTACTCCCAGTTCTGTTGCTGCTCCCCTTCCAGGTGATGCCCTTGGTTCTGTCTCCACAGCTCCACTCACTGGGTCTACAACAGACACCTCCCAACAGCCTCCTTACCTTTGATCTGGCTGCCTCCTAAAATGGATTCTACATGCAGCAGCCAGAGATGTCTTTCTAGATGCTAATTTAAGCACAGTAGTTTTCAGCTTAAAACTCTTAAATGTCTTCCAATGTTACTTAGGAGAAAAATTATATCATTAAATCTAAAATTAAATTTTAAATTAAAAGCTGTTAAAATTGTTAACATGACCTATGAGGTTCTGTACAACCTGGCCTGGGTCAGTTTTCACTTGTTTCCTCTGGAAGACCTTCTCTTGTACTTGCAGCAGATAATCTGATTCTCTGGCTAACTGCCTCTTCCAACCTTCTTTGGTGCAGCCTCTTGAACAAAGAAACTGAAAATCTCAAAATTATACTACTCATATTTCCTTGCTGCCTGTGTTCTGAATGTGACTTGTGTTTATCAAATATAAGCTCCCATGGATGGTTTGATTTCGGAACTGAGTTAACTGAAGACAAAAGCAGGGTGCAAGGCACCCATTTTTATGGTATATATCTTAGCAGAGGGGATATGATCCTGTGGTCAGCAGTAAAAATGGTCCAGTTCTGTGGTGTGGCTTTGGAGACAGTTCATGGCAGCTCATTCTAGGGTCTGTGGTTTCACCACTCATTCTGAAAACCATTAAATATTCTATAATAAATATCTTTCTGCTTAAGCTATCCAACATAGCTTCTGCTATCTGCAGCTTGAACCTTGACTGGTATAGGGCCTGTCCTCAGTGTAAATCAGGCCCTCTGTTACCGTCTTTTATTATACTTGATATTTCTTTCAGAGTACTTGTTATAATTTGTAATTACATATTTACTTGAATATTTGTCTCAGTTGCTAGATTCTCAGCTTCATGAGAATATGGTAGGTGTTTAATATATAATGGTTGAAGAAGTTAGTAAAAAAAAGCAAAATTGTTTGAGATTCTTCTTTATTTACTGCCTGATTATCTGCTTTCCTTGGGTTCCAGAACTTTAGATATATTTGTTGTTTCGATGTAACTACTGTAGAGGCCCTTGGACAGCAAGGAGGTAAAACCAGTCAATCCTAAAGGAAATCAACGTTGACTATTCATTGGAAGGACAGATGCTGAAACTGAGGCTTCAATATTTTGGCCACCTGATGCGAAGAACTGACTCATTGGCAAAGACTAATGCTGGGAAAGATTGCGGGCAGGAGGAAAAGGGGGTAACAGAAGATGAGGTGGTTGGATGGCATCACTGACTCAATAGACATGAGTTTGAGCAAACTCTGGGAGATAGTGAAGGACAGGGAAGCCTGGCATGTTGCAATCCATGGGGTCACAAAAAGTCAGACATGACTTAGATATGGAACAACAACAACTGTTAGTGAGCATCCTTATTCAACTTACATCCATCCAAAGCAATCTTGCCTTATTTTGCCTCAGCAGTATAGACTCCCTAGCAGTTCCTTCTTGAATCTGATCTCACTACAATGACTAGGGTTAAATTAAATTTTCATAACATCCACTATTGAAGATAAAATGTATGTTGCAGAGAAAGTATATGGATAGTTGAGCACAAGAAATCTGGCATGAGATTTGGATAATTTGATCAATGTGTCCCTGTTACACAAAGTATTGTCTGAATTTTCTGATACCAACTAAGAAAATGAAAAAAAGGTCAGTGACAGGAAAGAATAGAATTATTATTGAAATATGTTTTTTCCTCTATTTTATCATATGCTTTTCAAATTGGACAAATCAGGACAGATGTTTTATGTTAAAGGATGAAAAATATTTAGATTTAGAAAATCATCCATTGTTTTCCACCTCATATGAAGAAGATTAGTGAATAGATGCTGCAAATAGATGAAATGAAAGGAAATAAGGCAGCTAAATCATGGAAAGACTGAGCTAGCAGTTTCAGAAGTCTTGCCTTTTATGATTGGCATTTACAAGTGTTCTCATACGCAGATCTAACTCATCTTTTGGTGACCTTTAAAAACAGCAAATCTGTTCTTCTTCCCAGATTCCTTATATCAGGCAATGAAATTATCCACCCAGAAACCCATCAACCTTGATTCTTCTCTCTTCCTCATGGATGCATCTTCTCCATCCAATTTGTCAATAGCCACAGTTCTTAAAATTTTCCTCTTAATCTTTTTCTTTTGCTCTATTTTTGTCAGTATTATTAAAACAGTATCCTAATTGGGTTTCCATCACTTCAATTTAAAATGATATGTCTAAAATCCAAATATTATCATGCTACTCCTCTGCTTAGAATCCTTTAATGGCCTCCCTTTTTAATCAGCCCAGATGCTTTATGATTCCTTCTCATGCCTTACACTCCCCCATCCATGCACACTTTGCCCTATCTTCACTGAAATACTTTAAATTCCCAGAATGCACTAGGTCATCTCCCTGCTCCCCAGCCCCCAGGTTCTGGCACACACTGTTCTACATCCCTGATATCCCATCCTGCACTCTTTGCTTGGCTAACTCCAACTCATTTTACAGTTCAGAGTTCAGTATAGGCATCACTTCTTTTAAGAAACCTTTCCCAAACTTTCATAACTTGGTTACATTTTAGCCTCATAGTTTCCTAAAATTTCTATCCCCACCCTAATTTGGCTTACAAGGTGGTACAGTGGTAAAGAACCTGCCTGACAATGCAGAAGATGCAAGAGCTGCAGGTTTGATCCCTGAGTTGGGAAGATCTCCTGGAGAAGGAAATGGCAACCCACTCCAGTGTTCTTGCCTGGAAAATCCCATGAACAGAGGAAACTTGCGGCCAATAGTCCATGGGGTCACAAAAGAGTTGGACATGACTGAGTGACTGAGCACCCTAATTTATCACCCTCCTGAATTTCCCTCTTTACATTCTTGTCTATAACCATTAGGATTAAGTTTAACATTAAAAATAATAACAACAGTTATTTAAACAAGTTGGAGGTTTATTTTTATCTTATGTAAAGAAAACCCAGAAGTGAGCAGTCCTGAACTTGTGTTTCAGCTTCAAGCTCATCAGATTTATAGGACCCTTCAATTTTTCTGAACTGAAACACTCAGCATATGGTTTCCATACCTAAAGTTGCCACATATCCAAGATAACTCCAGCCATCACATCTGCTTATCAGACAGCAGGAAGGAAGAGAATGCAATAGATAAAAGGTATATTCAAGCTGTTAAGTTTCCTTCTAAGGTACTTTCCTGGAAGTCTCACACAATACCTTAGCTCACTTCTTGTTGTCTAACCCTAAGTACAGGAGTGACTAGGAAATATTATATTCTAATTGGGCACATTGCGGCTTGGCTTTATATTGTGATTCTACTAGAAAGGAAGAAAGGAAGGAGGGATATTGAGTAGGCATCCAGCAATCACTGCTACCTTGGGTTATCTACACTGTAAGGACAGAGATTGTCTCAGTTGGCAAAGAATCTGCCTGCAATGCAGGAGACCTGGGTTTGATTCCTGGGCTGGAAGATCCCCTGGAGGAGGAAATGGCAACCCACTCCAGTATTCCTCCCTGGAGAATCCCATGGACAGAGGAGCCTGGCAGGCTGTAATCCATGGGGTCGCAAAGAGTTGGACACAACTGAGCAACTGCACCACCACCACCATCATAGTCAGGCATGAGTGCCACACCAGACACTGAAAAGATGCTCAGTAAACACTGGCTGAACTAAATATCTAAGAGTTTACAGATAAACAGTGCAACATCGGTCATGCTAATATATTCGATTGTGGTTCCTTATGTATGAAACAGAGAGTCTCCAAAGTATATTTGTTTTTGAAGCTGTGTAATTCATTTTATTTTCTAAATAAAATGTTACCTAGAACCCAGTATGAAGCAACAGAAATGGAATGTTCACGCTAGAGACATGCAGGCTGCATGCTTAGTTGACTTATACTCTTAAATTTCCTAAGAGGAGCCCTGGGATATTTCCTTGGAACTCATCTACTTCGCAAATGACAATTTGAAAACAATTGAATGCATGATCCCACCAGCACAGGAGTTTATGAACCTAACAACAGAAAAAAAGTTCTATCATATTACCATGAAATAACCAACCCAATTGGTTTTCAGTAAAAACTACCAACTTCACTAAAAATGGAGCTACCTATTTCAGGGAATACATCTGGATAAAAGCATAGTTCAAAATGATAGATGCACCCCAATGTTCACAGCAGCATTATTTACAATAGCCAAAAGATCGAAGTAGTCTAAATGTCCTTTGACAGATGAATGGATAAAGTAGACATGGTATTTATATACACAATGGCATATTACTCAGTCACTAAAAAGAATGAAATAATGCCATTTGCAGCAACAGGGATGAGCCTCGAGATTATCACACTAAGTAAAGCAAGCCAGAGAAAGAAACCTATCTTATGATATCACTTACATGCAGAATATTAAAAAATTATACAAGTGAACTTATTTATAAAACATAAACAGAGAATGAACCTGTGGTTACCAGGGGGGAAGTGTGAAGTGATAGATTGGGAGTTAATATGTACATGGGATCGTAGGTACACGCCGCTATATTTAAAACAGATAACCAACTAAGGACCTACCATAAGAAAAAGAAATTAAAAAAAAAAAAAAGAAAAAGAAATTAAGCCAACTTCTTAAGTCTCTGAGAATTACATCATCCATTCTTGGAACACAGAAAGGCTGTGTCAAAATGTTGAGGTAAGGAAGGATGGCATTGTGAGAGAAAACACAAAACAGAACTCTGCAGTCTACACTGAATACTGAAAAGCAGATGCACAGTCCCTTTAATTTCAGTTGTGCTTCTCCTTCAAGCTGTAGGTCATCCTCTAGTTCATCCGTAAAGTCTTCATTGATATCCCCTGACTGTCCTCTTCTAAACTAGATGCAGGGACTGAGTGGCACTTCAAGACCATCTGCTCCAGAGGAGACAAGAGTATATGGCATTGAGGAGTGAAGCTGGAATGAAGAAAATCAAGCAGATAGTGGATTCCAATTATTCTTCAGACAACTAAAAATTAAGTATTAGGCAAAAAGATGAACTGAAATATTAGCACAGAGTGAAGAGATTTTGAAAAAAAGTAACAGAGTGCACAGAGTAGCTAGAAGGTAGGGACTTTTCATGAGACACCTGTGGCCGCCACTGCAATAGCTACAGTTTATTGTAACTCTGATACGTGCTAATACTTTTATATGAATTTTATATATGCTATTCTTAATCCTCATAGCAACCTTAAAAGAATGCTATTATTATCCAATTTTAAAAATACCAAAGCTATGATTTTAAAAAGAGAAATAAATTCTTCACATTTGGGTTAGAGACAAGGGACTATAAAATTGTAGTTCAGGATACCTTATTTCAGTGCTACCCCATGTTCTTTACAACACCAAGGTGATGCAGTGATTGCTGAATTATAGTCCTCTCAACTAAGGTCCTCTTCTTTGCTCAATGTGGCTAACTGCTCTGCAGAGATATGTTTAAAACATCTCCTACAACTAGTGTATTTTAGGGTGAGGACTGCAAAACTTGGTATTTAATAGTAATTATTTCTATTTACTCTCACATTATGAACTCAGAAGTTTACACAAACATTAACTCATAAGCCATGAGCAAATGGGTGGTAAACAATATTGGCATTTATTATTTTTGATATTGGTATTTATTTTCATAGTGTAGTCTGTCTCCTTCTTTTATCATCTCCTAAACATAGCATCATATTCCTATTGGAAGAACCTCCTTTCATTGCTCAGAAACAACCTTATCTCAGTGCACAAGGACTTTCTATTGGGGATAAGATTATGAGTTTGAATAGCAATTAATTAAGGAAAAAAGATGCTAGAGTAGTCCTTCCCCATTCATCACCACCCCACCACCCATATAGTTACTTCTTTTTCATCTTACATTTCCTCCTGTTTCCTCATTGCCTAGATTTCCACTCTCATCCATCGCTGGAAATCAGGGTGAACCCAGCAGTGACTAAATCACTGGACCCTCTCATCTCCATCTAATTCATTGGTTGCTGACTGACTGAAAGGGCAACTTCTTTTTAGACTATTTCTGTTAAGTTCATCAATGAATCATGCATCATCAAACAAATAGCCACTGGATCTGCTTAATAAAGAGAAAACTGTTACCAAAGCAGAAGCACTTGCACTTTTTCCTGAAGAAGTGGGTGGAAAGTTGCCCAAACCTTTCACAGCTGGGCAGGACTACCACTTGAGTGGCCCAGTTTATCAAACTGTCTGAAATACTTTTTAGCTTGACCTTCCTCCCTCCCATAGGTGGACTGCCTCAGGCTCCTTCCCACTGACAACTCTTTATTTTCAGTTGAGCACCTTTCCCAGCCTTCTGGATTCTGAGGCTTCAAAGAACAAGATGGCATATGGAATAATAATAATAATAAAAAAAAACTGTCTCAAGATTTTGTAACTAAGTAACAAGATCAATTATTCATGCAATTTAAACAGAATAATTTACTTTCATTATTACTTCCATTACTATTATTATTTACTGACTTATTCAAATATTTTAAAATCAATGTGTGTGTGTGTGTGTGTGTTTTGTAACTTCAATCATATAAACCATTGACTCAAGTTATTCTGGGTGAGTAGAAATTACAAAAATTTTTAAATAGGCCCAATATACAAGAATTTGATTTTGAAATCCTATACTAGTTGAATTTTAAGCTCCTCTCAGGAACACATAGAAGGAGACAAAGGGCTCGTGATTTTTGAATATTTCAGTCACTCCTCACTGTATTATGTTAGCACTTCTTGTGCATATGGTAAGCTACATTCTGCCATGCCTGCAGTCATTCATGTTTTTAAAAAAAAGGATCATTTTTTTGATTATCCTTATACACTTAGCATGGTGGTGGGTACATCCATGGCACTCAGTAAAAATGTACTTTGAGATCTATTTTGAAATGTATGACATTCTAGTGGGCTGGGTAAATAAATACCAGCTTCTCTTACTTCTTACACTAGTAATAATAATATAATATAGTTCATGGGACATTAACAGCAGAACTTTGTTTTGGGGTAGCCTTTCTCAAATAGCAAATAATGGGCTATTTTAAAAGGCCCCAGACATTTATATTCAGTGCATCTGCTTCTTAATTGCCCTGAAAATCTCTCCCTCTCAGTCTAAGTGTTCTAAGTGGAATTTCCCAAAGTGTAAGCAAGAGTTCAAACTGACCACAAAGAAGCCAAAGCGGAAGAAATTAAAAATGTGACTCCCTGCTATCCTGTAATGTTCTTACAGTAAAGGGGAAGTACTGTGCTCTCTCCCTTAACTATTCTTTGGCTGATGGTTTTTCTTGGGAATACATTTTCTTAGAGAAATCCTGAGAACACATATTTCCTTGAAAGGATGTATGCTTTTGTTGGTATATGTTGACTTAGGAAGAAGATGAAAGAACTGTGGAAGACTAGAAAGACCCTGCAGTTAGTGCAGGGAAGCAGGGAGTAGGGAGGGATTTGTGTTTGCAAGTCCCTATTTTGGCTAAGTGCTAGCGCATAATCTAGCTTTTATTATCTTAGGTGATATTATTGCCCATTTTATGGATGAGGAAATCACTTAAAGACTAATTAAATCACTTAAATGTACATTTTTTAAGCAAAAAGGTAGAACTTGAGGTTAACAGATTAAAGCAGAACAGTCAGGCTTTTGAGAATGAGCATCTGTGTGGCTTCTCTTCATCAATCAACAGAATAGATAACCTGGACTGGATTTCAGTGGGGCAGGCATGAGTGCTACATTCGGGCTTCATCTCCTTTAACTGATGTCCAGTTAACAAAGGATAAATACCATAAGCAGAGAGGCAGCTTCACATGTGACTGCCTCTAGAAAAGGAGGCACATAGCTTTCAATTAACACTCAAATGTTAATAGCAGTTATGGTACTATGCTTATCAAGCATGGGTCAAGCTGTTTACATATAATTTCTATCTGATCCACAATAACCTTAAAAAATATTATCATTTCCATTTTAAACATGAAGCACTGTGACTTAGAGAAAGTAGATAATTATCATATACTAGATGGAAAGGCCAGTATTTGACACCAAGTTACATCTAGTAGCAGTCATTTATCAGCATCACTTATGAGATGAAAAGTAATTATTATCTGGGCATTAATTGGTTTTGGAGCCACCTAGCCCCACAAGGTTAGTATTTTTTGGTAATCTTACCCTATTTCCCTACTCTGAGCCCATGTGCTTTTCTACGGTTGACTAGGTTTCCAGATGCAAGAGGGGACTCAAATGGATCTGAATTGGTCAGCATGTCCCATTTTATCCATAATAATGGGTTCATTATAGGCTTGTATGCAAATGATGGCTGATAAATCATGAGGTAGTATTCGGACTTCTGGGAAAGAGAAGTTTTCTCTATTTCCTGCAGACTCGATAGTAAGAGACTATGGATCTGGAGTGCAGTTATCTTGTGATGACCCAGATGAGTCTAAGGTTACCAGTGCCTATTTTCTGGTGTGTGAGAATGAAGAACAGAGTCAACTCTCATGAGTCTGAACAGAGAGAGGAATTCTGATGGTTATTTGCTCCTGAATCAAGCTGTACCAGAAGATATCATTACTAAAAGACTCTTGCAATTATGACACAATTTTTATTTGTCTCTTTATGGCAATGTAAGTTCTCTTCTGCTGCTTCCAAGTCAATGAATCCTGATATTTTAATTTTATTCAAAAATCATTGACTATAAAAGAAGTAACTGGTAAACTAGACAACACTAAAATTAACTTCTATGTGTGAAAAGTCATCATAAACTGGACAAGTCTCAAACAGCAAAAACAATACATAAAATTGAAGGATTAGTATCTAGACTATATATGTAGAGAATTCTTATAAATCAAAAGATAATGAGAAGCTAATGCATTTATTTTTACAGTAAAGTTGTATTATTTATGTAAAATTTCTAAGAAGAACACAAAAAGTACAGAAAGAAGTTAAATGAAAAATGGTCTCTGTTTATCATCCTAGCTTCAGTCCCATTTGCCTACGAGATATTACATTTTTAACCTTTTTTTTTCCATTGTCTTGGCTGCTCTACCAAAATAAATACTGAAATATACAGTTTATATTATTAAAACTGTGTCATGGTGGGGGTATACAAATGAGGCAGGACCACCCAGCCTGGCTATTCCATACACAACAGTGGTCTCCAAACTTTTTGGTCCCTGGGACCAGGTTCAAAGAAGAAAATTTTTTTATGGACCTGGGAAGGGGTGGTTGAGATGATTCAAGTGTGTTAGATTTATTGTGCACTTTATTTCTATTATTATTACTACATCAGCTCCACCTGAGATCATCAGGCATCAGATCACAGAGGCGGGGGACCCATGATAAACAGTACACAGCCCATAGCACATTCGCCTGCTAAGCCTGTTGACCTGGACATTGCAGGCTTTCCCCTCAGCTGCAGGCATCCTGAGTGCCCTGAGTGGCCTTTTCTTCTCAAGTCAATCTTCAATCTTTATGTGTGATCTTCAGAACTTTGTCCCAATGATGAGTGCACTAATTTCACCCCTTCCCATTTTCAGTGTTGCTACGGATTCAATGTCAGTGGTACACCTTTATTTTTTTACTTCCATGGAATCTAGTAAGAAAGGTAAATGAGTTTCTCCAGGCTTTCATCTGGAAGCTGTGGTAGGGAGAAGTTCTCAAATGATCCCTAAATGCCGGCCATGCGTGTACACACTCTTTCTCCCACTTATTTACTCAAACACTAATCAAGGTGTTAAGTGATTTTGCAAATATAAATAAAGTCCCAAATCAGCTAACTTTAAGATTGTCTGAATGAACCCGCTTGAATCACACCAACCCTTAAATCTGAGTCTATATGTTAGAGATGGAAGAGGGCAGCACTTTGAAGACTGGAAATGATTCTATCCATTATTACTGGCTTGAGGATGGAGGGAGCCATGTGGCAAGGAATATAGGTGATCTCTAGGAGCTGAGAGGAGTCTCCAGCTTATAGCCAACAAGGAAACAGGGTCCTTAGTTCTATAATTGCAAGGAAATGAATTCTACAAACGACCTGATGAACTCGGAAACAGATTCTTCCTCAGAGCTTCCAGAGAGGAAGTCAGCCCAGTTGATCTTGATTTCAGTTTTTGAGCTTTTAACAGAAAACCGAGCCATGGCATGCTTAGGTTTCTGACCTACAGAAGTGTAAGCTAATATATGGCTGCTGTTTTAAGTCACTTTGTGGCAATTTTTTAAGCAGCAATAAAAAAATGAATTTAAAGTCCAACTTAAATACTAACCTCAGAAATTTTAAAAGCTCCGTAAATGTTTCTGAAAGGCCTCCAAGTTTTAAGTTCTGGATAATGCATTTTACTACCTTTTGTTTATGCTTGTATCCTGAAAGCAATTCTCCTTTGGAAGGTTTTTTTAGTGAGGAAGCACTGTGGGACTAAATTTTGGGAATCACTATCTTTGTTCACAAGGAGAAATTTGGTAGTAATCTTAGAAGCCTTGAAGGTTGAGAAAAGCTGAGAGTACTGCCTTGATGGTGAATTTTACGTCAGGTGAAGTTTTAGTCATTTATTGGGGCTTCCCTGGTGGCTCAGATGGTAAAGAATCTGCCAGCAATGCAGGAGACCTGAGTTCGATTCCTGGGTGAGGAAGATCTCCTGGAGTAGAGAATGGCTACCAACTGCAGTACTCTTGCCTGGAGAACTCCATGGACAGAGGAGCCTGGTGGGCTACAGTCCATGGGTTCACATAGAGTTGGACACAACTGAGCAACTAACACACACAGTTGTTCAATAAGCATGTGTGGGCACCAATGATACTCCAATGCTGTAGTCTATTGGATGAAACTCATGTAAACAAAATATCTAAGCACAATGCAGTGAATGCTATGATCCCTTTCTACTCAAAGTGTGATGCACTTGGGGATATCATTAAAGTGTTGAATCTTAGATCTCACACCAAACCTACTAAATCAGAATCTGCATTTTGACAAGACACTCAAGTGATTTGTAAGTACATTTAAGTTTGAAGAGCACTTTCAATAACACTCTACAGTGGAAATAAAGAGTACAGGTGATAGCGAGGTTGACTAATTCTTCCTGGAAGGTCTCGTTCCTGATCTTACAGGAAATACTTTCAGCTTTCCACTGTTCAGCACGATATTAGCAATGGGGTCTTCCCTGGTGGCTCAGATGGTAACAAATCTGCCTGGAATGCAGGAGACTGGGGTTTGAGCCCCTGGAGAAGGGAATGGCAACCCACTCCAGTATTCTTGCCTGGAGAATTCCATGGACAGAGGAGTCTGGAGAGCTACAGTCCATGGGGTTGCAAAGAGTCAGGCACGACTGAGTGACTAACATATACTTTTGCCATATATGGCTTTTAGGATGTTCAGGTAGGTTCCTTGTTATGGAGAGCTTTTGTCATAAATGGATGTTAGATTTTATCAAAAGCTTCTTCGAATCTATGGAGATGATCATATGGTTTTTATTCTTTGTTAATGTGCTGTGTTATATTGATTGATTTGTGGATATTGAAAAATCCTTGCATTCCTGGGAAAAATACTACTTGATCACAGTGTATGATCCTTTTAATGCATTGTTGGATTAGGTCTGCTTGTATTTTGTGGAGGATTTTTGTGCCTATACTTATCAGTGATATCAGCCTATAAGTTTCTTCCTTTGTAGTTTCTTCATTTGGTTTTGGTACCAGCGTGATGGTGGCCTCATAGAATGAGTTTGGAAGTATTCCTTCCTCTGCAATTTTTTGAAATAGTTTCAGAAGAATAGGTGTTAACTCTTCTCTAATGTTGGATAGAATTTACCTGTGAAGCCATGTGGTCCCAGACTTTTGCTTGTTGGGAGTCTTTAAAGGACAGATTCAGTTTCAGTACTTGTAATTGGTTTGATCATATTTTCTATTTCTTTCTGCTTCCAACTTGGGAAATTGTACCTTGCTAAGAATTTATCCATTTCTTGGAAAGAGGGTTGTTCATTTTACTGGCATACAGTAGCTTGTAGTTATCTCTTATGGTCCTTTGTATTTCTGTGGTGTCAGCTGTAACTTCTCCTTTATCATTTATAATTTTATTGATTTGGACCCTCTTTTTTCCTTGACGAATCTGGCTAAAGGTATATCAATTTTGCTTCCTTTTTAAAGAACCAGCTTTTGGTTTTGTTCATTTTGTTTTCTTCATCTCCATTGACTTCTGCTCTGATCTTTGTGATTTCTTTCCTTCTACCAACTTTGGGTTTTGTTTGTTCTTTTTACTCTGATTGCTTTAGGTATAAGTTTAGGCTGCTTAATTGAGATTTTTCTTGTGTCCTGAGGTAGGATTTTACTGCGATAAACTTCTTTCCCTCTTAGAACTGCTTTTGCTGTGTACCATAGGTTTTGGATCATCATGCTTTCATTTTTTATTTGTCTCTAGGTAAATGATACACTGTTCGTGAGACTATAAATTGGTATAGCCATTATGGAGAACAGCATGGAGGTTCCTTAAAAAATTGAAACTAGAACTACCATATGATCCTGCAATTCCACTCCTGGGCATATATCTAGAGAATACCATAATTTGAAAAGGTACATGTTAACCCAATGTCTACTGAAGTACTATTAACAGCAGCTAAGACGTGAGGTTCACGGGGTCACAAAGAGGCGGACATGACTGAGCGACTGGCCTGACTGGAGACGTGGAAGCAACCTAGATGTCTAGCAACAGATGAGCGGATAAATACACTGAGTATATACACTGAAATGTTACTCAGCCGTGAAAACGAATGGAGATAATGTATTTGTAGTAACATGGATGGACCTAGAGATTATCATGCTAAGTGAAGTAAGCCAGACAAAGACAGATATCATATGATACTGCTTACACATGGAATACTAAAAAAGTGATACAAATGAACCTCTATACAAAACAGAAAGAGACCCACAGACATAGAAAACACACTCAAGGTTACCAAAGGGAAAAGGGGGAGGGAAGGGACAAACAAGGAGTTGGGAATTAACATATACATACTGCTGTATATAAAATAGAGCCTGGGTACCTCAGCTGGTAGAGCATCAGACGTTTAATCTGAGGGCCCAGGGTGCAAGTCCCTGTCTAGACAACAAAAATAAATAAACAAATGTGTTCTAACCACCATAATGGTCACTGAATTTAAAATACCTGGCCAACAATATATATTATATATAACTGAATCATTTTGTTGTACATCTGAACTTAACACAACATTGTAAATCAACAATACTTCAAAAAATTTTAAATAGAATTAAAAACTCAGTTGAAGTGAAAAAAAAAATAATAAGACAAATATCCCAAGAAATTACTATAATAAATTGAAATGTACTGAGGCAAAAAGATTAAATTCAGCTTCAGTCATATTTTAAAGATAATATGAAATATAGTATAAGGAAGAGATATTTACTATTTCTTAGAAATTTGAGTGGTATTATTGATTGCTAATAGGTTAATAACTTTTACCAGTGTATTGTCAACTTTATTCATACAAAAAATATTTCTTATAATATCTCTATTGTTCTAACCATCATACAACACATTTTTTTGATTACTTTCTTCAAATATTTCACCTAACCTTCAGGCTGAGAAATTACTTTGAATTATCCTAAAAAAAGTGAAGAGAAATTTATAGAGTGAAGAGATGAAAGGGTAAGATAGATAATGTAGGTGAGTAGTGATGGGATAGATGATCAGAAAATTAAATCAGGTAAATTAAGTCTTGGGCATTATTTCAATATGACAAATGGATCAATGTGAGTAGTCTACACATCACTTCTTTTCCAAAAATTATCAGGGAGTTATTGAGACAAAAACCTAGTGGAGTAAATACCTATAGAATCTGAACCATAAAATTAACTAGACGGTTATTAATTGCTTCTTCTATTGTACCTAACTCAATCTTTCTAGCACTACTCAGTTAAATCAAACCTAATTATAGATACATGAAAATATAATCAACTTAGAATACCACTAATCTGAAAGATTACTTTTCTACATCTGGGATAATCATAAATTTCTTAAAGAAAGATGTTGAATTTTCTTTTGTACTCTAAATTTCTATGTTCCATACAAAAGGCATGTCTTAAATAAATGCTTGTTGATTAAAGAGTAAATAACAAAATAATAGGGAAAATTTTTAGAGATGATGGTTTTAGCCTCTAAATATGTATTTGGACCCCAAATCTTTACATCCTGACCTGCCCTTGAATTCACATCTGCTAACCTATGAAATCAAGACTTAAGTTTCTGATAGTTCACAGTAATCATCTAAAACTCATCTGTTTTTTCCCCCTCGATCATTCTCACATTAATGAAGCTCACTCTTAGAGGTTCTTGAATTTGTTCTACTGGCTCTGTTATGACCAAAACACCCTCCTTTAAGTGGTCTCCAGAAACTAAACTTCTCATCCTGATTTGCCAACTGATACCCCATTCAACCTACTAGCTTTACATGGGAGGAGGATGGCTTGATTCTGGCAAACTCTTTGAGCAAATCAGCTCTAATTTTCCTATCAATGTTAATTTTAAAGGAACATCATTAATCTTTAAGAGTCCAAGTCTGTAGGAGAAAAATATAATGGGTAAATCTCTCCTCCCCTTTCTACATGCCTCCAGATACATGGATATTGTTAGATAAAAGCTGTAAAAAAAAATTTCCTTTCTTAGCCCTGCTTGTCTTAGTCTCATTGCCTATGGTCCTGACCTATAGAACTGGTTTACCTTTCCATATTTTCCCAGCAGCTGCAATATCAAATGCTACGCTTTCTGTTTTACTTCATTTTATGGAAAAGTAATATAGTAGAAACGTGAAAACTGAAGATTTCTTCTGAATGGATGGGAATGAGTTCTAGCGGTATAGAGACAGTCGATCTATTATGGTGGTTTCCTGCAATATGTAATCTATAGTTCTGATACTTCACCACATTTGATTTTGATAAATGATTAAATTAGAAGTGTAGTAACATGGAGTAAACTATCTCTCTGAGAAAAAATACTTTATTTCATCATGTTATTTAAACCTGGGAATTAACTGTTGTTCAAACCAGTAAAACAGATAATTATATAGTAACATTTTTCACTTCAGTTCAGTTCAGTCACTCAGTTGTGTTCGACTCTTTGCAACCGCATGGACTGCAGCACGCCAGGTTTCCTTGTCTATCACCAACTTCTGAAGCTTACTCAAACTCATGTCCATCGAGTTAGTGATGCCATCCAACCATCTCATCCTCTGTCAGCCCCTTCTCCTCCCACCTTAAATCTTTCTCAGTATCAGGGTCTTTTCCAATGAGTCAGTTCTTCGCATCAGGTGGCCAAAATATTGGATTTTCATCTTCAGTATTAGTCCTTCCAATGAATATTCAGGACTGATTTCCTTTAGGATTGACTGATTGGATCTCCTCGCAGTCCAAGGGACTCTCAAGAGTCTTATCCAACACCACAATTCAAAAGCATGAATTCTTCAGTGCTCATCTTTCTTTATAACCAACTCTTATATCCATACATGACTGCTGGAAAAGCCATAGCTTTGACTAGACGGACCTTTGTTGGCAAAGTAATGCCTGTGCTTTTTAATATGCTGTCTAGTTGGTCAGAGCTTTTCTTCCAAGGAGTAAGCGTCTTTTAATTTCATGGCTGCAGTCACCATCTGCAGTGACTTTGGAGCCCCCCAAAATAAAGTCTCTCACTGTTTCCATTGTTTCCCCATCTATTTGCCATGAAGTGATGGGACCAGATGCCATGATTTTCATTTTCTTAATGTTGAATTTTAAGCCAACTTTTTCACTCTCCTCTTTCACTTTCATCAAGAGCCTCTTTAGTTCTTCTTCACTTTCTGCCATAGGGGTGGTGTCATCTGCGTATCTGAGGTTACTGATATTTCTCCTGGCAATCTTGACTCCAGTTTGTGCTTCCTCCAGCCCAGCGTTTCTCATGATGTACTCTGCATAGAAGTTAAATAAGCAGGGTGACAATACACAGCCTTGACGTACTCCTTTCCCGATTTGGAACCAGTCTGTTGTTCCATGTCCAGTTCTAACTGTTGCTTCTTGATCTGCATACAGATTTCTCAGGAGGCAGGTCAGGTGGTCTGGAAGTCCCATCTCTTTAAGAATTTTCCACAGTTCGTGGTGATCCACACCATCAAAGGCTGTGGCATAGTCAATAAAGCAGAAGTAGATGTTTTCCTGGAACTCTCCTGCTTTTTTGATAATCCAACGGATGTTGGCAATTTGATTTCTGGTTCCTCTGTCTTTTCTCAACCAGCTTGAAGATCTGGAAGTTCATGGTTCACAAACTGTTGAAGCCTGGCTTGGAGAATTTCGAGTGCTACTTTACTAGCATGAGATGAGTGCAATTGTGCAGTAGTTAGAACATTCTTTGGCATTGCCTTTATTTGGGTTTGGAATGAAAACTGACCTTTTCCATTCTTGTGGCCACTGCTGAGTTTTCCAAATTTGCTGGCATATTGAATGCAGCACTTTGACAGCATCATCTTTTAGAATTTGAAATAGCTCAATTGGTATTCCATCACCTCCACTAGCTTCATTCATAGTGATGCTTCCTAAGCATCACTTGACTTGGCGTTCCAGGATGTCTGGCTCTAGGTGCGTGATCACACCATCGTGGTTATCTGGGTCGTGGAGATCTTTTTTGTACAGTTCTTCTGTGTATTGTTTCCATCTCTTCTTAATATCTTCTGCTTCTGATAGGTCCCTACCATTTCTGTCCTTTCTTGAGCCCATCTTTGCATGCAGTTTCCTTGGTATCTCTAATTTTCTTGAAGAGATTTCTAGTCTTTCCCATTCTATTGTTTTCCTCTATTTCTTTGCATTTAACACTAAGGAAGGTTTTCTTATCTCTCCTTGCTTTTCTTTGGAACTCTGCATTCAAATGGGAATAATTTTCCTTTTCTCCTTTGCCTTTAGCTTCTCTTTTCAGCTCTTTGTAAGGCCTCCTCAGACAACCATTTTGCCTTTTTGCATGTTTTTTTCTTGGGGATGGTCTTATTCACTGCCTCCTGTATAATGTCACGAACCTCCATCCATAGTTCTTCAGGCGCTCTATCAGATTTAATCCCTTGAATCTGTTTGTCACTTCCTCTGTATAATTGTAAGGGATTTGATTTAGTTCATACCTGAATGACCTAGTGGATTTCCCTACTTTATTCAACTTAAGTCTGAATTTTGCAATAAGTAGTTCATGATCTGTGCCACCGTCTGCTCCCGGTCTTGTTTTTGCTGACTCTATAGAGCTCTCCATCTTTGGCTGCAAAGAATATAATCAATCTGATTTTGGTATTGACCATCTGTTGACGTCCATGTGTAGTGTCTTTTCTTGTGTTGTTGGAAGAGGGTGTTGCTATGACCAGTGCGTTCTCTTGGCAAAACTCTGTTATCCTTTGACCTGCATCATTTTGTACTCCAAGACTGTTTGCCTGTTACTCTTGACTTCCTGTTTTTGCATTCCAGTCCCCTATAATGAAAAGGACATCTTTTTTGGGTGTTAGTTCTAGAAGGTCTTCTAGGTCTTGATAGAACCACTCAACTTCAGCTTCTTCAGTGTTACTGGTTGGGGCATAGGCTTGGATTACTGTGATATTGAATGGTTTGCCTTGGAAATGAACAGAGATCATTCTGTCATTTTTGAGATTGCATCCAAGTACTGTTTTTTGGACTGTTTGCTTGACTACGAGGGCTACTCCATTTCTTCTAAGGCATCTTGCCCACAGTAGTAGATATAATGGTCATTTGAGTTAAATTCACCCATTATTGTCTATTTTAGTGCACTGATTCCTAAAATGTCTATGTTCACTCTTGCCATCTCCTGTTTGACCACTTTCAATTTATCTTGATTCATGGACCTAACATTCCAGGTTCTTATGCAATATTGTTCTTTACACCATCAGACTTTACTTCCATCACTAGTCACATCCACAACTGGGTTTTGTTTTTGCTTTGGCTCTGTGTGTTCATTCTTTCTATAGTTATTTCTCCAGGGTTCTCCAGTAGCATACTGGGCATCTACCAACCTGGGTAGTTCATCTTTCAGTGTCCTATCTTTTTGCCTTTTCTTACTGCTCATGGTATGGTATTCAGTAATATTTTAGAGTATGATGTTATTCTTCCCCATCCATACCTCCAAGTTTTAATTCGGGATCCAGTTACCTTTGGGTTTCACATTAGTGAGTCATAATCTTAACACAAAAGGTTTCTAGCACAATTAAAAGTCAAATTCTATTTAATTTCAATATAAACAAAAGGCTATATTACATTATAAAGTCAACTTAATCTTATATTAATGTTGACTGAGTTTTTGTATCTTTTGTTTTACATATTTGGGCTCTTATCATTCTGAAAGAAATAGTTTTGTTGTGAGATAATACTGAAGGTAAAAATATAATGCCTCATGACTTCCCAGTAGAAATTTAGTGTGGGAACTTGTAGTAATAAAAATAAGATTGCTATGCATTTTAATTATTATTTCTTCATGTAGTAAATTTGATGTTTCTCTCTTAAATAATAGGAATACAATCTCTGTAATGAAAGTTTGGAACATTCCCTTAATAAATACAAACAGCATACTAATTTCTTACCCTTTCTCAATATTAAAAAGTATTTATTAGTCATATTTTATAATATTATCCAGAAAGATACAATTTAGAAAGAAAAACAATAATTTCAGAGGAAAATTCTACCTATTAAATAGTTCACAAAAATATGTACTATGTTTTTTTTTCCCCTGTAAACTGCTATCTTGACCTACACTATCCTTACCTCATAACCCAACTATTTATAGATTGAGTTTATAAAAGAGATGTATTTTTTTTTTAAGAACTTTGAGATGACTTAGTTCAAGACAAAAAGCAACTGAAAGAACATTTTCTTAATTTCTGGTAATTTTTATGATTAGTAGTTGTTTGGGCAAAGGATTCATTTATCAAATCTGACTACTTTTGTTAGTTTAATCAAAACAAAGGAATTCATAAGGTATTCTACATTTTAAACCATATGTTTGACATTTAGAGAAGAGTTAACACCTATCGTTCTGAAACGATTTCAAAAAATTGCAGAGGAGGAAACACTTCCAAACTCATTGTATGAGGCCATTATCACTCTGATACAAAACCAGACAAAGATACCACAATAAAAGAAATTTACAGGCCTATATTACTGAACATGGACACATAAATCTTCAACAAAATACCAGCAAACTAAATCCAACAATATATTAAAAGGATCATGTTCCATGATCAAGTGGCATTTATCCCAGGAATGCAAAGATTTTCCAGTATCCACAAATCAATCAGTGTGGATAATATTGATACACTACATTAATAAACTGAAGAATAAAAACCATATGATCATCTCAATAGTTTCAGAGAAAACTCTTGATAAAATTCAACATCCATTTATGATAAAAACTCTCCAGGAAGTGGGCATAGAGGGAACCTACCTCAACATAATAAAGATCATATATGAAAGACCTACAGCTAATATCATACTGAATGATGAAAAGTCAAAAGTGTTTCCTCGAAGATCAGGAACAAAGACAAGGATGACTACTCTCTCCACATTTAATGAACATAGTTTTGGAAGTCCTAGCCATGGACTAAATAAAACAAATAAAAAATAAATAAAAATAAATAAAAAGAATCCAAACTGAACAAGAGGAATTAAAACTGTCACTGCTTGCAGATGACTTGATACTATATGAAGAAAATACTCAAGATGCTACCAGAAAACTACTAGAGCTCTGCAATGCATTCAGTAAAGTCAGAGAATACAAAATTGATACACAAAAATCTGTTGCATTTCTGTACCCTAATGACAAAAGATCAGGAAAAGAAATTAAGAAAAAAATCCCACTTACCATTGCATCAAAAAAAATAAAGTACCTAGGAAAATACTTCTACCTAAGGAGGCAAAAGACCTGTACTCCAAAACCTATAAAATATTGATGAAATAAATTAAAGATGACACAAATAGATGGAAATATATGCCATGTTCTTAGGCTGGAAGAATCAATATCATTAAAATGACTATAATGCATAAGGCAATCTACAGATTCAATGCAATCCCTATCAAATTACCAATGGTATTTTTGCAGATATAAAGCAAAAACCTTAAAATAAGTGTGGAGACACAGAAGACTGAATAGGCAAAGCAATCTTGAGAAAGAAAAATGGAGGAGGGATCAGGTTCCCTGATTTCAGACTATACTATAAAGCTATAGTATCATAAAAGCATGGTACTGGCACATAAACAGAAACAAAGATGAGTGGCACAGCAAAGAAAGCCCCAAATTAAACCCATGCACCTGTGGTCAATTAATCTACAACAGAGGAGGCAAGAATACATAAAGGGGAAAAGACTGACCCTTCAATAATTGTGTTGGGAAAACTAGACAGCCAAGGCAAAAGAATGAAATTAGAACATTCTGTAACATCATTACATAAAAATAAACTCAAAATGGGTTAGAGACTAAAATCTAAGACCAGATACTATAAAACCCTTAGAAGAAAATATAAACAGAACTCTCTTTGACATAAGTTGCAGCAATACCTATTTGGATCCACCTCCTAGGGTAATGGAAACAAACCCCAAATTAAATAAATGGAACCAATCGGGTGGAGAGGGAGGTGGGAGGGGGGATTGGGATGGGGAATACGTGTAAATCTATGGCTGATTCATATAAATGTATGACAAAACCCACTGAAAAAAAAAATAAAGGAAAAAAAAGTGAATTTCTAGGTCAATTCCAAAAAAAAAAATAAAAAATAAAATAAAAAAATAAATGGAACCTAATTAAACCCAAAGCTTCTGCATGGCAAGGAAAACCATAAATAAAACAAAAAAAGCAACCCACAGAATTGGAGAAAGTATTTGCAAATGATACAATCAACAAGGAATTAATGTCCAAAATTTACGGACAACTCATGTAGCTCAATATAAAACAAAATAAAACAATAACCCAATCAAATAATAGGCAAAGATCTAAACAGACATTTCTCCAAAGAAGACATACAGATGGCCAAAGATACATGAAAACATGCTCACCATCACTAATTATTAGAGAAATGCAAATAAAATCTACAATGAGGTATCACCTCACACTGGTCAGAATGCGCATCATCAAGAAGTTTACAAACAGTAAATGCTGGGAGAGAGTATGGAAAAAAGAACACTCTTCCAAAGTTTGTGAGAATATAAATTGGTACCACCACAATGGAGAACAGTATGGCGAGTCCTTAAAAAAAAAAAAAAAAAACAACTAGAAATAGAGCTACTATATGACCCTGCAATCCAACTCCTGGGCATATGTCTGGAGAAAACCATAATTTGAAAAGATACATGCACCCCAAGTTCATTGCTGCACTATTTATGCTAGCCAAGACAAGGAAGCATTCTTGTCCATGGATAGATGAAGGGATAAAGAAGATCTGGTACATGTATACAATGGAGTACTCAGCCATTAAAAAGAATGGAATAATGCCATTTGCAGCAACATGGAGTGACCTAGAGATTATCACACTAAGTGAAGCAAATCAGATAGAGAAAGAGAAATATCATATGATATCACTTAAATGTGGAATCCAAAATGTGAAACAAATGAACTTATTTACAAAGCAGAAATGTATTTTCAGACTTAGAAAACTAATTTATGGAGAAAGGTGGAGGGGAATAAATTAGGAAGTTGATATTAGCATGTCAAAAGCTATGTAATATAATGTATAATATATAAGTATAATATAATGCAAATATATATGAAATATATATATATGAATATATATATAATGTAAATGTAAATATAATGTATATTAGCATATACATATTACTATATCTAAAACAGATAATCAAAAAAGACCTATTATACAGCACAGGGAACTCTATTCAAAACTCTCTAATAACCTATATGGGAAAAGAAACTGAAAAAGAATAGATATATGTATATGTAAGTGACTTAGTACAGCACAGCACATAACTGAATCATTTGCTCTATAGCTGACACTAACACAACATTGTAAATCAATTATACCCCAATATAAAACAAAAATCTGAAACAGGAATATACACCCTAAAACATAAATCACTTGTTTGAACATCACACATTTTTAAAGTACTTATGAATATAAAATAGGAAAATGAAACAATCATAAATATTTTATAACAAGAAATAGAATTATATTTTTCAAATGACCAGATTAAATAATTATGAAACTGAGGGACACTAGTAAAAACAATGTATAGAGAGAATTTTAAAGCTTTGTTATTAGAGTCAAGCACATGTACTTTTATTATGTTCTTTCAATGAACTTTCCCTTTTGTTATTGTTCAGTCGCTAAGTCACCTCCAACTCTTTGAGACTCCTTAGACTGTAGCACACCAGGCTCCTCTGTCCTCCACTGTCTCCCGGAGTTTGCTCAGATTCATGTCCATTGAATCAGTGATGCTCTCTAACCATCTCATCCTCTGCTGTCCCCTTCTCCTTTTGCCTTCAATCTTTCCCAGCACCAGGGTCTTTTCCAATGAGTCGGCTCTTCACGTTAGGTGACCGAAGTATTGGAGCTTCAGCTTCAGCATTAGACCTTCCAATGAATATTCAGGGTTGATTTCCTTTAAGATTGACAGGTTTGATCTCCTTGCAGTCCAAGGGACTCTCGAGAGTCTTCTCTGGCACCACAATTTGAAAGCAACAGCTCTTCAGTACTCACTTACCATTATGAAACACTGCTCTGTATTTCTAGTAATATTCAAGGTAACTAGCAATGTGGTGTTCAGTGTCCTAAATTTATCTGATACTAAGAAATTTGCACTTGCTTTATTATCATTAGTGTTAGTAACCTATATCTTACTCATACTTTTATGTCTATTCCATTTGTAACTTTGTATTAAACTATGTTTCTTATGGACAATATATAGCTTAGTCTTGGTTGGTTTGTCTATTCTCTCAGTCTCTGCCTTTTAATTATAATATTTATAATACTTATGTTTAATGCTATCAATATTATTGAATTTAAACTTTTCACCATGCTGTTTTCTCTTTTTCCATCTGATCTTTATTACTGTATATTTTTTTCTTGCCTTCTTTTGCATTAGTTGAGGATTTTGTCTGCACTCTTGACTTATTATTTGTAACTTTTATTAATTGATTGCTCTATGGCTTATAATATGAATATCTAAGTTATAGCTTTTTAAAAATAATATTATTCTATTAATATTTTGTATATTATGTAAGAACTATTCAACAATATACTTTTCTTCTCCCTCCTATTTCTACTTATAAGTCTCATATTATTATTATTGCTTTAAGCAATTATTTATTTATGTAAAACTTTTCATTGAGATAAAATTCATGTAACCTAAAATGCATCATTTTAAAGTATACAACTCAGTGACTTTTAGTAAATTTACAATGTTGTGCAACCACTGTCATATCTATTTCCAGAATATTTTCATTATCCCCAAATAACCCTGTACCTGTTAGCAGTCACTCCCAGTTCCCTTACCCTGTCACATGGAAACCACTAATCTTTCTGTCTCTATAGATTTGCCTATTCTGGGTATTTTGTATAATTGGAATCATGTAATATTTAGCTTTTTTGTGTTTGGTTTCTTGCAATATATGATGTTTCCAAAGCTCATCCATATTGTAGCATGTATCAAATCCATTCTTTTTGAGTGTGATTCCATTGTATGTAGTCCTATAGATATCCTATTTATCTGTTATATTCTAGTGGACATGAGTTGTTTTTAACTTTTATTCCTTTTTGTCACTGAATAATATTTCGTTGCATGTATATACCACATTTTAAAATCTACCAGTTGTTGGGAATTTGGGTTGTTTCCACTTTTGTGTATTTATGAATAATTTTGCTATGAATATACACATATATATATACACACACACATATATATTTATGTATGTATGTGTGAACATATGCTTTCACTTTGCTTGGATATGTACCTAGAAGTGGAATTTTGAAGTAATGTGGTAAGCTCTATGATGAACTATGAAACCATTGTCTACATTCGCTACACCATTTTACCATCTCCAACAGCAACGAATAATGGTTTCAATTTCTCCACATTCTTACCAACAATTGATTTCCTTTTTAATTTTATGATTATAGCCATCCTAATGAGTGTAAAATGGTATTTCATTATTGTTTTGATTTGCATTTCCCTAATGACTAATGATGTTGAGTATATTTTCGTGTGATTATTGGCCATTTTCCTATCTTCTTTGGAGAACTGTCTATTCTCCAAAAGTCTATTTTGCTTATTTTAAAATTGGGTTCTTTTTTTTATTGTTGAGTTTTAATAGCTTTTTCAAAAAAATACTTGAGATACTAGAGTCACTGTATATATTATTTACATATTTTTTCCTATTGTATAGGTTACGGTTTCACTTTCTTCATAGTGCCTTTTGATGCATAAAAGTTAATTTTGATAAAGTTCAATCATTTATTTTTTAAAAAATTAAATAATGAGGAAAAACATTATATATTTACCTACATATTAACCATTCTAGTTCTATCCATTTCTATAAGTAGAATTGAAATTCTATATAACATTTTCTTCCAGCTTCAAGATTTTCCCTAGTATATTTATTGTGCATATCTGTTGGTGACAAAGCCCTTCAAATTTTGTTTAGTAGAGGGAGGTGAGATAGTTAGCTTTGCTTTTTAATATCTCTGTACTGTATTGTTTCATTTTATAACAAGCATGTTTTAATATTATCAAACAAAAATTTTAAAAGAGAAAACCATATTCAACTTCAACAAGGGTTAAATTTGCTCTTTAAGGCAATTTTGCCCTTAAATTAGCATGTTACTCATTGCAAAGAAAATAACAAAATTTTTTGTTTGCTCTTAAGTTTTACCAGATTGGAGTTTCTGTCCTGCTATTTCTTTTAAACCCACTTATTGAATATATTCTGAATAAGAAATCCACTGAGACATTTCTTAGATGGACAAATAGAGTCAAAATGAGGAAAAAACACTCAAAGAAATTTAGGTCTATCAGGTCTATGATTATGACTATTTGTACGGAAAGGTTTCAAAATAGCACATATTTTCTAACTTAATTTCTTTATTATCAAATTTTCTTACATTTATTCAATGGGAATAATATAAAGTATGGAATGATGTTGATAATATAAAGTTGTTTTTGGTTCATAATTGTGTAACTTCGAGTAAGAGAAATTCTACAGGGAAAAATGTTGAAAGCAGTATAAAAATATTGTAGGCTTCCCCCCAGACACTTGAGAAGTATTCATGATGCTATTTAACTTCATTAGCATATCACAGGCACTTTCTATATCCAGTCTGGAGGAAGAAGTAGAAATGTAATTCAGTATTTATCATTTGAGTGATTTACAGTCTTAAGTAAACAACTGTTATTTCATAAACTGAGTTACATTCTGATAGATTGAGGTTTCCTACAGGTTATGAAAAAGAACTAAATTTTTAAAGTGTTTTTGATCTATATAGATAACTCAGCCATACACTATGATTTATAGGAGGGAATGGTATTTATTGTGATTTGAGGACATGTTTTTATCCATTCTCTATAGCAACTGGATGACTAATTCTGTGAATGTGTGTCTTACTTATAGTGTAGCTGCAATGGACATTATATCAGAATCCATAATTTTGAGTTCTAGATATATTATTATTAACTAGTGGGATGAGATTAAGTCATTTAAAAATTTCCAAATCTGAGATTACTCACATTTAAAATGAGAGCACAGTTATGACTCTACCCATCACACAAGACTGATGAGAAATCAAAATAATGTTTATAAAAGCAGTTTGTAAACTATAATATTCCACACAAATGTATCATTATCATCTTAATCATCATTGTACCATCTTCATCCATTACTTTAAAAAAAATCTACCTTCTCTTAGAAGAGACTGTATTTTATGTATAAACAAGAAATTCCATATTCCTATCCCCTTCCATAAAAATTGAAAGAGAAAAAAAATGGAGGAAAGTCTGGTTTAATATTTTAAACATGGAACAATATAGCTTATGTGTGGAATCTAAAGAAAAAATTATACAAATGGACTTATTTACAAAAGTGAAGCAGACTCACAGACTTAGAAAATGAACTATGGTCACCAAAGGGGAAGGTGGAGGGAAGGGATAGATTGGAACTTTGGGATTGACATGTACATACTGCTATATTTAAAATAGATAACCATCAAGGACCTAGTGTAACAAAAGTAAAAAATAAAATAATTTAATTAATAGATTAGGACATTTGTGTTTTCCATAAAAAGGATAATACTGACTTAAGAACTCAGTTTCCCCTTAATGTCTTCACTACTGCCTAGCTCAAACTGTTGTCTTGCAAGCATTCCAGGAGGCATATCTTATCGCCTCACCTCTGGTCTCTGCACTCCCCAGTCTGTTCTCCACTCTACCACAAGATTTGCCATAATAAATGTGATCAGATTATTCATTAATTTGTTGGCATTTAAATCCAAACTTTTAAAATTGAAACATGGTTGATATACAATATTATGTTGCTTTCAGATGTACCAGATAGTTAATTTATATTTGCATATTATGAAATGATTACCACTATTAATTTAGTAACCCTATGTCCCTATACAAAGTTATTAAAATCTATTCCTAATGCTATGTATTACATCCCTGTGGCTTATTTATTTTGTAACAGGAGGTTTGTATCTTTTAATACCCTTAACCTATTCCCCTCTTTTTCCTTGACTCCTCCTCTCTGGCAACCATCCATTGGTTCTCTGCATCTGTTTCCTTTTCTTTGTTTGAATTTTTATATTCCACATATAAGTAATATTATATGGTATTTGTCTTTCTCTGTCTGACTTGTTTCACTTAGCACAATACCCTCTAAAGCCTTTTATGATGTCATAAATGTCAAGATTTATTTTTTCTGGCTGACTAATATTCCATTATGCATATACCACATCTTATTTATCTATTGGTGGTTATTTAGCTTGCTTCCATGTCTTGGATATTGTAAATAGTGCTACAAGGAACATAAGGTGGCATAGGGATGCATATATCTTTTTGAATTAGTGTTTTTGTTTCCTTTGGATAAAAATCCAGAAGCGGATTTGATGGATAGTATGCAACCCACCCCAGTACTCTTGCCTAGAAAATTCCATGGATGGAGTAACCTGGTGGGCTATAGTCCATGGGGTCACAAAGAGTCGGACACGACTGAGCGACTTCACTTATGGTCATTCCAGTTTTTATTTGTAAAGGAATCCTATTTTCCATAGTGTCTACCCCAATTTATTACTCCAGTATTATTCCAATATTAATATTCATTCCAGTTCTGTGAAAAATTCCATTGATACTTTGATAAGGATTTCACTGAATCTGTAGGTTGCCTTGAATGGTATGGTCATTTTAACAATATTAATTCTCCCATTGATGAGTGCAGTATATTATTCAATTCATTTGTGTTGTCTTCACTTTCTTTCATTATTGTCTTATAGTTTTATGAGTACAGGACTTTTACCACCTAGATTAGACCGAAGCATTTTATTCTTTTTGATGAAACTGTGTATCAAATTGTTTTCCTAATTTCTCTTTTAGATAGTTCATTGTTAGTATATAAAAATGCAGCAGATTTTTGTATATTAATTTTTTATCCTGTTATCTTTTGTATCTTGATTCTTTTATTCGTTATAATAATTTTTTCATGGCATCTTTCGAACTTTCTATATATAATGTCATGTCATCTGCAGCAACAATTTTACTTCTTTACTTCCAATTTGAATTTCTATTATTTCTTTTTCTTGTCTGATCACTGTGACTAGGACTTCCAATACTATGTTGAATAAAAGTGGTGAGAATGGGCATCCTTATTTTGTTCCTGATCTTAGGGAAAGTGCTTTCACATTTTCAGTGTTGAATATAATGTTGGCTATGGGTTTGACATATGTGACTTTTGTCATGTCAAGCTTTGTCCCTTCTATAACCTCTTAGTTGAGGATTTTTTAAATCATAAGTGGATGCTGAACTTTGTCTAAAGCTTTTTCTCTACCTGTTGGGATGATCATGATTTTTATTCTTCAAATTGTTAATGTTGTGTATCAACATTGACTGACTTGTGGATATTGAATCATCCTTGCATCCCTGGAATAAACCCTACTTGATCAAAGTGTATGATTCTTTTAATGTATTGTTGAATTTGGTTTACTAGTATTTTGTTGAGTATTTTTACATCTATGTTTATCAGTGATACTGGATTGTGATTTTCTTTGTGTGTGTGTGGTATCTTTATCTAACTCTGGAAATCCAAACTTTTTAACTTGTTTTAGAAGACTTGACCTAACCTTTCTCTATAGTTTCTGAAACCTCCCTAGTGAGCACTACTTATAGTCAAAATACCCAGGATTAATGTAAAATGCTATATAAGATTTATTTCTGTTTATCATCTGAACATTTTAAGAATTTTTAAATAATTCTTTAATACCTCCTGCCACATTTTAAACACCTCTCTTTTCCAACTGTGTATTTCATGACTTTAATACCAATGACTTTTAAGTTAGATATTATTTTTTTTCCAAGTGAGGAAATTAAAGCATCAGCAAATCAAATCCCAGAACCTAGAATATACACTTAGTAAGCAATGCCTAAATATGCTAGATACCTGAGCTCTAACACATCACTTCCTTTGTATGTAATTCTTAAAGATTGTAATCTTGGGGATTTTTTTCTAATTATTTTTTAAAATTTATTTATTATTTAAATATTTATTTATTTTATTTGTTTATTTATTTATTTTTGGATGTGCTGGGTTTTCATTGCTGCATGGGCTTTTCTCTATTTGTGGCGGTCAGGGGCTACTCTTTGTTATGGTGCACGGGCTTCTCATTGTGGCAGCTTCTCTTGTTGCAGAGCACAGACTCTAGAGCGTGCAGGCTTCAGCAGTTAGAGCGTACAGTTTCCACAGGTGCAGCTTGCGGGCTCTAGAGCATGGGTTCAGTAGCTGTGGCTCATGGGCTTAGTTTCCCCAGGGTATGTGGAGTCCTCCTGCACCTGGGATCTAACCCGTGTCCCCTGCATTGGCAGGCAGATTCTTACTGCACTACTAGGGAAATCCCCTAGAGTAGTTATTTTTAAATTATCTATTTTTAATATGTAAATTTTTAGCATTTTACTTGATATTATGAGTATTTTGCATGTCTTTAAGTACTGTACTTTAAGTAATTTAATGACTGCATACTATGTCATCATATAGGATGTAATTTATGTAATTGATTTTCTTTGTTCAAATATTTATATTTTAGGACTTTTGTGGCATACTTCCAAATTATTCTCACTTACTGTTTCATCATCAATTTTTTACAACATTAAAAGAGATTCATTTCTTAATGGAGGACTCATCTCCATTGTATATACTTTTACATACTCATTGTATATACTTTTCCTGCTATGTTGTTACCATAATTGATTTTAATAATTTATATGAACTATTGTAATAGCTTCACAAATTATTTTCTCTTTTCCATACTTACTATTAATACATTCTTCAAACAGCAACTCTAAAATTTTAAATATTTTAACATTTTTATTTAGATATAACATAATGGTGAATATAATGAAACTCACCATTTTAAAGTATACAATTCAGTTGTTTATAGTATATTCACAAAATTGTGTACCAGTCACTACTATCTAATTTATGAACATTTTCATCAAAAGACCACATAACCCAGAAATAAACCCACACATCTACGGTCAATTGATCTATGACAAAGGGGGCAAGAATATACAATAGAGAATAGACATTAACTGGTGCTTGGAAAACTGTATAGCTAAATGTTTAAAAAATGAAATGAGAACATTCTCTAACACCATATACAATAAACTAAAAATAGATTGAAGATCTAAATATGGACCAGATACTATAAAACTCCTAGAGGAAAACATATGAAGAATACTTTTTGAATTAAATCACAGCAAATTTTTTTTGGATCCATCTCCTAGAGTAATGGAAATTAAAACAAAACTAAACAAATAGGACCTAACTAAATTTAAAAGCTTTTGCACAGAAGGGGAAACCATAGATAAAATGAAGAGACAACCAATGGAGTGGGAGAAAATATTTACAAGTGCTATTACTGACAAGGGATTACTTTTCCAGATATATAAACTGCTCATACAGCGTAATATCAGAAAACAAACACAATCAAAAATGGGCAGATGACCTAAATAGACATTTCTCCAAAGAAGACATACAGATGTCTAACAAGCACATGAACGTTGCTAATTATTAGAAAAATGCAAATCAAAACTACGATGAGGTATCACCTTATACTGGTAAGAAAGGTCATTATTAAAATGTCTACAAATAATAAATGTTGGAGAGGGTGTGGAGAAAAGGGAACCCTCCTACACTGTTGGTGGGAATGCATAATGAGTTGGTACAGTCACTATGAAAAACAGTATGGAGATTCTTTAAACCTAAAAATAGAGTTACTATATGATCCTCCATTTCAATTCCTGAGCATATATCCAGAAAAAAAAAGAAAACTCTAATTTACAAAGCTACATGCATCCCAGTGTTTACAGCAGCACTAGTCACAATTGCCAAGACATGGAAGCAACCCAGGTGTCACTAGACAGATGAGTGAATAAAGAAGATTAGGAAAATATACACAATGGGGTATTACTCAGCCATAGAAACAGTAAAATAATGCCATTTGCAGCAACATGGATTAACATAATAAATGAAGTAGATCAGACAAAGACACATGTTATATAACATCACTTATATGTGAAATCTAAAAAAAAAAAAAATGATATACATAAACTTACTATAAAAGAGAAATAGACTCAAACATGGTAAACAAAGTTATGGTTACCAAAGGGAAGAGCAGGAGGTAGGGGAAATAAATTACTAATTTGGGATTGATAGGTAGACACTATATATAGATACATACTGTATAGAACAAGGAACTATATTCAATATCTATCTATTTATCTACATACATACCTACCTACCTACCTATCTGTCTATCTATATGTAAACTGAATCATTTTTGTTGTATACCCAAAACTAATACAACATTGTAAATTAACTATACTTCAATTCTAAAAAATTGAAAAATGAAAACTTCCCAACACTAAAAATAATTTAATAACAGGATGAAAATAAACATTTCACTGAAGAAAGTATTAAGAATAGCTAAATGACACCACTGTTATGGCAGAAAGTGAAGAACTAAAGAGCCTCTTGATGAAAGCGAAAGAGGAGAGTGAAGAAGTTGGCTTACAGTTCAACATTCAGAAAACTAAGATCATGGCATCCGGTCCCATCACTTCATGGCAAATAGATGGGGAAACAGTGTCAGACTTTATTTTTCTTGGCTCCAAAATCACTGCAGATGGTGATTGCAGCCATGAAATTAAAAGACGCTTACTCCTTGGAAGGAAAGTTATGACCAAACTAGACAGCATATTAAAAAGCAGAGACATTACTTTGTCAACAAAGGTCTGTCTAGTCAAGGCTATGGTTTTTCCAGTGGTCATGTATAGATGTGAGAGTTGGACTATAAAGAAAGCTGAGTGCCGAAAAATTGATGCTTTTGAACTGTGGTGTTGGAGAGGACTCATCATCCGTCCTTCCAGTGAATATTCAGGACTAATCTTGCAGTCCAAGGGACTCTCAAGAGTCTTCTCCAACACCACAGTTCAGAAGCATCAATTCTTTGGCGCTCAGCTTTCTTCACAGTGCAACTTTCACATCCATACATGACATATGGTAAAACCATAGCCTTGACTAGACAGACCTTTGTGGACAAAGTAATGTCTCTGCTTTTTAATATGCTGTCTAGGTTGGTCATAACTTTCCTTCCCAGGAGTAAGTGTCTTTTAATTTCATGGCTGCAATCACCATCTGCAGTGATTTTGGAGCCCAGAAAAATAGTCAGCCACTGTTTCCACTATTTCCCCATCTATTTGCCATGAAGTGATGGGACCAGATGCCATGACCTTAGTTTTCTGAATGTTGAGCTTTAAGCCAGCTTTTTCACTCTCCTCTTTCACTCAGTCATTCAGTCATGTCCAACTCTTTGTGACCCATGGACTGTAGGCTGCCAAGCTCCTACTTTACATTTTACATCTAGATTATTATTCATATTGATTTGATTTTTCCATACTGTATAAATAAGGTATTCAATTGAATTTTCTGTAGAGAGAGTCAAGTGTTAAAATGCTATTAATAAATCAGTTTATCACTATTTATCTCTGCTGACATAACATATTTCACCTATACAACAAGTTCTTACATATAAATTGTCTGTTTCCTCATTAAGTTCTTGGATATGTTGTACTAAATGTATCTTAGATTCTTAATATATTTTGCTGCTCTTGTGAATGGCATCTTACTTCTGTTTTACTTTTAGTGGGATTTGCTATTTATATTTATGCTGATTTTGCACTGAAAAAGCTACCTGAGTTTTAAAAAATTTCCTCCTGAAGTACAACCTTTAATAGAACTGGTAAGGAGGGAATGTGAGTGGCAAATTCTTAGTCTTTGACTAAAAATACCCTCCTTTTATCCACATCTTCATAATATATTTTGTGTATAAAAATTTTTGGTTGATATTTACCTTTAGCACTATGGGAATATTATTCTAGTCTTTTGGGATTTATTTGGACAATTAACTACTGCAAAATAAATTTTTGTTGTTGTTAATTATGGAATTTTCTTTCTGATAGCATTTATATTTTCCTCATTCTTCTTTATTTTCTTTTAGATATGTAAAATTTCACTAGAATGTGGTCAATCTAAAATTCCTTTAAATTATTATAACCAGGACTTTTCCAGTTCTTTTAATTTTAGGATTCACATCTTTTGTAATTGCAAAAAATTCTCAGCCATTTTTAAAATTATGACTTTTCACCATTTGTCTGCTCTTCTGAAACTTCTATTTACACATACTTTCTTTTTATCATTTCTTCAGTGTTTCTTAATCTCTCTCACATTTTTCATCTCTTCAACTTCCTGTGTTAAAATCTAACTAATTCCCTCAAATATTTCTTCAAACACACTGACTCTTCAGCTATGTCTAGTTTATAAATATTTATTGGAGTTGAGTTGATTTACAACATTGTGTTAATTTTGCAATACAGCACAGTGAATAACATACATAAAGAAATACATATATCCACTCTTTCTTCAACTTTTTTTCTCATATAGGTCATGGTTGTTGTTCAGTCACTCAGTCATGTCCAACTCTTGTAACCCCATGGACTTCAGCACATCATGCTTCCCTGTCCTTCACTATCTCCTAGAGTTTGCCCAAACTCATGTTCAGTGAGTCAATGATGCCATTCGACCATCTCACCCTCTGTCACCCCCTTCTCCTCCTGCCCTCAATCTTTCCCAGCATCAAGGTCTTTTCCAATGAGTTGGCTCTTTTCATCAGGTGGCCAAAGTATTGGAACATCAGCTTCAGCATCAGGCCTTCCAATAAACATTCAGAGTTGATTTCCTTTAGGATTGACTGGTTTGATCTTCTTACACTCTGAGGGACTCTCAAGAGCTTTCTTCAACACCACAGTTGGAAACCATCAATTCTTCAGCTCTCACCTTTTTTTTATGGTCCAACTCTAACATCCATACATGACTACTGGAAAAACCATGGCTTTTACTAGACAGACCTTTGTCAGCAAAGTAATGTCTCTGCTTTTTAATATGCTGTCTAGCTTGGTCATAGCTTTTCTTCCAAGGAGCAAGCGTCTTTTAATTTTATGGCTGCAGTCATTATCCACAGTGATTTTGGAGTCCAAGAAAATAAAGTCTGTCACTGTTTCCATTGTTTCCCCATCTATTTTCCATGAAGTGATGGGACCGGATGCCATGATCTTAGTTTTCTGAATGTTGAGCTTTAAGCCAACTTCTTCACTCTCCTCTTTCACTTTCATCAAGAAGCTCTATAGTTCCTCTTTGCTTTCTGCCATAAGGGTGGTGTCATCTGCATATCAGAAGTTACTGACATTTCTCTTCACAATCTTGATTCCAGCTTCAGCTTCATCCAGCCTGGTATTTTGCATGACATTACACTGCATATGTGCTAAATAAGCAGGGTGACAATATACAGCCTTGATGTACTACTTTCTCAATTTGGAGCCAGCCCCTTGTTCCACGTGTGGTTCTGTTGTTTCTTGACCTGAACACAGGTTTCACAGGGAACAGGTAAGGTGGTTTGAATTTCCACAGTTTGTTATGATCCACACAGTCAAAGGCTTTAGTGCAGTCAATGTAGCAGATGTTTTTCTGGAATTCCCTTGCTTTCTCTATGATCCTATGGATGCTGGTAATTAGAACTCTGTTCCTCTGCCTTTTCTAAATCTAGCTTGTACATCTTGAAGTATTTGACTCACTTACTATTGAAGCCTGGTTTGAAGGATTTTGAGCATTGCTTTGCTAGCATGTGAAATGAAAGTAATTGTATGGTAGTTTAAACATTCTTTCACATTTCCCTTCTTTGGGACTGGAATGAAAACTGATCTTTTCCAGTCCTATGACCACTGCTGAATTTTCCAAATTTGCTGGCATATTTAGATGCAGCACTTTAACAGCATCATCTTTTAGGATTTGAAATAGCTCAGCTGGAATTCTATCACCTCCACTAACTTTGTTCATAGTGATGCTTCCTAAGACACACTTGACTTCACACTCCAGAATATCTGGCTCTAGGTGAGTGACCACTCTATCATGGTTATCCAGGTCATTAAGACCTTTTTTGTATGGTTCTTCTGCGTATTCTTGCCACCTCTTCTTAATATCTTCTGCTTCAACAGAAGGTCATTGCAGAGTATCGATTAGAGTTCCCTGTGTTATACAGTAGCTCCTTATTAGTTATCTATTTTATAATATATGTATAGTGGTGAGTATATGTCAAACCCAATCTCCCAACTTGTCCCTCTCCTCTTTTCTCTTCTGGTATCCATAAGTTTGTTTTCCACATCTGTGACCATATTTCTGTTTTGTAAATAAGTTCATTTGAATCATCTTTTTAGATTCTGCATGTAAGCAGTATCATATGATATCTGCCTTTCTCCATCTGACTTACTTCACTTAGTTTGATAATCTGTAGGTCTATTCATGTCACTGCAGATAGCACTTTCCATCCTTTTTTATGGCTAAATACTATTCCATTGCATATATTAATATGTACAATATATTCTTTATCCAGTAATCTGTTGATGGACTCTAATCTTCTTTTAAATGAATCCATTGAGTGCACTTATGTTTATATTTCTTCAAATTTCTTTTTAGGTTTATGAACATTCTCTTTATATTTTCTTGAAATTTATCTACCATCTTTGAAATGTATATTATTTTATTCTTTGTGGTTTATATTATTTTTCTTTCAGCTATTTTAAATATAATTCATTTGGAGTTTTACAGAATATTGTTTTATGATCTCAAGCTGCAAGGATGATAACTCTCTTATTTTTTGTGTCTGCTGACTTTCTTTCATGGGGAATTTCTCATATTTTTGATTCCATGCTCATCTTCAGTAGAAAGTTTTTCCTTTAGCAAAATCATGAAGTTTGAGCTGTGAAATCCCCTTTAGAGAATAATTTGCCTCACTGGAAGATAAACTGAGAACAATGTATATATTTGTTGATTAGTTTAAGGATTCATCATCATTCTGGTGATATAAATTTCAACTTTATACTCACTGTGGTGCAGAGAACACTTTTAGCTTCCATCTTCTAGTTGGAAAGATTTTTTTTTTAAAGAAATCTTTGGAGACTTTTAAAAATTACCCTTTAGTTGAAGGAATCTTAGATAAAAATCTCAATACATTACTATCTCTCCACCATTCAGGAATCCAAGGTCATATCTCATATCTCATATTCCCATTCAACATTGAAACTCCAGGCTTTATCCATTAGTGGTTTTTCTTTCCTTTTTTCACTGGAGGATAATTGCTTTAATAATATGGTGTTGGCCTCTGCCACACACCAACATGAATCAGCCACAGGTATACATCTGTCCACTCCCTCCTGAACTCCTCTCCTGTCTCTCAGCCATCCCACTCGTCTGGGTTCACAGAGCACTGGGTTAGGCTCCCTACGTCACACAGCAAATTCCCACCTGCTATCTGTTTTACGAAGAGTAATGCATATGTTTGCAGGCTGTTCTCTCAATTCATTCCGCCCTCTGCTTCCCTTCCTGTGTCCACAAGTCTGTTCTCTGTGTCTGCATCTCCACCGCTGCCCTGCAAACAGGTTCAGCAGTACCATCTTTCTAGACTCCATGTTCATGCATTAATATACAACATGTGTCTTCTTCTTTTGACTTACTTCATTCTGCATAACAGGCTCTGGGTTCATCTACCTCAGTAGGACTGACTCGAATGCATTCTCTTTTTTATAGCTGAGTAATATTCCTTTATATATATGTGCCTCAATTTCTGTATTCATTCGTCTGTCAGTGGACATCTAAGTGGCTTTCATGTCCTGGCTATTGTAAAAAGTGCTGCCATGAATATTGGGGTACACGTGTTTCTTTTAATTATGGTTTTCTCAGGGTATAAGCCCAGTAGTGGGATTGTTGGGTCATACGGTAATTCTATTTCTAGTTTTTTAAGGAATCTCCATACTGCTCTCTGTAGTGGCTGTATCAATTTACATTCCCACCAACAGTGCAAGAGGGTTCCCGATATCAAGTACAGTAAAAAAACAAAAACACATGGAGGCTAAACAACAGGCTTCTAAATAACAAATAGGTCATGGGAGACATTAAAAGGGAAATTAAAAATACCAAGAAACAAATGACAATGAAAACACAACCACCCAAAATTTATGGATGCAGCAGAAGTCTTTATAAGAGGAAAGTTTATAGTAATATAAGCCTACATCAAGAAAAGAGAAAAACATCAAATAAACAAATTAACCTGACATCTAAAGCAACTAGAAAAAAGAACAAAAACAACAACAACAAAACCCCAAAGTTAATAGAAGGAAAGATATCATAAAGATCAGAGCAGAAATAAATGAAAAAGAAAAGGAGATAATAGTGAAGATGAAGAAAACTAAAAGCTTTTTCTTTGAGAAGACAAAATTGACAAACCACTAGCCAGATTCATCTAGGAAAAAAGGGAAAGGCTCAAATCAACAAAATTTGAAATGAAAAAGAAGTCACAACAGACAATGCAGAAATACCAGGATCATAGGAGACCAGTGTGAGCAACTATATGCCAATAAAACGGACAACCTGGAAGAAATGGACAAGTTCTTGGAAAAGTGCAACCTTCCAAAACTGAACCAGGAAGAAATAGAAAGCATGAACAGACCAATAACAAGCCCCAAAATTGAAATGGTAATCAAAAATCTTCCAACAAACAAAAGCCCAGGGCCAGAAGGCCTCACAGGTGAATTCTACCAAAGGTTTAGAAAATGGCTAACACCTATCTTGCTTAAACTCTTCCAGAAAATTGCAGAGGAAGGAAAACCCCTAAACTCATTCTACAAGGCCACCATCATACTGATGCCAACACCAGACAAAGATATCACAGAAAGGAAAATTACAGGCCAATATCACGGATAAACACAGATGCAAAAATCCTTAACAAAATTTTAGTAAACAGAATCCAACAACACATCAAAATGATCATGTCATGATCAAGTGGGATTTATCCCAGGGATGCAAAGATTCTTCAATATATGCAAATCAATCAATGCATATTAACAAACTAAAAGATAAAAACCACATGATCATCTCAATAGAAGCAGAAAAAGTTTTTGACAAAATTCAACACACGTTTATGACCGAAAAAACTCCTCAGAAAGTAGACCTAGAAGGAACCTATCTCAACATAATAAAGGGCACATACAACAAACCCACAGCAAGCATTATTCTCAGTGGCGAAAAACTTATAGCCATTAGTTTTTTTTATGTTTATGTCCAGGTTTTTCCTAAGACTACTCAAGTGATAATCCCTGCATTTATGAAACTATTTTCAGTTTATCTGCCTTTTTTAGCTTGGGGATATACTTTGAAAGATATCTTTCAATTTTGTTTTGTTTTAATTTAGCATTTCTATGTGCTGTTATCAGAGAGCTTCAATACCGTCAGTGCTATGCATTTCATTCTAAACAGTAGTCAAAGTAGAGCATGTATAATTTCTACATTTTCTTTATCGAAGTATAGTTAATTTACAATGCTATGTTAATGTATAGCAAAGTCCTAATCTATCTCTCTCTGCCATTCCCTGTGGGAACCATGAGTTTGGTTTCTATTTCTATGAGTCTATTTCTGTTTGTTAAGTAAGTTCATTTATATGATTTTTTAAGATTACACATATAAATGATATTTAATCAGGTTAATATGCTCCTTAAATTCAATATTAAAACTTAATACTCAATTTGCTAGGCTGAGAATTCTGTGAAATTTTCTTACCAATATTATTTCTTCTCGTATTTTTCAACAGTTTTTGTTTTATACTCCTTAATGTGTTTTATTGAACATTTTCTTAGTAAAACATGACCTTATGTGTTCCATTTACATTTAAAACCTTAAATTCAAACTTGACTCATTTTGATATTCTGAGTCTTCCTATCTTTCTCCTTACCTATATTTGATAGATATTTAGACACCTTTAAAAGATTCTAAGTCAATATTAAGTGAGTCTCTTATAAATACCATATGATTTAATCTGTCTTTTATACCCTAATGAATATGAATATATGTTATTTGTAAATTTCCAATTGTTGTAGCAGATACATTTAGCTCTTCTATCTTATTTTATACTTAAGAGATTGATTTCTAAACTATTTTACTTCAGTTTCCTTTGTATAATATACAACTTTAATGTCTTCACTCTGATAATTTAGAAGAAATATGTACTAGATTTGAATGTATTTCAATAATGTGTATACCCATATTTCTAAATTAATTGGTTAAAATGCCCAAACAATATACATTGTCTCCTTGTACATTTCTATGTAATAAAAGTTATAGTTTGACAGCTTTTATATATCCTTGACTAATTTTCTAGTCAAGTATAAACTTGCTTTTGAGGTAATGTTGAATTTCCCCCAAGTTAAACAATTTCTTAATATTTCCCTCAGCATTCTATGCATTTGTAGGGTCTTTTTTCCTGATTAGACTTGCTTAGGGGTCTATTTTACTGCTTTAACTATTGTTTTACCATCAATATTTGATTCCTAGATTTACCTAACACGTCTACATCTTTTTTTGAAAATGTATTAAATTACTTTTGCTTATTAAATTATGCTCTTTTGTCCCTCTTGCTTTCCTTGCTTGTATGCTCTATTTATAACTTCTTCAGTTCTAAGCATTTTTCAATAAAGTAACAATAAATGGACCTCAGAATAGCTTTGCCCTCAACCTCCTGAATTTTAATAATCTTATTGCTGGCATTTTCTAATTATGTGATATTTAAATTTTAAATTTCATCTTTGGCCAAAGAGTTACTAATGATGTTTTTGCTTTTGCTTTTCACTTAGTTAGTTTTTTAAGTATCTTTTTATTAATCGTTAATTTATTTTCTATGGTTAGAATATGCAATTTGCTCAATTTCTGCTCTACGGAGTTTGTGAGAACTTTCCAACATATCAAAATCACCTGAAAATACTATGTATTATGTTGTATCTTTTTTCTTTCTGGCAACCTATGTTAATCAAGATTGTCTAAGTGTTTTTTAAAAAATCAATAATGGTTGTACTAGTAGTGTTATTTGCTCAGTCCTGTCTGACTCTATGCAATGCCATGGACTGTAGCCCTCCAGGTTCCTCTGTCCATTGGATTCTCCAGGCAAGCATACTGGAATAATGGTTGTGGCTTAACTGAAATAATAAAGTTAATTTCCTGTTGCTACAATAGTCTAACACAGCTGTGATTGGACTGTTGATCTGTTCTAAGAAATGGTTCAGGAATCCAGCTTCCTGTTGCCTTCCTAGGGCAGTACTTCTCCAAGAGTAGCAAACTACAAATTGTTATCTGTCTGCAACAAAGTAAGGAGCTTGTATATTTGTTAGTCTCTCAGTAGGGTCCATTTCTTTGTAACTCCGTGGACTGTAGCCTGCCAGGCTGCTCTGTCCATGGAATTCTCCAAGCAAGAATCCTGGAGTAGGTATCTATTCCCTTCCCTGGGGGATCTTCCCAACCCAGGACTCAAATCAAGGTCTCCTGCATTGTAGGCAGATTCTTTACTGTCCTAGCCACTGAGCTTGTGAAAGTGAAAGTCACTCAGTCGTGTCTGACTATGTGCAACCCCATGGACTCTATAGTTCATTTTCTAGGCCAGAATACTGGAGTGGGTAGCCTTTCTCTTCTCCAGCAGAACTTCCCAACCGAGGGATTGAACCCAGGTCTCCCACATTACAGGCGGATTCTTTACCAGCTGAACACAAGGGAAGCCAAGAATACTGGAGTGGGTAGCCTATCCCTTCTCCAGTGGATTTTCCTGACCCAGGAATCGAACCGGGGTCTGCTGCATTGTAGGTAGATTCTTTACCAACTGAGCTATGAGGGACTTTCACTTTCACTATCACACTGTTTAGTTTGGTTGATGTATTATTAATAGCAAGACTTTTTCAATGAAGGAATCAGCGCCTGCCTTAGGAACTTGGGGTTCTTTACTGTGTTCTGTACCAGGGTGAACAGCTGAAAGAATTGTCAGGCTATATTTTTTACTGATAGTGATGCCAAGAGAATGCCAAAGAATGCTCAAACTACCGCCCAATTGCACTCATCTCACACACTAGTAAAGTAATGCTCAAAATCCTCCAAGCCAGGCTTTAGCAATACATGATCATGAACTTCCAGATGTTCAAGCCAGTTGTAGAAAAGGCAGAGGAACCAGAGATCAAATTGCCAACATTCACTGGATCATCAAAAAAGCAAGAGTGTTCCAGAAAAACATCTACTTCTGCTTTATTGTCTATGCCAAAGCCTTTGACTGTGTGGATCACCACAAACTGTGGAAAATTCTTCAAGAGATGGGAATACCAGACCACCTGACCTGCCTCTTGAGAAATCTGTACGCAGGTCAGGAAGTAACAGTTAGAACTGGACATGGAACAACAGACTGCTTCCAAATCGGGAAAGGAGTACGTCAAGGCTGTATATTGTCACCCTGCTTATTTAACTTCTATGCAGAGTACATCATGAGAAACACTGGGCTGGATGAAACACAAGCTGGAATCAAGATTTCCGGGAGAAATATCAATAACCTCAGATATGCAGATGACACCATCCTTATGGCAGAAAACGAAGAACTAAAGAGCCTCTTGAGGAAGGTGAAAGAGGAGACTGAAAAAGTTGGCTTAAAACCATGGCATCCAGTCCCATCACTTCATGGCAAATAGATGGGGAAACAGTGGAAACAGTGACAGACTATTTTTTGGGGCTCCAAAATCACTGTAGATGGTGACTGCAGCTGTGAAATTAAAAGACGTTTACTTCTTAGAAGAAAAGTTATGACCAACCTAGTCAGCACACTAAAAAGCAAAGATATTACTTTGCCAACAAAGGTTGGTCTAGTCAAGGCTATAGTTATTCCAGTAGTCATGTCTGGATATGAGAGTGGACTATAAAGAAAGCTGAGAGCCAAAGAATTGATGCTTTTTAACTGTGGTATTGGAGAAGACTCTTGAGAGTCCCTTGGACTGCAAGGAGATCCAACCATTCCATCCTAAAGGAGATCAGTCCTGAGTGTTCATTGGAAGGACTGATGCTGAAGCTGAAGCTCCAATACTTTGGCCACCTCATGTGAAGAACTGACTCATTTGAAAAGGCCTTGATGCTGGGAAAGATTGAAGGTGGAAGGAGAAGGGGACAACAGAGGATGAAGTGGTTGGATGGCATCATCGACTCAATGGACACGAGTTTGGGTAAACTCCAGGAGTTGGTGATGGACAGGGAGGCCTGGCGTGCTGCAGTCCATGGGGTCACAAAGAGTCGGACATGACAGAGCAACTGAACTGAACTGAACTGATGCCAAGTGGTGGTATATATCATTCTTCCCACTTTGCATTGTTCAGAATTCTCATGACCTCATGAAGCTATAAGAAAAACTGGAAAAATATATGATACCTGAGTAAGAAGGAAAACAATAATGGATCTTCGTGAACATAATAATCTCTGCCACAATTTTTTCTGTTTTCCATTCCCCATGCTCATCTTAGGAATATTTGCATCACTTCTTGTTCTCATCACATTAATAATACACTACATATAGATATTCCTCAACTAATGATGGGATTCAGTTCAGTTCAGTTCAGTTGCTCAGTCATGTCTGATTCTTTGCTACCTCATGGACTGCAACATGCCAGGATTCCTGGTCCATCACCAACTCCCGGCACTTGTTCAAACTCATGTTCATTGAGTCAGTGACGTCATCCAACCATCTTGTCACCTGTGGTCCCCTTCTCTTCCTGCATTCATTCTTTCCCAGCATCAGGGTCTTTTCCAAAGAGTCAGCTCTTCACATCAGATGGCCAAAGTATTGGAACCTCAGCTTCAGCATCAGTCCTTCCAATGGACATTCAGGGTTGATTTCTTTCAGGATTGACTGGTTTAATCTCCTTGCAGTCCAAGGGACTCTCAAGAGCCCTCCCCAACACCAAAATTCAAAAGCATCAATTCTCCAGTGCTCAGCCTTCTTTATGGTCTAACTCTCACATCCATATATGACTATTGGAAATTTATGATTCAAATTTATGATTCTGAAAGAGCTACTCCAAGAATCTCCAAGCACACAAAGAAACCCATCTTAGAGAATCTCTGTGATAACTCAGTCTTAAGTCAGAAATATAAACATAAAAACTAGTGGGCCACAAAAATCTGAAGAAGCAAGTTTACTACAATCAGCCTCACAAGAGTAAATATTTTCTCAGTTCAGTTCAAGCAATTTTACATTTAACTTATGTTTGATTTCCTATTTTGAAAAATAATTGTAATAATTTGCCTAACCTGCTTTGCTGCATAATAGTATATTTTAAAGTGGTTTGCTATATTTGAGTAGCTTTGCCAATAACAAATTCCTGATTTGTGGCAGACATATAGTAAAGGCAAAACCCACACTTGGCTTTTAGAAGCTGCAGTGAAGCTCCCATTCCTCTATATTTGGAGAACTTTGAAAAAGACAAATTGCTGCATAGCATCTGAAAGGCTGTTTTCTGAGTGCTATATAGTCCTCATTTTCAAAGACATGGATCATTTATTTTTTTTTCTGGAAAACTTGACCAGGTTATCTCTATTTGGGTGCCAATCACTGACTCTTTACTGTCATGACTTATTAACCCTAATATCGGTTTTAAATGTCACATTAGACCTTAATGATAATATGTGTTATTCTTTTGAAGCAGTTCAATCTGTTTCAAAGTTATTACAAGGACCCAGTTTTCACTGAATTTTCACTATGTCTCTCTCATATGACGAATGTATGTTTTACTACCTTGTATTCATTCACCACCATTCCTATTTTTCGTTTTTTTAGGTGTAACAATGATAGATTACTCGGTGTCATGGAAACTGAGTTTATTTTCTTCAGAAATAAAGACTAGAACTTTTCAACCTTTTAGTTTTCTTCTTTAAAAATCAACAACTTCTTTCTCAGAAATACTGAATGAAGCTTGGTAGCCAATGCCTTTTCATTCTCATCTAAGAAAGTTGAATGGAAAGCAATTTCCTCCATTTGGTCAAATTCCTGGATCCCCAAGGGATGAACAGGGCTTAGCCTTGAACTCTTATAGTACAGATTGTGTTAGCAACACATTGGTATCCAGCAGATTTAATCTCAGAAATATTTTCGCATTTTTGTTTATATTTTATATTGGTACATGGGCAAATGTTTTCTTTTTTTTCTTGGCTTTTTGTCTGGATTTTCATAAATCTGTGTTTGAAAAGAGTTGAGAAAAATATACAAGACAACTTAATTTTAAAAAATGGAGTGCTGCAGAATTTTATCATCCTTAATTGGCTTTATTTGCTTACATCTACAGCAAGACCTAGTTAGCATATTATTTCAAGATGGCTCATTTTCTCTGTGTCATCACACACCAGCTAGCATGATGTAGTAGATGTAAAATTAAATATGCTTCTAAACACACTTGTGGGTGAAAGATAGTCTTATTTTAGGCAGCAGTCAAGAAATTCTCTTGGCTTTATTGAGAACTGACAACAGAATCTCCATACTATATAAGAAATGTTTAGCAAGGCTATTTCTTAGCCTCCGGGGTTCTGGGGTGAGGAGGTTCTGCACATTTCAGGGACATAGTGGCTACAGGATATAGTTTAAAGGACACTGAGTCAGCAGAGCTGGGCGGTAATGCTGAGATTCTGTCTCAACTCCTTGATCTTAGATTTCGACTATGACCTGGGGAGGCAGGACTATATTGTTACTGAGAGCACTTTCGGCCTCTACAATCATTCAATTTATAACAGAGCCTTGAAATGTGTCTTTTTGTTTTTTTTTTTTTTTGTCTGCCTCATGTGCAGCACGTGAGATCCTAGCTCCCTGGGCAGGGATTAAACCCACACCTCTAGCACTGGAAGCACAAAATGTGTCATTTGTGAAGCTGGATATTCCTCAGTCCAGTTCTAAATTATGACAAATGCTTTAAATTATTTAATTAACAAAATCACTGGGTGACCCATCTATTCACTATTACATATCTGATCTACACAAAATCACCAAGTATTTTCTGGTGAAGGGACTCAGTTTTTCTAAACAGCCTTAGCACTAAGGTTGATGAGACTTCCCTTCCCTGTATAGGCAATTGACACCATTGGGTACCTTTGATCTTCCATTCTGACTTGACTGTATCCTAATGTTTCTGTCAGCCTGCTAAGCACCCTGGATTTCTATCTCCTTAAAGATCTATCCTAGATATTAGAAACATTTTTCCTAAACCATGTGGCTTACTCTTTTATTAAGGCTAATCCCTGGGGCATAAACATGTACATACACACATCCCCTCTGATCTGTCTCTGCAATTTCCCTTCCCCCTTTCTATCATTGCTAGCCTCATCTTTGGAGTCTTTAAACTTTTTCTAATCCATTTTCTGCCTTTTGGAAAATCATGCAGCCCTTTTCTGGGTGCTTATTTCATTTTTGAAACACATTCTGAAATATTTTGCTAGTTTATTCCAAAAAGGAGAATGTAACTAATTTCATTGAAAGTTGCTGTTTCCTTTTTTTTTCTTCCTCTTTTACCCTACCTCTAGCTTTCCCCTTCTCTATTACAACCAGATCCCCTTTCAACTGCTGAAAGATCCCCTTTCAACTGCTCTTCCTCTCTGCCGTCCATGTAATTTTTCAGGAACAAATGTGACAGAAAGTTCTCATGTGTTAACTGACAACTGTGATTAATTGATAGTGACTAACCATCAAGAGAAGTGTGTGAAGAAAGATGAAAAGGCTGCATCCACGTTTATTGGGAAGGAGTTCTAAGGTCAGCATAGGTGAAGTTTGCCGTGGGCATGGGACAACTAAATGAAGGAAAAGAGGTACATTTTTGGAGTCTCCGTACTCTGCCCAGAACTACTCACTATGGGACAGTCCAATCTGAATGCCTTAAAAACAATAACATGTGATGTAATATACTAATTTTACTATTCCAGCCTCCTTTGTAATAATCAGTTCTATTTGTTGATGAGCCGGAAGATTTTAGTGATGACACTTTATGATATAAGTATTGCAGCTTTCCTTTTGAGAAGGGATAGGCTACCCACTCCAGTATTCTTGGGCTTCCCTGGTGGCTTAGTCGGTAAAGAATCCACCTGCAATGAGGGAAACACGGTTTCAGTCCCTGGGTTGGGAAGATCCCCTGGAGGAGGGCATGGCAACCCACTCCAGTATTCTTGCCTTGGAGAATCCTCAGGGACAGAGGAGCCTGGTGGGCAGCAGTCCATGGGGTCGCCAAGAGTCGGACAAGACTGAGCAACTGAACTGAAATGAACTATTATTTAAAGGTCAGTGGTTACCTGAAGATTAGGGGTTGACAAACTTTTCTTTTTTTTTGTAAACAGCCAGTTGGTAAGTATTTCAGACTTTCTTGGCTGTTTGTGAGATCTTGATTGCATATTATTCTTTTTCATCAAACACCCTTTGAAATTGGAAAAACTGTTTCTAGAGTATAGGCCAACTTTTGCCAACTTTTTCTTGAGGTTATAAACATCAGAGAAACTGCTGTACATAAGAGTTTTATGAGTTTTCTCCTCTAAATAAGAATATTCTCACCTAATGGACTTAAAATTTTCAATTACAAAATTTAATTTAAAGATATCCCAAGATATGTAATAGAAAAATACAATTATTTTATGGCAAACAAAGCTTTGATTTTGTCTTCATCATAAATAAGAACATATTAAAAGTTAAAAAGAAAGTTATTAAAAATATTCCTATTTGAACAAGTTCCCAGAGAGTAAAAGTTTTAAACCACAATGTAAAACTGATCATCATCAAAGTAAGTAACCAAACTCACTCTTTACTTGAAACTCATTGCTTTGCTCACATCTACACCAGCTTACTATATATCAATGTGCAACAAAAGTAGTTTTTAACAAATTCCATTCTGATGAGAACAGACACTAACATGTATCAAATCAACATTCAAAATGCTGCTCGACAGTGATAAGAATCAAATGTCGTTTAAACAATACTCCTTTTGTAGATATAAAAGTCTTTTCATCTAGGAAAGAGAAACAACAGATGCTTTCAGAAACAGGAAAATTAGTTGGAATAGCCTAAACATTCATTAGTAGCTCGGTGGTAAAGATTCTACCTACAATGCAGGTGACCCGGGTTCAACCCCTGGATCACGAAGATCCCCTGGAGAAGGAAATGGCAACCCACTCAAGTATTCTTGCCTGGAGAATTCCATGAACAAAGGAGCCTGTCAGACTACAGTTCATGGGGTGGCAAGAGTCAGACATGATTTAGAGACTTAACATTCATTAGAAATAATCGAAACAAATAGAAAACTCGATTTGTAGAAGATTTTGATATTATGTTCAATTATTCATAATTGTGAATAAAAAGATTCACAATTTACTACTTGTAAATCATATGCTAATTGAAAATAGGTAACCAATTGGAAATTAACCCACTCTAAGTTGCTACCTTGCCTTTTCTGAATTCTACCTCTTCACATGTAATAGAGATATAATGATAAATGGTTTAGTGATTCTGAAACAAACAAACAAAATATATATAGGTTTAAGTCTTCTCAATTTTAAGTAAGAAGGTCTCTGTTTACTTTTGCAGGCTGTTCATGGTAGGAGAGAATTGTGATTTTGTTCTGTAGTGCAAATAAAGTTAGGAGACATTTGTTACAGAATTTCTCAAACCATTTTGTGTTGGAGAGCCTGATCAATCATTCGTGTATGTGGGTTATTATTTTTATGTTGCTCCTTTTTTCCCACCAAATAAACAATTGATAAGTAATCTGACTGACGATTCAATACAAATCACAAATACACATTCAAGAATAAGAACTACTTGATATTATTTTTAAAACTCTTGGACAGAAAGTTTCAGTTACTTTATGTGTTCCAAAGGAAATCTAATGTACTCAGATCTCAAAAACCTTTTGGTGCAGACTTGTATTTTTAACAAGAGGATAAAAATAAATTACATGTTCTCTTTTCTAAAGGAGGTTTTTTTTTTTTTTTTACTTAATGTTTCCAATATTAATTTCATCCCAATTTATGAGTTACTTTATTTGTGGAAAATTACTCTGGGCCAAATACTGAAGCATGGGAAGGTAAACAGGTTTCAGTCTCATCAATTTTGCTTTCTTTTATTTGGTAAAATGCATTTTCATTCAACAAATATTAATTACTCACCAATTAAATGTAAAGCCCTAAGTTATAATAGGCATATTACAAGCTACCAAGACATTTCAGGGGTGGTCCTTCTTCTAAAAATTCTTAGTTCTCGTAAGTATGACAGTTGAGTCATCCAAAACAATATTTAAATATGCAGACCTATCATCTGATATATTATAAACAAAACAAAACCATTTCTATGTTGATTGTTCACTGGATCTTGGTCTTGCTGTATAATGATTGAGCAGCTGCTGTCTAAATGTGTCCTTCTTAGATTTCTTGTTACATATGTGACAATAAGAAAGCTTACTCTTAAAATTAGTTGCTGATACATGAAGAAGAGAGGGGCACACAGATGTAGTCAGTAAGAAGTTCATAAACTAAAAATAGATTGCCAAGCAACTCTGAAGCCAATTATGAAAATGGAACATTAATAGAAGTGCTTTGAAAACATGCCACATTTCTGAAATAAATAATTCAATCTTTTTAAAGGTCTGTTAATGCTCTAGTGCTCTTATATAGATTATTTACCTAGATATAAAGAAACTTGTGATAGTGTTTTATCATTCTCTTTTATTTAGAAATGATTTTGTATTCTGTGGAGTGTGTAAGGTGTGATTATACATTTGGGGAGCAATTAAAGTTCTTCCTCATCCTTACAGTGACTTCTTCTAGACAGAACCATAAACAAACAGCCTAGTCATCTGTGGGAGCAAGGATGCACATGTTTGATTAATGGTTGGCACCGATGACACCTGGAATCCAAACAGTTGGAGTCATACCTCAGGAAATGCTTCAAGGACACGAGGAAGCACCATCTGAAGCAACACAGATGCTGATAACAGAGACATGGTTACATCCAGGACGAAAACTGTGAATAAAGGAAGTAACTGCATTTAAATAGAAACCAGAGGGCAGAATGCAGAGCAGGAAAGGGGCTAAAAAGGAACAAAGGCAATGGGCCTGGCAAGCAGCACCTGCTGTCACGAGCCACGCCGCAGTTCTACCCCTTCCCCTCCTTTTAAGGGTCTCTGGCTGGCTGGCTCCTTTCCAGTCTTCTCTCCTTCAGACGGAGGGCCCCCAGTCATTCTCTCCTTGACCTCTGTTCATTTAACTGAAGTATCTCCGTGGCTTGCTCATTTAGGATTTCTTTCTTCTTTGCTTTTTTCTTTTTCACTCTTTTTTTATTTACAGAGGAAGAAATACATATTTCTAAGATTTTTTTTTTTTTTAATGTATGGATTCATTTAAAAGAACTGGATATTTGTGTCTGGATAGTGGCATTTAGACTGACAACACTTTAATGAGCTCTTCCCTGGTGGCTCAGAGGGTAAAGTGTCTGTCTGCAATGCAGGAGACCCGGGTTTGATTCCTGGGTCGGGAAGATCCCCTGGAGAAGGAAATGGCAACCCACTCCAGTACCCCTGCCTGGAAAATCCCATGGATGGAGAAGCCTGGTAGGCTACAGTCCATAGGGTTGCAAAAAGTAGGACACGACTGAGTGATTTCACTTCACTTCACTTCACTTTAATGAGTTAAGACTCACTTATGAAAGTGGTCTATTACCGTGAGTCCCACCTGGCCATGGTAGTCATGGCAGGATTTCTAAGGAAATAGAGGTTAAAACTGTGCATCAAGTATGTTTATGTGTGTTTGTGAGGCTCAGTTTATTTGTATCTAAAATGAAGCTGATATCACGTTATTGAGGATGGAAATTAACCTCACTGAGAGATGAGATTTTGAAATGACTACTTATGAAGAAGTATCTATGTTTTATAACCGTGTAAAGGTTTTTGTCCTTTAGATATATTTTCAAAATTATGTTCTGATATAGCTTGGATATTTATTTTTCAGTCCTCAAAGAAGATTTATTTCAAATGAAAGAAAAGCACATGATCCTACTAATGATGGTTACTGAGGAAACAGACAACATGTAATTATTTTATATGACTCTCAGCTAAGCTAGTGATCTGAAGATAGAAGAGAAAAAGCTTAGTTATCTTCAGAAAGTAAAAACAGAGACATACCTGATAGGTATAAACTATACTCTTACTGAAAGACACAATAATTACAAATATTCATGTTGCTGCTGAGTGAATGCATCATATAGCTATGATTTCTTGTCAGCCTCATGAGTAAATACTATGTAAAAAAAAATCTACTTTTTTCTATAGTAGAATTAGTGAGAAACTGGATAATAAGTGCTATTAATAGTAAGGTCTTTGACAGTCAAAGTCTTGTTGGTTAGAGAGTTAAAGAAAATCATGACTTAATGGTTTATATATTAAAATATAGATAACTTTCTAAAAAGTGGTTATAAAATTTAAAAATCCTTCATTATTGTCAATGAACTGGTACAGTGTGACCCTAGCCTCGAGTAAAAGTCACTATGGGTCTTCCTAAAGACTGTCCACCTTTGATTATATAGAACCCTTCATTTACTATGAGCTTTAACTCCTTAACCAAAGAGACTATGACCGTCAAAGGCGTTACTACTAAAAGCACTTACTACACAGTTTCTCCCTGGTTCTACTGTAAAAAGTAGCCACATTTTTCACTCATGAAGCTGATAAGAAATCCTAAGTATATGATATATTCATAGTAAATGAACAAAAATTTATTTAAGTGTGCCCTTGGTATTTGAGATACAATTAAAAAAAAAGAAGAAAACAGTTTCTTCCCTTTTGGAAAGGAAAAGAGAAAATCAAACCACAATTTATTCTGAGAAGGAAAATTTATGAAGAACACATAATTCAGCTTTGGATAGACAGAAAAGGGGTTAGTGCTTTGGTAGTGAGTTGCAATAAATTGAAATTAAAACTTTTTAAGTAAGAGAGCAGAGTGGTCAGATGTGCAATAATTTAGAAAGACCTTGTTTTCTACAATGTGGATGATAGATTAGAGGATGACAAGAGTGGAAACAGGAGTATCTTTTGTAGATTTTCAGGCCCTTGATGATAATATCCTGATCTAGGCTGGTGACAGTAAGTAAGGAGAGGAAAGAAGAGACTCAAGTATATTTGAGAATAACCAAGAAGTTTTGGTAACTTATTAGATGTGAGAGGTGAGGGAAAGAGAGGACTCAAGAATGACATTGAGATCTTGGGCACCTGAGTAGACGTTCAATCAAGTGTATTCAGTAAGTATTTGGATCTATAATCTGAGAGCAGAAATACAGACAACGGTGTTGCCAGCACAGCAATAGTGCTATGTAGAGCTGTCTATGGCAGGGAATAATACATCCTGGAAGGCAGCTCAAATGCTTTCAATGGCTGGAGTGAGAAAGTGAAATGAAAGTGAAAGTTGCTCAGTCATGTCTGACTCTTTGCAACTCCGTGGACTGTACATTCCATTGAATTCTCCAGGCCAGAATACTGGAGTGGGTAGCCTTTCCCTTCTCCACAGGGATTTCCCAACCCAGGGATGAAACCCAGGTCTCCCACATTGCAAGCAGATTCCTTACCAGCTGAGCCACCAGGAAAGCCCAAGAATACTGGAATGGGTAGCCTATCCCTTCTCCAGTGGATCTTCCCGACCCACGAATCAAACTAGGGTCTCCTGCATTGCAGGCAGATTATTTGCCGACTGCACTATGAGGGAAGCCCCTGCTAATGGGAAGATATGGCAAGTTAATAGGAATTCCCCAGGCTTGCAAACTGACTTTTCACTTGCTTTGGTTCCCAAGAAAATCCTTCATGAAAAATTGTGTTAATTTTATGAATTTATTTTAAAAATGTATTTAAAAATAGTAGTAAAATTATTAAAACTACTAACTTATTCTGAGCATACCCTAGATGGAAACATAAATCATATTTCAAAATCTTGCTTTTCTTACTTTTCCATTTTTAAGTGTATTTAATATAACATTTTAAAACAGTGTATATTATCGATCTTAGATGGTTTTATTATAATAGGAATTCCTAATAGGCAGTCACCAACTATCCATACAAAAACCACAGTGCTCTCCATAAATTAGGCTCAAGGGAGTTCTATAACAGCTAAACATAAGCAGTTCGTTTGATTCACTGAAGACAGCCATGGCATAGCTATTTTAACTTGCCCTATTTGACAACTGTCATTGGCCACTGATGAGCAAGTTATAGCCAATGAACTTTCAGATAAGATTTAATTAATTTTAATTTATATAATTTATAATGTCTTTTCCCAACCTTTTACTCAAACTCATCAACAATTTGCTCTTGATTTCCCAATGTTTGTCTTTGACCCATATCTATCTTTTGAACTCTAGAGAAATTCATTGGGATGTTTTGAGATATTATTTAAAGTCTTCTCCTCAACACTTTCTTATAACTTTTGCTCTTCTATCAATTCAGTCATAATAATTCACTACCTCAGGGGAGGGATGAGGCAACAGAAAGCAGAAGTAAATCTTGGGACTTTTGATTTCAACAGCCTCTCTCAGGAGAGTGTAGGGAAGAACTCAGAACATAAAAAATAGATTTAGAAGGATACATGATTAGTCAAAGGGCCCAGGTTTTCCATTATTGAGACTAGATTAAGTGTCTCTTGGCTGGGAAAGAAAATGAGTCAGAGGAAAAGCAGAAAAAGCTGAAATATTTATGGATCCCTGAGATGGATCTCCATGCCCTCCTCTCAGTCACCCCACCACATGAAACCAGAGCCAAGTCTTAAGGCAGTATCTGCAAAGAGAACCTGTTTCCTAGACCCTCTCTAGACTTCCAGTACTAGGCATCAAGACTTACTAAAAAGCAACATTAATTAAAACAATGAAGTATTGACTAACACACGTCAATAATATAGAATAGAGAGCCCAGAAAGCACCAACAAAATACAGACACTTGATAAATGATACTATGAGGACTGCCAACCAATGGGGGAAAGACAAGTCTTAGCAATAAAATAACTGGGTCAATTAAAATATTAATATTGAAAAAATTGAGACTTTACTCCTACCTCAAACCAAAATATAAATTACAGGTGTGTAGCACAGTGACCATAGTCAACTGTGCTGAATTGTAGACTTGAAAGTTGTTAAGAGAGTAGATCTTAAAAATTTTCACAAACACACACATAACTGAGTTGGTGGATGTGCTAACTAACCGTATTTTGTTAACTGTTCGGCAATATATATGTATATCAAAACATCAACTTGTACACCTTAAACCTGAACAATGTTAATTACATCTCAATAAACATGGGGGGAGAATTTTTCCCTTAAAGATTTGAAACGGTTGCCTCTATTCCTAAACTGGCAAAGGCAGCCTTCACTACAAAGAAGTGTAGTAAACATTGACACAGGAAAAATACAGTGTAAATATGGATACACAAATTGATAATCAAATAATCTGTATTAACGGCTGCTGCAGTGTTGCTTGCTAGAAGAAGTCTTTATCCGTGGCAGTTGCTATTTGTGTGCTTGTGTGTTAGCCACTCAGTTGGGTCCAGCTCTTTGGGACTCCATGGAGTGTAGCCAACCAGACTTCTCTGTCCATGAAATTCTCCAGGCAAGAATACTGGAGTGGGTAGCCATTCCTTTCTCCAGGGGATCTTTCTGATCCAGGGATCAAACCCAGGTCTCCTGCGTTGCAGGTGGATTCTTCACTGCCTGAACCACCAGCGAGCTGGAAAAGCTTGAGAAGCAGCTAACAACTCTTTGGAGAGTGTGCCAAGACCAATTTGAGAATTTGTGCCTGAGAGACCCATTAGTTGAGAGAGACATTTGAATCTCCCTCTATCACACTCATATTTGGCTTTAAGCATGTCCTCCAGAAAGTTCCTCTGCATCGCCAACTGATCCCAAGCACACTTGGCTGCCGGTGTAATGTTACCGCTTCTTCGTGTGTGTGTTTTGTAAAGCTGCTTCAGGGTTGCTGTACAATGTTTTCTGACACTCGATCCTTGCTTTTGGTCCATGATGCTCATAGTCTATTATGAAATATAACAATTTTTGCTATCCACAAGCCTGGAGGAAGCCTGAAGAAGGGATTAGTTTGACAGTTCCAAGTGTGAATTTGGGGCCCAATTTTAATTGTAAAGTTTGACGTTTTACTGTCTTTTTTGAGACTTCTTTTCCTTCTTTCCTAGTTTCCTTTTACTTTTTTTACTCAGAGCAAATTAGTGATGTGGTAATGTTTCCCAGGAAGGAGACTTTCCACAGAATACATACTATAAGCAAGATCAAACACAGCCTGAGAAACCACAGACGCTAGAGGGGTGAATCTTGGGGGGTCCAGCTCTAAAAAGCCAAGTCTTCTACTCTCACTTATGGTTTCAGATCGCAGCACAAACCAAGAGCCAAGATGACTTGGGTTTCTATTTTCAGTGTATAATCTGGCTCCTTGAGATGATATTGAGCTATTTATATAACAAAAATCTAGACGCTAAATCAATACAACTTTTCTGTGGTTGTGTTTGCTGTTGCCTTGTTAATGCGGAGGGGGAAAAAAGTTTTACACTGGAATTTTTAAACATGTAATTCTATGTCCACAAATAAGCAACAACATCAAACAATATTCCCTGACCTCATTTTTAAAAATCATTTTGTTATCTCAGGAGTAGCGCAATATAAGCACAACATGGTTTCCTCCTGGAGTTTATGGTGGTAGCATTTTCTAGGGAACTTATTATGATGGTGTTTCACAAACAACTTGGAGCAGAGACCAGACTTTTGAAGGATAGACATCTGAAGTATGCAAGCTAATTCCTAGGTCAGAAACAAAGTGGGGTGTGGGGGGTGGCAATTTTGAATACAGTGGAGCATCTGTCTCCAGTTTTCCTAGGGAAGAGTGAGAGAGAGATGGGAGAGGGTGCTCAGGGAAAAGGATTGGCAACCATTCAATAAGAAGATTTACCTCTTTTCCCCCATCAATCACCTGGGTATTTATTTGTTTGTGCGCCAAGTGTGTTAAGCTGCTTCAGTCATGTCCAACTTTTTTCAACCCGATAGACTGGAGCCCAACAGGCTCCTCTGTCCATGGGTTCTCTCGGCAAGAATACTGGAGTGGGTGGCCATGCCCTCCTCCAGGGACTCTTCCCAACCCAAGGACAGAACCCGCGTCTCTTATGTCTCTTGCACTGGCAGGCAGGTTCCTTAGCACTAGCGCCACCTGGGAAGTCTGGGTATTTACTTAGGAGATACAAAGGAGGGTACTTTACCACTTCTGGTCCTTGAGAACATCTGACAGCATGGGACAAAGCAGAACAGAGGCCAGCCTTAGGGGTCTGAGAGCAAGGCACAAGACCAGCTGCCTCTTGATCGTTGCAGCTCTCAGCTATTAGCTGAGCAGTTAAGGCAGAAGAAGCAAGAGATCTGCTCTCACATGCATGTGAAGAGGCTGGTCCATGGTAAAGGAAGCTGACCCACAAAATTACTGTTTGTTTCTGCTCTTCTGTTCCTGTTTTTACTCCCAGGCCAATATGACCTGGGAAATGCAGACTGCATAATCACTGAAATATCCTCTTGAGAAAAAGCACACACACTCTTCAACTCTCCACTGGCCCATATTCCTTTGCAATTTTCCATGCTCTTAGATAAGGTTTCTTAGATATGCAACACCTCTCTGTTTCCTGAACCACCCACTGCCCCCACCCCCAGCTCTGCTTATTTACATTAGGGAACAGTTCTCATGTGAACCTTAACCCCAAGTCACGTCCTTTATCCTAATAATGATCATTTAAATCCATTTCTTCAACTGCTACCTTATTTATATTTCCCATTATATCCATCTGTCAAGTCACCGAATGTAAGGACCTTGGAGCCATCTCTAAAGCCTCTCTCTGCTTCTTTCTCTGCATCCCACACATCACACATTTTCTCTGCCCTCTCACTGGGGTATATGCCAATCTCATGCCTCACAGATGAAGTTTGCCCTAAACTCTAATGCAGCTTCCTACCTGCAGCCACTGTCCCCTCCAGTCTGTCCTCTGGAAGCTATCAGAATTATGTTTGCAGAATGCAAATCTCATTTTGTCAATTATTTAACTTAAAATTGTCTATAAGTCTACAAAGCATATACTACAGTTCTCAAACTGGAAGTGGGGTGATGAAGAAGTGCATGACCTTCATGGAGGTCTGTGAACCCCCTGAAATTACACTTAGAAAATTGTTTTATGAGCAGTAAGTATGTTTTTCATAAGAACAGTGTCAATAAATTTCAATGGATTCTCAATGTGCTGTGACATGGCCTCCTTTCCCCACAAATGATATTCTCTGAAACTCATTAGGGTGGCAGGCAAGGCCCTTTACAATCCAGTCAAGTATAGCAGTGTAGTTCAGTGTGAGGCAGAGTAGCATGGGAAGCTGAGGATACGGAAAAATTTTAGAATCAAGGAGTCCTGGGTTTCAATTCTGGTTTGATCATCTGGTTGGTCTTAGGACTACATTCTCTCTGAGCTTTATTTGGCTTCTCTGGTAAATGGGATAATATTCTTCTAATAGGACTGTTTCAACCTTAAATTTAAAAACTGTGAAGTAACTGAGAAGTAATAGATATATATTGTATCTTCACCATCATTAAGTTTCTGGACATCTAGAGATGGTATTATTAAAAATAGTACCCTACCCTCCCTAGTTATAAATCACTCCATAGTGATAAGTCATTTGAAGTTACTTAGTTTCAAGTTATTTTAAAAATCTATATTCAACTGGCTAAATAATTCAAGGGGATGTATTTGTTCCCATAGCTCAAAAAGTTCAGAGGTAGAATACGTTTCAGATATAACTTCTGCTGGACTCTACCTACAATTTTCTACCATACTCTAGATCTGCTCTTCACTGTGCCTCAGCTTTTTACTCAGGCTAGTTTTCTTCGTGGTGGCAAAGTGATTGCAGCAGGTCCAGCTCTCACAACTATACCTCCCAATACCTAAAACTAGTAAGAGCCTTTCTGTCCTGGAATTGCCAGCCAAACTGAGGTCACTTCATTTGCTGACCCTTGAGCAATCTCTGAAGCCAAGGTTATATCTTTAGTTTTAAGCATCTCTGGAGCCATCTGCAGCCCCAGCGGAAATTCAGGGTTACAGTGAAGGGCAGTGTACTTAAGATATTTAACAATTCAGATGACACAGGCAACAATTAATCTGAATATATACCAGCCCAAAGGCAACAGATGCTAGTGCAAACAACTAGTATTTCCAGGGCATGTGATGGAAGCTGAACTTCAGCCTTTCCTGGGAGCAAGATGAAGATGGCAATAGCTGGCTGAGGTGGTAGCACTAAGGGACCCACTTTGCATACCTACTCAAGAATGAACTAATTCTCACCATTCTTCAGATCATCTTTTGTAGCTAGAAAATCAGCACTCAGGTGGAAGCAAGTACCTTTTCCTTGAAAATGAGGCTATGTACAAAGGGAGAAGAAAAGACAGCTCTTTGGTGTCCTATTCTCCCTAAAGGAATAAACCGTTGGGGGAAAAAAAATCATGTTTCTAACTTAAAACATTTCAGAGGATTCTACTTTAAAGCTTTGGGTTAGTAATGTATATCTCTCACATATACATTATTTAAAAATGCATTACTTGTTTAATTATTTCAAGTCATTTCAATAGTTTAGCAATCCTGAATCAATATTTACTGTAATGAGAAGAGTAATTTAAAAAAAAAATCACTATTTGCTGTTCTTTAGCTTTCTTTCATATTACATTATTCACAGACCACTTCTCACACCCAACTCAGGAATCCAAAATGTATCAGGAAACAAAGCTTTACATTATGAAGGAGCATAACTGAGTTACTTTTTGTTTCTTCCTTTTTTGCCTCCAAATTTTGCTTCCCTCAGCTAAGGGTCTGGAAGCTTTCCAGACGCCAGCAGGGTGGGGGAGTTGTAACAGGGGTTTGGCATGTGAACCTCATCACAGGGGCTCGTAGTTCAAGGGGCTCGTAGGGGGGAGGCGTCAGAGCAATAACGTGCAATAATGGGCCTGCGCTGGAATGTGGGGGAATAGTGGCAGCTGCACTTTCATCTCATGTAGCATTTTCTTTTGAAAAATCAAATTTAAAAGAGAATATGTGTCCAGATTAGCTGGTTTGGAAACTGTTGGTTACTGTGAAAATACCAAGGGGCAGTAACTTCCAGAGATGGGGTAAATCTGTTACTGTTGTGTTTGCCTCCAAGGGATGCTGTTACCTAGGAGTTCCATAAGATGAACTTATTTTGGAATGTCACATTAAATATATTAGGAGCACATGCCATTGTCTCATTTCACTCATTGATTCTTTCACTCATTATTCAATTTGTGCGTGTGCTAAGTCACTCCAGTTGTGTCTGACTCTTAGCAACCCCGTGGACTATATAGCCTGCGAGGCCCTTCTGTCCTTGGGATTCCCCAGGCAAGAATACTGGAGTGGATTGCCATTTCCTCCTTCAGGGGATCTTCCCAGGGATTGAACCCCTGACTGTAATGTCTTCTGCGTTAGGAGGTGGGTTCTTAATCACCAACACCACCTGGGAAGCCCATTATCCCATTTAAGACATGCCTATAGAGTGACCGTAAGTGTCAGGCAGTTGTAACTCTTGAGGATATGGCATACAACCAAACAGACTAAATCTGTGACTTCTTGCAGCTTGTATCCTAGGGTGATGTAGACAAGTAAATCTTTAAAATCTCAGACAAATAAACACGAAATGTATCAGGTGGTGATTAGAGAGACTAAAAAAAAAAAAAAAATGTGTCAGCAGGGTTAAAGAATAGAGTGATGGGGTGGCAAGGTGATCTGTGGAGAAGGTCTGGGAAGATTCATATCTATGTCGAATCCAGAAACAAGAGAACAAGCCCTAAGATATCTGGCTGGAGTGTTCCAGGCCACAGGAACAGATGGCATGCAGTCTTCACAGATAAGCCTCTTGATGATCTTGTGATGGAGGTGGGACAGGCAACTTTGTCTCAGAGACCGGAGGAAACTGGGGCTCCAGGAACTGTGTAGCAGGCCAAGGAATAGGCTCATCCTTTCAAACATCCAGCCCTTTGTTCTAGAAAGAACAAGTGCTAGATAAGTGCTTTATGAGAGTTCAGACGTGCTTTTTGAATGAGATGCTTTCTTCACATGAAATTTTAGGTGGAATCTCAATTTGTGTAAAAATGGAGCATCTCTGAAAGAAGTGAGCAGAAGGTTTTGCTTATGCCTCATCCCCGACCTTAACCCCACACACTGAACCTTTCCGCTGAGGAACCTCTGCAGCTCCCCCTAACCTTCTGTGCCTCAGGGAAGGAGGGACTGAGGAGAGGGGCTACTGAAGTACACAGGAGGGAAAACAGAGACACAAGGAGGGTTATGACAAGATCAGTCATCCCCACTTGCTCATGGTCCTGCAAAAGCAGACTGTTTCTTTCTTTCAAGATCCAATTCAAAGTTTCCTCATTTTTGAGAGGAAGATGCATTTGATATCTATTGCTCCACAATTAATAGTTTAAAAGAGCTAGTATTTGTCATTAGTTTCTATGGGTCAGGAATCTGGCTGCAACCTAGTTGGACCTCTGACTCAAGGCCTCCGTGAGGCTATGATCAAGGTCTTGTCACATCGTTCGAGCTGCAGAGATCTCTGCTCGGCTGGAGGGGATATCTTTACAAGCTTGTTTGTGTGGTTGTCTCAAGATCACATTTGTTAGCGGTCGCTGAGCTGAGGAGCTCAGCTTCTTGCTGTCTGCTGGCAGGGAACGCTCAGTGTCTTGTCTCGTGAAGTGAGCTCACTCCATAGGGCAGCTGGTTTCACCCAAAGCAAGAGAGAGAGAGAGAAAGCAAGATGAAGTTAGAGCCTTGGTGTAACCTAGGCCTGGCGTGCTGCAGTCCATGCAGTCGCAGAGAGTCAGACACGACTGAGCAACTGAACTGAATCTCAGGAATACCATCCCACCACACTCGCTTATTTTATTCACTAGAGGGGAATCACTGAGTCTAACCCATACTCAGGAGGAGAGGATTACACAAAGATGTGAATGCCTGGAGATAGGGATCACTGGAGCACATTTTAGAGGCTACATAACACAGGGAGGAAAACATAAATGTAGAAGCTACACCAACTCCTGTAATACAACTCATGTAATACATGACATGTTTAACCTATGCAATACAGTTTTAGCATTTCTTGCTTCACAACAACCTGAAAATATGCATGCTTCTTTCATCAATTACTTTTAATATGGAGTCCTTGTTTTGTATCCCACCTATTAATATTCTATTATTAAGAAATAAAATTTCCTTTTGAAAAGGATTTGACCAGGATTTTCTTGCTTACATGGTTAATTAGAATTTTGCTTCAATACAGATAAACACATAAGTTAGAGGTATTATTAAAAATTATCAACACCTTTTCCAGAAGTACAAAGAAAGCCTCAGTAAGTTGCCCTCAAAAGTAGTCATAAACTAGTTTTATGGCAAAAATGAAAAAAAAAAAAATACCCTAACCTATTTCTGTGTTTCATAGTTGGCATCATCAAGTAGTCTTTCAAAAGTTACCTCTAAAAGGATGAAGCTGAGTGTACTGAAGAGTTTGTTCACCTGTCTGTATTATTCACTTAACTGTAACCTTCTTGAGGGCCATCCCTATTCCACAGTGTCTGGAACACCCAAGTGCCCTGCAAGAATATGAGGAATGAGTGATGCAGAAGTGACTTTATGGAAACCAGAGGAAAATGCTGCCAAAATAGCCAAATTAAACAAATTAAAAAAATTATTACAGTACTTTTGTTATAACATACTTCAGGGAAGAATTCAAGGATTTATATACTAGTTAGCAGTGCCAAAGAGTTTCCTTGGTGGTTTGGGGTAAAGAATCTGCCTGCCCATGCAGGAGATACAGGTTCAATCCCTGGGTTAGGAAGATCCCCTGGAGGGGGAAATGGCAACCCACTTCCATATTCTTTTTTCTTTTTTAATTTATTTTTACTGGAGGATAATTTCCTTACAATATTGTGTTGATTTCTGCCATACATCAACATGAATCAGACATAAGTATACATATGTCCCCTCCCTCTTGAACCTCACTCCCACTTCCGCTCCATTCTGCCCCTCTAGGTTGTCACAGAGCACCAGTTTGAGCTCCCTGCATTATTCAGCAAATTCCCACTACCTATCTGTGTTACATACAGAGTGTATATGTTTCCACGCCACTCTCTCAATTTGCCCCACCGTTTCTTTTCCCCGCTGTGTCTACAAGTCTACTCTCCCTGTCTGCATCTCCATGACTACCCTGCAAATAGCTTCCTCAGCACCACCTTTCTAGATTCCATATATGTGTATTAATAAAAGATATTTGTTTTTCTCTTTCTGACTTACTTCACTCTGTATGTTAGGCTCTAGGCTCATCTACCTCACTAGAACTGACTCAAATGCATTCCTTTTTATGACAAATATTCCATTGTATATATGTACCACAGCTTCTTTATCCATTCATCTGTCGATGAACATCTAGGTTGCTTCCACGTCCTAACTATTGTAAATAGTGCTGTGATGAACTTTGCCACTCCAGTATTCTTGCTTAGAAAATGCCATGGATACAGGAGCCTGGCGGGCTACAGTCCATGGATCACAAAAGAGTCAGACAGGACTGAGTGACTAAACAACACCACCAGTTCCAAAGGCTCCTGGACATCAGGTTTTAGCTCCTTCATGTCGCCCAAAATATATATTGTGAACTCAGTGAAGACAGTCCAGAAGCTTCTCTAATGAGTGACATGTACGCTGTGACGGCTCTTGGAATGGAACATGAGGACGTCAAGAAGATGAAATGAAGGCCTTTCCAACCAATTCAGCAGAAGAATTTTTCTGACAGTTTTTCTTAGTTAACTATCCGAGTTTATGAAGACTAAGTAGTACTGAGTGGAGATGCAAGAACTTTTCTTCCTTGATAGTAGTGCTTTTGAAATGGTAGATGTGGACCAGAAGGAAAAACAGCAGGGACGCAGATTCCAGGAAGGAAAAGAGGTGCTGGAGCAGATGTGTCCATCCAAGTGCAGAAGGCGTGGAAACTTCTGCTCTCTCCCTTCTCTCCCGGATGACAGAGAAAGGTGGGTGAGGGGGCCACACCCCATATTTAGCATCCCAAGTCCCAGATCCTATTTATCATCCTGCTGCACCATCGGCCTCTCTTGTTCTCTTTCCAGATATTCACTCTGCCTTTAAGTTAAAAGACTGTGAGGGAGCAGATTCCTGGGCTAGCAAGGATGACCATCATTGGTTAAACTTGGCTTTCCCTCCAGTCACCACTGACCTCTCTGTTCCTGACATGACCACCAGCCATGCACAGGGTTTACTCCTAGAAACTAATAGCTAACCACGTTAGGAGTGCACAATTTTGTGTGCGTGTGTGTGTGTGGGGGGGGGGGGGGGGGTTGTTTGTTTTCTTACAAAAAACAAAAAACAAAAAATTGAAGCAATCAAATGCAATGACACCTATTCTGCAAAGCTTTCCCTGATCAATTCCCAGTTGATTTAATGACTTCTCTTTCTAACCTCCTTGCCCGGGTTGCCTCTATGCCGGAGCTCCCCACAATGCACTATCCTCATTGATTTACCTGTTCCTCTCCCAACTAGGTTTTGTGCACTTAGGACCCTGGCGTATTAGATGTGTTGGGTGCCACTAAGCATTTATATTATTTGATGAAAACAATAAACACAATGGAAGAAATAAAGATATAATTAGCAACATCATTCTTTTTCATTCTAAATATGCTTACCCCCTAAACTGTGTGGAAAATAAATAGGTAAGAATTTCTGGATGTTCTCTTATTTTAACAAAATTTTATGAAGCAACTTCTAACCCTAGCACCACTAGCACCATGGGGTTGCAAGAACTGGACATGACTTAGCAACAAAACCACCATCACCATCACCACCAGGTATTTTAGGAATGCCAAAGGGTTGAAACCTGTTACTTTGGAAGCAGTGAACTATGTTTTGATAAGCTGTTATTGGTATTTGGGCAGAGATTGAATCTAAACTGACTTCCCTGAGTCAGTGTGACTGTGACAAACACAACATTTGCTTTTCCATTGTGATGCTGTTTTGAAGACCAAGGTGATGAAGATTGTGAAACTGTTTCCTAAGTTATAAAGTGCAGTATGCACATTTTCTGCCAAGGGCCTCTTTGGGGAGCAAACAGAGGAAGCAAGAATTGTTTGACCACTGCAAGTATGAGATGTTAACACTCTTTGTTTTAAAAGAGGGACTTTCCAAAATCATAATGCTTGTATGAATCAGAAAAGCACTAAAGTTCAAACCTTCCTTTTATCTTTATTTAATATCTTGAGAATTTGGTGGAGAACAAATTCTGAGTAAACATGCAAAGTGGACTCATATCTCTGGGGCCATTAATGAGTTTTACGTTTCAAGTTAAAGATCTTGGAAGATCTTACAAAACTGAGAGCTCTTGAGAAGAAAGGAATGATTTTAAGCAAATAATCCAAGATTACTGCCAACACTCCCAAAGACGTTACATATTTCCACATGAGTAGATGTTTCTGCCTCAGTATGCTATATGCTGTTTCCATGGTAAAACTTCATAGCTCAGTGTAAACACATTCCACTGAACTACAGATATGCTCTGTTACTGGGGGATGGGGGTACTCCATCCCCAATGGGCCCAGAGTCTCTTGGAAAAGAACCATAAACTGTGCACTCTTTCTTAGATCTTTTTTTATTGTTTTACCATAGACTCACTGCAAGCAGTACCTCTGGAAAGGAAAAGTAGGAGTGGGTTTTCCAGGAGAGAGTCTTGTGGCTTAAAGGAGGTGGTTTATGCTGTAAGAGGTATATATTGACCTTTTTAAGGAAATTTAAGCACCATTTTTCTTTGACCTGAAAAGGGAGAATAAGAAGAAGTGGCTTTTTACTCATGAACACTCCATTGTTAAAAGGAGAGTATAGGAAGTGGGTTAGAGGTGAAACAGGTGAAGGCAGTCAAAAGGTACGAACTTCCAGTTATAAAACAAATAAATCATGGGGATATAATGAACAGCATTCTGACTATAGTTCATAATTCTATATTGCATATTTGAAAGTTGCTAAGATCTTAAAAGTTGTTATCTCAACAAAAAAAATCTGCAACTATGTATGATGACAGATGTTAACTAGACTTATTGTGGAAATCATTTTGCAATATATACAAATATCAAGTGATTATGCTGTATAACTATAACTAACATAATATTATGTCAATTATGTGCATGTATGCTAAGTCACGTCAGTAGTGTCTGACCCCATGTCCTGCAGCTCACCAGGCTCCTCTGTCCATGGGATTCTCCTGGCAAGAATATTGGAGTGAGTTGCCATGCCCGACTGAGGGATAGGACCCACATTTCTTATGTCTCCTCTAGCAGGTTCTTTACCACCAGTGCCACCTTCTTCAATAAAAAAATGAGAGCTTAACTCCCAGTCATCCTTAAGATATCAGTTGACACTGACCAGGCTCCCAGTCTTCCCAAATTAACTATTGTATATTCTTGTAGTACCATCCTCTCTCTTTCATAGCCCTTAGCATTGTGGTGCTTTTATGCCTCTGTGTGTGGTTCCTTCACTTAAAAGTAAAGGCTCTAGATCCAAAAACCACATGAGTTAAAATTCCAACTCCATCACTTACTAGCTGGTTAACCAAGCAACTTAATAGCTCTGTACTGCTGTTTCTTCATCTGTAAAATAGGCACATAGTTCCTACCTCACAGAGTTTAGGATTAAACTTGAAGAGAAGATGATATACAGAGCCCTTACAACAATGCCTTCCATATAGTAAGTGCCTAATGAAAAGAAGGTAGAAGTGAAGTTGCTCAGTTGTGTCCAACTCTTTGTGACCCATGGACTGTAGCCAACCAGGCTCCTCTGTCCATGGAATTCTCCAGGCAAGAATCCTAGCGTGGATAGCCATTCCCTTCTCCAGGGTATCTCCCACACTCAGGGATCAAACCCAGGTCTCTCACACTACAGGCAGATTCTTTACCATCTGAGCCACCAGGGAAGCCCCAAGAATACTGGAGTGGGTAGCCATATCCTTTTCCAGGGGATCTTCCTGACCCAGAGATCGAACCCACGTCTGCTGCATTGTAGGCAGATTCTTTACCACTGAGCCACCAATGCTTAATAGACTTTAACTATTTGTATTGTTTTGTTTCAGCTCTGCCAGCTTTAAGTTTTATGAGAGCAGGCACATTATTGCCTAACATTCATCACACGAAAGTACCCTTTTAGGAAACATTTGTTGACTAAAAGAATAAATAACTTAATCTGCAAGATTTCATCCAGGTTTGTATGTATTCCTTTTGTCTGGCAACTCCAGACAATAAAGCAGAGAGCAAAATCATTGTGGGAGACTCTGGTTGAGGTTGGTTCTGGAATACTTGACATTTGACTTCAACTACTTCTTAGATTAACACAAGGGAAAATGAATAAAATGTAACTCATTGTAGACTAAGGGTAATATTTCAAAGAATTCATACATATTTGTTAATTTTTGTGTAATAGCTAAATAAACCATATGTTTTGAGGAAAATGAATACCACTAGAATACATTTTTGGGCTTACCAGGTGGCTAAGTGGTAAAGAATCCGACACCAATGCAGAAGATGCAGGAGATGTGGATTCTATCCCTGGGTCAGAAAGATCATCTGGAGTAGGAAACGACAACCCACTCCAAGATTCTTGCCTGGCAAATCTCAGGGACAGAAGAGCCTGGTGGGCTACATGGGGTCACAGAGTCAGACCTGACTCAGTGAGCACCATACAACAACAGAATACATTTTTAACAGGAAGACATGGTATCTCCAGTATCAAGTAATAACAGTCTATAAGAACCTTTAAGGTCTATTCTCTTAGCAACATTTGAATGTGCAATATTCAGTTGACGTTGTTAACTGTAAGTGAAGCATTAAAAGCTACAGTGACACATGGTTCAGACTGGCTTTGCCCAAAACAGGCTTTGATGACTTCCTTATAAAGAGCTTTCTTGGCTAACAGCCATGTTTATAATAAACATGGTCATCATCAAATAAAAAGTTAGGAGATGCTTTTTAAAAATGCTTGGTTACAGTATCATCTTAAAAAGAAATAACACTAAGATGTGAAAGCTGAGAGAAAATAAGTCAGTATACTGAGATCATTGTACATAATTCAAAATGGATGATTTTTAAAAAGGGAGCCCTTGAAGGACATACAAAAGGATTATATTACTTTTATGGCTTGCCCTGAGAGAAGCTTCTTTGCATTATACCATTTCTGTGAGTGAGGAGCAGCTTTACAAGCACCACTGTGTTATAGTATAGGACAGTAGTGGTAGTTAGTGAGAAGCTTTGGCTCTCTTGTGGCTCTGGCTTTCAGCTCTGGGATCCCTTCTTTGAAAATAGTTCTCTCCCTATCTCCTTGATGATTCTTAAATCTCTTAAAAGAGACAAAGTCTATTTACTCAATGATTGGAATGAAGGTTTACAATGCAAATATTCTTATTGACTTCCAGTTAAAATAAGGTATTGATAACTGATGTGGCCATTTCCTGAAGAGATTTTGATAGGAGGCAAAAGAATTGGAAAGCATTTCAGTACTATGGACTAAATTAAATTCTAGAAAAGGGAGGCTGTTGACCTCAAAAACAAATGTCAACATAATAATTTTGGCCAACAAAATAATTTTGGCTCTGACTAAACCTGAAGATGAAGCCATAAATGTTTTCTGAAGATAAACTCTGTTGGAAAAGACTTTTTCCCCTGGATTTTCTTAGCTTCCTTCCACTCTATTATTTTTAATCTACTTTATGGGAAAAAAAAAACAATATTGTTACAGCTTGTCAAAGAAAGTTCAGACTTTTTGCTCCTACTGTTTTTGGCAGAGATCAGAGAATTTCAATAACATAAATATTTTAATTGAATTATTAAAAGCAACAGGCAGAAATGACAAGTCATAAACATTTATTTACTCATCTAATGAATAACCGAGTGGATAGAAGAATAAAAAAATGATGAAGGAAGGAACTGACAGTCTTTGGCATGGACACAGCTTTCCACATAGGCAGTCACAGAAGGAAGGGCGCTCATTCGCAGGAAGGAATTGGCACACGAAGACTAAATGCAACCATCATTTATCTCAGTGTTTTCTTTGGCCCAATAGTGGTTTATACTGGCAAAAATGTTGACTTGACTTGTGCTGATTCTTTTCCAGTTTAGAGTTTAAGTCTAGAAATAATTTTCTATTTAACCCAATAAACTCCATAGTGGGTGATTAAGAGGATACCAATATGTAGGCACTCTGTTCAAGCCTATTATTTCCCAATTGCCTATTATTTCTTAATTTACAGGTTAATTAATTTCTTCTTAATGCATATCCTCCTTGACCATTTTGTAATAATTGACACTCTTGACTACTCTATCATTGAAGACATCTCCTGTAGTTTCTGTATCACTTCACCCTCCAGATTCTTTTCTATAGGTGGCTTTTCTTTTCTAAGCTGTCCCCCAATGATACACATTACTCTGGTTTCAGTTTCCCATCCTGCTCTATTTAATCCCTTTGAGCTCCTATTTACTCCAATCTTCTCAATAAATTCCTCTAGATTAAAGGCTGTATTTTATAGCCTTAGTCTGCCTCCTGAAATCCTGGTCTACATTTCCAATACTGGGATGAATATTTCTGCCTGGCATTTGCATTGATGATTTACATTTGACAATGAAATTCATTATTTTTTATGAATCGGTTGCTCCATTTGGCTTCCTTTGTATTTTGAATGTTGTTTCCAAAAGATAGGGCTTCCCTGGTGGCTCAGATGGTAAAGAATCCACCTGAAATGCAGGAGACCTGGGTTCGATCCCTGGGTTGAGAAGATTCCCCTGGAGAAGGGAATGGCTACCCACTCCAGTATTCTTGCCTCTTCCATGGACAGAGGAGCCTGGTGGGCTACAGTCCATGGGGTGGCAAAGAGTCAGACGCAACCGAGTGACTAACATTTTGACTTTTACCAGTAGAAAGGCTGGTGAGTAATAGAATGTGCTGCATCAGGAGTGGCCAGAAAGTGAAAACTAAAGTGGTACTTGGAGGATTAACCCAAAAACCAAGTGAGACAAGAAGTCTGGCCACCATATCCTGCTTCCTGGTGATTCTGGAATTTCTAGATCATCTCAGCTTTAGTGTTTTGTTTTGTTTAGCTGTTTTTGGTTTTCTTTTTGAATTTTTTGTTCCTGGAAAGATGTTCAAGTTTTAGGATCTTCCATAGGAACTAAAATAATACACATCAGGGTTCCAAGTCAAGGCAAGTTACACAGCGTCCCTGAACGCCACTATTCTCATCAGTTAAAAGTAATACTGCAACACTCGAACTTTTTTGAAGGGTGAAAACAATATCCATCAAACATATAATACATAGTTGTTCTCAATATGTACTAGCTATTATTAACATTACCACTATTACTTGATTTTCTTAGTTTGAACTTGAGTTGTTTCTATTGTCTTCTTTAACCAATAACCCCAGGTCTTATTGGACACTAACTCTTGTCCGTTTCTTTTTCTTTAATTTAATTTTGTTTATTTGGCTGCATTCTGTCTTAGTTGTGGCATGTGGGATTTTTCCTAGTTGTGGTACATGAGATCTTTAGTTGCAGCATGTGGGATCTAGTTCCCTGACCAGGGATTGAACCCAGGCCCTCTGCATTGGGAGCATGGAATCTTAGCCACTGGACCATGAGGGAAGTCCCTAACTGTGTCAGTTTCATAGTATTCTTTATAACTTTTCACTGACTTCACCTTAGGGCAGGTTCTGAAATGCACAACCAAGGTTTCCAGTGGTATCATGACCCAGAGATTCTTTTAACAGCACAGCTCGTACTGTGATAGTCCCTACCTACATGCATTGTCATGACTTACCCTTGCTTTCCAGATATGGTCCATTATTCTCAGCATGGCACATGGAACCATGTACTATGTGGTCACATCCTAATTTTTCAGTCTAGCATAATTTGTCAACTCATTGCTTTACGAATTTTCTTTACTTTCTTCTATCTCTATACCTTTCATTATATTTCACCCCCTTTTCCCACTACTCTCTCCCTTCCTATTTAGCTAATTAAATCCTACATACTCTTTAAGTTTCAACTTGACTTACTCCAAAAACCTTTACCAAATCACTCAAGTTCACTAGTCTTTGCCTCTGAATTTATAGCATTTACTATCTAAGGCATTTAGTTGGCTGTTTGTCATGTATATATTCTTTGTCAATTTGTAGCCCATATTGTTAATTAATGCTTCCACCATCATCTGTCTGTCATGCCAACTATTTTAAGTCATCAACATTGTTGACTCTCCTTGATTTAGGGACCAGTGAAGAGCATGGTCAATCAACTGTGGGATCAGTAATAAAATTTTGCATTTGTCATTCATTCAATATATGTCTTCTTTAATGACCCTAGTATGTACTAGGCCTAATGTTGGCTGTGAGGTTTAAGATAAATCCGACACAGGTTCAAGATCTCACGATCTAATGAGAAATATAGACAGGCAAGTAATTAATTAAATGCAGCATAAATCCTATAAAAGACATTGTCCAAAACCTATGGCATCACAGAAATAGGACACATAATTCTGCATTGGTAGAGGGAAGAGTTGAGGGAATCTTCCCAGAGTAACTAACACTTGAGTTGCTATTAATAAGATGAGCATGGTTTCTCCATATTGGGAGGCAGTCAGGGAGAGGTTTATAGAAATATGGACCAAGGAAAACATGCAAAGACATGTACCCCTGGGAATAATTTGTATGACAGATGTATAAGGTATATAGTTAGTGAGGTCTAGATAGAAGACTAAAGAGAAGGGTCCTAAAATCAAATCATGAAGAAACTACCTGCTGAGAGGTTTGGTCATTGTCTAGCAGGCAATGGTCCAGAGGAAAAACCAATGAAGGATCCTAGGCAGTGGAGGGAACTGATTAATTTGTGTATTATAGGAATATCACTTGGAAAAGAAGACTATGAAAGAGCATGGGGATAAAAAGACATGATAGAAACAAATCTTGATAATCTAAGAAGAGATACAGTGTTGGTAGTACAGAGAATCCATCACATTTAAGGGGTGTTTTAGTGGCAGATTAAATAGGGGAATGTTTAGCACAGGTGAGTTTGTGGGAAAAGTCAGAATAAGCTGTCTCTAACTTACAGATAAATGACAATGCAATTAACTAAGAAAAGGAAGAGAACACTCATAGTTCAGTGTTTGTTTTGGAATATACTTCTCTTCCTCTTATTTTGAAAGGCTATATGTAAACAGAGAAGCCAAAGTCATTTGGGTGTAAAAGGTAATACTTCATGTTTTATTCACACTAATTCTTGGAAACAGCAGGGAGTGAATATCAGTTGGAGAGAATGCATCAAGCATAAACATTTTACTGGTAAATAAGTATATACAGTAATTTAAGATAACATTACATTCCGGCAGTTCTAATTTTTAGTTCTCTATTTTTAATTGAGACCAAAGAATTTAAAGACTAGAACGTAAACCTTTGGGAAAATTTCACAAATTGCTTTAATATCATTATACCACATGATTACAAATTCTTACACTGTAATTTTGAGGTTCAGTTAGTTATTCTTAGGGAAAAACAACTTAAGCAATAATATTGATACATGGTTAAAGAAATAACTAATCATGAGTAATTCTTCATGCTAAGTATGAAAAACAGAAATCAGCTTTAATATTTTAGATGCTATTGCAATGAGAGAATGTTGGTTTGTTTGGTATTAGAACTATATAGCCAAGTAATTTAAAACCTGAAAAAGAATATTTAGCTCTGTTCTTTTATTTAACAGATGAGGGAACTAAGAAATATGAATGTTAACTGACATAACACAGGAAAAAACTGGGTTTAAAATGACTATCAAATCCTTTGAAAGTTTCTTAAGTGCCAATGACATATAGTTGAAAGGAAAAACTCAGTCCAGTTCAGTTCAGTCGCTCAGTCATGTCTGACTCCTTATGACCCCATGGACTGCAGCATGCCAGGCCTCCCTGTCCATAACCAACTCCTGGAGTTTACCCAAACTCATGTCCATTGAGTTGGTGATGCCATCCAACCATCTTATCCTCTGTCGTCCCCTTCTCTTCCCACCTTCAATCTTTCCCAGCATCAGGGTCTTTTCCAATGAGTCAGTTCTTCACATCAGGTGGCCAAAGTATTGGAGTTTCAGCTTCAACATCAGTTCTTCCAATGAACACTCAGGACTTATCTCCTTTAGAATGGACTGGTTGGATCTCCTTGCAGTCCAAGGGACTCTCAAGAGTCTTCTCCAACATCACAGTTAAAAAGCATCAATTCTTTGGTGCTCAGCTTTCTTTATAGTCCAACTCTCATATCCATACATGACTACTGGGGCTACCATAGCCTTGACTAGACGGACCTTTGTTGGCAAAGTAATGTCTGCTTTTTAATGTGCTGTCTAGGTTGGTCATAACTTTTCTTCCAGGGAGTAAATCTCTTTTAATTTCATGGCTTTAGTCACCATCTGCAGTGATTTTGGAGCCCCAAAAAATAAAGTCTGCCACTGTTTCCACTGTTTCCCCATCTATTTGCCATGAAGTGATGGGACCACATTCCATGACCTTAGTTTTCTGAATGCTGAGCTTTAAACCAACTTTTTCACTCTCCTCTTTCACTTTCATCAAGAAGCTCTTTAGTTTTTCTTTGCTTTCTGCAAAGAAAATGGTGTCATCTGCATATCTGAAGTTATTGATATTTCTCCCGGCAATCTTGATTCCAGCTTGTGCTTCATCCAGCCCAGCGTTTCTCATGATGTACTTTGCTATAAGTTAAATAAGCAGGTGACAATATACAGCCTTAATGTACTCCTTTTCCTATTTGGAGCCAGTCTCTTGTTCCATGTCCAGTTCTAACTGTTGCTTCCTGACCTGCACACAGATTCCTCTAGAGGCAGGTCAGGTGGTCTGGTATTCCCATCTCTTTCAGAATTTCCCACAGTTTCTGCTTCCTAGTCCTGTGTAAGCTCTGGCAGCTCTGTGGTGGGATTAATGGCGACCTCCTCCAAGAGGGCTTATGCCATACCCAAGTCGACTGCACCCAGAGCCCCTGACCCTGCGGCAGTCCACTGCTGACCCATCCCTGCACAGGAGACGCTCAAACACAGTTCTGTCTCAGTCTCTGTGGGATCCCTGAGTCCTGCTGTGCACGAGGTGTGTTTGAGCCCTCTTAGCGTCTCTAGTGGAAATGGGGTTTGATTCTAAATGCAAATTCGCTCCTCCGACCATCCTGCTGGGGCTTCTCCTTTGCCCTTGCACGTGGGGTATTTCCTCACAGCTACTCCAGCACCTACCACCTTTCTGGGGTTTCTCTGACCTTGCACATGGGGTATCTCCTCTCTGCCGCTCACTGCTGACCCAGGAGAAAGCAGCAGTGACCCCACAAGAGATGCACCCAGACTTGCCCGTGAGTGTCCAGGAGTCTCCAGCAGAGGCGTGGGTCAGTGGTGGCCTGCTGCAGGGTTGGGGGCACTGAGTGTAGCAGTACATCCATGGAATCTTTTGATGAGGTCACCATTACCCGTCATTACCTCCAACATAGTTTGGCCCCAGGTAAATAGCAGGGAGGGAACACATCTCCTCCCATCAACAGAAAATTGGGTTAAAGATTTACTGAGCATGGCCCCACCCATCAGAACAACACCCAGTTTCCCCCTCAGTCAGTCTCTCCCATCTGGAAGCTTCCCTAAGCCTCCTATCCTTCTCCATCAGTGGGCAGACAGACTGAAAACAACAATCACAGGAAACTAACCAATCTAATCACATGGACCACAGCCTTGTCTAACTCAATGAAACTATGAGCCATGCTGTGTAGGGCCACCCAAGACGGACAGGACATGGTGAAGAGTTCTGACAAAATGTGGTCCACTGGAGAAGGGAATGGAAAAACACTTCAGTATTCTTGCCTTGCGAACCCCATCAACAGTATGAAAGGAAAAACTATTTCACATCAAAAGAAATCTATTTTAGTTCCAACTCTAATGCTAGCTTTGTGGTTAAGGGCAAACCACTTAATCATTGTGACAGTTTCACTGTCTAAATACAAGGATCATATTATTTGTTTCACATGATCATCCTGAGGAACAAACACAATGATGTATGTAAAAACTCTTTGTGTAAACTCTTTAAAGGGCTTCCCTGATACCTCACCTGGTAAAGAAAGCCCCTGCAATGCAGGAGACACCAGTTTGATTTCTGGGTCAGGAACATCCCCTGGAGAAGGGAGAGGCTACCCACTGCAGTATTCTTGGGCTTCCCTTGTGGCTCAGCTGATAAAGAATCTGCCTGCAATGCGGGAGACCTGGGTTTGATCCCTGAATTGGGAAGATCCCCTGGAGAAGGGAAAGGCTACCTACTTCAGTATTCTGGCCTGGAGAATTCCATGGAATCTTTAAAAACACTAAAAAATGTAACATTATATTTGTAGAGTAAATCGTTAGTTACCATTTAATGAAAGAATTTATCTTTTACTGAGCCGCTGCTCTATGACAGGATCTTTTTTGTATACTATTTCATTTCATCCTTATATCAACCCTTGATGTAGATGCTATTTTCTAGTTTTATAGCTCAAAAAGAAAAGGAATCTCAGAGACTAAATAAACATCTCTAGATCACAAAGCAAGCAATTGGAGAATCAACATTTGAAAATGACTTCACCAGTGGAATGTGTGCGACTACATGATGTTTCTGGCAGTCCTGGAAGAGAAAACCACTCCCTACCTAGAGGGCAACTGGTCTGAGGAGGAATGAAGGCTGGGAGAGAGAAACAGGCTTAAAGGACTGGACTGCTGCATGGATTCTAATCCAGACAATAAAGGATAATCCAGGCGAGGTAGGATTATACAGCAAAACATTTAATAACTCATAGTCAGAAGCAGGGCTAGATGAAGACTCAGGGGCATCCAAGAAGGATGATAAATTGGTCTCTTGGAAGGGTTAATAATTGGTGCCCCTTCGAACTTTTATTCTTTGGGTTTTGTTCCACAATTTAAAATCCAGAAGCTGAGAGCTGTGTGGAGAAAGGAGAAAGCCAACACTGACAGTGGGGATCAACCTCCTCTCCCCCATCAAGAAAATTTGAATTTGTCATCAAAATTACACACTTTTTTAGGCAAAAGAAAAACACAAATTAGAGCAATTTGACAATTTGGATTGAGTTTGTTTAAGGTATAGGGGTGTGTGTGAATGTGTGTTCTCACATTCTATGGGAGGTAAGGTGTCTGTGAAACTTTCTCCTCTACCCTATTTTAAAGGTATTTTAAAGGTACCTTATTCTACTTTCCAACAGAGAAGTTCACATAAACAAATTTTTATGTTGTTATTTCATCAATAATTCACCACCTCTCAGAGATTCATGCTCCAACAATTCTTTCTTTTACCTTTAATCTGGTTCTTGTCAAAAATGTAAAGTTTGATCCAAAATGAATAATTGGGGAGATTGTGAGGGTTTGTGAGTAGAATGGAGTGGAAGGTGATCTTCAAATGGAAACTCTGGACAGGTCTAAAAGAGAAGAATAGAAGCTAAGAGCCATCCATATAGAACTGATAAGGACCAATAATTGGCAGAATTTAAACTGGAAAAATAAAACAAATAACTCTCACAAATTTTAGACTTGGTTCTTCTTCTTACAAACAATGTGATTTTAGGCAAGATCCTTACACCACTTTCATCATCTAAAACCAGGGAATTAAAAATAAATTCTTTGAAGTTTAGCTGATTTACTTAGCCGTGTTAGTTCCTGGTGGTCAGCAAAGTGCCACAAGTTGGACATTGTTGTGTATCTATTTTACATATGGTTGTTTGTATCTGCTAATCCAAAACTCCTAATTTATCCTCCTCTAACCCCTTTTCACCTTTGGTAACCATTTATTTTCTATGTCTGTGAGTCTGTTTTATAAATAAATTGACTTGTATCATACTTTTTGTATGGATTCCACATACAAGTGATATCATCTATTTGCCTTTCTTTGTGTGACTTACTTCACTCAGTATAATCACCTCTAGGTCTATCCATGTTGCTGCAAATGGTACTGTTTCATTTTTTATGGCTGAATAGTATTCCACTGTATATATACATCACATCTTTATCTATTTGCTAATATTAAGGTTCTTTAAATTGTTTTATATTTTCACACATATGTTTATGTATGAACATAAGTCTAGCCTTGCTGCATGATACATTGTTGTTGCTTTCCAGTTGCTTAGTCCTGTCTGACTCTTTGTGACCCCACAGACTTCAGCACACCAGGCTTCCCTGTCCTTCACCATCTCCTGCAGCTTGCTCAAACTCATGTCCATCGAATCAGTGATGCCATCCAACCATCTCGTCCTCTGTTGTCCCCCTTTCCTGCTGATTTCAGTCTTTCCTGGCAACAGGGTCTTTTTGTGAGTCAGCTCTTCACATCAGATGGCCAAAAGTATTGGAGCTTCAGCATCAGTCCTTCCAATGAATATTCAGGATTGATTTCCTTGAGGATTGACTGGTTGGATCTCCTTGCAGTCCAAGGAACTCTCAAGAGTCTTCTCCAACACAGTTCAAAGGTATCAATTCTTTGGCTCTCAGCCTTTGTTATGGTCCAACTCTCACATCCATACATGACTACTAGAAAAACCATAGCTTTGATGATACAGACCTTTGTCAGCAAAGTAATGTCTCTCCTTTTTAATACACTCTCTAGGTTTCTCATAGCTTTTTTCCAAGGAGCTAGCATTTTAATTTCATGGCTGTAGTCACTGTCTGCAGTGATTTTGGAGCCCAAGAAAATAAAGTCTGTCACTGTTTCCATTGTTTCCCTGTCTATTTTCCATGAAGTGATGGGACCGGATGCCATGAGTTTTTTGAATGTTGAGTTTTAAGCTAGCTCTTTCACTCTCCTCTTTCACCTTCATCAAGAGGCTCTTTAGTTCCTCCATTTTCTGCCATAAGGGTGGGGTCATCTGCATATCTGAGGTAATTGATATTTCTCCCTGCAATCTTGATTCCAGCTTGTGCTTCATCCAGTCTGGAATTTTGCATAATGTACTCTGCATATAAGTTAAATAAGCAGGGTGACAATATACTGCTTTGATGTACTCCTTTCCCATTGTTCCATGTCTGGTTCTAACTGTTGACCTGCATACAGGTTTCACAGGAGGCAGGTAAAGTGGTCTGGTATTGCTATCTCTTTAAGAATTTTCCACAGAGATGGGAATGACAAATATACACATATATATCAGCTTCTTTAGGTCAGTTTTTTATATATATATATTTATTATACAGCCATGACTAGGCACTTTATATATATTAACTCATTTTTTCCTCACAATCCTATGAGGGTAACTGTTAACTTTTCACTTTGCAGATGAGGAAACTGAAGTACAGTAAGTTAGGACATGTAGTCAATAATCAGTAGAGCTGGGATTGGAATCCTGGCAGTCTATTTGCAGAATCTGTCTTAACTTTCCACTGTGATACTTAGCCAATCCATAGAATTGTAGTGAAAATTAAGTGGAACAATTAACTTTTCTGTAAAACAATTTATCTTATGTATCACTTTCAACATTTTTAGTTTCACAGACTTTGAGAGCCTGATGAAATCATGGATGTTATACCAGCAAAATAAACAGATAAAGATAATATAAAAATATGTGTGCCATTTTCAAGATTTCACAGACCTCCACAGAAGTTCAGTCATGGACATCAGGTTATAAAAAGCCTGACTTAAACTTGGTTGGGTCTCCTAAGCCTCAGTATCTTCCAACCAGAATTAAGACTGAAAATACAGTGATCCACCTCCCAGCTGCCAGTTCTCAGGGCTGAGAGACCTACATATAATCTAGGGAAAATTCCACTTTGGAATGCTTAAGTAGGTGCTATTCAGAAGTCCTGTTTCAAATTTCCTTCAAAAGTACATATTCTGGGTTTAAAATGGAGTAAGAGAAAAAAAGAGTTTGGCTAAAATCTTTCATCTTGGTGGAATCCAAAATATTTGAAAAGTAGTCTGGAGGGGTTGGTGGCATTTAGCCACCCTGAGCTCCAAGAATTGCATCTTGTCAACTTTTGCGAACGTCCCTTTTGACCTCAATTATCTCTACATCCCTTCTTCATTAAAGTACCTTGAGAGCCTAAGGATGGCACCATTCAAGACCACATTAAAGAAAACTATTCCTCCAAGTTGTAGGTTTCAGCACTTTTTCTAACACTCAAAAATTCTGACAAGCGGTTACCAAGTTACTTGAAATTCACTGTGATTCAAATCAACAAGTTCCATAAAGAAAACCTATTGAACAATTAACTGTGGTTTATAATAACTGTTCATATTCTCCCTAACGGACACAACCACAGATACATATTGTCTACCACTGATTACCAAGACCAGAACGCAAGAAAGAAAAGGCACTGCCAGTTTTGTTTTTTTTTTTGGTTTCTACTGGAAACCAAAACAAAGGTTTTAAAGCCTTACACTCTCTTCCATTTCATATTGATAGGTCTAAATACAATTAATGAGCAACTAATGAACAGCTGTGTAATTTAGCAGTATTTTAAATTTTCTTGAGTTGATCCAAAGCAGCTGCACAGATACTGACAAGATGATTTTATGATTTAAAATTTAAGGTGAACAGTTATAGTAGATTTAAGAAATCTCTGTTTAGTAGTCCCAAAAATACTATCAAGGGAGGTTTATAATACCTAGAATCAAAAAAAAATTTTATGTGAGTCATGTAAGTCAGAAGTCAGCAAGGGAGACTGTGTGTGTTTAAATTGGTCAGTGAATGAACAAAACCTAATTCTTTGCTGCCTGAGATAACTTTACCTACTAAAATGACACTCAGCTGGTCAAACACGTTTTACCAATTTAAATTCTATTTCTAAATTAGGGGGTTTGCTCCACATGAAAAGTGATTCATAAAGAATTTATAAACACTGATATCTATGCCCCAGAGAAAGTACAGAGAGACCAATTAGCTCAACTCTTAGCGAAACTTAGCAGGTTTTGTTCCAAATAAACATGCTCAAGTCAACACTGTGAGTTTAGTAACTTCCCTGTCATACCTCCTAATATTAGCCAAAACTATTGGTCAATAATAGTTCATGAAATGATATAAAAAATTACTTTTATCCTTTGAGGGAAAAGCCATTATGTAATACTGAACTGGTCATATTATTAGGACTCATTAAAAAATAGGTATTTTTCACATATATCAATATGATAGAAACATCACTCCAAATCTTTCTTGTGATGAGACAAAAACTGAGGAACATACACTTGCCTGACAGAAACAATAGCTATAAAAGTGTATTTGGCTCAAAGAATGTCAGATTCTCTAATATATATTATACATATAATATTAGTGCTAATATTTCACTAATATTTCATATTAGTGCTACCTTTCTGCCTCACACTAATGGGTATAACTCCATTTGCTCCAACATTCTTTCATTTATTCATTCAACACATATTTTTAAGTTAACATGCTTTAAAGTAGAAGTCTACAAACTTTTTCTTTAGAGTAACAGTAAACACTTTGGGCTTTGCAAGGTATAGTATCTCTGTCACAGATACTTAATTACGCAGTTGCAGTGTGAAAGCACCACAGGCAATACTGAGATCCTTAAATGTGGCTGTGTTTCAATAAAACTTCATTTACAAAACAGATAGGCCGTATTTGTAATCCCTGCTTTAAATAAACACATACTTATCTTGTGCCTATAATGCAAAGTTATTTAAAACATGTAACCTGTGGTCATCAAGTTTACAATCTCTGGAAAAAACAGAGCACACAGTTCAGCTTCTTCCAACTCTAAATAATAATGGCAGCCTAAGCTTAAATGCTTCTATTTTAATTTTACATTCACTGACAATTAGACATTTCAGAATAACAGGAATGTTATTTGCTTCATTAAATAAACAGGCAATTTAACAGCAAAAGAAACCATCAACAAAGTGAAAAGACAACCTATGGAATGGAAGAAAATATTTGCAAATGATGCGACCAGCAAAGGATTAATTTCCAAAATACACAAACCACTCATACAGGTCAATAAAAAAATAATAATAATAAAATAAGCAACCAAATCAAACAATGGGCAGAAAACCAAAACACAGCTTTCTCCAAAGAAGGCATACAGGTGACCAGTAGGCACATGAAGAAATACTCAGTATTGCTAATTATTAGAGAAAAGCAAATCAAAACAACAGTGAGGCATCACCTCACACTAGTCAGAATGGTCGTCATCAAAATGTCTACAAATAATAAATGCTGGAGAGGATGTGGAGAAAAGGAAAACCTCCCATACCGCTGCTAGGAATGTAAGTTGGTACAACCACCATGGAGAATAGTACAGAGGTTCCTTAAAAACCAGAAGTGGAGCTACCATATGATCCAGCGATCATACTCCTGGGCATTTGTCCAGAAAAGACGAAAACTCTAACTCAGAAACATACACATACCCCAGTGTTCACAGCAGCACTATTTACAACAGCCAAAATATGGAAGCAATCTAAATGCCCATGGGCAGATGAATGTATAAAGAAGATGTGGTGCACATAGACAATGGAGTACTAATCAGCCATTAAAGAAAAGAATGAAATAATGTCATTTTTGGCCACATGGATGGACATGGATGGATTATCATACTAAGTGAAGTAAGACAAAGAAAGACAAGTATCATGATACTACTTCAGCGTGGATTCTAAAAAATGATACAAATGAGTTTATTTATAAAACAGAAACAGACTCATAGACATAGTAAAATTATGATTTCCAAAGGGGAGAAGAGGAGAGAAATAAACTAGGAGTCTGATACTAACATACACACACTACTATACATGAAATAGATAAGCAACATGGACCTACTGTATAATATAATGAACAATATTCAATATCTTGTAATAACCTATAATGGAGAAAGAAGAATTTGAAAAAAATGTGTATATATGTGCGAAATGAAAATATCTCCTGACATATTAGTCATCAAGAAATGTCACAGCCATTGGCAATTTCTGGCCTCCGAATGTGAATGAGCCGCCTCCCGCCCCTATGGTGATGGCTGAGGAGCTGAGGGAATCCAAGAAGCAAGGTGAAAAAGGCAACAGGATGGACCGCAGATAGCTGAGGTGCATACGAAAGGAATGAACTCAGTGAGCCCAGAGGCTTGCATCTTCTCATACACAGTATGCTAAATTCCTTAAATTGACACCTGATCTTTGATGTTCAGATTGCCAGCTCCCTTTGTTGCAAACTTGTATATAGCCTGACTTCCCCCCTGCCTCCTTAGAGCAGTTTTCTCAGAGTTACTGAGATGCTGCCTCCTGGGTTTGGAGTCCTAAACCTTCCCACCAAATAAAATAACTCTTTACTTTCAGGTTGTGGCTATAGTCCTAAACATTCCCACCAAATATAATAAATCTACTTTCAGGTCATGACTATATTTTTTAGGCCACATAGTATAGCTAAATCACTTTGCTGAACACCCGAAACTAATACAACACTGTAAATCAACTCTACTACAAAAAAAAAAAAAAAAAAAAGTTTAAAGACAGGCAATTTGGCCTTAATCTTGTTTTGTATTCTGAAAATCTGCTTAGCATATTTTTCAAATTGAACAATGAAGGAATTGTTTTAATGAAAAGATAAATTTAAAGAATGATTAGGGGCTCTCCGGTGACTCAGTGGTAAAGAATCCACCTGCTAATGCAAGAGACGTGGATTTGATCTCTGATCTGGGAAGATTCCGCATGCCACGGAGCAACGGAGCATGTGCGCCGCAACTACTGAGCCTTTGCGCCACAGCCTGGGAACCCAGGTTGAGCCCACACGGGCCGCTCCTGAAGCCTGGAAACCCCGGAGCCCCTGCTTCACCACAGAAGCCACGGAAGCAATCCTTGCACCCCAGCTGGAGCCGCCGCAACTAGAGCAAAGTCCACACAGCAACGAAAACCCAGCCAGCCAAAAATAAAAACGAAATAAAATTAAAAGAGTAATTAAAATAATATCAATACTACTACATGAAATTAATAATACCCCATAAAATATTTATTCCATTATCCAATTCAGAGTATGAAGGACTCTTTCGGGAACAGAAACGACAGTACTTTAGGGAAAACTTTCAGTTCGTAAAGTAAAGAAATTACTATGAAGCTATGAGTTATTGGCAGAAAATGAGATTTGAAAAATTAAAAAAAAAACAAACATGAATAACAGGCTCCTCATCTTTTTCTACAGTCCTACTATAATTTTATGTAGAACCAGCTCCCTCTAGTGGTGACAATCATGCTTTTCACCAAAAAAAGCAAGAGGCCTCCTTGACTACATAAACCTTCTGGAATCAAATCTAAAAATATACACGTGAAGAGATCAACTTTTATTGAGAAAAGATAAAAATTCTAACAACTTCATAATTCATTTTTAGAAGTCTTTCTCAATTTAACACTATTTCAAAAACATGGTAATATAGGGAATGATCTTGGTGTTTTCCAATTCAACTTATTCTCTTTGTTTCTGGAAAAGGCAGGCCCAGACAACTGAATGGACTCTTATTTTCAATAGCAGCCAGTTTACAGCTTTAAAAAATCCATTTAAGAAGTTTATGATTTGATCTAAAGAAATGAATTTTTTAAATGCTAATTTCTGTACCTAGACATAGTCATTTTAATGTGCATTTTAACCATCTAATTCCTTTATTTGATATTGCTGAGGATAAAAACTAAGTGTGTAACTTTAGCAAAGTCAAACATTAGACAGCTGCTATAAAAGGGACTCCTCACCGGAACCCCTGCAGTTCGACTATGGTTGGTATGATGCAGACCAGCAGTTGGTAACTTTTTCTGCAAAAAAAGAAAAGGGCCAAATAGTAAATATTTTCAGCCTTACAGACCATATGGTCTCTGCTGCAACTATTCAGATCTGCTATTGTAGCATGAAAGCAACCAGAGACAACACAGAGATGAATGAGGGTGGCTGTGTTCTATAAAAAGATAATGTCCAGAAAAAGGTAAACTCATGACTCTTAACAAAGAAGAATGAACACATTTAAAGATTTTATTCTACATATATAGGGGACTATAAATAGTTCAAAGGAAAAGCAAGAAACAGCATTGTATATGGAGTATATGAATAAAATTACAAATGAAAGCAAAACTTTTTTTTTTCATGAAGTATAAGAAGTCAATGAGAACTGTATTGGACAAGACAGGTGTGCATCTCTGTCATTCATCTACAACTTACAAAGAGCTGAAAAAATAGCTCAAAGAAAATGAAAGCCCAGAGTCTGATAACTCAAAAGGATGTGCAGTACAGAGACAATGCATATTTTCAATTAATCAGGATATTTTCTACAGTTTTAATAAATGTTTATCAACACTGTAAATTGAATTTTATATAGTTTTCACATCATAAAATATTAGTTATTTCGATTTTAGTTTGTATCTAATAAAAAAAAGGAAACACATGCAGTGAGTGGGATTTGAGCTCTGGATGGTAGTTTGCTTAGCCCTGAACCTCTGATGTTAAGACTGCATGTTCTCAAATAAGAAAACCGGAAGTATGTCATGAAGCAAGTAAATGTATATTTAAAAAGCCAACAGACATAGCTTTGAAATAGTCTTATCTCTGATACCTTTAGGACCAACTCAGGCAACAGTAAGATGTTTGAAAGGCAGGCCAGTAATATTTATCACTAACTTTCAAAATATTTTGTCTGTTGGCAAAAATGGTGTACTTTTGTGTGTAGCTGTGAGTGTAAAACAAAAGAATGCAAGAAGAGGAGTTTTACAAACTAATAGATAAAAGAGAAAATGTCTAAGTATAGAAGATAGAAAGTTAGGATGGTAGAAAGTGGAGAGAAAGAAAACCTAAAAAGGAGTACAAATTTCCTGAGCTTTAATAAAGGAAAAAGAGAGAGAAAAAAATATTTTAAAAAATCAAGGTAAAAATCGAACTTTGAAAATGCTTACTAGAATTCTACATGCAATTTTATAGGAGATAAATAAGCCATGGCTGTTTCTGTAAAAAGTTATTATTTCAAATTAGTGTTTAAAATGAAGAAATTTTGTTTGCTTAAAATATATTTTATAATATATGCTTTTTGTATATTTGTATACTTTTTAAAGAAACATTAATAAAAAATGGCTAGAAACATGAATAAAAATTTCACATAGATAACAATAATGGCCCTTAAACATATGAAAAGATAATCAACATCATTAATACTTAGAAAAATGTAAAATAAATATGCATTGTTTCACCTACCATTTTTACCTAACCCACTTGAAAAAACGAAAATGTAGGATAATGCATTATGTTTGTGAGGATGTAGCTCATTAACTTCTGGCAGAAATAAACAGATACAAACACTTTAGAAGTGAATTTGACAATATCTAACACAATTACATATGCATTTATATTTTGATCCAGAAATTGCACTTTCTGGAATTTACCCTAAGGATACACACTTCTACAGTAAACACACATATATGCAGTTAACTGTTAGGTAGTTAGAATCGGGAAAAAGAGTCCAAAATGGTGGTGGCTAAAAGACCTGGAAGGGGAAAGCCCGCGAAAATAGAACAAAGGAAGGTCCGAGGACCGGAGAGAGAACCTCAGGTAAAACAAACAACACTCCTGGCTGGCCCAATTTACATAAGACAGGCCCAGGGACAGAGAAACATATAAAAAGAGGAGCCAAAGCTCTCTCTCTCCCCCGCGCGATGGGACGATCTTCTCTTTGCATCTTTGGATCGACGTGCCCTCATGCCTCGAAGATGGATTTTCCCGCTATTATCTAAATAAATAGAGCTGTAACACTGAGCTGTAACACTGATTTATTTAAGAGCTGTAACACGGTCTGTCCTCCGAGAGCTGTGACCTGCTGAGGGGGCTTCAATGTCCGTCACTCCAAAGTTTTTGTTGTGACGAGACAAGGAACCGAGGAACATACACTCGCCTGACATAACCATTGTAGCAGTGTGTGTTTGAAACTCTTTATTTTGTATCAGAATAGAGCTGATTAACAATGCTGTGAGGTTTTCAGGCAAGCAGTGAAGAGACTCAGCCACACATACACATGTATCCATTCTCTCCCCAAGTCCCCTCCCATCCAGGCTGTCACATAACACTGATAGTTTCCTGATCTATACAGTAGGTCCTTGTTGGTAATTTATTTTTAATTTAGCAGTGTAACACTATTTATAATGACAAAATATTAAAAAGAATTTAACTGCCATACATCAGAGTGCTACTGAATGAACCATGACATATCCATGTAATGGCATCTATGCAACTATAAGAAAGAATGAAGAAGACCTCTCTTAACTGATTTAGAGTGATTTCCAGAAATATTAAGTAAAGGAAAAAACCCCACAAGTGAAGAGTATCTATAGTTGCTACTTTTGTACAAGGAAGATTGAGAAATAAAGAGTATACAAGCATCTGCTTATTTGGGCAAAAAGAAACATAGAAAGCATAGTCAAGAAACTAACAAGATTGGCAGCCTATAGGATGTAAGTGAGAAAGAGTAAAAAGGATGAGAGGAAAGAATAGGGTACGAGGGATGGTTTACTGACACTTCTCTGAGTGTAACTTTGTGAATAGATTTTTTTTAGAAACATGACACATGTTACACTCAAAAACCCCCAAATTTAAAAATAAGAAAAGGAGAACAATCCAAATATAGAATATAAGGAGAACAAGTAAGCCTAACTCTATTGCAAATGAATACCATAACCATCCTGAAGATGGGAGGGCAGGGAAGGAGTTAACATGAGTAACATTCAGAAACAGTAATCTGGCTTATAACTTCCACCTAAAGATAAAAAGAACAATATTGAATTCTAGTTACTAGGTTTGCTTTTCACAGTGTTACAAGTTAACAATTCCTTAATAAAATCTAGATAGTGTATTAAAAAGCAGAGACATCACTTTGTCAACAAAGGTCTGTCTAGTCAAACATATGGTTTTTCCACTAGTCATGTACAGATGTGGAATTTGGACCATAAAGGAGGTTGAGTATCGAAGAATTGATGTTTTCGAACGGTGGTGTTGGAGAAGACTCTTCAGAGTTCCTTCGACTGCAAGGAAATCAAACCAGTCAATCCTTAAGGAAATCAGTCCTGAATATTCATTGGAAGGACTGATGCTGAAGCTCCAATTCTTTTACCACCTGATGTGAAAACCCAACTCATTGGAAAAGACTTATGGTGGGAAAGATTGAGGGCAGGAGAAGGGGACGACAGAGGATGAGATGGTTGGATGGCGTCACCAACTCGATGGAGATGAGTCTGAGCAAGCCCCAGGAGATAGTGAAGGACAAGGAAGCCTGGCGTGCTGCAGTCCATGGGGTCACAAAGAGTTGGACATGACTGAGCAACTGAACAAGAACAAATACATAATGTGATGTTGAGTAAATAAATACATTGTGTTTAAAGAGGTCAAGGCTTCTCATTGTCAGATGAACGAGGGAAGGCTGGAATAAACTCTTTAGTGTTGATTTAGAATTTGAATTATCAGAGTGAACTGAAGGCTTCTACTCTATACGGGTGGTTTTATACATGTTTATATACATACATGTATGTGCATATACATACAGGGAGGACGGGTGGGGTGTGTGTATTTCCTGTCCTTTTCTGAAAGGACCTGGGTGCAATGACACTTCAGTAGTAATGAGACTGCTTAATGCCTACATCTTGGTTTCTAAATAAGTTGCTTCACTGAAAGGAGCCACTCCTTGGAAAAATGGCCGAGTGCAGGGTGAGGCTGATAAAACAAAACGAGCCTGAAACATCTTTCCGTGCCAGAAAGTGAGGAATGAGGTACTAATTTTAAAAATGTCAACGCGTCAAACGATCGAGTTGCCAGCTTAAAGGGGTTCCCGCTGACAAGCATGAGACAAAGTTGAGCAAAATGATGATTATAAAAATTATGACCATTTATAATATTTGAATCTCTGAGTTCATACAAATATAAAAAATAAACACGTAGCTCGGGAAAAGAAAGCAGCTCCTGAGCAGAGTGTGCTGCTGTGCTCCGTCGCTGAGCTGTGTCCGACTCTGGGGCCCCAGGGACCGCCCTGCACCAGGGAAGCCCAAGAGTACTGCAGTGGGTAGCCTACCCTTCTCCAGGGGATCTGCCCGACCCAGGAATCGAACCAGGCTCTCCTGCATTGCAGGCGAACTCTTTACCATCTGAGCTAACAGTGGAATGCCAACTAATAAATGCAAAAGTAATGGTGGAATTAGAAAATCATCATTTATCAAACAGCATAATTGATTAAGAATCATCACTGCATGCTAAACTAGTAACAGGAAATTTGATAAACAGGATATTTACATGGTTATAAACTATCTCTTCATAAATTAACAATTACAGATAGAAAAAGCAACTACAGCAGAGAAACTTAGACACCACTTAACTGAATGACCAACATCATCATTAGCAGAAATGAGACAGATATCATGAATCTCAATATAACTTGACAGGATGTACGGAGAAGGACATTATATTGTTTCTCTAGTATTCTTGCCAAAAATTTACAGCCTGAATTTAATCATAAGGAAATATTAGACAAGCTCAAATTAAAGAATATTCTACAAAATCTTGCCCTTCATTGTTTAAAGGTGCTAATATCGTGAAAGACAAAGAAAGACTGAGAAGCTGTTCCAGAGTGAAGGAGACTAAGACACACGGGCATTTGTGATCCTGCATTGGATCTTGGACCATAAAATTATCTGTTTACTTTTCTAATGAAAGCATTTACAAAAAAGTCTAAACTGAATGTAGATTAGACACTAGGACTGTATCAATAATTATTTACTGATTTTGGACATTTGCATAAAGATTATTTATAAGATACTCTTATTTATAGGAAAAGAGGCACTGTCTGTACAATTTACCCTCAAGAGGACAGAGAAATTTTTTTCACATAGGTATGTAAGTACATGCACACACGTGCATATGTACAGAGAGCAGACAGAATAAGAAAGCAATTGAGGTAACATGTTAATATTTGAATCTGAGTGAAGTTTTATGGCAATTTTTCTAGACAATTTATGAAAATCTTTTGTAAGGGTGAAAACATTTATTTTTAAAAATTTTTTAAAAATCCTTTTTGAATCAGATGGAACATTCTCAGCTGCAAATTGGCAAATGACCTGACTAAAGTAGTGAAAATAATAAAGAGGCTTTTTTATTTCATAAATCAAAAATTCCAGAGGAAAAGTAGATCCAGGAATAGACAATTTTACAGCACATTGATATCATCCAGGACCAAGTTCCTTCTATCTTTCTACTCTGTCAGCAACATGCCCTTGTTCACAAGCTTGCTATAGCAGTTCCAGGCATTATCTGTTCTCACAGATACAGACAATTCCACAATGTCCCTAGTAGATAGATGTCCTTTACATACATGTCACTGGTGAGTTCTGGGTGAAGACATTCAAGTGAGACATCCAGGCTGAAACTAGTCACTTTGAAGAAGGGAATTATCACAGTTGGCTTAGATCAAAATTGGTGCCTCGTGTTAGGAAGGCAGGCATTAAACACACAACTTCCCAGTAACTGCGTAATTCTATTAGCAAGAAAGTGGGAGGATGAGGAGGATTGGACAGATCTCTTTGAACACCACTTACTTCATCTACAAAGCATAATATTTATCATTGTGCTTATTTTGTATCAACTCTCAGCCTAATGGTTTGTTTTGCCTTTCCTTAGCATTGAAATAGATCAATTACATACCAGATAAAGTAGCTGTTTTTTAATTAAAAAGCAGATTGTACAGATTATAATAGCCTTTTTGGGAAGTCTAGTTTTGTTGGAGGAGGGGTGGTGACTGTTTGCATGCTTGCTTGCCTTTTTAGTGACAAAATGCTTGATTCATGTAAGTTAAATACTGTAGGATTATACTCTGCCCTAATTTATTTTAATAGATTGTGATTTTACCCATAATTAGTAAGCACAGGGTGCTAGGGGAGGACAGTCTTGGATGGGGGAGGACTGGAGGAGGTTTCTAAGGAGGAGACATCTAAATTGAAAGCTGAAGGATGGCTAAAAGTTGGAAGGCTTGGGTAATCAGTTATGTTATGTTATGATCAAAAGGTGAGACTGAGTGTGGACTACTAGGGAGATTAATAGACATAAAAGCTGGTGGTTATAGAGCTCAGTAAGGCCACAATAAGACTGTACTAGGCAAAGGGCTTTAAGGCAGGAAGAGAAAGGGCCGACAGAAGATGAGATGGTTGGATCGCATCACCGACTCTATGGACATGAGTTTAAGCGAATTCTGGGAGATAGTGAAGGACGAGGAAGCCTGGTGTACTACAGTCCATGGGGTCACAAAGAGTTAAGACACAACTGAGTGACTGAGCAACAGCAACAAAAAGACAAAGAGATCTAAGCTCTTTATTTCTTAATTTTGGAAGGGGAATCACTGATGTGATTAATGTAGGGTAAACTATGTTCAAATGTATGCCTTCTGGCTCTAGCAGGAAAAACAAAATAAAGGGGAGTGTCTTGGCTCAAGCTGCTGAACGAAATGTCATATACTAAATGGTTTAAATAAGAGACACGTATTTCTCACAATTTTGGAGGCTAGAAGTCTAAGATCAAGGTTCCGGCATATTCAATTCTTGGGGATAGTCCTTTTCTGACATGCAGTTGGCTCCTTCTCACTGTACCCTCACAGAGTAGAGAAAGGAAGCTTGGGTGTGCTTTTTCCTTCTTTTAAAGGCAGCGATTCCATCATGGAGAATTCACTCTCATGACTTCACTAAACCTAATTAATGTGATGGTGAGATTCCCAAAGTTCCCACCATCACATTAGGAGTTAGGGCTTCAACAAATGAATTTTGGAGGAGCACAATTCAGTCCACAGCAGGGGGCAAGAGCAGAAGACAGGATAGCTCTTTGGAAACTACATATTCAGGTGACAACCATACTATAGCAACCCAACTAATGAAAGGATGGTAGGGATGGAGAGCAAGAGGGTCAGAGTAGGGGAGAGTTCTTTTTAAGGACTGAAAGGTTCTGAATATTTTAATTCCTGATGAAATGGATCTAATTGGAAAAGTTTAAGGTAAAAGAGAGGTAGAGGTTGGCTCACTGGAAATCACTGGAAAATTGGGAGTGTGTGGGTCCAGGCTTTGGAGGAGGACTCAGACTTAGACAGGAGTGATAAAAGATTAATAGGATTACCAGGGATCATGCTAGTTTGTAAGTGTGATAATGGTTGACTATTCATTCCACAAATGTTTTTAAGATTTATGGTATGTTAAGAACTGGGGATATATCAGGAAACAAAAATACTTTTTGTAATCTGAGTTTGCAAACTAATAAGGTGAGACAGATATTAAGTAAAATACATTTGAAAAATACATATTGTGTTACGTGGTAATAAGTGCTCAGAAGAAAATAAATCAAAGAAATGGATGGACTTACAATTTGAAATGGGGTCATGAATGGCCTCTTTGGAAAGGAACAATTGCGTACAGACATAAATGAAGGGAGTAAGAAACTTATGAAGTTATCTAGAGAAAGAGAAATCCAGGAAGAGGAACAAGGAGTGTACAGGTCCTAAGACATGAATATTCTTGGCTAACTGGTGGAAAAAATGAGAGCAGTGTGGAGTTTGTGAGGAAAAAAATGGTGGAGATACCCTAAGAGAGGTAATGAGGGTGAGGGCACCAGATCAAATGGGCATTGTAATTACTGGAGTTTTCATAGGATGAACGTAAGGCTTCAGGAGGATCATTCTGGCTGGTATGTTGATAATGGACCTCAGGGATTGAAAACAGGAGCACTTTCAATACTCCTGGTAAGAGATGGTGGACCAGGTAGAAGCAGCAGAGGTAGGAGCAGAGTTCAGATTCTGATAATGGATTCTCTTTCTCAGTTATTTAGGCTGTTAAGTCAGTTTTTCAAACTCTGATAAACACGTAAATGTGCATTAAGAGGAAGGTTAAATGGAAAACCTTTAAATAGCAAATGCAGATAAAAGGAGGGAATAATGACCAAGGAAAAAAGGAAAGAATTGAGGGCAACATTGGGAACTCAACTTAGGCTTGAGACACTGAATTATGATTGAAGATGCTCATTTTATAATTATCATCAAAATCATTTTAAATAGTTTATGTATGGCTCTTTTGAGGGGAATTTCTTATTAATTCAAGATGTAGAGGTATAGCTGAGCTATTTAAAATCCTAAAAGATGATGTTGTTAAAGTGCTGCACTGAGTATGCCGACAAATTCGGAAAACTCAGGCTTGGCCACAAGACTGTAAAAGGTCAGTTTTCATTGCAGTCCCAAAGAAGGGCAATGCCAAAGAATGTTCAAATTACCATATAATTGTGCTCATTTCACATGCTAGTAAGGTTATGCTCAAAATCCTTCAAGCGAGACTTCAGCAGTACATGAACCAAGAACTTGCAGATACACAAGCTGGATTTAGAAAAGGCAGCGGAACCAGAGATCAAATTGCCAACATCTGTTGGATCATAGAAAAAGGAAGAGAATTCCAGAAAAACATATATTTTGCTTCATTGACTACACATTGACTGTGGATCCCAATAAACTGTGGAAAATTCTTTAAGAGATGAGAATACCAGACCACCTTTCCTGCCTCCTGAGAAATTTGTGTGCAGGTCAAGAAACAACAGTTAGAACCAGACATGGAACGATGGACTGGTTCAAATTTGGGAAAGGAGTAAAACAAGGCTGTATATTGTCACCCTGCTTATTTAACTTCTCTGTGGGATACATCATATGAAATGCTGGGCTGGATGAATCACAGCTGGAATCAAGATCACTGGAAGAAACATCAACAACTTCAGATATGCAGATGATACAACTCATGGCAGGAAGTGAAGAATAAGTAAAGAACCTCTTGATGAAGGTGAAAGAGAAGAATGAAAAAGCTGGCTTGAAACTCAACATTCAAAAAACTAAGATTATGGCATCCAGTCCCATCACTTCATGGCAAGTGGAAGGGGGAAAGTGAAAGCAGTGGCAGACTTTATTTTCTTGAGCTCCAAAATCATGGCAGATGGTGACTGCAGCCATGAAACTAAAAGATGCTTGGTCCTTGGAAGGAAGGAAAGCGGTGACAAACCTAGACAGCATATTAAAAAGCAGAGACATCACTTTGCCAGTAAAGGTCCATATAGTCAAAGTTATGGTTTTTCCAATGATCATGTACAGATGTAAGAGTTGGACCCTAAAGAAGGCTGAGTGCCAAAGAATTGATGCTTTCAAACTGTGGTGCTGGGGAAGACTCTTGAGAGTCCCTCGGACTACAATGAGATCAAACCAGTCAATCCTAAAGGAAATCAACCCTGAAAATTCACTGGAAGGACTGATGCTGAAGCTCCAATACTTTTGACTAGCTGATGTGAAGAGCCAACACATTGGAAAAGGCCCTGATGCTAGGAACGATTGAAGACAAAAGATGAAAGGGGCAGCAGAGGATGAGAGGTTAGAAATCATCACTGACTCAATGGACAGAAATTTGAGCAAACTCTGGGAGATGGTGAGGGACAGGAAGGCCATGGGGTCAGAAAGAGTTGGACATGACTGGGCAACTGAGCAACAACAACAAAAAGCAGTTAAAACAAACCTGAATATTATGTTAGGGCAAGTGTGTGGCCTGTAGGGGTGTGTAGCAGATCCTAACCTAACACAATGATCCAGAAAAGCCTCCATGAGCCAAGGACACTTAATCTGACACCTGGAGAATAAACAGGAGTTAACCAAACAAAACTAACACTGTAAAAAGTTTATGACTCTTTCATGATGCAACACAGGTCTCATATTTAGTAGATGAGCACCACTATAGCTGTGCTGATTACTAAAATTATGAAAACACAGGATCACAGTCCCTTATCTAAAATTTCTAAATCAAAATTTTCTGAAAATAAGAATCTTATGTAAATTATCTGACAGCAAAGAATTGAATATGAGATTGGAAGATAAGAGATGAGAGGTAAGATATTAGATTATTGATAACTTTATTTTTCCCACTCAGGGTGAATATTATTCATTTTGCTGCAGAAATGGTAACAAGTTTGATTACTGAATGTTCTTTCCAAATGTTGCTGTGCTGAGGGTATATATTACATATATATATATATATATTTATATATATATCATATTCTCTTTTATTTCATTAACATTTTGTTGTGGAAATTTTCAGTTTAATTTAAAAAGGGATAAAATATAATAAACTCCCATGTTCCCATCACCTAGCTTTAACAATTCTTAATTAATGAACAATTTTGTTCCATCTGTGCCATGACCTAATTCCTGTTATATTGCTTTGAAGGAAACCTAACTCATTAAGTTAATAATAATTCCTCAATATCAGCATATGGCTAACTGCTTCAAGAATTTCATAGCTTAGTTTTTACAATTTATTATTATAGTCAAGATTCAACAAAGTGCAAATAATTGTCATTGGTTTTGTCTGAAGTCTCTTTTTTAAACAATTTCCCCTCCCACCTTTTTGAAAAACCTTTTAGGTTATTTATTGAAGAGGGGCTTCCCAGGAAGTACAGCGGCAAAGAACCCACCTGTCAATACAGGAAATGTAAGAGACACAGACTCGATCCCTGGGTCGTGAAGATCCCTGGGAGAAGGAAACGGCAACTGTAGTATTCTTACCTGGGAAACCCCATGGACAGAGGAGCCTGGTGGCTTCAAAGGGTCGGACACCCACCCCCCTCTCCCCCCAAAAATGAGTCAGACCCAAATGAGCAACTGAACACAAGCACGCATTCATTGGAGAAATCTAGGCATTTGTTTCAGAGTGCTCCACAGCCAAAGTTTTGTAGGTTGTATCTTCATAATAACATTTAACATGTTCCTTGGACTGCTGTATTTTCTATAAATTGACAATTGAATGTAGAAGCCATAGTATCCGAATTCTGAAACACACCTGGCTCCAAAGAGTTCAGACTAGGGATTATGGGTTTATATTTCTGTACAATGGCAGATTATAATAATTCATTTCTAAGGCCCAGAAAAATTACTTGCTCCCCATAGCTCTCAGTACATTCAAATGTCCTACAACTAGCTGATGACTGTCACAGAAGGAGATCCTTCAGGACCTAGCAGATCTGAGGCCAGCTTTTGTTCTGATGATCAGTACCCCTTAAACACCACTTGTCATATTTTTAATATCATCACTGACATTCTTCTAAGAAATATATTCTCCCTTAACTTCCTCTTTTTTAAAACACCTTGAGATATATTTCACATATCATAAAATTCACCCATTCACAATGTACTATTCAATGTTTTTTTAGTATATTCATAGAGTTATATAACAATCATCATAACCTAACTTGAAAACATTTTCATTACCCCCAAAAGAAATTCTGTACCCACTAGGAGTCACTCCCCTTCCTCCACCCCTAAAACCTAAGCAACCACTAATACACTACAATATCTATGTAGCTTTGTCCAATCTTAACATTTCATATAAATGAAATAATTTTTAAAAAATGGTCTTTTGTGGCTGGCTTCTTTGTGTGTGTGTGCTCAGTTGTGTCTGATTCTTTGTGACCACGTGGACTGTAGCTGACCAAGCTCCTCTGTCCACAGAATTTTCCAGGCAAGAATACTGGAGTGGGCTGCTATTTCGTGCTTCAGGGGATCTTCCGACCCAGAGACTGAACTGGCATCTCCTGGGACTTGTGCATTGGCAGGTGGATTCTTGACCACTGCACCACCTGGGCTGGTTTCTTTAGTATAGCATAACGCTTTCAAATTCATCCATGTAATAGCAGATATCAGCATTTCATTTTCTTTTATTGCTGAACAATTTTCCATTGTATGGATATACCAGTTTAAAAAAATTCATTTATCAGTTAGTGAATACTTAGGTTATTTCTACTTTGGATATTATAATTAGTATTGCTATAAACACTTGCATACAGGTTTAACTGTTAACATATATTTTCATTTCTCTTGGGTACAGGCACATCTTGTCTTTTTGTGCTTCACAAATATTGCTTTTTTTTTTTTTAAACAAATTGAAGGTTGTGGCAACCCTGCATTGAACAAGTCTATTGATGATATTTTTTCCAATAGTATTTGCTCACTTCATGTCTCTGTGTCACATTTTGGTAGTTCTCCAAATTTACCAAACTTTTTCATTATTATATTTGTTATAGAGATCTATGATGTTACTATTGATAACAAACACTGACTACAGTGTAGTATAAACATAACTTTTATATGTACTGGGAAACTAAAAAAATTGTGAAACTTTATTGCAATATTTGCTTTATTAAAGTGGTCTAGAACAGAAACCTGCAATATCTTTGAAGTATGTCTGTATATACTTAAGAATATATTTGCTTGGACATATAGTGAACATTTTAAAGAACTGCCAAACTGTTTTCCAAAAGTGGCTGTTCCATTTTACAATCCTACTAGAAGTGCGTGAGGGCTACGGTTTCTTCACATCCTTGTCAATACTTATTACACTCTTTCTTTTCTATTTTAGCCATCCTAGTAGTATGAAATGGTATCACACTGTGTGTTTGATTTGTATTTCCCTAGTGACTAAGATAATGAGCAATTTTTCATGTACCTACTGGCCAATTATGTATCTTCTTTGGAGAAATGTCTATTCAAATCTTTTGCTCAGTTTTTAATTAGCCTACTTTTCTTTTTATTGTTGAATTGTCAGAGTTCTTTATATATATTCTGCATACAAACATTAGATATTTGATTTGAAAATATGTTCTCTCACTGTCTGAATTATATTTTTACATTATTAATAATTCTTTTGAAGCACAAAAAAAATTTTTTTAATTTGATAAAGTTCAATCTATCTTTTTGTCACTTGTGTTTTAAGTGTCATACCTAAGACACCGTTGCCTAACTCAAAGTCACACAGTTTTACTCCTGTGTTTTCTTCTAAGAGTTTTAGAGATTTTTGTTGGGTTAATGCTTGTATATGTCAGGAAGTAGAGGGTCCAACTCCATTCTTTTGCATGTGCTTATACCGTTGTCCCATGCTCCCTTAGCTCAGCTGGTAAAGAATCCGCCTGCCATGCAGGAGGCCCTGGTTCAATTCCTGGGTCAGGAAGATCTACTGCGGAAGGAATAGGCTACCCACTCCAGTGTTCCTGGGCTTCCCTGGAGGCTCAGCTAGTAAAGAATCTGCCTGCAATGTGGGAAACCTGGGTTCAATCCCTGGGTTGGGAAGATCCCCTGGAGAAGGGAAAGGCTACCCACTCCAGTATTCTGGCCTGGAGAATTCCAAGGACTGTATAGTGTGCATGAGGTTGCAGAGAGTCGGACATGATTGAGTGCATTTCACTTTCACATAAGTTGTCCCAGAGCTGTTTGTTGAAAACCTATATTCCCTCTTCAATTTTTTTGGAAGCTTTGACAAGAATCAATTTACCATATATGTCAAGGTTTATTTCCAGACTCTTGACTATTCAATGATCTGTATGTCTATCCAGTGTTATACTGTCTTGATTATTATATCTTTATACTAAGTTTTGAATTGGGAAATGTGGGTCCTCCAACTTCATTCTTCTTTTAGATCATTTTGGTTATTCTGTATTCCTCGATTTTTAATATAAATTTTAAGATCACCTTTTCAATTTCTGAAAATAGGCAACTAGAATTTTGATAGGGATTATGTTAGATCTGAAGATCAATTTTGGGAGTATTGCCATTTTTTAATGACATTAAGTTTCAGTTTCATTCAACAGTGTTTTGTAGTTTTCAGTATACAAACTTTGCATTTCTCTTCTTATTCTTAAGTACTTTATTCCTTTTATGCTATTGTAAATGACATTATTTCTTCAAGTATTTTTTTCCGTTCTTTCCTCTCTCTTCTCTCCTGGTACTCCTGTTCCACACATGTTGGTGCATATAATGGTATCCCACATTTCTCTGAGGCTCTCCTTACTTTTCTTTATTCTATTTTCTTTCTGTTTTTCAGATTGCTTAATCTTTGACCTATCTTAAAGATTCATGATTCTTTATTCTGCATGGTCAAATCTACTCTTAAGCCTCTTTAGTGAATTTTTTATTTTAATTATTATACTTTTCTATTCCATAATGGCTGACTTCAAACTGTTGTTGTTTGTTGTTGTTGTTTAATTGCTAAGTCATATCTGACTCTTTGCAACCCCATGGACTGTAGCCCACCAAACTCCTCTGTCCATAGGATTTCCCAAGCAAGAATGCTAGAGTGGGTTGCCATTCTCTTCTCCAGGGGATCTTCAAGACCCAGGGATCAAACTTGCGTCTCATGCGTTGCAGGCAGATTCTTTACTGCTGAGTCACCTATGATACGATAAAACCAGGTTTGCACAGTTGCTAAAATTTGAGCCACCAGCTCCTTGGTGGCAGTGCAAGCCCACTCTGACACACCAGTTTTCTCACCATGTTTGAGGATAGATCATTCTGGGTCAGAAATTTTCACCTAAAGTGTTGTGGGAAATATTTCCTGTAAAGTCTTACAGTTCTCTCTGATTTTATGTAACTTCCTGCAATTTTCTGGTATCAGTGCAGAGATTCAAATGCCTGTGGGTGGTAAGGAGGAAGCCAAGGTCTTGAGTTATGCTGAGTTTTCTTCCCTTGAATACCGTGAAGGCCACTTTCCGTTTGGTTGGTTTCTCTACTGCATGCAGGGAGCGGCCTTGCCCTGACTCACCTTCTGGGATGTGTGTGTGTGTGCTCACTCAGTCGTGTCTGATTCTTTGTGGCCCCATGGACTACAGCCTGCCAGGTTCCTCTGTCAGTGAGATTTCCCAGGAAAGAATACTGGAGTGGATTGCCATTTCCTTCTCCAGAGGATCTTCCCAACCCAGGGATTGAACCCATGTCTCATGCATTGGCAGGAGGTTTCTTTACCACTGAGCAACCTGAGATAGACAGTAATGCCTTCTGTATCAGAGAGAAATTCCCTTACATTTCTCAGTGAGAAGAGGTTGAGAGAGAAACCTGCCACCCACAAGGTTTTTATTTGCTTTGGGTAGCTCTTTCAGGGTGGGACAGGTTTAGTATTTCTCATCTATCTCTTGGTCTGCACTTACCCCCACCCCTTATCACATAAATTAGGAAAGTCACATATTTTCAGTGAAAATCCCCTCTCTAACTCCCCAGGACATATACTGCTTTCTTAACCCCAATTGTCTGGCCCCATCTGCATTATATATGGCAGATATACTAAATGTCTGTGGCATGTAGATGGTACACTGCTTAAGTTTCTATTGATGCCAGAGATTCTCTCCTTTTTGCATTTTTTCCTTTTCATTTCAGTCAAGTCTTAGAGAAAAAAAGGGATAGTTTTCTTTCATAAATTTTTATTTTATGGTTTTTATTACCCCTAAGCATTGTGACAAAGGATCCAAAATATTTTAGTTGGAAGAATTTAAGATCACTTCATACAACCTTGCATTTTATAATGAAGAGAAAGGCCCACAGCAACTTTAACCAAAGATTGAATCTACCTGTTTAGCTGCCTGGCCCAGCACTTTTTAAATACAGTGTGAAGTATTCAGGTCTTACTGCAATGGTATGCTTTTCCTATTGGAATTCAATATGACAGTCTTCTCTTCAACCTATATAAGGAACTATCACATTTTAAAGTTTTCTTATAAGTAGTCCTCTTTCCAACTTGAATTTGCCAGATTTCAAGTTTAAACACAGTTTTGTCATGATAGTGTTAAAATCTTTTGAAATAGTTATATCATAAACATATTCACACAACTTCAATTATATGAATAGGACAGTGATGCCTTAGTGATACTATTTTGTATATCTAATCTAATTAGTTTCTTTTTACAGATTACATAGGCAGATAAAAATGATTAAACACAAGGTTTTCAAAAAGGTGTGAAAAAACCCAAATCCTTTCATTAGGGTAACCTCGTTTTCTTATTAATCTTTTCTGAGAGGAGATAATATCTTTATCACCTTTCCTTCACTTGATAATGATGAATTAGCTAATACCATATGCTCTTTATCACTTATGCCATTTAGTTTTATTTAATTTGAACTGATTATTTTAACTTCAGAAAAAAGTCATTTTAGATAATGCATAATAGACATATACAACATATAAAACATGTTATATTAAGCTATAATATACTATAAAATATTCAGAGAAATTATGCTTCTTGAGAGAGGTTCAAAAGAATTTCAGTAATAAGCTAATAAAGGAAAAAAATCTTCTTGGTTGCACTGAATAAAAACAAGTGATAAAAAATTAAATTATAGGCTAAAACTTCTGGTATTACAAATCTATTGAAAACACAGAGTATATTGCTATAGAAACTCTAAGCCTCAATATATTTATATTCAACTAAACCCACCAAAATATCATAGTTCTAGATTAGTTACAATTGGAAATTTTTCCAAAAGCCTTGTTCATGATATCAAGTAGCATTTTACTGTGTTCTTAAATGGATTAAACCTCATCCATTGAAAATAAGGGAAACTCTAAAAAATAATTTCCTTTTCTTATTAAAAAAAGACAGGAAGGAAGAAAAGAACTGAAGAGAAAGAGAAGAGACAGAATAAATAAATATTAATTGAAAAATTTGCTAAATTTTTAAATAGTTGCATTATTTGCTCAGGGTATAATTTTCATAATGAATTTACATTTATGTAACATGTTAAAAAGGAGAAATAAAGGGCAATAACTCCTATTGAATGGATAGTCTCCTATTAAAACTGTGCTTTTGTACTTCATACTGAATCTAATGCCGAATCTCAATTATTTATGCTGATGGTATATGGTACAAAATATAACTGAAGTTCTTATTGAAGACAAGTTACTTTGGTTGTTAAACTTAATCATTAGTTTCAAAGTCTTCCATACTGAATGCTTTGCCAAGACAGTTAAAACTGCAGTTTAGACTGTTCACCACTTTGCATTTCTCTCCTATTTCATCAAACAACAGCAATGCTGGTGAGAGGCATCGTGGAAAAGGGAGTAAATGGAGAACAGGAATATGAGGGTTTGCTAACCAGGCTTAAGTAACGGAAGCTTGGTTGCATTTGGAAGCTGATGTAATGATGCAGAAATAGGAAAGGTGATCTTTTTAAAGAAAGCTGAATTGGAAAACACAAAGAGGGATATTCTTTCTGACAAAATAAAGCTAAAAATAAGTATGTCTTAAATAGACACTTATTTTTAGCTTTATTTTGCCTTAAAAAAACTATTTCTGATGTTATTTTTTAAAAGTTTAGTATACACACTGGAGTATATAGATAGATTGCCTTTAGGACCTTTGGGCAGCCTATTATGAATTGAGTTATCTGTAATTTGCTTTTTTCCAGTTATATTAAAGAAGAGAACTGTTTCATAGCATTTCATTCCTTTTCACAATTAATTCCAAATTGACAAATTATACTTTATTCGGGGCAATCAACTCAAGTCAGCTTGATTACTGACAAAAGACATTCAAAGAAGAAATGTTAAACCAGAACTTTCATTCCAGAGAATAAATAAAAATAGGAAGATCTTTAGGGAAAAAATAGCTGTATATTTTAATATAAAGTTCCCATTAATTCTTATAGCTTTCTTTATTTCTCTTCCTTTCTTCTTTCCATCATAGAGCTTTTGCATATGTCTTTTTAATTGATTTTTTAGTAGATGGGGAGGAGTAAAATATGAACAATTCAAAGGGCTATCACATGCCTTTTTATTTTGAAAATAGTGAACCTATCCACAATAGGAAAGGGTTTTTATAAATGTTAGAATGTTCATGGGCAAATAGTGCCTCAATGCTCATTTTAGCATATTAACAAAAATAAGACTGCTTTTAAAAATTTTTTCTTTTTTTTGTTTTGTTTTTTCACTTTTTGCTTTTAAAAAAATTATAGCAATTAATGGTAATGTGAAAGTTCAGAGTGGCTTCCTATGAAGTTATTTATAATTTTCACTCTCCAAATTTTCCAGCAGTAATACTGGACCATCACACAGTTACCTGCTATGACACCAAAATTAAAAGAGGGAAAAGTGAGCAGGAAGTTTTAGAAAGGTAACATCCTTAAACTTGTGAAAGTTCATTGGAATCACTGTCAGACACCAAAAAGTGAATTAATCTTTAGAAAACTCCACTGACAAAGACAAAGTGAAATTTCCTGAGTTTTTGCTTATCACCTGAAATTCAACAAACACAAATATTAATTCATTGTTTTTTCTCCCAATAATAAGTTAATGAAATGAGCCAGTACCTGCCAACTGAACAAGAAATCTCGGAGGTTTCCAGATTAATCCCTTCCTCTCATTCCTCCCATTTCTAATGGTTCCATAGATTTCCTGTCCATTTTGCTTTCTCAACACCATTAAGATCTGCTCCAGCAGATCTTCATTCCCATTGTTTTGGTGTAAGTTTAATCATTATTTGCCTGGATTATTGTAATTTTCTTCTAAATTACCTAATTTTAATCTCAATATCTTATAGTCTATTTGTCACATAACCAAAAAAGTAAGCTTTTGGAAAAATAAAAATAAGATGATATTAATATCCTGGTTAAGTCATTCAAATAAGCTCTTTGCATAGTATGAAAGATCCTCCAGTATTTGGCTATTTTCCTCTCCAATAGTTTCCTCCATTGCTCACCGCCTCGCAATGTACCCTATCACATTATTTACAGCACTTGCTCTCAAAAATATCCTTTCATGTTTCCATGAGTTTGAACATACTGTTCCTCGTACTTAAAGTCCTGCTCTCCCAACCCTTCTTAGTAAACTCCCACATTGAATTCAAGCCCATTCAAGTGTTTCCTCCTCTTGGAACACTTCCCTGATCCTTCCTACCCCACGTACTCCTTTGTTCCACCTCTGCACCTGGAGCATCTGTGATACATTCCTAGTCACAATCAATTGCAATGATTTGTTTATATATTTATCTCTTTCAAGACTATGGATTTCTAGAAAATATGCCTTTAGATCCTTTTGTGTGGGCACCTTACGGTTACTCACTAATGTTGCAAGATTGAATGAATGAATTTAAAAATCAATGCTTTAATGATGCCAAAACACCAGAGGCATTTAGAGATTTGTCCAAATATACTGCATGAATCCGGGTAGGTCTAGGAATAGATTCTGGTGCCTCCCACTCCTTTCTATTCCTCAGACGCCCAGACCATGATTCACTGTTCCATTAACAAGAGAAGATGGAAAGACTTTAAATTTTCTTACATAAAATTACCCACCATAAGAAACTATCCACTGTTTTCCACTGTGTGGCTTTTAGAAGTGAAATGGGTCTTGATGCTCTAGTTGCATCTTGGGGGGATGTTCTTTCATCCTAGGGACAAATAAGCCCAGAATAGATTCAACAGATCCAATAGCATTGATATTTGAATGAAAGAACTAAACTAAAAATACCATAAAAACTCAAAAGAATTGAAGTCAGCTATCACTTGCTGCCTATCTTTCTTCTTACTTTTATTCTAAAGCAGCATATTAAGCACTCCTTACTCGTTCTCGCCATGAATTAAAAATTTGTCTGTGTATTCTAGCTAAGATGTCCCTTAAGATCCCAAATCCAGAAAAAACAAAACAACCCCTAGTTAAAATTGGTAGGTTGACATCTCTTTGCCTCATTAAACAGGTCTACAATTTTGCACAATGTAACTGTATTTCTTAAGTAATTTTGACTTTGAGAAATCTTTTATTAAAAAAAATTTCTAGAAGCATTTATCATGTGATTAGTCCTGTTTTACAAAATTAATTTTATACAGCACAAAATGCATTACCTCTTCTCATAGTATAAAGAAGACATCATAAACCCTAAAAAAGAATTAAGCATTCATGCAAGTAAAAAAAATGCAAGAATGATTTACAAACTTTATAAGCCTTATAAACCTGTACCTCCTTGTACCTTACCTCAGTGCATTAGAAACACATCTCATTTTGATAGCCTTGAAAAGTAGTGCTGTTCTTTCGGGAGATTTTCTTGTAGAAATAGCACAGATGATTAGATAATATAGTACATTATAAAATTTCCTAAATATCTTATTCTGATATTTCAGATTCACTCTAGGATTTCACTGCATGGCAGCTCTTCTATCACTACCCACAGAGCCTCCTCAGCACCGTATTTTCCTCCGTCCATTTCTCCTTCACCTGAGTTCTCTGCCCCTCTTCTCATACACACAGCACAGGATGTTTCCCACTGGAGAGCCCTAGGGACGTTCTTTAGTTCCCTGCTCTGGTTGCTTATCATTAAAAAAAAGCTGTTCTCAAATTCAGGTGAATAAAACCCCCCACTCTATTAAATATCACAGTGCAGAATATAGTTGATTGCTTTAAGAGGAAAATAGACTGGTAGTACTAAGATTTCACTGTTGAAAAATCACTCTGGATTGAACTGTAAAAGGAACACTTTGTAGAAGAGAGAATCTGATCAGCCTGAAAAAGAAGGATAAGGTGTAGCTAGGATGAGGTAAGCAGAGAGGAGGCATTCCAGGTGAGATGAGTTTCTGAGTAATATCATGTGAATCAGCAACAGCTATGGAGTTGGGCAACAGCTAGTTCTGATGGGTTGGAGAATTTGAGAAGGATCGTCATGACGGATAATACTGAGACGTTAGCTGTAAATCTAAAATGTCTAAGGTGTTTACACTCCTATCCCTTAGGTCACAGGCAGCTGTTGTAGATGTTTGGGTGCTAAGTGACACAATGCAGGTAATGTGATGAAGGAGGAATTGAAGAGAAGACACATGAGAGAGGGAAGTCCTAAAAGCAAAAGGAGTCAGCTTAGATATAAAATAATGAGAGACAGTTGGGAGGTGTGGACAGAAATGGGAAAGAAATGGTTTCTGTCTTTTATTCTTTCTAAACACATTGATGGTTTCACCAAGAAATCATTCGGCAGGCTCATTTAATAAATACAGTATCAAGAATAATTATTTTTCATTCATTCTTAAAAGGATCCAAATAATAAAAGCACAGACATCCATTTTTTCCCTCTTTTTGGCATTCCCTCGTCTACTTAAGGAAGAGGCAAGAGACAAAGAATGACTTCATGATTAAGTAAATATTTTTTAAATAGAGAAGACAAATACTGTATAATATCACCTATATGTAAAATCTAAAAAATATAAGAATTAGAACAAACTAGCAGCAGGCTCACAGACTCACAAACTAGTGCTTGACAGGGAGAGGGTAAAGGGTGGGGGCAGTATAAGAGAAGGAAGTTAAGAGGTACAAACTATTAGGTATTAAATAAGCTACAAGGATATATTGTACAACATGAGGAACACAGCAAATATTTTATGATAACTATAAATGGAGTATAACCTTTAAAAATTGTGAACCACTATATTGTATACCTATAACATATATCAACTATGCTTCAATTAATAATATTTTCAAGTTTTCTAGACAAAGTAGATGAAATTTTGAGGCAGACGTTAATCTAAGCCATTGTTTTCAACACAATGTCATTTGTAATGAACATTATTTGTAACGTATTAAAAACATGTTTCAGTTCTTGAGTATTCAGTCATTTTTTAAAACACAAAACTTTATATTTTAACACTCTGGGAACAATCAGTCATTGTTTTCTGTGTCTTTTAATTCTGATAAGTCATTATAAAATAAGCCAGTCACAAGTATAGTGGATTCTTCAATACACTTAATGCAATTTAAAAATAGTTTTCCTATGACAAGTGCTAATATACATTTCAAATATTTTGACTAAAAGTTTTAGAAGGACTTCTTTCATTTTTCCTGGTATTCCCCTAAAGACTCACTGGTTTAATGACCAACAATGCAGAAATTAAGTGTTACTTCTAATGCTTAAAAGGGAAATATTTTGCTTTCCACTAGGAAGCACTTTATAACTCAGTCAGACGTGGGTGTGTATGCATAAGGCGGCATGAGTAAGGAGGAGACAGATTATAGAGAATTTTAGATTCCTTGTCAAATGAGTATCAGTAAGCCCACTTCTATGAACAAAATATAGAGTGCCTGGAGGTGTTATGCTCAGCTGGTCACAGGAGAGTGCTAGAGCACCATTAAATTACCTGCCCTGAAATAGCTGGAAGAAATCATACACTAGAGAATGACTTAATGTGCTTGAGCAAGCTTTGCCTTGCATGGTTGATTGAAAGAAATAATAGCACTTGCTGGTAGAAATTATAGTAGAATACCAAATCTGCCTCATAATATCTCCAGATGTTAAGAACAGAATGATGAAGTGTGACAGAACTATCTTGTGCTATAATTATTTTAATCTTTGCAGTGCTATTATAAAAGATCTCAATTTTGTTAAATTACCCTCTGCATTTTAAAATTCCATTTCAGCCAGCTCTTAATACTTCTACTAAATTGTTATACATCCATTGCAGGCAGCATCCTCTTGAGCCAGTGAGAATGGAGAATGTGGACAAAATCACATTTAACAACCCAGTTCTTCCTTGAAATAAAGCTAAACAACTGAGGTGTGATTCTGAGTCCTTGAGTACTTTGTAGTCAAATACTTCTTTCACAGGATTTGTATAACTTTATGTATCACAATTCATTGTTATGATTTAAAGAGATGAAAAAAATCTATGATTCCTAATTTCTAGACAAAAACACTAAATCACCTCAGAAGCCATAAGAATTCATGTTAGTAACTACAAGAATTGCAAGTCAGATTTTCAGACATCTAGGTTCTGCTAGGAGAAAAAATGCTTCTTCATCCAATTTGATCATTAGTTTTATAAGCACCACTTTATGATACTAAATTCATTTGAACTTAACATTCAGGAGTGCTGAGTAACATAAGCATGATAATTTACTAAGTACAAGGGGCCCTCTGAAAGATAGTATAATTATACAGAACTTCCATGGAAATTGTGAGGTATTCAGGGAACATATAGATACATTTCCCAGAGAAATGCAAAATAAATATAGCACTCTACATACAATTTGAGGAATGTAAGTTTCAGGCTCCATCAAAAGATCTTCAGCTGTAAGTGTACCGTCCCTTTAATACATGGGTTGGTGTGGTTGGGTGCAGTTTCTACCAGGCTAAGTCACATCAACTTTTCTCTGAGGCCCATGTCAGGTAACCTCAACTCAATATCATATTATTAAACTATAGATTAAAGCATAAATAAATAGGAAATATTTCCTAGTATTTAAGAGGCTTTAGTAAGATGTAAGAGCAACCAAATTTGTGACATATCCATCCAGAAAAATTGCCAGTAATATCAGTAAGAAATTAACAACTGTAATAAAAGATTTTTTTTCCAATTAACTGTATTGGAATCTGTAGAAAGAGCCCAAGATAATATTTTGAATATTGTACCGGACAGTAAATGTTAAGACCCAAAACCTAAAAAAATTTTTAAAATGTAGAATTATTTATTGAGCTATTTAGTTTTATGTTCTACATATAGCTCAGAAGCATTGAAGATATGAAATCTGAAGGGAACTTGCAGGCTGGAAAGAAGGTATCTTGGTGATAAAATGTGTAGAGAATATATATCAGTGCCTGGTAGGATCTCCCCAAGTGTTTTGGTCCCGCCGTAAGATCCTGAGACTAGAGAGCCTACAGCAATAGAGAGCTCAGGGAAATAATGCCTTAGAATTAAATTGTAGACTTAAAGAAAATGAAAACATGTTTTGTTTTTCCTTGCACGTATGATTTTCTGTCAAGGCATAATTTTTCTTATCGTTCTGCTTAACTCTAGTTGACTAAACTGAGCAATGCGTACCATCACCCACATAAGGTGCAAGCAGCTTGTAGGGCTCTACAAGATAAGCAGCCCTACATTCTCCCTTTCAGCACCCACAAGTCTTTTCCTACAAAACACTCTCCTAGTTCTATGCATTTCATAAAAGGGCAATGTCAGAGAGATAGGGAACTCTAGTATGATGGACATCGAGAAATTGGAAATGCAAAACAAGGGCGTGAGGACTGCTCTTGTAGTTACAGGCTCCAGGCCTGCAGTAAAGGAAAGGGCAGGAAGCACCCCTTCTCAGACTGATCAGACCAAATTCACTCTGGAGGGGTGCAGACCACCGAGAACTGCAGGATTCTCAAGCTGACCCTCACTCCCTCTCCTGGACCCAGTACCTCTTGTGACCCATTTACATCTCCAGTTTTTGCTACTGGGGACCCCAGCCCATCTTGGCTGCTCTTGAAATGACCAGTACCCCAAAACTATTCTTTCATCCTTAATCTATCTCGCACTTCATACCCATGCATCACCAAAACTACAATTTCTGTAGTGCATCTTAACTCAGTTAAGAAAGAAGGATGAACAAACTGGTTTATTGTATGAAGATGGTTGTCAAGATTACTTGGTAAAAAACGGTGTTCACCCTGTGAAGGGAAAGTGGCTGTGTCCAAGTGCATGGCCCCGGGATGAACACTCAAGGACTTTTTCTCAGGACATCCAAATAGCTTTATGTTCTGCAGTGTCCCACTGCCCAACTCACCCTTAACTGAAGAAGGTATCTGAACACCATGGTTTTTGCTTCTCTTTTCCTTCCCAAGAAGGCCTTACTCAAGTGGAACATCCTCAGTGGTACGGCTTAAAGACATAGACTTTGAAAGGGAAAAGAGCCTTTAGGAATCTTCAGAGATACTTCAGAAGAGCATCCCTATTTTTAGTTCTCTTCTTTTCTGCAAGTTATGTGAAGAAATTGTTTAGCAAAGTAAAAGACTTGTAGTAATCTTTTAGTAATTTAAATTAGCTGTATGCCAATTATTTCCAGGTACTATAAAAGAAAATATAATTAAAACAAATATGATGGTCAAACTTAGAGTTTATTTGGTTGCTAGGCTTTGTTTACATAATAATGTTTCAATCTTTTCATATTGAATGTCATTACAATCAAGCCTCAAAAATCTAAAACATAACCATGGATTGTGATTCTAAATCCATTGGTAAGTTGGCTGTATGGAACTTAGCATGCATCTTCCCACAAAACTGATGTTTCAGTACAGTGAGACCTTGAATTGTGTTGACTCAATACATAGTGAGTATTCAGGGTATAAGGAGGGCTCTAAGGGGATGGTCCTGGTGTCTCAAAGGAAATACAAGAATTCTAAGACAGCAGAGGGATTAAGGATTTAAAGAAAATGAAACAATTCCAGATTTGGCCAGCAATGAAGACTTCACATAATAAAAACTCAGAGTTTCTACTATAGGACTGGCTTGGATTCATAGTGAGAAGTCTGGAATAGGTTTGATAAGCACCTAGAATTTTGGATTTAGGCATGTGGTATGTCAAGGTGTGAAAATCCCATGTGCTTTTGAACAGAGAACGTATTTGCAATATGGCTCCTGTAAACTAGAAGCCAGTAAAATATGAGTTTGTAGATTCAGGGTGACCAAGCTCCTTGGATAGGGAGAATGAACAAAGCATTGCTGAAAAATGTGTCAAGTTGATGGAGTCCACAGTGAGTGCCTGTGTATCAGGGTTGCTTCGTAACAAACACAACACCCAAATGTAATATAGAAGCTAGCCATCATACTGGGTACTATGCCACATCACCAGCTGGTAGAGTGGGCTTTTGACAATGTACTGAATCATTCATATCTGTATTTCTCCCACAGAGGCTTTTATAATTGCATCTATCTTGATGTCCAGTGGTGCCAGAACACAAATCTGTCTGAAATCAGTTAATAGATGAAGTTATATATTTCCTAACTTACTACAAACTTCTGAAATAGAAATAACATCATTTAGGTTGAGCTAGTTTTTCAGGAGGAAGTAAAAGACCATTCCTTAAAGCAAAGGTATATTTGAAAAATTGACAAGTTAGTCTTAGCTGAGTAGTGGAATACTAACTCTTCATAATAATCATGTGCTATAATGCATTCTAAATGAGAGATTAGTTTAATGGTTTCCCACTTTCTGTAATGTATTGAATATTTTGAGGTACCAATTTTTTAATGCTAAATGTAGTATTTCAAAAAATCAGAATTCCATTAAAATTCTAATTAACTTCATCTGCATTTAACATAATTAATGCCTTCCTTTGGAAAAGAATTATTTGTTACAAACTGAAAAATTAAAAAACTGAAAATTAAAAGATGCTTGCCCTTGGAAGAAAAGCTATGACAAACCTAGACAGCATATTAAAAAACAGAGACATTACTTTGCCAACAAAGGTCCATAAAGTCAAAGCTATGGTTTTTCCAGTAGTCATGTATGGATGCGAGAGTTGGACCATAAAGAGCGCTGAGTGCTGAAGAATTAATGCTTTCAAACTGTGGTGTTGGAGAAGACTGTTGAGAGTCCCTTGGACTGCAAGGAGATCAAACCAGTCAATCCTAAAATAAATCAACTCTGAATTTTCACTGGAAGGACTGATGCTGAAGCTGAAGCTCCAATACTTTGGCCACCTGATGTGAAGAATCTTTTCACTGAAAATTCAAGACCCTGATGTTGGGAAAGACTGAAGGCATCAGGAGAAGGGACAATAGAGATGAGATGGTTGGACAGCATCTGTGACTCAATGGACATGCTTTGAGCAGGCTCTGGGAGATGGTAAAGGACGGGGAAGTCTGGCCTGCTGCAGTCCATGGGGTCGCAAAGAGCTAGACATGACTGAGCAACTGAACAACAACTGAAAATCCACTTGCCCTCAGTTTCTCTTATTAGAAAAGAATATTTTATTTTTTGACAACATAATGGATTGTCATTTTTGTCTTACTGTTGTTACGGGTTGAATTATATTCCCCATAGAAAATATGTTGAAGTCCTAACCTCAAGTACCTCAAAGTGTCACCTGTTTTGGAAATAGGGTCTTTGAAGATGCTGTCAAGTTAAAAAGTCATTAAAGTGCACCCTAGTCCAATATGACTCATGGCCCTGTAAAAAGGGGAAACTTGGACACAAACACAGACATTCATGGATAGAAGACAAAGTAGAGACACACAGAGAACACACTGTGAAGACAGGATTGAGGTGATGGATCTACAAGCAAAGCAATTCTAAAGACGGCCAAGCAAACCCCCAGAAACTAAGAGGCAAGAACGTACACCCCCACAGGTTTTAGAGTGAGAATAACCCTGCCCGCCCCTTGATTTTGGACTTCTAGCCTCCAGAATTCTAAGACTGTAAATTTATGTTGTTTTCAGCCATCTAGTGAGTGGCAACTTGTTAAGGCAGTTCTATGAAAATAGTACATTAGTCAAGTTGTGACTTTCATCGGCTAAACAATGTTCCTGTAAGCCTTTCTGAGCAAGGACTCATATACATGCATTCCTTCATTTCTGGAGAGGAGCTCAAATAATATCCAGCTGTGAGCTGTCATATCATTTCTCTCTGCCTTTCTGACATTTTCTCTCAGAGTTGCAGTACAAGCAAACTACCCAGAAGGATCACAAAACAAATAGAATCAGATGAACTAAGGTAAAGTTAAAATCATGTTGAAAGGACAAAAATTAATTCTCTAGAGGTCTCCAAGGACCACTTTGTATAATGTACCAAATGGACAAAAATTATGAAGAGAAAACTCAAAGAAATAAACTTCATAGTTTTAAAAGCACATAGGATAGAGATGATTAAATGATAGTTTAACTTTATCTCTGGCATAGTTTTTAACATATTCATATTTTATTGTATAATTGAAAAGTAATTTTTAAAGAGTGAATAGAAACTTCAACTTTGCTAGTATTATACCTCTTTACATTTAGATAAAGATTAATCCAAGAGAACACTCTATTAGCAGACTTATCACATAGAGTTATGTTAATTGAAGAAAGGAGAAGACAAAATGCTCTCCAAAGGGCCCCTAGTCATCTTTATTTAAGAGCATATCAAATCCATGTAAATTATCTGTTTACCAGTTAAGTATGTCAATATTGACCTACCAAGTCCTCATTCCTTTGAGAGATTGGTGGGTGTCATCTATTTTCACTGCCAACTGCCCCCTTTCACTTTCTTCTTGTTAGACTTGAAACAACGTTTGAAGATGCATCAATAGAATGGAGAAGAACGAACTAGTCAGTGTGGAGCAGAACCAGGGTTGTGTTCAAAAGATGGCTTCCTAGTATTTTTGCACGGAAATACAATGTTGCTCACACTTCTTACCATGCCATGGATAAGGGAGGGTTTCATGTTATATCCATTAACAGTGGTGGCCAGGCTCACAAAAGTTCCCTATTCAACCTCCATAGCTCCTTCTGGGTCCTGAATAAAGCCAAAAGGCTCATCTGGGGGGCCTCTGGCATCTGTCACTGTGGGTCTGGGGCTTCAGAGTAGAAGGGCGATTATATGCTCATAATTTACTAAAAGCAGCATGTCTACTCGTTCTCACTTTCTCTCTCTCTCTCCTTACTCTTTGCCTCTTTTCTTTCTGACTGTGGAATGAAACCTAAACTCTCATTATCACAAACCAAGAAAGTAAGAGGGTGAGAGAAGCAGGACCAGGACTGGATCCTATTCCTAATCAAATGGTCAGGCACTGGGTGCGAAACTTAATAATGACAGAGTGCCTGGAGAGACAAGGCATGGTGAAGAGAGCGCACACACATTGAGCACAACTGAAGAACATAGTTGGAACCTAGTGGAGTGCCGGGAGCCAACACATGAGACCCTACCCATGACAAGGTCATGAGAGGGAAAACCTGACGCGCAAGGCGGATCAGGTTTTCAGGGGTTTCGAAAAGCCCAGCTCAGAAGATCCCACACATGACAAGGTTACGAGGAGAAAGCCCGACAGGCAAGGCAGATCAGGTTTTCAGGGATTTTGAAAAGCTGTCCCCGGCGCTCACCTTAAAGATGATATCTGTATTTCTGATGACTGCCTCAATAGACTACTCCCTAATTTCTGTGACACAGGCAGAAGGCCTTCCCCGATCTCTTCCCAAATAAGAATTTAGAACTTTAATCAATAAGTTTCCCAGGTGGTGGTATTTTATGAGATTATCCAGGGTGAAAGGAGTGTTTTAATTTAAACTCCTTTGCTGGTAGTTTGTTAGCCAAATGCATTTATGCCCTTGGTACTAATATGCATGATTGCTTATAATAGCCTAATCATAAAATAGCATAAAGAACCTGATTATATAAAAGCCCTAATAGACATAGAGCCTTTTTGAGGGGTGAAGGAGTCCTATTAGAAAACATAAGAAAAATTATTCTACAGGTGGTTATTGGGTTGACATTTGCTTGCTGTGTTTTGCTTGCTGTGTTTTTGCTTTTAATGTGCTAAGGTTGTGTTATAGAAACCATTGTTAATATAGTTAAAGATCTAGAGAAATAAGAACTTAGCCCTAGTGGGGTAACAATGAGATGGTTGTTAATTGTCAGCCAGGAGTGCTAGGCAGAAGCTGCCTCACCAAAGTCACAGAGTCAGTATGGGGTAAACTTCTTAGATAAACGCAACTGATAACTTTTGCAGAAGGATTAATTTTTGTATTAACAAAGATATAATTCTACTTTGTACTATTGCCCTATGAGACTGCTACCTTTCAGTTAAGGTCACCATAAAAACGGAAAATAGGTTTACATTCACCTGACCTGCATAAAATGTTAATAGCCCCAAGGCCAGAAGATCATGTGCTAAGAATTACTATAGAACTAGAAAGCAAAAAACATCCTGCTTTTCCTAAAAAACAAAATGATGTAATATTAATCCTGTGTAATCATGAGTAAGCATCTTGTACCTTGAAAACGTTCTGAGAAAGGGTATAAAACCTGTTGTCAAAAAGTAAAACACAGACTTGGCCCTATCAAGGTTGGTCTCACGTGTCTTCTCTCTCTCGCCGACGCCGTTCATCCTGAGGGTATCCCCTGGATCCTGCCGAGGCTGGACCCCGGCAGGAGAGGGTTAGGGATCCTAGCAGATGGACAGAATCCAGGTTGGGGTAATCTTGGGGCAGAAACTACTAGTCATTGCCTGGTGTCTATCCACAGGAAATTAGAGTTTCAGGTACCAAAAGTGGGTTTAGGGACACAGTGTCAGGTTGTAGAGAAGGTGAACTGCAGTGTAAAGAAAAGAGAATGACAAAAATATGGGGACAGGAATGAGATAAGAAGTTCACATCTGAGAATGAAGACTTAAGATGCAGGAGGAGTTGCAGTTCAGGAAGCAGAACAGTAATCCTCACTGAGGCACCTAGTCCTGAATATAATCAGCAGAGAAGTCTGGGTGGTCTCCTCTGAGACACTCATGCTACTCTGGTGGAAGTCAAAGTGTTAGTCCCTCAGTTGTGTCTGAGTTGTTGCGACCCCAGACTCTAGCCCACCAGGCTCCTCTGTCCATAGAATTCTCCAGGCAAGAATCCTGGAGTGGGTAGCCATTTCCTTCCCATGGGATCTTCCCAACCCAAGAATTGAACCTGTATCTCTTGCACTGAATGCAGACTCTTTACTGTCTGAGGCACCAGGGAAGTCCAAAGAGGGAAGCTGAAGCTCAAGTTTAAAACTGAAAGTGTTAGTCACTTAGTCATGTCTGACTCTTTGCAACCCTATGGACTGTAGCCCACCAGGCTCCTCTCTCCATGGGATACTCCAGGCAAGAACATTGGAGTGCATAGCCATTCTCTTCTTCAGGGGATCTTCCCAGTCCAGGGATTGAACCAGGTCTTCTGCATTGAAGGCAGATTCTTTACCATCTGAGCTACCAGGGAAGCCCTGCCACTCTGTTACAAAGTGCTAAACTTCGCCTGATTGGAGATGGAAGATGGAAGTGGTTAAGAATTCTTCACCCATGATTGGTTCAACACAGAAATTGGGATGAGATGGGACTTATAGAAAAATGGCTCTAATGAAAGCCTTAGGGAAATAGAATCGGGGCATTGGCAATAGTTTAGGGAGTGATAGCACATTTGGAAGATATCTCCTGAGCATGAATTTTTTAAAAGAGTGAAACAAGTTTTTATTTTCAGCTAAAGTTTCTCATTTTATGACATTCATAAACCTTCTCTTTAGTATGAATTGTCTACTACATTATGTAGTGGAATCATGGGGCTTTTCCACCTCCATTCTTTCTAATTTATAGTTTTTCATTTACAGTATACTACCAACCACATTTTCTCATTATATCTTATGGAACTACTTCTTTTAAAACTCTGATTCTTGGTAGTATATGTGTGTTCAGTCACTCAGTCATGTCCAACTCTTTGTGACCCCATGGACTGTAATCTGTCAGGCTCCTCTGTCCACAGGATCTGCCAGGCAAGAATATTGGAGTGGGTTGTCATATCCTATTCCAGGTGATATTTCTGACCCAGGGATCAAACCCACATCTCCTGCATCTTCTGATTGGCAGGTGGATTCTTTACCACTGCACCACCTGGGGAGCCCTGCTTGATGGTACACTTTACCTTTTATTTGAGCCCCTACAGGCATACCTGACTTCCCAGGTGGCACAGTGGTAAAGAATCTGCCTACCAATTCATGCATGTACAGGAGTATCTAAGTGACTATCTTCAATATCAACAATATCATCACCATACTGTACTCGGACTCTGTTACTCTGAAAGTTGCAACTATTTAAACCAGAATGAACTTTTGTATTGCCATTCTTTTTTAAAAACAATTAATTTATTTATTTTAACTGGAGGCTGATTACTTTACAATATTGTAGTGGTTTTTGCCATACACTGACATGAATCAACCATGTGTATACATGTGTTCCCCACCCTGAACCCCCCTCCCACCTTCCTCCCCATCCCATCTCTCAGGGTCATCCCAGGGCACCAGCCCTGAGTACCCTGTTTCATGCGTCGAACCTGGACTGGCAATCTATTTCACATATGATAATAGACATGTTTCAATGCTATTCTCTCAAATCATCCCACCCTCGCCTTCTCTTTTTTCTTTTTTTTACCAAATATACTCTTGGTTAAAATTAGAAGTTAGATAACTTCTGTTTTGTTTGAATTATTTCCATACCCAATAAAATTTTGTCACTGATTTTTTTTCCAATTATTCATAAAACTTTCTGGGACAGAATGCACTAGTAAAAAACACTGTATCTCTATGGTGTTGGAAACCATTGTCGACTGTCTTTCTTCTTGCCACTCATATTCAGTTGGTCACAAAGAAAGCTCTGTAATTTCTCTTCCTTTCCACTAACAGTGCCTAACTCCAGCTTTCACTATCACTCACCTGAACATGTCACTCCTGACTAGCATGCCTGCTTCCAGTCTCTTATATTTTTTAATCTATCCATATTCTGCTTACCTTTCTAAAACATATATGTCTAAATATTTCCTCTCCTTAAATATCCACTAACTTCTAATTGTCTACAAGACCAAAAACATACTCGTAGTGTGGCACAAAAACTCCTTAGAGTCTAGCCCTAACCAATTTATTTTTCTGCTGCTTCTTTGATGTGACCTACTCTGGTCACATCAACATACTTACTGTATCTCAATGTTGGTATGTCATGAACTTGTTTTAATTGACTTCTGTCCTTGAGAACTCTTTATCCCTCTTTCCTTATTACAAAGCCACCAACGTCCAGATCAAATGGTACCTCCTCTGGAAAGTCTGCATGTCCTATCCCTTCTCTCTCCCCACCCTCAACCAATCAAGTCATCCTTCCTGCTTCCCGGTTCTTTGTATAGATCAATCTTAATAACATTCACCCTATCCCATCACATCAGTTATAATTCATACATTCTTTTCTTCTACTCAGTCAGCTTCTGAAAATCATGCAACATGTCTTATTAATATTTAAAGACTTAATATTTAAAAGGTGCTTACCACCTGCTAGGTACTCAATATGTATTCATGTTAATAAAATGAATAAAATAAATTAATTCACATAGAATCTAATGCCATGATTGTGATAGTACTAGCCCTTAACCTAGTTCTCATCCATCTTTAAATGAATTGGAGATTTTTACAGAATTTAGAAGTTTTCATGATTTTTCACTGAGACAACAATCTTAACAAAAATATAGAAGCTATCTTCATACATACATACATATATATTCAATACATATCTATACACACATATACATACATACAATTATTCTGCTGAAGATCATAAACACTCAAGCATTATAAGAAACCTCCACTAAAGATTTACACAGTACTCTGGAATCATTTATATACTTCACTGCATTGTGTAGACTTTTCATGTTGTGTGCCTTTAAATAACCTTGACTTGGTATGTCCATGGTAACCAGAACCATGTACAGTCTAGGAAAATGTTACTGATTCTCTCCTTGAATTTCAAGAAGCACTTCTCTGTGATGCTTACAGCCTAAATTACTAGATTTTCCCTCTTTGAAAGACTCTTTTAAAGGGAATTTTCTAATATGGAAATTGTTTCTTATAAAACAGCAAAAATTATACAGTGGATATCTTACATTTACAGTGGATAATCTATTATCCACTGCAATCACAAGCTTCAGTATCTTATTTGCTAAAAAATATCTCTCCTAGACTTAGCAAAATAACCCCATTTAATTACATTGTCTTGTAAAAACAAAATATGAAGGGACCTTGATTTAAAAAGGGGCTATGGGATTCTTTTCACAGCCTATCATAGAGTCTTTCAAGCTCAAATATGCCAGCCAGAGCAACAAAGCCTGAAAGAATAAAGATATGATTTGGAAGGCCCTATAAATAAAAAGTTGAGCATAGTAAAACTGAGACATTCATTCTTTTTACTGATTTTACAGAGGGAAATGGACACTATTTGAAAAAGATTTTTATGCATCCATAGATGAGAGCATTGAAGTTTGTTGCCAAAGAAAGGATACTCAAAACCAAAATGGACTGTTGTTTATGATATTTACACTTGATATTAGTGAATGCTTAATAAATGTCAAGAACTACTTTTCACCAGGGTTAGCTCAATCCATATTCACAATAAATACTGGTGGTAAACATTATTATTATCTCCATTTACAGAAGAAGAAATGGAAGCACAGAGAGGTTAGTAACTCTCCCAAGGTCACATTTCTAGCAGTTAGCAGAACTAGGATCAAAACTTAGGAAGTTGCATTTCCTTTTCTAGGAGATCTTCTGGACCAAGGGATCAAAGCCTTGTCTCCTGCTTGGCACGCAGATTCTTTACCATAACACAGGCACCCCCACCTCCTGGAGCTCTTCAGGACGAGGGAGTGGGGTGGGGGAGAGGGGAGGGAGCCTGGAGCTCTGTGGGGCCCCAGGGAAAGGGGTGGGGGAGAGGGGAGGGAGCCTCACACAGAAGGGACATGTGTATAATGATGGTGGGTTTGCCTTGCGGTACAGCAGAAACCAACGCAACATAGTGAAGCAATTTTCCTTCAATTAAAAAAAATTTAAAACAAATTGTGAAGCCTGCTCCTGATCCCACATTCTATACTTAGGACTGCACTTCCAGGGAATATTCCTGAAGGAGTTTGATGCCAAGTTAGATAGAACATAGGTCTGAGACATAAGGCAAATCTTATTAGTCATAGATATGAGGCTCTCTTTTCAGAAGGAAAAAAATGTCAAACTTTATTTGAAAATTGATAGTAAGGCCAAGTTTTTTGCAATGGAGGATACACTTTATAGACAGAGAAGCATTTTTATTAATTTCTTGATCACAGCTACTAAAAGAACTGAATAAATTTTTTTGGCCACTAGGGGCCTGGTGGGCTACAGTCCATTGGCAGAGTCAGACACGGTGGAGAATGCACGCAGCAACACAGCTATTTGAAATAACATATGGATCATGTAATTTCAGTATAGATTTAATTTAAATTTTGATTATTGTGGATTATAGGGTTTTTTTATGTATGGAGAAATTAAAACTGTAGAAGAAATACACTAATGAATATCCAAATAAATCTATTCTGGTTTATGTATGTAGCATCAATCCCTTTAAAATTGCACCACTAAAATAGATGACATTTGAACATTTTGGCACTGAAAATATGAGACATTTTCCACACATGTGCATACTCTCACAGACACAATTATCTGAAAATAAAGTTTAATTCCCCCTACACAAAACAGATATATGAAAATCTTATTTACAAAATAGATGAGTAACAGGAATATTTTAGAACTTAGATCTTTTTACTTCTAATCCGTTACACCTTCTATGAAGAAACATTAGTATCAAAATGCATTTAAAAAGTATTATTGTTATCTGAAATGATGCATTAAGAAAAAGCATGTTGAGAGCAATGAATGGTTTTTCACAGTTTTCCAAGAGGATGCAGACACTGGATGAGTCAGGAACGTGTGGAGGAATACATGGACCTTCCCACAACCTCATATGAATATCTTCATGAAAACACAAAAAAATGTAGACTTGAAGGAGAGACTCACAATTCAATGACTAGGCTTGGGCCTGTTCCTTATTGTCTGTGGCTTTTCCATAAACTATTTTAGAAGGAAAATGCTGTATTTTCCACTTTGCATCCAGCTTATTTCAACTTCCTCGTGAGCACATTTCAAATCAAGTAAGATATGACACTCAGCTTGAGTTAGGAACTTCAATAGCCAAGGCTTCGATGGGAGTTATAAAGGGAAATTGGTAAAAAATAGTTATTCTAACTTTTGGGGTTTTGTACACAAAAACATTATAAGGTCATGCAATATCTCAAGATTAGCTCTTAGGAATAAATTCTTAAAAAAGTTAACATGTGTTTAGATTTGCTCACACAGAAATAGCTTTTACAATTCCCTGTTAGTTGCATTGCATTCCGTGATAAGAACAACCTCTATCCATAATGGTTAAAGGGCCATTGTAAGAAAAGATGGAAATAGGGAACCTGGAATTTCAACATTGCCCTAAAGATCAGTGCTCCTTTGTTCTCTAGAGTCTCATCATAGAACTTGTGTGTCTTAATATGAACTGACTAACATCTATGCATACTCTACCTTTCACATCAAGGTGCAATTGAACTCTTGGTGCAAGAGATAGCAGGATAGATGCCCTCTCTTCTCTGCAACGTGACATGCATGAGTAGATGGGGATCCACCAAGGTCACAGAGTTCATGCAGGAACAGAAAGAACACCAGTTCTGACTATCGAAACATTCCTCTGCTACAAAGAACCTGCAGGAGACACAAGATATGAGAGATGGTGCTATTGCATATAAAGTGTCCGTGTGAGCAGAAGAGAAGGGGACTACAAAACCAAACAGTGATAAAACCACTGATAAAAGATGCAGGATATTACAAAGCAGGGCAGCACTCTTCAGGGGAACAAAGAGGAGAGGAATGCAATCCAACACAGGTTCAAAATATCAGCTCACGCTTACTCTGATTCTATTGAGTTCACCTCCTCATTCCCTCAGTCCCTGGCCCCATTTGAAGCCCTTCCAACATGGTGATTTCTTTGAGAGGATGACATTAAGATTATGGCCAAACTAACTGAGCAGAAACTAGTCTGGTTGCATTTTAGGTTTTACTACATGAAGCCAATTTATAGAATTATGGTTATATTATACACTTTCCTCTGAAGAGCAATCATTTGCTGATCTCTCCTGATTGTAATCACATTTGTTGCTTCTATTCCAGATGATTAGTGCTGGCTTTGTAACACAATACAGTGCTGTGATTGTCCTGAAACCACATTCATTATTAATCAAGGATGGTCATATGCCTGGATGACTCTATTCCAAAAGCATAAATAATCTATCAAGATTTGCCAAGGGGTGATTTTGCTTCCTCCATTGTTAGAGTTATTTATTTTAAGATTTTTTTAGAACCACGCAATTTCCTTCTTTTTAATAAAAATCATTTATTCTTCCACATGAGCCACATTTTATAAATAACCTTCTTTTATGGGTAAAAATGGATCTAACTCAGCTTATCTTCTCTCTCTGTACTATTATGTGCAATTTATGTCTCTAAATGATTGAAAAAAATGGAGAAGAGCCTCATTTGTGGGCAGACTGATCAAGAGCTAGTGTACTGCATGTGCTTACATTTTCTACTAATATGATCCAAGGGCAGATATGAGATTTTGCCCATCATTAGAGTTGTCTTTCTGTTGTAGAGTGAGGCTTTAATATGAGTTAAATTTAAAAAAAAAAAAAACTTCCTTGGGAAAATAAATTATGGTCTTAAAAGACTGTACTCTTGGAATAACAGACTGAGTCCACATTGTAGGTACAAATGTGGTTTCTGGCAACCATGAGTTGCTTTCCAGGCAAAATTTCCTCCTCCAGAAAACTTTGCTGTTTGATATTCTCTGCAAAAAAATCCTTTCAGTTAAAAATCTGTAGGCAAAATAATAATGAGTGGTCTGAGCCTCTAGGCATTCTAGAATTGTATATTCTTTGAAGGAAAAAAAAAAAATCCAAGAAGGTGTTCTTTAATGAGTTAAAAGAACATAATAAAACATATGCATAATTTTGTTTAAAAAAATAGAAGCTGAATAAAACCAACTACTTTCAAGTAGAAATGGCATCTGAAGTGAAACTTTGGATCTATCTGCTCTACAAATCACTTGCAAAAATGCTAATCATTGCTTTAATTATTGCTTTATTTTGTTAAATTCACCATCTGTTTTCTCATAAAAGGTTATTTTCAAGGAAAGATTGAACTCTCTTACCACCTCATGCTCTCCTGAAGTAGTGTGGAAACTCAGGAGAATACTAATAATTGTGATAGTAAAAATAATAATATATGATTTATAAAAAGAAAAGTAACTTTCTTCTCTAAAAAAGTTAATTCATGTATACACACACACACACACACACACACACACACACATACACACACAAAAATGTTGTTGTTCAGCTGCTAAGTCATATCCAATTCTTTGTGACCCCATGGACTGTGGCATTCCAAGGGTCCCTGTCCTTCACCATTTTCCTGGAGTTTGCTCAAATTCATGTCTATTATATATAATATTAATATTTAATGTTAGTGTTCTTAAAAAGTTCCTCTTCATTGGAGAAATTGAAGAATTGCAGTAAGCCATCCATGAAATAAAAATCTATGTTGAATGGTATATATGCTTTAAAATATACGAAACATTATGCAAACCTCTTTTTAAATGATGGCATTGCTCTTGATAACTGAAAGTTAAGTCTAGCAATTTGAGAAGCCTTATTTACAAGACTTAACATTCATCAGCCTTTCAATCTCAACAACAGTAAAATAACTTCTGTTTTTGCTGAAATTAAAAATACTAACTTCTGCAACTGCTCACAAACAGGATTATTACATATTTGAAGGACAAATAAAATACTGGCTCTGCCAGATCCCACCTCAATTCACATCTTTCCTGGACTATTCATTTGATTCTATAGGCCAACAATGTGGCTTCCTTTAGTCTCTGGTTTTGTACTCTTTTCAGGAAAGAGAGGCTACCATCTATGAGCTCAAACAGGAAAGGTCACCAGGTAAAGCAAAGGTCAGAATGTCATCCATCTGTATTTGACTGTGTTATCATATAGCACCTGCCTGTAAGATTTGCCAGCTACTTATCAACTATACCAGCCTCATTTCTCTAACTGCTTACAGTTAGTGTTCACCAAAGGGCCTCAGATAAGGAATTAGATACCCAGTGACTGGTAATTAAAGAATATATTGAACTTAGTTCCCTAAATAGATAGAGTCCTCTGAAACACCTTTTTAACCAGATTTCATTTGAGCTGCAAACTGGAAGACTTTCACTAGGAATTGTCCCAGCCCCACCCTCCCACGGACTGGCTCAGAGTTACACAGGCGACACCCAAATGCAGCAAGTGGGGATGCAGGACAATGACCTGCTTTCTGGACATCAGGTCCTGGAGAGCGCTTGGATGGACTGCCGTGCATCTGGGGCAAGGTCATGAGCAGAGAGGTTTTATCAAGCTGGATAGGTAGGAAACAAGGCCAAGATGCTATCACTTTGTTTCTTTATATTTCACTGATCAGAGAGGCCCTCTTAGGTTGGATGGACAGATAAGTATATAAAACAGAGGGTCCAGAATAAATGCCAGTTCCTTGATAGCTATTCTGTGTTTACACACCCTTTACCCATATTTAAACTTACAAACTGAAACAACATGTTTCTACCTACCAAATGCAATTATTTCCTATATAAGACACCCTCACCATCTATTAAAAAAGAGAAGACCCCAAATCCCATAAGTTTCTGTTTTCATTTTGAAGTAATGCTGATTGTTCTTCCAGTAAAGCCACACTCCCTCTTTGATATTTTTCAACAAAATATTATAGATTCACAACTATCAGTAAATCTAATTTAGGAAGGATTAGTTAATAGGTATAAATATCATTATGATAAAGCAAGAGAAACATATGATAGCTACTCTAATCTTCATTTTTGCATTTGAAGGTTGCAGGTGGTAGCTATAACCTTGTCGTTTAATATTGATTCAATGTTCTCTTTTCTCTCTGCCAGCCTCCAGGTGGACCTGGCTCTTTATGACTCATACGTTCATTGCTAAAGGAACTTAGCTTTAAATTGTATTGTTATAATTCTCACTTAATTGGGTATAGAAGTACTAAAAGGCACTCCAGTAATGCTAGTTTCTAGAACTAGATTTCATTTTCACTGTGAAACACAAACACTATTTCTTGCTGATCATCAGATTCAAGATCCCCAGCTAATACAACAAACTCCTTCTTTGGCTGTTGGTAAAGATGGACTAGAAACTCCAAATCGCCAGATGGTTGTCTCAACACCTAGTTCAGTGCTTCCTCATGAAATCTTATATTAACTGTTAACAATACCACTCAGTCAACACAATCCAGAGTAGTAGGACTAGAAGCAGATATTCTATAAGAGACTCATTGATGATAATGAGAGAAGTCATGAACATTTCTACCCTTGGCTCCACATCCATGATTTTTGGCTAAGAAACACCACATACTGGTAACAGCTGAAAGTACATATTGCATCTCATAGGAAAGGTCCCCATCCTCAAAGAGGTTGTTATCCAACTGACTCCATACTTTAGCCTTTAAGAAGGCATTTCCTCATGCCATCAGACCATTTATTGCTGTATGACAAGATAAATAGCAAGACAGAAAATCCTTTGTTAAAGTGTAGAATACTCTGTGACAATTAAGGCATTTAAAATCTATGGATTATTATAAAATTTATGTGTACAGGCCATAAAGTAGAAGAAAACAACTTTGAAAAAAAGAATAAAGTGAAAGGAAGCCCTCTACCCCATATTAAGGCCTACTATATAGTTATGGTAATCAGAGCAGTGTGGTATGGATGGAAGGAGAGATACATAGGTAAATGAAACAGAATACACAATCCAGAAACAGACCTGCACACATATAGCCAACTGATTTCCGACAAGAGTGCCAAAGCAATTCAATGGAAGAAGAACATACTTTTCAAAAAATGATATGGAACAACTGGACACACATAGGTGCGTACACACACACACAGTTAACCTCAATCTAAACATTATATCTTTCACAAAAATTACAAAAAATAGATCACAGGTTAAATGTACAAGGAAAACTATAAAAGTTTTAGAAAAAATAACACAGGGGGCAAACACTTAGGATCTAGGTCTAAGCAAAGAGTTTGTGGACTTGATAGCAAAAGCATGATCCATAAAAGAAAAAAATGATCATTGGACTTAATCAAAATGAAAAACTTTTTCTTTGTGAAACATCCTATAGAAGGTATAAAAATAAAATTTTTATTCTGGAGAAAATATTTGCAAACCACATGTCTGATAAAGGACTATTATTTAGAACTCTCAAAACATAACCATTTAAAAAAGAACAAACCAATTAGAAAATGGACAAAAAACAAATAGCTATTTCACTCAAGAGAATATACAAATAATAAGTAGGTACATGAAAATATACTCAACACAATTAGCTATTAGAGAAATATCTAATACAAAACAAAACCTCAGTGAGATATCATTCTACATCTATCAGGATGGCTAATATAAAAATCAGTGATAAAACTAGATACTGAGGAAAATGGAGAGAAGTTAGGGCATTATTTTCCTGGTGGAATGGAAAATGATTCAGCCATAATGGAAAAGAGCTGGCAGTTTCCTATAAAATTAAACATTCAATTTCCATATGACCTAACAATTACACTCTTGAGCATTTATCCCAGAGAAATGAAAACTTAAATTCACACAATGTATACAGGAACACTCATAGTTCCAAACTGGAAGCAATCCACATGTCTTTCAATAGGCAAATGGTTAAACAGATGGATATATACATACCACAGACTATTACTCAGCAACAAAAAGGAAAAAAGTATTGATACATGCAACATGGATAAAGTGCCAGGGAATTATACTGAGTGGAAAGAGCTATCATAAAGGTCATATGATATTTTATTTCATTACATTACATCTTTGAAATAAAATTATAGAAATGGAGAAGAGGTGAGTGATTACCTGGAGTCAAGGATAGGAGTATGAAAGAGAGGTGGGTGTGACTATAAAAGGGCAACCTGAGGGCTACTTGTGATGATGAGATATTCTGTTCCTTGACTGTATCAATGTCAATATCCTACTGATGGCAAGAGCATGACAAGCTGGAAAAGCAAATCTGTACCTAGAATAAATATCTGTTCCAGGGGAGCCAAATTGCCAAGAGCAATTTCACCTCTCCTTGAAATAGGTGTGTAGTGCAGTCAACCCATATTAGACAGCTGGCTGGTACTCCTGGGGCAAGGGTACCACACTGCAGGCTCAGTAGTAGACTCTACTGTTGACAGATTAGGTATTCTGTGCTCATGTTACTCAAATTATCCTTGGTGAAGAGAAACTCCTATTGTCAAGGTCATGCATAATCTCCATCTCTCCATGTGGATTCTTTGGAGTTCGTTAAGCAAGTACTGCAGTTTATAAGCAACCACTGACTCTCACCCATGTAGCGGCTCCTCTTGTCCACCTGATCATTGAGAAGTTCCTCTGCAGTGGGTGCTCTTTGCCATCCTACCTTCTTTCTGCTGCCATATAACATTTTTTAAAGCTTCTGTGTATCATTTGCTTTCTTTGAGTCACTTTCATAGTTCATCCAAATGAGAATTCTTTTATTTTTATTTTGTTTTTACTTAACCTGACATTCTCAACTTTTAATTAGGAAACCTTACTCATTCACATTCTAGTGAATCTGCAAAAGGAAATAAAGGAAATAAATGTAATAACAAGAAACATGCTAATGTGGTTTATATACCAACTATGTCCCAAAATAGCATCTTTGCCAGTGAATTATGCCTAAAAGTTTATAATTTCATGTCTATAGTATGCCTTAATATAAAGCTATTGGAAAAAAATGTTACTAGACTAGTTGTCTAGTTTTGAATCACAAAATATAGTACTATAGTGTATAAATAATATGTTCCATGCATTAAAATTAATACAAAGTAAACATAGCTTCATTTTTGTGTTATCTTTGGAGTTTTCTAATAACATTTACAAATTTATTTTTACCATTAAATAATTATTCAGAGAGTAGATACAGCAGTATCACCAAACTCATTTTATGAACATAAATAATGAGATAAATAAGCAGTTGGATATTTATGTCTGAGGCTGAGGTTGAGTGAGGTCTGGGCTGAAACTTCATAGGGGAAGTGATCAGCATAAAATGGTATTTAAAGTTATGAAACTGAAGAGGATCCCATAGGAAAGGGTGTAAGCCAAAAAAGGGAAGTCAAAGAACTAAGCCTGAGGTGTAAAATTTCGGCATCAAGTTGCTCAAAAGCAACAGGGAAAGGAGTCTGAGACAGGGCATCTAGACAGATGGTCAAATTAGTCTCCTGGAAGGCATGTGCAGAAAATGTTTAAAGGAGAAGAGATCAACTGTGTGATGTCTTAGAATGAAGTCTAAAAATTAATGAGTGGATCTAGCAATATGCAAGACATGATGACTTCTTGACAGCAAGAAACCTTGCTGTCCTCCCTTCCAAACAACTTCCCAAAAGAGCCATAGACAGCAGCTGGACTATGTATATGCCCATCATTCAAAGGAATCTAGTCGCTTAGATTATATGACAAATAGAGATGTAATAGTGAAAATGAAAATAACAACTCTGGATTGAGTATTTACTCTCTCTGGCAGTGTTAGGCATTTAGAAGGTATTAACTTGGTTAACAAAGAGGTTACCAGCTATTGATATGCAGTTGAAGAAACTGCCTGCTGGTTTGCGTATGAGGAAACTGAGGTCCAGAGAAATTAAATGATTTCTCTGTTAATAAACGGTAGAGGCAAACTTGATCTGAATTTTCTTGATCTCAAAGTTTACGCCTTCTTCTCTACCATAATTAAATATTGACAGAGATATGCATCTAGTTACATCAATGTGTCATTATAACAATTAAAAAAAAGAGGATGAAAAGAGAAAAGTCTGGAGGGAAAATTTTTTTGCTAGAAGTGTCAAAGCCACCAGGGAAACCTGTCTTCAAACCAGATAGTGCTGACTACTGTATAAACAACTTGGATGTTTTGAAGAAAAAATTAACTGCATTTATAACTAGTTCAGATATCTTTCCATAACATCATTAGGAGAACTGTCCCAGTTAATTAAAGGAAAACAAGCTTGTTTCCATAAATATACACATACTGACACAAACTTCTAGGATTATTAAGGATGCTAGATATTCTCCAATCATTGTCAGAAATCAAACTTCTATAAATAAATCAGCATGCATTTCTCTACCCAGGACCTACCTGCATAAGGATGGAACTGGGTTCACTGTAATTTAACAATCTCTCTTTCTTTCTGTGTCTGTCTCTTTCTACCTATATATATGTATATATAATATATATACATATATATATATAACATTTATAATATTCCATATTCTCTCTCAATGTATATTTAAAATTTAAATATTTGTAGAGAGAATTTGTAGAGAGAATATGGTGAGAATATATAATGAGAGAGATTCAGCAATAAAAGCTGTTTTGCTACTGCTTGGAATCTTACTCACAGGTGTGTTAGTTATTTTCTTATTCTAATCTTGTTACCAGTTCACTGGGATTAGTATTTTGACAGGTTTGCTTTGTCTTTATTTGCAGTAAACTTACTGTAGAAACTTTACTGTTTAATAATAAATATAACCTCACTCATGAGCAAATCAAACTAATAAAAATGTCTGATCAGAGTATTTTCTTCCAACTGCAAATTCTATGCATTGTTAAAATGCATATGGATGATATGGGTATTACTTACTGCTCTTTCTTTTCAATAAATCAAGTCTTCTCTTGATTTATTATTTATATGAGTTGCTTCCAGTAAGCAGTCACTTAGTGGTACTGCAGATACAAAACTAAAGAAAATATGAAATGAACATATAAACTTTAGGAACTCACATCTGACCACATTGTTAATTATTTCACAGAAGAAAATGTTCATGGCTTTTATATAAAATATTTCAATAATATAAAAAGCCAAAGAAAGTGATTTAATATTATAATGATAAATTTGATGCTGGCATTGTTTCTAAAATAAAGAAAAATGGGAACTAACTTTTAATTAATTACATAAAACAACTTTAACAGATATTTCATGTATTTATTCAGCAGATATTCAGATTCTACTATGGACCAGGACTATACTAGGCACTAAGAGCGCAGCAGAAAAAAAAAAGAAAAAGAACAAGAAAACCCCACACACTTGTGGAGGTTTAATTTCCCAAACAGCCTGTATCTGCAGTACTATTATCTCTGTTTCCCAGATAAGAAAACTCAAGCATAGAGAAATTAGTCAATTTGGCTAAGTTTGCATATCTAGTTACAGGGCAAGTAGAAATTTGATTCTAAAATTCCCCAATATTCTCTCTGTTTTCCACTGTGCTACATTAAACATGCTCCTCATTACATATCAACTGCCTAAAATTAACAAAAGATTTATAGATCTGCTTTATAACTCTCCAGAATAAGCCACAAATTTAACACAATACCAATAAAAATAACATTAGTGTGTATTTCTCGAGTTAGACAAATTGATTATAAAATTTAGAGAGAAAGTAAACAATCAAGAATAGCCAGGATATCCCTAATAACACGTACACTGTGAGTCAACTAGCCATACCAGCATCAAAAACATTACAAAATTTCTACAGTTAAAACAGTAGAGTACTTAGGATTAACTAGACCAACAAAAAAGGGCAGAAAATGCAAAAATAGACTTAAATGCACATAGGTCTATTCAATGAAATTAATTACCTTTATGGATATACAATTTATATACCATGAAATTCATCCATTTAAAGTTTATAACTCGTTGCTTTATAGAATATTCAGAGTTGAGCAAGAATCACTACATTCTAATTGTAGAACATTTTCTCTCTCCTAAAGGTAATCCTGTACTCATTAGCATTCAGTTATTATTTCCCAGCTCATTACCAAACCCAGGAGACTAGACAACCACTAATATATTTTCCAGTCTCTATAGATTTGCCTTTTCTAGACATCTCACATGAAATGACATTATCCAATAAGTGGTCTTTTGTAATGGGCCTCTTTCATTTAGCATAATGTTTTCAAAATTCATCCATGCCACAGCATGTATCAGTACTTCATTTTTTAAATTGTTGGACAGCTTTATATATAAAGCTGTTGGACAGCTTTATATTTGCTGTCCATTCATCACTTTTTGGACATTTGAATTGTTTTCATTTTTGGCTATTATGGAGAGTACATCTATGAAAATTCACGCATGAGATTGTGTAAATACTTCTATTTACAAAATATACTCTGTATTTTTCATACACACACACACACACACACTTAGGATTGGAATTTTTGGTTCATGTATAACTCTGTATTTAACATTTTGAGAAACTGCCAAACTGTTTTGAAAATTGGCTGCACCATTTTACATTCTCATCAGCAGTGAATGATGAAAATGTAAATGTTCTTCCAACTTTCTACGGCCTCACCAAGGCTTGCTATTATTGTTCTTTTTTGTTATAGACATCCTAATGAATGTGAAGTGCAGGTATCACAAGGTTTAGATTTACTTTTCCCTAATAACTGGAAGGACTGATGCTGAAGCTGAAACTCCAATACTTTGGCCACCTCATGTGAAGAGTTGACTCATTGGAAACGACCCTAATGCTGGGAGGGATTGGGGACAGGAGGAGAAGAGGCATGTATTTTCTTGATGATATCATTTGCAGTATACAAAGATTTTGTAAATTTTTTGATGACATCTAATTGACCCAATTATTTCTTTTGTTGCTTTGCTTTTGAGAAAAAAACCAAAAAGCAAAAAACATTGCCTAACCCAAGATAATGAAGATATACTTCTATGCTTTCTTCTAAGAGTTTTATAGTTTTATCTCATATTTAAGTATATGATCCATTTTGAGTTATTTTTGTGTACAGTTAGAAATAGCTCCAATTTCACTGTTTTGCATATGGATTTCCAAATGTCCCGGTCCCATTTGTCAAGCAAACAAACAACAACAAGAAAATAAACACCTATGTTTTCCCCATTGAATGGTCTGGGACCCCTTGTTGGAAATCAATTGACAGTAAATCTATGGACTTTTTTCTAGACCGTCAATTCTACTCCATCGATGTACATATCTACAATTATGCCCATTCCACCCTTTCCTAATTAAGGTAGTTTTGTATTAAGTTTTGAAATCAGGAACTATGTTCTTTAATTTTATGATTCTTTTAAGATTATTTTGGGTATTCTGGGTCTCTTGTACTTACATATGAGTTTTAAGATCAAATTTCCATTTATGCAAAAATAAAATAGCAAGTTATAGCTTTCATAGGGATTGCATTAAAGCTATAGGTCAGTTTGGGGAACACTGTCATATTAGTGAAAGTCGCCCAGTCATGTCCGACTCTTTGCGACCCCATGGACTCTATAGTCCGTGGAATTCTCCAGGCCAGGATACTGGAGTGGGTAGTCTTTCCCTTCTCCAGTGGATTTTCCCAACCCAAGGATCAAACCCAGGTCTCCAGCATTGCAGGCGGATTCTTTACCAGCTGAGCCACTAGGAAAGCCCAAATAATAAGTCTACCATTCCACATCCAAGAGATATTCTTCTATTTGTTTAGACCTTCTTTAATTTTATTCAGTATTTTGTAGTTTTTAGTATACAAGCCTTGCACCTAAGTTGATTCCTATTTTATTCTTTTTTTTTGGTAGTAGAAATGGAATTACTTTCATAAATTCATTTTCATTTTTTATATATGTTTTTAAAAGTTTTTATTTGGAGGACAATTACTTTACACTGTTGTGTTGGTTTCAGTGATACAAGGTGAATCAGTCATAAATATACATACGTGCCCTCCGTCTTGAGCCTCCCTCCCACCCTCCACCCTATCCCACCCCTCTAGGTAGTCACAGAGCACCAGTTTGAGCGCCCTGCATTATACAGCAACTTCTCACTAGTTATATGTGGTAATGGACATGCTTCAGTGCTACTTTTTCAATTCATCCCACCCTCTCTCTTTCCCCTGCTGTGTCTACAAGTCTGTTCTCTATGTCTGCATCTCTATTTCTGCCTTCCAAATAGGTTCATCAGTACTATTTTTCTAGATTACACATATTTGTGTTAATAATACAATATTTGTTTTTCTCTTTCTGACTTATTTCACTCTGTATAACAGGCTCTAGGTTCATCGACCTCAGTTCAACTGACTCAAATTTGTTCCTTTCTATGGCTAAGTAATATTCCATTGGGCTTCCCAGGAGGCTCAGTGGTAAAGAATCCACCTGCCAATGTAGGAGATGTGGGTTCAATCCCTGGGTCTGGAATATACCCTGGTTAAGGAAATGGCAGGGTCTTCCCTGGTAGCTCAGAGGCTAGAGCGTCTGCCTCCAATGCGGGAGACCCAGGTTCGATCCCTGGGTCAGGAAGATCCCCTGGAGGAGGAAATGGCAACCCACTCCAGTATTCTTGCCTGGAGAATCCCATGGACGGAGGAGCTTGGTAGGCTACAGTCCACGGGGTCGCAAAGAGTCAGACATGACTGAGCGACTTCACTCACTCACTCACTCAAGGAAACGGCAACCCACTCCAGTATTTTTGTCTGGCAAATCCTACAGACAGAGGACCTGGCAGGCTATAGTGTATAGGGTCAAAAAAGAGTCAGACATGACTTAGCAATTAAACACCACCACCACCAATATTCCATTGTATATATGTACCACAACTTCTTTATCCATTCATCTGTTGATGGACATCTAGGTTGCTTCCATATCCTGGCTATTGTAAATAGCACTGCAGTGAACACTGGGGTACATGAGTCTTTTTAATTATGGTTTTTTTCCATGTACATGTCCAGGAGTGGGATTCCTGGGTCATATGATGGTTTTACTTCTAGTTTTTAAGCAGTCTCCACACTGTCCTTCATAGTGGCTGTATCAATTTACATTTTCACCAGTGGTGCAAGATGGTTACCTTTTCCCCACATCCTCTCCAGCATTTACTGTTTGTAGGTTTTTTGATGATGGCCATCTGACTAATGTGAGGTGATATCTCATTGTAGTTTTGATTTCCATTTCTCTAATAATGAGTGATACTGAAAAAATTTTCATATGTTTACTGGACATCTATATATGTTCTTTGGAGAAATGTCTATTTACATCTTCTGCCCTTTTTTGATGGGTTATTTGTTTTTCTGATATTGATCTGCATCAGCTGCTTGTATATTTTGGAGATTAATCCTCTGTCACTTGCTTCATTTTCAATTATCTTTTCCCATTCTGAGGGTTGTCTTTTCATCTTGTTTATAGTTTTCTTTGCTGTACAAAAGCTTTTAAGTTTAATTAGGTTCAGTCTTTAAATTTTTTTGTTCCTATTTCCATTACTCTAGGAGGTGTATCAGAAAGAATCTTGCTGAAATTTACACCAAAGAGTGTTCTGATTAGGTTTTCCTCTAAGAGTTTTACAGCTTCTGGCCTTAATTTAGGCCTTTAATCCATTTTGAGTTTATTTTTGTATATGGTGTTAGAAAGTGTTCTAGTTTCATTCTTTTACATGTAGCGGTCCAGTTTTCCCAGCACCACTTACTGAAGAGACTATCCTTTCTCCATCATATATTATTGCCTCCTTTGTCAAAGATAAGGTGCCCATAGGTGCAAGGGTTTATTTTTGGGTTTCTATCTTGTTCTATTGATCTATACTTTTGTTTTTATGCCAGTACTATACTGTTTTGATTACTGTAGCCTTGTAGTATAGTCTGAAGTCAGAAAGGTTGCTTCCTCCGGTTCTGATTTTCTTTCTCAAGATTGCTTTGGCTATTTGGGATCTTTTTGTTTCCATTACAAAAATCTTGTAATTTTTTGTTCTAGTGTTGTGAAAAATGCCATTGGTAATTTGATAGGGATTGCACTGAATCTGTAGATTGCTTTGGGTAGTATAGTCATTTTGACAACATTGATTCTCCCAGTCCAAGAACATGATATACCTCTCCATTTGTTTGTGTGATCTTTGATTTCTTTCATTGGCATCTTATAGTTTTCTGCATTACAGGTCTTTTGTCTCCTTCAGTTCAATCACTCAGTCATGTCCGACTCTTTGCAATCCCATGGACTGAAGCATGCCAGGCTTCCCCATCCATCATCAACACCCAGAGCTTGCTCAGACTCATATCCATCGAGTCAGTGATGCCATCCAACCATCTCATCCTCTGCTGTCCCCTTCTCCTCCTGCCTTCAATCTTTCCCAGCATCAAAGTCTTTTCCAATGAGTCAGTTCTTCACATCAGGTGGCCAAAGTATTGGAGTTTCAGCTTCAGCATCAGTCCTTTCAATGAATATTCAGGACTGATTTCCTTTAGGATTGACTTTTGTCTCCTTAGGTAGGTTTACTCCTAGGTATTTTATTCTTTATTTTGCAATGGGATTGTTTACTTATTTTTCTTTCTGATTTTTGTTAGTGTATATAAATGCATGGGATTTCTGTGTATTGTATTCTGTGACTTTACTAAGTTCATTGATTAGCTCTAATAATTTTCTGATTGCATCTTTAGGGCTTTCTATGTATAGTATCATGTTATCTGCAAACAATGAGAGTTATACTTCTTATTTTCCAATTTAGACTCACTTCATATTTTTCCTTTGATTGCCATGGCTTGGGCTTCCAGAACTATGTTGAATAATAGTGGTGAGAGTGGGCACCCTTGTCTTGTTCCTGATCTTAGAGGAAATTCTTTCTGTTTTCACCATTGAGAATAATGTCAGATTCTTTAATGCAGTTGTGTAGTGTACAATTGATTTTTGTATAGTGATCTTGTATTCTGCAACCTTATTGAAATAGCTTATTCATTATGATCATTTTTTGACTCAGGATTTTCTCTGTGTAAGATCAGGCCTTCTGTGAATAGAGATAATTTTACTCCTTTCTTTCCAGTGTGGATACCTTTTATTTCTTTTCTTTTTTTTTTTCTTTCTTAATTGCCTTGCTATAATCTCTAGTATAATGTTAAACAGAAGTGGCAAAAATAGATATTCTTGTCTTCTTCTTGATTTTCTAACCTTTTCTGATTGTTGTCTTTACTCTTTTACCATTCAGCGTCAAGCTAGCTATTTTTTACAGATATCTTTTAGTAGATGAATCCCCATGTTTTTTAGTTTGTTGAACACTGTTATTATGAAAGAGTGCTACATTTTGTCAAGTGTTTTTCTCCTGCAGCTACTCTGACGGCCATGCAGTTTTGTTCTTTATTGATAAGGTATATTATATTAATCAATTTTGAAATGGTAATCCAACTCTGTGTTCCTGGGCCACAGTATATAATTCTTTTTGTATCTTGCTTGGTTGGTTTGCTAGAATATTGGGGATTTTTGCAACTATATTTATGAGATATACTGTTCTGTACTTTTTTTCTTTTTGTCTAATTTTGATATCAGGCAAATTGTGAACTTAGAGAATGAGTTGGGAAGTATTCCCTCCACTTTGAAACTCTTTGAAAAAGCTTGTGAAAGATTAGTAACGATCCTTCTTTAAATGTTTGGTAGCATTCACCAGTCAAGCCATCTGACGTAGGTTTCTCTTTGTGGGATTTTTTTATTTTTAATTACTAGTTCAGTTGCATTACTTGCTATTTGTTTACTCTTAAAATCTGTTCTTGAGTCAGTATCATATTTACATTTTGGGAAATGTAAAAAGAAACTTATTAAATGACACCACAAGAATACATTCAACAAAAATTAAGTGTTGGTAATCCCACTGGACAGATCATTTCCTTTCCTCAACAAATAAATCACAGAAGAAAAAACAAAACAAGAATGTGAGGAGGATAACCAGAGATTATTAGAGACTTAAGAGCCCCATGCCAATTGGAATTTTGAATATTATGCAGATCCTGATTCTAACAAGCTACAAAACAAAATGAGACAATCAAGGATATTTTTTAACACTAATAAAATACTGTACATTAGAGGTGTTGCAGGTTTGATTTCAGACCACTGCAATAAGTAAATATTGCAATTAAGTTAGTTACATGAATTATTTGGTTCAGTGCATATTAAAGTTAGGTTTATGCTATCCTCTAGTCTACTAACTGTACAATAACAGTATATATATATATATATATATAAAAAAGCAGTATATCTAAAAAACTGTACAAAAGGAGTATATCTAATGTATGTACCTTCCTTAAAAATACTTTATTGCTTCAAAAATGCCAAAACAATAAAAAAATAGCATCAAAGATCACTGATCACAGATCACCATAATAAACATAATAATAATGAAAATTTTGAAATATTCCAATAATTACTAAAATGCTCCCCAGAGACATACGTGAGCAAATGCTGTTGGGACAATGTCACCAATATAATTACTTGATGCAGAATTGCCACAAACTATCAATTTGTTTAAAAATCACAATATCAGCAAAGCTGAATAAAGTGAAGTGCAATAAAACAAGGTACGCCTGTATAATTACCTATGTAATTTAAAAGTGACCTATGTCTTTAAAAGTATTCTTACATTTAGAGATATATACTGAAAATGATAAGATGTGAGGCATATGATTAAAAATGATTCAGGGATAGGGTATGTACAGGGATAAAGATGAAAAAAATTGGTAATAAGTTGATTATTAAAACTGGTGATTGTTGGTCCTCTAATGGACCGGAACCTGGTGGACCGGAGAGTAAGAGAGAGAAAGAGGCTGACATCCCCTGGTTTAGGCGGAAAGCCAATAGAGCCCTGTTCTTAGGGCTGGCGCTGCTGCACGTGGGCACCGGGTGCCCTCTCGAGTGGGTGAAGGCGCAGTGCGCCTTCTCGAGAGGGTCTTAGAAGCCCGGGCAAGAAAGTGAGCTCAGCGGGCCTCCGCGCTCCAAGGAATTAGCCAGAAATAGAGAGAGAGAGAAAGACAGGAAGAATAGAAAGAAAGAAAGAAACGGGGACCCAAGCTCTGATGGAGCAAAGGTGTTTGAATCAACATGGCGTGGGCATATATACTGTCTTACAAGGTAGTTATTCTCAGCAAAGATAAAGATTAAAATTCCAGACTTACAAAACATAAGAAGATCCCTATCAAAGAGAGAATTGCAAACAATCACCTTTTATCATATGGCTCATAAAAAGGAAGAGGGTACTTATCACCGTAATGAGAAATGCCTGGATTCCTCAGCCCGGGAAAAGGCGTGCCTCTCCTCTTAATTCCTGAATATTCAGGAATCAATAAGGGCCAGAGGGTTCCTGACAGATCCAAAACAGCACACAGGAAGCCTCTTGTTAAATGCCTCCTGACAGTGATAAATTCATGGGTCCCTCACATTATTTTGAATTCTTCCATAATATAGAGCTAAAAAAATAAGCAAATAAATATTTACTAACTCCTAATGATGTACTCATCATTGTGTTAAGCAATGTATAATAATGAAAGAACTATACATCATGATTTCTGACCATAAATCTTTGATCTCATCCAGGTGACACTATTAAGAGTCATGAGGACTTCTCTGGTGGTACTGTGGATGCTGTGGATACTTCTCTGGTGGTACTATGGTGCTAGTGCAGGGGATACAGTTTCAATCCTTGGTCCATGCCGCAGAGCAACTATGCCTGTACACCATAACTACTGAAGCTCACGTTCTAGAACCCATGAGCTGCAACTACTGAAGCCCATGTGCCTGAAGCCTGTGCTCCAGAACAAGAGAAGCCACACAATGAAGAGTAGCCCTTGGTTGCCACAACTAGAGCAAGCCCACATATAGCAACAAAGGCCCAGCACAGCCAAAAAAAAAAAAAGCTTTTTTTAAGTCATGAGACAAGTCAATGGAATTAATAGTTAAAATACTTGGCACAGATTATAGGCATCCAGAGGAGAATTAAATTCCTGAGGCCTGGAAATGTTAGAGGAAACATTATAGAAGAGAAGAGATTCAAATCAGCATTTTAGAGGATAGGACGAATCTGATCAAAGGAATAGAGAAAAGGCTGGGCAGTTTATTAGATTCTATAAAGGTTCATAAGTAAGAATTTCCTCTTACTATTTTGTTTGGTATATTACTTCCCAATGCTTCATCCCTGGGCTCTTAAAAGCAAACTAAAGATATTTGAAGATTTCGAAGTTCAGTGCATTGAAATCGAAGTTCAGTTCTGCTTTGAAATCATCTCTGAATATTAAATTATGCAAATTTCATTGAGTACATATAGTCCGTCTGTCATCATATTTTTAAAGGTCATCTGTTGTTCTCTTGCAGAAACATCATTTCTTCTCAGTAAAAACCAAATTGAACCACATATTTCAAATAAAACTAAAGGTGGAAGTCTCTCTCTAAACACACTGCCAAAGAAAATCATTATGCAAATCATCTAGGAGTTGAATATATTTTTACACTCACAACAGGTGAATGCAAAATTAGCACACAATAGAAGGTAAAGTTTTGATGAATTCAAAGAGAATGCATGTCAAGGGTAACTAATGGTGGCCCCATTATATCTCCCAATAATGTCAGAGAAATATTTCTTCCAATTTTTCAGCTTAAGCATAATTACTCTAACCACTAAGTTAGAGTGGTTATTCTAACTTATTGTCTTGCTAGGAAAACAAACCAACCTATATGCTTACCCAAAATTATCTAGTAGAACAGGTTACAAGATATGAACCTGAGACCACAAGAGGATAACTAATTTACCTAAATCAACAGTTAGTAAATAATAAAGTCAGGAATACTAAAAATATAACAGAATGTAAAACATACTTTATATTATGTATGTTTTCTCTTCTCAAATTACACTTTAATATTCATCTACTTTATTACATACCTTCACAGACACATTTAAGGACTTCATTCATCTGACAGGCAATAGCTTCATTTGATAAACTAGACCATTTTTCAATCTGTTATGAAACTACAACATAGAACATGAGTGGCCCACACATCAGTCATGTCATACTTCCTGCTAATAGAATTACAGGTTTGTTCAGGTACTGGATGATCATATACTTCTAGGAGGATTAGATCCCAAGGGTGAATCTCAATTAATTTAGAGCAGTAGTCTCCAAGGTGATGTTGCCATATCCAGTGTTACAGACATCAATATCATAAGAATACTTTAAAAACATCAAAATTATTTTCATATAAGTACTAATGCACTGATTACCTTTTTCACTATGTTGACACATGAATTGATGGTGCAAAAGCAGTGGTGGTTTTTAAAACTGCTAGGTCCTCAGCACAAAGCAAGGCAAAGGCCCACACTGTGCCAGGAACCATTTTACTGTTCACCACTGAAGATCCAGGTAGTAAAGAAAAGAGAGCTTCCCTGGTAGTTCAGTGGTATCCGCTTGCCAATGCAGGAGACACAGGTTTGATCCCTGGTCCACCTACCATGGGGCATCGAAGCCCATGTGCCACAACTGTTGAGCCTGTGCTCTAGAGCTTGGGAATCACAACTATTGAGCCCACAGGAGGCAACTACTGAAGCCCGTGTGCTGCAGCAAGAGAAGCCGCCACAGTGGGAAGCCTGCACACCGCAGCTAGAAAGTAGCTCTGCTTTCCTCAACTAGAGAAAAGCCTGCGTGGCAACAAAGACAGCACTGCAAAAATAAATAAATAAAAAAAATTATATCTAAAAAAGAATAAAAAAGAAAACTCAGTTTCACTTGAGAATTTCCTGTATCAGCTCAGTTCAGTCACTCAGTTGTGTCAGACTCTTTGCAACTCTATGGACTGCAGCACGCCAGGATTCCCTGTCCATCACCAACTCCCAGAGCTTGCTCAGACTCATGTCCATCAAGTTGGTGATGCCATCCAACCATCTCATCCTCTGTCGTCCCCTTCTCCTGCTTTCAATCTTTCCCAGCATCAGGGTCTTTTCAGATGACTCAGTTCTTCACATCAGGTGGCCAAAGTATTGGAGTTTCAGCTTCACCATTAGTCCTTCCAATAAATATTCAGGACTGACTGCCTTTAGAATTGACTGGTTTGATCTTGCAATCTAAGGGACTCCACCATCACAGTTCAAAAGCATCAATTCTTTGGTGCTCAAGTTTCTTTATAGTCCAACTCTCACATCCATACATGACTACTGGAAAAACCATAGCTCTGACTAGATGGACGTTTGTCAGCAAAGTAATGCCTCCACTTTTCAATATGCTGTCTAGGTTGGTCATAGCTTTTCTTTAAGGAGCAAGAATCTTTTAATTTCAGGGCTGCAGTCACCATCTGCAAGGATCTTGGAGCCCAAGAAAATAAAGTCTGTCACTGTTTCCATTGTTTCCCCATCTATTTGCCATGAAGTGATGGGACTGGATGCCATAATCTTCATTTTCTGAATGCTGAGTTTTTAGCCAGCTTTTTCACTCTCCTCTTTCACTTTCACTTTCCTATATGATGTAGTTCAAATGATTGATTTGATTAAAGTTTGATTCTTGAATTCCTGGCATTTTAACATTCTTTGTGACAAAATAAACCATTAGTATATAATAAGTTTAGTGTTATAAACATAAAGCACTTCTGCTGCATTCTAAAGCACAATGATTAGTTCAAGGAAAAGCATTTGTATGACTGAATGGAGAGTTGAATTAATCACCTTTTTCATGGAACAGCATTTTTACTTGAAAGATGATTAACAAGCAAACTATGGTTTTCAGACATTGGTATTTTGCAGATATTTTCTCAATAATAAATCAACTGGGTCTCTCATTTCAAGGAAATTAGTTGTTAATATTTTTCCATTATAAGTTTTGAATTTTCAAGTGAAAAGTCAAATTTTGGAAAGCATAGTAGCCTCTGTTGCGAGCATGCACACCTTCCCAATATGATGAGATCAGTGGTAATACTAAAAATGTGATGACATGATATTTTGATATTGTATAGGGAAAAACATCAACATAAGACCTGTATAACCAGAGAGCAAATAATTTATAAATGACCAATTTGACATGCTAAAAAATCATGCATATGTAGGCGTGATTCACTCAAAGCACAAAATACACAAATAGATTTTAATGTAAGGAAATTAATTGATAAAGCCTCAGATTCCACATTACAAATAACCTCTAAGATACTGAAACTTATTTTGTCATATGTAAAACAATAGCTATAATTATCTGAAAAAGCTATTCAAGTACCCACCCTTTCTAGCTACATATGTCTGTGAGGCTAGATTTTCTTTATATCATTCAATCAAAACATATTACAGAAGTTGAGTACTGGAACAGACATGAGAATTTAGATATTTTCTATTAAACCATATATTAAAGAGATTTACAAAAATGAACAATAATCCTATGCTCCTCATTAAATACATTTTAAAATATAGTTTTAATATATAGTTTTTTAATAAAATAGTTTTTAATATGTTATCTATCTTAATATGTAATGGGTTTACTATTATTTTGAGAGCAATTAGTAAATAAATATTTTAAAATTTCTTTTAAATTCTAATATGGTAACTATTGATAGATACACCACATTAACAAAGAATTTAGGAGGAGGTAAAGGGGTCTGAGGGCTTCCCTAGTGTCTCAGTGGTAAAGAACCCACCTGCCAAGCAGGAAATGCAGGTTTGATCCCTGGGTTAGGAAGATCACCTGGAGAAGGAAATAGCAATCCACTCTAGTATTCTTGCCTGGGAAATCCTATGGACAGTGGAGCCTGGGTTACAGTCCATGGGGTCACAGAAGAGTCAGATACAATTTTAGTGACTAAACAACAGCAATAACAAAGGAGTCTGAAGACTAAGCCTTTGAGAACCACTGATCGGAACAATCATAATAATTTCATTACATTAAAAAAGACTAGTCTAGAAATAGGCATATGACTTAACTGCTTGATAAGACTATAGGAAAGTTCATATTTAAAATACTAGCGAGAGATTTTCTTTCATTTTAAAAGGGACACCAAAAAATAAATTCTCCTTCTGATACTTTATATTGTTATATGAGAACCGTGTTTTTGTATTGGTGCTCTTGACCTTGAAAAGACAAGCCTCAGGACAGGGGCCAACAGTAGAGAACAGTGAAGCCGAAAGATTGAAGGACCATGGGTCCTTGACCTAAATCATTTCTTGACTTCTTTTTATGCAAGAAAACAAACCCACTAATTGTCCATGACATTTTGAGATTAACCACTTTGGACCTGTGGACACGGTGAGGGGAAAGAGAGGGTGGGTTGAATTGAGAAAGTAGCGTTGACACATATACACTATCATGTGTAAAACGGATAGCTAGTGGGAAGCTACTATATAACACAGGGAGCCCGCCTGGTGCTCTGTGATGACGCAGAGGGGTGGGATGGGGAGAGGGGAAGGAGGCTTAAGGGGGGAAAGATACATATATATATAATTAGGACTGATTCCCACTGTACAGTGGAAACCAATACAATATTGTAAGGCAACTTTCATCCAATTAAAAATTTTTTAAAAAATCATGCTAAATGAGATAGAATGTTTTGTTATGTATTTTATCTAATGTTTCCTTTTGCAACTGCTTATTTACAGCCATTCATTTGGAATATGTTTAACACCTATGCTAATAGCTAAAACAACTATGACTTGAGGGTAAATAAAATGATTTACTTAATAGGTATTTTATAGCAATATGCACATTAAGCATTCAGATAAGTAATAAACCTTTTTCAGTTTGATTCTATACTCATGAAGTTCTTTTCTAATTGCAATTTAGTTTCCATGAAGGTCTGCTTACATGGATGGACTGCAATAGTATAACACAAGTAAATATGGCTTATATGACATTGACATTTGTCCGTATGGTCCCAAAATTTTCATATGTATTCCAAATGTACCTTTTTCTTTTTTGCTTGTGACCTTGACTTAATCTAAAATTTAATTTTATGATGATGCAATTTCAGAATTGAGTCTCTATTAAATCTGCATCAATATTTTAACTTTAATACCATAGAGATAAATATGTTAGATAAACTAGTATTAATAGTTGGAGCATTTTATTTGCCAAGTCATGATAATCAGAATTTATCTCATAGAATGTTTATCTAGGGCAGTTTCTCAGTGGTGGCACTATTGAAATTTGGGGCCAGATAAATCTCCGTTGCAGGGAGCTTCTCCCTGTGCCTCAATCTACTAAAGGCTAGGAGCATGTACCCACTACCCCGGCCCCAATGTAACAACCAAAACTGTCCACAGACATTATCAAGTGTCCCCTGAGGGGCAAGTTGCTCCCTTCCCTACTCAGAACCATTAGTCTATGAGACAATCAAAAAGTTTTCCTGATTTTTCCTGCCTCATATAGCATAACTCAGAAGCATGATTATGTTTATTTGCTTTGACTATCTTTCTTCTATTCCTTATGAGGGATTGCAAAGTTTTCCCATCCTTCCCTCTCCTTTTTGTCCCAGGTTGATGGGACTCATGGCCTCAGGAAAGGGAGTCCTTAATTAGTATTCCCAGGTGGTGCAGTGGTAAGGAATCCCCTGGCAAATGCAGGAGATGCAAGAGAGGCAGGTTCGATCCCTGGGTTGGAAAGATCCCCTGGTATAGAAAATGTCAATCCATTATTGCCTGGAAAATTCCATGGACAGAGGAACCTGGCAGGCCTCAGTCCCGCCAGGCTCACAAAGGGTCACAAAGAGACGGACGTGACTGAGCACACACACACACACATGCACACAGACACAGAGGAGATAAAGGGGAGGAAGAGAAAATGATTCCTAAACTTTTTATAGTGGTATTAACTGTTTTTTAAAAAGCATCATTATGGGATGAACTGTTATATTTAAATATAAGTGTCAGTAAATAATCATAACTGCTAGTCTACATGTATTACAATTGTGGTGACACTATCTATCTTGTTCAAAATTATTCCGCCAGAGTCTAGCAGTGTTTCCACTCTTGTTAGACATTCAGTACATATCTAATGGATCCATGAATAACATTCTCATTACTTAGCATCACAATGTGCGTGCATGTTCAGTCGCTAAGTCGTGTCCAACTATCTTGCAACCCCATGGACTTTTGCTACCTGCCTGGCTCTTCTGTCCATGGGATTTCCCAGGCAAGAATACTGGAGTAGGTTGCCATTTCCTTCTCCAGGGGATCTTCCTGACCCAGGTATTGAACCTGTTTTTCCTGCATTGCAGGCAGATTCTTTACAACTGAGCCACCTGGGAAGCCCTAGCATGACAATAGCAAACCTGTTAATTACTAGCCTGTTAGTTTAAAAGTTATTCTTCTTGGAGGTGGAGATCATTTAACAATAAATACTGAATATTGCCATATAAAAACTTCTACATTAGGTGTCATCATTATCAAAAGATTCAGTCCAAAAGAGGTGATTAGCACCAAACAACAAAATATTTAGCAATATATTATTGAATTAATAAGGGTAAATGTGAAGTCATATGGGAAAAAAGAGAAAGAAAAAAATGACAAAAACTAGAACATTGTGAGAATGAAGTGGTAACTGGATTGAATCTTCGAGGAGAGGACTTTTACAGGGTGAGGCTTTGCGATTTGAAGACACCAAGGAGAACTTCATTGAGTCTTATATGGGAAGGTCTCTATAGCTGCACAATGTTGTCATGATGAACCCACAGCCATTACATAGAAATCAAACTTCAAGAGCAATCAAGAAATGAACACTGCTTAAAAGCCCAAGCAACCAACATATTAGGAAATAGCATCAAAAGGAATTCCAAATATTTCAGTTTAAAGCCTAAAATGGAATCATAAAAATACCAGAAAAAATATAAGCAACTTTAATTTTAATTCTTAGAGTAGGGTCAGTGTTTTTAAAAATGATGCAAAGCCTAGAAAGTATAAAAGAAATGAAAGATATGCTTTGTTTTATATATTAAGGTGTTCTTCATGGGAAAGCTACCATAATCAAATTCAACAGAAACAGTGGAAAAAATACTTGAAATACAAATTACTGACAATAAGTCAATTTCCTTCTTATACAATAAGCTGTTACTAAACTTCCAATTTATCCACATTTTCATCTCTTACTTCACATCCAATCTATTAAATTCTCTCAGTCTCATATTGAAATTATATTCAAAATCTGACCACTTATCACTACCCTGATTCCTATCTCTTGGGTCCAAAGCACTAGAGTCTTCACCCTGAATAACTGAAGTTACCTTTCACAAGACTTCCTGCACTTGCTTCCCACACTGTCTCCCCCTCAAAGTCAAGTCTCAATACAGCAACTGAAGTGATACTGCTAGAACCAAAGTTACAGGTCACTTATCTCTCAAAACCCTCAGAGAGCTGTCTACCAAACTCAGAGTGAAAGTCAAGGTTGCTTACAATAGCTTGCAATATCTTAAAGCATCCTGCTTGATTTGGCCTCTTATTATCTTGTGTCCTACAAGGCTCCCCTCGCTTGCTCAGTTTCACCCACCTGACATTCTGAAGCCATATTTCCTCAGGGTCTTTGCGCCTGCCCCTCTTTGGTATGGATGTCCTTGCCCCAGATGTCACATGGATTTCTCCTTCACCTCCTCAGGTCTTTCATGCAATCACCTTCTCTCTGAAGCCCTCCCTGACTGTGATATTTAATAGTTCAAACTCATGCCTTAAATCCCTTGTTCCACTTTACTTATTCATTTTTCACTGGTGAATTTATCACTATCCCGGTGGCTCAGCATTAAAGAATCTGCTTGTAATGCAGGAGACTCAGGTTTGATCCCTGAAGTGGGAAGATCCCCTGGAGGAGGAAATGGCAACCCACTCCAGTATTCTTGCCTGGGGAATCCCATGGACAGAGGAGCCTGCCAGACTACAATCCATAGAGTTGTAAATGATTAGGACATGATAGCAAATAAAAACAAAAATGTTTTAATACTGTAGTATCTATTATGTTAATTTTTCCCTCCTCCTAGGATGAAAGTTTCATGGGGTAAAGGTTTTCATTTCTTTTGTTGACTTCTATGCTACTAGTATCTTTAATGAAACCTGTCATAACACAAGCCATAATACTTACTGAATGAATTTTGAGTGAAATTAAGGAGAAAAAAGAAAACTCAATAGAAAAATGAGCACAAGATAGCTCAAAATTTAACAGAAATATGTGTATAATTAAAATATATTTTAAAAGTTAGCCAAATATTAAATAATCTTATCATAATGTGATGAAACAAGCACTTTTACGTACAGAGGCACAAACTGAAGAGTAATAACCATGATTACCTAATTTAACAAAACCCTGAAACAACCTAAGTATTGAGAATTGGTATAAATTATGGAGCATAATGTAGAATTTAACAGAATAAAGTAGATATACAAGACAATATAGAAAAGGGTCCTAATATTAGTAACTGAAAAGCTAGGTTCAAAAGAATAGCCACTGTAGGATACAATTTGTTTTCCTAAATGCATACATATACTCAGATGCCCACGTTTACATATATGTAGACTATTTCTGGAGAGCTACACATGTACAGTCCCACACACATTGGGAGCCACTGGCATGAGGAATGCTTTATTCAACTTTTTTTTGTAAGGTCTAGTTGATTATTTGGTCTTCCAAGAAATTTATTTCAACTTACATTATGAATAATCTCTAAGCAAACATGTACATTAGAGTGGATAGATTAATGGTAGAGTATCATATAAATTTCTACAGTCAAATTTGGTCTTGAGAGTCTTTAAAAATCTGAAAAAAAGCCACTCAGTCATGTCTGACTCTGTGACCCTATGGACTTGTAGCCCACAAGGCTCCCCTGTTCATGGAATTCTCCAGGCAAGAATACTGGAGTGGGTAGCCATTCCCTTCTCCAAGAGCTCTTCCTGACCCAGGGATTGAACCCGGGTCTCCTGCATTACAGGCAGATTCTTTACCATTTGAGCCACCAGGGAAGCCTTAAAAATCCGAGGAAACTAAAAAAAAAAAAAAAGTCACAATTGTAGATTTTTAGAATTCCTTTTAGTTTAGAAGTATTTAAAAACCCTCAAAAAACAAAAGTATTAAAATATTCTGTATTTATAAGAAATAAATGGCTATTAGCTCACTATTATGATTTTTACTACAATTGGTAAACTCTTCTAAATCTTGTTTAAAATATTCTCTCTGTTGTTCAACATCTGCTTCAATCTAGCTTTATTCTAATGGAATAAATAATTGAAGACTGATCTGAATGGCAACTTTTGTATTCTGTGCACAGCATGTTAATCTGTAATTATACTGCTACCTTTTCACTAAACTGGCTATAAGAAATAGTTGACTTGAAGCTAATATTTAGTATTATAAACAATAAAAAAGATATATTGGAAAAGTTATGAAGCATATAAGGGATTCCAAATAACCAATAGTGTCACCAGTTTTCTGAATATCATGTGGATTTGATAACACTGAATGGAATAACAAGGTCCTTATTAAGTTTTCATTCAAATTTTTACCCTAAAAGAAAAGGTCCTAATTTTTCACTCCTAGGTCTTAGAGCAGTCATCACCTAAATACAGTTGACTGAAAAGACCCTGATGCTGGGAGGGACTGGGGGCAGGAGGAGAAGGGGACAAAAGAGGATGAGATGGTTGGATGGCATCACCGACTTGATGGACATGAGTTTGAGTAAGCTCCGGGAGTTGGTGATAGACAGGGAGGCCTGGTGTGCTGTGACTCATGGGGTCCCAAAGAGTCGGACACGACTGAGCGACTGAACTGAATTGATAAAATGTCACAACCTATATAATATTTGATGGTTTGAAGAAACCATATTTTTTAAATTGCCACATTGTTAAATTAAAAATTACAACTGTTTCCTGGCTCATATCATTTTAGTGAATTTTCCACAAAGTTGTGCCTGCAATTGTTCAATAGTAGCTTGTGAAGCTAGTATGGAGGGAATAAAGGAAGAACCATATAATAAGGACTCAGGAATTGACATCATGCTGGGTAGATAGGGAGAGAAAATTATCCCATTCCAGAAGAGTATTCAAACATGACAGAATAGGGAAGTGAACAAACCAGAATAAATAGTAACTCTACAGAGAAAGCAGCCTTAACAGTGAGCTTAGATCAAAGTTTCTCAGAAGAATCTATTGCAGAGATGCCTGAAGCCAAATGTACCTATCCAGGCTGAAAGCTTTGCGAAGGTCATGGGCACAGGTCTGCAACCAGTGGCTCATGGACTACATCCACGCCTACACAGGCATGACTACTTAAGTGCTTAACTGAACAGTATTTAAAAACTAGAAGTCACATAAAATGCTGTATTTCTAGCTTCTTTTGAATGATTTCCATGTTCTCCAATCATAGAATGATATTTTTGCACTAAAACAACTGATTGACAAGGAGGAGCAGCTGCCCCATTGAAAGGATACCTACTCGACAACTAGCTCCTACCCTGCAACTAGTTCAAATGATTCCTTTGGGAAAATTAGAACGGGTTGACCTTTCTTAAAATAATTTACTACCATCATCCAGAAAACCTACAACAATTAGAAATGTAAACGGGGCTGCTTGGACTTGTTCAATGCATAACCAGCCATAATGGCTGCTTCACTCAGTTATGCCACCTGCCTCAGGGTACTTAGAAATACATGGGATGAAATGAAGAAGACAAAGCTAGACCAGCACAGGATCTATTCTTTCTGCCCCTCTGGTCAGAATTAGGGTCATTTTTCTCTTTCTTTCTTTTTCTTTTCTTTTTTTTTTTTTTTTGCTTTTTTTCGTCTTCCTTCCTCCCTCTCACTCTCCCTTCCTCCCACTTTTCCTCCCCACCTTTCCCTTCCTTCCTTTCCACCTTTCTTCCTTTCTTGTGTGTGCATGCACATACACACACGGTGGTTTTAAAGTTTTTTAATTTGCTAACTCATTTCTTGATAATAGCATGTGATTATTAATAAAATATTTATAAGGAGGTAAAATGCAATTGATCTATAGTTCATTTTATTTTGCTAATATACCAAACCAAAGAATAAAAAACAAGTGAGTTTTCTTTCAAAAATTATTTCAGAAGTCTGAGGGGAAATGTACATAAAGTATGTCCCTTTTATATACTGCCTTAAAGAGTACAGATCATATGCAACTTTTTCTTTCAAACAACTCTCCATATGCTGCCTAGGGAAGTACTAGAGGAGATACAATGAAGACACTTTCCTGAGGTATATCTATCCAGACTACAGAGTATTCAAATTTTACTTTCCAAAACACAAGGGCATGAAATCAGGTCTACAAAAACAAGAAGAAAAAAGCAGCATCAATATTCTTTGATTATCTGCTTTGCTTTCTTCTATTCTATCAGGTCTTGGCTAAAATATAAGCTCCTCACTGAGGCCTTACCTGAACACCCAAGCTAAAGCTGATCTCCCATTTGTCTCTATGTCACCCTACTTGCTTACTTAATAGTTTCAATTAGTGTGTATTTGATCAGTTTATTTACTTAGCTCATTTGTTGATTGCTTGCCACCTGTCAGACATTACTCCAGTCACTGGGAAGACCAAGGTAAACCTGTCCATTAAGGTTTTAAGATCTATGTGGAAGACACACAGAGGAACAAAGAGGCACATAAGTAAAGTCATTACACACTGTGGTAAGTGTAATCCTTAATTTATATTTCTATCTTTCTGTTCCGCTAACCTGTGTCCATACGGATATTGTCTTCTACTATATCCCAGCGCCAGGCACAGTGACTGGCTGAATGACTATATTAACTTCTCTCTTGAAATGGCTTTCTGTAATAACATATGAATAGGAGCCCCAGGGACTTCCCTAACGGCTCAGTGGTAAAGAGTCAGCCTGCCATGTAGGAGACATGGGGTAGATCTCTGGTCCGGGAAGATTTCCCATGCCATGGGTCAACTAAGCCTGTAGGCTGCAACTACTGAGCCTGTGCTCTAGAGCCTGGAAACTGCAACCGCTGAGCCCTCGCACCACAGCTACTGAAGCCCGCATGCCCCAGAGCCCAAGCTCAGTGACAAGAGAAGCCCCTTCAACGAGAAGTCTGCATACCCCAACGAGACAGTAGCCTCTGCTTGCTGCAACTAGAAAAAAGCCTGCACAGCAACAAAGATCCAGCACAGCTTAAAAATAAAATTATTTAAACTCTGGGAGATAATGAGGATAGGGAAGTCTGGTATGCTGCAGTCCATTGGGCTGCAAAGAGTCAGATATGATTTAGTGACTGGACAATTAAAAAAATAAATAAACAGGAAACCCAGGATATCAGAATAATATCATCTACTTTGGAGCAGTGAGAATTTTGTACCTGACACATATGAGTCCATATAATGATGAATTACATATGTTATAACAAAGCTTGAAAGATAAATGAGAAAACACTCTTACTGCCCAGACAGCTCTATTGTTAATACTACAGTATATGTATTTCCAGATCTTATTTTATGAAACACAAATTTATACAGAACTTTGTATTTCTTAAACAAAACAATGTCATACTGTATATACTTTAAAACCTATATTTTTCAATTAACAATGTCCATTTTGACATTTCAGAAATATGAGGGGGGGTTTGCTTTATTTCTCTCTGAAAGGTTGACAGTTGAATACAATACAACAGGTATATAATTTTGAGTCATAATCAAACCAAACAAAAACTTATGAGCCACGATCTCCTATCTGCGCACATGAACTTTTAAAACAGAGTACATTTTCAAAGGCAAAGTGAGAGGAGAGGAGAAGATGAACACCCACTCAGCAAATCAGGGAGAAAACTAATATTATTGCTATTTCATGAAAATAAGTGACCCTGAAGCCACTCAAGTGGCTATTATCCCAGATGGAATGTCAGCTCTAACATTTCTCTATTTGGATTGTCTAATTTGTTTACTTGTACCCATATTGTTCCAGAAAAAAATATTTCAAATGAAATGTCACCATCAACCCTTCTCTACTTGAAGTATTTTCTTTTTACAATTTATCCATGTGCCATCTCTGTCCAAAAACAAAGAACTTAGGGTGGATAACAAAGATAAAAAGCATAAATTAGAAAAATACAGGTTGGAAAAGAAATAGAGCCAAGAACTAAGTTAGGAAACAAACCATATCTATTATATAAACATTAGGTCAACATTATTTATAAAATTGAAGAGTGGAAAAAAATGTATTAATATCATTTGACTAAGTGAAAGTATCCTTTATTAAAATGTTGCTGGTATGTTTATTAACACAAAACCAGTGGGGGGAAAAAACTTCATATGTTACTAGATTGGGTAGCTGTGAATTATAAGAGAATAGCACAAGCTGGCAAAATATAAGGTTAATATACAAAAGTCAGTTGTTTTCCTGTATACTAGCAATGAGCAAATGGGATCTGAAGTTAAAACCATATTCTATTTAAACGCCCCCCCCCAAACCTAACAAAATGTGTAAATGATCCATATGAGGGAAACTACAAAGTTCTGATAAATGAAATCAAAGAACTAAATAAATGAGAGATAGTCCAAGATTTTGGAAAGGAAGTTTCAATATTGTCAAGATGTCTGTACTTCCAACTTGATTTATAGATTCAATGCAACTCAATAAAAATCCTAACAAGTTATTCTGTGGCTGTTGACAAACTGATTCTCAATATTATTTGGAGAGACAAAAGACCTAGAATAGTCAACATAATATTGAAGGAGAAGAACAAAGTTGGAGGACTGATACTATCTGACTTCAAGAGTTGCTATAAAGGTATGAAATGAAGACAGTGGGCGTTGATGAAAGAATAGAAAACATAGATCAATGGAACAGAATAGAGAGCCCAGAAATAGACTCACACAAATATAGTGAATTGATCTTTGATAAAGGAGCTAAGGTAATACAATGCAGCAAAGATTTTTTTTCAACAAATGGTATTGGAACAATTAGACACCCACCTGCAAAAAAATTAATCTAGACACAAGACTTATGCCCTTCACAAAAATTAACTCAAATGGAGCATAGACCTAAGCAGAAAACATAAAACTATAAACTGCAGACAATAACAGGAGAAAACCTAGGTGACCTTGGGTATGGCAGTAACTTTTTAGATACAACACTAAAGACACAAATAGCAAGAAATAGTTGATAAGCTTGACTCATTAAAATTAAAACTCTGCTCTGAAAAAAACAAAGCCAAGAGAATAAGACAAGCCACAGATTGGGAGAAAGTGTTAGCAAAAATTATAGCTAATAAAAGATGATATACAAAATATACAAAGAACTCTTAAAACTCAACAATAAGAAAACAAGTAACCAGGCTGAATACGGGCCAAAGATCTGAATAGACATCAAAGAAGATATATAGATGGCAAATATTATGTGTTCATGGAAATGCAAATTAAAACAGCATGAGATGCCACTACATATCCATTAGAGTAGCCAAAATCCAAAGCACCAACAACATTAAATGTTCATGAAGGCAGAAAGCAATAGCAACTCTCATCACTGGTGGGAATACAAAATGATTCAGGCACTTTGGAAGACAGTTTGATAGTGTCTTACAAAAGTAAACATACTCTTACCACACAATCCAGCAATCATATTCCTTGGTATTTACCCAACCGGGATGAAAACTTACATCCACATCAAAACCTGCTCATGGATGTTTACAGTAGCTTTATTCATAATTCTTGGTAGTAACCAAAATGTCTTTCTGTAGGTAAATCAATAAACAAACCGGTACATCCAGGCAATGGGATATTATTCAGGGCTAAAAAGAAATGAGCTATCAAGCCATGGTAAGACATGAAGGACATATTACTAAGTGAAGGAAGCCAGTCTGAAAAGTGCTTAGTGTATGATTCTAACTATATGCCATTCTGAAAGAGGCAAACTCGGAGACAGCTAAATGATCAGTAATTACTAGCATATGAGGTAGGGGAGGAATAAATAGGCAGAGCATAAATGATTTTCAGGGCATTGAAAATACTCTGTATAATATCATAATGATGGATGACATGTTATTATTATACTTGCCCAAACTCATAGAATGTACACCACCAAGAGTGAACCATTAGGCAAACGATGCACTATGTGTGATTATGATGTGTCAGCATAGATTCATCAGTTATAACAAACATACCACTATGGTAAGGAATGTTGATAATGGGAGAGAGGATTAGGGTGTAAGGGAAATCTCTATATCTTCTCTTCAGTATTGCTATGAACCTAAAATTGCTATAAAATAAAGTCTTAATTTTTTTTAAAATAGATATTTGAAATTGAGAAATACAAATATCTATTTTTTTGATAAATTGAGAAATGATCTTCTTCATCCAATCATTGACTAAACTCAGGCTGAGGTGCAGTTTTGGTAAGATTCAGTCTACCTGTGGTTTGTATCTGTTCCTATGGTTGCCTTCAATAGACTTCTAACTAAGAATTTAGTGCCCTTGTCTCTTTAACACTAAGCAATGGGAAATTCCACTCCGCTTTTCAGAGCTATTTTAAGTTCTTGCTCTATACATCTTCAGAATATAGCAAAGTCTTGAGATGAAATGAGTTGTGTGCTTGGATTTCCAACTTTGTCATTCTAACCCACATAATTTCCAAAACTATGATTGCTTGTATCTGCCTTAGCAGCAGCTCTCTGTCTCTTCATACCCATATTCTTAGCCTTTTCTTTATACCTAGAATCAACAAATATCTCCAGAGGAAAAAAAAAAAAGAAGCTATAGATCCTCAATCTACCTCTGAATTTACCTCTGATTTCTTTGGAATTCAAGTCTTTCTAAATATTTCTGCTTAAGCAGCTCTCTGAAACCTTAATTTTTTTTTTTCATAATTTGCCTGACTTTTCTAGTTGTGACAAATACTTCATCCTTCCTTGAAGCAGAAATTCTGATATACATACTGCATTTATCTGGAGGACTCCTAAAATTACACAATCAAATTTTAAATCTTTCCTATGCTACAGATTTGTTTTTCTAACTGCCTTCAGAACATTTTTATTTTAATGTGTTTAAACTTATCCCTTTACTCTCCTGAATCTCCTGTATCTGCGAAGATTAATCAGATTTCTGATCACTACTATATTGGGGGTTAGGAGACAGCTGTGTATTAAATGGGGGAGTTGTGGAAGTCCTCACTGAGAAGGTGACCTCTGAACAAACACCTGACTGAGAGAAGGAACAAGCTATGGAAACTTCCAGTGGAAGCTAAGCTGGGCATAACAAGTTCAAAAGCACTGATACAGGAGTGTACCTGATGGTTTTGTATGATGGCAAGGAGTCTATGTGGCTGGGGCTGCATGAGCAAGGGGGAAAGGAATACAGAGTGTATTCAGACCAGGACTGAACTAAGTATCATACTTAATTCATTTTCTTTCCACTCTTCACACCCAATACAGATCATGTCCTTCAGGTTCCTGTGAAATATTCTTCATATACATGCCTCACTTATAACTCTGTTACTATCACCTTTATTTATCTCTTATTATTCATAGACAACTGCAAACTGGAAACAGATCTTCCCAGTCTTGGAATTCCCCACTTCAATAAATTTCAAATTTAATTTTCTGCCATAACCATGATCATGGTCATAACATAAGACTTTAAAATTTCCCAACTCTGGGTTTTTCCATTACTATACATGAATAGGTCAGTTGAAGAGAGGAAAATGACCATTTTTCTATAACAGGTGATTGGGATGTTTGAATATGAGTAAATACTCTATTTTAATGCCTTCCAACAATGTTAGAAAAAAATCTGAAAATTTTGAAATCTTTAGATTTATCCAAAAGTCAAAAGAATTTGGTGAGTATAAGACTGGACTAGTAAATGAATAAAGTTTTCAACTTCCTACTGCTGGGAAAGATCTAAAAATAACCATTTAGCCTGTCAGTTCAGTTGCTCAGTTGAGTCCGACTCTTTGCGACCCCATGGACTGCAGCACATTAGGCTGCCCTATCCACCACCAACTCCTGGAGCTTGCTCAAACTTTCAGTTGGTGATGCCATCCAACCATTTCATACTCTGTCGTCTCCTTCTCCTCCCACCTTCAATCTTTCCCAGCATCAGGGTCTTTTCAAATGAGTCAGCTCTTCGCATCAGGTGGCCAAAGTATTGGAGTTTCAGCTTCAGCATCAGTCCTTCCAATGAACACCCAGGACTGATCTCCTTTAGGATGGACTGGTTGGATCTCCTTGCAGTCCAAGGGACTCTCAAGAATCTTCTCCAACACTATAGTTCAAAAGCATCAATTCGGCAGTGCTCAGCTTTCTTTATAACCCAGCTCTCACATCCATACATGACTACTGCAAAACCATAGCTTTTACTAGACAGACATTTGTCAGCAAAGAAATGTCTCTGCTTTTTAATATGCTGTCCACGTTGGTCAAAACTTTTCTTCCAAGGAGCAAGTGTCCTTTAATTTCATGACTGCAGTCACCATCTGCAGTAATTTTGGAACCCAAGAAAATAAAGTCTCTCACTGTTTCCATTGTTTCCCCATCTATTTGCCATGAAGTGATGGGACCAGATGCCATGATCTTAGTTTTTTGAATGTTGAGCTTTAAGCCAACTTTTTCACTCTCCTCTTTCACTTTCATCAAGAGGCTCTTTAGCTCCTCTTCACTTTCTGCCATAAGGTTGGTGTGATCTGCATATCTGAGATTATTGGTCAGCAATCTTGATTCCAGCTTGTGCTTCATCCAGCCTGGCATTTCACATGATATACTTTGCATACAAGTTAAATAAGTAGGGACATGGCAAAAATTTCACAAAAAAAGCACAGTACTCTGCTCCTTCAGGCAACTACTTCCTAGAAAGCATCTTGAATTTCACACTGATGTCAATTTCTTTTTCTATATATATTTTGCTGAAGCTTACGGTTTTTACAAAATACCCAACCTTTTTCTTTATAGTGAGTAGTAGTAGTATTTAGTCGCTAAGTCATGTCCGACTGTTGGCAATCCCATGGACTGTAGCCAGCCAGGCTCCTCTGTCCATGGGATTCTCTAGGCAAGAATACTGGAATGGGTTGCCATTTCCTTCTCCAGGGGATCTTCCCAACTCAGGAATTGAACCGGGGTCTCCTGCATTGCAGGCAGATTCTTTACTGACTGAGTTATGAGGGAAGCTAAGTGAGAGAAGTGTTTTAAGACATACAAGTGTCAATTTTCCATATAGCTTCTACTTCCTGAATCTTTCACAAACACAATTAAAAACTGGCTCTGCAAGCTCCATATATATCCTTTGGAAAACATCCATTGTTTTCAGTTAAATGAAACATCAATATGCCTTTTCAGCCATTGGTTTGGATCATTTGCCTCTAATTTGGCACATTTGAAAATCTTATCATTCATCTGTTTGCAAAAAAATAATAATTCAAATGCTTAATAAAAAGCACAAAATTATCTGTAACAAAAATCACAGAAACTAAAAAAATATGTTTGAAAACAACAGTGATGGGAATCTGATTTCTCAGGGAAATGTTAGAACAATCCAATTTTTTTTGTAAGAGAGGTAAAAAATGGCTTCTATGGTTAACACTGAATTTTTTCCTTTGGAGCAGAAAAATGGAAGCTGCTTCAGCATGGGAGAGAAGGAGAGAAAAGATGAAAAGCAATGGTGGGTAAATTCTACATCATGTATTCTAGATGTGAATTAGGTTAAAAAATATTTGTAATATATTGTAAAGAATGAAATGCGATGGGAGTTAAGCAATGGGCATAGAATATTTATTAGAGTAAGTAAATTAAAAATCTTCTCATGTGGTTGATGCAAATTTTGTGAATCTACTCAATTAATAGAAACAGTTTTTAGTCAGTTTCTCACTTGAGTAAATACAATTGACAACTTGATTTTTCTGTAAAGAAATGTGCAAAACAATGGTCACTGCTATTATCGTAGATGCTACATATACCTTGTATGTAAGTATACATGTATAATGTAGAATATAACATTCTAACATAAGGTATATTTTAAAGGTTGCATTAAAACAACTGCTTTCTTCATTTATTTGCTTGTTTAGATTTTTAGAAAACTTTTACTGAACCTGAAGAAAAAGGAAATTTAATTTTTCAGGTGAACTTTAACTTTTGTGATTTGGAAGTCTGCTCAAATCTTAAATTTTAAAAGTGCATTAGACATTTAAGCTTTGGCTTATGAAATGGATATGTAAAAGTATGTTCTATTGTATCAAAAAAAAAAAATCTCAACTTAAAATATTCCCCTGTCCTGAAACATCTAATTTGCTTTAACTGTCACAATGTAAAACCCAAGGCCATCGCCGAAAAAGGACTTATTGTATGTATATGAAGACACAGCATAGTGCACTGAAGTCCAGGCTGAGGCTGGATGAAATAGGAAGAAAAAGAGCAAAGTAGATTCTGAAAGGTTTACATGTCTAAATTCAGGGGAGCTGATTTGAGGGCAGTTTTGTCAAAGAGGTAAACCATTGGGAGAATTTTCAAGGATTGAGGCATCATCGGGCAGAACAAGGTGGAAAAACCATTCTAGGTGAGAGTGAAGAAATGAAGTCATACAGGAAAAATGAAAAGCAACTGTGAGAAGATAAGACCTTGGAAGATGATATCTCCTCTTTGCCATGTTTATTTCATATTGAATGTAAGAAACATGAAAATTAAGAAAGTTTCTCAGAAACGACACCATTTGCAAACTAGGTTATCTTATAAGTTAACCTTCTTAAAGATTTCAGCACTTAAAACTTTCCTTAAGTCAAGTCTCTGACACTATTGTGAAATTAAAATATCTCCTGCCATATCAATAAACAGAAATGTCAAAGTCATCAGAGAATTTTGGCCTCCAAATATGAATGAGGGCTCCCAAAATTGTGATCCAACAGATGCTGCCACCCTCCATGGTGATTGCTGATGAGCTGGGGGAAGGCAAGAAGCAGCCATCTGCCACTCCTTAAGCTGAACAAGGAAAAAGGATTTGGGCCCATCCTGGAATACAAAGTCAAGTGGGCCTTAGGAAGCATCACTACAAACAAAGCTAGTGGAGGTGATGAAATTCCAGTTGAGCTATTTCAAATCCTAAAAGATGATGCTGTGAAAGTGCTGCACTCAATACGCCAGCAAATTTGGAAAACTCAGCAGTGGCCACAGGATTGGAAAAGGTCAGTTTTCATTCCAATCCCAAAGAAAGGCAATGCCAAAGAATGCTCAAACTACTGCACAATTGCACTCATCTCACACGCTAGTTAAGTAATGCTCAAAATTCTCCAAGCCAGGCTTCAGCAATACGTGAGCCATGAATTTCCAAATGTTCAAGCCAGTTTTAGAAAAGGCAGAGGAACCAGAAATCAAATTGCCAACATCCACTGGATCATCGATAAAGCAAGAGAGTTCCAGAAAAATATCTATTTCTGTTTTATTGACTATGCCAAAGCCTTTGACTGTGTGGATCACAATAAACTGTGGGAAATTCTAAAAGAGATGGGAATACCAGACCACCTGACCTGCCTTCTGAGAAATCTGTATGCAGGTCAGGAAGCAACAGTTAGAACTGGACATGGAACCACAGACTGGTTCCAAATAGGAAAAGGAGTACGTCAAGGCTGCATACTGTCATCCTGCTTATTTAACTTATATGCAGGGTACATCATGAGAAATGCTGGACTGGATGAAGCACAAGCTGGAATCAAGATTGCTGGGAGAAATATCAATAACCTCAGATATGCAGATGACACCACCCTTATGGCAGAAAGTGAAGAAGAACTAAAAAGCCCCTTGATGAAAGTGAAAGAGGAGAGTGAAAAAGTTGGCTTAAAGCTCAACATTCAGAAAACTAAGATCATGGCATCTGGTCCCATCACTTCATGGCAAATAGATGGGGAAACAATGGGAACAGTGAGAGACTCTATTTTTGGGGGGGCTCCAAAATCACTGCAGATGGTGATTGCAGCTATGAAATTAAAAGACATTTACTCCTTGGAAGGAATGTTATGACCAACCTAGACAGCATATTAAAAAGCAGAGACATTACTTTGTCAACAAAGGTCTGTCTAGTCAAGGCTATAGCTTTTCCAGTAGTCATGTATGGATGTGAGAGTTGGACTATAAAGAAAGCTGAGCACCGAAGAATTGATGCTTTTGAACTGTGGTGTTGGAGAAGACTCTTGAGGGTCCCTTAGACTGTAAGGAGATCCAGCCTAAAGGAAATCAGTCCTGAATATTCATTTTAAGGACTGATGTTGAAGCTGAAACTCCAATACTTTGGCCACCTGATGCGAAGAGCTGACTCATTGGAAAAGACCCTGATGCTGGGAAAGACTGAAGGCGGGAGGAGAAGGGGACGACAGAGTATGAAATGGATGGCATCACCGACTCAATGGACATGAGTTTGAGTAAACTCCGGGAGTTGGTGATAGACAGGGAGGCCTGCCATGCTGCAGTCAATGGGGTCAGAAAGAGTCGGACACAACTGAATAACTGAACTGAACTGAACTGAGCTGAGGTACAATGAAAGGAATGAATTCAGTGAGCCCAGAGGCTTGCGTCTACCCATACATAGTATGCTAAACTCCTTACCTGATATCTGATCTTTGATGTTTTGACTGCGTTCCCTCTTTGTTACAAACTATATAGCCTTAACTCCCTCCTCCTGCCTCCTTGGAGCAGTCTCTCAGAACTGAGATGCTGTCTCCCAGGCTGCAGTCCTCATTTTGCCCCAGGTAAAACTTAACTTTCAACTCTGAAGTTGCACACATTTTTTAGTTGACACTATAATCAACAAGGCAAAGTCTGAAATCCAAGATATTATGAAAACTGATATTTTATTGATAACTCATTTGATGGCAAAGTCTAGCCTGGCACCGACATGAAGCTACCTGTAGTCTTTCTTCATCTTTCCAGATGATATTCTTCATAGGTTTGACTGCAGAAATGTTGATGCATTTGATTGGAGTCCTGCCCCAAACCCTGCTGGAGGATAGAGTTGGTTTATATGTTATATTAAATATACAGGTATTAACTTTTAAATATTGAACTTTTTCTGGAGTCTGAAATACATATGGTTTTAATATTTGTGGACCCATTAGAATCAGTTAAATAATACCAATTCTTTTTTGTTTATTTTTAAAAGGTAATTGTTTTAACCTTTAAATTAATGCTTTAATTCCCTTTGACTTCTTTTGACATTTTTATGTCCATTTTAAAGATATTGAATCCAAATTTAGACACAAAACTAAAGTGAACATGTGACCAGTTATTATTCCTCTTTCCTCATTTCTGAACATCTTAAAATATTATTTAAAGGATTATAGCATACTCTATAAAAGTAGATGACACAGACACACTTATTCCTCAGTATCAACTCAAAAATAAACAGTATCCAGTTGGTACTTTGCATAGAGTATTCTGTCAAGAAATATTTGCTGAATTATTTAAAACACGACTGATTATTAAGTACTATTCTTATTTGTTCAATGCTCTTATGTTTACTTTTTTAAATGCTGTATTTTAGGTATATATATTATGATTTCTCTCTCTCCTCATTGAGTTTGTGCAATTCCTTTTTTCCCCCAAGTATGACTCACTAAACTAGTTTCTCCAACAACTTTATTTTCGATGACTCCTCTTTATTGAGGTTATTTTGAACTGTAAGCCTAAGACTTAGGATGATATAAGAATCTATTATTCTTAACTTAGGATCATCTTCAAATCTAATGTGTGCTTTCACTTTTTTTATTTCCTAAAGGAATTAACAAGAAAGGCATAAGTTGATGCAAAATAACAAAACTTTAAATATTCTGAAACATTTATTTTGTACTTAATCCCACTGCCTTCATTCTGCCAGGAAATAATGATAAAGACATATTCTCAATATTGATAACATATATCATGCCATAAAACATGACATTAATACTTCAATTATGTTCCATTACAACTGGAAAATAAATGTGATCTCTTCCCCTAAGAAACTCATGGTCCACTGAGGAGATAAACACACGGACATATAATTACATACTTGGGGCAATCACACAAGAATGTTCGAAGTACCATACTTCGGAAAAGTTTAAAAGGCAAGTACTCCAACAGAACAAGACTGAAGTCTCCATGAGGAGAGGGACAGAAGTTTGGGGGATATGAAACAGCCATAACGAAGGTGCTAGCAATGGATGAAATTAAATAGTACACAAACACATAGAAACACGAGGGGAAACTTTCAAGAAAATCTAAGACAACTAGTATAACCAGGTGAAACATATACGGGCCAAATCAAAAAGGATTATCTGAGGCTCTAGTAGGACTTCAGGCTTTGTCTAAAGACACTGAAGCAGATTAATTCAGAAACTTTGCATCTTAGATATTTCTGGCTACATTACTGAGAACAGATGAGGGGTTCAGGAGTTGAATTTGGAGTGAAGTGAGAAATACCAGTGGCTGCACTGAAGTCATGGCTGTGAGCAGAAAGGGACAGGAATGGTGAAGAGGACAGATCCCCCTGTGAACAAAGCATTGGCAATTTGGAATGAGTCATGATGGGAATAATTACACTATAGAAATCAGCAGACTCAGAAACTGGCTCCCCTCATCTCTAACCTCAACAGAGTCTTTTTAAAAAGCATAGCACTGAACATGTATTTGGACTACAAACAAATTTATATTCCATTTTTCTTTGATTTATAAAGGCAGTCATATGTTAGTGGCACTGACACCAAGTTGGCTATTAAATAATCTTAATTATTTGAATTCTTAAAAAAAAAAAAAAAAACCTCTTTCTTCTTTATTTTTGTAAGGAGAAAAAGAGAAAAGAATTAGGTTTCAGGGCTACTGTACGACTGGAAAAAATGTCAAAGAGGCCTCTGCAGGTCCCTGGATTTCAGGCAACTTCTGGGTTGCCAAACATGTTTTATTTGCTCAGAAGGGGATTTATAGTTGGATTTGCATACTGAATCTTTGAGTTTTATAATATGAAAAAAGAAAAGAAGTACACTCAAAAGAGTTAGTTTTAAGAATGTTGCCTCAAATATTAGTCCCTATATTCAAGAACAAAGGTTAATACTATAATTCGAGTGAATTTACTTTGAATGTAAGTATACATTACAATTATTGGTATACAGTTCTATATAAAGTCACTCAATAAATAGATATATTTACATTGTGGGTCTGACTCTTCCATTCTGGACAGGAATTACTAATTTTTTTTTCATTTTCTATGTCTGATGGTAGATGCATTTATAATAGATCAGCTGACGTAATTTATCTAAAATGTAATCAGTCACAAAAAGGGGAATTTGACACTGAAAGTAACTTTAACAATATACATAAAGGTCTCTCTTTTCCCTACCATTTCCCACATTAGAGACATTTAATTTATGCATGTTATAATTGTCCCCTTTATTCTTTATTCCTTTCTCCCTCCCTCTTTCTCTCTTTATTAGATCTTAATTAATATTCTGAGTTGATAATATCACAGGGTGAAATTTTTAAAAATAAAATTAAAGTATATGAGGCCCAGACTTCCTACTCCCCATTCTTTATTCTCCTTGTCCCCACTTCACTGCCTTCATGATACTGAAAATTGTGACATGCATTCTCATTTTTGTTTCAACCACAGTATTATCTATAGCACCTGTGAAAATAGCTTTTGCTTAGCATTTTAAGTATCAGCTTGTTCCCTTACTTTTAGTAAGGATAAATATACAGGATAGGAAATGATCTATAATATCCTATGTCCTAGTCAGTTCAGGCTGCTATAAAACAAATTACGCTAAACCAGGTATATAGACAGCCAGTTGTTTATATTAAATATAAACTGTTGTCTATATTGTTGTTTATGTTGCTTATAAACAAGAAAAGTTTATTTATCATTGTCCTGAGGGCTAGAACGTCCAAGTGAGGGCATCAGCAGATTCAGTGTCACAGGGCATGCTCTCTGGGTCATAAAGGGCTCTTTTCTATGTCCTCACGTGACAGGAGGGACAAGTGAGCCCTGGGGATCTCTTGTACAAGGGCACCAATACCATTCGTGAGGGCTCCGCAGTCATGACTAATCACCTCCCAAAGGCCAGGAGTTGTTTTGATGATTCTTTCAGATTGTCTGCCTAGACAGTCGTATCACCTGTGAACAAAGACAATTTTATTTCTTTCTTCTCTATCTGCATATCTTTCATTTCCTTTTCCTGTCCTATTGCATTAGTGAGGACATCCAGTACAAAGTTGAAAAGGCGTGATGAGAGGGAACATCCTTATCTTATACCTGATTTTAGTGGGAAAGCTTTGATGTGAGCACCATGAAGTATGATGTCAGGATAAGGGTTTGTTTGTTTGTTTGTTTTTTTGGTAGATGTTCTTTATCAAGTTGAGAAGTTACCCTCTAGGGTTTTGAGAATTTTTATCATTAATGGTTTTTGTATTTTGCCAGCTTTTTTTCTACATCTATTGATATGATCATATGATTTTTCTTTTTCAGCCTGTTGATGAAATGGATTACTTTAATTAATTTTCAAATGTTAAATCAGATTTACATAACTGGCATAAATTCCACTTGGTTAATAATGTACATATTCCTATTTGTTAAAAAGATAAAACCGTGTCTGATGGTTTGGATCAAATGGATAAATTCCTAAAAATATACAACTCTCCAAAATTTACAAGAAAAGAAGTAGAAAATTTGAATATTAAATACCTTTTAAACAATTTGAATTTGTTATACATTTTCCAACAAGGAAAAATCTAGAAAATTTGACTGGTGAATTCTTTCAGACATGAAAAGAACAACACTAGTATTATTCAAAATCTACCAAATAATAGAAACAGAGAGAAAACCACAACTGCTTTTAGGAGGGCAACAAAACCTTGCTTTCAGAACTAGATAAAAATATTATAAGCAATATTACAATCCTGAAGAAGGCACGAGCTTAGGAGAATCAGTGAATAAAAATTAAAGTCCATATTGCGGAAGTTTAGCAAATGAGAAGAGGAGGAGGTTAAGACTGAAGGGAAACAGTGACCAGACATAAAGAATCCTATAGGCATGGAAGGGGGTTCTGAAATTTAGTGAGGGCAATAGTCATTGGTTTATTCACATTAATATATGCAGCCTATGAGATTTCAAATAATAATTAAATTTATAAGGAGAATCTTGACCTAATATCACTATTTATTTATTAATTCCTTACAATTTTTTATTAATTCCTTTAAAATTTTTAAGAAACTATATTTATGTCACTTTTGCAACAAACAAAAGTATAAAAGATTTAAAATATTGTGATCAATTTTAATAATATTTATTTCATAGTACAAAATGACTATTTTTAATTGAAATATAGTTTGATTTACAATGGGTTTCACTGACGGCTCATATGGTAAAGAATCTGCCTACAATGTGGGAGACCCAGGTTCAATCCCTGGGTCAGGATGATCTCCTGGAGAAGGAAATGGCAACCCACTCCAGTATTCTTGCCTGGAAAATCCTATGGACAGAGGAGTCTGTCAGGCTACAGTCCATAGAGTCTCAAAGAGTGGGACACAGCTGAGCAACTAACACTTTTACTTTTGACTTACAACGTTGTGTTAGTTTCAGATGTATAGCAGAGTGATATAAACTCCTAATCTACCCCTCCCTCCCATACCTTTCCCCTCTGGTAACCATTAGTGTCTGTCTGTGAGTCTGTTTCTGTCTTGTAAATTTTAAGTTCATTTGTATCACTTTTTAGATTCCACATTGAGTGATTTCATTTGATATTAGTCATTCTCTGTCTGGCTGACTTCACTCAGTATGATAATCTCTAGGTCCATATATGTTGCTGAAAATGACATTATTTCACTCTTTTTAATGGTTGAGTAATATTTCACTATAAATATATGTAGCATATGATATATATGCTATATACATATGTATAGTAACCCACTCCAGTATTCTTGCCTAGAGAATCCCATGGACAGAGGAGCCTGGTGGGCTGCAGTCCACAGGATAACAAATAGTCGGACATGCCTGAAGCAACTCAGCGCACACACACACACACACACACACACACACATATATATGCATGTATATCATATACACATACATACATACACCAGTCTTCTCTATCCATTCACCTCGTGGTGGAATTTAGGCTGCTTCTTTGTCTTGGCTATATAACTTGCGGTGCAGTGGACACTGGGGTGCGTGTATCTTTCAAACTGAGTCTTCATCTTTTCCAGATATACACCCAGGAGTGGGATTGCTGGATAATATGCACTTAGCAACTAAACCACCACCACCACCATGGTACCTCTACAAAATGATTTTTAAAGTACATATAGCCTATATTACTAAAAGGCACATCACAATAATTTGAATCATCTTATTTAACTGACTGATCTCACCTCCCTACCTCACAGTCAGTGTGAGTTTTTAAAGTAGGTCCAATAAAATTTCCTTCCTTCTCTTTCTTATCTGGCACCCTCTTTTTTGTTCTCCCCTGACTCTTTTCTTCCTTCTTTTATGGAATACAGCCTTGTGGCCCACATATACCCAAAAATATCAAAGAAAATTTCCCTTACTTCTTGAATACAGTCCAACTAAGGTTTTTTTAATGACTCAAGAAAAATATGTATCATATTAGCTTATTAAGATAAAGTGTTTCTAAAACTCTGGAGTCAAACTATGACTCCAAGAATAATTATGAAACCTTAGGCTATGTTTAAAAACTCTGGACAACATTTGATTGTATCTGGCCAGAAAAATACATTACCTTTTAAGAAATTGCTGAAATCAGTCATGACTAACATTGGTGAGATAGTCTTGGTATAAGCTGTGCTAGGCAAGCAAATTAACTACATCCCCTCCAAAAAAAATTGCAGGTTCTTAACTCAGTTAAGAGTCTGTCTCCTGCTTTTACAAAATGTATGTGGGTCAAGAGGATTTTCTAATGATTTACTTCCAAAGATGACTCAAGATTTAGGCTTCCTCTAGTTATGTCTGTCATCTTGGGGTCTTTGCTCTTCATTTTCATTGATAAATTAACTATAGGTTATATCCATTATTTGCACAGATAAACAGAGGTTAAAAAATAGTGCATCATTTACTTTGCCTCTAGGCTAATCGTATATAAAAACTGCAACTCTTAAAAGGGCTTTCTCCTCTCTGGGAATATCTCAGAATACTTTGCAAAACAGGACAAATATTGAACAAAAATATACAAAAGTCCACTATCTTGCTCAAAAAACAATGCATAGTTATTTCTTCAGTAATATATATTATGGAAACTTATAGTTCAGTATAACCTATTCTCTAATCTACATTTAAGAAATCTATCATCTATGGATTACAGAAAAATTGAATCTGCTTTAGTTTACTAAAAATTAAAAGTTATAATTTCTAGGGCTCAAGCAAATAAAATCAATCATCAATCACAAAAACAACAAAACCTAGACCCAGTTGCTGTCAAAACAGTAATTTAATAAGGGAGTTAGCATGCAAGTTCATTCTCTTATGAAAAGCCAGTTTTCCTCTGCCCTCTATAAGGCATTGTCAAAGTTAGAAATTCCAGGCACTAATTGCCTGAGTTTAGAAACTCTGGGGATTTAGAAGTGTCAGAAGGTCAAAATATCAGGACAGGTAAGTGAAGTCTTGTTAGCATGAACTAGCAATTGAATTATGGTGCTGCAGATGTTTCTATTAAATGAAAGGAAATTAACCCAAGGGAATACTGAGTTAAAAGCTGGTGGCAGCAGGAGGGCTTAGAGCAAAGCCTTTGCGTTTGGCTTCTTAAAGCAAAGCCTTTGCGTTTGGCTTCTTTAAAAGAGCTAACAACGCTTGCTGACAACGTGCCTCATGGTCGCATTCAGTTTTTTGGTTTTGATTCTCCTGCAAAAATAGCTTATCTTACATGTATACCCAAAATGCATTTTTCCAAGCTACTCTTAGATACATGAAGGTTGCTGCAGACACAGGCAGAAAACCTTGTACGTGGAGATCTTACAGAATACGTTTTCCTTTCTCTGTTCGACCTTTTATGTATTTCTGCTGAAACTCAAAATGATTTTGTTACACACTCACTCTCTGTTTTCTTTCCAGTGAGCTCAGTTTCTGAACAACCTACAGTCAGCCCAGTAGCTGCTCTATCCTTCACAATTTCCCCAGCAAGTCAAGCAACAGTTCCCCAGAAAATACATCTGTTTTAGAGCTGGGAAGCAGAAAGGCAGCATCGATGGAGAGCAGTTCTGTCTTAAAACACTGAAAGTCGGTACCTTTTAGGATTCAAACTGCATTTCAAATTTATCTTTTTGATTTTATTCATAAGAGTAATATGCTCATAAAAATGCGCTTCCCTGGTCGCTCAGTGGGTAAAGAATCCATCTGCAATGCAGGAGACCCAGGTTTAATCCCTGGGTTGGGAAGATCCCCTTGGAGAAGGAAATGGCAACCCACTCAAGTACTCTTGCCCAGGAAATCCCTGGCAAGGCTGACGAGCTACAGTCCATGGGGTTGCAAGAGTTGGACACGACTTAGCAACTAAACCACAATGCTCATGAAAATTAAAATCAATACAGAACGTAAATCCTTTCCTTGCACAGTCCCTCAACCTAAGCATCTTGATATGCAGTCTTTTTCCAGCATTATCATATGAATATGTAATCATATTTGTACAAATATACATACATCTGTACACTCATATAATTTTTGTAAACTGTGCTATAGTTTACATAAAATAGTATGCACACATTTTAGTGTACAATTTAATGAATTTTAACAAACACACAGTCCTGAGTAATCACCACCCCAATGAAGATATAGAATATACTTATCACTCCAGAAAGTTCCCACTTGCTCCTTTCTAGTCAATTCTAACAGCCCCTCCTCATCACCCCAGAAGTAATTAATGCTTAGATTTCAAACATCATAGATGGTTTTGCCTTTTCTTAAACTTTACACGCTTTCTGTTATTATTCCCTTTGTTCAATACAATGTTTTTGATTTTCTACCACTTGTTGCCACATGTATCAGTAATTCATTCCTTTTTTTGGGAGGGTGAAGTATGAATCTAAGTTTTTTAAGATCTTCCTATTAATAGACATTTGCACATACGTCATTTTCTATACACAAAGGCAACTGTACTTTGCAGTTTTTTGGTGGCTTTCTTTTCATTTTTTCATTCAGAATTACATCCAGGACATGCTTTCTTAAATGTCCCTGTGACTTACCTGATTCTTTACTAAGGCTGCATAGTTTTCCTTCATATGATGCTCTACATAGTATATACTTGATCTACTTATAATTATGTCCTCTCAATAAAAATTAAAACACTTTTGCAAATTAAAGTTACCCTTGAGAGCATTTACTCTCAAAAATTACTATGATAAAGAATACTGTGTACAAATACTTCTGTGTACAAAATACAGAATGTCTAAATAAAAAACCTATTACTCTGCAAAATACAGAATGTCTAAATAAAAAACCTATTACTCTGCAACCTTAATACTAAGATATAACCATACTTAAGGTTTTTTTTTTTAATAATAAGCTGGTAGTTATAAGACAATTACTTTGATATGAATACATATTTCAATTTTATTTTTATTAACTGTAAAAATACTTCTTAATTCTCTGATATAAAAGATGAGAAATTCAGTACTTTTGTACTACTCCCTCCTCCATTCCGTCTCCACCTCCAGATATATATTTTGGTTATGTTGTTATTTTTATGTTACAAACATCTTTACATCCTATTCCTCAACAATTTAATTAGTCATACTTATTTTATCTAGAATTTGCTTCTATAAATTAAACACATATAAGAGCATTTCACATCTGTATTTATACAAATTTTATTCACTCAAGAATCAAGCAGTAAAAATAGGACAAAAGAAGCAATAATTGTAACCTTAATTCAAAAAACCCCTTCTACTTAAAGGCAAAAATTCCAGGGGTTAGAGAGTGAAGTAATCCATTTTGTCTATTTTTCATCAGCTTTCTCAAAAAATTTTATATAATAATCAACTAGAATATTTCATTTTATATTAACTATTATTTTTTGGTATTCCTGTTTCATTTTATAGAAATATCTTCATACAGATTATTTTTTCATGCAAAGTGAATGACAATTAGCTTTGAGCTTTCACAGTTTAAAATATTAACTTGCCCACATATTTGAAAGTTTGGAATCAAATGGAGGGGTCTGATGCCCTCTGGTTTTCTGTCCTTCACAGTGAATCTCCATTTAATCTCTGAATGCATTCAGGTTTCTCCCCTTTTATACTCCGTGTTACAAAGTTTCCAAGATCCACCAAGGCTATTCATACATCCTGCGTGTCATTTAGTAGACATTTCTATCTACACACAACTTTTTTTTTATTCTCCTTTATTTAAAGTGTTCTCTCTCTTCCATTTTTCCTGCCATCAGCCTCTGGATCTCCTTAAGTATTATAAATGGACGAACATCTGAATTAATTTCCTCATGTTATGTTACTTCTATTTTCAGTCTCTCTGTTTTGTGTCTACATCTTAAGCAAATTTTCCTATTTATCTTCCAAATCAAGTTTTAAGCTCTATTATTTTATTCAACTCATTCACTATTTTTAAAAATTCAGCAATCATATTTTAAATTCCAATTTATTTTTTATTACAGGAGATATCTTTTACAGAGATATTATAATATTAACAAGTTGTACAGGACTATGTTTCAGGCCTATTTTAATGTTTTATCTATAATAACTCATCCTCATCACAATTCTGAAAAAATAGTTCCATTATCAACCTATTTCACATGTTAGGAAACATAAACACAAAATTAAATTTCTTGTCCAAGAATACAGCTGGCTCTAATGCCTATGCTTTTAACTACTATGCTGAATGTCCTCTCTTGGTTTATTATTGCAATATATATTCACACAACTTTATGAAATGCTAACTCAATTATTTTAGTAGATTTTTAAATCTTAATTACCTCTTTTCCATCAAGACTATTTATGTTTATATTAGCTTTTCTCTAATAAGCTAATTAGGTTGAATGAATTAATGTGAATACACCAATAACTATTGCTTCTAAAATAAAACGCAGAGTCCCTTGCCATGACTTGTGGGGTCCTGAAGGGCTGGCCCCCATTTCTCTCTAATCCATCTCCTTTCCCTTTTTGTTTGTGATGTTTCTGCCCTCCTGGCCTTCATTTTTGTTTTGATTTTTCAAAACTTTTACCCTCTATGGGAAGGTTGCATTTGTTGTTTGCTTTGCCTTAGAATCCTTTCCCTGATTCTTTGACTTTTTATTATCCTTCAAGTTTCAGCTAAATTGTCAGCTTGACAGAAAAGATCACCCAACCCTACAGTACAAAGCGGGTTCCATCTGATACCCTATTTCATAGACAGCATTTACCACCATCCATGATGAAAATGCTAACTTCTTAGCTTACTTGTTTGTCTCTACCTCCTGCTCTACAAAGTTGTAGCAGGGACTTCATGTGCCTTAACCACCACTCACTACCTCATGCACCTAGCCGAAGCAGTGACTGCCTGACACAGAGCAGTCACTCTTAACTTGATCTGAATTTAAGCTGAACTGATATGCAGACATTGCTGCTCAAGTGAATACCTAACTAACTGAAACATAACCAACTCCCGCACAAATTTGAATAGATCAGGAGAAGGACATGTGCAGGAGAAGGATGGCAAAAGGATTTTGTAATTTATTGAGACTCCATTTTACATTAAAAAAACCCACAACAAGGAGATGGAAATTGGTGCAGCCACTATGGAAAACAGTATGGAGGTTTTTTTTAAAAAAAAATTAAAACTAGAACCACCATAAGATCCAACAATTCCATTTCTGGATATTTATTCAAAGGAAATGAAAACACTAACTTGAAAAGATACATGTTTCCATATGTTCATTGTAGCATTAAATATTCAAGGTATGGAAACAACATGAGGGTTCATCAATGGACAAAGAATATATGATATATATATATGTAAAACTTTAAATTTAATACTACTTTATATTTAATACCATACAGAGACAAAAAAGAAGGAAACCTTGTCATTTGTGACAACATGGATAAGTTTTGATGGTATTATGCTAAGTGAAATAAGGCAGGTAGAGTAGGACAAATTCTATATGATTTCACTCAACATGTGAAATCTATAAAACAACAAACAAACAAAGCAAAACTCAGATACAGCAAATGGACTGGTGATTATCAGAGAGGAAGGAGATGGGGGTGGGCAAAAGAGGTGAAAGGAGTTAACTGCATCATGACAGATGACAGTGACTTACTATGGCAATCACTCAGTATGTTGTACACCTGAAACTAATATAATTTCAAATACCAATTTTACATCAGTTTTAAAAATCCACAATTATAAGATCTATTTCCTTATTTAAAAATCAAGCATTATGCCTTACAGCAAGAATACCTTTCTGTAGCTTTGAATTCATTGAGTATAAACTCTATTTTTCTTTCCATTTCTTTAAGTACAATTGTGCTTTGACTAAGGACACTTATCCTACACTAACTAGCAGCCTTTGGGATATCTTCCATTGATCAAAGGTGAAAGACAAATGGGCAACATTTACAAGAACTCCAAGGTACATAAGTCTGTTCATATGAAAAAAAGACTGAAGTCTCACTGTGTGGTGTTACTAATGGCCGTCAACTGGGCAACCTTCTGAAAAGTACAATTTTAAATTAAATGCAGTTTACTTTTCTGTAGATAATGAAGAAAGGAGAGGAAAGCAAACATGGGGGAAGGCAGTGGAAAGAGCAGCTGCTAAGTGCAGAAACTGGAAATGCAAACCTTAAGCAAATTCTTCAGGTCACTCACATAAATGCTGTAAAAATATAGTCTCTGAAGCCATAATTTGAAGCCATGGCTGGTTTTAAGGGCAGTTTTGTTAAGGTTAATATGTAAGCCAAATTATTTGATATACAGTATTGGCAATGAACTTTATATATTCTGAGCTAAAATAACTTCATAATAATATGGCAACATCTTTGTCTACTACTCCAGACATCAAGCAATTAAATAAAAAAGACTCCCAGCCTTCTCTTTTACAGAGTCACTAATTAGTTCATAAGATAATCTTTTGTTTTTCCAACTTTCTAAAATTTAATATCTTTCTAATGAATGACTTCAACTATTAAGCTGATGTCATTTTAAAAAATATTGCTGAGACACTCTCTTTTTAAAGGTTATTAGAAACCTCGCTTCAACCACAGTAGTTAGAAGACACTTCTTTCCCCTCACCCCAAAAGAGGTAAAAGATTTACTCCTGAGACAAATTGAACAAAAGAGGATGTGGCTTGGGGCATATCAGGCCTGGCAGAGGGAATGGTGAGGAACAAGACTGAGAATAGGGGGATTAATTGAACAGCTGAAGGTTGAACAGTAGGTCCTGTCCCCTACTCCTTCTGGCTCCCTTCCTTGTTTGACTCAAAGAACACAGGTAACTAAGCTTATTACCAACACACACACACACAGCCTCAGCAGCAGATCACTGGAAGATTTCTCTCTAGAGAAACTCCATGGATCCACACAGAAAAACTAATGATTTACCTATTATCAAAAGAGAACAAACCTTAGAAGAGAAAGGTGAAAGGAGAGCAACACAGGAACTCACAGAATAAAAAAAGAAACAAGTAAGGGAGAGGGGCTATTGGGAAGGAGGGAGGGATGGGTGGAGGGAAGTCAGGACTGAGAAAAGCAGGGAGGGAGAGACAGAAAGGAGGGAAAGAAAGAGAAAGAGAAAAGAACGAACAGCCAGGGAAACAGCAGAAGCCCCAGGAAAATCAAGTACGGCCAATTCAGAAAGGTAGAGTAGGAGGATCCTGAGCTCACCTCCTCCAATGCGCAGCAAAGCTACAATTACACAAAGAACAACTCTCTCTGAGAATAACGTGAAGACTAACAGAAAAGATCTTTCCCCAACTAAGGATATAAAGAAAAGGCCACATTTAGACAGGTAGGAGGGGCAGGGATCTGGTCTAGTCAGAGCCCACACCCTTGATGTGGGAACACAGAAGCAGAAGGATATTACAACCACAGGGGTCCTCTCTAGGAGCAAGGTTTCCAAGCCTCACACCGGGCTCCCTAGCCTGGGGAGCTGCACTGGGAAGATGAGTCCCCATAATATTTGGCTTTGAAAACCAGCGGGGCTTACTTCTGGAAGAGCTAAAAGACTGAGAAACTGAGATGCTGCTCTTGAAGGATTTATGTACAAACTCTATCATCCTGAGCACCAGCACAGAGCAGCAGCTTGAAAAGTACCCGAGCCACATGAAGAGACTCATTGACTAATTTTATGGCATTTACCAGAGGGACAAAGATCTGGTGGAACTTTCTCCGAAGATGGGAGAATTGGCAGGCATTGTTTCTGTAAGTTATGTGATATTTCCAAAGTCCAGTCAAAGTATAAAGTGTGGGCAGTTTTGTGAACACTTCACCAGACAAGTACAACAGGAGAAAATTGATGTAAGGGGTTTGAGATGTTCATAAGAGTGATATTAATAGAAATAATGAACCATTGATCTAAGCTTTAAGTGAATGCAGGATAGAACTGACAGAGAAAAAATAAAAGGGTCAATGGGCCTATGATCAAGATGAGATAGAAGAATTGGCATATTGAAAGTAAACTGAACAGAAAAATAAGGATCTTAGGAACCTCTGTACACCTAGGATCAGCCTTGATTCCTCCATTATCACCATGTCTACTCCACAGGCAAGTCTTGTTAGCTCCACAACTGAGGTATTTTTTGAGCCTTCTATTTTTAAGCCTGTCCTCTGCTGAAACACTCATCTGTGTACAGTAGACCACTGGGACACCTGCTAACAGGTGGCCTGCTCTTATTCTTGTCTCTCTGTTCTTCTCATAATGCAGCCTCTACACAGAAACTAGAATGATCTGCTATGATTAGTAAGAGAATTAAGTGTTCTCCTAATTGCTCCCAATCATACTTTAAATAAAACCTAAATTTCTACCAAATCCTCCAATACTCTAGACTATCTTTTCCTATAGATATTGCTGATTTTGGTCTCTTACCACACTTTTTACTGTTGAGGAATTAACTAAGAGACCAGGATGCAAGACAGGTCACAAAGCCAGGGCTGAAGTCACATAGAATATGAGTGAGGCACGATGCAATGAAAGGCTCTCAAGAGATATGTACACTTAATTGACCATTAATTTTAATTAAATGAATTAGGAAGTAACAGAAGCATACTGTACTATAAACCCTCCAAAGATAGATGACATCTGATTCATATGTGTATCTATAGCAGTTAGCACTTTGCCTGGTAGAACAGGTACCCAATAAATTTTGCTTGGTTGAATAGATGCATGAATGCTTTATTAATGCATGAGATTTTTTTGGATGGATGTATTAGAGTCTGTTGTTCTTATCTGCTGGGTATCTATCTATTCCTTCTGATTTTGTTTTGGAAAATAACAGTCTTCATTTCATGAAGTCTTGTTAGAACCATCAGTCAAGGAGTCTGACCTGCTCCTGGCCACTGGCTCAGTCTAAGCCAATCAGAGTTCTTTAAGTAATTTCAACTTTGACCAGAATGATGCTGAGACACCAAAACTATAGGAGCTGGTTTCGTGTCAATGATAACACATTAAGAAGATTTTCCCTTAATTCCTGCCCCCCATGCCCCTGGGGGACACCCTGCTTTCTTTGCTTTTTGAGTGATGTTTCTTCAACTTTTTCTTTACTATTTTGAGCTGCATCACAGGCTTTTAATAAAGTCATTTTTGGCATAAGTTAAGCAGAGCTCTTTTCTCTTGCTTGCAACCAAATAATGCTAACTAAAAAGTTGAAAATCTAATGCAACCATGAGAAAGCATGTTTACTTTAATAACTATTAAGTACTGCTATCTACAAAAAACAATAGTGAGTACCAAAAATTTAAAACTTATTTCTGAAACAGTTATCTTCAAGTAATTTAAGATATTTTTAGGGAAATTAGGAAGATTATCAAATAAATTTAATTCAAGAAAAAATGAGATTAGTGGCATGATACAGGTAAAATAACAAGGTAATTGAGAAAGGGATCTTCAGTTGGGGAAATAATGGCAGAATCAACAGTTGCCTTACGCTTAGGATTTAGGCATGCTGACTTTAGACATTCAGGATCAGCGTACGCAGCACACAGAGGTGGGAAATCATCAAGTATGTGTGATGATCGGTGAGGAGATCAATTTGCTACAACATGGGTTTCATGGAGGACAATAATAAAAAAAAATTAGGCTGCAAGGAGTAGTTTGGAGCTGAAAAATCAGGCTGAAAGAAGTCTAGCTTGTATTTTGTATGCAATAGGAAGCCCCAAACATTATTTGTTTAGAGTTGTAGGAAAAGCAAGGCTTGTAAAGTCATACATGATGCGCTGGAGCAAGGTTTAGAGCAAATTGAAGAGACAAATTCACAAGGCATTGTGATAGTTCAGTCAAGGTATAATTAGTACCAAAATGAAGAAACTTTCAAATACTTCCTATCCAACTGATGATGGAAAGAAAAGTAAGGGGAAAAAAAGGCAGTGAGGCCTTTAACTGAATAAGGTGCTAAAGTTAAGATAAAATATCCCACAGCTCTGTATTTCAAATCCATATTTTCCTGCTTTCCCTCTCCTGAGTTTCAATTATTCATCTCCAGCTGCCCACACAGCGTCTTCACTCAGATAGGTCAGCACTGTCACAAACTAACATGCCAAAAATCGGAATCTTTTTTATCCCCTACCCCACATGTGGCCTCCCATTCTTTTCTCACAAACTTAGAAATATCTCTCCCTCTTCCTGTCCTTCAACTCCCACTAATCTCTATATCACATCAGTCAGAAAAGACCTTTATTCACTTATGCCTGGCTCACTACATCTGCTTCCTGATAAATCTCCCTGCTTCCATTTCTCCCCACTACGTAGCAGGACATCAATAAACTCTGCCTAAAGTTGGTAAATTAATCTGAGAAGTACAATGCAGCTTTCACTGCCATATGGATCTGCTGAAACACTTAAAAAATATTACTCTTATGCTCAAGAAATTATGATGGATTGTACTTGCTCCAAATTTTATTGTTTTTGATTTCTCAAGGTCACTATTTTATCTGGGTATGTATATGTGCGTGTGGGGGAGAGCAATTGTGGGCATGTGCACATACTAACAATAGAGCCAAAGGAGATACGCATTTAAGGGACTGGGCTTCACCAGGGGCAAGGACCATATTTCCCAGTTAGATACCACATTTTATCCCTCAATTCTAAGGAGTTATGAGGAGGAAATACAGAAATTGAAAAGACAGCTGCCATATATATCTACTAGGTGAGTATTGTAAGGTCAAAACCCTCTGCTTATCTGTTCATGTATTCAGTTTCTTGATATTTAAAGGTTGCTCTCAGTTGAACTCATCCTCATAATGTCTAGTATTAACCCATATTACTCCAATAAAAGCCAATATCCTGCGGTAGTAGTAGATGCTTAAAAAATACTGGTTTAGTCAAGTTACTGAAAATCACCAAGCACTAGAAAATTACCAAGACGCTAGAAAAGGGCAAAATTAATTCTGTTAGAAAAGAAATAGCCAAGGATAGTTTAATATGATTTTTAGAATAAATACTTGATGGGAGGAGAGTGATAGGTTTCTAAGGGCAAAGCCAGGTCTCTGCCATCTTGTTGCAATTCTGTGTACTCAGGGCAGGGTTGAGATGAAATGGTAGTGTTCCCAAATTTAATGAGTTCAGAATGAACACAGATTTATGGGTATTTAACACTGTCACTGTTTACAGTGGGTATAGGGCAGTAGGATGACAAATGTGTTTGTTTAAGATAGTTTGAATATGAATTCAGTAATTAAGAGATTTGGAAGTTCTTTTTTTTTCTAATTTAGTATAGGTAGTCCATTTAGAGATTTGTTTTGTTTTTTTTTTTACAAAGTCTTGCAATAGATTCATAATAAACTCAGGCTTAATTCTATGATCCATTATTCAAATGTCTCCACGTTGGCAGATTCTGACTTCATTGTTTTTAAAACTTGACATTATTTCAAATATCAAGGCTGTCTTAAAGCAAAAATAAAACTTACAATGAAAACTGTAAACAAAGCCACTTTTTTATGTTTAAAAAGTATACAGCATTGAGTTTTTTTTTTCACTAAAGCAACTGATTGTTATTTTTCATTCTATTCTTTAAGCCTTTTTCTTTTCTTATCTATCACCAAAACACAATTCATCAGAACTACAAGGACAGATTTCATTGCAGTTGTATTTCCTCCTGAGGAAAAAGAAACAGCTCCCTGGCTGTGATAAACTTGATCTACAGTGTTTTTGCATATAAACCTAAGTTTTGTGATAATAAAGCTGCTATAAACCTCCTTTTTAGTGAAAAGCCCTTCAAGCTAATATTCACTTATTTATTCACTCTGTGTTCAAGCCCTAAAAATTATATGTAGCATGTTTCATGGAAAATTTTGAATCAATGATGAGCAAACAGGAAGGTCAGGTTATTTTTATGACTATGCAAATATACATATTCATAATACTGGATGCTGTTTTTGTTCAGTTGTTAAGTTGTATCTGACTCCTTGTGACCCCATGGATGCAGCAAGCCAGGCTTCCCTGTCCTCCACTATCTCCCAGAGTTTGCTCAAATTCATGTCTATTGAGTCAGTGATGCTATCTAACCATTTCATTCTCTGCTGTCCCTTTCTATTTTGCCTTACATCTTTCCCAGCATCAGGGTCTTTTCAAATAAGTTGGTTCTTCACATTAGGTGGTCAAAGGATTGGAGCTTCAGTTTCAGAATCAGTCCTTGCAATGAATATTCAGGGTTGATTTCCTTTAGGACTGATTAGTTTGCTCTACTTGGAGTCCAAGGGATTATCAAAAGTCTTCTCCAGCACCACAATTCAAAAGCATCAGTATTTTAGCAGTCTTTATGGTTCAACTCTCACATCCATACATGACTACTGGAAAAACCACAGCATTGACTATATGGACTTTTGTCGGCAAAGGGATGTCTCTGCTTTTTAATATGCTGTCTAGTTTTGTCATAGCTTTCCTTCCAAGGAACAAGTGTCTTTTAATTTCATGGAGCAGTCACCATCTGCAGTGATTTTGGAGCCCAAGAAAATAAAATCTGTCACTGCTTCCACTTTTTCCCTTTCTATTGCCATTAAGTGATAGGACTGGGTGCCATGATCTTAGTTTTTTTTTTTTTTTTTTAAAGCTGAGTTTCAAACCAGCTTTTTCACTCTCTTCTTTTACCCTTATTAAGAGGCACATTAATTCTTCTTCACTTTTTGCTATTGGAATGGTATCATCTGCATATATGAAGTTGTTGATATTTTTCCCAGCAATCTTGATTCGAGCTTGTGATGCACCCAGCCTGGCATTTCACATAAAGTACTCTGCTCAGAAGTTAAATAAACAGGGTGACAATATACAGCGTTGTACTCCTTACCCGGTTTGGAACCATGTCAGTTGTGCATTACTTTGCTAGCATGAGAAATGAGCACAACTGTATAGTAGTCTGAACATTCTTTGGCATTGCCCTTCTTTGGGTTTGGAATGAAAATTGACCTTTTCTAGTCCGGTGTCCATTGTTGAGTTTTCCAAATTTGCTGAGATATTGAGTGAAGCATTTTAATAGCATCATCTTTTAGAATTTTAAATAGCTCAGCTGGAATTCCATCACCTCCACTAGCATTGTTCATAGTGATGCTTCCTAAGGCCCACGTGACTTCACATTCCAGGATGTCTGGCTCTAGGTGAGTGATCACACTATTGTGGTTATCTGGGTCATGAAGATCTTTTTTGTACAGTTCTGTGTATTCTTGCCACCTCTTCTTAATATCGTCTGCTTCTGTTAGGTCCATCCTGTTTCTGTCCTTTATTGTGCCCATCTTTGTATGAAATGTTCCCTTGGTATCTCTAATTTTCTTGAAGACATCTCTAGTCTTTCTCATTCTATTGTTTTCCTCCATTTCTTTGCTCTTTTCATTTAAGACGGTCTTTGCTATTCTCTGGAAGTCTGCATAAGGCTGAGTACTGATATCCTTTCCCTTGTTGAAAGTGAAAGTGTTAGTTGCTTGCTCAGTCCTCCAATTCTTTGAGATGCTATGAACTGTAGACCTCTGTCCATGGAATTCTCTGTCTATGGAATCCTCTGACCATGGAATTCTCCAGGCAAGAATACAGTAGCAGGTTGCCATTTTCTCCTCCAGGGGATCTTCCTGACACAAAACTCAAACCTGGATCTCCTGCATTGCAGGCAGATTCTTTACCGTATGGGCCACTAGAGAAGCCCCTTTCTGCTGCTCAGTCGCTCAGTCGTGTCCGACTGTTTGTGACCCCATGAATCGCAGCACGCCAGGCCTCCCTGTCCATCACCAACTCCCAGAGTTTACTCAAACTCATGCCCATCGAGTTGGTGATGCCATCTAGCCATCTCATCCTCTGTCACCCCCTTCTCCTCCTGCCCCCAATCCCTCCCAGCATCAGGGACTTTTCCAATGAGTCAACTCTCCGCATCAGGTGGCCAAACTATTGGAGTTTCAGCTTCAGCATCAGTCCTTCCAATGAACACCCAGGACTGATCTCCTTTAGGATGGACTGGTTGGATCTCCTTGCAGTCCAAGGGACTCTCAAGAGTCTTCTCCAACACCACAGTTCAAAAGCATCAATTTTTCGGCGCTCAGCTTTCTTTACAGTCCAACTCTCATATCCATACCTGACCAATGGAAAAACCATAGCCTTGACTAGATGGACCTTTGTTGGCAAAGTAATGTCTCTGCTTTTTAATATGCTGTCTAGATTGGTCAAAACTTTCCTACCAAGGAGTAAGCATCTTTTAATTTCATGGCTGCAATCACCATCTGCAGTGATTTTGGGGTTGGGGACTCTCAATTGCTAATGTCAAGGATAAGTGCAGGAGACAGACCTTTGTAAATCACAAAGATAGTAAAATTGTTATGTAGATAAGGTCCGTAAGAAATGGCACCTGAGTTTCTGCAAAGCCACATGAAAGAAAGAAAGGATACCTTGCCCCAGTGAGTAGTTTTTACATTAGAAATTAAAGGATAAGTAGGAATTGAGTGAGTGAGTGAGTGAGTGAGTGAAGTTGCTCAGTTGTGTCCGACTCTTTGCGACCCCGTGGACTATAGCCTATCAGGCTCCTCTGTCCATGGGATTCTCCTGGCAAGGATACTGGAGTGGGTTGCCATTTCCTTCTCCAGGGGATCTTCCCGACCCAGGAATTGAACCTGGGTCTCCCGCACTGCGGGCAGACGCTTTACCATCTGAGCCACCAGGGAAGTAGGAATTAAGAGGGGGAAATACAGTGACTTTAAGAAGGAAAATTGAGACAGATGGTGGAGCATCTACAGAAGTCATGTTGCAAAAGAGAGTCCAGTATTTTCCAGGAACTAAAAAAATTCATCACAGCCAGAGACAGAATGAGAAGTTTGAGACAGCACTGGGTGATCTAGGACTCTGGCACATTTCCTGATTGCTCATCTCTCTTCATACATCTCCAAAGTTTGGAGTCATCCACAACAGAGGAAAGAGTGTTACAGTTCAGCTGGAGCTTATGGAGTGAGTACTGCAAATGTGTCCCTGTTCAACTGGAGCATGGGCAGGATCATAAAAAGTGGTGAATGTCACAGTGATGACTATTGTCCTCAGACTTCCTCCCTTTTCCCGGAGGCAAAGTTGGAGGAGTAGGGAATTGGAGTTTTAAGTTTCTCCTGGAAACCAGAATCAAAGAATCAAAGAAGAAAGAAAGTGCTAGTTGGCAGTCGAGTCCGACTTTTTGCGATCCCATGGACTGCAGCCCGCCAGTCTCCTCTGTCCACGGAATTATCCAGGCAAGAATACTGGAGTAGGTTGTCATTTCCTTCTCCAGGGGATCTTCCTGACCCAGGGAAGGAACCCAGGTCCTCCAACATGTCGGCGTGAGAGGAGCAAGCCATTCCACAGCTGGTCATTTATCAACAGTCCAATGGCTGCAAGGGTAAGCCAGCCTCTGGCACATCAGCAGCAGCAGACTTCAGTGCTCTAAGGATACAGCCTTGGAATCAGCTACTGAGGGTGGAGATGGGGTTTGTGTGTGTGTGTGTGGGGGGGGGGGGCATGTGTATGTGTAAACTAATTTCCCAGTAATTTTTTAAATCACAGTTATATGTAGCATGTATTCCTAACATTCTTTGCTCAATTATAGTCAAATAAATTTTAATTTTAATTCATTAATATTTTACTTAAAATTAAATTTAAGTTTTTTTGACCAAAATTGAGCAAAGAATGTCCGGAATACATGCTACACATAATTGTGATTAAAGAAATTACTGGGTAGTTTTTATCTCTGCTACCTGCTGGAGCACAAATTCCCTTAAAGAAGGAATGTCTTTCCTTTCACCACTGTAGGTCCTATAGAGTGCCTTGCATGCAGTAAACACTCAAAATGGGTGGGTTTGTTTTGTTTTGTTTCAATAAAAGAATGCTGCTATTTCTTCTCATGAGGGACAACATACTGCTGAGGCCTAGCTTAAAGAATTTTGAGCATAACCTTGCTAGCACGTGAAATGAGTGCCATTATACAGTAATTTGAACATCCCTTGGCATTGCCTTTCTTCAGGATTGGAGTGAAAACTGACCTTTTCCAGTCCTGTGGCCACTGCTGAGTTTTTCAAATTTGCTGGCATACTGAGGGCAGCACTTTCACAGCATCATCTTTTAGGATTTGAAATAATTCATCTGGAATTCTATCACTTCCACTAGCTTTGTTTGTAGTAATGCTTCTTAATACTCACTTGACTTCACAGTCAAGGATGTCTGGCTCTGGTGAGTGACAACACCATCCTGGTTATCTGGGTCATTAAGAGCATTTCTGTATAGTTCTTCTGTGTATTCTTGACACCTTTTTTAAATTTCTTCTGCTTCTGTTAGGTCCTTGCCATTTTTGTTCTTTATTGTGCCCATTTTTACATGAAATATTCCCTTGGTATCTCCAATTTGCTTAAAGAGATTTCTAGTCTTTCCCATTCTGTTGTTTTCCTCTATTTCTTTGCACTGTTCACATAAGAAGGCTTTCTTAACTCTCCTTGCCATTCTCTGGAACTCTGCATTCAGTTGGGTATCTCTTCCCCTTTCTCCTTTGTCTTTCACTTCCCCTCTTTTCTCAGCTATTTGTAAGGTCTCCTCAGAAAACCACTTTGCCTTCTTGCATTTCTTTTTCTTGGGGACCCCCTTCCCACTCCAGCAGGGCCTTTGTCTCAACCCCCAGCCACACATTGACTGACATCCAATATCAGTGAAGGCTTACATGCTTAACAAAGACCAGCAGTGGATCAACCAGGGCACCAGGCATGTCATCCGACTGTGCTGAGTGACTGAAGGGCAAGTCTTGCTAGTTAGGGCCTGACAAAACATCTTCCACTGGAGAAGGGAAAGGGAAACCACTTCAGTATTCTTGCCTTGAGAATCCCCTGAACAGTATGAAAAGGCAAAAAGATATGACACTGAAAGATGATCCCCCCAGGTCAGTAGGTGTCCAATATACTACTGGCAAAGAGCAGAGAAATAGCTACAGAAAGAATGAAAAGGCTAAGGCAAAGCAGGGCTTCCCTGTGGCTCAAACAGTAAAGAATCTGCCCTGAAATGCAGGAGACCTGGGTTCAATCCCTGCATTGGGAAGATCCCCTGGAGAAGGAAATGGCAAGCCACTCCAGTATTCTTGTCTGGTGAATTTTGTGAAAGGGGAGTCTGGTGGGCTACAGTCCACAGGGTTGCAAAGAGTCGGACACGACTGAGTGGCTAAATTTCACTTTTTCACTTTCAAGCCAAAGCAGAAACAACGCCCAGTTGTGGTTGTATCTGGTGGTAAAAGTAAAGTCCAATGTTGTAAATAACAATATTGCATAGGAACCCTGAATGTTAGGTCCATGAATCAAGGTAAATTGGATATGGTCAAATAGGAGATGGCAAGACTGAACATCGACATTTTAGTTATCAATGAACTAAAAATGGACAGGAATGGGCAAATTCAATTCAGATGACCATTATATCTACCTCTGTGGGCAAGAGTCCCACAGAGGAAATGGAGTAGCCCTCAGTCAACAAGAGTCCAAAGTGCAGACTTGGTTGCAGTCTCAAAATTGACAGAATGATCTCGGTTCATTTCCAAGGCAAACTATTCAGGATATACATCTTGAATTTGACTGGCTTAGAATTCTTGGTGTGTTGAATGAGTATTTTGCTTTCCTTAAGGTATTCAGCTTTATCCCCAGTTTACAGCTGGAAAACTCATTCTGCTCTAAGGTCTAGAAAAAGTAAAACTATAGCATAAAGTCAGATATCTAGTGAGTAAAGTAACCATGACAAAAACTACTTGGCCTTGAGCTTGTTCTAATATCAAGCAAAGTCATTGTGCTTATAGCATTATCATCTTAAATAAAATTAGATAAATGTAAAACTAAATAATTATCACTCTTCAAAGCTCAGGAAACTGGCCTGATTTCAGACATTAAAATGTTTGTACTTTATTAATATTGCATCATACAAATTAGCATACATTATGCATAGCACTTCATAGCTTTGTTCTTTTGAAAAATTTTTAAATCACCCTTAAAGTTATTTACTTAAGGCAGATGGTATTTTCTGCCCTCTCTTTTTAGTAAAAGATTATTTGAGCCAAGATAATGAGAAGTGTTCCTTTGAGGACTGAAGTCTCATTTTTTTCCCCCAGATAGAAGCATACATCAGAGGCATATTTCAAGACTTTGAATTGCTTGGTCAGGTAGCTTGTGCATGGTTGGTATTTGTTGGTTGGCTCATTAATTAGTAGATTTTAAATCAAATACATTTAAAAGTTTGGGAAATATTAATGAAAAGAAATATGATTGGTGAGCGAAGAGAAATAAATAGGAATTTAGGAGATATGGAATCTTGAATTGTACAACTTTCACTTTTAGAAAACAAAATCTTTTTAAAGACTTTAATTTGAATTCATAATGTGGAGTAATGCTTGAGATGGCACCTAATACTAGAAGCACTAAGTTAATTTATTCTTTAAATGAATATTTTTGAATGATTATATGCTTGTTTCCTTGTTTGTTGTTATTATCTTTGTTTAGTCACTCACTAAGTCATGTCCAACTCTTTGCAACCCCATGGACTGTAGCTGGCCAGGCTCCTCTGTATATGGGATTTCCCAGACAAGAATACTGGAATGGGTTGCTATTTCCTACTCCAGGAGATCTTCCTGACCCAGGGATCAAATCTGCATCTCCTGCATTGGCAATTAGATTCTTTACTGCTGAGCCACCAGGGAAGCCCTGTTTTCTTGTTTTAAATAAAGTTCTAATTAGTTTAAATTCAGGGTCCAAGATGAACTACTAAACGTGATACCCACAAAACATATTATAAATCATCTATTAAAAATAATCAATTTTGGTGTGAAAAACTGACCTGGATGGAAAATGTAATTTCTCCTTTATTTATTCCAAAGTAAGTTAGACCAGAATCTAGGTTATAAACATGTATTGATGACTGATTAATTCATGTTTATAACCATGGTTGATTTTTTGTGTCAATTTGCCTAGACCGCAGTGCCCAGATATCTGGTCAAAAACCATTCTGGGACGTATCTTTGTGGACATTTGGGGATGAGAATTATGTTTAAATTAGGAACTCTGAGCACAGCAGGTTGCTTTCCACAATGTGGGGGATTGGTGCTCATCTAATCAGCTGGAGATCTGAATAGAATAAAAGGCTGACATCCCCAGGAAAGAGAAAATTCTTAATAAGACTGCCTTCAGAATTTATCTTCAACACAGGATGTTTATGGTTCTACGGTGTACTGCACTTGGGTTCAAACTGCCACTTTTCCTGAGTATCCAGCCTGCCAGTCACCTCTCCTGGCAGATTGTGGACCGTCAAAGCCTCTGTAAGCATGTGAGCCAATTATATAAGATAAATCTTTCTACATACATACATCTTATTGGTTATATTTCTCTAGTGATCCCTGAGTAATACACTAACATTTTATTTAATAAGTTCAGAAGCCATTGCTTGTACAGATTTCATTCAAAGTTATCCAGACAGTAACCAAAGGAAGGACAATAGCAACAGAATAAGAACAGTAGCTTCCTGACACAGTGGTCAGGAAATCTGGAAATTCTGCTATCTGAGTGAACTTAGATAAATCTTTTAACTTTTGTTCTATTTCTGGTTACTCTATATGCACAATTAAAATTTTTTTCACACATATTATATTATTATTGTTAAAGTAGCCCAGAAAAAGACCGAGCAGCTTATCTTTAGGTTAAAAATGGGAAATAGGTCCTAAGGACCTGAAAATAATTTATGCAAAGTTAGAGTACTCAGAATAGAATCAGGGTCTTCTGAAGTATTTGACACCAACAAAGGAAGTGTGACAATGTGTATGAGAAAGAAACCTCAAACAGGCCTCAGAAGTCCAGTTCTGACGTTGGATAGTAGTCTCATCTTTGCCAGTAGATTATGAACATCTCTGAAGTCTTTTTTTAAATGGTGTAGTTCGAGAGCCTTATATTCTTCCTGGAACACTAGATATACAACAGATATGTGAAGACTAAATGAATAAACAAAGAAAAAATACTCTCCATGAACCATGGAAAATTTACTCAAATTTTTTAAGATTCAATTTCTCCAAAGAAGATTAAATGATTTCAAAGCTCACTAAGTGTGTAATTGGACCATCACTGGGGTTATTTCTTCCTCTAAGTTCTGTAGCTCATTTTCTATATTACTATGCTAAAACTACTTTCTACATTAAAACATAAAACAGTCTTATTTTTGACAAGTGTGACTATCTCTTCTAAGTTTAGGAACCATATTTCTGTCATTAATATTAAGTGCTTAATGACCCATTTGTAGATTCTTAACTATGCTTGAAATTAAACAGTTTTGAGTATATTCACATATGAGTTGAGGGTGTCTTTTTCTTTGGTTACTCATTGTCATGATACTTTAAGATAGTTTATTGAAGATTATGAAGATAAGTTTAAATAAATGCAGAATAAAAACCATACTTAGTTTTAATATTAGGAAACTCCAGATTCAATTTCTAGTCAACCAGAATCAAGACAACCAGATTGAGTGAGATTCACATCACACTTTTTAATATCCCCCGTTCTTAGAGCAAGATATTCAATATCCTTTTTAGATGACTCTTTCAAAAATTATTTTTTACAGTAAGATAAAAAAATCTTCCTTGGAATAATGTTCTCTAAGGCCTTCTTCAGCTTTGAAATAGTTTATGTTTCATAAACTATTATGTTTCATAAAATAGTTTATGTTTCATATTTCATAGCCTATTTTATAGGCTATGATTATCTAAGATATGAAGATTTGAATTGGTTAACATTAATAGTAATTCTATTCATCTTGAGTCCACATAACAAAAAAAGTTTAAATCCAAGTTTTTATAAAAAGTATAGTAATATCTTGCTGATCTTGAAATCATAGAACAGAAATTTAAAGTGTTCAGAACCAGCAAATATATTTAAAAGTCCATAAGGAGGAAAAATACTTCTAACAAATCTCATAAGATTAAATTCTTTCAGGTACTTATTTAAAGACTACTATTTCTACTTTACATGTAATTAAATAAATTTAGCTATATGATTTCCCAGTCCTGAAACAAATTAGACACAAAACAATCAGGAAGAAAAGGAGGACTGCCAAAGACAGATGTGTACTCTGAATGTGAAATGAGATGTTTGACAATAAAAGAGGAGACCAAACAAAATTCATTCAGTTGTCTTCAGAGTCACTAAACCACAGCAATTACCTAATTGATATTCTTAACTCTGAAGGATAGACATAAGTATGATTATACTATGTATAATATGTATATTTCCTTTTATAAATGCTTCCGTCAAATATGGCTGAAATTAAAGCAGTTTTTACTTGAAAAGCTTAACTTTCACTTACTTTAGAATTTCACTTTTGCAGAGCTTAGTTCTCCAGGAAGCATTTGCCTAGAAAAAATATTTTTATATATAACCAAAGCCTTTAAAAGTCACCCTTTGAGAGTTTTAAAAGCCAAGGACTCCATATGATTCAGTAGACTGTTGAGCTGGGTATTGTTCCAGTAAGTTTTGAATTACTAAGTGAAGGTAATAGGTTTTATACCATCATAAGGCCTTCCATTGCTAGAAAAAGATGAACTTGTATCATCAGAAGTAATTTTTAGGCTTTTTCCCTACTAGGAATTTAATAAATTATTGTTAAATATAAAAATACCCAAACCTACTAGAATTTTCAGTGGATATAACATTGAGCCACTTGTTAGCTATGAAAGATTTTGGGTAGCATACATTTATATTGCTTAAAATAATTTAGAAAAAAAATTTAGAAATATATCCCAATAGCACTAGGAACTACAAAAATTCAGAAGAATCTCCAAAGCACTCCTCCAAACTGAGTCTCGTCTACTGCAGCTTCTGACAAGCATCCTGAGTGACTTGACAGTCTCACAGATCAGCTGTTCTAATCTCTTAATTCCTATATATTTTCATCCCTTGGTCTTCTTTTCTACATTAGCTACTTTCTGTGGTCATAACCTTGAACTGTTTATATTCATTATCACTTATTCAAATGTTTCCTTTTTCTAATCACAACTTTCTTTTTTCTAACTTATTATTTTTAATTGAAATATTGTTACTATACAATGTTATGTAACTTGTAGGTATACAGTATTGTGATTCACAATATTAAAGGATATACTCCATTTATCGTTATTGTAAAATATTGGTTATATTTCCTTCATTGTAGATAATATCCTTATAGCTTTTGTATACCGAATAGTTCATACTTCTTAATCTCCTACCCCTATTTTCTCCCTCTCCCTCCACTCTCCCCACTGGTAGCCACTAGTTTGTTCTCTATGTCTGTGAGTCTACTTATTTTTTTTGTTATACTCACTAGTTTATTGTATTTAAGTATACTCATGACTATATTATTTCTAATGCCAATTTCTCACTATCCATTAGCCACCTTTTCTTGTTATTTTCCAACTCATTCATCTGCCTTCCATATTCTTGTACCTTGAAGCTCTACTCTACAGGAGGAAATTCCCTAACAGGACAGGTTAATATCACTATTAATTTATAATCTCCAGTCTTAACTGAGCCTTCAAATAGTCCTAATATTTAATGTTAAGTTCCTTAATAAAGTTACTTTCCCAGTATATCAATTACCTGTTACTACCTAAAAAGAAATGCAAAATCTACAAATCAGATGGGGGTTGTCTAACATAGGCCAGACCCATCTGGAATGGTTCAGTTGTGGCAGCTCTCCTTTACATAGGTCTCATCTTCCTCCTAAAATGAGCAAGCCATCCTAGACATGTTCTTAAGGCATTAGCAGCAAAACAAGAGATCCAGGGTCACTGTGCAAGACCTTTTAGGATATAAACTAAAAACTGGCATAAAGTCACATCCAACTCATTCTATTGGTGAAAGAAAGTCATACAGTTATACCCAAAGTCAGGAAGTAGATATATTATCTGCCTGTTCTGTGGGAATAACTGCAACATTATAGGACAAAGAATGTGACTATATGAAGCAGTGAAGAATTGGTGACATTAATGCAACTGAATTTACCCAGTCTCTTTAATTACTGTTTCATAACTTCTTCAGTTCCTAAAAACCACTATTGCATGCCAGCTCAATCTTCCAGCAGACAAAATCTAACTTTGCTGAGAAAACAGAAGCTATTTAATAGAGATTTCTCTAATAAATATGTCTAGCCTCCTGCATCTCCGTCTGTTCTTTTACTCACTTGGTATAATTGAGGAATCATCTTACCTATTTCCATGTAATTTGGATATCACTCATCTCATCAGCTCATGGAACTTTCTCAGTAAAGATTTTCTATGCCTCATCTATCATTTTCTTCTTCCTTTTAGCATTCAACCACCCACATTATCTCTGTATTGTACTCCATAGCTAATCACCTTGAAAAAATGCTTAAATATATTGTCTCTACATCTTCACCTACATTATTTATATGAGAATGATTTTGGTTTAAACAATAATAAAAGGTATGTTCTCACTATCAGAAAGTCCAAAGATAGGGGGAAGTGGTTGTTTTATGTGCACATAGACCACGACGTAATATCTCTGAAATCCATTGAGCTCTTTCTTCCTCTGTGTATTGATTTTGACACACTTCCTTCTTCGTCAGATGATAGTTTCTGGCAGAAGATGCTTCTTTATTCATATCCATCAGGAAAGATGGAGAGCCTATCTTTCAACCAAATAATAAAAGTTCTCTTCAGTTTGGACAAGTAAGATCTTGTCCCAGTCTTGGACCATTAACAGTGACCAAAGGAATGTTATGTAACGATTAGCTTAAATCTGAATTCCTAAGCCAGTAGGGATGGGAAACATAGTGTCACCACAGTTTGTTTTGATGATATTACTTGGGGCTGAAATCGGAGCAAGCATCTCTTGAGTTACATGGGCTGTTGCAAGTGGCAAAAGAACTGAATTTTTGTAGCTCCTACTATGATTAGGATATACTTCTGAATTACTGTAAGCAGTAGGAAACTAAGCTACCCAAAATCTTTCATAGCTAACCTTCAGGGGCTCAATGTTACATCCACAGAAAATTTCGGTAGGATTGCATTTTTGTATATTTAACAATAATTTCTTAAATTCCTAGTAGGGAAAAAGCCTAAAAATTACTTCTGATGATACAAGTTCATCTTTTCCTAGCAATGGAGGGCCTTGTGATGGTATAAAATCTATTACCTGAACTGAGTAATTCAACACTTACTGGAACAATATCCAACTCAACAGTCTACTGAATCATATGGAGTCCTTGGCTTTTAAAACTCTCAAAGGGTGACTTTTAAAGGCTTTGGTTATATATAAAAATATTTTTTCTAGGCAAATGCTTCCTGGAGAACTAAGCTCTGCAAAAGTGAAATTCTAAAGTAAGTGAAAGTTAAGCTTTTCAAGTAAAAACTGCTTTAATTTCAGCCATATTTGACGGAAGCATTTATAAAAGGAAATATACATATTATACATAGTATAATCATACTTATGTCTATCCTTCAGAGTTAAGAATATCAATTAGGTAATTGCTGTGGTTTAGTGACTCTGAAGACAACTGAATGAATTTTGTTCGGTTTCCTCTTTTATTGTCAGAACATCTCATTCCACTATTCAGTGTATACATCTATCTTTGGCTTAGATGTTCTTCCTAATTGTTTTTTGTGTCTAATTTGTTTCAGGACTGGGAAATCATACCAAACTTACAAAATTACTTGTAAAGAAGAAACCTATTCTCTCCTAATTCTGGTGGCCAGAAGTCCAAAATCAGTTTCACGAGTTCAAAACTTAGGTATTGACAGGGCCATTCTCCCTCTGGAAGCACTAGGAGAGAACCCATTCCTTTTCTCTTTCACCTCCTAGTAGCTGCCAGCATTTTGTGACTTGTGGCCATATCACTTCAACCTCTGCCTTCATGGTCACACTCCCTTCTCCTTTTCTGTAATCTCAGATTTGACACATGATCTCTCTTTGCCTTATGAGAATAAGGACACTTGTGATTGGATCTAGGGCCCACTGGGATAATTCAGAATAATATTCCCATTTCAAAATCCTTAATCTAATGACATTTTCGAAGACCCTGTTTCCTTATAAATTAACATTTAACAGGTTCCAGAACTTGATGTCTATGGTTGGCCAACATTCAGTCCATTAAAAAAGGGTAAGCAAAAATTAAATGCACAAAAAATTCTTACCAAAGTGAACCACATGTAGTAGAAGGTCATGCATTCAACATTTTTAAAAAATTGAGCATCTACCATGCACAGAAAGCTATAGGTACATTGGTGAAAAAACACGAACAGATTTTTTTTCCATTGAGGGAGGTCTCATTTTAGTAGGGGAGACAAATGATCAAAAATAAATAGAAAGATTTTTAGCTTTTTTTAAAAAAAATAGAGTTGCAGTATGAAACTGCAAGGAAATAGCAACCCATTCTAGTATTCTTGCCTGGAAAATCCCATGGACAGAGGAGCCTGTCAGGCTACAACCCATGGGGTCACAAGAGTCAGACTTGACTTAGCAACTACACCACATGAAATGGCAGTCCCACTCCTGGGCACATATCCAGAAAAAATTTTAATTTGAAAACATACGCATGCCCCAATGTTTATTGCAACACTATTTAATAGCCAAGACATGGAAGTAACCTAAATGTCCACCTACAGATGAATGGATAAAGAAGATGTGGTATGTATATACAATGGAATATTACTCAGCCATAAAAAAGAATGAGATAATGCCATTTGCATTATCTTCAGGAAAATTAGAAACATCAAGGGAACATTCTGCCCAAATATGGGCACAATAAAACAAAAATGGTAAAGATCTAGTAGACGCTGAAGAGATCAAGATGAGATGGAAAGAACACAAGGAAGAAATATATAAAAAAGATCTTAATGAACTGGATTACTATGATGGTGTGGTTATTCACCCAGAACCAAACATTCTGGAGTGTGAAGTCAAGTGGGCCTTAAGAAGCACTGCTGTTAATAAAGCTAATGCACTTGAAATTCCAGCAGAACTTATTCAAATCTCTAAAGGATGATGCCATCAAGATTTTGCGTTCATTATGTCAGCAAATCTGGAAGACCCAGCAGTGGCCACAGGACTGGAAAAGGTAAATCCTCATCCCAATTCCAAAGAAGGTCAGTACTAAAGAATGTGCTAACTGCCAGACAATCACACTCATCTCCTATGCTAGTGAGGTCACGCTTAAATATACCAGGCTTCAGCACTATGCAAGCCAGGAACTTCCAGAGGGCCAAGCTGGGTTTAGAAAAGGAAGAGAAACTAGAGATCAAATTGCCAACATTCGCTGAATTACAGAGAAAGCAAGGGAATTAAAAAAAAAAAAATCTGTTTCATCAACAATGCTAAAGTCTTTGACTGTGTGGATCATGAGAAACTATGGAAAGCACTTAAGAGAGATGGGAATACCAGATCACCTACTTGTATTCTGAGAAACCTGTATGCGTGTCAATAAACAACAGTTAGGACCCTGAATGAAACAACTCATTGGTTCAAGATCGAGACAGGAGTGTGGCTGCTTTCTGCTGTCACCCTGTTTATTCAACCTATACACTGAACACATCATGAGAAATGCTGGGCTGGATGAGTTACAAGCCAGAATCAAGGTAGGCAGGAGAAACAACAACCTCAGATAGGTGGATGACACTCTTACGGCAGAAAGTGAAGAGGAACTAAAGAGCCTCTTGATGAGGGTTAAGGAGGAGAGTGAAAGAGCTAGCTTAAGACTAAATATCAAAAAAAAAAAAAACCAAACACTAAGATCATGGCATCCAGCCCCATTGCTGCTACTGCTACTGCGGCTAAGTCGCTTCAGTCGTGTCCGGCTCTGTGTGACCCCACAGATAGCAGCGCACCAGGCTCCCCCGTCCCTGGGATTCTCCAGGCAAGAACACTGGAGTGGGTTGCCATTTCCTTCTCCATGGCAAATAGAACGGGAAAAGGGGGAAGTAGTGAAGATTTCCTTCTTGGGCTCCAAAATCACTGCAGACAGTGACTGAAGCAATGAAATCAGAAGACAATTGCTTCTTGGCAGGAAAGCGATGACAAGCCTAGACAGTCTGTTGAAAAGCAGAAACATTACTCTGCTGACAAAGGTCCGTATAGTCAAGGCTATTGTCTTCCCAATGGTCACATAGAGTTGTGAGAGCTGGACCATAAAGAAGGCAGAATGCCAAAGAATTGATGCTTTCAAACTGTGGTGCTGGAGAAGACTCCTGAAGTCCCTTGGACAGCAAGGAGATCAAACTAGTCAATCTTAAGGGAGATCAACCCTGAATATTCATTGGATGGACTGATGCTGAAGCTGAGTTCTAATATTTTGGCCATCTGGTGCAAACAGATGACTCATTGGCAAAGTCCCTGATGCTGGGAAAGATTGAGGGCAGAAGGAGAAGAGAGCATCAGAGGATGAGATGGCTGGACAGCATCACCAATTCAAAGAACATGAACTTGGGCAAATTCCGGGAGACAGTGAGGGACAGGGAGGCCTCGTGTACTGCAATCCATGGGGTTGCCAAGAGTCGGACATAACGGCCACAGAACAACAACAATGCCATTTGCAGCAACGTGGATGGATCAAGAGGTTATCATACTAAGGTGAAGTAACTAGACAGAGACAAATATCATTTTGCTTATATGTGTAATCTGAAAAAAAAGAGGTACAATTGAACATATTTATGAAACAGTAATAGACCCACAGACATAAAAAACAAATTTATGGTTACCAAAAGGGAAGAGGGGGGATAAATTAGTTAATCAGATGGGATTAACATATACACACTACAATATCTAACATAGATAACCAACAAGGGCCTCCTGTATACCAGAACTATATTCAGAATTTTGCAATAACCTACAAGGGAAAAGACTCTGAAAAGGAATATAAATATATATCTATATTAAGCTGAAACAGACATATATGTGTATATACATACGTGTGTGTGTGTGTGCATGCGCATGTTTGTATTTATCTGAATCACTGAGCTGCACACCTGAAACAACCCCACATTGTAAACCAGCCGCACTTCAGCCCGCTGGGCGCCGGCGGAACGGAGGGGAGAGAGGAGGCCAAAACATAAAAAACAACCAACTATGCTTCAATTTAGTCAATTAAAAAGCTAGATAGATCTATCAAATGATGGGGTGAGAGGCACAGAGTAAGGAGGCTAAGGTATTCTGGAGGTAAGATGGGCAAGGAAGGCCACACCTATAACATGACGTTTAAGCAGAGACCTGCTTATAGAAAAAATTCATAATTTTAGCTGTTATATTGTTTTATCATGTATCATAGTTTGTAACTCTGTACTTGTCCATGTAATTATTTAACATCTGCTGCGCCTACTTGAAGTTCTATAAAGGCAGAACTGGGTCTACTTAAGAAATTGCTGCACTGCAGCATTTGGTAGAGCTCTGCTATATAAAAATAACCAGATTAGCAAGTATTTTTATTTAACAAAACAAGATGACACTTTGCTATAATATTTTCTACTTTTGGCTCTGATGGAATAGGTTGAAGCAGACTAATATTTGTACTATATCTAGATGTAAAACAAACAACAAAAAATCCATGTCTCTGGGGAAAAAGGAAAGTGAGAAGAGAACCAGTATGAGGGAGGCTCAGATCAGAAAGAAAAGGGCATCTCCCGAGAAATGAACTGACCTTCGGTGAGCCACTTTTTTCTTAATGCATCTGCCAATTCTAGGCACAAACAAGGGACTAAGAAACCAAGCAGAGGACCTTCAGCTAAGAATCAGAGCTTTCAGTAGATACTCGGACAGTCTCACAGAACCAGAGAGATGTGGCAGGGCTTTCCTCCCAACACCAGTCGATTCTCTGATTATCTAACACCAACTGGTATCCAACAATTCAGCTCAGTTCTTTTGTAACTGGGGTATAGTTGCTTTACAACGTTGTGTTAGTTTCTGTTGTACAATGAAATTAACTAAATGTATAAAAGAGCTTCTTGATGAAGGTGAAAGAGGAGAGTGAAAAAGTTGCCTTAAAACTCAACAATCAAAAAACTAAGATCATGGCATCCAGTCGCATCACTTCATGGCAAACAGATGGGGAAAGCATGGAAACAGTGAGACTTTATTTTCTTGGGCTCCAAGATCACTGCAGATGGTGACTGCAGCCATGAAATTAAAAGACGCTTACTCCTTGGAAGAAAAGCTATGACCAACCTAGAGAGCGTATTAAAAAGCAGAGACATTATTTTGCCAACAAAGGTTTGTCTAGTCGAAGCTATGGTTTCTCCAGTTGTCATGTATAGATGTGAGAGCTGGACCATAAAGAAGGCTGAACGCTGAAGAACTGATGCTTTTGAGCTGTGGTGTTGGAGAAGACTATTGACAAGTCTCTTGGACTACAAGGATATCAAACCAGTCAATCCTAAAGGAAATCAATCTTAAATATTCATAGGAAGGACTGATGCGGAAGTTGAAATTCCAATACTTTGGCCACCGATGTGAAGAGCTGACTCATTAGAAAAGACCCTAAGGCTGGGGAAAGATTGAAGGCAGGACAAAAAGAGGACGACAAAGGATGAGATGGTTGGATGGCATCACTGACTCAATGCGCATGGTTTAAGCAAGCTCTAGGATATGCTGGAGGGCAGGGAAGCCTGGCGTGCTGCAGTCCATGGGTCGCAAAGAAACTGAACAACAACAAATACATCTATCTCCTCCGTCTTGGACCTCCCCCCTTCCCCACGCCCCATCCCACTCTCCTAGGTAATCACAGAGCACTGAACTGAGCACCCTGTGCTTCACAGCAGGTCACCACTAGTTACTGTTTTACACGCGGTGAGCGCCCTGTGCTTCACGGCAGGTCACCACTAGTTACTGTTTTACACGCGGTGAGCGCCCTGTGCTTCACGGCAGGTCACCACTAGTTACTGTTTTACACGCGGTGAGCGCCCTGTGCTTCACGGCAGGTCACCACTAGTTACTGTTTTACACGTGGTGGGTGTCCTGTGCTTCACGGCAGGTCACCACTAGTTACTGTTTTACTCGGTGAGCGCCCTGTGCTTCGTAGCAGGTCACCACTAGTTACTGTTTTACACATGATAGTACGTATATTATATGTCGGTCCCTATCTCCAATTACCCCCACCCCCACCCCATGTTCACACGTCCATTCTCTATACCTGCATCTGTATTCCTGCCCTGCAAATGGGTTCCTCAGTATCATTCTTCCAGATTCCAGGTATGTGCATTAATATATGACATCTGTTTTTCTCTTTCTGACTTACTTTCCTCTGTATAACAGACTCTAGGGCCATCTATGACTCTACAAATGATACAGTTTCTTTTCTTTCTGTGGTTGAGTAATAATCCACATAAGACTAACATTGTTCTTGCTGTTTAGGTGTTAGGTCAAGTCCGATTCTTTTGCTACCCCATGAACTATAGCCTGCCAGGCTCTTTTGTCCCTGGGATTTCCCAGGCAAGAACACTGGAGTAAGTTGTCATTTCTTTCTCCAGGGGATCTCTCCAACCCAGGGATTGAACCCACATCTCCTGCATTACAGGTGAATTCTTTACCAATGAGCCACTCCATAAGACTGACAACCTGGAGTTAAATCAGATTTCATACATCAGGGGCTTCCCTGGTGGCTCAGACAGTAAGCAATCTGCCTGCAAAGCAGGAGACCCTGGTTCAGTCCCTGGGCGAGGAAGATCCCCTGGAGAAGAGAATGGCTACCCACTCCAGTATTCTTGCTTAGTGAACTCCATGGACCAAGGAGCCTGGTGGGCTATAGTCCATGGGGTTGCAAAGAGTCAGACACAACTGAGTGACTAACACTTTCTTTCCATACATTAAGTTTTTAGTTTCACAGGTCTGCTCCCAGCTCAGATGCCAGCCACAAATGAAGTACCCAGCTACTCACATCTCTTCCCAGCTGACTACAGAGGTTCCACTTCAGTTCAATAATTCACCAGAATGACTCACAGAACTTGGGGAAACACTTACTTTACCTCTATTGGCTTGTTATAAAACATACAAGTCAGGAGCAGCCACATGGAAGAGATGCACAGGGCAAGGTGTGGAGGGAGGGCACTGAATTGTCCTATCCTCCTTAAGTGACCACCTTCCAGCTTCTCAAAGGATTCACCAGCCTAGGGACCCTCTGAATCACACCTTTTAGGGTTTTCTACAGAGGATTCGTCATGTAGGCATGACTGATCACTAGCAATCTTCTCTCTCTTCCCTCTTCTAGAGTGGGGGGAAGGATGAGACTGAAAGTTGCATGCTTCTAATTAAGTCTCGGATTTTCTGGCAGCCAGCTCCCATCTGGACACAACTTATGGGCTCATAAGTAGTCATCTCTTCAGCACAGAAGGCATTCCTCCACTCCTATTTACTCAAGAAATTCAAGGTTTTGGGATGTCTGTGCCAAGAACCTCAGATAAAGACCAAGTATCTTTCTATAATACCACAGATATATAAACTGAACTTGGGGTTCAACTTCCACACCCAGAAAAATGTAGTACATGTAATTTACATATTCCTTTCACTCAACACAACTAAAAGGTCTGAAGATTATATGTAAAATATACTTAAAAAGACTGGTATGAGCACATGGCCCAGCCATTCTAGTCCTTGGTATTTATCCAGGAGAAATAAAACATGTGCTCCTACACACTTGTACACAAATAATCACAGCAGCTTTGTCTGTAATAGCTGAGGCCAAAGGTAATCCAATGTCCATCAACATGTTAATAGATAAAGATCTATATGATGGAATATTACTCAGCAATAAAAAAGAATACAACAATATGGATGAATCTCAAATAATTTTGCTGAATAAAAGTAGCTAGAAAAGAAAATACTACATATTGTATGAGTCCATTCATATAAAATTTTAGAAAATGTAAATATAATGACAGAAAGGGGATTTCCAGGTAGCACTAGTAGTGAAGAACCTGCCTGACAATGTAGGAGACATAAGAGACATGGGTTCCACCCCTGGGTCAGGAAGATCCCCTGGAGGAGGGTATGGCAACCCGCTCCAGTAGTCTGGCCTGGAGAATCCCATGGACAAAGCAGTCTGTCTGGCTACAGTCTATAGGGTCACAAAGAGTCCAACACAACTGAAGTGACTCAGTGTGAATGCACCCAATGACAGAAAAGAACACAGTGGTTGACTGGCTACTGGGGGTCAGAAAGTGTTGGGCGAGAGCAATTAGAAAGTGATGGGAGGAAACTTGTGCAGTTTTACAGATTTACACAGATGTCAAAATTAATCAAATACTTTAAATATGTGTAATTTATCTTAAATCAATTAGATTTCAAGAAAGCTTTTAAAATTAACTCTGTATTTTTTATGTATGTATGCAAATTATATGTCAATTATCTACAAACTTACATAGTAGAACAATAAGCAAGGTTACTTTTTAGAAAGAGATTGGAAATGGGGTTAGTAATCAAAGTGGAGTTTCTCATTATCTGTGGTTTAATCAATACAAGGAAAACACACTGATTCTCACAAGTAACATTTAAAGTAAAATAATTAGAAAACAATGTAATGAATTCTATTATCCTGTTGGCATGAACCCAAATTAGGAAGTGACTAACTCCATAATATAGGCAGAAATAGAAGGAGAATGACTTTGGGGCGGGGGAAAATGTCACAGAAGAAATGACACTTGGTCTGAATCTTAAAGAGTAAGTAGGAAATCTAGAGCTAAGAAGCGGTAGCAGAGAGGGCTGCCTGAGAGGTCAGTGCACTGTAGAACCAGGAGAGGGGCCTGGGGATGATTAGACTATGAGGCGGGAGGGGCTGAGGGCTCTACCAGCAAGAAGCCTACAAAGGACAGGTAGAATACATGAGAAAGGAAGGGTCACTGCTGCTGGAAAGAGTATGATGAAGCTTAGAAAGCAACGGACAGCCGCTGACAATTTTCAAGCAAAAACATAATACAATAAAATTTGTCTTTCTATTTCATCTAGGTGGCACTGTAAAAAGAGACTTTAATAATTTGTGTGGGAGAAGATGAGTTCCTTTAGCTCAGGCATTAGAGTACAGAGAAAGAGATGGATTTAAACGATCATTAATGGGGCATCCCTGGTGGGGAATCTGCCTGCCAATGAAGGGGACTTGAGTATGATCCCTGGTCTGGGAAGATTCCACATGCCATAAGGCATCTCAGCCTGCATGTCACAACTACTGAAGTCCTCATGCCTAGAGACAGGCCATGCTCCACAACAAGAGAAACCATCACAATGAAAAACCTACACACCACAACTAGAGAAAAACCCTTGTGCAGCAACAAAGACCCAGTGCAGCCAATATTAAATAAGTAAATAAATAATTTTTTAAATATATAAATAAATAAAGGACCATTAAAGTGTTAGAACATCTCACTGACTAGAAATGCAGCAGTTTGGGGATTAGGTGACTGGGGAAATTATGACACAAATAAGAGAGAAGGAAGGCATCTCTTTGTTGTGTTTCTCTGTTTTACTTTATTTTGTTTGGGATTTCGTTTCACAGAGGTGGCAGTGGTTGGTTCCTGGTGTACAGATTTTTGAGATTTTTGCAATGTCTGTGGGTGAATATAAAAGCCCAGCACTTAGGCAAGAGGTTGGGTTATCAGCCAACAACATGAACATATTAGCCAAAAGACTGGCCAGAATTACTCAAGGAGAGCATGCAGAAAGAGACTAGAAATTAGCACAAAAATACTTGAGATACAGGCAGAGAAAAAGAAAGAAGTTGATTGAGAAGAGGGATTGTGGCAGCTAGGGATTGAGAGTGTGTAAAAAGCAATGGAGAGGTGGAGAGGTCAAGAGTTTCGGCAAAAGAGAGGGGACTAGGCTGGAGAAGAGTGAAAGAGATTATTGGAACTGACCATTGGAAGTCATCGATGGTGACTTTTGGGAGCATCTTATTGGTAGAGTGTGAGAGTATAAACCTGACTAGTGTTCATTTTGAGGATGCTGAGATGTTGACTACAGATTAGACATTCGAGTGGTGTGGAGGAGAAGAGAATGAGAGAATTAGGGGGCACAGCTTGACAGGAAGGCTGGCCAAGTAACAGCACATTGAAACAGGAGTGGAGACAAAAGGATGGGGGATCGACCTGAGCAAAGTCCTAGAAGACAAAGAGATGCAGTCAAGGTGGTAACTGAGAAAGAAGTAGTGATCCAGGAGGTCACAGGTCATGAGGAAAAATTAAGCAATTTCATACCAGGTGACTGCCTTTTTTTTGAGGCGGGGGTAGAAGCTTAATCATCTGCTAAGAGTGAAAACATAAAGGGTGAAATGATATGGTACAGATGATTTATAAAGGTTTTAGAACAGACAACCATGATATTATACGAGGAGTTAAACAAGAATATACTAAAGGACTTCCCTGGTGGTACAGTGGATAAGAATCTGCCTGCCAATGCAGGGGACACAGGTTTGATCCCTGGTCCAGGAAGATTCTACATACTATGGAACAACTGAGCCCCTGTGCCATAACTATTGAGGCCTGCATGCCCGAAGCCCACACCTCTCAACAAGAGAAGCCAGCACAGTGAGCAGCCCGCACACTGCGAGGAAGGCCAGCCCCTGCTCACTGTAGCTGAAGAAAAGCCACACGCAGCAACAAAGACCCGGCTCAGCCAAATAAATACATTAAGTAAATAAGATTATATTGAAAAAAGAACATACTGACAGCCCAGAATGGCCTGGCTGGACTCCGAGATGTGTGTCTACAATGGCACCTGTCAGGCCCTCTGGTGGCACTGATCCTACGAGGCTTTGTCACTAAGCCACGGTTCTCTGGTTTCATGATGAAATCAATTAGTGCACTTTAGAAAGCACTTTCGCCTGCTTCAAATCCCAGAATACTCTGATTTAACTGGTCTGGGGTATGAAGAATTTTAAAAGCTTATTAGGTCATTCCAGTGTGCAGCCAAGCCTGGGTACTCAGCTCTCACTTCTTTCATTAGTTAAACCCAGAACTGAATTCAAAGCACTGAATATACTTGGATTTAAATTAAAAATTGAAACATGGGCCCTCAAGATAATAATAAATAAGAGTTTATGAAGAAACTTCAGGAATTATAACTATCTCAATACTGCACACTTCACATTTCAAAAGCTTTTATTTTCAACACCTAGGTTTGCAGTTTTTGTATCCCCACATCAGCAAAACTGTCATAAAATCTAAGAAAAATTTTAAAACTTATCAACTCTTTGCCAAATAGTGAAACAGGATGAATGATGTCAGGTTTATATTGTTCATCATGATTGATGCAGACACAGCATATTTATTCAGCAAAACTATCATCTTGATTGTTTTGGGTTTATTTTATTCTTTGCTTGTTTCTCAAATTGTTGCTGAATTTAAAACAAATGCCATAAAAAGTAACATAATGAGTAAGACAAGAGGAAATTTCAGCCTGGGTTTTACAGCCCTGTCATTTAGAGTCTGTACCTCAGTGTGGCAAATTTACCATTGATGTAATAAAGCTGGCAAATTGAATCAATCTTAACAATTTCAGGAAAAAATAAAATTATTCACTTAAACATGTTTTCAGAGTTTGAACACATTTTAATTGGGATTACCTGGTTTGAAACAAGCCACAGGTGATCATAAATAGCAAATTAAAAGCAAAGGGGATTGTTAAAAGGAGTCACAATGCCAGAAGCAAGAAACCACAGCTAACACAGAAAAGAGACACAAACAGCTAACTCCCATTCAAAAAAGAAAAGCAGACATAAGATCTCATAAAACAAGTCATTTCAATTAAAGAAAAATGGTGTTCACACCTCAATATTCTCTGAGACCTAATGCAGACCCTGAAACAATAAGGACAAATTCATTTGTGTTTAGGATGTTTAGTTTACACACATATGTGTGTGTATGCATACACAAATATGTATGTGTTATATATATAAATAAATACGGGGTTACATTTTCTAATTTAGAGAATATATTTGGTCACACCACCTTTGAAAATCATAGATATATAAAAGTGAAAGAAGTGAAAGTGATAGACACTCAGCTGTATCTGACTCTTTGCAACCCCAAGGACTATAGCCCACAGGCTCTTCTACCCATGGAATTCTCCAGGCAAGAATACTGGAGTGGATAGCCATTCCCTTCTCCAGGGGATCTTCTCCATCCAGGGATCAAATCTGGGTCTCCTGCGTTGCAGATGGATTCTTTACCACCTGAGACACTAGGGAAGCCCCAAGGTATGTAAGGGACTAGTTATTCCATCATGTTTTAACAGACTAAAGTCCTTGCCTCTGGTAAAAGCAGATATAACATCATTCTGTTAGAGCATCCTTTCTTCTACAGCATGCCAGATAAATCCTCTCTGGTCTCCACTTTTTGGATCCACTATTCAATCAAATCATCATCACTTTTCAACCTAAGATACTTTTATTACTTGTTATTATGAGTTTACACTAATCTTAGTTCATTTCTCAGAGATGAAAATTAATCCTTTTTCAGTCCAGTATCATTTATATCTTTCCTGTGAGTTCATTACAAATAAAAATGAAGGATGAGTTACTCCTAGGACACTTCCCTATAGATAGCGATCATCATGGTGTATGCCATCAAATGACTTTCCTTACTTTCCCAAAGACTTAGAGATGTGACTTTTGAGGGGAACCTGGAAATTTTTACCCACTGAATTTACCAAAGTTCATATATTAACTCCATCAGCAGGCATGTGAAATCTAGGACCTTTAAGAAAATACATGACCAAACCAAAGTCAACAGAATAATATATGTCCATGAAAAGCATTTCTAAAGCATTCATTAAGATATTTACTAACAGTAAAAAATGCATATACTGTAGCAAGTTAAATATAAATGGATTTGTAAACTTCAGAGGTGCACAAGAAACAATTCATGTATAAAACTAAGAGCTTAGTAGAATTCAGAATGTTTTTTCAATATCTGAGAATCTTAAATTACAAATGAGAAAACAAGGCCCAAAAATGAAACGATAAAGCATACTGAAACATTTATATATGAAATAAAAAGCATCAATGTTCCTTTCCAGAAAAAATATAGAAGAGGTAAATAAACATAGTGAATAAAATGTAATAAAAATGCTTTTAAATGCATAGGTGAACTTATAAAAAGAAAAAAAATTCCAGGGATCAAAGGAAAACAACTGAAGAATGAAACTTCACAGGCCTAGGTTCATATTTACAGCACTCAACTAGTCACTGAAGTTTAACTAGTAGACGGTCTAATACAAGTTACATTCTAGAACCAATGCTGATCATAGAACTCCAGGCAAAACACATGCAAACTCTCTCAGGAAAGACCTTCCCTTAATCTAGGTGAAAAGAATCACTATCTATACATTTCTGCTGAGAGCAAGCTCATTCTCACTCTCCAACAAAAAATCAGCTGAAAGTACTACTTTTGAAACAACACGCCATATTGAGTAGCTGTGCTTTCAGTTACTGTTTTCTCTGTGGTCACCCCAAGTGAGCAAGCTGTTTTTGCAGATGTTACTTTCCTTTCTAAACTTCACTCACTGTTCATTTTTCTCACTGTTCATACATAATCTTTCTATATGACTTTTTTCCTATAATATATCCTCAAGTCTTTACATGGTTTTTGAGTAGAAGGCAGGAAGCATGGAAGAACACAGAAATATGGTCTTTCTTTTAACATCCAGGTTTATTCAATAATCTGTCAACTAGGAATGTATATTATCTCAACTAATATGGTAAAGGTTAAGCAGTTACATATTTCTAGAGGAAAATGTCAATAGCTTATGGCAATTATTTTATAAAAAATATTTTTTGTGGTTACCTCACAGAATTATTACGGATTCAGGGTAACCACCTGTACTTTCTTTATGCATACATAAGTAAAATGATAATGAATTAGATGTTTCAGGATCCTGAAGGAATGCAGAAACCTGAAAATTTTTCTCAGTCATCAGAGGGGTAAATTGCTTTTACATAGTTTAGGCTTAAAGTATATTTTATGTATTCCATTTTCTGAAACATTAGAAATCCCCATATGGACTTCTGCTTACTAAAATATGTTATTTCCTGATTCTGACCAGTTGGCATTCTTGTACAAAGATAATTTTAATGACCGAAATTCTTCTTAAGGAAGGTGTAGGCATAACCTCTGAGAAGTCAGCTACTCTCATAAATAACAAAGATAGCCACCTTAAAGAAGCAGCCCTGGATGCTTCTTGAAGCGAGAAAGCTATGTGTCTATCAGAACCTAACGGCTCTGTGGTGGAGTTCCCTCTATGCCGTATGTATAAGTGAGTGTTCTAACTTCATGACTCCAAAGGTCACTTCCAAAAGACGTTCCAAGATATTCTAAAGGAAAACTTCAGGCAAAGTTCTGTCTCTTTTAGCAACTTCCCTGAGAGAATGAATCTGTTTATAGAACATCCAGCCTCCTTAGTATATTTCAGTGTATGCGGGGAAGAAATCTGAAATTTTAAACCAATCTTTTATTTCAGCATTTACTTTGTTGGACACACAAAAGAGGTGGGATGGGAGGAGGAGGGTGGGAGGCGATATATGTATGTATATATATCTACACACATACACACACATATATATAATTATGACTGATTCACATTGTTGTAGAGCAGGAACCAATACATTATAAAGCAATTATCCTCCAATTAAAAAAAAGAAAAAACTATGCAGATTTCATACATTCATACACATTGAACTACATGGGAGGAAAATATCAGATATAATCAGCGAGTAAAAGAACAGATGTTTGGACTTCCTGATAACAGATGTTGAAGGTTACTTTATTGTGCATTTATTTAGCAAACATTTATGTCATATTATTTGCTGGACATAGTGCTGGGCACCAAGAGAATCAAAGGTGAGTAAGACATTGTCAGCATTCTCATAGATAAAAATGTGAACAGAACACTGTGAACCTTCACTTTAGAATAATTATAATTGATTTTTCTCTTGGCTTCTCTCCAGTTTCTGCCAGAAGTGGGTTGCCTGGAACTATGTTCTGTATCTTAGTGGTAGCTTGGGGCAAAGTGCTTCTACAAAGTGTTATTAAATGAAAAGCGGTCAGGATAACTTATGCTCCACATTTTTAAGTCACAAAAAAGTGACAAAAGCTGAGAGTGAAAACTTCTGCAATGACTCCCTGATGCCAAAATAACTATAATGATCTGGTACCAGAAAAGTATCATTCAGCAATCAGTTCATTCCCAGACTGGGTGGTTGGGAGGAGTTAGCAGCAATATCAAGCCACTTATTACTCATTATAGGGCTTATGTAACCCCACCAATTTTTACTACATCCATGTGTAAACCCTAGTTTCTTATTCACAATAGACAGAATTTCTGAAACACTTTTTCTGCATTAGACATACTTCCCATACCTCAAGTCATAGTTTCAGAACCATGTCCTCATAACTCCTGACCAAACCAAGGCCATTACAATCCCACCCCTTTCTGAGCTCTTACAGTAGAATCAGGCCAGCTACTTGCAAACTACAGTGTGGTTCTCTATCCAGTCATGGTAACCTTCATGAGAACAGATAACTAGCACCTAGCATGGCTCTGAGAAAAAGTGGGTTCTTATTAACACTAAGTTCAGACTAAGTTCAGTCACTCATTTGTGTCCGACTCTTTGCGACCCCACGAATTGCAGCACACCAGGCCTCCCTGTCTAAAACCAACTCCTAGAGATTACTTAAACTCATGTCCATCGAGTCAGTGATGCCATCCAACCATCTCATCCTCTGTCATCCCCTTCTCCTCCTGCCCCCAATGCCTCCCAGCATCAGGGTCTTTTCAAATGAGTCAACTCTTCGCATCAGGTGGCCAAAGTATTGGAGTTTCAGTTTTCAGCATCAGTCCTTCCAATGAACATCCAGGACTTATCTCCTTCAGGATGGACTGGTTGGATCTCCTTGCAGTCCAAGGGACTCTCAAGAGTCTTCTCCAACACCACAGTTAAAAAGCATCAATTCTTCTGCGCTCAGCTTTCTTCACAGTCCAACTCTCACATTCATACATGACCACTGGAAAAACCATAGCCTTGACTAGACGGACCTTTGTTGGCAAAGTAATATCTTTGCTTTGTAATATGCTGTCTAGATTGATCATAACTTTCCCTCCAAGGAGTAGGCATCTTTTAATCTCATGGCTGCAGTCACCACCTGCAGTGATTTTGGAGCCCAGAAAAATAAAGTCTGCCACTGTTTCTACTGTCTCCTCATCAATTAGCCATGAAGTGATGGGACCAGATGCCATAATCTTAGTTTTCTGAATGTTGAGCTTTAAGCCAACATTTTCACATTCCTCTTTCACTTTCATCAAGGGGCTTTTTAGCTCTTCTTCACTTTTTATGCCATAAGGGTGGTGTCATCTGCATATCAGAGGTTTTTGGTATTTCTCCCAGCAATCTTGATTCCAGCTTGTGCTTCTTACGGCCCAGTGTTTCTCATGATGTATTCTGCATATAAGTTAAATAAGCACGGTGACAATATACAGCCTTGATGTACTCCTTTTCCTATTTGGAACCAATCTGTTGTTCCATGTCCAGTTCTAATTGTTGCTTCCTGACTTGCATACAGGTTTCTCAAGAGGCAGATCAGGTGGTCTGGTATTCCTATCTCTTGAAGAATTTTCCACCATTTATTGTGATCCACACAGTCAAAGGCTTTGGCATAGTAAATAAAGCAGAAATAGATGTTTTTCTGGAACTTTCTTGCTTTTTCAATGATTCAGGACATGTTTGCAATTTGATCTCTGGTTCCTCCGTCTTTTCTAAAGCCAGCTCGAACATCTGGAAGTTCACGGTTCACATATTTCTGAAGCCTGGCTTGGAGAATTTGAGCATTATGTTGCTAGCGTGTGAGATGAGTGTGAGATTGTGCAGTAGTTTGAGCATTCTTTGGCATTGCCTTTCTTTGGGATTGGAATGAAAACTGACCTTTTCCAGTCCTGCGGCCACTGCTGAGTTTTCCAAATTTGCTGGCATCTTGAGTGCAGCACTTTTACAGCATCATCTTTCAGCACTTGAAATAGCTCAACTGGAGTTCCATCACCTCCACTAGCTTTGTTCATAGTGATGCTTCCTAAGGCCCATTTGACTTCACATTCCAGGATGTCTGGCTCTAGGTGAGTGATCACACCATCGTGATTATCTGGGTCATGAAGATCTTTTTTGTATAGTTCTTCTGTGTATTCTTGCCACCTCTTCTTACTATCTTCTGCTTCTGTTAGGTCCATACCATTTCTGTCCTTTATCAAACACATCTTTGCATGAAATGTTCCCTTCATATCTCTAATTTTCTTGAATAGATCTCTAGTCTTTTCCATTCTGTTGTTTTCCTCTATTTCTTTGCATTGATCACCGAGGAAGGCTTTCTTATCTCTCCTTGCTATTCTTTGGAACTCTGCATTCAAATGGGAATATCTTTCCTTTTCTCCTTTGCTTTTTGCTTCTCTTCGTTTCACAGCTAGTTGTAAGGCCTCCTCAGACAGCCATTTTGCTCTTTTGCATTTCGTTTCCATGGGGATGGCCTTGATCCCTGCCTCCTGTACAATGTCACGAATCTCCATCCATAGTTTATCAGGCACTCTGTCTATCAGATCTAGTCCCTTAAATCTATTTCTCACTTCCACTGTATAATCATAAGGGATTTGATTTAGGTCATACCTGAATGATCTAGTGGTTTTCCCTTCTTTCTTCAATTTAAGTCTGAATTTGGCAATAAGGAGTTCATGATCTGAGCCACAGTCAGCTCCCAGTCTTGTTTTTGCTAACTGTGTAGAGCTTCTCCATCTTTGGCTGCAAAGAATATAATCAATCTGATGATATTAACACTAATTAAATTTAATTCTTCAACAGAGTTTCTAAGTTATAAAAATGTTTATAATTTAGAAATAGGAAAGAGAAAAATCTAAAATCTTATCAGGAAAATGGTTCCTCCATATTATACAATAACCCTAAGAGCAAAACCTTTGAATTCTCTTTTTTTTCTCTTAAGCACCCAGCATTGTGCTTGACAGTAGAAAATTTAATAAATGTTTATTTCTTGGCTCATGGATGCACAATAGGAAACAATTAAATGCTATTAAATATGAGAAAGAGTATGCATCTAAAATCATTCTGTATTTTCAAGAGAAATGGTAATCTGCTTGCTTACCTAAGCAGATATATACCTAAAGAATTATAGGTCAGTATCCAATATACAGGACATTTAATTAGGACTTCTGTTATTTAGTGCAGTATTCTCTTAAATATCATCACAGTTTTTACACATAATGAACAACAACTTAGAATCTATGAGCCACGGTCTCTAGATCATACTAGAGAAATTGAAATCTGCTCAAGAGACTGCAATTTTTATGAAATATGGCAAATGAATATGTCAGCACCAAATATCAGTAATATTTATTCTCAAGATGCAAAAAGAAAGGGTGGGATGAGAATGGGAAGGAAAAGGGAATTCTGATTTTGGTGAGAAGTCTTTCATATTGATTCAGTTTCACCAGCAAAGTAAACCAAAGTTATATGTACAACTACCAGTGACTCACTCACTATTGACTTGAATCTTTTTTATATTATGATGTTGACATTATAAAGACCACAGGACAGTCATTTTAAATTTGCATTTAAATCTGCCCCAAATTCACAATTATGTTTTTACAAAATCCATATTTTAAGTGTTTTCATTAATATTTTATTTCTTGGCTTATATGATAGAACATATCCATTCTCTAAAAGCCTAGAGTATAGACAGTTAGTTGTTTCATCAGAAAAATTAAATGTGATAATTTATTTGATTTGGTATATTATTACTGTGTTTTAGAACATCAGGAACCTTTACTTCAGACCTTTTACATCTAGCATCCTTCCTCCTTGAGGGAAAATATTATTTTTGATAAGGATGTTGGTGTAATATAAAATAACCAGAGGAGCCATAGCGCATACTCTAATTCTAAATGTTTACTCTTTAAGAAAGATTTTGCTTATCCTTAACACTTGTTTAAAAATGATGATTCTTGCTTGGAGAATGTTTCCAGATTGAATCCCTCCCTGCCCAACTCCACCATTCAGATTGTTCAGCCTGCAGACTTCACCTCTTTCAATGTATGCAATATTAGCCAGAAATATTGTTTAAACCTGAGTCAGATCTTGGCACTCCTCTGCTCAAAACACCAGTAGCATCTCACCTTACTTGGAATTGGAATAAAGGCCAAAATCTTTAGAATGCCCTACCAAGGCTATCAACAAAGAAATGTCAACAACCTCAGATATGCAGACAATACCCCCTCAGAGAGCTGTACTATAAAGAAGGCTGAGTGCCTAAAAATAGATGCTTTCAAATTGTAGTGCTGGGGAAGACTCTTGAGAGTTCCTTGGACAGCAAGGAGATCAAACCAGTCAATCTTAGAGGAAATCCACCCTGAATATTCATTGGAAGGACTGATACTGAAGCTGAAGCTCCAATACTTTGGCCACCTGATTTGAAGAGCTGACTCATTGGAAAAGACCTTTGATGCTGGGAAAGGTTGAGGGCAGAGGAGGAGATGGTTGGATGGCATCACTAACTCAATGGACGTGAGTTTGAAGAAACTCCAGGAGACAGTGAAGGACAGGGAACCTTGGGATGCTGCAGTCAATGGGGTCGCAAAGAGTCGGACACAACTTTGTGACTGAACAGCGACAACCAAGACCGTCAGAGCCTTCTTGCTCATGACCCCTTTCTGACCACAATTCCTACCTATCGCCCCCTTACCTACTCTTCTCCAGCAACCGGTTCCTTAAACACACCTCTTCTACTTTCATCTCAGGACCTTTGACCTCACCACTGCCTCTGCATGGAATGCTCTCTGCCCAGGTATCTGCAGTTTTCCCTCATTTCCTTCAGGCTTCTGCTCAAATGACATCTTCCCATGAAGGTCTTCCCTGTCTACTATATAAACCAGCAACACCCACTGTCAGCACTATATTCTCCTTAACTGCCTTAGTTTTCTCCATAGCACTTATTACTAAATGATCTCATAATATATTTACCTGTCTTTTATTGATTATCTTCTCCTCCACCAGAACACAGCACCTACAAAGCAAAGACTTTTGGTCTATTCTTTTTACTGCTGTGACTTCAGTACCTATGTACATTCAGTCCAGAATGCCTGGACATGGTTGGAACTCAATAAGTATTTGTCAGATGAATGAATTCATTGTAAAAAGAAATATCAATACTTATGAAACATCAAAATACAGATGTAATAACATGACATTTCTTCCTAAAATCAGTTCCCTACAAATTATATCTACATTAGGCATAATCCATTTATCTGTCATTAAAGAATTAAAGCATTTTAACACAATAAAAGAGTAAAAATGGAGGCCAACTTTTCATAAATCTAAACATTTAAGTGTTACTAAATAAGCTAAAAATGTTAATATACAACTTTTCAGCTTGATGATGTACCTCATTAATGACAATAGCTTCAGGCCAGATTTTTGGGTAATTATTTGGGAATAATTTTTTGATAATCCAGTTATATGTCATCTTGTCCTTGGTTATGTGTGTGTGTGTGTGTGTGCACGTGTTTGTACGAGAGACAGACAGACAGACAGACTGTATGCCTTGTTTGTTTTCGCCAAGAACTGAGTCTTCCTCACAGCGACAGTTTGAGGTATGGACTTTTTAGAAAATGTACTAGTAATCTCATCTGTGAAAGTAATAGCCAACTTGGTCCTAATAGAACCAAATTTGAGTAACTTTTCTTATTGGCCCACCATCCCTAGCTATTATTCTCTGTGCAAAGAAACTCAACTGGGAATTGATACCAAAAGTACTTTTAATGTAATCCAGCAGCTCTTCATACTCTCCTGCCAAAATACAAAATGACTGAGAGAAACAAATATGTAAGTGGAAAAGACTAGAAGAGGGATCTAATTCATGTTAGAGAGAATTAATCCCTTTGGGACATAACAAAGTGCAGACAACACATCCTACCCCCAAAGGACCACATAATCCAGATGCAAAAACAAGACATAAAGATATGAATAATTCACTCAACAGCATGATTACAGGACAACTTATAAATAAGGCATACCAGTGTGATTTGATCTATGTTTATAAGTCTTAAAATAAATGTAATTTATTATTACTTTATGTCATTTATTTTGTGCCAGGCATTTTTCTAACTGCTTTTCATATATGAACTCATGTAATTCTAGAAACAATCACACAAGAAAGCATTGTTATTATACTCAGTTTTTAGGTGAGGAAAATAAGCCACTTAAAGTTCAAGTTACTTGCACAAAGTTACAGAGTTGAATTCAAGCAGTGTGGCTCTGGAATTCATGCTCTTTACTACTCTATAGTAAAAACATAGACCTAAACAGTAAAAATATAATTAAAATAATAATAGTACCTTAGTTGTATAAAGTGATTTATGGTGCAAAAATGCCACTACATTCATTGTCTTATTGCAATGAGATAATGATTTTACAACTATTTCATGAATTGTACATGACCATGTTATTCCTATGTTACAGTTAAGAATTTTTGAAGCAAAGACAAGAAAAAATATTTCACATGTGAGGAAAAATGAAAGATGTACAGGATTAATAAAGTAATGGAGTCTCTGACCCTCATCTCCTAAGGCCATTACTTGGACAGAGCACAGACCCACCTCCCAAGCACAATCAATAATTTTCAGAACTGGCCCCTTATAAAATTTCAAGTAGAAAAACATTGCCGCTAAAATGTTTCACATAGGTGTACATATTTCCCTAATTTTGCAAGGGTACTTATCTGTGAATAGAAACAGTCTCCTTGTTTAACAAAATATTTAAATTCTCAGTCTGAAGGAGGATTCTCCAAAGCAGTGTTTGTAGTTTATAGTTTCAACCAAAATGGACTCACCTGAAGAAAAGAGAATGCTCCTCCAAATAAATTCTATTTTCTACCCTAGATTACCTGAGCTGATTGAAGCTTTAATATGGGAATTTTTGAATTGTGGCAGTTATAAGTGTCACTATTCAATGGCAACAACTAACATTAATTCCATGAAATTAATTCCATTAATTTCTCGGTTCCAGGCTCTATGCTAAGCATTATAAATGCAAACGCTGGAAAGTGTGTGGAGAGAAGGGAATCCTCCTGCACTTTTTGTGGAATGTAAATTGGTACAGCCACGATGGAGAACAGTGTGGAGATTCCTTAAAAAACTAAAAATAGAGCTACCATATGACCCTGCTATCCCACTCCTGGGCATATATCCAGAGAAAAATGGCCTGAAAAGATACATGCGCCCCAATGTTCACTGAAGCACTGTTTACAACAGCTGCGACATGAAAACCTAAATGTCCGCTGACAGAGAAGTGGATAAAGGTGTGGCATGTAGTGGAGAAAGAAGGTAAGTAAAATGGGATATTACTCAGCCATTACAGTGAATGAAATAATGCCATTTGCAGCCACGTGGATGGACCTCAGTTCAGTTCAGTTCAGTCGCTCAGTCGTGTCCAACTCTTTGTGACCCCATGAACTGCAGCACACCAGGCCTCCCTGTCCATCACCAAATCCAGGAGACTATCAAACACCCATGTCCACTGAGTCGGTGATGCCAACAAACCATCTCATCGTCTGCCATCCCCTTCTCCTCCTGCCTTCTATCTTTCCCAGCATCAAGGTCTTTTACAATGAGTCAGTGCTTTGCATGAGGTGGCCAAAGTACTGGAGTTTCAGCTTCAGCATCAGTCCTTCCAATGAACACTCAGGACCAATCTCCTTCAGGATGGACGGGTTGGATCTCCTTGCAGTCCAAGGGACTCTCGAGAGTCTACTCCAACACCACAGTGCAAAAGCATCAATTCTTTGGCGCTCAGCCTTCTTTATAGTCCAACTCTCACATCCACACACAACTACTGGAAAAACCATAGCCTTGACTAGATGGACATTTGTTGGCAAAGTAATGTCTCTGCTTTTTAATATGCTGTCTAGGTTGGTCATAACTTTCCCTCCAAGGAGCAAGCGTCTTTTAATTTCATGGCTGCAATCACCATCTGCAGTGATTTTGGAGCCCAAAAAATAAAGTCTGCCACTGTTTCTACTGTCTCCCCATCAATTTGCCATGAAGTGATGGGACCAGATGCCATGATCTTAGTTTTCTGAATATTGAGCTTTAAGCCAACATTTTCACACTCCTCTTTCACTTTCATCAAGAGGCTCTTTAGTTCTTCTTCACTTTCTGCCATAAGAGTGGTGTCAACTGCATATCTGAAGTTTTTGGTATTTCTCCTGGCAATCTTGATTTCAACTTGTGCTTTATCCAGTCCTGTGATTCTCATGACATATTCTGCATATAAGTTAAATAAGCACGGTGACAATATACAGCCTTGATGTACTCCTTTTCCTATTTGGAACCAATCTGTTGTTCCATGTCCAGTTCTAATTGTTGCTTCCTGACTTGCATACAGGTTTCTCAAGAGGCAGATCAGGTGGTTTGGTATTCCCGTCTCTTGAAGAATTTTCCACAGCTTATTGTGATCCACACAGTCAAAGGCTTTGGCATAGTCAATAAAGCAGATGTATTTTTTGGAACTCTCTTGCTTTTTCAATGATCCAGCGGATGTTTGCAATTTGATCCCTGGTTCCTCTGCCTTTTCTAAAACCAGCTTGAACATCTGAAAGTTCACGGTTCACGTATTGCTGAAGCCTGGCTTGGAGAGTTTTGAGCATTACTTTGCTAGTGTGTGAGATGAGTGCAATTGTGCAGTAGTTTGAGCATTCTTTGGCATTGCCTTTCTTTGGGATTGGAATGAAAACTGACCTTTTCCAGTCCTGTGGCCACTGCTGAGTTTTCCAAATTTGCTGGTATCTTGAGTGCAGCTCTTTTACAGCACCATCTTTCAGGATTTGAAATGGCTCAACTGGAGTTCCATCACCTCCACTAGCTTTGTTCATAGTGATGCTTCCTAAGGCCCACTTGACTTCACATTCCAGGATGTCTGGCTCTAGGTGAGTGATCACACCATCATGATTAACTGGGTTGTGAAGATCTTTTTTATACAGTTCTTCTGTGTATTCTTGCCACCTCTTCTTAATATCTTCTGCTTCTGTCAGTTCCATATCATTTCTGTCTTTTATTGAGCCCATCTTTGCATGGAATATTCCCCTGGTATCTCTAATTTTCTTGAAGAGATCTTTAGTCTTTCCCATTTTATTGTTTTCCTCTATTTCTTTGCATTGATCAGATGGACCTAGAGAGTGTCATACTCAGTGAAATAAGTCAGACAGAGGAGGAGAAATATATGACATCTCTTATGCGTGGAATCTAAAAAGAAATGATACAAATAAACTTACAAAACAGAGACTCACAGACTTAGAAGATGAACTCATGATTGCTGGTGGGAAGGGATTAGTTAAGGACTTTGGGAAGGTCATGTACACATTGCTATATTTAAAATGGATAACCAACAAGAACATACTGTGTAGTACAAGGAACTCTGCTCAATGTTATGTGCCAGCCTGGATGGGAGGGAGATTTGGGGGAGAATGGATACATGTGTGTGTATGACTGCGTCCCTTCACTGTTCACCCGAAACTGTCACAACATTGTTCATCAGCTATACCCCAATAGAAAATGGATTTGGTGTTTAAAAAAAGAAAAAGAATATTTATAAAAGAAAAACAAACAAAAAAATGCATATCCTCCATTCAATAAGCAAAGTGCAAAACAAGAAACAATATCTGTCCCCATATAATAGATTAAGAAACCAAGTCTCAGAGAAGTTAAGCAAATTCCCTGAGATCACACACATTGTAAATTTAAATATTATGAGCACTTACAGCCAAATCTTTCTGTCTATTAACTCATGCTATCTTATTATCTGTTAGAAAACTATTTGAGGTTGTTTGCTGTGTATATGCGGAGAAGGCAATGGCACCCCACTCCCGTACTCTTGCCTGGAAAATCCCACGAATGGAGAAGCCTGGTAGGCTGCGGTCCACGGGGTTGCTAAGAGTTGGACATGACTGAGCAACTTCACTTTCACTTTTCACTTCCATGCATTGGAGAAGGAAACGGCAACCCATTCCAGTGTTCTTGCCTGGAGAATTCCAGGGATAGGGGAGCCTGGTGGGCTTACGTCTATGGGGTCGCACAAAGTCGGACACAACTGAAGTGACTTAGCAGCAGCAGCAACTGTGTATATGATGGAAAGACTAACTATAGAATTTACAAATTCAAATATTTTAAAAAAAATAACAATCAGTTCTTCTTGTAGTAACTAGAAAGAGGAAACTCTTTGTGTGGGAGTCACTTCTGCTCCTTCAGTTCAGTTCAGTCGCCCAGTGATGTCCGACTCTTTGCGACCCCATGGACTGCAACATGCCAGGCCTCCCTATCCCTCACCAACTCCCAGAGTTTACCCAAACTCATGTCCATTGAGTCGGTGATGCCATTCAACCATCTCATCCTCTGTCATCCCCTTCTCCTCCTGCCCTCAATCTTTCCCAGCATCAGGGTCTCTTCAAATGAGTCAGCTCTTCACATCAGGTGGCCAAAGTATTGGAGTTTCAGCTTCAACATCAGTCCTTCCAATGAACACCCAGGACTGAACTCCTTTAGGATGGATTGGTTGGATCTCCTCACAGTCCAAGGGACTCTCAAGAGTCTTCTCCAACACCACAGTTCAAAAGCATCAATTCTTCGGCACACAGCTTTCTTTATAGTCCAACTCCCATATCATTACATGACCACTAGAAAAACCACAGCCTTGACTAGATGAACCTGCAGTCACCATCTACAGTGATTTTGGAGCCCCAAAAAATAAAGTCTGACACTTTTTCCACATAAATTTGCCATGAAGTGATGGGACCAGATGCCATGATCTTAGTTTTCTGAATGTTGAGCTTTAAGCCAACCTTCTCACTCCTCATTTTTTTTTTTTTAATTTTTTTATTAGTTGGAAGCTAATTACTTCACAACATTTCAGTGGGTTTTGTCATACATTGATATGAATCAGCCATGGATTTACACGTCTTTCCCATCCCAATCCCCGCTCCCACCTCCCTCTCCACCCGATTCCTCTCGAAACATCCCACCCTCTTTCACTTTCATCAAGAGGCTCTTTAGTTCTTCTTTACTTTCTGTCATAAGGGTGGTGTCATCTGCATATCTGAGGTTACTGATATTTCTCCAAGCAATCTTGACTCCAGTTTGTGCTTCATCCAGCCCAGCATTTCTCATGACGTATTCTGCATGTAACCTGCTCCTTATGCAACTGTATTTAGTTAAACCATGTGAAATGTCCAATGTTTAAGATCACAACTAAATATAGGTAACCACATACAGTTCAACATGAATAGGCATGAAATAAGGAGACCTGAGCTCTAGATCAAAGACTGCAGTGTTAAATTCAGCTGGCGATTATAAATGTGTATTAAAACAGCTAGCTTCAGTCTGGAGTGAAGAAAGTGTTTCTGGTATGGACTTGTGTTACCTTTGGCCCCAGTGTTCAACTCCTTTATGGAATAACCCAAATTTGCATCAGGAGATCTGTTCTTCCATTGGATACAGGCTTGCAGGACATTTCATTAAGATATTTTTTCTCTCTTCCCTGAGAAGGGTGGTACAAGATTCAAGCCGGATCAATAACACATTGGAAAGCTCTGGAGTGATTTCTGCCCCAACTCCTCCAACAAAGCATGTTTCTGCAGTTGCTCTTTAGTTCCTGTCCTTTAAAGATTGATTCCTGACCTTTTATTCCATTGCTTAAGCTCTCATATCCAAAACAATTTTTTTTTTCAAATTGACTAGACGTTAATTCTTCCAGTTAATTCTATTTAATTTCATTAAATTCTCTTAAATCTAATTAATTCTAATGAATTCTGATTAACTAGCATCAATTTCTGATAACTACCATCAATTTCTGATGCTTGGAACCAAAGAAATATAAAAGATCACTCATTTTAGCAAGACATAGCTTGTGGACTAAGGGTAGTGGATGAGACTGAGATATATGGTAAGGATAAAAATCAGGATAACAGAGTAGTTGGGTAGAGAAATTACATAAATTTATGATACAAGCAGGCTTGAGATCATTTGGGACAGTGTAGGGGACAACTTTATAGATATTAGTTATTATCAATTTTCTAGTTTTTGTATTGGATGATGGGTTCTTATATGTTTATTTTAAAAATAAGTAAATACAGACAATCAAATCAAATAAATAAATAAATATCTTAAATTAGTAGTCCTGACCTTTTTTGGCACCAGGGACCAGTTTTGTGAAAGACAGTTTTTCTATGGAAGGGGAAGGGGACGGAATGGCTTGGGGATGATTCAAGCACGTTACATTTATTGTGCACTTTATTTCTATTACTTTTACATCAGCTCCACATCAGATTACCAAGCATTAACTTGTGGAGGTTGGGGACCTCTGCCTTAAACCACAGACCACTGATACAAATCTGTGATGAAATAAGAATTATGATTATCCTAAATTTTTACACTTAAAATGTATATTTGAAGAGGGAACTTGTAAAAAAAAAAATTTAATTAGGTAATGACTGAAAGCAAAAATACAATTTGCTGCTCAACTAACCTCTCCAAGGACATTAGATAAACAGTTGCAACAGCTATAGGAAAAACAGCTAAGTTTACTCCAAAAACTATTTGATAACATTCTAAATCCCAAGGAAACTTGAAAATAAATATTTAATGAAATTACATTCACTGAGTTTCCTCTCTGGTCTTTCTGGTCTTCCAGAGCATGATTCCTAATTCAATAATGAAATGTATTTTAGCAATCTTATCAGTAGGGTCATCACAAAAAATCTTGTGTTCTTCACTTTTTAAATTAGTTTTCAACACAGCATTAGCCTTACAGAAGCCTAACTTGCTATTTTAGAAAAAAAGAAAAAGGAAGGGAGGGTGAAATGCAAATGATTCTTATTGAAAGAAACTGTGAGGAGTGGATGATTACTATCTGAATAGACTCCAAGTCATGGCTTACATTGTTGATCATTGATCATAATTCTAATCAAGGTTCTAACTAAAATTCTAAGAAAAAATACTTTTAAAAAATATCATATTGTCCAACTTTAAAAATCTGTACTGTTTAGCAAATATACAGGTATAATAGTCACAGAATGCCTCAGTTCAGTTCAGTTGCTCAGTCGTGTCCGACTCTTTACGACCCCATGAATCGCAGCATGCCAGGCCTCCCTGTCCATTACCAACTACAGAATGCCTAGGTCATAAATAATATGACTAGTCAGCAGAAGAAAAGAAATAATGTATGAATGTTCCAAATCCTATATGATTTTGTACATACCTGCACATATTTCTATGTGATTATATGTAGAACAACTGAACATCAAAAACTTAGATACATCAAATTTTAGAATTCAAAGGAATTTAAATGTTTTTTTAGTCACACTCTCTTATTTCCTTATTTTAAGAAAATAATATATCTGAAAACTCTGTGGATTCCATAGTTTTGCTATTATTTTAAAAGATGAGAATTCTAAGGTCCACAAGAGTTCCTTAAGAGTTAAGTAACTTGCTACATTACATTACTGAGGTCTTTATAGCCTAATATTCTTCCAACAAATATTTGTTCTGTGTTAGTCCCTCAGTCATGTCCAACTCTTTGCGACCACATGGACTGTAGCCCTCCAGGCTCCTCTGTCCATGGAATTCTCCAGGCAAGAATACTGGAGTGGGTTTCCTTTTCCAGGGGATCTCCCTGACCCAGAGATTGAACCCAGGTCTCCTGCATTTTATGCAGATTTTTTACTATTTGAGCCAACATACCAACTATATATCAAGGGTTAGAGATGTGAAAAAAAACAAGATCCCCAGAAGAAGACAATAAGCAAGCAAACAACAATAGCAAGGATCAGTAATTTAAATAATAACATGGTGTTAAAATGTTGCAATTGGGGAGTATGGTAGGGAGTAGTCTAAACCAAAGTTCAGTTCAGTTCAGTTCAGTCGCTCAGTTGTGTCTGACTCTTTGCGACCCCGTGAATCGCAGCACGCCAGGCCTCCCTGTCCATCACCAACTCCCGGAGTCCACCCAAACCCATGACCATCGAGTCGGTGATGCCATCCTGCCGAAAGACCATATTAAATAGGGTATTCAGGGAAGGGAGCTCTGAGAATTTAGGCCTGAGATATAAATCACAAAGAGGAAATTGACAGCCATAAATTATGTTGTAAACGAGGGAAATAACAAAGGCACAGCCATGAATCCCTTTCCAATGTGATATAAGATTTAAAATAACATCTCATAGAGACCATATTTTAACCTCCTCCCAACTGATTCTAAAAATCGTCTTTCAGTTAGACAATATGTGGCTTAGTTTCTCATCATATCTCCCTAAAACAGATAGAACACATATATATTTAACATATTACACAGAACTTCACAGTTTTATAAAATGCTTTAAGTTAAACACACTATTCTATTTGATGCTTACAGTAATCCTATATAGTAAGCAAAGTAGTTATTATTGGAAGAAACCACAGTGGAATGAAATGAAAACTAGGTTTAAAATTAGGCTTTGAAGCTGGTCCTACCATTTAGCAACTTGACTCCTTAGTTTATATAACTTGAACTCTCTGAAACCAGATTGCCTCATTGGTCAAACTAGATTTCTTCTTTTTGTAGGCTGTTATAAGAATAAAGATAGTCTTCAAAATGGCAGTTGACTTATTAGGAGGTATGGAAGAATTTTAAATAACAGTTCTCAATAAGCACAATTTTCAGTTAAGGAATAAATATTAAGCAGTCAAAACTTTCAGTAGTATACTAAAGTCATAGTAGAAGTGTCTTAGAAATTAAAATTTCGGCGTTTAGAGTTTTATCCTTCCTATTTTCTCCTAACATTGTCGAATTACATATGAACTGAGTCTTTATGCTACTGAAACATGGTGATGTCAATGATCTCAATTATTTCTAAATATCTACTAGCTATGGTTTGGACTTGACTTTTTGTTGTAGTTGGTGTTGATACTGGTTTTTTTTGTTGTTGTTATTTATCAGGAAGCAACAGTTAGAATTGGACATGGACCAACAGACTCGTTCCAAATAGGAAAAGGAGTATGTCAAGGCTGTATATTGTCACCTTGCTTATTTAACTTATATGCAGAGTACATCATGAGAAACGCTGGGCTGGAAGAAGCACAAGCTGGAATCAAGATTGCCGGGAGAAATATCAATAACCTCAGATATGCAGATGACACCACTGTTATGGTAGAAAGTGAAGAGGAACTAAAAAGCCTCTTGATGAAAGTGAAAGAGGAGAGTGAAAAAGTTGGCTTAAAACTCAACATTCAGAATACTAAGATCATGGCACCCAGTCCCATTGCTTCATGGGAAATAGATGGGGAAACAGTAGAAACAGTGGCTGACTTTATTTTTTGGGGCTCCAAAATCACCGCAGATGGTGATTGCAGCCATGAAATTAAAAGACGCTTACTCCTTGGAAGGAAAGTTATGACCAACCTAGATAGCATATTAAAAAGCAGAGACTACTTTGCCAACAAAGGTCCATCTAGTCAAGGCTATGGTGTTTCCAGTGGTCATGTATGGATGTGAGAATTGGACTGTGAAGAAAGCTGAGCACTGAAAAATTGATGCTTTTGAACTGTGGTGTTGGAAAAGACTCTTGAGAGTCCCTTGGCCTTCAAGGAGATCCAACCAGTCCATCCTAAAGGAGATCAGTCCTGGGTGTTCATTGGAAGGAATGATGCTGAAGCTGAAACTCCAATACTTTGGCCACCTCATGCGAAGAGTTGACTCATTGGAAAAGACCCTGATGCTGGGAGGGATTGGGGGCAGGAGGAGAAGGGGAAGACAGAGGATGAGATGGCTGGATGGCATCACCGACTCGATGGACATCAGTCTGAATAAACTCCGGGATTTGGTGATGGACAGGGAGGCCTGGCATGCTGTGATACATGGAGTCGCAAAGAGTCGGACACGACTGAGCGACTGAACTGAACTGAACTGACACTGGGGTTAGTTTGTTTTTTGTTTTTGTTTGCTTTACTTTGGGATTGTATGCAGGACTTCTGAACATACAGGAAGAATGGGAGAATTATGATATTAATGAAGCAGTGGTATTGGTTGCTTGGATTTTGTGCTAACTTACTCACAGTTTAGAGGATTTATTCTTTATGAACCTAGGGAAGGCTAACATTTATAAGTAAACTAGAATACATATGTACGATGGTGTTTTCTCCTCATATTTTAATTTAAGCTATTTCATATTCATCCAAGTCATCCAACCAACCTTTCCTATCACACTGATATCTGAAGGAAGAAAATTACTCCGTTTTTAAGATTTACTTAGAATTTTGAATACCTTCAACCCAAAAATATCCCAGTTGCTTTCTGAAACATTTCCTCAAATGAACTCAGATTTATATAAGAATAATCCCATAGAAACAAAAGAAATAGAGTTTTCAAAGCTGTAACCATATAAAAACTACATATCTTGCATGTTTATCAGACACCAACATTATACTCTTTATCTGAAAATTTACACTAGAGAATAGCTGTTATATGTCCTTGATCTCTGCATCAAACGGTCAGTACTGGTCCTCTGGAGAACAAAATGATGTTAGAAGAAGAGATCAAGATGAAGTGCTAATATTAGGGAGCACCATGCAATGATATTCCATAATCCTTACAGTCATTTCAAATGTTAAATCACATCCATGCTACAATGAGGAAACCGAGATGCAGAAAAGATAAGTTGTTCACTCAATGCCACACAAAGAGTGGGAGAATTGGCATTTAATCCCCAGTCACTTCAGACAGGATCTTCCTACTGTATAGCATCTTTCCAGTCTAGAATATCTTAAAGATTTCATAGCATGTTGCATACAGTAACTCATCTCCAGTCAAACTGAGTTCATTTAGTTAGCAACAATGGAAACAGGAGGCCAAATGCTAAGTTGAATCAATTCAGCCAAACCTTTCCATATTCACTATTTTCAGTTTATACTGCAATTACTCTTTAATCTCACAATTTCAGAACAAAACTCATTTTTTAGGAAAAAAAGGAGTTGGGAAGAATTTGTAAGCACTGATTAATTTTTCAAATATATAGCTGTGAAAGGCAAATTGCTTTCCTGCTTTGTTCCTAGCTAATGCTTATCATTTCATACACACGTCAAATGCTAATTGATGAAACTTTGAGAGAGGAAAGGAAAGAACAGTATCTCACTTTTAAATATCTTTGAGAACTGAAAATTAAATTGAACATAAAATAATTGGGGGTGGAAAGAAGCTCACATTCTTCATTTCAAACCAAGAGTTCATAAAAGACGCCAATTGAAACCTCCCACCTGTTAGGCAATTTGAGAAGAAAGACCAATTTGCTAATCTATTCTTTGGATTAATTCTAACATCTTTGATGATAAGTTTACTTGTTTTCATTTGGTAATTGTTCCACACAATAAACCCACCACTCAAAACAAGTTGGAAGTGTATTTTTAATAAAGCTAATTAGGCATCAGGAACTTTGGAAGATTCCTCTGCAAAGCACATTAGCAGTTGGATAATTTCTCCAGGGAAGAGTGGGAGGAGCCCTGGATCTTTCAAAATTCCAAATAGATCTTTATTGTCATCATGTCTTCTTTTTTCCTTAACAAAGTTAACTTCTTTAAGTGTCACTGACAGAGTGAGCTATGGTTGTCTGAAAAATGAATTCTGATTCCTTGTTGTGAGCTCAGGATCATATATTCATGGTTAGAAACTGAACTATATTTCTGCCCAACTGCTTGGCAAATATATTTCATTTTATATCATTTGTAACTGCCTGAAGTGTAAAGAGCTCAAGGCAATCCCCATACCACAAAATATGCAAGTCAATTCAAGTTTCCCACTCCATCAGTTGTTTAGTAGATGCAGCATACTGAATTAATTGCAGAAGGGACCAAATTTATATGACTATTGAACACTTATGCACTCATTAATTTTTCCAGGCTTTGCAGAAACCATTTAATGTCACAGAGTTTGGCAACTAGTGCATTGTTTCCATTTTCCTTTCTTAAGGTCACTGAAATGTTGTAGTGAAATAATGGTGCCCCCGTTGCCTCAAGTAATTAATGCATCTCTAATGTGTCTTTCCAACAGAACATGCTTTAGCTATTAGCGAGACTAAAGTCTCTTATTAGTGCTTCCATCAGCAACCAAAGATTTCTAGAATGTCATAGGTTTATGAAACTGAAGACTACAGCTTTATAACATTCCATTTTATATGATTTCTTTTCATATTATTGTAATTATCTTGAATGCAGAGCAATTAGCTGAGGCTAGTTTGAAATTATTTTGTCTGAAGAATTCACGAGTTTTAAAAAATGAAATTTTATTACTTTAGTAGTAACATATAATTATACCAACAAATAACTGTCAAACTCTTAGGCAGGATTTTTCAGCTAGAAACCAGCTTTTCTTTTACTGACTGCATGAATTGATTGAAAACATTTCCTAAAAAGAAATTATTTTCTCTCTTTTTAACTTAAAAGTTATTTAGTTACAAAAGACACAATTTTTAACAGAAAATGTACAGAAAAATTTCAAATGAATTCAACAACAATCATTACAAAATCTGCATTTGTGAAAACTAAGATTGTACTAGAATGAAAACAAGATTCAGTCATTACTTCATCATTTACTGACATTTAATATATGCAAGATCCTTCTTTAAGTATATTCAATGTATTATTGAATAAAATAATCTGTGACTGAGGGAGAGAGAAAATAAGCATGTCAGAGAGTGCTAATTGTAATACAAATGAGAAAAATGAGGACAGGATCTGGGAAATGAGAGTGTTTGAATGCACAAGTTGTAATTCTAGACGGTCTGGTCAGGGTAGGCAGCATGGAGAAGGTAACAGGAGATCAAGATCTAAAAGAAGTAAGGAGGGAATCATGCTGGGTCAAGAGCTACCAGCAGAGGGAAGGCAAGTGTTAAGGTCCCCAAAGTGTAAACATACTGATAGACTTGAAAAACATCAAATGATTAACATGACTACAGGAGACTCAACAAAGGGGAGCATAAAAGAGATGAAAATAAAGAGGCAATTTGGGGTTGGGAAGGGGGAGTCAAATGAAGGGACCTGGAAAGACTCGTGTTTTTCTTAATGAAAAGGGGAGCCAGTGGAGAGTTTTGAGCAAAAGAGGGCCATTGTCTGATATATTTTTGAAAGTAACTTCTGGCCATTGTGTTGAGAATAGACTAGAGGAAGGCAGGGATGGAAGCATGGTGACCAGCTGGGTGCTGTCTTACCAAACAAGGTAAGACATGACGACTGGAACCAGAAAAGAAGTAAAAGATACAGACTTCAGTGACCTTTACTGAGATTCTGTTGAGCCTTAAGTACTTTTGTTCTCACTAATGGTTTTTTGTGCTGTTTACCATATATATTTTTGTAATATTTCTCCTTCAATAGACTGTGAGCACCTCAAAGACAGGGACCATATTTCATTCATTTTTCTTTTTTACTTTGAGAGTATTTTGCAAGCATCTGAAGGAACTGTATAAGCTTATGTGAAATAAACAAGTTAAAATTCATCTCATGAACAATGTTTGTATTTTCCACTTCAGAATAATATTTAATATGCAATTAAGATGTAAAAAAAGATGAGAGGGCTGAATATTAATAGACCAGCAAAAATCACTAAGCTATGAAGTAGCAAAATGGATATATTTTGTGCATTATTCCCCTGTGAAATAATTCACATTTAATGGTGATCTGTAGCTCTTTAATAGTATCACATCTTTTCTACAAAAATATAAGGAAATTCACATTCTTTAAAATTTTGTATTCTTGCATTCTTTAGCCTGTTAAATAAAGCTAAATCTTTGAGGTCCTAACTGGTTTAAAAAGAAAAAAAGACTATTTTCAGAAGTAATTATTTAGGAGAGAAACAGTTCTTTTTAAAAAAACCAGATAGCTAATAGGATGGAGTTACATTACATACAGAATTACATATGATACATAATGTAATACAGAATTACATTGGTATTCATGGGTGTTCTCCAAACCTAGTATTCTCCAAATCTAGGAGACACTATATTAGTTTAGGATTGCTGGATCCAGTTTGAAAAATGTTTTATGTGTCACAAAGAACATAAAAATGTCAAAACCTTCCACCAAAAATAACTAAAAGGAATTGTAAAATAATGCTTTTTTAATCTTTTATTTTTTTTAGCAATACAGAAAAGAATATTGATTCCCCTTTTAGAACAATGTTTTTCTGATTGTAAACTGAATACAAATTCACTATAAAAAATGAGTTTTTTTTTTAAATACCATAGTCTTTTTGCCAACAAAACATTTTCTTTATTAACATTTTGGTATATTTCTAACCTTTTTTTGATGTAAAAATTTGCATATTTCTTATTTTACAAAACTGAAATTGCATTATATATAATCTAATAGTGTATACTTTTAACTTGTCATAACCGACCATCTGCCCACATCATTAAATATTTCTGAAGATACGTTTCACTGCATTTGTGTTACTATTTTTCCATTGCTTTAAGTTGATCAAATATATAATGAGCACCTACTATGCACTAATACGTTAAGCACTAGACACAGACTCATGGAGTACCAGCTCTTGCCAAGAGCTTACATTCAACAAATAGTGAGGCAAACTGCAAGAATGCTAAAAGGACACTATGGAAACGGTGGCCCACCTAACTAACTCTAGGAAAATCAGGCTGAATCGAAGATGAGACCTGCAGGATACGTAGGAGAGTGTTCCAGGCAAAGGTCTCTGATCAAGAAGACCATGTCTCGTTCAAGGTATTGAAAGTTTATTGTGGCAAGGGGAAAAATAAAGTAGTTTGGAATCTGGTATGGAGTTTGAGGTTCCAAATGACAGCATCCATTAAACAGCTTAATGTATAGGTCTAGTGTTCAATATATTAAGATGTTTAATGGAAGCTGTCATTTATATAGATCTAGTGTTCAATGGGGCTTCCCTGGTGGCTCAGACGGTAAAGAATCTGCCTGCAGTGCAGGAGACCCAGGTTCAATCGCTGGGTCAGGAAAATCCCCTGGAAAAGAGAATGGCTACCCACTCCAGTACTCTTACCTGGAGAATTCCATGGACAGAGGAGCTGGGCGGGCTAGAGCCATGGAGTCACAGAGTAGGACATGACTGAGTGACTAACATTAGTGTTCAGTAGAGGTCACTGAGCTACAGACAGGGATTTGGGAGAGTTTAATATGTCTGGTGATTATTCTATTAACCAATCTAAAATCACTTGATTATTTCAGGAATGCAAGAATGTATTATATATATGGTTTGTGTATTACAATAATATAACATTTTAAATAGTAAGTACAAAAGTATAATTTAAGCAATAAATACTTGCTATTTGATTATAACAATTATTAGTGATTTTTGTTGGTGCTATAAACTGGTACATTAGTCTAATTTTTCTCAGATTATCAAAGCTGAGCAAAAATTAAGAACACAAAAACTTAAGAAACTATTAAAAGTTATTTTCTTTTCAAAAGTATATTCTTTCTAGATTTCAGCTAAAAACAAATAATAAACAGAAAATAAATAAATTTTAAAAGTTTACAACATTAAAAGATGATAGGTACTATTTAAAAAATAGAGAAAGAGTGTAAGAATGTGGGGTAGGAGAGGAGGGGGCTGTAATTTTGAATAGAAGGGTCAGAGGAGGTCGACTAGGATTTTCAAGCCAAGATTTCACGGAGGTGGGGGAGAGAGCCACGTAGACATCAGGGTTAGATGTTTCCAGACAGAAGAGCAAGGAAATCAGTGAGGCTGGAACAGAGAGAGCATATAAAGGGGGATTATAATTGGAGATAAAGTCAGACAGGTAGAGTGGGGGGTGGGTGGGCAATGGCGTGTAGCTTCAGAGTTCATTCTAAGGAATTTGGTTTTTACTATGAGTAAAACAGGGCTTCCCTGCTATATTCAGATGGTAAAGAATCTGCCTGTAATGCAGGAGACCTGGGTTTGATCCCTGGGTTGGGAAGATCCCCTGGAGAAGGGAATGGCAACCCACTAAGTATTGTTGCTTGGGAAATCCCATGGACAGAGAAGCCTGATAGGCTCCTGTCCCTGGGATCACAAAGAGTTGGATGCAACTAACTTTCTTTTTCTGACTAAATTGAAAATTTAGTCAGGCAATGTGGGAGACCTGAGTTCAATTCCTGGGTTGGGAAGATCCTCTAGAGAAGGAAATGGCTACCCACTCCAGTAATCTGGCCTGGAGAATTCCATGCACTGTTTAGTCAAAAGGTAATATTATTAGATGCTTCGAGTGTTAATGGGCACTTGTAGTCAGTAACTGCATGCTTATTAAGTTGGGGCTTCAATTGCCTTCAAGTAAAAAATTCTATAAAAACTTATTTCCAAAACTGCCCTATCAAGTAAGCTGGAGAAGGAAATGGCAACCCACTCCAGTATTCTTATCTGGAGAAACCCATGGACCCGAGGAGCCTGGTGGGCTGCTGTCCGTGGGGTCGCACAGAGTCAGACACGACTGAAGTGACTTAGCAGCAGCAGCAAGTAAGCTAACAATTTCAGTCTTGAAGATGAGAAGCATCTTTACTTTGTTAGAAAAAGTAAATCTTTTGTTCTGGTAGTCCTTTTTTTTTTCATTTTTATGATTTTTACTTTTAATTGAAGGAAAATCGCTTTACAATGTTATGTTGATTTCTGCCATACAAGAACGTGATCAGCCATAAGGTGTGTGTATATATATATATATAATATATACACACACACACACATATATATACAATATATATACATATATATATAATATATATACACACACCTAATATATATATTTTATATATATATATATATTTATCTGCCCTTCCTCTTGAGCCTCCCTCCCACAGAATCCCCACCCCGCCCTCCTGGCTATCACAGAGCGCCGGTCTGAGCTCCCTGTGTTTTCACAGCGCCTTCCCACTAACCATGCTACATGTGGTTGTATTTATGTCAATGCTACTCTCAATTCGTCCCAACCCCTCCTTCCTAACACCTAACACCACACAAAAAAATAAGCTAAAAATGGATTAAAGATCTAAATGTAAGGTCAGAAACTTTAAACTCTTAGAGGAAAATGTAGGCAGAACACTCTTACATAAATCTCAGCAAGATCCTCTTTGACCCACCTCCTAGGGTAATGGAAATAAAAACAAGTTAAAAAATGGGACCTAATGAAGTTTAAAAGCTTTTGCACAGCAAAAGAAACTATAAACAAGATGAAAAGACAACCCTAAGAATGGGAGAAAATAATTGCAAACAAAACAACTGACAAAAAGTTAATCTCCAAAACATACAAGCAGCACGTGCAGCTCAATATCAGAAAAAAAACAACCCAATTTAAAAAATAGACAGAATAATTATTGATAGGTGTGGTCCCGTTGCCATTTACTTTGTTGTTTTGGGTTCACGTTTATACAACCTTTCTGCATTTCCTGTCTAGAGAAGATCCTTTAGCATTTGTTGAAGAGCTCGTTTGGTGGTGCTGAATTCTCTCAGCTTTTGCTTATCTGTAAAGCTTTTGAATTCTCCTTCATATCTGAATGAGATCCTTGCTGGATACAGTAATCTAGGTTGTAGGTTATTCTCTTTCATTACTTTCAGTACGTCCTGCCATTCCCTTCTGGCCTGGAGGGTTTCTATTGATAGATCAGCTGTTATCCTTATGGGAATCCCTTTGTGTGTTATTTGTTGTTTTTCCCTTGCTGCTTTTAATATTTGTTCTTTGTGTTTGATCTTTGTTAATTTGATTAATATGTGTCTTGGGGTGTTTCGCCTTGGGTTTATCCTGTTTGGGACTCTCTGGGTTTCTTGGATTTGGGTGGCTATTTCCTTCCCCATTTTAGGGAAGTTTTCAGCTATTATCTCCTCGAGTATTTTCTCATGGCCTTTCTTTTTGTCTTCTTCTTCTGGAACTCCTATGATTCGAATGTTGGGGCGTTTCACAGTGTCCCAGAGGTCCCTGAGGTTGTCCTCATTTCTTTTGATCCTTTTTTCTTTTTTCCTCTGTGCTTCATTTATTTCCACCATTTTATCTTCTACCTCACTTATCCTATCTTCTGCCTCCGTTATTCTACTCTTGGTTCCCTCCAAAGTGTTTTTGATCTCATTCATTGCATTATTCATTTGTAATTGACTCTTTTTTATTTCTTCTAGGTCTTTATTAAACAGTTCTTGAATCTTTTCAATCTTTGTTTCCAGGCTATTTATCTGTAACTCCATTTTGTTTTCAAGATTTTGGATCATTTTTATTATCATTATTCTAAATTCTTTTTCAGGTAGATTCCCTATCTCCTCTTCTTTTGTTTGACTTGGTGGGCATTTTTCATGTTCCTTTACCTGTTGGGTATTTCTTTGCCTTTTCATCTTGTTTAGATTGCTGTATCTGGAGTGGGCTTTCTGTATTCTGGAGGTCTGTGGTTCCTTTTTGTTGTGGAGGATTAACCCAGTGGGTGGGGTTAGACGATTGGCTTGTCGAGATTTCCTGGTTAGGGAAGCTTGCGTCAGTGTTCTGGTGCGTGGAACTTGATTTCTTCTCTTTGGAGAGCAATGGAGTGCCCAGTAATGAGTTTTGAGATGGGTCTATGTGTTAGGTGTGACCTTGGGCAGCCTGTATGTTGATGTTCAGGGCTATGTTCCTGCGTTGCTGGAGAATTTGCGTGGTATGTCTTGCTCTAAAACTTATTGGCTCTTGGGTGGTGGTTGGTTTCAGTGTAGGTATGGAGGCGTTTGGACAGTCACTTATTACTTAAAGTTCCTTGTAGTCAGGAGTTTTCTGGTGTTCTCAGGTTTTGGGCTTAAGTCTCCTGCCTCTGGATTTCAGTTTTATTCTTCCTGTAGTCTCAGGACTTCTCCAACTATACAGCCCTGATAAGAAAACTTCTAGGTTAATGGCTAAAAGATCCTCCCCCGTTAGGGACACCCAGAGAGGTTCACAGAGTCACATGAAGAAGAGGAGAGGGAGGAGGGAGATAGAGATGAACAGGAGGAGAAAAAGGGGGACTCAAGAGGAGAGAGACAGATCTACGCAGCTGTCTGTTCCCAGAGTGTTCTCCGTAGCCCAGTCACCTACAAAGATTCACAGAATTGGATTGGGAAGAGAAGGGGAAAGGACAAAGATTGGCTGAATGGATACAAAAACAAGACCCCTATATATGCTGTCTACAAGAGACCCACCTCAAAACAAGAGACACATACAGACTAAAAGTGAAGGGCTGGAAAAAAATATTTCATGCAAACGGAGACCAAAAGAAAGCAGGAGTCGCAATACTCATAGCAGATAAAATAGACTTTCAAATAAAGGAAGTGAAAAGAGACAAAGAAGGACACTACATAATGATCAAAGGATCAATCAAAAAAGAAGATATAACAATTATAAATATATATGCACCCAACATAGGAGCACCGCAATATGTACGGCAAACGCTAACGAGTATGAAAGAGGAAATTAATAGTAACACAATAATAGTGAGAGACTTTAATACCCCACTCACAACTATGGATAGATCAACTAAACAGAAAATTAACAAGGAAACACAAACCTTAAATGACACAATGGACCAGCTAGACCTAATTTATATCTATAGGACATTTCACCCCAAAACAATCAACTTCACCTTTTTCTCAAGTGCACACGGAACATTCTCCAGAATAGATCACATCCTGGGCCATAAATCTGGTCTTGGAAAATTCAAAAAAATTGAAATCATTCCAGTCATCTTTTCTGACCACAGTGCAGTAAGATTAGATCTCATTACAGGGAAAAAATTGTTAAAACTTCAAACATATGGAGGCTAAATAACACGCTTCTGAATAACCAACAAATCATAGAAGAAATCAAAAAAGAAATCAAAATATGTATAGAAATGACTGAAAATGAAAACACAACAACCCAAAACCTATGGGACACTGTAAAAGCAGTGCTAAGGGGAAGGTTCATAGCATTACAGGCTTACATCAAGAAACAGGAAAAAAACCAATTAAATAACCTAACTCTACACCTAAAGCAATTAGAGAAGGAAGAAATGAAGAACCCCAGAGTTAGCAGAAGGAAAGAAATCTTAAAAATCAGGGCAGAAATAAATGCAAAAGAAACTAAAGAGACCATAGCAAAAATCAACAAAGCTAAAAGCTGGTTTTTTGAAAAAATAAACAAAATTGACAAACCATTAGCAAGACTCATTAAGAAACAAAGAGAGAAAAACCAAATTAACAAAATTAGAAATGAAAATGGAGAGATCACAACAGACAACACTGAAATACAAAGGATCATAAGAGACTACTACCAGCAGCTCTATGCCAATAAAATGGACAACTTGGATGAAATGGACAAATTCTTAGAAAAGTATAACTTTCCAAAACTGAACCAGGAAGAAATAGAAGATCTTAACAGACCCATCACAAGCAAGGAAATCGAAACTGTCATCAAAAATCTTCCAGCAAACAAAAGCCCAGGACCAGATGGCTTCACAGCTGAATTCTACCAAAAATTTAGAGAAGAGCTAACACCTATCTTACTCAAACTCTTCCAGAAAATTGCAGAAGAAGGTAAGCTTCCAAACTCATTCTATGAGGCCACCATCACCCTAATTCCAAAACCAGACAAAGATGCCACAAAAAAAGAAAACTACAGGCCAATATCACTGATGAACATAGATGCAAAAATCCTTAACAAAATTCTAGCAAACAGAATCCAACAACATATTAAAAAAAATCATACACCATGACCAAGTGGGCTTTATCCCAGGAATGCAAGGATTCTTTAATATCCGCAAATCAATCAATGTAATACACCACATTAACAAATTGAAAGATAAAAACCATATGATTATCTCAATAGATGCAGAGAAAGCCTTTGACAAAATTCAACACTCATTTATGATTAAAACTCTCCAAAAAGCAGGAATAGAAGGAACATACCTCAACATAATAAAAGCTATATATGACAAACCCACAGCAAGCATCACCCTCAATGGTGAAAAATTGAAGGCATTTCCCCTGAAATCAGGAACAAGACAAGGGTGCCCACTCTCACCACTACTATTCAACATAGTGTTGGAAGTTCTGGCCACAGCAATCAGAGCAGAAAAAGAAGTAAAAGGAATCCAGATAGGAAAAGAAGAAGTAAAACTCTCACTGTTTGCAGATGACATGATCCTCTACATAGAAAACCCTAAAGACTCTACCAGAAAATTACTAGAGCTAATCAATGAATATAGTAAAGTTGCAGGATATAAAATTAACACACAGAAATCCCTTGCATTCCTATATACTAACAATGAAAAAACAAACAGAGAAATTAAGGAAACAATACCATTCACCATTGCAACAAAAAGAATAAAATACTTAGGAGTATATCTACCTAAAGAAACAAAGGACCTATACATAGAAAACTATAAAATACTGATGAAAGAAATCAAAGAGGACACAAACAGATGGAGAAACATACCGTGTTCATGGATTGGAAGAATCAATATTGTCAAAATGGCTATTCTACCCAAAGCAGTCTATAGATTCAATGCAATCCCTATCAAGCTACCAACGGTATTTTTCACAGAACTAGACCAAAGAATTTCACAATTTGTATGGAAATACAAAAAACCTCGAATAGCCAAAGTAATCTTGAGAAAGAAGAATGGAGCTGGAGGAATCAACCTGCCTGACTTCAGACTCTACTACAAAGCCACAGTCATCAAGACAGTATGGTACTGGCACAAAGACAGAAATATAGATCAATGGAACAGAATAGAAAGCCCAGAGATAAATCCACGAACCTATGGACACCTTATCTTTGACAAAGGAGGCAAGGATATACAATGAAAAAAAGACAACCTCTTTAACAAGTGGTGCTGGGAAAACTGGTCAACCACTTGTAAAAGAATGAAACTAGAACACTTTCTAACACCATACACAAAAATAAACTCAAAATGGATTGAAGATCTAAATGTAAGACCAGAAACTATAAAACTCCTAGAGGAGAACATAGGCAAAACACTCTCCGACATAAATCAAAGCAAGATCCTCTATGACCCACCTCCCAGAATATTGGAAATAAAAGCAAAACTAAACAAATGGGACCTAATGAAACTTAAAAGCTTTTGCACTACAAAGGAAACTATAAGTAAGGTGAAAAGACAGCCCTCAGATTGGGAGAAAATAATAGCAAATGAAGAAACAGACAAAGGATTAATCTCAAAAATATACAAGCAATGCTTGTAGCTCAATTCCAGAAAAATAAATGACCCAATCAAAAAATGGGCCAAAGAACTAAACAGACATGTCTCCAAAGAAGACATACAGATGGCTAACAAACACGTGAAAAGATGCTCAACATCACTCATTATTAGAGAAATGCAAATCAAAACCACAATGAGGTACCATTACACGCCAGTCAGGATGGCTGCTATCCAAAAGTCTACAAGCAATAAATGCTGGAGAGGGTGTGGAGAAAAGGGAACCCTCTTACACTGTTGGTGGGAATGCAAACTAGTACAGCCGGTATGGAAAACAGTGTGGAGATTTCTTAAAAAACTGGAAACAGAACTGCCATATGACCCAGCAATCCCACTTCTGGGCATACACACTGAGGAAACCAGATCTGAAAGAGACACGTGCACCCCAATGTTCATCGCAGCACTGTTTATAATAGCCAGGACATGGAAGCAACCTAGATGCCCATCAGCAGATGAATGGATAAGGAAGCTGTGGTACATATACACCATGGAATATTACTCAGCCATTAAAAAGAATTCATTTGAACCAGTCCTAATGAGATGGATGAAGCTGGAGCCCCTTATACAGAGTGAAGTAAGCCAGAAAGATAAAGAACATTACAGCATACTGACACATGTATATGGAATTTAGAAAGGTGATAACGATAACCCTATATGCAGAACAGAAAAAGAGACACAGAAATACAGAACAGACTTTTGAACTTTGTGGGAGAATGTGAGGGTGGGATATTTCAAAAGAATAGCATGTATACTATCTATGGTGAAACAGATCACCAGCCCAGGTGGGATGCACGAGACAAGTAGTCCGGCCTGGTGCACTGGGAAGACCCAGAGGAATCGGGTGGAGAGGGAGGTGGGAGGGGGGATCGGGATTGGGAATACATGTAAATCCATGGCTGATTCATATCAATGTATGACAAAACCCACTGGAAAAAAAATAATAATAATAAAAAAAAAAAAAAGAAATAGTGTGAAAATATTCAAATTGTGTAGTAAAAGTGATAAAAGTAAAACAATTCTATTGTGTTAATAAATAGGTTAAAACAAACAACAAAAAAAATAGACAGAAGACCTAAACAGACATTTCTCAGAAGAAGACCTACAGATGGTTAATAAACAAATGAAACAATGTTTAATGGCACTCATTATTAGAGAGATGCACATCAAAACTACAATGAGATACCACCTCACACTAGTCAGAATGGCCATCATCAAAAAATGTACAAACAGTAAATGCTGGAGAGAATATGAGGAAAAGGGAGAAAAGGGAACTCTTTTTGACTGAGATATAGATGATGTATAATATAAGTTTCAGGTGGACAGCGTACTATTCACAATTTATGGTTATTATAAAACATTGGCTATTTTCCCTGTGTTGTACAAAATATTCTTGTAGTTTATTTTACACATAGCAATTTGTACATTTTAGTTCACCTACTCCTGTCATGACCTTCTCCCTTCTCCTCTCCCCACTGGTAGCCACTAGTTTGTTCTCTATATCTATGAGTCTGTTTCTTTTTTATTATAACTGCCAGTTTGTTTTCTTTTACCTGATAGTTTGCTTTTTTGGGGGGGAGTGAGGGGATTCCATCATTTATTTAACTATTCACCCTCTTGTTATACATTTAGATTGCATTCTCATTTTCACCACTGCAAACAGCACTGCAAGGAAGTTTTTTGGTTTTTTCTGTTTAATACAAGAAGCTTTGGCTACATTTAGGATTGCCACCTTCCCACAAGTCTTTTCTAAACTAAATCCTGTCCACTTTTCTTCCAGAGCTGTCTCTTCCACAAACTGACCTGACAGTAGTACAGCAAGTAGATGTCTTCCACTATCTTGTTCCTACTTCCCTATGTACAACCCTGCTCAACAGTTATTTACTAGCTCTTTCATTTAGGTCATCTTTCATCCTCAAATATCTGAACACCTTAACTTATATTATACACCGTCCATATCTCAATCAAAAAGAGTCCCCTTCTCTCCCTTTCCCTTAACTAGGGGAACAGTCATGCCTCTCCTGTCCTCTGGCACTACTGACGTTTTGGCTGATGAGTATTTGCTGTGAGCTGCTTTCCTGTGCACTAGAGGATGCTCAGCAGAATGCTGGGCCTGTACCTAGTAGGTGCCAGTAGCAAATCTCTCTATCCCACAGCACCCACCCCCCAAGTGCAGACAACCAAAATCATCTTTCAGTTCAGTTCAGTTCAGTCGCTCAGTCGTGTCCGACTCTTTGTAACTCCATGAATCACAGCACACCATGCCTCCCTGTCCATCAAAAACTCCTGGAGTCCACCCAGACCCATGTCCATCAAGTCATTGATGCCATCCAGCCATCTCATCCTGTCATCCCCTTCTCCTCCTGCCCCCAATCCTTCCCAGCATTAGGGTCTTTTCCAGTGAGTTAACTCTTCACATCTGGTGGCCAAAGTATTGGAGTTTCAGCTTCAGCATCAGTCCTTCCAATGAAAACCCAGGACTGATCTCCTTTAGGATGGACTGGTTGGATCTCCTTGCAGTCCAAGGGACTCTCAAGAGTCTTCTCCAATACCATAGTTCAAAAGCATCAACTCTTCGGCGTTCAGCTTTCTTCACCATCCAACTCTCACATCTATACATGACCACTGGAAAAACCGTAGCCTTGACTAGACAGACCTTTGTTGGCAAAGTAATGTCTGCTTTTTAATATGCTATCTAGGTTGGTCATAACTTTCCCTCCAAGGAGTGAGCATCGTTTAATTTCATGGCTGCAATCACCATCTGCAGTGATTTTGGAGCCCCAAAAAATAAAGTCAGCCACTGTTTCCCCATCTATGTGCCATGAAGTGATGAGACCTTTAAAGGTTAAAGATGAGAATCTTTAACAAGATCCCCAGAGACTTTATACACAGTAAAGATTTAGAAAGACTTAGTTACATGATCTTAGTTTTCTGAATGTTGAGATTTAAGCCAGCTTTTTCACTCTCCTCTTTCACTTTCATCAAGATGCTTTTTAGTTCTTCTTCACTTTCTGCCATATGGGTGGTGTCATCTGCATATCTGAGGTTATTGATATTTCTCCCAGCAATCTTGATTCCAGTTTGTGCTTCTTCCAGCCCAGCATTTCTCATGATGTACTCTGCATATCAGTTAAATAAGCAGGGTGACAATATACAGCCTTGACGTGCTCCTTTTCCTATTTGGAACCAGTCTGTGGTTCCATGTCCAGTTCTAACTGTTGCTTCCTGACCTGCATACAGGTTTCTCAAGAGGCAGGTCAGGTGGTCTTGTATTCCCATCTCTTTCAGAATTTTCCACAGCTTATTGTGATCCACACAGTCAAAGGCTTTGGCATAGTGAATAAAGCAGAAATAGATCTTTAGACATTGCCTATTGTCCCTTGGGGGACAAAATCATTCTAGTTTAAGAACCATTACTTTATGTCATATCATCTAGTCTGGAGTAGAAGAAAACCTTTTTTTTTTTTTTTAGATAATTTAACCAATTTATTCAGTCACTCATTAATACACATATCAATTAGATTCAGATCTCCAAAATCCTAATACAATATACTAGGTGACTGCTTGCTCTGTCTTCACTGTCAGTGTTCATAAAGAACAAAGTATTCTAGCTGTTAAGGAGAGAAATCAATGCAAAACTGATCCAAATAACTACCTAGGTAATAATTTTTAATGTTTTTATAACAGAAGAATTTCTAAACTACTCTCAGTTACTATAAAACAAATTTTAGCATTTACCTATTTGTATTACGGTTCTTCTTTAGATGGGTGGTATTACATAAACATCTTAATTTTTTGATTCTCTTGACACTCAAAGCATGGTCCAGAGACCAGAAGTGTTGCGATAAGCTGGAGCCTGTCAGAAATTCAGAATCTCAGGACCACCCCAGATGGAATCAGAATCTTTAACAAGATCCCCAGAGACTTTATGCACAGTAAAGATTTAGAAAGACTTGGTTACATGATTCCTCTCTCCCACTATTTAGTAAATTTAGTGAAATAAAATTACCTTCTGTCCAGATAGGGCTCTCTCATATTTTTATGCTAGTAATTCTTTTGTATTTATCAACTTATTTGAAAATGACAGAAAATTAGATATAGCCAGAAGAATAACAGTGTTTTATTAAAAGGGCTTTGAAACATCAATCAGCTGAATCACGTATTTATCTATTAAGACAAAATTGAGATTTAGCTGGTATATAATTAGTATTTCAGTTAATGTGGCTATAAGCACTTCCCTTGTGGCTGAGCTGGTAAAGAATCTGCCTGCAATGCAGAAGACCTTGGCTCAATCCCAGGATTGGGCAGATCCCCTGGAGCAGGGAAAGCCTACCCACTCCAGTATTCTGGATTGGAGAATTCCATGGACTGTATAGTCCATGGGGTCACAAAGAGTTGGACACAACTGAGTGACTTTCACTTTTATATGTAGATAAAAATATTTCAGGAGATTCTTGATCCTTGTTCTTCAATATTTCTTACTTTTTCAATATAATCATGTTCTGCTACCAGATATATTGAAAGTGAAAGTGAAGTTGCTCAGTCGTGTCCGACTCTTCGCGACCCCATGGACTGTAGCCTGCCAGGCTCCTCCATCCAGGGGATTTTCCAGGCAAGAGTATTGGAGTGGATTGCCATTTCCTTCTCAAGAGTATCTTCCCAACCCAGAGATCGAACCCAGGTCTCCCACATTGTAAGCAAGACGCTTAACCGTCTGAGGACCAGGGAAGTCTTTTGCAATAATTTTGATTTTTTTTTTTTTAAATGGACTTTAGACTTGAAAAGTGGTTTCCACGGCTAACCCATTTTTATATTATGCTTAATGAATTTTAGGGTCAAATAAATTTTCAAATACAAGATCATTTTAAACAAAAATAACTTTTACTTGCAGAATCCCTTCCCTTCCCTCCTGATAATTTTATTCTCAATTTAGCAGTGGTGAGGGCAGCAAACATGATATTGAAAGTTAAAGGAGGAATCATAAAAGCATTTTCTCTGTTTTCTTTTCATGTTCACCACCTACATTTAAAAACACACAGTGACTTTCCACAGTGCAGAAATATTAGTGATTGAGTTCAATAAAGTCATTTCTTTCTTGCCACTGAAATAACTAAAAGATGGTTTTGCCTAGAGCTTCACATTAACTGAGAAATAGATGAGAGAGAGGTGATACGTAAATTTAAAAGGTGACTATTTTTAGGATCCTTCTCAGTCTCATTTTTGGAATTAAATATCCAGATGACAAAGGACCAGATAGCCAAAGCCCAGTAGAGTTGGGAGACCTAACATCCTTGTTTTTCTGTGCCCTCAAATCTCCAATTTAAAAATCAAAACACAGGGGGAGAGAATGGATTGGAATGTGAGGCAGATACCCAGAGACAGAAGTGTAACTGCTGAGTGTCTCCCTGCCATTTTATCTGCCAAAGGCAAAACCCTGACTGCTCCTGCAGTTCCCTGGTCTCCCCTATGAGGATTATATATTCATACACCCCAAAGTGCTGGAAAAACCAAATTCCTACCTTGCGTAAAGGGAGACAGGGGAGACACTGAATGGCAAAGAGAGAACACAATTCTTTATTTTCTTTGTAAAAATGTAAGTGCAAAATAGAAATACACAGGGGAAGATCATGTGAGTACATATAAATGAGTTCAGCATTTGTTGTGATGTAAACATTTACATTACTTTTGAGTGACAGATGCAGAAAACATTGCCTCCCACACTAGACAGCCAGAGCTTTTCCTCTGCAGATTTACACAGGCTCAATAACCCATCATTACTTCATCTCACAGTCTGTTCTGACCTTTCCAGTGTTGCTTCTTTTATCATCTATGATTCTCCAGTGTCTGATGCCTTTAGTTTACAGTTGTACATTCCATCAAACTGAATTCTTCTTACACATTATTAATTCTTTCCCCAGTTATCCATATAGCTGTAAACTTATGTATATTTTCAAAGAACATTTAATGAACTGAGACTTAGCTGACTTAATAATTAAAGCATACATTAAAAGAATATATGCTTCATAGAGATTTTGTGGATGTCTCTGAAATCTTCTGGTAATATATTTTTCATGAGAATGGAGAGTTTTTTTTATAATATTTAAGAATGAAAAGAGGAAGAAATAAAGAACAGACATTAAATAAAGAGAAACAATAAAAAAGAGACAAATCCATAAGAACGTCTGATACAGATGTACCATCCAGAATACCCTTGGTGAAAAAAAAAATCTTTAGTGTTTATTCTTTGAATCCTTATTTCTAGTAATTTGGGCTTCCATTTACTGATAGGAATAGGTGAAATTAACTAAAGAGACTTCAGTTTTCTGCCCTCACATCTGGGATCCCCCCAGTAATTTCCTCAACTCTTTTCAATTAAACATGTGTCCCCCCTCAAAGCAAACCTGTTTCCTAGTAATGTTTGTACACTGTTGCTGCTGCTCAGCCGCCCAGTCCTGCTCCACTCGCTGACCCCGTGGACTGCGGCGACGGCCTCCCTGCCCCTCACCACTTCCTGAGGTTTGCCCGAGTGACAAAGAAATGTGATAAAGATGCCTGTAAACACACAATGAATTATGCCAACTCTCGGAAAATTTCCTTTGGTTTCAAATTATTAGGTCTCTAAGTGGCATAGATTGTAACAATTATTGTACTTTCACTATATTCTGAGATTATGGGAAACTATGAAACTCTGATGGAAGTTATGAAAGGGACAGCTATTTCCATTTCTCTCCCTAAAATTACAATAGCCGTATAGGTCTCAGTTTCCTCATCTATAAATTGAAAGGATTCAACTAAGTGTTCTCTATGGATCAATTCAGTTTTATTACTCTTTGATTCTCATATAAATACTTTTTAGATGCCACTTCAATTGAGTTAACACAAAATGTAATAATAAGAAAAAAATTATTCACAGTAAGGATATTTATTCAATATATCCAGTCTTTAAAAGCTTCAATAAATAGTTCATTACTACCTATTTTGTTAAAGAATTTGTGCTAAATTTAAGGTTGCTAAATTTAGCAAATGAAAATAAAAGAGTTGAATTTGAATTTCAGATAAATATCAAATAGCTTTTAAGTATAAGTATGTCTTATGCGATGTTTAAAATATGCTTATACTAAAAAAGTACTTGCTGTTTATTTTAAATTCAAGTTTAACCAAGGGTTCTATATTTTATCAGGCACCCTAATTACTTTTTTAACCAGTTTATTATAATTCTTCAATAGACAAAAATTATATTTTTGTAAAATATTCATTTCCCATTTTTGCCAGTGATTCACCATAAACATTTTGCAGATATTATTTAAGAAACTCTAAATTATTCTTGTTTTATTTTCTTGAAATATTCAGCTAAGAGTGCCTACTTTATCACAGAGAGAACTATATTCAATATCCTATGATAAACCATTCAGGAAAAGAATATTAAAAATGTATACATATATGAATCACTTTGCTATAAAACAGAAGTTAATACATTATAAATCAACTATATTTCAATAAAAAAAGTAAAAAGGATGAGCACAATGCCATACTAGATGTCCATAATTTAAAATATTGTTTTAATATGCTCCCACCTATTCAAGTCATTCTGATGAATCTGCTGTTCATTCAGTGTCCATCTATGTCTCACATGAATTTTTCCATTTTTCATAGAATTATAAAGAAATTATACACAACATTAAAAACTGTCCTGTGACATCAAAAACACAATACATAAAAGTAAAATTAATAATCTGCACTTCATCTAAATGAAAAACTTTTACTCTGTAAAGACTATGTGAAGAGAATGAAAAGACAAGGTGTAGGCTAGAGAAAATATTTGCAAGCCATATATCTGACAAAGGTCTTACATCAAAATGTATGAAAAACTCTCAAAACTCCAGTTAGAAAGTGGAAGAAAAGACATAAAGAGGATCTACAGATGGAAAATAACATTAGCCATTAAGAAAATACAAATTAAAACCACAGTGAAATGCTACTACATAACTATCACAAAGGTTAAAAAGAAAATTACAGTACCAAGTTCTGATGAGAATGTAGAAAAACTGTATCACTAATACATTGCTGCCGGACATGTGAAATGGTATAGCCACTCTGGAAAATATTTCGGCAGTTTCTTGTAAAATTAAGCATGCAACTATCATATGACTTAGCCATCGCACTCCTGGGCATTTATCCTAGAGAAATGAACACGTATTTTCATACAAAAACCTATACATATTTGTTTATAACCCCTTATTTGTAACAGCCAAAATCTGGAAACAGTCCAGATATATCCTTCAATGGGAAACGGTTACACAAACTGATATATCCATACCATGGAATACAACTCAGCAATCAAAAAGAACAAATCTGGTATGTGAAACAAGGTGAAACAATCTGAATGCAAATTAAACAATTGGAATGCTGAGATGAAAAAAGCTAATTTAAGAATGTTATATACTATGTGATTCCATTTATATATAACACGATTGAAATAACAAAACTGAGATAGAGAGTAGGTTAGTTGTTACCAAGGACTAGGCAGAAGTAAAGAAAAAGGCGCTGTGGCTATAGAGGGGCAGTTCATAAGAGTCTGTTGTAGTGATGGACTCATTCTTTATCTTGATTGTGGTGGTAGTTACAAGAACAGATATGAGATAAGAATTCACAGGAACACAGAAACACACACACAGATGAGTGCATGCAAAATGGGTGAAATCTGAATAAACTCTGTGGACTGTACCAATGTCAATTTCCTGGTTTTAAAAGTGCACTATTATGCAAGGTGTTTCCATTGGAGGAAACTGGGAGGAGGTTAAACCAAAACTCCCTACTCATATGCAATTTTTTGCAACTTTCTGTGAGTCTAAAATTGTTTTAAAATAGAAAGGAAAAGCTATCTTTAATAAAATCTTTGAAGGCTTTTGGAGACCCTATACTGAACTATTGACATTTAAAGTGTTTATTGACAGGTATGTATTTAGTGCCTTTTTGTTACTTGTTTTATGTTTTGTTTTTTTTCAGTTCTTTGTTCTTTTCTTCTTTTAATCTCTTCTCTTATGGTTTGATGATCTTTTAGTGTTACATTTGTGCTCTTTTCTCTAGTTTTTGTGAATCTATTGTAGGTTTTGATTTGTTGTTACCAAAGGATTCGTGTATGTTGACCTATTAATTATATCTATTGTTTTAAACTAAAGGTCATTTAAGTTCAAATACATTGAAGTCAATCCCTCATATCTTATGCTGCTTTAACAACTAAGTTTATGCAATATTTTAAACCCTTTGTTGTCATTTCAACAATCTTCACAGCATATTCACCAAGGGTAGATTCTATCTCAAGAAACTGCTCTCTCTGCTCATCCTTAAGAAGCAACTCCTTAACTTTTTTATCATAAAAATGCAACTTATTCACATCATCAAGCTCTACTTCTATTTCTCTTGCTATTTCTGTCACATCTATATTTACTTCTGCCACTGAAGTCTTGCACCCCTCAAAGCCATCCATGAGAGTTGGAATCAACTTCTTCTAAACTACTGTTAATGTTGATATTTAACCTCTTCCTATGAATCAAGAATGTTCTTAACAATGTATAAAATGTGAATTCTTTCCAGAAGCCATTTAATTTACTTTGCTCAGATCCATCAGAGGAATCATCTACGGCAGTTATTTGTTGTAGTTGTTGTTTAGACACTAATTCATGTCTGACTCTTCACAATATCATGGACTGCAGCAAGCCAGCCCTCCCTGTCCCTCACCATCTCCCAGAGTTCACCCAAGTTCATATCCATTGAATTGGTGATGCTATCCAACCATCTCATCCTCTGCCACACTCTCCTTTTGCCTCTAATCTTTTCCAGCATCAGGGTCTTTTCCAATGAGCTGGCTCTTAGCACAGGTGGCCAAAGTATTAGAGCTTTGGCATCAGTCTTTCCAATGAGTATTCGGGGTTGATTTCCCTTAGGATTGACTGGTTTGATCTCCTTGCTATCCAAGGGACTCTCAAAGAGTCTTCCGCACCTCAGTTCAAAGGCATCAATTCTTTGGCACTCAGCCTTCTTTATGGTCCAACTCCCACATTCATACGTGATTACTGGAAAAGTAAAAATGAAAATCATTCATTCATGTCCAGCTCTTTGGGACCCCATGGACTATACAGTCCATGGAATTATCCAGGCCAGAATAGTGGAGTGGGTAGCCTTTCCCATCTCCAGGGGATCTTCCCAACCCAGGGATTGGACCCAAGTCTCCCACATCGCAGGCAGATTCTTTACCAGCTGAGCCACAAGGGAAGACCAGGAATACTGGAGTGGGCAGCATATCCCTTCTCCAGGGGATCTTCCTGACCCAGGAATGAAACTGGGGTCTCCTGCATTGCAAGTGGATTCTTTACCAACTGAGCTATCAGGGAAGCCCTGACTACTAGAAAGATCATAGCTTTGATTATACTGACCTTTGTCAGCAAAGTGATGTCTTTGCTTTTTAATATGCTGTCTTGATTTGTCATAGCCTTCCTTCCCTGGTGGCTCAGATGGGAAAGCATCTGCCTACAATGTGGGAGACCTGGGTTCAATCCCTGGGTCGGGAAGATCTCCTGGAGAAGGAAATGGCAACCCATCCCAGTATTCTTGCCTGGAAAATCCCATGGACGGAGGAACCTGGTAGGCTACAGTCCATGGGGTCGCAAAGAGTTGGACATGACTGAGCAACTTCACTTTCTTTCTTTCTTTCCTTCCAAGAAGTAAGCAACTTCTAACTTCATGGTTGTGGTCACCATCCACAGTGATTTTGGAGCTCAAAAAGAGAAAAAAAAATCTGGCAGTTTACAGCCTTATGAAATGTATTTCTTAAATAATAAGGCTTGAAAGTCAAAATAACTCAATGACCCATGGCTGTAGACTGGCTGTTGTATTAGCAGGAATAAAAAAAATATTAATCTCATTGTATATTTCTGTCAAAGCTCTTGGGTAACCATGTGTATTGCCAATCAGCAAGAAAAAGGATTATTTTCTCTGAGCAGTAGATCTCAAAAGTAGGCTTAAAATATTCAGCAAACCATGTTCAGCAAACAGATGTGCTGTCATGCAGGTTTTGTTAGTTCATCTACAGAGCACAGGCAGAGTAGATGTGCATAATTATTAATGGCCTTACATTTTTGGAATGGTCAATGAAATGATCATTGGCTTCAACTTCAAGTCACCCCTAACAAGAGTCAGTCTGTCTTTTGAAGCCAGGTATTGACTTCTCTCTATAAAAGTCCTAGATAGCATCTTCTTCCAATACAAGGATATTTCATCTACACCGAAATATATTACCTAATATAGCCAACTTCAGTAATTATCTTCACTATATCTTCTAGATAACTTGCTGCAGCTTCTGTATCAGCACTTGCTGTCTCACCTTGCACTTTTATGTTATGGATATGGCTTCTTCCTTTAAACCTCATGAACCAACCTCTGCCACCTTCCAACTTTTCTTCACTGCTTCCTCATATCCCTCAGCCTTCATAGAATTAAAGTGTGTAAGGGTCTGGCTCTGCATTAGGCTTTGGCCTAAGGAATTTTGTGGCTGACTTGATCTTCCATCCAGACCAATAATACTTCCTCCATATCAGCAATAAGGCTTTTTTGCTTTCTTATTATTAATATGTTCATGAGAGTAGAACTTTTAATTTCCTTCAAGAACTTTTCCTTTGCAGTCACCAGTCAGGTGTTTGGCACAAGAGGCCTCACTGTTGGCTTAACTCAGCTTTTGACATGACTTCTTCACTAAGCTAAATCATATTTAACTTCTGATTTACTTTCCATAAAGTGAGAGATGTGCAACTCTTTTTATCCCTTGAGCACTTCGAGACCACTGTATGGTTATTCATTTGCCTGATTTCAGTATTATTGTGTCTCAAGGAATAGAGAGGCCCAAGGAGAGGGAGAGAGATTGGGAAATGGCCAATAAATAGATCAGTCAGAACACGCATAACATTTTTCAATTAATTTTGCCATCTTTTATTCATGGTGCCAGGACAATTACAACAGTAACATCAAAAATCGCTGACCACAGATCAATGTAACAAACATAATAATAATGAGAAAATTTGAAATACTGTGAGGATTACTAAAACATGACACTGAGATACAAAGTGAGAAAACACTGTTGGAAAAGTGTCACAGATTCACTTGCTTGATGCAGAGTTGCGACAAACCTTCAATCTGTACATACCATATTATCTGCAAAGCACAATAAAATGAGGCATGCCTATATGGAGTAAAATAGGAACTCTCATTCTTTTTCATGTGGCTATTCAGTTGCCTTAGAACTATTTGACAAAGATGCTATTATTTTCCCATTAAATGACCTTGGCTTCCTTGTTGAAAATCAATTGGCTGTAGGTGTTTCAGTTTATTTCTGGATTCTCAATACTATTAATTGTTCCACATATCTAATCTTATGCCAGCACCACTCTGCTTGGGTTTTTTTTTAAAGGGGTTTATTAGCAAGTTTTTAATTTGCGGAGCACAAGTCCTGCAACTTTGTTTTTTCCTTTTCAATATTGCCTTTGGCTATGTTGGGCCTTCTGCAATTCAATACAAATTTGAAGATCATCTTTTCCATTTTCTCTAAAATGTCCATTGGAATTATGATAAATCTTGCATCACATCTGTAGATCATTTGAGAAAGTATTGCCATATTAACAATATTGTTTTCCAATCCATGAACATGGGATGCCTTTTAATTTAATTAAATCTTTAAGTTCTTTCAGCAATGTCTTGTAGTTTTCAATTTATAGGACTTTCACCTCAGTTAAATTTATTAAGTATTTTATGATTTTGGATGCTATTATGTATGAAATTGTGTTCTTAAGTTTCTTTGGACTGTTTATTGGTAGTGTATAGAAACACAACTGAGGTTGTTATGTTTATCTTGTGCCTTGTTACTTTGCAGAATTTCTTTATTAGCTCTAATAATTTTTTGGTTGATTCTTCATGATGTCTGACATATACAAATAAGGCTGTGGTCCATGTGACCAGTTTGACTTGTTTTCATTCTGTCTGCCCTCTGAAGGATAAGGATAAGAGGCTTATGGAAGCTTCCTGATAGGAGAGACTGACTGAGGGGGAAACTGGGTCCTGTTCTGATGGGTGGGGCCATGCTCAGTAAATCTTTGATCCAATTTTCTGATGATGGCTGGGGCTGTGTTCCTTCCCTGTTGTTTGACCTGAGACAAAACCATGCTGGAGGTAATGAAGATAACGGTGACCTCCTTCACAAGGTCCTGTGCACGCACTGCCACAATCAGTGCCCCCAGCCCTGCAGCAGGCCACCGCTGACCCACGCCTCTGCCAGAGTCCTGGACCCCCACAGGCAAGTCTGGGTCCGTCTCTCGTGGGGTCACTGCTCCTTTCTCCTGGGTCCTGGTGCACACAATGCTTTGTTTGTGCCTTCCAAAAGTCTATTTCCCTGTCCTGTGTAAGTTCTGGCAGCTGCATGGTGGGGTTAATGGCAACCTCCTCCTAGAGGGTTTATGCCACACCCAGGTCTGCTGCACCAGAACCCCTGCCCATGCGGCAGGCCACTGCTGACCCATACCTCTGCAGGAGACAATCAAACACTCAAAGGCAGGTCTGGCTCAGTCTCTATGGGATCTCCTGGTGTGCACAGGTCTTGTCTGAGCCCCTGAGTGTCTCTGGCGGGTATTGGGTTTGATTCTAATTGTGATTTCACCCCTCTTACCATCGCACTGGGGCTTCTCTTCTGCCCTTGGACGTGGGATATCTTTTTTGGTGGGATCCAACATCCTCCTGTGGATGGCTGTTCAGCAGCGAGCTGTAACTCTGGAGTTCTCGCAGGAGAAGACGAGCGCACATCCTTCTGCTCCACTGTCTTGTGAAAAAGACGTCTTCTTCTTGCCCAACTCAATGAAACTACGAGCCATGCCGTGCAGGGCCACCCAAGGTGGAGAGTTCTAACAAACGTGGTCCACTGGAGAAGGGAATGGCAAACCACTTCAGTATTCTTGCCTTGAGAACCCCATGAACAGAATGAAAAAGCAAAAAGATAGGATACAGAAAGAGGAAATCCCCAGGTCGGCAGGTGCCCAATATGCTACTGGAGAAGAGTGGATAAATGACTCCAGAAAGAATGAAGAGACAGAGCCAAGGCAAAAACAAGGCCCAGTTGTGGATGGGACTGGTGACGGAAGTGAAGTCCAGTGTGTAAAGAGCAATACTGCATAGGAACCTGGAATGTTAGGTTCATGAATCAAGGTAAACTGGAAGTGGTCAAAGGAGAAGGAAATGGCAGCCCACTCCAGTATTCATGCGGGAGAATCCCATGAACAGAGGAGCCTGAAGGCTACAGTCCATGGGGTCTCAAGAGTCAGACATGACTTAGCGACTAAATCAAACAGCAGATGGCAAGAGTGAACATCAACATTTCAGGAATCAGTGAACTAAAATGGGGGGAATTTAACTCAGATGGCCATTATATCTACTACTGTGGGCAAGAATCCCTTAGAAGAAATGGAGTAGCCACCATAGGCAACAAAAGAGTCCAAAGTGCAGTACTTGGGTGCAGTCTCAAAAGTGACAGAATGATCTCTGTCATTTCCAAGGCAAACCATTAAATATCACAATAAGCCAAGTCTGTGCCGCAACCAGTAATGCTGAAGAAGCTGAAGTTGAATGGTTCTATGAAGACCTACAAAACCTTCTACAATTAATTCTCAAAAAAGATGTCCTTTTCATCATAGGGGACTAGAATGCAAAAGTAGGAAGTCAAGAGATACCTGGAGTAACAGGCAAATTTGGCCTTGGAGTACAAAATGAAGCAGGGCAAAGCTAACAGAGTTTTGTCAAGAGAATGCACTGGTCATAGCAAACATCCTCTTCCAACAACACAAGAGAAGACTCTACACATGGACATCACCAAATGGTCAACACCGAAATCAGACTGATTATATTCTTTGCAGCCAAAGATGGAGAAGCTCCCTGTAGTCAGCAAAAACAAGACCAGGAGTGGATTGTGGCTTTGATCATGAACTCCTTATTGCCAAATTCAGACTAAAATTGAAGAAAGTAGGGAAAACTACTAGACCATTCAGCTATTAAATAAAATCCCTTACAATTATACAGTGGAAGTGACAAATAGATTCAAGGGATTAAATCTGATAGAGTGTCTGAAGAAATATGGATGGAGGTTTGTGATATTGTACAGGAGAAATGGATTAAGACCATCCCCCAAAAAAAGAAATGCAAAAAGGCAAAATGGCTGTCTGAGGAGGCCTTACAAATAGCTGAGAAAAGAAGAGAAGTGAAAGGCAAGGGAAAAAAGGAAAGATTACACCATACCCATTTGAATGCAGAGTTCCAAAGAATGGCAAGGAGATACAAGAAAGCCTTCCTCCATGATCAGTGCAAAGAAATAGAGGAAAACAATAGAATAGGAAAGACTAGAGAACTCTTCAAGAAAATTAGAGACATCAAGGGAACATTTCATGTAAAGATAGGCACAATAAAGGATAGATATGATATGGACCTAACAGAAGCAGAAGATATTAAGAAGAGGTGGCAAGAATACACAGAAGAACTATACAAAAAAGATCTTCATTACCCAGATAACCACAATGGTGTGATCACTCACATAGAGCCAGACAACCTGGAATGTGAAGTCAAGTGGGCCTTAGGAAGCATCACTATGAACAAAGCTAGTGGAGGTGATGGAATTCCAGTTGAGCTATTTCAAATCCTAAAAGATGATGCTGTGAAATTGCTGCACTCAATATGCTGGCAAATTTGGAAAACTCAGCAGTGGTCATAGGACTGGAAAAGATCAGTATTCATTCCAATCCCAAAGAAAGGCAATGCTAAAGAATGTTCAAACTACCACACAATTGCAGTCATCTCACACACTAGCAAAGTGAAGTCGCTCAGTCAAGTCCGATTCTTTGCAACCCCATGGACTGTAGCCTACTAGACTCCTCTGTCTATGGGATTTTCCAGGCAAGAATACTGGAGTGGGTTGCCATTTCCTTCTCCAGGAGATCTTCCCAACCCAGGGATTGAACCTGGGTCTCCCGCATTGTAGGCAGATGCTTTACCATCTGAACCACTAGGGAAGTCCCACTAGCAAAATAATGTTCAAAATTATCCAAGGCCACTTCAACAGTACATGAACCATGAACCAGGTGTTCAAGCTGGATTTAGGAAAGGCAGAGAAACCAGAGATCAAATTTCCAACACCCATTGGATCATAATAAAAGCAAGAGAATTCCAGAAAAACATCTACTTCTGCTTTATTGACTACACCAAAGCCTTTGACTGTGTAAATCAGAACAAACTGTGAAAAATTCTTAAAGAGATGGGAATACTAGATCACCTGACCTGCCTCCTGAGAAATCTTTATGCAGGTCAAGAAGCAACAGTTAGAACTGGACATGGAACAACAGACTGGTTCCAAGTTGAGAAAGGAGTAAGACAAGGATATGTATTGTCACCCTGCTTATTTAACTTATATTGAGAGTACATCATGTGAAATGCCAGGCTAGATGAAACACAAGCTGGAATCAAGATTTCTGGGAGAAATATCAATAACCTCAGATACACAGATGACACCACCCTTATGGCAGAAAGTGAAGAAGAACTAAAGAGCCTCTTGATGAAAGTGAAAGAGGAGAGTGAAAAAGTTGGCTTAAAACTCAACATTCAGAAAACTAAGATCTTGGCATCCGGTCCCATCACTGCAAGGCAAATAGATGGGCAAACAATGGAAACACTGAGATACTTTATTTTGGGGGACTCAAAAATCACTGCAGATGGTGACTACAGCCATGAACTTAAAGACGCTTGCTCCTTGGAAGAAAAGCTATGACCAACCAAGGCAGCATGTTAAAAAGCAGAGTCATTACTTTGCTGACAAAGGTCCATCTAGTCAAAGCTATGGTTTTTCCAGTAGTCATGTATGGATGTGAGAGTTGAACTATAAAACTGAGGGCTGAGGTTTTGATGCTTTTGAACTGTGGTGTTGGAGAAGACTCTTAAGAGTCTTTTGTACTGCAAGGAGATCCAACCAGTCAATCCTAAAGGAAATCAGTCCTGAATATTCATTGGAAGAACTGATGCTGAAGCTGAAACTCCAATACTTTGGCCACCTATTGTGACGAACTGACTCATTGGAAAAGACCGTGATGCTGGGAAAGATTGAAGGTGGGAGGAGAAGGGGATGACAGAGGATGAGATGGTTTGATGGTATCACTGCCTCAGTGGACATGAGTATGAGTGCACTCCAGAAATTGGTGATGGACAGGGAAGTCTAGCGTGCTGCAGCCCATGGAGTTGCATAGAATCGGACATGACTGAGCGACAAACTTAACTGAACCAGCTCTGAACTAGGCATCAGCTTTTCCTTCTTTTCTTCCATTTGGACCCCCTAGCACTTTCTTCTATTCCTTAAGTATTTTGAGAAGTTGTAGAATGCAAATGTACAGACTCAGAACAAGATCAAGCTGGACCTTCTTTTATCCAGCCAGTGCTTTCAGGATCTCTTCAGCTCTCAGGGCTTTCTCATTTATTCCCTAATCTTCCCTTATCTTTTATAAGCGAATGGAAGTAATTATTCCAACATAACAGACTGAATTTTAATGTGACAGATAAGTTTCAAATCAGCTAGGTTGCCATTCTCTTGTTTTCTTTCTTTCAATGTTTTTCCATTTCCTAAAACTACTGAAAACCACTTACTTCTTTCTCACCATTCTTTATTCTTTAAATAAGAACAGATCATGACCTAAAGGACTACATGGGCGAGATTATTCAGGAATTTTGGAGATGATGATCACTTGACTAGAGCGCCAGAGTGTAGAATAACGAAAGGTGAAACAGAGAAGACAAAACTACTGCACACACATTCATGTGGTTGAATAGGGTAACTGCTCAAGGATATTTTGGAGGAGAGAAAGCACTCCCCTCCAACCTCCACTCTATAAAATATCATTATATGTCCACCATCTTGGTAATTTTGACTAATAGATTTGTAAGATTCTTGCAAGAGAAAGAATTTTGATGATTAAAAATGTTGTCATTTAGTCTGTTCATAACAAAGACTCTCCATTACCATCACTATCAGAGTCTTGGGAATAAAATAAGAACATTAGAGCACTTTTTGCCTGTCACCAGTAGCAGACCCAAGAGGCTCTTGTTCCCACAGAGAGACAAGGGCAATTAGACTTATTGTTCACCACCCTTCAAAAAACTCTCAAGTAATTTCCAGTAATAGACTTAAAACCTATTTTCCCTCCTTAGCCATTCAATGTGATAAATTCAAAGACTTCCAGAGCAAGAATGTATAAGAAGCCCTAATTGTTAAAATTGGATTTTTAGCAAAGCTTTTGCATTTTTTCCAAGTGCTCAATAGGATTAAATATTCATCAGCTGAAATGAACAAATGCCTGCAAACCCAGTGCCCTGTGTACTTACTTCATGGCTTCCCAAACATTTGCACTGCTAACAAACTACTTATTGGAGGAATGTTGGGGGATTCAGAGTATCTAATATTCAGCCCTACTGGCTCAGTGGTAAAAAATCCACCTTCAGTACAGGAGACCAGGATTCGATCTATGAGTCAGGAAGATTCCCCCAGAGAAGGAAATAGCAACGCATTCCAGTATTCTTGTCTGGGAAATTCCATGGACAGGAGAGCCTCTGGGCTACACTCCATGGGGTTGCAAAAGAGTTGAAAATGACTGAGTGAATAAACAACAATACTCAGTAGCATTAACAAAATTTTCAGAAGCACACATAAAGACTGGGCACACAATCCTGCACACTGGGATGTAAAAGATTATTAAAAAAAGAGAGAGACTGATTTCCTTGGTTCCTTCTGCTATCCTAGATCCAACCTAAGGTCACTGTCTACTTCTAATTTCCAGTAGAATCAGAGAAAGCAGCAAAGCTCAGACCTGGGATCACTAGAACAAGCATCAGCTGAAAATTATTAGTAAGCAGATGTACCATGTAGTAGTATCCACAAGACTGGAATTAACAACAAATGAAGTGAATCAACAATATAGATACAAAGTCCTAGGATACACTGCTGCCCTGGGAGATTTTTATTGTTATCATCCAAAAAACTTCATTATAAAATGCCCATTTTTCATAATAACTTAATTTCAGTTTGAAAATATTTATGTGGGTAAATACAAGCATTTCCCTCTAACAATGGCTTATATTCTAATAATTAGTTAATAAACCATATAAATCAAGGCCAACATTCAGGTCATAAATAAAGTCACATATAAATTGAGTAGTAGTTTTCTGAAACAACCGCTAAATTTTCATCCAGCATTGAATATTTATGAACACTTTAACTGATAGTGGATCTTCTTATCACAACTTAACTCTAAAAATAAATCTCTTTTTAAAAAAATCTTTCAAAAGTAGAAAGCATTTTTAAAATATCTGGTATGATTTGTTCCTTTTATGATTCTGAGCAACTGTTACGAATATTCTCTTTGTAATATGCTGATAATTTTTAAGATGGTGTGGGACATGGGATTCTATAGGCACTGCTCACTGTTTTTGTTCATTTATCAAGTCTTTTGAAGTTGAGTGAAACAAAGGCAGCTACAAAATCTCCATAGCAGAATTCCATAACTTTCAAACAAAATTATTTAGTAAATTAAAGCCAGGGTTACCCTTCTGACAGTCTTATCCTCCAAAAATGCATTTTTTGTTGTTTTCAGTGACTTGTACAGACTTCCCCTTAAAAAAAAATTGATTTTAATGCCTGTAAAATTATCTGAAAATCAGAAATACATGAAGAGATTACTGCTGCTGCTAAGTCAGTTCAGTCGTGTCCGACTCTGTGCGACCCCATAGACAGCAGCCCAGCAGGCTCCTCTGTCCCTGGGGTTCTCCAGGCAAGAACACTGGAGCGGGTTGCCATTTTCTTCTCCAGTGCATGCATGCATGCTAAGTCGCTTCAGTCGTGTCCGACTGTGTGACCCTACGGTCAGCAGCCCACCAGGCTCCCCTGTCCACGGAATTCTTCAGGCAAGAATACTGCCGTGGGTTGCCATTTCCTTCTCCAAAAGAGATTACTAAGTGTTCTCAAATCCAGTACTGGGCTAGACTTTCTATTGACTGAGCCATATAAAAAATTTTAGAGGAAGAGGTTAACTTGTGTCCTGTAGAGATGTGAAGTATAGAGTATCATTCCCCACAGCTGCCAAAAATGGCCACATTAATCCCTGAAACCTGTGGATGTATTATCTTACCTAGTAAAAGGGATTTTGCAGATGTAACTAAATTAAGAGATGAAAAGATAAGCCCAGTTTGTCTAGGCTGGCCCAGTGTTCAGGCTAATGTCTTGATCTTTCAGAAGTTTTGCATAATGTTGTATTGAATAAAACCTAGGCAAATAAAATACTGATGTGTATATTTAACATTTCAATATATATCTGAAGTCTTTACTGAGTACATTTCAGATGCTTTGAATTTTAACTTTCAATGAACATTTTATATTTATATTTTACATTTATATCCAGAACTTCAGAGGGTTTGGAAGCAGAACTGTGCTTTGTGGGGAGTTGTAGCCAGAGAAGCAGTGGTTATACAGTTTTCTTGCCAATGAATAGATAGATGTCTTATGATTCACTTGACATTAGCATAGTACATCTGCATTCTTGAAGGAAATCCAATCATAAGTGACTTTCTGAATTTGACTCTATGTCTCCTAAGTCAAGGATATATTTACACAGATCTCACCGATTTCAGTTGTAGTATTTAAAAAAGAAATGAAGTAAAAATTCCCAAGGTCATTTTCAGATCTAAGTCTCCATACATCATTTTTATTTGGTCCAGGCAACAAGAAAGTAGTCAGCGAGTTTAAAGTTTGCTTTCACCATTTAGGTCACTTAATAAATATTCACTGAGTACCAGCTGTGTGTCTGACACTGTTCTAGGCACAAAGGTTACGGCGAAATAACCAAAGGGCTTTACTGTTACGGAGCGTAACTGCTAGTGGAGTAAAATAAACACGTAAGTCAATATAACTATGATGTCAAGTTGCACAATCATTATAAAAATATTTAGCTGGATAAGGAGGAAATAAGAATCTACTCCAATATCTCAAACACCTCTTCTATTAGAATTATTTTTAGTTATAGTATTTCAAATTTTACATTTGTTATATCCTGAGCTTATTTTTATTATTATTATTATTCTTTACAATTATACCAGTTCTTTGGTTTCTTACATCTATTTTTAAATGGAGTTTCCACTTGAATTATTCTGAATTATTAACTAGTTCAACACCTTCAGAGGATATTAAGTATATAATATACTGAGTATATTAAGTCAATGCTAAGAGACTTCAGTCAAAAAATGCCACCATTTTTAGTGCTCTTGACAATGTAGATGAAGAGACAAACACTAATGGTATAGTAAATAAAATCTGAAGCATGAATTTAGCAATGCAAACATTGTTTCTATGTTAGCATTTCCAATGGATCTTGTTCTATGAGGCCAAAAATTGTTAGCTCACAGTAATTCTTCCTTCTCTGAGAACAGTTCCTGGCAAGAAGGGCTGGATCACTAATAGCTCTGCCTTGCTACACCACCCTACATTCAGCTTACTTCATCTGAAAGGTCCAGCAGTGGACCCCTTTTGTGAACTGAACCAGTCATGTTCTTTTTTCTTTCTCAGGACTATGATATTCATAATAAAGGAACCCAGAAGCAGAACAGTGTTAGAACTGAGTCATTTTAAATGACAATTTTTCAGATATGGTCTATAAGGTAATGTACTTCCTGATTCTTCATTATCCGTTTCTTTTGTGGTTCTGAGATAGCCTAATATTATTCAAAAAACTTCACTTTCTAATTTAAACTAGTGAGAATCCTTTATATTGCTTGATGTTGCCACAGATAACATCATACTAAATGATGAAAGATTGAAAGCTTTCTCTCTTAGATCAGGAATAAGACAAGAATGCTCACTTTTGCCACTACTATTCAACATCTTTGAAGTCCTAGATAGAGCAATTTGGCAAGAAAAAGAAATAAAATGTGCCCATATTGAAATAGAAGAAGTAAAATCATCTCTATTCACAGATGTCCTGTTTCTACATGTAGGACATCACAAAGAATCAACCATAAAAGAAATTATTAGAGCTAATAAAGAAATTCAACAAAGGGGTGGGGCACAAGATAAACTCACAAACGTCAGCTGTGCTTCTTATACACTTCTAGCCATGGGCCATCCAGTAGGGTAGTCACCACCCACTTGTAGTAACTGAGCACTTAAGTGTGGCTAATTTAAATTACGTGTTGTTAGTGTAAAATATACCCCAGATTTCAAAGACAAAATGGAAAAAAAATCCCAATAATTTTTATATTGATTCTGAACTGAAATGCTAATATGTTGTATATGTTGGGTTATACAAAGTATGTTATAAAATTAATTTTATCTATCTTTTTTTACCTTTTTAATGTGGCTACTAGAAAACTTAAAATTACTTATAAGGCCCCGGCTCACATTATCTTTCTATTAAACAACACTGCCTCTATACTCTGTGGAAGGATATAATCCCATTAAAAAGAAAATTGGACAACTCTCACTGAGTCCTAAAACTTCCTCAGTATGGCTTTTAAATGATTACAAATGTAACATGCTGGAAAATGTAGCCAAGCTGAATATGCATACTGAATTCAGAACTCTCTACTCAGCCTCCTCTCATTCTGGAACTGTCAATGTGGGGACAACTGTCCTTCCTGCCTTAGCCCTTCTTTCCCTAAGGCTGCACTTAGCATTTTAATCCTTGGGCTAAAGTCTTTTTGCTACTACTAATAAAAATGACATAACTCCATGAGTGATTTATGTAGTTATCATGAACCCTTTGAGAACTTTCCCAAGATACAAGGAATAAGTTTCTCTCCTTTTATGATATGTTTAGGTCAAAAAGGAAAATCACAAGATTTCTGAAAAATCAGGGACCACCTATCTTAGAATGCACATTATAAGCTATCTCATTTTTACATAGATTCCCAAATACAGTGCCACCAACAAATTGATATCCCCTCCATGTAGGTAGATTAAAATACTTAAGAGACCTTTAAATGGTCTTAGGTGTTCCATTGGGAATTACATTGACTCCATTCCAAAAACAATTCCCCTTTCACTCTTTATGTAAGAAGCTAGCTTTCCTTTCATCATGGCACCCATCATTATCTGACATTATAACCTGTATTTATTTACTTCCTTTTTGTCAAACTCACACTGTAGAATACAAGTTACTGAAGGGCAGGGACTTTGCTTTATTCACTGCTGTGTTCATTGTTGTATTCCTCCATCAGTAACTGATGCACATCTATTTCTCAATAAACAAAGGCTATTATTGAGAGAATGAACAGTACTTTTATGGAAACCACTATGATTCTTATATTCCAAATTCACTACTCTAATGTGGTGGTTGGCTACTCTTATGTTGTAGAACGCACTGTATTTATAAGAAAAGTTGCCATTCAGAGACAAAATTAAATGTTTGTATTCTGCTGATTTTCCATGTTCTCTTTCTGATGGAATGAAAATGAAACTCACAGTAAAACAAGAACAACAACAAATTGTCTCTGGGCATTGGACACAAAGAAAAGGAGTACAGTAGTAAGAAAAATGAAACTCTATTAAATTAGCTAAGAAATTTCAGTTCAGTTCAGTTCACTTAGTTGTGTCCAACTCTTTGTGACCCCATGGACTGCAGCACGCCAGGCCTCCCTGTCAATCACCAACACCCGGAGTCCACCCAAACTCATGTCCATCGAGTTGGTGATGCCATCCAGTCATCTCATCCTCTGTCGTCCCCTTCTCCTCCTGCCCCCAATCCCTCCCAGCATGAGGGTCTTTCCCAATGAGTCAGTTCTTCACATCAGGTGGCCAAAGTACTGGAGTTTCAGCTTCAACATCAGTCCTTCCAATGAATACCCAGGACTGATCTCCTTTAGAATGGACTGGTTGGATCTCCTTGCAGTCCAAGGGACTCTCAAGAGTCTTTTACAACACCACAGTTCAAAAGCATCAATTCTTCTGTGCTCAGCTTTCTTCACAGTCCAACTCTCACATCCATACATGACCACTAGAAAAACCATACCCTTGAGTAGATGGACCTTTGTTGGCAAAGTAATGTCTCTGCTTTTTAATATGCTGTCTAGGTTGGTCAAAACTTTCCTTCCAAGGAGCAAGTGTTTTTTAATTTCATGGCCGCAGTCACCATCTGCAGTGATCTTGGAGCCCAGAAAAATAAAGTCTGACACTGTTTCCACCATTTCCCCATCTATTTGCCATGAAATGATGGGATCAGATGTTTAAAACATGATCTTAGTTTTCTGAATGTTGAGCTTTAAGCCAACTTTTTCACTCTCCTCTTTCACTTTCATCAAGGGGCTCTTTAGTTCTTCTTCACTTTCTGCCATAAGGGTGGTGTCATCTGCATATATGAGGTTATTGATATTTCTCCCAGAAATCTTGATTTCAGCTTGTGCTTCTTCCAGCCCAGCGTTTCTCATGATGTACTCTGCATATCAGTTAAATAAGCAGGGTGACAATACACAGCCTTGACGTGCTCCTTTTCCTATTTGGAACCAGTCTGTTGTTCCATGTCCAGTTCTAACTGTTGCTTCTTGACCTGCATACCGATTCCTCAAGAGGCAGGTCAGGTGGTCTGGCATTCCCATCTCTTTAAGAACTTTCCACAGCTTATTGTGATCCGCACAGTCAAACGCTTTGGCATAGTAAATAAAGCAGAAATAGATGTTTTTCTGGAACTCTCTTGCTTTTTCAATGATTCAGTGGATGTTGGCAATTTGATCTCTGGTTCCTCTGCCTTTTCTAAAACCAGCTTGATCATATAGAAGTTCTCGGTTCACGTATTGCTGAAGCCTGGCTTGGAGAATTTTGAGAATTTTTTGCTAGTGTGTGAGATGACTGCAATTGTGGATAGTTTGAGCATTCTTTGGCATTGCCTTTCTTTGGGATTGGAATGAAAACTGACCTTTTCAGTCCTGTGACCACTGCTGAGTTTTCCAAATTTGCCAGCATATTGACTGCAGCACTTTGACAGCATCATCTTTCAGGATTTGAAATGGCTCAACTGGAATTCCATCACCTCCACTAGCTTTGTTCATAGTGATGCTTCCTAAGGCCCATTTGACTTCACATTCCAGGTTGTCTGGCTCTATGTGAGTGATCACACCATCATGGTTATCTGGATCATGAAGATCTTTTTTGTATAGTTCTTCTGTGTATTCTTGCCACCTCTTCTTAATATCTTCTGCTTCTGTTCGGTCCGTATCACTTCTGTCCTTTATTGTGCCTATCTTTACATGAAATGTTCCCATGGTGTCTCCAATTTTCTTGACAAGATCTCTAGTCTTTCCCATCTATTATTTTCCTCTATTTCTTTGCACTGATCATGGAGGAAGGCTTTCTTATCTCTCCTTGCTATTCTTTGGAATTCTGCATTCAAAGTCTGCATTCAATGGGTATATCTTTCCTTTTCTGCTTTGCTTTTCACTTCTCTTCCTTTCACAGCTATTTGTAAGACAGCCATTTTGCTTTCTTTGCATTTCTTTTTCTCGGGAATGGTCTTGATCCCTGTCTCCTGTACGATGTCACAAGCCTCCATCCATAGTTCATCTGGCACTCTATCAGATCTAGTCCCTTAAATCTGTGTCTCACTTCCACTGTGTAATCATAAGGGATTTGACTTAGGTCATACCTGAATGCTCTAGTGGTTTTCCCTACTTTCTTCAATTTAAGTCTGCATTTGGCAATAAGGAGTTCATGATCTGAGCCACAGTCAGCTCCTGGTCTTGTTTTTGCTGACTACAGGGAGCTTCTCCATCTTTGGCTGCAAAGAATATAATCAATCTGATTTCAGGGTTGACCATCTGGTGATGTCCATGTGTAGAGTCTTCTCTTGTGTTGTTGGAAGAGGGTGTTTGCTATGACCAGTGCATTCTCTTGGCAAAATTCTATTAGCCCTTGTCCTGTTTCATTCTGTACTCCAAGGCCAAATTTGTCTGCTACTCCAGGTGTTTCTTGACTTCCTACTTTTGCATTCCAGTCCCCTATAATGAAAAGGACATCTTTCATGGGTGTTAGTTCTAAAAGGTCTTAGAGGTCTTCATAGAACCTTTCAACTTCAGCTTCTGCAGCATTACTGGTCAGGGCATAAACCTAGATTACCATGATACTGAACGATTTACCTTGGAAATGAACAGATTCATTCTGTCATTTTTGAGACTGCATCCAAGTACTGCATTTTGGACTCTTCTGTTGACTATGATGGCTACTCCATTTCTTCTAAGGGATTGTCCATAGTAGTAGATACAATGGTCATCTGAGTTAAATTCACCCATTCTGGTCCATTTTAGTTCACTGATTGCTAAAATGCCAACGTTCACTCTTGCCATCTCCTGGTTGACCACTTCCAATTTGCCTTGATTCATGGACCTAACATTCCAGGCTCCTATGCAATACTGCTCTTTATAGCATCGGACCTTGCTTCTATCACCAGTCACATCCACAACTGGGTATTGTTTTTGCTTTGGCTCCATCTCTTCATTCTTTCTGGAGTTCTTTCTCCACTGATCTCCTGTAGCTATTGGGCACCTGCTGACCTAGGGAGTTCACATTTCAGTATCCTATCATTTTTCCTTTTCATACTGTTCATGGGATTCTCAAGGCAAGAATACCGAAGTGGTTTGCCATTCCTTTCTCCAGTGGACCACATTTTGTCAGAACTCTCCACCATGATCCGTCTGTCTTGGGTGGCCCCACACAGCATGGCTTAGTTTCATTGAGTTAGACAAGGCTGTGGTCCATGTGATTAGATTGGTTAGTTTTCTGTGATTTCAGTCTGTCTGCCCTCTGATGCCCTCTCTCAGCACCTACTGTTTTACTGGGGTTTCTTTGACCTTGAACGTGGGGTATCTCCTCACGGCCACTGCTTCTAACCTTGGACACGGGGTATCTCCTCACGGCCACTGCTTCTAACCTTGGACACGGGGTGTCTCCTCATGGCCACTGCTTCTAACCTTGGACACGGGGTGTCTCCTCATGGCCACTGCTTCTAACTTTGGACACGGGGTGTCTCCTCATGGCCACTGCTTCTAACCTTGGACACAGGGTGTCTCCTTTCGGCCGCTCGCTGCTCCAGTGCTGCGCAGTCGCCGCTCGCCACTCACCAAAAAAGCCCATATTCAAATAAAAATCAGTTTAGATATTTTCTTTTCCCTTATCTTTGTCTTGGTCTTGCTTTTCAACAAAGTCTCAAAAGGATTTAGTTATACCATTTTAAAGTTTATCTCCTCATCCTTGGCCTTCTCTAAGCAAAATGTTAAGTATTGTGATGGCCAAAAAATTTGTTCAGGTTTTTCAGAAAAACCCAGATTAACTTTTTGACCACCCTCATACCTAAAAGTATTTACATTCATTATTTAACCCATTCTCTTAAAGCCATGAGCCATTAATATCATCAAAAGATGACCATGTATGTCATCACAGGTACTGACTTGTGGTAAAGTGGTATAGAGCAGACTCCCTACCATATTTTAGTGGCTGTGAGCTAAAGAGGAGATGAATTGGCTGCTGACCATCATAACTCCTTGACTTAGAACCTTTAAGATTATGTCAGAAATTTGAGGTGAGATACAAAATTGCTCTAATAGGTCTTCTCTGACTTTCTTCCTTTGTTTCTCTTGCCTTAAGATAACAACTTTTATTCCCTTATCCAGATTGCTTCCCATATTACACCCCACATAATAATTGTGTTTCTGGAAAATTACTCTGCGAGATAGTTTTCCTTCTACCTGTGATAGGTGGTTTAAGTTCCCACAAAGGAAATGAATACTAATTTTTGTTTGGTTTCACTTATAAATTATTAGAGAACAGTGTTTCTAAAGAGAATTGAGATTTCACCCTCTGTTCAAGTGTATTAGTTTATATTTCTTTAGCACTTTATACTTTTCAAAAATACCTTCATTCACTCATGAATATTTTTATAAATAATGTATAGATTCTGGGAGCATACAATGTATAATACAGATGGTTTGAAGAGGTTACGCTCACAGCCTGAAGATCAGTAATAATAATAATAACTAGCCCATAAGGGAAATTCTAAAAGGCTGAGCTAAAGCAGAGATGGTCAGAATAAGGAGCACGTAAGCAGGACAGTGACTTAAGCATGAGTTGGACAGGTGAAAGAGAGGATGTAGTTGAGATGACCCCAGGGTTTCCAGCTGGGTTAATGGATGAATGGTAGTTTCATTCACTAAGGTGACAAGGGAAAGGCAACGGAAGGTGCTCGATCCCTTTTCACTTTACAGACATCCTGGGATATCTTATCTACAATCATGGACTCATTTACCATCAACATAATAACGATTTCAAAACCTGCATCTCTTGCCCACATGTGTACTTCAGGCTTTTGACACATATGAGGCTGCCAGGGGGACAGCTCCATTTAGATGTTTCACAGGCACCATGAATTCAATATTTCCAAATAAACTCATCATCTTCTTCTCCCAAAGCTATTCCTACTCCTAAATCCCAATTGCAGAGATTCCTCTATTATTTAATGAGAAACTAAAAATCTATTATTACTTCTTCCCATTCATCCTCCACTTCCAATTCACCATCAAATCATGGTGATTCTATCTACTATATCTTTTGAAGGCTTCCATTTTTCTCCATACTTCTGCTACCATAGTTTATTTAAATCATATTATTTGAGAATTATGCAACAACCTAATTTCTCTTCCTTCCAGGATTGCCCTAATCCATTTTGACCTGCCCTCCAGCCTTGACAAATTTGTTCATAATTATGTTTCTAAAATACAACCTTCCTTATTTAAACTTTTGCAGGACTCTCCATTGATTCCAGGGTAAATTTGATCTCCTTAACATGGCCTATTCACTTTTATAACAAGTGGCCCTGGTTTACCTCTCCAGTCTTTTTTCTCAGTACTGATCTTTTCCCAACTAAGCCACTTCCATCATTCATCACTGTTATGACTCTTTGCATTGCAGTCACAATGAATATATTGTTAGATAAGGTCTAAAAAGTGCTTGTGAATTTGGTGATTAGTACCTTATTAAGAGAAATTTTAGGTGCTTAATGGTGGTAACAAGCAAACTATAGAGGTCTGAAATCTAAGACATCAGAAATAATAACAAAGCAATAACAGAAAAAGCAGACAACTCATGAAGCTCATCAAGTATTGGTCAAGTATCAAGTACCAAACACATGACAAGGTAGATGGGCTTATGACCTCAAATTGATGCTTGAAATTTACAGAAGAGTTAGCTAGGAGACACTGTCAGAACATCCCGATCCAAACCTGATCAAATAGTATCACAAAAGTAGAGTTGGAAGAAAAACTTCTGTTGGTAAGGTGAGATGATATCAAGAAACCTTGTAATATTAGAGCATAGAATAAGAGGACAGAAAATAATAAGAGACTCATAGATATGAAAGTATCAGATCATAGAGGGTCTTGTTTGTCATGTCATGTCCTTAGAACTTACTTTTTAGCAGATAAAAAAATCAGGGAAGGTTTAAATAAGAATAGCAATGAGACCCGTTTTCATTTCTGATTGATCATTCTAACTACAGTATGAAGAAGAGCTTTCTGAGGAGCAAGACTGGAGGCCAGGGAGAAGACCGGCCATGAAGGAAAGCAGAATAATACCAACAGAGAAATGGAGACAAAATCAAGACTTTTATTAAATCCCTACAACCAACTGGTAGCTTAGGTAGGGTGGGCATTGTTATTACACTTTTACAAGTCAGGAGGCAGAAAAGGAGCATCAAGGTGATTCAACTCTGTGGGAGAAGGCGAGGGTGGGATGTTCAGAGAGAACAGCATTGAAACAGGTTTCTGAAAAATTTGGAAACAAAACAAATTCTTCACTTAGGGGACTAGTGTTCTTAGAGATGGAAAACTTGGACTTCAACTACAAAAGCTTTATAATCAATTTCAGCCCACCAGGTGATCGAGGTATCAATGTAAACTTGTGTGTGCTTGCTCATCTATTCAATGGATAGATACAGAAAGAAATATAGATGTGTGCATACATACATTTATTTCTAAGCTTTATCCATTGAGAGGGCCTAGGAACAATGACATACACCTGCCACTCAGATCCTGGTTTTTAAACACCATTCTCCAAAAAAGAAACCAGAGCTCTTTAAAAAATGGGTTGACTCTAAGATTGAAGCAGGAAAAATGAAAAATGAACCTGAAGTATTTTGTGGTTTCAGGAAGTAAAAAGTGCTTAAAAAGGAAAGGAATGAGAGCATATTAAAAAGACACATAAATTAACCTGAAAAAGCTCCCAATGATCAAAGCTAGAATGACATGATCAATAAAATAAATAGCAATGATTTTAGATAACTTATAGCATAAACATATACTCATGAAGCTATAGTGATAAATATAAACAACAGAATAAATAAATAAAGCCACTGTTCCATACAGAAGAATTCTAATTAATAAATGCAGAGGAGTAATACAAAATGATCTGAAACCAACATAGGGATCAGTTCAGTTCAGTTCAGTCGCTCAGTCACGTCCGACTCTTTTTGCAAACCCATGGACTGCAGCACGCCAGGCTTCCCTGTCCATCACCAGCTCCCGGAGTCCACCCAAACCCATGTCCATTGAGTCAACGATGACATCCAACCATCTCATCCTCTGTCATCCCCTTCTCCTCTGGCCCTCAATCTTTCCCAGCATCAGGGTCTTTTGAAATGAGTCAGTTCTTTGCATCAGGTGGCCAAAGTATTGGAGTTTCAGCTTCAACATCAGTCCTTCCAATGAACACCCAGGATTGATCTCCTTTAGGATGGACTGGTTGGATCTCCTTGCAGTCCAAGGGACTCTCAAGAGTCTTCTCCAACACCACAGTTCAAAAGCATCAATACTTCAGTGATCAGCTTTCTTTATAGTCCAACTCTCACATCCATACATGACCACTGGAAAAACCATACCCTTGACCAGATGGACCTTTGTTGGCAAAGTAATGTCTACTTTTTAATATGCTGTCTAGGTTGGTTATAACTTTCCTTCCAAGGAGTAAGCGTCTTTTTATTTCATGGCTGCAGTCACCATCTGCAGTGATTTTGGAGCACAAAAAAATAAAAGTCTGCCACTGTTTCTCCATCTGTTTGCCATGAAGTGATGGGACCAGATGCCATGACCTTAGTTTTCTGAATGTTGAGCTTTAAGCCAACTTTTTCACTTTCCTCTTTCACAACACAGGGATAAGATGATAATTGTTTCAAGAAATGTCTACCAATGGATGCCAAAATTAATAGAGGAAAGTTTCAGGAGAAATAGGATATTTATAGAGTCTCAAGGTGTCCCTCCCCCTAAGACATTTATTGTTATAAAGGGGAAAGCAGTAACTTTACGTTGGAGAAACTTGACAGATACCACCTTAACTAAGTAAACAAAGTCAGTATCATCAATAAGACACAATGGCATTACGCCATCCTTGATGTGATTCACTGAAAAGGGCAAAATATCACTTCAGTGGTATTCTTGCCAAAAATACATTAATCAAATCATGAGAAACATGACACAAACCCAAATTGAGGGATATCCTACAGAATAACCGACCAGTACTTTCTGTAATATCAAGATGATGAAAAACAGGAAAGACTGCAGAACTGGCAAAGATTGGAGGAAAGTGACAAAACCGAATCAGTATATGTACTGTGGGATGTGGGTCTGGATTACAGAACAGAAAAAGGATGTTGGCAAGAAAAACTGGTGCAAAACTGAAGTCTATAGTTTACTTAATAGTAATCAGCTTCCTGGTTTCAACTAATGTACTATGGTTATGTAAGATGTTAACATGGGTGAGAGGAACTTTCTGATCCATTTTTTGCAACTTTTTTTTTAGGTCTAAAATTATTTCAAAATTAAATGTTATTTTAAAAAGTGACGGCAGAAGTATAATATTTTTCATAAAATTTCTAGACTACACTAAAATGTACCCAATAAGCATAAACTTTCCTAAATAATCACCCAAATATCAAATTAAATTTTTTCATCTGTCCATCTTCCCCTCCATTAGCATGTCAATTCCTCTAACTAGGAGGCTGGCTCATTGCTGGCACATAATTTAAATTAGCTTTATGGAGCTGTAACAATCTGAGAAGGTATGTCAGAAGCCCTGCAATGAGGACAGGAGCTGTTACAAATCAGGCTTTTTATAGACAGGAATCTGGATTCAAAAGACAAACAAGCACATTTTTAAACCATTAGAAAAGTCCAATGACCAAAGACTAGAGCATCTGAATACCAGTTTGAAAACCAGTCCTTCCACTTGTAGGTGTGTAAAGGGAATAATTTGCAGCTTCTGGCCCCTTAGTGGTTAACTGGAGAGACAGCAAACACTGACCTCATAGGATTGCTGTAAGAATTTCATTATACATATACTGTAAAAATCACAATCTGATTGTACCAATTAGACGTTATTGAAAAATGTAAAGATGATATTTAAAATGCTCTTTGGAATAAAGATCTGAATGGAAAGTAGTGCATTTTGAATTCTGTTGCTCTCCCTGAAGTTGAGGGAACATTTGGGGAAGCAGAAGTGCTGCTGGCTCCTCTGACTTGCACTGAGTTCACAGTCATATTTATCTGGCAGCTAATGAAAACAACTGCTAGGATTTAGAAGCCTCCTACTTAAAAGGATCATGATAGATTGCTCAAATGAAATTTAAATGTTGTTAATAAATGTCTGAAGTTAACTTGAAGATGGTAATTAATTATAGAGAGTCTCTGGAACTACCCCATATTACATTTATCATCACTGCATCTCTGAAACAGCATAATGATGCTGATAGATTAGCTTCATTACCCGGACAAATCCCAAGAAGTCTCTTAGAGAGTCTCCCATCAAGGAGGTTTGCTAGGTTTGCTCCAATTCCCTTTCCTTAAAAAACCTATCCACCTATTGACAACTGACACAGGAGTAGTGATAACTTATTGGATGCTATGCCTTTGTTTTAAAAGGGGAACCATTCATTTATTTTCACCTAATATAAATATCAGCAAAGATGATGATGCTTACAGTAGGAAGAGGCAATTTGTAAATGAGTTTGCTCATCAGAGAATACATGTAAAGTTAGTAGGGAAGGGAAACTAAAATTCTTCACAAAACAGCATTTGAGATGTGGGTTGACGAAGGAGAATGCAGAGTAGGAGCGTCTGACTCTATGTGACCCCGTGAACCACAGCTCTCCAGGCTCCCCTGTCTATGGAATTCTCCAGGCAAGAATACTGGAAAGGATAGGCATTGTCTTCTCCAGGGGATCTTCCCAACCCAGGGATCAAAACCACATTTCCTGCACTGCAGGCAGATTCGTTACAGTTTGAGCCACCAGTGAAGCCCAATATAAATATCAAAACCCTTTTATCTCCGGCACATAAGTGACATGTGCATCATTTAGATTTGAGCTCCCTCAAAACAATCTCCCAGTTCTACTCTTTTGTCTCTAGCCACTCTTTTTAGTCTTCATTTTGCATTCTGTCTTATCAGCCCGAATTTCAAATGTTATTTTGCTAAGAATTTCAGATTCTCTTCCCTCCTAACTCTACACATACTCTAATGAACAAACTTATCTACAATTTGCCTCTGCCTACTGTAAACATCATCATCTTTGTTTGAATTATCATAACAGCCTCCTAACTATTTGCTATACTTCCAGTTTCTTTGCAATCCATTCTTTGCATGGTAGCCAAAAGTGATCTTTCTAAAATACCAACCTAATCACGGCAATCTTTTGATTAAGTCCTTAAGAGTTTCCCCACTGCCCTCAAGATGAAGCACAAACTCTCAGTCGCAGCTTCAAGACCCGGCTTCTGTTAAACTCTTTAGTTCCAGATCTTAACTACTCCATCTGTTACCAGTGCATTCTGCAATCTTGCATACTTTTCTGTTCTATGTATTCCTATTTGGAAATTTCCATTGTATCCATGGTGCCTAACACTATTCTAGGCACATAAATGTTCAATAAATAATTATTAAATAAATCAATGGGTGAGTAAATGAAAATGACCATCTTTATAAACAAGGGAAGCCACTGTAAAAATTAACTACTTAAATTTAAAAAATCGACAATTAGACAATATAATTTTACAATTATAAAGAAAGGGGAATAAATGGTAAGATGATCATCCTAATGTTATAGGTTTAAAACTATAAAAAGTAGCAATATATTCTTACTAAAAGTCTATTACTAAGAGAATGTGCAATTTTATTCCTTGTAAAACAAACTCAAATGGTTTCAGGATAACTTATTTTGGCACATAAAATATAAAATGTGTGTGGTATGGACATTTATATAACTGCATAGTTGAACAAAACCACTGCCTATTCTGCTTTATAGAGAAAAATTATTTTGCTTGTTTCATAAGAAATTTAAAAGAGTTTCTGCCTCAAGAGATGAAAAATAGCCTCTTGAAGGAATACTAAGAACTGCTTGCTCTATTATACTATATTTCTATGGAAATATGAGCAGATCCCATCAGCATTTCATGAATCTGTGTGGACATGTGAGAGCTTTCATTTGTTTCCCAGGGAAGTTTCATATTACAAAAAAGCCACTGCCTAAGTCAGTGAACTGCCAATTACAGTTAACTGCCCTCTATTTTCCTCCTCAGAGACAGGCAGCAGGCATTCAAATTCTTATCCAATGACCCTCTCATTTTAACTCATTCTAAACTAATGACTTTTAAGATTTAATTTTAATATCATAATGAGAGGAAAAAATATAAGAAAAAGTTTGCAATTGAATACATAATCTCAGCCCTATTTGGAATATGGCATAGGAAATTCCATTCCTATTATAATTGCCCATTATTTATTGATTGATAAGCATTCATACTCAAGTCACTGAAGATATCACATTCATAATTTCTCAATCATTATCACTTTAATTTTTAACAGATAAGCCCTCAGTTTCCTATCCTACCTGTGTGAATTATTTTAATGCAAAGCTACAACTTCAAACAACATGATGTTATATAAATGACACATACAACATGGACAGAAAGCAAGTCAGCTGTAAGGTAAGAAGACATCCAATTTACAAGTCCCCTCCAGTAACTGTCCTAGGTTCTATGTATGTACATCAAGATAGACACTAGCTCTGTTACAGATTGGTTTGCTAAAAAGTATTCCAGAAAGTTCTGCAGTATAACACTTCTCTCATTTTATGACGTCTGATCTCAAATTATTTTTTCCTACGTAAACTCCTGATACAATATGAAGTGCCATCAGACAATACTTTTTCATGTTGCTACTTAAAAATTTAAGCCCATCATGCTACTACATTTGAGTTTACTTGTTGAAATGTAACTGATTTCAATGGAAAAATGTGAACCAAGAGTACATGGATCATGACCACAGCTACAATGGTTAGATCATTTATATATTAATATCATCTTGTGTTTATTCTAAACAAAGCACTAAAAGAGAAAACTGACAAATACGGTAGTCTCAGTAAAGTGATAAAGAGTAAAAAGTTATGTAATATGAGGAATTTTAAACTATTTGAATGTAAGCTCCATGATGACATGGGCTATATTTTTCACGATAGTGTACTATCTAGAATGTTACTTGACACATACCAAGTGCTCAACAAATATATGTTGATTAAGTTAACAAAGGAACATAAATGAAGATCTGGAAAATATAACTTAACTTAAAAAAACCACTTCAAAGATTTAAAAGCTATGAGGTGAAAAGCTATGAGGCATGCCAGGCCTCCCTGTCCATCACCAACTCCCAGAGTACACACAAACCCATGTCCATTGAGTCAGTGATGCCATACAACCATCTCATCCTCTGTTGTCCCCTTCTCCTCTGGCCCTCAATCTTTCCCAGCATCAGGGTCTTTTCCAATGAGTCATCAGGTGGCCAAAGTATTGGAGTTTCAGCTTCAACATCAGTCCTTCCAATGAACACCCAGGATTGATCTCCTTTAGGATGGACTGGTTGGATCTCCTTGCAGTCCAAGGGACTCTCAAGAGTCTTCTCCAACACCACAGTTTAAAAGCATCAATTCTTTGGCGCTCAGCTTTCTTCACAGTCCAACTCTCACATCCATACATGACCACTGGAAAAACCATACCCTTGACCAGATGGACCTTTGTTGGCAAAGTAATGTCTCTGCTTTTTAATATGCTGTCTAGGTTGGTCATAACTTTTCTTCAAAAGAGTAAGCGTCTTTTAATTTCATGGCTGCAGTCACCATCTGCAGTGATTTTGGAGCCCAGAAAAATAAATTCAGCCACTGTTTCCACTGTTTCCCCATCTATCTGCCATGAAGTGATGAGACCAGATGCCATGATCTTAAGTTTTCTGAATGTTGAGCTTTAAGCCAACTTTTTCACTCTCCTCTTTCACTGTCATCAAGAGACTCTTTAGTTCTTCTTCGCTTTCTGCCCTAAGGGTGGTGTCATCTGCATATCCGAGGTTATGGAATATTACTCAGCCATAAAAAGAAATGAATTTGTGCCATTTGTGGACCTAGAGATTGTCATACAGAATGAAGTAAGTCAGAAAAACAAATATTATATAATGTTACTTATTATGGAATTTAGACAAATGATATGGATGAACTTATTTGCAAAGCAAAAATAGAGACACAGAGAGAGCAAATGCATGGACACCAAGGGTGGAGGGCAAGTTGGAGGAATTAGGTGATAGATATTAGCATATATATACTTCTGATACTATAAATAAAATAGATAACTAATAAGAATCTATTATATAGCACAGGGAACTCTACTCAAGGCTCTATGGTAACCTAAATAGGAAGGAAATCTCAAAAAATGGGGGATATATGTATGATATATATATATATATATATATATGTATATATGAAGAAGGTAATACAACAATTTAAAGCGATTATACTCCAATAGAATTTTTAAAAAGAAAATTTGTAAAATACAAACAGGTAAATTATACATGATAGGCTTATGACCAGTGAACACTCCAAAAAATGGCCAAAAGTTTCTAATAATTAAGAAGTGCAAACTAAAACTAAAGGAGTCTTGGGTTTTTTATTTTTACCCATCACAATAGCAAAATTATGTGAACAATGCAGTGGGTTTGGCCAAATAAACAGAATCTCTGAGAGTTATAGGGAATTTATTAACAAGGGATTGGACCCATAACTGTGCAAGCTGGTTAATCAGTCCGAGTGAATTACCGTGAATCTGTTTCTGGCTCTGCAGTCAGCATGCTGGCAGTCAGAAGGAAGATGGACGCAACAGTAAGGAAAATTAGAATCCATGAGAACATGGAGGAACACATGGCGCTCTCTAGGATTACAGAACCCAGGTAGGTTTTCACTGCTTCCAAAACTTTGACTTCAATGATGGGGTGACAGAAGAAATGCCAGCATGTGTCCTCATGGGGCTAAACACGCACCTGGCAGTGGGCTCAGGAGGGAAAGAAGCCAGAGCTGGAAGGCTACAGGAAAGGCTGGCGCCCTGCTCCAACAAGGTGACCAGCAGAGTCTCGGCCATGCACATGCGCTGCAACAGCCTCTGTCTCATGCCTGCTGCTTCACTTCCCCTTCTCAAAGGGCTTGCCGATTGCTTCTGTGGCCAGGAGAATCCATCCCATGCAGGCAAGGGGACTCTAGGCAGTGTTATTTTCAATTCAGCTGACACACTGCAAGGCCACCACAGATAGCTCCAATAATAATGACAACAACATGTATTGAGTGTTTTCTACACGCCAAGCACAGGTCTGCTTCTGGACAGCAGTCCTCTTAGGTAATTCTAGTGCTATCCTTGAATCTTTTAGACACTAAAGAGAGACACAGAAAGATTAAACAGTATCTGAACCAAGGCAATCTGATTTTAGAGCTGTACTTTTAACTGCTACTCTATAATTAACAAGATTTGATGAGGGTGTAGGCAAAAAAGAAGAGCTTTCATATTGTATTAGAAGGCTTTGAGTCATGTTTGCACTTAAATTTGCCAGAAGCACTGTTTATTTTGAGCAGGGCACAGGTGAAAATAAAATTTGGGAATGATCTGAGGTTTTCTGAATAGTAAAGCAGAAATAAAAACAAAACAAATAACAAAAAAACCTCACATACACAATTTATATTGTGATGCATCAAAGCTAAGTTCTTTTATAACTAAAATAAACACATTCATTTTCTATAACAAATGTATATCCTAAAGATTTTAAGTGTCATGACATTATATAAGCTTTAGGCATCCCTATTCTTTATGATTAAAAAGCCAGATTTTTGAATCACTAGAAAAACCTTTGTGGTTAAATACTAAATATCCCAGGATAAGTTATCCAGGATGAATCTGTTCTATAAGCAGAACAAGAGACAGACAAATCCTGTATTTATTTAAATTTGATAAGATCTTTTCCCACTTGTTTTGTCCTAGAACAATGTTCTCATTTTACACAGTCCCTGTGCCCTAGGAGACCCAGAGCACCTAATATTCAGAGTTCAAAATGATATATTCCTGAAGGGCACAGACTAGCTCCACAGCATGAAAATGTTCTGACCAAAATGCCCACAGTCCACCCATGAGAAACGTCTAATCAACTCCTGGTTGTCTAGCCAAGGAGGACAATTTCACCTACTCCACATTAAATCCACCAGCTTTTAATACTAAGTTCATTGTAGCTTACCATTTTACAACTAAAATCAGTCTGTGAAATTATTTCTGCTTCTACAATATACTGTTAAGTAAGCAACTTTTTATATACTCTTTCTGGAGAAAAACTTTTCCTGTATTCCCAAGTACAAAATGAGCCTACGTACCTTTTGATGTTCCAATTTTATATGTATAAATCTACACTAAGGAAAAATTAAACAAGTGTGTGCAAAAAAAGAAGCTGCAAGAACCGTTCACAGTGACATTTATGAGAGCAAGCAGGTAGACATCTTTATATCTGCTAGCAAAACATTAGTTAAATCAATTATGGCATACCCACGCACTAGAACACAAAACCATTAAAAAGTATAGATAGCTCTATACATACTGATGTGCACAATATCCAAGATATATTATGTTTAAAAAGCAGATTGCAAAATAGTATATATTTATATTGCAATTGTTCAGTCACCCAGTCGTGTCCAGCTCTTTTTTTGTGTGTGTGTGTGTGCCAAACATTTGCTCATTTATTTATTTATTTATTTATTTTTAAATTTTTTTATTAGTTGGAGGCTAATTACTTCACAACATTTCAGTGGGTTTTGTCATACATTGATATGAATCAGCCATGGATTTACACATCTTCCCCATCCCAATCCCCGCTCTCACCTCCCTCTCCACCCGATTCCTCTCGAAACATCCAACCCTCGCCTTCTCCCAGAGAGTTCAAAAGTCTGTTCTGTATTTCTGTGTCTCTTTTTCTGTTTTGCATATAGGGTTATCGTTACCATCTTTCTAAATTCCATATATATGTGTCGTGTCCAACTCTTTGCGACTCCATGGACTGCAGCACTCCAGGCCTCCTGTCCCTCACGATCTCCTGAAGTTTGCCCAAGTTCATGTCCATTGCATTAGTGATGCAATTTATATACTGCGATGCATATTATATTTATTGTGATAATCATAAATGTAAGACTCACCAAAAAACATGTACATTAGAAATTACAGGTCTTTGTATATGCTATTTCCAAAATGCAAACTCTATGTGATTTACAAAGTGTTATAGTATAGATGGTATTTAATTTTAATAAAACTGATTTTTTAAAGTTTCAGGTTGAACCCAATTGAACTTATAGAGTAAATGAATATTATTATTCAAATGTACAACCTTACTTAAGGTAAAACGTAATGGTGATTTACATTTCCTTTCATATGGAACTCCTGAAAATAAATATATATTCTACAGATACAAATATATTTTATTTCTTTTTGTATACCAGCAGCAGTTGGCAAGGTTCACAACAACGTAATAAAAGTCCAGGATATAATTTTGGGTGTTTTAGTATAGATGTACCTAAATTTAGAGCTTGTTTTTATGTCTTTTCCCTCGACCAGCTTTTAACCATCTCTTTTCACCATAATTGTCCCAAATGTTTTCCTTGTTTTCCAGTCCCGCAAACCAGTTTTGCTTTTCTTGTAATCTCTTCAACTCTCTCAAATGCCATATTGTATTAAGTATAAAGTGTCACTGATTTAAGAAACTACTGTTTCACGTAGTACTAAGAAACAAACAAAAAGGTGACAGTTAAATTAACAATAATTTGTAGCTTAAAATTTTTATTCAAAAGGTTTCTACAGACTTGCGTGCGTGTGTGCTTAGTCACTCAGTCATGTCCGACTCTTTGCGACCCCATGGACGACAGACTGTCAGGCTCCTCTGCCCATGGAAATTTTCAGGCAAGAATACTGGAGAAGGTTGCCATTTCACTCTAGGGGATCTTTCTGACTCAGAGACTGAACCTGTATCTCTTGCATCTTCTGCATTGGCAGGTGGATTCTTTACCACTGTGCTACCTGGGAAGTCCTTCATAGACTTATTTATACATGAATTTCTATCACACACATCACTCCTGAGCATACTTTAAAAGGACAATAAGAGGTAAATCAGCTAAAGCATTTTTTCAATTATTTTCTTGATTGGCTTGACTCTTCTGGAATGACTTTTCAACTCACCCTTGTTTTCCACTCAATGTGTCCTCTGCACCACCCAGAGCATGGAATGTTATAGCATGCCATAAAAGCAGACTTCTTTCTGTCTTTAGAATTTTCTTCCTAGCCGTGGACACCCATTTTTGCAAGTAGTGATGTGGATGTTTTTTAATCTTACTAGAAGATGTCAATAAAAGTTTTTAGACAAACAACCAGAACGCATGTATCTTCTTTATGTGGTTCTTAAGTGGTCTATTGCCTGAATCATTGATGGGTTGTAGCTGTACTAATCTTGGTAGCAAGAACCAGGTTTGTGCATAACATGCAATAACGACTGTATCACAAAAGCGACCTGGCTCGCTGAAGTGGCAAGATGTCATCAACTATGATACTCACCTTCATTTCAGAGGTGGTAAAATGTAAACACCTTGGAATCAACAAAATTTAGTATCACTTTAGGGCTTCCCGGGTAGCTCAGCTGGTTAAAAATCTACCTGCAGTTCAGGAGACCCCAGTTTGATTCCTGGGTTCGGAAGTTCCCCTGCAGAAAGGATAGGCTACCCACTCCAGTATTCTTGGGTTTCCCTGGTGGCTCAGACGGTAAAGAATCCGCCTGCAATTCAGGAGACCTGGGTTTGTTCCCTGGGTTGGGAAGATCCCCTGGAGGAGGGTATGGCAACCTACTCCAGTATTCTTGCCTGGAGAATTCCCATAGACAGAGGAGTCTGGTGGGCTACAGTCCATGGGGTCGCAAAGAGTCGGACATGACTGAGCAACTAAGCACAGTACATCATCACTTTATGGATAGGAAATTAGGAGGTATAATCTCTTACTGCCCATAAATATCACACTACCAGTAAGTGGTCAAGCCAGGGCCCAAATACAGGTTTCATAAAATGCTGTGTTTCAGATCCCACATAATGTGGTACTCAATAGATATTACATTGGGCTTACCTCCTTTTAGATGACACCACCCTTATGGCAGAAAGTAAAGAAGAACTAAAGAGTCTCCTGATGACAGCGAAAGAGGAGAGTAAAAAAGTTGGCTTAAAGCTCAACATTCAGAAAACTAAGATCATGGCATCTGGTCCCATCACTTCATGGCAAATAGATGGGGAAACAGTGGAAACAGTGGCTGAATTTATTTTTCTGAGCTCCAAAATCACTGCAGATGGTGATTACAGCCATGAAATTAAAAGACGCTTACTCCTTGGAAGGAAAGTTATGACCTACCTAGACAGCATATTAAAAAGCAGAGACATTACTTTGCCAACAAAGGTCCATCTGGTCAAGGGTATGGTTTTTCCAGTGGTCATGTATGGATGTGAGAGTTGGACTATAAAGAAAGCTGAGTGCCAAAGAATTGATGCTTTTGAACTGTGGTGTTAGAGAAGACTCTTGAGAGTCCCTTGGACTGCGAGGAGATCCAGCCAGCCAATCCTAAAGGAGATCAGTCCTGGGTTTTCATTGGAAGGACTGATGTTGAAGCTGAAACTCCAATACTTTGGCCACCTGATGACTCATTGGAAAAGACCCTGATGCTGGGAAAGATTGAGAGCAGGAGGAGAAGGGGCGACAGAGGATGAGATGGTTGGATGGCATCACCGACTCAATGGACATGGGTTTGGAGGACTCCGGGAGTTGGTGATGGACAGGGAGGCCTGGTGTGCTGCAGTTCATGGGGTCACAAAGTGTCAGACATGACTGAGCGACTGAACTGAACTGAACCTCCTTTAAATATCAAGTTATTCTTATTGATTAGATGTGTGTGAATTATTCCTCTCTCTCACCTATTCCCAACCATGTCTTATCCTGTATTTTCTCAGCAAAATTTAATGCTTCTTCAATAGACATCTGTACTTTGCATTTACTACTTCTAACTTTGCTGCAAGCTAGGAAAGAGACACCTAATCATGTCTAAATTAGAGTATTGCTTTTAACTGCATTCAGTACATGAACTTTAATGTGTTGACTCGAGTTTTCTATTTAGTCTCCTTAACGCATTTTGTTTTAGCTTTCTCTTCATCTCTAGCTGTTTTCCAAATGACTGCAGATGCCAAATGTATATCCTATACATAAGGTAGCAGCCTACAGCTATAGTCTTTCTCTCAGTTTCTACTTTTGACGTGTTTTGTATGGTTCTATAATTCTTTGATAATTTAGTCTGTACTATAAAATTTCTCATCTCTACCATTCAAGACTTACTGGTAACAATTAGTATTGCTCTTTGGTGATGCCATTTTGTTTTAAACAGCAGGGATGGACAAATAAGCTACCCACAATTTATGAACTTTTAAAAAGATAATTATAGGTACTAGGTCACTCCTACAATTATCCAAGTACTCAAAAGAGAATATTATATATAAAAGTTATTTTTAATCACTTGGTTGTCAATTTACTGTGCATTTTCTGTTAGATTTACTATATACTACTATATACATAAATTTTTTCACCACTAATGATTGCTCCCTTTTCCCTTTCCCTGGAGTCGCTTAAAAAGCTGTAATAAAACTTGTCACAACAGAACTCTGAAGTAAAAGAAGCTATCAGGGTTTTTGTTAATATTGAAAAAGAATTTTCTGAAGAAATAAATGAAGAAGATACTTATCTCAAATCTAAGTCTGGCCATGTCTGTCTCATAAAGCAGAGGGATCTTTCCATCCTATCAATTTAGTCCTACTGAAATGGCATTTCTGCATTCACTTGCTAGCTACCTTCAGTTATTCAGATGCCTCCTCATTCTAAATTATGTATCGGCTGCTTGCCTATCTTCCTGTAGGTTATTTTCATCAATCTGAATACACTGCTTGATTATTGATGTCTCATGTAGGTTTGTTCTTACTCTCTCAAAGAAATGCTAATAAATTGAAATCTGTGCCTACTGCTAAATTTCAGTCTTATGTTGTGATAAAAGGCCCAGAGCCTCATAATTTATAGATAGTGACTCCTCTGTACACATCACTGATATTTGACATGCTTGCCTTGATGTTTATGTTCTAACAGATGGGGCTTCCCATCTAACAGTGGGGCAGAAAATCCATAAACCACATTGAGCAGTCTGCTTCTCTGGATAAAACACAAGAGTAAGGAAGAAGAACATGTTCTAACCATTCGGCAAGCACACCATGGGTCCTTCATGCTGTCAACTGTATGCCTGGCCTTGACATACCAAGAGCACCTGCTCATTACCTTCTGAGAATTTGTGCAGTTACCAAAGGCTGTATTGGAATTAAAGAACAGTTTTCCCATCTAAGGGGTAGGTCTGGAACCCAAATAATGTGGCTTCATGCTGTCCTAGTCTAACCCGAGGGGCAGGGGTGGGGGCATTAATTCCAATATTAGTTTCATTTAGTATCTAAAACATCAATGTCCTCAGCTTCCTTACAGACATCTTTTTTGATGAGTGTATGGCACAAATTCCCTATCACATTTCTCTACTCCTAAACTTGGAGATTGAGGATTACTTTAAAAAAATTTTAAACCTGCAATTTGATAGCATTATAAATTAATGATCTTCAGCCTCCATGGAAATGTCAGTACACATAGGCATCCTAAAAGGATAGTTATTTATTAATTGTTCTTCTCCACAACCTCTGAAGTCCACTCTATTCAGTGACCAAAATCACTACTCCAAGAAATTGCTATTACCAGGCTGGCCATGACCTCCAGTATAAGCAATTCAGTGGATAAATTTCAGTTCTCAGTCTTAAGTCTATGAAATCACGTATATAGGGTTATCATTACCATCTTTTTAGAGAGGGAGGTGGGAGGGGGGATCGGGATGGGGAATACATGTAAAACCATGGCTGATTCATGTCAATGTATGACAAAACCCATTACAATATTGTAAAGTAATTAGCCTCCAACTAATAAAAATAAATGAAAAAATAAAATAAAATAAAAAAAGAAATCACTTATACTCTTTCTCTCTCTTCAGTGACTCCTTTACAGTCTGCTTTTCAAACATCTATTCCTTAACCAAACTCATAAATATTGGTATCTTCCAGGCCTCCTTCTCAACATCCTTTTCTTCTTACTCACCTGGCCTTCTTTGGCCATTTCATTCCCACTTATGATTTCAATCACCTCCAAAATATAGATCACAATGTCACATATATCTCCAAAATCTATTCTTCTATGTCAAATTTCTTTTGGACTATCAAATCCATACTCCCACTTCCTACGAAACACCTCCACTGAATGTTTACCTGGTATCTCAAACTCAGCATATTAAATCTGAATTTGTCATCATCCATATCAATCTGCTTTATTTTTGTGTTCCCTGTTTCAGAATCAGTTCAGCTAAGTTGCTCAGTCGTGTCTGACTTTTTGTGACCCCCATGGACTTCAGCACACCAGGCTTCCCTGTCCATCACCAACTCCCAGAGCATACTCAACTCATGTCCATCGAGTTGGCGATGCCATCCAACCATCTCATCCTCTGTCATCCTCTTCCCCTCCCGCTTTCAAGCTTTCCCAGAATCAGGGTCTTTTTAAATAAGTCAGTTGTTCACAGCAGATGGCCAAAGTACTGGAGTTTCAGCTTCAGCATCAGTCCTTCCAATAAATATTTAGGACTTATTTCCTTTAGGATTGACTGGTTGGATCTCCTTGCAGTCCAAGGAACTCTCAAGAATCTTCTCCAATACCACAGTTCAAAAGCAGCAATTATTTAGCACTCAACTTTCTTTATAGTCCAACTCTCACATCCATACATGATTACTGGAAAAACCATAGCTTTGACTAGATGGACCTTTGTTGGCAAAGTAATGTCTCTGCTTTTTAATATGCTGTCTAGGTTGGCTATAGCTTTTCTTCAAAGGAGAAAGCATCTTTTAAGTTCATGCCTGCAGTCAACATCTGCAGTGATTTTGGAGCCCCCCAAAATAAAGTCTCTCACTGTTTCCATTGTTTCCCCATCTATTTGCCATGAAGTGATCAGACCGGATGCCATGATCTTAGTTTTTTGAATGTTGAGTTTTAAGCCAGCTTTTTCACTCTCCTCTTTCACTTTCATCAAGAGGCTCTTTAGTTCTTCTTTGCTTTCTGCCATAATGGTGGTGTCATCTGCGTATCTGAGGTTACTGATATTTCTCCCAGCAATCTTGATTCCACCTTGTGCTTCATCCAGTCCAGCATTTCACATTATGTATTCTCAATGTAAGTTAAATAAGGAGGATGATAATATACAGCCTTCACGTACTCCTTTCTCAATTTGGAACCAGTCTATTGTTCCATGTCCAGTTCTAACTGTTGCTTCCTGATCTGCATACAGACTTCTCAGGAGGTAGGTCAGGTGGTATGGTTTCCCATCTCTTTAAGAATTTTCCACAAGTTGTGGTGATCCACACAGTCGAAGACTTTGGTGTAGTCAATAAAGCAGAAGTAGATGTTTTTCTGGAACTCTCTTGCTTTTTCGATGATCCAGCGGATGTTGGCAATTTGATCTCTGGTTCCTCTACCTTTTCTAAATCCAGCTTGAACATCTGGAAGTTCACGGTTCACATATTGTTGAAGCCTGGCTTGGAGAATTTTGAGCATTACTTTGCTAGTATGTGAGATGAGGGCAACTGTGCCATAGTTTGAACATTCTTTGGCATTGCCTTTCTTTGGGACTGGAATGAAAACTGACTTTTTCCAATCTTGTGGCCACAGCTGAGTTTTCCAAATTTGCTGGCATATTGAGTGCAGCACTTTAACAATATCATCTCTTAGGATTTGAAATAACTCAACTGGAATTCCATCACCTCCACTATCTTTGTTCATAGAATACAGCTCATCATTTACTCAGTTGTCCAAGTGAGAAATCTAGATGTCATCTTTTCCTTTTTTCTTGCCCTGACTCCCCTATAACCAATTAATCACTAAATCTTAGCATAACTATTTCCTCAATACCTCTCAAATCTACTCCCAAAGTTCCATTCCTATAGCTAAATAGAACTTAGCCATTGTCAGCTCTTGATTGAATTGCCACACAATATCCTAACTCCCCGCTCAACAGTCCTTAAACTTCTGACAGAGCGATATTCACAAACCAGATCACATCATTCTGCAGCTTAACATTTTTCATGGCTACCTTTTAACTTCAGTGGGCAAGAAATGCAACATTATATAAAATCTTTCAGGAATGAAATGCTAACTCTTTGTACAGCTGTATCACTCTATACGGGCTTCCCAGGCACAGTGATAAAGAATTAGCCTGCCAATGCAGGAGACACAGGACATGTGGGTTTGATCCCAGGGTCAGGAAGATTCCCTGGAGTAGGAAATGGCAACCCACCCAGTATTCTTGCTTGGAAAATTCCATGGACAAAGGAGACTGTTGCGCTACAGTCCATAGGGTCGGAAAGAGTCAGATATGATTGAGCATACACACACATACATACATCACTCTATACACCTTTCATACCACCATACAATTTTTGTGGACCAGCTTCATTGTGGTACTCTGAGTCTTGATGCTGAATCAGATACACTTGTAGGCTGTATTCAAACCTTAGGAAAATCTCTGGTAGAGGCCTAATTACATGTTATCATAACTATCTTTCTTCCCCTGTTTTCAGTCCCTTTAAAGTAAGAAATTTATTTCATTTCTGGACCCTCCCCCAACACCTGGCACATAATAAAAATTCAACAAGTCTTTGTTAAGTGCATGTCTGATTATAATTGTGAAAGTATAAAGTTTCTGTTCTTAGTATATTCATTGTCTATTCTTTATCAAAAAATATGGTATAAGGAAACTTTAATCTTGTTGCCAATTCAAATGAATTCAGAGATTGAATAATCACAACTAAAGAATAATAAAAAGGTCAAAGTGAAAAAAAAATCCAGTGTTATAATAACCAAAATTATGAACTACACAAAGTCTCTAAGAATAATTTTATTTATTCTTTTCAAAGATGCTTTTAAATAGGTTTAATTGGTCTATGCCTCGAGGTGATACTTGACTTTATATTTGAATTTAAAGTGTTAAAAATATAAGATTTGATACGCTCAAAGCAAGAACAGGGACAAATATAACCTATTTCACCCAGCAACTACTTTACAGTCTTCCAGATTTGTAAAGACCAACGTGCAGACTTAAAACAAAATCTGCCTCCAGTGGGTAGGTGGCCCAGTCTGACAAAGAGAGCAAAAATGCAATGAATCTGAATTTCAACAGCATTAGTAATTTACATTTCACCTTCCACAAACATCAACAACAGAAAAGTCTGAAAGTGTGACTCCCAGTTACAATTGTAAGGATACACTCGTATCCTCCACAATTCTGTCTCATCACAACAAAGATCTGGAGTGACGGACATTAAAGCCCTCTGCGTGTCATAGCTCTTGGGTCTCAGACAGACTGTGTTATGGCTCTCGGGTCTCGAACGAACGATGTTATAGCTCTTAGACAAATCAGTGTTACAGCTCCATGTTACAGCTCTAGTTTATTTAGAAAATAGTAGGAAAATCCATCTTCAAAGCATGAGGGCATGTCGACCCTAAGATGCAAAGAGAAGAGCATGGGGGAGCACACCAGCACGCGGGAGAGAGAGAGACCCCCGGGCCCTTTGGTTCCTCTTTTTATATGTCTTTTCCCCTCCCTGGGCCTGCCCTATGTAAATTGGGCTAGCCAAGAGTGTCGTTTGTTCTACCTGAGGTCCTCACTCCAGTCCTTGGACTGTCCTTTGTTCTATTTTTGAGGGTTCTTCCCTTTGTTATCTTTTAGCCACCACCATTCTGGACTCCTGTTTCCTATTCTAACTACCTAACATGATCATATATCATCTCAGTTGTACTTAAAATAATCTCAAGAGATAACATAAAAATTTTTTAAAATCTAAACTAGAAATTCACTTCCATGTTAGAAACGGATGTCACATTTTAGATTTTGTACTAAGGATTGCCAATCCAACAATGATTTGGGAATAGCAGGCAGAAAATCTAGAGACTCACACTGAACATGCTATATGGAATAATAAGACCTATTTGCAAATAAGAGGGAGTCCATTGTTTAATTTTGTTAGGATCACATTGTGTATTGATTTTAATATTTTAGACAAAATTTTCATAACAAATCATGCAGAAATTTATAATTATGGATATATTTCAGTGATAAAATAGCTATTCATATAAATGTTTTAGTATACAGAATAGTTCAACACTATTCCCATAGTTAAAGAGATCAGTATAGCATTCAAGGGTAAACTAGACAAAATAGAGGAAAAAATAAAGCTGCTACATGAGTACACAGGAAATAGGCTCTCAGAAATTAAAACAATAGTAGACTTTAGAAGTTGTAGAATCTAAATGATGCATATGAACTTATTTCATTTACAAAACAGAAACAGACTTACAGATCTCAAAGTCAAATTTGTGGTTACCAAATGGGAAATGTGGAGGGAAGTGATAAATGAGGAGATAGAGATTACCATGTGTGTGCCATGCTGTATGTAAAATGGCGGCATAACACTGCCTTCAGAAAAATGAGGGGAAGCAGGGAGGCCCATTCGGGGCTAATGCGGTCGTTCAGCTGAACAGGATGGCGACCTGGACCAGAGTGATCGGCAAAAGGAGTCAGAGAGAAGCAGCTACAGTCAAAAACTAGTTTAGAGGCAGCATTTACAGGACTTGCCAATGGATGAGGAAAGGAAAGTGGAAAACATGATTCTTAGGAATTTGGCTTGAATAATGGTCGTATTTTTTACAACACAAGAAAACTGAGGATGATACAGTTCTGGAGAGTACAATCAAGGGTTTGACATTGGATATACTTTGTGTGTTTGTGATGCCTATTAGACATCCAAGTGCGGCTGTCAGGCACTTGAGTTCTCAGGAAAAAGTTTTTTGATGCAGATATGGAATAGAATATTTATAGCCTCAAGCCAGAAAATATCACCAACAGAAAGAAGACCAAAGACTAGACTCTGATTCCTTTCCTCTTTAGAAATCAGACAGGAGGGAGGCATTCATTAGCCAAAAGGCATGAGAAGAAATGGAGAGTTTAAGTATGAAGAAAACCAGAAACATGAAGTGTCGCAAAAGACAAGAAAGAGGGGTGTCCCAAGAAGATGTCAATAGACAGCTGTATCTGATACCAATAAGAGATAAAGAAACGACAATTTGGTCTGGTGAGATGGAAGCCACTGGTCACTCAGACTGACTAGGGCAGAGTAACAGAGTGAAGCAGGTTCACACCTGTTTAAAATAAGTGGAACAGGCAACAAAGTTGAGGAGATGGAGACAGTTCGGACACCTATATTCATAAAAATGTGTGAATTCTCTCCTGAAACTAGAGTCTATTCTACGGCTTCCTAATCTTCTACTTTAATTAGTGAGCCTATCAAGAATAAATGATGCTAAGTTTAACGTGTTGTCTGGCACACTCATGTGACTAGATATTATTTGCACTTCCAGATGAATTCTGCAGCCTTCTCTATGCTGTTCTGTGCATTGACTTCAGTCAGGCTCTATTAAATTCTGATTTCTAGTTGGATACAGTCAACAGGAGATACCAGTAGGCGAGAGAAGCTAGGAGGAGACAGAGAGATCAGGGCACTTAGTCTCTGTGTTCTGTCTGCTTGTCCAAAGTTTGATAGTAGCTTTCTCCCTTACCTGAGGCCTCAGCTCCTGCTAAGCCCACCTAACTATGGCCACCTGCTAGATTCCAGTAATAGTTATTTTTCCTTGTCCTTTCAAGATCAACGATGATAGTGGATTCCTACTGTTGCTAGCCAGCCCCTGGTTTTTCACTATTCTTGATTGGTTCCCTCAGCCCCACCTATTCTTTGTAAACTTCATTATTTCAACTGCCCTTTGGGCTGTTATCTCTCTACCACTGGGACTCTGACTGATAAAACCCTCAAGACGGATTTGTTGAAAGAACGTGGATTATATTTTTCTTAAAGAGTACATGCCTTACAACCATTGTCAAATATTTTAATCTTTTATGGATTAAGGTAGGACAGTCAGGAATAGTGAAAAAGAGAAGAAAGGGAGTGAAGGAGAGAGAAGAACAGGTTACCTCTTTAGCCAGCAGAATTTTCACTCTGTTTTCACCTGCTGGTGTCTCAGTCCCCAAGTCAATCCTCTTTTGGCACAAAAGCCAGTCTTTCAGAATGTAAGTTCTTAGATGTTAAACACATCTCTTTTTTTGGAATTCCAGAATCCTTCACTTAAATAGCTTTAAATTATTACACTGTCATACTCAAATAACACACTAAAGAATAAAGTGTTCTCATTTCTCTAGATTGATAATTCAATATTTCAGCCCCCTATGCCACATGTAAAATTATAATATCAAGTATTTGCTTCCCAGCACAATGGTTTGACCTCAAGACAACTTACAAGGAAGTTTCTCATTCTATAGTCATTGATCTCAGTCACGAAGATTTTGGGGGAAATAATTTTCCCAAGTTGGCAAATTAATAAAAGAGAGGCATGAACTCTTTTGGGTATTTCCTTTAGGAAATGTAGAGAAAAGAATTCTTTTAAGTGAAAAATCATGCTTTGTAGATAAAAGATAATTTTTGCCAGGAAATTAGAGAGAGGATTTTTTTTTTTTTTTTATCCTTTTGTGTTGACCTACAAAATTGAATCTAGATTTCTACAGAAAAAAAAAATCTATACTGAAAAAGCCTAAAACACATTCAAGTCCTTCCATAGTGGACAAGTCACTTTGCCAATCACAACCAGTTCCCTTTTTCATGTTAACCTAGGTTTTGCTTTTCAACCTCAACATAGAAGTAATTCCATTGAACATCACTAGATTTTCTTTTTCCTTGCAACTATCCTTACATGAATAACCCTTTAAAGGCACTGTCCTAATTACCATAAAGAATCACCAAGTTTGGTGTGAATGGCATAGGAAACCTAATTTTTAAAAGAAACTTTGCATGAATAGGTTGGGGAAATAATTTTACCTGTTGTCTAGTAGATATTGTTATCTAGCATTCAATATGACATCCCTGGGAAGTAAGCTTTTATCAGAGATGTTCTCAGTCAGCACCAGAAATAGAGTATTTTCATTTGGAAGGCCCAGAATTAGATTTGCTGCTTTAGAAATAGATATAGACAGATGCATTTGCCAGCACAATGGATTTTCCAGGTAATTTCTGAAGAAGCTTTCAGACTAGTATCCCATTATTCAACTTTTATTTAGACCTTGGGGGATATTTAGGAGCCCAACAGCAAAGTGGCAGGGATGGTACTGAAACAAGAAAGGTAAGCAAATTTTGCTTTGTTTTATGATTAAGTTGCCACAGATTGAATGAATTGTGAAAAAGATTTATTAGGAATAAAGCAAAAAAGATATGTTGGTTTACCAGTAAGATTTTTTTCTACAAGAACTCCAGAAATAAGTGACATTATGGATATATTTAATTTTTCCTACAAACTAGCTTTATAAATGCCTTAAATCTGTATTTTAATAAAAAGAAAGCTACAAATCAGTAGCATTTTTATCACCTCTGCCATCCCTACTGCTTCCAGAATTAATAAATTACTGGTTGTGTTAGTTCATCCAGACTGCTATAACAAAACATCACAGACTAGGTGACTTGGAACTCTCTTGCACTGTTGCTGGGAATGCAAACTGATACAGCCACTGTGGGAACAGCATGGAGATTCCTTAAAAAACAGGAATAAAACTAACATATGATGCAACAATCCCACTAATGGGCATATACCCTGAGGAAACCATAGTTGAAAAAGACTCATGTACCCCAATGTTCATTACAGCACTATTTACAATAGCTTAGACATGGAAGCAACCTAGATGTCCATTAACAGATAAATGGAAAAAGAAGCTCTGTGGTACACATACACAATGGAATATTACTCAGCCATAAAAAAGGAACACATTTGAGTCAGTTCTGGGAGGCAGATGAACACAGAGTCTATTACACAGAGTGAGGTAAGTCAGAGAAAAACAAATAAGGTCTATTAAAGCATATACATGGAATCTAGAAAGATGGTGCTGATGAACCTGTCTGCAGGGCAGCAGTGGAGATGCAGACATAGAAAACAGACTTACGGACACAGTGGTGGAAGGAGAGGGTGGCACCTACTGAGAGAATGTCACTGAAACATATACATCACCATATGTAAAATGAGATAGCCAGTGGAAATTTGCTGTATGACGCAGGAAGCTCAAATCCAGTGCTCTGTGACAACCTAGACGGGTGGGATGTGGTGGGAGGTGGGAGGGAGGTTCTACAGGGAAGGGACATATGCATGTATACCTGTGGTGGATTCATATTGATACATGGCAGAAACCAACACGACATTGTAAACCAATTATTTTTCAATTAAAATAAATAAATTTAAAGTTAAAAAAACAACAGAAATTCATTTTTTTACAGTTCTGGAAGCTGGAAGTTCAAGATCAAGCCACCAGCATAGTTGAGAGAGGGGCTTCTCCTGTTACAGAGTACCAACCTCTCTCTGTAACATCATGTGGTAAAAGAGTCTAGGGAGTTCAGTGGGAACTCTTTTATAAAGAATGCTAATTCCACTTATGAGGACGTAACCTTTATTTTATGACCTAATAAGTCCCAAAGGCCCAATCTATAATTGTTGTTGTGTTTAGCTGCTAAGCCGTTTGTGACTCTTTTGCAACCTTGTGGACTGTAGCCCATCAGGCTCCTCCATCCATGGGATTTCCTAAGCAGGAATACTGGAGTGGGTTGCCATTTCCTTCTCCAGGGGATCTTCCCAACTCAAGGATCACATCCACGTATCCTGCTTGGCAGGTGAATTCTCCACCACTAAACCACCAGGGAAGCTCCCACTATAATACCACCACTTTAGTAGGTAAGGTTCTCTCACCATATGAATTGCGAGTAGTGGAGGGAGGTTGGGAGAGGACACACACATTCATTCCATAACACTGGTTATTCCGTGACAGTGGATTAGAAAGCATATGGGAAGCACACAGGTAAAGGAATGAGAGACTAAGAAGAAAAAACATTAACAGTTTATAATTAATAGTGTTTAAATTACTATTCAAATATTTATATATGTTTTTCTTCCACAGCTTCTCCTTCAAATGGTTGCCATGTAAACTGAGATTTAGAAGGCTGAAGCCCTTGAGATTTGCAATGTTTATTGGTTAAAACGATGCATTTTACTCATTCATTTCAGGGTAGTGCTAAACTCACTCACATAGCAGCTGGCAACTGTCCTTGGAGCTGCTGCCTTGAAGTCACTGGTTAGAAAAGGCTGCAAAAGCAAGCCCTGAAAAATCAAATGTAGACAATTTCTCAGCGATTATGGTACAATAGTTATAATACTTCTTTCTATACTTGAATGAAAGAATTACAATAAGTCAAGGACAGAATATATTTGGCACAGAGTTATCAAAATATGTATGCATGTGTGTATGTGCATGTACATATATATATGAAAACAGAAAAAATATCATTCCAGAAGCTTGGACTCAAAAGGAGGAGTTATAGTGGGACATTGCTGAGAGGTTTAAATAAACTCTATTAGATAATGTCTTGCCAAGGCGGACTTTGGGCCCTATTTTAATCATTAACTGATGTTTAAGATGTGAATTATCTCTAATTCACTTCTAAAATTATTTACAAAAGGATAAATTCCTGAATTATGTTCCTCTGGTTTTCTTTTACTCTGTATAGGCAGTCTCTGAGTTCTACTGCTTCTTCAGACATAGCATTTTCCAGATCCATCAGCTTTTTCCACACAACTCACAAGCCTCTGCCTGACTTGAAACTTTTATCACAGAATCAAAGATTCTTTAAATTTCAAGGACATGAAATGGCACCTAAATCAATCCAGGATATAAATCCCCTCTATAATAGAGCACCCCTGACTGACAGACACCCTGTCTCAACAGAAACAATTCCAACAAAAGGGGTGGGGGAGCAAGATCCAGTTCATGGGCAGCCTATGTTACTTGCTAACTAGATGACTATGAAATAATCACTTGACTGTTTGTTTGGCAAATAAAAATAAAAATATTATCCATTTATACTGACTATATGTAAAACTCTTTATAACCTCTGAAAAATCTATAAAAAGTGCTATTAAAATTTAATTCATTCTTTATTATTTTACCAATCAGCCTACTCTACTTCTATCCATCTCTTTTTATTACAAGTCTCCCATCCTCCCTTAAAAATGGCCAAAAATGTTTCCCTAAAGTTCCACCTAGAATGACAGAACAGTCTAGTAGTATTGTTGCCTCTGAATATCATGAGGATAAGAAGTTCTTGCCATGGCCACAAGATCAGGCATAGCTATGGCATCAGTAAGGAACAATGTCTATTAGATAAAAACAAGCTGTTAACTTATTTCAAAATCTTGATGGAACATTACTGATTGTGCCAGTAATAATGTCTTAGTTTGTGATTTCTTCCAGCCAATGACTGTACCTCTTAAAACTAAATATACAAGATTGAGGTATGGTATAATAACACTGCTGCTGTAAAAGGGGCCCAGACAACTAAATCTTGGACTGATCTGCTGAAGGTTGCTCAAGCTCTGCAATATTCCATTAGGCCCCACATATAGTAGACCCTTATTTCTAATTTCATATCCATTATTTGCTGCCATAAACTTGTTTGATAGACCTTCAGTAACAGATTGGTTGTGGTTTTTTTACCCCAAGCTTTTCAACCCCAGCCCCTCAGTTAGCTGCATGCATGCACGCCTCCCTCCATAAGGCCAGCCCCGTTCTCAGTCTCTATGTGCACCTCCTCCTGCACACCCACACTGAGATTCTCACCCCTATCACAGCACAGACATTCTGTCTTATGCCACGCTAAACCATTTTCATGTCTGTCTTTCTTAATGAGTCATAAGCTCCTTCAGTTCAGTTCAGTTCAGTCGCTCAGTCGTGTCCGACTCTTTGCGGCCCCATGAATCACAGCACGCCAGGCCTCCCTGTCCATCACCAACTCCTGGAGTTTACTCAGACTCATGCCCATCGAAGCTCCTAGATGCCTGAAAATATGATGAATGAATAAGGTAAACAACAAAGGACTCATTTAACAAATGGCAATAGAAAGAATATCTCTGTTTTTCCCTCTACTTTATTTATAATATTTTCTATATAAGAATATATTCCTGATACTGATTGATCCATCAAGAAATATAAATTTATTTATTGCCATCTAAATTTTATTTTAGTACAAATTCAAACTCAGAAAAAGCCTAATGATATAGACATGTTGTGTGGGGAAGCATTCAAGTTGCTCATGATGGGAAACTGACCTTTGTTTCTAGATTGTTGAGGAGAGATCTCCCAATGCCATACCTATCAGTCAGAGTTTATAACAACAACAACAACAACTTGCAGGAGCGGGGGGAGAAAAGGGAACCCACCTACCCTGTTGATGGGAGTGTAAACTGGCATAGCCACCATGGAGAACAGTATGGAGGTTCCTTAAAAAACCGAAAATAGGGCTTTCCTAGTGTCTGAGTGGTAAGGAATCCACCTGCCAAAGTAGGAGACACGGGTTTGATATCTGGTCTGGGAAAATCTCACATGAATCAGAGCCACTAGGCCCGTGCACCACAGCTATTGAGCCTGAGCTCTAGAACCCAGCAGCCACAGCTCCTGAGATTGCATGCCACAACTACTGAAACCTGTGTGCCCTAGAGCCCATGCTTCGCAACAAGAGAAGTCACCACAATGAGAAACCCACACACTGCAACGAACAGTAGCCCTGGCTCACCACAACTAGAGGAAGGTCCATGCAGCAACAAAGACCCAGCACAAATAAAAATAATAAGCAAATAAAAACAAAAACAAAAACAAAACTACCCTATGACCCAGCAATCCCAATCCTGGGCATGGACACAGAGAATCCCATAATTCAAAAGGATACATGCACCTCAATGTTCATAGAGGCACTGTTTACAACAGCCAAGACACGGAAGCAACCTAAATGTCCATCACCAGAGGAATGGACAAAGAAGATGTGGTACACATGGAATAGTGTACACAGTGGAATACTACTCAGCCATGAAAAAGAAGAAAATAATGCCATTTGCATTGACATGAAAGGACCTAGATATTGTCATTCTGAATAAAGTCAGTCAGACAGGAAAGAGAAATATCATATGATATCCCTTATATGTGGAATCTAAAAAGAAATAATATAAGTGAAATTATTTACAAAATAGAAACAGACTCACAGACTTAGAGAATGAACTTATGGTTATCAGGGGAAAGGACAGAGGGAAAGGATAGTTAGGAAGTTTGGGATTGACTTGTCCGCACAGCTATGCAGATAACCAACAAGGACCTGATGTGTAGCACATGGAACTCTGCTCAATGTTATGCGGCAGCCCGGATGGGAGGGAAGTTTGGGGGAGAGTGGATACGTGTATACGTGTGACTGAGTTGCTCTCCTGAGCACCTGAAACTATCACACCATTGGTAATCAGCTATACTTCAACATAAAATAAAAGTTTCAAAAAAAGGATAAATGTAAAAACTAAATTAGATTCAGTCAGTTCAGTTCAGTCTCTCAGTCGTGTCCGACTCTGCAACCCCATGAATCGCAGCACACCAGGTCTCCCTGTCCATCACCAACTCCCGGAGTTGACTCAAACTCATGCCCATCCAGTCGGTGATGCCATCCAGCCATCTCATCCTCTGTCGTCCCCTTCTCCTCCTGCCCCCAATCCCTCCCAGCATCAGGGCCTTTTCCAATGAGTCAACTCTTCGCATCAGGTGGCCAAAGTACTGGAGTTTCAGCTTCAGCATCAGTCCTTCCAATGAACACCCAGGACTGATCTCCTTTAGGATGGACTGGTTGGATCTCCTTGCAGTCTAAGGGACTCTCAAGAGTCTTCTCCAACACCACAGTTCAAAAGCATCAATTCGGCACTCAGCTTTCTTCACAGTCCAACTCTCACATCCATACATGACCACTGGAAAAACCATAGCCTTGACTAGACAGACCTTTGTTGGCAAAGTAATGTCTCTGCTTTTTAATATGCTATCTAGGTTGGTCATAACTTTCCTTCCAAGGAGTAAGCATCTTTTACTTTCATAGCTGCAATCATCATCTGCAGTGATTTTGGAGCCCCCCAAAAATAAAGTCTGACACTGCTTCCACTGTTTCCCCATCTATTTCCCATGAAGTGATGGGACTGGATGCCATGATCTTAGTTTTCTGAATGTTGAACTTTAAGCCAACTTTTTCACACTCCTCTTTCACTTTCATCAGGAGGCTTTTTAGTTCCTCTTCGCTTTCTGCCCTAAGGGTGGTGTCATCTGCATATCTGAGGTTATTGATATTTCTCCTGGCAATCTTGATTCCAGCTTAGGCCTACCTAATTTAATGTTTATAATTACATACAACGTCTATAATAAACACATATAGTAGAAAGGAATTTTCACATTTTTAAATAAGAAATATAAAAGTACTGCGATTATCAGTAAGCTTCCAGCCCCTGGGGCCTCTATGAATGAACACAGAAGTTCATTCTTCTGTGTTTCTAGAACATGGGTAGAAAACTGCAGTCTGTAAAGGGAATGAAAACAGCTGTCAGAGCAAATGGAGGACAATGATTGATACATCCAAGTAAGCTGATATAGTACATGATTACGCAAGAGTATGTTACTCCTCTTTTTAATCTGTTTGTTGTCCCTCCGGAATTCAAACCAGGGACTGATTTATTCCCTAGATATGCTTTCCCTCACCATAATGCAGGCACTGACCAGGCAGTGAAACTAACAGAGATAAATGTGACAGACGGCTGCTTGTCTGAAGGATTTCTGATGAGTCAGTGGGGATGGGCATGCATCCAAGTGGCACAGGAGTTATGATGCAGTGAGGCCCAAGAAAGAGGGCAGTCAGAACGGTCTTCCTGAAGCAAATACCCATGCATTATACTTTGGGATTTTAAAATTGAGCACACTGGAGAAAACATGAATTCTAAAGTAAGCCCCAGAGAAATCTTTTCTGAGTTCCCAACACTTCTGTGTATAAATATTCAATAGTTGATCTGTTGCAGATAGGATTCTGTAAACAAATTCAGATATGACCTTCATTTGCTATGTGCTGTGGCAGGAATAACGAAGCTCCAACAAACACTGAAAGCTCCTGGTTCCATTATAATAGCAACACTGGCTTCTTAGAAGAGCCACAGACCACTGCCAGAAGGAATTTTGAATACTTTAATATTTCTTTTAAAGCCATGGCAACCGTGAAACAACTGTAGAAATAGAAGGTGTGAATTCTTAACATATTTTTTTTCGTGTCTAGTATTCTGAATTTGCACATAAAAAACTCATAAAATGTATAATGCTGAAAGGGAAAGACAACATTATACTTAATATTATACTTATGATATTATGAATGTGAGGTGGCCAAAGGATCTTTTGTCAGAGAGTCACCGAATAATTTCAAGTTGATAGGATTTTTTTAAATGGTTTGTCATTTTGAAGGTATTTATTACTTTGCAAAAAAAAAATCAGCCATTCAGACATTGAAGAAACATCATAGGTTTTTCTAGATTTTATTCCATACATTTATATTAGACCAAAAATAAGACAAATGACCACATTAATGAACAGATTTTTATTTCACTGAAAATAATATCTGGATTTTTCGGCTCTTGATTTTTACAGACCATGGCCAATGGCCTCAAAATAGCTCCATGAGTTACTGAAAAACATATCTGAGGATTCACTAATCTATTTAGAAGCAGTAGTATTATGTTTTCATGACTGAAAGTAAACAATGAAATAAATTTCTCTTTTGTACAGCTTTTCTCTAGGATTTAATACACTACTGCTTAATATTAATTCAGTGATCTTTCTTGTCATATTTATTCACATCTTAAAGAGAATAAGAGTGAATTCTTAAACAGAATAAAAAAACAGAATTCACTTCTCTTTAAAAAAATGAAAGGAAAAAACCCCACATATTTGTCTTTATATTTTTATCAACAGCCAAAATGTATGCATGTCATCTAGCTTCATAATGGAATTATATATTGTTCAGAGTACTAGGTACAAATATTTTATTACTATTAATGTTTTTAACATCACAATGACTAATGCATTGTTACTGGAAAATCAATTGCTTGAAATAAGTTTAGAAAATGATTCAGTTGAAAGATGATTGAGGCTGCATCTAAATAAAATTTCTAAGTACTAGTGAAGCATGAATCATGATTTTTAACTCAAAGTGTATTGTTTTACATTTCCCACATACTCTCTAACGACAAGATCTGCTATAAAAACAAGTGAGTGGATGTTCTCTCTATATACCTAATACTGCTGAACACCGAGAATTTTACATTTTAGTTATAACATGCTCATAGGAACTTTCCAAATCTTAATTGAAGAATCACTATCAAATCTGGGCTTTCGCATTTGCTGATTTCAATGGAAGCAATGGCGGTTGGGACACTCTTTTTAACAGATTAGTCAAAGCCCCTATACCAAACGTTATATTTTGTGTTTCGTTACTACATAATGACCAGTTTAGTTGCTCCATTCCCTCATTACAACTTAAACATGACCACTAATATCCATATTTAAGCTGATGATCACAGACTAAATTTATGATAAAGCCTTAAAAGAAAATCAAGACACATGCCCTCCTGATTACAGCCTTCTAAATCATGAATCCCTGGTAAGGAAGAACATTGTTGCCTTTATTGTTGAATCACCAGTGCCCAGCACATAGTTTTGATAAACAGATGTTTGCATAATAAAACTTTACCATTGGTTAGTCATATCAACATAAAATACGAAGAACATCCCAATTTCTAAAGTTAAGGCTATGGCTACCTGCCCTCCCTCTGAATTTCTATAGCGTTTCTCTAAAAAACACATATGACCCTTTGCACTACCTTCAATGAGATTTTTTTTCCTTTTCTCCTATTTCCTTTTTTTTAATGAAGGTTTTTTATTTGTTCTTGTGCCACACCATGCAGCATGTGGGATCTTAGTTCCCTAATCAGGACTAGAACCCAGGCCCTCTGCACTGGAAGCATAGGGTCTTAACCATCAGAGAAGTCCCATCTCTTTCCTTTCTTTTTAAATCTGATAAATGTCATTTCTTTAAGGGGAGTAAACACCTGGAGAATAGGAGCTCTGTCACATGTTTCTTTATAATCTCAAATATTCTTATAAAGTATAAAGTTCGAGAAATAAACTCAGATTGAAACATAAATTCTACTTTCTTCCCATATATACTTCCCATACACTACATTCATTCTTTTATAACCTTATGGTTTTATTCATGAATTTGAGAACTCACAATAAAGGCAATCTATTAATTAAATCTACTGAATTTGCATGTATATCAAGATAAAATTAATCAAAGTCTGATGATTTTAAAGCTATTTGCAGATGGAAAGATAATTTTTAAGAGGAATTTCTTGGAGCATAGTTACCTTTAGAGTTCCTTCACACTCCACTCTCAACATTAAGCCATATGCCTTTCATGGCCAAGTATCTCCTGGGATCTATCAATGTGAGTCTTTGAGCTCATTCTGCCCAAGGAACTAATGTGGGAACTTATTCAGGTGTCAGGCCAAGGACAAAGATTGAAAAGCAACATGTACTAGGAAGATCTTGCCATTCAGAGTTTCCAAGGCAAAGTTGCCATCAGCCCCTTACGAGTGTCACAGGTGTTTCCTGACCTTAGAAAGGCCAATAAAGAGTTAATGGGAGGACTGAATTTATCCTGCAGTTGAGGTTTGGAGAACACAACAAAGAGGCTCTGTCAGGTCCCTCAATAGGCAACTGACAGCCTGCTTAACTCCTAAAACAAAAGGCCACAGGGATGCAAACCACTCAGCCTTGTCCCACCATCCCTGGAAGCTCACAGTTTAAAATGCCCCTCACAGCCAGACCTGAACTGTACTAAGCCAAAAAAGAAAAATTATATCTACAAGAGGCCATCAGTCAAAAGAATTACAGAACAAATTCCCAAAGAAACACAGCTTCTGGAAGAGAGACAGTAACCCTGAATAAAAACAGTAATAAGAGCATCAAAAGAGACGCCAAAACTGGAGTACTCACTACCTCCACCACAACCACCATATCCCATGCCGCCATCCTCTCTTGTCAGAGTTTTTGTAATACCTCCTATTGTTCTCCTTATTGTTTCTTCTTCACACAAAAGCCAGATTTTTCTATTGAAAAAGCAAGTCAGAGAGGAGGCATTGTGGAAGATTTTGGCAGCAGAGGCTTGTTTTATGAATCTCGCAAGACCCATCACAAAAACAAAGAGAGCAACTAGGAAAGCAAAAACAAAGACCCACAGATAACATCTATAATAAATCTAGGTGACAAGATATCATCACAAATCACAAAGTGCAGGGAGGTGATAAAAACCACTGAAATTCTTGTGGTATCAGCATTTGTGTGGGAAGAAGTGGAGAGAAAGCACACAGGCTTCTGTTAGCCCTGAGCATGGAAGCCCTAAAACCATTAATAAATACCCTCTGGGAGGTGCAAGGGATCAATCTAAGAGTTTCAGTGGAAACTTTTTAAAATCACAGTGAGTGAAGAAAATTATGATGGGCTATACTACAGTGGTGCTGGAACAGTCTGGGCCATATAAACTCTTGACACTGACACGTCAAAACTTCTTTTCAATAGAAAACCTTACATAATAGAAAAATTGCTTTTAGTAGGATATAACTTGAACAAGTCAGGTGGACAAAGCGACAAGACAGGGAGATATGAACAAAGAAAGAGATCCGTGTAATCTTATGGGAGGGAAACAAAGGAGGTAGATGTCTGAAAATAGAAGGCTGCATGTTATTCACTTACCAAAAATGAAAGAATAACTATTTAACAAGAAAACTACATAGGGCAAATGTATCCTGTGTATTCTTTTTTTCTACAGTCCTAGAAGATGGAAGAAGAGGAAGAAGAAGAAAGGTCTTATGAAACCAGTAAAGCACAATATATTTACTATGTGGCCTTTTATATGAAACTTTTACCAACCTCTGCTATAGCAGAATGAAGCTATAAATGCTATGTTGAATACTCTTCCTTCTAAAAGTAGATGAGAGAGTAAGCAATATGAAATAATCAAGGTAAAGCAGTTATGAGAATAAAAAGAATAAGGAACAATGTTTCTAAATATATATCCACAAAACAGATGAAAACTTTAAGTCTACAGCCTAATATCTCAAAATAAGAATAAAGAAATTTTTAAAATTTATCAAAACTATATATTCTTTGTCTCTTATAGTCATTGTTTTAAAGTCTATTTTGTTTGATATAAGTATTGCTTCTCCAGCTTTCTCTGGATTTACACTTGCATAGAATACATTCTCCCGTGCCTCAACAATCAGTCGGTGTTTATCTTTAGATCTGAAATGAATTTCTTATAGGCAGCATATCTGCAGATTTTGTATTTCCTGCTTATCGTTTCAGTCACTTTTTATGTGTTTTGATCAGAACCTTTATTTTATACATATTTAATTCTTGATGAAAGTGAAAGAGGAGAGTGAAAAAGCTGGCTTAAAGCTCAAAATTCAGAAAACTAAGATCATGGCATCCAGTCCCATCACTTCATCGCGAATAGATGGGGAAACAGTGGAAACAGTGTCAAACTTTATTTTTCTGAGCTCCAAAATCACTGCAGATGGTGATTGCAGCCATGAAATTAAAAGACACTTACTCCTTGGAAGAAAAGTTATGACCAACCTAGATAGCATATTAAAAAGCAGAGACATTACTTTGCCAACAAAGGTCTGTCTAGTCAAGGCTATGGTTTTTCCAGTGGTCATGTATGGATGTGAGAGTTGGACTATGAAGAAAGCTGAGTGCCGAATTGATGCTTTTGAACTGTGGTGTTGGAGAAGACTCTTGAGAGTCCCTTGGACTGCAAGGAGATCCAACCAGTCCATCCTAAAGGAGATCAGTCCTGGGTGTTCATTGGAAGGAATGATACTGAAGCTGAAACTCCAGTACTTTGGCCACCTCATGTGAAGAGTTGACTCATTGGAAAAGACCCTGTTGCTGGGAGGGATTGGGGGCAGGAGGAGAAGGGGACGACAGAGGATGACATGGCTGGATGGCATCACCGACTCGATGGACATATGAGTTTGTATAAACTCCGGGAGTTGGTGATGGACAGGAAGGCCTGGCGTGCTGCGATTCATGGGGTCACAAAGAGTCGGATACGACTGAACGACTGAACTGAATTATTGATATGTATGTACTTAGTGCCATTTTAATTGATTTGGGGTTTGTTTTGGTTTGTTTCTTCTTCTTTTGTTCCTTTCCCTCATTATAACTATCTTTAGTGTTATATTTAGATTCTTTCCTCTTTTTAGTGTGAGTATCTATAACAGATTTTCATTTGTGGTTACGATGAGGATTATAAATAGCTGTGTGTGTGATTATTTTTGTTCAGTTCAGTCACTTAGTCGTGTCTGACTCTTTGCAACCCTATAGACTGCAGCACACTAGGCTTCCCTGTCCATCACCCATTCTCGGAGTTTACTCAAACTCTTATCCATCGAGTCGGTGATGCCAACCAACCATCTCATCCTCTGTCGTCCCCTTCTCCTCCCACCTTCAATCTTTCCCAGCATCAGAGTCTTTTCAACTGAGTCAGTTCTTCACATCAGGTGGTCAAAGTATTGGAGTTTCAATGTCAACTTCAGTACTTCCAACGAATGTTCAGGACTGATTTCCTTTAGGATGGACTGGTTGCATCTCCTTGCAGTCCAAGGGGCTCTGGAAGAGTCTTCTCCAACATCACAATTCAAAAGCATCAATTCTTCAGCACTGAGCTTTCTTTATGGTCCAACTCTCACTTTCATACATGACTTCTGGAAAAACCATAGCTTTGACTAGACCAACCTTTGTTGGCAAAGTAATGTCTCTGCTTTTCAGTATGCTGTCTAGGTTGGTCATAGCTTTTCTTCCAAGGAGCAAGCGTCTTTTAATTTCATGGCTGCAGTCACCATCTGCAATGATTTTGGAGACCAAAAAAATAAAGTCTCTCACTGTTTCCATTGTTTCCCCATCTATTTGCCATGTAGTAATGGGACCAAACACCAAGATCTTAGTTTTTTCAATGTTGAGTTTTAAGCCAGCTTTTTCCCTCTCCTCTTTCACTTTTATCAAGAGGCTCTTAAGTTCGTTTTCTGCCATAAGGGGGGTGTCACCTGCACATATGAGGTTATTGATATTTTCACCAACAATCTTGATTCCAGTGATTATTTTAAGTTGCTGATTAATATAAATGCATTTCAACTACCCTGCATTTTTATTTCACTTCTCCCATGATCACTGCTTTTGATATCATATTTTATTTTTTTGTTTGTTTTGTGTGTCTCTTAAATACTTACAGCAATATATAGGCGATTTTACTACTTTCATCTTTTAACTTTTCTACTAGCTTTGTATGCAATTGATTTACTGCCTTTACTATATATTTGCTTTATCAGTGAGATTTTTTCCTTTCATAATTTTCTTGTTTCTAGTTCTGGCCTTTTATTTTTCATGTTGAGAAGCCCCTTCAGCATTTCTTATATAGCTCATCTGGGGATTCCACACTCTTTTTGCATTTGCTTGTCTCTTAAACCTTCAACCAAGAATACTTCCTCTAGAAACGCTTTTATTGAGATTTGATAGTAAATCAAAACTTTTGGTGATAAGCAAAAGATGAAAGCAGCAAAATCACTATTTTCAAAACTTATCTCCTAACTACTCATTTCTGGGGCTCCAATTACAGTGATGTTAGAATTTTTACCATGTCTGTATATCCATATGGCTTGTACCTTATTTTTCTGTAATAATTCTTCAATAAGAATTCACTCATTCATCTTGTGTTCATTCTTAGTCTTCATTTATGAAATAATTTTTGGTTCACTTCTAATTCTTCCCAGAGTCTGTCACCTCTCTTTTCAAATTTTTCCTTTCTCTAATCACTATGTTTCTGTGACAAAGGAGGCATGAATATCACGGGGAAAAGAACCCTCTTCAATAAATAGTGTCTGGAAAGTTGGACAGCTATATGCAAAAGAACTAAACTGGATAACTTTTTCATACCATATACAAAAGGAAACTCAAAATGAATGGATAACTCAAATGTGAGACCTGAAACCATAAAATTCTAGTCAAACTTAAAAGCTTTGCATAGGCAAGGAAACCATCAACAAAACAAAAAGGCAACCTTCTGAATAGGAGAAGATAATTGCAAAAGATATATTTGATCAGAGGTTAATATCCAAAATGTACAAAATGCTCACTTAAGTCAATATCAAAGAAACAATCTGATTAAGAAATGAGGAGAGAACCTGAATAGGCATTTTTTCGAAGAAAAGATACAGACAGCCAACTGACAGATGCTCAAAATCACCAATATCAGGAAGATACAAATTAAGGCCACAACAAACCACCATCTCATCCTTGTCTGAATGTCTGTCATCAAAAAGACAGCAAATAACAAGTGTTGACAAGCATGCGGAAAAAAAGGGACCCCTTGCATTACTGGTGGGATTGTAAATTGGTGCAATCATTATGGAAAAAAATGTGGAGTTTCCACAAAAAGGTAAAAATAGAACTGCCATATGATTCAGCAATTTCACTTCCTGGTATTTACCAAAAAAAACCCAAAAACATTAATTTGAAAATATATTTGCACTTCAATTTTCACTGCAGTACTATTTATAGTAGCCAAGATCTGGGAGCAACCTCAGTGTCTATCAATAGATATACAGATTAAAAAGATGTGTGACACACACACACACAGACACACACACACATACACGTATGAAGTGGCTTAATACTCACCACTTAAAAAGGTGAAATCTTGTCATTTGGGACAAGATGATTGGATCTACAGTATACTATGCTATGTAAAATAAGTCAGACAAAGACATATACTACATGACCTCACATATGTAGAATCTAAAAAACAAAACAAAAACACAGGGAACAAATGGGTAGTTTCCAGAAGGTGGGTGGCTGGGTGGATGAAATAGTTACAGGGGTTTAAGCTATATACTAAGTCACAAGAAGGAATATACAGCATAAGGAATATGGTCAATTACACACAGTAATAACTTTGCACAGGGACAAAAAGCTAGTAGACTTATCATGTTCATCATTCCATAATGATGCAATTTTCACATCATTATGTAGTATACCTAAAACTAACAAAATAGTGCACATCAAATATATTTCAATTAAAAAAATTGTATGTTAACTCTATAAGTTTTTAAACTTCTTGATAAGGATGTTCAAATTAGTTTAGTTGCTCAGTTGTGTCTGACTCTTCATGACCCCATGAACTGCAGCACGACAGGCCTCCCTGTCCATCACCAACTCCCAGAGTTTACCCAAACTCATGTCCATTGAGTTGGTGATGCCATCCAACAATCTCATCCTCTGTTGTCCCCTTCTCCTCCCACCTTCAATCTTTCCCAGCATCAGGGTCATTTCCAAAGAGTCAGCTCTTCGCATCAGGTGGCCAAAGTAGTGGAGTTTCAGCTTCAACAGTCCTTCCAATGAACACCCAGGACTGAACTCCTTTAAGACTGACTGCTCGGATCTCCTTGCAGTCCAAGGGACTCTTCAAGAGTCTTCTCCAACACCACAGTTCAAAAGCATCAATTCTTCAGTGCTCAGCTTTCTTTATAGTCCAACTCTCACATCCATACATGACCACTGGAAAAACCACAGGCTTGATTAGACAGACCTTTGTTGGCAAAGTAATGTCTCTGCTTTTTAATATGCTGTCTAGGTTGGTCATAACTTTCCTTCCAAGGAGTAAGCATCTTTTAATTTCATGGCTGCAATCGGCATCTGCAGTGATTTTAGAGCCCACAAAAATAAAGTCAGCCACTGTTTCCCCATTTATCTGCCATGAAGTGATGGGACCAGATGCCATGGTCTTAGTTTTCTGAATGTTGAGCTTTAAGCCAACTTTTTCACTCTTTCACTTTCATCAAGAGGCTCTTTAGTTCTTCTTCACTTTCTGCCATGAGGGTGGTCATTTGCATATCTGAGGTTATTGATATTTCTTGTTGCAATCTCGATTCCAGCTTGTGCTTCTTCCACCCCAGCATTTCTCATGATGTACTCTGCATATAAGTTAAAGAAGCAAGGTGACAATATATAGCCTTGACATACTCCTTTTCCTATTTGGAACCAGTCTGTTGTTCCATGTCCAGTTCTAACTGTTGCTTCTTGACCTGCATACAGATTTCTCAAGAGGCAGGTCTGGTGGTCTGGTATTCCCATCTCTTTCAGAATTTTCTACAGTTTGTGGTGATCCACACAGTCAAAGGCTTTGGCATAGTCAATAAAGCAGAAATAGATGTTTTTCTGGAACTCTCTTGCTTTTTCGATGATCCAGCGGATGTCGGCAATTTGATCTCTGGTTCCTCTGCCTTTTCTAAAACCAGCTTGAACATCTGGAAGTTCATAGTTCACATATTGCTGAAGCCTGGCTTGGAGAATTTTGAGCATTACTTTACCAGTGTGTGAGATGAGCACAATTGTGTGATAGTTTGAGCATTCTTTGGCATTGCCTTTCTTTGGGATTGGAATGAGAACTGACCTTTTCCAGTCCTGTGGTAAGGATGACTTTCTAGCAAAAGAGAATATTGTTAAATTTGACTAAGAAGTCAAAAATTTGAATAAACTTATAATAAAGAAACTGGAAAACCTGCATTGTTAAAAAAGGAATTCCATGAGGGGGTTCAAAAGAGCATACTTGTAAGCATTGATTTGAAGGAAAACACATTTTTATGTTTGTATCTATTTAAGTTGGCTCTGTGCTCAATTATGTCCTACTCTTTGCAACTCCATGGACTGTAGCCCGCCTTGCTCTTCTTTCCATGAGATTTTACAGGAGAGAACAGTGGAGTGGGTTGTCATTTCCTGCTCCAGGGGATCTTCCTGACCCAGCAATGGAACCTGCATCTGCATCTCCTGCATTGGCAGGAAGATTCTTTACCACTAGCACCACCTAAGAAGCCCATTTAAATTAGCAGCTCTCAATGAAACACAACTTCCAGGAAGAACAACTTTACCAGTATCTAGAAAAGTGGCACTTGGACATATTCTATTACCTAGTAATTCCCTAAAGAGGTTTTCCCGCAAGAGCATAAGAAGCCATGATCATAGATCTTCACTGCAGCAATACTTGAAATAGTGAAGATTTGTAAGCAATTAAATTTTATGTGAGAGGGCTGGATTGATACATTGTAATGCACTCTAACAAATTAATATAATGCACCAGTAAAATGGATACAGCTCAAAATATATGAAGTGGAAAAAGCAAGGTATAGAAAAGTACATAGGTATATGAAACCACTTTATTAAAATTTTTGAAAAATAAAGAAGCCACTGACTAAATATTTTATTCAGACATATATATGTAATGAAAACATAAAAATATGGACTAGATACACATGACATCACAAGGACTGCCTCCAGAGAAAGGAGGAAACCCATACACTAACAGGGAAATGATGGGATTTCAACTTTAATTTTCATCATTTGAAAAAAGAGCTGTAATAAATACGACAAAATGTCAACATGTTTTATTCTGAAAATATACAAAATGTTGTATGAGTCTTAGTCAAAGTTTTAAATTTATATTGACTCCCCTAAAGCCCTTTGTGCCTCCCTTTCCATCTGTTTGGGTCCCATTTTCCTGAGCGGCTGTTGTTCACCAAGTTGTGTCCAACTGTTTGCAACCCCATGGACTGCAACATGTCAGGCTTCCCTGTCCTTCACTATACCCCAGAGTTTGCTCAAAGTGATGCCCACAGAGTCAGTGATGCTATCAAACCGTCTTCTGAGAGATGCCTAGTACTGTTTCCCTCCCCAGAGCAACTCTCCAAAAGCAATCTTTGCCACTTGGGAAGCCCATTTAAGTTGGCAGCCCTCAATAAAACACAACTGCAAGGAAGAACAACTTCACCAGTACCTAGAAAAGTGGGATTTGGGCATATTCTATTACCGAGCAACTCCCTAGAGAGATTATCCCACAAGAGCATAAGAGCCATGTTCCCAGATCTTCTGCCATTTGTATTTATTGTAAACTAAAGTAGGTTATTACTCTGAAATACCTAATTATCTAATTGTTTAATCACTATCCATATATACTTTCCAAACATTACAAATATCAGAGAACAGGTGGTTGCATCTTTGTAATTATAAGGCTGTTATTCTAGGAATGTGGTTTTTCCCAGGTTCCTGAAACCACATCTGCCAGGCAACATTTTACATATTGCATGTAATTCAAGGCTAGCTCAAAAGAAAGCGATTAACTTGTATATTGTTTTATCATCAAATTAATGTAAGAGAATTGCATAGGGGGGTTCTAGTATTCACAATACTGAATATAATTGCATGAACATGTCTCAGTTCCCCAGATAAATAGGCTGACAAAACATATGACATATGTTTTATTTAGAGAGAGAATGTTTTGCTGGAGGATATATGGTTAGAAAAATATAGGTAGAGGGATGGTTGAGCTTGGAATTAGGCACTTGCTCTCAAGGATGCTTCTCTTTCAGAGTGACCAGGAGACTATGTCCCTATAATGTACAAGCTGAAAAGTATGATGTAACTCACTGACCATGCACTTGCAGGCAGGCTGCCCTGAGTTGGAACAGAAAGCCAGTAACTTTCTATGTCCATTGGATTTTGACTTTCACCTCAGTTTATTTTCCATAGTTTTGAACATAATTCAAGATTCTTTTAATGAGTACACACATTTTTGCAACATAACAAGCAGTTTCTCAACTAGCAAATCCACTGGAAATCTCCCAGAATGTAATTTCTTTAGAAAACTGCTTTGTCAATCCTCCCATAGCCAATATGTCTATGCAAAAAAAAAAAAAAAAAAAAATTCCTCAATTTAATGGACCATGCAATTTAACAGACTATTCAATGTTTATCCATTACTTAAACTGTAAGGAAAAAATCAATTTAATAAATGAATTCAATACTAGGGAAATTATTCTAACAGAATATAAAAAGGTATGAAAATTTATTGCATTGATTTTTAAAGAGCAATCTATATATGTATTATATGATTGGTATGGTAAAGAAAATAAGTATTTATACTAAGATTAATTTTTGCCAGTGTTTGGAAAAAAGAATTATAAAAGAAGTCATTTAAAGCAAAACCTCAATTCTAAGATCTTTACAAGTATAACAGGAATTAGTAAATGTGATAGTTCTATCCCAAGTATAATGAGAAGTTTTAATATAAAATTAAAATTTGACATAATTTATGATGTGGCTAGGCTAATGAAAGGGGCTTTTCCTGGTGGCTCAGTGGTAAAGAATCCACCTGCCAATGTAGCACACATTGGGTCAATCATTGTCAGGAAGATCCACTGGAGAAGGAAATGGCAACCCACTCCAGTATTCTTGCCTGGGAATCCCATGGACAGAGAAGCCTGGCAGGCTACAGTGATGGGGTTGGAAAAGTCAGACACAACTATAGAGACTAAACAACAACAGAATAATGAAAAGTAAATAATACTGAAAAATATTTGTGCTTGGTTTATCAAACTCCACGGCTATAAAATGAGTGGTAAATAGTATTTATATAACTTTTTGTATTTATATAATTATACTCAAAATTTAGAAAATAGCTGATAAACAAATTTTAATACTTCTCCTCCCTAACCTTGGCAGTGATCAAGACCATCCCCATGAAAAAGAAGTGTAAAGAGGCAAAATGGTTGTCTGAGAAGTCCTTAAAAATAGCTGTAACTAGAAGAGAAGCAAAAGGCAAAGGAGAAAAGGAAAGATACACTCATTTGAATGCAGAGTTTCAAAGAATAGCAAGGAGAGATAAGAAAGCTTTCCTCAGTGATCAATGCAAAGAAATAGAGAAAAACAATACAATGGAAAACACTAGATATCTCTCCAAGAGAATTAGACATACAAAGGGAACATTCCATGCAAAGATGGGTACAATAAAGGACAGAAATGGTATGGACCTAACAGAAGCAGAAGATATTAAGAAGAAGTGGCAAGAATACACAGAAGAACTATACAAAAAAGATCTTCATGACCAGATAACCACGATGGTGTGATCACTCACCTAGAGCCAGACATCCTGGAATGTGAAGTCAAGTGGGCCTTAGGAAGCATCACTATGAACAGAGCTAGTGACGGTGATGGAATTCCAGTTGAGCTATTTCAAATCCTAAGAGATGACGCTGTTAATGTGCTGCACTCAATATGCCAGCAAATTTGGAAAACTCAGCAGTGGCCACAGGACCGGAAAAGGTCAGTTTTCATTCCAGTCCCAAAGAAAGGCAATGCTAAAGAATGTTCAAACTACCACACAATTGCACTCATCTCACACGCTAGTAAAGTAATGCTCAAAATTCTCCAAGCCAGGCTTCAACAATATGTGAACCATGAACTTTCAGATGTTCAAGCTGGTTTTAGAAAAGGCAGAGGAACCAGAGATCAAACTGCTAATATCTGTTGGATCGTTGAAAAAGCAAGAGAGTTCCAGAAAAACATCTATTTCTGCTTTATTTACTATGCCAAAGCCTTTGACTGTGTGGATCACCACAAACTGTGGAAAATTCTTTAAGTGATGGGAATACCAGACCACCGGACCTGCCTCTTGAGAAATCTGTACACAGGTCAGGAAGCAACAGTTAGAACAGGACATAGAACAACAGACTGGTTCCAAATTGGGAAAGGAGTATGTCAAGGCTGTATATTGTCACCCTGCTTATTTAACTTCTATGCAGAGTACATCATGCAAAATGCCAGACTAGATGAAGCACAAGCTGGAATCGAGATTGCAACAAGAAATATCAATAACCTCAGATATGCAGATGACACCACCTTTATGTCAGAAATCAAAGAAGAACTAAAGAACTTCTTGATGAAAGTGAAAGAAGAGAGTGAAAAAGCTGGCTTAAAATACAACATTCAGAAAACTAAAATCATGGCATCTGTTCCCAGCACTTCATGGCAAGAAGATGGGGAAAGAACGGAAACAGTGATAGACATTTTTGGGGGTCTCCAAAATCATTGCAGATGGTGACTGTGGCCATGAAATTAAATGACACTTGCTCTTGGAAGAAAAGCTATGACCAACCTAGACAGCATACTAAAAAGCAGAGACATTATTTTGCCAACAAATGTCTGTCTAGTCAAAGCTATGGTTTTTCCAGTAGTCATGTATGGATGTGAGAGCTGGACTGTGAAGAAAGCTGAGCGCCGAAGAATTGATGCTTTTGAACTGTGGTGTTGGAGAAGACTCTTGAGAGTCCCTTGGACTGCAAGGAGATCCAACCAGTCTACCCTAAAGGAGATCAGTCCTGGGTGTTCATTGGAAGGACTGATGTTGAAGCTGAAACTCCAATACTTTGGCCACCTGATGTGAAGAGTTGACTCATTGGAAAAGGCCCTGATGCTGGGAGGGATTGGGGGCAGGAGGAGAAGGGGATGACAGAGGATGAGATGGTTGGATGACATCGCCGACTCAATGGACATAAGTTTGAGCATGCTCTGGGAGTTGATGATGGACAAGGAAGCCTGGCATGCTGCAGTCCATGGGCTCGCAGGGTCAGACATGACTGAGTGACTGAACTGAACTGAACTGAACCTTGACAACATTTGATTAGGGAAGATGAAAATTGGAGGAAGAATAAAGAGAAATAGAATTTTTGACACTATACACTAAAATGGTAGTGTATAAAATGGTAATCCAAATATTAATTACTAACCTAAAATTTCTCTCAGGCTGCAGAAAATTATTTAGAGGTCAGTCTTTTTTCTTCTTTTTACCCCCTCTGCCAACCCCCTATCTGGCAACCACTAATCTGTTCTCTGTATCTATAACCTTGATTTTTTTCTTTGTTTTTATTTAAGATCCTACTGTAGGGAATATGCTATGCACAGGCCTGTACTATAATTAACCTGGCTTCTTTGAAAAATAAGAATGACCTTCTCATCAGCCCCAGGCAAAGGGCTGGGAGCAGTAAAAAATACATGGTGAAAAAACATCTTGAAGATGCTGAAGTACTGATGTGACTGATGGAAAACCATTAGTGACTGGTCCCTAGCCAGAGCCTTGAGGGAGTTGTTGAGAAAGAGTGTCACTAGCCAAAGGGCTAAACAAAGTGAAAAACGGCCTGAAGGTTTGACACTGAGGACTGAGCATTGTGTATCTTTACCCCAGATCTGAGATTGCAAAGAAGAGATATCTCCAGAGCATGTACGAGGAAGTAGATGTTAACAATAAAAAGCATGCAAGTATTAGGATCTGGGCCTTTCCTGAGAATGGTATCAGCTGCTTGATCCCCACTTTATTTCTGAGTCTTCTTTTTCCTTATTATTTTGTGTCACTGCTCCCTCAGGTAGGTTTGTTGTTGGCTTGGTCCCAAAATCCTACATATAAGATAATATGGTACTTGTCTTTCTGTGTATGATTTATTTAACTTAGCATAATATCCTACAGGTCCATTAATACTGTTGCAAATAGCAAGATTTCATCTTTTTTCTGGTTAAATAATATTCCATTTAACATATATACCATAATCTCTTTATCTACTCATCCATCAATGGACCCTTAGGTTGCTTCATTATCTTGGCTATTGCAAATAATACTGAGGTGAACACACAGGTGTTGAGTTAGTGTTTTCATTTTCTCTGGATAAATATCCAGAAATAGACTGCTGGATCATATGGTAGTTCTATTTTTTAACTTTTTGAGAAACCTCCATACTCTTTTCCATAGTGGTGACACTAATTTACTATAATTTCCTTAACGCAGACCAGTTTTATTTAATGAGTAAATATTCCATTTTATATTTTTTGCATATTGCTCAAGAACTCAACTGCAAAACAGCCTGACATTTTTGGAAATAAGCAAAACAAAACATTTAAAGTATATTCTTTTATCCAGTTAATACTTACTGAGTGCAGACATTCAATTATGTGTGCCAGGAATTTGGTATAGAATATGGTCCCTGCTCTGAAAAAGAACTTGAAACGCATAGGGTTCAATAATTGAAAAGATAAATCCATCACCTGACATTATTCCTGGAATCTAACCTGTATTAATGTGTGACAGTTAAGTGATATCATACCTATTAGCTTATCCTCGGTTTAGATGTCAGTGGAAAAACATTTCCCAGTTTCACTCTCATTAGGCAGAAAATCATCACTGAGAGGAACAAAATTATTCATGATGCAACTCTGAGATGTAGAAAGAAAAGTAGATACATAGATACACAAATAAAATTCGGTTTTACCAGCAAGGAAGAAAGGAAGGTGTGACAGAGAAGTGATGACTTCCCTCGAAGCAAATGTATGATGAGTGTTAGGGAAATTACATCTAGAAAGGAAACTTTGACCAAGGATCTCCTGGAACAAGCATGGATTTAGTGAGGGAAGGTGGTAAGGTAGGTACAGTACAGACATACAGGGTTTGGGAAGCTCAGTGACCAGAATACAGGGTTTGGGAAAATTGGTGAAAACATAGTTCCATTTTTCTAGGAACTGAATTCAGGTTGGAAAGGCATGAACACAAATCAGAGTAAAGTAACTGGAATTACTAAACATGAAAGAAATTTTGGCAAAGAAAAAGCGGCAAGTCCATCTCCTTGGTATAATACCCAGGAAAGAATGGGTTAACCATTGGACTAGACTCTTTTCCAGACATAGGCACACTTAAGTAAAGCTTTACCCTTAAACATTTTTTCAAAACCAACTGCAGTGATATCCAGTAATTCCAATGGATATTCCAATATCCATTGGAAACATGTCCCTGAGCGTACTGAACCTGGCTTTCAGGACTGTTCATTGTGTAGCCTGGTAAAGTATGGACCACAGCTAAACTAATGAATGAAAGCTAAATCCACATTCCTCAGATGCTAGAGAACTGAGAAAATATTTAGGTTGAAAAGATCCTAGACCTTGAAGCTGTCCTGTGTTGATGCAACCCAAACGCTTGCCAGTTGTCAACCCTAATAATTAAAACACATCCCACATAGTAGCTGGGACAGTGAAGCTGCAACTGGGAGTCTGCAACTTGCATGTTCCTGCTTTATGCATAATTCTGTGTGCCCTGGACTCTATACTTTCTTAAAATTAGTAGGTTTTTTGCTGAGCAAGCCTATTCTATTCATGAGTTTGAATAATCAAAAACTGAAACCCACTCCACTGGTCTTACAGACATTTCATATGAATAAAATGGCTAACTTGACATTGAGCCAACTACTAAGCAGGTGTTACTTGATGTACACCTAACCAGTAGTACCACTGGTTCCATGGTCTTGGTTGAGAACGAGTCTCAAGATGAATGGACAAAGTTTAAATGCCCCAGATTTAGCTGTTAAAGAATGGTTAGCGAGGTGTTGTTGACAAAGAAATAAGTAGAAAACTTCAATTCTTTTGTACATTTATACCTTAGTGAATCAACACTATAGAGCAGTGAGAAGAGTCCTTCAAAGAGAAGCAACATTAGAATGTGAAATTGATAATGGCCTATTCTGGAGAACGTACAGAAAATGCCTTTCATCTCTTAAGTTTAACAATTAGTTTGCTTCAAATCTTTTAAATTTTTCGTAAAGGCATTAGCAATCATTTACGGACCCATATGAACCCTACATTAACTTTCTGAGCTGAAATATGATGTTTTAGTTCATAAAAAAAGTTAAAAATATAATTACTGTATCATCCAGCAATTCTACTTCTAGGTATATGCCCCAAAGAACTAAAAACAAATGCAAAGAAATATCTATATGATCATTTTCAAGCAACATTATTCACAACAGTCAAAAGCCAGAAGCAACCCAAGTGTCCACAGATGGATGACAGATAAACAAAAAGTAATATATACATGCAATAGAATATTATTTGGCCTAAAAGAGGAATAGAATTTTGACATATGCTACAACATGGACGAACCTTCAGAACATTATGCTAAGTGAAATAAAACAAATACAAATACTGTATAGTTTCACTTGCAGAAGGTATATCTATAGTAGTCAAATTCACAGATATACAAAGGAAAATGGTGGTGACCAGGGGCTGAAGGTAGTGAGAATGGACAGTTAGACTGGCACACGCTTTTGCAAGATGAAAAGGGTTCTGGAGACAGATGGTAGTGATGGTTACACACAGCATGAATGTACTAAATGCCACTAAAACATACTCTTAAAATGTTTAAGATAGTAATTTTTATGTTATGTATATCTTACCACACTTTGGGGAAAAAAAATGGTGTCTTAATACTCTGAGGCTATAAAGAGCAATATTGCATAGAAACCTGGAATGTTAGGTCCATGAATCGAGGCAAATTGGAACTGGTCAAACAGGAGATGGCAAGAGTGAATGTCGACATTTTAGGAATCAGAGAACTAAAATGACTAGAATGGGTGAATTTAACTCAGAGGACCATTATATCTACAACTGTGGGCAAGAATCCCTTAGAAGAAATGAAGTAGCCATCACTGTCAATAAAAGAGTCCAAAATGCAGTAGTTGGATGCAATCTCAAAAACGACAGAATGATCTCTGTTCATTTCCAAGATAAACAATTCAATATCACAGTAATCCAAGTGTATGCCCTGACCAGTAATGCTGAAGAAGCTGAAGTTGAACCGTTCTATGAAGACCTACAATACCCTCTGGAACTAACACCCCAAAAAGATGTCCTTTCATTATAGGGGACTGGAACGCAAAAGTAGGAAGTCAAGAAACACCTGGAATAACAGGCAAATGTGGCCTTGGAGAGCAGAATGAAACAGGGCAAAGGCTAATAGAGTTTTGTCAAGAGAATGCACAGGCATAGCACTCTCTTCCAACAACACAAGAGAAGACTCTACACATGGACATCAAGAGATGGTCAATACTGAAATAAGATTGATTATATTCTTTGCAGCCAAAGATGGAGAAGCTCTATACGGTCAGCAAAAACAAGACTGGGAGCTGACTGTGGTTCAGATCATGAACTCCTTATTCGCAAATTCAGACTGAATTTGAAGAAAGTAGGGAAAACCACTAGACCAGTCAGGTATGATCTAAATCAAAACCCTTACAATTATACAGTGGAAGTGAGAAATAGATTCAAGGGATTAGATCTGATAGACAGAGTGCATGATTAACTATGGACAGATGCTTGTGACATTGTCCAGGAGGCAGTGATCAAGACCAACACCAAGAAAAAGAAATGTAAAAAAGGCAAAATGGCTGTCTGAGGAGGCGTTACAAACAGCTGTGAAAAGAGGAGAAGCAAAAGGCAAAGGAGAAAGGAAAGATATACCCATTTTAATGTAGAGTTCTGAAGAATAGCAAGGAGAGATAAGAACACCTTCCTCAGTGATCAGTGCAAAGAAATAGAGGAAAATAATAGCATGGGAAAGACTAGAGATCTCTTCAAGAAAGTTAGAGATGCAAAAGGAACATTTCATGCAAAGATGGACTCAATAAAGGACAGAAATGGTATGGACCTAACAGAAGCAGAAGATATTGAGAGGTGGCAATAATACACAGAAGAACTATACAAAAAAGATCCTCATGACCCAGATAATCATGATGGCATGATCGCTCACCTAGAGCCAGACATCCTGGAATGTGAAGTCAAGTGAGCCTTAGGAAGCATCACTATGAACAAAGCTAGTGGAGGTGATGGAATTCCAGTTGAGCTATTTCAAATCATAAAAGATGATGCTGTGAAAGTGCTGCACTCAATATGCCAGCAAATTTGGAAAACTCAGCGGAGGCCACAGGACTGAAAAAGGTCGGTTTTCATTCCAATCCCAAAGAAAGGCAATGCCAAAGAATGTTCAAACTACCACACAATTGCACTCATCTCACACTCTAGCAAAGTTATGCTCAAAATTCTCCAAGCCAAGCTTTAACAGTACGTGAACCATGAACTTCCAGATGTTCAAGCTGGATTTAGAAAAGGCAGAGGAACCAGGGATCAAATCGCCAACATCCATCAGATCATTGAAAAAGCAAGAGAGTTCCAGTTAAACATCTACTTCTGCGTTACTGACCGTGCAAAAGCCTTTGTCTGTGTGGATTGCCACAAACTGTGGGAAATTCTTAAAGTAATGGAATACCATACCACTGGACATGCCTCTTGAGAAACCTGTAGGCAGGTCAAGAAGCAACAGTTAGAACTGGACATAGAACAACAGGCTGGTTCCAAATAGGAAAAGGAGTACGTCAAGGCTGTATATTGTCAGCCTGCTTATTTAACTTATATGCAGAGTATATCATGAGAAATGCTGGGCTGGATGAGTCACAAGGTGGAATCAAGATTGCCGGGAGAAATATCAATAACCTCAGATATGCAGATGCACCACCCTTATGGCACAAAGCGAAGTATAACTAAAGAGCCTCTTGATGAAAGTGAAAGAGGAAAGTGAAAAAGTTGGCTTACAGCTCAACATTCAGAAAACTAAGATCATGGCATCCTGTCCCATCTCTTCATGGCAAATAGATGGGCCAACAGTGGAAATAGTGACAGAGTATTTTTTTGGGATCCAAAATCTCTGCGGATGGTGACTACAGCCATGTAATTAAAAGATGCTTACTCCTTGGAAGGAAAGCTATGACCAACCAAGACAGCATATTTAAAAGCAGAGACATTATTTTGCTAACAAAGGTCTGTCTAGTCAAAGTTATGGTTTTTCCAGTGGTCATGTATGGATGTGAGAGCTGGACTATCAAGAAAGCTGAGTGCCGAAGAATTGATGCTTTTGAACTGTGGTGCTGGAGAAGACTCTTGAGAGTCCCCCTGGACTGCAAGGAGATCCAACCAGTCCATCCTAAAGGAAATCAGTCCTAGGTGTTCATCGGAAGGACTGATGGTGAATCTAGAACTCCAATACTTTGGCTACCTGATGCGAAGAGTTGACTTATTGGAAAAGACTCTGATGCTGGGCAAGATTGAAGGCAGGAGGAGAAGGGGACGACAGAGGATGAGATGGTTGGATGGCATCATGGACTCAATGGGCATGAGTTTGAGTAAACTCCTGGAGTTGGTGATAGACATGGAGGCCTGGCGTGCTGCAGTCCATGGGGTCGCAAAGAGTCAGACATGACTGAGTGACTGAACTGAATACTCACCATTTATTCTAAGTTTCTATCAAATTAAACCCTTTAAAAATTAGGTAGTTTAATAAAGAAATGAGAAGAGGGAAGGAGGAGAGAAGAGTGAGTAGGATGGGAAGTTAGGAGGGAGCATCCTCACTAAACTATATGCCGGTGGTTGTGTGTCAGTTCACTATGCTAGGTACCCTGGAGAAGAATGTCATAACACCCAGGAATCACAGCGGCTTCTTCATTCCTTCATGTGGATGCAACTTATACCAATTTATATGCACCCAAATAAGTGTCTGAATGCCTGGATTATATTCAATTACTCTCACGATTAAGTGGCATAGAAAGAAACTGAAGATTTTGTATGACACTAACAATGCAAGCACAAGAAAGAAACAAGAAAATGAGCTGAAACTTCCCACTTCTAGCATGATTTATGATATCGTCATAAATCATATCATTATTTATCATATCATTGAAGTTAAAAAAGGAAATACACACAATTTAATCACATCTGATTAGAAGTACACCAGTATCAAAAACTGTAAAAAAAAAAAAAATATATATATATATATACACACATATATATATACTGCTTAGAATACAAATATATGTCCACTATACTTGAAGATGAACATGAATCTAAGAATATGCCATAATTTGGGACATTAAACAATAATTGGCATATTTCTACTATATATATTTTTAGTAAGTGCATACACTGAGGCTGTAAACTCAAATATTGAATGAAGGAGTAAGATATCAAAATAATATGGCGATTACTGCTTTGGGCAAATGGGCTGATAAATAATAGATCATATTCAGGTTTGTTAGAAATCTCAGTTAACACCCATTCTAATAAATCTAGTAAATCTAGATTTCTGTACCATTTAATAATTAAGTAGTATGCAACTTATATATTAAATAAAAGCTTAATCAACTATAATCATTAATTTTTTAATTTGTCCATTGCCCTTGTTTATAAACTCTGAAATTTTCTTATTAAAATTAGAAACTTCTGTTTCTATTATGAAGTTAGATAAATTAGTCATGGAAATGTTAGAATCATATTGATTAATATAAGAATATAAATGTAAGCCATATGATCAATTTCCTAAATTTAATTACTGTTTTTAGTAAAAATTAATTTAAATATATAATACATCTATGCATTACTGGTTCCTAAATATTAATATCCATACTTAATAGTACAAAAATTGCTTACATAGTTTAAGAAAAAAATTAGACTTAGAGCCATTTGAGTTAATTTATATGACTTTTTGGCTTGGAAAGATACTCATACAGACTTAAATTTTTGAAATATATTCTGGGTTTAATATCAAGAAGCTTTAATCTTTGTTAACACAAAATATTTGACAGATCTGTGAAAACTGTTGTGATAAAGAGAAATTTTACTAGTCTTAGAGTGAGAAAATTTGAGTAGATAAATTTATACACTATAATCAAGCAGATACATTTATTACTATAATCAGTCACTATAGAATCATTGTTATTTTATTTGCAGAGGAAATAAAATGTGAAATATTCTTCCTCTGAGGGCAAAAATATGCAATCATATTTTCAGAGGAATGAGGAAAATAAAGCAAACACCTACCTCTAAATATTTTATATATGTCCAAAGAATTCACAAACTTTTTGTGAATAAATCTAAAATGCAATACTTATCAAAATGAATTAACCTCAGTATCAAATGTACCCCCCAAAATATAACTGTTTCTTGCATAGTCTAAAACTCTGAAGGCATTAAGTAAAAGTATTTCTGGAGTTATTCAAAACAATGAGAGACTACTAAAAGAAGTGATGTTGAGTACTCTAGCTCTGAATAAATGTGTTAACAATCCTTTTTCCCTTAAAAGAAAAATGGAATTCTTTAAAAGCACAGTGTATCATTGAAATTCATACATACTATAAATTTTGTACAAGGAAATTTGCCTTGTTCCCAAAATGATTTTAAACAAATAGCTCTCACTTGCTTTAGAACAAATGCTTTTAAAGATCATTTTTGTTAAATTTTTAATGTACTAGTTAAGGAAACACTAGAAACCATAATAATAACAAAATCCAAAAGTACCTAATGACTCAAATCTTAGTTTGTTTCTTACTGTAACAGTATATGTCTAATCAAGAGAGAAAAACCACACAGTGATGTGAAGGTGAAAAGCTTAACATAAAAAATTACTAACTGTAACAGAGAATCTGAGTAACAGGTGATTGTCTAATAAGAAGTAAAAAGAACACTAAAGAATATAGAAGTAGAACATAGGAGGAGCAGCCAGTGATTTTAGCACTGAGATATAGCACCCAAAGAAGAGTCCTAGGACAAGATCTCCTAGGACTGAGATCTTGACCTCACTGGAGATGGCATGGTCACACCTCACTGAATGGCAGAGAAGTCACTGTGGTACAGTGTTATCAAAACTGTGCAGAAATCTGCTCTTGAGGGTGCCAGAAAAAGCTATTTTCAAGATGTCTCCCCAGAGTCAATCTACTCTAAAACCACAGGGGGACGCTGCCGGTGATTGCTAGCGCCGCTGACCACTGTGCACCAGTAGGAAGCTGCAAATGCACCGGAGTCTGCTGAGGGAGCACACACCAGAACCAGAAAGCACTGCCCTTTCCTCATCCACTATCTCTCCATCGTGTTTGCAAAGCCTTAACGGGAGGCAGCCATGGAAAAATAGACAAGGCGCCCAGATCCATTTTCACAGAGCAGTACAGTATGTGAATTTAGAGGTGAGAGGTACTCAGCCAATAACCAGCACACTTGCTCAGGTCAGGTTCACACGGCTGTCATGATGTGTGTGCAGTCTTCCTCTAATGGGTGATTGGAAGGTCCTGGCTTTTTCTTCTTTGTGATTTTTCCATCTTTCGCATTCAGTGTTCAGTGTCACAGTACTTGGTTATATCACATTAGTTAAAGAGGAAAGAGCATGCAGAATTTCATAACAAAGTTTTCTAAGGGCATAGTCTAGATGTGGCACATACCTTTCAGCTTACATGCCATTGATGAGAACTCAGTCATAGTCTGAGGTCACACCCGACTCCAAGACAAGCTAGAATATGTAGTTGAGGTGGTGTGCAGGACAAACAAGAAATGGTTTTGGTGACCAGCTAGTCAGTCACTATTATAGATTATTTCTCTTAATTTATTGTTTTCTTATCCTTGGCAGCAATGCATCTTATCCATGGTCACCATTACCCTTAGCCTGGGTGATGGTAATGTGTGTGTATATATATGCTTAGATGTCAACTAAGATCCTTCTGCCCACTGAGTTTCAGATAAGATTTACCCAAACCTCCAATTTTTTGCTCCAGAGAGGCCAGCAAATTCCCAACAGTTATTGTATTCTCATAGTTTTCTCCAAGCTTAATTTCTGCTTTCACACATACTACTGCCATTCCTCACTGCTTTGATTCAGACATGAAATCTAGACCTTTTATTGATTTCCCCCAAAAATTCCTTAGCACAATACTTGTGGATATTGAAAAATTGCCTAAAGATTTGAGAATGACAGAGGAGGTGTAAATTATAGCATCAGGAATAATTTAAAAGTACATACTAGGCAGCCTACCATCCTTTAGTAGCCACTTCTGTGAAATTTTGGTGGCTCTTCACCTCGTCTGGTTTCTTTCCTCACATGTTTCACTGCTCCCTTTCTCACCAGTCTCTATACATCTCAAGAGAAAAACAGATGCCCCTTGCTTTGTCATGCCTGACATATTAACCATTTTTATTCAGTTGTTTAAGATCCTGCTAAAACACCAGTGTTCATGAGGGTCTTTCTTTCTATGCCCCCAAAATCTGTATGCACTCTAAGAGAAATCCATGTTCTGGTGGTTAAATCTAGTTTTCACTTATTTCATACAAAGTGAAAATGATTTGATACAGATCACAGAGTATAATAAATGAACTCTACTAGGTCAGCATTTCCAAAGTGTGTTCTATGGTACACCAGTCCTATGAAATAATTTTCAGACGATAATAATAAATAAGAGTTATGATCAACCAATTTTGAGAATTCCTGTATACTATATCCCCCCTCTTGAAAATTCATAATGCATATTAAACATATTGAAAACCACAAAAGGTCCTATGCTAAGAAACTTATTTGGCTATGATAATAGTTAAGTTACTTGATGACATAACTTTTTTTTTTTCCCCCACAAAATGCCTTCTAATGTACTGAATGCAGAAAGTCCCTTCTAGCCACAATGTTCTAAAACACTGTGATCCTTAGGCACTTATGTAACTAACAAGGAAATAATCATAAGAAAGTCAGTCCAACAGCATAGGCAGAATGGGAGCTGTCATGTATTCTTTGTTAAGAGTCTTCTCAGGTGACCACTAACCCAGCCAGAGCTTTGAGCCATCTGGTTATTCTAAAGTGAGGCAAAGCCCTCAAGACTAAGCAGAAATTAACAGGGAAGAGAAAAGGCAAACTGCCCAGCTGGTGCTTTAATCTCCCTATCTTTCTATTTTCATCATCAACGCTCCTCAGGCAGGATTTGGTTATAGGACTGACATATGTCCTCTCCTTTCCTCTCTGGATTCATCCACTCTTAAATTCCTGTGTTCTCTTAAGAGAAATTGATTCTGCTCCCTGCACCCCTTCCCAAGCCCCATGACACTTAACCTTTTACTAATGCTGATCTTGACTCTTGATCCTTTTGGTCAAAAGTACACTTGGTTGTAACCAAATATTATAGCAAGTCAGCAGTCTAGACAGTGGAGGACCTTTACTGCCCCTTCTAACCTTGACACTATGAAATACTTTGACCTTTTTCCTAGCAGAACATATTGACTAGTGACTTTTTTTTTAATAAGAAATGCTGCTGGGCAGCACAATTCATTTGAATATTGTCACCAATGCATGGGCTCATGTTTTTACCAGTCTGAAAGTGTCTTGAAAAACACAAAGTATGATATAAATATAAGTAAATCATTATTATTTTCTGTAACTTACTGAGGAAGTCTCTTTGCTGTTTTGGTACTTCAGACACTGGAAGTCAAATGAGTCAAAGTCTCATTCCTCCTCTTCTCAAATAAATTAACTATTGAAAAAAAAGTAAAATGACTTGCCTGTTTGGTGAATTTCAATTTGATGTCCTAATGAATACAGGCTAGAAAATGAGTTCCTCTTTATTGTGAGAATTGTGAACCATTTTGGAAATAGGATAAAAGAGGACAGCGGGGAAAATGGTTTTGCACTGTATCCATTAAGGTAGAATTAGGCTATTAAAAAAACAAGAAAGCCAGACTGGTATGGAGCCAAGCAGGGGACGATTTTTTCCCAGAGTAAAGCAATCCGGGCTAACAATTCAACAACACAAGCAGATCTGAGGTCCTTCTCCGTTTTTGTGCAGCCATCTTTAGGAAGGTGGATGCTCCATCTCCAAAACTGAATCTGTGCTTCAGGCAAAGAAAGGAGGAAAGAAAAAGGGCAAAAACTTTTGCCAGCCCAGTCACTCTAACTGAGTCTAGTTGAGTCTTACAGGATAGCCCCAGCTGCTTCATCCAGTAACTTCTGCTTACAGCCCACTCGTCAGAATTTGGGTCACATGGGCGGTTCTGGCCATAGGAGATGCTGAGAAATGTAGAATTTTATCTGGGCACATTGCTGCCCTCAAACAAAATTCAGTGGTGTCTGCCAAATGCCCACATACACAACGTGGAACTCCTTTAAGGAAATATCCTTTCACCGGCAAAGCCCAGCGGGCCCTAAAGGGAAAAATGAGGGAATCTAGTAGTAATGTCTAACCTTCTCTTTCAAGCTCCCTCCAGTTTCACTGCTTTCAGAAGCCTGGCACCTAACTCGTCAGATTAGAGTTTCCACGGCAGAATCTATTCCCAGGACAGAGTCGGGCACAACTGAGCAACTGAGCAACTGAACAACAAGAACAGAATCACCGAGCCCAACACCTCAGCTTGGCAGTCAGACCGCGGAAGCGCCCGGTGCGACACTCAATTCAAAATGGCCGCTGCAGCATGTGGTGCGCCGCGTGCGGCTCCTGTTCTGCGCTATGGCGCATGAGCGGTACAGCCGCGCCCTGTGCAGGAGAACCCGCCTCTCCGCCCTCACCGGAAGCCCAGGGCCTTCTGGGAGAACCTGTGCTCCACAGCCCCAGCTCACAGCTGTTTATCTTTGCTCAAAGAGGGACGCTCTCCTCTGCTTCTGAACTGAACTCGGTCTCCATCTCTAGGCTCCAGCGACACTGAGCGAGAGGGCCCTTGTTGGAGCCCGATTTGAAAGGCTCCGTAACGACTCCGGGTTAACCATCATTGACTGAAAGACAACCCACGGGTAAGGCAGCAAGTGACTTCCTACTTATTAAAATAGTTGGTGGTCTGAAGATTGGAAATGAACCTTTTAACCTGAAGGTGGGAGGATGATAATTGCGTTGCTGCAGCAGGCGATGTCACATCCTGGAACCCACAGGAGTCCTGTTTTAGCACACAAAAGAATCCCAGATGAGCCAGAGTAAAGGAAAGTGAGTTTAGTTTGACAGCTTCCACAGGCAGAAGGTGGATGGTCTCAGAAAGTGAAAGCAATCCCAAAGCATGGAGTCGTAGGTTCCTAAAGGTTAAGAAATTTCATAGGCTAATGAGTGGGAGGAATATTCTTGCTATTTCATGGTAGGGTGAGGAATTTCCCAGAACTGAGCCATTGCCCACTTTTTTGCTTTTTTTTTTTTTTTTTGGTCACGCCATGCTTCTTGTGGTATCTTAGTCCCCAACTAAGGATTGAATCTGGGCCCCTGACAGTGAAAATGCCAAGTTCTAACCACTGGATTGCCAGGGAAGTCCCTTTTTGGCCATATGCCCCCTCAGAATTGTCATGGTGTAAGGGGGAATGATTTATCCTGTTACAGTGCAGATGCCTGCATGGATGCTAAATTGCTCCTGTCATGACTGACTCTTTGCAACCGCATGGACTGTAGCCCATCAGGCTCCTCTATCCATGGGATTCTTCAGGCAAGAATACTGAAGTGGGTTGTCATTTCCTCCTCCAGGGAATCTTCCTGAGTCAGGGATCGAACCTGCATCTCCTGAAATGGCCGGCAGGTTCTTTACCACTAGTGCCACCTGCCACCTGGGAAGCCCTACAGTGACGGTATAATGAACCAAAGGTCAAAGACTGGAGTGTTTCCAAATCTACCTTGGTTTCACCTAATTCTGGCCCAGCCTTTATTGCATCCCAAGAGCTATGCCGCCTCTTCATTATCAAGCGTTTCTGTCCTGCCCCCCCTTCTGTCTCAAGTGCATGCAAGTGTGCTAAGTCACTTCAGTCATGTCCAGCTTTTTTCAACCCTGTGGACTGTGCCTGCCAGGCTCCTCTGCCCAAAGGATTCTCCATGCAAGAATATTGCAGTGGGTTGCTGTGCCTTTCTCCAGGTGATCTTCCCAAATCAGAGATCAACGTGCATCTCCTGCATTGGCAGGCAGGTTCTTTACCACTAGCACCACCTGGGAAGCCCCTCAATTATATATAATAGCCTAAAGCAATGCCTGTTGAAGTCTGGCCAATAGTATCTGTTGTATACATCATCTGTGATGCTGCTTCTGGAATGCACAGATTATTTGGCTCAACCAGATGCCTGAATCAGAATCTCTAGGGAAAGTGCTCAAGAGTTTTCATCTCCATTAGTGGTTCTTACACGTACTAAAGTTAGAGAACTTATAGCCCAAACTCAAATGCTTATAGAGATCAGAAAGTAACACAAACAAGTGAATACACTGAACTACATATGATTCGATAGGAAATGGGAGACAGTGGAACATATGACCTAGCTAAAGGAGGTAGAAACCACTCAGTGCCTGCCTATAACTGTCACGTGGCCATATTGACCCTGCATTTGCAGTTCTTTTCATTTTTTTAAGGAGGGATAAACAGCAGATTTTTATGTAAAATCTCCTGATTTTTTAATGGCCAGGAACTAGTTTTAAAATATTTAAAGGAACCACCATACAATCCAGCAGTTCCTCCTCTGGAAATATATCTGAAGAAAATGAAATCATTATTTCGAAGAGGTATTGGCACCTCCAGGTTCACTGGAGAATAATTCACAATAGTTGAGACATGGAGACAATTTATATCCTGTAGTGTATGAGTGGATAAAGAAAATGTGTGTGTGTGTATGTAATAGTCCCCCCTTACCTCCAGGGTATATGTTTCAAGACCCTCAGTGGATGCCTGAAACTGCCCATAGCACTGAACACTATGTATACTATGTTTTTTTCTATATATACATACATGTGATAACGTTTAACTTAAAAATTAGGTACAGCAAGAGATTAACAATAATAATAATAAAATAGAACAATATACTATATTACAAGCTATGTAAATGTGATCTTTCTTTTCCTCTCTCTCAGATATCATTTAATTTCTTATACATCTTAACTAAACAGTTATCACTCACTATGGCTTTAACTTCTGCAGTTTGAGATATCACAGCAAAACTAGCATAAATTCATTTTCACAGTTTCACCAATAAAAGATTCATTCTTACAAAGCGATCTCAGCATATAATTTTTTTTTCTTTCCCTATTAAATTGAGAACTGTCAGCTTTTCACTCAAAGGAAGCACTTCATAACTTCTCTGGCCTATCTGAGTTGCCAGCATCACTACTTTTGCGTGCTGGGGCTATTATTTAGTAAAATAAGAGTTACTTGAACACAGTTACTCTGATACCAAGATGGTGGATCTGGTAATTGAGATAACTAGGAAATCCTGCAATTTGCAACAACATGGATGAAACTTGAGAGCATTATGCTAACTGAAGTGAGTCTTGCAGAGAAAGACAAATGCTGTATGATCTCAACTGTATATGGAATTTATACAAAATTAACTCTTGGAAACAGTAGATTCGGGGTTGCCACATGCTGAGGTTGGGGAAAATGGGAAGATGCTGTTCAAAGGGTACAAATTTCCAGTTATAAGATGAATAAATTCTGGGCATCTACTATAAAGTAGGTGACTGTGGTTAACAATATTATATAAGGGAGGTGGGAGGGGGTGTTCAGGATGGGGAACACATGTAAATCCATGGCTGATTCATGTCAATGTATGGCAAAAACTACTACAATATTGTAAAGTAATTAGCCTCCAACTAATAAAAATAATTGGGGAAAAAATTAAAAAAAAAAAAAACAGAAAAAAGAAACAGTATTATATAGTACACTGGGAAGTTGCTAAGAGTAAATCTTAAATGTTCTCACCACAAAAAAAACGTGAGGTGATGAATGTGTTATACCTTCTTTTGGTTATCATTTCACAATATATACAAATCTCAAATCATTATATTTTTTACCTTTTTCATGCACATTAGTTGTCAATTATATCTCAACAAAGCTGAAAAAAAAATATTTAAAGGAAAGCCTTTTAACAAACGGTTCAGAAAAAACTAGAATTTTCCATTTATAGGCAAAAATATGAATCTAGATACAGACTTTATGCCTTTCACAAAAACTGATTGTTCAAAATAAAGTAATTCAAAATGGGCCATGAAACATAGAACTATAAAGCCCCTGTAAGATAGCATGGGCTTCCCTGGTGGCTCAGACGGTAAAGAATCTGCCTGCAATGCAGGAGACCCAGGTTCAATCCCTGGGTCAGGAAGAGCCTCTGGAGAAGGAAATGGCAACCAACTCCAGTATTCTTGCTGGAGAATTCTATGGACAGAGGAGCCCAGTGGGCTATAATCAATGGAGTTGCAAAGAGTCGGATGTGACTGAGTGACTAACACTTTCACTTTCAAGATAAAGAAGAAAACCTAACTGACCTTGGGTATGGCTTTTTAGATGCAACAGCAAAGGTACTATACAAAAAGAAATACTTGAGAGCTCCTTTGTTGACTCACTGGTAAAGAATCCACCTGCCAGTGCAGGAGACATGGGTTCAATCCCTGATCCAGGAAGGTCCCACATGCTGCAGAGCAACTTAAGCCTGTGCATCACAAGCTATTGAGCCTGTGCTCTAGAGCCCGGGAGCCGCAACTACTGAGCTCACATGCTGCAACTGCTGAAGTCATGCACCCTAGAGCCTGTTCTCCACAACAGGGGAGGTTGCCGCAATGAGAATCTCACTCGCCAGAACTAAAGAGTAGCCCCAGCTTGCCACAGTTAGAGAAAAGCCGGTGCAGCAGTGAAGACCCAGTGCAGCCAAAAATAGTTTTGAAAAAGAATAATTGGTAAGTTTGGCTTCATTAAAATTAAAAACTTGTTTTATGAAAGAAAATGCCAAGAGAATCAGTCACTAAGCCACAAATTGAAAGTATTTTCAAAAGACAAACTGATAAGAGTATTTTCCAAAATGAAAATTAACAACCCAATTAAAAAATGAGCAAAAGGCCTGAACAGATACCTCACTGAAGAACATATAGATGGAAAATAGGCATAGAAGAAGATGTTCAGCATTAGGGAATTGCAAATTAAAGCAACGATATACCACTGCACGCTTACTCTGTGTGTGTTGAGTCACTAAGTCATGTCTGAGTCCTTGCGACCCCATGTACTGCAGCACGCCAGGCTTCCCTGTCCTCACTGTCTCCTGGAGATATTAGAATGGCCAAAATGCAAAAAAACTGACAATACCAAATGCTGATGAGGATGTAGAACAACAAAGTTGCTGGTGCGAATGCTGAATGGTGCAGCCACTTTGAAAGACAGCTTGTAGTGTCTTATCACACAGTCCAGCAGCTGTGCCCATGATATTTATCCAAATGATTTGAGAATATATATCCACACAAAAACCTACACAAAAAGTTTATGGAAACTTATAGAAGCTTTCTTAATAATTGCCAAAACTTGGGAGCAACCAAGATGTTGTTCAGTAGGTGAATAGATCAATAGTGTGGTACATCTAGACAATGAATATTATTCAATACAAAAAAAGAAATGAGTTCTCAAGTCACGAAAAGACATGGAGAAAGCAAATGCATATTACTAAGTGAAAGAAGTAGTCTGAAAAGGCTACATACTGTATGAATCCAATCATATGACATTCTGGAAAAGGCAAACTGGAGACAGCAGAAAGGATTAACATTTGCCCTGGGTTACAGAGGTTGAGTGGCAGGGCAGGGTGGGGGTGACAAGAGGAAGAGGTCAGAGGATTTTTAGTGTGGTAGAACTGTTCTGTATGAAACTATAAAGATGGATACATGTCAGAACACAATTTCAAAATGTATAGAATGTACAATGCTGAGACTGAATCATAATGTAAACTATAGACTTTAGATAATTATATGTCAGTATAGATTCATAAGTTTCAACAAATGTACCACTATGATGCAAGATATTGATAGTGGGAAAAGTTTGGGGAGGCAAATCAGAGGATATATGAGATCTTTCTTTAGTTTCCAGTCAGTTTTGTGGTGAATAAAACTGCTCTGAAAGATAAAGTTTATTAATTAAAAAAATTTTTTAAAGAAATTGTATTGGTAAATTAAAGTATGTCTTTGGGCTGCCAGATCACAACATCTATGATAGAATATAAACTTGCAGTTTTGGAGTAAAAAGCTCATTAGAGATTATCTGATTGAAGCCAATAATTGTATAAATGAGAACATTTAGGCTCAAAAAGTAAATGATTTGACCACGAGGGCAGAGCTAGTGTTGACAGAACCTGTTCAAGTACCAGACCACTAAACCCTTGTACCAATTGACTTTCTTGATAAATTTTACATGTGGTAGTCCTTAAATTTTAGCTTTAAGAGAGATTATCTTTCTCTGTAATAATATTAATAATATTGATAGTATTTTATATTTATATTAAAATCTTAAGAAGCATATCTTATTTCCATCAGTACAATACAGAATATCTCCCCACAAAACACCCTCCAACAAAGATCAATAGAGATAAATAAATGGTTTAACTTAAAAATGAATTTCTCTGGGGAATTCCCTGGAGGTCCAGTGGTTAGAACTCGGTGTTCTCACTGTTGGGACCCCTGGTTCAAACACTGGTTGGGGAATTAAAAAAAAAAAAAAATGGTGTCTCTCCTTAAAAATACATTGGCCATGAACGGAACAGAAGCAGATAGTAAGATAACTGTCTCTTGAATCTAGAGCTCAGGATTGTGACGAGGCAGGGATACCCAGAGTCTTCTGGAGTTATGGTGCTGAGAGTGCCACGTACAGACGGGCCCTCTGCAAGGAGCAGATGGCTTCTCTGGCCAAGGATGCAACCTCCAACAAACCGCAACCCTCGTTCAGGGCTCACTGCCTTCAGTGGTGATAAGAGCAAGGAGCACACGGGTCAAGTCATTTTCAGACTAAATCTGTAACTTTCTTTGACATCACCATAGGATGACATATTTAATGAGAACCTCAAACCACCAGTTTCTGAGTCACACATCCAGAGAGGAGTCTCAGAGGTGTTACATATTTGCCAAGCATCCAGTACCAGAGTCAATTTCAAACCCAGGCAGTCTGACTCCTAAGCTTGCTCTCTTAACCTATTTCACAGTTATAGGTTATTACGGACTGTCACACAGTGAAACAATGACCTAATCTACAGAATGCCTAACAACTTGATTAACTGTTGTTTTTCACAGAAGCAACTACTTTATTTTGCTATCTACATTGTAGTTTTGATAACACCCTGCTACAGGCAACATTGTTTTGATTTCTGTCACTGTAGATTGGTTTTACCTATACCTTAACTTTGTTGTTCCTTGTTCCTTATTCAGTGGCTCAGTCATGTCTGACTACTTGTAACTCCATGGACTGCAACAAGCCAGGCTTCCCTGTCCTTCACCATCTCCTGCAGCTTGCTCAAACTCATGTCCATTGAATCAGTGATGCCATCCGGCCATCTCATCCTCTGTTGTCCCCTTCTCCTGCCTTCAATCTTTCCCACCATCAGGTTCTTTTCTAATGAGTCAGCTCTTCCCATCAGGGGGCCAAAATATTGGAGCTTAAGCTTCAGCATCAGTCCTTCCAATGAATGTTCAGGGTTGATTTCCTTTAGGATTGACTGGTCTGATCTCCTTGCTGTCCAAGGGACCCTCAAGATTGTTCTCCAACACCACAGTTCAGAAGCATCATTTCTTCGGCCCTCAGCCTTCTTTATGATTAAACTGTCACATCCATACGTGACTACTGGAAAAACCACAGCTTTGACTATACAGCCCTTTGTCAGCAGAGTCTATGCTTTTTAATACACTGTCTGGATTTGTCATACCTTTTCTTCCAAAGAGCAAGCGTCTTTTACTTTCATGGCTGTAGTCACCATCTGTAGTGATTTTGGAGCCCAAGAAAATAAAGTCTGTCGCTGTTTCCATTGTTTCCCCATCTATTTGCCATGAAGCGATGGGACCGGATACCATGATCTTCACTTTTTGAATGTTGAGTTTTAAGCCAAGTTTTTCACTCTCTTCTTTCACTTTCATCAAGAGGCTCTTTTCTTCTTCTTCACTTTCTGCCATAAGGGTGGAGTCATCTGCGTTTCTGAGGTTATTTATAATTCTCCTGGCAATCTTGATTGCAGCTTGTGATTCATCTAGCCCACATTTCTCATTATGTACTCTGCATATAAGTTAAATAAGCAGGGTGACAATATACAGCCTTGACACACTCCTTTCCCAATTTTGAACCAGTCTCTTGTTCCATGTTCAGTTCTGTTTCTTTCTAACCTGCATACAGGTTTTGCAGAAGTCAGGTAAAGTGGTCTATTATTCCCATCTCTTTAAGAATTTTTCACAGTTTGTTGTGATCCACACAGTCAAAGGCTTTAGCATAATCAGTGAAGCAGATGTTTTTCTGGAATTTTCTTGCTTTTTTCTATGATCCAGTAGATGTTGGCAATTTGATCTCTGGTTCCTCTGCCTTTTCTAAATCCAGCTTGAACATCTGGAAGTTCATGGTTCACGTACTGTTGAAGCCTAGCCTGGAGGATTTTGAGCATGACCTTGCTAGCATGTGATGTGAGTACAATTGTACACTGGTTTTAACATTCTTTGGTATTGCCCTTCTTTGGTATTGGAATGAAAACTCACCTTTTCCAGTCCTCTGGCCACGACTAAGCTTTCCAAATTTGCTAGCATACTGAGTGCAGCACTTTAACAGTATCATCTTTTAGGATTTGAAATAACTCAACTAGAATAATATCACTTCCACTAGCTTTGCTCATAGTGATACTTCCTAAGGCCCACTTGACTTCACATTCCAGTATTATATGGCTCTAGGTGAGTGATCACACCATCATGGTTATTCAGGTCATTAAGATCTTTTTTGTACAGTTCTTCTGTGAATTCTGGCCACCTCTTCCTAATGTCTTTTGCTTCTATTAGGTCCATACCATTTCTGTCCTTTATTATGCCTAATTTTGCATGAAATGTTCCCTCGATGTCTCTTAGTTTTTTTGAAGAGATCTCTAGTGTTTTCCATCCTATTGTTTTTCTCTACTTCTTTGCATTGTTTACTTCTGAAGGCTTTCTTACCTCTCCTTGCTATTCTTTGGAACTCTGCGTTCAGATGGATATACATTTCCTTTTCTCCCTTGCCTTTTGCTTCTCTTCTATTCACAGCTATTTGTAAGGCCTCCTCAGACAACCATTTTGCCTTTTTGCGTTTCTTTTTCCTGGGGATAGTCTTGATCACTGCCTCCTGTACAATATCACAAACCTCTATCCATAGTTCCTCACTCTATCAGATCTAATCCTTTGAATCTATTTGCCACTTCCACTGTATAATCATAAGGGATTTGATTTAGGTCATACCTGAATGGCGTATTGATTTTCCCTACTTTCTTCAATTTAAGTCTGAATTTTGCAATAAGAAGTTCATGATCTGAACCAGTCAGGCCCAGGACTGTATAGAGCTTTTCTAGCTTTGGCTGTGAAGAATATAATCAATCTGATTTCAGCATTGACCATCTGGTGATGTCCATATGTAGAGTTGTCTCTTGTGTTGTTGGAAGAGGGTGTTTGCTATGACCAGTGTGTTCTCTTGGCAAAACTCTGTTAGCCTTTGCCCTGCTTCGTGTTGTATTCCAAGGCCAAACTTGCCTGTTATCCAGGTGTTTCTTGACTTTCTACTTTTGCATTCCAGACCTCTATGATGAAAAGGACATCTTTTTTGGCTGTTAGTTCTAGAGGATCATGTAGGTTTTCATAGAATTGGTCAATTTCAGCTTCTTCAGCATTTGTGATTGGGGCATATACTTGGATTACTGTAGTATTGAATGATTTACCTTGGAAGTGAACCGGGATTATTCTGTCATTTTCTGTCATTTTTGAGATTGCACCCAAGTATTGCATTTCGGATGCTTTGCTGACTATGAGGTCTACTCCATTTCTTCTAAGGGATTCTTGCCCACGGTCATAGATATAATGGTCATCTGAATTAAATTTGCCCATTCCTGTCCATTTTAGTTCACTGATTCCTAAAATGTCAGCGTTCACTCTTGCTATCTCCTGTTTGACCACTTCCAGTTTACCTTGACTCATGGACCTAACATTTCATTCTTTAACTTTACGTGAATGCAATTATAGTTTGTAGTCTTTTGCATCCTTCACTCAATGTTTTTAAGTTTCATCTATATTGTACCATGTATCAGGTTCATTCTTTTTGTACTCCATTGTATGGATATACCACAATTTGTTGTTGATAAACATTTAGGCTACCTCCAGTTCTTGGCTGTTATGGATAAAGTTGCTATGGACATTTTTTACATGTCCTTTTTTTTGGACATATATTTCCATCTCCTTTGGGTAAAGGAGAATAAGAGAATAAGAGTCATAGAGTAGGAATTGACAAGCAGTTTTCCAGAGAAATATTATCATTTTATACTCCCAATCACATTGTTTCAGTTCCTTCCCATCTTCACCAACTGCTTCTAGTGGGGGCAAAATGATAACCTCATTGTAGTTTAATTTGCATTTCCCTTATGAATAATGATACTGAGCAGTGTTTCATGTGCTTATTAGCTAATCATATATCTTCTTTTGTAAAGTTTCTATTCAACCTTTTGCCCATTTTAATTGGGTTGATTGTCTTCTTAATATTGATTTGTAGGATTCTTTTATATTTACTGAACTCTAGTACTTTGCCTGATATATGTGTTGCAAGTATTGTGGCTCAGCTTATGCCTATCTTTCATTTTTTCTTTATGGTGTCTTTTAAAAAGCAGAGTTTTAAATTTTTGTTAAGTCCTATTTATCCATTTTCTTCCAGAATAATTTTAGCATTAGCCATTGTTTGAGTCTATGATTTATCTCAAAATAATGTTAGTGAATGATAAAAGGTAATGATCAAGGTTAAATTATCTTTCATGCATTTATCCAGTTGTTCCAGAACCAATTGTTGGAAAAAATTTCCCTTCTTCACTAACATTCTTAATACCTTTGTTAAAAATCTGTTGACCATAAAAATCTATTGAGTCTCTTTCTGAATTCTGTTCTGTTCCATTGATTTTTTTGTCCTTGTACTAATATCACTGTGTTCATTGCTGTAGCTATATAGTAAGTCTCAAAATCAAGTAGCGTAAGTCCTCCAACCTTGTTTTTTATTTTCAATATTGTTTTGTTTGAAATATAGATTCTTATATTTCAAAATAAATTTTAGAAACATCTTGTTGGTATCCACCCTTCCCTTAAAAAAAAAAAAGCCCATTGCTATTTTAAGTGAGGTTGCACTGAATCTCTGGGTCAATTTCAGAGAATTTACATCTTAAATATATTGCATAAGCCCATCCATAAAAATGGTATAATCTTCCATTTATTTAAGTTTCTTGAAATCTCTCTTAGAAATATTTTTAGTCTACCATGTAGAAGTTGTGCACACTTTTATTAAATTTATTCATAAGTATGAAATGCTTTTGATACTATTATAAAGCATACTATTTTAAAGTTCCACTTTCCAAATGTTTGTTGCTAGTATATGGAAACACCAGTATATCTACTGCTCCAGATTTACCATATAAAAACATTTTAAATATTTAAAAAGCAAATCAATACATTTAACTATGAGAAATGTATATCAAATGTAGTTTACTTATTCATAAAATTGATTTTTCAGAATTTGTTTCCCAGTAATGACTTCATCTATTGATAGTCTTTTCATCCAAGCTAAAACTATTAAGGGGGGTGTAACAGGTGACACCAGAAATAAAAGTATTTAACTAAATGCTTCAGTTTCTATGTTCTCTGCCCTAGGCTTATCAAGCCTTAATCTAGTAAATTTTAATTTAATCTTTTAATCTAGTAGTTAATCCATGTTCAAATTCATATTAGAAGTTTAAAAAAGTATTTTAAGCTAGTTTATAAAATATATTTTTAAGACATAAAAATTGACCAATTAATCTAGTTTCTAAGATAGAAAATTTATATATCTCCTCTTCAACAGCTTTCTAATTTTATAAATATCTCCTGTTCCTTCTCAAATCTCTAAAGTCCCTACATATTCCCATATTTTTTCCTTTATTTCCTAATATCCTTATTATTCTTTACCTCTCCCTACACACTGATTTTCTTACTTCTATCTTAAAGGTAACTAGATTTTACTTTTCCTGAATGAACCTTCATGAGAGGGGCTTCCTCCAACCCCCACCATCTTTTTCTCTTTGCTAAACTCCTTGTACAAAAATGATCTTCACGACCCAGATAATCACAATGGTGTGATCACTCAGCTAGAGCCAGACATCATGGAATGTGAAGTCAAGTGGGCCTTAGGAAGCATCACTACTAACAAAGCTAGTGGAGGTGATGGAATTCCAGTTGAGCTATTTCAAATCCTGAAAGATGATGCTGTGAAAGTGCTGCACTCAGTATGCCAGCAAATTTGGAAAACTCAGCAGTGGCCACAGGACCGGAAAAGCTCAGTTTTCATTCCAGTCCGTAAGAGGCAATGCCAAAGAATGCTCAAACTACTGCACAATTGCACTAATCTCACATGCTAGTAAAGTAATGCTCAAAATTCTCCAAGCCAGGCTTCAGCAATACATGAACCATGAACTTCCAGATGTTCAAGCTGGTTTAAGAAAAGGCAGAGGAACCAGGGATCAAATTGCCAACATCCGCTGAATCATCGAAAAAGCAAGAGAGTTCCAGAAAAACATCTCTTTCTGCTTTATTTACTATGTCAAAGCCTTTGACTGTGTAGATCACGATAAACTGGAAAATTCTGAAAGAGATGGGCATACCAGACCACCTGACCTGCCTCTTAAGAAACCTATATGCAGGTCAGGAAGCAACAGTTAGAATTGAACATGGAACAACAGACTGATTTCAAATAGGAAAAGGGGTACATCAAGGCTGTATATTGTCACCCTGTTTATTTACCTTATATGCAGAGTACATCATGAGAAATGCTGGGCTGGAAGAAGCACAGTCTGGAATCAAGATTGCCGGGAGAAAAGAAATATCAATAACCTCAGGTATGCAGACGACACCACCCTTGTGGCAGAAAGTGAACAGGAACTAAAGAGCTTCTTGATGAAAGTGAAAGAGGAGAGTGAAAAAGTTGGCTTAAAGCTCAACATTCAGAAAACTAAGAGCATGGCATCCGGTCCCATCACTTCATGGGAAATAAATGGGGAAACAGTGGAAACAGTGTCAGACTTTTATTTTTGGGGGCTCCAAAATCACTGCAGATGGTGATTGCAGCCATGAAATTAAAAGACACTTACTCCTTGGAAGGAAAGTTATGACCAACCTGACAGCATATTAAAAAGCAGAGACATTACTTTGCCAACAAAGGTCTGTCTAGTCAAGGCTATGGTTTTCCAGTGGTCATGTGTGGATGTGAGAGTTGGACTGTGAAGAAAGCTGAGCGCAGAAGAATTGATGCTTTTGAACTGTGGTGTTGGAGAAGACTCTTGAGAGTCCCTTGGACTGCAAGGAGATCCAACCCATCCATCCTAAAGGAGTTCAGTCCTGGGTGTTCACTGGAAGGACTGATGCTGAAGCTGAAACTCCAGTACTTTGCCACTTCATGCGAAGAGGTGACTCATTGGAAAAGACCCTGATGCTGGGAGGGATTGGGGGCAGGAGGAGAAGGGTACGACAGACCATGAGATGGCATCACCGACCCAATGGACATGGGTTTCAGTAAACTCCAGGAGTTGGTGATGGACAGGGAGACCTAGCGTGCTGCAATTCATGGGGTCGCAAAGAGTCAGACACGACTGAGTGACTGAACTGCACTGAAACTCCTTCAATGTCTTTATCAGGTTCTCACTAAACAGCCTCTCATATCATCACATGTCTGGAACTTAGAAGGGATTCACTTTATTTCTTATAAGTGAAATAAGTCTGAGTTCTATTCTCAACTTTCCCTAAATTCCCTAATTAACATCTCTATAATTAATTTCAATAACTGTTTTCCAATCTTAACCCCTGTTGAACATTTTTGGTATGTTTGGTACCATTGGTGTCTCTCTCCTTGACATGGTCATCTTGTGTTTGCTTTAATCTCTTCTGTTCATGTCATTTACCCACCCTGTTCTATTCCTTATATTCCTCCAATCACTTTTATTGATCTTCTAGTTATTTTCCTTTACCTTCATTTCTCAAGAGTTCATACAATTTCCAGTTTAAATTAGTTTTATGGGTAAGACCTTCTACTATCTCTCAGAGTACCCATGTTAATGCAAAACAGACAGATTTTCTAGGAAGACAGTTCTACAGATGTCTAGATTGTGAATACAAGCCACTTTTGTTCAAGTTTCAAAGATTTTTACCTTCCTACGCACTGAGTCAGGTGTGTAAACTGTGTACAGAAGTCCTTTGAATGGCTCCCAATTCTACATTTCTAGCTAGGATACCAGGCCTGAATTACCTATAAAGGGTTCCTGTGAATACTCTAAGGTTCTATGGAATTTGACACATCAAATAAAAATTTGTTCCTTCTATAAAATGCATTTTTCTAATTCTGAGATTGCAGTAATTTATCAATGACCAAACTGTTATGACACATACTTAGCTTTCTAACTTGTAGTTTCAAAGACCACCACACTAAGACAAGACCCTACAATCTGATGATTTCGCTATTCCGGTGGTCTCTAGTTAGAGATTTTTATTTTTAAATGACTAGTTTATGCCTTTTCATTGCTCTCAATGTAAGATTGACTGAAAGTCTGCAAAACTTTGCATGATCTGGCACTCACCTCCCTTCCCAAATCTTCATATAATCAGTGTCCCTGATATCTCATAAATCTGCATCAGCCCTTGACAGTTATCATTATTATAATCAAATAGATATTTATAAAATTATATCAGTATCATTTTAAAAATGGAAAGGGTCTGGTTAAATATAGCTTCCAGACTACATTCATCTAAAAATATAAGGATTGTACCAACTTACTCAGTCTTTATGCCCAGAACCTTGTGTGGCACCTCAGACACAGTAGGCCACATGAATTAGTGAGAGAATAATGTACATATCAAAATAGTATCACTTTAAAAATTGAAAGAGCCTAGTTAAATATAGTCTATATCTAAAAAGTCAAGAATAATGAAGTGCAAACTCTGCCGTATAAACAGAAGATGAAGTAACCATTAATCATTCCCACAATTTTCAGAGGTCTTAATTCCTCCAAGAACAACATCAGTCATTGCTACTGGTCCAGACTTCATATTTCAGTATCTCACAAGGGAAAAAGTCCCTAGCACTTGCCATTTGACATTAGCATTTAACTAATCCATCTAGCTTTATTAATGAGAACTAACACTGACACAAACAGCTGGAAGAAGGAAAGAGCTGTTTAAAAGTAAAACAGAATTTTTGTTCATCTGTTTAATATTGTAAAAGGGGGCATGGCAGAAAAGCAAATGGAAATACACATGAACAAAATACACAGTACTTTAACTGTGCATACTGATGGAAAAGGAAATGAGTTTTCATTTATTTATTACTTGTTAAGTGTGTGAAACAGGACTGCCAGAGTTAAAACTCCCTTAACCCAGTCCAGTCAGGCCTCTACCAAGTCGTTTTCTCTTCCTCCTTTGGCCTATATAACTTCTTATATACAACTTTACTACTCACCAAATAACCATATAGTAATGTCTCTGTGCCTGAGCTTATTGATTTGTGGAAGTGGGGATACTTCTGATCCTTACCTGGTTGCACCTAAGATATTTAATCATAGTGGTTATTACATAACAATTAATCAATACCTGCTAACTCATTATTATTAGTGTAGAATATTTATGGATGGAGATTTGATCAATTTCCTTGGCATCAAATTCCAGTGTCAGTCAGCAGTTCTATCAGTTCTTTCTCCAGTTAACCTAAACATTTTTATCTACAATCTAAACTCATCAGAACTATTCCTAAAGACATTATTTAGACCCACTCACACGGGTCATTGCCCTTTGTTAAGAAGATCTTTGTTCAGTAGGCTATCCGATTACCTGGCCTTTTACCCTGGCCCACAATTTGCATCTTGGCTTTATGGGGTTACCATTTTTAAGCTCCCTACTTTTGCAACCCTCTATCTGCTACTCATCCTTCAAATATGGATGGCCAACCAAAGCATGTCACCAGAACAACAAATAATCCTTCCCTTATTCTGCTTTCCCATAAAATGCAATTGATCTACCTCCCAAATCACTGTGGGATGTAAATTCTATATTTACATCTTTTATCATAGTTATTTCCATATTTCCTTCTTTGACCATTTTTTCCCAACAACATAGACTAACTGGCTGTTTGTAACAGAATTAAGGAATTTTTCCCTCTGTAAAGAGACTTAGAAGCACATTCTAGCACATCCAGAAGGAGAATATCCAAGAGGAAACAATATCTGTCTTTCCTCCTGACAAAAGCATATCACCCATCCATACGGAACATGGCAGACTCATTACCCCAGGCCTATCAAGATGACATGTCAACTTCAACTGGCTTCTTCCATGGCAATTACTCATCTAGTCCCACTCCATAGCACATGACATTCCAAAATGAAGAACATGAAAAGATTCCAGTATTGAAGAGACATATGGCAATACCAAGAACCCCCCTAGAAATACCAAGGACTTTACTAGGATATGGTTCAGTGGGAATGTTATTGGACAGCAATTCCTCAGAACTTACTCTTTGCCCACAAAAACTGAAACTCAAGTTTTCTAGAGGTAAATCCAAGATGGAGGCTTGGGGAAAATTAGAAATCCCTTCTTGTCTAGAACTTTTTAAACAGAACAGGGCCACCCAGAGAATATGGCAATAACGACTCTAATGTCTAGGTGGAATTGACCAGACCCTTGTTTGCTCTTTTATTCTCTAACTTTCCAATTCTGATCCTCCTTGAATTCTTGTTTTGGCTCCTCATTTTAGAAGCCTTATACCAGAAATCCATTTTGGGCACATTCCTTTAGCCAGATCCTCAGCAATAGTTCATGGTTCTGACCTAGTTTTTTTCCCCAGGATTTAAATGCTAAGGATGACAAGAACTGTTTCTGCTTTTCTCCCCAAGTTTTGCAGGCCCCAGTAGGAATCAACAGACCCCAGTTATAACCTTAAATTCAATGTATAAGGATGAAGCTTTACTCCTGTAGATGGAATAGTATAAACAACTATATAAAAGTCATTATGACATCAATATAAGTATTAAACCAAAACAGTTAAGACATATGTTTTCCTACTTTCTTATATTAATCTTTGAAAGAGACTAATTATTGTTACCACTTATCAACCAACTCTCTTCAAATTCAATAGAGCTAAATTCTTACATGAAAGTGAAAGTATTCACCATTCAATTGTGTCCACCTCTTTGTGGCCCCATGGACGATAGGCCACCAGGCTCCTCTGTCCATGTAATTCTCCAGCATGAATATTGGGGTGGGTAGCCATTCTCTTCTCCAGGGGACCTTCCCAAACCAGGGATCAAACTTGGGTCTCCCAGTTTGCAGGCAGAGTCTTTACTGTCTGAGCCACCAGGGAAACCCAAAAATTCTTATATAATTGTAATTTAAAACCAAATACATACTTTTTAAAATGTTTTCTTCCGGATTTTCAGATCTATTTATAGCCCTTTTAATTTGCATAAAGTATGTATATAATTTAGAGTCAGTTTTACAAGCCTTCTATGGGAAAAAACTCTCTCCACCCCATTTCTTGCCCCACCTGAACAGCCAATTACAGCTCTCTTTGATGATTCTTATGCTAGATATAAAACATGTTCTGTGTCTTTCAATTTTAGGCATTTTCTAATAATCTAAAATAATAATTGTACCATTGTAAATAAAGTTTTACCTAGCATAGTAATTAACACATAAGTTTTCATTTAGAAATTTTTCACAATTGTTTCCATTGTATTATTGAGCTGTATGTTCTAATTTAGCATTTTCTCTCCTGTTGAATATTTAAGTTATTTCCAACTTAAAGGAGAGATAGACCTATGTAAAGTAGAAATTAAAATATAATCTTGATTTAGGAAGTCAGGAAGCAAGGTGACATTTTCTCACAGAAGGATTTTCAACTCTGGAGTGAGAATTCTTTTGGAATTCTTGACAGATGGATACTTGCTTGAAGGGCTCCAGAGAACTGGAAGATTTACTAATGTGTCCTTAAGACCTAACACGCAGAGTGCCAGCTGGTTGGAAAATGTGACTCTTGATGTCTCTCTGAGAAACAAAAGAAAAAATAACTAAAAAAGTTAACCTGTTGTCAAGCAATACTTTAAATATGATCCAAATCAAATGCTTATGGAATTTAAGGTTATCTTTTTCAGTAGGAACACTGTAGAAGGTGATGAGTCATTTCAAATAGGGCAATTCCTCCTCATGCAGAACAGAAAGAAAGCCATCCTAACGTTGCCAGACAGCTGTCCTGTCTTGACAGCCAGAGTGTGGATGGCCCACAGGGAGAAGAGATGAGCGATGATGAAGATGACAAGCACTGACATCACCACAAGTCTTGTTAAAGGTCAGAAAAGCCAGCCAAGAAGCCTTGGCTTAAACAGCCATCAGATGGCAGGTTTCAAGTCCAGTCATTTAATGATGTGGATATTTTACATCTCAAATTTTTAAGGAATAGTCATAAGTCCTGTCACACAATTGGTATCAAGAATTATTTTTCAACTTATTAACTAAAAATTAAATACACGGTGCTGTAAGTGTTTAATGTCATTAAAGACTGTGGAAACAGTTTCACCAAAGTGAATACAAGAACCATTTTAAGCCTCTACACCTTTGCATATTCCAATTTGTCTACGTAAAGTCCCCCTCCTCTCCCTACACCTCCTTGCCTTGTTGGCCAGTGAAGTACTTACCGTTCAAGACCCAGGCTCCACTAGTCTCCTCTCCACAGATGGCTAGAAGCTAGTTCTCCTCTGTCCAGATGACAAAAGCTGTTCTACACCTACCTCAGGACAGGCTGCCCCATCACTTACTTGTATTTCCATTCCTCAGATGTCCTCACTCACCCTTGTCTCAAAATTGCTGTCCTCGTCCCAATGAACACCTCCCACATCCCTATGTATTTCTGAGAGCCTCTCACCTCAAAGCTGGAGAAGACCTAACACAGAGAGCTGTTACAGGAGGCTCAGTAGGATGTTCCTATTGTCCACTAAGGGTCCCGCATTCTGAACTCTGAGAATCATCAAAGACTATGCCACCGACTTTACTGCAGGGACTATTTGGAGGTATCAGTTTGAAACTGTGTCCTAATGCCAACCAAGACTCCAGATACAGCTCAAGACATTTTAAAAGGATGGACTAAGAGAGAGAACCTGCCTGAGTAATTCAGCATTTTATTTATTTATTTTATCATCCAAACTGGGAATATCTCTACTTGTTTAAGCCAATTATTACACAGTGTACCCCTTCTAGGAAACAGGGAAAATACAACACTCAAGACATGTACATTTAAAAAAAAATACTTAGGATTAGAAAAAAGAGTGACAAATGGAGAGTTTCTCTAGCACTGAATTTAAAAAAAAAGATTCTCCTACCACCCATTTTTTTCTCTTTTGTAAACTTACTCACAATTTTTAAATAAATACACAAGGCCATCTTCTATAGCCTTACTTGTAAAGCAAATATAAAGAAATCAGCATAAAAGGAATCTGTCCCCACCACCTCAGCCCCACCTTCCCACAGTGATATAAATGCAGGAGGCTCCTTCCCCTTCACAATGCAAAGGAAGACTTCGGAAGCATCGCTGATGATATAACTAGAAATATAAAGTACAATTTTGTTTTGTTAATTTTGGTTCTCCTAAAAAAAATAAATCTTGAGACAAGAATTCAAACACAAGAAATTGTTTATTTGAGAGGTACAGAATGTATTGGAAAGGGAGAAGGGAAGTAAGAAAGGGAAGAGAGGCAATTGGAGGTTAATCTTTTCAAGAAATTCAGTCAGTGTAAAATATATGCCTAAGAGTTTTCCCTGGGGGGCCAGGGAGCTGGGGTATTTTATACACCAACTCCAGTTAGTAATTTGTTGAAAGCTTCCTAGGGTCAGGGTTGTGGTAATATCTCAACATTCTGCCTTGGATGATACAAGAATGGCAAAGTGGATTCAGTAGGAAGAGATAAGATCCTCAGGTGCCTGGGTGACTAGAGTTTTACTAAGGGTGTTACCCCATAATGGAACAGGAGTCCAACTCTCCACTATTCTGTCAGTGCTTCAGCTGCACCAAACAAGTACCTTTAAGGTCTAATACTGGGCTTCCCTCATAGCTCAGTTGGTAAAGAATCTGCCTGCAATGCAGGAGATCCCAGTTTGATTCCTGGGTTGGGAAGATCTCCTGGAGAAGGGATAGGCTACCCACTCCAGTATTCTTGGGCTTTCCTTGTGGCTCAGCTGGTAAAGAATCTGCCTGCAATTCGGGAGACCTGGGTTTGATCCCTGGGTTGGGAAGATCCCCTGGAGAAGGGAAAAGCTACCCACTCCAGTATTCTGGCCTGGAGAATTCCATGGACTGTATAGTCCATGGGGTTGCAAAGTGTCAGATGCAACTGAGTGACTTTCACTTTCACTTTTCAATGTCTAATATTAATTTCTTTAATATTAAAGCTTTTAATATTCATTGCCTTTTAAAATTTCATTTAACCTCCTTCTACATATAACACTTCAGAAAGGAAACTGAATCATGTATTCATGAGTTTTTGGAGGAGTCACCCAGCTAGCAGATGTTTAACTTATTATCCAAAACTCCTAACTTTCAAGTCAGTTCTCTTTATACCTGTGAACCTCCTGGGTCCTTCCTTGACATTCAATTTTAAATCAATATAAACATTGATAATTTTTAAATGCCAATATCAATATACTGCTCTTACTTTGAATATGATGATATTGATTTTCTTGTCAAACTGATGTTCATTTGATGATAGCCCTACTGAAACAATACACCTATACAATTTCATACATATGAGGATGAACCTGAAATCAACATGCTTAGATGATCTGTGTTCTAAGTCTCTTTGAAATATGAGTACCAAAAAGATCCACCACATTCTCAGTGTGAGTTGAGAGACCTCTCTGGCAATATAAACAGCGATAAGCTCTTTTTACTCCCTGTGTTTTCAGATAACCCTATGGTGGAAAGAAATACTGTTGTGAAACAGAGAAACACTATCTGTATTAAGGGCTGCACAACGGAAGTGAGTCTATTAGATGGGCTTTCTTCCAATCAGGCATATTTCTATACTCCTGAAAAGGAATATTTGGGACTGTAGACAATGGGGGGAAGCCTAAATTTTCATTAAAATTTTTCCTTATGAGTAGTAGCTTTCCCTTTCAAAGGACCAGCACAGAGGTTTTGAATAAAAAGCAGCTCATTCAGCTCAATATCAGAAAAACAAACAATCCAATAAAAAAATAGGCAGAAGACCTAAACAGAATTTTCCTAAAGAAGACATACCTATTGCCAAAAAGCACATGAAAAAATGTTCAGTATCACTTATTATCAGAGCAATGAAAATCAAAACTACAATGAGGTATCACCTCACTCACACCAGTCAAATGGCCATCATCAAAAATTCTACAAACAATAAATGCTGGAGAGGATGTGGAAAAAAGGGAACCCTTTTATACAGTTGGTGAGAATGTAAATTGATACAGCCATTATGGAGAATAGTGTTGAAAAGTTTTTTACAAATTAGGAATAAAACTACCATATGACACATACAATACCACTGCTGGGCATATACCCTGAAAAAACATAGTTCAAAAAGACACGTGTACCTCAACATTCAAGTAGCACTATTTACGATAGCTAGGACATAGAAGCAACCTAGGTGTCCATCGTCAGATGAATGGATAAAGAGGTTGTGGTACATATATACAATGGAATATTACTCAGCCATAAAAAGGAATGAATTTGAGTCAGTTCTAATGAGGTGGATGAATCTAGAGCCTGTTATACAGAGTTAATGCAGAAAGATAAAAACAAATATCATATAATAACATATATATATGGAATCTAGAAAACGTTACTGATGAACCTATTTGCAGAGCAGGAATAGAGACACAGGCACAGAGACGAGACTGGTGGATGCAGTGGGGGAAGGAGTGGATGGGACAAATTGACAGAGTAGCTTGGAAACATATACATTACCGTATGTAAAATAGATAGCTAGTGAGAAGTTGTTGTATAAAACAGGGAGGTCAACCTGGTACTCTGTAACTACCTAGAGGGGTAGGATGTGGCAGGAGGGAAGGAAGGAGGTTTAAGAGGGAGGGGACATATATATACTTATAGCTGATTAGTGTTGTATGGCAGAAACCAACACAATATTGCAAAATAATTATCCTCCAATTAAAAATAAAAATTAAAAAAAAATTACTTCAATTGATATTTTCCCCCTCTAGTATTTTGATTTTTATTTTTGACTTTTGGGACTTTTTCCACCTTAGAGGTATCAAGGGCTCACATTGATTTCTACGTGCAAACATTTGATCTCTCTTTGGTATTCCATTGAGACCAATATAATGATGACTGATAGTTGTTTAGTAACAATGGGACACAAGAGAATAATTCATGGATGGCTATGTGTTTTCAAGACTTTCAGTCATGCATCTGAAGGAAAGACAACAAACACCACAGACAGCTATGAGGCTAATCTATTAATGCATACAGATTGCACCTAATACCTAGAGAAGAAACAAAATAATTACTAGGAAGATCATTGTTATTTATGTATAAGATTTTCTTAAAATATTAGAATACAATTTGAACATCTATGTATGAGTGGGAAAAATGTGCTTCTGTCCTTCAAAACTGGAGCTGTTTTTGTGGTTTATTTCAGAATAATCTCCTAACCAAGCCTGCATAGCCAATGGCAAGCTCACTGTTATGGCTACAGAGCATAAGTTTTCTGCTAACAACATGGTGAATCATTCATCTAACAAATATTGTTGTGATGCAAAGGGATACAAAAGTTAAAATTTCATAATCTTTGACCTCTTGGAGATCTCAAAGGTGGAAGGCAGATCACTAAACAGGAAACTGTAATGCAAAATAAAGACAAATTAAGTTGTGGGGAATATGTAGGAGGGACAGCCAACCCAGTCTTTGGGATTCAAGGAAGGCTAGCAATTGGCTTTGTGAAACATGGAGAAGCTAAAAATATATTCCAGGCAAGGACACTGTTGCAGAGGCAAAGGCAAGTACAGCCCCTTTGGGGAACTGAAGCTAGTTCTGATGGGCTACACAGTAATGAGCAAGGACTAGGTCTGGTAACCAATGGGGCTGGAAAAGTGAGGGGCTTACAAACCAGGTTAAAGAGTTGGAAACCTGTCCAAATATGATTCATTAAGGGGACTTTCAGAACAAAGTGAGTATTATCTTTTGCAGTTTTGAACAATTGCTCTGGCTGGTACCATGGAGACTACTCTTGGAAAATGTAAGACTGTAGGCAAGGAAACACATAAGGATGCTGTAGCAGTAATTCAGACAAAAGACAATGATGGCCTGAACTAGAGTAGTACTCATAAGTGTAGTGAAAACGAGATCAACTTGAAAGATATTTAAGAAGTAGACTTTGTAGGCTCTGACGATTGGTTGGATGTCAGTAGGTAGGACAGAGAATGATCAGGACTTCTGACTTGGGCAACTGGATAGGTGCTGTGAACTTACTGAAGACAAGAAACTAAGGAAGAGCTGCCATTTTTATGTATTTAAGACACTCCCTGGAAATAAAATTGTTTTTTCATAATAACAACATATATAGTTGTTTAAAAGTATCTCATGTTTCTTTATTTTGTCACCAATTACATAGAATATACATTTTACAGGTGAAAAATTCAAGGCTTTAAGAAACTAAATGACTTGCCCAAGATTACATAGGTCGCAAATGGTGACAAAAAGACTGAAGCAAGATCTTATGTTTCTAAAACCATTACTTATTGTTCTCTGTCTCCCTTCCTTGGAAGCTGCATTAACTCTTATGAGTCACAGGGATAATATCTCTAGTAGTATTATCAGTGATTTTTCTAAATGATGTTCTGATGACCTGACTGAAATGATGCTGCCTTCCAAGCTATTCAATCCACTCACCCAGCAAGGCAATTTCAATTTCTCAGAGCTTGCTGTCTTGACTGAGATTTTATTTTTAAAAAGAACACCCTTGAAATACTTTTTTTTTCTATCTTTTCCTTAAAAGTATTCCACAACTACAGTAGAAATAGATATTTTTTTCAAAAGTAGTAAACATTCAGAACTAGGTCCTCATCAGATAATCAAATCATTGTACAATGATATTTGCATGACAAAAATATCATGGAGTCTATTTTATGACTATACGTAGATTATTTATCATGGAAATTTTAATGTATTATTCTATTTTCTGTAGCTATTCTCTTTGTGTTACTGTCTCAGTACCACAAAGGTTTTCTGAGACCAGTATCCAGTATCAAAAGTTGCTTGCTGATAGAAATCAAGTGAAATTCATTTTTCCCAAGTTTTCAAAATGCTATTACTAATAAATAATGGATAGAATCTTCTCAATCTTAATTTTCTTCCATACACATTTATTAAAATATGATACCTGCTACAAAGTATATATTTGCTAGTGGTAAAGAACCCATCTGCCAAAGAAGGAGACATAAAAGACTTGGGTTCAATCCCTGGATTGGGAAGATCCCCTAGAGGAGGGCATGGTAACCCACTCCAGTATTCTTGCCTGGAGAATCTCACAGAGGAGCCTGGCAGGGCTACAGTCCATGAGGTCATGAAGAGTCGGACATGACGGAAGCAATTTAGCACAAACGCACAAATTATCTATACCAAAATCTAGCATAAAAGAACTCAGGGAAGATGGTGGCAGCAACAAGCATTGAACTCCAAAATAAAAACAGGATAGCCACACAGAATAAACCTTGAACAACATTCAGTGATAAACTACCTTCAAGAACCTCAAAATATTGGGTTGGGCAAAAAGTTCATTTGGGTTTTTCCCCCGTAATTCTTGATGTTATTAACATTTGAGCAGGAGAAAGCAGAAGGGGAAAAAAAAAAACAAAACACAGGGACTCTGATGGATCTGAGAATAGGAAAACCCCAAACAGCTAATCACTGGAAAGCACATCAGACTAATTTGGAAGCAGCAGCTAAAATTGAGAGTTTTGCTCAATTTAATATTGGATAAATGGAAGGAATCCATGAGGAGAGCCAAAACAGTTGAAGAGTCTAGCCAGCCCTAAGACTCCATGTACTGTTTTTTTTTTTCTTTTTAAACAAAAACAAAAACCCGTTTTATTTTATATTAGAATATACCAGATTAACAGTGTTGTGATAGTTTCAGGTACACAGCAAGGGGACTTAGCTAGAGATATACATGTATCCATTCTCCTCACTCACCCAGGTTACCACATAACATTGAGCAGAATTCCCTGTGCAATATAATAGGACCCGTTGATTATCCATTTTAAATACACCAATGTGTACATGTTGATCTCAAACTTCCTAACTACTCCTTCCCCCCATTCTTCCCTGGCAACCATAAGTTTGTTCTCTAAGTCTGTGAGTCTGTTTCTGGTTTGTAAATGAGTTTATTTGTATCATTTCTTTTTAGAGTCCACATATAAGGGATGCCATATGATATTTCTCCTTTTCTGTTTGACTTTAGTCACAGAGAGCCCATTCACTCTTTTCTTTTCGTTTTTATTAATTTATTTAATTTTGGTTGCATTGAGTCTTTGTTGCTGCATAGCTTTTCTCTAGTTGTGGTGAGTGGGGGCTACTCTGTTGCAGTGTGCAGGCTTCTCCTTGTGGTGACTTCTCTTCCTGCCAAGAAGAGCTTCAGTAGTTGTGGCTCACAGGCTTGGTAGTTGTGGCTTGCAGGCTCTAGAGCGCAAGCTCAGAAGTAGTGGCACACAGACTTAGTCACTCCACGGCATGTGGAATCTTCCCAGACCAGGGATCAAACCCATGTCCCCTGCATTTGGCAGGTAGATTCTTATCCACTGCACCATTAAGAAAGTCCTCCATGCACTCTTGAAACCAATCCGCCATGGTTCTTTTTCAGGAGACTGCCCACATTGAGGAGTAACTGCTGGGAGTAGAATCAAAATCAAGCAGGGCATGTGAAACAGAGATAATGGAAACAGAAGGTCCAGATAAATGTCAGAAAAGAAAAGAGAGTGGGAAATCTCAGAAAATAGGTTGCCATCATTTTGAACATTACAAAAAAAAAAAAAAAAACAAACAAGAAAGAACACAGCACTGTGAAAGGAGGAAAGCTGTCTGGGCAAAGCCTCCTTCAAAAATTAAGGGGAAAAAATTTCACATGAAAATAATGCAAAGATTAGGTAGTGAGATCAGTTCCCATAGAAATCTATTATATACCAAAAAATGAAAATAAGGAACAGGATAATATCCTTATAGGTAATTTGTTTAAGTGTTGGGAAGATGCTCATAGAATAGACCAAGAGAGTAAGCATCTACTTTAGACAGAGCTAAAAGACAGTAAGAAAATTATATATAAACAATAAAAGAATAATATAAATCAGTGTTAGAAAAACTTAGAAATTAAATAACAGTTCAAAGTGGGCAGGGAGCAGATTTAAAAGAAAATGAAGACTGAACCAGAACACAAAGTAAGTAAATACCAGAGGTGATGAGAAAATCTGTTTAAGAGAAATACATGGTGAAAAGGAAGAAAAATTAAAGTTGAAGTAGAAATGTTGACTATGCCAAAGCCTTTGACTGTGTGGATCACAATAAACTGTGGAAAATTCTGAAAAGGATGGGAATACCAGATCACCTGACCTGCCTCTTGAGAAACCTATATGCAGGTCAGGAAGCAACAGTTAGAACTGGACATGGAACAACAGACTGGTTCCAAATAGGAAAAGGAATATGTCAAGGCTGTATATTGTCACCCTGCTTATTTAACTTATATACAGAGTACATCATGAGAAATGCTGGGCTGGAAGAAGCACAGTCTGGAATCAAGATTGCCGGGAGAAATATCAATAGCCTCAGATATGCAGATGACACCACCCTTATGGCAGAAGGTGAAGAGGAACTAAAGAGCCTCTTGATGAAAGTGAAAGAGGAGAGTGAAAAAGTTGGCTTAAAGCTCAACATTCAGAAAACAAAGATAATGGCATCTGGTCCCATCACTTCATGGAAAATAAATGGGGAAACAATGGAAACAGTGTCAGACTTTATTTTGGGGCTCCAAAATCACTACAGATGGTGATTGCAGCCATGAAATTAAAAGACCCTTACTCCTTGGAAGGAAAGCTATGACCAGCCTAGATAGCATATTAAAAAGCAGAGATTTTACTTTGCCAACAAAAGTCCATCTGGTCAAGGCTATGGTTTTTCCAGGTGTCATGTATGGATGTGAGAGTTGGACTGTGAAGAAAGCTGAGCGCGAAAAATTGATGCTTTTTTTCTTTCCAAGTCTCTTGGTTTCTTTTATTTATTTATTTATTTTTCCCATTTATTTTTATTAGTTGGAGGCTAATTACTTTATATGCAAAATTGATGCTTTTGAACTGTGGTTTTGGAGAAGACTCTTGAGAGTCCCTTGAACTGCAAGGAGATCCAGCCGGTCCATCCTAAAGGAGATCAGTCCTGGGTGTTCATTGGAAGGACTGATGTTGAAGCTGAAACTCCAGTACTTTGGCCACCTGATGTGAAGAGCTGACTCATTGGAAAAGACCCTGATGCTGGGAGGGACTGGGGGCAGGAGGAGAAGGGGACAACAGAGAATGAGATGGCTGGATGGCATCACCGACTAGGTTGACACGAGTTTGAGTAAACTCCGGGAGTTTGTGATGGACAGTGAGGCCTGGCGTGCTGCGATTCATCAGGTCGTGAAGAGTTGGACATGACTGAGCGACTGAACTGAACTGAACTGAGAAATAATGGAGAAGAAAAATTATTTGAAATGAAGTTATAAATATTTAAGATGGGTTAAAAAATCCAATGTATTAATAAAAGGAATTCTTGAAGAAGAAGAAAAATACAAAGTAAGGGAACAAAACAAATACTGAAACTCTGTAAGTCAAAAAAAAACTTAAAAAATTTTTGAATCTATATATTGAAAGACCAGTCCATGTACTTCAGATTATCAATTTAGGAATGCCAATTCATATTTTATTAAAACTGTTTGATTATAAATAAAATGAAAAAAATCCTTTGACCCGCTAGGCAAAAAGAAAAAAGCATAGATATTAAATTTTTAATAGACTTTTTGAGTCACAGTCATGCTTTCTTTCATAATAAAATGGAAGACATTGAAGAAAGTGAGCGAAGAATTTTAAATTCAAACTATTACCAATGTATAAAATGCAGGAAATATTGTCCTCATGAGCCTTTCCTAAGGAACTTACTAGAGAATGAGTAACCAAAATGACTAAAGATAATTAAACATGTACAATATGTAGTCACTTTTAGAACAATGATTAAATAAGAGTGTACTGTATGTTATGGCAATAAGTTGAGGCAAGGTCAATACAGTATAGCTATAAAAAATGCAGGGTAAGGCAAACATATGCAAAAAATACTTTAACTACCTTTTTAATTATAGTGGTCATGAGAGACTTAATATTGTTATTCTACAACAGATGTGTGTATGACATGAGATAAAAAAGTTTAATCAGTTCAGTTCAGTTCAGTCACTCAGTCGTGTCCAACTCTTTGCAACCCCATGAACCAAAGCATGCCATGCTTCCCTGTTCATCACCAACTCCCGAAGTCCACCCAAACCCATGTCCATCCAGTTGGTGATGCCATCCAGCCATCTCATCCTCTGTCGTCCCCTTCTCCTCCTGCCTCCAATCCTTCCCAGCATCAGGGCCTTTTCCAATGAGTCAGTTCTTTGCATCAGGTGGCCAAAGTATTGGAGTTTCAGCTTCAGCATCAGTCCTTCCAATGAACACCCAGGACTGATCTCCTTTAGGATGGACGGGTTGGATCTCCTTGCAGTCCAAGGGACTCTCAAGAGTCTTTCCCAATACCACAGTTCAAAGCATCAATCCTTAGGCACTCAGCTTTCTTCACCGTTCAACTCTCACATCTATACATGACTACTGGAAAACCATAGCCTTGACTAGACGGACCTTTGTTGGCAAAGTAATGTCTCTGCTTTTTAATATGCTATCTAGGTTGGTCATAACTTTCCTTCCAAGGAGTAAGCGTCTTTTTATTTCATGGCTGCAATCACCATCTGCAGTAATTTTGGAGCCCCCAAAAATAAAGTCTGTTTCTACTGTTTCCCCATCTATTTCCCATGAAGTGATGGGACTAGATGCCATGATCTTAGTTTTCTGAATGTTGAGCTTCAAGCCAACTTTTTCATTCTCCTCTTTCACTTTCACAAGAGGCTCTTTGGTTCTTCTTTGCTTTCTACCATAAGGGTGGTGTCATCTGCATATCTGAGGTTTTTGATATTTCTCCGGCAATCTTGGTTCCAGCTTGTGCTTCCTCCATCCCAGCATTTCTCATGATGTACTCTGCATGTAAGTTAAATAAGCAGGGTGACAGTATACAGCCTTGATGTACTCCTTTTCCTATTTGGAACCAGTCTGTTTAAAAAAGTTTAATAAGCTGCTTCAATTTTACCATCTCCTTTGCCTTTGAAAACTGGGGATACAAATAATATGGATGAGGTTATATGAAAACCCTGTAGTCCTGAATTTGCAAATATAAGTATGAAATCATGAGGTATTGATTTTAAAAATTATGTATATTTTCTGTTTGCTAAGGAGTCGAGAAGCAGTATCAATGAGCATTCCTAGTACCCAGATTGTGGGCTTCAAATACCATTCTCTAGTAAAGAGAAACAAAGTTTCCTATAAAAACAACCGATTCAGGCCTATGGCAGGAAATGTACATGATGAATCTAAAAAGCTTGTCCAACCATATAGTGAGAAGGCTATAAAAAAACTTCCAGGGTCATGCCAAAAGGAACAGCTTGAAGATCTTTGGGCATTAACATCTTTTAACATCACAAAGGAGAGTGAAGCAGATACTATATGCTTTCTGATAAAGCACACATCACGACCTAGGTAGAGTTTATTGCTAAAGACATCCAATCTGAATTTAATTAATGCATTAAACTCCATGTTCCAGCTACCAATTTACAAAGGACAGAGGTACATAATGACATTCACCATGAAAATGCAATCAACCAAATCCAGACAGTAGGAAACTGCACTAGTCAAATGTCTGGGTCTTTCAATAGACGCAGTGTAAGGGGAAGAGTGGGTGGGAGGAGGGGGAAGTTAAAGTGGGAAACTGTAAATTAAAAAAGACTTCAGAAACATTTCAAAAAAATTTAAATAGTAAGGTTGAACTATATTTTCTAGGGATCCCCACTTGGGTGTGATTATTTTAGGAGTCACGATAGTGATTAATCTGGGGATACTACATACATGAGGAAGATAGCAGAGTTCTATTTCTCAGCCTGCTAGTGATCCCATGTGTGTTCACCTTTAATACATGAATAAGCTATCTGTTCATAGAGATTTTCCATATCTGTTTTATTTTTAAATAAAATGGTTTTATAAAAATCTACTATAATAATGTAACTGATCTAGGAGGAAGAAAACCTATTTTGATATTTTTAATATTTAAACAATTTTTATAATGAAACTATGAATCCTCTGTGACTCTAGTTTTGAGATAATTCATTATCTGACATTTAAGAACAATTTCAGTAAGCAAGGACTTCCCCATTGGTGCTATCCTGCTTCATGGTGATACTCCTACAACCTGGCATGTAGTAAACAGTCAGTAACATTCTCAAAAAGAATAATGACTGCTTTTCAAATTCCACATTTGGTTCTGAATTTTAAATCTCTTCAAATAGACACTTTTTCATTTGCCAGCCTTCATAAGAAAACAATCCTATTGCATCATAAAGCCAGCTCATTCTTTGTAATCTCACCATTAATCTGGGGACAATTCTACTTTTTAACCAGAAATCCTAATCATTTGAATAGAAAGTATGAATCTTGTTCTTTCTTATATGAAGAAGTTCCTACAGAAATGATATCAACTTACTTTAATATTTTAATCCCTTTGAAAAATATATATGTAAAATAAAAATTTTAATTACATATACACCATGGAATATTACTCAGCCATTAAAAAGAATTCATTTGAATCAGTTCTAATGAGATGGATGAAACTGGAGCCCATTATACAGAGAGAAGTAAGCCAGAAAGATAAAGATCATTACAGCATACTAACACATATATATGGAATTTAGAAAGATGGTAATGACAACCCTATATGCAAAACAGAAAAAGAGACACAGATGTACAGAACAGACTTTTGGACTCTGTGGGAGAAGGCGAGGGTGGGATGTTTTGAGAGAACAGCATGTATATTATCTGTGGTGAAACAGACCACCAGCCCAGGTGGGATGCATGAGACAGGTGCTCAGGCCTGGTGCACTGGGAAGACCCAGGGGAATCGGGTGGGGGGGGGGGGGCGGGGGGAGGTGGGAGGGGGGATCGGGATGGGGAATACATGTAACTCCATGGCTGATTCATGTCAGTGTTGACAGAACCCACTGCAATGTTGCGAAGTAATTAGCCTCCAACTAATAAAAATAATTTTAAAAAAAATAAATAAAATAAAAAACTTCAAAAAATAAAAAAAAATAAAATTATATAAAATTCTTATGTAAATAACCAAACCAAAACAAAAAAAGTTTTTTGTTTTCTGATGTGGGAATTTATTTATATGGGAAGTCTTAGAAAGTCAGACAAATTAAATTACATTCATAAAATTAACAATATTTATGTATCTGACTGAATTAAACAATATTGAAATTGTTCCCCCATGTCTGTTAGATATGTGTCCCACATATTGTGGGCAGTAGGGCTAGGAAAAGAAAAATCAACTAATAAAGGAAAGATTTTAAGTTGCAAGTAAATATATATATATATATATATATATATAAGTAGAAAAGTAAAAGAATGGTATGTAGCATTATATAAATATACTGCTCATGATATTTGACATTAAAAAATTAAATTTTAGTTGGTGAATAGGGCCCACAATATGAGTAATCTTCCATTTATCACCAGAAAATGCTCATCAAGATTATATAAACTAGAAAGATGATAACCAGTCTGAAGCTTTCAAGAAAATAATATGTACTTATAGTTATTTAGTTTGATGTTCAAACCTTAGGATTTATTTCAGATATAGATTCATTTTTAATTATGACCTGAGAGTCTCCTAATAACTTTCATCATGGTTATTTAACTGCTTTCTACCCTTTCTTCTCTCCTTTGTTCTTTTTATTTAGAACTCTGATATCATTTTTTAAAGTATAAAATCTATATTTCCTGAATATGATAATTACATTTAGATCTTCTTAAAAGAAAGCTATTTTGAGCTGTTGCTTTTACTTTCAGAAATCATTACCTTTGTCTTGGACAGAGAACTTCAGAAGAGCCAAAGTATCTAAAAAGCAATTATCTTTGATTTTTTTTTTTTTCCTGGAGAATTCAAAGGTATTTTTATCCTGTGCCCTAGATACTATCTCCCTGATCAATTCTACTTTGCTGTTTCTGACATTGTTTCTAAGATTTGGCAAATTTATACCATTCCTCTTAGAAATAGCTTGGCAAGTTCCAAAAATACAACGATGTTTAAGAGTTTATCATCATAAGCTTTTCGAGCCCCGGGTGCTAATTTTGCCAGTGGAATCATTTTTGCATACCTTCATGTTTGTGATCACAGAAAATTATTCCAAGCAAAATTCAGTAAATACTGGTCAATTCAGAATAGGCAACAAATTTTCCAACTTCATAATGATTAGCATTAAAAGTAAAGCTATTAATTACTCAATCATGGAAACTTTAGATAAATATGAAACTTAGAAGTGCATATATGGTTTATAAGCACATAGTGTATTTACTTTGTTTTAATGCAGGGTATCATATAGACATAGATGATGGAGGGGAGTCAATTCTGTACATCATTAGAACATATCCAATAGAAAAAATAACTCAGAAGTTCTAGTATCCCAATACAAATATACGCAATGATCAGAGATATAGAAGCCTGTAGCCAGCATTCACCTGAAAGGAGTATTTAGTGTGATAGCACCTCTAACAGTGATAGAAGGAGGGCATTTTCAGATGCCGGGTCCCAGTTCTGCTGTTTTGGACTCTGCACAGGTGACTGACCAAGGAGATAAAGAGAGATGAAATCCATCCTGTACTCTGGTCACTGAACCCCACACCCTTGCATGGGACTGTCTTCTAATAAGCAAGCCACCTCCAACTGGCAGCCCAGAGGGTGTCTTTTCCCATGGCCACAAAGGAATAGAAGGAACACCTCCACCCTAGAAGCACGGAAAGAAAATATATAGGAGTGGACCCCCATCACTTTTTATTTTTAAAATCCCCTCGTGATTCTTAAGGACTCTCTATGGCTAAGGGCAATTTTAGAAATAGCACTGTTTCTCATACAACATACTTTCAATACATAAGAATGAGAGTGTATGCAGTGAGAGATGTCTTCCAAGTTCAATGTTGCTTGTTATTACACAGAGGTCCCTTTCACTTGGGTTGTCGTTGTCTGTCATGAAATGTATAGTATACTACTAAAGGACAAAATTGAGTCTGTCCTGCATTGTATCCACACTACCTAGCACAGTGCCTGGTGTGAATTCAGTAAAAGCTTCCGAATGACTCTATGCATGAATGGATAAATGGGTGAGTGGATGCACAGATGAATGAATGAGTATGTTCAATTGAACCAGCAGTTTTGTACTAAACTACTTTATCTTCATAATATATGGGTTAAATCTAGACAGGACAAAACCAACCCAATGATAGTTTAAAAGTCTAGTCACTCTATCATTATACAGATATAATAATATTAAACAAATAACTTGATTTTCCCTCCAAGGATTTAATAATAAGTTGGGCATTCTGGCACTGTATAAAAATGACTTGTTGTTCATTGATCAGTTGCTAAGTCATGTCTGACTCTTTCCAACCCCATGTACTGCAGCATGCCAGACTTCCCTGTCTATCACCAACTCCTGGAGCCTACTCAACCTCATGTCCATCGAGTCTGTGATGCCATCCAACCATCTCATCCTCTGTCGTCCCCTTCTCCTCCCACCTTCAGTCTTTCCCAGCATCAGGGTCTTTTCCAATGAACTGGCTCTTCACATCAGGTGGCCAAAGTATTGGAGCTTCAGTTTCAGCATCAGTCCTTCCAATGAATATTCAGGGTTGATTTCCTATAGTGTGACTGGTTTGATCTTGTAGTCCAAGGGACTCTCAAGAGTACTCCAGCACCACAATTCAAAAGCATCAATAATTCAGTGTTCAGCTTCTTTATGGCCCAACTCTCACAAAGCTATTGAAAAGTCACAGCTTTGACTATATGGATGTTTGTCAACAAAATGATGTCTCTGCTTTGTCGTATGCTGCCTAGGTTTGTCATAGCTTTCCTTCCAAGGAGCAAGTATCTTTTAATTTCATGACTGCAGTCCCCACATACAGTGATTTTGGAGCCCAAGAGAATAAAATCTGTCACTGTTTCCACTTTTTCCCTATCTATCTGCCATGAAGAGATGGGACCAGATCTATAATCTTAGTTTTTTGAATGTTGAGTTTTAAGCCAGATAAAAATTAATAAAAAGAAATCTAAATTAAAATAGGGGCTTCCCTGATAACTCAGTTGGTAAAGAATCTGCCTGCAATGCAGGAGACCCCGATCTGATTCCTGGGTCGGGAGGATCCACTAGAGAAGGCATAGGCTCCCCACTACAGTATTCTTGCCTGGAGAATCCCATGGACTGTAGTCAATGAGGTCGCTAAGAGTCAGATACAACTGCGCAACTTTAGAGTCAGGAGGCGAGAAAGGGGAGCTCTCACACCCCATGATAATAGCAAATCCCATCTCCCTCTTCTTGCTTGACAAGAGCTCAGCCAATGAGAGACCATCACAACTCGGCCAATAAAAAGCAACCATGCTTCAAACTCTCAATACCTCCAAAGGGACTGTTTGTTTACCATAATCCTCCCAACTTTGCTTTCCTCTTTTTAAAAGAGTTCTCCCCTTGCTGTGGGTGGATTTGCAAGTGGCCTGCCAAACTGCAATTCTTTATTGATCCCAAATAACCCGATTTTTGCTAGAGAAGTAACTGGCAATCTATTTGTTAAAACAAATTTTCAGTTTGTCAATTTGTTTTCAAATTGTCAACACACACTTTATAGAAATTATAGCACTGAGAATGATTTAATGGCAGAGAGATAAAGAAAGGCACAACTTCCAATATTCCCCCAAGTCAGTAGAACTGGGGGAATATTTTTTTCTTTTTTAAAAAAATTTTATTGAAGTATAGTTGATTTCACCGACTCAATGGACATGAGTTTGAGCAAGCTCCAGGAAATGATGAAGGAGAGGGAGGTCTGGCATGCTGCAGTCCATGGGGTCACAAACAGTTTGACACTACTGAGCAACTGAACAACAACAGTAGTTGATTTATAATGTAGGAGAATATTTTATTTAGATAGTCTCAAATTTGCTTAAAACTAAGATTGCTGGCTCAGGGGAAATAAAAACACACAGAAAAAAAAAGAAAATTAAGTGTCAGCTGATTTAATGAACTATGGCAAAATTAAAAGAAATTTATGTTTTCATGTTATTTAGCAACATGAATGGATTTCTTCAGGGAGCCATAAACAATGACCATAGTTAGGCTTGTGTATAAACATATCCTACAAAAGGTAGTAAAATAATAAGACTCCTGGCCAGGGTTACAGTGTGAGAAAATACATGGTTTACATCCTAACCTTTTTAAAAATTCTAGTTCTATTAAGTGCTACCTATATTACATTAATCTTTCTAACTTCTCTCTTCTAGCTTCAGTTTATTCATCAAGTTTCAGTATATTTTTTAAGATTACATGTGAAAGACACACAAAAAGTGCCTAATCGTGCAGAGGGCATAGCAAACACACAGTATATGTTAATTCTCAGCCATTGTCTTACTCATTGGCATGATTGGTACTCCTAACAGCATGTATCTCTTAAATACTGAGTGGAAACCCAACTTTCTGTCTTCATAAGGAATCAGAAGCAGAGAATATGATTAGAGTGTGTGTGGTGTGTTACGCATGGAAGTCTAGGAAGAAGAGAGAAAAGAAAAGAAGGCAAGATTTCAGTGTCAAAATTTTAGAGTTGTAAGCTTATAAATGATTATACTCTTTGCAGCCAAAGATGGAGAAGCTCCATACAGTCAGCAAAAACAAGGCCAAGAGCTGACTGTCTCAGATCATGAACTCCCTATTGAAAAATTCAGACTTAAATTGAAGAAAGTAGGGAAAACCACTAGACCAATTCAGGTATGACCTAAATCAAATCCCTTATGATTACACAGTGGAAGTGACAAATAAATTCAAAGGATTAGATCTGATAGACAGAGTGCCTGAATAACTATGGATGGAGGTTCGTGACATTGTACAGAAGGCAGTGATCAAGACCATCCCTAAGAAAAAGAAATGCAGAAAGGCAAAATGGTTGTCTGAGGAGGCCTTACAAATATCTGAGAAAAGAAGCAAAAAGGCAAAGGAGAAAAGGAAAGATATACCCATTTGAATGCAGAGTTCCAAGGAAGAGCAAGGAGAGATATGAAAGCCTTCCTTGGTTATCAATGCAAAAAATAGAGGAAAACAATAGAATGGGAACGATCAGAGATCTCGTCAAGAAAATTAGAAATACCAAGGGAAAATTTCATGTAAACATGGACACAATAAAAGACAGAAATGGTAGGGACCTAATAGAAGCAGAAGATATTAAGAAGAGGTGACAAGAATACATGGAAGAACTATACCAAAAAGATCTTCATGACCCGGATAACCACGATGATGTGATCACTCAACTAGAGCCAGACATCCTGGAATGTGAAGTCAAGTAGGCCTTGGAAAGCATCACTATGAACAAAAGCTAGTGGAGGTGATAAAATTCCAGTTGAGCTGTTTCAAATCCTAAAAAGCAATGCTGTTAGAGTGCTACACTCACTATGCCAGCAAATTTGGAAAACTCAGCAGTGGCCACAAACTGGAAAAGGTCAGTTTTCATTCCAATCCCAAAGAAAGGCAATGCCAAAGAATGCTCAGACTACTGCACAGTTGCCCTCATCTCACATGCTAGTAACATAATGCTCAAAATTCTCCAAGTCAGGCTTCAACAGTTCATGAACCTTGATCTTCCAGATGTTCAAACTGGATTTAGAAAGGCAGAGGAATCAGAGATCAAATTGCCAACATCTGCTGGATCACCTAAAAAGCAAGAGAGTTCCAGAAAAATATCTATTTCTGCTTTATTGACTATGCCAAAGCCTTTGACTGTGTGGATCACAATAAACTGTGGAAAATCTGAAAGAGGTGGGAATACCAGACCACCTGACCTGCCTCTTGAGAAATCTGTATGCAGGTCAAGAAGCATTAGTTGTAACTGGACATGGAACAACAGACGGGTTCCAAATTGGGAAAGGAGTACGTCAAGGCTGTATATTGTCACCTTGCTTATTTAACTTATATGCAGGGTACATCAAGCGAAATGCCAGGCTGGATGAAGCACAAGCTGGACTCAAGATTGCTGGGAGAAATTTCAATAACCTCAGATATGCAGATGACACCACCCTTATGACAGAAAGTGAAGAACTAACGAGCCTCTTGATGAGAGTGAAAAAGTTGGCTTAAAGCTCAACATTCAGAAAACTAAGATCATGGCATCCGGTTCCATCACTTCATGGCAAATAGGTGCTGAAACAATGAAAACAATGAGAGACTTTATTTGGGGGGGGCTCCCAAATCTCTACAGATGATGACTGCAGCCATGAAATTAAAAGATACTTGTTCCTTGAAAGAAAAGCTATGACCAACCTAGACAGCATATTAAAAAGCAGAGGCATTACTTTGCCAGCAAAGGTCCGTTTACTCAAAGCTGCGGTTTTCCAGTAGTCATGTATGGATGTGAGAGTTGAACGGTGAAGAGAACTGAGCACCAAAGAATTAATGTTTTTGAACTGTGGTGTTGGAGAAGACTCTTGAGAGTCCCTTGGGCTGCAAGGAGATCCAACCAGTCCTTCCTAAAGGAAATGAGTCCTGATATTCATTGTATGGACTGATGCTGAAGCTGAAGCTCCAATTCTTTAGCCACCTGATGCGAAGAACTGACTCATTGGAAAAGACCCTGATACTGGGAAGGCGGGAGAAGAAGGGGACGACAGAGAATGAGATGGTTGGATGACATCACCAACTCGATGGACATGAGTTTGAGTAGGCTGCAGGAGTTGGTGATGGACAGGGAAGCCCGGCGTTCTATAGTCCATGAGGTCACAGAGAGTCAGACAAAACTGATTGATTGAACTAAACTGAAGCTTATAAATCTCCCTGTAATATTCACTTGCTTCTCACTCCCTTAAGGTATAATTTCTGTTAGTATGTTTTAGAATACTTTTTCTCTCTCTAGTCCATCTCCCCTCTCTCCAGTTTATTTATTGTGGAGTCCCTAACCCTACAAATCCATCCACCTCATGGAAACCTATTCATTGACCTTGCTACCTGATGATAAAGGCCTCATGTTCTCATCTCCTTTTTCATGCTGCTAGGTAATGGGAATCCATCTCTAGCATCAGCCTTCTGTATAGATCATTCATTCCCTTGCTCCTCTCTTTCTTTACCTTACTCTTTTGAAAATCCTAACTCTGGTTAATGCAACTCTTCACTCGTTCTGCAGCTGAACAGAGCAGGAGAAAGACACACAAATGTGGTGTTCCTTTAAGTCTGAAAATACATGTGGGCGCTTGGCACTGCTCCGTAGTCTAGTTGCATCCTCCTAGTAAATTAACTTTCTTCTTCTCTTAGAAAACTAATTCACAGCTTCTTTCTTATACTCAAATTTCCATTATCTCCTCCTTCCTTTCTCACTGTCTCCTGATGACTCTTTCCTTTATCACTCAGAAAATTAGAAGCAATAGCAAAAGTGTTTCTCCAGCTTCAGTACCATATCTACTAAACTTGCTGCTTCTGTTCCCATTTATTCTACTTTCCCTCCTGTTACACTGTTACAACATATACTCTTTTTTTTTTTTAAACATATATTCTTAAATTGTGTGTGTGTGTGTGTGTGTTGTAAGAACTTTTAGCAGTCTGGTGAAACCAATGGACTCTTTTCAGGACAATGTTCTTAAATGCATAAAATAAAATGCCTAGGAATACAAAAAATTATATTAATATTTAACTATCAAAATGTTTAAAAACTTGTGTTATAGTAATATATGTGCTTCTTTATTACTGCATTACATAAGACAGTCTAGTGTGGCTTAGTAACTACCATATTTTAATGTAGTGAAGAGAGAAAATTACATTTTAGGATATTTCCAATAATTATGTGATTTGAAATTATCTATATTAGTAGCCAACTCTGACTTGTTGATTACCTTGATTATTGAAGTAAGTACTGAATTTCAATCAAAGATTAATAACGATAAGGATGTAGATTTTGCCTGTTCAAGTTTACAAGCCTTAACTCTATCTTTGGACTGTTGGAAGTTGGTGGATACCAGATTTAAAACCTCAGATAAAGCTTCCAACTTGTACAAAAATTGAACAATTCGCCAAAAAATGAATTTCAATGAATTAAATCTAGTTAAACTGGAAATCAGTAATAAGATAACTGGATAATGTCCCTATTTGAAAATTAAAAAGTACTAAATGTGTCAATTCTCCAAGCCAGGCTTCAGCAATATGTGAACCGTGAACTTCCAGATGTTCAAGCTGGTTTTAGAAAAGGCAGAGGAGCCAGAGATCAAATTGCCAACATCCACTGGATCATTGAAAAAGCAAGAGAATTCCAGAAAAACATCTCTTTCTGCTTTATTGACTATGCCAAAGCCTTTGACTGTGTGGATCACAATAAGCTGTGGAAAATTCTGAAAAGGATGGGAATGCAAGAACACCTGACCTGCCTCTTGAGAAACCTGTATGCAGGTCAGGAAGCAACAGTTAGAACTGGACCTGGAACAACAGACTGGTTCCAAATAGGAAAAGGAGTATGTCAAGGCTGTATATTGTCACCCTGCTTCTTTAACCTATATGCAGAGTACATCATGAGAAACACTGGGCTGGAGGAAGCACAAGCTAGAATCAAGATTGCTAGGAGAAATATCAATAACCTTAGATATGCAGATGACACCACCCTTATGGCAGAGAGTGAAGAAGAATTAAAAAGCCTCTTGATGAAGGTGAAAGAAGAGAGTGGAAAAGCTGGCTTAAATCTCAACAATCAGAAAACTAAGATCATGGCATCCGGTCCCATCACTTCCTGGCAAATAGATGGAAACTGTGGAAACAGTGTCAGACTTTATTTTTCTGGGCTCCAGAATCACTGCAGATGGTGATTGCAGCCATGAAATTAAAAGATGCTTACTGCTTGGAAGGAAAGCTATGACCAACCTAGACAGCATATTATAAAGCAGAGACATTACTTTGTCAACAAAGGTTCGTCTAGTCAAGGCTATGGTTTTTCCAGTGGTCATGTATGGACTATAAAGAAAGCTGAGCACTGAAGAATTGATGCTTCTGATCTGTGATGTTTGGGGAAGACTCTTGAGAGTCCGTTGGACTGCAAGGAGATCCAACCAGTCCCTCCTAAAGATCAGTCCTGGGTGTTCATTGGTTGAAGCTGGAACTCCAATACTTTGGCCACTTGATGCGAAGAGCTGACTCATTTGAAAAGACCCTGATGCTGGGAAAGATTGAGGGCAGGAGAAGGGTCGACAGAGGATGAGATGGTTGGATGGCATCACTGACTCAATGGACATGGATTTGGGTGGACTTCGGGAGTTGGTGATGGACAGGGAGGCCTGGCGTGCTGCGGTTCATGGGGTTGCAAAGAGTCAGACATGACTGAACGACTGAACTGAAATGTGTCAAACTAAAAAAAATTAGAAAAGTTTTTATTTGAGTTAAAATTACCACAAAGGATTAAACATCATCATGTTTTTGGTAAAGATTAAAAGGCATACAGAAAAAGGATTAATCTCAAAAATATACAAGCAACTCCTACAGCTCAATTCCAGAAAAATAAATGACCCAATCAAAATATGGGCCAAAGAACTAAACAGACATTTCTCCAAAGAAGACATACAGATGGCTAACAAACACATGAAAAGATGCTCAACATCACTCATTATCAGAGAAATGCAAATCAAAACCACAATGAGGTACCATTACACGCCAGTCAGGATGGCTGCTATCCAAAAGTCTACAAGCAATAAATGCTGGAGAGGGTGTGGAGAAAAGGGAACCCTCTTACACTGTTGGTGGGAATGCAAACTAGTACAGCCGCTATGGAGAACAGTGTGGAGATTTCTTTAAAAAATGGAAATAGAACTGCCATATGACCCAACAGTCCCATTTCTGGGCATACACACTGAGGAAACCAGATCTGAAAGAGACACGTGCACCCCAATGTTCATCACAGCATTGTTTATAATAGCCAGGTCATGGAAGCAACCTAGATGCCCATCAGCAGACGAATGGATAAGGAAGCTGTGGTACATATACACCATGGAATATTACTCAGCCATTAAAAAGAATTCATTTGAACCAGTCCTAATGAGATGGATGAAACTGGAGCCCATTATACAGAGTGAAGTAAGCCAGAAAGATAAAGAACATTACAGCATACTAACACATATATATGGGATTTAGAAAGATGGTAATGATAACCCTATATGCAAAACAGAAAAAGAGACACAGATGTACAGAACAGACTTTTGGACTCTGGGGGGGAAGGCGAGGGTGGGATGTTTTGAGAGAACAGCATCAAAACATGTGTATTATCTAGGGTGAAACAGATCATCAGCCCAGGTTGGATGCATGTGACAAGTGCTCGGGCCTGGTGCACTGGGAAGACCCAGAGGGATCGGGTAGAGAGGGAGATGGGAGGGGGGATCGGGATGGGGAAAACATGTAAATCCATGGCTGATTCATGTCAATGTATGACAAAACCCACTACAATATTGTAAAGTAATTAGCCTCCAACTAATAAAAATAAATGAAAAAAATAAAAGGCATAAAAGGACATTTACAGCCTTTAAAATTAAATACATAAATTTCAAAAGAAGTGTTGAAAATTAATGAAATAAGCATCCATTTTAAAATATAAGAAAAAGTAAAAAATATCCAAAGAAAATAAAGAGTAAGAATTAATGAAATAAATGAATATATGTTAGAAGAAATAAACAAAGTCACAGATTGATTCTTTGAAGACTAATAAACTGGTAATACTCTTGGAATAAAATCAGAAAAATACGAGGCAAAACATATAAACCAAGAAACATCACTATAGATCCTACAGATATTGAAAACATATAAAAACAAGTTACAGGCTAAAGTAATGTGGATAAAATTCTAGTAAAGAACATTTAATATATGAACAGAGAAAAAATTCTAGTGAAGAACATTTAACACATGAACAGAGAAGAAATTAGTATGATGGTGCTTTGATTATTATATAAATTAAACCCCATAACTAAAATCTTGCCTAAAAGGAAACTCCAGGCCAAGATAGTGTACCTTGTTAAAATTTTTCAAGCATTTAAGGAAGAGTTGTCCCCATTTTTACAAAATCCCTTAGAATTTAGGAGAATAATGAATATTGCTCAAGTTGTTTTGTGAAGCTATCAAAGTCTTGATGTCAAAACCTGATCAGGAAACCACAGGAAAAGAAAATCAAATTCAACCTCTCTTATCAAATAGACAGAAAAATCCTAAACAAGATGTTAATTAGCAAATCATATTCAACAGATATAAAATGAATAAAATATAATAATCCAGATTTATTCCAGGAAAGCAAGGTTTGTTTTTACCCTTGAAAATCAATTAGCATAATTTACCACATTAACAAAATGAGGAAGAGAAAGCATGGGTTTCAGCAAATGCAGGACAAATAGATGTGATAAAATTTGACATCCATTTATAATCACCAAAAGCTTTCAGCAAGCTAGGAGTTTATTTAATATGATTTTTAGATAAAGATGACCTAAAGATATTAAATAAATTTATTTAGGTTAATAAGTATGAGACACTCAAAACAGTCATTTTTTCCAAGAACACCAGCAATATCAAAATAGACCTCTCAAAATAGCATCAAAAACATCAAATAGGCATGTCTGTTCCAATTTTCTGGGTGAGGGAAAGCCTAAGGCACCCCAGGAGAAATGAGTAGGAGGATACGGAAACGGAGTACAGTACAGACAGCATTTAAGGCAAAAATGCACAAGGAGCTACTGAATGAGAAAACTCTGCAGACCGACTAACCGCACACGAGGAGAGCAGGTGCTGCAATGATGGCAGCAGCTGTGGCAGTCTCTCTACTGACATTTTATGCTATACTTCAAGTACTTGAATTAAAAATGTAAGTTTAGGAAATCAATTTGCAAGATTAGAACAACTGCAAGTTCTACAAGATCTCCCCGATTAAAAGATTACACCAAGAAATTTTTTTTAATAAACTTAAGTTTATTTAGCTACAATATAAATGCAGTAAAATTGACTCCTCTTGTATTTGTGTTTTGACAAACACATTCAGTCACATAACCACCACCACAGTTAGGACAGAGAATATTGGCATCACCCCCAGAAGCTCCCTTGTGCCTATTTGTCGTCATTCCTGTCCCCTTCCCTCTAGTCTTTGGCAAAGATTCATATATTTTTAGAATTTTATCTTTTACAAAATGTCACATGCCTCTTTGCTTCCAGAAATACATTTTAAAAGAACCTAGTATCTCTAAAACATTTCAAGTATACTCATTACAATAGCATTTTATCATAGAAATTTCTAACAACTTCATATCCTAACCACTATTCTGAATAAAAACATCATGCCCAGTATAGTCATGTATATTCAGTTCAGTGCAGTTCAGTCACTCAGTCGTGTCTGACTCCTTGTGACCTCATGAACCGCAGAATGCCAGGCTTCCCTGTCCATCACCAACTGCTGGAGTTTACTCAAACTCATGTCCATTCAGTCGGTGATGCCATCCAACCATCTCATCCTCTGTCATCCCCTTCTCCTCCTGCCCTCAATCTTTCCCAGCATCAGGGTCTTTTCCAGTGAGTCAGCTCTTCACATCAGGTGGCCAAAGTATTGGAGTTTCAGCTTCAGCATCAGTCCTTCCAATGAATATTCAGGACTGATCTCCTTCAGGATGGACTGGTTGGATCTCCTTGCAGTCCAAGGGACTCTCAAGAGTCTTCTCCAACACCACAACTTAAAAGCATCAATTCTTCGGCGCTCAGCTTTCTTGATAGTCCAACTCTCACATCCATGCATGACCACTGGAGAAACCATAGCTTTGACTAGATGGACCTTTGTTGACAAAGTAATGTCTCTGCCTTTTAATATGCTGTCTAGGTTGGTCATAGCTTTCCTTCCAAGGAGTAAGCGTCTTTTAATTTCATGGCTGCAATCACCATCTGCAGTGATTTTGGAGCCCAGAAAAATAAAGTCAGCCACTCTTTCCACTGTTTCCCCATTTGTTTGCCATGAAGTGATGGGACTGGATGCCATGATCTTAGTTTTCTGAATGTTGATGAATGTTAATGTTGAGCTCTAAGCAACATTTTCACTCTCCTCTTTCGCTTTCATCAAGAGGCTTTTTAATTCTTCTTCACTTTCTTCCATAAGGGTGGTATCATCTGCATATCTGAGGTTATTGATATTTCTCCCAGCAATCTTGATTCCAGCTCGTGCTTCCTCATGTACATTAAAGCAGACAAAATTTATACAGATAAAAAAATATTTTAATAACACTTAATATAGTGTTTTCTGTGTGCCGATACCTTTCTAAATACTTTCACGTATGTTAAATCATTTCATCCCCAACTAGTACAAATAGTTTTACATGTAATAACTCATTTAATTCAACAAAGCTATAAGGTGATTTAGTTGCTAAATCATGTCCAACTCTTGCAACCTTATGTACTATAGCCTGCCAGGTTCCTCTCTCCATGGGATTTTCCAGGCAAGAATACTGGTGTGGGTTGCCATTTCCTTCTCCAGGAGATCTTCCAGACCTCGGAATCAAACCCAGGTGTCCTGCATTGCAGGCGGACTCCTGCGTCATAGACAGTTTGTTTACCAACTGAGGTAGCAGGGAAACCTACTATAAGAAAATTACCATAATCCTAATTTTATGGATGAGAAAACTGGAGCTCAAACCAAGTAATTTTCCCAAAGCACAAAGCTAGTAAGTGGCAGAAGCAGAATTTAAATGCAAGCGTTTCTTCTGTATTCCTTCTTTTAAGAAGAACAGGAGAAAACAATATAATATTCAACCATAACAGATTGAATCATAGCAACCTGGAGATTAAGGCCGACCTAGTCATGTACCTCTCTAGAGAAGGGCATGGCAACCCACTCCAGTGTTCTTGCCTGGGGAGAATTCCATGGTCAGAGAAGCCTGGCAGGCTACAGTCCACGGGGTCGCAAAGAGGTGAACAGGACTGAGCGACTAACATGTTCATGTTCAGTCATGTACCTACATATGAACAATAATGAATTAGGTTCATCAAATCACTGAACACTGTATACAGAAAGGGATGTGCAGCTCATCTTGTCAAATTGCCTCACTTCATCACTAAAGAAAATGAGAGCCAGAGAAAAACAAAAAAATATTGTCTAGTATTATTAAGCTAGTTTATGGCTGACTTGGCAATAAAATATGGGTAAGTTCTACACTATTTCAAAATATCCCTAATCACCTTGAAACAGATCCTCTTTACAATTCATCTATTATGTGCAAAAGTGAAAGTGAAAGTCTCTCAGTTATTTCCAACTCTTTGTGACCGGACACTCTTTGGACCCCATGGACCATACAGTCCATGGAATTCTCCAGGCCAGAATACTAGAGTAGGTAGCCTTTCCCTTCTCCAGGGGATCTTGTGCAGAACCCTCTTGTAAAAACCCTCAAGTGCCTTCATTTTCACAGACCCCTACTGAAAAAAGATAGACTAAAACACCTTATACATAGGCGATTGTGTTTTATTCCATATTACCTTGCTATTCCAGGATCTTTGTATGACCAAAGTGGCAAGTAAAGTGTCTGATATAAGAGCTGTGCCCTACAGAGGCTCTCGCTACTGAAGAGTGACTGGAGTATCCAATCAAACCATTAACTCCCCCAGGACTTCTAAAAAAGTATTTATTCATTCATTTGGCTGCACTGGGTCTTAGCTGCAACATGCAGGACCCTTTAGATGGGACATGTGAGCGTCACTGTGCCATACAGTATCTAGGTCCCTGACCAGAGATTGGGTGCAGGCCCGCTGCACTGGGAGCGCAGAGTCTTAGCCACTGAACTGCCAGGGAAGGCCCCCCCACAGGGCGTTATAGACACAGGCACAGTCGGCAGGTACAACTGCAGAGGGTCCTAGAGAGAAAAAAACAAAAAGCAGAAGTCATGAAGTACTAGATTCATAAGTCCGTGGCTGCAAGAATTTGAGATAAAAATGAGAACTGCTATCAGAAAAAGATCAATATGGAATATGGAAGCTGAGTGGAAGGGATCAAGTCTCTAGCCCTAGAATGCCCTGAGGTCAACACAGCAGCTTTTACACTGCTAGGTATAAAAGTGCATTAGAATCACATGGGAACTGTTTAGAAGTGCAAAATTTCAGGCCCCACACAGACTTACTAGATCCAAAATGGGGTGGAGCCCAGAAATCTATGTTTTTAATAAGCACCCCAGATAACTCCAATGTACCGTGAAGTTCAAGAACCATGAAACTAGGCAAGCAGGTGTACCCCGAACATTAGTCAGAATGACATTCCAATTCTTTTCTTCCATAACTTACCCCAAATCCTTTGAGCTAAAAGCCTGTATCTTGGAATAACCCTGCAGTTTCTGTTCCTTGAAGCAGTCTAATTAGCAGTCGGCTTCAGGTGTTGGAGAACTGCATATAATCAAGTTTAATGAACTGTTTGAACTTTATTCAAATTATACTGCTATTTTTCATATTAATTTCTTCTTTATTTCATTAATTAATTCAATAAATATTTATTAACTTCTCACCATGTGCCAGACAGTACAAAGCAATGGAAATACAAAAATCCTTGCATTTGTAGAACTTAGATTATGGCAAAAGGAAGCAGACCATGAACAGTTAAATAAATAAGGTAGGACATATGTCAGATGGTGATAAGTGCTATGGGAAAAAAATAAATAAAGAAGCCAGGAAGGTGATAAGGAGTTTAGTGGGGGCTCTATGATTTTAAATAGGATAGACAGGAAAACAATGTTACTAATGTGGCATCTGAGCAAACAGCTGACTACATAGAAGCATACTGTAGATTCCTAGGGGAAGGGAGACCATAGAGGATCACAGGAACAGCAAGGAGGCCAGGGTAGCTAGAGCTGAGAGAGTGATGAGACGAGCCAAGCCATAGGCATAAAGTCAGAGAGACAAACAGGAGGCTGGATGCTTAAGACTTTTTACAAGTGGTCATGAAGATTTGAGGGCTTATTCATTAGTTTTATAAGTTATACATAATAACTTATAGATAGTTTTATAAGTTATAGATTTCAATCTTAGCCACTATAACAGGGTGAATCGAAAAAATAAATCTCTCTTCTGGTTCTCCAGAGATAAATTCTTTGCAGCATTTTGAACAAAATGACTTTATCTGAGGTGAAAATGATCCCAGAGAGAAACCAGTTCTCTTTAGAAAAGAGTTTATCATTGGGTTAGAAGGATAAGCAAATTCCTTCTGAAACCTTTTGTTACTGAGTACATGGAAAGTTAAGGTTACATGAAAATATTCAGCTTGACACACATCTAAGACCTAAATCCACTAGAATAGATGTGCCTGGAGACAGCAGTGATTGTGGAGAACACATCTCTTGATTGGACACCATCCAGACACAGTGAGTGGAGAGTGGTCTGCAGGTCTGCATAAGTGCCACAGACCAAAGTCCCTGCCAGGGGGCGATCCCCTCACAGGTTCGGGATGCAGACAACAATACCTAAACAGTAAACAGGCTGACTGCAGATAGTCATAAGTACGAAAGGGACAAGGCGTGGAGAACTCCCTGGTGCTCCGGTGGATAAGAATCTGCCTGCCAGTGCAAGGAAGACAGGTTTGACCCCTGGTCTGGGAAGATTCCACGTGCCATGGGGCAGCCAAGGCCCATGTGCCCGCACCCTAGAGCACGTACTCTGCAGCAAGAGAAGCCACCACAATAAGTCCACACACGGCAACCAAGAGTACCCCCGTCTCACTGCAAATAAAGGCTGTGCACAGCAGCAAAGACCCAGCACAGTCAAAAATAAAAATAAACGAGCAAACGTAACAGAAAGACATCTTCAAAAAAAAAAAAAAAAAACCAAGAAGTGACTAGTAGAGTTTGTAGATTTCTACTTGAGATTAACCTTTCAGGAAACACTCTGAAGATGTGACGTTTAAATTAAAACCAAATGATGAGAAGAAGCCAGTCTTGCAAAGAAATATCTGGGGGCCAAGAACAATGTAAATGGTTTATGATCCACAATAACCCTTAACATTTATACTGTGATTTACAGTTTTCACATCTGTTTCACATACATTTTTTTTTTTTTAGTCCTCATAATAATGCTGTGGAAATAAACGGTTGACATTTTTTGACCTGTTTTGCAGATGAGTAACTCAGTTTCAGAGAGGTCTAAGGGTCTGCCAAAGACAGGATTAATAGATGGGCTTTGGCAGGCATTCCTTCCTGACCCAATTTGTTGCTATTGTGACTCCAGAGAAAATTAATATTCTCAAGTTCAGAAACACCAATGTCATATAGAGGACAAAAACAAAGAAAGTAAATTCTATTTAGGCTTCAGCTATTTGTAAATAATAAAACGTAAATCACCTGTAATTCTTTAACTATAGGTTTTAATTGCTCTTTATTTTTCATTTAAGTGTTTTTGTTTGGGCCATCTGGGTTTGAAGGGTGATAGTGCTCTCTTTTGCTAAGTATTGATTTGCATTTCTTTTTAATTTTTGCCATAATAGATACTTAAGGATGTAGCCTACACAGAATTTTGCTACATTCTGAGCTTATACATTCCTCATATGCACAGATTTACAGAATAAATTGAGGTACAACTTCCATATCAAGGGTTACCAGAGCAAAGATGCACTATTAACAAATGAGAGCATTAAAAGAATTGTAAAATAAAAATATTAACAATTATACTCTATCATTGATATTAGTATTAAAATCTGTGCAAGGATAAGTTTATCTTCAATTCTTAGAGGCCTATGTAACAGGCCTCTAAAAAGACATTTTCTCAAGAATCCTTTGTTTCCTAGGATTCTAACACTGACTATATAAATAAGAAGATATTTTTTTCTAGCTCTTCTGGAAATGTATTGTTGTCTGTCATTTTACAATGATAAATTTCAGGGAACATATTTAAGAAATGTTCTTGTCACCTTTTCATGAAGGTAGAAATTCCTAATTTTTGTCTCATGGATCTCCGAAGACACCAATAATAAGTTTAGCTGCTGATGCTGCTGCTGCTTCTAAGTTGCTTCAGCTACTACACCACAATTACGAGAAGTATTTCTAAAATTTACTGAAATATATTTTGAAATTATGGGATAAAATATTATCCTATTTAACAAAAAGACTGATTTTGCACACAGTAATCTATATTGGTACCTAATAAGCCAGGGTGTATTTTCTAAGGTTTTTTTGAAAGTCACAGCACAAGGCAAGAAAATAAAGGGATAATGACAAACATTGATTGTGATAAAGTAAATGCAAGCTGTGGTAATAATAGGATTTTAATAAAGACAATATCTACTAGAGTTGGACCATTAAGAAGACAGAGTGTCAAAGAATCGATGCCTTTAAAATGTGGTGCTGGAGAAGACTCTTAAGGATCCTTTGGACAGCAAAGAGATCAAACCAGTCAATCCTAAAGGAAATCAACCCTGAATATTCACTGTAAGCGCTAATGCTGAAGCTGAGGCTCCAATACTTTGGCCACCTTATACGAAGAGCTGACTCATTGGAAAAGACCCTGATGCAATGAAAGATTGAGGGCAGAAGGAGAAGTGGGCGACAGAGGATGAGGTAGCTGGATAGAATCACCGGTTCAATGGACAGGAACTTGAGCAAACTCCAGGGACAGAGAGGCCTGGTGTGCTGCAGTCCATGGGGTCGCAAAGAGTTGGACACGACTTGGCAACTAAGCAACAACAACAGTCTACTAGCAGTTGCAATGTGCCAGGTGCAAGGCTAAGCACTTTACTTATACTACCTTACTTAATTCTAACAACAACCCTATAATACAATATAGGGACTACCAGAATTATTGTGTCCATTTTATATGTGAAGAAACTGACTTGCAAAAGATTAAGTAATTTGCTCAAGATCACATGTTAACTGAGCAGTAAATCCAGAATACTGTCCAGAGGTGTCTGACTCTGAAGCTATCCTTTGTAGTAACCATATAATTCTGTAATGTAATGTGGCGTATTTCTCTACTAGTACAACATTGTTCAAATAGTATCCCACAAAACACTGATGTAAGGTAACTGATATCTCATATAAAAAAGATTCCATGGTCAGAGAATTTTCAGAAGCCATGCATATCAAATCCCCTTCTTGCAGATTCACAATGCATATGACTACATGAAGGTGGTTCAGATGGTAAAGAATCTGCCTGCAATGAGGGAGACCTGGGTTTGATTCCTGGGTTGGGTAGATCCCCTGGAGAAAGGAATGGCAACCCACTCCAGTATTCTTGCCTGGAGAATCCCCATGGACAGAGGAGCCTGGCAGGCTACAGTCCATGGGGTCACAAAGAGTTAGACATGACTGAACGACTAAGCACAGCACATATGAAGGCTCAGAGCATTCCTGTAGCAAAGAAATCTGTTTCACCAGCGTTTTCCAAAGTGTGCATATGTGTGTGTTGTAATATTTCGCTAAATCCTAGGGGAACACACTTTGGGAAACTCAACACTTAGTTTTGTTTTGTTTTGTTTTGTTTTACCAGTATCTAGGTATATTCAGATATATTCAGCATAAGTGTTCAAATCCATGTGAGCATAGTTCAAAGCTTGCCATTAAAATAAACTATTGAAAATTTCCAACTGTTTTTCACCCACATCTATTGTCCGTACATCATTACATCATCCCCTTCCCACTTATCAGCATGCTGAACCTTATTCCAGTTACACTGTGATTCTTTCTAAATATCCCACATCCAATATTTTCCATACGTGTAAACCCTCAACATTGTTCACACTCTAGCTTGAATCTACCTCACCCATGGAACCATTTGCCACCAACCTGAAGTGATCACTTCTTCTCTGATATCTTAGAGCACAAAACCATGTTTTATCATTTAACTATTTCTGTGAATTTTCATGGGCTTCCTTCATGGCTCCGGTGGTAAAGAATCTGTCTGCAATACAGGAGACTCTGGTTCAATCCCTGGGTCAGGAAGATTCCCTGGAGTAGAATAAGAACTATCCATACATCTTTAGTATTTCCCACTTAACAAACTAACAAAGAAACATATGAAAGAAGAAATGTATTCCAAAAGAATCTTCCAGTTTAGACATTGGCACTGGTAATTTAGACTGGGTCGACAGAGTTCGTAACTGTGACACTGGTGTTACCTTAGGTGGCTTTGTTTCATATCCCACAGAAGCTAGCTTCCAATGGACTGGAAAATTCTCTAAAGTGTACCTCTAAGCCATGAGTACCTTTGGATGCAAGAGGGCTGGGTCAGAGGAATTGCATGGATCAAAAGAAAAAAAAAAAGTAAGTCATCTAAAGTTTTGGGAGAAAAACACCTCTAGGCAAGGGCACTGTCTTTGGATAATTCCTCAGTTCTTGAAAGCCTGATCTTCAAAAATATCCATCACTTTTTTTTTTAACCAAATCAAGAGGCTTATGTAGTTCTAAACCAACTCCCAAAAGTGTCTCTGGGTTAACTTGAGACATTTATGAATTTTGTTATAGTCTTGCTGCCATCAGTTGAAGGTATCTGGCATTCCAGGGTCACCTCATTTTCTCCTAGGGTGGGAGACTACATAAATCTTGAAGGCTCTGTTCACAGAACCTTCTCTCTGCATAGAAACAGACATGAGTTCCAAATTCTCCAGGAAAATCTAGACTGGAATGCTCAAGATTTGGGGCACTTATTGACTCCCTGCCTCTAGACAGGCAAGGGTCTGGTATAAACAGAGCCAAGGTTCTAGGTGACAGGGCCTAGATGGAGTAGCACAGTGCTGGTCCGTGGGCTGTAGAACATAGAACCAAGGAGGGAAAGCTGGAAGAGAGACTGTCTAAGGACAAAACCAGAATCAGAAAGAATGTCAAGTACAAATAATAGTGATAGTCAGAGGAGAGGCTGGAACCATAAAGCAGATCAAGCATACGACTAGTGGAAAGTGGGAGGCAGAGCCAGGTGTGACACCCTGGGATATGGGAGGTGACTACAGGACTTTATGGGGTGTCAGAGATCTTACCAATGGGAGAAGAAGTTGTTACAAACACTTCACATATTGGAACAATAAGGTTTTGGTCTAAGTTGCCTATATGTCATCTGGTTTTATAGGGGAAAAGGTCGAAAGGATAACATCCGTCTATATGCCCTGTGGTTTCCTCGACATATTGGACATCACAATGGTTTTTAAAACTTTTTCATGAATGGTTTCAGGGAAATTTAGATTCATTAACTTTTAAAAGGAGACTCTTAAGTTTCTTTCCCAGGCCAACTAAGCCCTCGCCCATTCTCATCGAGAATGAGGACTGGCACTAAAACACAGAGAAATCCCATCAGAATTGAGGCCTGGCAGCCACAGTTCAGTTCAGTTGCTCAGCCATGTCTGACTCTGTGACCCCATGAACTGCAGCACGCCAGGCCTCCCTGTCCATCACCAACTCCCAGAGTCCACCGAGACCCATGTCCATTGAGTCGGTGATGCCATCCAACTATCTCATCCTCTGTCATCCCCTTCTCCTCCTCCCTCAATCTTTCCCAGCATCAGGGTCTTTTGAAATGAGTCAGCTCTTCGCATCAGGTGGCCAAAGTATTGGAGTTTCAGCTTCAGCATCAGTCGTTCCAATGAAAACCCAGGACTGATCTCCTTTAGGATTGACTGGTTGGATCTCCTTGCAGTCCAAGGGACTCTCAAGAGTCTTCTCCAACACCACAGTTCAAAAGTATCAATTCTTTGGTGTTCAGCTTTCTTTATAGTCCAACTCTCACATCCATATGTGACCACCGTAAAAACCATAGCCTTGACTAGATGGACCTTTGTTGACAAAGTAATATCTCTGCTTTTCAATATGCTGCCTAGGTTGGTCATAACTTTCCTTCCAAGGAGTAAGCGTCTTTTAATTTCATGGCTGCAATCACCATCTGCAGTGATTTTGGAGCCGCCCAAAATAAAGTCAGCCACTGTTTCCACCGTTTCCCCATCTATTTCCCATGAAGTGATGGGACCAGATGCCATGATCTTAGTTTTCTGAATGTTGAGATTTAAGCCAACTTTTTCACTCTCCTCTTTCACTTTCATCAAGAGGCTCTTTAGTTCTTCTTCACCTTCTGCCATAAGGGTGGTGTCATCTGCATATCTGAGGTTACTGAAATTTCTCCCGGCAGTCTTGATTCCAGACTGTGCTTCCTCCAGCCCAGCGTTTCTTATGATGTACTCTGCATATAAGTTAAATAAGCAGGGTGACAATATACAGCCTTGACGTACTCCTTTTCCTATTTGGAACCAGTCCGTTGGTCCATGTCCATTTCTAACTGTTGCTTCCTGACCTGCATATAGGTTTCTCAAGAGGCAGGTCAGGTGGTCTGATATTCCCATCCTTTTCAGAATTTTCCACAGTTTATTGTGATCCACACAGTCAAAGGCTTTGGCATAGTCAATAAAGAAGAAAGAGATGTTTTTCTGGAACTCTCTTGCTTTTTCGATGATCCAGCAGATATTGACAATTTGATCTCTGGTTCCTCTGCCTTTTCTTAAACCAGCTTGAATATCTGGAAGTTCTCAGTTCACGTATTGCTGAAGCCTGGCTTGGAGAATTTTAAGCATTACTTTACTAGCCTGTGAGATGAGTGCAATTGTGTGGTAGTTTGAGCATTCTTTGGCATTGCCTTTCTTAGGGATTGGAATGAAAACTGACCTTTTCCAGTCCTGTGGCCACTCCTGAATTTTCCAAGTTTGCTGGCATATTGAGTACAGCACTTTAACAGCATCATCTTCCAGGATTTGAAATAGCTCAACTGGAATTCCATCACCTCCTTTGTTCATAGTGATGCTTCCTAAGGCCCATTTGACTTTACTTTCCAGGATGTCAGGCTAGTATTATCAGTTTTTCTTCAAAGAAATCCCATTAGGGAGGCATTAGAAAAGCAATGGGTTAGCATCTCAGAAATTGTCTATGCAAAATGCTACCATAAATTATAATAATAGAATAAAATTAACTTTGATTATTTACAGTATACCAGGCCTCAGTATTCTCTACATGTTCTCATTGTTTCCTCACAAAATTCTTTAAGTGCCAATGTATTTCCCATTTTGTGGATGAGAAAGCTGAGGCTCCAAGAGGCAGATTCACACAGAGGCAATCCAAGCCTCTGCATTTAGCTATCACACAGATGGTGACCCACATGGTTTGAGTAATGTTGGTACGGTAGGCTAAATGGCACCTTCCCAAATAATATATCTGCATCCTAACCCTTGGAATCTGTGAACGTGATCTAATTTGGAGAAAGGACCTTTGTGGATGTAATTAAGATTCTGGAGATGAGATCATCCCATGTTATCCAGGGGAGCCTTAAATCCATTTAAAGCCATTTTTATAGGAAATAGAAGAGAGACTCACAAGGAGAAGAGGAGACATCTGTGTAAAGACGGAGGCTGAGACTGAAGCAATGCAGCCATACTGTAGGGATGCCTGGAGCCACCAGAGTCTGGAAGAGGCAAGGAAAGATTCTCCCCGAGAGCACGCAAGAGGAACACAGGCCAGTCTACATTTTGACTTTATATTTCTAGCCTCCAGAACTATGTGAATAAATTTCTGTTGCTTTAAACCACTAGACTTGTGGTAATTTGTTATGGCAGCTTCAGGAAAATACAGTTGACCTTTAAACAACGCAGGGGTTAGGAGATTAACAAGGGGTTAACAAGTTAACACCTTGCTCAGCTGAAAATCCAAGTGTCTGCCCTCCATACCACAATCCTGCATCCCCAGAATCAACCAACTACAGATCGTGTAGTGCTATAGTATCTTTACTGAAAAAAAAAAAAAAAAAACTATGTATAAGTGGATCTGTACAGTTCAAACCCATTTTGTTCAAGAGTCACCTGTAATACAGGTGGTTTCTTAGCTTAGGCTGCCAGAACATAAGTGCATAAACTGAGTGCATCATCAACAACAGGAACTTATTTTTTCACAATTCTGGAGGATGGAAGTCTAAAGTCATGATGTCAGCATGATCAGGTTCTGGTGAAAGCCCTCTTCCAAGGTCTATAAGGGCACTAATCTCATTCACGAGGGTTCCACCCTCATAACCTTATCACTTCCCAAAGACCCCACCTTCTAATACCATCACACTTGGGGTAGGATTTTACTATACTACCTTGGGAAGACATAAACATTCAATCTATAATAATTGGTAAAGGTGGTTTTTTTTTAATTTGGGGGGCTTCTGTATGGCCACATTTTAGAAGAAAGAATAATTCCAAGGAATCAATCAAATGATTTTTAAATTAAAAGCTTTTTTATTATTGCTACTTAAAGGACCATTACTATGTGTCAGTACACTTTTTAGAGGATCAAAGGTGTTTTATCATTTGAACTTAGTATCATTGGTGGAGCAAAACCTCATAATATTATAAAGTAACATCAAAACAATGGTTTTCAACTAAAGCTTTTGATTACTATTAAAAACAATTGTTTTAAAAAATAGAATATTTTCTTTTAATATTTTAGTACTTTATAGCAATAATCAACTGTCTTTTAAAATCATATTTAACTAATTTTTTCCCAGAAAAATCATTTATTCAACAATAGTGAGATACTGTAGCATCATGTAAAACTGTCTTTACCTTTACTATTAGAATATATGTTGGTGATCCCTAACCAATATTTTCTCAATGAGTCAAATTTAAGATTTCTAGCATATAAAGGGGGAAATCTCTATTTTAAAATTTTCAATTTATTACTTCTTTCTCTATGTTAATGTGTTCTCGTTGATGGATCACCAGAGATAATACATACTCTTCTCCAAAGGTTATTTAGAGACTTCACATTACTCTTTCATCAGATTATAAAGGATAAATGGCTTTGATACATGGCTTCATTCCCTTTTACTATTTACAACTATGGCAGATCCTGATTTTAAACACCATAATTCACTCAATGTAATTATGCCCTATTTTATAGCTTGCTGCATTATATTTGAAAAGTACATTATTCACTGTGATTTGAAAACATTCATAAGATAAGTGTGACTGTGTTAATTTAGTTAATGCTTCAAGCAAGTGCAGATAATATTAAAATGAATGTTTTCTTTGACTGCTAGCAACACACATTAGAGCAAAAAAGAAATCATTTATTTTGAGGATTAGTCATGTTATACTAGTATCTAACAAACAGTGAGATAAATAGCAGACATTACATTTTATTTTAATGCATCGTAAAGAAAAAAGGAACAGGAGATGTGGTTTGTTCATTAAAAATAAGGACATTTTTACACTCTTACAGTAATTTCAAGCTACTGTGGTGTGATCATGAGCCTTTAATCAAATAGATATGGTTTTAAATTTTGCCTCATTACTAAGTCACTGAGCAATTCAGCATATAGTAATTAATCTCTCTGAAACTTTATTCTTACCTATATAATGGGAGAGTATCTACTAACTTCTGGGAAAATTGAATGCAGTAAGTGAGAAAGGAAGTTAATAATGACTGACAGATAGTAAGTAATCATTACATGATTGACAGTGTTGTTGTTTTTGAATCTACCTTTAGAATCTGAAGCACTGACAGAACAATTGCATGATTTGTGAGTCTTCTTATCATTTCTTTTCTCAATGTCTCTCCTCAGGCTCTATTACCATTTCTTTGTATATTTACCTTATTGCTTATAGATTCTATTATTGAGAATTAATCATAAATTTGAGATGTTTTACACAACTGACTATATCATTATCATGTGACTTCTTAATATTTTTAGGCAACCAAGCTCACCTAAGAGATATAGAATCCATAATAAATGAAGAATAATACACAGCTGACCCTTGAATAATGCAGGGGTAAGGGGTGCTGACTCCTGCACAGTTGAAAATTTGCACATGACTTTTGACTCCCCAGAAACTTAGCTACTAATAACCTACTATTAAGTGAAAGCCCAAACGATAATATAAATAATAAGTTAACACATACTTTGTGTGTTATATGTACTCTATACTACCTTTTCTTATAATAAAGTAAGCTATAAAAAATGTTATTAAGAAAATCATAAGAAAAAAATACATTTACAGCACTGTACTGTATTTATGGAAATCATGTTTATGTCATCTGTTTATATCATCTGTCGAATCAACATCGACATCGAATGTATTGAATGTTGAAATATTAAAACACTGTAGATATTATATGTATTACTAACACTAGTGTTAGTAATTAACACTAAAATATTAGAAATATTTGTAATATTAAAATATTAGAAATGAAAATGTGGTGTGATAAAGAAACTCATATTTATTTACAGATGCAACGGTTCATGCGTTGATAATGAAGAAACAGCAATATGAAGGCTGTATGGTAGCCTGGTATAATCGATAGGATTGCTTCACAGTAGCCTACCTTATACACTAATGGATAAATTGTTATAAAAATGTTATGGTATACAATATTACATTCATATATATTCATATATTCATAGTATATATTCACAATATATATTCATATATTCATATTCACAACACAACATTGGAAACATTGTTATATTTTTTAAAAACCACTTACTTGTGATGATAGGTTAATACACAGTTTCTCTCATTGTGAGAGAGGGGCATACTCTACAGTAATGTAATTCTTTGAAGCAAAATAATAAAACAGTAAAAAACTAACACATTACTAGGGTTATATTAAATATCACTCCCCTTACACCTATGTAAGGATAGGCTGTCCACTTCAATACAAGTCTTGCACACAGTGTTCTACATGAATACTTAGGCGATGACGATAGTGACACATAAACATCTCATACAGTTCTTGCCATGTGGTGTGACATTCTCACACTCACAGACGTGCACAACAGATAAGTTTACTAACTATACTGCATGATGACTACTTTCTATTCATTAAGGGAAACTGGATCATCATAAAGGCCTTCGTCCTTGTTGTCCTCACATGGAGTAGACTGAGGAGGAAGAGGACAAGGAGGGGTTGGTCTTGCTGTCTCCAAGGTGGCAGAAACAGAAGAGATAGAGGAAGTGGAAGGGAAGGCAGGAGAGACGGATACACTCAGTGTACATAGTAATTTCCATCTGGATATTTTGCTTTTCCATTTCTCTGGAATTGTTTCTGTATGGTACCAATTTTTTTTTCACCATTTCCTTTGGTTTCAGTGCCCATGTCACTGTGTCATAGAAGGCTCTGTGTCATAAAAGAAGTCAGAAGTAGTCTTGAATAATCAAAACCCTTCCACCAGATTGCCTAATGTCAGTTTGTTTTCTGGCACTGCTTCTTCTATGCCTTCTTTCTTATCATGCGGCACTGGTTCAGAAGCACTCATCTCCATCAAATGGGTTTCTGTTCATTTCTCTGGTGTGGTGTCTATTAACTTCAAGAGCCATATCTTTGAAACCTTTCACCCTCATCTTTTATTCCCATATCCATAATCTTTTTCATGATTCCCTGGCTCTGTAATAAATCTTGTGAAGTCATGCACAACAGCTGGACACATTTTTTTCCAGCAGGAATTTATTGTTTTGAACTGGGTGACTTTCATGACATTTTCTATTACAAAAATGATATCCTCAATGGTGTGATTTTTCCAGGCTTTCATGGTGTTCTGTCTGTTGAAGTTCTCTTCCATTGCACTGACAGTCTTTTCCGTAGAGTACCGTGTATAATGAGCCTTAAAAGTCCTTGATTTACAGACTGAATTAGAAACATTGTGTTTGGGGGCAAGGAGACCACTTGGATGCCTTTGGTGTTGAACTCATGGGGTTCAGGGTGGCCAGAAACATTGTACAATAGTGAAAAGAACATTAAAAGGCAGCCCTATACTGGTAAGATACTTCCTAAGTTCAGGGACAAAGCATCAGCGGAATAAATCCAGAAAATTGAATCTCATTGTTCAGGCCTTCTTGTTGTACAACCAAAACACTGGCATCTGGTATTTATCTTTTTCTTTCAAGACCCAGGAGTTTGCAGCTTTATTGATAAAGGTAGTCCTGATCATAAGCTTAGTAATTTTCTTAATGTTGTCTGGGAACTCATCTGCTGCTTCTTGGTCAGCAGAAGCTGCTTCTTCTGCTATCTTGACATTTTTAAAGCCAAACCACTTTACAAAATGATCAGACCATTCCACACTTGCATTAAATTCTCCAGTTTTAGATCCTTCACCTTCTTTTTGTTTTAGGTTGTCATGTAATGACTTTGCTTTTTCTTGAATCATATTAGAGTCTACAGATGTGACTTTGTTAGAGCAATCCTGAATCCACATAAGAGCTGTATTTTCAATAAGAGATAAAAAGATATTTCATGAAAAGTACAAGGTTTTCATGCCTTCTGTCCTGGCTGCAGTGACAGAGTGGCAGTTTCATGGGGGAATTTTTTTTGGGGGGGGGGGTGTCCTTTTGCTGGATTCATCTATCTTTGAATGGTGGGCAACCATCATTGCAGACCTCAATCTACAGTACATATTAAGCAACTGAACTTTTTTTTTGTCATGTCATGACTTTTCTCTGTTTCTTGGGAGCACTTCTAGCATCACTAGGGCACCATGGTGTTACTCAAGGTTATGGTACTGCACTAAACACTATGAAAAATAATCATGAATCTCAAGAGTACAGTTTTTATTGCAATACACAATCTCCTGGAGAGATGAGCTGTTCACGTGGAGATGATTAGAGCTACAAAGTGTCTCAAGAAAATACTCACAACACTTGAGTTCTCTGCAATAGCAACAGGAAGTGGCTACAGAATTATTACAGTAGGACAGTGTGTACTATTTAACTTTCTATAGTTAAGATTTGGGCTTCCCTGGTAGTTCAGCTCATAAAAAAAAATCTGCCTGCAATGCAGGAGACCCTGGTTCAATTCCTGTGTCAGGACAATCCCCTAGAGAAGGGATAGGTTCCCCACTCCATTATTTGGACTTCCCTAGTGGCTCAGATGGTAAAGAATCAGTGAAGTGAAGTGAAGTGAAGTCGCTCAGTTGTGTCCGACTCTTTGCGACCCCATGGACTGTAGCCTACTAGGCTCCTCGGTCCAGGCAAGAGTACTGGAGTGGGTTGCCATTTCCTTCTCCAAAAGAATCAGTACTTCATCCTTATGTTTGTTTGCATTTCCTTCAACTGTAAATGCTACCATGTATAATGGGTGTGCATAAGTTTTTATAAAGTTTAATACTTTATAATAGATTTGTATTATTTTATGGTGGTAAATGATAGAATAGCATCTACTTTGATTTTATGCATTCCTATCATAACTTTTTCTTAATTTTTTTCAACATTTCAAGGCTATACAGTTTATCAGCAAGTATTCTCAAAGGTCTCCAAAATTTTTTCCATTTATTGAAATAAAATCCACATATAAGTAGACCCACACAATTCAAACCCATGTTTCTCAAGTCTCAATCATACTTAGGAAATGATTCCACAGATGCTTTCCTTTCATCTAAGGTGAAGCAATGATCAATTGTTTCCATCCTTGTGTACAGTAAAGTAAGCAAACAGCGGAATACAGTATAAAATCTCAACAGTATATTTGGTCAGATATAGTACCTCTTCTTTAAAACTGGTAGATAAATCAGAGGTTTTTTAATTGCAGGGGATGGTAGGTTCCTTCTTTTTTTCTGTGTTAGAATTACTCTTTAAAAATACCCAATTATAGATTTTTAGTCCAAGTTGATATGTTTCCTTTCTCTCTCTCTCTGTCTCTCTCTGTCTCTCTCTGTCTCTCTCTCTCTCTCTCTCACACACACACACACACACACAAACTAGCAAAATCATGTGATAGTCACCTTTTCAGTCAACTTCACTATTATTTCATAATGTTGACAAAAGTTCAAACTCCTCTACAAGAAAAAAAGAGAACAGAGGTCTTCCTAGGCTAGGATTTTTGGAGAGCAGCTTAAATGGCAAGTAAGATGGGCCCAAACCTACCATGTGCAGTAAGAAGCCTAGGCAGAGATAGATGCAAGCTTCCATGGAGGAGAGAGCTAACTGCCCTCAGACAGTCAATCCCAAAGGGGCCAAGCACAGAGATGAAAATGGTTCCAAGGCACTAGGTCTGTAAATAGAGGTAAATATATGAAGACGACAGATAAGAAGATGAGTTTGATAAAGACCCTGCAAGTATAGCCACAGACTAGTTTTTCAGTTGTATGTGGTTTTATTCATGGACATGAATATGAAGCCCTTAAAGGTGTCAAATTAACCCAAAGATACAAACAGGAGACATCATCATCCCCTCAATAGCTGACTTTGGCAAATATTAGTTTAAAAGAGAGCTTTCAGTCCTGCCTTCATCAGATGTTCTCTGAGCACTTGTCCGTGCAGGATGATCTACTAAACGACCTTCTGTAGTCACTTCAAGCTGACAATAAAACTTACATTTGCTAAAAAACAATTCATTTCCAGACCCAGGGCAAAAACATACAAGAGTCTAGCATATTATTTCTTGTCATACCAATATGCTAGGAAACTATGGAGCTACTGGAGTTGTGTCAAAAGAACTCAAGGGTCAACTTTAATAAGCTCTCACTAGTCAAAGATGAGAATATTTGAGTATAAATAAAGAAAACTGCAACTAATAGAAAAAAAATAAATTTTATACTTAAAAATTCATAATAATATTTTAAAATAATAACTGGTTAGAATATTAGGACATTTAATGTTATTAAAATAAATAATATTGCTTATTATTTTAAATAAATTATAATTATTATTTATTATTTTAAATAATAATATTAAATAAAATATTTAATATTTTTAAATACTAATAAAACCCTAAGATCCTCGTCCTCCCTAGGAGGATCTTAGGGTTTCAACTCATTATTTTGGAAACTGGTAAAAAAGGAATAGAATTAAAAATCTTTTGTTCTGTTAAACCATACTGTACCTCAAGATAACTTGATAGTTGATGAGGGAGGTCATAAATGAGAATGAGTTGATGGAATTCCTCAACCTCTGATGAATTAATGGATCTGGGGAATGATCATACATGGCTCATAGCATCGCAACCAGACATTATATGTTTCATGATGGAAGTACGCATCAACTATGCAGTAAAAATCTTATCACACCTCTCAATCTAACTTCCATATCACAGAGGACAGAAGACCTTAAAATTGACAGCATAGGAAGCAATCTGATCTGCAAAATCCAACCTGTGGAAAAGGTATACAGGACAAAAATGCATTTTTTCAACAAATAAATTTCAAAAAAAAGATTGAAGGAGAATTATACATTAAGAGATACTTAAGAGACTAATCTAAATTCTAAACTAATCTTATTTGAATCCTGATTAAACAATGTGCTAAAAAGAAAGGAAAGGGGGGAGAGAGACAGATTTGGGGGAGAGAGAGAGACTTGGGCAATTGGAAAAACATAAATACAGTCAATAAACTAGATGAAATAGGACTTGCTGCTGGTATTTTTAGGTGTGATAATAATATTATGTTTATGTTTTAAAGAGCACTATCTTTGAGGGATATATACCAAAGTATTTACAGGTGGAAAGATATGATATTTGGAATTTCTTTCAACATAATCTGGAAAGAACTGGAGGAACATAGATCAAAGAAGTTTGACCATGAGTTGATCTCTATTAAAGGTAGATGATGGGGACATGTTATTACATTTTCTCTACTTTAAACATAAAAATTTCTATAAATTTTTTTTTAAATTATTGAACTTGATGGCACTCTTTTTGGATGAATTTTGTTGTTAGAATCACAATTCTAAATATGTTAAAAGTTATCAAAAGGAATGAATGTTGCTATAATGCCTCCTTACCGTTTTGATGTGAAATCACAAATAACACATAAAAAGTGCCTATCCATTTTCCTGCAAATCAAATTTGTTCAATAAATAATGAAAGTGAAAAGGTAAAAGTGTTAGTCACTCAGTCGTGTCCAACTCTGTAAACCCATGGGCTGTAGTCCACAAGGCTCCTCTGTCCATGGAATTTCGAGGCAAGAATATTGGAGTGGGTTGCCGTTCACTTCTCCAGGGGATCTTCCTAACCCAGGGATCAAACCCAAGTCTCCTGCATTCCAGGCAGATTCTTTACTGTCTAAGCCACCAGGGAAACCAATAAAGAATGGTTGTTATATGTTTGATCATTGAGGTATCCAAAGTGAGTGCTGCTGAAAAGACAAAGTAGAATCTTCCTGGAAATGTGGTAAATTGAGATTATTCCAGAAGCACCATCTCTGCACAAAATAGAGGAGAAGCTGTTCCCCAAAAGAAACAGGAAAATTGGTATGTTCCAACACAGGTGAAAGAACAGAGCCTGGGTAGCAAAGAAACAAATATCCACCCTTTGGAGAAAACAGGAAACTTCTGTTTTACCTACTACTTGACTTCATATAAACTAAGGATTCAATACTAATAGGGTAACGCTGGTGACATCTAAGTTACATCCTAAATCCAAACAAAATTTTTATATAGAGATTTAGAGTATATGTAATGGTGATTAATTTTTAGTCAGATCACACAACAATTTAAAGTTTTGAGTTCCTAAAAATATACATCATTATCTGCTTTATAATGTCAATTTGAGAATGTGTCAGTTCCTCACAGTTTATATCAACTGAGTAAAATTTCACTGTCAAAATTATAGGACAAGTTTTTGAACAAAATGCCTAAGATTATAAATCCATTATTGAAAGACTACAATTTACTCTGCCATGCACATTTAAAAAGTGTCTGAAAAAAAATTTTTTTAATAAAAAATAAAAAGCTTCTGACTACAATGAATAAAAAACCCCTCAATATTTGAAATTTTGTTCATATGATGGCTTATAATCTGATTTGGAAAAAAATGTTGACTTTTTTACATGGTTAAGTTTTCAAAAGTGCTTAATTTCTTACAGAAGTCAGTCTGTATCAGAAAACATCACTATCGTAATCATTATCCTAGTAATGGTGAAATTAAACTTGTTTACTGAAGGCTTCACCAAAAAATTGTTCAAAAGATATAGGAGGAACTTGGGGGGGGGTGCAAATTATCTGAAAGATACAACACAGTAATGCAGCATATATCAGAGTCTTCCTTTCTCCAAGAACTGTTCTATATCTTTGGCATACAGTGATGAATAAAATACCATCCCCTCCTTTAGTGCACAGTAAAGAGAAGGCCTCTGTCTAAAGAATGATGGTATGATCAAATGAATGCCATGGCAGAGGCAAAAACTCAATGTGTGCAGGATGGTAAAGAAGTGCTAAGGTTTTCTTGAGGGCTGGGACTAAGGAAAGCTGTAGAACAGATAATAGAAGCACTGTTGACTGTAGAAAGAGTCATTAGATTACAAACTCCAAATTAATAATTCAAACTTGTAGAGTCATGCTCACATAGTACACGTATTTTTAGAAATATTACTCTGGCAACGATGTGGAAGTAGATCAGAGTGAGTGCGGCTGAAACAAGAACACAAGAAGAAAGATATTTCAAGAGGGAAGGATTAGGAGAGAGATGGGCAAATGGACAAGAAAATTATATGTGAGGATATTTAGAAGGTAAGGACTCAGAAGACTTTGTGAGTGAGCAAAAAGAGGGAAATGGAAGAAGAAAAGCAGTTAAATCAATGGTTCTTAAAGCATGATAGCTAGAACAACAGCAGTAGCAGCCCCTGGGAACTTTTTAAGAAATATATATTCTTTAGCCTCACTCCAGACCTTCTGAATAATAAACTCTGGGATCGGGGCCCAACAATCCATGTTTAGCAAGCTTTCTGGGTAATTCTGATGCATGCTACAGTTTGAAAAGCACTTTCACAGGATGGCTGCTATCCAAAAGTCTACAAGCAATAAATGCTGGAGAGGGTGTGGAGAAAAGGGAACCCTCTTACACTGTTGGTGGGAATGCAAACTAGTGCAGCCGCTATGGAAAACAGTGTGGTGATTTCTTAAAAAACTGGAAATAGAACTGCCATATGACCCAGCAATCCCACTTCTGGGCATACACACTGAGGAAACCAGATCTGAAAGAGACACGTGCACCCCAATGTTCATCGCAGCACTGTTTATAATAGCCAGGACATGGAAGCAACCTAGATGCCCATCAGCAGATGAATGGATAAGGAAGCTGTGGTACATATACACCATGGAATATTACTCAGCCATTAAAAAGAATTCATTTGAACCAGTCCTAATGAGATGGATGAAGCTGGAGCCCATTATACAGAGTGAAGTAAGCCAGAAAGATAAAGAACATTACAGCATACTGACACATGTATATGGAATTTAGAAAGGTGATAATGATAACCCTATATGCAGAACAGAAAAAGAGACACAGAAATACAGAACAGACTTTTGAACTTTGTGGGAGAATGTGAGGGTGGGATATTTCAAAAGAACAGCATGTATGCTATCTATGGTGAAACAGATCACCAGCCCAGGTGGGATGCACGAGACAAGTGCTCCGGCCTGGTGCACTGGGAAGACCCAGAGGAATCGGGTAGAGAGGGAGGTGGGAGGGGGGATCGGGATTGGGAATACATGTAAATCCATGGCTGATTCATATCAATGTATGACAAAACCCACAGGAAAAAAAATAAAAATAAAAATAATAAAAAAAAAAAAAAGAAAAGCACTTTCAGCTACAGTTGGTTCTCAAATCAGCTGCAAATTGCACAGGGATCTTAGAAAAAGAAAATTCCCATCCCAGAAATTCTTGTTTCACTGGGCCAGACTGTAACCTAGATGTCAGGATTTATATATTACTGGTGGTGGTTTAGTCGCTAAGTCGTGTCTGACTCCTGCAACCCCATGGACTGTAGCCCACCAGGCTCCTCTGTCCATGGGGATTCTCCAGGCAAGAATACTGAAGTGGGTTGCCATTTCCTTCTCCAGGGGGCCTTCCCAACCCAGTAATCAAACCTGGTTCTCCTGCATTGCAGGCAGATTCTTTACCAACTGAGCTGCAAGAGAAGCGTTGTGGCTTTCAGGTTTCTTAAAGGGGATGCACCCAGATTTTCATGGACTGGACTGTAGGTCCTTAATGTCATACACTGTCTTCCCACTTAGCCAGTTACTGGAACACATGCCTGTTTAGAAGGGGCTTATCCATTTTACATTGCTGCGGTCTCCCCCAGTCCCTATTAACCCAGTCACTGTTTCTGTACACAATATGGTTCCCACCCTAGGCCTTCTTAGATCTTAAGTCCATGGACATACACCTACATGATTTTTTCCTTCAGGACACACAGCTTCTATGGTGGGTCTCAGAAGACAGTTATCTCTCAATTTTGCCATGGGACATCCACTAAATTCAAGGGCCCCAACTCAGGCTATGGCCAAATACTGCTGTTTGCAAACCATTTGCCCCAAATGACTATGGATGGATCCACAAATAATCTTCACATCCAGGGCATGAGATCCTGGTGCAGGGGCTCTTCAGACTTTCCTAGGAAGCTTCAGGAAGCAATATGAGTAGGCCAGATTGACACTGAGAGCTGTTCATTGTCCTCCTGCTATTTCCTTTGGGGCACAAAAAGTTAAAGAGTAAAGGTAGCTTAAACAATAAGACCTAGGAGAGGAATGGAATAGGAAGTTGTCAGTTATACATATATATATATATATATTCTTTTTGTATTCTTTTCTATTATGGTTTATCATAGGATATTGAATATTGTTCTCTGCTGTACAGTGGGACCTTCTTGTTTATCCATTCTATATATATAAAAATTTACATCTGCTAACCCCAACATCCTACCCCATCCCTTCCTCATCCCTCCTCTTGGAAACAGTCTGTTCTCTATGTCCATGATTCTGTTTCTGTTTTATCAATAGGTTCATTTGTGAACCTATTTTAGATTCCACATGTAAGAGATCTTGTATTTGTCTTTCTCTTTCTGACTTTCTTTACTTAGTATGATAATTTCTAGTTGCATCCTTGTTGCTGCAAATGGTATTATTTCATTCTTTTTATAACTGAGTAGTATTGCATTGTATATATGTATGAATTCTTGTTTACCCATTCATCTGTCAATGGACACTTAAGTTGCTTCAATATCTTGGCTATTGTAATAGTGGTGCTATGAACATACTGGTGCACGTACCTTTTTGAATTTGGTTGCTGGATCATATGATGATTCTATTTTTAGTTTTTTGAGGAACCTACATACTGCTTTCTATAGTGGCTTCACAAATTTGCATTCCTACCAACCGTGTGGGAGGGTTGCCTTTTCTCCACACTCTCTCTGGCATTTGTTATTTGTAGAATTTTTAACAGTGGCCATTCTGACTAGTGTGAGGTAGTACCTCATTGTAGTTTTGATTTGCATTTTCATTGCATTTGATTTACAATAATTAGCAATGATGAGCATCTTTTCTTAGACATCAGGATTTTTTAAAGTTCTCCCAGGTGATTTCAGTGTATGTCCACTTGTGGTAGACTGCTGGTTCTGGCTGGGGGGCTGGGTAGATAGTGTTAATGCCAAGGAAAGAGGGAAGGTTTAAGAGAAAATCTGATATTGAATCTCGAAATAAGCACATAAGACCTTATTTAACTGGCTTTCTTTAGTTTTAGTCATGACCAATTCTTTGCGACCGCATGTACTATACAGTCCATGGAATTCTCCAGGCCAGAATAATGGAGTGGGTAGCCTTTCCCTTCTCCAGGGTATCTTCCCAACCCAGGGATCAAACCCAAGTCTCCCACATTACAGGCAGATTCTTTACCAGCTGAACCACAAGGGAAGCCCAAGAATACTATAGTGGGTAGCCTATCCCTTCTCCAGTGAATCTTCCCAACCCAGGAATCAAACTGGAGTCTCACTGCAATGTTGCGAAGTAATTAGCCTCCAACTAATAAAAATAATTGAAAAAAAAAAAAACTGGAGTCTCCTGCATTGCAGGGGGATTCTTTACCAACTGAGCTGTGAGGGAAGCCCTTACTCTAGGCCAACAGATGAAAAAGAAACAGCAATATCAAAACATGGGCACATTACAAGGGTATCAAAACTTCAAAAGTTCTCAGAAAAACCCTTTTCATTCTCTGAATCTTTTGCCAACTAATCTCCAAAAGCTTTAATGTCCTTCTCTTCTCCTCTTCCTTTTATTGCTAAATATGGAACTCATCAGTGCTCCCTCTTCATTTAGTCAACATTTGGTCCTTAATGTAGCGGGTAAGTACACATGCTTCATGTGGACCTCGTGTTCATCGTAGCACTATTTACAACACCCGGGACGTGAAACAACCTAGATGTCCATCAACAGATGAATGGATAAAGAAGATGTGGTGTATATATACAATGGAATGTTACTCAGCCATAACAAGGAGTGCACTTGAGTCAGTTCTAGTGAGGGGGATGAACCTGGAGCCTATTATACAGAGTGAAGTAAGTCAGAAAGAGAAAAACCAATATCATATATTAGTGCATATATATGGACTCTAGAAAGATGGTATGGATGAACCTATTTGCAGGGCAGCAAAAGAGACTCAGACGTAAAGAACAGTCTTTTGGACATAGTGGAGGAAGGAGAGGGTGGAACGATTTGAAAGAGTAGCACTGAAATATATACATCACCATATGTAGAATAGATAGCCCAGTGGAAATTTGCTGCTTGACTCACGGAGCTCAGACCTGGGTGCTCCGTGACAACCTAGAGGGGTGCGATGGAGTGGAGGTGGGAGGGAAGTTCAAGAGGAAAGGAGCACATACATACCTATGGCTGCTTCATGTTGATATATGGTAAAAACCAACAAAATATTACAAAGTTATTATCCTCCAATTAAAAGTAAAATTAAATTAAAAAATAAAGCATTAATAATCATAAAGTTTTTGGAACAGTGCCTGGCACATGGTAAGTGCCATGTAAATACTATTAAATAATTTTTAAAAAATTAGCTTGGAACATTTGGTGTATAAACCAAGAGGCAATTCAAGGGCTTCCTAGTACAAGAGAGGTAATTTGCATCAGGTGAGCCTCACTTGTGTCTCCAGGAAACACATACAACATTATAACTCCTGTAATTAGACTGCCAAACCCTTGCAGACAGTGTCGTGGCTTACTCACCTTGTATTCCCACTTTCTATCACAAAGCCTAACCCATGGTAATTAATAAATATTCATTAAATAAAGGAACTAAAAATGGATTATTCACTTCAGTCATTAATTTTTACTCTATGTAGAAAGTAAGATCTCATATGGTATCTTCCAAGAAGATATAACCATTTGGGGATGGTGATTGAAGCCAAAGTGTCCCAAGATGAAGGTAGAAGATAAAGAGAACCACTCTACATACCTTACTACATTCAGCTCTAGCCAGAAAATCAGGTGGGTCTGGGCCTGCAGAAGAATCTGTCAGAGATTCTGGGAGGGGCAGAAGCAGGGAAATGGGCCTAGGACTAACATTTGGAGTAGACGGGGAAAAAAGATTTAGACAATCAGAAAATCATTTTGAAGCAGTTTTCATTAGCATAGCAGAAGAATAGCACAGTTTTATGAACTTAGAAATCCTGCCAAAGAAATTAAAGCATTATTTAAGACTTGATGGACTTGAAATCAGGGCCAACTTTGCCATTAGCAAGCTCCTGACCTTGGATGAGTCACCTCGCCTCTCTAAGCCTCAGTTTCCTCCTCTCCAAAATAAGGCATTGATTAATGATTCAAAAGGTTCTTTATACTTCTGTAGTTCTTTGATTCTAACAGATGACTGAAAATTTAAGCTCTTCAAGGAAAAATAAAATGCTTTCTTTTAATTCATGGAGCTATTGCGGAGACTCTATATCTCTTTTCTATGTGTAATGATACTATTTCTTCCTAAAATTCATTCTGTGTTTTAGACTTCCATTTGTAATGATATGGACTGACACCCAGCTTAGAATAATTACCAAAATACAGAGCTTAACATACTAGAGCAAATTTATTTTTAACTTTGAGTCACCCATCATGTCTGTAATAGCAATATGCTATGAAATTCATAACAGTCTCTAAAGAGTATTTGAAAATATTATAATATCTATTTAGTTCTTGAACAATGTATTAATAAAACTTAGAAGGCTGTACCCTTTATCTGAGTTGCAGTTGCTCTTTTAGGCTTACAAAAATAAGACAAAACAGAACCACTAACTCTGAAGCATGTAGATGAGAATGAGTCAAAATTCTATGACTTTTATGTTTCAATGCAAGTTGTGTGTAACATACCTCAGGATTTATGTCAAACTCCAGGCTTAAACAGTGGAAACCATTTTATCTATTTATTTGGTTCAGAAAGGCTCAGTGCCTCTAGGCAATCAATCTAACTCTTTGCAGCAAGACATAAGTTATTTGAGACTTCTACCTCAAAACCTATTATGCCCCCAAAGTGCTATCTCTGATTATTGTTAAATGAAGTCTCAGTTGGCAGAAGAGTTCACCATACTAGGGCTCTTGATAGCTTCAGAGAAATAACTTTATTAAATTCTAAAGCACTCAAGCAATACCTCCAAAATACAGGCAAACCTCCAGAGTCTCCTTCAAAAATTACTCACGGCTCATAAAAGGCAAAGCCTCAGAACCACAGAGTTAAGGTAGAAACCACGTCTTTGCTCTGCTAACTCTATAAGGAAACTTTTTTGTTATTGGGATCTCTAAAGCCCCACAAAATACCATGTTCTCATCAACATCAACTTCAGATAAATAGTCCAAACATGAAAGTTGTTCCCAGCAACTGTAATTCAGTTCTTGCTTTGACATATAAGTGGAGCTTGTCATTCTCAATGCAACATTTATCACATTGGGTATGTCTAAGCAAGCCAGAAGGCTCATGCCACATATCAATTTATCAATACTTTTGCCAAGTTGTACATGATAAGTCTCTCACATAAGAGTGAGACATTAAGCTAGTGAGTAAATCTAGCTGAACACACAGCACCTCAAACTCTACAACAGTTTTATTGCTATCTACTTGCAATCTTAAAAACATTGTTCTTTATTAAAAATCTCCTGTGAAGGACAGTCAGATGCTCATAATGGTGATTAAAATGCAGAGAACCAAAGCTCCCCATAGTTCCTAACCAGAAAGAAATTCTGTGGAGGAAATTATATGCTGTGATAAATTATTGTCATGTACATGCTAAAATTTCTGAAATGCAGCAATTGCACATGTTAAATGTCTGCTTTCCTAAAAGGCAAATGATAGTGAACACTGGTAACTCTGTTAAATCAGCTATACAGTATTAAGAGTAAACAAGATCACAATGTAGGTGAAATTGCTTAGTAACCTGTAAATCACTTTAGAAAGAGAAAAAAATTAAGAGTTACACAGACAAAAATACTGAGATGCATGATCATTTAAAGTGCTGGAGTGCAATAAAAGATGAGACCATTTCTGTAATCTTTCTGAGAACAAAAACTCCTAGTTGTATTTTGCCTCTGTATCTTTCACACTTACAGAAGTTCCTGAAAAGGAATCCTGTGTTTGGAAGAGCTGCACGAAAAACAAAGAGAGTTTCAGAGAGAGAGAGAATCTAGAGTTAGAAGTTTTATATATTGCGTGTATTTAATGATGGACAAGTGGAACTATAAAAATAACACCTTATAGTTTAATGTGTGTTGTCTTCTCACTAAACTAATGCGAGTTGTATGTTTGCTATTGGCTATGTTAACAGTGTGGTAAAACTCCCTTCTGAGAACATATTTAAGAGAGACAAATGTGTTTTATTGGTTTATACTAGTCAAACATTAACGAACCTGAAAATGTATTACTTTGTGTCCCTAAATCTTAAATAAGTTTAAATCTACTGATAACAACAACATTTCAATTGAGAGCCCATATATATATTTAAATTTTATGTAAGTATAGTTGATATACTATATTATGTTAATTTCTGCTGGACAAAGTGATTCATTTATACATATATATTCTTTTCCATATGCTTTTCCACTGTGGTTTATCACAAGATATTGAATATAGTTCCCTGTGCTGTTCAGTAGGACCTTGTTATTTATTCATCCTATATATAATAGTTTACATCTGTTAATCCCAAATTCCCAGTCTTTCCTCCCTCCAACTCCTCCCACCTCTCCTTGGCAACCACAAGTTTGTTCTCTTTATCTGTGAGTCTGTTTCTCTTTTTGTAGATATGTTCATCTGTGTTCTATTTTAGGTTACACATACAAGTGATATCACATGGTATTTGTCTTTGTCTTTCTGACTTACTTCACTTTGTATGATAATTTCTATGTTGCTGCAAATATCATCATTCTTTTTCCTGGCTGAGTAATATTTGATTATATATATATATATATACACACACCACATCTTTTTTATCCATTCATCTGTCAATGGACATTTAGATTGCTTCCATGTCTTGGCGATTATATTAATAAAGAGTGCTGCTAAGAACATAGAGGAGCATGGATCGTTTTGAATTATAGTTTTGTCTGGACATATGCCCAGGAATGGGATTGCTGGATCATATAACAATTCCATTTTTAGTTTTCTGAGGAACATCCATACTGTTCTTCATAGTATCTGCACCAATTTACACTCCCACCAACAGTGTAAAAGGGATCCCTTTTCTCCACATACTCTCCAGCATTTGTTATTTGTAGACTTTTTAATGGTGGCCATTCTAACTGGTGTGAGGTAGGTATAGCTCATTGTAGTTTTGATTTGTCTATTTGTTAAATTAACAGAGAATTCTATTAATTAGCAGTGATGAGCATCATGTGTCTATTGGCCATCTGTATTTCTTCTTTGGGGAAATGTTTATTTAGGTCTTCTGGCCACTTTTCAATTGGATTGTTTTTCTGTTATTGAGCTGTATGAACAGTTCATATATTTTGGCACAAGCCCTTGTGTGTCACATCACTTGCAAATATTTTCTCTCAGTCCATAGGCTGTCTTTTCATTTTGTTTATGGTAAAAGCCTATATTTTATTTCTAAAGATGGAATTACAGTTAGGCTATTTCAAATCCTAAAAGATGATGCTGTGAAAGTGCTGCACTCAGTATGCCAGCAAATTTGGAAAACTCAGCAGTGGTCACAGGATTGGAAAAGGTCAGTTTTCATTCCAATCCCAAAGAAAGGCAATGCCCAAGAATGTTCAAACTACCACATAATTGCATCTATCTCACATGCTAGCAAAGTAATGCTCAAAATCATCCAAGCCAGACTTCAACAGTACATGAACCATGAACTTCCAGATGTTCTAGCTGGATTTAGGAAAGACAGAGGAACCAGAGATCAAATTGCCAATATCTGTTGGATCATCAGAAAAGCAAGAGAGTGCCAGAAAAACATCTACTTCTGCTTTATTGACTATGCCAAAGCCTTTGACTGTGTGGATCACAACAAAATGGAAAATTCTTAAAGAGATGGGAGTACCAGACCACCTGACCTGCCTCCTGAGAAATCTGTATGCAGGTCAAGAAGCATCAGTTAGTGCTGGACATGGAACAATAGACTGATTCCAAATCTGGAAAGGAGTATGTCAAGGCTGTATATTGTCACCCCACTTATTTAACTTATAGGCAGAGTACATCATGAGAAACGCTGGGCTGGAGGAAGCACACGGCGGAATCAAGATTGCCGGGAGAAATATCAATAGCCTCAGATATGCGGATGACACCACCCTTATGGCAGAAAGTGAAGAAGGACTAAAGAGCCTCTTGATGAAAGTGAAAGAGGAGAGTGAAAAAGTTGGTTTAAAGCTCAGCATTCAGAAAACTAAGATCATGGCATCCGGTCCCATCACTTCATGACAAATAGATGGGGATGCAGTGGAAAGAGTGAGAGACTTTATTTTTTTGGTCTCCAAAATCATTGCAGATGGTGACTGCAGATGTGAAATTAAAAGATGCTTGCTCCTTGGAAGAAAAACTATGACCAACTTAGACAGCATATTAAAAAGCAGAGACATTACTTTGCCAACAAAGGTCTGTCTAGTCGTTTTTTTTCAGCAGTCATGTATGGATGTGAGAGTTGCACCATAAAGAAAGTTAAGCACCTAAAAATTGATGCTGTTGAACTATGGTGTTGGAGAAGACTCTTGAGTCCCTTTGACTGCGAGGAGATCCAACCAGCCCATCCTAAAGGATGTCAGTCCTGAATATCCACTGGAAGGACTGATGCTGAAGGTGAAACTCCAGTACTTTGGCCACCTGATGTGAAGAGCTGACTCATTGGAAAAGACTCTGATCCTGGGAAAAATTGAAGGTGGGAGGAAAAGGGGACAACAGAGGATGAGATGGTTGTATGGCATCACCGACTCGATGGACATGAATTTGAGTAAGCTCTGGGAGTTGGTGATTAGAAGCCTGGTATGCTGCAGTCCATGGAGTCACAAAGCGTTGGACACAACTGAGCGACTGAACTGAACTGAAAGATGCCTTGCTGCCTTTAATGAGATCCAGGAAATGAATTCTAGAACAGTATTTTTCAGAATTGGAAGAGTCTTTCTATGTCACCTGTGTAACTTGTAAATTCTGAATTATCTCTAAAATATCTCAAGCCACTGGAAACCCAAATTCTCTTTGGAGACCTCCCATAATGAGGAATCTCACTACTTCAGGAGATCTTCATTTAAATTTCAAAGAGTTCCCATGGATTCTTTTAAAATTAATATATTCACTTTAAATCTGCCCTTCTTACAGCTAATTTCACAGCTTAGTTCCAGTTCTCCCTAAGAATCAAAGAATAATCTCACTTCTATATGAAAGCTCCACAAATGTTCAGAGGTAACTATCATAAGTAAAGCACCTGAAAGACACTGCAGCTTGTATTCAAATAAATGCAAGCTATTATAATTTCTATCCTCAAATTCATAAAAATATTTCTTTCTCAGACTCCCCATACCTAGTTTCTTCATACCTCTATTGTTAAATCAAACAAGGAGCCCATTAGATATAGGAGGTTCCATGCTATAGCAGCATACATAAGCAAACCAAAATTAAACCTGTAAATGCCTCAAGCTTACAAAATTGAAACCTAAGGACAACCAATCACAAACAGCCAACCAGGCTTTATGCTATAGACAACCAATAATTTTCTTTCTTTGCTTCTGCACCTTTTCTATATTAGTAATTCTCCCAGCTCCTGTTGGTGAAGCACTCCTAGACACTTCTGGTTTGAGGCTGCCAAATTCCAATCAATTCTCACTCAAATGAATTCTTAAAAAAATTTTAATATACTTTAGTTTATCTTTTAATACTGTAGTCCAGTACAGAGTTATACAAAAGTCTGTTAAATTCTGTATTTTGAAACAGAATATGTATTCTCTTTATGTATTCAAGATCTTTCATTGAAGTGAACCAAACATTATGCCACTAAGGAAACGTAAGCATTCCAAAATTTAGAAATAACACAGGCCATTTTCTCATATCCAACATAATAAAAGCTAGAAAGATGTAAAAATAATTTTTAATTCACCTACCTGGAAATTAAATGAAAACTCTTTCAAACAATTCTGGATCAAAGTGAAAGGCAGTCCAAATTACATATGATTTAAAAAATAATGATAATGAAAGTAATATGAACCCCTGTATTCTCCTTCACCTACCTCTCCTCTGTTGCTTATTCCATGTAAATCTTCTGTTTTGTAATAATGCCTCTAAGAAGACCTCAGTGTTCACCATACCAGAGAAAAGCCTAAGGGAAAAATCAAAACCCCAAACAGGTCAAGCAGCAGGCAAATCCTATTGTGATTGGCAGGATTTGCCATTGAGATTAGAGCAGGATTCTAACTTGATGGTCAGTCATTCAGTGAAATAAACACATCATCACAGTTGGAAATGGAGAAGCAAGATTCTCTTGAGCTCAAGAAAAATGCTACTTTACTCCTGAATTATTCTCCCATTGGCAACAATATAGTCACAACTAGAAAACACTTTCTGGTTCTAGACAAATACTTCGGTTCTTACTCCAAATTAGGATTTATGGGGTTTAGCTATAATAGAAAATAGATTTTTAAAAAATAATATATATGTTTACCTATATGTATATCCTCAAGCATTCATATTACCAAATAAGAACAAATAGTATTAACTATAATTATGCAGTGGGACTTCCCTGGTGGCTCAGATAGTAAAAAAATCTGTCTGTAATGCGGGAGATCTGGGTTCGATCCCTGGGTCAGTAAGATCCTTTGGAGAAAGGAATGGCAACCCACTCCAGTATTCTTGCCTGGAGAATTCCATGGAAAAGGGAGCCTGGCAGGCTACAGTCCATGTGGTCCTAAAGAGTCAGACATTTTTGAGTGACTAACACTTTTATGAAATCTAAGAAGTTAAAAAATAAAAATAAGTTGATTTTTTAAATTCAGCGAATTAAAAAGAAGAGAAACAGTGAGCTGGTAAATATACCTAGAAACTGGTACTTTGAATATAGCAACAAAATATATTACTAACTATAATCAGACCAAGGAAGAAAAATGCCAAAACACAAATGGTCCAAATAGAACTTAGATGGAGGCAGCCAAGACACAGGTAGATTTTAAGAATTATTTGCTCAACTCTATGCAGATATACTTGAAAACTCCCATGAAATAGATTATTAATTTTTTTTCTCTTTATTTTTATACCCCATTCCCATTTCCCTTACCCCTTAGGGATCTATTGTCTTTAATATTGACACTTTTATTTGTAAAATATCTTTACAAGATGTGAGTCGATGTTTTATGTGCATTTCTTTCTAACACATGTAAATAGTACTGTACCATACATTTCCCTTCTTTTACTTAGTGCTGTTTTAAAAACACAAGTTTCTAGGATCCGTCCATGTAGCCCTGTGTGCAACACCAGTACTTCTCCCACCACATTTTGCCTGTCTTCTCTTCCAGCTACGGGCACCCAGGTTACCACCAATTCACCACAACGCTAAGACTACAGTGAACACACTGACGTGTCCACATGAGTGTGGATGAACACTTCATGCAAAGACCAGATGATAGGATGAATTTCCTTAATCTCCCTGAAGAATGCTTTCTCAGAATGGCTGCACCACTCTACCCTCCCACCAGCATTGTGAAATGTGTCTCTGTTTTCATAGCTCTGCTAAACTTTGGCATCATCCAGCTTTCTTATTTTTGTCAGTTCACAACGTGCAAAATGGCATCTCATCACTTTTTAATATTGAATTTCTCTATTTTTTGCATCTCTTCATCTTTGATAAATTGCCAGCTCCTACCCCTTGCCCATTTTTCTTTGGGGATGGTTGTCTTCTGAATGTTGACTTAAAACTATTGTAGCAAGAACACATCATGAGGTCTATCTACCCTCTTAAATTTTTTCAAGTGTGCAATTCAGCATCGTTAGCTATTTCAAAGAAATATTAGCACTTTCATGCTCATTGACACACTATTCACAATAGCCAAGATGTAGAAACAACCAAATGCCTGCTGATAGATGAATAGATAAAGAAAATACAGTATATGCGTGCATGCTAAGTTGAATCAGTCGTGTCTGACTCTTTGCAACCCTATGGACTGCAGCCTCCCAGGCTCCTGTCTTTGGGATTCTCCAGGCAAGGATACTAGAGTGGGTTGCCAGTACCTCCTCAAGGGGATCTTCCCAAGAATTGAACCTACATCTCTTATGTCTCCCACATTGGCAGGTGAGTTCTTTACTACTAGCGCCACTTGGGAATGTTGTTCAGCCTTTAAAAAGAAGGAAATTGTGTAATATGGGCCAATATGGATGAACCTTAAGGATAGTATGTTAAATGAACTAAGCCAGTTAGAGATGGAGCTCTTCCCATTAGTTGATTTTAATCATCTTTTGTTTTTCTCAGGTTTTAGCAATTGCAAAAATTTCCTTTCATTGTCTTTCCAGAAACAATGTCCATGGTATTCGTTTTTTTAGCAGAAATTTTTCATTCTTAATTTTGAGGTAAAAAGTTGCATCAATATTTTTTCCTTATGATTTGTAAGTTTTCAGTTTTAATTAATAAGACCTTCACCACCCTGGCTTAAAAAGAACATAGTAGTTTGCCTTTTATATTGAAGTGTTTGATCCACCTATGATTATCTGTATATACAGATCAAGATCAATTTTTATTTTTATCCATAAAGTTAGGTGATGATGTTTCATGGGGAAATGCTTGTAATATGTTTTTATATAAATGTATAGGCCTATCTTCAAACATTCTATTCGATTGCACTGGTAGTTTATATGTTTTTGTACTAATATTACATTTTTTTTAGAACAATGGCTTCATTGCATGAATTACTGCTTTTTATAGCACTGACTTAGCTCTTCATGGACCTCTATCCTTCCAAACAAATTTAAGTTTATTGAGTTTTTCGAGAAATTCAGCTAGAAATTTAATTGGGATTATGTTGAATATACTGGAGAAGGAAATGTCAACTCACTCCAGTATTCTTGCCTGGGAAATGTCATGGGCAGAGGAGCCTGATGGGCTACAGTCCATGGAGTTGCAAAGAGTTGGACACCACTTAGTGACTAAATAACAACAAAATATTGAATATATAAATTTAGAACAAATTTACTTCATTTTAATGCTAAATATTTTATCCAGAGTCATGGAATACCTCTCCATTTATTTAGATCATCTTCCATGATCTTTTATAATGTTTTCAAGTTTTCTCTAAATAGGGTTTGAGTGTTTATGATTAAAATAGTTCCTTAGATATTTCATGATTTTTATCACTTCAAGGACTTAAATTATGAAAAAATGTATATATTATTACACTTTCTAGTTAGTCTTTACTGCTATTGATTTTAAAAATTGATCCTTTGCCCAGCAATTTAATTCTCTTTTTAGTTGTAATCATTTGTCTGTGAGTTCTTTTGCTACCCAGGTATATGATTATAGCATCTGCACATAATGATAATTTTCTTTTTGAACTTCCATCCTGTCCAATCTCTTCTTTCTATTTTTTTCTTCATAGCATTGGCTAGGACCCCTGGCAATATGATAAACAGTAATTGTGGACTTATTTGTCCTGTTTCTCCTGAGAGATAATTATCCATGCATATCTTGCATTTCTGCATGTCTTACAAGCAGAAATGCTGACTGCTTCTATATTCTCTTTTTAGAGATGCTTGTATCCAAAGTAAAAGGCAGATTTGGCTACAGCCTTGGGAGTCAGGGCTAGTGTCTCTCTCCAGAGAGAAGGACAGGCATACTTCTCATGATACACCATTTGTGTTCCTAAATTAGTTCATGGTTTTTCTCCAGTAACACAGCCTTCATTGTGTATGCAGGTGTCACTGAGTCCTCTGCATGTAACCCTGTGGGAATTGGGGCTTGGGAAACTGGCACAGGAAAATACTGATTTCTGCTGTTGTAAATAATAAAGTCCTATATTTCTAAACTGGCAATCCCCCGTATTCTGCTATGAAACTACAGCAAATTAACTTATAAGCTTGCAAGGATAAAATCTACAAGCATTTGTTTGTAATCACCCCAAATTGATGACACAAATGTTCATCTATGATGGAACTGATACATAAATTGTAGGCTGTTCATAAATTTGGAGTATGATATATCAAAAAAAAAGAACCACTTTATTAAAAAATATGGAAGAATCTTGCAAATATGATGCTGACCAAAGGAAGCTACACTCAAAGGAAAGCATACTTTCTTTTCAAGTAAAACTAGTATCTGACTACAGATTAGAAGTCAGGACACTAGTTATCCTTGGCATGCACTGTTGCAGAGGTGGTAAGTAATAGCTAGAAGAGATACATGGGGGCTTCTAACATTCTGGTCATGTGTTTCTTCATTTAGGTGATATAACACGGAGAGCTCACTTTGTGAAAGTTTAATTTATGTATTTATCATTTGCACACTTTTCTGTATGCATGTAATATTCTAACAAAATTTAAAATTATATATATTATTTCATTAGAAAGGAATCAACAGAAAATAATTTGTATCAAAAATAGACACAATCCATAGGGGAAATGATTATACCTTAAAGGTATCATATCAAATCAGTTAAGAAAAGATAGACTATATAAAATTATGTTGAAGCAACTGGATAATGACTTAGGAAATAAAAATCAAGCAAAATCCTTTTCTAAATCCCTGTGCCAAAATACATTTAGCAGAAAAATTTCAAATGCAATACGTGATTCCATAGTAGTATACAAAATGACATAACTTACTTTACACTTTGGATGTGAAATATTTTGTGGGATACAAAGGAAAATGTCAATCAATTTGCCTAAAAAGTAAAAACTCCTTTTAAAATAAAACATAATAAGATTAACAAGTACCCTTGAGAGACTATTTCTTAGACCCTGCTTCTTCCAACTCACCAAGTATTTGATTACCTGTATATTGTTCAGCAACAAAATTTATTTTGAACAAAAGGAGAGAATGACAATTTTGAACTTTAGCTGAACCCTTTTGCTCCCAGAAAGCAGTAATGGTTGAGAGATTGCCACTCTTTATTCTCTGGGAAATGGCTAAATCCAATGACCCACCATATTCTGGCATTTCCCAAGATAAAACCCACCTCCATCCTTATCAGTAATTCCTCTGTTTATTTCCCTCTGTACAAACAAGGCCCCTTCCATTTCTTTGAGTGTGCTTGGTCGCTCAGTCATGACCAACTCTTTGCAACCCCGTGGACTGTAGCTCACCAGTCTCTTCTGTCCATGAGGAGTCTCCAGGCAAGAATACTGAAGTGGGTTGACATGACCTCCTTCAGAGGACCTTCCCAACCCAGGGATCAAACCCAGGTCTCCTGCACTGCAGCAGATTCTTTACCATCAGAGTCACCAGGGAAGCCTTTCTTTGAATAATTTCTCATTAATGAACACTTTGCCAATTGCCATAGTCTGAATAAAATAATTTCCTAAAATATTAATTAACAAAATTGTAATAGAATTGACAAATTCATAACAAATATCTGAACATATAATGTTCTTATTTCCTTAATACCAACACTTATAAATCAATATTTTTTAATTAATTTATTTTTTTATTAAAGGTTAATTGCTTTAGAGAATTTTGTTGTTTTCTGTCAATCCTCAACATGAATCAGCCATAGGAACACATATATCCCTTCCCTTTTGAACCTCCCTCCCATCTCCCCCCCATCCCACCCCTCTAGCTTGTTACAGAGCCCCTGTTTGAGTCTCCTGAGCCATAGAGCAAATTCCCGTCGGCTCTCTATCTTACACATGGGAATGTAAGTTTCCATGTTACTCTTTCCATACATCGCACCCTCTCCTCCCCTCTCCCCATGTCCATGAGTCTGTTCTCTATGTCCGTTTCTCCACTGCTGCCCTGTAAATAAATTCTTCAGTACCATTTTTCTAGATTCTGTATATATGTATTTGTATACAATATTTGTCTTTCTCTTTCTGACTTACTTCACTCTGTATAATAGGCTCTAGGTTTCATCCACCTCATTAGAACTGACTCAAGTGTGTTCCTTTTTATGGTTTAGTAATATTCATATTGTGTATATGTACCGCAACTTCTTTATCCATTGATCTGTGAATGGACATCTAGGTTGCTTCCATGTTCTAGCTATTGTATATAGCGCTGCAATGAACAATGGGATACATGTGTCTTTTTCAATTTTGGTTTCCTCAGGATATATGCCAAGGAGTGAGATTGCTGGGTCAATGGTGGTTTTATTCCTAGTTTTTTAAGGAATCTCCATACCGTCTTTCATCATGGCTGTATCAGTTTACATTCCTACCAACAGTGCAAGAGTGTTCCCTTTCCTCCACACCCTCTCCAGCATTTATCATTTGTAGACTTTTTTATGATGGTCGTTTTGACCAGTGTGAAATAATATATCATTGTAGTTTTGTAAGTCAATATTTTTTAACCTAGCAGATTGACCAAAAAAAACTTTTAAACTTTCATAATGTTCAATATTGGTGAGAATGTGGGAGAAACAAGCAGTCTTAATATATTTGAGTGTATACGACCATTGTTGGTACAATTTTTTGGTAGGCACATAGCTAAATATGTCAAAACTAAAAAAAAAAAACAAAAAAAAAATGGCCCAGCAATTTCAACTTTAGGAATTTACCTTGTATATGTACTTGCAAAAAGGTGCCTTGACATGTGTACAAGGATGTTCACTAAATATTAATGTTTTAGAGCAAAAAAATAGGGGAAAAAATCTTTACATGCTCTTTAATAAGGAATCAACTAAATAAATTCTAGGTTCATCTATGCAGCCAAATGGCTTCCCTGGTGGCTCAGTGGTAAAGAATCTGCCTGCCAATGCAGGAGATTTGGGTTTGATCCCTGGGTTGGGAAGATCCCCTGGAGAAGGAAATGGCAACCCTCTCCAGTATTCTTGCAATCTGACAGGACTTACTTACTAAACAACAACAATGTAGCCAATGTAGCCAAACATAAAATAGCTCCCCCCGACCCCCACGGCTCAGTGGTAAAGAATTTGCCTGCCAGTGTGAAGACGCAGGAGACATGGGTTCAATCCCTGGGTCAGGAAGATCTTCTGGAGAGGGAAATGGCAACCCACTCCAGTATTCTTGCCTGGGAAATTCTGTGGACAGAGGAGCCTCTGACTACAGTCCATGGGGTTGCATAGAGTCGGACACAACGAGCAACTGAACAATAGCAACAACGACATATAATATGAAATAAGTGCTTACATGAAGTGATTCACAAGATGCTTTCAGACATTTAACAACAACAACAAACAAGATGTAAGTGTGATTCCATTTATGTATCAATTCCATTGTGTGTACACATGAAACTGCTCATAGTCATCACTTCTGCACATTGAGAGCAAGGTTTTCTTTTGTAGTTTTGTACCTCTTTTTTTCCTTTGACATATCTTTACAGTTACATTTAACCCATTTTCATGTCTGACTTACTGGTTCTCAGCTCCAGTCCTTTCTGGAACAAGTCAATTTTAGAATATAGAATCTGTGTCTGTCAGTTTCTCTTTATCTCCTATCCTGACCTTGCTAGGTCAGCCATATTCCTTCCAACTCCAATGCCTGTCACCAGCAGGACCCCAATGTATTAGTCCAGGTACTTTCAATCTACTAGGCATTCATTTATCCTCATTCTCTCTCTCTCTCTCTCTCTCTGCCTTCCTCTCCCCATCATTTCTCCTTTTTCTCTATCTTCTCTCCATTGCACATTTCATTAATTTGATCATCAAAGTAGAAATAACATGATGTGTTCAGTGACTTTTATGGTTATGATATGCATCAGATGTGGAAGTAGAATGGAATGGAAAGGACAAATGCTCCATCACAACAGCTTCTCCTTTATTGTCGTCTACTAGAGAACCCAGAGCTGGTGCTAGTGTCGCGTTTCACTGCGAAAACTGCCAATTACAGAAAGAAGTATACAGAAACTCATCATTATATATTCTAAACTTTCATGATGCTTTTCTTCTGAGCTTTTAAAATTCTGCTGGATCAGAATCATTTTCCTGTCTATGAAGACAGAGGAACTGAGCCATAGGTGAGATTAAGTGGCTTGTTGTAAGAGTTCAAAGCAAGCCTGATAAGAGTTAGAAATCATTCTGGTTGTTGAGCCCAGCTTCTCCACCACAGTGATCAGAGGATCAATACCACTTTTCACCTCTGCAGGACTACAGTTTCTAAGCCTTTACTGTGTCTCTCTTTCATGCAAAATTTTAAAAACGCTTCATAAACACATAACCTTTTCATTTCAAAAATGCCCCAAACCCTGGGGTATTTCTCACTACACAGCCCAGAGACACTGCTGCCCCTGGGCGTAGAGACAAATGAGAAAAGGAAGAAAGTACATTTAATTTCCACCTCAGTCAGTGAATTACAGCATCTTCAACAAGTGATTTTGCCTGTATGCTCTGATTCCTCAGCTACAGAGTTTGGATAAAACTTTACTTCTCCCTAACTAAAAGCTACTGAGATAATCTGTTTAAAACCCTTGGAGCTCAATGATACTAAATGAAAAGGAAGAACAGGAGGCCATCTGTATCATTCTATTACTGAGTTAGGACCTCAGAAATCTGTATTGCCTCAGGAAGCTGTCTTCCCCAGCAATCCCTCTGATTTATTAAAGTTCACAGGGTGCTTGCAAAGGCAAGAAATCTAGAGAATAGGGCAGAAAAATAAACCACATACAACTTTGCCTCTGTAAGCCGGGATTATGTCTCTGAACAACCTGGGTCAAATCCATTTACAGGCAGTGTAACTTTAGGTGGGTTATTTACTCTCTGTGCCTCAGTTCCTTTCTTTAGAGAAAGGGGTCTAAAACTGTTATCAACATCCTAGTATTGTGAAATTAAATTAGTTAATATGTATAGATAACTTAGAAGAATGTCCAGCACATTATATGAGCTAAAAATGTGTTAGCCATTGCTATTGTTGTTATTGATATTAATTATATATTTATGTACATATATATATATAATTTATTATATAATATATATATTATACTATTGTTACATATGTTAGAATACATAAGATGTGGATTTGTCTAAATCTTACAAATGACCCAGTCATTCTATTAATTGGAATCACTTTGCACTGAAATTTTCCTGTTTTAGATAAGCCAAGGATCAACAAATTTTTTTCTGCGAAGTGCTAGATAGTAAATATTTTTGGCACAGTCTCTGTCACAACTACTTAGGGTTGAACTGTTTTTGTACCTTGAAAACAACCATAAAAAGACTTAAACAAATGGCTGTGGCTATGTTCCAGTAAAAATTTACTTATAAAAACAAATCATGGCTTGCCAGCCCCTAAAATGAACCGAGAAAACTTTCAGAGTCATTGTTTTTACTTAGTGAAGAAAACTGGGACCTCAAGAAGGAAATTACTCTTCCCCCCAAAAGACATGAGATAAAACATATTTCCCATTATTATGCCCCAGATATCACCTCGAGGCAAAACAATGGTACTCCTGCAGGACAGAGCGCTCAGATTAAAAAGCAAAACCACAGCACTGAGAGAGAAGCTCCTCCTAGGGCAATGAGTAGAATTCGTTTAGTAAAGAATCAGAAAAAACAGTCATCTCTGAGAACATGGCTGATGAAGTTTTGGTGCTTAACATGAATCTTGTGCCTTAATAGAGGCAGAGACTGAGAAGTTTCTGAAATACTAAGAAAGGCTTTATTGAAAAGGCTTCCCTTGTGGCTCAGTGGTAAAGAACATACCTGCTGATGCAGGAGACAAGAGACATGGGTTTGATCCCTGGGTTGGGCAGATCCCCTGGAGAAGGAAATGGCAACCCACTCCAGTATTCTTGCCTGGGAAATCCCATGGACAGAGGAGCCTGGTGGGCTACAGACTATGGGGAAGCAAAAGAGTCAGACACAAGTGAACAACTAAACAGCAAACAGATCCCAGCCCACATTGGTGTGGGTCAGGAACAATGTGGAGGTGGCAGGGGTGAGGGGGCATCACAGAAAAATTAAGGATCCAGCATAACCCAAGCCAGGCAGGATGAAGAGAAATCTGGACCAGACCAGAACCAAGAACTATTCTCATAACTACTTAAGAGTTTTTACCAGGTCTGTAGTGAAATGAAACTAAACAATAATATCGCAAATGCTTCATGTCACTTACAGTTTTAGTACTTAGCTGAGGATATGATTCTGTCCTCAGGGTATGAGTTGCTCAGTTGTATTCACCTCTTCGAGACCCCATGGACAGTAGCCATGCCCGCTGAGTTGTGTCTGACTCTTTGTGACCCCATGGACGGTAGTCTGCCAGGCTCCTCTGTCCATGGAATTCTCCAGGAAAGAATACTGGAGTGGTTTGCTATTTCTTACTCCAGGGGATCTTCCCAACCCAGGGATCGAACCCAGGTCTCCTACATTGCAGGCAGATTCTTTACTGGCTCAGACGGTAAAGGATTGTATCTTCAAGATACTGAGATATTGGAATAATTTCTTTGAAACCTTGTTGACCTGGTAGCTCAGCTGGTAAAAAAATCTGCCTGCCAATGCAGGAGACGCAAGAGTTGTGGATTTGAAACCTGGGTTGGGGAGATCCCTTGGAGAAGGAAATGACAACTTGCTCCAGTATTCCTGCCTGGAGAATCCCATGGACAGAGGAGCCTGGCAGTCTACAGTCCATGGGGTCACAAAAAGTCAGACACAACTGAGCAGGCATGCACAGCCCAAATGGACCTAGGGAAAATAAGATACAGGGCTCCTCCTGCATTACCTCATTACTAATTTAAGACTTGGTCAATTTGTTGTGCATAAGGACATTCTCATCCTAAGCATTAAATATTTACTGTATGGAATCCCTTGGGATGAGAGGTTTTTGAGAGGAATTTAAGGAAGAAGATAATTTGAAAAATGACTGGACCATAATCTTCTTAAAGGCGGGGACTCTAATGTTCTGTTTACCGTTAATGTACGTTGTCTGAACTTTAGACACCCAAACAGATGTTGAATGAATGAATGAATGATAGTTTATAGTGTATAGTTATATTTGGAATGTCTGTGTGTGCACTCACTTGTATCCTACTCTTTGTGAACCTATGGACTGTATAGCCCACCAGGCTTCTCTGTCCATGGAATTTTCCAGGCAAGGATATTAGAGTGAGTTGCCATTTTCTCCTCCAGGGGATCTTCCCAATCCAGGGATCAAAGCCACTTCTCTTGTGTCTCCTTCATTGGCAGGCAGATTCTTTACCAACTGTGCCACCTGGGAAGCCCATATAATTATGTTTAGAATAACTATATATTATTTATGTTTTTATTCTATTGGATAAATTCAGTCATTCTCAATTCACTCAGTGCTTCACGGAGCTTTATATTAAAATTCTCCTCCAGATATTATCTTTATTATATGGCAAGGTGGACCTTCAGAACTACCATGGTCAAGAGCATTGCCCAGATTGAGTAAAAAAGAGCAAGCATTAACAATAAATCTATTTCTCTCTATAAATGTTCTATATTAACATATATAGGACTTCATAAACTAAAAGCCTAATGAAATGTTTTCCATGTAATTCTCTCTAGGTTGTATTATAGTCTGTAATGCTACATTTTTAAAGTAATCAAAACAGCACTGGGACAATAAATGCATCTTCACCTAAGATATTCTGCCATAATCATAATTCTAATTTAAATCAATATAAATTTGCATTATTAAGTAATTTGAAGACAGGATTTTAAATAATTGAGATATAAGATTTACTATAAGTGAGACAGAAGAACAAGGCTCACTCACAAGAACTGAGAAATCTTTCTCCTCAGCCTCCTAAATGTTATCCTGATTAGCTGAAAGGCATTTAGAGGATTTTTTTTTAAGCACAGGAGGATATTGCAGAGAGATGGAGATTATGGCAAGTGGAAGGCTTACAACTTTCAAGAAACTCATATTATAGACAGACAGATAGATAGATAGATAGATAGATATATCTCCAAGGGATATTCCCAACCCAGGTTTCAAACCCAAGCTTTATGTTTTATATATATATGTGTGTGTGTACATATATATATATATAAAATACAGGAGCCTGGCAGGTTACAGTCCATGGGGTCACAAAGAGTCAGACACAACTAAGCGACTGAACACACTTGCAATATGTGTGTGTGTGTGTGTATTTATACATATATATATATATAAAACATAAATCTTGGTCAATGGTTGTTTATAAATTAAAACTTTGAAAAATTAGATATATCAAACATCCTTTCTGAGAAAGAAAAACACACAAAACTTTATAATTGTCAACAGTCATTGGAAATGTTCCCAATCATGCAGTGCTATAAGTGGGCAATTAGACAATGTTTGTATGTGTTGTGATTAAGAATGCAAAGCCAGGCTACAATTTTAAAAATTGACTGCATCACTTTCTAAGTGTGGGGGGACAACCATGTATTTAATGGCATTAGGATGAGCTAGGTTACCGTCCAATAACAGCCCCCCTAAAACACAGTGACTTACACAACAAATTTTACTTCTTACTCATACAAAGCTTACTATAGGTTCTCACAGCCCTCCAGGGCAGCTATGATCCTCCAGTTGGCCTAACGTTCCAGACTGCTTGAATCTGATACATTCTTCATGTTGGCAAGGGCCTCCATGTCATCATAACAGGGAGAGAGAAAGCATCGAGAACCCAAGCATCAGTTCAGTATTGATTACTGTGAAGTAGGCAGAAAAGAAAATGAAGACAAAGTTAACCTGAACTATTTAAAAACCATATCATCGAAATTCAGAACTTGAAAGGGCCTAAAAATGATCCAGTCAGGCCCTACATTTTACAGACACGGAAACAGACACCAGAGAAAATATAAGAATGTTTCCCCAAGGTTATACAACCAGCAATAGCACAGTCTGGGATGAAATCCAGATTTCTATCCTAGCTCCCTACTGGCTGAAAATTCCACCACTAATCTTTGGAAATGTAGTAACACTCTTGCCCCTCTGTTATATGGTAGTGACCAGGGCACCATGATGCTTGGGTATCCTATCCCTTTTCCAAAATTACGTTGAATAGAAAACCCAGAAATTATGGTAATGATAGGGGGAATGTCTGCAGGCCTCAAATGTTATTGTGACAGTTATTATTTATTCCTACTCATAGCATTTTACCAATGTGATACATATTATCCAGCCCAACTACAAAGCCAAGGTTAAACACCATATTGAAAATTAACCGAGAACCTTCTTATTCACACTACTCTGCAAGGTCCATTGCTATCAGTAGGAAGAGTCAGAGTGCTGAGCTAGCTGACACAGGTGGCTTTTGTTTCCACTTGCTGAGTGAAAGAGAAATTGAACAGTATGTCAAGATTAGTGAAGGATCTACTGTGTCTATTGAAGGGTATGGCTGGCAATGACTAATACAGTCACTTTTCACTTGCACAAAGTCAGGTTCAAAATGTATCTTTACCTTATCTTATCTTTAATATGAAAGGAATGATCAGAGTTCTATTACCACATCCGTGTACTTAGATCATTACCATATGAACCTCGTCCTCTCCCTTTTCCTGCTTTGCTTCAGACTCCAGCTCTGAGTATGAAAAGGCAGCCTTCATGTCATGGGCTGAGCTGTGAAGGAATACTACCCTAGAGCATCCTGCGAAAATACTGGACCAGAGCTATTGCTGTTACTTCTTTGTTAAGCCCCACATCTTTCAAAACTGATGATTCTTAAAATGAGTTCAGAAATTCAATTATTGTACAAAACACCCCAAATACTCTGGTTAAAAATGTTTTTGTGAGGCAACCTCCCTTTTATGCCCTATATACTGTTATCTAACTTTAACAACTAGAAATTGTTATTTATTGAAATAGCAGCTTGTTTACTTTATGACATTGGCATAAAATAATTACATGCCTAAAGTTAGAATGGCTCCACCTGAAGAGTCTCCAAAATCTTGTTTAGTGTAGTGAGGACCGTAATGACATTCTTAAGTACAATAGATATTTTAAAAACCAAGCTGGTACCGCCTATTTTCTTTAGCATTGATGATATTCTTCCTCCAGTGGATTATAGATCAGAGAGAGGTCTCGATAAGAATAAAAGCAGCCCCTTAGCAGAGTAGCTTGGACTTCTGAAATGAAAACAAGATGCTGTTTTTCATTCACATCAAGCCTGAGCAAGTATTTGGGTTAGTTTTATATGTGAAAACCAAAAGGCTAGACTTAGCAAAGACATTGTCTCTTGCTTCAAATAAGGCAGGCTGAGGAGATGTACATCATTTCGCTCACGCACGGAACTCCCCTCCCTTTTGTTCCTGCTCCTCTCCTGCTTTCCAGCTGACTGACTCCTCCCTGCAGCTCCGAGGATCGCAGGCTGATTGAAGAACACGGCTGTTCCGATGCAGAGCTGTGCTCTGGGACCCTCTGTCTCTCTCTCATTTTCTCTCTGTCTCCCAGTCTCTGAACCGGCCAAGCTGAAAACTACCCGATAATCTCTCTGCCTTTGAATCCAGCTCTGGAACCAAATGCATCATTTTACTGCTCTTAAAAAGTGAATAGAGTTTGATTACCTCAAGCCAAAGCTGCTTTGCTCCACAAGAAGGACCCAAAAGGACCCAGACATCATTGTTTCCCAGTCTACTTGAGGAGCTTTTGCATTCATGCCTGAAACTTGCTGGTTTCAGGAGGGAGTTTTTGGCTTTTTTTTTTTATTGAAATGTTGAAAAGTTTCTTATTGCTGCTTTAAGTGGAACCCATTTTTCAAATATGAGTTGAGTCAGGTCTAACGGAGACTTGTCTGACCGTTTTCTGCAGGAATGACCGTGGAACATCTTGAGGGAAACTTGGTGGGAGAAAATGAGATTTGATTTGCAGCTAACAGCCATGCTTACTAATCGTGAGACTATTTACAGACCTATTGAAAAAGAAATTGAATATTGACCAAGGATAATGTCTGTGTTTCTCAGTAACTTATCAACAAATGACTCTAACCTGTGGAAAGGAAACCATAATTCGACAGACCCTTTAAATCCGCCAGGAACCGTGAATATCTATCTTTTTTGCCTGACATGCCTAATGACTCTGGCAGCCCTGGCAGGCAGCATTTATTCACTAGTTTCTCTGCTGAAAATGCGGAACAGAACTGTTGTGTCCATGCTTGTGGCTTCCTGGTCTGGGGATGATCTCATGAGCGTCTTGTCGGTGACCATCTTCATGTTTTTGCAGTGGCCAAATGGGGTCGCTGACTACTTCCAGTCTCTGTGCACCATCTCTGCCTTACTTTATTTATGCCAGGGCCTCTCGAGCAACTTGAAGGCGACTCTCTTGGTCTCCTACAACTTTTACACGATGCACAGGGCTGTGGGGAGCCAGGCAACCTCCAGAAGATCCGGCCAGGTGCTCGGCGTGGCGCTGACCGTGTGGGCAGCCAGTCTGCTGCTCTCGGCGCTCCCCCTGTGCGGCTGGGGCGCCTTCGTGCGCACGCCTTGGGGCTGCCTGGCCGACTGCTCCAGCTCCTACGTGCTGCTCCTCTTCGCCGTGTACACGTCGGCTTTCGGACTACTAGCCGGCCTCTCGGTCCCGCTCACTCACCAGTTGCTGTGCTCCGAGCAGCCGCCGAGACTTCACGCCAACTACCAGGAAATTTCCCGCGGCGCTTCCACTCCAGGGACCCCTGCAACTGGAGGGAGGGTGCTTTCCCTGTCCCCGGATGATGCTCCAGGTCCGGCCCCGCGGTGCTCTGGAGGATGCTCCCCGAGCTCGGACACCGCGTTTGGACCGGGTCCACCCGCGAGGAGCGCAGGGCCAGGGCAGGAGCCGGGGCACGGAGCTGCCGCTGTGGCTGGAGACTGCAGGCGCGAGAACCGGGGGACTCTCTTTGGCACCAGGAGCTTCACCGTGAGCGTAGCGCAGAAGCGCTTTTCTTTGATCTTAGCGCTGACAAAGGTCACCCTTTGGCTGCCCATGATGGTAAAAGCGCGGTTGCTCACGGGGTGCGGATGTGTGTGCCAGACAGTGTGAGTGCGTGTTGAGACCAGCGCCCCTGGTTTGGAGGGTCACCCAGAGATGTGCAGTTTAGTCCGCCTACAAAGGTATCTCGGTTGGTTTTAAGGAAGCACTTGGAGGAAAGCAGTTCACGGGTAGGACTAGCAGCCGCGAAGCCTTTGTAAGTGCTTCTCGGCTCCCCTATGAAAGCGGGGACCGCTCTCAAGCGCGGCAGACTTAGTTTTCCCAGGTCTGTCATGGTCAAGGGTGTTCTCTCTCCGAGCAATGTCTGGGAGTATTCAGAAAAGGAGGGAGTCAGTGAAGGATAACAGTGTATGCCTCTATTATTCCCCCAGTCTTCTGTCCTGCCCTTATCTTTGCCCCATTCCTCCCTAGATAAGTCGCAGCCCGTCCCCATCAGGAAGAGAGGAGAGGCATAACCCCTAGTAGAGAGAGCAGAAAGCAGACAAAACAGGCTTTTGTTCACACCTCCAAGAGACAGCCAGAGGAGAGAGGTGGCAGGTGGTGCCCTGGTGTGACGGGCATGGCCTGGCAGGGGTGAGGGGCTAGGGATATGACAAAGGACATCTGGAGTACCAGGTCCAGGATTCACAGATGCTTGCCTGTTTTCTGGGATAGCGTTTTTTCATGTTGTGAACTGTGCTTTCCTGGTGGAGACTTGAGCTGGCAGCCAGCACAGACCAGGTGCTCAAGAGTGGAAACCCTCAAAAGCCTGTGCAGTCTGGGGCAGCTGGCTTCTTCCCAAAGGATCCTGGTAGCCCAAAACCAATGATGCCAGCTCAGGAGCAGAGCTTCTAGCTCTCAGATAGCAAAGGGGCCTGGAGAAGGGAGCTGAGGCAGCATGCTTGGGGGAAAAGGCTTGGCAAAGTGGAAAACGTTTTCCTGGGATAGGTCTGAAGCTCTCTGCTTTTACAGATCCACATGGTGGTCCAGCACATCTTGGGGTTTCAGAGCCTTCCCTTTGAGATGCTCAGCTTTATGCTAACCCTCCTGGCCGCCACTGTAACTCCAGTGTTTGTTTTGTCTAAACATTGGACACACTTGCCCTGTGGCTGCATCATCAACTGCAAGCAGAACACATATGCAGTGACATCGGATGGGAAAAAACGTAAGTCCTGGATAGTGCGGAGGTTGAGAACAATATGCAGAGGGTCAAATACAGAAAGGTGGTCTATTGAGAAAGTTGCCTTAGTAGGTGATGAAGAGTCCAAGGACAAGTGAAATGGTACATAAAAGGAAGAAATGTTAAACAATTATCGGCACAGTGTTGGAGTAAATTTAAATGAGGCAGGTTTAAAACAACTCTGTGAACTACATGTACATTGAATGATTATTTTAGGTGTTTTTAAAAAAAGAGGGGGGCTTCCCTGGTGGCTCAGAGAATTCACTCAACCCATCATGAAATCAACAAAGGACTTTAGATGTTATATCCACCACAACACTTAGCTCTGAGTAGAAAATAAATCCCCCTCCCAAGTCTACGTAGGAGAAGCCTGCATCTTTGAAAAGTTACAATTCATTATATTAAAGTTTATTATTATTGAGTGGAACAGTAAAGAAAAGCATTTCCATTATTTTGCAGATTGTATTCTTCCAGGGTGTTGGAAAGTTTTCAGAGTAAGCAATAGGAGCACCTAAAAACATGTCCAAAACAAATTTTAAGTGTATGCCTCTGCTTTTAAAAAACATTCACATATATACACAAATGACAACCCCCCCCCCCAATACCTATAATTTCAAGAAAGGACAAAGGTTGGCAGAGTTGTCAATATATGTTTATGTATAAATCTCATCATTAGTTACTTTTTTAAAAAATCTGTTTTAAAAACTACATCTCTAACAGGAATGGAGTCATTATAAAGCTCACTAGAGTGTAATTGTTCCTATACCAAGACAGGAAAAGTTGAGGAATGATCTGTAGGTTTTTACTCTGTCAGGAAAGAAAAGGATATCTTTTTTGTCATTCCAGAAAAAAGATAGGATGTTCTACCATTTAATATATCTAATACACTAATAAATGCATTAGTGTATGCTGAATTAACTCTTCCATTAATTGTCCTTAGCTCAGAATAAGCAAGTATATTTTTGCTTAACAGAGAAGAAAGAGTGAATGAAAACAGTCCATCTCAGACTATATTAGGGCTATAAAAACTGGAGACTATTAAAGAATACTCTGCAATCAATTCTTCAACAGGATTATTTTATAAAATTCAGTAGTCATGAACTGCTCATTTTCCATGTGTTCATGACATTCAAGATAGATAATTTTCAAATGACCTGAAGATTTTTTTAGTGTTAAGGATGCCATAAAGTTTTATTGTCAATAGATGCCAAATTCATCTATGCCCTTAAAATACAGTAACCACAGAACTTGTAATAAGTATGTGCTTCTGGAGATTAATATCCAGAGCAACAGTGACACAGAAAATTAGTAATAAATCTTTTTGATAGAAAACACAGAACATAGAGCATATAAAAATTACTTACAGACCTGAAAGTTCTACCATTCTATCAAACATTAATATTTTGTTACTAAATTAATGAACCAATCCCACCTTATATATTTAAAATTGTGAGAGAGACAAGAAGAATTTACAGCAGTCTTTTTAAGAACTAAGGGGCTTCCCTGGTGGCTCAGAGGTTAAAAAGCCTCTGCCTGCAATGTGGGAGACCCGGGTTCGATCCCTGGGTCGGGAAGATCCCCTGGAGAAGGGAATGGCAACCCACTCCAGTATTCTTGCCTGGAGAATCCCAGGGACGGAGGAGCCTGGTGAGCTGCAGTCCATGGGGTCACAAAGAGTCGGACACGACTGAGCGACTTCACTTTCACTTTCTTTTAAGAACTGAAGGACACCTCTGTCAATGCCAAAAACAAAGCAGCACAACATATCTATCTCTATAAAACGGCTGGGAAGCAGTCTCTCTGGTACTGCACAAGAAAGAAGAACCGACAGCAGGCCAGTTAATATCTCATGTTTGAGATTAGAACCACACCTTTCAAGACCAAAATAATATTTTTCCTCTAAAATTCCCATTGCCTTTATTTGTATGGGCAATACAGGGAAAGATGTAAAAATTCTGGGAAGACATTGAAATGTAAGCCTAGAGAACCATGGCTTCAAAAATAAAACGTGAGAAACATTCATTTAAAAATGGCTTCATTCTCTTTTGATCCCAGTCTCTGCCACAGGGAAATTATAAGAATAAGAATGGTGTATTTTCACTGTCTGACCCACCGTAAATTTTTCTATTGCTAGGATGACACACAATTTTGAAACTCCAAAGATGGCTCATCCTCAGGAGGGCAGGAGCTTGATCAGTTACTTGATATAGTACTTTGATTCTATATAGTTAGAGTACTTTGATGGCTCCAGTTTCACAGTTAAGCTTTTTCTCCTAACAAATTAATGTCCCCCCTTTAACTTTTGTTGTTGTTGTTGTTTTATTTTTTTGCTGAAAACTCCAGGAACAAGAAAAGGAACACATTTTTTCCTAACTCATATTTACCATAAATATGATATAAACATGATTCTACATCTCAGCTTCACTATATGGAAACTGAGAGACATGCAACCAGAAAATGAAGTTTCCAGGGATAATAGTTCTCTCCTGTTTTCAACAATAATCTAATTGTTGTATTACTAATGTCTCGACAAAAGTGGTTTTAAAGCTAGATGGTTTTAAAACAGAGATCTCAGGTGGCAGACATATGGATAGGATGTGGCTTTCACACCCATTTTGCTTTAAAATTAAACAGTTCAAGTAAAATATTTTCTGAGTATAAAAATCAAATTTTCGGCTTCCGTTTTTTTGGTGAAGTCAAAGTATCTGGTGACATATTATGTCTAAAATTGTCATTAGCAAGATGTGATTAAAATCAGAAGACTAGAGCTATTTCTTGTCCTAAATAGGGCTTTGCTTTTCAGAACAAATGAGCGTGTGTGCTCAGTTGTGTCCAATTCTTTGTGATCCCCATGGACTATAAGCCCACCAGGCTCCTCTGTCTGTAGAATTTTCCAGGCAAGAAGTAGGAGTAGGTTGCCATTTCCTCCCCCTGGGGATCTTCCCCACCCTGGGATTGAACTCATTCTCTGCACTGGCAGGCGGATTCTTTACCATTGTGCCACCTGGGAAGCCCCAGAACAAATGTAACAGTGTACTTATTTCTCATAAGTGTAGTATTGATTTCCAAAAGATCCTGACTCTACCCTGATGGTCCTTAAGCTTCTTGTAAGTTACTAGTCAGTTATTGTCTACCCTGTTATATTGTTACAGCCTATTACCTTCATTAGTTAGTAGAATTTACCTCTAGTGTTAAGGAAAAGTAACTAACAAGAAATATTTCTATTGGTTACATCTTATAATTAACATACTTCCCTTAACTTCAGTTCAGTTGCTCAGTCGTGTCCGACTCTTTGAGACCCCATGAATCGCAGCACGCCAGGCCTCCCTGTCCATCACCAACTCCCGGAGCTTACTCAAACTCATGTCCATCGAGTCCCTTAACTTAAAGATAGCATATTGGGGACATTCTGCTTTTATTAACATATTTCTCTCAAGGGTCTGATTAGCAGTACAGCAGTTTCCCATAGAGGCTAATAACTCCAATTCTGGAGACAGCTTTAAATTCAAATCTTTAAGTAAGTAATCTTAGGTTTCCTTTATCAGCCTCAGTTTTCTCAAATGCAAAATAGAACCCATTTGCCTATTATTATGTAGGGTTGTTGTTTTGTTAAATGACATGACCCTTGTGCCTAACTGGCCCTGGAATGCTCTAGTTCCCCATCTTTCAAGATCAGACTTCCTTCTTGAAGCCTACCTCAGACTCCCTCTTGCACCTCATAACATGGAGGTGGATTGTCCATTGAACTCGTTCTTTAAAAATCCTGCTCATTTTTGCTTTATATGCTTCATAGTGGTGATGTGTAGCTAATAAGATATCAATTTGTGTGATAAAATTGGGGTTTTATGACAGTTTTTGTTTGCTTAATATCCTTGAATTGACCACTTGTCACTTTGTATCTTATTTTAGAGCAAAAGAAAACCTATCAATAATTGAAACATCCCTTTATTCAGCTTTCACACTATTAAAACAAACTAAGAATTCTAATTTAATTTTACTGAACTGTATTATTAGAAAAACTTAAGTAGCACTCTAAATGAGACACTGGATAGTGTTAACATCTGTTTCTACTTTTCTATTTTCTTTGAATAGAAATTTTCGTTTGTGTCCTGGCTCAAACAAAGAGTGCTTTTGGCTCAAATAATGAATGATAACTATAAATTCTATCTTTCAGTCCATGGAATTGGTTTGTAAATCTTCAGTTCTGAGACAATTTCAGTAATAGAATCAGCATATGAATGACACAAGGATGTACTATGAAATAAATCAAACTTTTCCTGTTGTTTTCATAGAAAGTTTATAGTTTGCAATAAACTTTTCCCCAAAGGATCTCTCAATGTGTGCTAAGTGTGTGCTATAAAACACAGAGCTATCCAAGTAGAAAAAAGTTTTGAAATGAGCCATGTTTGGAAGATGAAAATCAAAATATTACATTGTATTTTGTCTACCATCTTGATATAGCTTCATTCTTAATACTCAAAAATTATCTAGTATTTAATGACATTCACACGAAACAATTATATCACTTCTGTCACATTCTCTCTTGTTATTTTACTAAAACTTTATATTGTATTCACCAACTAGTAGTAGTGTATATAGGATATCATCATATTTCATCTGACTTAAACCATAGAAAGCTTTATGCATTCCTGCTAAATTCATCTTGTAATTAATAAGATATAGACATGTTGTAAAATGCTTCATTTCATAGAAATATAAATATATGCACATTTTTACAATTCATTTCAAATTATTCATGCTATTTTTAAATGTTTAAAAACTATTTCATCATTATCTAATTTTTTAATGTATTCATTTATAAATATAAATGTCAGGAATGATGTACATCAAAATATTGAAAGCAGTTATATTTATTGTTGGTATTGCCAGCTGAATAGCTCAAAGAATATTGAAAGTTTTGCTTTTGAGGTTTTTTTTTAAGGATAAATTGCTTTTGTTGTGTGTATTTATTGATTTGGCTGTGATCAGTTATAGTTGTGGCATGTGGGAACCTCGTTGCATCATGCGGATCTTTCATTGGACACACAGGCTTTCTCTAGCTGTGGCACATGGGTCCAGTAGTAGCTGTGGCAGTGTGGGCAATCTACTTGTGGCGTGCAGGTTTAGTTACCCTGATGCATGTGGGGTCTTAGTTCCCAGACCAGGGATAGAACTCACGTTCCCTGCACTGAAAGGCAGGCTCTTAACCACTGGACCACCAAGAAGTCTCTATTAAGAGCTTCCTAATTAATAAAATAAATAAAATAAAATTTATAAACTATGTATTTTATCCTCAAATAAAGAAATGCGCAATTGGTAGACCGATATAGCTAAACCTAAAACTGAAAATATATGAGACTTTTAAAACTTATAGTTAAAATTTTAAATAAAACTTGTTTAAAGACTGCAGAGTTCTGGAGCTGTATGTATCTCAAGCCTTTCATTATATAAGTGACAACAATTAGGCCCAGAATAATACGATGGCTTGAATTTGTGAGGCACTATTGCTCTGCATAATTGACAAGATCATTTTAAGAGTTCATACTAATCGGGTTTAACTCACCTTCTTATTTTTATTCCCTTTGTATATTCAACTGCTGTTTACATCTACCTTCCTAATCATGGGATTTTGTTTTTGTTTTTACATAGCCAAGAGGAGATGCTTTGAATTCAATCTATCCTTTCAGCAAAGTTATGGAATTTATAAAATAGCACATGAAGATTACTGTGATGATGATGAAAATTCTGCAGCCTGTCACAATCTCATGAACTATGAGTGCACAGCTACAAAAGACCCTCAGAGAGACACGCGCATCTTCAGTGCCATCAAAGTGGAGATCAGCACCACGGCCTCTCTGGACAGCTCCACACTGTCAGGCGTCAACAGATGCGCAAACACTGACATGGCAGAAGCTGAACGGGAGTCCCACGGGGAAAGAGGTGCTGATCCACTGCTCTCTGAAAAAGCAGAAGGTGGTGTTAAACATAGTGAAACCACCTTTTTGGAAGGGCCAGAAAGAAGACTTTCTCACGAAGAGAGTCAGAAACCCGACCTTTCAGACTGGGAATGGTGTAGGAGTAAATCAGAAAGAACCCCTCGTCAGGTACAGTAAAGATTGCTATTATTGGAAAGTAAAAATGAGCCCAAGCATGACAGCATGCAGAAAAATTATCAGTTGTTTATTTCATTCAAGATGGTATTCACTTGCCTCAATTAATTTCCATAATATTAGATTTATTTCAACGTGTCTTTTTGAAGGACTTCTAAATGTTTTTAATTAGTTCTATATTTTCATTCAAGTTCTATATTTGGGGAGTGGCAGAGTTAAATATGCTTTTTGAGAAGGGTAAAGCATTCTATTCTAATGTAACCCATATAAATTCAGACTAGACCCTTGAAACTTATCTCAAGTTAATTAACTTACAGGTTTTATTTTTCTTCACCTGAAAACTTTACACAAGTCCCTGAAAGAGGTTTGGGGGCAAATGTTTATACAACTAGTGATGAAGAAATAGTCCTGTTGCAACTGTACTAGATAGTTTACATATTAATCTTGCTGAAATTAGTCCCTCTAATACTCAGCAAGGAAAAAAAAAAGATCTATTTCAGAATACACCCAAGTGAACCTTTACAAAAACCCTGCTTAATGTTCCATCTTTTTAAGGATTGAAGAATATTTATATAGTGTTTTTTAATGAAAGAATTTGTACCTTAAGCTCATCTCATTCTTTCCTAGATTTCAGCCTGCCTAGAATGGTGAGGAGTACTTATTTTATTAAAATCATAGTGTGACATTGATATAAGATTGTTCTTTCTTCTAAATGCTCATATCTGATAATTAAAGTTGCCCTTGCTTTCCACACAATTGATTTACTAGGAAAAGATACCTTTTTCTGCCTGACAGTGTAAATCAAAATCCACTTGCCCATAGTCTCTGAAATTAAAAATATAATTCTTCAAATATCCACTAGTAATAATGCAATCATTGATCTAAAACATGACCACAAAGCACCAGTTATTAATATGAACAGAATAATCTGAGATTTCCTTTATTCTTCTTAATTAATTAAAACTACTAGTTTTACTTTGATATCATCAGTTTTAAAAGTTGGATAATAAAACAAAGCATAAAAAACATATGATTAAAAATAATTACACATAGTTTTCAATGATTGGATATCAAAAAAATCACTAATATTTACTGTAAATTGAAAAATATCATAAAAAGTATATTACTAACAGGACACATTGTTATGTCAGTGTGGACACACTGACAGGACACACACATTTTTATTTTTTTTTTTTCATTTATTTTATTGGTTGGAGGCTAATTACTTTACAATATTGTAGTGGTTTTTGTCAAACATTGACATGAATCAGCCATGGATTTACATGTATTCCCCATCCTGATCCCCCCTCCCACTTCCCTCCTCACTCCATCCCTCTGGGTCTTCCCAGTGCACCAGCCCCGAGCACTTGTCTCATGCATCCAACCTGGGCTGGTGATCTGTTTCACCGTAGATAACATACATGTTTCAATGCTGTTCTCTCGAAACATCCCACCCTCCCCTTCTCCCACAGAGTCCAAAAGTCTGTTCTGTACATCTGTGTCTCTTTTTCTGTTTTGCATATAGGGTTATCATTACCATCTTTCTAAATTCCGTATATATGGACACACACATTTTTAAAACAATGTGGTATCCCAGCTAAAAGGGGACTCCCTACGATATTATCCTCAATTTGCTCCTAAATAATCTAAACCTCCTGGTTCTCTCGCACTTAAAAACTGAGTAATATTCATGATGAAGTGAGTGTGCATATGCGCCAGTGTGCACCCACTTTCGCCCCAGTGACTTGGGGCTACAGTGCCCTGTGCCACTCCCCTTTCCACCCTCATGCTTACCCCTCATCAGTTACAGCTATCTTGACCCTTGCTCATGCTTTTTGGTTTTACTATTTTATCACAAATGAGTGTATTTATAGCATAATATATTCATTAGTTTTGCTTGTTTTGAGTTTCCTAAAGATAGCATCATTTCTGGGTAGGACCTGTGTTTTTTTCCATACTACCTTCCTTTAAATGACTTCATTTTCTAATTTATTTTGTCAAAACAATGGGAAATGCTGCCTCAACTATCACAGTTTACAGCTCTTATTTAAAAGCCTTAGTTATATTTTTGGAGAATATAATCCATTCTCCTAGACTTGGGGGAATATGTAAAAGGATCAGACAGTGCTTACATCTAAGTATATTGTCTTGTGAGAATAGTGAAGTACAACTTACAAACCTCTGTAAATCAAAAACCAAAATGATACATGGAAAGCACAAAATGCTGATCAACCCAAGTATCTTTCAACTACAAAGATTGCTTATTAAGTATTAATATTGTAACATCTGTGAAGAGCAAATAGTTCAGGAAGCTGATTTTAAATGATCCTTTAAAAATATTTAATGGTAAAATAGATAATACAATGAAAGGTAAATTTATATTTTAATAGACTAATTAAAATTAAATGAAATACTATCATAAATTTAAAAACGACAGCAAGAAGTCCTTAAGTTACAGGCTGATGTTATTGGTATGACTTTTCCTTAGCAAATCACCTATGGACTTTCAGGTTAACATCATAACCAAAATGTGTTTTAGGGTTGAAAAGCTTTTCTTCTGACCAAAGATTGGTTTTAACTCTTAACTGTTCTTCACCAGCAGATATTTCATGGGAAAAGGTAATGACTTAGCACTTTCCTTTCATTCTCTCCTTCCAAGTTCTTTCTTTGCTCTGAAATCAACTTAACTTATATATCTAATAGATACATTAAACTTTGGTAGATATTATAGTAATTCTGAAAACACTATCCTTTTATCTTCTATGGTTGTATTTACAAATATTTAGGCTCAATGTATCAGTTCATTGAATTATCCATGTTCTTTGTTTTGGGGCTATAAAAAACACAGGTTTGATTTAAAATGTATTTAACTATCCCTACCATATTTTGGGGCTTCACTGGTGGCTCAGAGGTTAAAGCATCTGCCTGCAAGGTGGGAGGCCTGGGTTCGATCCCTGGGTTGGGAAGATCCCCTGGAGAAGGAAATGGCAACCCACTCCAGTATTATTGCCTGGAGAATCCCATGGACGGAGGAGCCTGGTGGGTCCACGGGGTCGCAAAGACTCCGACACAACTGAGCGACTTCACTTTCACTTTCACCATATTTTTACAATGTGCTCAGTCATTCAGTTGTGGCTGACTCTTTGCAATCCAATGAACTGTTGCCCACAAGGTCCATGGGCTTCTCCAGGCAAGAATACTAGAATGGGTTGCCATTTCCTACTCCAGGGGGTCTTCTCGACCCAGGGATCAAACCCATGTCTCCTGCATCTCTGCACTGGCAGGCAAATTCTTTACCACTCCACCACCTGGGAAGCCCTTTTTTTTTTTTTTTTTTTTAGAATATAATAAACGTTGCTTATTTTTTTTTTAGCGTTTATGCAAGTAAACACATTCTCAGTATATCGTGTTGGAAATTCTGGTAGGCGTGAGAGTGTCAGATCAAGGTTAAGTTATAAAGAAAAGGGTAGTAGAATGACTTGAGTAGGTTTAAATGCTGTCTAACGAAATGTATCAGAGGTGAGAGTGTTTGTAAGACTAAAACTCAGTGTTATACTTAGCCACACAATTGCTTGTTTTTGGACCCCTAGTAGGTTGAATTCTAAGCAGTTTATTGTTTTAAAGTTCAGGGAAAAAATGGAAATGTCAGAGGTCTTCGGTTACAAAGTTTTAATGCAGTTGCCGTGGTATGACTGTCCCTCAAATGACATAATGATTTTCTAGAACCACAAAGTTTTGTCATCTCTGAATAAAGAAAACTGTACTTATAAAATAACTTGGTAACTTATTGGAGATCACTTTTTCTCTTGTAATACTAATCTCATCAGGTTATCCATGGATTTCATTTTCTTTTCTTTTAATTTGTTGTCTTAGAGCCCTAGAAATTCATTTATTACTATGAATTAGCAACAAAGATATGCTGTTAACATGCACTTAGTCCCACTTATAATTCTGTATCATCATAGCATTTAAAAGATGGAAGGTCCTCTACTACACCAGTAGAACATAGAAAAATAGATTCTGAAACAATCCTCAAATGAGAGTCAATTGCTGGAAGTGACTGGCTTTTTAATTAGCCATACAAACCATTTGGAATAATGAAGAATAAACCAGCAAGAACTAACTTAAAGTCACTGGGGAAATCAAAGAAATTTTAATTTTAAGGAAAATGTTTTAACTATCTAAAAACAGTTTTACAAATCAAAGTTAAGTACTTCTTTCTAATATTTAAGTACAGCTTTAACATCTAATCACCAAGAGATGGATATTAAAGAATGGGGCAAAGTCATTCATATCAGTGTATGTTAAGAGCTATCACAATGTTGTAAAGTAATTAGCCTCCAGTTAAAATAAATAAATTAATTTTTTAAAAGTAAAAAGAGAATGTGGGGATAAGACATTTGAGTTACTGTAACATCGAAACTCTAATAAAGAAATGCGCTAAAAAGAAAAAAAAGAATGGGGCAAAATCAATCCTTTTCACTTAATATATGCCCCCAAAGTGAAATAAGACTTGAATACCCCAGTATACTTATCTCTTTCCTCTCCCTAAAAAAGTGCATCTTCTCTTTTCATTTTAAAAAATAAACTATTAAAAATTTAAATCAAGCGTAAGATGTTAGTGTTTCCTCTGACACTGTCACCTTGATAATTGCAAATGCTTAAACCTGTTCTCTGACTAATTTTTGACATTTTAAACTGAAGTGACATAAGGGGAAAACTCACATATCACCTCCTGTTTGTAGCCTCAAGGCAAAGATGTAGCCTCATCTTAACACAAAATGAGTGTTTGGAATATAGATTCTTTATATTTAGCTACATCTGTTAGTTTGGAGTTGTTAATTCCACTCACTGGTCAGAGATCTGAAAATTGTTACACTGCTTTCTTTTTTTCAAAACATTTATAATCTTTTTTGTTTTATGATTACAAGGTAATATAATTATTGTAGAAAAAGTTTAGAGATTGCTGCTAAATGAAGAAAAACACCCACTTTTAACCACCCAGGGTTAATCACTATTTACATTTTATCATATAAACCTTTAGGCTCTTTCCTAAGCATATATTTTCACTTTTGACAGAAATGGGATTGTAGTGTACTGTTTTGAAATCTGCTTTTTTCTACTTAAGAGTATAATTTTCACCTGATTTAAATTGTTTGAGCCATTTGTGTGATTATCTGGTATAGTTGAGAATGGCTGTTTAGAGTGTGGTTTAAAATTTGTTGACAAATGTAAATTTGTTCTCAAGTATTTAAAGTCTTGAAAGTTGAAACTAAGGAAATTTCATTGTAAACTAATTTGAATATTTCATAACACATTTTGTGATCCTCACAGCATGTACCATTTGCTGAAATGAAGTAAAATTGAGCTAACTGTTCAATTTCTATGGATTCAAGAGGATTAGCATTGGGTCAAAGCTTATGTAGAATCTTACTCACTTTTTAAGCTAAGGATTGTGTTAATATCCTCAAAAAATCCTCATGGTTTAAACCTTAAAGGCTTTGTGTTGGAACCGCCCAGTTATGGCTTAAATCTCTTCTACAGCTCCAATTGTTATCCCTTATTTGAACTCAAGTAGCTGGAAACACTACATTTTTAAACCTTTTTTATTATGAGTTCACTTTAGAGTTACAAAACAGTTTTAAAAATATTATGAGAGTTCTAATATATCCTTCATCCAGTTCTATTAATGTTAGCATGTTACATGATGATAATGTAATTATTAGGGAATTAATAACTAATTTATAGACCTTATTTCAGTTTTACTAGCATCCTGCTGATGTCCTCTTTTCCAGTCCAGAACCTGTTCCTCAATTCATTACTGCAGTTGCTGTCATGCCTCCTCAGATTCTTCAGTCTTTAGCAATCCCAGTCTTTCTGTGTCTTATTACAGATGACTTTACACATCTGAAGACAACCAGCCAGTTTGTTTCACTTTGCTTTGTTTCTTGGATATCCTTGAGTTTGTAATTAACACATGTTTTCTATTAATCAAATTGAAGTTACAAATTTTTGACAAAAATAACACAGAAGTGATGTTTTCCCTCCCCAGCACACCATATCAAGAGGTTCATGATGTTGATATGTCTTATGACAATGATATAAACTTTGATCACTTAGTGGTGCCTGCCAGATTTCTTTATGTAAAGTTACCATTTTTCCCTTTGTAAATTATAACTATTTTGTAGGGAGATATTTTTGAGGCCATGCTATGCAAATATTCTGTTTCCTATCATACTATTGCCCACTAATTTTAGCATTGGTTGATGAATGTTGCCTGTAACAATTATTATGTGAAAGTGCTTTTCTGTTTCTATAATTTCTTCTATATTTATTGTTGGAATTATCCTGCAAGAAAAAAAAAAAAAAAGATCTCTTCTTCTGTTATTTGTGTTAGTATGAGATCATAGATACTTATTTTAATCTATATGTTATTAGCAATACTATTATTTATTTTATTACTCCAGTTAGCCTACATTTGGCCATTGGGCTATTTTGACTTATTCAGGTTGATGCCTTTATCTATTCAACATGCCATTCTCTGTCTCTTTTAGCACTTCCTTACTTTCTAGCAGTACAAGGTATTAGTCAGTATCATCTTGTATTTTTCCTGACCCATCCCTAGAATCAATCATTTTCCTAAGGAGTTCTAGTTCCTTTTTTAAAGAATGGGATTTAGAAACCAACATCTGGGTTCTAGTTATTGTTATAGTTATTGCTACTGAGATGTCTTGCTTCTAGACCCTATCATTGAACAGATCTAGGAATATATGTATGTATGCTTGTGTGTGTGTGTGTATTTCCATATCAATTTCTCTTTAAAAATCATTTAAAACCATAAGTTTAAACTGATAGCTCCAAGTCCAATTGAATATCACAGCATTCATTCAAACCCTTCCTTTTTCTTTTTCTGAGAGTCAAAAAACTGGTTCTCATTCTCCACAAATTTATTTACTTATCTGCTCAATCCTGATATACACATAAAGTAGTTTTAGAAACGCTAACCCTAGTGGCCCAGTGACTAAGATCCAGGGCTCCCAATGCAGGGGGTCCATGTTTGATCCCTGGTCAGGGAACTAGACTCCCACGTCTGCAACTGAGAGTTCACATGCCTCAACTGAAGAAGTCCCATGTTGCAACTAAAAGAAAACACATGCTGCAGTGAAGACCGAAGATCCTATGTGCTGCAACTAAGAAAACTAAATAAATAAATATTTAAGAACTACTAATCCATACTAGTGTGGGAAAAAACATTAACTCAGATATAATAGTTGTGTATATTTCTTTCTATTTTTAACCTTAGAGTTGACACAGTTGTCCACTTTTAGTTAGGTTATTTTCATTTCCATTCCCTTAATTTTGTATTACATGTCGAGTTTCTCACATTCTTTTTGATTTTGATTATTTATGCTTAAGTATGTGAAATTACTGGGTTTCCCAGGTCACTCAGTAGTAAAGAACCTGCCTGCCAATGCAGGAGACATAAGAGATGAAGGTTCAGTCCCTGGGTCAGGATGATCCCATGAAAGAGGAAATGGCAACCCGCTCCAGTATTCTTGCCTGGGAAATCCCACAGAGAAAGGAGCCTGGCAGTCTATGGTCCATGGGGTCGCGAAGAGTTCGATATGACTCAGCAACTAAACAGCAGCAGCATGTGAAATAATTAATGTGTTTCCAAGAGTCAGAACTGTTGAAAAGGGAGACCATCCGCCCTCACTCCTCTTTCCCATTCTTACCACCTGTATCCACCTATCCCCCGTAAATAATCAATATCATACTTTCTAGTTTAATCATCCTGTATTTCTTTTTGTACAAAGAGCAGATACATACATATCCTCTTTTATCTTATTCTTCTTTACATATATTCTTTTGTACTTTGCTTTTTTCGTTATGTCCTAGTAGTTTCTGTATATCAGTCATAGAGATATTCCTCATTCCTTATATAGCTGCATAATAATCTATAGTGTAGATACACTATAGTTAATTCCACTACTCTCTAATATGGGCCTTAGATTATTTCTGATACTTTGTAATTAAAAATAATATTGCAGTGAATAATCTTATGCAAATGCATTTTCATATTGTTGGAAGTGTATCTTTAGGATAAATGCCTAGAATTAGAATTTCTAGATCAAGAATTAAGTGTAATTTTGTTAGAAATGGTCATACAAGTTTGCACTGCCACCAGCAGTGTATAACAGAAGACCCTTTCCACCACCTCCTCAATAATAGAATGTATTATCATGCTTTTTAGTTCTTGCCAGTTTGATAGTAGAGAAATGCTATCTCAGGGTTGTTTCAAATTATAGTTACATAAATATAAATGAGTTTAAATTGCTTTCATTTAAGAGCCTTTTTACCTTTTTTGTTTTTTGTAAATTGTCTGTTTTTATCTTTTCCCACTTTTCTATTGGATTTTTGTCCCTTTAGCCTTTAATTTTTAAAAGTTCCTTACATATTGGGGATATTAGTTCTTTGTGACATATATTGTAAATATTTCCCCAAGTTTGCCGTTTGTCTTTTAACTTTACTTATGCTGTCTGTAGTATGTACAATTTTAAATATTTTTATAGTAAAAATATCAATTTTTTATTTACTTGTCTCTGGATTTAGAATTCAGATTTTTTAATTTAATTTTATTTATTGAAGTACAGTTATTTTACGATGTGTTAGTTTCAGACGCACAGCTCAGTGGTTGTTATACGTTCTTTTTCAGATTCTTTTCTTTATGTTATTAGCATATGTTGAGTTTAATTCCCTGTGCTATACAGTAGGTGCTTGTTGGTTATCTGTTTTATATAGTATAAACATGTGAATCCCAACCTCCTAATTTATCCCTCCCTGACTTTCCACTTTGGTAACATAAATGTGATTTCTATGTCTGTGTGTCTATTTCTGCTTTATAAATAAGTTGATTTGTGTCATTTTGTTAGATTCCACATACTGGTAATGTCATGTGATATTTGTCTTTCTCTGTCTGCCTTACTTCATTTAGTATGATAGTCTCCAGGTCCATCCATGTTGCTATATATAGCATAATTTCATTCTTTTTACAGCTAAGTAATGTTCCATGGTGTGTATGTATATGTGTGTGTGTGTGTGTATACATGTATATCTCACATCTTTATTCATTTCATCTGTCAATGGACATTTAAGTTGCTTCCCTGTCTTGACTATTGAGAATAGTGCTGCAGTGAACATTGGGGTGCATATTTTCAAATTACAGTTATTTCTGGACATATGCCTAGGAGTGGGATTGCAGGACTGTACAGTAAATTTTTAGTTTTTAGGCGATCTCCATACTATTCTCCATAATGGCTGTATACAGTGGCTTCAATATACCTTCCCACCAACATTGTAGGAGGGTTCCTTTTTCTCTACACCCTCTTCAGCATTTGTTGTTTGTAGACTTTTTGATGATGACCATGATGACCAGAGTAGAAAGCCAATTTTAAATGGAGTTCACTCGAGTTTTCTTACTTGTATGGTTTCAGTTTTTACACTTACATCTCCAATCTGTTTGGAATTTATTTTTGTGTTTGGTATAACATATGAATATAATTTTATCTTTTTTCCAAAGGTTTACCCACTATTTACTAAAAGAAGGCATTTATTTAAAACTTAAATATTATCCACAGTGTTTTGAGACATTATCTTTATCTAATACTTAATTTCCACATTTAGTTGGCTCCACCTATGGTCTTTCTATTCTAGTCCACTATTTGTCTATTCATGCACTGGTATCTCACTGTTTCAATTAGAGAGACTCTTAGAGTACAATAAATTTTAATGTTTAGTAGTCCTGACCTCCCCATCCCCCTTATTTTTTTCTTTCTCAGTATTTTTCTTGCTACTCTCATGCTTGCTTTTCCATAACAACTTTTTTTCAACTTGTTTACTTCCTTTAAAAAAGCTTTATCAGGATATTGTTAAGTTTATAAGTAGGTCCAAAGACAATGTTATCACGTTAAGTTGTCCTATCCTTTTCATTTGTTCTAGTGCACACTTGTATCTTTCTTATAAAAGATTTTAAAATGTTCTTCCTATAAGCTTTACACATTTTAGTTAGGTTTATTCCTGAACATTTGATCTTCTTTTTTTTTAATTGTAAATGAGGTTTTTCTCTAATGTCAGGTACTCTAAATGGTTACTGTTTGTGTGTATTAAAGATATAGATTTCTGCCTCTTAGTAATATATCTGTTATACTACTACATTATTTTATTTTTTAAATAAAATCATTGGTTATCATTAATTACCTAGGATTTTCTCAGTGTATCATCATACCATCAACATATAGAGTAGTTTTACTTCTTCTTTATCAATACTTATGCTTCTGTTTAATTTCTTCTCTCTAGTTGTATTCATTGATCCCTCTAGAATAATATCAAATAGGGAAAGAGACAGGGAAATCAATCTTGCCTTGTTCCTGATCTTAGTGAAAGGTTACTGATGTTGTCCCATTGAGGTTAATACTGCCTCTTGTTACTTTCTAAGGCAGTTAATTTAATCTATGGTGATGATGACGATGACTATGATTAATACTTATGGAGCACTTGCTATGTGTCATACACAGTACATATAATTATTTAGAATTCATAAGGATTATCTGGTACATCAGTTCAATTCAGTTCAGTCACTCAGTCTTGTCTGACTCTTTGCAACCCCATGAATCGCAGCACACCAGACCTCCATGTCCATCACCAGCTCCTAGAGTTTTCTCAAACTCATGTCCATTGAGTTGGTGATGCCATCCAACCATCTCATCCTCTGTTGTTCCCTTCTTCTCTGACCTTCAATCTTTCCCAGCATGAGGGTCTTTTCAAATGAGTCAATTCTTTGCATCAGGTGGCCAAAGTATTGGAGTTTCAGCTTCACCATCAGTCCTTCCAACGAATATTTAGGACTGATTTCCTTTAGGATGGACTGGTTGGATCTCCTTGCAGTCCAAGCAACTCTCAAGAGTCTTCTCCAACACCACAGTTCAAAAGCATCAATTCTTCAGTGCTCAGCTTTCTTTATAGTCCAACTCTCATATCCATACATGACTACTGGAAAAACAATAGCCTTGACTAGACAGACTTTGTTTGGCAAAGCAATGTCTCTACTTTTTAATATGCTGTCTAGGTTGATAATAGCTTTCCTTCCAAGGAGTAAGCATCTTTTAATTTCATGGCTGCAATCACCGTCTGCAGTGATTTTGGAGCCCAGAAAAATAAAGTCTGTCACTGTTTCCCCATCTATTTGCCATTAAGTGATGGGACAAGATGCCTTGATCTTAGTTTTCTGAATGTTGAGCTTTAAGCCAACTTCTTCACTCTTCTCTTTCACTTTCATCAAGAGGTTCTTTAGCTCTTCTTCACTTTCTGCCATAAGGGTGGTATCTGGTAGATATCATTACCCAATTTTATAAATGAAAAAAACTGAAGTAAGTTAAGTCTAAAGTCTGTCAGAGCCTGGGTGCAAACTCAGGCCATGTGACTCCAGAGATGGTCCACATATCCACTAACATAACTGCTCCAGAGAGATCGATTTGATATTTAACACATCATTTCTTACACTAAATTCTAATCTGTTCCTCTCACATAGTCAGATTAATATCACCTGGGACACTTTTAAAAGTGTCTTGACCCTACCCACAGAAATTTTGCTTTAACTGACCTGGAAAAAGATTTGGATATCAGTATTGTGTAAACCTTTCTGTGGTTGGATATTTGAAAAATATATAATCAACAAAGAACTTGTATTTAGATTATATAATTCATAAAGAACACCAATAAATCAATAAGAGCATGATAGATAACACAGTAGCACATAAGCCAAAGATTTAAACTGTTACTTCTCATAAGAGGAAATTCAAATAGCCATATGCATATACCACATCATGAATAATATGGAAATCTCATTTAAAAAAGCAATGAGAGACCACTGCACACCCATAAGAATAGCTGAAATTAAACAATCTGACAATGCCAAGAATTTGGGAATGTAGAAAAACAGTAAATCATATAAACTGCCTGCAGAGTAAATTGTTAAAATCACTTTAGAAAACAGATGATAGCTACAAAAGTTAAATATGCACAGGCCTTATGCCCCAGCAATTCCACGCTTGGATATACACTCTAGAATTGCACTGTCCCATACAGTGGTCACTAGCCACAAGTAACCATTTAAATCTAAATTGATATAATTTTTTTTTATTTAAAATTCAGTTGCCCATTTGTACTAACCATCATTCAAAGTGCTCAGTGTCTAAACATGACTAGTGGCTACTGTATTGAACAGCACAAATATAAAACATTTCCTTGACTGCAGTTATATTGGACAATTCTAGCTTCAGTTTAGTTCAGACAATCAGTTGTGTCCAACTCTTTGAGACCACATGGATGGAAGCACACCAGGCCTCAATGTCCATCACCAACTCCCGGAGTTTACTCAAACTCATGTCCACTGAGTGAGTGATGCCATCCAACCATCTCATTCTCTGTCATCCCCTTCTTCTCCCCCCTTCAATCTGTCTCAGCATCGGGGTCTTTTCAAATGAGTCAGTTCTTCACATCAGGTGGCAAAAGTATTGGAGCTTCAGCTTCAACCTCAGTCCTTCCAGTGAATATTTAGGACTGATCTCCTTTAGGATGGAATGGTTGGATATCCTTGCAGTCCAAGGGATTCTCAAGAGTCTTCTCCAACACCACAGTTCAAAAGCATCAATTCTTCAGCGCTCAGCTTTTTTAATACTCCCAACTCTCACATCCATACATGACTAAGGGAAAAACCGTAGCCTTAAATAGATGGACCTTTGTTGGCAAAGTAATGTCTCTGCTTTTTAATATGTTGCCTAGGTTGGTCATAACTTTTCTTTCAAGGAGTAAGTGTTTTTTAATTTCATTGCTGCAGTCACCATCTGTAGTGATTTTGGAGACCAAAAAAATAAATCTGTCACAGTTTCTACTGTTTCCCCATCTATTTGCCATGAAGTGATGTGACTGGATGCCATGACCTTAGGTTTCTGAATGTTGAGCTTTAAGCCAACTTTTTCACTCTCCTCTTTCACTTTCATCAAGAGGCTCTCTAGTTCTTCTTCGCTTTCTGCCATAAGAGTGGTGTCATCTGCATATCTGAGGTTATTGATATTTCTCCGGGCAATCTTGGTTCCAGCTTGTGCTTCATCCAGCCCAGCATTTCACATGATGTACTCTGCATATAAGTTAAATAAGCAGGGTGACAATATACAGCCTTGACACACTCCTTTCCCAATTTAGAACCAGTCCATTGTTCCATGTCCAGTTCTAACTGTTGCTTCTTGACCTGCATACTGATTTCTCAGGAGGCAGGTCAGGTGGTCTGGCATTCCCATCTCTTGAAGAATTTTCCACAGTTTGTTGTGATCCAGACAGACAAAGGCTTTGGCATAGTAAATAAAGCAGATGTTTTTCTGGAACTCTCTTACTTTTTCAATGATCCAATGGATGTTGGCATTTGATCTCTGGTTCCTCTGCCTTTTCTAAATCCAGCTTGAATGTCTGGAAGTTCACGGTTCATGTACTGTTGAAGCCTGGCTTGGAAAATTTTGAGCATTACTTTGCTAGCATGTGCTCCTGCTGCTGCTCAGTCACTTCAGTGGTGTCCAACTCTGTGCTACCCCATAGATGGCAGCCAACCAGGCTGCTCTGTCCACGGGATTCTCTTGACAAGAATACTGGAGTGGGTTGCCATTTCCTTTCCTGTGTGAAATGAGTGCAATTGTGCAGTAGTTTGAGCATTATTTGACACTGCCTTTCTTTGGGATTGGAATGAAAACTGACCTATTCTAGTCATGTGGCCACTGCTGAGTTTTCCAAATTTGCTGGTATATTGAGTGCAGCGCGTTCACAGCATCATCTTTTAGGAAATAGCTCAACTGGAATTCCATCACCTCCACTAGCTTTGTTCGTAGTGATGCTTCCTAAGGCCCACTTGACTTCACCTTCCAGAATGTCTGGCTGTAGGTGAGTGATCACACCATCGTGATTATCTGGGTCATGAAGATTTTTTTTGTACAGTTCTTCTGTGTATTTTTGCCACCTCTTTTAATATACTCTGCTTCCTTTAGGTCCATACCATTTCTCTCCTTTATTGAGCCCATCTTTGCATGAAATGTTCCCTTGGTATCTGTAATTTTCTTGACGAGATCTCTCGTCTTTCCCATTGTATTGTTTCCCTCTATTACTTTGCACTGATCATGGAGGAAGACTTTCTTATCTCTCTTTGCTATTCTTTGGAACTCTGCATTCAAATGCTACCTTAGAACACATTTATGTTTTTGGAAGATCAGTTCATAATAACCACAGCATTTAGACCAAATGTCCATCAATATCAGAATAGGTAAATAAGTTGTTGAATATCTTTACAATAAAATACCACAACCAGAGTGTATTTTTCATAAAGCCAAAGTAGCTAAACTTTAAGTCCTTGGCTTGCCCTGATCTCTTCCTAGGCTGGCAGTAGGCATAGCAATGTGTTCATATATGGACATACATTTTTATTAAATTAAGAAAAACAACTTTTCTTATCTTTTCTCTTGGTATGAACACCATATTGTTGTATGAACACCAATACTAGCTTCAAGTCCCTCAAAATCTGTTTCAACCCCTAACCAAAAAAACATGCAGTTTAATAAGCTAGAGTTCCACATAATGTCTCCCAAAGAAAGGCAATGCCAAAGAATGCTCAAACTACCGCACGACTGTACTCATATCACATGCTAGCAAAGTAATGCTCAAAATTCTCCAAGCCAGGCTTCAACAGTACGTGAACCATGAACTTCCAGATGTTCAAGCTGGGTTTAGAAAATGCAAAGGAACAAGAGATCAAATTGCCAACATCTGTTGGATCATCAAAAAAACAAGAGAGTTCCAGAAAAACATCTATTTCTGCTTTATTGACTATGCCAAAGCCTTTGACTGTCTTGATCAAAATAAACTGTGGAGAATTCTTCAAGAGATGGGAATACCAGACCACATGACCTGCCTCCTGAGAAATCAGTATGCAGGTCAAGAAGCAACAGTTAGAACTGGACATGGAACAAGAGACTGGTTCCAAGTCAGGAAAGGAGTACGTCAAGGCTGTATATTGTCACCCTGCTTATTTAACTTATATGCAGAGTACATCATGTGAAATGCTGGGCTGGATGAAGCACAAGCTGGAACCAAGATTGCCCGGAGAAATATCAATAACCTCAGATATGCAGATGACACCACCCTTAAGGCAGAAAGCGAAGAAGAACTAGAGAGCCTCTTGATGAAAGTGAAAGAGGAGAGTGAAAAAGTTGGCTTAAAGCTCAACATTCAGAAAACTAAGATCATGGCATCCAGTCACATCACTTCATGGCAAATAGATGGGGAAACAATGGAAACAGTGAGAGACTTTATTTTGGGGGGCTCCAAAATCACTACAGATGGTGACTGCAGCCATGAAGTTGAGACACTTACTTCTTGTAAGAAAAGTTATGACCAACCTAGATAGCATATTAAAAAGCAGAGACATTACTATGCTAACAAAGGTCCATCTAATCAAAGCTATGGTTTTTCCCTTAGTCATGTATGGATGTGAGAGTTGGACTATAAAGAAAGCTGAGTCCCGAAGAATTGGTACTTTTAAACTGTGGTGTTGGAGAAGACTCTTGAGAGTCCCTTGGACTGCGAGGAGATCCAACCAGTCCATCCTAGACGAGATCAGTCCTGAATATTCGTTGGCAGTACTGATGCTGAAGCTGCAACTCCAATAATTTGGCCACCTGATGTGAAGGACCAACTCATTTGAAAAGACCCTTATGCTGGGAATGATTGAAGGCAGGAGGAGAAGGGGATGAGAGAGAATGAGATGGTTGGAATGGCATCGCTGACCTAATGGACTTGAATTTGAGTAAGCTACAGGAGTTGCTGATGGACAGGGAAACCTGGCATGTTGCAGTCCATGAGGTCGCAAAGAGTCGGACACAACTGAGCGACTACTGAACTGAACTAACACATAATATGAATGAATTTTGCAGATATAATGAAAGAAACATAACAGAAAAGGAGCATGCAATTTATTTGTATTTATTTATTTTTGATTGAAAGATAATTGTTTTACAGTATTGTGTTGGTTTCTTCAAAGCATCATCATGAATCAGCCATAGCTATACATATGCCCCTTCCCTGTTGAGCCCCCCTCCCACCTCCCTCACATCCCACCTCTCTAGGTTGTTTCAGAGCCCTGGTTTGAGTTCCCTGAGTCATACAACAAACTCCCATTGGCTATCTATTTTACATATGGTAATAATGAATGTTTCCATGCTACTCTCTCCGTATATCCTACCCTGTCCTTCTCCTCCTCCTCCATCTTCATAAGTCTGTTCTCTATGTCTGAGTCTCCATGGTTGCCCTGCAAATAGTTTCATCAGTACCATCTTTCTAGATTCCATATATATGTGTTAGTATACAATATTTGTTTTTCTCTTTCTGACTTACCCTGTTTGATAAGCTGTAGGTTCATCCACCTCATGAGAACTGACTCAAATGCATTCCTTCTTGTGGCCGAGTAATATTCCATTGTGTATGTGTACCACAGCTTCTTTATGCATTCATCTGTCAATGGATATCTAGGTGGCTTCCATGTTCTAGCTATGGTAAATAGTGCTGCAGTGAACATTGGGGTACATGTGTCTTTTTCAGCTTTGGTTTCCTCAAGGTGTATGCTGAGGAGTGGTATTGCAGGGTCATATGGTGGTTTTATTCTTTAGTTTTTTAAGGAATCTCCATACTGTCTTCCATAGTGTCTGTATCAATCTACATTCCCACCAACAGTGAAGAGTGTTCCCTTTTCTCCACACCCTCTCCAGCACTTATTGTTTGTAGATGTTTTGATGATAGCCTTTCTGACTGGTCTGAGGTGATCTCATTGTAGTTTTGATTTGCATTTCTCTAATAATGCGAGTTGTTGAGCATCTTTTCATGTGTTTATTAGCCATCTGTATGTCTTCTTTGGACAAATGCCTGTTTAGGTCTCTCCCACTTTCTGATTGGGTTATTTGTTTTTCTGATATTGACTTATATGAGTTGCTTCTATGTTTTGGAAATTGTTTGTCAGTTGTTTCACTTGCTATTATTTTCTCCCATTCTGAGAGTTGTCTTTTCACCTTCTTTACAGTTTCCTTTGCTGTGCAAAAACTTTTAAGTTTAATTTGGTACCACTTATTTATTTCTGTTTTTATTGCCATTACTCTAGGAGGTGAGTTGTAGAGGATCTCACTTGATTTTTGTCAAAGGGTAGTATGCCTGTGTTTTCCTCTAAGAGTTTTATGGTTTCTGGAATTACATTTAGGTCTTCAATCCATTTTGAGTTTATCTTTGTGTATGATGTCATGAAGTGTTCTAATTTTGTTCTTTTACATGGAGCTGTCCAGTTTTGCCACACCACTTATTGAAGAGGCTGTCTTTGCCTCATTGTGTATTCTTGCCTCCTCTGTCAAAGATAAGGTACCCATAGGTGCATGGGTTTATTTCTGGGCTTTCAGTCTTGTTCCTTTGGTCTATATTTCTGTTTTTGTGCCAGCACCACACTGTCTTCAGGACTGTAGCTTTGTAGGATAATCTGAAGTAAGGAAGGGTGATTCCTCCAGCTCCATTCTTCTTTCTCAAGATAGCTTTGGCTATTCAGGGTCTTCTGTGTTCCCATATGAATTGTGAAATTTTTTGTTCTAGTTCTGTGAAAAATACCATTGGTAATTTGATAGGGATTGCATTGAATCTGTAGATTGCATTTGGTAGTTTAGTCATTTTCACAATATTGATTCTTCCAACACAGGAACATGGAATATCTCTCCATCTGATTATGCCGTCTTTTATTTATTTCATCAGCATCTTATAGTTTTCTGTATACAGCTCTTTTGTCTCCTTAGGTAGGTTTATTCCTAGATATTTTATTCTTTTTGTTGCAATGGTGAATGGGATTGATTCCTTAATTTCTTTTTCTGAATTTTCATTGTTAGTATATAGGAATGTAAGTGATTTCTGTGTATTGATTTTGTATCCTGTGACTTTGCTAAATTCAGTGATTAGCTCTACTGGTTTTCTGATAGTATCTCTGAGGTTTTCTATGTATAATATCATGTCATCTGCAAACAGTGAGTTTTACTACTTCTTTTCTGATCTGGATTCCTTTTATTTCTTTTTCTTCTCTGATTGCCATAGCTAGGACTTCCAAAACTATGTAGAATAATAGTGGTGAGAGTGGGCACCCTTGTCTTCTTCCTGATCTTTGAGGGAATGCTTTCAGTTTTAACCATTGAGAATAATGTTTGCTGTGGGTTTATCATATATGGTCTTTATCATGTTGACTTAGATTCCTTCTATGCCCATTTTTTGAAGAATTTTTATCATAAATGGGTGCTGAATTTTATCAAAGGCTTTTTCTGCATCTATTGAGATTTTCATATGGTTTTTATCTTTCAATCTGTCAATATGGTATATCACATTAATTAATTTGCATATATTGAAGAATCTTTGCATCCTTGGTGTAAACCTGACTTGATCATGATTTATGATCTTTTTAAAGTGTTGTTGAATTCTGTTTGCTAGAATTTTGTTAAGGATTTTTGCATCTATGTTCATTAGTGATATTGGCCGGTAATTTTCTTTTTTTGTGTTGTCTTTGTCTGGTTTTGGTATCAGGGTGATGGTGGCCTCCTAGAAAGAGTTTGGAAGTGTTCTGCAATTTTTTGAAAGAGTTTTAGAAGGATAGGCATTAGCTCGTCTCTAAATGTTTGATAGAATTCACCTGTGAATCCATCTGGCCCTGGGCTTTTTTAGGAGTTGGGGGGAGATTTTTGATCATAGTTTCAATTTCAGGAGCATGTAATTTATGATTGTATTTAATAATGTTGAAAGCAGACGCATCTAAATTAAGTGATTTAGCAATATGTACATAATGGTAAAACCATAGAGAAGAGTTTGGAAGCAGTTATCACAGAAATCTGAGCAGTGTTTTTCATGAGAAAGAAAATAAGCTGGAAAGTACACATGGAGTCCCCATGGGTGCTGAAAAGGCTCTATTCCTAATCTTGGAGAGTGATTATGCTATTTTATTCTGTGTATTTACCTCTAATGCTCTCTAGACCATGTGTTATATTTCACAATTTTAAAGTTAAAAATAAATAGTTTGTCTAGATGATTCTGATGAGCACCCATTGCCCTAGGCCTTTGCTTCTGCTGCTTGGGTCACCCAGAACCATTCTGCTACCTCTCTGCCTTGCTGTTACGTTAATGGTAATATGGTTACCTAATTCTTCATATTGCTGTCCTTTCTCATCTAAATATCATTACTTTGCCCAACCTTTTTTTTGTGACAAATTCACTTAAATTAGCCCATAGCCAACTAAGCGACTAAGCATATAGAATCAAACAGAATGTTCAGGCGGTCTTCTTCAGTCCATGAGCTATACCTCTCTTAATGCATCTTAGGGTCACACTCGGTTACTCGGCAGCCACATCACACCGCTGGTATGTTTAACGTCAGCTGACACTGTTAAGCCCCCGTGCTGCTGCTTAGCCATCTTGTACCTTTGTAGTCTATTATTTAGACTCATATCTTATCTGTTCAAGTTCATCTGGTTCCAGTTAGTTCACTCTTCCATTTTTTCAGCAATCTTTTCTAATGCTATCAAAATGCTTTCAGATGCTGATTCTAGGACCTTCCTTCTGCACTATAATTACAAAATTTGTACCACCCATGAATTTAATAAATCACCTTTCATATTTTTCATTAAACTGTTAATTAAAAATGTGGAGCAAGGCAGGGCTAAAGAAAGAGACCCAATGAGTACTACCAGAAACAAGTCCCTCCTTTAGTCTGGTTTGTTTAAAAACACCTTTGGTACTGGGGTTCTAATAGCTATGTATCTCCTTTGTTACCCTTGCAATCAACATATTTTTACTCCCTCTTTTTCACATGAGTGTCATTAGGATATTGTATGATGCTTTAATGAAATACTAATATAAAATTTTCTATCGCCATCTCTTTTATCTGCCATTAGTTAGTTTGTTTATTCAATAAATATTATTAATAGAAACACTATGGATATAAAAGAGCTTCCCAGGTTGTGCAGTGATAATGAATTTGCCTGCCAATGCAGGAGACTCAGGAGACATGGGTTCAATCCCTGGGTTGGGAAGATCCCCTGGAGTAGGAAATGGCAACCCACTCCAATATTCTTGCCTGGAAAATTCCATGGACAGAGGCGCCTGGTGGGCTACAGTCCATACAGTCAGTCCAAGGGGTCACAAAGAGTTGGAAACGACTGAGCACGCACACAAACATGGATATAAACATGTAAACTTCTTGCCTTCAAGTTAAGAAATAGACTTTCAAGCAAATAACTGCACCTCAGTGAGATAAGAATGGACAGAACACAGACAATGCATTTTTAGACCATAGAGGATGACATGATTAGGTCCAGTAATGCTGAAGAAGAAATGAATTGGTCTAGTAAGACATACTGTTGGTAAATTCATACTGTGTCATCTTAAATCTTTTTTCTTGACTTTCAAACTCTACCTTTTCATCAAGTAAATCTTTGAAGTTTCCATGGAGTTAATTAAATATCACTGGTCTAGTTTGTTAATTTCACTTTTTTCCATTTAACAAAGGAGAAACATTTGCACATTTCCAGTGTTCAAATTCCCATTTGCTTAAAGGTCATCAACCATGTTTATACAGCAACTTTTCCTGGTAACTTTGAATATGATTATTTTGAGGGATATATCTTACACCCTTGCAGTTGCAAGATTCTCCCCTATTATTTCTTGTTTCAAGTTGTACTTACTTTATTCTCACAGGTGTTTTCTTTATGTTTTCAAATTCCTTTTCAAAGGACACATAAGCAAATTAGGATCTGAGGATATCTGCTTTTCTTGTATCATCCTTCACTTGATGACATTGACTGTAAGCAGTGGCCTACCCCTTTCTTTGATCCTCTGATCTGACCGTATTTCCATAGTTTGTCACCCTCAGTATTTTCACAAGCCACAGATAATTTTCTTCATTTATCCTTCCTTCCAAAGACCAATCTTCCCATCTTTGGTGATGAGTCATTTATTCTAGATGTCCCCTTAAGCCTGACCTGAGCTGCACTGAATTTTTAATATACAATCTTCTATTCTTCCTCAACTGGCTCACTTATGACTACATAGCCAGAATTGTAATCTTGATGCTCATATCTATGTTTGTGTCTCAGTTTTTTTTGCAAAGTTGGCTTATGAAAGTTTAAAGCTACATCCAATGTACAAGCTACATCCAAGCTTTCCCTCCCAGTTATCATGTATTCTAGAAATAAACATTTTTCTCCTTATATGTCCAACTCTTCCAATTTGCCAATCACTTCCCTTATTGGTCAGAATTAGAGTCAAAGATACTGTACCCTATTACTGCCTATACTCTCGTTGAGGTGAAACTGTGAGCAAATCAAGGCAAAAGCAAGCTAGATGACCTGCTTTATGTTTAAAAATACCTTCAAGCCAAATCTTTGGAAAACATCGCCTTGCCTCCAGGCAAACATATACACTCTGCCTTCATGAACATATCTCTGTTCAAGAGCCATCTTTCCTGTATCTTTAGCTATGATCTAGAAATCTAAATTCAGTTCACAGACACTATTTGCAAAGCCAGAACAGTTTTGAAACAACCACTAAACTAATTCCACTTATGACCAATTCATGATAGTAAGTGATTTTAAGCAGCTACAGGAATAAAAGGGGGGGAAAGACTTTTAAGAATTTAAGAAAATGGCTAATTGTGTTTTGCCTTTCATCTTTCAAAGAAAGATAACTTCTGAACCAATCCCCTCCTTCCATGAATCCTATAGCGAGAAGTGGTAAAACAAAGGCTCATACACATGGGTCATCCTGTGAAACAACAATTCAATCATATTTTAGTGTAAAACTCCAGCAAGTATCTTATCAACATCCATTCATTTTGGAGCAAACATTACTCTAAGCAAAATGAAATTTAATACTAGGTTGTAATCATGGATTGTAATATATTTTCACTCTAGTAGTGACTAGTCTTTGATGGAATATTGCAGATAGAGCATGAGCTCTGAAAATAGGCAGGCCTGAGTTGTCTTGCCTCCACCTCCCTGTTCTCCTGTATCTTCATAGATAATACAGGCAAATAATAAAACAGATGTTGAAAAAGTTAGATAAGATAATCATATCAAATATTTATTTGTGTTTAATGCATAATAATATAATAAGAATGTTTGATGCTATTATATTATTCATTCTTTCATTCAGCAGCTGGTCAGTGAATGCAGACTAGGTGCCAGGCACTATGCTTAGTGCTGACGGTAGAATAATTAACAAAACAGACATCCTCTCTTTCATTGTGGGGTTAATTCTTAATATACAAGAGAGAAATTAAATTAATGAGTATTTAATAAGTAGAGGGCATAATAAGAATGTCTAACTGAAAACCTAGGAAAGACTTGCCAAAATATAAGGCTCTTATTTAAACAGAAACCCAATGACAAGTAGGATTTAGCCATACAAAATGGGAAAGAACACATCCAGGAAAAGATCTGTCAGAATTGAAAGCTTATCTTCTTTGTAGAATTCCCTCATTTCTACAATCATATAACAAATGAAAGACTTCCCTAGTGGCTTAAATAGTAAAGCATCTGCCTACAATGATGGAGACCCGGGTTCAATCCCTGGGACGGGAAGATCTCCTGGAGAAGGAAATGGCAACCCACTCCAGTATTCTTGCCTGGAAAATCTCATGGACAGAGAAGCCTGGTAGGCTACAGTCCATGGGGTCGCAAAGAGTTGGACATGACTAAGCAACTTCACTTCATAACAAATGGAGTGGAAGATATACATTCTAGATCCATTTCCCCAGATCTAGTGAGTAGTTTTAAATTTCCTATGAAGATATTCAAGGTTACCTATAAAATGCTTATCAACTTAATTCCAAGAACTGAGGAAGGTAGTTTTATAACTTCCATTTCATTGCAGTAAAAATGAAGCAGGAATCACTCCAGAAATGATGTCACCTAATTCAATAGAATATAGTATTGTATCACGAGGGGAGGCTTTGGGATTTTCATATAAGCAGAGCATCAAAATGACAATGTCTTTGTAGAAGGGACTTATGTTAAAGTGGTATTTAACTCACTGATTATGTTAAGTGGTAGTAAGCTCACTGTTTTCCATTGGAGAGCAAATATATTGAAGTAACTTTGGGAACATCATTGAAGAATATTGAGAAGGATAGGAAGAACTTCCCCTAGATTGTCCATTGGCACAACTACTATATGCTATAAGAAGTATTGTATAAAACAAGTAATCTCTGGCCATTAGTAAGCTCATAGGACTACTACAAGGATTTTTTTAAAACATTTAGTTAGTTAGTTGCATTGGGTCTTAGTTGTTGCAGCGCGTGGACTGTGGTAATTGTGGTCTGCAGGCTCTACTAGCAGCATGCGTGCGCATACATGGTCTTAGTTGCTCCACAGCATGTGGGATCTCAGTTCTCCTACCAGCAATCAAACCCTCGCCCCCTGCATTGGGAGCATGGAGTTTTAGCCACTGGACCACCAAGGAAGTTCCCGCTATGAGGATTTACTATTGTATTATAAAATGATTTCAAATACATGAAACCTTTTACACATGTATATGATTATGATATGACATATATATGCCTTCCCAAAGAAGGGCAATGCCAGACAATGTTCAAACTACCATACAATCGCGCTTATTTCACATGCTAGTAAAGTTATGCTTCAAAATCCTTCAAGCTATGCTTCAGCAGTACGTGAACCGAGAACTTCCAAATGTACAAGCCGGGTTTTGAAGAGGCAGAGTAATCAGAGATCAAATTGCCAACATTCACTGGATCATGGAGAAAGCAAGGGAATTCCAGCAAAATATCTACTTGTGGTTCTTTGACTATACTAGAGTCTTTGACTGTGTGGATCCCAACAAACTGTGGAAAATTCTTAAAAGGATGGGAACACCAGACCACCTTACTTGTCTCCTGAGAAACCTGTATGCACAGCAACAAGGAACAGTTAGAACTGGACATGGAACATCTGACTGGTTCAAAACTGGGAAAGGAGTGTGACAAGGCTGTGTATTGTATTTAACTTCTATGCAGAGTACGCCATGCAAAATTCTGGATGGATGAAGCACAAGCTGGAATCAAGATTGCTGAGAGAAATATCAACAGCCTCAGATATGCAGATGATACCACTCAAATGGCAGAAAGCAAAGAGGAACTAAAGAGCCCAAAGACAGATTGTCCGTTTACCTGGACAGAACTGTTAGAAGTATCTGAAGACATTCCTGAGGTATATTTGTGGCACTATTATTAAAAAAAAGTCTTTGTCATTTGACATCCTGACCCTGATGTTGGGAAAGATGAAAGGTGAAAGGAGAAGGAGGCAGCAGAAGATGAGATGATTAGATAGCATCACCAAGTCAGTGGATATGAATTTGAGCAAACTCTGGGAGATAGTGAAGGACAGGGAAGCCTGGTATGCTGCAGTGCATGGGATCACAAACAGATGAACAGGACTTAACAACTGAACAACAACAACAATGGTTATGATAACATAAACGTATCAATCAGAAAAGCTTTTGGATATATATGTATGTCATATAGGAACCCTATATGATAATATAGACAATTATATTTATAATTATATAGATATAATAATATAGATATGATAATAATAGTATATTATGCTATAGAATTAATGAATAAATGTCAGTGAAAGTAATTACATATTTCAAGCTGGATGGTGGAGATGATTTAGGTGTTTGTTAAAGAGTTATTTTCCTGCACTCTGGTAAAGAGAACTCAGGATGTCAAATGACAAAGACTTTTTAATAATAGCGCCACAAATATACCTCAGGTAATGTCTTCAGATACTTCTAACAGTCCTGTCCAGGTAAACGGACCATCTGTCTTTGGGCCAGAGGAAAGCTGCAAACATCTCTGGAAACACTCTATGAGAATTTTTGTTTCAAGTTCTGAGATGGATTTGGGTTTTAAAGATAGGAGTGAATAGAAGGGAGGAGTCCAAAACCAGTCAAAGGATAAAGGTGATATTTATTACACAAAATAATAATTGACAATTTTTAAACATTTATGGAAAAATATAGGTTACAACTTGCTTTTATTCTCAAAATATTAACTTTTTAGTAGCATTTATTCACTTTTTAATGTTTAAGCTCAAGTTTTACATGAAAATTATAGTTTTATACAAAAGTGAGAAAAAATCATTGCAGTCTGAATATTTGACAAGATATTCATGTTGTGAATACAAGCTTTGATTTATGTTTAATGAGCCTAATCTTTGGAAAAATACTTAATAAAGAAAAGCACCCTAAATCCATCCAGTGGTTCTCAACTCTGTCTGAGCAGATAAATTATATGAGGTGTCTTCAAGAAATACCAATACTCAGTCCTCACTTCAAACCAACCAAGTGAGGATCTCAACTGGTTAACTCTAGTGTTCAATGTTTTTTAGGCTGTTGGTTTCAATGAACAGCTTAGATTTAGTACTACTAGTCTGTACTTTATAAATCAAAGTTATGAGAAAAACTGCCCCAGTTGTAATTAATCCTTTCCTCTGCTTCTTATTCTTACTGGAATCATGTTCAGTTCTATGAATGGGATGAGACATCATACTTCAGTGGTGAAAACTAAACAAGGTTGACTTGATCTAGTCATTCTTCAGTCGGCCAAGTCCATCAGGTGTTAATAACTAAGTCACTGAACAAATGACATTGCTTCCTCTGAGTCAGTTCCTACATTGATGAGGTGAATCATGGCCACTTTTAATTATTTTAAGGTCCAAGAGCATACATGGAAATACTTGGGTCTTTGAATTTGTCATTTCAGCCAAATTTCAATTATAGTAACTATATTCTGCTTACCTCATTTCCCCATGATTTTTCAAGGTTATTGTTTCTTTCTTTCTTCTTTCTTCTAGTCTTTTCTTTTTAAAATTACACCCAAAGCTTCCTGTTTTCAGTTGTATATATTGAGATTCTATAATGGTTTCAATTCAGCTAGAAATAATCATTCTAAATGGTATAATTTTAATTTAGGATAAAAGGCTATAAAAATGAGCAAGAAAAATATCAGAGATGGATGAAATTGACACTTTACCTAATCCCATAAAGCAATTTTCTTCCCCAATGACTCTTTATTTCATAAAGGTTCTTTCCTTTTAAAGCTGAGAAAATCTGGATGAAAAGGAAAAAGGGTGCTTTAACTTCCTTAATCATAATCTTAAGGGGAATTTGTATAGCACTTCAAGTATATAAAGAACTTTCAAATATGTTGCCTAATTTTATCTTTCCCCTAGACAGTTACATAAGATGTGTTCATCTGTTTGAGGGATAAATAAATTGAAGTGAGATTAATATTTCAGTGGTATAAATATGTACCTAGGGATATAAGTGGGTTTCATTGGTGGCTCAGATGGTAAAGATTCTGCTATAAGTACATGAGATTATAAATTTTGCTGATATAAAGGATATATGGCAAACAATTCTTTTACAAATAAAACAGATGTTACTCTTAATTGTAAATTCCATATAGCCACTTGATTCTCACAGAATACTTTCACTGATTTCTGCCAAAATTTTGAATTCATACTTAAGTCACAATTGTCAAACAGATGTATTTCTAATAGGAAGGTTGGTTAGCATTCTCATATGTTAATGAGTAAGATTAAAGTAAAACAACAAAAGTGTGTTGTCCTTTGTCAGTGATATAAGAAAAGCTTCCTTGAATCAGATAACACTTTTTTGTTTTCTGTGCTTTTCATAATGTAATTGGCTATAGACAAGACAAACTTTAATTCTAATAGTATTATTAATATTTTCTCCATTACTTTCTTAAGTTAGGCAATTAGTAAAACAAAAGAAAAATCAAAATCAAGCACCAATTTATAGCATTTGCTAAGTTCCATGGTACAAATACTCCCTCCCTGACTGATTTCAAGTTATCAAAGTAGTATCATTGAATGCAGAGTTAGGAAGAAATGTAAAGTAGCAATTTATATAGTATTTCCAATGTACAGATACAATAGATGTGAATAACATCAAGAGCACATGAATAACAAAATGTAATAAGATAAATAGGAAATGATAAATCTTGAGCATTCATTATCTTTGTGTTTAACATAATTTTAGCTTACTGTTACATTTAGTATATAAATAATATTTGTTATATAATATGTAATATACAATAATTTAATATATAATGTATAATTTATATAATTTAATTTTTAGCAATTGGCATTCAGGATTGCTGAATTTCATGTGTTGGTATGAAACCAGCTGCAGCACGCTGTTGGCATACTGCATTAAGAAGACTCAACATAAAACACGTTAATAACACCCAGTGTCTGATCACATGAGTCATAGTCCCTCCAGGCTGACTGTCTCGAACCCCGTCTTCCCTGCCTGCCTTCTCTTGGCATAAACATTTGACTCTGTCTTTTCTTAGAATCTGATTCTTTCTCTGTTTTCCCCTGAGTCTGTCCTTGACCAGGCACCTCACCCAGAACTGATTTAGGCATTTGGTCTTCCTAGCATGACTCCCAACTTTTCCTAAATAATAGGAATTGGATTTGCTTTCATTTAAAATGTGCTCTCTAATTCATAAACCCTTACTTCCCTCCCTGCCTCCACCATCCCCAGTGTATATACAGAACAGTGGGAAGGATTCAAGCACCCAATTTACGTAGTTAACATTAGAAACTTTAAAGTTAAGGCCATATCTCCTAGTACAGTGTTTACACACCATTTTTTTAAATATATTTTTTAAAATAAGAAGCTAATTGACAGAAGAAACAATTCTCACTTTTTAACCTGTCACTCTCCCTATCCCAGGCTAGTGGAAATGATTGTAAAAGGATTAACAAGAGATAAAGAGAGAAAAGATCTCTATCTCCTACTAAGTCTTTATATACATAGTATACATTGTTATGCATAATATAAATCTGGTAATATATTTTATATATAGTATTATCATATATTCCTAAAAATATTTCATTGATGTCAAGTTTTATTTGAAATTCTGGTTTCAGAATCATGATATTTTGTTCACCTTGAGATATAATTTATATTTTTAAACCCTTTGAGTATGACTCAGTAGTTATGTCTGGATGTGAGAGTTGAACCATAAAGAAAGCTGAGCACCGAAGAACTGATGCTTTTGAACTGTGGTGTTGGAGAAGACTCTTGAGAGTCGCTTGTACTACAAGGAGATCCAACCAGTCCATCCTAAAGGGAATCAGTCCTGAATGTTCATTGGAATGACTGATGCTGAGTGGAAGCTCCAATACTTCAGCCACCTGATGCAAAGAGCTGACTCATTAGAAAATATTGTGATGCTGGGAAAGATTGAAGTCAGGAGGAGAAGGGGACGACAGAGGATGAGATGGTTGGATGGCATCACCAATGTGATGAACATGAGTTTGAGCAAGCTTCGGGAGCTGCAGTCCATGGGGTCACAAAGAGTCGCACATGACTGAGAGACTGAACTGAACTGAGTTGACACCCTTTCAAATTATGTAACATTTAACTTAGATGGATAGCCCCTATATTCAATCACAAGAAGTTTTAGATTTAGGGAAACTTTGACGCAAAAGAAGAGTAATAATATCAACTCATAACAAAGCAAAAAGTTTTTAAGACTCTCATTATAGTAAGTTAAAAGTCACAAAAGAAAAGAAATATGTATATATATTCAAGCATATATATTTATAGTTAAGAATACTGTTTCTTTAGTTATATCATAAAATATAAATTCCTTAATAGAAATAACCTGTGACCTGTGAGCAGTTTTCTAAGAGATACTGAGATGCTGTCTCCCAGGCTCAGAGTCCTAAACATTCCCACCAAATAAAATAACTCTCTACTTTCAGGTTGATTATATTTTTTAGTTGACAGTTTTGGTGACCAACATGAAGGGACCCAGAGCAGAATTCTCTTCTCCACCTGAACTCTATGAGAAACCAAAGCTGTGGTACCAGCAGAGCCCCTGATGCTCGTCCACTTCCTGGGGAGTTCGGGTTGGATTTGAATAAGTCTCTCCTGGTCCTCAGATCTCTGGTTGAGATCCTGATTTTTTATTTGGTGGGGGTATAGCAGCTACCTGGCCCCTCTCAGTGAGGTACTAGGGGGTGGCCGGTGGGAAGACACAGGGAAATACCCACCCAGGCCCGGTTGGAAGATACCAAGAGAATTCCCACCCAGTTGTAAGACGCTGAAAGTGGGAGGAAGTCAGTTAAGGACACCCAGGGCTTGGTTGAAACATACCAAGAAAATGCCTACCTGTGGAAAGGCATGGGTTGGGGCAGGTTTGGTTTTTACTGAGAAAAACCTGGGGCTTGGTTGAAAGACACCGAGGTGGCTCTGTTATAGAAAAATGTAAGAAATGGAGCTCATACTTGAAAGTACCTAGTTAAGTGGAGAAACTAATTCTCACCTTAAATATTGAGCGGGGGGACTCTTTAATGCATGGGCAGTTAAAAATTAAAAGCTGGCCTGGTAAAATCTTAAGCAAGGCCTTATAGAGAGAAGCTCAGATTTCTGTGTCTTTGAGATGTAAATATCCTATCTGATCTTCCTAGGTTGTTCTATTGTGTGTGTTTTTTTTTGTTGTTTGTTTATATTAGGCTATAAGAGGTCTTTTTGCATTCTTAATTGGTGGCCAAACGATGATCCTTTTAAAATTAGAGAAACTAACAAATTATTAAATCTAGAGTACTCTTATTGTAAACAGCTGTTTTGTTGGTAACCTGTAAAACAAAAGTCGAATTAACTTAAGAACTTTTCTGAATGAGAAAAACCAGTTTAGGAGCCTTCATTGAGGCCTTCTCAGTGGGTGTTACAGATACTAATAAGAGCAATTAAGAATATCAGCAAAAAAACTTGGGGAAAAAAAATTTAGCTATTATTTCAATGGGGTAAAAATTTTTTTCTTTTTAAAAAAAGGAGTTACCACAAATGAATTTTTAAAAATTCTTTGGGTGGTTATTTAAAATGGAATAAATAAAACAGACTTTTTATGATGATTAAAACAAGATTTCACATGACTACCCTACCTAAAGTTGGCTTCCCCGGTGGCTCAGACTGTAAAAAATTTGCCTGCCAATGCGGGAGACCCAGGTTCGATCCTTGGTCAGAAAGAGCCCTTGGAGAAGGGAATGGCAACCCACTCCAGTATTCTTGCCTGGAGAATTCCTTGGATAGAGGAGCCTGGCAGGCCTCAGTCCGTGGGGTCACAAAGAGTCAGACACAACTGAGTGACTAACACTTTCAACCTGTCACCTCCCCTGTCTTGACAACTGATCAGCTGCTTGGCTTTATTTCTTAGTGTTTAATTTACCTGACATAAAAATGGCAGTAGCTACATTGGTCTCACACTAAACAAAGGTTCCTTAATAAGAAATGGAAGTCGATCTGAATAAGCAATTTAAATATAATTTATAAGTTCAAGCTTGTCTAAGCAACATTTTAAAAAATCTATCTGTTTGGAATTAAATGATCCAGTGAGAATCTTACATGTCTCCAACCACCTCAGTACTCTAGATTTAGATTCAAAACTGGACACACACTAGTGCATTTATAATTCTTAATAGCTGCTGTTGTTCCTATATATAAGACTCCCTGGAGAAGGAAATGGCTACCCACTCCAGTATTCTTGCCTGGGAAATCCCATGGACAGAAGAGCCTGGTGGGCTATGGTCCATGGGGTTGCAAAAGAGCCGTATGCGACTTAGCAACTGAGCAGGACTCTATGAGTCTAAAGGATCAGGAAAACTATTAATAGTCAATAGTCAAGACACACACAACTTTCAGATATTACATAAATATTTTGAAGGCCCTGACTGTGTTTTCATATCAATAAATTTAAATTACTTTTACATGATTTCCTGCTTTCCCACGTATGGTTTGGTTTTGTTGTTGCTATTGGCTATATTCCGGAGAAGGCAATGGCATCCCACCCCAGTACTCTTGCCTGGAAAATCCCATGGACGGAGGAGCCTGGTAGGCTGCAGTCTGTGGGGTCGCTAAGAGTTGAACATGACTGAACAACTTCACTTTCACTTTTCACTTTCATGCCTTGGAGAAGGAAATGGCAACCCACTCCAGTGTTCTTGCCTGGAGAATCCCAGGGACGGGGGAGCCTGGCGGGCTGCCGTCTATGGGGTCGCACGGAGCCGGATACGACTGAAGCGACTTAGCAGCAGCAGCAGCATTGGCTATATTCATCAAGGTTTGGAAAACATTACTTGACAGAGTGTATGACTTATTAGGTATCCATGGTTTTAGTCTTGCTCTAGAAATTACTGAACAACCTGATTTTAAATATAGTAGATTTCCCCAAATCTACCTTCTGACTTTTCTATTCACATCCTAAGAATAAATAAGTTAAGAGTATTATTTATTTGCTTTTTTAGGGCAGTATCTTCAAGTCTGATTTTGCTTCCCAGAAGGTTAGTATCCCAACACTCACATTTCCTCTAAAATATGCCAACTTTTAAAATTTCTTCCCCATGACAGCTTTTCACATATATGAATTATAGCCTTGCTGATCTAAGACAATATAATTCAGACATGCAATATGTAAGAAAGTATTTACTCTTTTTACAAAGCCAAAAGGGCTTTGAATGATACTAGGAGACAGAAACTACTTACTGGAGAGCTGGAATGCAAGCTCCTTAGAAGATAATTATCATAAGGCCTCTAGCAGCTGATTGGTTAGTGCTAATCAATGAACATCTGCATATCTATATAACTGGAATGTTTAAAACATTTAGATATGGGTAGAAGCCTATAGTATCTAAAACTTTCTTCCAGATGTATTCTAGTGTAACTATTCTTGTTAACATAGCTGTTAATCTAAATTGGACTTTTCATCTCAGTTTTCTGGGACCAGATCTTTTATGCTCTAAAGATGCACTGTCTAATAATTTAGGCACTAACCAAATGTAGCTTAGCTTATATTAATTAAAATTAGATAAAATTTAAAAAGTCATTTTCTCAGTATCAGTAGTCACATTCCAAGTGCTCAGTACTTCATGTGTCTATGGCTATGTCATTGGAGGAGAGTGAAGTCAGAACATTTCTATTATTGCAGAAAGTTCTACTGGATGGAACTGCTCTATAACTTCCATGTTTTAAAGCTTATTTAAATAGCTGAAGTGCATTTTTTTTTCTTCCTCATCTGTTACTGCCCAAATCAGGTTATTAAAAGGAAGCAATCAGGGAGACTCAGAACTCAAATTTCATCCTACCCATTCCCAACCCAACAGTAGTGCCAACCCAAACTCGGGAGGCTTCAGCCTGCGCTAAAACACCTACAGAACATTTGATCTTGTATATACTAATCGCAAACAGTCAGACACAACTGAGCAACTGAACAACAACAATACTAGTCCAGGAGACCCATGTTTCCCTTGCTCATCTCTGGTCTGGAAGTATAAGAGATAAGGTCATATCCAGCAATGATTTGGACCTATCTCCTGGTGGCTTCAGGAATTTGGATGGACTCTGCCCCAGCCTAAGCGATGGTTCTTTGCTCTATGGCTTTGTAAATGCATCTTGTGCTTGTGTTCAGTGGCTAAGTTGGGTCCGACTCTCTTGCGATCCCATGAACTGCAGCCCACCAGGCTCCTCTGTCCAGGGGATTTTCCAGGCAAGAATACTGGAGTTGGTTGCCATTTCCTACTCCAGGGGATCTTCCCAGCCCTGAGACAGAACCTGTGTCTCCTGCATTGGCAGGGGGATTCTTCACCACTGGGCCACCTAGGAAGCGTAAATGCAGCAGTGCTCAAGTCACTTCAGTCGTGTCCAACTCTTCGCGATCACATGACTGTAGCCCGCTAGGTTCCTCTGTCCAAGAAATTCTCCAAGCGAGAAGACTGGAGTGGGTTGCCATTTCCTCCTCCAGGGGATCTTCCTGAGCCAAGGATCAAACCCGCATCTCTGTCTCCTGCATTGGCAGGCACGTTCTTTACCACTAGCGCCAATTATAAAGCCCAGGTGCATCTAACCTGTCTTTAAACATGTGCTTTTGTAATTATGTATTTGTGTGTCTGCCACCTCCACCAGATTGTGATTGAATCTGTGCCTCCTAGAGTCTTTATATGGTACCTGGCACAAGCCTGGCATGAATTCCATAATGATGAAAAATATGAAGAATAAATTATCTGGGACTCAACCACTCCCAGATTTTCTACAAGTGGTTACCTTTTCTCAAAACCCTGAGGTAATCCATTCGTTCCTTCTCCTCTCCTATGTTAGTTCCCACTCACAGTCACTAGGAAGTGTCCTCACACAGACAAAGTGGTTTCTTTACTTTTTTTTTTTTTTCTGTTCTTTTTTTTTTCATTTATTTTTATTAGTTGGAGGCTAATTACTTTACAATTGTAGTGGTTTTTGCCATACATGGACATGAATCAGCCATGGATTTACATGTGTTCCCCATCCTGATCCCCCCTCCCACTTCCCTCCCCATCCCATCCCTCTGGGTCTTCCCAGTGCACCAGCCCCGAGCACTTGTCTCATGCATCCAACCTGGGCTGGTGATCTGTTTCACCCTTGATAGTATACTTGTTTCAGTGCTATTCTCTCAGAACATCCCACCCTCGCCTTCTCCCACAGAGTCCAAAAGACTGTTCTGTACATCTGTGTCTCTCTTTCTGTTTTGCGTATAGGGTTATCGTTACCATCTTTTTAAATTCCATATATATGCGTTAGTATACTGTATTGGTCTTTATCTTTCTGGCTTACTTCACTCTGTATAATGGGCTCCAATTTCATCCATCTCATTAGAACTGATTCACATGAATTCTTTTTAATGGCTGAGTAATATTCCATGGTGTATATGTACCACAGCTTCCTTATCCATTCATCTGCTGATGGGCATCTAGGTTGCTTCCATGTCCTGGCTATTATAAACAGTGCTGCGATGAACATTGGGGTGCACGTGTCTCTTTCAGATCTGGTTTCCTCGGTGTGTATGCCCAGGAGTGGGATTGCTGGGTCATATGGCAGTTCTATTTCCAGTTTTTTAAGGAATCTCCACACTGTTCTCCATAGTGGCTGTACTAATTTGCATTCCCACCAACAGTGTAAGAGGGTTCCCTTTTCTCCACACCCTCTCCAGCATTTATTGCTTGTAGACTTTTGGATAGCAGCCATCCTGACTGGCGTGTAATGGGACCTCATTGAGGTTCATGGCACAGACAGAGGGAGAGCAGAATTTTGACTCACAAATTGGCCACTGTCAGGAAAACCAGGATCCCACTGTTCAGCTAAACACTTCACGAATATAAATTCAAATTTTGAATATGTATATATATTCTGCTCTCCCTCTGTCTGTGCCATGAATGATATGATCCTGTGCTCCTATAGTCCACCTGCAGGTCTCGTGGATTGGAGTCTTCAGAGCAATAGAGTTGAATGGAATAGAGTCAGAGGATGGTTAAGTAATTATAGCCTGCCTGCCCCTGTTCCTGCCTTTCAGCTCTACAGACCTTGCTATAGTCGTGTTTTCTTTGGAAGCACAGAGTCCTAACCACTGGACCACAAGGGAAGTCCCATATATTTTCTGAACACTGCTTTCAAGGGACGAAAAAGTCATTGCTTAGTCAGTCCTCAGGCAAGAGTATATAGTTAAAAGCAGAAGTATTGGGTTTCCCTTGTGGCTTAGCTGGTAAAGAATCCACCTGCAATGCAGGAGACCTGGGTTTGAACCCTGGGTTGAGAATATCCCCTGGAGAAGGGAAAGACTACCTACTCCAGTATTCTGGCCTGGAGAATTCTTGGGGTCGCAAAAAGTTGGACATGACTCAACGACTTTCAGTTTCACTTTCAAGTATTTATAGACTCAGAAATAAGAGATTCAGTTCAGTTCAGTTCAGTTCAGTCACTCGGTCGTGCCTGACTCTCTGTGACCCCATGAATCGCAGCACACCAGGCCTCCCTGTCCTTCACAAACTCCCGGAGTCTACTCAAACTTATGCCCATCGAGTCGGTGATGCCATCCAGCCATCTCATCCTCTGTCATCCCCTTCTCCTCCTGCCCCCAATTCCTCCCAGTATTAGGGTCTCTTCCAATGAGTCAACTCTTCGCATGAGGTGGCCAAAGTATTGGAGTTTCAGCTTCAGCATCAGTCCTTCCAATGAACACCCAGGACTGATCTCCTTCAGGATGAACTGGTTGGATCTCCTTGCAGTCCAAGGGACTCTCAAGATTAGATGCACGGAATAATGGGGGAGGGGGAGGGAAGAGATACAGGGACAAAGACAGACAGATGTTTGAAATTCTCCTAATACACACAGGAAAAAACAAAAGGAAAATTAAATTCCAAATTGGTACTTTTCCTACAAATTACAGCTCATAACAGTCCATAGATTTTGAAATGCTGCTATTTTCCATGTTCACTTTATAGATGAGAAAAGCTAAATGTAAATGTACTTAAAATGTAAGGTAATGGAATCATTGGGATGTTCCAAATAAGTTATTAATTAAATTTTCCAAAACAGTGGTATTTTTTCAAAGTACATGTTATTAGAAACTGTGTATGGTTCACACATCAGTGTGCTTTCCTCCAATCAAAGTAGGCAAAAGAATATTATTTCTTTCTTTTAAAAGCCTCCGCCTCTTGAGGCAAATTATAAATAATCACTGGTCCTCCACGAAAATAATGCTCAGGCTTATTTTTCCCACTGTTTTATTTTTTGCTTCACATTTCTAGAGTCGTACCGTAGGGGTTCCCAGGATGCGTACTGTTTAATTATAGAAAGAACAAGTATACTGAAAACGTTTCCAGGTTCTTTTCTCTTCTCAGGGTAAAGTTTTCAGCACTCTGGAGAGTGCCAGGAGCTTGCTTGATGTGACAATAATAGACTCTGTAATAAGAAATCCTGGTTCTCTAAATGTGGTTTTATTCATTTCCCACCATTCCTGTGAGGCAGGAGAAGGTACGGCTTTCTGAAGTTTAACAAGACATCCAGATATAGAATATAATTTAACCAGGGAAATCGTTTAGGGTCACTCACTGCTGCTCTACCAAAATTAAAGAAGACAATGAACCCTGGTGTGTGCCTGGGTCCAGTCAGGTTTGAGTTTATCTCAGGTCACCACATCTTGACTTTATGGGGAGAATGTCAAGATACATTTGACTGGGACTATATTACTCACTCAAAAAGAATTTATTGAGTCCAGGACTTAGGTATTATTATTCAAAGGCAATAAAATAGAGCCGTTGCTCTCAAAAGGGATCAGGAAGGGAGGAGGGCACAGATAATGATAATATCTCAAGATAATTGATTACTATGGTTTGGGCAAAAATACTACAGGCACACTTAATTCTACTGACAGCTTTCTCTGTCAGCTTTGAAAGGTATAATAGTTCATCCTGAAGAAAGAGTGGGAGGAAGAGAGCACATAGAGGCATGAAAAGTCCAGGAACTTTCCACATTTTTGTTTTAGTACAAAATTTCTATTAAAAAATTGCACTGATAGGTATTGTTTATATATATTCAATTATGCATTTTAAAATTGAGCATGTGGTGAGCATAATTCTGAGATTTTCTTGGATATTTCTTTTAAAGGGGAAAAGAGAAGAAAAATACACTTCAACCCTTCTTCCAGAAGAGAAAAGTTGAATAGAAAGGAAATAGATGTTTAATATATTATTTAACATATTAAATAATGCAATATTTTAAAATATTTAAGTATTTTAAGAATATTGACTCTCCTATTTAGACATTCCTAATTGGGGGCAGGAGGAGAAGGGGACGACAGAGGATGAGATGGCTGGATGGCATCACCGACTCGATGGGCATGAGTTTGAGTAAACTCTGGGAGTTGGTGATGGACAGGGAGGCCTGGCATGCTGTGATTCATGGGGTCGGAAAGAGTTGGACATGACTGAGCGACTGAACTGAACTGACTGAACTTTATTAATTAGTATGTCTTTACAAGAAAAAGATGTTTTCAGATGACCAAATCTTAGTGTCAGCTCTGCAAGGATTAAATCTGCAGTGGCTATGTGTCTTTTTTGCCCCAGTCCTGTGTTTTTTCCAGCAGCATCTTTCACAGCAACATCTTGCCTACAGAGAACGAACAGTCTCTCTAAGGCAAATGCCCAGGTGGACTCAAATAGTGAGAGGTGGTCTTTTCTGAAGATATGATGAATGTGGCTTTAAGGAACTGGTTTATACTACAAAGGACTTCCTATTCAGTCAGGGAGATGGATACAGGCTCCACTGCAGAAATATGATCTCTATTAAAACATCTGCACAAACAGCCCTTTCCTATGATCACAGAGTCACACCATGAGATACCGTCATCCTTCTACCTCAATAGATTATTCTGTTGAGGTCAGGTTTGAATTTGGGCTTCCCTTGTGGCTCAGCTGATAAAGAATCTGCCTGCAATGCCGGAGACCTGGGTTCGATCCCTGGGTTGGGAAGATCCTCTGAAGAAGGGAAAGGCTACCTACTCCAGTATTCTGGACTAGAGAACTGCATGGACTGTATTGTCCACGGGGTCGTAAAGAGTCAGACCCGACTGAGCAACTTTCACTCACTTAAATTTGGGGGTGGGAAAGTCACCTGTGAGGCTGATTCTATACTGGTGCAGACAAAGGTAGAGAGGAACTCTTAGTCTTAAGGAACAATGTCTACCTCTTTGCAGTTGTGTAAGTTGTAATTGTGGTCTCAGAAGTACAAAAGCTGACACTTGCTAGTTCTGATTTATGACCATTTTTCAACTTGACTTGACACTCAATTCCTCTAACTGTGAAGGGAGATAAAGACATTCACCTCACAGGGTATTGATGTGAAATAAGCTAAAGGTGTGATGCATCTTTCAAATACTAGGTGTTTATTGTTAATTAACTATCTATTTATTCATGTATTCACCTAACTAATATTTGTTTTGAGCCGTTAGCCATTCCCCTTATCTGTACGCCAAAGATTCAGAAGGTTACAGAAATTTGCAAGTTATCACATTGGAGATCTTTGGATTTATGCCTGCCTCTCAACAAGTTCTTAAGGGTATATAGTCCATCTGTGGACTTGATGGTAAAAGGAGGTCACCTAAAGTCACATAGCTGATAAGTACCTGGACAAGATTGTAATCATAGTGTCAGACTCCCGGGTTCTCTTTTATCTCTCTTCTTGTCCTACTCTGCTCCATAAGTAACTATGGGAAGACTAGACAGTTGCTCAAAATGAGGACAGTGATTGGTTTATTGGAATTTTACAAGAAATTTGTACCCAGGGCTGTCATGCCTATGGTAAGAGTTCCTCTTCTGAGCTTAAGCTTCTTAAGTTTAACTAGGTAAACTCAGGTGTCTTCCAGCCCTAAAATGCTGTGGTATATAATTCTTTCACACATTGCCCTTACCACCAGTCTAAAAAAATACCTGAGTGTCTACTCTGGATTTTCCAACTCCAAAGGGTACACAGGGTTTGGGGATGATAACCAGGTCAAATAACCTCCAAACTCATTGTCCTTGCCTGCCCTATAGCAGGCATACTTCAAGTTTCTTTGCAGTGAACAAGTTCTTCGCCTAACATCTAAAAGTCAAGACCTCAAACACTGATTCATATACAATCCATAAGCTCCAAGATGCACTATAAACTCATATAATTAAAGAAATAGTATTTCTCAAAACACAGGCATACATGCAACCATACTCACAAAGCAAATAATACACATTGACCTCTGTAGCTTACTTACATATCCCTTTGAGGGAAGTCCATCAGATAAGTGGTAGAAGAGAAGGTGAAGAAGAATCAGCAGTGACTCATACATCATCCTCTTTTGCATAGGAGAAGTACTAATAGATATTCTATAGTTATTCAATGACCAAAAAGGAGTAGTCATCCTGATGATGGAATTTCAACCATGATCCCCAAGTTAGCCCTGTTGCTGTTCTTTGGTCGCTAACTCGTGCCTGAGTCTTTGCTACCCCATGGACTGCAGCACTCCAGGCTTCCCTGTCCTTCACTACTGTCTCCCAGAATGTGACTGAACTCATGTCCATTGAGTCGGTGATGCTCTACCCTGACACCAAGTAATTACACATAAAGTCACATAAGCTCCAGAATCTTGGTTGGCTTTCTTGTTGCTAGGCAGAATTTGGATTCTGTCTCTGGCTTGGGGATGACTGTGTGACATGGGGCAGACTCTTTGCCTTTTTATCACACCTGAAGAAGGAGATGTTTGAGAAAATGAAAAGACTGGAACTAGGTAAACTCAGGTCTCTCCCAGCCCTAGAATGCTATGGTATATAATTCTTTCACACATTGCACTGTCCCCAGATTTCACTTCAAAAAGCTTCTCCCCAAGGTAGTAGGGCTTCTGTCTCCCAGCTATTTAAGCTCAAGTTTTAGGCTCTCTCAGCTTACTATGGAAGGTACCACTAGGCTAGGTGGCAGTAATGATAAAGAACCCACCTACCAATGCAGGAGACATAAGAGACACAGGTTCAATCCCTGGGTCAGGAAGATCCCCTGGAGAAGGAAATGGCAACCCACTCCAGTATACTTGCCTAGAGAATCCTGTGGACAAAGGAGCCTGGCAGGCTACAAGTTCATGAGGTCACAAAGAGTTGGACACAACATAGTACACACGCACATGGCAACTGAATTATTGCCTTGATATTTCTTATTGAAGATGTTTATATCTATTAATACTACTGAGCTGTGTACCGTGAGGCAGTGATTGGTGAAGCACACAGACTTCCGTTTTGAATAAATCATTACATGTTTGAGCGGCTCCTAATTACTTTATGTGAATTATGGAAATGTTTCTACATGAGAAAATGACTAGACCTTTGCTTTACTAGGAATAGCTATTTATAACTTTTATTCTTTTGAGTTTAGTTTACTGGAAATAAAGTCTCACCTGAGGCTTCAGGAAAATGCCTGGAGCTTTAAAATCTTCACAGTTTTCTAAATCTCCTCTGAACTTTCAAGTGCAGAGGGCTTGGTTTCAATTCAGCATCTGAATGTAACTTTCTTCCTCAAAGGTCAAGGTAAAACTGTAGCACCTCTGTGTCTCAAGCATATGCCTGTGAAATATGGGACTCTTACTACTGGGAAATTTGCCAAACAAAGCATAAATTAGAACTTTGTCAGGAGAAAACCTATAAATGATTTGACTCGAGTTTTCGAGAGTCTACATATCAAGTCAACAAGCCTTTTTTTTTAACCCATTTCAGTGCTCCCAATACTGTGTTTCATGTTCACTGCTGGGGACAGAAACAAAATAAGAACTGAAAATACTGATTCTTGGACTTCCCTGGTGACCCAGTGATTGAGAATCACTTGCCAGTGCAGGGGACATAGGTTTGGTTCCTTGTCGGGGAGGAGTCCACACTCTGTGGGACAACTTGGCCTATACACCACAACTACAGAAGCCTGTATTCTAGAGCCCACGCTCCAAAAGAGAACAGCCCCCACTCGCCACAACTAGAGAAAGCCCCTGAATAACAAAGACCCAGCATAGCCAATAATAAAATAAATAAATAAATTATTTTTTTTTAAAGTCTCAACATCATCATTCAACAACAAATTTTTTTTTTTTTTCCAAACACTGCTTCTTTTTAAGGAGAGAAATCCACATAGAAGTAGGTGCCTACAGCCTCAGCCAAACCCTATTTAAATTATCTCCTATCTTGGGACCACCCATGACTTAAAGGAAGAAGAGATGAGTGTGTGCTCTGAGATGGTTTAACTGTGGCCTGCTCAGTAAAGATTCTCAGCCCCAAGCCTCTTTTCTGAGTTTCCTCTTCCCCCAGTTCTCCCACAGCTGGGTCAACTAATTTCATCTTCTGCAGATCCAGTCTATTTATTTTCAGAGCAATTTGAGTTTTAGAGGCTATAAATAAGTGGCCTCTGGCCCAATGCCTCCATTCATCCAGGATTATCATAACAGCCCTTTTCAGATATGGGGCATAGGCAGTGTGTCCTGGACTACCCTTGCTACAGTCTAAACCAGAGCCATTTTCTACTCTTTCCAGATCTTGACTTCCTTTTCTCAGCCTTAATCCTACCCCCAATTCCAGCTAACAGCAATTTATCAAAAATCAGTTCTCTGAAGAAGCAATTTTCTGAATGACTAATTCACTGAATTTAATACATTTATCAACATACCAACAGTTTTTTTTAGAGAAATTTCTTTTTGAGTATATTAAATGATTTTGGATATATTCTTTTTGAGTATATATTTGAAAATATATTTTAGTTGAATATGATCAAGCATATGTTGTTGTTTAGTTGCTAAGTCATGTCCAACATTTTTTGTGACCCCATGGAATATATTTCTTATAAATTTATTCTTCATAAAAATATTCATAAGAAAAATGAATGACCCTTATGACCCCCAGCATTTAATAAATTGAGCATTATTTAAAATAAAGCTAGAGTGAAACATTAATAAATTCAAGAAAACTGTTGATCTGTCTGAGCTTTTGATAATCAGTAGCTTGATTAAATGGTTAAATTTGACAAATTGATCTTTTAGTAAACCGGCTTTCTGCAAAATAAATTTTGGTGAAAGAATCTGGATTCACCACGGTGCTATGTCTGTGTTTCCATGGACATACTGATGGCTAACCTTCCTGGATTTCTATTTTCTTCACCACCCACCTGTGGCTGAACTCAGCTACATCTGGCCCCAGGTGTTGATGGGAGAATGGATGCCACTTCCTGAATAGCTGAGATTTACTCATGTGACTGAAATGCCTTTGCTGGCTATCTTATATCATCAATGTACTCAGCTGCCCCTCACCTCACTCCCTCCCGCTCAGCCTCACTGGTAAATTTCAAGATATAACAGAGCCAAAGGCCTGTCCTCTTTTTCTTTCAAATGCAGTTTTTAGATGTTTCCTTGTCTCTCATAGTAATGCCAGAGTTCTAAGAAATCTTGAAACCCACAGGGAAATATCAGCTTCCTGCGTTGAAAAAAACTTTCCGGCTTTTAGCAGAATAAACTCTGTTGGAAGATGTCTTATTGTTTGGAGTATGATGGAAGTAGTTGGGCAGGAAAATAGGTAATTGTAACATCAAATGGACTCATTTAGGTTGAGAATTACTCCTTACTCTCTTCTGAAGACAAATGCGTATTTCTAAGAAACTTGTGATAGGAAGTAATCACATCTTTTAAAACATAGTGCATATCATGACATTCAATTTTGAGTGCTATCACAATAACATATGATTTCCATGCTCTTGCATAAAAGGACTTCAAATCATTATCTTTATTTCTCTGATTAGCTCTTAGTTAAGGTGTTAGTTCCACATCAGATATCCTTTTTATTTTTTTCCAGCTATGCAGAGCCTGAGTTGTGGCTTGCAGACTCTTAGTTGCAGCATGTGGGGTCTAGTTCCCTGACCAGGGATCAAACCCTGGCCTCTTACATGGGGAACACAGAGTCTTAGCCACTGGACCACCAGGAAACTCCCACATCAAAAGTCTTAAAAGAGTCTGTTTTAAACTTGAAGCTTCTCACTCCCACTAACACCAAATACATTGACTTTATATTAAACATCTTAAAGCAACTAGGTATTTCTGGTATGGTAGGGAACATTTCAAAACAGTCATTAGTTATAGGAAAAATGAAATCCTAAACATTTGAAGACCAACAGAACTGAATTAATTTAAAAATACAGCATTTCAAACAATAAAACCTTGTTGGCACTCTTGAAAAATGCTACTTGAAAAATCTTTATTTCTCAAATCAAAAGTATGTAGTGATTGTTGATCTGCAGCATTTATAATGTACAGTTATCTGAAAAGCAAGTATACATTGAGCAACAAGAACACCAGTTCTTTAGCGTATTATCTGTCAGACTGTGGCACATGAATGGAAGAGACAAACTCATGTGAATAGCAACAGGCCTTGAGGTCTAGTGAATGCACCTTGATAGTCTGCAGTGACCTTTACCCAAGGGCATCCATGTTGTTTTCAATATATTTTAACCAGGAGGAAAAAACCTCTCTTGCATCTATTATGTTGTTGCACTTAACTGCCTCTTTGAGGTTTTGCCTAGAACAGTGATTGTTAAGCCTGACTGACCATTAGAATTACCTAATAATGCTCGGTCCCCACCTAGACGAATTAATTAAAATTTTCTGAGTTTGATATCCTGGACTTTGTATTTTCTAAAATTTTCCTGAAGAACTACTGGTGCCTATCTAGATTTGGGAACCACTGGTTTAGAGTATAATATCTGCTAAATGCAAAAAGTAAAATAGTTATAGGACTTTTCCACCTGCTTTTTCAGCCCTTGGGCTTCGTTGTTAGATTTCAAGGTCCTACTTTTAAAATCTTGTATATGACATTAGAGTAGCTCAATAGGTGTGGTGCTTGGGTTTGCTCAGAATTTATTTGGACACATGGCCTAATAGCGTGCAGTTAAGCTAACAAGTGTTTTTTTCTTTTTTACTCTATATGAATAATCTTAGCCTTAAGTGCTTTTACAGAATTGGATATTGACAGTTTGGATTTAATTTACTTAGGCACAACAGTTTTGACCGTGAAATAGTTAAAATTTAGTGTTAATTATTAAGTTAAATATTAAATTTGAAGCATTGTAATTTCTAAAAGAAAGATGGGAAAGAGAGAGATTAATCTGTATTAAAGGGCTATTTGCAGAGTAAAAGAGCCTATTTGATGAAGCACCTGATGAAGGAATGATCTCCATTTTTCTTAGTCCTAGTAAGATTCACATAATTCTCATCGGTATAAAGGTTAATCACTAATGAGCAATTGTCTCTACATTTAGTGAAATTAGGTACAAAGAGAATCACGAAATGCTTTAAGAAGATTCAGCAAACGGATTTGTCATGGTTCCTTGAACACACTTGATATTAATGAAATCAGACATCTAGATAATAAAAATCACTACCTCTGTGAGTTATCTTTGTAATATTTCCATTCTGTGAGAGCAGTCAGCACCAGGCTGGTGTGATCCTGTAACTGTAAACTGAGCCTGGCATCTTGTATGCAGATGGAGCTCTGGGGTGAGGGGTGGAGGAGAGGACAACGGCTAAGTCAAGGAATGTGTCATGATAATCTCAGTTATTCTTCATGTAAAAGGAAATTTAAACGGGGCATTACATGGAATAATACTGATTCATTTCTATAAATTATGTGAATAATAATGTAATGTAGTTACATAAATGTAGGAATAAATAGTGTATAAACAATTCTCTTGCAGAAGGAGAGTTTTCCAGCTTACTTAATTTTGTTCTGTGCCATATTTGTGTTCAGTGGCAACAGTGGGGGTTTGGGAAATGAGCATCAGTTCAAATAGTAGGAAAAAAATCTTTTGGCCAAGCAATAAGTATTTGGGTTTTTCTGGTGCAAAATAATGCATGCAATTAACTCCCTGGCAGTAAGCTTTCAGAATAAAAGTTTAGCCTCAGAAGGAATGGTATATCATTGATGCTTACAAGTTTAACCAATAGGAAAACACACTCTTACTTTATCAGAGGAGTTAATGAACAAGGACTAGCTAATGTAAAAACTGTGTGCCACAACAAAAATATTTGTATTCAGTTACCATACAATCCTAAACCTTTGATTTTATAGAATATATGTGAGGGTTGGGAGTATTTTGTTGGGTTTTTTTTGTTTGAGTGTTTCAACCAAAAAGATGAATAGAAAACACACACCCCAACATTTACATCTTGGGTTTTTAAATGTAAAGAATGCTATGATAGTATGAAATGATGAACAACAGAGCCGTTAAGTCATACACTCGCTGATTTCAAAACTTACTATAAAGGCACAGTAGTCAATACAGCGTGGTGCTAGATAAGGATAAAAATATAGATAAATGAAGCAGAGTTGAGTCCAGGAAAAAAATCTTTACATTAATGGACAATTGATTCTTGACAAAGAAACCAAACAATTCAATAGGGGAAAGATAGACTTTTCACCAAATGGTGCTGAGAGTTGGCTATCAATATGTTAAAAAAACAAACAAACAAACTTAGACCCTTACTTAAACCATATACACAAGTTAACTCAAAACAGGTCAAAGATATAAATGAACTTAAACTACAAAACTTGTAAAGGAAAACATAGGAAAAAAATCTTTATAACCTTGGATTAGACAATGAGTTCTTAGATATGACATCAAAAGCATAATTCATAGAAGAAAAAATTGATCAAGTTGAATATGAATAATTAAATAGGTTTGAAATTAAAATACACTTGCTCCTTGGAAGAAAAGCCCTGACCAACCTAGGCAGCATATTAAAAAGCAGAGACATTACTTTGCCAACAAAGTACTTTTCCATCTAGTCAAAGCTGTGGTTTTTCCAGTAGTCATGTATGGATGTGAGAGTTGGACTATATAGAAAGCTGAGCGTCGAAGAATTGATGCTTTTGAAGTGTGGTGTTGGAGAAGACTCTTGAGAGTCCCCTGGACTACAAGGAGATCTAACCAGTCGATCCTAAAGGAGATCAGTCCGAAATACTCATCAGAAGTACTGATGCTGAAGCTGAAACTCCAATACGTTGGCCACCTGATGTGAAGAACTGACACATTTGAAAAGACCCTGATGCTGGGAAAGATTGAAGGCGGGAGGAGAAGGGGATGACAGAGGATGAGATGGTTGGATGGCATCACCAACTCAATGGACATGAGTTTGAATCAGCCCAGGAATTGGTGATGGACAGGGAAGCCTGGCATGCTGCAGTCCATGGGGTCGCAAAGAGTCAGACATGTCTAAATGACTGAACTGAACTGAAATTTATAAAAGAAAGTAAATAGACAACCATGTGTTCCGAAAGGGAAGACTAAGAACACTGGAGTGTTTATTATCGCTTAAGGACCGTACTATCAAATATTCATTAAGTAGTGATACAACATTGGAGAAACATATAGCAGCCTATTCCAGTATTCTTGCCTAGGAAGTCCCATGGACAGAGGAACCTGGCCGGCTTTAGTGTAGTCAATGAAGCAGAAGTAAATGTTTTTCTGGAATTGTGTCACTTTTTCATGATCCAACAGATGTTGGCAATTTGATATTTGGGTTCCTCTGCCTTTTCTAAATCTAGCTTGTACATCTGGTGCTTACAATAATAGTTAACGTTTTTAGAAACATAGCCTCTTCTACATACTTCATGGTTTCCCTGATAGCTCAGTTGCTAAAGAATCCACCTGCAATGCAGGAGACCCTAGTTCGATTCCTGGATTGGGAAGATCCCCTGGAGAAGCAATAGGCTACCCACTCCAGTATTCTTGGGCTCCCCTTGTGGCTTAGCTGGTAAAGAATCTGCCTGCAATGCGGGAGACCTGGGTTCAATCTCAGGGTTGGGAAGATCCCCTGGAGAAGGGATCCACTCCAGCATTCTGGCCTGGAGAATTCCATGGACTGAATAGTCCATGGGGTCACAAAGAGTCGGACATCTCACCTTACTTCATTTAATTCTCAAAGTATTCCTGTGAAACAAGCATTATTGTAATCCCTTTTTAATATGTTAAAGGAGAGGGAAGTGCAGGGAAATCACCCAGTGTTACCCCTGTCTAAAGTGACAGAGCCAGATATGACTCCAGAGTCCAGCCTGTTAACTACTGAGCTGAATGTGTCTCAAGAGCGTTGCCAGGTAGGTAATGTTTCACAGTTATCTCCATTTCTGCTGCAATGGACTTCCCAGATAGCACAGTGGTAAAGAATCCTCCTACCAGTGCAGGAGACACAAGAGGCACAAGTTTGATCCCTGGGTCGGGAAGATACCCTGGAGTAGGAAATGGCAGCCTACTCAGTGTTCTCATCTCAAAGATTTCATGGACGGAGGAGCCTGGCAGACCATAGTTCATGGGATCACAAAGAGTGGGCCATGACTGAGCAGCTGCTCACGCATGCATCTCTGTTACAATGACCTTGTTGACTTGAATATTTTTATATAAAACTCTCTAAGACAGGAATGCCCTAAGTGTATACTGCTTCTTTCTTCCTGTTTCCCTAAGACAAACAGTGTGTGAGTATATTATATGAATTTGTTATCCACTCCTCCAAAATGTGGAGAAGGCAATGGCACCCCACTCCAGTACTCTCGCCTGGAAAATCCCATGGATGGAGGAGCCTGGTAGGCTGCACTCCTTGGGGTTGCTATGAGTCAGACACGACTGAGCGACTTCACTTTCAGTTTTCGCTTTCATGCACTGGAGAAGGAAATGGCAACCCACTCCAGTGTTCTTGCCTGGAGAATTCCATGTATAGAGGAGTTGCAAAGGCTATAGTCCGTGGGGTTGCAAAGAGTTGGACATGACTGAGCAGCTAGCACGCACACACACCACCGAAATAGCATTTGTCTCGTGTTAGTAACTGCGAAAAAGTATACATATGCATATGTATGTTGTGAATATACACATGTTATTTGACCCTCTGGTAGAACTTTGAATTTAATCCCAGTTAACTAATCTCTTTATGCACATTGCTTCATTCTGACATGTATAATGTATATAACAAGGAATAACTTGAACAGAGAGAATTGGCTTATGAAAGAGCAAGGCTACTATAGATGCAGTTTTAGAAACTTTAGTTGTAGCAGAAGAAATGAGTATCTTTAAGAAAATCAAAGCCCTAACTCTAAGTCTTTTTACACAATGAGATGGGTATTGTAAAAAAAAAAAAAAAAAAAAAAGCCTCTTCTAGCAACTAAAATTTGAATAATTAAGGAAATAATGATGAAAACAAGGGAATTGTTTTATACTGTTAATCAGAGATGTGGACATACACCCAGTTCCAGCATACTTCATCTTTTACAACTTTTTTAAGATTGACTGCCACTATGGGTTATGAGCTATGACAAAATATAATTTGGTTCAAGATAATTTTCACTACTAGGATCTGTTCAGCATGTTAAAAAATTAACATTCTGGCACATCTTGTCCTCTGGTGAAAATAATGTCCTAGTTTCAAGTTGACAAAATAGTCTAAAGGTGTTTTGGACAGAAATTTATACATGTTTAATACCGACAAAGATGCCCTGTGGTAAGCTTTGATGATAGTATTGAAGAGACTTCACTGGGGAGAAAAAAACTTTTAAAAGAGATGAAAGTTACTTTAAAAAATACAATATTTACAGATGTAATATTTTGGCATGCAACTATTGAGGACAAAGTGTTCTCAAACCACTTAAAAATTTTTAAGGGAGCGTTTCCTACTTCAGTTCAGTTCACTCTCTTAGTTGTGTCTGACTCTTCGCGACCCCATGGACTGCAGCACGCCAGGACTCCCTGTCCATCACCAACTCCCAGAGCTTGTTCAAACTCATGTCCATCAAGTCAGTGATGCTATCCAATCATCTCATCCTCTGACGTCCCCTTCTCCTCTCGCCTTCAATCTTTCCCAGCATCAGGGTCTTTTCCAAAGAGTCAGTTCTTCACATCAGGTGGCCAAAGTATTGGAGTTTCAGCTTCAGCATCAGCCCTTCCAATGAATATTCAGGACTGATTCCCTTTAGAATTGACTGGTCGGATCTCCTTGCAGTCCAAGGGACTCTCAAGAGTCTTCTCCAACACCACAGTTCAAAAGCATCAATTCTTCGATGCTCAGCTTTCTTTACAGTCCAACTCTCACATCCATACATGACCACTGGAAAAACCACAGCCTTGACTAGACGGACCTTTGTTGGCAAAGTAATGTCTCTGCTTTTTATTATGCTGCCTAGGTTGGTCATAACTTTTCTTCCAAGGAGCAAACATCTTTTAATTTCATGGCTGCAGTCACCATCTACAGTGATTTTGGAGCTCAAAAAATAAAGTCTGCCACTGTTTCCACTATTTCTCCATCTATTTGCCATGAAGTGATGGGACCAGATGCCATTATCTTTGTTTTCTGAATGTTGAACTTTAAGTCAACTTTTTCACTCTCCTCTTTCACTTTCATCAAGAGGCTCTTTAGTTCCTCTTCACTTTCTGCCATATGGGTGGTGTCATCTGCATATCTGAGGTTATTTTTTCTCCCGGCAGTCTTGATTCCAGCTTGTGCTTCTTCCAGCCCAGCGTTTCTCATGATGTACTCTGCATATAAGTTAAACAAGCAGGGTGACAATATACAGCCTTGACGTGCTCCTTTTCCTATTTGGAACCAGTCTGTTGTTCCATGTCCAGTTCTAACTGTTGCTTCCTGACCTGCATACAGGTTTCTCAAGAGGCAGAATTTCTCAAGGGCTTCTCAAAATGGATTTAATAAGCTGCTGTCCCTACCTTGGGCCCTGAGTGAAAAGAGTATATGTGTGCCTCTTTGCATTGACTCCATTTGGATTAACCAGATTCCCCATCTCATTTCTTACCTGTCCAGGGATGAATGGACTTTTGGGTCTTTATCGTACCTGACATCTCAATAGCATTTGGGGTTATTATATCTCTATTCTAGAAAGTGAGGACACGAGTTTGGGTAGACTCTGGGAGTTGGTGATGGACAGGGATTCCTGGCATGCTGCAGTCCATGGGGTCACAAAGAGTTGGACACGACTGATCAACTGAACTGAACTGAACTCTTTCCTTGGTTCCCATTACCTTCTACATTTCCTATTATTCTCCTTGCTCTTTTGCTTTCTCCTTCATGGAGTCCTTTATGATCTCTCTTATCTCTGCCCATTCCTTAAACGTTTGTGTTCTTCAGGTTCCTCTTCTCATTTCACATACTTTCCTGATTCAGTCTCACCTGAAATATATGAACAGGCAGATTCTTTACCAGCTGAGCCACAAGGGAAGCCCAAACAAATGTATATTTCAGGTCAAATCTCTCCTGAACCCCAAGCCCCAATATCCAACTTCCTGCTGAATTTCCCCAGTTGGACACTCATCAAGCACTTCAATTCCAGCTTTCCAACACTGAATTCTTAATTTTCTCCTGACGCCTCCATCCAATCCCTCCAAACTTGCTTCTCCTCTGTGTTCCTTCTCTGGAAATAAAACCACCATCCATCTAGTTGACTAAGCCAGATACCTGGTCAACCTTCTTGATTCCTATTTCTCTGTCACAACTCCCATGAAAGCAGTCTGTAAGTCCTTCATCATAAATATATCTTGCTATTCGCATGTCTTACCATAGCCATTGTTTCTCCCCTGATTTAAATCACTATTCTCTCTCCTTCGATGCCTCTTTGCTATCCTCCTACAAAGTCTGAACCCTTCCAAGATATTTTACTGACCACGGTCCAGAACAAATTTGCAAAAATGCAATTTTCTTTGTATCAACCCTTTGTTTAGAACACTTTGTCGTTCCTTTATCATTTAGGACAGGGTTGAAAGTCCTTAATGTGGCTCAAATGATTGGTTCCTGTGTTTTCATCTCTCCTCAATCCTCTCTTAAACTCCTTGCTCCAGTTTTTCTGACTATTAATAATTTTACTTCTTGAACATGTCCATGCTTTTTCTTTCCAGCAGACCTTTGAACCCTCTAGTCAAGTGTTCCCTCTAAGCACATTTTTAGAGGATCCTTCAAAGATGATCTAGTACCGCGTGCTATTACGTGATCTCATGTCTAATACTTCACCAGTGGTGGTGGTTTAGTCACTAAGTCATGTGCAACTCTTGCCACCCCATGGACTCTAGCCTGCCAGACTTCTTTGTCCATGGGACTTCCCCAGGCAAGAATACTTGAGTGGGATGCCATTTCCTTCCCCAGGGGATCTTCCCGACCCACAGATCTTACATGCATCTCCTGCACTGCAGGCAAATTCTTTACCACTGAGCCAGCAGGGAAGCACACCAGTAGTGTGTCTCTAAATAAGCCTGATATTCATGCTATGATTTCTTACTACTGTCACTTAAGACATGTATACAGGTTATGTGGGACTTGAATATTACATATTTGGGGGAGATACCTTTTTTAGGTATGCAAATCATGAATACAAATAAGGTATGAAAATTAATATTTATTTAGAATAAGAGAAGAAATCACAACAAATGTATCAGTACCCTGGAGATTCAGGCATCTTTTTTCCTGAGATCTCTTTAGGCCATTTCCCAGGCACACTTACCTAGAAATGCTTTCTAATTGTAACATTTCTCATCCCCACTCAGGGTGCTTCCAACAATAATCAGTTCTCAGAGTAGCCTATTTCTTGTGAGTGGCTCTGGAACATTAAGTTTATGATAGATTTGTCTCCTCCTTGAAGTTTTGATATCTTTAATAGGTTTTTACACATCCTAACCAATGCACATGCTCGTTTGCTTTTTTTTTTTTAATTTGTAATTCTGACCGAAGTTTTGAAATCAGAGACTAGGGGATTGAGGCAAGATATTTCTTAATGTCCTCTTCTGAAGTGTTCAGTAACTTAACCAGGAATTATTTACTTTGTGTGACATCATAGCTCTATCTTCATTTTTTGGACTTTCTAAGTCAGTGGTTCCCAAATCAGGCTTTATATAGGAATCACTGGGAGAGCTCTTTACAAATTAAATTCTTGGTTCCAATTGTAAACCTACTAAGTTAGATTCTCCCACAGTGAGACCAAAAATCTGTATTTTTAACAAAATATGCTGGCAATTCTTGTGGAGTCAGTTCAGCACCAATCTAAGATTGGCAGTTGAAAACAACTGGTCTAAAGAACTGAAGAAGGTAGGTTGAAGGCCTGACTCATTGAAGAACAAATAGTGCCAATCAGTAAATTAAATTTTCTTCAAACACTTTCATAATAACAGAGAATCATCGGTTCTCAGAACCTAGATGCTCCAATGCAAATTTCTGGGACTGCCACATTAGGATAGCCAACTTATTCTGAAACCTTAATTGATTGGGAAGAGAGAAAAAACACTATGAATTGGCCTAAAATTTTTTTTAAAGACTTTGGAGCATCACCAATTTTCACCCTGTGAAGTCAAAAACATGCATTAATGCATATGGTTGTCCTATCACCCACTACACAAATAACTTACATAAAACAAAAATCCAGGAAAAGTTTAAACTTAAGTATCTGAGTAATTCCATCATTTTATACCCTCCCTGGAATAGTGTCTGGCTAAAACATGTAGATTTTATTAGCGCAAAGACTTTAATCTATTCCTGATGTTGTTACATATGTGTATGTTATTCTCTGCCAGAAATAAAAACTATGTCAGATATGCCCTTTCCACTTTCACAAGACTCATTTCCTCTGAAAGCAAGTGGTTAATTTCTGATAAGTGTTCAAATGGGTGATGTATAACTGCATCATTAGCATTCTCCTCTTTGAGATCTAATAATATCACTAAGACTTTTTAGTTAATATTTTCTAAAGATCCTTTGTAATAATATTTCTAAAAAGAATTGCTTTAGCATTTTCTGTGTGGAATGGAAAGGTTTTGGAGACCTTGACTTCTAAATCAGTTTGAGAAAGCAATTTCCACATGTCATATTCTATTGCTTTGCATGTAGTGAAAAGAAAGAATGAAGCAGTCTTTTCATACTCCTTTGAGTTTAAGATTTGAAAATTTTCTTTGTGTTTTCTTCAAAAGAGAAATGAGTCACATTAGGTTTTCTGTTAAGAATAATGACCTTATTCTTTTAATAAAAATAACATATGATTCTGTTTTAGAAATTCAAGCAATACAGAAAAGTACCAAAAAGAGAAAGACAACTAACCTTAAATTATGCAGTCAAGGAAGAACCATAGTTTTCTATGCACATATACAGAGAGAAAGATGGATGGATGGATAGATGGGTGGGTGGAAAATCATTTCATACCCTCCATGGAATACTGTCTGGCTTATAGTAGATCCTTAGTAAAAACACAGTAAATGAATGAATTGAATAATGGAATAAAATAAATTAACTTTTTTCTGGAACCATACTGCCCAAATTAGAATCTCACTTCTATCACTTAACATAGTTTGGCCTTGAAAAGGACACTTAATATCTCTGTGACTCAGTTAATTCATCTGTACAGTGGGGCTAATAATACTATTCACATTAATCAATGACATTCTTAAGTGATACTGGATTGTGTGTGTGTATGTGTGTGTGTGCATGTACACACATGTATGGTGGTGGAAGGCATAATGCCTACTAGTAGATTTGGGGCCAACTGCCATGAAACTTGTTAAAGTGCAAGCAGTTTTACTGATCATTGCTTTTGTACCGGGAATGAACATGTCAGCACAATAAAAATAGCAAACAAAGCTTTCATATTATTATAAAAATTAGTTTTGACTATACAGACCTCCCTCATTTTGAGAAACACTTCTTGCCAAAATAAAATTTACAGCCAGAATTCTCAGGATATTTTCAAGTCATCTTCTTTCTGTACAACTGCTTTTGGAAGTGGGTATCTCCTTTGTTTCTTTTTGGGGGTCACTACTCTGCCTGAGGCCAAGCCCTTTATTTGGTTGTTGCTTGAACTCATGGCTGTTATTTTTTTCCCTCATTTTATTACTGGATGAGAGAGATTCTGTGATTGGACTGCATTCCACCACCTTCACCCATAAATATATTTTGTCTTCTGAGTTAATTACAAATAATTGCATTTTTTTAAACTATTAAGGTTGGGGTTTCTCTTCCTTTGAATGGAATTTTGATTAGATAAGGTTTAGTCAGGGGAGCAGAAGCACAACAGTTATGGGATAAAAGACTTATTTAGAATTATGGGAAATCTGGGGAAGAGAAGAGTTTAGAAGAGAAGTTGGAGGCTCAGATCTGGAGTTAACAATCAGTCAGTTTAATAAGCCACGTATGTCTTGTCCCCAAGGAGGAACAGGAAGGGGGAATTTGTGTAGAGTTCTATGAAAAACTGTTGCCTGTGAAAGATCTGGGTCAGACTGTAAAGAATTTGCCTGCAATGCAGGAGAACCAGGTTCAATCCCTGTCTCAGGAAGACTCCTTGGAGGAGGAAATGGCCACCCACTCCAGTATTCTTGCCTGGAGAATCCCATGGACAGAGGAGCCTGGCAGGGCCAGGAGTCCATGGGGCCCCAGAGAGTCAGACACGACTGAGCAACTAAACTTTTTCACTTTTCACTAAGGAAACCTGTTCCTATGAATAAGTCACAGCCTCTGTGGGTCCACAGCCAAGTATCCAAGGGTGGATCTGAGCCACTGTTGGTGTCAGAAGCCACTGCCAGGAGTCAGGAAGCAAAGTTAGATGTGGAGCAAGGGAGTCAGAGGACACGGTGGCCTATGCTATGTACCTCTGTTTCTGTCCATCTCTGTGCCTCCTTGTGAAAGGAGTTCCAGATGGTTGTGGCCACCACCTTTTCTCTACCTTCCAAATATTGAGCAAGCCCTGTCTTGGCCAGTTCTAACCTGGAAACATACAAGGAAGACATAGGAAAGGTAATTTTCAAGTCAGCTACACAGATAGAGCAGCGTCTGATGACATACACTGTCTTTTTTTAAGGTATAAATATTAGATTTATCAAATGATTATCTAGATAAAAATGTATAGAAAACTTTCCAGAGAATTTTGCGACTGTTTTACAAAAAAATAATTCTGCAAAAAATTAGGAGAAATTCCCATTAATTTAGGTAACTCATAGTATCTACGTAGGCTGTAGAGTTGAATGATTCTTTTATTCAAAAGAATTAAAATTCTTAAAATTATAGTCACATGGAAGTCATCCTTAGTTTCTATGACCTGAGGGCTATTTGGTGCATATTCTTAAGATAGTTTTGTAATTGTAAAAATTTACAATAGTGTATTATTTTTATCATTAGAAAAAAGTTAACTATAAATTATTATACATATATATATAATACACACATACACAAACATATATATACTCATATATGTAGGATTCTACATGGTCTTTTAACTATATCTAGTGTTCAGTAGATATTTCCTATGATTGAAGAGTTAAATTAGAACTATATAAGCATCATGTAACTCTCCTTACAGGTTTATTTCTAAACAATGGCTTATAATCTGCTTCATTTTCTTCCTTGCTGATTTATTTTCCCACCACAGGCATTTTCACTGAAGAGAAAGCATGGCAGCCTAGGTTTAATATACTTTGAAAACATAAAAAGTGTTCCATCAACAACAATGTCCTATTGATAAAGGAGGGGGGGTGTGTCTTTGAAGGGTCTTGGATCCATAATTTGGGGACCACATTTTTAAAGGAAATTTTTATGTTTCAATTCCTTTCAGAAGAACATCCCTGCTTAGATATTTTTCAAGGAACAAAATGCTTTCTGTGAGGCTAGCTTTGCCAAAGTAGAGTCAAAGAATATTGAAATGCAAGAACCAAGAGATACTTTGGGGGTCATATGCTTGACCCCCTCTTTATATGGATAATGAAATAAAGGCCTAGAGTGAATATGCTACTTGTCTAGAGTTACATAGTTATTACTTAGTGGAAAACAGTGGTTTATTTCAGGGTCTCCTGAAAATGCTCTTTTAAAAATACTTTAGTTTTTTAAGGAACTTCCATACTGTTCTCCATATTGGCTGTATCAATTTACATTCCTACCAACAGTGCAGGAGGGTTCCCTTTTCTCCACACCCTCTCCAGCATATACTGTTCATAGATTTTTTTGTTGATGGCCATTCTGACTGTGTGAAATGGTACCTCATTGTAGGGCTGATTTGCATTTCTTTGATGATGATTGATGTTGACCAATTTTTCAAGTATTTGTTGGCCATCTCTGTGTCTTGAGTTGGGGAGGAACGTGAGGGTGGGACGAATTGAGAGAATAGCATTGACATATATGAGTAAAATAGACACAGGGAACCTACTATATAGCACAGGGGACTCAGCTTGGTGCTCTGTGATAACCTTGAGGGCTGGGATGGGGAGGTGGTAAGAGGAAGGCTTTTGAGGGAGGGGATATATGTACACATGCAGCTGATTCACTTTGTTGTATAGGAGAAACTAACTCAACTTTGTAAAGCAATTATACTCCAATGAAAATAGTTTAATTAAATAACTTGTATTGAGGAACATTTTATATAATATATAATTCTCTCAAGTGTACAATTCAATGATTTCTAGCACATCTGTTTTAGAACATTTTCATCGCACTGGTTAGGTCCCCTGTGTCCATTTATGCTTAACCTATCACCATCCCTGTCCCAGGATACCCCTAATTTGCTATCAAGAAAACCATGTGTTTCTTGGTTCTTTTTCCTACATTATGCAGTCTGAAAAAAATATTTTGTCTACTATATTTTTATGAATACCATCAACATGAATTTTAACACATTTTCTAAAGTATAGTAGTCTTACTAAAAAAATTGTATTTATCCTTTGAAACTGTCTTATGAATGAAAATATACATTCATTCTTGACCTAATTCAGGTTCATGAAGTATGAGGAAAAAAATTTGTACAACAGTTTTTAGTAGGATATCCCTAAGTGATACAACACCCAGTTGAATGGTGTTTATCATTTAGATGAGAAAAACCATTTCATTTCTTATAATTCATTATTCCTGATAAAATTGTATATTCTAAATAGAATCAATGCATGTTGATTCTTTTAGAATCATGATGTTTTCTTTCAAATTACAATCTATTCTCTATTAGAAGAACAGGAAGAGTTGGTAGCACATGGGAATAAATTTGGATACATACCATGTCTAAACTGAAATGTCATTATTAGAGATACAACAAGAGATTCAGTTTCCATTAGACCAGAGAATGGAAAACCTATCCAACAATCCCAAGAGCTACAACACAGTTAAACTCAGAATACCCACAGAATTTCTTATAGCCTGTGATAATTGTGCTCATGGGTTCAGATAAAGTCCCAAAGTATGAACTGAAAATATGAGAATAACAATTACCATAAATAAAAAATAAAGCAGTTTAGATGCAAAGATATATTCATTTCAGAAGCTTATGTTTTGGTCATAAGATCAATGTAAAATTAAGATTCATTCCAAAACATGATCATTTTTCATCAGATGGTTACTCACTTATAATAGATGTCATCTGAATAAAATATTAGAATAGATGAAAGGCATGTGAAAAGATAAGAGTTTGTTTCTCATCCCATTCAGCTATAAACTGGCTCTTGGGGCCTTTCTATTATCCTATCAACTGAAATTGAATTCTCTCCTCTACTTTTCTTAACTGCTAATACTAGAAAATAACAAAATCTGTTCACTTGTGAAATCATATAATTTTAGAACCATAAGGTTTACAGGTATATGTCCTTTGCTACTTAAAGTGTGGCCCGTGGACCAGCAGCCTCAGCATCATCTGAGAAATCTTTTTAAGTACAGAATCTCAGACCTCCACAGACCTACTGAATCAGAATCTGCATTTGCACAGAACAAAAGTTTTTAATTTTGATGAAGTCTAATTTTTTAATTTTCCTATTATGAATTGTGCTTTTGGTACCACATCTAAGATCTCCTTGCCCAGCCTTAGGTCTCAAAGATTTTCACCTATGTTTGTATTCAGATGTTTATAGTTTTACATTTTACATTTAAGTCTGTGATCCATTTTGATTCAATTCTTGAATAAAATATGAAACTTAGTTCTAGGTTAATTTTTTTACCTATGAATGTCAGTTGTTTCTGCATCACTTGCTTAAAAAGCTATGGAATTGGTTTTGTACCTTTGTCAAAAAGCAGTTGGGCATCTTTGTGTGGGTCCCATTTCTGGGTTCTCTATTCTGTTCCATTGATCTGCATGTTTATCCCTGCACCAATAACACAGTCTTGATTTTTGCAGCTATATTGAAATTAGGTAGACTGACTGCTCTCACTATATTAACTTTTTTTCAAAATAAGTTAATGATTCTCTTCATTTGTCTTTTCATATTGATTTTAGAATAAACATGTCTGTATCTGCAAAAAACTTGATATTTTATTAGGAATTACATTAAATCTATATATTTGTGGAAAACTGAAATTTTTAATGTAATGAGTCTTCCAACCCATGTACATGATATGTCTCTCCATTTATTTTGGAGCTTCTTTGATTTTTTTTTTATGCATCATATAGTTTTCCAGCATATAAATTCTATAGAGGCTTTGTTAGACTAACAGTTAAGTATTTCATTTTTTGAGCAATCGTAATTTCCAATTTTGATGTCCATACAGTCATTTGCTTGTAAATAGAAATAAAATGATTTTGCATGTTTAACTTGCAGGCAACTTTGATTAGCTCATTTATTAGTTCTAGGAGTTTTTGTAGATTCCTTGGGATTTTCTGCCTAAACAAAACAGTTTTTCTGCATCAACTCACATAATTATATGACTTTTCTTCTTTAACCTATTAATATGGTGGGTCACATTAACCTATTCTTGAGTAGCGAAACTAGCTTTGCATTTGGAATAAACCTCATTTAGTCATGAAGTTTAGTTCTTTTTATTGATTGCTTAATTCCATTTACTAATATTTGTTAAGAATGTTTGCACTTATATTAATGTTATATCTTCTGGAGTTTTCTTTTTTTTGGATTGTGTCTATTTAGTTTTAGTTTCAGGGCAAAACTAGCCTTTATAAAATGATTAGGAAATAAAGATTGTTAAAATAGCATTAAATTACCAACATCCTCCTAAGCCCCTTATCTCAACTACTAGTACTCGACACTAGCACTCAAAAACATCTTGGTTTCCTCTCTTTTCCTTGCCTCCCAAAACAGCTAATAGTTATGGAGCACTTAGTTTGTGTGAGGCACTCAGCTAATCATTTTACATTCATTAACTCATTTATTCTTCATACTTGGCAAATGAGACAGCTGATTTCAAAGACAGGTATACTTGACTCCACAGCTGTATTTTCCCAGGACCATCTACAATCACAAGAGTTTTGCCTCTGCAATTCCCCTATAGTCCATCCCACATATGCATTTTCTACTACCTGTGCTGAAGTTCAGATCTCCTTTTCTTTCGTACGTCTGCATGCTCAGTCACAATGAGTTAAAAAACTTCCTAATTGGTTTCCCTAAAACCACACTTTTCTTCCTCCAGTCTGTCTTTCACAGGCTACCCAGTTATCATATTAGACCAGAAGAAGCTTGGCAGAAAGCATATGCACTCTGAGTTTAAATCACAACTCAAAACTTAACCTTCTATCTAATCTAAGTCAATTAACTTCTTCTCATTTCATTTATCTATAAAATGAAAATAATTTTACCTTCCTTATGGATTATTATATTAAATTACATTTCCCATGTAAAATGCCTGTATAAAATGCAGGGCCTCTACATGGTAGGCCCTTCATACATCTTAATTTCCTTCCTTTTTATACACAGAAATGAGTGGTCCCCTCTTGGTTATGGGATGCAGTCAGAACTTGTTATCCTGATGGACAAGGGCTCTTGACCTAAGTCCAGCCTCTGTTTTCAGTCTTATTTCCCTCTGCTGTGTCATTTCCTCCAAATTCCAATTTGCCTCCCCTCATCCTGGAGTACATTTTTCCTATTTTCCTGCCAACTTGTCCTACTTAGAAATCATTCTTGCTCTCTCTTTTTTTTTCTTCCCCAGTTTGGAAAATGGCATTTGACTTTATACTTGACAATGTTTGGGTGGGTTTACAATAAACTTATGGAAGCACATTAAAAATTACATAAAGATTACCAGGGAACCTGGTGCTCTTCACTAGCTATGCCATAAGTGCTTGTGAGATATGTACAAAGTACATGATATGGTCTGAGTTTTCTAGGTTTAAATTTCTTTTTAAACCAAGTGTTTTGTATGTTTCGTTTCAATAAGTGCCAAAATTTGTCAGTATTGCATGTAGATAATTGTGGAGTTTTATTTATTTATTTGCCACACCGTGTGGCTTGCAGGATCTTAGTTCCCTGACCAGAGATTGAACCTGGACGATGGTAGTGAAAGCACCAAGTCCTAACCACTGGACCACCAGGGAACTTCCATTTTAAAAAATGCTAATTCTTTTACTGTAGCATAGCTTCTATTTAGAAAATGTTTATAAAGTTTTGTCGACTTTTACAGTCAAGTGTAGGAACGCTTTTCTGAAAGATCTCTAAATACTCCCTTCACTTCCTAGAGTGCGTAAATCCCTCCCTCTCCTTTGTTCCCACAAGACATCACAGGTTCCAGCTGGATCAGGAGAGTAAGGTGTTACTCATATTTTATTTCCTAACTCTACACCTCAAAGTGGCAAAAGGGCTAAAAACAGAGTGTTTGAGACAGACAGTCCTGGGTCTGGATTTGACTGTGCCATTTCCTAACAGACGCTTCTCTGCTGGTTTAGACAATAAAGAATCTGCCTGCAATGCAGGAGACCCAGGTTCTATCCCTGGGTCAGAGAAGACCCACTGGAGAAGGACAGGGCAAACTGCTCCAGTATTCTTGCCTGGAGAATCCCAGGACAGAGGAGCCTGGCGGGCTGCAGTCTATGGGGTCACAAAGAGTCAGACACAACTGAGTGATTCACGCACACACACATTTCCTAACTGGAGTTATTGCCCCATGATTCAGTTATGTCATCTATAAAATTAGGATGATGAGTGTCTCTATTTTAAAAGGTTGATGTGAACATTAAATAAGAAAATATATATAAAATGCTTTAGTAAGAAGTCTAATATATGGGCTGTGCTCAGCAGATCAGTAAATATTTGTTATGGTGATTATCAATGCCAAATCTGTTACTCAGTTGTGAGACTCTTCATCACTATAAAGACAAATCTTAATTTATAGCTCAAAGGCCTGTGAGAATTGAAGGTGGAATATGCTAAAATACCTAACACTTTCTGTGCCACATAGTAGGAGAATAGAGGCCCTGTTTTCTCACTCTTACTCTTTCCTTTGAGCAATTCACGTGTCTTCTTCATTTCAGTTTATTAAAGACTTAAATGAAGGTGACGGGATGACACAAGGAATATTTGGGAACTTGAATATATGAAAATATATCGATCACATATTTTAAATAAATTTCCAAATGTAAATTATTAAAAGTATAGTTTTTTATTTTTCTTACAAAGTTTTCACTCTCCCTGCTATTTACTTAAGTGCCCCTGTATCTTCTCCTCCAAGCTCTCTTTGATACACTGCTTAATTCCTCAGTGTCTGTACTTTGACATGCCTAAAATTCACCTAAATCACCGCAGGATCATCTGTATAATTTTAATTTGGATTAAAATTGTCAGCCACTTGGATTGTGTGTGAGTTCATGATAGAATTCTAGCTTCTAGGGCAGAAAATCCATGATCGCCACTTCCGGCTAAAGCAGATTTTCCAGCGGCAACCTGGTGCGGTGGGAAGAGCATTAAACTCAAAGCCAAGCCGCCCGAGTCCTGCTGCCGGTCCTGCTGCCGTTACCTGCGTGGCCCTGGGCAGATAGCTCACCGCTCCGGCTGGCAGTTCTCCTTTTACAAAACGGTCTCTTAGGAGCCCTGTGATCCTATGCGTTGTGATACAGCTTTCATAAATTGAACGACTCAGATAATCAACAGAAACCTCACCTGTTAGGAGAGGTGTTTTAGAGCAACTTTTATATTATAATTTCACCCTGGATTCACCTAGAGGCTTACAGTGAAGACATAAAAAGTTCATTATGCTCAAGGTCAGTTAGTCTGAATCAATTATCACAGCAGATTATTTGTGCCAATGTGTTTACATGACATGATGACTCCTCCTGAAGCATTTCTGAGGAGGCTGCTTTTCATTTTCAGATAAAAGAGCTCCCAGCCACCTACGCTCAGGAATACAGAAATAATGGATTATCATTAATCCTGACAGCATATGCTAATTCATAGACTTTTAAATGAAAAGAAAGCAGAGACTACGAAATGAGTAGGTTTATGTTCTCTGAATCTATCATTTTTTATCATGCAATAAACTTTCACATACAATTCAGTCCCTCAATATTCTCTTTGATTTTTAACAAGAGTATGTTCTAACACGACCTTCTGATGCACTTGTAACTATCATTATTTATTGTATAAAGACTGTTAAAATAAAAATAGATACATTTTAAATGGTAATGCAGGTATCCCCTGCTTTTCGAAAATTCACTGTATTCCACTTCACTTTTATGAGAGACCTACACTAGGACCTTTTTTCACTAACTGAAAGAAATCCGAAGAGGATTTTTTATTTTAATAAGAAAGGCAAGAAATGAAAATAACATTCAGTGTTTGTTGGCAACAAGCCTTTATAGGAGCAGCACACACCCAGAGCTTCGAGAATGGCACCACTCAGCTCCTTCTCTGGAAAACATACTCAGCATCTCAGCATCGAGCTGCCATGGCTTTGAACCGTGTCTGTGAGCATCTGTGCTTTATCTCAGTTTATTTTTTTATTTTATCTCAGTAGCTATTGGGAAGATGTGTCCTAGAGGAATTGCTTCTTCACTTTACACCACTTCAGCTTATGAAAGGGTTCATAGGAATGCTCTACTTTCAGGTAGCAAAGGAAACCTGAATTTTTAAAAGGTGATCTTATGTTTTGTGCTTTAGAAAGTCAAGATAAACAACGCGGTACTGTATAGGACAGGGAACTATATTCAATATGCTGTGATAAGCCATAGTAGGAAAGAATTTTTAAAAGAATGTTATGTATATATATCTGAACCACTTTGCTGCACAGCAGAAATTAACACAACATTGTAAATCAACTATACTTAATTTAATAAAAAGAAAGAAAAGATATGGAATCTAAAAACCCTACAAAGTCAATGCTGCAGATTCATTCATTCATGGAAACATTTATTCACTCAACAAATATTTTTTGAGGGGTTGTCATGTGCTAGCCACTGTTAGAGATAGCAGAGAAAATCAAGATCAACAAGGAAATGTTCCTTTCCCTTGAGGAGATTACATTCTATGTGGATTTGACAGACATGTCATAGTTCCAGTCTCCACCGGAAAATAGGCCGTTGTACAACTTTGCAAAATGTTTATATGCATATTCATTTTTGTGCTTCTTTGCATAAAATATTGTATTAGTTTTCTAGGGCAGCTGTAACAAGTTATCACAAACTTAGATAGCTTAAAACAACAGAAATCTATTGACTCAGATTTCTATGCTCCTCTGAGGCTCTAGAGGAGGATTCTGTCTTGGTTTATGACAGCATAACTCCAAATGCTGTATCCTTTACATGTTTACCTTGTCTATGTGAGTCTATATCCAAAATCTTAGGATTGAGGCTTGCTCTAATCCAGTATGACTTCATCCTAATTTGAGAACATCTACAATGATGCTAGGCTTCCCTAGTGGCTCAGTGGTAAAGGATCCGCCTGCGATGCGGGAGACATAGGTTCAATCGCTGGGTGGGGAAGATGCCCTGGAGATGGTAATGGCCACCCACCCCAGTATTCTTGCCTGGGGAATCCAGACAGAGGAGTTTGGCTGGCTGCAGTCTGCTGCTGCTGCTGCTGCTCAGTCACTTCAGCCGTGTCCGACCCTGTGCGACCCCACAGACGGCAGCCCACCAGGCTCCCCCGTCCCTGGGATTCTCAAGGCGAGAACCCTGGAGTGGGTTGCCATTTCCTTCTCCAATGTGTGAAAGTGAAAAGTGGAAGTGAAGTCGCTCAGTCGTGTCTGACTCGTAGCCACCTGATGGACTGCAGCCTACCAGGCTCCTCCGTCCATGGGATTTTCCAGGCAAGAGTACTGGAGTGGGGTGCCATTGCCGGGTCACAAAAGAGTCAGACAGGACTTCGCAACTAAACAACAACAACAAATACTCTATTTCCAAATAAGGTCATATTTATGACTATCAAATTTTATCTTATGTGTGCTACAAAAATATTGTCTCCAAGACTACCAATTGTCTTTACCATTGCTTTCAGCATATACTTCTACACAGACATTTTGATATATATATATATATTTACTATTTATTTGGTTGCACTGGGTTCTAGTTGCAGCATGTGGGATCTAGTTATCTGACCAGGGATCAAACCTCAGCCCCCTGCATTGGGAGTCTGGAGTCTTAGTGACTTGGACCACCAGGGAGGCCCCCTACACATTTTTAAGTATTCTGCAATCAAATCTGTCCATCTTGGACTTTGTCATTTCTAATTTTCATTCTAGATTTGGAAAGATCTTCTTCACTCAGATTTTTAAAGAATTACTAAGATTCAAGAAATAATTTTTGCATATTGAAAAGGGAGTCTGATTTCACTTTGTAGTGAATAGCCAATAATATGTAAAGGCCCACTTGAATCCTTATTTTGAAATGCCATCTTCATGACATACTATGCCTGGTTTCTTGACTCAGACTTGCTTGATCAAATCTTGCCATTAACACCTTATGTTAATTACATAGCTTCATATTATGTTTGCAAAGTCCCCTCATTAGTCTGCTTTCAAATTTCTTGGTTATCCATAAGCATTTACTCTTTGAGATAAATCTTAGAAGAAATTGTTCATGCTCTAAAATAAAAGTCCATTGGTATTCCATTGGAATTTTTATTAAATTGTATTAAATCAATAAAGTAAAAGAAAATTGTCATATTTAAACATAGCCTTTTCCCATGTGGAAACATTGTTTCTTTTGTCTCCTATTTATTTTGAACTTTTTTTTCAGGCCTCCTTTTCCCTCACTTCACCTGGTTAGGTGCTTTTTTTCCATACTTTCATAATACTCCAGCCTGGGTCTATTGTAGAGCTAATCACAGGGAAATGCAATTGTTTATAAGCTTCAGTACTCTGCATTCTCTGGGCTCTTAAGAGAGTCTCTTCATTCCATTGCTATAGACCTGCCAGCTAGTTGAGTCCTAGTATGCAAATCAGTCTGTTCTCCTACTTCGAATCTCTCTCCATTTGAGTCCTTCTTCCATAGTCCTCCTTGGGCTTCCCTTGTGGGTCAGCTGGTAAAGAATCTGCCTGCAATGCAGGAGACGTGGGTCCAATCCCTGGGTTGGGGAGATCCCTTGGAGAAGGGAAAGGCTACCCACTCCAGTATTCTGGCCTGGAGAATTCCATGGACTGTATAGTCCATGGGGTTGCAAAGAGTCAACACTACCGAGCAACTTTCACTTTCACTTTTCACTTTCCGTATCCTAAAAGAGGTGGAAAATCCTGCTGTTCTATTCAAATTCTTTCAGCTCCCTCCTTGAATCTCTATTATTGCTCCATTAGTTCAAGTTCCATTTTCCCTCACTTAGAGCTATGTTTCTCTAACTTAAATAAGAGACAAAAGAAAAAAAATTATATAAACCTCATTATCAAATCAAATTTTTATGATTTTGCTTAAAGACATGCAAACAAAATTTAGTGTAAACTCCTTACCCTTGTACTTCATGTACAACTCTAAACAACTTATACATTACTTTCATAACCAGTAAAATTTAAATTACTGAATTAGCTTAAAGTAACGGTATGATTTTCCTGAAACTAACCTTCCAATTTTGAATTATGAGTATAAGGTATACTTAGATATATTACTTTATAATCTGTCTCTGTGTTTTTACTTCTGTGACTCTCAATCATAGTCTTTGGGATATTTCACAAAATAATTTTGATAACTGGGGACTCTGTACTATTTCAGAATAACCAGTCCTCATACTTAGCTAAACTGGCACTATGCAGCTCTCAAATGCCAGTGATAATGAGTTGTCATTTGATAAATCAGTAAAGCTTGTTTTCTCATTTGAAAATAAGGTTGGCATGGAGGAGCTATTGAAATCTGCAGTATTTAGATGTACAAAATCAGATGCAAAAAAATACCATATTTGCTTTTGCTTTGATATTAACTGCTCATCAGTGATGCAAATTGGTACATATAAAAATACAGTTACACTGTTGATTCCACAGTGAAAATTCTTTTTAAGAGATATGCCAATACTTCTGGGCACTGACAACTTAGTTTTCCCATCTCATCTTTTTTAAACTACCATACTCCATAGGAGTTTGTTTATAGAATGTACCATGCTAATGAGAAAACTTAGGAACAATTTTTAGAGTACTGATGTAGGGATTTTTTTCCTTGAGATAAAGTATAAGGTAAGAAGGGTTGCTTTCAAGTTAACTAGCTCTCAGAAGAAAGAAGGTTGTACATATAATTCACATTATTAAATGACAGCCAAATTTTCTGATTAAATAATGTGTTGGTCAATTTTGATTTAGAAAAGAAACAGAAGTTTCTGGATTTTTCTCAGGATGGAAAGTTTTTAGGTTGGCCCTTAAACTCACAACTTACTACTCAGAAAGCAAGGCTTTAAAAACTGTCAATGTTTTCTTGATTCTTAAGATCAATTTCAAATGACACCCCTACATAAAATCTACCAGAGGTCCTAACTCTATTGTTGTTCAGTCGCTCAGTCGTGTCCGACTCTTTGCAACCCCATGGATTGAAGCACGCCAGGCCTCCCTGTCCTTCACCATCTCCTAGAGTTTGCTCAAACTCATGTCCATTGAGTCAGTGATGCCATCCAACCATCTCATCCTCTGTGATCCCCTTCTCCTGCCTTCAGTCTTTCCCAGCATCACGGCCTTTTTCTAATGAGTCAGCTCTTTGCATCAGGTGGCCAAGGTATTGGAGCTTCAGCTTCAGCATCAGTCCTTCTAATGAGTATTCAGGATTGATTTCCTTTAGAATTGACTGGTTTGATCTCCTTGCAGTCCAAGGGATTCTCAAGAGTCTTCTTCAACACCACAGTTCGGAAGCATCAATTCTTCAGCCTTCAGCCTTCTTTATGATCCAACTCTCACATCCATACACAACTACTGGAAAAACCATAGCTTTGACTAGACAGACCTTTGTTGGCAAGGTAATGTCTCTGCTTTTTATTATGCCGTCTAGGTTTGTCGTAACTTTCCTTCCAAGAAGCAATCGTCATTTAATTTCATTGCTGCAGTCACCATCTGCAGTGATTTTGGAGCCCAAGAAAATAGAGTCTGTCATTGTTTCCATTGTTTCTGCATCTATTTGCCATGAAGTGATGGGACCAGTGATCCCATGGTCCATGATCTTTGTTTTTTGAATGTTGAGTTTTAAGCCAGCTTTTTCACTCTCCTCTTTCACTTTCATCAAGAGGCTCTTTAGTTTTTCTTTGCTATCTGCCATTAGAGTGCTGTCACCTGCTTATCTGAGGTTATTGATATTTCTCCCAGAAATCTTGATTCCAGCTTGTGCTTCATCCAGCCCAGCATTTCACATGATGTACTCTGCATACAAGTTAAATAAGCAGGGTGACAATATACAGCCTTGATGTATTCCTTTCCCAATTTTGAATCAGTCCGTTGTTCCATGTCCAGTTCTAACTGTTGTTTCTTGACATGCATGCAGATTTCTTAGGGGCAAATAAGATGGTTTGGTATTCCCATCTTTTTCAGAATTTTCTTGTTTGTTGTGATCCACACAGTCAAAAGCTTTAGCGTAGTCAATGAAGCAGGAGTAGATGTTTATCTGGAATTCTCTTTCTTTTCCGATGATCTAACAGATGTTGGCAACTTGATCTCTGCCTCCTTTACCTTTTCTAAATCCAGCTTAAACATCTGGAAGTTCACGGTTCATATACTGTTGAAGCCTGGCTTGGAGTATTTTGAGCATTACTTTTCTAGCCTGTGAGGTGAGTGCAATTGTGTGGTAGTTTGAATATTCTTTGGCATTGCCTTTCTTTGGGACTGGAATGAAAACTGACCACTTCCAGTCCTGTGGTCACTGCTGAGTGTTCCAAATTTGCTGGCATATTGAGTGCAGCACTTTAACAGCATCTTCTTTTGGGATTTTTAAATAGCTCAGCTGGAATTCCATTACCTCCAGGAGTTTTGTTCATAGTGATACTTCCTAAGGCCCACTTGACTTCGCACTCCAAGATCTCTGGCACTAGGTGAGTGACCATGATCACACCATCGTGGTTATCTGGGTCATTAGGATCTTTTTTGGATAGTTCTTCTGTGTATTGTTGCCACCTTTTCTTAATATCTTCTGCTTCTGTTAGGTTGATACTGTTCCTGCCCATTATTGTGCCCATCTTTGCAAGAAATGTTCCCTTGGTATCTCTAATTTTCTTGAAGAGATCTCAAGTCTTTCCCATTCTATTGTTTTCCTCTATTTCTTTGTATTGATCACTGAGGAAGTCTTTCTTTTCTCTTCATGCTATTCACTGAAACTCTGCAATCAGATGGATATATCTTTGCTTTTCTCCTTTGCCTTTAGCTTCTTCTCTTTTCTCGGCTATTTGTAAGGCCTCCTCAGACAACCATTTTGCCTTTTTGCATTTCTTTTTCTTGGGGATAGTCTTGATCACTGCCTCCTTGCTCTATTAGGATAGATAGAGCTGAAATTTTTATTTTTTACATATCTTTCCCACTTAGTCATATGTGAGGTCTTTGGATGCATGTAGTGAAAATTCAGAATCTTACAGACAGTATTCAGAAATGTTTAACGAATGATGGACACATAATAAGTAAAGTTTACCCAAAGTTGCCACCACTCTAACGATGCTCTGCTGCAGTACCGAACTTAGGTATTGTTTCTCTGTCTCCTGTTTCAGTTATACAAGTAAAGTTGGTAAAGTTGTTTCTTTGCCTCAGTAGAAGGGCAAACTTAACTTTATGGTGTAAATTTTCAAAGTTTATGGCTCTTTAGGGTGCAAGGCCTTAAATTTAGGTCCCCAGGTTCCCTTATGGATAAACAGAATTGAAGCCTTCTCCTTAGTATTTAACTGGGAAAGACTAGTGATGTGTCTTACGTGTCCTAGACTGTATTTTTCTTGGTCCCTAAATTCAATGGGTGTGACATGAAGGCACCCTGAATGAAGCTCATGATGCATCCTCCCTTAAAAATTTTACCATAAGAATCCACACAGTGTCTTAATAGAGGACCCTGGTCTTAGGCTTCACCTAGCCACTCACAGGTCTATGGCAAATAGGGTGACCAACTGTCCTGGTTTCCCTGGGACTGAGAGGCTTCCTAGATGCAGGAATTTCAGTGCTGGAACTGAGACAGCCACAGACAAACTGGGAAGGGCAATCACCCTAAGTTGACAAAATGCTATGAGCCCTCTTGCCCATTCCCCTGGTGAAAGAAACATTTAAGCCAGTCCAGTGAGTAATTCCAGTCTCTATAGGTGGAGACATATATATATATAAAGTGTCTGCTAACCATCCCCTTACCCCACCTTCTTCTGGACTAACAACATCTTTTTAGTTACAGCCATGGGTTGTGACTCTTACCCATGTGACAGAATCGCCTGGAGGGCTTGCTAAATACAGATTACTGAAACTCACCCCTAGAGTTTTTATTTCAGTAGGCCTGGAGTCGGACTCAAAAATAGCATTTCTTGTAAGTGATGAGCTGATGCTGATAATGCTGGTCTGGAGATCTAGCTTTTAGAACCAGTGCTCTAGAAGTTTGCATATTACTGTTCTTCTGAAACTAACTGGGCTTCCCTGGTGGCTCAGATCGTCAAGAATCTGCAGGAGACCAAGTTTGGGTTGGGAAGATCCCTGGAGTAGGGAATGGCAACCCAGTTCAGTATTCTTGCCAGGAGAATTCCATGGACAGAAGAGCCTGGTGGGCTACAGTCCTTAGGGTTGCAAAGAGTTGGACACGACTGAGTGATTGACACTGTCACTGTCTGAAATGAACACGTAATCAAAAAAGTCAGTTGAAAGTATGAAGGCATGAATCAACAATATAAAGTACACATTATTGGAAGAATTAATCTTTATTTCTTATGCAGTTCTCAGTGGTGAGTACAGTTTAAAACCAAAATGTTAATACTTTAAAATGTAATGTAAAGTTTTGTAGGGGTGTGGGGCAGTTCTCTGTTACTGGGTTTACTTTAACAACTGTGATTTTTCTGTGGAAAAGCAAGCACACTGTACCACACAGTTCTGGTGACATTTGGTTCCTCGACCGTGTGCTCAGATCTGCAGTTGAAATACTCTTTATATTTAATCTGAACCACAGTTTCACAACTGTCACTGTCTCTGGTGTACAAAGTGGGGGAAAGTGCATTCAGATAACAGTCTGCACTTCTCTCAACCTATGAAAAGTTTTTAATGTAATTGAACATGTAACAAAAATATAAAAGCAATTCCGACGTGTATACATACATTTGACTTTATCCTTCTATTCTGCCCAACTCCTGCTGGCCACAGTATACACACTTTGCTTTCAACTGTAGAAATAGATCCCTTATCCTCAAAGATAGGTTTCTGACTGGTCTCATTTAGATGTCGTATTTGACCTAGAGGAAACTAAACTGCAGAGCTTTGAGGACAGAATTTCAATCCCGTATCTGTAAAAGGTTTCTATGGAAATGAGTCTGAAACAGAAAAAACGTTACTATTATCATGAAAAAAAAAAAAAAATGATGGAAAAATGAAATGGCCCCCTCTCAGACACTAGTTTCCAATAATAACCATTTTTGTCTGTGTCCCCAGCGTTCCGGAGGTGCTCTGGCCATCCCCTTGTGCGCATTCCAGGGGACCGTGTCTCTCCAAGCCCCGACCGGGAAAACCCTATCTCTGTCTACCTATGAGGTGAGCGCAGAAGGGCAAAAAATATCCCCAGCCTCCAAGAAAATAGAAGTCTACCGATCCAAAAGTGTTGGCCATGAACCAAACTCAGAGGATTCTGCCTCCACGTTTGCGGACACCAGCGTGAAAATACACTTGGAGGTTCTTGAAATCTGTGATAACGAAGAGGCCCTGGACACGGTGTCAATCGTCAGCAACATCAGTCAGTCCTCCACGCAGGTCAGATCGCCTTCCCTGCGATACTCGCGGAAGGAGAACAGGTTCGTTTCCTGCGAGTTAGGGGAAACAGCCTCATATTCTCTCTTTTTACCCACCGCCAATCCCGATGGTGATATCAACATCTCCATTCCAGACACTGTGGAGGCGCATAGGCAGAACAGTAAAAGGCAGAGCCACGAGACTGTTGGCTACCAGGAGGAAATCCAGCTGTTAAATAAAGCTTACCGGAAAAGAGAAGAAGAAAGCAAGGGTGACTAGTGATCGTTTCTCCTGACAAAGGCAAGAATGGCTCTGCAACTTCAAGTGACTAAACTAACACCTTTGTTCTGAGGCTTATTGATTTTCTTTTTTATTCGTTGGTTCACATAAGCTTAACAGACTTAATAGTTAATTATTTTTAGCACAAACAGCTGAAACTAGTGCAAACACTGAAGTGCTTTTGTTGTGTTCCTTACCGATCACTCACTGTGGCAATTAAAAGGTTCTGTTTCTTATCCGATTTCTAAAAATCTTTTCTAAATAAAAACCCTGGTCTAGTTTACTAATGTTTTCACCTATATCTGTCAACCTCAGAGTAAACAGAAAATTGTATAAAGTCATTGAAAATATTGTTCTCATGCGCGTGTTTTGACACATAATGTTGGCCCTTACTGCAAGGGGGAAATGACACTTTGGGAATGGAAGGAATGTAGCGAAACTGAGTTGTATGTGAAGAAAGAAAGAAAAAGAAGTCGCTCCATCGTGTCCGACTCTTTGTGACCCCGTAGACTGTAGCCTACCAGGCTCCTCCGTCCATGGGATTTTCCAGGCAAGAGTACTGGAGTGTGTTGTATGTGAAGAGGCTCGCCTAAATGTGGCTAGCAAAGCAAGCTTATTACAGTTACTGCTTTAGCTTCATACTGATTTCTAGGAACTACATTCCTGCATAAAATAGCAAATAAGCTTCCAACTCTGAAACATGCATGTCCCTAGTCTGTACCTAGCTGTTCCCTTCATTTCTATAAAGTACAAATTGTTTACTGATTTTTTAATCTCTCTCTTAAATATGAGTATTATCCTTTCATCTTTTCAGTATGTTGACTGCTCTTAATATAAATATATTGTATGTTAGAAGTAGAATTGGAAGTAGCTCTTAAACATATTGGAAAAGGTTGTAAATATATACTTATCATTTCTAGAAGTGTTTTGTTTATTTGAACAGAAACTAGGAAAAAAACACTCCAAGATTAAGTTCTGTGAGGTACACCCAAGCAGAGTAACAAAATTCTGGGTAGAGCAGAGGAAAAAATCCTCTAAGTCCAAATTAAAGGGTCTGTTTCTAAAGCTGCAGATTTGGCAAACCTCCTTAGCCACTCTTGAAGCATAGAAAATTTTAGTTCACCTATATTCCAAGTTTAGGTGCTTTTTCATTTCCTTCCCAAAGATGTGTGTGCCTCAAGCAAAGAAACAATTCAATATAATTTATTGATTGTGAGGTATATATTTCAAGATTAATTTTTAAGTGTGTTACACTACAAAAATGCAGATATCACCTTGTTAGAATAATAGGAATGTACATATCAAAAATTAAGAAGAGATTTTTTTAAAATTGCTTTATTCTGATCTTTGTGTAAACATATTAAATGTATTACTTAAATGTTTATTTTCAAAGTTATTAAGATTGACATTCTATAGTTTTAAACTTTGTACACTCTCACTTTACTCATATATCTTTGTTATTACTGACAGAATTATTTTTTTAAATGATTTATTTTGACTTCCGTTTCATTATGTTGAATCAGAATTCTAAATTACTTGACATAATCCTTCAGATTGTTTTATCTTTAGATTATTTTTTTTGCTACCAAGAAATCATTTTCAAAATAATTATCTCAATGGATTTTCCCTATCTTTCATTAACTTCTCAATATATCCTTATTTAAACTTGGGAAGCAAATGTAATGCCACTAGTAATGTTTGTAAACAAACCTTAAAATAATACATATCATATAAATTCAAATTCAGATGTATTCTCATTACAAATATAGTTAATTTAAGATAATATTTTTTAAGATCAAACTTGAGGGTTAATTTAATATATTAAGCAAATGTAATGCCACTAGTAATGTTTGTAAACAAAGCTTAAAATAATACATATCATATAAATTCAAATTCAGATGTATTCTCATTACAAATATAGTTAATTTAATATTTTTTAAGATCAAACTTGAGGGTTAATTTAATATATGACAAATGGCCAGATTAATCCGACAGTATAAATCAACAGAGTTAAATGCCTGTTATAAAAGCAGAAGTTGAATATTCTAATAATGCTTTGTAAAAGATGGGTTTTGATATATTAAATTTAGATGTATAACTTTATAAAACAGAAAAGTGATTTTGCTGCTTACAGTATAATTTCTACCAGCAAGGAAATTACAAACAGAATCATAATAAAAATGAAGAAAATAGTAAAGGCAGCTCCTTAATAACTGCAGCACTTTGAGTGGAAAGGAGATGATGAAAATCACGGTTTAAAGAACATAAGGACTTGGTTGTAAGACAGTAACAGTCCTTTTCTCTCCTGTGTGCCATTTTCTTTTCACAGGACTTGGGCCTCTGCTGGGGGAACTGAAAACAAAACAAAAAAACAGTAGGATATTCCCATTTAATTGTCTTTGGTTGTTGAATTAACAATATGATGGATACACTTAAAAGCTCTGTTGTATTGATACAATACCAGGATTATTTACCCTCAAGCCATAGAGTAATCAGCATCACGTTGGTAACCTGTAACACTTCAAACTCCAAGGCAACAGGAGTGGATCTCAAGAGAAATCTACAGGTGCCTATGCCAAAGCATGAACGTCTCCTATCAATCCCTGTTAAGAGAGGGGAAAGTTCGACTACAACAGTATAAAATCTGCTTACTCTTTAATGTGATTGTGATTGTAAAAATGTGTTCTGGTATAGGACATATCCTTACAGATATTTTGTGCTATGTTTAAATATCTTACCTTTGCATTGTTATATTGTTCTTATTATTAATAAATGCTCTATTTCATATAGTTTATCTCTTTTTTCCACAGATTGATATAACTGAAGACAAAAACTGTTTACTTAATAAAAATATCACCACCTGGTGGTGACTCCTATAAACTGAAAAGACATAATCCCTAAGATTTCCCAATAATATAAAAGCCTATTACATAATCCCAAAGACTTCCAAGAGTTATGACTGACAGAGGCAATCATTTTGAAGATAGCGAATATCACAGTACTAATCAGAACATAATTTTTAAAAGGCTTGGTAATGCCTTATTTGGAAGTTTTTTCTCAAGGTAGTTCTGTAGTACTGAATAGATAAACAGATTTTCTCTTAATTTCTTACACTATTCAGCCACTTTCATTCATGTATTCATCATAATATTTAGTGAATACCTATTTCATGCTAAAAATTATTCTAGGTACATAGGATTATAACTGCAAACAAAACCAAAAGAAATATATGTGTGTGTGTATACACATATATACTGTGACTAGACTGTGAGTACACAGACTTCTTTGACTTTTTTTCTTGGGGAGTACAGTTGCTTTACAATGTTGTGTTAGTTTCGGCTGTAAAGACTTTCCTAACATCTGACATCATGTGTGAGTTCTGGTGTTCCCCAAACCACTATCAATTTTAATAATTCACTAAAAGAACTCACAGACCTCCTTGAAAGTTGTGTAGTCACAGTTATGGTATGTTACAAGGAAAGGGTACAGATCACAACCAGCCAAGAGAAGGAGCACATACAGCAGAATCCAGAAAAAAGGCCTAAGTGTGGAGCCTCTGTTTTCCTTTCCCTGAGGAGTCATGATCAGCATTACTTCCCTAGCATCGATGTGTGATCACACACTGGAATATTGCCAATAAGGAATGAATCTTGCCGTGCAGACTTTCATGGGGCTTCATCATGGTAGGAGTAGGGCAGATATGGGTGACTGCTCACAAGACTGATCTCAGCTTCCAGCTCCTCAGGAGGTCAAGCTTATATGGAATGAATAACCCAAAGTTACTACACTAAATCACATTTTTACTACCTGGCTGATCTAAGGAACTCAAACAAAGTCACTTCTATCACATATAACATTCCAAGTGTTTAGTTACCTCCCCAAAAGAGCAAAGGTCAGGGCTCTCTTTGGATAGGATTAAGCTCTTCACTACATATATGTACACTGGTCATATACAGCTCTTATATAGGTCATATAGAGTGCTTCACATATATATGTATATATGCATATGATATATCTCAGGTAATGCTAAGTATTTTGACATAAAATAGGCACCAGATGTAATTTTAAAAATTAGAATAAAATAAAGGAATAATGACAGAAGAAGTGTTGTTTTCAAATATTTTAGTGAGGAAAGCATTCACTGATTAAGGTAACGTTTCATCAGAGATGCAAGTCAAAGATCAAGGTGTTAACTGATTTGGTTCTTGGTAAGAGCTCTCTTCTTGGCTGTAGACAGCCTCTGTCCTCACATGGCCTTCCTTCTGAGGAAAGAGAGAGCAAGCACTCTGGTGTCATTTGAAACACTATCTCAAACAATCCACACTATTTCCTTCTTCTTTTGTTCCTATCATCTCCAATGACTATCTAGCCCTATACTGAAAAATTCCCATACTTGTACATCAATGGGTGTGTACATCAAGTGTGCCCAATGGGTACATTTATTTGAACTATTCATTCCTATAATTTTAATATTAGCTAAGAACTCCCAAAACATACTCTTAGTCTTCTCTCGCTACACTTTTAACTCATATAACCAACTGCTTTCTAGACATCAATTTATATGTTTCATAGGTGCCTCAAACTCTATTATTACTTATATATATTAACTCAAGCCTCCCCCTCTAACTTCCCCCCACCAAAATCTTCCTCATCCAATGTTCTTTATATTTTAGGATACAGTACCTCCCCATTGGATCATCTTTCAAATCTTCAACTTGGGAGTCACCTGACCCTTTCCTCTAATTCTCCACATCCAGTGAATTACCAAATCTTGACCATCTTTTTCCCATTAGTATTTCTTAATTCCAGTCCTTCCCATCTTCCATCTTGCTCTGTCATCCCATTCTGTCTCCCCAAAATCACAGCCTAAGTCTCTCTACATCCATTCTTGCCTTCTCCATTCCTTTCTACTCAAAGCAGTCAAAATAATATTTTGCTGACTTAAAATGTATTATTCTTTCTGTGACATGTAAGGTCTTTTATGGCCAGGCTCCTTTCCATCACTTTGGCCTTAACCATCACTTTCTTAAGTTTCAGTGTGGAATTTTCTCACTCTCCAACATTTTCATCATCTTTCTTCATGTACAACATTCCATCCCCCTGTAATAATTTACTGCTTACCCTCTCATTCTTTAGAAAGAAATAACTTGATTCCAAAATTATATTCTTTTGCTATAACATCTCATGGCTATTGGTGGGTGGGGGAAAAACTTTTCCCTTTACCCTCCTATGTTTAGTTCTCTGGGACTTGGCATACTAAATTGACAAAAGATGGATTAGCAAATGAAGGAAATGAAAATCCACTCCAGTATTCTTGTCTGGAAAATCCCATGGACATAGGAGCCTGGTGGGCTACAGTCCATGGGGTCACAAAGAGTCAGACACAGGTAAGCACACCCACATGCACACAAAACAGATTTAATCACATATCTACAGGAGTTCACAGAATTGTGCCTCAAGGCAGTGGTTAGAACTTGGCACTTAGGTACAATCTTTTAGGGAAGGGAAGGAGGAGAAAGCTATTTATGGGAAAACAAATGTTTTTTACAAAAGATAAATGTGCTTTTATGAGAATAGATGGAAGATATGATATTTTTGTTACCAAGTCTTTTTAGGTGTGATGCTGATTTGCAGTCTCCAGTGACAAAAGTCCATCTAGTCCATCTTCTCTGATTACATTCCCAAGGAAGGGATTTATGACAATAAAGATCTTCTGAGTTCTTCTGGGAGGCAGTGTTTTTAGGCATTTAAAAGATTTCAGGAATTCAAATGCCACGGTTCAAACTAATGTTTTCTGCCACAGAGAAGTATTCTGAACCCTTCATATGGCATTTTCCTTTAACTCAAAACGTACATTTCTTTTGCCTTTATCTTCTCTTAAAGACTGTAAGCAAATGAAAGTTGATGCCAGACTTGTCTTGTTCAGTGAATATCTCCAGCAACTTTAAATCAGTAAATGTACAAATGAACCAGATATTCCCAGGGAAATTTGCAAACCTGTGTGGCCAAGCCACTTGATTATTCAAGAATAGCTCGTAGAAGATACTCAAGGGCCTGCTCAATCAGCAATAGACAGCTTCACCTGAACATAGGAATCTTCAACTGCTGTTTTATTTAAATTGCCTAAGTTCTCTGCACGGAATTTGGGTAAGCAGGCTCATCTTATGCCTTTAGATAAATGTAATAAATAACGACAATCCTTTAAGAGAGGCAGGAACGTTCTTATACTTAATCATAGATTTGAAACAGGTGCGAGGCTGTTTTCATGCCATAGCCACTAGTTCAAAAATTTAAAAAGGAATTAATTTCTTAAAGACTTTAGGGGGAAAAACATTCGACTCACAGGTTCTTTTACTGTGCCAACCGACGTTCACAGGGCCTACTGGGAAGCAAACTCCCAAGAGAATAAACTAAAACCCAAAACCCGTTTCCTCACATGCTGGACTTCGGTAAAGAAAACCTGAGCCTCCTGCCGGCTTTCCCTCCAAAGGTACAGAGGTAAACATCTCTGAGCACAACACACATTTCACCTGAGCCAACCCGGGGACCTCCCGGGCCGAAGTCCTCTGACGTCACCGGAAACGTCTGCTTGTGACGTTCAATGTCCCTCCCTCTTGCGCTGGGCGCCGGAAGCAAAGCGGAAGTGGACGCGTACCGGTTTCCGGCCCCGGTCGCCATTTCTAGCGGTTGCAGGTACTCACGAGTTGAGGTCTGCTGGGACAATGAGCTATGACTACCATCAGAACTGGGGCCGCGATGGTGGCCCCCGCAGCTCCGGCGGGGGTTACGGAGGAAGCTATGGAGGCAACCATGGAGGAGGCCATGGGGGGAGCCGAGGCTCTGGAGGTGGTGGCGGCGGAGGGGGTGGTCGAGGCGGCCGAGGCCGACATCCCGGGCACCTGAAAGGCCGCGAAATCGGCTTATGGTATGCGAAGAAACAAGGCCAGAAGAACAAGGAAGCAGAGAGGCAGGAGGTAAACTGTGACTCGGTAGTGGAGGGAGGATGGAGCTGAACAGGTTTCTTTTCCAGCCTTCCGCCCCCCCCCCCCTTTTTGTTTAACTTTTTTGTTTTTTTTTAACTGGGGTATGTGCTTTGTGAAGTGCAAGTACTAAAGCTTCCTGTGGTGGATACTATAGCGGTAACGTTGGCCATGTGCATCTTACCTGGAGCTGTTGAGGTTTAGCGGGCCAAGAGTATACTTTGCTTGAAAGACAGAGAACTGGGAACCAAATATTAAATTAAAGGTCCGTCCGGAATTAACTTTATTGGATATCGCGTAGTATCTCTGGCTATCCTTTCTGGTATGATAATGTTAGTTTCATTTAAGTTCTCTGCCTGATGAACTCTAAAATAGCGGTTTTATACATTAATACAGGTTTGCGTGGAACAAAACTTTCAAGCCCTATTTTGAATGTAGATCCTTCCAGCTTTCATTTTAGTATTAAAATAGGCACAAACTCAGGTTTTTTACTTTTACGGTGGGCTGCGGAGATTTCTGCTGATTAGCAGCTCTTTGAGAAGGAAACCTAGGATCCTAGAAGTGGAAGAGGTTTCGAGAGTTGATTTGGTTTAGTCTTTTGTCTCAGCTGGCAGTTGTTCTTTGATTTGTATACTAAACACCTGTTTGTAGTAAAGGAACCATTAAAGTTCCCACAGTGGCCTATTTTAATAATTACGTATATATGATTAAACCGAAGTGTTCTTAATATGAGCTTTACAGTAGCTTTCTACTGACTTAAAAAGCACCTTTCATATTAGATGCGGAGTGTGATTGAATCACCATTTAGGCGTCTGTGTTTCAGTCATCTCATTTCTGTTTTCCATTTATCCATGTCATTTTTATTGAATTTGGGGGGGGGGGGAGCGTTATCCATTTATCCTAACAACTTATCATTATTCTTCAAACAACATATTTATTTGACATGCAAAAATTAGCATATTCATTGAGCAAACTTTTTTTTAAAGTTAAGGGAAGCACATTTAAGTTGTCTTGAAATTGGGAGAATGATTCAATGATTAGTATTAGAGAATATACATAGTAACTTCCCAAGAACTCTTTATCAAATTTTTTTTTACCCCCTTTTTTACACAAGGTTTTATGGATGATGCTATGGAGATCTCAACAGTATCCAAGGAGCTTACAGTCTAGTTGGAAAAATAAGAACTAAACAGATGAAACGTTAAGCAAATCAGGAAAATCTGTTATTTCCACCTGAAGCCAGTTGTACGTTGCATGATTATGAACTAAACTCTTGACTTCCACCACCTCCCAAAACCTCCATTTTAGTACGTCACTGGCATCTTTTCATTTGTCAAGGCCAAAATGAGATTTGTTTTGATTCTTCTTTGATTTCAGCAAATCTGTTTTCCTTCTTAATATATCTCAAATCTAACCACCTATCTCCACAATAGTTACCATAGGTCAAGCCACTATTTTGTTTGTCCCTGAATCTTATCTGGTCTTCTACTCCTTCCCATAAAATCTGACTCTTATAGAGCCTTAGATCATCTCATTCTCTAGCTGACAGTTTGAAAACCAGGTCACTTGTCTCAGTCTCATAAATTTCAGTCGAATCCTAATGTGTTTTCCAGGAATCTTGGCAATTTAGATTCTACATATCAGATTTCCTTCTACATACCATACTTTTCTGAGCTCGTTTCCGAACCTGGTGTAATTAAACTTTCGTAAACATACTTTTATTTTTGCTTTTTTATTATAGTCCTTATACCATTCTCTAAAATTATCTCTCCATTTTCTCTACTAAATATTTCAATTTTTTGAAATATTTCAATAATTTGGCTCAGCTTATCTCTTTTTTTGGTCACTTTCAGTAAGGAAGCTATGGCCTTATCGCCTAACTCAAATTAGGAAGAGCCTAGTAGGTTCCCTAGAAAAAGAAACCCTTAAGCTGAAACTTGAGAAAGTATATTTGTTTTTGTGACTTGGGATCTTGGAATGGGATTTTTAGGCAGAAGCTGCAGCATGCACCACAGCCTAGAGGTCGGGAGGAATGTGTTCAAAGAACTGAACAAGTAAGGACGTGGCTGAGGAGGGCACAAAACGGACTATATTTTAATTTGCAACCCAGTACTCATGTATAACTGAACAAGACGTTTCATAAAATAATAATTACCTGTACATTGCCTGGGGCTTTTGTTTTTGTTTCTACCTTTCTGCCCCCTCTGCCTGCCCCCCTTTAATGTTGGTCATGATACTTTCATTGTACAGATAGGAGTATGAAAGGTCCTGGACTAGAAGATAAGCAGGGCTCTGACATTCTTTCCCCTAAGAACTCAAGCAAGTTATTAAAGCATTTTAAGCAAAAATGAAGTGTTAGATTTGTGTTTAAATTCACTCTGGGTAGCAGTATAGAGAATGAATTGAAGAGAGACAATCCTGGGACGGGGAGACCAGTTAAGTAGCCCCTGAAGTAATTCAGGTGAGGAATGACACCTTGGATTAGGACATTGGCAGTAGAGATGGCAGGAAGTGGACCGCTTCAAGTATTTTAGGAGATAGACTCAAGATGATTTTATCTGGAGGAAGGGGAAAGCAGGTGTGAATGAATGACACTAATGACTACAAAGAGCACACTCATCGGAGGAAAACGATGGGATCAGCTTAAGCACACCAAGTGCGGTATTACAGGGCATATAAGTGGTGGTTTCAAGGAAGTAGAAGGCTGTGGGTCTGATGCCTAGAGAAATCTGGACTGCAGGTGAACACTTGACAAGTTCGTGGGACTATGCCTAGTAGTTGGGATATAGAAGTGAATGGGAATAGTGCTGGGGACAGGCCTGAAATCTGTAGACCATTGCTTCTCAAACCTGAATCACCTGGCATCTTGTAAAAATGTAGAACTCGGGTGGGCTCAGATATAGCTTTTCTCACAGGCTCTCAGATGACGTCAATACTGCTGGCCTGCTGAGCACTCAGGGTGTATAATGAAGAACAAGAAAAACTTAAGGTATGGGCTGAGAAAGAGAAGCTTGAAAGATCTAGGAAGGAGCCTCCAGAGAAGAGAAAAATAAGGATGTGGATGTTGTCTTGGAATCCAGGAGAATCCTTTAGGGAGAAAAAGAGTATATAAAAAAGTGAAAGTAATCAGTAGTGGCAAATGCTGCACTGATCAAGTAATATAAGAGTTCAGAGTGTCTTGGATTAAGCAACTTGTAATTGGTAACCTTGATGAGATCACTTTTCATGGAGTGGTAGAATTAAAAACCAGATTACAGTGGAGTGTCTAGGGAAGGAAAGGAAGAAATGGGGGCACTTCCAGGCAGTTCTACAGTGGAAAGGAAGAAGAAAAGTTAGGGGTGGGAGAATTCATGGGAGGATATTTGTTTTTGTTTTAAAAGTGAAGAGGTTTGACGGTGTTCAAGTCCTACCGTCATGAACTGATTGAAGTAAGGAGCCAGTGGGGAGGAAAGGTGTACCAGAGAAAACTGATCATGTACAGTAGTAGTAAATGGCCCGTAGATCTTAATGCCTTATCACAGTAAAGGTTTTCTACTCACATTACTTGACCATTGGAGTTCACTGAAGAGTTCTCATGAGAATAAAGTCCACGGAGCCTCTGCTCAATAATTTGGACAACATTGTGAGTCTCCTTTGCCAGGAGTTTACAATTATAAGCTGAAAGAATATTTGAGAATGTCCAGAGCAGGAGGGGAATAATCAAAAAATCAAATACCTTGATAAGTCATGAAACCTAAAACATGTGTCAGAGATTCTTCAGGCAGAAGGTGAGGTAAAGTGAAAAGTGATATAACTGGAAGAAGGTTAGGAAGGAGACAACCTACAGAAAAAGGCTAGATTCAGGTTTGGAATTTCAGCATTCCTGAATTCACTGCCACAGCCTTTGGGGCCTCATTGTGCAGAAAACCTCATTAAAAATAAGTTGCCAAAAAACTTTTCTATATTTTTCAGGGGCTATTTCGTTTCAGAGGCCATTTAGAATCATCTCACCTTCTTGTGAATACAAAATTAATATTACAAGTTGAGAACTTTTTAAGTAAGAATATTTATAATGTAAGAGATTTAAATGCTCATTGCCATCAAAATACTTCTTGCATTTTTTAACTTTTGTTTTTATCAGAACATTTGTGTTTATTAAATTGTATCTTTTAAATTTTAAGATAGGAAAAAAGAAATAACAGTATAATGCAAGGGTAGAAAGAGCACCAAAGTTTTAGTAAAGGACATAAATAATGCTTTCTTCACCAGTTATCTTAGAGCTGATTTTATGGATACATAGTAGAAAAGTGTTTGGAAGGCAAGTGGGGGGTGAGTTTAACTTTCACTTATATGTTTGCTGAACATATGTTGTGTTGCTTTTATTTTTTTTAGTTGTCACATGATTTTGCACGTTTTCCCATGTTGATAAGGGTGCTTTTTCCTTTGCACAAAATAGAGAGCTGTAGTACACATGGACGAACGACGAGAAGAGCAAATTGTGCAGCTGCTACATTCTGTGCAAACGAAGAATGATAAAGACGAAGAAGCACAGATATCCTGGTTTGCTCCCGAAGATCACGGGTAAAACAAAAAGTATTCTTTTAAAAAAACTGAACAGAGTGACACTTGTTTTAGAGCATTTGCTTGCAAAAAATGACAATAAATATTGTCAGACTCTTCTATAAGTGAAATTTAGCCTCAAAGTATTTTTTCTTCTTATGTAGATTGAGCAGGGTTAGTGAAAGATTTAAAAATCTAGGTGGTATCCTTATTCCCACAGAAGAGTTTAATGGTAGGAATAATCTACTTACATAGGAGGCTGATGAAGTTATTATTTATTTTTCTAGCTACCCACCGTTGTATTTCCAAAATTCTCTTGTGGAGGAGATCTGTAAGAAGTTAAATTGCTGTTTTAGGAAATTCATAGAAACTATCATCATCAGGGCAAATTAGAAGTAGTTTTTCTGGGACTGCATAGTATAGCATCCCATTTGTAGCTCAAAAAGGGTAGCAGGAAGAAAATGAAGTTGTGAAATAAAACAAGGCTCAGAAAATTAGGTAAAGTTAAGTCATTGCAATGAAGGAATGACTATTGGGTTGATTTTTATTGTTTTAACTACCACAAGGAATAACTTATCTGTCAGTATCTATTTGTAGGGTGGAAAAAATTAATTTATTATAAGAATCTAAGTATTTTCATATTGTTCTACTAATATTAAAGAATAAGGACTTGATTTTGGTGATTTTGAAATCATTAAACAGCATATTGTTTTATTTTGTTTCAGGGCTTGAGTGGATCTTTATTTAACCTTTATCATTTTTTTTTTTTTTTCCAAAATAGATACGGTACTGAAGCTCCTGCTGAAAACAAACCAAATTCAGTAAAGAAAGTTGAACATCAGGAAAAAAAAAAGATAAATCAAGAAAAGAGGCCATTTAGAATCAGGGACAAATACATTGACCGTGATTCTGAATATCTCTTTCAAGAAAATGAACCAGATGCAATTCTAGACCAACAATTATTGGAAGATTTACAAAAGAAAAAAACTGACCTTCGGTATATTGAAATGCAGGTAATGGAAAGAAAAGATTTTTACTTGTCATCTCTTCTGACACTTGATAAAAATATATTTATGGTTAGAGGTAGCTGCCTGATAATCTAGATGAGTGAGATTTCTCAACAAGCCATCCTCTGAGAATCTCCCCACCCCCACCCTATTCCTCCCTCAGACTCCGGCCTGGTCCATAGTATAGAAAAGTAGTGAGAATGGAATTACACATAAAGAGCCTGTCTCACAGTTTATATGATGAAGAGAAGAAATATTTAAGAAATGGGTAGTGCAAATGAAAAAAAAAATCACTCTTTAAGTTTAATATTTCTAGACTATTTTAGTGAGATGTCATAAGAGACAGGGTGGTTAGAATTGTAAAGTTGTTTTCTTCTGGAACATCTAATCCACTCTTTCCTTCTACAGATGTTAAAATTAAATCCCTCAAAAGTCATATGATGTGCTTACGCCACTGACACTTTAAAGACAGAACTGTGGCAGCTGAGTTCTCTTTTGAAGTTTTTTCAGTATTTTCTTTTCCTGGTCAAGGTCCCTCCTGCTAAAACATAAAATTGAATGATTTGTGGATGTTCTAGAGATAGATGTAATAAAATATTCACTTTTTTTTTTTTTTAAGAGAAAATAGGGAATTCTGGGAGCCATGTCTTTAATGTGCAGATATGTACTGCCATTTTTGAGAAGGGCAGATCATTGTATCTCCTGTAGGAAAGAAAGGATCTTTTGGCTCAGTGAAGGTTGACTATCCTTCTTTAAACAGATCAGCTGAGGTTGTCTAGGGACCAAATGCTGTAGCTCTTTGATGCGTTTTGAGTTAAAATATGTATTAGGGACAGAGAAGATTTCAAGATGAAGTTATTGAGAATATTTTACCTGAGAGCTGAACTGCTTGTATAACCTTAGGAATACAGTTAGCTGCCATCTTTGCTTTGTATGGAGGAAAGAACTCAGATATTATTGAAGATGAGCAATTGATCTAGTGCAGAGAAAGTCAGTAGAAGAAACGGTTGGTCTTCCTTTCGGTCAGGCGTGTTGTAAATGCTTCCTGTGTACCACGTCATTTAAACCTCTTGGCAGCCCTCTGCAGGATGTTACGTTCGCTGTTTCACGGGAGGAGAGAGAATCTTAGGTCAGTGACCCACCTGTGCTTGCACACATAGTACCAGAACCAGGTTTAAAATTTAAATGTTTTCAGGAGCTCAGCTTTTTTCATCCTTGGTAATATGCAATATATTTTTTCCTTTAAGTTATAATTTTTTTCATAAACATTTTTCCACTTGCTTGATGCCTATCATTGTGCTATTTTTCAAGGTAAGTCTTGACACCTCACATAAGGTATGTGGTAATAAAAAATACTTTTGGACTCTTAATATGTTTATGATATATTTTATTTACCAGGATTATAATTTGATTACATTTCTCTTGTAAAAAATTAAGAAAAAATTTTTTTATAATTTCAGCACTTCAGGGAAAAGCTGCCGTCCTATGGAATGCAAAAGGTAAAATTTATATAACTATTTAATATGATCTGCAAAATGCTTAAATACATTTCTTTTAAGCTCCGAATCAAGAAGAAATATAAATGAAATTTTTCCTAAAGGATAGTCTTGGAAGTTCATTTTATTCTTTTGAATTGTTGAAAGACCAAAAAAAAAAATTTCTGAAGTTTTACTGAAAATTTTTTTATGTCCATGATAGAGTTTAAAAATAGAATTTTCACTTGTTAGTTTATGTTTCCTCATACAGTCACCCTATATAGAATAATATAGTCACCCATCCTTCCCTGACCTCTCAGCCTTCTTTTGTTTTGACTTTACTTTTTTAAGGACAGTCTGTTTTGGTCACTGTGTACCTCTTTTTCAGAACAGTGCTTTACATTCTATAGACCCCTAGTAAATACCTTTTGAATGAATGAATCATGGTCTGCTTCTAAGTATTTCTAGCTGTTACTTTGTTGGAATTTGTTCTGATATATATGAGGTATTGATAAATTTTTAAATGGTGAGTTTTCAAGTTAGACTGTTTGATAGATTAAAAGTAACTCCTAATACCCTTTTGAAGTAGCGGTGGGATGGTTTTGTCAGTACTACTAATTTGAAAATATTCATGTTTATAAGAAGATCTTTCCTGAGTAGGCAGTTTTACAGATAGTACCTGAATTTTAGCCATTTGATGTAGTTATTTAAAACTTGGCTCTGTTTTAATTATTTAAAAGGGAATAGTCTTAAATTATACTCTTCTTTGTTCTCAAAACAGTATACAAAACTTGTCCTGCAGACGAAACCATATTTTTTATTTATAACATAGATCCTTGATGTTCTGAGTAGTTTTTTAAGGGGATTAGCCTTATATTCAATAGACCCACATGTCAACATTAATCAGTGTTAATTCTCCCATGAATTTATAAGCTGTCTCCTTTTGCTTGTGTGCTTTTCTCTGACAGCCGTGGCTCTGCTTTTAAAATTTGGTGCCTCATCTCTTGAAAGCTGGTAGATCCAGATACCCAAACTGCCAGCATTGCATATAACAGAATTTTCAAGTATTAATATGCTTATTAAAAACAATTAACCTTCAGTTCGGTAAGATTCGGGTAACTTTTCAGACTTAGTTAACATGTGATGTCTTTCACTTTTTTCTCCTTTTGAAATAGGAATTGGTAAATATGATTGATAATCATCAGGTAACAGTGATAAGTGGTGAAACCGGTTGTGGAAAAACCACTCAAGTTACTCAGTTCATTTTGGATAACTACATTGAAAGAGGAAAAGGATCTGCTTGTAGGATAGTTTGTACTCAGCCAAGAAGAATTAGTGCCATTTCAGTAAGTAATCTCTCACTTGTTAAAATTCCCAACTTTTTTTTTTCTTCATTCTTCTATGTAGTCTTGCTAGAAATTACTGATTTTGAGTGTTGGGGTGATTCTTAATTAGGTTTAGGATATGTTGCTATGAAAGCAAGTATTTGGTAGTAAACACCAAGAAATTGAATGACCTCTCTCTTATTGATAAGATGTTTAGGAGTTCAAGATAAATTGCAAATCCAGGCAATTTTCTATAAAACTAAATGAAAAGCTGATAATATTTATAGAATTGATTATGAGCTTCAAATAATCTCTATCATTAGATACTTTACATTTTACTCCTTGATTCATTTAATACTGTTTTCAGCTCTTTTTTTCAGTGTATAGGTACTGAATGACAGCAGTATTTCTGATTTTTTAGTGCAATTCAGTATTGGGGAATTAGTCACAGAAAAATAAGGTGTGTGGAGTTTATTTTGAAACAGGTATTAACTGCATGTTTGTTATAGATAACGTTTTTTGTTTGTGTTTAGTCAGATGACCTAGTTAAATATGAGTTGTATGTTCTGTAGAGATGTTTGGGGTCTTTCAACATCAGGTGGACAGTACGTTTACTTCAGTGTTAGGTAACTCTGTGTAAATTTAGATTATGAAGCTTTCCAGTTGTATTTGATTTTATGATAGTGTTATTTATTACATCTCTAAGTCATTTTATACAGAGTCTGTGGTCAGGAACTGCATTACCAATTACAGCAACGTTTTGTAGAAATTACAGTATACGGTTAAGTTACAGTTCCTAAGAGATAACTGTCTTAAAAAAGTAAACCTGCCGTGTCTGTGGGAGGATAATATTCCTGGAAGTGGCATAAGTTCACAGAATGGTGAAAAATAAGCCACTTTTATTGTGACACTATTATATAGCTAGATTTTGGTTAGAAGTCTAATTTTATCATTTTCACTAAAACATGACTGTCAGTTCCTTCACTCAGTCGTGTCTGACACTACGACCACATGGACTGCAGCATGCCACTATAAATTGACAGTAAGGAGAAATGTCAATTAGGTTATTTTGTTGCTTTTTCCCCCCCCCCCAAGATCTGTTGGTATTTAAATGGGCAGTTTAATCAACAGTATAAAGTGACGTAATGGTCTGAGTTAATGTATACAGGATATGATGATTGGGAAATTTTACTTCTGAAGTATTATTTCTTAAAAGCTAATTGTCATTTTCTATTTCTAACCACATAAATCACTGCTCTGTCACTAAATGACTGTTGGTTACTTTCAATATTGCACAAATCAGTATTAGTTTATAGGATTTCATCTGTCCAGAGCTTATCTTTAGCAGTCATAACTCTAAGAAGTTAACTAAGAGTTAAGAATTAAGCCTGCCAATCTACAAAAAAGAATCAGATAAGAAAAAGTATCAAGTATATAGTTACTCTCAAGTTATATTCAACCTTTATGAGTTTAGATTAAAATTTCCAACTGTTTTTAAGACAAAGAGAGGACTTATAGAAAGTTGCTTTGGAAATAGTTAGGAGGGAGAATTTCAGAGGAAATGAAAAGTAAGCATAAGCAGGTAGTCTTCAGCTCTTAAAAGACACAGTCTTAGATACCTCAGATTTTAATATGTTTCTCTTATTTTAACTCTTGAAAATCTAATGAGTAGTGTTTCAACAACTCCAGATTTTCAGACATTTAGGATATTTACTCTAAAGGAAATGTTTTCTTTGTAACTGTATTTTATTTTAATTAAAGGTTGCAGAGAGAGTGGCTGCAGAAAGGGCAGAATCTTGTGGCAGTGGTAATAGTACTGGATACCAAATTCGGCTCCAGAGGTAAAGAGTGTTCATTTGTTTTGTTTTTGGCCGTGCCAGGCAGCTTGTGAGACTTTAGTTCACTGACCAGGGATTGAACCCAGGCCCTCAGCAGTGAAAGGGCTGAGTCCTAATCAGTGGACCGCCAGAGAATTTGCAAGAATATTCACTTCTTGTTTACAGGTAGATTTTAGTGAAACTTCAAAGTTATCAGAGATTTAAAAAAAAAAAAGATTTTCCCCCAAATTTTTATGCTGGTTATTGTTTTTAGAATTAACATTTGCAGTAACTGCAACATAGGCTTGCAACCCACAAAATCTTTTTTTTTTTAATCCAAATTCAGATTTGAATTACCATTTTAAGATGTCTTTTGATCCCTGGGTTGGGAAGATCTCCTAGAACAGGGAATGGCTACCCACTCAGTGTCCTTGCCTGGAAAACTCCGTGGACAGAGGAGCCTGGCAGGCTACAGTCCATGGGGATCTCAAGGAGCCGGACACGACTGAGCAACTAACACTTTCACTTCACTTTTTTTTCGCTTTAAGATGTCTTTTACACCAGGAAATGTTCAGAAGGATAACATTTTTCCTGGCTGTGTTAGTGGACCATCACTCGCCTAAAGGAGTGGCCTCCTATACGTTTTGGTGCCACCACGCAGCCTCTGACCACCTTAGCTTAGTTTGTATCTTAACCCCCATCCCCCTCCACTGTATTTTTGTAGTCCTCTGCAGCTCAAGATACTGTCTATCTTTTTAAATGAACTGATTTTCCAGTCACTAAACTGAAGTTGAGTTTCCTAAATATTTGGTCTTTTTCTGAACGGTAGGTCTTGTAGAGAAATCAGTAACATTGTATTTATAACAAAAATAATGTATAATGAACTTGAAGCTAGTATTTCTCATTACTGTGCTGTAAGAGTTCAGGTAACTAAAAAATTAAGGATGAAGTTTTTCATTAAAGCCAAAAGCATTTTTTAAATTGAAGATATTCTCTTAAACGTTTGTGGTATTTAATAGTTCATTAGTAAAGAAAACCAAGAATTAATTCATGTCTTTTATTCACAGTCGGTTGCCAAGGAAACAAGGTTCTATCTTATATTGTACAACAGGAATCATCCTTCAGTGGCTTCAGTCAGACCCGTGAGTATGTTTCAACGCAGGACATCTAGTTAAACATCATCAAAAGATGTCATTATTACATTGGATTTTATTATTATGTAAAAGTAAAATGGTTCTGTTTTTCATTTTGTGCCAAGTAGCAAACTTTATGCTTCTGTTGTAGCCATCTGTCCAGTGTTAGCCATATTGTGCTTGATGAAATCCATGAGAGAAATCTACAGTCAGATGTTTTAATGACTGTTGTTAAAGATCTTCTCAGTTTTCGATCTGACCTGAAAGTAGTATTGATGAGTGCAACATTGAATGCTGAGAAATTTTCTGAATATTTTGGTGAGTAGAATTTATGATTGTTACATTATAGAGTTATCACAAAACCACTGAGTTTAGAAGCAGTTTTTTAAAAAATGTATTCAGATGTTTAGTGATGCAAGTAGTCAATGTTTAGCAATGCATTATATTTGAGTATTCATCTACCCTCTGCTGCTAAGTCACTTCAGTTGTGTCCGACTCTGTGCGACCCCATAGATGGCAGCCCACCAGGCTCCTCCGTCCCCGGGATTCTCCAGGCAAGAGTACTGGAGTGGGTTGTCATTCCCTTCTCCAATCTACCCTCTAGTAGTTTTTAAAATATTATTTGTTTTTGACTGTGTTGTGTCTATTGCTGCACGGGCTTTTCTGTAGCAGGGGCTACTCTCTAGTTGCGGTGCGAAGGCTTCTCATTGCAGTAGCTTCACGTTGCAGAACACAGGCTCTAGGTCCTCAGGCTTAAATAGTTAGAGTATATGAGCTCAGTAGTTGTGGCACATGAACTGCTCCAGAAGCATGTGCTGCTGCTGCTGCTGCTAAATCACTTTAGTCATGTCCGACTCTGTGCAGCCTCACAGACGGCAGCCCACCAGGCTCCTCCGTCCATGGGATTTTCCAGGCAAACCCACTGGAGTGGGTTGCCGTTGCCTTCTCCGCCAGAAGCATGTGGGATCCTCCCATACCAGGATTGAACCCATGTCTTCTGCATTGGCAGGCAGATTCTTTACCACTGAACTCCCAGGGAAGCCCTCTCCAGTAGTTTTTTAAATGGTGGCATCATCTCTGGTCTTGTAGTGAAGAGATGTAGCCTCTTGGTGCTACCACCAGATAATTAAGGTGACATTAATGAAGTCAAACCACAGATATGAAAATTTTATTTACTTTTTTTGATAATCTTCTGTAGCTTTTATGTACTATCTCAGGCTACAGTGGCAGTTTGCTAATAACAGTGGTAACTAGCGATAACTGTGATATCGGTGATAACTGGAATACCTTCAGCTTGCTGGGTGCTGTATTTGGCCTGTCTTCATTCATGCTCTTTGATACCTCGTGAAGTAGGTGCTGTTATTCTCGTTGTTACAAATGGAAAACAACCTCAGAATAGTTAAGTAGCTTACCCAAGGTTGCATAATTAACAGAGGGTCAGGATGATTTGAAACTAAGTTTGAGGGAATTCCCTGGGAGTCCAGTGGTTAGGACTTAGTGCTGTCACTGCTGGGGCCTGGGTTCGATCCCTGGTCAGGGAACTAGGATCCCACAGGCTGCACGGAGTAACCAAGAAATAAAAGAGAACCTACATTTGGGTAGCTGCAGAGTACATTCTTTTAAAATTATGCCTCACTGTCTCTACTGCTTAAATTGTTTGGGGAAGGAGGAGAAATGGGAGGATGTTCAAATGGAATAGCACTGTATTTAATGTGTGTGTAATCAGCCCGGTTGACCCTCAGAGCCTTCCTTTTTGTCTCTGTCTCAGTCCTTTTGATGAGAAATCCAGAGCTGACACTGTGTAAACGTACGCAGGTCAGAGGCATAAGTGTCCTCAGAGCTGTGGTGCCGCTTCAGTTACCTCCCTTTGTGCTGGAGCTTTGGCCTTTGTTTATGGGCAACATGGTTTATTTTGTTTGGTACAGAACCTAAATAACATTTAAGTAACAGTACTGAGAGATTTCTTTTTTAACTAGTGATTCTAAAATAGTAAGCAGTAGTTTAATAGTTCGTTAGTTCTTGCTGTAACTACTCCTTTCTTTCCCTAATTCTAGATGCCACAGAGGTCATGTTCCTTATGTAGATTTCACTAAAACTTAGGTTCTCATGGCACCATCTTGGCTGATGATGAAGAGAAACAGACTTAATAGGTCCTGAATCCAACTTACAATATGCTTTTTTTTTTTTTTTGGTATTCTGGGTTACTTTGTAGAACTGTAAGGTGTGTATACAGTTTGGTAACAGTAAATTGCTACTGAATGAAGACTAAACTGTTGTTTTTATTAAGTGAGATATGGAGAAATAAGGTATTGCTGTATAAGTTTCAGGACCCTTTTCTGAAGTTAAAACTAATGTAGTCATTGTCCTATTTACAGTTGATTTTTTTTTTAACATTTGAATACAGATTTATGTTTTATCTACCATAATAGGTAACTGTCCAATGATACATATACCTGGCTTTACTTTTCCGGTTGTGGAGTATCTTTTGGAAGATATAATTGAAAAAATAAGGTAAGTAAATATTAGAAAGTAAAAGATTAAAAGTACTAATATACTAAAGTACTTTATACTTTATACTTTAGTATATTAGTATCACCATTTTGTCAAACTTTAGTCTAAGAAGCTCATCCTTAACTATTTCTTTCTAAAACATTGTTTTTCTTTAAATCAGGGATTCCCAAAGTTGGTTGCACATTGAAATCACCTGGAGTCTTTGAAAATCCACATTGACACTCATACCATATTATATTGCAGAACCTGGGCTGGAGCCACATATCAGTATTGTCTAAAGACTCTTGGGCAGAAAAGTTTGGGAATCTCTGTCTTTAGTGTTGAACTTCTCTTCTGATTCTCCTGCCTGGTATTCATTCTCCTTTGCTGGCCTCCGTTTCCTACCCTTTAAATACGATATTCCCCTAGAGTTCTCACCTTAGATGTTTCTCAGCCTTTTATGATTTTACTGTGCAATCCTATTTCCATGACCATAGTTCCTAATTTTCAGAACTATTTTCCTATAGCTTTCAGAACTATGGTTTCAAGACTGAATTCTTCCTGAATTCTAAGCTTATCTAAATCTATACTCAGCAGCATTCCAGTGTCACAGATTTATTGAACCTTACATTTTTCAAACAAAAATCGTCATCTTATATTTGATTCCCACTGTGCTTCCACCAAAAAAATTAAAATAATCTGTGTGGCTTAGTATGCTTTATAATGGTTGCTCCTGTTGTCCTCCACCCGGTTGTTTAAACTCTAAATCAAAGTAGCTGGTGTTTCAAGCAGTTACGTTCTAGGATACATTAACTGCTTTACATGCTCAGTAACCAAAGTATTGTAAGTCATTCTGTATCCCGTCCCACTTTCCCCCATGAAAACCCTGAGAGCTTTCTCCTTGAACATACCTTCTCGTTTCTGTTTCTTCTACTTAAGGTCTTTATTATCTCTCCTATGTTAGTGTAAGAGTTTCTCTGTGGGCACTGTGGTCTTCACTCTCACAGATGCTAACCATCTGTTTTCCCCAAAACTGCTCATGTGAACTTTCTTCCCTAGGGTATACCTGTTGAGATTTCTCTTTGAAAAACTAGCTGAAGACTTTTTGTTGGTTTGTCTTGGCCTAGAGTGGAGCACCTCAGCTGGTATGCCCAAGTTACAGTCCTGTTCACGCTGGCCTTTAGCTGCTAGCAGGTTTCTCGAGGAGCCATCAGAATTACCTTAGTATCACTTTATGAGAGAGGGCTGAAGGCACAGACCCACAGAATCAGGGTCCACCTTCTTAGCCTGTCACCCCAAGGCTCTTTACAGTCTGGCCCTGTCTGTCCAGTGGCATACATTCCTCATGCCGCTTCTCTTAGGCACTGTCTCTTCTATGCCAGCTTGTGCCCTTTCTTTCATGACTATGCTTTGTTACATGCTGTTTCCTCCTTTCAGTTACATTTGCCACCTTCTCCCCTTTTCATCTGTAAACTATTAGGTAAGAACAAATCCCTGCCCTTTCAGCATTCTCTGATACCTCTCACAGTGAGTTACCTTCTCAGCAAGACTGCCAGAGCACTTTTATCATATCTCTTGTACCACTTACCTTATTGCCATGTAATGTATCTTTTTATATATGTCTCTTGCACTAGATTTCAAATTTTCAAAGTGGAAGATTTTGTCCTATGGATCTTTGTAACTAGTACATAGCACAGTACCTGGCCTATAGTAAACATCTGAAAACTAAATGGACAGATGTAGAAACATTTATGCTGAGATTTTTCAAGACCCCACAGCTTACTTGTTAAAGGAGAAAACCAGAAAGTGATAGTGGGAAGGTGAGAACAAAGATCCTACTGCATACTTTACATGGAGAAAAGTCAGCTGAATTTTGAATGGACATTTATATGACATATTTTTGAAATTTTATGGGTTGCACTGTGCACTAAGATCTGAGAGAAAACAAGGGAATGACTCATTACACAGTTCCGGAGCTTGTGTCTAGATAGGGACACGTACAGGCTGTTACTCTCAAGGAGTATACTCTGGTCATACTCACATGACCAGAGTTTTGGGGAAAATAGATGGCAGCGTTTGTGAGAGTGAAGACCACAGTGCCCACAGAGAAACTCTTACACTAACATGGGAGAGATAATAAGGACCTTAAGTAGAAGAAATAAAAGTGAGACGGTATGTTCAAGGAGAAAGCTCTCAGGGTTTTCATGGGGGAAAGTGGGACGGGACAGAGAATGGCTTACAGTACTTTGGTTACTGTTCTGGGTAAGTGAAGAGTGTGTAAGGCAGGGATAGCCTGGACAACTCAGGAAAGCAGTGAGGTCAGCAGGGCAAGGAGGGAAGTGTGTGTCAGGGAGGAACGCATTAAAGTGAAAGAGGGTATGTTGGTCTTCCATGCTCTGGTTATATCATCAGTGCTCATAAGTTTTTATGCTCTCCCTCCTCAGTTCCACTTTCAACCGTGTGTCCCCGTTTCTTAACCATAGCACATTGACCAGTTGTTTTCTAAGGTAATAACAGGCAGCAGCCTGACAGTAGAAACAAAGATTCAGGGATCAGTAATCTAACATGACATAAAGATGAATTGCTTTCTTAAGGTCTCCAGAAGGTAGTGAATGTACACGGAATTGTAGTTAAGGGGTGTCTCTTGAAGCGCAACAGGCGGTATCTGTGCGCTTGTTCTGTAGCCAGCGAAAGAGGGGAGGTGAAGTAGGGTGGTCATTGGATAGAAGTTTTCAGCAGAGGCCCCAGCTATTCCTTTTCCAGAGGAAGAGCTGCTCTGCAGAGAAGTAGGAAAGAAAATAGGTGAGATATTATGCTGGGTTGTGATTGGGTCCTTGGGGAGGGGGCTGAAGGTTACCTCTGGTCCTATAATTGCTGGGCAGGGAGCCAGCTGTGGGTCCATCCTGCTGACTAGATTAATCTCTGTCTCAGGTTGCCCTACCTCATGCTGGCGCCTCTATATGTATCGAAGACTTAGGGGAGTCCTGGGTCACAGGTACTGAATAGGGAAGGGGATTGATGAACTCTTTGGGGTGTCTGCTATGTGTCAGGCACTGTGCTTTATCCCTTTATCCCTTCTTTTTCATTCTCATGTCAGTACTTAAAAGAGTATTAATCTCTCAAATAAGAAAACTCAAAGCCAGAGGCTTATACCTTGTCCAAGGTCACATAGCTAGTCAGTGGCAGAGCACGGACGTCAGTCCCATCTGTCTGACTCAACAAAGCCCATGCTTCACACCCCCCATTCTGTCTAGATGCTCTCATCTAGGTGAGCTCCGAGGGGCTTTGCGGTTAAAGAATAGGTTTATCTTTCTTTGTCTCTCTCCACTCCCATGCCTCTCACACCTCACTTATGGTAGGTGACATGCAGTGCAGCATGGTGAAGTCAGAGCGTAGCGCTGGACTGACTTGTAAGCCCTCTGAATGCTGATTCTGGCTCTGCCATTGTCTATGTCTGAGACTGAGCAGAACTAAATAGTTCCTCAAGCATGAGTCTCCGGATCTACAGACCATGTTATAACTACACTGTCTGAATTTCCTGGGGCACTAAATAAAATTGCTGGATGAGCAGACCCCAGCCAGACCTACTGTATTCACATCACAAGATATAGGATTGAGGAATCTGTTTTATAAACTCCCCAGGGAATTATTTGTGCCCACGTTTAGAAACCTCCTATATTCAAAATCTGAGTCTTCTAGGCAATTGTTAACTATTATTTTGAACCTATATTAATGTTGACTTTTGATATAAAAGTAAATTCAAACTTACAGATTGTAGTTACTCTACCACTTAAATTTTTATTGCTGAAGATAATCTAGAGCTTTTACATATTTTGATAATGATTTTAATCTAAAATGTTATGTGTTCATATTTGTAAATAAATTTAACTAGCATTTACTAGAAAGTATCGTGAAGATGTTCTTTAAAATTTCTTTTTAGAATCCTAAAAAGTCAGAGATATTAGTGAAAACCAATTTTAAATAAAGTGGAGCTATTTAAGAGTATTTTTATTTTAGATATGTTCCAGAACAAAAAGAACACAGATCCCAGTTTAAGAAAGGTTTCATGCAAGGGCATGTGAATAGACAAGAAAAAGAAGAAAAAGAAGCGATCTATAAAGAACGCTGGCCAGGTTATCTAAGGGAATTGAGACAAAGGTAAGTCTGTTTTTGTTTGAAAGTGAGAACATAGTAGCTGAATGACTAAAACAAGATGTAGGTTTGTCTTGACTTTGTATGTATTTAAGGGTAGCATTGTTGTTTAGTCACTGCAGTGGAGTCCAGCTCTTGTTATTTAGTCACTAAATGTAGCCTGCTAGGCCTTTCTGTCCGTGAGGTTTCCCAGGCAAGAATACTGGAGTGTCATCTACATTGGCAGGCGGGTTTTTTACTGCTGAGCCACCAGAGAAGCCCTGAGGATAACATTTTGAGTCTCATATTCTAGCTGGATACTTTACTGATTTGACTTGTAAACATTATCATAATCTCAATATTTCTTTTTTTTTTAATATTTCTTTTTATTTATTATGTTTTCCCATTTGCAGATTGAGTTACTTTTAAAATTTTATGGTAAGTTAAACGTCAGGAAACTGTCAAGTATTTCATGACCTCATATTTGACTTGATAGGTATTCTGCAAGCACTGTAGATGTTGTAGAAATGATGGATGATGAAAAAGTTGATCTGAATTTGATTGCTGCCCTTATTCGATACATTGTTTTGGAAGAAGAGGTTAGTTTTGTTTTTCTTTAATTTTCAAAAGTGAAACATTTCAATTTCATGTCAAGGACTTGAAAAAATATTTTTTCTTAAATGCTTTTAAAAAAAATAATCTTTGGAAGAAATGGCTTTTGATACCAGGAGCAAGAATTTCAAAATACCAAATGATTTAGCAGTTTGACCTGTTTGAAGAAAAGACTCAACAAATGAAATGTCTGGATTATAAATCCTATTTTTAAAAAGGGAACTTTAGTTCACTTTTTCTTTAGTTATAATTAGTAGCTAAAAGTCGTCTTGAGCTAATATAATTTTAATGAAGACTTAATTGTGCACAGAATTGTACTCTTATTGTATTTTATTATGTGATCCTTCGTAACAGTTATTTCCCCTCTGCATAGGATGGTGCAATATTGGTCTTTCTACCAGGCTGGGACAACATCAGCACGTTACATGATCTCTTGATGTCGCAAGTGATGTTTAAATCAGGTATTTTAGAAATGTATTTTATTGCCATTCTAAGAATGGTACTTGAGTTATGTGTAGCCTGGTTATTTTCTTTCATTTGAGCTTATTAGTCCAAGTTAAGTTTTTTCAAAAGTTGGATTTTTTTTTTCCCCCCCCTAAAGTTCTGGGTCAGAGATAAAGATGGTAGATACATAGTGAAGTTTCTTATTTAGTTTTATGGTGAGACTGTTCTCTTCTCTGCCTAAATTTGCCCAATAAAATTGAGTCTTTGGTACCTGAGGTTTTTGTTTCTTCACTCACTTCTCATTTAGTTGGGCAGAAAAGAAGTTTGAATTTTCCTCTTAAGCCAGTATTTCTCAGCTGTAACTGTACAACAGAGTCACTCATGGCACTTTTAAAATGCAGACCCAGATCACATCCTCATACCAAATATTAGAATGTGACCTGCCAAATGTTAGAATGTGACCTGAATATCTGAAGTTTAAAAAAAAAAATTCTCAGATGTTCTGATTGTTTAATAGGATGTTTTGAAATATGCAACCTCTTATGTTTTAGAGAAATGCTTTGGAACATTTTTCTCCTGTAAAATTAAGTTATAGCTTTTTCCGGAGTCACTGTTAACTTTAGTAAAAATCAAAGCAAATTCCATTTAAGTGTATTTTAAAATAGTTCTGAATATGCTTCCTAGCCTTACTCTGTTGACGTGCTTTGATACATTTTATTTTTTTAAAAACACTGAAAAATATTTTGATCTAATTTTATTGGCTAAAATACTTTTTAAATCCCATCATGGTAATGCCCTCAAATTGTTCACTATAATTAAAATTATTTTCTGTTCTCTCACTGCAAAAATATTTTTGTCTGATTACCATGACTTCTCTATAATGAAATACTACTTTAGGTTTTCCTCATCATTGGTAACTTCTGTATAGAAAAAGTATAGGTTGTGATTAAACTATACAACCATATATATTTTTTTAAAACAGAAATGCTTCTTTGGCTGAACCTTTCAGCTTTGGCCTTTCCTTCCCCCATCATAAACTCTATTATATGATCTACTTTTAGTTTTAAAAATGTGTGTGTGTATGTATTTTCCAAGAAAATGTAGAGATCATTTTGGAGGAAGTAGGGAAAGGGTGTGATATTAAAGATTATTATAATTGACTCCATTAGCTTCCTGATTTAATTATACTCAGGGATGGAAGTATTATAGTTCCACCACCAGCTTCAGTTCAGTTCAGTCATGTCTGACTCTTTGCAACCCCATGGACTGCAGCATGCCAGCTTCCCTGTCTAAACACCTGGAGCTTGCTCAAACTCACGTCCATCGAGTAGGTGATGCCATCCAACCATATCATCCTCTGTCATCCCCTTCTCCTCCTGCCTTCAATCTTTCTCAGCATCAGGGTCTTTTCTAGTGAGTCAGTTCTTCGCATCAGGTGGCCAAAGTATAACCACCAGCTTAATTTCTTTTAAAGAAAATCTTTCAAAAATTAAACATTCCTAATCTTTATCATCATCTGATAACCCAGTCCATAATCAGATTTTCCCATTTTTTTTCCCCCAAAGTATCTCACAACTAGCTTGCTCAGACTGTAGAAAAAGTCAGACTGATAAGTCGTGTAGTTTTAGAACATCACTCCCATCTTCCCTTCTTTCCCCATGGTGGAAAAGACTAGGTTCTACTTTCTGGAGATGTCTAAATCTTTATAGTATCATTTCATTTGATCATCTTTTAATCCTGTTTTCCTGCCAACTAGAAGTTATATCTGAAGGCTTGATTCAGTTTAATTAACTTGATTGAGTTAAGTCAGAGTGGATGTATTTCATACTGTGTCACAGATAAGTAGTCGAAGGCATTCTTTGTAAAGCACTATTTGACAGCTTTTTACAGTTTAGAAGGGTCATAAAGGCTGTGGGAAACACTGTATCTCCTGAATAACAGCGGTTCTTTTCTTGGAAAATACAACTACCTAGGGTCTTCTGGACATTCTTGTTAGAGATTTAAGTTAGGTTGCACTTTGGTAGCTATGTCTGGCTGAAATTTACCCTTCTGTAACACTCTCTCCTTCCCATTATAGTACTATATCAAACTGACTGTTGACTGATAATCATGAATGGGCTTGAGCAACTTCATTTTGAAACTTAAAACTTCCTATATTCCTAAAAAATTATTATTTTTTAATGTGGGTGACTTTTGGAATATACTACATTTTACCAGTGCTATTTCATTATTTTTAAGTGGATGTGGGAATTTAATAAGTAATTTGCTTTAAAATTTTCTTTGATTAAAGTAGGATTACCCAAAGTCTACAAACGTATTCACCCATATTAAATAAAATCCTTCGATCTTTAGTTAGTGGTGGGAATGGAGTTAATGTTTTGTTTTGTATTTTTTTAATATAATTTGAAAAGGTTGCTACCCACTTTTCAGCATTGTATAAGAATTTAGAATTTGCAGAAAAAATATTAAGAATATAAAATGTATATACTTGGTCTGACTGTACATAGGAATATAAATTAAGAATTAATGTGACTCAGCATCTGAACTTATTGTTCCATGTAATTTTTATGGAATTTTCTGCAGCTTTTTATCTTAAAGTTTAATTTTCTTCTTAATTTTCAGACAAGTTTATTATTATACCTTTACATTCTCTGATGCCTACAGTTAATCAGACACAGGTATGTTGTTAAATTTATCTCTCAAACTGAGACAAGCTTTAAGGACTGCTTATTGTATGTTTTGTTTTCTTTTATTTTTGAAGGCACATTTTAAAATAGTAATCCATACAAAAAATACTTCTTTGAGAACCTTTGCAAATGAGTCTTCAGGGAATGACTGTACAAAAATTTGGATGAGAGAGGGTAATCTACGAATCACATTAGTTTCATCAGCATTAGGGGAACATTTAAAGGTTGCTTTTATCAATAGCTTATTTGGGTTTCCTGAGTAAAATAAAAAGATATGTGAAAACCAATAAAAATAATTCAACCTAGGAGTGAATAATCCATGACATACACAGTTTGATACTGAGATTTTGATTTAACAGAATTAGTACATTTGTAGGCATGAGATATCAATGATGTATTATTCATTATGGTTTTGGATGTTTTGACTTTGTCAGATTCAGAGATCTCTCTAGTTAGAGTGAACAGTGCATTCCCAAAGGAAAGGTGATTTTCTACTGTGTTTACAGGCCCTGGTAGAATGAGATGGATCCATTTTTCCACTCCCTTTGTAAGCAATAATATAGATATTTTTAATTGAGAGCTCTTTGCTGTCTCTGCTGGTGTGATGGTTCTGAGTAAGGCTCAGCTAGCTGGAGTGGGTCCAGTGTGCACGTCTGAGGGAAGAGAAGAGGAAGGAGAGCCCTTGATCCCAAAGACCGAACAGAAGAGTGTCTGGTGTGGGAGTGCTTCCATCGCTCATGCCCTAACTGTGAAGTATTGAGGTTAAAATTTGCTAGAGGATATGTGCCTAGACTGGCAAACATCATTTTCTCTGATTGCCATTTTTATAAATGAGACAAGTTTATGCTGGTTTCTTTTCTTTTTTTTTTTTTTTTTTTGCTTTTCAGCCAAGTGGTGTTTACCATCATGGCGTAGGGTTTATTATGTGAAGGGGATTTTTTTTAAGTCTGTTTCAGTCTCAGTAGCTGGTATACGGAGAAGGCAGTGGCACCCCACTCCAGTACTCTTGTCTGGAAAATCCCATGGACGGAGGAGCCTGGCAGGCCACAGTCCATGGGGTCACTAAAAGTCGGACACGACTGAGCGACTTCACTTTCACTTTTCACTTTATGCATTGGAGAAGGAAATGGCAGCCTACTCCAGTGTTCTTGCCTGGAGAATCCCAGGGACGGGGGAGCCTGGTGGGCTGCCGTCTGTGGGGTCACACAGAGCCGGACACGACTGAAGCGACTCAGCAGCAGCAGCTGGTGTACAGTGGTGTAGCTGGCTGGCGTCCATTCTGGTGACTGGGCATGTGCCTTGTTGGTTGCTGTCATCTGTATGTCTGTGCATGCTCAGTTAATCAGTCGTGACTGACTCTTTGCAACCCCGTGGACTGTAGTCCGCCAGGTTCCTCTGTCCATAGAATTTTCCAGACAAGAACACTGGAGTGGGTTGTCATTTTCTACTCCAGGGGAATCCTCCCACCCCAGGGATCAAACCCTGTATCTCTTGTGTATCCCCCATCAGCAGGTAGATTCTTTACCACTGAGCCACCTGGGAAGCCCTGTTTTTATCTGTATAGTTTTTAAGTAATTCATAATTCTTTACACTTCTGTCCCTCTCCCTTAAAAAGTTTGACAGCACAGTAAAATGTTTGCATTCTGCAGCATTTGTTACAAATTTCTTTAAGTTACCATATTTAAATATCAAATTAATAATTTTGTATACCATTTTGTATAATGTAAATATCTGTACATTAAAATAATCTTTAAATTATAACCTTTCATTTGAAATCTTGTTTGTGATAGGGTTTTGATATCTATGGGAGATTTGGTTTACCAAAAGGGAATTTTGTGATAATGAAGATGATGTATAAGATATAACTGTATCTATAAATATTAGATGCATATGTCAGTGAATGAACAAAATTGCTAAAAGTGAACAGTGCTTGAAGTAATTACTTTAATTGCAAGAATGGATGTATCAGAAATTCACTCTTGGGATTTTGATGTATGTATTCTTGCAGGTGTTTAAGAGAACTCCTCCTGGTGTTCGGAAAATAGTTATCGCTACCAACATTGCAGAGACTAGGTAAAAATTGTTTTTTAAATACGAACTACTAGTGATTACATTTGTTTTGAGCACCATAATAGTTAACATCTTAGTCTTTTTTCTACAAAATACTTTGTGATTTCTTTAAACCTGTTTTAATTTAGTTGCAGTGAACATGGGTTTTTGTTTTTGTTTTTTTTTAAACCTATACTAATGTTTTAGCCTCCTTAGAAATAGGCTTTTAAGTGATTGTTTTAAAGCTTCCCTAAAGAAGCATGGGGACTGAGGTTAGTACTTCTGGTTGGGAGTAGAATTGATAGAATTGATTGATTGGTAATCAGTCTTATATATATATATCTATATATACTCTTTAAAATTATTCCATTGGAGGTACTAATATACCAGTACAGTCATTGCAACAGATGGTTCTGCAGAAGCTGGTGTTAAATCATGGCACTGGAGGGCTCACAGAGCTAGTTACAGAAGTCCTCAGGCAAGCTGTGAAGTTGGACTGAGGGCAGATAGGAATTATAAACATGATCTGTAAAATCGGCCCTGTGTGCTGCTACTAAAGCTGCTGATACCGCCTGTGATGTGGTATCTGATCCCCATTTGTCAATGTGGAAGAGTGGTGAAAATCCTGAACTACTGAAATCAAGTTGATTCAATAAAAAGTGTTTTAAGATCCCTATCTGTAGATCTGGTATAGGCTAATATGCTTTAGATGTGTTTTTAACAATTTTTGTGTATTTGTTTCCAAACAGCATCACCATTGATGATGTAGTGTATGTAATAGATGGAGGGAAAATAAAGGAGACGCACTTTGACACACAGAACAACATCAGCACGATGTCTGCTGAGTGGGTGAGCAAAGCCAACGCCAAGCAGAGGAAAGGCCGAGCTGGAAGGTAAGATCACAGCTTTGAAGCCTTTACAAAAACACCAAAAATTTTGTGTACCAAATTTATTTAAGGAAGTTCCCTTTCATCTTTTTAAAAACTTACTGCAGCATGTTTGTAGATGGGGGAGTCATTTTAATCATAGTTGTTTTGGAAAAACTATGTCAGGTTTTTTATTTTATGATTTTTCTACCTCTAATTCCTCAGTCTGGTTAATTAAAGTTAGTATTCTTTATCTTATTAGCTATATTATCTGTGATTGTGTTTTTTTTTTTTTTAAAACATATTACTAATAATGATTGCTGTTAATAATACTTGAATGTCAGATCATCCTCTAGACACTATACACATTAACTTGCTTAATCCTCCCCACAGTGCTATGAAGTAGGTTATTATCTCTATTTTGAGGGTAAAGAAACTAAGGTATAGAGAGATAAAGTCATCTATCGAAAGTCACACAGCGTTAGAAGTAGCAGAGCCAGGAATTTGAATTTAAGTAGTTTGGTTCCACAGCCTGGGCTCCTAATCACTACACTTCACAGCTGTACTGGTTTTTCACTATGAGTTAACCAAGGAAAGTACTTTTTCCCACTTACGTGATAGCATAAGAAATAAGAATACCTTTTTTTTTTGGTTGCCCATGGTCTTTTTTGTGGTGAGCAAGAGCTGCTCCTCGCTGAAGTGCATGCGCTTCTCATTGCGATGGGGAGCACAAGCTCTAGGCGCACGGGGCTCAGGAATTGTGGCGTGTGGGCTCTAGAGTGCAACCTCAGTGGCTGTGCACGGGCTTAGTTCTTCTGCAGCTTGTGGGATCTTCTTCGACCCGGGGATCGAACCTCTATCCTCTGCATTAGTAGGCAGATCATTATTCACTGTACCACCAGGGAAGTCCAAAACCTCTGTTTTAATGATCGGAGAAAAGATTTGCCTGTAACACAAATAATTGCACTTATTACTTGTTTTAATGCATACTTCAGAGTATTTTACACCATAACTCATGAGTGATAGAATCATGTCTGAAGTTTGAAGAGTTTTTATTTTACCTCTTACATGTAGAAAAAGATTTCCCTTAATTTTTAGATTGTGGCTTAAGTAAGGAAAGAGGAGTTCAAAAAAAATTTGACAGACCATTTATCAGCGTTTTAATAAGTTTATACTAGGTATTTAAAGCTGTGACTCCCTTGTTATAATATTTGCCTATTATTCCAGTATAACTTACTTCAGGTGGTTTATTGGATTATGCAGTTGGTGCTCTTGAGTCATACTCCTGACTTCGTCCAAGAAGTGTACCTTCTACTCTATTAAGAGGGGATAATTTGATTGGGAGCCTAGCAAGATTAGGGTTTCCCCATGCAGACCAATCAGTAAACGTAAAGTATTGCATTTTATAGAATTCTTCATCCCCACTAACCTGCTGAAAGTTAATTGTGGAACTGTAGTGTTTTTGTTGATGTTTTGTCTTTAATTGAAGTATAGCTGGTTTACAGTGTTGTTTTAGTTTCTGGTGTACTGCACAATGATTCAGCTTTTCTATATATATATAGTATTTTAATTCAAATGGAAAATAGTCCCTTGCGGGCTCTGTGATACAAATTTCTTTTAGCAAAGCTAATTAAGATTGATAATTATTTTGAAGGCCAGTGTAAACTGTATTTATTATGTGGTCCTTGGTGGAGATCCTATAGATAATGGGTCCTCTAAGCCACCAGATAAGCCCATCATTCAGATTAGTAGATGCAAATAAGGAAAAAAATGTTTCCAACATCTCTCTGAGAGCTCACTAGATAGCACATACCTAAGAGCTTTTAAAATAATAGAGACGGGCTGGCATAATACAGGGTTTGTTACAGAAGACGCTCACAAGGCCCAAAGAGAGTAACCTGTGTATACTGCTGACTGTGTGTCTACCAGTCTGAAATCTGTAACAGGTAACCAAATTATTGGTAGGAGGGAACCTTGTCTTTTTCAGAACTAGGATTTAGGATTAGTGGATTTAAGCTTATTCAGAACAGATGAGGAAAAGGAATATATGAATAACAATGAAGTAACAAGTAAATTAGTTATGATGTGGCTTGTAAGAAATAGATATTGACTGCTCTCCCTGCCTTTTCTTTTCTCTGGAATTCTAAAAAGTCACTGATAATACTTACCCCCATCCCCCCCACCTTGTTGTTGGTTTTTTTTTCTTTTTAAAGAGTTCAGCCTGGTCATTGCTATCATCTATATAACGGTCTTAGAGCAAGCCTTCTGGATGACTATCAACTGCCAGAAATTTTAAGAACGCCTTTGGAAGAACTTTGTTTACAGATAAAGGTAAATTAAGTGGGAAAATTAAATTAAATAAGGTTCTAGTTTTCCACATGTTTTATAGAGGAAAGTAATATATTAATCTGCCAGAAAGAATTTAGACCACCATTTGTTTTTGTGTTAGTACAGTTTGACCCCTGAGCAGCCTGAGGGTTACACTTGCCAGTTATCCCTTCTCTGCCTCAGAAAATGACTCATCCAAGGGTGGGCCACTGAAACAGCTTGGTTAGAATCGGGACTCAAACCCTAGTTCTGTTGGTTCTACATGTTACGCTTGCTGATTGAACACAAACTTTCCCCTGCACTTAGTTAATTTAAAGGTCTGTAAAATGAAAATGCAAGTACTATATTTATTGCAAAAAAAAAAAATCTGCGTAGACATGAACCCATGCAGTTCAAAATTGATAAACTGTAAACTGTTTTTAAGCTTCTGTCATGTGTATATTAAACAGTTTTTAATTACATACTGCTCTAGAGCCAGACTATCTGGGATTGAATCCCAAGTCCTGTGGCAAGCTAGTTCTTTTATATTAGGCAAGTTATTTAAATTAACTTAGTGAAATTCTTAGAACAGTGCCTGGCACATGGGAATTGTTCAGTAAATCTTAGGTACTGTCACTACATCTTAAGATTCCCTCATTATAAACTACTTACCTTTTTTTTTTAAGCATCATATATTTGATAAAATTAGCCACCTTATTTTGAAGATAATCAGTAATCAACTTGTTGAGATTTTAACCAGCTACTTCTCTCATTAATAGAGTTAGTGGGTGTTGAAAGTAGTATGTTGGCCTTTAAACATTTAGAATCACAAACATAATTGTAACTTATTCTGGTAAAATAACTAACTGGAAAATTGTGTATAGGTTTGATGCTTTATTCAAGTGAGTGACACGGGGAAGACTAAATTCTGTCCATATATGACATGTTTACTTATATTTGTCTCCCCCCAGATTTTAAGACTAGGTGGAATTGCTTACTTTCTTAGTAGGCTAATGGATCCACCATCGAATGAAGCAGTATTACTCTCCATAAAACACCTGATGGAACTGGTAAATTTGTTTTGTTTTTCAATAAATCCTAACTTAGATTTAGAGTGTTTAAGTAAAGCAAGCTAATTACAAAATTTACCCTTGATTACTGCAAAGTAGGCCAATGAGTGTGCAGGACCAAATTGATTCACTATTTGGCTGTTCAGCTTTAAGTATGAAATAAGTTATAAAATGATACTGTTGTGATTTTCTTATCATACTGGGCTCTTTCCACACAAGTTTTTTCATTGTAGGCATGACTTAAAATTACATAAAAATTTTGAAATCTTTCCATTTCAATCTTTTAAAACTTTCGAATCTTTCAGTTTCCTGTTTTGATCCTCTTCACTTGTATTCTTGAAAGGAATTTGGTCGCTGTATTCTATTCTTTCTGATTTTCTTAGTTTTTTTATAGCTTTGTCAAATCTAAGCAACTTAATGACAGTATGGACATCTTATAAAGGCAGCTCTTCTGTTTTTGAAGGAATGCTAGCAGGTGACTTTCCCAGAATAGATCCCACTACCTATCATTGTTTTTCTTAACAGCTTTTGCCTTAGTTTATTTTATGAAGGCAGTGTTTTGAGGAACAGGCTTCATTGTCTCAGGTGCCCACTTAGTTGGTAGTCATCCCTATACAAGACCACGTTGAGAAGCTGCACACGACTGGCTGTAAGTTAGTGCCCTAAGTAGAAACAAAGAACAGAACTGTGCTGTCCAACTCAGTATCCACTAGCCACAGGTGACTATTTAAGTTTTGAATTAAATTACAAATTCAGTATCTTGGTCATACTGACACATTTTAGAAGTTGAATAGTCACATGGGGCCAGTAGTTACTGCATGAACAGTGCAGAAATGACATTCCATCAGTGCTGCAAGTTCTGTTGATCAGTGGTGGGTTAGAGGATGCTGCTGGGTGTATTTTACATATTTAATTTTTTTTTTTTGAGTCATCTGTGTAGATGGTTTTGAGAATTTGGTCCATATGAAAACATTGAAATAAACTTGTGAGTAATAAGTTGTTTAAATGAAAAGTATTGTAACTGATCTGACCATTTTTGTTTGAATTTGGGTTAGATTAGTGAGATTGCTGATATTTTAGGGAACAGTGTGGTTTTACTGACTTTAAAGTCTTCCCCTCCAGATTTTTCTCTAATAGAACATAGCAATAGAGAGCTAGGTGGTGATCAGAGAATCAACTTAATTGTGGTAGAGACAAATGACCAGAGGACAGCTGGAGTCTGAAGCCAGAGTGGGGTGACTTCCTTTCTCCTGACTGAATTTAAGCACCAGTCTTTACTGAGCCATTTGCAGGCAACAAAATTGTGAAAAGGCCTAGGACATCCTTGCCAACAGTAGGGTCTGAAGCCTGCATTTTGGAAAAAGCTTTCTTATTGTGCAATGCAGAATGCCCATCCAGGATAAAAGAGCAAAACAAAAACCATCTAGCTTAATGATTTATTACACAAAGTGACCACTGTTATTTTTATTCATGTCAAGAAGTTAAGAACATCTCTGGGATCCTAAAAGGCCACTGCCTACCCTCTCCCATCACTCCCTGAGTCTCAAAAATAACATCTATCATAACTCTTTAATGGTAGTCTCTTGCTTTTCTTGATGATTTTACCAACCAGAATACATCTCCATAAAGAGCTCGATTTAATTTGATCCTTTATAAACTTTACAGAAATCCACATAGGATGTTGGGACTTTTGGAAGAATGGGGTTCTGAATTCTTTCAGTGAACATTGTGAAATTCATGTGCATTACTGCTTTTAGCTGTAAATAGTTCATTCATTTTCATTTCTTTATATGGCTACTGAAAGGTATTTTTGGTGGTTGTTTAATCGCTAAGTTGTGTCCGCCACTTTTGTGACCCCATGGACTGTAGACCACCAGGCTCCTCTGTCCCTGGGTTTTCCCAGGAAGGAATACTGGAGTGGCTTGCCATTTCCCTTCTCCAGGGGACTGAACCTGCATCTCCTGCATTGGCAGGTGAATTCTTTACCACTTAGCCACCTGGGGCTTCCGGTGGCTCAGATGGTAAAGAATCTGCCTTCAGTGCAGGAGAACCAGGTCTGATCCCTGGATCAGGAAGATCTCTTAGAGAAGGGAATGGCTACCCACTCCAGTATTCTTTACTGGAGAATTCCATAGAGGAGCCTGACGGAACCCATGGGGTTGCAAAAGAGTCCAACACAACTGAGCGACTAACACTCACACTTTCACCTGGGAAGCCCAAAAGGCATTTTGCTTATTTCCAATTTGAAGCAATTACATACGCTGGTAATGAATATTCTTCAGTATTCATTGTTTCTTAGTGTACATGTTTAAGTATTTCTGATAGGTATATGTGTAGGAGTGAATTCAGTAGGTAATGCCCAACCATTTTCCAAAGTTGTCAAACTACTTACACTCATACCAGGGCCAGTGGTAGGTGAGCATTCTCGTTGCTCTATAGCATCCTCAACCTATAGTCTTTTATTCTAAGCATGTTGATAGGTATGTTGTAGTTTAATAGTTTTAATTTGCATTACAGTGAGTACTGTTGAATTTGTATGCAGCGTTTCATGCTTCCAGCCCATTTGGATAGTCTCATTTGTAAATTTTTGGTGCCAGTTTTTCTGTTATGTCATAGGAGGTCATTATATATACTTTTTGTGTTCTGTTGATCTGAGCCTTTTGTCAGTTGTGTATTGCATATGTCTGTATTTTTACCTTATCACTTTTTACTAGTGTTTTGGTGAATAAATTCCTAATTTTAATGTGAAATATAATATATCAGTTTTTTCTTTATTGTTACTGCTTTATGAGTCTTTATCTACCCTGGAGTCATGGTGATAATACTGTTTTCAGTTTTTCTTCTTCGTACTTAGAAATAGAATCCATGTGCAATTGATGTGTGTGTGTGTGTGTGTGTGTGTGTGTGTGTGTAGGAGAGGTAAGAATCAGTTTTTAGATATGTGGAACAGTTGACTGAAACTGTTAGAAAGAAGTTTATCCTTTTCCTTCTCTTTGTTCTGCAGTGTTGTCATCAATTAAATGTCTATGGGTTTGTCTATTTGTAGGCTCTGCTTTATTCTGTTGATATGTATTTTTCTTGAGCTGCTATCACACTGTCTTAATTATAATATTGAGTCTTAACCAAGCAAGAACATGCTCTTTCCCATTGATTTAGTTATTTAATCTCTTGGTATTTCAGCATTTTCTGTGTATCATACAGATTGATGTCTTGATTAGTGGTATTTTTGGATTCGAACTTCAAAATTTTGCATTATCTTGTGTGTCTGCTATACAGAAATCAAGTTGGTTTTGAATGTTGACCTTGTTTTCATTAATGCTGTGAAACCCACTTATTCTGATAACTATATGTAGATTTTTTTGCATACAATCACATCTGTAAATAATTAGAATTTTATTTCCAGCTGTCATCCAGGATCCTTAGTACAATATTGTGCAGAAGTGATATGATAGTATGCATTCTTATGTTCTTATTCTCAAAGGAAAAGCTGTCAATAATTTCATTGATCATGTTCTTTGAAGATTTTTTTGTAGAAACTCAAGGAAGTTTCTATTCTTAGTTTATTTGATTTTTATTATGCATGGATAATTTTATTATGTATGTTTTTATCAAATACCTTTATTTCCTCTAATGAGATTATCCAGTTATGCTGCTTTTTATGTTTAATTTGTAATGTATTGAATTACATCAGTTTTTCAAATATTAAACCAACTTTCATTCCTGAAAGAAACCTAACTTGCTGTGATTCAATTTGCCATTGTTTTAAGTTTCTCATGTATAAGGTAATTTAGTTTCCCTTCCTCCAGATGTCCCTGTCAAGCAGATACCAAGAGTATGCTAAACTCAAAAAACAGGCTTGAAAGTTTTTTTTTTCTAGTCTCTGAAAGAGTTTTTGTAAGATTAAAGCAATTTCTCTCATAAACTTTTAGTAGATCTCAATATTGGCTCTGTTCCCTGTGTTGTACAGTACACAGTCCATTAGTTTGTGCCTCTAATTCCCCTGCCCCTGTAACAAACTCCCAGTGGGTTGGAGGAGCAATATGAGTTTTATCTTTTGCTATTTTTGTTGTTGTTCAGATTTTGTCATTTTGAATGTGTACTTACTGGACATTGTGTTTATGGAGATCTTTGTGGATAAAAACTTGGAACTTGGGGTGATAATTTCCTGCAGAGAGGATTCATGTTGCCTCCTCTGGGAAAAGATGCTCCAGTGTTGTTCACCTCTCTAGACTTCTTTCTCTCCCCAATTACTGGACTTGTAATTTTTGTAACTCTTTTGTAAAAGAATTTTGTAATTCTTTTGTCAGTGTCTTTAGGGCAGCTTTTCTTTATCTTATTGAATCCTGGCTCTAATACGTTATTTCTCATTTTTCTTCTAACATTTATAGTAAAGCTGAATTGTGAGTTTATTTTTGTTTAAATCAGTTTCTAACCTTTGCTGACCTCAAAACTAATATTTTGATGATGAGAACTAAAGCTGAACAATATAAGGGCATTTGGACATGAGTGGACTGTCACTTTTTTTTTTTTAAGCAAACTAAAATATGATGCTTTACAATGTCTGTTTTAAACATAAACTCTTACTTCACAGAATGCTTTGGATAAACAAGAAGAATTGACACCTCTTGGAGTTCACTTGGCACGATTACCAGTTGAGCCACACATTGGGAAAATGATTCTTTTTGGAGCTCTGTTCTGTTGCTTAGACCCGGTACTCACCATTGCTGCTAGTCTCAGCTTCAAAGATCCCTTTGTGATTCCACTGGTAAGAAGTATACAAATAAAAAGCTAGGTTTTTCTTTTTTTTAACACAGGGTAGTTATTTGCTTAGATACACTTTTTATTAGAATGCCATTCTCCTTTATATACCATCAGAGCAATTTAAGCTGCCTTCATCTGTTTTAAGGGAAAAGAAAAGGTCGCAGATGCAAGAAGAAAGGAATTGGCAAAGGATACTAAAAGTGACCACCTGACTGTTGTGAATGCATTTAAGGTAAAATGGACATATTTTAAATTTAAATTTTTTAAATATGTGTTATAGTTAACAGGAATAAGTTAGTGAGTGAAAATGTTTAAAATTAGGTGAATATTTGAAAAAAAATTATACACTTTCCAATTTTGTGATAGTGCATTATTACATTTACCCTTTGGAAGAAAGTCTGTTCTTTGTGTTTTGATAACAGAGCAAGTGAACAACTTATTTTAAAGCATTATTTGCTATTATTCATTTCCGTATTTGTCTTATTCACGTTTATGACAGGAGCTTCTTTCCTGTTCATTAATAAACTATACCTGTATTCAGATTTAACATTTTGATAGAGGATCATAATCATGTATACTCTTCAAGAAAGAGAGACATTTTCTCTTACAGCCAGGCTTATCTGAGGATAAACATGCCTCATCCATCTTTGCAACATTTAAGTGTAATTTGGGGTGTGGAGACAACATCTTTTTATTGTAGTTCTAGACTCAGTTTCCTGTTATGGGATTGTTTATGTATTTTTTTTTGTTCCTTTGAGCTAATTCAGTATTTTTCCCCCCTCTTCCTTCCTTTTCTAACTTAAAGCAAAACATATTTGTGAAGGTGAAAATATATAATAGCATTGAAATTTGTCTAACAGGTTGTTCTTTTTGATTAGTACATCATGTGCAGAATGGTGCTGTTTTATGTAAAATGAACAGTACATTACTTTATAACTTGCTCTTATTTGTGTAAAGAAAGGTCTGTAAATTCAGTTTTGCTTACCTATTAATGACTAGGATCATGGGGAGTTCATGTTTTTGTAGTTTGTTATTTTTTAAATTATTTGGGTTTTTTTACAGAGAAAATTAAAAATCAGAAGGTAAGCATTGTTACTAAAATAAAGACAAACTAGTAAGTAATCTTTGCTTTGGGGAATAAAATTAATACTTTATTTCTTTGCCCCCTAGGGATGGGAAAAAGCTAAACAACGTGGTTTCAGATATGAAAAAGACTATTGCTGGGAATATTTTCTATCTTCAAACACATTGCAGGTAATGATGAGTGTTTTGAAGTAATTCTCATATATGTTAGATTAGGGGATATATGTATCCATTCTGTATGGTCAGATCTATACCAAAATGTTAATTGTGAATTTGTCTTGTGAAGTTGAATCATACAGAATCATAGAAAAGACTTTATTAAATCAACTGCAGTAGCACAAGAAAAAGATGTACAACATAATAAAATAATGACTAAGAGAAGAAACAAGCCCAGAGTTTGGCAGGAAAACACAGAAGCTCGTTTACTCTTTCTGCACCCATCCTTTAGTTGCCATTTTGAGGATTTGTTCTAAAATTTTCACTGATACTCCTAAAATCTGTTTTAAACTCAAATAGGGCAAGTATCTCTTTTTAAACTTTAGATAGGTATTTTTATCCTGAACTGACTTAGTATAGTGAGAAAACACTATTGGAGACACTTGTGAAACAGAAGAAAGTAAACAGTTAAGGCAAATGCAACATCAGGCACTGCACTGAACTAGAGAAGTGATCTCAAGCCAGCAGGCCTAGGAATATCCACACCTTTTAGGCTGTGTGGCATGAACTCTGGTAATGGACATTTAGCAGATCTACAAGGGGGTAAAGAATCCAGAATCCAGCATATGTAATTAAATGTGCCCAAACATTAACAGAATTAAAAGAAGGGTAATGACAAATTGTGAAAGATAATACAGCCAATGGATAAAAGAAGGGAACCTGGCATATCTCAGCAGAAAATACAACTGTTTCATAGTTAGAAACAGTTGAAGAATGCGGTTTCAAGAAAAGAAAAGAAAATAAACCAGTAAAAGGAATGAAAAGATTGCTGAGCCAAGAAGACAAATTGAAGGCCATAGCATCATAAGGAACAAAATGGGCAACCTTTTAAAACAAAATACTACCTAAAAGGAAGGCTTGAGATAATCACAGCCTGTAGATGCAGCCATGAAAGAAAAAAATAAAGCAATAAGTAAAAAGGTCATAGACAGGAGGACAGCATTGATCTGTCATGAAGGTAACAGGTGTCTCTTCATAGAAAATCCAGGAGTGATTGAATACGTATTCAGAGATATATGTAAGAACATGTCCCTTGAGTAGAAAAAAAATGAAGTGAACTACAGTATGAAAAGATAGTTAAATCCAGTGTTATTTGAGAATACTATATCCTGTCAAGATATTAATTCAAGTATAAAGAAAAATGACAGGCATTCAAGAAAGCACTTGAAATAGACACTCATGAGCTGACCTTGAAAAACTTACTGAGAGTAAAATGCTGCGTATTAAGAGGTGAATCAAAAAGAATTTAGGAATGGAGAATACATGCTGAGTATACATTGAAATTATTTAAATATGGAAAAATGCAGAATGGTGTTGAGAATTATGGATATAGAAAAATAAAAAACAGTATTGTCCTGAACAATATATAATAATGGTGAGAGAGATCAGGAGGTGGCCTGGCGATTCAGTTGTAAGAGAAATTAGGTAGGAAAACTAAGGTCACACAATTAATAGAAAGGATATATATTTAAAAATGACTTGGGACTTCCCTGGCAGTCCAGTGGTTAAGACTCTGAGCTCCCAATGCAGGGGACCCACGTTCAATCCTTGGTCAGGGAACTAGACCCCACATGCCACAACAGCGAGATCCTGCATGCCATGGCTAAGACCTGGCGCAGCCAAATAAAGAAATGATTTTTTTAAAAAAGCTGTATTTCATAATCTATTTTAAGCTCACAGACTTCTTTATTAAATATCTCTTATGATTATAAAAATGTTACATTCATCTAATTCAGTTTTATTTCTGTTTAATTGCCTTAAATTGAACTAAGGGTAAATGCTTTTAATAAAACAGCTTCTGTACTGTTATTGCAGTTAAGATGGCATTTTTGTCCAATTCTGATGAGTATCTGCAATATTGTTGATTTAATGATATTTCTGATGGTATTGAGATTAGGGAAGTCTTTTGTACTTTGCTATATTATTTGAATGCTTTTTATAACAAATCATGTATTATTTTACTCATGGTCATTTTCTTAAAAACAAGAAACAGGCCTTAAGCTTTTTTACCAGGATGTAATGGTAGTTCTCAGTAGTACATATGTGAATGTTATTTTACTGTATGCTTTTCTGTATTCCCCCCCCCCCCCCAAAATATGGGGTGGAGAGCAATTTTGGAAATTAGTCTTTTTGCTGAATAAAAGAATTCTTAAACATCAGTTGTTACTCCCTATAGCAGGCAAGCCTTTTGTGTAGAAGATCGGACGATAAATATTTTCAACTTAATATACACATGGTTTCTGTGGCAGCTGCTCATCTTTGCCATTGTAATGCAAAAGCAGCCAAAGATAATACGTAGACAAATGGGTGTGGCTTCGTTTCAATAAAACCTTGTTGACAGAAACAGATTTTTATAAATTTGTAGTTAACTATCCCCTGCTGCAAAACATCACATTTTTGCAAGAGTATTTTGTAAAGCAGGCAAAGCTCACCATGAAATTTATTTATGAGTGCACGCTTTATAACCCCTGTAGATTTGTGTGAAAGGTATTCTAGTTCTGTTTGTTACTGTTGCTCCCTAGATGCTGCATAGCATGAAAGGGCAGTTTGCTGAGCATCTTCTTGGAGCTGGATTTGTAAGCAGTAGAAATCCTCAAGATCCAGAGTCTAATATAAATTCAGGTACAGCAGGAAATACAGTGTAAATAACTTGCTGCTGTTGTCAGTTGTATCAGTAGTTTACTTTTTTTTTTCCTCTACCTCTCACCCCAAATAGATAATGAGAAGATAATTAAAGCTGTCATCTGTGCTGGTTTATATCCCAAAGTTGCTAAAATCCGACTAAATTTGGGTAAAAAAAGAAAAATGTAAGCATTGAAGATTATTGTAATTACTTATAGTTCTCTCAAACTTTTGAAACCATCTACTACAACACGGCTTGTATTGTACATTTGTTCTTTCTTGTAATAGGACCCTATTCTTTACTTTGGCTATTTAAGGGAAGGCAAACTGTTTACGGTAGATACCACTGTTCCTCACTGCATATCCTGGAGTCTTTTCCTTTGTCACCCAGTATTCACAAAGAATATTAGTAATGCCAGTGTAAATGTGCTTCACTGGTGGCTCAGATGGTCAAGAATCCTTCTGCAATGTGGGGAGACCTGGGTTTGATCCCTGGGTTGGGAAGATCCCTGAAGAGGGCATGGCAGCCCACTCCAGTATTCTTGCTTGGAGAATCCCCATGGACAGAGGAGCCTGGTGGGGTACAGTCCATGGGGTCACAAAGAGTCAGACACAACTGAACGACCAAGCACATAAATATGAGAATAGTAAGCCAGATGTTAAAAAGCAGTGTCTCGGTGGAACTTGCTTTGGAGTAGATTATGTTTCAGGATTTTTTTTTTTTTTTCCCTCTCTCATGAAACAGATAATCTTGTACTTTAGCTCTTTGGATGAAATTGTGGGGGTTTTACCTATTTTGAGAAATAAAGTATAGCTTTAAATATAGGTCCAAACAGAGTCAGCCTCAATAGTAATTGGAGACAACAATAAGGCATATTTTTGCCCGGTAAGCTCACTCATTCTGGTGAAGAAAAAAGAGAAACTGAAAGTCACCTATGGCTTGCAGTATATGAGTTGGTGTCAGACTTTTGGAAGACACTTTAATATTAGGTATCAGCAGTCATTAAAATAGTCACCGGCCCAGTGGTTTAATATGTTCTAAGAAAGTCATTCCAAATGTTTTTTGCAAAGTATATTGTAAGCAACATAGATGTCTAGTAGCAGTGGGAAAATTATGGTTTTATGAGACCATACTGTATGGCATTTCTGTTAGGTGTAAAAAAACATCATTGTATATTGGCATAAAATACTTGAACTAATGTTAAGTGAAAGAGTTGGTTGTTCTATACACATGAAAAAATATAGACCTCAAAGGTAGCCTAAAGTGCAGTCGTTGTTCTAGTGCAGTGGTTCTCAGCATGGGTCATCTTTCCTTCCCAGGGACATTTGACAGTTTCTGCGGACGTTGTGGTTTTGTGACTGGAGACGTATGTGTTACTGGCATCTAGTACATGGAAGCCAGGGGTGCTGTTAAGCGTTCCACAATGCACAAGTCCCCCATAACAAGGAATTCAGTAGTCAAGAATGCAGATGTTGAGAAATCTATAATGTTGTACCTGAGAATAGGGTAACATGAATGTTGATCATTGTGATTAGATTATTTACATTTTAAGTGATCTGAGTATTTTTTGACTTCAGTACTTTTTCAAATTCTTCTTCATATATATCCCTAAAATGTACAGGTAGCTTAACATGTTACAGGTAGCTGAAATATTTGGAATACATTTTGTATATCCCTCTGCCATCCTGGGAAGACTTTATGAAGAAAATGTATCTTTGGATTGATGCTTTGTTTTGTAAAACGTGCAGGGGTCAGCATATTTTGGCATACTGGCTGAAAAACATCTTTGTAAATTTTTGTTGAAACGCAGCCGTGCCTGTTCTCTGCCTGCTCACTAGCTCCATTCGCAGAGTTGAGTAGTTGTGACAGAATGCCCCCAAAGCCTAAAATACTTTGTCTCTGGTCCCGTACAGAAATAGTTTGCCACATCCTGCTGCTCTAGTGATGCAGGGTTGCAGGACGACATTGGTTAAACTGACTGTGTGGTGAGGAAAAATAATTGATTTTATTTTAAATAATGGTTCATGACTATGATTGATGATTTTATGGATCCCTAAAACCGTTAAAAAGATGCCCTCAAAAACAGAGGAAGGATTAATGGATTATCCCTTTATAATAATCACCAATGATTATATAAAAATACTATCTCATATCTCCCTGTTGAATAATATTAACTAAAGACTCCTACAAATTGAGGTGAAATCCTTAACTATCAAAGGAAAGACCCCCTAAGAATGGAGAGACTCTGCTGGAGCTGTGTATGTTTATTCCAAGTATTCCGGTTTTGAAATGGGGCTGGAGGGTTCAGTGAATGTGAGGCCATTTAAAACATATTTTAGAATAGGTTTTTAAAAATCAGAACTATGTTTTAAACAGAATTCTCCGGTTTTTAATTTTACTTGTCTGGGTATGTAACCTGTGGATTTTTTTTTTAATTGATCATTTCATTTATTCCGTAAATGGAGGACAGTTTAACAGTTTCATGGTTTATCAGTATCATGATTTACAGTAAAATGTACAGACTATTCTGTTGGTCTGATTCACTTAGAATTCTCTCAGGTATTTATTTCATTCTTTGTCTTTTAATGGTGTATATATTAACATAATTAGGGAATATTTTGTCACTTTTCTAATATGTTGAGTAATTATACCTATAAGAGGATTTGTTTTATGATTTAGAGTGTTCATATTTATCTGATACTTTTCCATGTCTTATTAAAATAAAAATTCTCTTTCCTTAAATATAAGTTTGGAAATATATAATGCAGAAATAAGCTAAACTCATCTGTGGAGTTTCTTTTGAATCTGGGATGGTTTGAAGTCTCCAGAGTGTTTTGTTTTGTTTTTTTAAACTACATTGTAACTTTTTTTAAAGGGTGAAAGTTTACACAAAAACTGATGGAGTAGTTGCTATTCATCCTAAATCTGTTAATGTGGAGCAAACAGAGTTTCACTACAACTGGCTTATCTATCACCTGAAGATGAGGACAAGTAGTGTAAGTGAATGTATAAAATAGCCGTGGATCTGAGCAGCAGTCTTACTGTGTTTTTAAAATTGTTTAGTTTTCATAATTACAAACAAAACTTGTTTTCTTTAAAATATTTTTTTAAATTGGAGGATAATTGCTTTAGTGTTTGGTGGTCTCTGCCGTTCATCAGCGTAAATCACCTGTAGTTATGCACATATATCCCCTCCCCCCGTTCCATCACCATCCCTCTAGGGCATCACAGTGCACCAGGCTGGGCTCGCTGTTTTCTGTAGCAGCTTCCCACTACTTAGCTGTTTTATACTTGGGAGGGTGTACATGTCAGTGCTGCTTTCTCAATTTGTCCTGGTCACTCTTTCCCCCACTGCGTCCACAAGTCTGTTCTCTACATCTGCATCTCCATTTCTTCTCCGCAAATAGGTGCATCAGCACTATTTTTTTAGATTCCGTATATATGCGTTAATATATGATGTTTGTTTTTCTCTTGACTTACTTCATTCTGTGTAACAGGCTCTCGGTTCATCCACCTTACCACAGTTGACTCAAATTCATTCCTTATTATGACTGAGTCTTTTTTTTTTTTTTCCCATTTATTTTTATTAGTTAGGCTAATTTAATTAGGCTAATTACTTTACAGTATTGTGGTGGTTTTTGCCATACATTGACATCAGTCAGCCATGGATTTACACGTATTCCCCATCCCGATCCCCCTCCCGCCTCCCTCCCCACCCCATCCCTCTGGGTCTTCTCAATGCACCAGCCCTGAGCACTTGTCTCATGTATCCTACCTGGGCTGGTGATCTCTTTCACCCTTGATAATATACATGTTTCAATGCTGTTCTCCTGAAACATCCCACCCTCGCCTTCTCCCACAGAGTCCAAAAGTCTGTTCTGTACATCTGTGTCTCTTTTTCTGTTTTGCATATAGGGTTATCGTTACCATCTTCCTAAATTCCATATATATGTGTTAGTATGCTGTATTGGTCTTTATCTTTCTGGCTTACTTCACTCTGTATAATGGGCTCCAATTTCATCCATCTCATTAGAACTGATTCAGATGAATTCTTTTTAATGGCTGAGTAATATTCCATGGTGTATATGTACCACAGCTTCCTTATCCATTCATCTGCTGATGGGCATCTAGGTTGCTTCCATGTCCTGGCTATTATAAACAGTGCTGCGATGAACATTGGGGTACACATGTCTCTTTCAGATCTGGTTTCCTCAGTGTGTATGCCCAGAAGTGGGATTGCTGGGTCATATGGCAGTTCTATTTCCAGTTTTTTAAGGAATCTCCACACTGTTCTCCATAGTGGCTGTACTAATTTGCATTCCCACTAACAGTGTAAGAGGGTTCCCTTTTCTCCACACCCTCTCCAGCATTTATTGCTTGTAGATTTTTGGATAGCAGCCATCCTGACTGGCGTGTAATGGTACCTCACTGAGGTTTTGATTTGTATTTCTCTGATAATGAGTGATGTTGAACATCATGACTGAGTCTTATTCCATTGTATGTATGTACCACAACTTCTTTATCCACTTATCTGTGGATGGACATCTGAGTTGCTTTGTCCTAGCTGTTGTGAACAGTGCGGCAATGAACATTGGGGTGCATGTGTCTTTTTGAATTGTGGTTTTCTCAGGTTATATGCCCAGTAGTGGGATTGCTGGGTGATCTGGTAGTTTTATTCCTAAGTTTGTTAAGGAATTGCCTAAAAGTTTTTTTTTTTTTCCCAATAAGACTTAAAATGTCCTCAAGCAAATAACCTGTACTTTTTAATGTCTGCAGGTTTGTTGTGATCGATCTTTCTATTTTAATTAATAGAAGGTTATTTGATTTTCATAATTTTCTTTCAGAGCCTATTTTTCAAGAAATACTGACATGGTATATAGGAGTTCACAGTGTATGAAGAATTTTATTGCCTTGCCAATATAACTTATAAATACTGGTCAGAATATTAAGTGGGAATTAATATATAAATATATAAATTATATAATATATATATAATATATTAATATATAAATAAAAAGAGCTTCAGCTACATTATTGTTTTGGTTTTATCACTTAGAAAAATACTTTGTTTCCAGAATAGTTTTACTGATTGAATCGAAACAAAAATATAAAACTACTTTGTAGTCTGAAGTAATGAAAAAATGACTTGTTTAAAATTATATTTTTTTTAAATTAGTCTGTAATTACACTGACAGGATAATAATAATAATACCTGTTTTAGAAGAAAAACACTAATTGATACTAGTGATTTTACTGGATTAATGTGACAATAATCCTTTCCAACTCCTTAATATATTAACTTGCCTTAATTTTCTTTATAGATATACTTGTATGACTGCACAGAAGTTTCCCCATACTGTCTCTTGTTCTTTGGAGGTGATATATCCATCCAGAAAGATAATGATCAGGAAACCATTGCTGTAGATGATTGGATAATCTTTCAGTCTCCAGCAAGAATTGCCCACCTTGTTAAGGTGACTGACTTTACATGATTGTCTTTGATTCTGCATGCAAGTTTGTATACAGTGTTGTGTTTTTATCTAAGTGTTGTACATGTTATATTAAATATTTCTTGCTTTATTTCAACAGACGAAATTGTGTTGAGAAATCGATTTATAGTTTTTCTGAATTGGTTTTTGAGATACTTACAGAGCAACCATTCTGCATGGCTAATAGCTTATGAAATTTCTTGTACCAGATCAAGTCACTTTTATTTATTACACTGATAGTACACCTGCCTTTGTTGAACATGTATCCTTTTTCCAACTTCAGGAATTAAGAAAGGAACTAGATATCCTTCTGCAAGAGAAGATTGAAAGTCCCCATCCCGTAGACTGGAAGGACACTAAGTCGAGAGACTGTGCTGTGCTCTCGGCCATTACAGACTTGATCAGAACACAGGAGAGAGCAGCTCCCAGGAGCCTGCCGCCACGCTTCCAGGACGGGTGTCACAGCTGACCGGCGTTCTCTGTGCCCGGAGAGGCCACTTGACCCCTGTCTTCCATCACGGTTTAACTCCGGCCAGATGCCAAACCCCAGGATATGAGTAATTCTAATGTGTAAGGTAGAAACCTTCAGTAGGTAGTAAAGACTTAATGTGCATGAATTAACAGTTGTCTGTAGCTACTATAAATACACCATAAAAAGCAGGAAGTTCTCTGATCATACATTCTTACTGTGGTCGTGCCCACATTTTGAGAATATTCCTCTTATGTACTTTGAATGTTGTGCCACTTGAGAAAGTCCTTTGTTATGAAATATTAATCTTTCTGCCCATAATGACCAAGTATAGAATCAGTAAAACTAGAATGATTAGCTAAAAAGCAGTGTCAAATAAGAATTTCGGCACATCCACATTTTTTCTAATGAAACTTCTGTCAGAAGTAAATTAATTTGTTGTAATAAAGTCCAGTATTTAATAAAATGTACAGTGTGTAAATCTCAGCTAGCTTTTTGGCTTGGTTTCTGCATCTCCACCTGTCCCTTGGGTTTTTTTTTTAAATCTTTTCAGAATATATTTGTATCCTTGTTATATCACCCTGTGCATCTTAATGCAGCAGTAGAGAGCCTGGGTCTAGAGCCTGACCACCCAAGTTCAGATTTTAGCACTGTCACTTACCCAAGATCTTAGGCAGATTACGTGGCATCTCTCTGTTCCCGTTTTCTTTCTCTGTAGAATACAGGTAACAGCTGTGAGAATTACATAACTTGTTATATGTAAAGTGCATGGCCTAGTGTCTGGTATGTGTTGGGTACTCAGCAGATGGTAGTAGTTACTTGTCCATGAAATATTGTTTGTTAATAATGATCCATTAGGTTACACTTTTTCTCCTCATGCTCTGAGTGCTATTTTATACTCTGAGCCAGTGGTGGCTAGTCTGACCTGTACTGTGCAGCCCTGTCGGATTTAGACAAATACTGTTATTTGTCAAACAGCCTTTTTGTCCTTCGCTTCCTGTTTGCTTGTCCATGTGTCCCCTCCTCTGTGCAGTCTTGTTCCCAGGGATGTTGGACCCTCTTGCCCAAGGGTGAATCATGCTTGGTCTAAGCCAATCACGCATGGCCTTACTCTCCTTATAAGTAACTCTTCAGGCATGAATATGTGGACCTGTCGTGTCTGATGTCAGCTGAGAACAGGTCTGCACGGGGGGCATCTGAGAAAGATCTTCCTCACTAGTACTTCGAGGAGGAAATTCTGCACTCCTCCTCTGGACATTGTCTTGTCTGTATTTGGCACTTAGAACCGCTGTAGCCATCTCAGAATCACTAGGTTGGCTCAGCGGGCAGGTGGAAATCAGCCGAGTCCTTGGTAACACTAGTGAGCTGTTGAATTATCCAGCTCTGCAACTGCCCTGCACATGGACTTACTCTGATAACAATAAGCCCTTTATTGTTTTAGTTAGCCTCTTTTAGAAGTCTTTTGCATAACTTGGCAGAACGCGTGTTAACTGCAACACCTAACTATCCATCATTGAGTGTTGTTTGCTGAGGCTCCTATCTCTATCATTTATTTTGTGATCTAACAGGTTGACCTTTATATCTGAGAAAAGATGTAAAAGTTGTAGTATTGGAAATACTGTAAAAAGACAAACCTTGGAAGAACACCCTTGGTATACCATAAAAACTATCTTGTGTCTTCCAAAGAAGCCAGGGGAAAAGGAGTATCATATGATGACTGTGATGATCTTAACCGCACTGCTTCAGGTAGTGCCCCCATCACTGGGAATGTATGTCAACCTATCATTTCCTCCTAGGGTCCTGAATATTTTTTTTGTGTGTTCTAAGTCCATTCTCTTGGCTAGTCTCCCAAAAGTGATTTGTCTGTCACTGAATTCTTATTCTGCGTCATATTGTGGCATGTTAGTTTTGGCCCTAAACTCAAGGTGATAATTAGGTACTATATGTTCTATAAGAATGTTGTTTTCATGTTTGTGCTTTTTTTTTTGGCTTGCCTGCTTTTACTATACAGTTTAAATTCAGTTATTTGACCAAAATTGTCTTTGCAGAAAGCAGTTAAAACAGATTACTTGTTAATTAGTTCTGTGTTCACAGACCAATATTTACTCTCCACAAATGGGAAAGATGTTCCTGAAGGATTGTTTAACAGATGAGCTATTTAGAGAGGTCAAAGGACTTAATTATCACCTCTAATTTATGTCTTCTCTACAGCCAGTCAAGATGGAAATTTTAACTGACGGTGCTATTTATGTTTTTTGTTTACAGAATGGGTTGTTACTTAGTGACAAATGTATTCCAGGTCTTAGCACTATCTGTTATTTGGTAGTTTTAAAGAATAAGACATTAAGAAGAAAAATCTATTTGGCTTCCATTCTGATACCAAGGATAACTCTTGGAAAAAATAACTCTGAAACAGAAACTTATGAGGGGGAAAAAAAGGCACTGAACAACCTTTAAAAAAAAAAGTCTTTGAAAAGTGAATCTATATAACACCTTCTTAATCATTAACTTGGGCAAAAGCTCTAGACGCATTTATACCAATTATTGCAAGTGATTTTTCTCTTATTCATTTTTAAAACAAAGTCCACCCTACAAGTTTGAATAAGAGAGTTGTAGGAGGAATTTATTTTATGTACTCTATTGCTCAAAGTAAATGGTAATCCTTCTTCTGCTCTTGAGCTCTGAGTTTATGTATATTTAAGTAATTGTGGTCATATAGTATAATCATATTTATAATATACTAATTGTTTTTACACGGCGTTTTTATTCCAATTTTAAAAATAAATATTCATTGTAGAATATTTGAAAATTCAACATATAAAATATGTTACTGTTACATACTTTTTTAATAAGTTTGAAGATATTATTTTATGTATAATAAAGTTACCCAAGTATAATTCTATTAATTTTGTCAAATGTTTTCATTTGTAATTGTTACTCTGATGTAGAATATTCCTGTCACCTAAAAATGTCCTTTGTTCCCCTTGCAGTCAGTCCCCTGCTCCCACTTTCACGCATTGGCAACCATTGATCTGCTTTTGGTCACTAGAAAATTCAAAAGTTTTGCCTTTTCTAGAATTTCCAATAAATGGAACAATATATAGTCTTCTGTGTTTGGCTTCTTTCAGTTAACAAAGAATGCTTTTGAGACATTTATGTTGCTCTGTGCATCAGAAGTCAGATCCTTTTTGTTGGTTAGTAGTAGTGTTTGTTACACCACAGCTGGTTTTATTTTGTTCAGGATTTACTTTTGTTTGTATCTGTGGCTGCACTGGGTCTTAGTTGCTGTACATGGGCTCTTCTGTAGTTGCCTTGAGCAGGGCCTACTCTCTGGTTGCGGAGCACAGGTTTCTCATTGCAGTGGTTTCTTGTAGCGGAGCACAGGCTCGAGGCACGCAGGCTTAAGTAGCTGCAGCTCATGGGCCTTGTGGCTCCACGGCATGTGTTTTCTTTCCGGAATAGGGGTTGAATCTGCATTGGCAGGCGTTTTTTTACCACGGAGCCACAGGGAAGCCCATCACAGCTTGTTTATTGATTCACCAGTTGATGGATCTTTGTGAGTTATCTTTAATTTTTTTTTTTTTGCTGTTATAAGTAAAGTTATTATTTTTATATGTATATAGATCTGTGTGTAGATAGGTACTTTCATGTCTCTTGGATAAGTACCTATGGTTAGGATTGCTGTGTTTTATTGTATTTAAGTTTATAAGAAATTGCCAAACTGGCTTCCAAAGTGGGTGTTCCAATTTACACACCTACCCTCCATATGTTATGATTCCTAGTGTTTCAAATCCTCACCAGTACTTGGGTATTTTTAGTTGTTGTTTGTTATTTTTAGCCTTGAGTGGATGTGGAGTCTCATAGCTCATTGTGATTTTGTTTTGTATTTTTAATGATCAGTGATGAACGTATTTTGTGTACTTACTTGCTGTTTTCCTTGGTTGTCTTATATGTGTGTTCTGATCTGATTTTCCACCTCATGTTGTTAAGTAATTGGGGCTTTAGGGATATTAGAGAGGAAGGCTTATTCTCTATGCATTTTAGAAGTGCAGAAGATCTAAAGCCATTGACCTGAATATGGCAAAATGTGCCACTCTTCATTTGCTAGTACAGTGGAAAGAGTTGTCAGGTGCCAGAAGAGAATTCAGAAGGAGCTGTCTTTTTCAAAGATGTGGCAAAAAACACCGCAGAGCAAGCAGCGACAACCTTAGAGAGAGGGGTTTCTCTCCTGGGCATCAGCAAATGTAGGCATTTTTACAGCTGACGGAAACGCAAATAAATAGTCCTGTGTAAACACTGGTGCAGAAGAACAAAATAGCCCTGGAAACTACAGGGCTCAAAAGCGGGTTTTCTCTGATCCCTGGGAACCATGCTTTCCATGCAGAGTCCCTGAATCTGTAGTCATAGTACGTTAATGATTACACTGAGAAGAACTAGGGCAGACTTCTGTGGGAGAGAAACACCAGGTGTAGCGGTCATGATGTCAAGAGGTTGCACATCCCCTGTGAGGAAAAGAGCAGGGCATAAGACAAAACTTTTCTTGTTTGGGTAAGGGCCTGGGAGTGAACGAAGACAGCTGATGTAGAAGCGCTGCAGAACCAACCTTTAAGACTGCTTAGAGTTTTGGTAGTTTGTGGTTTTCAATGAACTGGCCCATTTTATCACTGTTGTTGAATATATGTGAAGTGTTTGAGTATCTTCTTACCAATATCTGTCAAATCTATAACAATATGTAGTCTTCCATTCCTGACATTGACAGTTTCTTTTTTGGTCAGCTTCCTAAAAGGTGTATCAATTGTATTCATCTTTCCAAGAACTAGCGATTTCACTAATTTTCTATTTTCAGTTTCATTGATTTATGTATTTATCTTTTTTTCTTCCTTCTTCTTTGTGTTTACATTTTTTTATTTCTAATTTCTTGAGGTGGCAGCTTAGATTTAAGTGTTTAGTGCCATAAATCCCTTTCTAAAACAGCTTTAGCCCCAGCCTGCATGTTTTAGTGTCTCATGCCACTTGGTCAGTATATTTTTTATGTCCTCAGTATGTTTGCCTCTTAACAGATTGAGTGTGCTGTTTAATTTTCAAGTGATTAAAGATTTCTCTGTGGTGTTTCTGTTAATTTCTAGTTTGGTTCTTTTATGGTAGTTGGAAAACAGTTCTTTGACTTATTTTTTAAAAATAGTTTTATTTTTGACTGTGCTGGGTCTTGCAGCTTTCCTCTAGCTGCAGAAGGGGGGCTGCTCTCTGATGGCGGTGCACAGCCTTCTCATGGCGGGGGCTTCTCGTGGAATTTGGGCTCTAGGCTGAGCGGGCTTCAGTAGTTCCAGCACGTGGGCTCCGTAGTTGCAACCGCCAGGCTTAGTTGCCCTGTGGCATGTGGGATTGAACTCTGCTGCATTGGCAGATGGATTCTTTACCTCTGAGCCACCAGGGAAACCCTGATTTCTTTTAAATTTGTCAGTTTATTACCCAGAGTGTGATCTATCTTGGTGAATGTTATATATCTGCATGAAAAGAAAGTATAACCTGCTGTTTCTGGGTGGTGTGTTCTCTAACTTGATATCAATTAGGTCTCATTCCTTGATGTCATTCAGTTCTGTACCATTACCCACTGTATTGTGGATTTGTCTGTTTTCTCCCTTCAGTTCTGTGAGTTTTTGCATCATGTGTTTTGACGCTCCAGTATTTGGTACTTACACACTTAGGGTTGTTACGTTGTCTTCACAGAATGCCCCTTTTATTGTTAGGTAGCGGTCTTTGTTCCTGGTAATTTGCTCTGCTTTATCTGTTCTAGTGTAGCCCCTCCAGCTTCCTTTTGATTGGCATTTGCTTGATACAATCTTTTTTTCCATTCATTTACTCTATACTTACCATTATAATTGCATTTGAACTGTTTGCAGAAGTTGACAGCATATAGCTAGGTCACTTTTTAAATCTGTCAATGTCTGCCTTTTAATTAATAAATTTACATCAGTTACATTTTATGTGTGCCATTTTGTTTTTTGGTTCTCTTTTCGTTCCTCTCTTTCCCTTTTCCTGCCTTCCTATGGTTAGTTACTTGCCAGTTTATTTAGTATTCCACTTTACTTTGTCTGTTGTTTATCAGCATATCTCTTTGTAAAGTTTTTGCTTGCTCTATGGATTACAGTGGACTTCCAAGTGGCTCAGCAGTTAAAAAAAAAAATCCCTCTGCAATGCAGGTGATATGCGGGTTCGATCTCCAGGGGTCAGGAAGAACCTCTGGAGGAGGAAATGGCAACCCACTCCAGTGTTCTTGCGAGGAAAATCCCATGGGCAGAGGAGCCTGGTGGGCTACAGTCCATAGGGTCGCAAAGAGTTGGACACAACTGAGCACATGGATTACAGTATACATGTATTGCTTTAGTTTTCCCAAATATTTCCTTTATAAACTGGAGAAGGAAATGGCAACTCACTCCAGTATTCTTAGCTGGAGAACTCCATGGCCTGGAGCCTGGCAGGCTACAATCCATTATATCAGGCAATATAATTTTGCTTCAGCCAACCAATATTTTAAAAACTAAAGGATAGTCTATTACATAATAGTTTACCTAAATGTTTTACCCATTCTATTGTTCCCTCTTCATTCTAGACATTTCAAGTTTCCTTTTCCCACTTCCTTTGAAGAACTGTTAGTGAAGGTCACTCAGTCGTGTCCAACTCTTTGTGACCCCATGGACTATACTGTCCATGAAATTCTCCAGGCTAGAATAGTGAAGTGGGTAGCTTTTCCCTCCAGGGGGCTCTTCCCAACCCAGGGATCAAACCCAGGTCTCCTGCACTGTAGGAGGACCTGTTTAATAAAGACTATATTTTTTAGAGCAATTTAAGGTTTACAGGAAAACTGATTGAACTGTATATAGAATTCCTGTGTACTCTTACCCCCTCTTAACTTCCCCTATTATTAGCATCTTGGTACATTTGTTACAATGGATGAGCCAACATTAATGCATTATTAACAAAAATGCACAGTTTCCATTAGGGCTCATTCTCGGTATTGTTATTTGAACAAATGTATGACAATATATATTCACCATGACTTAACCATGCAGAATACTTTCACTACCCTGAAAAAAGTCCTCTGTGCTCCACCTGATCCTCCTTTCTTCTCCCTGAAACCCTCGCCCTCATGGATCCTTTTATTGTCTCCATGGTTTCGCCTTTTCGAGAATGTTACATACTTGGAATCATTTAATGTATAGCTTTTTCACATTGGCAACTCATACTTAGTAATAAGCATTCAAGGCCCTTTCATATCTTTTTATGGCTTGCTAGCACATTTATTGCTTGTTAATATCCCATTGTCTGGATGTACCACAGTTTATCTGTTCATCTATTGAAGATTATCTTGGTTGCTTCCAACTTTGGCCATTATAAATAATGCTGAGATCATTTTTGTGTAGATATTTCTGCAGACATAGTTTTCAACTCATTTGGTTAAGTATCAAGGAATGTGATTGCTGCATCATATGGTAAGTGTTTAGTTCTCTAAGAAACTGCCAAACTGTCTTCCCAGTGACTTTTGCATTCCCAGCAGCAGTGAATGCCCCATGTCCTCACCAGTATTTGCTATTGTCAGAATTTTAGTCATTCTCTCATTTTAATATTGTAGTTGCATAATAATGTATGATCTTGAATATCTTTTTCATAAGCTTATTTTCTATCTATATATCTTTGAGTTTTCCATATTTTTGCCCATTTTTAATTGGGTTTTCTAATTATTTAGTTTTAAGAGTCCTTTGTATATTTCAGGTACTAATCCTTTACCCAGATTTTTTTTCAAGATTTTCTTTTTTTTTTGTGGATTGTTTCTTCATTCTCCATTTAATGAAATTCAGCTTACCAGTTTTTTCTTTCACTGATCATGTCTTTGGTGTTTAAGAAGTCATCTCCAAACCCAGGATCACCTTGACTTTCCCCTGTATTATCTTTAAGGAGTTTTACAGTTTTGCATCTTACAAAAGTTTCCAAATAAATGGAGAGTTCTTAATTTTTGTTACTGATTTCCAATTTAACTATGTTATATCAGAAACCTCACTCTGTATAACTTCAGTCCTTTAAAATGTGTTGAGACTTGTCTTACAATTCAGGAAATAGTCAAATTTAAATATTCTACCTGTGCATTAATGTATGTGCTGAAATTGTTGCAGCATGTCCTACAGAAGCCTATTATATTATTTCCATCTTCTACACTTTCATTGGCTTTTTATCTATTTTTTACACTTTTTATTTTTCACATCAAATGAGACAGCTATGTTAAAGTCTCAAGCTGTGACTTTGGACTTAATAAGTTATATTCTTGCTTTTACTTATATTGAGAACATATAATTGAGTGCTAAGTCACTTCAGTCATGTCCGACTCTTTGCGACCCCATGGACTGCAGCCTGCCAGGCTCCTCTGTCTAGGTTTCTCCAGGCAAGAATACTGGAGTGGGTTGCCATTTCCTTCTCCCAACATATCATTGGGAGAATATATATTTAAAATTATTACATAATATCTTCCTGGCTAAATGAAACTTTATGTAGGCTGTATCCCTAGTCATACCTTTTATTTTACAGATGGTTTTATCTTAGTGAATGTTATCATGTTGTGCCCAAACCTCCCTCAGGAACTGCCAGCAACCAACAGCTTTCGCTCATCAGCCATGTAACAGAATTGTCCTCGGCTGCGGGTGTCGCCTCAGCCAAGGGCACGTCCCCTTTCTGGACACAGCCAGCATCCTTTGGTGAGAGCGGGGTTGCCAAGCCCACCCCCTTGCCAAAGCCCCTCTTTCCCCTCTGCTCTGAGACTCCAGGTAAATCTTTGCACTCGCCACCTGTCCTCTGTGGGTTTCTTCTAGCGTCTCCCCTAGTTCTCCAGTAGCTTTTAACTGTCAAATCTGACGTTAAACCTACTTCCATAATTTCTAGTTTTTTTTTTTTTCTGTCACTTCTTTCTTGTGGTTGTTAATTACTGCTTTTTGAAGTTTGACTTTATCTCCATGATCATTAAGTATGCTCAATCATGTCCAACATTTTGTGACCCTATGTTGTATCCTGCCAGGCTCCTCTGTCCATGGCGTCTTTCAGGCAAGCATACTGGCGTGGGTTGCCATTTCCTCCTTCAGGGGATCTTCCCAATTCTTGGATTGGCAGGTGGATTTTTTTTACCATAAATGTAGCAATTTAATGACTTAATGATTTTACTATTAAGAATTCTCTCATGAGTGTAGTGTATCAGTTTTTTTCTGTATCCAGATGCTGTGTCTGAGGTGTTTTTTTTTTTTTTTTTTGCTTAAACTTTCATGTGAGAATTTGTTTTTTGGAAATAATTAAGAACTAAGATGATGGTAGCTTTCTTCAGAATGAGGTCTTGTTTCCTCCGAAGGACCTTGGTATGCTGCAGTCCCAAAAAATGAAGCTTGAGATTCTTGAGTTTCCTCTCTCCAGAGTAAGCCCTTTGGGGACTGCACCCACAAAAAGGAAGCGGTGGTAGGTACCGTGGCCTGTTACTTAGTGCACAGAGGATGGGCTAAAGAGGAAGGTGCGTCCTGCTGCCCCAGAGAAGATCCTCCCTGTCGCCCTGCTCCCCTCGCCCGTCACTCCCTGCGTGAAAATGCAGCAGAGATGCCTTTATGTATCCTATCACACAGCTCGCTCTCAGCTGCAAAGAATGCTGGAAAACTAGCATTTTAAGGTGTTGTAAAGAGTGTTGCAGACAGAATCCTAAGACAAGCCCCATGATCTCTGCTTCCTAGGTGTTGGCATCTCCAATTAGGTTATACTGCATGGCCAAGGAATTACGCAGATCTAATTAAGGTCCTAAGTCAGCTGAATTTGAGTTCATAAGGGAGATGATTTTGTGGGTCTCATATAATTACATGAGTTTTAAAGTTTTCTCCAGCTGGTAGCATAAGATGAGAGAGATCCCACGTGTGAGAAGGACTGAACAGGCCACGACTGCCCTGAAGGTGGAAGGAGCCACACGGCGAGGCGTTCTAGTCCCTGGGAGTGGTGAGCACTGCCCCACCCGCCCTCCCTCCAGCAGCCAGCCAGGAAACGGGCTCCATACAGCAATCACCAGGGATGGAACTCGGCAAGTAACAGGTATGAGCTGGAAAGCAGTCAAGCCAATGCTCGATTCCTGTCTTATGATGCTAAATGCAGAGAACTCAGCCAAGCCATCCTAAACTTCTGACTTTAGAACTGCGAGACCATAAAGGAATGTTATTTTAAGCCACTGAATTTGTGGAAATAATCCAGTCATTCTTTGTCTTCCACCAAGATTCACAAAGGGGTAAAATGTCCCAGGTACAAGGGTTCAGATACTGAGTGGCCAAAGTGAACTTGCAATAAGGTGTTTATTCCAAGGGTTAATAACTGAATTATTTGAGATAAGCTATTCAGTCATGAGGTTTTATGGCAACTCTTAAGAAAGAAATAGGATGGCCCAGTTCTTAAAAATGGCTGTGTTTTAGAGCAGCTGAGGCCCACATGTACCCAAAAAAGATCGGACAGACAGCTTTCATATTAGCTACAGATACCTTTTGAGTAGAACTCTGATTTGACTCAAAATGCAGGAAACTTAAATCACATCAGCATGAAAGAACAAGTATATACAAAATCTTTATAAACTCACATATTTTTGCCAAAAGTGTACAAGCAGTCTCATTTCACTGGGACAAAAAAGAATATTTTTGTTCTCCACAGGTCACTGAATGAAGTCATTGTACAGTTCATAGAAGCTATACATAGAAAGTGAACTGGGTGTGAAAAACAATACTCTGTCACTCACACTGTTTTATCTAATAACAGTATTAACCCACTTGCTAAATAGGCTTTGACTTATGCACGTGTTTCCAGAACTGTTCAACATCTCATACTGATAAAGGATTCATACAGTTGCTAATCTTTAGTTTTAACAGGGTATTAGCAAAAAATAATACGAAATGGTCTCTTTGCAAAGCAACACATTTACTTTCCTTCCGTGAAAATGACCCATTAGTTAAATTTTGTCAGCCTCTCCTCCAAAAAGTCTGTGGTTTGTTGTACCACCCCTGGGACCTCACTAGCTGAGCCCACTGCTATTCTCCACTGACAGACTGACCCAGACCTCAAGTTGCTCAGGACCTGGAATATCTTTATACCCAGAAATGTTCCACTGATGAGGGAGAGTGATCCAGGGGCAACGCGGCCACAGGGGGCCCCCCACCACGGGCTCAACTGCTGCAGTGAGGGACACGAAGGTGAGCCAAGCTCACTCACCTCCTGCCCTGGGCTCCTACGGTTACTCACAGCAGATAAACTTGGCAGACGGTAGCTGGGGACATGTCAGACAGGGACCTGAGTCCTTGAATGGTGTTGCCAGGCCCTTCGTGGAAAACAATGGAGTAGAGGTGGAAAGTAGCTGCCAGTAAAAAAAAAAATCATCCCTCCCCCTCACTCTTCCAAACCCTCCATTCCCTCTCCATGAAAACATTCAATCATAATGACTCTTCTCTCTCCTTGTACTAGTGAAAGAAATAAAGTTCTGCAGATACCCACAGTTAAGAGACTTCAAATCCAGCAAGCAAGGCCTTTAGTGCAAATAAAATGAGTTCCCATTAAGGTCAAAATGTTATGTTGTAATTAAGTACCAAGCTGGCTTGATACCTTTTAAGGTCCAATTTTACCTTCCTTAAAATGGTTAAAGTATGTTTCAGCCAATTTCCTTCTGCAAATAGGAGTAGGAACCGTCTAAAACCTCATGTTATTGAAGGCAAAGCAGCCTCACGTCATCTAATCAGCTCAGTTGAGTCTATTTTTAAAAAGCAGGATCCTTGTCCTATATTCAAGATTTTCTCACATATGTGAGGCATCTAAATTCTATGTTGTTAGAGTAGCCTATGTTTTATTAGAATATATTTACCTAAGACCAAAGTTACGTGAGAAAGATTTAAAAAAAAAAAAAATCTTCTAAGGCTCCTTCCCTTCCAATGAGGAAAGGGTGACAAAAATTCAAGTGTCAATTTCCCTTTTCTGGGAAGAGGTTTAGAATGGCTGGGCTCACCTTCAGAACTCTAGCAGTTCCTTTTGAAATCTATCAGATCTAAAATATAAAAGTCAGGAAAAATAGTTACAAAACTGGGCATTTCTTAAAGACATAAAACCTTGGTAATACTGGAAGAACCATGTGAAGGAGATGTTTAAAGAGAGCTAATATACATTCTTGGTTAAGTGAAGATAGAGAAAATGAGGATGCAACATCTTACATAGATTTTCTTTTTATGCTAGGACATGATGCAATGAGGAGTAGCTGAGGCAGCCTGATCCCTGAAGTGAACTGCTCAGCTATTCTGTTAACCTAAAGAGGTTTGCAAAAGGATTGCCGTGCACAGACTGAGCATTGTGGGCTAACCGTATCCGGTAGCTGTTCTCCTGGGAGAACAGAACCACCTGGCAAACTTAAAGGCAAGTGTTTCCATTCTTTTAATTAACTAGGCTGTGTTAAAATTAACATCAAAACCAGATCTGAACCAACCAGCCCACCATGATGTAGTGCAAATCTCGCAGTGGCAGAATACCCTCGGAGAGGCTACACGTTGGTTTCCAGTCCCAGCAAACGTCCCATTCTCTCCACATTCTTGTCAATCGTAGCTTGACACGTTATCTCCTTAGCACATTCCATAGGAAACCAGCCCCGTTCTCCATCTCGAAGTCTTTCCCCTTCATACCAGCCTGCAAAAAAGAGCAGAGGTCTCAGGGGACACCAAGTATTTGGAGGAAACTTGATTGTGTTTGGCTCCAAGGGAGGAGCGTAGGGGCAAATTTCAGAGCCAGCATTCTGCCCCAGGTTGGGTATCAAAGATGATGCAAGGTGAGGAGAGAGGTGCAACAGAGGGAAACCTTTCAAGAGGGAATCAATGGCATGTCATGATGAAATGCAGGACATGATCAGAGGTCCTGAAGTGAGCTGGTTGGGAGAGTTTAGGAGCTTGGGCTGACTTGAAGAAAGGAATGATGATGCTTTGGGTACTGAGAAAGTAATTTTTTTTTTTACTTTATTTTTTTATTGAAGTATAGTTGATTTACAGTGTTTTGTTAGTTTTAGGTGTACAGCAAAGTGATTCAGTTATACATACATATATATATATTTTTTTTCCCCCCCAGATTCTTTTTTTTTCCCTTAAAGGTTATCTCAGAAGTCTCGAACTGTCCTCGTTTGTTTTCATTCCTTTATTCTGTTCCGTGGCAGTGATTTCCACCACCGTGTATTCCAACTCACTTATCCATTCTTCTGCCTCTTTTATTCTCCTGTTGATTCCTTCTAGGTATGTTTTTCACTTCAGTTACTGTATCCTTCCACTCTGTCTGGTTGTTATCTTTTATAACTCTTTAAAACTCTTTGTAACTTCTCTGTGCATCTGTTCTTTCCCATATTCTTGGGTCATCTTTATGATCATTACTCAGAATTCATTCTTGGGTAGATTGCTGATCTCCACATCAGTTAAGTTACATTTCTGAGGTTTTATCTTGTTCCCTTGTCCGAAACATATTCCTGTGCCATCTCATTTTGTCTAAACTTCTGCGTGTTTTTCTGTGTATTTGGAAGGTTAGTTGTGTTCCCCAAACTTGGAGAAGTGGCGCTCTATGGGGGCTGTCCTATATGTCTCAGCAGTACACTCCACTCGCATCACCCAGGGGCCAGAGGCTCGCTGGCGCCTTCCCACTGGGAGGTGGGCCTGGGTCTTGGCTCTCTGGTGGGCAGGGCCATGTTATGGGTTGTGTCTACAGGTGGCTGTGGGTTCAGGAACTCTTTAGAGAGCCTGTCTGCTTATGTCTGTGGCCGTGTTCCTGCTCTGTTGGTTGGTTGGCCCGAGGCTTCCCGTTCCTGGAGCCTATGGGATGTTCGTAGGACCAGGTCTTGGTACGAATAAGCCAATCTGTCAGGCACCAGGACTGTCATGTGGTTGAACATAACCCAGTATGCCTGCCACCAGTGTCTGTCCAGACAGTGAGCCACAGCTGACTCCTGTTTCCTCAGGAGATCCTCCAAGACCCGCAGGTAGGTCTGATGTAGATTCCTGTGAAGTCACTGCTTTTACCCTGGGTTCTGCTTACACATGACCTTGTGTATGTCCTCCAAGAGTGAAGTCTTACTTCCCCCCCGACCTGTGGAGAGCCTACACTCCCGCTGGCTTTTGAAGCCAAATCTCTGGGGGCTGCTACTCCTGATGTCAGACCCCCAGGCGGGGAGCCTGAAGTGAGGCTCAGAACTCACGCCTGTGGGGAGAACTCTTGTAATATAATTGTTCTCCAGTTTGTGGGTCACCCATCTGGGTGGAGGGAATGTGAGATCTGCTTGTATCATAAGTGCACCCCTTGATCTTGTTGGGTTTCTTCTTTGTCTTTGGATATATAGTACCCTTTTTAGGTAGGTTCCAGTCTTTTTACTGATGGCTGTTTACCAGTTGTGATTTTTGTGCGCTCATGAGAGGAGGTGAGATTAGAGTCCTTCTACTCTACCATCTTGTCCCCCATCTGACTTGAATGAGGAAGGAGGAACCTCTGGAGTGGAGAACTAGGTCACTGGGGGACCAGGAAGGAAGGAAGCATTTCATGGTTCCTTGTGACTAACAGCCATTACTGCAGCCTATTAAAAACATTTAGAAACAGTAATGTGTAGGTACAGGAGAGAGAGGTGCATAGGAGAAAACCAAAGGTCAGGGAACATAAGCACTGACAATAAAGTGAGACCCTGAGTGCTGGACCACCACCACCCCACTGAAACACTGCCACTCACCGTCGCTAACACGCTGATAAATGAGGACCACATCTGCCACCTGCAGAGAGAGTTCATCTGGCTGCTTGGCAGTAAATGACCGAATGATTTCCACTTGGGTCAGTGCTGAGGGGGAAAGAGGACATAATGAGAAACGCAACAGGGACAAATCAATAATTTGCATTCATTCAGTCAGCATGGATAGAAAAAAGGTAGGCTTCCAAAAAGAAGCAGAAATTAGTTTCTAGGAACTCCCTTACTTGGCCACGAGCTTCAGAGTTAGAAGCTCAGAATCAAGAGAGGCCTTTTATGATACATGAATCCCCTCAAAATTAGCTTTGATAAGTCATTAGATACATCACACAGTACAACTGGAAACAGCCACTGGGGGAACTGAGGCAAGACAGATTGGGTATGTGCCAAGGCCATGCAGCTGAGGATAAAACCCAGAATCTGTGCAGTTCTCCTGGCTCTCACCCAGGGTGCTGCCCCAGCCCACCCAGCAGCACCTGAGAGCTGCCCGAGAAGGGTGGAAATAAAAGAAATTCCAGCCAAATGTTATCTTTTACTTCAGTGACTTGCTCCTGGCTGACCTGAGTTCTTACTTTGTTTTTTAATATGAAACTTGATTCCAGAGAAATTTCAAGCCAGTCACTTTAGCTTTGACTTTAAGCTGTGATTTGTGAGTGCTCCAGGAGATCCAGTTTTGTTGCCCTAGTTCTTTGAATTTGCACTTCCAGCTAGAATCACCCAGAGCAGCGTAACGTCAAAGCAACATGCTTAGCACATGGCACTACCCTTCACTGTGTCAGCTAGGGCTCCCTAGAAAAATAAAATATTTTTAATATTATTTAATAACAAAAAGTCAAAAGGAAGGGTAAAGTGATTTACCTTAAGGTTAAAAATACACTTTAGTATGGAGAAGGTTTAAACATGCTATTACTGCCCACTGACAAACTAGAAATGTAGGAGCTTGACAGTACAAGCAAGGCGGTCACTGTGAATTTAACTTTACTCTCACTATCGTATGTAATCATGCACCTAACTTGCAGGTGATTTAGAGACTCAGGAAGGCTATGCAATGATCTGCCACGTTTACAGAGCAAAGAACTGCACTTCAGGTTGGAATCTGTCCCCTTGTCTTCCAAAGCGGGGTGCACCTAGTGCCGATGTGGGGCAGCAAGGGGGAAACCTTGGGAACTTAAAAAGCGGGTAGTGTGGCATTTAACCACTAACAACCCAGCAACCAGCAGGGGGCAGAGCTCTCCGTCTTTCAGACTGTCGGCCCTCCGGCTACTTACAGGTCCGATCTGGAGGCTGCTTCCCACTGCTGTGTCCCAGCGCAGTTATCCAACGGGCTCGCTCACTCCTAAACGCAGAGAACATCCAGTTGAGAGATTCAACAGTGCTTAGACACAGAATGAAGTATGTTCTAGAATGTAAAGGCTTCTTTTCCCCCAAAACAGGGCAGAGATTCTCTATAAAGGTAAGCGGCTGGTCTTCAAAACCCAGGTAAGAGGTATTTTAAAATGATAATCTGGAAAATGTAAATAAGCCCCAAAGAAGTCATTGTCAAGAGATTCTGAATGGATCTGTCTTGTTATTAAGTGGAATTTCTCATATGACAGTTTGTTGTTGTTGTCGAGTCACTAAGTTGTGTCTGAATCTTTTGTGACCCCACAAACTGGAGCCTGCCAGGCTCGCCTGTCCATGGGATTTTCCAGGCAAAAATACTGGAGTGGGTTGCCATTTCCTTCACCAGGGGATCATCCTGTTAATAAATAGCTGATTACACTAATATAATCACAAAAAGATACTTTGTACACTCATAATCTGATATTTAACATATCAAAATAAAATTTCATGAAAAAAAATTGTAGTATCTATCTCTTGCCACTCCCTCCTGTCTTCTCCCTGCACACTCCACCCATTTCCAAATAAATGAGAAAACTGAAAAACTGACAGATTTAAAGTCGTTCTGTCCTCCTACAGCAAACATTACCAAATATGAGCCTTAGCCAACTAGAAATTCTCTGTTCTCAGATGCTTAAAGTGGTTTTGTGATTACAGACAAAAGAAATTTTTTATATTAAGCTATAATTACATGAAACAATAATTATTTAACTAAAAGATCAAAAGTTTAAGATGAGCAAACATTACTCTGTGATACAGTAACCCCAAGTTTCTGATTTGGACAGTCAAATATTAGGACTGTGATTAAATAAACCACACAAACATACACACTTTAAAATCTTTTAGGAAGCATTTGTCAGACATACCACTTGAGAGCCATTATTTAAGTTTCCCAAAAGCCTGTTCAAAGGATGAGAAGACTGAACAGAAGTTCCAAGGTAAAAGACCCAAACCAAGGTCAGTTTCTACTACTACACTCTACCTCTTAAGAAAGGGATGCCTTATAATAATAAAAAAATAACCAAATGGGACCTAATCAAACTTAACAAGGTTTTGTACAGAAAAGAAAACCATAAACAAAATGAAAAGATAACCTATGAACTGGGAGAAAATACTTGCAAATGCTGTGACCAACAAAGGCTTAATCTCCAAAATACACAAACAACTCATACAGCTCATAGGGCTTCCTTGGTGACTCAAGACAGTGAAGTGCAATGCAGGAGACGGGTTCAATCCCTGGGTCTAGAAAATCAATCCCTGGCTCGGGAAGATCCCCTGGAATAAGGGAATGGCTCCACTTCAGTGTTCTTGCCTGGAGAATCCCACGGACAGAGGAGCCGAGTGGGCTAGAGTGCAAGGGGTCACAGAGTCAGGCTCAACAACTAACATTCTCACTTTCATACAACTCAGTTAAAAAAGACCCAATCAAAAAATGGGCAGAAGACCCACACATTTCTCCAAGAAAGACGTACAGATGACTAGTAGGCACATGAAAAGATGTTCAACCTCACTAACTATCGGGGCTTCCCTGGTGCTCAGACAGTAAAGAATCCGCCTGCAATGCAGGAGACGCAGGTTTGTTCCCTGGGTCGGGAAGATCCCCTGGAGAAGGAAATGGCAACCCCTTCCAGTATTGCCTGGAAAATCCCATGTACAGAGGTGCCTGGCAGGCTACCGTCCATGTAGTCACAAAAGCTTTAGACTAAACAGGATCACTTTATTGAAGAACACACATAAAACTACACTATTCTTAAGTGTATACAGATCTGTAAGTATTTCCTTAGGTACAACCACGTACTCACACCCCCAGATCAAGACACAGACCTGCCAGGAGGTTCCTTTCTGTTCTTTTCCAATCAGTGAACTCCCGCAAAGGAGTCACTGCTGTTCTGCTTTCCGTCACACAGAAAAGTTTTGCTTATCTTGAACTTTATGAAAATGGAATCCTATATTGTTGTCCACTTTGATACCTGGCTTCTTTTGTTCAAAACATTCACCCAATATTGAAAACACAAGACTCATCTCCTCCAAGCTGGCCTCCTCTGAAGCATGAACCACGTTTCTGACATCATCCTATTCTGATGATGCTGTCCCTAGGCCCCCCTCCACACAGCCCTGTCACACTGCTGGGCAGGTACATGCTTCCTGAAGGCAAGCACCTTATCTCTGTATCCGCCTGCACGTAACAGGAACTAGTAAACCCTGACCCCTGCTAAACTGGTACTACTCATCGCTCACTGACCCCGTCTTCTATGGGCTTATCTGTTTCTTCAGCTGGGCCACAGATTCCCCCAGGACAGGAACTGGATCCTATAAACAGTATAAGGGATTGCGTATATGCCAGGTATGGTGCTTTTTTGTATTTAGTGAGTACCATCTCATCTTTACAACAATTTTGAAAATTGTTACCATTCTTTTTTTTTCCCAGAGGATGAAGCTGAAGTCTGGAGTGTTGAGCACCTGCTCATAGTAAAACTGCTAAGTGGTACAGTCAGACTGTAAGCCAGGCAGCCGGGGATCATAAGAGGTGGTGCTCCTTAGCAAGTGCTCACAAAATAACCAGAGAGGCAGGAAGGGTAGAAACTGCAATCTGCTGAAAGACAGACTTACTTAAAAGAAAAACATGAGGTCAGGCCCTGATTGAGTTCATGTGTCAAGTAGTAATACGCACAGTTCATATAGAAACTCGTTATACCGCCTTGCTTTCAAGAACTTGATCTCTCTCTAATACAGGCCCAGGAGGTTTTATAAGGAGCCAGTAGAGCACAACCTCTTTTCAAATAATCCCTTTGTTAGGTAAGATTTTTTTTTTAATTCAGGCTCAACGAGAATTTCCAAAGTACAAAGGCAATTGAAAACTAAACAGTATCTTAAGGATGGAAGCGCTGTTTGCAAAGCGTAACCTGAAACGATCCATCTGTGTCTCCACACGCCATATCCAAACCCATCTGGCTCACCATGGCATCTTCACACAGCCCTTACCGCCGTCTGCAGTCCTCAGCGTGGACCCTTCTCTGGCCCTGAGTGACTGGTCCCAGCGGCAGCCTCACCCTGCAGCCGGCTTCCAGAAGTCCAGATGAAACCTTTCTCCTGTGGCACACTGCCTGGATGCTAATGGCATCCTTTAGACACAGCGGCCCCTCACAGGGACTCCAGGGCACAGAACAAGACACTCCTTGTTGCCTTGCTGAAAGGAGCCGCTTCTTGAAAGGGCTTCAATGGGATCAGCCCCACCCCCTCTGAGATGCCATCAAAACCGCACGACATTACCCGGGGCTTCCACAAACTGTGCCAAGGAGCTCCCGCCTGTCGTGAGGCGGAAAGCGCTGCATCTCTAAAGCTGGGAGGAGACTTGGTCCACGTAAAATGGAATTCTAAGAACAAGAAAACCCTGAGCATAGACATACCCATTATTAAATTTAGATATGAGGTCCAGGGCGCTCACAAGCAGACAGCTATTTTCTCTAGGGACAATGAGACAACACAAATTAACAGTCCACACCACACCTAGTTCATTGAGATTTCCCTCTGCCCAAACAGAGTGCCAGAATCAACAACCAATCCCGCTAATGGAGACCCAGGGCAGGTCAACTTTTAAGGCACTTCTGGCCCCTCCTTTCAACCAGCATTCACCAAGTCCCTGCCTTTGCAGGAGCCCTGCGGTAGGCAGGGGTTGCTAAGTGAGTAGTAAGGAGTCTCTTGCTCTTCACAGCCATCAGTGAGGGATCAGAGCAAAAGAAAAACAGAATCCAACGCATCCTGCATTGTGCTGGGATGGCACCTTCTCCGTAAAACCCATCTGACGGGGAGAGAAAGGAGACCGAGCTGAGGAGAGACCCCTTTGACATAGATATCTGGAAACGCAGTCCTTTCTGTCTGCATGGCATGAAAGGATGCACCTGCAGTTCTTCCCCACTCAGGAGTCGGCCATCGTCGCACCTTGACCTGTCCCTTACGTGATCATGCATAGGTTTAAACTTAATTGCACAAAAGTCAAAGATACAGCCAAGCTGGACTTTGACTGACTATCAGGCATCTGCTAGAAAAGACGGATACATCCCGAGAAAATGGAAAGCACAGTTTGAAATGGGCAGGAGTGTGGATTAGGTGGAAGGGAATGAATGTGCCCACGGAGGGCTTCACTACTGGAGGGGGTCATCCTGGTCTTTCAATAGAAGCCCAGAGACTTCAGCTGCTGTTTGACCTTCCTTTCTCTCTCTTAAAATGGCATTTGACCAGACACCGTTCGTGCTCCTTCTCACAGCCTACAAACTTACTTACGGTTCCTTTTGAAACTCCTGTACCCATGGCCTTTGGAGAAAAAGTCCCCTGAGCCTTCCTAAGGTGATCATGGAGACCGCTGTTTCTGTTCATTCTCTCACACATTCAGTTCAACGAGATGAATTCAATATGTGATCCAGAGAAAACCCACAGGGCAGAAAACATTCTCATGAATGCTATGCAACAAAGCCTTATAAAGCTGTACCAGCTCAATTTATTTAAAAAAAAAATCTAACCAAAGCAGTTGCCCTTGCTCACTAAGAGTTTTTTAAAATTTATTCTCTGACATGCTATATAGTTAAATCAGTTGTTTCTTGTCTGTCCTATCAAACAGCTCATGAGACCTAGTCTGGTCCACAAATCCTAGAGTTAATTTGAAGTGGATCAGCTACTACCCGTTTCCTTAAAAAAAAAAAAAAGACCAACGCCATCACCTGCTCTCCTTTTCCTGGATATCAATGATGAGGAATCACCAAAGATTAAGTATCGTGATGGGCACCTACAAATGTAAAAGATTGTTAGACGTAGGTTCAACAAATACTACAACCTAAAATAAATTTTTCCCATACAAAGTGTCATCACTGGATTTTTCTTAAAGGGTGAAGAGTAAGTTAGACATACTATTTACAGTTTTATTCCGTCCTATTTACTTCCTGTTAATTAAGTCATTAACAGAAGCAGGAAGAGAGCAAAACACTGCCTGCAAACAGTGCCCCTTTATCAGGGGGCCCAGGAGTGGGCTGTCTGCACGGCTGACAGGACTAACCGAGCCCATTAGGCGTCTCGTTCGTCTTGTGAGACAAACTTTGAGAAGGACCTCTGATTACAGCTTAAGGTGATTGTATCTTATGGCCAAATAGAAGATAAAAGTTTGTGTTCCTTACTAAACATGTCCTGCACAGGCTGGACCCAAATGCCATCCAGATTCCACTGTGGACACAGGAAGCCAAGGACACCGCTTGCCACAGCCTCACTCCATGCCAGCTGCAGCTGTCTGGGCTTCATTTTAATGAAGGCAGACAAAGGGGCGCTCGGCCGCCAGCATTCCTCTTCAAAGGCCAGAGGAAGAAGTGACCGGAGTAAAACACTCTCCCCTCGTCCTTTCATCAAGCGTAAGCTTCTGTATTTCCCACAGACTGTTGTCTCATTAATAATACAGTGACTTAAGATCTTTAAAAAGCAAACAGATATAACACCGTATGGCTTCGAGGTACATCCTTAAAACGGTTTAACCATGTCCTTGAGAACACATGTTGAAAAACAGGTGGGATTTAGATAACACTTGCTCTAGCAGCACAAAACCACCACCAACAAAATCCCAGTCAACAGAGACGGACAGAGGAGCAGTGTTTCCCTGCACTTGGTTCCAAGTCCACCTTGGCTTGGATATAGGATAATAAATTAGATTAATCGTGGGGCAATTCCAAAAAGTACTCATTGGGAACCTCCTGTGTACAAAGTGGGAAAAAGACAAAACAGGCGGCAGAGGAAGACTGCGTACAGAAGATGGTTGAGGAGTGACTCAGAACAGGCCGTCGGCTGCTCAAGCCAGGGCACCATCGATTCCTCTTTCCCTCACGGCCACCCCAGCTCGGCCAGTCCTGAAGCGGGCGCTGTCGCCTCGGCCTCCACAGTGTACTGTTTCCATCTCTCACAGACCACAGCACATGCTGCCATCTGACTCATCTGGACTCACATAATAGGACCCTAACTGCTCTCCCCGATGAATCTCCTGCCTCCACACCTGCCTCTCCAGCTTATGTGGTTCTAAACCAGTGCTTCTCAAAACATCTGGGGTGGACTGGTCTTCACCACCCCAAGACCCCCACCCCACCCCTGTTCCAATTCAGTGTGGACCGACTGTTCACAAATACAATGAGAATGAGTTGCTGTTGAAATAATCACACACTAGGATGCTGCAGAAGTGTCAAACTGCTGTGTGTTTTTAACTGTTTCCCTCAGGCCGGGCCAGGAGCTCATGTGAGGACTGGCAGCCCACAGGCCCTACTGGAATAGCTCTGCTGAAACGCTCCCGGCTCCACCAGTGTCTCAACTACCCACTCTCCCCTGACTTACTGTGGTCCAGTCACTTTCACGATGTTCAGGCCAAGTTTCCCGGCAGCTGGGACTTGCTGTGCCCTCTGCGTGGACCGTTCTGGCCCTGCCCTTTCCCAGAGGCATTCTCATTCATCCCTCAGGGCTCAGTTCAAACGGCCCCGGAGACGTCTTTCTGCGCCATCTGATTTGGAGGACATTCTCCACCCAAGCACCTAACACTCACCCCAGAACACGCTGCCTGACTTTACTGTTGCCCCTGCACTTTTTTTCCCCACTCATTTTTAATATTAGATGAAGAAGGCTTCCCTGGGAGCTCAGTGGTAAAGAATCCACCTGCCAATGCAGAAGACATGGGTTTGTTCCCTAGTCTGGGATGATCACACGTGCTCCGGAGCAACTAAGACTGTGCGCCCCAACTACTGGGCCTGGGCTCTAGAGTCCTGGAGACTCCGGTTGGGGGTGGCGGTGGTCAGGACTGCTAGAGCAGAGGGTGGGCGAGACAGAACCGACGGAGAAAAATGAACCAACAAGCATGGTGCATGCGGCAAGCGCTCGGCATTCTCGGGAACAAGAGCACCAGGAGCCGCGCTGAAGGGTTCCCTGCAGAGGAAAGACCTGGCACCTGGAGCGAGCCCCGAGGACTGAGACATCTGCTAATTTGAGCAGTTCCAAGAAGGGTATTCCAGGAAGTGGGAAAAATGGGCAAAGGAACAGAAAAGGACGTTTTGAAGTGGAAAATAACCTGGGGGGTGCAACATCTATTCAGCATTATAAAATATTTCAAATCACATGATGCCCTACATTTACCACAGACCTTTTCCTTTTTTGAGTCTATGGATTTATACTCCACATTTTAGTAGTTTTTACATTTGATGGTAACTGGCTTCCTGGAGTTTCCCCTTCAGATCCAGAGTAAGGCCAGGTGGGAGTGGAATAGTCTCCTGGCTGGCAGCTTCTCAGGAAGAAGCTTAAAGTTATTAGAACGCTAGAATCAGAAAGGTCACGGTCAAGTCGCATCTTTGTCAGTAACCCATTTCCTGTGTCATTTCAGGCAATTCACTTCACCTTTTGGAATCTCATCTGACATCTGGGGAAAAAGCTGAGGGAGCTGGACATCAGACTTATAATGAGGGTCACTACATATTGTCTAAAGATGCTCTGGAGAGCCAAAGAGGGGCCTAATTCTTAATTTTGCCAGAACAACAGATATAACACTGATCCCGAAGAAACCAAGACGTTGTCTTACTTAGATGTCATCTTACTTATTACGTGCCTCAAAACCCTGAAGGACCATCCTCGAGAAACGCCCACAGCTCCCTTCTTCCCGCTCTCTGGCTGGCTTAGCGTCTGGCCCATCCCAGATGCTCGCCACCTGTTTGCCCCACTTCCTTTCTGTGAGCTTTTCTGCATTCTTTGTGTAATCAAAGCTATTAATCTGTTCTTCCACAATTCCACTGTCTTATGATAGCCTAACTGTCCCTGTGCCAAAGAGCCGCCCCCTTCCTACTGCTGCTGATTTTACATTCCCAGGTGGCCTCTACTGAGAACAGTTTTTCAAAGAAGGTAAATATTTAGGTACAGACCTCATTCTTTTTCAAACCAAAGAATAGCCAAAGAATGTAAATAATTGATCTGAAATCCTGCAATTATTCAAGGTCAGATAAAAGCCTTGTTTTCTCAACTAGATTGCTGATGGACTATTTTAACCACATATAAGAGCTAAAAAACCTGCTCACCTATACCTTTCACAAACCTTAGATGCAAGGAAAACATTCTACACAAACCAAGACTCTTGACTGTTCAAAACCATGTAGCCCCGTGCCAACCTGCACATTTCCAAATGCAGCATATAACAGCTTGCCAGGGTTTTAAACAGCTGATTTGAAAAAAAAATTAAAAAGAAAGTGCATTTTGACTGTCCTGTTTTTTTCAGCACCCAAGTATTTGTCCAGATTTTTACTTTGCGACTGTAACTGAGTTGGGAGCAGGGGAGAGTTAGGGAGTCATTCCTTCCATACCCAAGGATAGAGCTACCCGTTCACATCTTCTGGAATGTTCTCTTGCTATTAATTAAAGAGCTACAAATATGAGTCATACCCACGGGTTTACGGGTGACATAACTAGATATTCTGAGAATTTCTAGTTGAGGAAATGAACATCCATTCAGTCCACGACAAGATTAAAAAGCAAGAAAAAGGATGGAACACGGGTTACAGAAAGTCCCAGGAAAGGATTGAGCCTCGGTGTAAAAACTGAATGTTCCGGCTTACTGCCTACTCTCTTGGAATAATCTCAGAAACCAGCAGCAGAGATTACATAAATTATGGATGAGACAGTCAAGAAAAGATCTGTTGATATGTTGGCAAGATCTGAATAAAGAACAAACAATCCTTATAAACACAGAGAAAAGGAAAATATGAGTGAAACCAACAACACTTTCTCCCTTATTAAAAATGACAAACCAATGTCTTCATCTCCGAATAATTCTTTAGAATGTCTGGACAAGCAGTCATCTCTGAAGTCTTTAAGACTTATTTTCATCCTTAAAGTTCTTTAAGATCTAAAGCTCAGAAGTACTAAATTCTCTTTTTTGAGAGAGGCTTCCCCAAACAGAGGAGATCTAGGTCTGTCTTTACACGCTAAGGGGTTTTATCATTTTTAAGAGTTGAAGAAATGCCTTCAAGAAATGCCTCAGCCCTGGCCTTGGGTGTGTCCCCCTGCTGGTCACCTGCATAGCCCAGTAAGCACCACACCCAACAGAGATGCCCTCCCCAAAGGCACAAACACAGAGGAGCATCCTTGGAATGCCGCAGGGCTTTCCAGCCCTTTCCTGGAAGAATTCTGGGGCCTAAGGAAGAGGCATTTCTTTGTTTTATAAACAAACACAGGGGATGGCACTCCTTTTCTTACTCATTCCCTCTGTTAGATTGAGAAGTGCATTTGGAATCCTCCCTTTCTGCTGTTTTTCAATCTCAAATAGCTTTCTACACCCTGCCCCTCCTGGTTCTCTTCGCCCTTTGAAAAGTTGCTTCTAGTGCCCAAAACATGACATGATCATTCATCATTTCACGTGGATGGCTTTTCCCCTTCCTTCTCTTTTCTTGTGTCTCTCTTTAACAAACCAGGGTCCCTGTTAAATATTCTTAGAAGATGGAGATTGTCTCTTTGGGTTGACTTTCACTAAGATTTTGTTACAGTCTTAGGGTGGTTATTCACCCTGATTCATTTTCATCACACCATGTTAAGAGCCAAGTAGGACAGAGTATAGGAAACCCAGAGAACCAAGGATTAGGGACCTTCTTTCCCTCCAAGGCTTCAACCTCTGACCCAACATAATACCTGCCTATGATGATTATTTTAAGAGGAGGCTTCCAGTTTCCAAACAAATTGGCCAAGTATCTCTAAATGGACAAAACTGCAATATAAACGAATAGGATCCTGCGGGGCCTTCTCGGGACAGAACCCCCACCCCCACTGTCCTCTTCTGCGGCTCCTTCCAGAGGTGCCTAAATAACAGTGTCTGATGCACATTCCTGAGCTGTGTCACAGATGCTGAAACTACCACCAACATGGAAGAAATACTGCTTGATGGTCACGCACCCCCAGACCGACTGGTACCTAAGGATTGATAAGGGAGACCACCCTGTTACCTGAAATCCACCAATCAGAACTGCACCTGCTGACCACATACCCTGTAACCCCCTCCCTCACCTGGCCTTTAAACGTGCTTTGCTGACATCCATCGGGGTGTCTGGGGGTTTTCAGAGCACGACTCAGCCATCCTCCTTGTGTTGGCACCTTCACGATAAAGCCTGCACTTCCCTTCATCACAGGCCAGTGTCAGGAGATCGGCTTGACAGCGCACAGGCAAGCGGACCCAAGTTTGGTTCCGTAAGAGCGAGGGCAGACTTGACAATAAGCCCCTTAGCTTCATCCCATATGGCCTTCCCTGGTAGCTCAGATGGTAAAGAATCTGCTTGCAGTGTAGGAGATCCAGGTTCAAAGCCTGGGTTGGGAAGATCCCCTGGAGAAGGGAATGGCAGCCTACTCCAGTATTCTTGCCTGGAGAATCCCATGGACAGAAGAGCCTGGTGGGTCACAAAGAGTCGGCCATGACTGAGCAACTAACCCTACCAGCACTGGCTTCATCCCACGTGAGAATGGGCTGCCTGCTAACTGCCGCTGAAACTGTTGGCACAAACGTGATGACTGTCCTGCCTCTGCATCGACTCTGGACAGGAGAGAGGGTTCATCAGAATGTTCGGGAACCGCTGAAGAAAACCACCCACCTTGACCAGGCAAGGCGATAACCACTTGCATGAGTTGTCTCACAACGGGAGGGTCCCGATAAGGAATGGGGTGCTGCCCCCAAAAACTAACCAGAAGAATTTGGGAGGGGCCAAAAGGAGGGAGAAGATGCCACCCCATAATATGAGCCAACCTCCCAGAAACTGTCAGGCCGGAATCCATCATGGCTGAGAGATGTGCGTGCCGCTAGGGAGGACCCTGAGTCAGACCAGGTATGAGCCAAACAAGATGATTCCTCATTACTATGAAACTGAGGTCGCGGGCTCTGGCAGAGAAGTCCTGCTGGGTTCCGTTACCTGTGGCTTTCCGCCTGGGCACCACTTCCCTATAAAGTCTCTTGCTTTGTCAGCACATGTGTCTCCTTGGACGGTTCATTTCCAACTGCTAGACAAGAGCCCGCTTTCAGGTCCTGCAAGGGGTTCCCCTTCCTGCAATAAATATATTTCCCTAAACCCAGTGTCTCTTTTGACAAATCACTGGGCTGCCTGGCTGAAGGTAGATGACTGCAAAATGACTTCAATTTCAGTAGCTAAGGAAACACAGGGCCTAGACTCAAACTACCAGTAAGTCATATTCCTAGGGCTCCTGGGTCATATTTTTATCAATAATTAAAGTAAACTGATTTTTAAACCATTCTGTAAGTATAAAACTCACTACCTAAAGCACAACACATCCATCAGGACTCATGGGGACAAAAATAACAATACCATCTCTCAGTACGTTGAGAGGATCAGAGTGAGGAGATGAGTATCTATACAAAACACGCAGATGCTCTGCTTGGTGCATAACAGGCAGGCAATACAAATACACAGTAGGTAGCGTTTTACTGTTTCTAGGCAGTCTGTGGACCAAGGGTAATTAGACCGTCAGCAGATATGCTGAAACTCTTGCCCTGCACATACTTACTGCGTCTCCGCTCCCAGCAGCATCTCGACTTTCTCGTTGGCATGGTTACTAAGGACAGTCAGCGTAAAGAGGTGACTGGCAGAGTTCTGTCTTGAATAAAGCATTGTGGAGCTGTTCTTCCCTGGAGAAGAATTAAGCTCTTCACTGTCACAAGACTCCACCAGTAGCTGATCTCTTAAAGAATAATCGTTGACATTGTAACTTTCTTCACTGTAAAGAAAAGGGGAAAAGAACATGATCAGGAATTCAGTGGATGAGACTGTGACGCTGTCAATTTTCAAGTCACACGTTGGGGGACGTGGAGGGGAAGGGAAGGAGGACAGGGAGAGAAGGATTTACCTTAAATACGAATTGAACTCTGAATTATTCCTACTGATTATGAGTCAGCATGTGTGCTCATTCACTTCAGTTGTGTCCAACTCTTTGTGACCCCATGGACCGGAGCCCGCCAGGCTCCTCAGGCAAGAATTCTGGAGATCGTCCCGACCCAGGGGTTGAACCCACATCTCTTACATCTCCTGCATTGGCAGGCGGGTTCTTTACCACTGAGCCACCTGGGAAATCCTATGAGTCAGTATAACCCTCCAAAATGAAAACCTCTTAATTACTATTTTTCTGTTGTATACTGAACTGTATCTTAGGTATCAAAGCAATATCGAGACTTCCCTGGTGGGCCAGCGGCTAAGAGTTCATGGTCTCGATGCAGGGGACCCGGGTTCAGCCCCTGGTCAGGGAACTACACTGCACATGTCACGACTAAAGATCCCAAGTGCTGTAACTAAGACCTGGTGCAGCCAAATAAATATTTTTAAAAAGTAATTAGAAGCAATATTAAAAACAATTATTAGACCCTCCAAGTTTCCTTTTACACTATCCTGGCATTGCTGCAAAAAGTAAAACATAGAGACATCATGGGACTGCTTGAACAGCTACTCCCCAGCCTCACCTCCATCTACAGGATGAGATCTGCTCACACTGGGAGGCAAGGCTGCCCTACCAGCCCCCAAACCGCCAGGCACAGGAGGAAGAACAGCCTCAGAGGTCGGTCTTCTGGCAAGACCCCCGGCCCTTCCTGCCAGCATGCACAGCCTCACCACCAGCTTCAGAAGCGCCCACTGATCCCACCGCTCCCTCCATCCCTGCTTGTGCCCCAGACTGACCCCCTGGTGGTCTCCATTCCCCGGGATGGACTCTGACCTGCAGAGCCCTAAGCACGTGCCTAATTGGGCCTCACCTCCCCAAACCCCTCAGCTGGTTGCTAAACCCTTCCACTGCGTCCTCTGGAAATCCAGTGAAATCTTCTAAATCCTCAGCCTCTTCTCTTAACTCTCTCTTTACCTTCTTGCCTTAACAGATACTAGGCTCCTCCTAGAGAGCACTGCCTCCCTAGAAGGCTTTCCACCGGCTTGAGTTTCATTATTCTAGACAACAATCACTTCCTCCTCCCAGAATGTCCTCAGTCTCTATTTCATCATCAAAGTCATCTCCAGGCCCCTGGATCCTGCCGCATCCTCATTCATGAGTGTAGCTGCTGGCTTCCTGCTGCTGTCCAACACCCCTGTCTTGAATTTCCATGTGGCAATCCTTCCATGATCCTGGCCTCTCAGTTCCTTGATTTCCCCTTCAAGGATCGACCCTGTTATCACCAATTGCAACCTCTCTGCAATCCCAATGTCAAACCCACTTCCTAACCAGCCCTGTTAGTCTCTTTGACTCATCTCTTCTAATCCTCAACCCCAACGATTTTAACCCACCATTCCTACAACCCACTGATTCCACTGCCTTTCCCTCCATCCTTGAACCCTTCATGTCCTCTCATTCACCCTTATGCAATTATCCAACTTGAATTTCCCGATACCTAATTATGTAAGCACTCCTTGTATACACAGTCATTTTCTTGGCAAATCCCAACTCTAGTTAGATACAGCTCTCCTCTATTCTCTACCTGTCCTGCAGTTGAACATGGCAGAGGTCAAAAATAACTGGTGAGTAAATGGATGACCATGCAATACATTCTAATGCATTCTAAGAACCATATTGAACAATTAACTTACCTAATAAAAAATGCAAATTTATGAACTCAGAAGAGCCAAGAAAAATCCTAGTGCTCAACTATACTAGGAAATTTCAAAATAGGCCATTTTGCTCAAGATTTCTGAGAAAATTTTTCATCTGGTAGTGGGCATCTGTCAACCATTCCCTGTAACTCTCCTTTAAAAACTTTATGATCTTTTTAAAATTTAGTTTTATAGATCCTTCCCCCACCCCAAACCAGCAAATACAGTTGTATCATCCATAAAAGCAAAAAACTGCCTTTTGATCAAGCCTGTTTGTTGCTAGGGTAATAATCTGTATTAACTGGAAGTTCACATGGCAACATCATCCCTGAAACTCGCTGAGACCCCGCTTATACAGACCAGTATAACTGTGCTTAGAATATATAAAATATTTCTCATATCAAAATGAGGGTTATCAAAGTTCATGTGATTTTTATAAAAGGAGGAAGCAGGGTAATATACTTTATAAACAAACAATATTATACCTTGTGAACCAGAACCAAAGCAGTCAATTTTGGGCAAAGCAGGTGTGGGGTTGCAGCCGGCAGGCCCACAAGGCTTGTGGTTGCCCAGCCTCAAGACAGACCCCCAACGACAGAGACGTCAGTGGTTCATGGGAGAGGGGACCTCACATCTGAAACAAAAGGGTCCCAGACTGACAAGTGTGCTGCAGGCGGCAAGCAGACCTGGGCAGCAGTCTTCAGTGCCCGGGGGAGAAGCAGCTACCATTTATAGGGGGAAGTGACATCAAGTGGGCTCACCGGTTTCCAGGAAAATGTCCCTCACAGCCCCTCTGGTTAACAATCATCACGAAGGCAGATGTTTCCCTTAACAGACTGGCATGTGAAGCTGTTCTGGCCAAAGGATGAGAACAATCACCAGCTGGGGCAGTGGGCAAGCACATTCCCATGAGTTGGGCAGAGGTGAGGGAGGGATCCAGCGGGCATGTAGACAGTAAGAGAAGGGCCATCCTGAGTGGCCTGACCACACAGCAGGTGAGGCTTATAATACTGTCCAGACATCTCAGACACAGATTTTACAAAATCCAGGACTCAGGATGAGACCAAAAGGAAAAAGAATAAAAATGAAAGCAAAACCTCAACAGCAGCAGCAAAAACGAAAGGAAAAAAAAAAATGAAGCCTTTGGTACTGTCCTCTCTCTGCACCCCTGAGCCACTCTCTTGGTCCAACTCACAAGCTTAAAAAGATCATCTTTTAGTTAAAATCATTTCCAATTAAAAATAATTCTGCTTCAGACAGGGAACTCCAAGCTCCCTAATGGTGTGCACATGGGGTATTTAGGCAGTGCCCTACGCTATGACATTGCACAGGTATTCTCTGTATTCCCAAAGAAAGAAATGGCAAAGAAATCTGCATGCTATGAAGGCAAGTTCCGAAAAGGCTTCAGCATAAAGTGGCTTTACTTGCTAGATGGTCCCCAACAGGATTCCAAACCAAGAGTTCATAGGAAACTCATGCAAATGGACATGAATAAGCTACTTAAATCTCCCCCCTCCTTAATTTTCAGAGTTATTACCCCCTGTGTTTGCCTAAATGCAAACAATATCAGCTAGTGTGTTTCACTGATGTGTTGAATCTCTGATTTCAGGGGGTAGGTAATTAGAGACAGAAGAAGTAGAAAAATAAATAGAACATTTTTTTAAATTGTTCTCTTAAGCCATGACAACTACAATACCGTTAAGACCTAGGGTGACCATTTGTCCTGGTTTATGCCTGTTGTCCTCTCAAACGTTCAGCTGGGATGGTAAAGAGCGGCCACCTCATTTATAGTTGTGCGAGTTCACCTCAAGATATCTGGTGTCTACACATCTGGGTCGTTGAACTTTCCCACTGTTTTAACTTCTGTATCCAAAATAGGACACAGGAAACAAGTGTGCTGTTTTCCTAACTGATTCAATAGCAGTCACCCAATATCATTATTTTATCCAGACCTGCAAATGTCTTCATTATGTAATAAATAATGTCCACAACTTCTTCACCACTCCTTTAACGCACTTAATATTAAAAAAAAAAAAAAAAAAACAACTTGATTTAACAGTAGTCAAGTCAGCTATTTATCCTTGTCGGCTACTATTCAAACCCAACGGAACCGACAAGGAAAAGGAACTCGCTAGCATGTCCGTGCTCTCTCACACAAAATACACACTCACAGTTAATCTCATAAAGGTTCAAATTACTATCTCCCCCTCTCCAAATCTGCTGAATACTGAGTGAAGTTCTTTCTCCTCATGACAACTGGCACCTACTAACTCTCTCACACTAATACAAAAGGATAACTGTTAAAATACATGCTTAAGGATTTCTCTGGTAGCACAGGGAATAATAAGCTGCCTGCCAACGGAGGAGACATAGGTTTGATCCCTGGTCCGGAAAGATTCCACATGCCTTGGAGCAACTAAGCCCATGTACCTCCAGCCTATGCTCCCCAACAAGAGGAGCCACTGCAAGGAGAAACCTGGGCACCGCAATGAAGAGTTGGCCCCTGCTGGCCGCAACTAGAGAAAGCCTGTGTGCAGCAAGGAAGACCCAGGGCAGCCCCAAGTAAATAATAATAATAAAAATACGTGCATAAGCAGAAGAGCGGGGAATCCACAGTCAGATGCAGCCATTCATGACCCCATTCCCCCTTCTGCTGACCCACCCATGTCCACTAAAGTATAAAACAAGCTCAGCTGGGTTGGGAAAGATCCCCCTTCCCTAAGGGAAGTTGATGCTAATCAGACTTCCCCATGTTTGTTTCTTTCATTTAGCAAACATATGGTTTACATAGCCTCTGAAACAATCTGGATCATGAATTTAGGAAGTTAAACTGCTCAGAAAAAGGCAAATGGAAAAACCACCTTGCCTTGCACGGAGCAGTTTACACGTAGACTTCCTCTGATTGTCTTAGCCGCACTCCAAGCTTGCCAGCTGCTCATCAAAGAGCAGCCGCTTTGTGCAAGCACAGCCTCCTATCAGGCGCAGCAATCAGACCAATGTAAGCCTGTGGCTCTGTGGCATAAACAACGATGGGTCTCCCTGTCGAAACTTACAGTCCTAGTATTATTACAGTCCTAGTAACCTTTGGGATGCCCTTTCTTAACATGATAAAAAAAAAAACTATCAGTAGAGAACAGGATATGGTGGTAAATAAACACCTAAATTATTCTTACCTCGGAAGGCATTCTTTTGTTAAGCGGCTCAGATACTGTTTGGTTCTCCTGTATGCAACCTAACAGCATGCACTAAAAACTTTTCAGCCCATGATACACCTTTTCTGAGAACAGTTGATTCTTAAAGTAAATATTAGGGAGCACTTTTAACTTTCTCTCCTGTCAATTTCTATAAAGGTTGGAATGCTTTCATAATGGGCATATATTTGAAAAAATAAAGCATAAGTATTAGTCGCTCAGTTATGCCTGACTCTCTGTAACCCTATGAACTGTAGCCTGCCAGACTCTTCTGTCTGTGGGATTTCCCAGGCAAAAACACTGGAGTGGGTTTCCATTTCCTTCTCCAGGGGATCTTCCCTACCCAGGGATTGAACCTGGGTCTCCCGCATTGCAGGCAGTCTTTATCATTACCCAGGAAGACCTGGGCATATATTTATTACTTTTAAATAAGGGCAACATTTAAAACTGCATACATGCATGAAGTGAAAGTCGTTCAGTCATGTCCGACCCTTTGCATCCCCATGGACTATACAGTCCATGGAATTTTCCAGGCGAGAATACTGGAGTGGGTAGCCTTTTTGTTCTCCAGGGAATCTTCCCAACCCAGGGATCAAACCCAGGTCTCCCGCATTGCAGGCAGATTCTTTACCAGCTGAGTTACTAGAGAAGCCCACATACATGCATGCATGCTAAGTTGCTCAGTCATGTCTGACTCTTTGTGACTCTGTAGACTCTAGCCAGCTAGGTTCCTCTGTCCATAGGGATTCTCCAGGCAAGAATACTGGAGAGGGTTGCCATTTCCTCCTCCAGGGAGATCTTCCCAACCCAGGGATCAAACCCCCGTCTCCTGTGTCTCTTGCACTGTAGGCGGGTTCTTTACCACCACACCACTGGGGAAGCCAGTTGCATACAACATACATTTTTAGAATACCAAATTTTACATATTTAGAATATTTCAAATAAAATTTACATATTAAGAATACCAAAATTTAGAATACCAAAGCTGCATGTGTATACACACATTAGTGAGAGCATAATGACAGGCACCCAGCTCAGCATAGGACTTACTTTGGGAAAGAGGGGGAGAAAAAAGGGATGATGAAGAGGCTCTAAGTAAACCTGCAATATTATATCAGGACTTTTTTTTTTTTTTTTTTTTTAAGAGGCCTGGCAGTGATATAGCAGGGGGAAAAAAGAAACAACTTGTATCTGTTAAACCTGGATGATAGGAATGTTGGTGGTGGTGGTGGTTTCGTCGCTAAGGCATGTTCGACTCTTGCAACCCCGTGGACTGTAGCCTACCAGGCTCCTCTGTCCATGGAATTCTCCAGGCAAGGATATTGCAGTGGGTTGCCATTCAGTGTTTGATAATTTTCTGTATGTTTGAAATATTTTGCAATTCAAGGTAAAAAAAAATCTAAATAATAAAGGCATAGATGTGAAGACTGTCAGCATTCCATGTATTCTGTGGATGCCTGAGGGTACAGGTGAAGGGACTCTTGGGCAATGGAATATTTTTTGCCTTACAAACAACTGATTACTTGCAGATAACATCATTGACTGAAATATATTACAAGGTAAGAGTGAATTCACTAAAATGGTTGGGCTAAAAAAAAGAAAAAGGCTTTTCCATATATGATAACACTCAGAAAATATAATGGAAGAAGATCTTATTTATAATAGACACAAAACCCACAAAATGTTTAGAATTTTATTGAAGTTTCTTCTACATGAAGACAGCCTTGAAATACTTTAGAAAAAGGCCTGAATGACTAGAAAAGTTTTATATTAAAGAGATATTAATTCTTCCTGAACTAATATATAATTTTAACATAATTTCCTTGAAAAATCTCAGTTTTGCAGGGGAAGAGAGGAGGGGGAATAGTCAGGCTGATTCTAAAATATGCAGAAAATAAACATGTAAGAACATTCAGATTGTGAGAAAAATGAGAGTGACTAGCCATATGATATATTAAAAACATATTCTAAAGCTACAGTAATTCAAAGACTGAGACGAATAGATATTAGCGGACAGAGGGAGTACTGAAACAAGAGTGGTTCACAAAGGGAAAGGGAAAGGGAAGTCGCTCAGTCGTGTCCGACTCAGCGACCCCATGGACTGTAGCCCACCAGGCTCCTCCTCCATGGGATTCTCCAGGCAAGAGTACTGGAGTGGGGTGCCATTGCCTTCTCCAGGGGATCTTCCTGACCCAGGGATCAAACCCGGGTCTCCTGCACTGACCCTAAATACATCTAGGAATTTACTACATGATATCAATGACATTTCAAATCTGTGGAATATTGATAGTTTAGTCAACAAATGATATTGGGACATCTGGAGAAACACCTGAAAAGTTTTAAGAAGCTGGATCCCAACCTCACTCCATTAATCAGGGTACTTCCTTAGAGCCAAGGTATGTAAGCATCATGAAGAAGAGGTGGTAATGGAACGGGTCTTTCTATAGAGCCCTGTGATTAGAGATGAGCTTTTACACATGCAAATACCATAGGAAGAGTTTCCACCTTAACCCTTATGAGCAAACCTCTTAGATACATAACAAGGATGACCAGGAATGAGAAACAGGCTGGATGACCAAATGGAACCAGGAGTACAAAAGCAAAGACAGAGATGGGGAAAGCAAGAAGAAGTGTTAGACTTTAAAAGACCAGCTTTCCCCATGCCCTGCTCAAGTCAGCCTTAACTGTCTCACCTGCCACCTTGCATTGTTCTGGAACTTTCTTTCAGAGCCAAAATCTGACAGACCAGAAGGAGAACTTCCGATTATTTCTTTTGTAGAAGAATTAAATTTAACAGGAAAATGCAAGCAAAGATTATCCAAAACAAAACACAAGGATTTTCTGCCATCTATCATCAAGAATAAGATTTATTTTTACCTATTCAACACCTCCCTTTCCACAGGCTTTTTGTAAAACATGCAGGCAGCTTCCCTGTCCTGAAAAAAAATTTTCACTTGAATCTGCTGCTGAAAAGACAAATGTCTACTGAGCTAGCAGCTGCCTGGCATTTTCTCAGATCCTTGTGCCCACGTACCAGTGAAATTGCTCTCCAAAGTCATGATGGCCCATCGCCCCAACAAACCCCGGACCTGCATACCACCACTGCTCATCTCGGCCCTTAATGAGGTTGAGCACCCGTGACAACCTGGAACTCTTCCTCTCCTAACGCCTTCCACTACAGTTCTAGGTCATCCTTTTTTTTGTAGTGGCCATACTCCAAGTTTCTCTCCGAGACCTTCTTACTTTCCTCAGGGATCTGTAATGGCTCTGTCCTGCTCCCAGTATGTGGATTCACAGAAGTTCCTGGGGTTTTATAAAATCAAACAGATTCTTCCCACTTCCCTTCAAGACACGTACAAGAATTCTTCCTCTGAAGATTTCAACTTGTTTCTCTTTCCCTTCTGAAATCATGATTGCTAATCCCCACACTTGACTTTGTGCTTAACTGGAACAAGAACACCCTAGTTAAACATTTCTAGGAGGGAGGAGGTAGGATCATGCTGAAGTCTACTTGGAAGTTACAAGGTTAAAACACTTTCTTCACAGTGGCTGAAGTTGATTTTCATTTTAAATCTTGGTATTAGAATTATATATACAATTTTTTTTACCAGAATAATATACAATTTTAAAGCTGTGAAGTACAGTGTAACAGACAAGAGTACAGGCTTGACTGAGCGTGTCTGGCTCAATTTCGTCACTCACGGACTTTGTGATTTTCAGCAAGTTACTGATCCTTTCTGTGTTTTCTCCTATGTAAACTGGGGATTACAATACCTCTTAGGATTGTTGGGAGGATTAAATGAAATAATACATTTATTATCTTTTTGCATGTAAAGCTCTTACAATCACGCCTGGCTTACAGCAAATGTTATTAGCTAGTATTTAAAATCTTCCTATAGAACATCACGCCTTTACACTGCCTGACATCTTGTTAAAAGCCTAATAATTATAGGTGCTTTGCAAATGAGCAAGTGGACTAAGCATCATCAGAGCCAAATACCTGTGGTCAAAATATTCATTATTTGGCAGAGGCTCCAACCAGCAAAACAAGGCATGAAATTTGCCCCCAAACCGATTTCAAACAGCCTTATGAGCTCAATGCCTCAAAATAATTCTGAAGACTAACAAACACGCCACACACATGTTATGAATATTTACTACAAGTCTTTATGAACAGTTTTTATTTCTCTTAGAATGAAACACTGAATGGAATTACCGGGTCATATGGTAAATTGCTTAGCTTCTTGAGAAACTGCTGGGCCACTTTCCAAAGTGGTTGCATCACTGTACATTCCGATAAGCAGTGGATTAGGGCCCCAGTTTCTCCACATCCTTATCAGCACCGTCTTTGTCTTTATTATAGTCATCCTAGCGGCTGCCAAGTGGTACCTAGTTTTGGTTTTAGCTTTCATTTCCCTACTGGCGAGTAATGTTGAGCATCTTTTCAAATGCTAAGCCATTTGGATATCTTCTTGGCTGAAATGTCTATTCAAATGTCTGCCCACTTAAAAATTGAGTTGTCTTACTTTTGAGTTTAAGATCTCTTTATGTAATCAGGGTAAAAGTCCCATATCAAGTATGGCTTGAAAATATTTTATCCCAGTCGGAGGATTGTAAATTCCATTTTCTTAGTTTTTTTTTTTCTTTTTCTATTATGTAAGTTTCAGGTCTACATTGTTCAGGTCCACTTTATAGCACAGCCAGCTTTAAAAGAATAAAGACGAAGTCCCGTGGTTAAGACTCCACCTGCCAATGCAGGGGACATGGATTCGATTCCTGGTCCGGGAAGATTCCACATGCAACTAAGTCTGTGCACACAGCTACCGAACCAGCGCTCTAGAGCCTATAAGCCACAACTCCTGAGTCCACAGACACACACCGACTGAAGCCCTCCCACCCTAGGGCCCGTGCTCCGCAACGAGAGAAGCCACCGCAGTGAAGGGCAGCCCCCGCTCTCCCAACTAGAGAAAGCCCATTTACAGCAAGGAAGACGCAGCACAGTCAAAAATAAAAAAGTAAACCTTAAAACAAAAAAGACCAGACTTCCAGAAAACCCAGAAATGTCACGCACTTTCTATTTCACTGTTGAGAACGTAACAAATGGTGGAGATGAGGGTCACGTTTGTTGGTAAGATCTGTTATGATTTACCGCCACTCAAAAAGACTGCCAATGATTCACACAGGATCGGAAAGCCCCAATCCAGGTTTATCATCACTGACCTCTCCAAATGAAGGGAAAAACATACTGAACTAACTTCTATCAGTCACAAAGTTACAGAGTCTCCTAATCAAATACTAGGGATGTTACAAGACAACTGCTAATACAAACACGTACCCATGAACCAGATCACCGTACCAAAGAATAAAAGTTGATCAATGATTATCCCTCAGTCACTTGCCATCTGACACGGGTTCTTGATAGGAAGGGAGAGGCATGGTGTTAAATGCATTTACTCCTAAGGCCATATTTCAGAGGCCATAATCCAGGTTTGGAGAAGGAAATGGCAACCCACTCCAATATTCTTGCCTTGAAAATTACACAGACAGAGAAGCCTGGCGGGCTCCGGTCCAGGAGGTTGTGAAAGGGTGGGACACAACTTAGCGACTAAACAATAACAACAATGCAGGTTTGGCCTTGGGGTTCACCAGACTTTCAGCTCTCCAGCAGTGGCTTAAGGTTTCAAGGGCTTCCCTGGTGGCTCAGACGGTTAAGAACCCGCCTGCAAGGCAGGAGAAGCGGGTTCAGTCCCTGGGTTGGGATGACCCTCTGGAGAACGGAATGGCTACCCCCTCTAGTATTCTTGCCTGGAGCATTCCATGGACAGAGGAGCCTGGTGGGCTACAGTACATGGGGTCACAAAGAGTCAGACATGACTGAGAGACTAACTCTGAGGTTTCACACCATTTTTTAAGAAAATGTTCCAGAAGTAAAAGGGCAGTAATATGATTTGTGCCAAATCTTCAGCGAAGGACACCCAGGACTAGGAATGATGATGACACCAGCAGGTGTCAGTCCGGCAGCAGGGACCATTCACTGCGTTAGGCACTCTCTGAGCACGATGGAGATTCTCACAGATGCTCCCGGGAGACCGTGACATTGCTTCCTCATTGTACGGATGAGAGCACTGAGGCTCTGAGAGATCAAAGGCAACTCGCCCAAGGTCACATGGCCAGGATTTTGACAGTTCTGTCTGACACCAGGGTATTTATATTGTGCACTTGGGGCAACAGTGACCCTTCTTACAGAAGCAGAGAAAAAATACTCTTAGCTCCCAGACGTCAGAGGATCGAGGATGTGTGGGGCAGCAAGAGAAAGAAAAGGAGGAAGATGAGATGGGGTTCCCACGTCTCTCCCATCCCATCCCTCCATCTTGATCTTAGAATCCGATCCAAGTGGTCACAAACAACCAAGCTGTATATTCCAGGAATAAAAGGGCTTTGCGTCAGAGCCTTGTTGCCTTTTCTTTATCCAAGATACTCAAAAGTTAATTTCCCGAGGAAGGAGTTTATTCTGCAGAGGCAGAGCGACAATGTCAGGGAGCCTCAGCTTTCTATAGCTGCAAAGCTGTCAAAATAGAAAAACTCAAAATGGGGCCAAACTAGGCCATGACCCTTTCCAGGGAGCCCACACCACTTTAAGCTAATGGACATTCGAACTACTTAGGAAAAGGCAAGTTCTAGCAGATCTCTGAACTCCTGATAATGATCAGTAGAATTCTATTACAGAAAATCCTTTTCTTTAAAACTTGAAGATCTGTAATGTGTCACGGAGTTCAAGTTATGTCAATATACACAATATCTATGGAACTGGGGATCAGGAAGTGGAAAGCTCCGGTCTTAAATATCTGAGGGAAGGAAATGCGAAAAGGAAACACTGTTCCCCACACTCTGATGCTAGATTGGCTAAAGGCAGAGGAAGGCTCACAAGTACACCTTGGGACCCCTTCTAATTTCCTCTCACAACCAGTAAAACTATAAAAATATTCACTTAAACAAAGACCCGCTTTGAAAAATGTGTCTATCAAAGCAAATAAAAAAGGTACCAGTTTCTAGGCTATTTTTCCAAGAACAATACAGGATGGTGGAAAGGTAAAAAGATTCTAGAAAAACGAAATTAAGAATTAATGAACATAAATTGTTAGAGGAGGTTCCAGAGTCAGACTCAGATGAGAATCCTGGCTTTGCTGAGAGACCTTGAGAAAGAGACTTTAATCTCTTTCTGCCTCAGTGCCCTCATCGGTAAAATGGAAATAATACTTGATTCCTGTGATAACTCAATGACAGAGTCACAAACACTCTGAGCACAGTGAATGGTACACTGTAATGCTCAATAATACAGGCTCTTACCATCATTATCACTGTTACTACTCATCTAACTGTAGAGACTACCCCAGACCATCATGGATAGATCATTTGTGGGACAGAATCCAGGAGAAACTGAAACACACACATCACAACATGATTACATTTACCGCTATGATAAAAAGACTAGACTAGATTGCTACAGTCTTTTGGGATTGTGCCCAGCACCCACACAAGGTCAATCTGTCTGCAGCTCTAAACGTGCTCAAGGGCACAGTGGGGCTGGTGGCAGCAAAAAGGCTCTACAGGCAATATGCTCAGTGACCCACACTGGAGGACTAACCCCAGCCAAAGGGCCGTGCGTTCTACCTCTCCAGGCATTTCTGTCTTTTTTGAACCTACCCCCTAACCCCATTTATCTTAAAGGCAATGTGTTAGTTTTTTTTAAAGAGCTCCTGGGACTTCCTTGGCTGTCCAGTGGTTAGGTCTCTGTGCTTCCACTGCAGGAGGCAATAGTTTAATCCCTGGTCGGAGAACTAAGATCCTGCAAGCCATACAGAGTGGCAAAAAAAAAAAAAAAAAAATTTTTTTTTTTTCTCTTTTCCAAACTATCCATTGTCAATTGAGCTTCTGTGGCAAAGAAGGCTTCCCAGTTGTGGCCCTAACTGTCTACTATCTAATCCTCTGCCATCTTCCCCTGCCTCACAGCTAAACTAAAACAATCATGGTTGTCTTATTCCTCTCTGCTATATGCTGGCTTTCCCAGACTCCTTTATAAGGTCTTGTGACCCAAGACAGATGGGTAAAACACAAGAAGCCTTCTGAAGACTCGTCTGGGAAAGGCTCTCCTCTGCTGATGAAAAGAAAAGGCACTTGAGAAGACAGTCCCTTTTTGGTCAGGCTCTAAGCCTTGCTCCCCTCCTACGTCCTTGAAGGAAACCACGATGCCTGGACTTGCAGCAATGGCGCTCCGTGCACGCGCGGCAAAAGTGAACAGAGCACAGAGCACGTGCAGCCAAGGAATGGGAAGGCGCTGGGTCACGGGTGCGCCCGCTCTGGCTCTCCACGTTGGTGAGAGAGGTGAAGGTCTTCATTGCTTGGGCCCACTGCAATTTGGGTATCCAGTTACATATAGCCAAGAGCCTTCCTAAATAACCTCATAGTAAATTTCCCAAAGTGGAAGAGTATGCAGGGTCTCCCAAGCTCATCTGACTTCTTATGTATGTGTGTATTTGTGTGTATGCATGTGTGTGTAATAAATGAACATTTTTATTGCTTAAACCCTTTTGTATGGGTAGTTCAAAACATTCGTTGACACAATAGTACAAAATAAAAGCAAGCCAAAAAAACTAAAACAAAAACCCTTCCTCTGCAGAGCACAATTTTGCAAATACAACCCAAAGTGTTTTTCAGATTGAGGTTATATGTCATTTATGGGTAAGTTTATAGGTAAAATTCTAGAAGATGTGAGAAGTCACATGATAAAGCCCCAGATTTGTTTTTGCCCAGATTAATTGAAAGTGAATCTATAATGGAACAGAACTCAGAAATCACATATCTTTTAAAAATAAAAGAGAATCCAAAGAACTTTTAGCTTGGATGTGGAATGGGGGAAGGCCGCCCACTGAGCAATACTGTCACTCTGTTTAGACTTAACCATCTTCACGACTGGTTCACATTTGACAGATATTTATTACTCGGTCATTATGGGCCAGGCAAAGGCTCAGCACTGAGGATGCAGAGGTCATCTCGACAGACATGAGCACACAGTAACACAAATATTATGACAGAGAAAGTGCAGGGCTCTATGGGAACGCAGAGCAGTGGAAATAAACCCACTCCAGAGGGATGGGTAAGAGCTCCCAGTGGATGTGGCAATTCACCTAAAACCTAAAGAATGAGAAGGACTTTGCCTAGAAAAGATCTGGAGTGGAATGCGGTTATGGAGTAGAGAGGGGTATTTCAGGCAGAGAGAGAAGCATGTGCCAGGTCTGGGGGGCTACAAAGGGGGACACTATTCAGTGGGGCATTTATGCTGAGTGCAAGGTAGGTCACGGAAGGGCTGTTTGCAAAGCACAAACTGAGTCTTTTAAAAGGCACACTGTGGCTGTGGAATGTAAACAAATGGAGGGATGGTGGCAGGAATCCAGTTCTGGGCGAGTTCAAGGTGGTGGTACAAGGGCGTGGCAACAAGTGAGGACAAAGGCTGTTCCATCACGGGCAGAAGACCGGCGACTGGACAGATGGGGAGCGCGGTGGGAAAAGGCCAAGGAGGGCGTCCAGGTTTCCTGTGGAGTAACTGGGTGGATGGACGGGCCTTTTACTAAGGAGGGAACAGACCCTGGAGAGGGGACAGTTTGAAACAGAAGATCTGTATATGAAGGCAACCTGTGAAACCTCCAAGAGCTGTTCAAGTCACATGACCCTGATGACATTCAGGAGCGAATGAAAAATGGCATCGTGCGTGCGTGCTAAATTGCTTCAGTCATGTCTGTCTCTTTGCAACCCCATGAACGGTAGCCCCCCAGTACCTCTGTCCATGGATTCTCCAGGCAAGAATACTGGAGTGGGTTGCTATGCCCTCCTCCAAGAGATCTTTCTGACCCAGGGATTGAACCTGAGTTTCTGATGTCTCCTGCATTAGCAGCTGGGTTCTTTACCTCTAGCGCTACCTGGGAAGCTCATGAAAAATGGCATCAATGTTAAAAAAACAAGCAAACATATTCCAGAACTGGCTAAAACATTACAGCACACTTCTTCATTCTATGTTTAAGTGAGGCAGTGGTGATGGGCCAAGCAGCACAGGAGGCTGAACTCCGGCCTCAAAAATACGCTGAAACCTAAACTCCTGGCTCTGTGCACGTGCCCTGATTTGGAAATCAGGTCTTTGCAGATGGAATCTGCTAAGATGAGACCATTCTGGATTAGAGCGGGCCTGGAACCCAGTAGCTGGTGTTCTTACAAGGAGAGGGAGACTTTAAGACACACAGGAGAGAAGAAAGCCAGTTGAAGGTGAAGGCAGAGATTGGAGCCACGAGCCCACGAGCCCAGGGAGCCACCAGGAGCAGAGGCAAGGAAGGATTCGCTCCTGGATCCTTCGGAGGTGTGTGGCCCTGCCAGCCTCCTGATCTCAGAATGTTGCCGGCATGACCGTGAGAGACCATATGCCTATTTTAAGCCACCCAGTTTATGGTACTTTACTACAGCAGCTGTGGAAACTATTACAGGGAGGAAGACTTTGTTTTAGCTTCAGAAGAAACTGGAAAGAAAGGCCGAAGGCAATGAATGAGACCGGCAAGACCATTACAAACTGTGTTTGGGGAGTCTGGCCCAAACACTTAGGTCTTGAATTCAGTTTTTATATTTCAAAACTGAGGGCAACGGTACTTAATCTGTAAAGTTGCACATGGGGGTATAGTCTGTGCACTGTCAAGGGTAATTATAAATATGCTATTGCGAGGCACAAATTAGATATTACATATATTTCTGTAGATTATTCAGTAATCTATGAACACACCATGGCAACCCCTTCCTCTTTTATGATAATATCACTGCTACTGCCGTGTCAAGTCTGATAGACCTGTACACATTCATTCCCCTGAAGGCAAAGCTGGTTGACAGTCTGCCATCATTCTAGCACAGGGATTCTCAACTGGGAGACACATGACAACGTCTAGAGACGCTTTTGGTTGTCAGAGTACGAAGGAGGTCCTACTAGCAAGCAGTAGGCAGAGGCCAGGGAGGCTGCTAAAACATCCTACACAGAATACAGCACCCACCACCCACAACAAAGAACTGTCCAGCCTCAACTGTGCTTCTAGAACTCTGCTCTGGAAGCACCCGACGGCCTGCAGCCAAGCTTCAGGGACCAAGGATACACTTTCTCATCCACAGCAGTCAAGCTGATCACATATTCTCCTGAAATGTGACACAAAATTATTATCACTATTAATACGGTGACTCACAAGTAGCCCAGAGCTAATGGAAGCTTAAGTCCTCCTTGATATCCTAACCAAGAGTGAGAATTCCTGTCCTAGAAGCAGCTAGTGACCATGCTGCTCTGAAGGCACCAGCGGGGATACACATACACACACCGCAGGGCCCAGGCGTCCACACACCCTGCCCGCCAGTGTAAACCCTCTGCCAGGCGGGACTGGAGGAGGAACAGCAGCTGTCCTCCCCAACAGTCCCTCCCAGGAGCTGGGGAGCCTCCCTGAAGCTGAGCAACCCCTGGAGACCCAGCAGCGGAGCTCCCGGACTGAACCCTGGAATTAGACATTCAGCAGTGGGTGGCTGGATCAGGCCCTTGGCGCTGGCACAGGTAGTCAGGTTATCTTTTATCTGGACCTTGTAACCAAGCCTGAAATACTGCCTCGTTCCAAGCTGCTGTATCTTCTCTGTGGCTGCCTCTGGCATGCGAAGCATTTGTAGTTGCCTCCTTGTAGCTATAATGTAAATACGGCTGTGCATACTGGACATTTTTAACCAAGCTTGTTTATCAAGCCTCTGTGGTCTGCTCATCCCCCTCGCCACATATTCAGGTCATAAACAACTTGAACCTCCAGTGCTATTCTTGGAGTCAACAGCACCTTAAAAATAGGATCAGCTAATTGCTAAAGGCAAGAAAACCCCAGTTTTGGTAAAGGCACAGTCAGGTACTCAGGGTTGCCCTGTCTGCTGAAGCTGTATGATTTTCTTTTACTGACAAAGAAGTTCAAACATATCTAAGGAAACAAATGTGGGACAGCGCACAGTGCAACATTAAGTGGCAAAGTCTCCCTTGGAGGGCAGAGCACACTGCTAAGCAGAACAGCACATATGTTAATCCTAACTTTGAGAAGTCTGTATTTATTGGGTTCTAGGCAAGTTCAAGGATAAAAGTTGTGCCATACTGGTTTAAATACCCTGAATGTTTCCACCACCATAATCAAAACTACATTTACATTTAAAATTGGCTTGGTACTGTCAATGTATCTTTTATCATCAAAATCAAAAGTTTAGTTAAAGCTTTTGGTCCATTGAGACAGAGCAAATATTCCAACAGATGGAAAATGTTAAAAGTCAAGAATTCTGGCATTTGAAGATTCATATATAATTACCCTCCTCTAAAAGCAAAACATCATGAAGAAAGCCAAAGAAACATGCTATCTCATAGGAAACCAACAACAAAACACAAAAATTACAATTCCTCTCCAATCTGTAAAATAAAATTTACTGAGCTACTTGAACTTTTTAAACCGCCCCAGATAATAGAGATAATTTCTTCTTGAAGTTATGGGAACACTATTTTCCTAAGTATGAAAAATAATCATCAGCATCTTAATGTATTCATCACAGACACATGGCTTTTCAGGGCAGACCACACAAAATTTTCATGTCACGTTGACAACGAAGCGGCTGAAGTAATTCATAATGCAGTCTGATTTGAAGGAGCAGAAAGAAAAGCTCAACCTCTGTTTCAGTTTGAAAAAGGAGAATTCAAATAAATATTTCATGGTAACTTGGACATTGAATTTATATATTCATAGAAGCCTGTGTCCACGACTGCCTTTGGGCAGTAGTGTGTAGCGTCAGTCACTCTGTTGTGTCCGACTCTTTGCGACCCCACAGACTACAGCCCACCAGGTTCCTCTGTCCACAGGGCTTCTCTCGTAGCTCAGAAGGTGAAGAATCTGCCTACAACGCAGGAGACCCAGGTGCTATGCCTGGGCCGGGGAGATCCCCTGGAGAAGGGAATGGCAACCTACTCCCATATTCTTGCCTGGAGAATTCCGTGATTGCCTTTATCTTGTCTAAATCGTACCCTGTGAACTAACAATTGCTATTCCTATCATACTCCATCAAGTCAGCCTACCTTTTTCACCTTCACACACGGAAACAAAAAACCCACAGATTTATATTTTAATTCTACGCTCATATTCTGAGAAAGATAGACTGTTTACAGAGAAATAGCAAGAAGATCTTTTATAATCCTATCTATGTAGAGTACATTTAATAAAGAATGCTCCCCAGGGCTTCCCTAGTGCATCAGTGGTAAAGAATCCACCTGCCAATGCAGAAGATAATGGGTTTGATCCCTGATCTGGGAAGATTTGACATTTCAAGAAGCCACTAAGCCCGTGGGCTACACCTACTGAGCCTGTGCTCTAGAGCCTGGGAACCATAACTTCTGAGCCCTCACGCTGCGACTACTGAAGCCCGCGTGCCCCAGAGCCCTGCCCTGCAAGAAGAGAAGCCACCGCAAGGAGAAGCCCGCACACGGCAACTGGAGAGTAGCTCTCATTGGCCACAACTGGAGGAAAGCCTGTGCAGCCGTGAAGACCCAGCATAGCACAAATAAAGTTAAAAAAAAAAAAAAAAAAGAAATGCTCCCTAGAGAAAGGCAGCGATAAGGGCTAAGCAGAAAGTGTGTGTGTGTTTTGAGTGGGGATAGTTAGAACAATATCAGGAAAAAAAAGGCTTGTACACTAGTCCTCCTGGAAGTTTCCCTAGAGTAGGACCTGCCTACACAACCAGAAGTCTAAACCAAGAAGAAAAAACACTCTGCCACCCAGGAGACCGACTTTCTTCCCCAAAGAGGGGAGTACTGGACCACTGCTAACGTCCTCCCCATCACAGGGAAACTTTTTTGGACTAACCATTTTTAAGAACACCGGATTTTTAAATTAAGCCACAGGAAGCACTCAAGTTGCACTTCAGCTTGTTCTCTATCAGAGCGACGTTTATCTGTTTCACACAAAGGTCCTACAGCAGAAGTGTGAAAAACGCTGACGGAGAATAACACCATTGAATAATACCATTGCCTCCCTAGGGATGTCAAGAGAATCCAAGGGCATAAACGTGTGAAGTGCTTAGCACAGAGGTTTGCAGGCTATCAAAGCTCAGCAGTGGTTGGTTGGAATGATGATGCTGATAACAATTCGAATCTTTGCTGCAGAGGTAATTTAAAGAAAATGAAGCACAGATGTTTGTATGATTTGCTGTTTAGAAATGTCACACTTAACATCTCAGAAGCTTTTAAAAGATGATCACCTCCAATAGTTGCTTGCACCACAGAGTTTTAAAACTGGATGCGCAGAGGGCAATGCCACAAAAAGGCTCACCTCTTCTTCTTGGTGATGATGAGCACATCGTTAAACAGGAAGAAGTAGACTAGCTGTCTGGACGTCCTTTTTGAGAAAAGCACCGTGTCTTCCACGTACGCCGTCAGCTCCCCTCTTTTTACCAGCCACCGGGAAGAGGAGACCAGAGGGAAAGGCTGCAAAGAGAGAAACGCTCAGTACCCAAAGCCAAAGTCACGTCTTTTTAGGATCACCGAAAGCAAAGTATACAACTTACATTCAAACAAATGATACACCGTTATTCTATAATAGTTCATATAATAGGTACATAATGGTAAAAACGTAATTAGAGGAGAACACATTCTTCAAGAGAAAACCAAAAGGAGCCAAAAGGAATCATGTATTTCTATTTTCCAATAGAAAAAAACTGTTAATATTAACTTGTCTGTATAAAAACTAAAACTCAGTCAGAAAATGTTACTAGGTCAACCAAAAATTGTTACCCTCCCATTAACTCTCAACTTTTTGAAAAAGAAGACTGATAAGGAGTCACTTAAAACTGGAAAACCTCAAAATGAAATCTATTAGTATCAACTGTAGCCATTTCAGATACCACAAATCAGAATCCAAATATACCAAAAAACATTGATAACTGTACTTAAAAAGAGACAAACATAAAATAAGAGATAAAGGTCTGCATTCAATTCATGAATTAAAAAGATTTTATTCAAAAGGAAAGAAAAAAAAAAATCCCTGCAAATGTATGTTATGTCTATAGATTGTCTACTTAGCTGTATTCTGGAGAACACCTATTCTTGAAAGTTTATGGTAGTTTCCCTCATGGAAGTTAGTCCCTGAAAGCGTCGTGCCACTTTCCGGTTGTGAAAATGAACTTCTTCCAGAATAATCTACCTTAATCTCACAGAAAAGGCTATATTCAAGGAATTACATATTGCCTTTTCTTTATTCAGTTTACAGTTTCCAACTGGAAAACTCTCAAAACCTCAGAATAATCCTTACCCTTGAGAGTTCCTTTTTTTTAAAATTACCAGAAATGCTTACTGCCAAAAATCTGATTTAAAACACGACATCCATAATATAAGCAAAAGTTCTTGGACACACAAAAGATAACTCTAGTAAGTGTGGTGCAACCAAATGTCATCCATTTCAGAGAATAATGATTAAAAATAGCCAGAGGAAATTGAGGATATAAGGGAGGAAATTCAAAGGCTAAGAAAGGATTTCATTTTTTTTTTTTTAATTTATAAAGAACATTTCTAAGACGTCTGCTCACAAACACATACTTTTTGGTTGGCCAAAAAGTTCCTTCAGTTTTTAAGTAAAAAATAAAAGACACATTTTTCATTTTCATCAAGAACTTTACTGAACAGAATATCTACCATTTTGTTCTACTATCATCTGCCATTTTTCAGGCAACTTCATAATTTCATCTTCCCAAAACTTTTAATCTTTTCAGCCAAAGAACTGTTTCAAGTGCCTTTTACAGTCTTCCAGAGAATTGAAATTTTTTTCCATTAAGAGAATTTTGTAAAGAATGAAACAGAAATTCAAAGGTGCCATGTCTGGTGAATATGGCAGATGAATCAAAACCTCCCAGCCAAGCTCCAACAGTTTTTGCCTGGTCATCAAAGAAACAGGCGGTCTTGCGTTCTCCTGATGAAAGAGTATGCGCTTTCTGTTGGCTAACTCTGGGCGCTTTGTGTAAGTGCAGCTTTCAGTTGGTCTAACTGGGAGCAGGACTTATTGGAATTAATCCTTTGGTTTTCTGGAAGAAGTGCATGAGAGAGGTGAGCCAATCCAACCCCACCATATACACAACATCACCTTCTTTGAATGAAGACCAGCCTTTGGTATAGTTGGTGGTGGTTCCTTTCATTTGTCCAGTGATCTCTTCCATTCCACATTATGCATAGTATTCACTGTTCATCGCCCATCACAAAAATGGGACATTTTCATTATATTTAAATACAGAATTTCATGGGGAAAGATGGTCAAGAAGGTTTTTTTCATTTTAACTTATGTGGAACCCAAACATCAAAGCAATTAGTGTAATCAAGCTGCTGTAAATGATTTTCAATGCTTGATTTGGATATTTTGCGTATGTCTGCTATCCCCTATGTGGTGTAGCATTGAGTGTTCTCAATTAATGTCTTGATTTGATCACTATCAATTTCAACTGGTCTACCATCCAGCAAGAAACTCACAAACCACATCTGATATATTCAGTCAGTCACAGCACCTTCTCCATATACCACACAAACCTTTTTTTTTATTTGTTTTGCATTTTAGTCATGCTTTTACCTTTCCTGAAATAATAAGGCACAATATGCAAAAAACGTTGCTTTTTCTTCTATCTTCAATACTAAAATGGCTACACAAAAATTCATCAATTTTGATAAGTTGTTTTTTTTTCTAAATGCACACTGATGTAACTGCTGTCACAGTACAATCTAACGAACTTGTTCTGAATTAAGTTAAAGACAACTAAGCATTATTAGAGCTATCTTACGGAAAAAAATAAACAAATGTTTTGGCCAATCCATATTTTCCTGAAGATTTAACAAAGGAAGATGAAAGACTATGGCTGATCTTAACATTTCAAACGTGTCTAATAAAAGAGTTCATATAGTTATCAGCCTCCAAAGTCAAATCAGTCTATGGCTGAGACTTAAAAGGTGACAGAGAGGTTACTTCAATAATTTAGGAGGACCCCCACCAGCAAACACGAGAGGTCACAAATAATCAGAGTCAGGTTAGGTCCTGCCACAGGTCCATAATTACAAGATAGCACTGAAATCGTGCCATAGATTATATAGGATGAACCAAGGAGAGTATTACGTACATGCCACCCTATGCCTATTCTTAGTTTAGAGGACAACGGGAAAAAACCCTTGTTCTTGAAATAGATTGAGTTTTTGTTTTACTTTGTAGATTGAGTTTTATGGACACTTCATAATCCACTAGGCAAAAATAAATTTCTAATGTATATCTAAAATTGACAGTGGCTTTCTCCAAAGAAGACATAGAGACGGCCAACAAGCACATGAAAAGATGCTCAACACTACTAATCATTAGAGAAAGGCAAATCAAAACTATGAGAAGGACCTCCGTGGTGGTCCAGTGGACAGGAATCCATCTGCCAACGCAGGGGACACAGGTTCAATCCCTGATCTGGGGAGATCCCACACGCCGGGGAACAGCTGAGCCCACACACAGCTACTGGGCCTGTGCTCTAGAGCCTGCGAGCTGCAACCCCTGATGCTGAGCCCACGGGGGCCAACTACTGAGTTTGTCTGCCACAGCTACGAAAGCCCACACTCCCGGCGCCTGTGATCTGCGACAAGAGAAGCCACGCAAACGAGAAGCCCATGCACTGCAGTCAAGACTGGCTCCCACACTGCAACCACAGAAAGCTCGCACACGGCAATGAAGACCCAGAGCAGTCAGAGAGAGAGAGAGAAAGAAAAAGCTACAGTGAGGTATCACTCACACTGCTCAGAATGGCCATCATCAACATTTATACAAACAACAAATGCTGGAAAGGGTGTACGGGAAAGAGAATCCTTCTACACTATTGGTGGGAAGGTAGATTGGTACAGCCACTATGAGAACACTATGGAGGTTCCTTAAAAAACAAAAACAGATCTGTCATATGAACCAGTAATCCCATTTTCAGGCATATACCCTGAAGAAACCATAATTTGAAAAGATGCATGCACCTTGATGTTCACTGCAGCATTACTGACGATAGCCAGGACATGGAAGAAACCTAAATGTCCATCGACCAAAGAATGGATAAAGAATATGTGGTGCATATCTGCAATGGAATATTACTCAGCCAAAAATAGGAATGAAATAGTGTCATTTACAGAAACGGGGATGAGCCTAGAGGCTGTCATACAGGGTGAAATAAGTCAGAAAGAGAAAAATACTATATAATATCACTTATATGTGGAATCTAAAAAAATGGTAGAGATGAACTTATTTGCAAAGCAGGAATAGAGACACAGACATAAAGAACAAACTTGCGGTTACCAAGGGTTGAAGGGATAGTGGGATGAACTGGGAGACTGAAGTTGACATATATACACTGCTATGCATAAAGTAGATAACTAATGTGAATCTACTACATAGCACAGGGAACTCTATTCAATACTCAATAACAGGAAGAGGGCATTATAACAGAAGTGTGTGTGCTGTTTTTAGCGAGTACTCATTATCTTCTAAGAAAAATCATGGGTCATGTTTCTGCATTTAAAATGTTACAGTCAGGATGTCATAGCGGAATAGTTTACACTGATCTGCAAGTCAGGATATCTAGACCCTAGCCCTGATTCTGCCACCATAAGCCAAACGACCCTATTAGTGATTAATTATTCTCTGGGCTGTATTTTCCTCATTTATAAAATAAAAGGGTGTACCAGTGACCCTCGAACCATACGACACAGTAGAGAGTTATCTGCATAGAGCCGTCATCACTCTAATTCCACAGCTCAAATGCCAAACCCGTTCACTATGAAAAAATATGACCAGTCACTTTAAGCTGCTTAATTAAATTCAAGAGGCATAAAAATAAATAAAATCACAACCATGAGCACTCACATCCATTAAGGATTCAACTGTGAGCCACAAAGGACTTGACAATGGCCTAGCCTGGCCACGGTCATTTCCTTGTTCATCTTGTCACGTGGCCCTGAGCAGTAAGGGACACGCAGCAACACGCAGCACATAGGCACAAAAAGAATTATGTAAAAAAAACAAACATGAAAAGAATAATCCACTAATTACCCTTTTTGCCAACTGGGAAAGGAGTCCCCTCATTTGATTGAGGAGAAATGCCCTAGAGTCCAGCTTATTGGGATACCACTGTTTTGCCGGACACTTTGGCTCAGAAAGTAAAGAATCTGCCTACAACGCAGGAGACTCAGGTTCGATCCCTGGGTTGGGAAGATCCCCTGCAGAAGGGAATGGCCACCCACTCCAGTATGCTTGCCTGGAAAATTCCACAGACAGAGTGGCCTGCTGGGCTACAGTCCATATAGCCCATGGAATAAAGAGTTGGCCACAACGGAGCAACTAACACTTTCACTTTTATTTTTTTTGGAGAATACAAAAGCAATCTCCTTTCCAGTCTAAAAATTCTGTCATTTTACTACGTCTCCTCAAGTTTGGTCTCTTCCTCGGAGGAAAAAAAAAAGTTCTAGTTAGATAATACCTAACTCAGTGGTTTAGAGAAAGGTCACTTTATCTGGGATAAGCAAGAGCAGAATTACCCACAACAAAGAATCCGCTGCTCCGCCTGCCAGCCTCTGTGTAATCCATTTACGGCCCTGCTTTGACAAGCAAATTCCTCCACACTCTGCTACTCTCCACTATCTCCCTATTCACTGAAGATCTCAGCAAAAGCAGTAATAAATCTGTTTATGAAGAAGTACGAGAGAGTACCTTAATTTTAAATTCCAGCTGGGAGTTAATTGTGTACATCATTTCTGTCCTTTCCATCTTCCGGGCTCCTTCATTACAGAGTCGCACCAACTGCAAACAAGAAAAATCAGGGAGGGTTAAGAGGTGAAGGAGAGAAACCTCACTATCAAATGCAGATCTTGCAGGAAATAATTAGCACTTTGGAAAACTCCAGACAGTTCAAGAATCTCCAGCTTCACACAGTCGAGACTCTGTACCCAGTTGGAAGTGGTGTCATTAGGATGTGCAGACAGAGGAAGAATGCCCTGAGAGTTTTCAGGGACACACGTCCTTGTGTTATGTGTGTTACTATATGACACGCTTCACATACACCGAGGCAGGTTCACCGCGTGGTCCAACCTGTCCGTTCTGCCCCCGCTCCTCACCTTCACCCATGGGAGCCCCACCAAGCCCAGGGCAATTCAAATCAGAGCAGCCTGAGGGCAGAATACCGGACTTCAAAGGCAAGTTCTCAGCTGAATGCTACACTCAAAGCATGTGACCTGGATGCTAGAAGAGGACAGCCTTCCATTGGAACTTAACAGTCAGTGATTCTTCAAGCTGAGGGGAATGCAGTTTAATTAGCACTACTGAGTTACCTACAAATAGATGGACTAATAGTCCTTGGATGAGTAGCTGTGATACTGTGATTTATAATAAAACAGATATTTTGTCTTCTATCCACTGTTTCTGGCACATGGCTCCTAAAACCCTTGTAATTTCCTATATAAGAGCCTTGGGGGCATTTTTGGCTATAATTTAGTATTGTTACCAGTTCCCAAAATAGCTCCAGGACATAAAAGTGAACTGGGTATCTTCTGTTATTCATAACAAGCCCCTTTCAACCTTGTCTGAATTTATATTAATGAGGCGATTTTCGGAAAGCTCCTAAAGATGGGGTTGGTTGCCAGGGGAACCATTCAAATAATTAGAGAAAAGACTGGAACTTTCAGGCCTACCACCTGACCTGCAGGGAGGGAAGAGGGGCTAGATATGACTTGATCACTACTGAGCAGTGGTTTAATAAATCATGCCCATGTAAAGAAGCCTCCAGAAAAACTGCTGAATTCTGGAATGGGAGGATTTCCAGGTTGGTAAGAAGATGACATCTCAAACTCTGAGGATAGGACATCCGGAGCTTGGGACCCTTCTGGACCTCACCCTATCTCTTCCTTTGGCTGCTCACTCATATTCTTTAGCATCCTTTGTAACAAACCACCAGTCTAGTAAGTAAACTGTTTTCCTGAGTTCTATGAGCCCCTCGAGCAAATTAATCAAACCTAAGCAGTGGACGGGTGGTGGAAACTTCCAATTTATAGCCAGTGGGTCAGAAGCACAGGTAACAACCTGGACTCGTGAAGAGTAACCAGAGTGAAGTCTGGGGTGTGGCCTGGGGGGCCTGAACCCTTATCCTGTGGGATGCGCTATCTCCAGGCGGAGTGAAAACTGAATTGAATAGAGGAGGCCACGCGGGCTTCCCAGGTGGCACTAGCAGTAAAGAACCGGCCTGCCAATGCAGGCAGACATAAGAGACACGCGTTCGATCCTTGAGTCGGGAAGATCCCCTGGAGGAGGGCACGGCAACCCACCCCAGTATTCTCGCCTGGAGAATCCATGGACAGAGGAGCCTGGTGGGCCACACAGAGTCAGACACGACGGAAGTGATTTAGCACGCACACGTGCGCAAAGCCACCGAGCTGGGAGGGCAGGGTTGCTCAGCGTGGGGAAAGCCCGCACACATTTGGTGACCACAAGTGTAAGAAGTGAAGCGTTCTGTGGGTAGAGTATTGTGCACAGAGGATCCACCCAAGAGCCACAAGAAATTTTGTATTGTTAATTTCTCATTAACTGAAAAATCTGTAAAACATGCCCATACCAAGGATCATTGGCCATAAAGACAGTGTGATTGTTAAAAACAGAAGCTAGAAATTCTGATTAGATTTGCTTTAATATTGGTGCTTTATTAAGTAGCTCCTACTCTAAAAAGAAATGCTAACACATAAGTAAACAAAACAGGCCATAAAAGGCTCTGACCTAATCCTACTTCACGGAGGTAACTGGAAACAAGATGGGTTACACACTTCCTCTTTTTTTCCCATGATTATATGAACATATAAATACATATAATGTGTAAAAATTATTTTATTTTTGTAAATGGATCCCCCAATGCTTGTCTGGGACTTAATTTTTCCCCTTCACAATATTTCTCCTTATAAATGTAACATTCACTGAAAAACAAGTTTATTTTGTACCCGGTATGTGTCAGATGCTAGGGTTGCAACATTTAAGAGCTCTACAGTCCCTATTGTCATAAAAGAAGGGCAGACACAATAATCAGAGACTGAAATCTTAAGGAAAAAACGGGGTGGGCAGGGGTCCAGGGAGGAAGAGGGTGGGGAGAGAGTCGGGGGCCTCTCCTTAGAGTTCCTCTGAGCTGCGCCGAAGGAACAAAGGTAGTTGTAGCACGCAATCGAGGGGCGGCACTGGCCCGGGCAGAGCGAACACCGGAAGCAGACTGCTGTGTGCCTGAGGAAGTAAGATCCCGACACAGGAAAATGGCACAAGGGGAAACTGAAGGGCCAGGCCAGGGTCAAAGCACGCAGGCTCTTTCGGCATGTGGGTTGTGTTCTAAGTGCAAAGAGAAGCCACCCACAGGCTTTCAGCAAAGCAGTGGCAGGATGCAACATACGCTGTGAGCACATGTGCTTTCACAGCATACCTGTTCCAGCCCCAACTGATGGACGCTTGGACGATTTCCAATCACTTGACGGATTTTCTGGGCTTAAAGGGTATGCCTATCTTCAGTTGCAGCATATCTTTAGGCCCCAGTGGTATGAAGAGTTTACTGATGCAGGAACTGGTGGTCCACCTGATCAAAGCTAGGAGCTTCCCTGGTGGTCCAAAGAATCTGCCTTCCAATGCAGGGGACACAGGTCCAACCCCTGGTAGGGCAACTAAGACCCTTCATGCCTTGGGCAACTAGAGTGCCCGCTCACAGTAACTATTGAGCACGCACACACCACAACTAGAGATGCCCATGTGCTGCAATGAGCAAAGCCTGCACAGTTCATAGTATCTCCTTAATGCTGTGACCTCCAGAAAAACTTGTTCAGTCTTTATAAGTTCAAATCTGATCATGAAACTCCTCAGTTTGGAATCTTTAAAAGGCTCTTTGAAGCTTCCAGAATTAAATCTCACCAAGATGAGGCTCTGGCACCTACCTACCCGACCCTACTTCTCCTATCTTGGGCCTCAGTGCTACTGAATTTCTGGCCAAAGGTCCTCCCTCTGCCACGTCCTTCACACTTTTGATGTGTTTCCCTCCACCTGAATGCCCTTCACCCGACTCTGTCCAACTGACTCCTTCTTATCTAGATTTATACCATTCTGTTTGTCTTTCAGATCTCATCTTGGGTATTTCTTTTCTTAAAAGACTGGAGAACAGAGACTGAAATGTCCATATCTGCTAGTTAAGTGCCTGGCCCAGTGCCCAAGACACAAGGAACACTCAGCAAATAGCAAATGATAATGTGTAAACTCTAAGAATTCTTAAAGAGATGGAAATACCAGATCACCTTACCTGCCTCCTGAAAAACCTGTATGCAGGTCAAGAAGCAACAGTTAGAACTGGACATGGAAAAGACTGGTTCCAAATCAGGAAAGCAGTACATCAAGGCTGTATATTCTCACCCTGCTTATTTAACTTATATGCAGAGTACATCATGCGAAATGAAAGGCTGGATGAAGCACAAGCTGGAATCAAGATTGCAGGGAGAAATATCAATACCTCAGATCTGCAGATAATAGCATCCTAATGGCAGAAAGTGAAGAGGAACTAAAGAGCCTCTTAATGAAGGTGAAAGAAGAGAATGAAAAAGCTGGCCTGAAACTCAACATTCAAAAAACTAAAATTATGCATCCAGTGCCATCACTCCATGGCGAATAGATAGGGAAAAAGTGAAAACAGCGACAGACTTTATTTTCTTGGGCTCCAAAATCACTGCAGATGGTGACTGCAGCCTTGAAATGAAAAGACACTTGCTCCTTGGAAGAAAAGCTATGACAAATCTAGATAGTATATTAAAAGCAGAAACGACACTTTGCTGACAAAGGTTTGTCTAGTCAAAGCTATACGTTTTCCAGTATCATGTACGGATGTGAGAGTTGGATCATAAAGAAGACCGAGCACCAAAGAATTGATGCTTTTGAACTGTGATGCTGGAGAAGACTCTTGAGAGTCCCTTGGGCTCCAAGGAGATCAAGCAGTCCATCCTAAAGGAAATCAGTCCTGAATATTCATCAGAAGGATTGATGCTAAAGGTGAAGCTCCAATACTTTGGCCACCTGATGCAAAGAGCTGACTCACTGGAAAAGCCCGTGATGCTGGGAAGGATTGGGGGCAGGAGGACAAGAGGCAACAGAGGATGAGATGGTTGGATGGCATCATCAACTCAATGGACATGAGTTTGAGCAAATTCTTGGAGACAGTGAAGGACAGGAAGCCCGGCGTGCTGCAGTACATGGGGTCGCAAAGAGTAGGACACAACTGAACAATAATGTATAAACTGCTTTCAGAGATGATTTACAAGTACTTTAAAAAAGGGGGGGAGGACATACAGACCAATGGAACAAGATAGAATGCCCAGAGATAAACCCAGGCATCTATGGGCACCCTACCTTTGACAAAGGAGGCAAGAATATAAAATGGGGAAAAGACAGTCTCTTCAATAAGTGGTGCTGGGGAAACTGGACAGCTACGTGTAAAAAAATGAAATCAGAACACTTCCTAACCTTATACACAAAGATAAACTCAAAATGAATTAAGACTTAAATATAAGACCAGAAACTATAAAACTTTTAGAGAAAAACACAGGCAGAACAGTGTATAACATAAATCATAGCAAGATCCTCTATGACCCACCTCCTAGAATACTGAAAATAAAAGCAAAAATAAACAAGTGGGACCTAATTAAGCTTAAAAGCTTTTGCACAGCAAGGAAAACTACAAACAAGGTGAAAAGACAACCCTTAGAATGGGAGAAAATACTAGCAAATGAAATAACTGACAAAGGATTGATTTCCAAAATATATAAGCAGCTCCTTCAACTGAATACCAGAGAAACTCAATCAAAAAGTAGGCAGAAGACCTAAACAGACATTTCTCCAAAGAAGACTTACAAATGGCTAACAACCATATGAAAAGATGCTCAATATCAAATGCAAATCAAATGAGGTATCGTCTCACACCAGTCAGAATGGCCATCATCAAAAAGTCTACATCCCACTACTGGGCATATACCCTGAGGAAACCAAAATTGAAAAAGGCACATGTACCCTAATATTCCCTGCAGCACTATTTATATAATACCTAATACACGGTAGCCACCTAGATATCCAACATCAGATGAATGGATAAAGAATTTTGTACATGTAGACAATAGAATATTCCTTAGCCATAAAAAATGAATCGATATGAGTCGGTTCTAATGAGGTGGAAGAACCTACAGCCTATTATACGGAATGAAGTAAGTCAGAAAAACTAATACCGTAATATATTACTCATATATACAGAATCTAGAAATACAGTACTGACAGGGCAACAGTGGAGATACAGACATCGAGAACAGACTTATGGACGTGGGTCAGGGGGAGGAAGGTGAGGGTAGGACAGATGGAGAGAGTGACACAGAAGCATACACCCTACTGTGTATAAAATAGGTAACCAATGGGAATTTGCTCTATGACTCAAGGAACTCAAACCAGGGCTCTGTAACAACCTAGAGGGGTGAGAAAGGATGCGAGGTGGGAGGGAATTTAAAGGGGGCGGGGCACGTGTGTACCTACGGCTGACGCATGTTGATGGATAGCAGAGGCCCACACAATATTGTGAGGCAATTTTCCTTCAATTAAAAACAAGTAAGTTTGGGGATAAAAAAGGTCGGGGACAAACTCATTGGAAAAGACCCTGATGCCGGGGAAGACTAAAGGCAAAAGGAGAAGAGAGCGGCAGAGGATGAGGTGGTTAGATAGCATCACCAACTTGATGGACACGAATGTAAGCCACCTCCCAGAGATGATGGAGGACAGCAGAGCCTGACGTGACAGTCCACAGGGTCGAAAAGAGTTGAACATGACTCAGTGACTGAGCAACAACTGGCTGCTGGCTTCTGCATCGGGCAGTGCAACTCTACAAGTGTCCTCAGTATCATTTGAGCAAGAGATTGCACCGCTGTCCTTGTGCTGGGAAGTCGCCAGCCCTGAGAAGAGGACAGCTCTAGAATTTCTCATTAGAAAATGGTCTCAGACTTGCTCATGTACCTATGTAGTATATTCTCATGATCAACGTTCCTCTTCCTCAAAGTACAAGGATAAATGTTAATTTTATATTCTTCAGGTGCGATGGCAAACTAATAATGAAAAATTTTCCAAAAGGTAAAAAAAAAGTAAAAAATAAAAAGGGGAGGAGGGACAATTCCTTTATCCCATTTTAAAATGAAAGGGAAAATGGAAAATAAATTCATCATCTTTATTTCCTAAACTTCCAAATACCAAGTTCATCAGCCACCACTTCTGAAGGCATATGAAAAACAAAAACGTTCCCCAAGGAATGGTATCCTCAGTGGACTCTGTGTAGTGACTATTTTAAGGGACAAGCACTAATTTGGATATGTGTGCTCTCGTATTTTCCGTAAAATCAGCCTCTGCATATTGAAACTGTGCCTTCCTTCATCTGTCAAAGCTTTATTAAGTTTAGTTCACTAAATTTTTTGCTTTAGGCAAAACTTATGTGTGGGGAAAAAAACCTCAATCTCTCTAATGAAGGATAAATAAAAACAAAATATTTTCAATTTGTCAAATTCACAAAGATGAAAAGAATATTAGATGCTGGGGGGAAGATACTTAGAAATACTTCCGGTTGTCATGGACACAGGGACAATTTTTCTTACAGGTACTTGGGGGCCCTTAAAACATACCAAGCTTCCCCCCCCAAATAAACCCACTTCTGGAAACTTCACAACAGAAATCATCAGAGGAGCACAGTCATTTATGCAAGGCCATGCAGCACTATTTAGAACAGTAAATGAAATGGGCACCGCATGAATCCATGTTTAAACGTACATTTACATATACTGGAAGCACACACCATAAAATGACAACAGCCATTACCTTCAACAAGATTACTAATACATTTTGTTTTCTCTTATTTCAAACTTTCAAATTTTCTGTAATGGACACTTACGACTTTCAAAAATGTACCTTTGTAAACTTTACACACATTCTTTCAGAGCAATACTTAAATAGTGAAAAAAAAAAAACAAATTCCTCCCTGCTACACTCCTGTCTCTTCACCATCAGCAACCATGGTTGAAAGCTTGAGTGTGATACTAAATACTATTTCTGACACACATATGTATATAAACGCATTTGATTATCTAGATGTCATCACGCTATTTGTTCTGTTCTGCAACTTCATGTTCTTCACTTAATACAGCTTAGAGATCTTTTCGTGTTAACAGCTATCTACCTCTTTGTAAACAGCTGAAGCGGTAAGCTACAGGAAAAGATTCAAGAGGACTTGGCTCTTCTGCCACTAGCAGAAGAGCTTAGAACTTAATACTATCTCCAAATAGAAGTAGAAATTTTATGAGGTGTGAGTTAAAGCAGTTATTCTCTTTCTGTGGGACAGTAAATAGAAGGCAACAGCAGGGGAGATTTCTTTGGCATCAGAAACACCACCTCTTGACCACCATTCCTTAGACACAGACAGCTCTGCATCAGCTGAACTATCAGGTTCCCAGGAAATTTCCCTCCTCCCAGCTCCACCTCCCGCAAAGGAGCAGAAAATCAGAAAGTACATACATGTTTCACTTGATACAAACATCCTGTTTTTAGACTATGTTAATAATAAGTCTCTCCAACTGCCCCAATTCAGAAAAATTGTCATCATCATTTCATCAATACACACAAACAATTTCGCTGAAGTATTATTTGCACTAGGCAAATACATTTCATTAGCATTTTGATCACCAAAAAACATATTACTCATTTTTCCCCAAGAATGAGTAACGATTTAGAGAGACTTGCCCAAGGGCCCTAGATGGAATCTGCTTCTAAAAATTTGGGTCTCAACACACAAAATTTCACTGTAACATAGGTATTGGGAACTCTCAGTTTCTCTCATTTCAGAAAGAGCAAGCAAGTGAAAGTCTGCATTTTGACTTCGAACCATAAACGCTCTGTGTGCATAATCTTTTGGTTAAGAATACTGACGTTGTTTTCCCATCTATAAACACCCACTGGTAACCTGCACAAATAAAAAGAAGATGAATCCTTGAGCTGGCGGTACTGATGACCTCAGTTTCCTACATCTAGAGACTGAGGTTATAATCCTGATGTCCATGACTCCTACGCAAGAGAGAAAAATGCTGTCCTAGGGAAAACACTTGCTTAGGTCACTGAAACAGCAATTCTTCAGAGGGTCTTTCATGTAGTAAGTACCAAGGTACTGCATGCTTAGTTGCTTCAGTCGTTTCTGACTGTGCGACCCCATGGACTGCAGCCCACCAGCTCCTCTGTCTATGGGATTCTCCAGGCAAGAATACTAGAGTGGGTTCTCATGCTCTCCTCCAGGGGATCTTCCCAACCCGGGAATCAAGCCCACATTTGTTAAGTCTCTTGCACTGGCAGGCGGGTTCTTTACCACTACCATCACCTGGGAAGCCCTGTATCAAGGTAAGGCAATTAATTTTTGCCAGCCTGCCCTAAAAGCACCAGTGCCAAATCAAGTGAAACAGAGATGCCTAAAGGAACATAGCAGTCTACTCAAACTGGGACGTAAAAGTCTCGAAAAAATTAGGTATCATTCCTAATTCAAATCAATCACTACTACCTTCCTCCTTTTTCTGTGTGAAGTTTTTTCTAGCTTCTCAGTTACAACCAAATAGAATCTGACAATCTCTTTCATATCCAAGACTCAACTTCTCCAAGTAGCTTCTCCTACAGATGCCCCCATCCACTACAGGATTTGGGGTCCTGGAGGAGAGACCCACAGGCAGCAGGATCGTAGGCAACTTCATACCTGTCAGGCTAAGTTTCTTCACTTAGTGTTTTGCAAAGTGGGATATGTGTATCTCCTTCTCTGATGGAGCAAGAGATGCATTCAAGTGGTTGGCAGATCACTATATTCTAAATGTTCACATCCTCCCAAAATACATATTGAAATCTTAACTCCCAAAGACGATGGTACTAGGAAGTGGGGACCTTTGGGAGTTGCTCAGAAGTCATGGGATCGAGCCCTCATGAATGGGGCTGTGCTTTATACAAGAGGCCCCAAAGAGCCGCCTTGCTCCCTTCTGCCTTGTCAAGGCTGCGAGAAGTCTGCAACCAGGCTGGAAGAGGGATCCCAGCCAACTCTGCTGGTTCCCTGATCTCAGACTTCCAGCCTCCAGAACTGAGAAAGAAATTTGCTATTTATAAGCCAATCAGTCTGTGGTACTCTGTTCTAGCAGCAGCCCAAATGAGCTAAGACACAGATAAACTAATTTTTAGTATAAAAATGTGTTAGAAAAATGAACAACTAGTTATAAAACTCAGGATTTTGTAGTAATTATTAGCAAGGATGAGGATAAATAAAATGGAGTCAGTTTAAAGTTGACTGAGGGACTTCCCTGATGGTCCAGTGGTGGAGTCTTTCTTTGCCTTCCAAAGCATGGGGTGCAGATTCAGTCCTTGGTCAGGGAACTAAGATCCTACAGGCCTTGGGGTCAAGAACCCCAAACATAAAAAAGAAGCAATAATGTAACAAATTGAATAAAGACTTTAAAAATGGTCCACATTAAAATATTTAAAAAATGAAGTTGAAACAATAAAATTCAACATAAAGTTCAATTGATAAAGTTGATTGAAAGAAACAGTGCTTCATAGTCAAGTATCACAAAGATGCACAAAACTCGAGGCAGCTTAGAGATGCTTAGGATGTTTCTGTGATCATGAGCTTTGCTCTCCTGGGTCTAGCTCATCTCATATCCTCACTGATTCTCAAACCTTCAGCTGCATTTTCTCAGCGAACTATTCCTGTTAGCATTTAAACATACCCACAATTTTCTAACCTTTAAACAAAAGAAGACCCTCCCTCACTTCCCTTTCAACTCATTTTACCCTCACAGCCCAGCGGTTGAAACGGCTACACTCTCTGGCCGCACAGTCTCATCCCCCACATGCGCCAATCTGGCTTCCACACCTACCCTGCAAGGACACAACTCACCTGATAATAAATACACCCGGTGAACGCAGAGATCATTATCTCACTTTGTCTTTCCAGAGCAGCCAACAGGGCTGCCCTTCCTTCCACCAAATTACACGCCATTTGCCAGACCATTAGAGGGCTCCCCTGATAGCTCAGTTGGTAAAGAATCTGCCTGCAATGCAGGAGACCCCAGTTCAATTCTTGGATCAGGAAGATCCACCGGAGAAGGGACAGGTTACCCACTCCAGTATTCTTGGGCTTCCCTTGTGGCTCAGCTGGTAAAGAATCCACCTGAAATGCGGGAGACCTGGGTTCGATCCCTGGGTTGGGAAGATGCCCTGGAGAAGGGAAAGGCTACCCACTCCAGAATTCTGGCCTGGAGAACTCCATGGACTATACAGTCTTGCTCTTCTTACTTCTTACTCTTCTTACTCTACACACTCCTGGGTACTTTTTACCCACTTTCCCAGCTTCAAAAATCATGCCCATACTGATGATCCACAAACCCATGTCTCCTCCTCCAGGACCCCAAATCCTGTAGTGGATGGGGGCATCTGTAGGAGAAGCTACTTGGAGAAGTTGAGTCTTGGATATGAAAGAGATTGTCAGATTCTATTTGGTTGTAACTGAGAAGCTAGAAAAAACTTCACACAGAAAAAGGAGGAAGGTAGTAGTGATTGATTTGAATTAGGAATGATATATGTCTCCAGTTCAAGTCTCTCCACTGAGCTCCTGACTTGGATATTCTATAGGAATCTCAATTCCAACACACACACGATGGAATCGTCAGCTTCTCCCTATGCTCACACTGTGGAAGTAAGAGTATCCATCTAGTTGCCCAAGACAGGGATGATTTTCCTTGGCTCATGTCCATAAATATACCCACCCAAGTCATCTCCACGCCTACCTCCCCAATGTTGTAGGTTTGCTTCTTTGCCTTCTAATATCATATCAGTATAGGCTCTGGTCATCTGTAACCTAAGCAACTATAAAGGCTTCATCACTGGGGCCCATTCTCACTGCCAACTTCAGAGCACATGAATCTGTAGCTCCCACAGCATCCTAGGATAAGGTTCACAATTCCTTAACATGGGTCCTCTGGGCTCTCTCTTCTAGACTGGGCTTTAGTCACATGAAGAACATTCTAGTTCAAATTCTACAAACAAGTCTTTGGCTCTTTGCATGTTCCTGAAACACCCCTCCCCAGTCCCTGGCTCAAAGCTGCTCTTGCTCCAGGTTTCAGCTTCAACATTTCTATGTTCTTCCTCATGTCACTCACCATCCTTTATTGTAACTCTTACTTCATGTCTGCCTTCCCCTTTATACAGCACATTCCATGAGGGCAATAACCACACATGTCTTATTCATCCTCACATTTTCAGGGGCTGGCATTGTCCCTGGCACTGTAGTGGATTTGCAATAAATATTTCTTGAATGAGAGAATGAATAAACAGCTATTCAGACACCAAAAGAAAATGAGATCTCTAAAGGCCCTTAAGACTGTCTGAAATAGTAAAAATACCAATTTCACTTGAGTATAGAAAACATAATTTTGTTTTCCAACTACTTAAAGAATGGTGCACAAATGGCTGTGAGAATCAACCAGTTTTTAGCATCAAATCCAGACAGGTTCTCTTCTGAGGGATCTGAGTGTTTTATTGTCTGATAAGCTACTCAACAGTTACCTTGCTCACTTCCTTTAAGGCCCTTTTGCAGACTTCATATTTCGGAGAGTCCTTAGGTGTCTTTTGACAGATAGTCTGCAATGAAATAAAAGAAGAGCAAAATCAGCTGATTTATTCTATTAAGTAAAATAAAACCAATGTCCAGCCATATACTCTTACTCATAGCAAACTTAACAATGCTGAAGACAATACTACGGATGAGTATAAAGACGACATTAAAATAGGAAATAGTCTTTAAAAGCATAGAATCCATGTTCATCCAGAGGATGATTTAATAAGAGGATAGACTTCAGAGGTGGGTGAATCTGGTTTCTAATTCTAGATCTAATCCTTATGAGCTATTTGACCTTGGGCAAGTCACCTTCCCTTATAAGCTTCTATAAGCCTCAGTTTCCTCATCTGTAAAATTGAGATAAAGCCACCTATACAGCCACAAGGCTGTTAAAAAAGTTAAATGATAATGCATGGGAAGTTCTTTATGAATAACCTGCATACAGTAGGTCTCCAATCAATGACGAAATTACTTCAATGATCCCTGTTATCATCATCATTATTAGAGGTTATTACATTTGCAGATGATATCATGTGAAGAAAAAGGTCAAGAAAAAATGGCTGCTGGGTTTTTTCTTGATATGCTTATATTGCAATTTTTGTGATGGTAAAATTGAGTTCAAAAATCGTCAACTGAAGACATAATGAATTATATATAACTTTTGAAACTATATCCGTTCAAAGCCAACAAAACCATTTCAATTGTTGAAAATGTTAACCTCAATTAACAAGTGTAACTAAATCTCCAAATGAAGTAAAATTGAAGAGATCATGTTTTAAGTACATTGAGATTCTGCCCAGGTGGCCCAATTCTCACACATGGGCCACAGATGAGGGCAACAGGTATCCAGCGGAAGTGGAAGACACCAGAAACCAGCAAACCACTGGGACCTCACACGCAGAGGAACACCAAGCCTGTGAATCTCAAAGTCAGGTGTCAGGAATGCTATGTGTGACATGTAAGAAGCACAGACTGGACCACTGGTGGTTTTATATTAATGTACTCAAAATTTTTTCGACTATGGCCCCACTCTAAGAAATACTTTTACGCTGCAACTAGTACACATGCACACAAAATGAAAGTTTTTTATGAAATAATATTTAATCACATTATGAACAATGTATATATCATATACTGTGTGTTCTACTCTATATTCATTTTCTAAAAACACTACTCATCATTCAAAAGTCAATTTCATGACCCACTAATGAGTACAAAAGCAGTTTGAAAAATATTAGTTTTTATTTCTGGGAGAAGGCCATAGTTTCTTTTGTACACTTTAATTTTATGTAAAATTTTGCACACACTAGGGAAGAATGACTACAGCTTAATCTACAATCTCAAAAGAGTCTCTGACCCCAAAAAGTATCATTTCTTTTTAGAGTCTGTGTGATACACATGATAAATATTGATACAAAAAATCAGAGCTAGATTTGCAAAACTGCAAGTTTCCCAATATTAACAAGGAGAGAAGTCCCTAAATCACACAAGATGGACAAGGATGGGTGCAAAGGTAGTAGACTCGTAGACTGAGGTGACCTAGGAGAGCTGCAAGTGCTGTGAATTCTGAAAAGACAGCTGAACCTCAACATTGTGCGGCTGGGCCAAGAAAACGACCACAATCCCACCCTTTTACTAGTTCCTAAATTTCACTGCTTCTTTGAATTTATAATGGAATAGAGAAAATGGAATTTACTTTGTAATCTTAGACAATCTTAATTCTTGCTATATTTTTATCCTGTATTTTGACTTATAAAAAGCAAGCATGTCAAAGCTGACATTATATTATCATCCAAATTTAAAGCAGAACTATGCCAAGATATTTTAACTTGATCAGAAAGATACTCTTTGAACTACCATATGATCTAGCAATCCCACTCCTGGGCATATACACGGAAAAAACAAAAACTCTAATTCAGAAAGATGCACGCGACCTGATACTCCGAGCAGCACTGTTCACAGTAGCTAAGATACGGGAGCAGCCGGAATGGCCATCAACAGACAACTGATTTAAGGTGCGGTTCGTATATGTAATGGAGTACTAGACATAAAAAGGATGAAATCACGCCATTTGCAGCAACATGAATAGACCTAGAGATTATCACACTAAGTGAAGGAAGTCTGACAGAGAAAGATAAATACTATATGATATCACATATGTGGAATCCAAAAAACAATACAAATGAACCTAAAGATAAAAGAAAAAACTCACAGACGCAGAAAACTTAAAGTTACCAAAGGAGAGAGGAAAGCAGGGGAGGGATAAATTAGGAGTCTGGGATTAACAGATACAAACTCCTACATATAAAACAGATAAGGAACAAGGAGTTACTGTATAACATAATAACCTATAATGGAAAATAATCTGAAAAAATATATATACATATGGTATATCTGAATCACTTTGCTATACACCTGAAACTAACACAATATCAAAAATCAACTATAGGTCAATTTTATTTAAAAAAAAAGAAAAAGAAAAAGGCGCTTGTGGGCACACCAGCCGGATGGGAGGCACATCAGTCACCCCTTTCTCCTGCGGCTGCCGCGGCGGGTTCAGCCCAGCCAGTGTGCAGCCGTCCGGGGCCACCGCCTGGCGGTCCTCCCCGCTGTGCTCCCCGCCGGCCCGCCTCTGCTCTCCCCACAGTCATGTCCTGCACTGCTCACAAGCAAGTACGTGTTTTCTTCATGAATGCTCCCTGCGATAAGATCAGATGTCTGGATTTTCCTCGCTCACTCTGAGCAATGCAAACGAGGGCAGGTTTATGCCTTGTGATGCTGCAGAGACTCTTCCCGTGTGAAATGGGAGCCCTTCGGCAACTTGGGGCATCCCAGGTGGCACCGGCAGTAAAGAAGCTGTCTCCCAATGCAAGAAGAGACGCGGGTTCAATCCCCGGGTCGGCAAGATCCCCTGGAGGAGGGCATGGCAACCCACTCCAGTTCTCTTAGCTGGGAAACCCACGAACAGAGGAGCCTGGTGGGCTACCGTCCGAGGGGTTGCAAAGAGTCGAACATGACTAAAGCAAGTGAGCACACATGTGGCAGCTTGGAAAATGACAGAGAAAGGGATCCTAGTGACCCAACAAGGAAACTGAGGCCCAGAGAGGTGAAGTGACAGGCCCAAGGTCTCACGCCTGGCGTTTCAGTCGCAAAGGAATTCAGGACTCCTGACTTCAAAGTTAATGTTCTTCCCATTTCAGAAAATGTTAAGTGAGGGTTGTAATCTAACTTCTTTAGCGTGACCTCACAAGCCTAAAGTGAAGACAGTTTCCCATGTGGGACTTTCTAGCCAAACAGCACCTTCTCACTGAATTGGGAAATGTTATAGAAGGGATATAATTTAAGCAGAAGAAGAATAATTTTCTTAATCAGATTTGTTGCAGCAACAGCTATCCGCAGAGGAAGAAGACACCAGGTCACATCTTACGTCCATCAGCAGGGGCAGGCGGGTCACCCTCTGCATGGGGAGAATGAGGAACGAGATCATGGGGAGGTTCCTGCAGTCTTCATGGGACTCGATTCGGGACAGAACTTCCTTGAAGGACGGGTTGGTGGCTCTGAGGGAAAACAAAAAGACAGAAATTCAAAGTATTTCCTCTTTAAGTTAAGAGGCAAGTCAAAATGTATTACAAAACACTGTGATAAATGTATAGATTATCAATGATTTTTAAATACATAAACACATAATAGGTGGACATGGATGGCTTCGTCGCTTGACAGTCAAGACTGAATATAAGTTTAAGGTAGTAATAAGAATAATAAGATGAAAATATAGGTGCCAGAAATTTTTAGAAGTAGAAAGTAAACAAATGAAGAAAGCAGTGGTATCATAATGGTGAACGTATACATTAAAAATTAGTATACACACTACATCTCATATCTGATCATCTGCAAACATTCCACTAAAAAAATGACACAGGTGTTTTAAGCCACATCTCTAGCCTGAGATAATAATCTAAGAAAGAAATCTCAGGATTTACTTACTAGGAGGCTTTTGGACTTTTCCAGAGCTTCTAAGACAGAAAACCTTCTGACTATGTCAGCCAGAATATCCCTCTTCTCCCATTGACGCTAGAACAGGAACAACACTGCCACAACATTTCTACGGAATTTAGCAAGATACACGGACATGAAGGGTCTCATGTGGCACCATCCACGTAACTTTGAAGGGGATTCCAGTAAGAATGTGGAGTCTCAGCAAGGTCCCCAACTTGGCAAATAAAAGATCTAGCATTCGGTGACAGAAGTCAAACCAAAGTCTTCTGACTTTCAGCGGGTCCCTGACATGGCATCTCTTGTTCTGTCACCTCACTTCACCCTAAGGGTAGCTCTGTGGTGTTACAGTGTGACTTGTGAGGGGGACGTGGAGGAGGGGTTGACCTCAGATTCTGTGAGCCCCTGGTGAGGGGTGAGGGAGGCCAAGAAGCAGGGTAATGGCAACTGAAACCTTTTTCCAAAAAATTATACTTTGAAACTTAGATGATTTGCTTCAAGGCTGCTAGAAAGAAACTAGGAAATACCCAGAACACCAAGTTAAAAGAAAGTACTCAGAAATGTTATAATTTCCTTTTCTTAAACTGAGGAGTTAAGTTTCCTGCTAACTTTGAAAAAAAAAATTTTAGGAAATTAAAAAAGAATTAAAATTTAAACCAGTTGCATATTTAAATCATTTCCGCCACCTCCAAAGATTCTGAATCTAGGATGGACCCTGGGCATTGTTTGTTTGCTGGTTTTCAGATTCCAAAGTGCAGGTAAAGCTCAAAGTCACAGCCCCAAAGGTAAATTTACATTCTGAAAACACAACTACTAATTTCCATGTGAAAGCTCAAATGACGATATTATTGAGCTAATTTAAATAAAACCTTTAGTTTTAAAGAGTTACATAAAGTACAGCAGTACTTATTCAAGTTTTTTTTATTACTTTTTTTAATCTGGCAAAACAAAACTTAATTTAGCTCTAATTCCAGGCTTTGGCTTTTACACTTGTCACTTGGATTTTACAACAGTTAAAGAGTAACCTTTACATAACAGTTCCCATGGCGGATGAGGGGAGATGAGGGCATCAGGTAAGGTCTGGAGACATTTCTGGTTATCACAGCTGAGGTGAGGCTGGGCTTCCAGCAGCTGGTGGACAGGAGCCTGGGGAGCTACAATGTATAGAACAGTCTCCACAACAAAGATTAGTCTAGGACAAAATGTCCAGCAGTGAGGACAAATCCTGCTTTGTGCTAATAACCTCATTTAGGGCTGGCAGCTGTGGGGTTTCCTCCCTGCCTGTACAAGATTTTAAGGAGGATGTGGAGGGGGAACGGGGCATCATCAGCCCTTCTCACCCACGTGGGGGCTGCTTCTCTAAGGAGCCATGAGGTCATCATCACCAGAGGGTCTCTCACATTGTCTAGAGACTGGCCAGCGTGCCACGCTTCAGTCATAAACACCACAGCTCACAGAAGGATGACAACAGCCAGTCAGCCCCCAAGCTGAGTTTACAGCGATGTCCAACTGTACTGCCAGACATGGAGCTCCTGGGGATAAACAAGCCCCGGCCCCAATAAAGCAATGCAGACATTGCTGAACCACTGCTGAATGCTTTCAGACTAGGGATGGCATATCCATCACACCAAAACTCTCAGCAACCTAAATAGAACAAAGGGAAAAGGTGTGTGTGGAAATTTAAGGTTTACTTCTTTTTTGTTTCACAATTAGAGCCTTTAAGAACTCAAAAAAAAAAAAAAGAAAAGCCTCCCTTCAGACCATCCTTGTTCTCCTCACACCTAACCATCCAGAGGGAAAAGATGAGTGATTTCCATTAACAACTGAATACAGAGCCGTCATTTGAATGGAAGAAGACTAGCATACTAGAGGACACTTGGCTCCTAGGCACTAGTTCAAGAACTGTATCTTGGCCTCAGGCAAACTATTTAATGACCAGTTAACATCTTAAAGAACAACCTTCTCACCATTCAGAATGATGATCATCCATTATCATTACCCTCCCCCACCCCGCCACCCAAATCTTGCAGGAATTAAAAAAAAGAAACAAGGAAAAACTCAACAAACTATAATTTCAGAAGAGCTTTAAAGAAAATTCTCCACAACTGGGTTTTTCTAATCTAACACCCCTGCCTAAAAGCACCTCTCTTCCCAAAAGACATTTAATTTAAGAGATCAATGAATTTCAATCAATGTGACCAAATTAAAATATGATTAGATCATTAAAGCCGCAACATTCAATACTGCTTACAACAATTTTTGCAGTGTCCGCTGTTGGTAGACTTCATTTGTGCAGTATTTCACATATGGGTCAAATGTGGATGCTGTGTGCTTCTCCACAATGTCACTTATGTCCTCTATGAAGATGTTATTCTGATGTCTTGCTTCCAACTCTGTAAAGAATCTAAAGAAAAAGAAAAGCATTTACACTGCTTTCTATATGCTTTAATAGACGACAGATTATCCTCATGAAAAGCTATTATACAGGGTTTGAAAAATACCAGCAGTACATGGTGCCAAAAAAATACAAGAAAAAAACTATGAAACAGTCTAAGTCTATCATATTAACATCTTATTCCTTCATATGAAAGTGAAAGTGTTAGTCACTCAGTTGTTTCTGACTCTTTGTGACCCTATGAACTGCAGTCCACCAGGCTCCTCTGTCCATGGATTCTCCAGGCAAGAACACTGGAGTGCGTTGCCATTACCTTCCCCAACTCAGGGATCAAACCCAGGTCTGCCACATCGCAGGCAGATTCTCCACTTTCTGAGCCACCAGTGAAGCCCATTACTGCATACGGTTAGCTTAAAACATTGATAGTCCAGGACATTTCTATGCTTTCAGGTATATTTTGGAATGTACAGATTTCACTATTTTTCAAGAATTCCCTAGATACTTGGGGACGGGGTGCACCATTAATCCTTACATATATTATTGTATTGAAAAGCATATAAGCAAAATACCTAAATAAGTGCCTAAAAATTAAGTCTGAAACAGACCTAATTCTATGGGGCCATTCTCTCCAAATAAAAATAATCATATCGTTTACATCTACCATAATACATGACACTTAAATGACTTTGTAAATGCTTTAGATTGCAATTTAGAGTTGCCTTGTGTGCACTCACACACACCTATATTGTGTCTAGCCCAGTCAAAATTAAATTTCAGATAAACAATGAATAATTTTTTAATACAACTGTGTGCAAAATAACTGCATAGGACATCTTGGGTGTCTTGCATTTCTTCTGTCAACCTTATATTGGGTCCAATTTTAACAAAGTATCAAACTCAGATATTTGAAACAGAGTGTTCTTCCTCTGGCCCACAGACCAGCAGCATCTGTATCACTCAAGAGCTTATCTAAAAGGCAGAATTTCACCCCTCACATCTCCCAGTCTGAACCTGCACTTTATCAAGACTGCCTGATAGTCTGAACTCATACTAACTGAGAACTTCCCTAGAACACATCTACTGACCCTGTTCGGAGCAGCAGGAAAATCTATCAAAAATAACTCTCACACAAGGACTAAAGGGTTTTCTCAAGTCTGAAGAAGGTGAAATCAACAATAATATCTAATGTTGACTCTAGAATATTAGTACAAGGGAAGGTTAGTTTTGGTATTCAGCACATCATTGCTCTTTACCAGTTTGTTGGGTGGACTCCATAATACAAAATTCAAGACAGACAGTGAATGAGACAACAGAAATTTATACAAGATTATTAATGGTAAATATGGGCTAACATTTTCTCACATTTATATCTCAGTTCTTTTCAAAGAAAATCCTGGCACCCAGAAACAAAACAACTAAAACGTTGAAGATCTTATTTTCGTAAGGGTTGGGAAGATTCCCTGGAAGAGGAAACAGCAACTCACTCCAGTATTTCTGCTGGTATAATCCCATTAACAGAAAAGCCTGGTGGGCTCCAGTCCATGGGGTTGCAGAGAGTCAGACACGGCCAAGTGACCGAGCATGCACGCATGCTGACATGTACATTAAACTCATTTTAATATAAATTGTATTAGCTTGTCATCATTATCTATCCTATTTTTATTTTTTTTGACTGCACCACACAGCTTGTGGGATTTTAGCTTCCCAATCAGGATTGTGCCCAGAAAGTGAAGAGAAAGTGCCGAGTCTTAACCATTGTACCACCAAGGAATTACCTCTACTCAATTTTTAAAAGTCTCCAAAGGAGCTTACAAGACAAAGAAATATATTTTAACTTCCTAGAAGAATTAACATTTATATTCTGGGAAAGCACCTACATGTTTATTACCTTTAAAAAGGACTCAGGAAAATAGTCAATATGGTTCCTATCCACAGGACCTCATCATCCAAATTCCTTGTTTAAAGAGCAAGAGGAGCAAATAAAAGCTACTTTTCAGCCTTCCTTCCAATGGGATCAGGCTGAATAAGCAGTGTCCCTCAGGGTCAGAGAGCAGGTCAGAAGAACACATGTATGTTTCAAAACTCAGTCAGTGACTTCATGTCACTTTGTCACGCTGAGTTTATTCAACATTCAAAGAAAATATCCAACCCTCTCTAAAAGGTTTCAGAATTTCAAAAATGTCCAACTCCAAACCCTCGACAAACAAAAACCATGTTACTTCCTATCTAGACTAGTCCCTGACTTCAAGAAATCTGTGATCTATTAAGATGGTAAGAATGGTAAATATAAATGATACAGGAAAACAACATGCCTGTATATAATTAACTACATGTTGAAACACATGCATAAGAGTGCTGGTGGCACTATCTTTTTAAAAAAATTATACAAACTATATATCTTTTATTGTAGTAAAATATATATTACATAAATGCTGCCATTTAAACCATTTTCAATGGCTTTATTGCTGGTGGCACTATCTTTTTAAAAAAATTATACAAACTATATATCTTTTATTGTAGTAAAATATATATTACATAAATGCTGCCATTTAAACCATTTTCAATGGCTTTAATTAGTGTCAGTATTGTGCAACCATCATCACTATTTCCAAAATACTTTCCTCACCCCCACCTGAAATGCTGTACCCATAAAGCAACAACTCCCCATTCCCCCCTCTCCTCAGCCCCTGATAACCTCCCATCTTCTATCGACCTCTGTGAATTTGCCTATTCTAGATATTTCATGTGAGTGGAATCACACAACTTTTTCTCTAGCTTATTTCACTTAGTATTCTGTCTCCAAGTTTCATCCATATTGAGGCGTGTATCAGAACCTTTTCTTCTTTATGGCTGAATAATATCCCATTGTAGGTACTTACTATAATTTGTTTATAATATGAACAGGTTGTTTCCACCTTTTGGCTACTGTGAATAATGCTTCTGTCAACATCCCCCTCTGGGTATCTGTTTGACTGGCTGCTTTCAGTTCCCTGGGATATATATCTACAAGTGGAATTTCAACCTTGCTGACTCTGCCGCTAGTAGTGTATACCAAGAAATGACAGTGTAATAACAAGAATCAATCAGAAGAAGCTGAGTTAGATGCCAAGGAGAGGTTATTTCATTAAATGAAGTTTGAGTAAGAGATAAAGGATAGAAATGGTATGGACCTAACAGAAGCAGAAGATATTAAGAATAGGTGGCAAGAATACACAGAAGAACTGTACAAAAATGATCTCAATGTCTCAGATAATCACGATGGCTCACCTAGAGCCAGACATCCTGAAGTCCGAAGTCAGGTGGGCCTGAGGAAGCATCACTATGAACAAAGCTAGTGGAGGTGATGGAATTCCAGGTGAGCTATTTCAAATCCTAAATGCTTGTGGAAGTGCTGCACTCAATATGCCAGCAAATTTGGAAAACTCAGCAGTGGCCACAGGACTGGAAAAGGTCAGTTTTCATTCCAATCCCAAAGAAAGGCAATGCCAAAGAATGCTCAAACTACTGTACAATCACATTCATCTCACAGGCTAGCAAAGTAATGCTCAAAATTCTCCAAGCCAGGCTTCAGCAATACGTGAACCATGAACTTCCAGATGCTCAAGCTGGATTTAGAAAAGACAGAGGAACCAGAAATCAAATTGCCAACACATGTTGGATCATAGAAAAAGCAAGAGAGTTCCAGAAAAAAATCTACTTCTGCTTTATTGACTTCGCCAAAGCCTTTGGTTATGTGGATCACAACAAATGTGGAAAATTCTTAATGAGATGGGAATACCTGACTACCTTACCTGCCTCCTGAGAAATCTGTATGCAGGTCAAGAAGCAACAGTTAGAACCAGACATGGAACAATGAACTGGCTGCAAATTGGGAGAGGAGTACATCAAGGCTGTATATTGTCACCCTGCTTATTTAACTTATATGCAGAGTACATCATGAGAAACGCTGGACTGGATGAAGCACAAGCTAGAATCAAGATTGCTGGGAGAAAGATCAACAACCTCAGATATGCAGACGACATCACCATTATGGGAGAAAGTGAAGAGGAACTGAAGAGCTTCTTGATGAAACTGAAAGAGGTGAATGAAAAAGCGGGCTTAAAACTCAACATTCAGAAAACTAAGATCATGGCATCTGGTCCCATCACTTCATGGCAAATAGATGGGGAGACAATGGAATCAGTGACAGACTTTATATTTTTGGGCTCCAAATGACTGCAGATGGTGACTGCAGCCATGAAATTAAAAGACACTTGCTCCTTGTAAGAAAAGCTATGACCAATTTAGACAGCATATTAAAAAGCAGAGACATTACTTTGCTGACAGAGGTCCATCTAGTCAAAGCTATGGTTTTTCCGGTATCATGTATGGATGTGAGAGTTGGACCATAAAGAAGGCTGAGCACCGAAGAATTGATGCTTTTGAACTGTGGTGTTGAAGAAGACTCTTGAGAGTCCCTTGGACTGCAAGAAGATCAAATCAGTCAATCCTAAAGGAAATCAGTCCTGAATATTCATTGGAAGGACTGATGTTGAAGCTGAAGCTCCAATACTTTGGCCACGAGATGCAAAGAACTGACTCATTGGAAAAGATCGTGATGCTGGGAAAAATTGAAGGCAGGAGGAGAAGGGAACGACAGAGGATGAGATGGTTGGATGGCATCACTGACTTGATGGACATGAGTCTGAGCAAGCTCCGGGAGTTGGTGATTGACAGGGAAGCCTGGCATGCTGCCGTCCATGGGGTCACAAAGGGTCAGACACAACTAAGTGACTGAACTTAACTGAGTAAGAAATGGGTCTTTACCTCCTGATGCTCAGAGGTGAGTGGCCCATGGGAGGCAGGGAACCAATCACTTGCAATACGAGACCTAAGACAGGGCCATACAGTGAAAACGACAGTGTAGGGCGGGGCAGCTGGAGGCCCGAGGGGAGGAAAGGCGTGCGGGGTCATCAGTGATGAGGATGGTAATGCAGGAGGCCAGGGGACAGAGCACCTGCTGCAGGACACCATGTGGGCAAAGGCACGAATCTCATTCAGAAAAACTGTGGGGTTTAGCAAGCTGAGCTGTCAACCACAGGAGGAATAGGACAGAGAACAACAGCGGCAAAGCAAGTGGGCCTGAGCTGGACTGCAAAGTCTGACTGTCTACTGAGCAGCTTGAACTTAATCTATGCACAAAGAGAACCTGCTGGAGACGTTGAAGCCAATAAATCATCCAACTGGACAGAGACAACTGACACAGAAGTGGGGAAGAGCATCTGCAGGCCAGTGAGATGCTCACCTAGGCCGGTAACAATAAAGCCTGCACGGAGAACCAAAAGGAGAGGACACATTAGGGTAACAGTGTGGAGGGAAAGTTAATACAATGGAGAAACTCATTAGATGGAAAAGTCAAGGAAGACACTGCGGTTTCTACTCAAAGTTTCTAGCTGGGCAACAAGTTGGGTCATTAAGCCATCCATGAAGGCAGGAACTTAGGAGGAAGAGGGAGAGGCAACAAGCGTGCAGTTTAATTTTCCCTGAAAATATCCATCTGTGAGAATTCAGAGCCACAGGAATTCTAGGTAGTATGTAACCAGGACGAGTTCATTTTTAGCTGGTTTTCATATAAATGCAAACTATTTGTAATTTCTTTTAGCTCCAAGAGTCATTTAAGAAAATGTTCAAAGAAAATGGAAAAAATAAGAAACCATTCATAAGGTCATTATCATGTAAATCTAAGAAATATCTCAGAGGCAAAGCTCTCTTCCAATTTCTTGTCTTCAGCTAACTGTTACAGTCTGAAAGAATGCAACTATATGACCAAAAACAACAGTAACTTGGCTTTTCCCAATGAAAAGGGAAATTCATCTATCACTCTTGAAAGTTTGCCAAAGTACAAGATTAAAAACAAAGCACTAATGAAATATCTGTTTACGCTACTTATTTTGATACAATATAAATGAAGCCACCCATCTTTTATTTTGACATGAGCATAATTAAGGCATAATTCAAAGCCTTCTATGTTCAATTCTCTACTGGTTATTTTGGGCAAATCTGCATATTTCACTCAATGAGCTGAGCTACCAACAGGCCAAGAAAGTATTACTAAAGAATGAGGTATTATTTCAATAACCGAGAATGCTGGAGATCAAAATGAAATCTGAAGCAAAAATAAAAGCATTTTGATTCCCTGGGTGAGACCTGAATGCAGTCTCTGAAGCAGTCTGGCTTACTTGTAGGACAACTCTTTAATGGAAATCTATTTCAGCCCAATGAATTTTTTTTTCCTGGCACAATACCTTTATTATTTCTTCTTTGTAGCAGTACCAAGATGATCATGTTTTACAACTGATCATGTTACACAACCTTTCATTTTTTTTTTTCCTACCAAAATTTTAATGTCATCGCTAACATCTAGAGAAACCTCTGATGGACCAGGAAAGGCCTCCTGGAAGCACTGCCTCTTAACCAGACACCCTGGTTAACCCTGTCTGACTCTTGACTAACCATCACCAGCAGCCGGTAGCTCTGAATTCTCACAGATGTGTCTTTTCAGCATCTATTTCACCTCTCTAAAGGGAAATGAAAGTGACTGCTTCTTGCTTCTTCTGCCTCTACCTAATCACATCCATACTTCACAGGAGGGCTGCAAATGATTGCAGCCCCTCCAGACGAGCTCCTTGGCTGTGCAGAGAAAAGTTCAGGGCCACCAAGAAACACCAGGCCAGCCTCCCAGGAGGTGAAGACTTTAAGATGAGAACCACGTGGTCACATCTGCAGAGCCTGCTTGAGGACTATAGCCTCTCCTCTAATATTTCCTATAACTACAGGGACTGCATATTCTTTAGGCCTTTCGTGGTTGCTTTATCAAATGATGGTTTTAATTGTATCACTGCATTTTCAGGGAAAAAGCAAAGTCAACAGGGAAGGAGCCGCTTCTGACACACCCAGTACATATACTTTTGTGAGCATCATTTTCTCCCTTCTGTAGTAGGCGGAAAAGACCTACCAATATGAGGATAAATCTCTCCATACCACGACTAATAGCCTCTTCAAATTCAACTGGTAATGTCATTGGCATGTCAGGGATGAGTAATCCTGAGAGATCTTTGGAGACAGTAAATCCACTCATCTACAGAGGAGAGTAACACTTATTTAATACAGACAACACATCTGGCTTCAGCTGTCAGCCAACAAAATCTCCGCCATGGGTTTAGCACAGACGACATGCTCTGATGGATGTCAAGTGGCCAACAGTTGCTAACCATGACCACCATCCACTGGGCCACGTCCAGCACTTCCCACACACTGCCTCATCTAACTTAACCCTCAAGTTGACTTTATGACCGCCAATGAACCCATTTTACAGATAAGAAAACCAAGGCTAACTGAACTTAAGTCAAAACTAAACAACAAGCTTCAGTTTGAACGCAGAGCCTTTCTGAGTCCAGAGCCTGCTTGAACTACTTCACCTACTGCCTCTGGCTCACAGGTACCCACTGCTCTGGTACTACTGGCCAGTCCTCAATCTGAACATCCTGCAAGAAGGCTTACAGCTGGACCTTAAAGAGGCAATACATTACTTTCCAAGAGTGACTACTGAATTATCTCAACAAATGATTTACACACATCTACAGAGTAAAGACTTTCTCAGTGGATTTACACTGTGGCAAGAGGTGCGAGACAGCACAGGAGCTGACCGTCTCCCTAGATGCTGCCTCCAGGAGGGCGGCAGCCAGTGATGCGTTCTGGTCCTGGTCCATAGAGTGAGAGCAAATATTGGTTACGGGGTGGCTGGTGAAACCCTCCGGGAGTCATTCCTAGCCACCCCCACCCCCATTCCCTGCTGCCCTCTCCTTTGCCCCACTCATCCTTCAAGTCTCAGATTCACTTTCACCCCCTCCAAGAAGCTTTCCCTGACCCTTCTGGGTTGGGTTAGGTCCCCTTACCTTATGTCTTAATAAACCTCTATGCTTTTCTTTTGGTGTGTCTGCTATGATTGTATTTAACTATATAATGATTTTGTTTACCTTGATCTCTCTTAGCAAGGGAGCTAGAGGACAGAGGTCGTGTCTGTTTTGTTCAACACTCTATGCTTGGGGCCTGGCCATAGGACCTGAAGTATAAAAGACAGTTAAACAATGGATGGATGAATAAATCTAATTTGTGTTTTAAACAGTAAATATGAAGATGGAATCCACTCAGGGAATTTTGTTCTAATGCCATTTATAGGACACCTACAAAGAAGTCAGTCTCTACCTTGTTCTGTGCTATATTGCGCTTAGTCGCTCAGTCCTGTCTGACTCCTTGTGACCACCAGGCTCCTCTGTCCATGGGGGTTCTCCAGACAAGAACCCAGGAGTGGGCTGCCATGCCCTTCTCCAGAGGATCTTCCCAACCCAGGGATCGAACCCAGGTCTGCCACATTGCAGGAGGGTGCTCTACCCTCTGAGTCACCAGGGAAGCCCCGACCTGGCTTTATTCACTGGTAAATACATATTCATATTTACTGACCACTAACTGAGTTCCCAGAGTTGTTCTAGGCACAGTGAAGGTCTCAGTGAAGACACACACTCCCAGCACAAACTTTTATAATCCTGACAAGTAAGGTCAGCGCTTCCTAGGTGGCTCAGTGGTAAGGAACCCAGCTGCCACTGCAGGAGAGGCGGGTTCGATCCCTGGGTCAGGAAGATGCCCTGGAGAAGGAAAAGGCAACCCTCTCCAGTACTCTTGCCTGGGAAGTCCCACGGACAGAGGGGCCTGGTGGGCTAGAGTCTATAGCTCACCAGGCTCCTCTGTCCATGGCGTTCTCCAGGACAGAATACTGAAGTGGGTTGCCATGCCCTCCTCCAGGGGATCTTCCTGACCCAGGAACAGAACCTGCGTCTCTTAGGCTACAGTCCATGGGGCTGCAAGAGAGACAGGATTTAGAGACTAAACAACAAGTATGGTCACTAAGATGAGACGCAGTTTAGCCCAGGTTTCTTCAGTGCCAGCTGCCCTTACTGAAAACCTTGCCAGACTGGCTCCACCTTCACCAATTTAGGGAGGATTCCAGGCGACTAAGAAGCTCAGCAGAGAGCGCTCGGGCTGAGGAAGCACAGAGAGCCGCGCTCTGCTTATGGTCATCGCAGCCTTGTGCCTTTCTGGGAATGGCGTCCTCTCAAGGTCCTTTTCCTTCCTTAATATTCGTGGGCCTAAAGCAAACTCACCTTCCTCCCTTGGATGAGCTCACGATCTAAGTGGCTGTGGTATAGCGCTGGAGAGGGTCATATTCACGTACGCCAGAGACATGTAACATACCAGGCAGGTTTCACATGTCTAAATTGCTATTGCATAATAAAAAATATCTTCACTAAACAAAGAAATATTCCAGATAAGTGGCAGCAAACTATGTGCTCCTGGAAATACTTTCCTAACAGATCAACAAGAGAACATTCTGTACTCCACCAAAATGAATTTCTACTCTGCTGAGCATAAGTGAACTTTGGGGCTTATTTGTTTGCATTTGTTGGGGGTTTTGGGGTCTTTTGCTTTTTGGGGATTTTTGGTGGTGGTCACGTTGACATTAAAACAATTTCTTTTAATAGAACAGACTGTGGAGAGCAAACTCATGGCAAGAATACCACCACTAACCCACGGCAGGCATCATTAACAGATTATGGTGCTCTACCCATATGCAGAATCTGTACTCAAGCCATTATCAATCAATCAAAATCAATGATGAACATGATGAAGCTCACCTATGAATCCTTCACTGGACTCACACTGATGGGAAATCTGTTAATTCAACAGAAATAGAGGGCTACTGCTTCTCAATAAGAATACCCTACATCCTGATCTGGTAACGGTCTCACAGGGCTTCCTCCCCAGCAGACTATACATCTCTTTCCATTCCATTTTAGTGTTTTGTGACATTTTCTCTCTGGACTGATAAAAAAGGGATAAGGGCTGAATCAGAAGTGTTTTGGGAATGTGAGAGGAAAAAAAAAATTCTCAACAAAGATGTCCATAAGGTCCATCCTGAGACCTACTTTTTAATCCTGAAAATCTCTAGGATGAATTTTGTTAAAGGATCCTTATCATCTTATCAAAACCTTTTAAATCAACCTGGACATAGGACAGAGGCCACGGAGGTGAAAGAGATAAACAAAGGTTTTTTTTTTCTTATCCTTAACACCATACAACACAGAGCCCGCTAGGTTTAAATCCAGCTCTCCACAGATGCCTTCAGTCCAGGGCGCCCAGCAGATCTCAAAGATGAAAGGTGGAGCTGGGGGCTGGGGGAGGGATGGGAGGGAGCAAACACAGAACCAAGTGCCCCCGAGACTTCCCTGCATCAGTTAAGGCTCCTGCTTGCTGAGTTCTTTCTCTCACTGATCACAGACAAGCTAGAGGGAAAAGAAACATGACCAAACAAATAGTAAAAAAAATACTATTTTTAAATTTCTTGAAATTTTAATACCATTAGACCCAGTTTTTGCTTAAAAATGAGAATTTAAAGTATTTCTCATATGACTGCTTCACAGAAGCTGGAGGAAAAGGGTCTTGTTCCCATGGTAACCTTCTGCATACTCCATTCTTTTGTTTCAGCACTACTCATGAATTTACCCACATTTTAACTTCACTCAGAATGAAGATAACACTCTAATGAATGACAGGAAGCATGTACCAGAACCCGTCTCAAAACACCCTGACAAGAGGCTTTGTGTAGGCATAGGCCTGGGATGCTTGGGCTGTGACGGACAGTTCTGCAGTTTTTAATGATGGTTTTTAAAAATCTGAACACAACTATACATTTCCATCTGAAAAAAAAAATCACACCCCCTCCCGACAATTTTATATATAACTGTGAAGACCGAATGTGCCTGGTTCATCCCTGGATTTCCAGGATCTAACAAAGAATGAGGATTCCATCTCTTTGCTATGCACCTGAAACTATCACAACATTGCTAATCAACTATACTTCAATACGAAATAAAAAGTTCTTAAGGAAAAGAAATCTTTATTATACCATTATTTCAGATGTGGAGGTGAGAATGGGGGTGAAATTCGCCTACTGTTTTCAACCTGCTGACCTAACCAGAAACACAGTTAGCTTATCTTGAAATTTGTTTTGATTACAGAATTGAAGGTTACTAATACACAATAAACTTCAAGTGTGTTACAGGCTGTAAATAAAGGGAAAAATCAGGATTGTTTATTTTTCATGGCTGACTTGATTGCAACATTTTATTTAGTGTTACTCTTGAACATTGTTTCCCTGTGGTGAATAAAGATTTGGGGCTAATTAAAAAAAAAAAAAAAAAAAAAATGAAGACCTGATAAATGCATTGATTGAACCAACACTAGGTTCCTATTATTCCTCCTTGCCCCACTGTTAAAGTGCTGACTTCCAAGGAGAGGAGCAGTGGGTGATAATATGAAACAAGCATCTCCCAGGAACATGAGTTAATAACTTCAGACGTGAGTTAAATTATCAGAGTCCTCACAAGGTGGGTGGGCAGGGCCGAATGGCCCTAACGGCTGGCAAGTAAGGCAGGTGGGTGTCTGCTCCTGACACAGCATGCAAGACGCAGGGCATGTAACTCAAGAAGTTTTGCTAATCCACCGCCTGGCCGAAATTCTTGGAAAACTCCAAACCTAGAAAAGATTTATGACTTTCGGAGGGACTGTTTCCTTTGATTAGATGACAGTTACATAACCAATTCCATGACCCTCTCCCCTTGGCCGCCTGGAAGGCTGTTTTTGTATTTAACCCTCACTCGATCCCGCAGCTCTATAGCAGGAGAGCTGGCTGGGCGCACTGACTACCCTGGTCCCCACGTCCCCCTCAAACGGCCTGTGTACATCTCATCCGCTGCGACTAGTCTTGAGCCTTTGGTGGATGCAGGTGGAGGACAAAATATCAACTATGAACAAATAAGCCAGGAAAATGTGGATGCTTGGGTGTGCTTGGAAATAGCACTGAGAATGAATTTACAGAATGCTGGGACAATATCAAGTAAAACAATAACATCTTTTCATGCTGAAGCCCCCTTTCCTGTTGTGAACTGATCATTCTTGAACAAAATCAGCACAGGGAAGGACATGCGTGCCTTCAGACACTCTCTCCAGATGCTTTTTAGGTAATGCCCTTGGTATTCCAAGTCAGAATTTAAACCACAAGGAAGAGTAACATTTCCAACAAGCCCCAAAGCTTTGCATCTTCACTTTTCTTTATTAAATATGCCCCCCAAAGCTGTCTTCCTAAAAGGAGGCAATGCTTTCTATAGAACCATCAGTTTCAGCAAAAAGAAAAAGGAACCAGGACACAGAATTTTGGAAAACTCTAGCAGCTGGTTTCCTAAGCCATAATATCCTAAGAAAAAGGACGCCTGTCTGAACGAGGGAAACAGAATTCCATGTCTTTGCTGACACTTTTCAAACCTGCTCCAGTTTATCAGCAGCTGGCTCCAGTCAGGCCCTTTCTCACACAACCCTCTCATTCACCTTTCATCAGGGATTTTTAAAATACTTTCTTTTTAGATGGTTATTAGCACTGGCCAGCAAAGTAGCCAAAGAACATGATCTACAGGGTAAACAAGTTCTTAACCTGGTCTTAAGTGGATTTGGGACGATGATAAATTTGTTCCTGCATTTATTAAAATGAAAGGGGCTGAGTACAGAAGACTGGTCAAATCAGTCCTGCAACACGCAGGCATCAGCTCAAGACCAGTGGCAACACAAGGAAGCCAGAAACACACAAGGCCAGACCACTGGTAGAGGAGCATGAAGACGTGAAGAGAGAGAACATGCAAATACTAAACCTCCTCAGTACCAAAGACCAGACTTTCCACTTTCTCTTTTTCTCAGTCTTTATACTTTTCTCCAACATTAGCTGTATGTGATCTCTTATCTCATGAGTAAATTCTATGAGATAACAGTATCTATAAATAAATACACTTCCAGCTGAAGTCCATTTTGCACTGTACCCACTATATAGCAAGGCTATCATGTACCATTACATCACACCTCTGGAAGATGGATGTAGGGTACTGGTTACAAGTGCAGGCTGTTACAAGAGCCAGATGGCCTGGGTTCAAATCCCAACCCATCTTCTGCTAGCCTTGTAGCCTGAGGCTACTTAATGTCTCCATGACCTATTTCCTCATTTGTAAAGTGGAAATAATAATGGTATGACCTCATGTGGTTCTCACGATGACTTAATGAATTAAAACAAGTGGCCAGAATGTGGTCTGGCATGAGGTATGTGCTCGTTAACATTAATTATTACTCAAGTGCAATAAAATTCCTTTCCCTCCCATGTGAATTTACACAATTCACATGTCTTTTAAATGAAGCCACTAAGCTTTCTCGATTTTCCAGTCCACTCTGTTCAAGGACAGCAAGTCTAGCTCCTATATTTCCATCAATTAAGTCTGGGTGGGCAGGTGCAATATCATCTTGCCATACACCAAATCTGCTCAGTCATAGGCATACACTTCCTCATCAACTTACTAAAAATTGTAATAGGTACTTATCAGTGACAGAATTAGAGGATTAGCTCAGTTCTTTACTGGGCTTAAGAACCACTGGCTTTGAATCAAAATACTTAAAGTTAAATTTCTAATTATTTGAGAATTTTATATCTCATTAAATTAAAAAATGCCTTCTCACCACAAGTTTGCTTTTGGTGTCTAGGAGTCTTGTTTCTGCTTTGCAGATAAGTTCCTTTGCATTATTTTTTTAGTTTGGAAAACTCACGATTACCAAAGGGAAAAGGGGAGGGGGAGGAATAAATTAGGAGTATGGTATTAACAGATACCCACCACTGTTCAGAAAATAAACAACAGGATTTACTGCATGGCACAGGAAGCTATGAGGGCCTCCCAGGTGGCACAGTGGTGAAGAATCTTCCTGTCAATGCAGGAGACATGGATTTCCCTGGAGGAGTAAATGGCAACCTACTCCAGTATTCTTGCCTAGAAAATTCCGTGGACAGAGGAGCCTGGCGAGCTATAGTCATGGGGTCGCAAACAGTGGGACGCAACTGAGTGACTGAGCACACACGCACGGAAGCTGTATCTGATATTCCGTAATAACCTATCATGGAAAAGAATGTGAAGACGTACCCCTGGAAAAAAGGCTGCTCACAGTTCCAGAGTTCAATATCCATCTCTTCGATCTTATATCCTACCCCAGTCATTTCTCTTTCCCCTCATTATCACAGAGATCAGTTCCACATGAAGAGGTCTGATTCATTCCAACCCTGTGCAACATGACTTTTGCCCATTTCATCCCATAGACATTACTCCCTCAAAAGTCTCTAGAGTTTGACACTATCATCAGTTACTGCTTCCTTTTTAACCTAAACAGATAATTGTAAATGATTTAAAAGAAAACCATTTACTGAAACCATGATAAATAATTATAAAATTTGCATGCTTTTTAATTTATATTTTAATGACAATATATTAAAATTCTGTAATTTTTAAAGTAATATTTATTCTTATTTATTTATTTGACTGTGCCAGGTCATAGTTGCAGCATGTGGGATCTAGTTCCTTGACCAGTGATCAAACTTGGGCATCCTGCGTTGGGAGCATGGAGTCTTAGCCACAAAAGTCTTCCCATCAGGGAAGTCCAATTTCATGTATTTTGAATCTAATGACATTTTACTTTATTATTGTTTAGATTAGGACTACCCAATAGAAATATAATGTGAGTCACATATGTGAGCTACATAAGTAATTTAAAATTTCCTAGTAATAATATTAAAAAAGTTAAAGAAAAAAAAAAAATCAGGGGTGAAACTAACTCTAATAATATATTTTATTTACCAGTATATTAAAAACATTATATCAAAATATAATCAATATAAAAGCTATTAATTAAATATTTTACCTATTTTCATATTCAGTCCTGGAATCAGTGTATATTTTACACTTATAGCCCACTTCAATTTCAACAAACCATATTTCAAGTGCTCAGAAGCCACACAGGGCTAGTGGCTACCACATAGGACGATGTATCTTTAGATCACTGAAGTTAACAGAAAATATAAACTAAAATATGTGAAAATCTTTATTATAACAACTAAATTCATGATTTTGCTGAAGGCAAAGAAATCAAATTTTGTGAAATAATGTATAATGATAAAAAGAAAAAAGAACCACTGGCTTTGTATAATGAAGACCCTAACAGAGAAAGATTCACAGAAACTGAGAAATTACTGGAAGTGGAAATTTTATACCTGCAGCCAGGGCCTCGACTGGGGGAACTCAGACTGCCACACTAAATAGCTTCAATTCCTTCCGTAGGTAATAGAGGACCACTGAGGTCTCTTCTGTTTTAGGAAGGAAATCTAGAGGTAGGAGGGTGACGGGCAGGATATGGGGCTGAAGGTTAAACTCAGGTACTAACAAGAAGGCAAGGAAGCCAGTCACCATCTACACACACGATCCGCTTAAGACGAGACTGGCAGTTCCTCAAAACGTTAAACAAAAGGGTTACCATACGACCCAGCAATCCCACTCCTAGGTATACACTGGGAGAGAAATGAAATGAGAAGAGAAACGAAATGAAAACATATGTTCACACAAAAACCTGTACACTAATGTTCACAGAAGAATAAGATATAACGGCAAAAAAGGGAAAACAGCCCATGTCCATTAACTAATGAATGGACACATAAAAAGTGGTATATGCATACGACAGAATATTACTCAGCAATAAAAATAAAGACTTGCATATACTGTGACATGGATGAACCTTGAAAATATTATGCCAGGTGAAAAAAGCTAGTCATAAAAGATCATATATTATATGATTCTATTAATATGAAATGTCCAGAATAGCTAAACCCAAGAAACACAAAGTAGACAGGTGGTTGCCTAGAGCTGGAGAAGTCTGGGGGGAAATAAGGGTGAGTGCTAATGGATGTCGACTCTCTGTTTGAGGTGATGAAAATGTAAAGTTGATTGTGGTGATGTCTGCTCAACCTGTGAATATACTAAAAATCACCAAATTACACAACTGAAATGCATTATTTGTATGGTATGTGAATCATTCTCTCAATAAATCTCTTTTAATAAAGAGAGCAGCAGCTGGGAAATGGGCAATAGGGGTAAGAGCTGATCTGCACGCATCCTGTCCATGGATAGAGCTCTTTTTTCCCAGAGACTGAATTCTGTCTGTGTTTCATCTCTTTTCAAGAGACTCTTATGAAAACTCCCAAGATTTAAACAATAAATGAGAGCTGCCGTGGTTCAGGCTGGGTCAGGAGGCCCAGAGTCCAGTTGTTTGGACCAACACCCAACTTGGCCGACCCTAAAACGCCTTCAGGGAATTCCGGGCCCCTGGGAACGCAATCTGAAACCACTCAGTGGATCCAAAGGGCCGAGAGATGTGGGAATGTGAAGCATCTTTGTAGGGTCAGCGAGAGGGAATCCAGCCAGACTCTGCCTAGTCACACCAGGGAACTGGAGACAGAGCATCCACACCAAAGCAGCCCTGCCCACCACCCACACCTTCAGTCCAGTGACAACTGCCTGCCCTCTGCCCACACCTTCAGTCCAGTGACAACTGTCTGCCCTCTGCCCTGTCACCATACACACTCCCTTGTAAGGGTGAGTGAAGGGTTCATTACAGAAAGCTAGAAAGGTCTGGCTTTACACCCTCCCTTGAGGTTTTCAAAGAGCTCTAACGATGGTAACTGTGTTCAGAAGAGTCAAAATGATCCAAACTCTTACCTGGTATTTGACCATAACCAAGACGCTAGCAGCCTTCACTTTTCTTTAGTAACAGTGAATTTAGAATTACAAAATACATTATCTATTCCCTTAAAGAAAGTTATACAGCATGCATAATGGAGCTTATGTTTCCTGCTGCCAATCTGTAGCCTATAAACCATGAGAAGTCTTACTTCCCCACTGTTTGTGTTCTGTTTTATGCATGTACCCCTTTTCTCGCACTTGTTTCTCTACCAAAATCCTGGTCCCCAAACACAAGTCTTCAGGAAAAGTCTTTTGCACTTCATGTTATTCCCCACCCTTTTTTTTCCCCCTGCTTCAATCCCACTTTTCCAGAACTAACAAAAACTGCTTCTAAAAGCTCTGGCCCCATCACCCCATTCCTGGGAACTATCAATGAGACCCAGCTGTCTGAACCGAATCTCCGACTGTTAACTTCTAACCACACAACTGCCTCTGAGAAAAGCCCATGATGCGCTTCTCTTCCTTCCTTTCTAACCAGCTCTGCGAGCCACTCTGAGCCATCAAGTCAGCCTCCTACCTGCTCTCACCTACATCCTGCAAAGGGCAGTGCCGTTGCAGAACCTTCTTTTATTGCTTCTTAACAATGTTGACAGTAGATCATCACAGCCATTCATTCACTAGGATATGCAGTGGCTGTAGAGAGGTGACCACTTGTTTGTAGGGAGTTGGTCACTCCCTAGTTTTCCCTCTTTTTTTTTTTTTAATTGACATCTTCATGGTTGTGGTAGAAACAACTATCAAAAGCTAATCCGGATTTTAAAAAATTTATTGGAGTATAGCTGCTTTACGCTGCTCTGTTATTTTCTGCAAAGTGAATCAGCTACAAGTATACATTATTGTTTAGTCACTAAGTCGTGTCCAGCTCTTTGTGACCCCATGGACTGTAACCCGCCAGGCTCCTCTGTCCATGGGATTTCCCAGGCAAGAATACTAGAGTGGGTGGCCATTTCCTTCTCCAGGAGATCTTCTCCACTCAGGGATCGAACCTGCATCTCCTACATTGCAGGGGGATTCTTTACCACGGAGCCACCAGAGAAGCCCATACACATATGCCCCCTCTTTTTCAGATTTCTTTCCCGTTTAGGTCACCACAGAGCTCTGAGTAGAGTTCCCTGTGCTACACAGAAAGTTCTCACTAGTTATCCATTTTACACACAGTCGTGTATATACGTCAGTGTCAATTTCCCAATTCATCCCACCCTCTTTTCCCCTTGGTGCCCACATGTTTGTTCTCCAAGATACAGAGACACTTGCCTTTGGTCACTTCACCAGAGTAGCTTCCAACCATCTTCACTTCCAGCCACAGAAGCAGGGAGGGCAGGCTCCCTGCAAGCTGCAGGAACTTGAAAAAGAAACTGCCTACTTTGGCTTACTCGAGGGAGAGCTGTACTGTGATACCTTCATAAGGCGATGGTCTCACAGTCTCGAGTTTAAAAGGAACGTGAGCAGCTACACCTGTAGGAGGGGACGGAGCAGCTCCCGGAGAGCTGGACCACAGCATCCCCTGCCGAGGCATGTGACCGCTCAAGTCGTCAGCACCTTCTCTAGTTTCTCTAGAAACTGAAAATGCCTGGGCACCTGTGCTAACACGGTCAGCATGAATTTCAACCTCAGAATTGTTATCTGTTATTACACCTGATAGCTTAACTAGACAGTGTAGTATAGTGCTTCACAGTTTCCAAGTGGTTTTCTTCATCGTTCTATTATACAGTAGTACCTTTTCCAAGGGCTGTCTTTTTCATGGCTTTTAGCTATGAAAACTAAATCCCCACTGGCAACTTTCTAAACCAGAATGAAACAAAACATACAGTATAAATTCTTTCTGGGGTACGAACTGAAAAATCGTAATTCAGCAATAGAGAACTACTCCACGAGAAGCAGTTTCTGAAACAAAAGGTCATTTATAGGTTTTATTATTTTTATACAACAGTGATATACTAAATAAATCAGAGGCAGTCAGCTTTATAATCTCTAGGAATTTTAAAAGAATTCAAGATCTTTGAAAAATATAATTGTATTAAGGTTTGCTTTTCTTTTATAAACCTTCAGGTTGCAGTATATTAATTTTATATATATATATATATATTTTTTTTAAGGGTGACTTGAAGATAAACAATGGGAAATAAAGAAGGAAGCATTTCATTTCCATGGAAAGTTGATGGACATATGAGGTTCCAGGCAGGAAGAGTCACCACCATGCCCGCCCTCCGTCTCCAGCAGTCTAAATGACCCACAACACGGCACATCCACGCTCTCAGCTCTACGTGCAGGCCACAGGCCAAGTTAACCTTGAATTGTCTGAAGTGTAGCTGCAGGTATGAGGACACAGATCAAAAGTCTAACCCTTTCCCCCCCCCTTTTTTTTTGGCCACACCACCCTGCCATGTGCAACTTTTAGTTCCCCAAACAGGGATTAAACCAGTGCCCTCTGAAATGGAAGCTCAGAATCTTAACCTCTGGACCACCAGGGAAATCCCTGACCACGTCCTTCTACAGAGACGGATCAAAGGGATATTGGCACTGTTCCTTAGATTTTCAAAACCTGGACTTCACCCTCTACTCTATGACCCAGGGTAGTAAATTCAATTTTCTAAAAAGTGAACTCTTCAGCCTTTCTTTTTTTTTTTTTTTTCATTCTTTTTTTTTTTTTTTTTTTTTATTTTTTTGGTCATACATTGATATGAATCAGCCATAGATTTACACATATTCCCCATCCCGATCCCCCCTCCCACTTCCCTCTCCACCCGATTCCTCTGGGTCTTCCCAGTGCACCAGGTCCGAGCACTTGTCTCATGCATCCCACCTGGGCTGGTGATCTGTTTCACCATAGATAGTATACATGCTGTTCTTTTGAAATATCCCACCCTCACATTCTCCCACAGAGTTCAAAAGTCTGTTCTGTATTTCTGTGTCTCTTTTTCTGTTTTGCATATAGGGTTATCGTTACCATCTTTCTAAATTCCATATATATGTGTTAGTATGCTGTAATGTTCTTTATCTTTCTGGCTTACTTCACTCTGTATAAGGGGCTCCAGCTTCATCCATCTCATTAGGACTGGTTCAAACGAATTCTTTTTAATGGCTGAGTAATATTCCATGGTGTATATGTACCACAGCTTCCTTATCCATTCATCTGCTGATGGGCATCTAGGTTGCTTCCATGTCCTGGCTATTATAAACAGTGCTGCGATGAACATTGGGGTGCACGTGTCTCTTTCAGATCTGGTTTCCTCAGTGTGTATGCCCAGAAGTGGGATTGCTGGGTCATATGGCAGTTCTATTTCCAGTTTTTTAAGAAATCTCCACACTGTTCTCCATAGCGGCTGTACTAGTTTGCATTCCCACCAACAGTGTAAGAGGGTTCCCTTTTCTCCACACCCTCTCCAGCATTTATTGCTTGTAGACTTTTGGATAGCAGCCATCCTGACTGGCGTGTAATGGTACCTCATTGTGGTTTTGATTTGCATTTCTCTAATAATGAGTGATGTTGAGCATCTTTTCATGTGTTTGTTAGCCATCTGTATGTCTTCTTTGGAGAAATGTCTGTTTAGTTCTTTGGCCCATTTTTCGATTGGGTCATTTATTTTTCTGGAATTGAGCTGCAGGAGTTGCTTGTATATTTTTGAGATTAATCCTTTGTCTGTTTCTTCCTTTGCTATTATTTTCTCCCAATCTGAGGGCTGTCTTTTCACCTTACTTATAGTTTCCTTTGTAGTGCAAAAGCTTTTAAGTTTCATTAGGTCCCATTTGTTTATTTTTGCTTTTATTTCCAATATTCTGGGAGGTGGGTCATAGAGGATCTTGCTGTGAGTTATGTCGGAGAGTGTTTTGCCTATGTTCTCCTCTAGGAGTTTTATAGTTTCTGGTCTTACATTTAGATCTTTAATCCATTTTGAGTTTATTTTTGTGTATGGTGTTAGAAAGTGTTCTAGTTTCATTCTTTTACAAGTGGTTGACCAGTTTTCCCAGCACCACTTGTTAAAGAGGTTGTCTTTTTTCCATTGTATATCCTTGCCTCCTTTGTCAAAGATAAGGTGTCCATAGGTCCGTGGACTTATCTCTGGGCTTTCTATTCTGTTCCATTGATCTATATTTCTGTCTTTGTGCCAGTACCATACTGTCTTGATGACTGTGGCTTTGTAGTATAGTCTGAAGTCAGGCAGGTTGATTCCTCCAGTTCCATTCTTCTTTCTCAAGATTACTTTGGCTATTCGAGGTTTTTTGTATTTCCATACAAATTGTGAAATTCTTTGGTCTAGTTCTGTGAAAAATACCGTTGGTAGCTTGATAGGGATTGCATTGAATCTATAGATTGCTTTGGGTAGAATAGCCATTTTGACAATATTGATTCTTCCAATCCATGAACACGGTGTTTCTCCATCTGTTTGTGTCCTCTTTGATTTCTTTCATCAGTGTTTTATAGTTTTCTATGTATAGGTCTTTTGTTTCTTTAGGTAGATATACTCCTAAGTATTTTATTCTTTTTGTTGCAATGGTGAATGGTATTGTTTCTTTAATTTCTCTTTCTGTTTTTTCATTGTTAGTATATAGGAATGCAAGGGATTTCTGTGTGTTAATTTTATATCCTGCAACTTTACTATATTCATTGATTAGCTCTAGTAATTTTCTGGTAGAGTCTTTAGGGTTTTGTATGTAGAGGATCATGTCATCTGCAAACAGTGAGAGTTTCACTTCTTCTTTTCCTATCTGGATTCCTTTTACTTCTTTTTCTGCTCTGATTGCTGTGGCCAAAACTTCCAACACTATGTTGAATAGTAGTGGTGAGAGTGGGCACCCTTGTCTTGTTCCTGATTTCAGGGGAAATGCTTTCAATTTTTCACCATTGAGGGTGATGCTTGCTGTGGGTTTGTCATATAGAGCTTTTATTATGTTGAGGTATGTTCCTTCTAAAGGATCTTCTCTAGACAGGAAATGCAGAAAGGTTGTATAAACGTGAACCCAAAACAACAAAGTAAATGGCAACGGGACCACACCTATCAATAATTACCCTAAATGTAAATGGGTTGAATGCCCCAACCAAAAGACAAAGATTGGCTGAATGGATACAAAAACAAGACCCCTATATATGCTGTCTACAAGAGACCCACCTCAAAGCAAGACACATACAGACTAAAAGTGAAGGGCTGGAAAAAAATATTTCATGCAAACGGAGACCAAAAGAAAGCAGGAGTCGCAATACTCATATCAGATAAAATAGACTTTCAAACAAAGGATGTGAAAAGAGACAAAGAAGGACACTATATAATGATCAAAGGATCAATCCAAGAAGAAGATATAACAATTATAAATATATATGCACCCAACATAGGAGCACCGCAATATGTGCGGCAAACACTAACGAGTATGAAAGAGGAAATTAATAGTAACACAATAATAGTGGGAGACTTTAATACCCCACTCACAACTATGGATAGATCAACTAAACAGAAAATTAACAAGGAAACACAAACCTTAAATGACACAATGGACCAGCTAGACCTAATTGATATCTATAGGACATTTCACCCCAAAACAATCAACTTCACCTTTTTCTCAAGTGCACACGGAACCTTCTCCAGAATAGATCACATCCTGGGCCATAAATCTGGTCTTGGAAAATTCAAAAAAATTGAAATCATTCCAGTCATCTCTTCAGCCTTTCTAAGTGGGAGACTCGTCAGTGGTAAAATCCCGATCTGCAGGTGGATGGTGCTTCTACTACCTCTAGGACCTCCAGAATCTCGGCCTAACAACGGTCTCCATCATCACCTTCCTCTGCTGTGCTTCTCCAAGCTATGTTTCTCTTATTGGGCTACTTCCTAATTTCAAGCATTTCTCAGGTTTCAATAGTTGCCTTACCTCTTTGCCAGACTAATACCTTGAAACCAACTCAAGTTTTTTAACTGTTTTAAGCAGGAAAAAAAAAAAAAAAAAAAAGTGTGCATATCTATCTTTTGTTTTTCTTGTTTTCCTGTTCCTTTTTTATTTGAAGGGCATTGTTTTTACTCCATGTTAATACTGTAAAAAAAAAAAAAAAAAAGACAAATCAACCTGATCCCTCAGTTGCTCTAATATAAAAAATTTATCCCGTCTAATTTTAACAGGGGGGAAAAATAGGCATGTTACTGAAAATTATATAACTGTACTTTCTTAATGCCTCAAATTGTACAGTATTAGAGACAAAGGTATATTTGAAAGTCCTTATGCTTAATTTCCCTAAGTCCTGGTGAAAGCATTCACCCTAATACATGAAAACATATTCCCCTTGCACTCCCGTCATACTTGCTAAGTTGATAGAGAGGGTCTCTGAGGAGCTTCAAGACTGTGACCCTGCACATGCGAACAGTCCCGTCGATTTTCAGGTTAATTCAGAACAAATGATCAAACCAACAAAATGAACACCTGGGCTCTCAAATGGGTGGCTGATAGGTTGAAACTGCCCTACACATGTAATATTTTTAAAAATCTGAATTATCTTCCAACACTTAAAAATCAAGAGATTGTACCCACACACCCAGATTTCCCACTTCTGAAATATCAGCTCTCAACACGGAGCTCACATTCTCACAACAGCCATGGTGGCTGGGGCTGCTCACATCCCCATGTACAGTGACCCCCACCACCACCAGCACTCAGAGCCCACCCTGCTTTTCAGCTATGTGACCTGGTCGCCAAGACAATTTCTCCCCCTCTAGAGAGGGCTCAGAGTCAGATCTGGCTCTCAGCTCCAGCTCATCCTTTGGCATCTAAATACTTACTTAGCTCAGTTCAGTCGCTCAGTTGTGTCTGACTCTTTTCGACCCCATGGACTGCGGCACGCCAGGCTTCCCTATCCATCACCAACTCCCGGAGTTTACTCAAACTCATGTCCACCGAGTCGGTGATGCCATCCAACCATCTCAGCCTCTGGCATCCCCTTCTCCAAGGTTCCAAGTCCCCTTCTTCTCCAAGTAGTAAGTAACACTTACTATTTGGGTGCAATTTACTTAACCTCTATGCCTCTCATCTGCTCCAAAAGATCCATTTCCTACATAGATCATGGCAAGCACTAAATAACACAAAGTCAAAAAGGACTTAGCATAGTACCTGGCACATGGGGCTGAATGAATGATGATAAATGCTGTCATCATCATCATCATCATCAAATGAAAAAGCATCCAAGGGACACTTGGGAAGATGCAAATTCCATCCAAGTCAGAAAGTTTCTGAAATCACCATTTCCACTTCCTTAAATGTATCTATTATTCAGAAGAAATCTACGTTACTAGGGACTCATTAAACTTTTGCTTCCAGGTATCAGGATCTTGCAAGCCCAGACTCCACATATGTGGGAAAAAAACAAAAACCTACATAACACCTGGTTTTCATTTAATTCCTCAGAAGAGCAACATATTGTTCAGAAATATTTTTATACGCAAATCAATCTGTCCCGTACCCCTAAGAAGTTTCCCCTATTAATATAAAAAGAGAGAATACAAGCTTTTGTCAGCCTGAAAAAAATTTTATTTAACTGTGAAGAATTAATTGCTGCAATTAGCATCAAATTTTAACAAACATATGGCTGTAAAATGTTTGTCTTTCACTATAAAGGCTTTGGAGTTCGCAGATTGCCATAATTGACACCTCTGTAAGAACTGTAATTAATTGGGAACTTTTACAGTTCAATTACAGAAGAATAAAGGAAGAAAAATTCAGTCATCACTTCATAATCTTAATGCAACCTATGTAAGTGGAAATCAGTAGAAAAGTCTTGTCAATTAAACTCATAATTTGAGCCAGAAGAAACTAGATGAGAGGCTAAATCCAATTATTTATAGCATTCTGGCAAAAGTCCATAATGAATTTTTAGACAGACTGGGGGAAGAGGGAAAAAAAAATCCATAGAAACCTTACTAATAAACTCTCTTGCAATGGCCTATTTGGATATTAATAGCACCTGGCTGAACACGTCATATTCTGATGGTAAGTTCACTATGCTATAAAGCCTTAAGTTTTCCTCAAATGTTGATTTTGGCTACTGAATATTTAAGAAAAAAAGAAAATTGGTATAAAAAGGGTTAAATTATGATCCTTGTAACCATTTTACTTCAGTCAGTAACAGTAAAGCACAGCCCAACCCCCATACAATAATGTGAAGTCATAACAACAGGCACCTCGTTTATGCAATAGATGTTTTTATAAAGCTAACTTTTTTTTTTTTTGCAAATCAAGTCACTGCAAATGACTAAAAAAAACCCTGGATGTTTCATCTTGTGAAAAGAAACGCAATCTGGGAGTGCAAATGCTCCCCCTTAGAAGGCATCTGTGCTGTGTGTCTGGATCTTAAGCCGGTCTGTTTTTAAACAAAACCAGTACTACCTGCATTCAGAAAACAAGTGAGACCAGGAAGAAACATCCACTCCCGCTGCCACAGCGAAACTTCAACAACAGCACTGTGGCCTCGAAGAGTGCGGCACTCTCCACTTCCTTTCTCTGTTTGGAAATCTCTGTTTGCCAATTACTCTGACAATCCTATGAGTCACAAAAGCCACGTGGAGACTAAGGCGTTCTGAAGGTGCATCCCTGATCACTTGGTCCAGAGCAAATTCATCTATTGCTTCCTGTGCAGAACTTTGCATCTCACAGACATAATACCGAATACGGTTCCTCAAAAGGATTCCAAAAGAGACTAATGTCATTCTTCAGGTACGTTGATTTTTTTTTTCCATTAAGGAAAAGAACAAAACCTAGATGCCCTTTGGCTTCTAGAGCACACCATCCTTCCTGGGTTTCCTTCTGCCCCCGCTGGCTGGGCCGTACCAGTCTCCTTTGCTGGCTCCTCCCGCATCTTCAAAATCTCTTAAGAGCTGGAAGGTCCAAGCGCCTAGTGCTCCCTCCTCTGTCTCCATCCTTTCTCCAGTAAACTCATCCACACCATCGCTTGAAACTGCATCTACAAGCCAACCACTCCCCACTATGTCTCCACCATTCAGACCGCCCCAATCCAGACTTATGAAACGAAATGCCTCTTCGCAGTACCTCTGACAGCTCCCAGCCATCTCCAAAGACACAGGGCGTGTGGGACAAAGAGCAACATCAGGACTCAACGCTTTGTTAAAGGCAAAACTACAGAGGCGCTAAAAAGATCAGTGGATGTCAGGTGCCTGGGCAGAGGGAAGGATGAACAGATCACCAAGGGTTTTTAAGGCAATGGAAACCATTCTGTATGTTACTGTGATTGCAAATACATGTCATTGTACATTTGACAAAACCCAGAGAATGTACAACACTGAAAGTGAACCCTAATGTAAGCTAGGACTTTGGACAATGTCAAACTAGGTTCAGAAGTTGTTTAAATGAGCCTCTCTGGTGAGGATGCTAATAATGAAGGAGGCTGTGCTTGTGGGAGCTCAGAGGGGCTATGTAAGAAATCTCTGTACTTTCCACTCAATTTTACTCTAATCCAAAACTGTTCTAAAAATTACAGTATAAGGACTTCCCTGGTGGTCCAGTGGTTAAAACTCAACACTTTCAATGCAGGGCATGTGGGTTAGATCCCTGGTTGGGAAACTAAGATCCTACATGCTGCATAGTGAAATCAAAATAAAATTGCAATTTGTTAAAAATAATAATAATAAAGTATTAAAGAATACAGCTCAACTGTGAATGAACAAAGCGAAAGACATCTAAAAGCTTATCATTCCATGTCTGTTCCACAGTCCCAGGGTGTATTTCCAGCATCCCAGTTAGAAAGGCACATAATGCTTTTCCTGAAAGACCTCCAGAAGAAAGGAGAGTCTTAGGCCTCCTACAGTAGCTGTGACATCACTCACCAGTGTATACTCGCTGACATCCACAGGCACCCTGACTCTTCTCATGAGGTTAAACTTTAAGACAGACTTCATGAGAACTTTCTTAATAAGATCCCGATCTCTTAAGCCCCCTAGACCAGTGGTGTTTCCCACAAGTCTTTCCCGGCTCCTGAAGAAAAAACTGACCAGTGGGAAAGACATGGACTTCCAACTCTAGTACCAAGGCCAGACTCTGGACCACTCTTTCATAGAGCAGGAAACAAAATGAGTAAGACTCACATAGCTTCGTGCCACATCTAAACACTCAACTTGTCTTTCCCTCTCCTTTTCCACTTCTCCAAGCAGCTGTCCGAAACTAAGAGGAGTGAGTTCTCAATTTAGTTCTTGAAGAGGATAAGAAATTAATCATCCCAACTTGTATTTGCAGAAGCAGCAACTGATTAGGTATTAGGTGATACTTAAGATTCATCCTCACAGCTGACTGGCATCACCACCTAATGTATCCTTCAATCTGGGATACCTCTTGAGTAAGAAAGGAGTAATGAATGATTACACCTAACTACTGAAATTAAACTGGGCCAACAAGGATGTGTAGTTATCCTAATAAATTAAAGAGCACTTCTATATACTAGGAACTACTCTAGCTGCTTTTCATGTATGGACTAATTTAATTCCCACAACAACCCAAAGAGTAGGGACTGCCATCACCTCTACTTTGCACACATGCACACTGAGAAAAGACACCAGGAAGCTTGCCCGAGGTCGCACAGGGCAAGTGGGAGAGCCGGGATTGGAACCCAGACAGACTGATGCCACTGCCGGTCACCACCCCAGTACTGTCAGTAACACCCAGCTTAATGACATTCTAACAGCCCCAGTGTTTACAGTGTTTTAGAATAAACAACGTTAACTGTTGTTTTTCACAGTCCTGAGTTATTTCATTCCTGAGAATTTTTTTTTTTCTCTCACATCTAACTGAAATTAGTCCTGCTGTACCTCTGGAATTAGAATGAGCAGAAATAAACCCAACTAGAGCCAGCAAGCAGCTGGCCACTTCGGTTTTGCGTGTGTTGCCTGTTCTTGTTATTTGTGGTAGTTGTGTTCTATAAAGTTACTGTGAACACTGAATTAGCAAACCCTGAACCATTACTCCTAAATGGAAATACAGAGATTCCTACAAGCCTCTGATCACAGTAGTTTCATCAACTGATCGATATATAACCTTCAGTTTCTTAGCACTACATTCATGCCAACAGAACGGTCAGTTATGCCTGAACAAAGCTTATCTAACACACGTTTCTCCGTATCATGCATTGCAGTCTTCCTGTCTTGGGAACTTTACACAGTACTTCAGCACTACACGTGAGGGCCATTTTAAACAGCAAAATCACTCACCCCAAAAACCCACAAAAGTGCAAAAAATGTGGATTTAAATAGACCGCAAGTCTGAACGACTAGAAGAGCACAACAAGCATTGATTTGGCGTTACAAATAAATCTGAGTGGGAGGCAAATGAACAAATATGGATACCACAAATAATTAGTATCAACTCTTCATGTCCCTCACTCACTAAGGTACCAAGCCTGTGATACAAAAGCACAGAGACTTCAGTTCCAGCCGGCAAATCTGAGCACAAGTCACCAGTCAGACACCCGCTAGTTAATGGGTATGGGTAACTTACTTTAACCTCCCTCTGAGCTGTCTTTCTTCAACTGTAAACTAATACTGCCCCAAACCTTATCTTTCTTGGGTCACATAAGAACAATTTCAGTAGCTTTCAATCTTGAGTTTTTTTTTCCATTTCTCATCGTTTTTCACTACCAAGTCTTTACAGAGCTAAGTTCCCATATTTGTCATGGGCTATGGAATTCAGGCTGGGGCTTCCCAGTGTCTCAGATGATAAACAATCTGCCTGCAATGCAGGAGACCTGGGTTTGATCCCTGGGTCCGAAAGATCCTCTGGAGAAGAGAATGGCACCCACTCCAGTATGCTTGGCCTGGAGAATTCCAGGGACAGAGGAGCCTGGTGGGCTACAGTCCATGGGGTCACAAAGACTCACACAATTGAGTGACTAATACTTTCACTTTCAGTTTTTTTCCATGGAATCAGGCTAAACAGAGCAACATGGTCTGATCTAACTAGCAAATGAAATATGATCTGTAGGTACAGAGGCTTCTCAAAACTTTTCGTTTAAACTTCAATGAGAGGGGAAAAAAAGATGCAGAATAATGTATATCAACAGTATGCTACATTTTTTAAAAAGGGGGACAGTAAGAACTAATTTGTATTTGCCTGAATTTGCATAAAGAAATGCTGGAAGCTGAAACAAGACATCTAATACATTAATAGGAAGTGAAGGGTAACAGGGTCGACCTAGAGAGGGAATGAGCAGGTGTCTCCGAATACAAGTACGTATCATTTGATATGGTTGTACTTTTACACCATGTAAATATATAACTTATTAAAAACACAATGAAATATCCTTTCCTGTAAAATAATGAGCCAAAAAAAAAAAAGTTAGAAGTTCCAGGTTCTAGCCTTAGCTCTGATTCTAGTTAGCTGTGAGGCCTGAGGTAGTCTGTGGGTGCCAGGATGGGATAGATGGCCTCTAAGCTCCCTCTCTACCCCAAAACTGCACAGAAGTAGTCAGTCACAAGACAAAATAAAGGAGTAAACCGAACTTGTACCAAAGTGTTTACTAAGAGAATAAATTAACAGCAAGTGAGTGCTCTCTTAGCCACGCTAACATGATTGACACATTTTACAATTTCTATCTCCCATTTCAAATAAATTATCTGAATTTTTAAAAACAAGATAGTAATCATGAGAAATTTTAACAAAACCAAATGTTACCTAAGGACATGATACAAAAGGAGTTCTTAGTAAAAATGAAGCATTAATAACTTTCCCTTAAGCGAGACTAACTGAAGGTGTCCAAATCTCCCAGATTTGTAAATAATTCAGAAGCAAGGAAATCAAAGAATCATGCACTCTAGCTAGAAGTATGTTCAGTGTTTTGAACCAAGACATAACCCAGGCTCTATTATTTTTCAAATAAAAATCTTCATATTGTAGTTAAATGACCAATTTAATATGTTGTAGAGATGTTTATTAAGTTCCACTCCATACATCCCAATTGCCCATTTAATAAAGTTACCAGCAAATATAAAATCAATAATAACAAATGAGTAGTGTGGGACTTCTACGTATAGAGACTAGGTTGACTTGTATTTGACCTAAAACATCTATTAACAAAGTACAGCATGGGGACTATAGTTAACATTTTACTATATTTTTGATAGCTGCTGAGAATGAAGCTCTTAAACATCTTCATCACAAGAAAAAAAATTTATCACTATGTACAGTGATGGAGGTTAACTAGATTTATTATTATCATTTCACAATAGTTTATACAAATATCAAATCATTATGTTGTACACCTGAAACTAATGTTATATGTCAGTTGTATCTAAATTAAAATAAATCTACTAAAGACCATGAATCTTAGGAGACTAATATGATGAGGAAGCATAAGGAAAGATAAGCAATTAAGAGTTAGAGAAAAGACACTTCCCCAGTTCCCCCACCACTCCAAGGTCTTGCTTTGAGGGGTATCCTGCTCTCAGGTTTCCATAGCATGTGCATTCATCCCACCAGATCACCAGGACAAAGATTTCTGCCTGCCATCTTCACTGTTGTACTTCCAGTGCCTAGCATATTGTCTGGTACACAGACAATAAATTACATTAAATAAATTCCATTAAAGAAAGTTAACTCTAAAACACTTCATTAAAGAATAAAGATGTAGTGCTCAATAAGAATCTCATATTCAGAATAATGCCTATCTCCCCAAGAAAATAAATCCCGTAACTCATGTGGAACCACTCATTTAAAGTTCCTAGATAGAATAAAGTAGACAGAGGCCACCCTGGCTTATTTTAAGTATAGGAAGAGGAAAAAAAACGGATATCTACTGCTTTTCTGCATTTAAGACTCGGGCTGTTTTAAAGACTGAAAGAAAAGTAAGTCAACATCAGTGCATGATAGTGTGTACGGTAGGCTATAATTGTATTTTTTAAATAATTTATTGACTGTTGGCTGTGCTGGGTCTTCACTGCGACACGGGCTTTTCTCTAGATTCAGCAAGCGGGGGCTACTCTCTCGTTGCGGTGAGCGGGCTTCTCATCGAGGCGGCCTCTCCTGCTGCAGAGCAGGCTTCAGGGGTTGCAGCCCGTGGGCGCAGTCAGTCGCTGCGGTTCTCAGGCTCAACTGCTGCGGCACACGGCTTAGTTAATCCGCTGGCACGTGGGATATTCCCAGATCAAGGATCGAACCCAGGTCTCCTGCATTGGCAGGTGGGTTCTTTACCCCTGAGCCACCAGGAGAGCCCTATAACTGTATTTTAAAAATCATATATGCGGAGAACATCTCTGGAAGCTACATCACAAACCAGCTGGATGGGGGACTTCTCACTGCATATACCCTTTGGCAGAATTCGAATTTTTCACCAGGTTATGTATCATTCTGGGCAGTGGTGGGTGGGATGTCTCACCCACTGTCTGTTGGATGAAAGCAGAGCGGCCTCCTCCACGGGAATCAGCACCAAGCCAGCCCTCGACAAGGACATGCAAGGCTCACAAGGGAAAAGCACACGGAAAACTTCAAATGGGCCACAGACGTTCTAGACAAGTCAAACACGCACCATGTCGAACCTTGCCTACTGCTCAATTCTAGGCTTGTTGAAAGAAACACATCCACTGAGATTATCAAGATGCCATGCCCGTTTCCCCAAACACGGTGTCCAATGGTTCCAGGGGAAGGAAAAGGCAGCCCCGCGTCATCTGTTTTTCCTAGCTTGGATGTTCACTCTCGGAAAACTGTTCCCATATATCACCCTCGTATTAGAGGGTTATTCATGTCTCTACTTCCTCCAGGCTATCTTTCCCACGTTAAAAACACTGGCAACGTGTACATCTTTTCAGACCATCCCTGAAAGGCTTTGTACTATAACCAGGCTCTCTAATGGAAGTCAGATTTCTGAGCCTAAGCCGCCGGCATTTGCAAAGTCCACCCTCTGGGAGACCAACCTGCCCGAGTTCACGTGCTGTATGGAGAATATACTGTGTAGAAAAAGCACTGATAGGAGTCAGTAATTCTCCAGTGTGAGCTGTGATAACAGACTCACAGCAGGCTAGGGCCTCAGTGACCTGGTTTTTGACTCTTCAGTTATTCCCATCACCATTAGCTCGCTGCTCATGGAGCAGCTGACGTGCATAGGGATGGAGTGATCTTCTAAAGGATGAGATTAGGAGGATTCCTTATTCTGGTCTCAGGGAAGAGAAACGTGTTCAATAAAGACTCATCTTCAATGTTGGGGATTAAGTTCATGCCGAGAAATTCTGCAATAAAACAGTCAAAGGAAGACAAAGTTCCTTCAGTTTGAACATATAAGTTTCCAAATACAGAAGGTCTTCAAGGAGTCCAGAAGAATCTATTGTATTCAACAGTATGCAGGGGAAGAGTGTATGGAGTCTAAAGAACTATACTTCCTCTCTCCCCCGCTAAGTTGGAAATGATACCTCATGAGCAGAAAACAGATCATTCAGTCTACCTTTCAGAAGTATCAATAAGACAATACTCTGATCTTTAAATGTAATAAATTGGTAAAATTCTTATACTCTAATAAAATTTCATTCTGATCACAAAAACTGTGCTGTGGAAGTAAACTGGATATTAGCCAGGAAGACTGAAAAAAAAAGAGGGGATTAAGGGATAAACAAAGGTTACAGAAATGATTTTAACACAAGTGAGCTCCTGGGACAGCAAAAACACAAACAAGGTAAATTCTTAACCTGTATTTAACATGAATTCTCAAGTGATTCAGATGCTCCAAAATTTAAACATACAGTAGCTAAATCATATAGGTTTTTAAAAAACCTTCCTCCTAAAGATTTTTAACTTAATGCCACTTAGTGAAATCCAAGAGAACAATTTCACGGTTTAATCATTTCTGATCTCTTGTGAACTGTACAGATGCAAGGAAAATTGCAACTTGTTGCGAACGACTTTCAAAGATGTCCTGGAAAACATCTTATTCCTGGCAGATTTTTCAAAGATATCTGCATGCACACACAAATACATACCTAAGTGTCTATATAACTGAGTGTCAGGCATCAAATAGACACAAGATAGAAGAAAAGCAGGAGTTACATGGCAGGAAAACTTCAGCAGATAAACAAACACGACTATTGTACCCTGTTCTGGTTGTTCGTATCACTTCTCTGCTAGAAAAGAAATTCCAATGAACTCCCAATATACAGGCAGTTTTCTCGCTACAAAGGGACTTTTGTTTGAATCCCCCACAAGTGACAAGGTCAATCTTAACCAATCTTGACATTTCTATGGAACCTTTCCACCAAATTTTTTTCCACGTTCAAATCATTTCCTGAAACCTATTTGAAATCCAAAGAAAACACTTTATAGATAATGTATAGGGTAAATTCTTTAACAAATGCCATTCATGACACACATTTTCCTCAGTATTTTTCTACAAATATACTTGCGAAATCTAAAATCACAAGGCTTGATTGTGATTTAATCCACACCCTTAAAAAGTTAAACTCAGTATGGTAATAATATACTGAATTAATATTTTAAACTGTGTTCACCTGTATTCCTAGCATATGGAAAGTGATTTCAGAATTTTTTTTAAATAAACCCATATTTTCACAGCTTTTACACAAAGTTGACATTTTCAAAAGTTAAAACATTTTACCATGGGGTTTCTCTGTATTTACATAACTAACTAAGGGATAAAGAATTCTTTCATTTAAGTCCTAAGACAGACTTGCAAACTCATTTTTTATGAAAGTTTATTTTGGAAACATTAGTTTTTCAAAGAAGTAGAAGATTATAATCTGAATTCAGACAGCATTTCCCAAATAAACATTTTCTTTTCTTCCTTGGCGTTTACTATAAGCAACTTGGATGTCTTTTTAATTTTACAGTAGTGTTGAATGTTAGGGCATCTGATGAGATAGCAACTATGTAGGGCACCGTCTGTAATCAACTAGCTTATTTCTAGAGAATATTGCAACATTTCAACCATGGAGACACATTCAGAGACAGCTTATGATAAAGACACTGGAAAATATCCCTCACTTAGAGAACACTACCCACAGGGAAATGACAAGCCAATGACGTCTATGACATGCCTCGGAGCTCTGTCAGAAAACTAGATGCTCTTTGCTTTTAAGGTCTCCACATTCTAAGGGGTCAAAGACATTCAAATCGAAAATGCGTCTCATCACTCTCCACGACTAGCTTCATGGGTTAGATATATCAAAAAGAGCAAATCCTAACATTTTTCCAGATGAGTAATCCTTAGCAGAAGCCTAAAGTGAAATTTAGTTCTTTGGGCTGAAACCTTAAACATACTTAGAATATGTGTAATTTTGCAAATGTGGTCTAGGAGAATACATTCTGAAGAAAGAAAAAACTCACTACAAGTTTCAATTTCATTTAAGTAAATGACCTTAAATTTTCATAAAATTAATTGGGGTCTCAGTCTCCTCACTTGCAAAAGGGAAACGATGGTGCATCACAGGACACTCTAAAGGATTAAATCAGATAAAACAAGAATTGTTGGAAAAACACAAAATTGATGCCCAGAGGCTGAAGAGTAATGCACAGCAATTAGAGGCAAGATCCCACAAAAAACGAGCAATCAGAAAGCTTGAAGGAGCTTGCTTTTGAAACATAATTCATCAACCATCTTCCTTGTTCTTAAATCAAGTGCTAGATTTAACTTGGCTAAATCACAGAGTTTACATTAAAATCTTTTCCATCAGCCGGAAAAACTGTGTGGTCCTGTGCTTGTTTAACTTACAACTGGCAAAGTCAAAAATCCATGTAATGGTTCAAAATCCACAGTTGCAAATGCAGTGCAGATGAAATACGGCAACTAAAATCCAGCCATTGTTTCTTTTTCCACGAAGTTCTACCCTAGTTTAAGATTGATAACTGCTAGTGACTAAGCTTGGTAACACTTTTGTCTGTCCCAACCAGGATCGTTAGCCAAGTTTAAATCTCCATGTGACAACTCAGAATCCACAGACTCTTGGAGCTTGCAAAAGCAATGCAAAAAAGCACATAATGGCCCAAATGCCTGCAAAAAATAAGCAGAACAGCCTGGTTGGCAGCTGGAGCGTGTCAGGGCCTGTTTTGAAGCCCTGGTCCAAGGAATGTACTACACACAAGCACACACCAGCCTGGGAAGAAGCAAATGGCTCCGTTTTTAATCCTAAGTCATGATTAATACACTTTATGATTAGGGAAGAATCCATTTATTTTGAAATCATTCAATGTCAAAATAAAGATGATCACTACATGTTGCAAAGCTCGCCACAACCGTCTTGAATTACCAACATGCACACCATTGCCCAAGAGTCTTTACAAAACGAGACCTGTTCTTTAACCTAGTCTTAGACCAATGCCGTCAGAGGCTAATACACAGAGGACGTACAATATATACCAGTCAATAAATACAAAATCTAGAGATATTTCAGATTACCAGATTAGATCATCAAAATGACAGTATCAACAAAATCATTGCTATTTGAGAGCTTACCAAGTGTGAAACTAAGCCCTCTATATGTATTATCTCATTTAATTCTATACCAACCCAAGGAGGTTAGATATACTATTATCCCCACTAGACATCAGGAAACACTTAAGATTTAGTTAATAAGTACTTGCCTAACATATTACTGAAATGTCTATATATATATATATATAAATTTTTATTTATTTTTTTACATTTTGGCTGTGCCACGAGACATGTAAGATCTTAGTTCCCCGACATGTGGGATCTTAGCTCCCCAGGGATGGAACCCACACCCCCTGCAGTGGAAGCCAGGAGTCTTAATTGCTGGACTGCCAGTGAAGTCCCAAAATGGATATATACTTTAAAGATGGAGGCTTGATTTGTGCACACCTACAAAGCTTAATTATAAGAACACATCTGAATATAAACATTCTAGTTGAAAATTATAAAATGTTACTTAACTTGAATTAATGCCAGTCACCATTTGACAAGAATAGGGTGAAGGTAACACGTATGCCTGATTGTCAGGATTCCAAAAGGAGCGTTAGGGCAGAAGTCTTCAGGTGTCAACCATCAGTACATCCTTGTTTCCTGTCCACTGGCCACAACCTCACCTGGGGCTGGGTCTCCTGATTCCCTTGGTCCAGTGTTCATCTATTTTGCCCCACTGCTGGGTTGAAGCGAGGTATCCTCCAGTGGTGTGGAGCCAAAAAGCGCATGTGGGCTCTGACTACTGCTCAAATAGGCTGTGACGAAAATCCTGCTTATAGACACACCTTTACTCCAAATTCATTAATTCCTGCACCTTCCAGAGGTGCTGGGTTTAAATCTGGTTCCTTCTTGGCTTTCTTCACTACCAATTTAAACTTTCTCAGATTATCTGAAGTACTCACTGAGAGTCTTTATGCTTTTTTTAAGGTTTCAAAATATCATTCATTGCTGGTATCTCTTTCTTCATTTTGATTTTTTAAAAGCTTTTGTGCCTTTGTGCATTGACTATCCCATCATTTTTAATGGGATATCAGAAGGGAATAAATGTTAGAGCACATGGCAACTCAGTCATCTGCCTCCCATTAACTTTTACAAAGATTTTAGATACCCTCCCTGCTTTTCTTCCGTCTTAACTAAAAGGACTGGGTCTATTAATAAAATACTGGGGGCTCCCTGCCAGTCCAGTGGTTAAAACTCCATGTGTCCACTGCAGGGGGGGCTCGATTCCTGTTTGTAGAACTAAGATCTTACATGCCGTTCACCATGCAAAAAACAATTAAATTTTAAAAATACATAAATATTTGTTGTCTTTATGCCTCTACTTGAAATGATACTTAAATAATGACTATTTATTACTTCAGACACTGGTTATTAGTAAAAGCTGAATAACGTGGACTAAAATACCCACATCATTGTAGAGATCTTGAGGGGAATTTCAAATTAATTTCTTTGTTGTTTCATCTCAGACTAGAGAAAAAGTCATCATAAAAGTAACTTCTGAATGTCACTGTCTCAAATGTCAGCTAAAGACGTTTGGTTTTAGAAAGAACAGTTTTTCTGTTACATCTGTGAAATAGGGCAATTGCTTTAGTTACCAAAAAGCTTTGTAAAGTTGGTACCAAATAAAGTTGGTAAACTTATACTGGATATTGTGGAAGCAAAGAACATTTGCTAATGAAAAACAATGGCAATAGCCATTACTTCAGGGCAAAACAGGTTCTACAACGTAAGGAATTCCATACTCTCTGGCCAAGTTAAATTTAGTATGTTTTTCTCCTAAAATTTAGCTTTATGAACTAGTCAGGAAAGACAAAAGGCTAGTACTAATACTACAAAACTTTTGATAGTTTACTATCGATGCCTTCAAGTTGACAATTTTAATTACCAGATAGAGAAAACACTGTACAATATAGATACATTGTGCTGTTACTCAAGTAAAATGTCATTTTCTGTATAATATAGTCATTTTATAAAATAATATTGAAACATGCATTTAACAGTATCCAGGGTTCCATGATATTTTAATTTTAATAGAATCTGACTAAAATTAGAGAAAAGAATCTTCTGGAGAAGCAAGTTCTGGGTGAGTCCCATTTTGTCTGTTTACTATTACTGTAATTTACTTCTCCACACAAAGCAGAAACTGGAGAATCTGGCATTAGCTGTTCATTATATGTTGGGAACAAATTCAGTTCCTCAGGACACAAAAGCACGTTGATGGATATTTTTATTTTACTCGGCAGAAATTGAAGACAGCATAGTTTTAGCTTTCAATTACTTCCCAAAGAAATACCAATGCTTTAACTTTGTAATGAGAACAAGAAAAACAAGCATGTCTCAAAGTTCTTTAGCAGCATATTTTTATAAGTTACAGATAATAGTATATACTATTATTGAAAAATGCAAATGAAATATTGTTAGCTTAACCTAGACATTTAGAATGAAAACTCAGAATTAAGATTGAAAACATACTGTGTTATAAAAAATCAAAGAGAGTTTTATCTAGTCTTCATTGTGCAGAAAACTTTTTAATACAGAAGACCTTACTTGGACCTTAACCCCATAGCAGTGGGGTTAATAATTTAGTCTTACACAAAAGGCAATTTCCTTTTCTGATAGTATCAGCCTTTCACTATCAATAGAGCTTAAACTTAAAAACAAGTGGAATTAAGATCATATTCTGTCCCAAATTCATGTAAATTAATCATACTTGGTCTCTATTAATATGGCATCTATCTATAAGTTATTCTAAATGAACAGATATGTGAAAGCAGAACTCCTTCCCCCAAAAAAATCAAAAAAGTTGAAAGTGTTAAGTTGCTTAGTCGTGTCCAACTCTGCAATCCCATGGACTGTAGCCTGCCAGAATTCCTGTCCATGGAATTCTCTAGGCCAGAATACTGGAGAGCGTTGCCATTTCCCTCTCCAGAGTATAAGGATGTACACAAACAGACAAAGTATATACTACATGTGATGTTTAATAATGAATTAAGTATTCATTTCTAAACAAAAGTTATCTAGTACTACACTTTTTCATGGGATGTTTAGGGTTTTAGGACATCTTTGGGCCTCCAAAGACAGAGAGACCATGAACCCAGGGAGATTTCATGGATCTAAGTCAGAGGGAAATGGGCACAGTCACAGGTAGAAGGAAGTAGGTCCACAGCTGGGAGGTCTAAGACTCTGCCTTAGCACTGACCAAGGACACACTGGGACAGGATGTAGCTCTAATCATCCCAAGAAAAAGAAAAAAGCCACACTCTTGTAGGAGGGGTCAAATATAAGACCAGTGGGGTTCCAACTGCCTCCCCGTGTATGCCTTTAAAGAAGGTTACAAAAAATAAAAATTAAAAAATAAAAAAGAAGGTTACAAAGCAAACAGCTGCCTGGCCTATGGCAGATACAGGGGTGACAGGTAGGCATTAAAGAGAAGGGCGAGTTCTCCACAGTCAAGGGGCTTGAGAAAGGTCCATGCAGTGCTTCTTACCCTATCTGCTTCAACTCTGCCCCACCCTCCAGGTTCATTCAACGTTTCTGGGCCGAAATTCTGACCGTGGTTTTCTTTTTCTCTATCCATGCTTCTCAAGGAGGACACAATTAGTATTTGGGTGGGACAACTCATGCTCATCTGGGGGCAGTCCTACTAACATGTCTGGCACTTTCAGCCTCCATCTACTAATGCCAGCACAGTCCCAAGGTCACTGGAGCAAGCAAAAGTACATTCTAAATGCCCCAAGGAGGCAAACACAAGGAGCACCACCAATTCAAAACCAATGCTACAAGCTCTAATATCTCATTTAAACCCACAGTGCCAAGAACGTACACAACTCAAATCTACATCTTGTGTCAAAATTTTCCTGGATTTCTAATCTTTTTCTCCTTTCAACTAGACATCTTCCCCTCATCCTCCACAGTTATTTTGAGCTTACCCCAAATTGAATCCCCTTGTCTCCCTCAATAAGCCCCAACCTGCTTTTCTTACACCCTGGCTAATAAAACCATCATTCAAGGTCAACGAGGCAGAAACTGGGAGGCAAACAAAGCTCTTCCTCTTTCTCACCAAGTTCTCAGGATTGTAAATTCTAAATATCCCTCAAGTCCTTCCTCTTAGGACTGCTATCAGATTCCCATCATCTCTGGCTATGTTTTGCAATGGCCCCAAATTTTTCACCATCTTCACCCCCTCTCTAACATAAACACTGTACCACTATCATCTCCCAGGTCACCAGTTCACTTCCCAACTTAAGTGCTCATTGTGCCCACCCAGCCTTCAGGAAACAGAAGAAAATCCTCAGCAGGAACACAAAAGCCTTCACCATCTTGTCTCCTCCTCTCCTCTGATTCTCACCAGGGGCTCTGGGTCCACAACCTTCAGCTTGACCTAAGTCTGCCCACCTGAGGGAAGCACCCTGCTCTAGGATGCCTCCGCGCACACACTGGGGAAGCTCCACTGGTAACCACTGACCAGTGAGGACCAAAGCCACAGGGCAGATGCTTCCTAGCCGAAATGCTCGAGAACCCAGGCATCTGGCAGAATAAGAGGCTCCGCATGTATTGACTGAAATGAACAATTCTTTATACAGAAAATTCAGTAGGAATATCCGCTGACAAATGTACACACCCAGAATCAGAATGGTCTTGTCCTTGTCTGTTTTCATGTAACGTCATCTTACACAGAAGGGCTTCTTGGTGACACTTACTGGCAAACAGTGAAAAACTCAAGCAATTATGAGGAGGACCAGACATCACACTATTGAGTCAAACCCTGAGCATGCAATGATCTTAGCCTCCACTAAATAGCCCATCACCTAGAGCTACAATTTTTCGTCAGGTAAAAGTAAAGCAATGAAGATAGTCTTGATTATGCCACACTTAATAATAACACACAATCTAATCAGTTTAGACACTGTTCATTTGTTTATTCAAGGAAAAAAATGAAAATTTTACGATTTCTTAAGACTGGAAACTCTTTCATGGGTCGCACACTGAGAGTCAATCTTGGAGCCCAAATGCTGGAAATTCAACAAGCAGGCATTAATCACATACTGAAATAGGTTTTGTAAATCTTCTGAGCACTTTGAATTTTAAAAAGGCCATATTTAAGACTTCCCTGGTGGGTCCAGTGGCTACAATTCTGCATTCCCAATGCAGGGGGCCCAGGTTCAATCCCTGGTCAGGGAACAAGAGTTCACATGCTGCAACTAAAGATCCCGTATGCCACAAATAAGACTCAGCACAAGTGAAATTGCTCAGTCGTGTCCAACTCCTTGCAATCCCATGGACTGTAGCCTACCAGGCTCCTCTGTCCATGGAATTTTCCAGGCAAGAGTACTGGAGTGGGTTGCCATTTTCTTGTGCAGGGGATCTTCCCGAAACAGGGATCAAACCCAGGTCTCCCACATTGCAGGCATATGCTTTACCATCTGACCCACCAGGGACTCAGCACAGCCAGATAAAAAAATAAAAATAAATTAAAAAAAAAAAAAATACTGTATCTAAAATGAGTGTTTCAAACTTATTTGTAATGTAAGTTATTATGATACAGACATAGGATTACCATGTAGAAGCTAATCACTCTTAGTTGAAATATAACAAGAGATTAAATTACATAGGTAAGCATCTCTCCAAACTAAAACACTGCATTTCAAATAAAAACAGAACAAAAAATGTAAAGGATAAAGATGTTTCTTTTTTATCATTTAATGGAGGTTGAGATGTTTTTGTTTTAAAAATGAAAGATTGACAAAAAACATCCAGAATAGCCTATTATAAGTTACTATCATAATGAAAACATTTAGATAAAATCTTAAGAGATTTAAATTTTGTCAGGGAAATTAAAATAATAAAATGTTCATCTATAATTGAAATTACTTATTTCAGGGTTAACCAATTATGCATTTTTTTAGTCTCCATTTTATAGCTAAGTTGCAGAGGTTTAGAAACCTTCTCAAGCCTAACCTACTACCTGCTAGGCCCCAGGCTCCTTCTGACTCATCCTCTGATACATGAACAGTGCTATCGAGGCCCAAAGACTCTAGGACCCAAAACATCCTCTGTTCAAGAACTGCTGTTCCTCATCAATCAGAATTGACCAGCAGCTTTCTCAGGAACCATTGATAGGCTGTGAGAAGTGGACTCATGGCCACCCAATTCAAAGAACAGTTCCGAAGAGGAGTAAAAACGTGCACCGTGGTTTTCAGAAAATAAATTCTAATTAAAATCATAACTTACATGCTATAGTTATCAAAACAGTAATAATTCTGTGTAGCAATATAACTAATATAGAGATTTATCGTCATAGTTAAACCAAAGTACAAGTTAAAATGAAAGAGACTCATTTTGAAATCTGAACACCTGTTGAACCAGGACACACCATCTAAGGCTCTTGTTTTGGTCTCTTCACTAAGAGGAGAAAGATTTTTCATTTCTCTTAACAAAATGGGCAAGAATGGTGCCCCCCAAAAAAGCAATGGGCTGAACACAAGCAACGACTCAGGTTCTAAAAGAGGACTTTTCATGCTGCAGTGCCTGTCACCACCTGCAAACCACAGGCCTCTCTTCTCTAAGGTTCAACAGGTCCTCTGAACATGAATTTTTAAGTATCCATGACAGACACAAGATTGCCAAGATCTTTTCTTGTGGCAGAATCTGGCTTCAGAAGTTGTGTAACTAGCATAAAATACTAGGAGCACTCACTGATCTGACCACAGATCCCATCTCCGCAGTAGCCCAAACTCACACACCAACCTGTTCATCATGGGACGTTCAATCCTGTAGCTCAAAAGGAAAATCTATTATACCTGCACAGAGATGCAAGGAATACATTCGCATTACCATCGCTGCCTACCTGGCTCTGCCCTAAAGTGACAAATGAACAGTGTCCAGGCTCACAAAGGGTACTCACCCCCTGAGGCAGGTCCAGTCTCTGTGGACCCTGAAGACTATACAATTCGGAGGCCCTCTAAGAAGAAATCAGGCACTATCGCAAAAGATGCCCTTGCAAAGTAAGCAGCCTTGAAGCATAAGCTTCACAAGTTGAATGATAAACCCACCTTTGACTCAACCATAAAAACTGCCAATATGTGAACCATTCTGACCACCCAAAACAGCAACTTTGCACGCTCAATTTAGTACTGCTGCTCAAGGCTTCAGTACAGGCTACGTAGTTCCCTCAGGACAGAAGAGTTCAGAACTGAGGTACAGTAAAAATATAATAATAATGAAAGTTCTCCTGACAGTGCTCATGGAAAGTGAAACAGGGAAAACCTACAGAAATCATTACGGACACCACGACGTCACTTTAAAAATAATATATACATATCTTAAAAAGCAAGAGTGTGAAAATGTAAACAAATAATTTTTGTATTTAAATGTTATGATCATGAGTCACTTTTTTTCTTTTCCAACTAAATGTTGTTATATTACTGGCATAATTAAAGAGGAAAAATAAAAGGGATAAAGGGGAAGTAGGGAGAAAAACAAGGAATCCGGAGACCTCAGATACTAACGTCTGCTAGCATCTATTTACACGTCAGCAACTTGAAACAGACCTTAAAATTTACCTCAAGGGACAAAGATAAAAGCCAACTGAACAAATGAGAGGCCCCACACCTCTCCTGTTTAGAGAACCCAGGTGTTTGTTAGTAAGGGGTGCTGCTGCTGCTGCTGCTAAGTCACTTCAGTCGTGGCCGACTCTGTGCGACCCCATAGACGGCAGCCCACCAGGCTCCCCCGTCCCTGGGATTCTCCAGGCGAGAACACTGGAGTGGGCTGCCATTGCCTTCTCCTAGTAAGGAACATCTAAAGGCCAATGAAAGCGAACTTACTTTTTGCTGGCCTCACAGACATCTGTAATATTGGAGAAAAGATGGTGACTCTCGGTCTTCGTCATCGTATCACTCAGCGCTTTAGAATTTTTAAACATTCGTATCAAGATCTCCAAACTGAGTAAATACGAGTGTTCAGAGGATATGACTTCAAAAATAGCCTGATAAAGAGGAAGAAGAAATGAGTTATTCTTTCAATTAAAGAATTAAATTGAGCTCTCATAATTCTGCTATAACAGTATCTTTAAAAATGCAAAACTGTAAGTATAAAAAAAAAAAGTACATTACCAAACTACTGTCTTTATATAAGGCACATATACCCAAATTTTGAGAAGCAGAGTCACTGCCTAGAGTGTAAATAGGAAAAAATAAAAGCATTTGGCATCCTGAGGTCACGTTTTGCCGGAAGGCAGAATCTCTGGGAGGAAGCTAGGGCAGGTCGTAAAACCTCAGGGTGACATTCATTAACCTTTGGGGTCATCTCTTCCACCCTGATTTCAAAGCATGCTGTTCTGGGACAGTGAAGATTTATGGACCTCCCTTGGGATTCAGAGACAATTTCTCACAAATCCATTTCTTCCCTCCCCTGTGGGTCCTTTCTCTCCCAGTGTTTTAATTCAACTAATCTGTAGTTAATATGAGCAAATATCCTGGGTGTATTAAGGAGCATGACTGGACCTACCCTCAAAAGGTTCTTATCAGCCACAGGAATTCTTTTATATAAACTCATACAATCGAAAGTAATTCTGTCCAATAAGCCACCCTTTCTGCTCTCCTCACTGTCTCAAGAAGGAGTGAAGGACCCTCAGCAGAAACTCTTGGTGTCAGGCACACAGAGGTGGTTCACCTGATAAGCCTTCATTAACAACGAAAAGCCAGCCCACGTATGTGGAGAGATACCAGCGCCCTGTGTAAGGAATTCATCTCCGGCCTTAACAACATCAGATTCTCCTAGAACGGCCAGGCAGAGAGAATTCCTCCTCAGGGAGGCGTGGTGAACATCCTCGCGGGCTTGAGATTCCCATCCTTCCTGGAGATCGTCCCTAATAACAGAGCCATCATCGCCGTGGCCTCCAGGGCTCCTCCCCTTAGCGCCTGGCCCAGAGGGACCCAGAAGAGTCTCCTTATAAGAACTAATGCTCCAGCTGAGGTCAGGCAGGTGGAAGCCCTGCTGCTGGTAGGTGGGCCATACTCCGTAACACTCGGTAAATCAGGTCAGTGGTGCTAAGCTCATTGTTCACCTCTATTCTTAGCATCCATAATCATTTAGGTAAGTCTTACTTCAACGTGCTGATCTAGCCTTGATTGTGTTCCAGGGACTGTAAGTGATATAACCATCTAATGATTATGTCATTAGATGTAAAGACAAGGACGTTAATAAGAGTTTCATTTAACTTGTATCTTGTGTGATTCTATTCAATTAATAAAATTATCCCCAGGAAATATAATACAGACTAAATACAGTTCACTCTTCCTGACCAAAAATAATGGATTTCGGGTTGTTGATGGATATGGTGCCTTGGAATGATTAAAAACCTTTCAAAGTAGAGGCTTTTGTAATCAAATCCAAAATGTGAAGATTCAAACAAAATGATGTGATAAACTATACAGAATAGATCACAGGAAAAGATGAGTACGTGGTAGTTTAACATAATACGTTTAATGTAATAACTTAAAACATCCTGCAATAGAAACATCAGCTACTTAAAGGAAAACCACATTAGACCTGTTAAATATCTATATAAGAGCAGAAATAAATCATAAGTAGATTTGCTATCATTAAATTTTTATATCACAAATATGAATAAATATTCTCAAAATGTAAGGGAAATGGGGTAGATTTAAAAGAGAAGAAATATTCCAATGGGATCAGGACCCTGGAGAAGCTCTTAAGCTGTTTATGCCATAATGTTAACAGTTAAAAAAAAAAAAGTACCACCTACTGCCCATCATTAGGAGAACATACTTTCTTTAGAAGTATTTATGGAATGGAATACTATATAGTGGTTTGAATAAATGACCTAGGTTAATATGTTTTTACATGGATAAATCTCAAAAACAATGTTAAATGTAAAAAGCAGTCAACCAAAACACACGTTCACAATCATATCATCTATCTACATCTTAACAGGCACACACAAACGTATGTACATAAATAGATGTAATACATGAACAGATGGATACACATCTATCCATAATTATAGTTATCTCCAGGGAGGAGAGGAAAGGAATGAAAGGAGGAGAATGTAAGACTTCTATTTTATTGAAAGTCATATTTTCTTTATAAAAATTAGAAAAATAAATGTAATAATTTTTTAAATTCTCTGTGATGTATACACCAATGTTATACACTATTCTGATTTTTTTTAAATAGTCCTATAATTCACCCTTATATTTTCGTGTTATTGCAAGCCAATGAAATAAGAAAGGGGTAATTCATGTCCTCTATGGAATTTATTTATATGCATGTATATGCCTAAGCTTATTTATCTCCAAACTCATATGCATAAGACAGAAAGAAAGTGCTCTGAGAACTTCAAAATATTATTACAATGAGCAATTTTCTTAAGCTGCATTTACTAAATTTCAACTTATGAAACTATTGCTATCTGTTCTATTTTTTATTAAGCAAACTTGTGTTTTGGTATAATTTTAGATTTCTAAAACTCTTGCAAAGAGGGTTCAGAGTTTTTCCACTATCATCCTTTTTCAGTTCCAGAATCTAATTAATGTCTTTTCCATTTTTCAGCATATTTCTTCCAGTGTAAATATTATACCTGGACTAGGTGCTTTGTTAAGTTAAAATGACATTTTGTTTTTAGTTTTTGTTTGCTTAATTGCTCAGTCATGTCCAGCTCTTTGCAATCCCATGGACTGCAGGGTCCTCTGTTCATGGGACTCTCCAGGAAGGAATACTGGAGTGGGTAGCCATTCCCTTCTCCAGGGGATCTTCCTGACCCAGGGACTGAACCTGGGTCTCCTGCATTGCAGGCAGATTCTTTACAGTCTGAGCCATCAGGGACTAGGTGCTTTATTAAATTAAAATGACATTGGATATTTTAAATTTTCTTTTCTGGGAATTTACATGTAATTTTATTTGACAATAATCACATAATGTTTTCGTAAAAAAAAAGAAAAGAAAATGAATACACTGTCAAAGGAAAATGCTCAACAAAACAGGCACCCCGAGAACCCTAACGAATCTGCTTGGTAGAAAATATATCTTTTGGAACTTCCCTGGGGGTTCAGTAAGACTCTGTGCTCCCAATGCAGGGGACCCGGGTTCAGTTCCTAGTCAGGGAACTAGATTCCACAAGCTGCAACTAAGATCCAACACAGCCAAATAAATTAATTAAAATTCAAAAAAAAAAAAAAAAATACCTCTTGTCGCTTTCTTTCCTCCTGGCTAACTGTCTGAGATAATCCATTTCTTTTCACCTAGAGTAAAAAGCAAAATAAAGTTGAGTTCATTTACTTTCACAAACAACTTCTTCATTATGTAAGGCATAATTCTATGCCCTTCAAATGTGAATTAACTGCAAAATGCTGAATTCAGTACATATTAATTTTGAGTCTCATATTCCTCAGACGACATTTAATCACATTAATAAATTAGCATAGTACAACATTAAAGGAATGAAAAGTGTCTAGAACACTACCCAATGGGTTTGAGTTAATTTGCTCTGGTCTTAGTTCTGGCTATTCCTGAAATACTTACGAAATTAATCTTCTAATTCATAAGTGAAGTCCCTGACAATAAAAGAAAGGAAGCCACTGCCCTAAGAGTTTACTGCTCAGAAACCCTGGTCAGTAATATGGTGTCCTTATTACACTGAAAGTGTAATTTTAACACTATGTGAACACTCTGTGAAAACAGAAACTCAATGGAACACCCATGCGCTTTACAAAAACCCAATCAAACAAGAAAACACAGGCCTCTTGGCCCAATTTCAACAGGTTTTTGGGTATATTTAATTTTGACAAATAAGGATGTTAATCTGATATTCTTCGATGAAGCAAGAGTACCTCCAAGAGCCAAGAATGTCAGCCCCATACTGGGAACAATGCAGTTGTGTCCCTGGTTGAATTCCGAAGTCCCTATCTCAACTGCCACACATTTCTACTTCATTGCTGCAGTTCCTACCAAAATTCAGTCTCTGACGTAGAACAGAGGTTGAATTATGAACCCCATGAAGGCAGGACCTGGAGTCTCTTCTAATATACCTGGCCCTGAGTCCAGCACATGAAAGACATTCATGCTTTTCAGTTAAAGTTTAATAAATGAAAAGTAAGGCATGTACACAATACCAACCAATTAGATCTTGAATTTGACAGAAGAGCAGCAAAAAAGGAGAATGTCCTCCCCTCATGTGAAAAAGCAATAGCAATAAAATGTAACAGAGTCTTCAAACGTTTTGCTATCTACTTCCTAAAAATACTAAAAAACCATGTTCCCTTAGACCCATTTTATGTTGACATTTCAAATTTTCATCCAAAATTTAAAGAATCTTAAAGACATATCTTCCTATTAATTGTAAATCTAGACATTTTAACCATGTGCTATCATATTCTTTTAAATGTATCTAGTGGAATATAAAAACTATGATGACAATATCCACCATCATCCATTTAAAACATATGGAGATTTTACATTATTCTTCTTTCTCCTTGAAAACCCATTTCTATGTCAATTTTCCCTCCAAATTTCCTGATATAATTCTGTGTCAGAGTATTTAATTAGTCACTCTAGCATATTTAGGGCATAGGTTTCTACATTTAATTTTCTAAAATTTCTTGTGATCAATGAGCTTTAAGTATAAAGAATCTTCTGGATTGTATAATCACTACAAACACCATTAATAATCCATAATCAAAATGATGCAATTATTTCCAATTTCAATGCATTAAGCACTAAAAGTAAAATTTTACTGAGAATGCAACTCTGAGTGAGATGGGGGTGGGGGTGTATGGTGGCTTCATTCAAGGAGGCTTTGCTGAAACCAATATTTCAAATTGACCCCATTTTATTTTGTGCTGTGATTTAACATGCTGACACAGGGCACCAAACACCAAGTAAGATTTGAGATGGGCTTTCTTTAGAAAAATGGCAAAAGGGGTAACTGTGAAAAGTGGAAATTGGACAACAAAATCTGGTGTTAACACTTTAACTGCAGATACACTCTCAGTTTTAGAGAAAAGAACGCCTAGGAATTAAGGATCTGGAAAATGGTCCCCCTTAAGCCTATTCCTGCCCACCACCTCGCCTGGTCTTGCTGAATACAGGCATGTGATGTGTACCCCAGTGTGAAGACCGCTGGTATACAGTTCTTTACATGGTGGGGTCAGGGAAATAAAGACACCTATATGTTACTGCCTTCAATCTGGTTGTTAGAAAAGATCATAGAGAGCAGTACAATAGCGTAGAAAGAGTCCTAAGTCAATAGTAAAATCAACAATCATTAACTGACTGCCAGGAAATATGCCAAGTATTTTATATCCCTGTGATCAGTGAATCCTCAGAAAAACTCTAAAAAGCCAATACTATTCCTATGCCCATTTCACAGACAGTAATAACAACTACGACTTAGGATTCCAGATCACATAACTAACAGATAGGAAGGCCAGGATCCTCATCCAGGCATACCAACTCAAGGGCTCCCGCTCTTAATCATGATAGTATCAGGGACAGGGGACCCCCAGTTTTCCATGAAGGCACCTTACTTCTAAGGTCGGGTGACTGTCACTAATGATGATCCCTTCTAACGCCAGGTCTGCACCAAATCTCCACATGTTTGTTGTCATCACACATATCACAGGATGTTCTCAGCCTTATCTACCATGCTGACACTGGGCCAGCCTGTCAGCAAGAATGCATGGTTAAAAAGGCTTCTTCATACATTTTAATAAGGGAGGAGACTGGCCAAAAGAATGAAACCATTCAGAGCTGCTCCCAGTTGGTTAACGTTGAGCAGGAATTTCACAGGATTTCCTGCCTGACTCAAAGCCCAGCAGATCAATATCCTGGCGCTGTGCCCACAGTCTCGGCAGGTGATGTCACCAGCAAGGATTTCCATGCCACCAGCATCTGCACCCACAGCTACTACTGAGTTCAAACACAGAAATCTTAAGGGGAAGAAAGTAAAGCATATGCGCTTAGAGACCTACCCAGATACAGCTAGGTCACTGAGGGATTAAGAGTACTTCATCCTATCAAAAAGAAAAAAAAAAAAAAAATCCCCAGCTAAAGTAGTTGCCCTTCTGAGGGAGAAGAGAAGGTAGTTTTGAAAAAGGCAAAGCACTCATACATAGACTTATCATCTTTCACCAACACTAATAAAAAATGATCAAACATTCCTTTAACCAAGAAGTCATCAATTAGAAACCAGAAGCCCATACAGAACTGACCAATACAGAAAACAAAAGGTTCTAAAAGTACATTCTTGGATTATAATTAAGAAAACGGGCACATTCAAGGATCCAGAAGGCCAGGTCTGGAGTTATGACAAGCCGGCTCTACCTGGCTGACTGCCAGACCACTGCTTGGGGCCCGGCTGGACGGGTTCTTCTCCCGAGCCAAGAGGAAGCTTTTTGTCCACCTGAGATCTTCCACATGCAACTCTAAATTACAGTACCTGAGAGCAGGTGCCTGGAGGCAGAAGATCAAGAGCGGGCAAGAGGATTTCAGAGACCGAAGAATGTGGAAAATGAAACCAGAAAAAGAAGGGTAGAGGGGATATATAAGAGGGCCCCACAGAGACTGGCAGGAGACAGGCAGGAGAAAACTGGGAGAATGAAAACACAGAGCAAATGTCAAGTGGAAAGAAACAAGGAAAGAAGGGGGAGGAAGGGAGAGAGGGAAACAAAAGAAGGAGAAAGGCTGTGTGCAACGATTTTAATAGTATGTTATCTCTGGAAATTTTCTATTCAAAACCAATGACCTATTACTAAACCGAAGTAAAAATCACTGGTAAGCCCAGGCTTCTCTTTTGCACAAGCACACAAATATGTGTGTAAAACATATGTTTACAATAAAACCTACAGTTTTTACATTTACATGTTTCTGCAGTTTGCACACTTGCTAAGAGAATTAAAATATCAAGTTTATCACATTTCTCCAAGTGTTCTCCTTGTTTCCACATGTGGAAAAGATGATACACCAGCTTCCAAAACTGGATTCCTATAGTCATCTAAAAGGAAAGAAACTAAATCGCACAGGCTCTTTTTTAAAACTTTTTACATATGTATCTTGCAGTGGCGGTTCCAGCCCAGCACAAACGGGAACACACATTCTGCCAAGCAACAGGCCTTTCCAGCTCTCCTCTGACCTCACTAGAACTTGCTCATTGCTTTAAATTTCCTATTTAACTATATCATCAATAAGTACAGTTACAAATGTAGTTGAATGAAACATTAAGAGCTACACTCAGTTTGAGGTTCTTGATTTTGTACAATCTAACTAATTCACAAAACCGTTCAAATCTTGCCATGGCAGATTCTACACTTTTAGGAGAACATGTGAATATATGTCAATATTTATTTGACATATATGACATATATTCAAATAAAAGTCAATACAAATTAATTCAAATAAAACAAGACCGTAGCCCACAACGACAGTTCTGACATATGTTAAAAAATATGAACATATATTATGTGACTTGTCAAGGCAGTGAATGCAGGGAACTCACTAATCTCATAATAGTTCTAAATTCATAATTATATTTTTACTGCTGTAATTGGTATTAAAATTCTCCACCTATGATTTTTTTGTAATCAACATATTTTCCATGTTCAAAAGAGACAAAAATTAACAACTGGCTAAAACAAATAAAGAACAGTAATAGATACTTCATCAATGGATATACTGTCTAACTGGCTCTAAGATATAGTTTTTGAAATTTAAGATAAACTCCCCAAAGGATAGATCCAAAAGTTACTCCACCTAAAACTGATGCCAAGTTAGTCTGAGAAAGACAAATATCATATGATATGACTTATATGTAGAATCTATAAAAATTATATAAATGAACTTATTTACAAAATAGAAACAGATTCACAGACATAGAAAGCAAACTATGGCTACCAAATGGGAAAGGAGAGATAAATAAGGAACTTGTGATTAACAGGTGCATACTTCAACATAGAAAACAAATAAACAGCAAGGAGCTGATATATAGCACAGGGAACTATACTCAGTACTTTATAATAACCTACATGGGAAACCTACATGGGAAAAGAATCTAAAAAAGAATAGATACATGTATATGTACAACTGAATGACTTTGCTCTACACCTGAAACATGACATTGTAAATTGACCATGCTTCATTTTTTTATGATTAAAAAAATAAACAAAATGGATGCCAATTTCCTTCGTGATCCTTTGCAAGCCTGAGCTTGTTAGATGACTATCTCATGAAGGAACAAGCAGGCTTCAGGTAGTCATTCCACTTCTGCACTCATCACAGCTACAGCTGATTTCACCTTGTGAAAAGCTGTCTTAAGGAAACCTAGGCAATGTTCCTTGGCCTCTGACACCGCTGACTACAGAAGGCAGTAAAAGCTGGGTTCTCTAAGTTTCCAACAGAATCCTGAGGAATTCAGGATTCCTATCCAGAGCATAGAGCCTGCCCTCTAACTGTGTACAGAGCCAAGAGGAATTACCCCAGTCTCTAGGCTGCTCGGATCATTTCTATGGGGTAAACAGGGATATGACCTCAGGCCCTCTATGACTTGACATTGTTTCTATACAGATAAGATGGGTGCACATTCTTTCTCTTTTTCCCACCAGCCAAAGTAACTAGAACAGGAGGGCCTGCAAAAGACTGACGACCAAAGAAGCTCAGAAAAGTAGTCAATTAAAAATGAGATCAGATATTTATAATCCAAGTTCACTCAGGCTCCATAAAGCACTGATGTCCACTGAATACCCACAGGAGCTAAGACCTTCAAACTTAGAGTTACTCATTCGCGGAAAACCAGCTGGTTTATTCATGCCTCCTGGTGACTTGCTATTCATGGGCTTCTATTCTGGAGAGTTCAAGTGGGAAGAGAATGAATTGCAAAGTAAAATTATACCGCGGGACACAATCACTCCTAGGCCCTTTCTACAGACTTAATACAAATTGAACAGTCCCGGAATTTCCACTGAGTTAAGACTTCTTTCACTTCAACAACATGGGAACAGCAGCTCGCTGAGAGTATGCTTGAAGTTCCTAAAATGAAAAATCTGCCATGGGCCTGAAAGTAGCCCCCGGGGTTGTCTCAGGCCCCGCCTCATCCACTGAGAAATCACTGGGATGCGGTCCTCCTAAGCAACAAGCTGCTGCAGAACACCCACACCAAGGGCCCAAGATCCAGACGACCAGAGATGAGATAACCGAGGTCAAGATGGGGACGGTGCGGTATTTTTCAGGAGAAACAGGTACATAGATCACTATTTTTTAGAATAATGAGAGGTAGAAGACAATGGCCCATTTAATAAATCATATGCTTAATTTAAAAAGATCTCCAGTGACATGCCAGGGATCTCATCGTTTGTTCAAAAAACCAGAGCTCCTCTCTTATCTACTGTTGTTAAAACAGTAAAATTCTATAATCTTAAAACTATAAATTCTATAAACTTAAAACTGAAAATGCTATAATCCTCACCAAAATTCCTGAATCTCAAGAAACAGTAAGCTCTGCCAGCCTCCCAGAGGTAACCTCGCGTCTGCTAAAACTGTGGCGAACTCAGATAAGGCAAGGCAGGGCTCGGGGCTTTGACCCGGAAATGGCCTGGGTCACCCTCTATAGTCAGAGCCAGGATTCCCGACTGAGTCCCAGTTACTTCAATACAGATATGAGGCCTGAGAGTACAGACCACAAACAGCAAGGTCATTAAATAAACTTCTGTGCCTTGTGGAATTTAGGAGACAAAAGCGCATGTGTTACTTTGTAGCCAGTCCCTGTAAACCAGCATCCTTTAGTTAGCCAAGACCTGATTCAGAGTTCTGGTTGTTCCTCTTGTATTTCTCCAACTTCTGATGTATCCAATGCTTACCATGCACCAGGCACTGTTCTTCCCATGCATCTAAACCTTCTAACAATAGGACAAGAAATGTATTACTATCGCTATTTTACAAATAAGAAAACAGAGACACAGGAAAGTTGTCATCGTGAGCCCTAACAAGTGGTCAAGCTGGTCTTCAACTCAGGCATGCTTGCTGCTCACAAGGACAATTTCTTTACCACCGCGGTGCACTGCCTTCTCACACTTCTGAATTTCTTCGAGGTGTGCGTGACCCACAGCTACCCTTCCTTTAAACTAAGGTCCTCCCCTTGGATACCTCAGAAACTGCATCCCCAAATGAATTCTCAGCTCTTGCTCCAGAGAAAGCTAAGCTGTTGGCAGGGTGCCTGGCAATTTAACTTGTTGATTAGTCCTGACATCCGTGGAATCTCCACAAATTCCTCTCTTTGACTCGTGGCTCTCAATACCATTCACTCCCCTGCAGGCTACTGAGCCTGGACCCAGGTGGACTCAGTCTCTATCCCCCAGTGAGAGAGAAGCCCACTTCTGCTTTTTCTATCAGCAACCAAGGGGAGAAAATGAGATCAGGGCATACATGAAAAGCTAATGTCACAGAAGTAAGATAAAAAGGAAAACTGGTTTTAGGGGAACAAGGCAATTCTATAAAATTATTTCATAAAAGATGAGCAGTTTTTAAAATTGGAATATTTAATAAAATACTGAGGAAGAGACCAGACTAACAATGATGGTGAACAGTGGCGAGAGGTGGGAATGGTGGTAAAACCATAGCAATTTTCAGTCTGTTGTATTCAGTTTTGTAATAAGGTGAATGCACCTGCATTACCTTCATAATTCAAAAATGGCTATTTCAAAGAACTTAATTTAAATTTTGAATTTTAAATTGGAATATTAAGAACAAACTGATGACTAACTAAGGGGAATTGGTTAAAAGAACCAAACTAAAAAAAAAAAAAACAAAAAAAACTACCTATTTGATGAAATATAAATATGGGCTTTACAAAGGTTGTTATGAAAGAAAGTTTAATGACATGAAACGTCATTCACAGTGTCGTTAAGAGGGAAAAAATGGGTTAAAAAACAGCAGGTTTAATGGTGAGCAAATATTTACAACATTATTAAATGGAAAATATGAGCAATAAGGCAATATTATTTTATTAATCTTTGCTTAAAGGAAGAGGAAAATTCTAAATACACATTAAGAAAACAAAAAAAGTCTGAAAAGTTATATACCAAAGTATCAACAGTGACTACATGGGAAGGATTTCAAACAATTTTTATTTTCTTCTTTTTATCTATTGGTACTTTTTTATTTTTCACTAATAAACATCTCTTAGCTTTGGAATTAAAGCATCGCTTTTAATAAAAACTAAGTTTCAAAGTCTTCTCTCAAAAAAAGAAACAAAGCAAGCAGGGTAGGCAAATGGCACTGTGTAGAGATGCCAATAATACCTGCATTTCTTAGTTGCTGCCCACAGGAAAGCTCCTGAGAGGTAACCATTCGCAGATAAAAGCAGCTCAGATAAAGGCAGGCGATGAGAAAGGTTTCGGTCCAGCCCAAGCCAGGCGGTGGCTTATGAGGCGGCGCTGACCGTGAGGGATGACAGGCAGGCGCGCAGATGGGGGAACAGAGGACAGGGCTAGAGGTGCGGAACTGCCGACGAAGCCGATGATGACCCGGCTGAAGGCCTGAGTCGGGAGGGGCTGACGAAGGCAGCACAGGTCTGAGGGGCTCTTCTTGCAGAAAGGGCACCTGTTTACAGAGCAGGTACCAACATCTTTGCTGCCATTCCTGTCAAGTGGCAGATGGGTAGGAATGATCACCTCCAAACAGTAAATTCCTTAGAACAACACCGACACTGAAGTGAGCCTCTTAGATTCGCAACACAATCTAAACTTGAGCAAAACTCGTTTCAGAAAAGTGGGTCCTAAAGTGAACTGATGTTTTACGTGCAATGTTCAAAGCATGCCATGATCCCACTGGGCAGGAATTACCTTATTATATGGAGGAGATCTGAGAAACAGGCATAGAATTACCAATATTCTCCCGTTTACCTATACCTCAAGTTTCATTTTCAATTCAATTACTCAAGCAATTCTTTTACACTTCCGTTGTTTTTATTTTCAACTCTTGGCCCATCTAGCCCATCGAGTTTTAGTCATAACCTCTAGGGAGCACTTTCCTGGCCTTTACTGCTTTCTATGACATCTACCTGTGCCATTCATTTCTGCATTTTGCCCTACATTCTTTTAAAAACATCACTTAGACCTTTCGTTTCTACTGCCTCCTAACCCAGCTTCTAAGTTCCCACAGAGTAGGTACTGGCTCCAGGTTTGTTTTGTTTGCCCCATTTGCCCCGATGCAGCGGAACACGTATGAATTTCGGAGTCAGACACTAGCGTTTTCAGACTACAAACTTCTCATCACCTAGTGAACAGCAAAATAAAGCCCCCAAATTTCTTCTGCTTGTCATCCACGTCAGGGTAACAAAACAGAAAGGACAGGATGGAAAATACCATAGTGCACTGTGTGTATTAAGGGTAACTTCCACACTGTGAAGCTTTTGTTTGAGGTACACAGACACGCGCACCCATGAACACACATACTAGGTTATAAGTAAAATGTATTTCTCATTATGTTAAGCTACCGATACCAACCATGGTTGCAGGATAACTCCACCATGTGTAAATTTCCACTAGATATGTCAGTCATGTCACTTTACACTCTCATTCACACATGAAAGAAAAGCTGTCCTACTCAGATTCCGCAGAAGCAGCAGTCAGATTTCTCATCATGTGGGGGGTCAAAACGGATTGGAACAGGGCTGGTTAAGCACTGATCAAATAACAGTAAATGTTTAAATGACCTATTTAAGTGTGTGTTGGGGGGGTGCAGAATTAGTGTCTAAGTCTACATGATTATCTCTTAAGAAACTCAACAGGTAGCTATCCATGGAAAGCTAAAATGGTAACATTTTACCTCCTCCGGCCAGGACCATGCTAGGTAACCTCAAGTCAAAGTTATAAGATCTCAGAAACTTTGAGTGTGTAGGAGCTCTCAGGAGAGCAGACAGACCAGACAAAAAGGGAAAATGAGAAGACAGCCAACAGGCCACTTCTGAGATGGAGTCATATTATTGGCCAAGTACCTGACGGAAATGCGGTTTCTGCTCTTTCAGGGCCCTAGGTACATGTCCGTTATTTCGACAAACTTGAAAGGCTCTGTTCCAGGTAACCTCAAGACCATAAGAAAAACAGTAGGAGAGGAACCATATTTGTCATCTCAGAGCCTCAGCTGCCTCAATATATGGTGGAGAAATAGCCTCCACCCTCCTGGTATTGTCACAAGGATGATATAAGCTGAATGAAATGACCCAGTCCAATCCCTGCAGTACAGTATTCTCTGCAAGTCCTGGGTTAATACTTCACCTACATGTAAAAAAATTAATTTCATGATGACCCAGTGACAGGTCCCAGAGATACAGCCACCCTGCAAGTCAGCCTCCAGCCTGCCTGCTCACACTGAGACAGCTGAGTGTGAGTTCAGCAGACAGCAGCCATAAACCTTTGTCTATCACACCAGAAGCAGGGTTTCCTGCTGTTCCAAACGGGAACTGTTCCATTTTTATTATTGCAGTCAGATGAGTAGTAGAGTTTATCTCCTACACCAAAGGGGAAAATAATCTGCAATTTCCTTTCACTGGCAACAATACTTCCTTCTGCAGAAGCTGTCCACTGGCTATATAGTCCTTATGCCCCCAAATAACAGATATACAGGTTAACAAATGCCAAAATGATCCTAAGACAGAAGAGTACAGATTAATCATGCAGAAAATCAACAGGCTTTAAGTATTCTGGATAAATCAAACAAATTTAGAAACAAACTTTTAAGCACTAGCTCCATATTTATAGATTCAGTAGTCATTTCGATGGTAACAATTTCTCTATTCAGTCATCAAGGAGACAAATCACTCTGTGGATGTGGAATGGCCCCTTCACTGGACCGAGAGAAGAGACACCACAAGGGGACATCTTAAGGTCAAGAGGGCAAACACAAGAATCTGATGGATGATTTCCACAAGCCCAAGTTTAGTACTATAGAGCCCTTCCCCATAGGTATTCAGAACTCCTCAAGCAACTGAGCTGGGACTTTCCCTGGTGGTCCAGTGGTTAAGAACCCACCTTACGATGCAGGGGACATGGGTTCAATTCCTGGTCGGGGAACTAAGATCCTACATGCCATGGAGCAACTAAGCCCGAGGACCACAACTACTGAACCCGCATACCAAAACTAGAGTTCATGAGCCTCAGCAAAAGATCCCACATGCCGCATGTGGACCAAATGCAAAAAATACATAAAAAAGTAAAGTAAAAGTCACTGAGCCTGCTTTCCTCTTACTTAATTACACTGTATTCCTACAGACTCCTACTGTTCTTAAATGCATCCCATCCACCTCCCCAAAAGACATTATCAAGTGGAGGACAAGGCTGTAATTTAATTTGATCTCATAGTATGCAAACACCTAACATAGGTAGTTTTAAACTATGAAGATACCAAATTTCCTAATGTATCAAAGACATTTGTTAAATCCAGGATGTAGCCAAGAAAACATCAAGAACTTTTCTTTTAAAAGAAAAATTAAAAACAGCCTCCACATAGTCCCTAAATAGGAAACTTTCTGGCTATTTTAACTGCTGGGTAGCTTTCTGTTATTTTCACTTATGGAATTAGGCTTTGTCTTCATTTATTCACTCATAAATTCATCACAGATTTACTGTAAGCCTACTGTAATTCAGGTACTGTTTCATGTGCGAGGGATATAATAGAGAATATAACAGACAAAAATCTGCCTTCACACAGGTTTTATTTCAGTGGGAAAATATGGACAATTAACATGAAAAGTAAATCACATAGTATGTGAGAGGGTTAAGTGTCAGGAAGAGGATAAGAAAAGATAAGGAGGCGGTAGTGAAACAGTCATGTGTACGTTGAGGAGACAGCAAGTGCAAAGGTCCTGAGGCAGAGTGCACCTCACACAGAAGGAACATCCGCATAACTGAGCAACAAGCAAGACAGAGATGCAAGAGAGGAGTTCAGAAGAGTACAGGGGCCAGAACACACTGTCTCACTGGTCTCTGTAAGGCTTGGTCTTTACTTTGAGTGGAGTTAAGAAATCACTTAACACTTCAGAAAAAACAGGATGTCTTAGTACATTGTAATAAGGTCACAAATCAACAGCATAACTATATAGCTGCTGTATGGTGACGAGAGCAACAGGCACAGAGGAAGACGCGGGGAGCTGAGCTGGGAAGCACAGGGGACAATGCCCCTCCGTGTTGACAGAATGGCAGCCGCAAAGCAGCTCTATTCTGAAGGTACAGGCAACAGGCTTTGCACCAAATTGGAAGCAGGTTATGGGAGAAAGAGAGGTGTGAGGAACAGCTCCAAGGGTTTTGATCTTCAAGACTGGAAAATGGAGTCACTATTTGCTGAGAAAAAGAAGAAATTGTGAGACAAGCTGGATGGGTGGGAGAGAAGGGAGTGATCAGAAGTCAACTTTTGGACAGGTTAACTTTGAGATGCTGGCTAGATACCAGAAATGAAGTTGGAGATCCTTGTCTGATGCTCAAGGAAAGGTCTAGTCTAGAGACAGAAACCCGGAGATCGTCAGAGGCAGAGGATCCATTTAAAGCCACAAGACTAGGAGCAATCAGCCTGGGAGTGCAGATTAGGGAGGAGCCCCAAAGATGGAGCCTTGGGACTCCCAACCGTTAATGATGGGAGGAATGAGGACTCACAAGGAGATAAAGGAGCTCCAGGTGCACTGACTTGATCTCAAATCCCCTGACCCTCTATCCTCAAAGGGTCTGTGTACGTGATGCTTCCCTGCCTGGGACTCCTCCACCCTGCACCCACCCCCTCCAACAACAACTCTGACCCGACATGTATCTGGCAGCTGATCAGATGGCAGCTCTCGTCACCTTCTTTGCCACCTTCCCTTGACTGACAGCAATATGCCCAAACAGATGCCCTTCCCCACAGGGTCTCAGAACAGCACAAGCCCATCCTTCACGGCAGTCACACAGCAATTCTGCATGTATTTAGGGGGTTATGTGGTGTCTGTCTTACCAGTTAGGGTGTCTGCAAGGACATGAACGCAGGGTGGGGTCTGTTTGTACTCCATCACCAGTGTCTATAACAGGGCCCTTCATAAAGAATAGGGGAAGGAAGGAATCCTTGATCAACCTCTCATCAATTTTCTGTTAAATGAAATAAGACCTCTTTGTGTGGGTCCCAGGTCAAGGTTTGCAGTTGAAACATCTCCTTTTGTACTTATGCCAACCAAAATAAAATACCCTTGTGCTCATGTCCTCCCACGTTCTTGGAGCACCTGTCTCTTCTGCCCCCTACCTCCCCTTGGGGCCTCAGGCATACACATCCATTTTCACAACCCATTGTTCTCCCCAGAGAATCAATAACATAAATATTGGCACATAAATTAGTATACTCATTGGCTCTTACTTACTAAGCTCCAACCAGAATATTTTTTTTTCTCAATCTCTATATATTTTCTAGAAAGGGTTATGTAGTTCAAGTTCCACTATCACTATAATTCAGAAAAAAAGCCATTTCTAATAGTGATATGAACAATATGAAATGCACTAAGCTATACTGATGTGTCCCCAATATTTGGAGATAAAAGAAAAAACACTCCCAAACTGGAACTGAAAAAAAACAAAGCCAAAAATTATAAACACACACTTCAAACATAAACGTGTTTGTACATTTTTCTAAAGAGAAGGTCTGTGGCTCACAGCTTTTATCAGATTCTCAAAGCAGATAACAGCCCCCCAAGAAAAGAAAGATGACAAAATGCATATCCATCCTACAGACTAACAGAGAGACTAGAAAGAACACTGAAAATCATCATGTATAGACACGAATTAAGACACATTGTTCAGGAAAAAAGCAAGTTTTAATATACGCATGGGCTTCCTTGGTGACTCAGTGGTAAAGAACCCACCTGCCAATGCAGGAGACTTGAAAGACATGGGTTTGACCCCTGGGTTGGGAAGATCCCCTGGAGTAGTAAATGAACTCCAGTATTCTTGCCAGTAAAATCCCATGGACAGAGGAGCCTGGTGGGCCACAGTCCATGGGGTCACAAAGAGTCGGACACAATTCAGTGACTAAACAACAGCCAACAATATCTGCACAGTATATTATTTATGTAAGTACATATAATCTTTATTCTTTCTCCTTAAATGTATATACATGGATTTTGAGAGCAGTGTTACCAAATTGAGAAGGGCATTGCCTAGAGAGAAAGGGAAAGAGACTGGGATTGCAGATATGATCAAGAGAGACTTTGGTCTTATCTGAAATGTTGTTTTTTTTTTTCATGGAGAATGTGTTATGTATTGCTTATATAGTCAAAATCAGCTTTCAAAAATGTTAAGGGAATGCCTTAATTTAATTGTACTCAAATGGCAAGAGTGTAGCTCTGTCCTTGCCTCAGGCTAAGCAGACCCCAGCTCCAGCCCTCTTGGCTGGACCAGGATCTCTGCCGGGGGTCTCAGGTCTGAAGCACACAGACCTCCAGTTCTGTTTATAAAGACACAAACACCCTAGGAGACCTACTGTCCAACTTAAAAGCTGGCACCAGTACACGCCTAAAGCCCTGACTGTTTACACGGTGAGTACTGAAAGTAAGCCAGACATGAAAAATGCGAACTTTTTTCTATTTTTATAAACATAAAAGATAGATATGATAAAAGGCAATAATCACCATTTAAGTTAAAAAAAATAAGTTTATGAGGCTGCTGTGTTGCAAAAATGTAAATGGAAAATTCTATGACTGAAGGGATTATTTTAAGCAGCAAGTCACTGAATGACTGAAAATCAATTCAGACAAGTGTGAAAACGTGAGGGGAAACGATGAAATTTTCAATGACCTCTAAATACTTGGAGCATTTCTGCAAGCAGAAGGATATTCAGGTTTATTACATCTGCTGAGTTGTGATTTTCAGTAGAAAACAGTCTGTCTTTTACAATAAACATGGTGTAAATTCTAAAAGAATAAGTCCCACCAGATGGAACTGCTAAGACTCCAAAGTGTGTTATACTATAAGTATCATGAAATTATAATCAAATAGCCAGTTTTCAAATTGTCCTTTCTCGTTCTGCAGTTGCAGAAAGTCATCCAGAGCAAACTACGTGTCTTAGGAGCCAAGTCCTAATTCTAGTTAGCCACACTAGGGACAGCCGAAGACGTACTTCACAGAAAACATAGAGAACCAGTTCCAGAATAAAGTGTTTAAAATATTTGAGCACGCTGGAAAAATATGCAAAACGAGTAGGATTACTGATAAGTCGCCTGTCAGCAAGTCCAGAGGAAAAGTCCAGTAAGAGGGTGACTATAGGAGGCACGTATCTGGTGACTGCGTTCGGTACTGAACCCAAGTAGAGTGTTCGCCTCTGTGCTTGTTCTTGCCTCTGGAGCCTGAACACCCATGTCAAAGGTACCTGGCATGTCAAGGCTATGGGAATTACACAAACACCCCACGGCAGAGGGGGTCAGGGCCAACAAAGAGGGCTGGCAAGGGTGGCTTTGGGACTGTCACCAAAGTTAACAAACACTAGTTTTGCAACTGCCATTTTTTCAATCTAACGCATAGTACCTGATAGGGGGAAGGGTCGAGTTATGACAATGGCAAAAAGGCTCCAGGCGAGGTTTATTTTTTATTTTCTGTAATTACTGTAAAGCCTTCCGGGATCCTATGAAAGGATAAAACTTATTAAAAACCTGAAGCTCTCTTTGCAGGGGGGACTCAGCTGCTACGCCCCTGGCGCTAACTGCTACAGGTACACAGTGTTCTATCCCACACCAGTGACACAATCAATATTTTTCTTCAAACCCACAAGCCCAGAAATCCAAGCACTGTGGTCTTAGTCCTCACAATGCCAGTTTAGGTGAGTTGCTGGGTGAATCCCCTGTGGATGGCAGATTCCTTTGTCTCTGGGCACAGATCTCCAGAGGACAGAAAATTACTTTTTTTTTCTAACTTTTGGACTCTGTGGGAGAAGGCGAGGGTGGGATATTTCGAGAGAACAGCATCGAAACATGTATATTATCTATGGTGAAACAGATCACCAGCCCAGGTTGGATGCATGAGACAAGTGCTCAGGCCTGGTGCACTGGGAAGACCCAGAGGGATCAGGTAGAGCGGGAGGTGGGAGGGGGGATGGGGATGGGGAATACGTGTAAATCCATGGATGATTCATGTCAATGTATGACAAAAACCACTACAATATTGTAAAGTAATTAGCCTCCAACTAATAAAAATAAATGAAAAAAAAATTACTTTTTTTTCAAATTGAAACCTCAAATTTCATTTCAAACCAAGCAAAACCTGAAAACCACGATCATTTAAGTTATTTTGCATATATTAGTGCTCCCCAAGACCTGAAGTGAAGTGAAGTTGCTCAGTCATGTCCAACTCTTTGCAACCCCATGGACTGTAGCCTACCAGGTTCCTCCATCCATGGGATCTTCCAGGCAAGAGTACTGCAGTGGGTTGCCATTTCCTTCTCCAGGAAATCTTCCCGACCCAGGGATTGAACCTGGGTCTCCTGCATTGTGGGCAGATGCTTACCATCTGAGCCACCAGGGAAGCTCAAAGAGCAGCAAAAAATTATGTTCCCTAGAATGAAGAAATCCTATATTTCCACTGAAGAAAAGATTGATGCACTCAGACAATCAAGTAAAGGAAAAATAAGTCTGGCACCATCTGATGACATTAAGGAGCCCAGGTTGCCTTCCTGACACCAGAGAACACCCCACTTCTACGTGGGGGGGACCTGTCAACAAAGCCACATTGCTACACACATTCACCAAGTCGCTGTAATCCAGTTATGGAAGCCTGCAGCAGCCTAAACTTTCTCCACTATGTTGAGGCCCAATTAAATGCCTCTCTTGCTCATTCCTAGGTGACTACAACACTCCAGTTAAACCTGTCGCAACACCTTACATAGAAAACCACCTCTTGCCTGCGTGGTTGTCCAACGAAACTGAAGGAGACACATCATAAACAAATGCACTAAGACAAATTCCATACAGACTGGGGTTTCAACACCTCACAAAACAAGCAGAAGTGACTGCAAATTGCTGCTCTTTTTAAAGTCTCCCACACACTGGATGCTTCTTACATTTATCTGATAAGAAAAGTTTCATCATCTCAGGAGGCAGTCAGGAGTTGGCAATAGAGATAAGAGGTTTTCACAGCATAGGACAATCAACAGCAGCTAACAGAGGTGTGCTCATAAGCACCCCCTCCCAAGTAGAAAATCAAGGTAGATCCAAATAGAGATCTAACCCCCTTGCCAGAAAACCCTTTATTCTACTCCCTTTCTGGAATCAAGGCCTCACTCAGAGAAGAGTTTTGTGTTAAAGACTGGATAGGGATGACCTTACTTATTTGGTATTACTAAAAATTACGAATGAAAAAATTAAAATTAAGCATGGAAAGATGATGCAAAAAAATACAAAAAGTCGAAGTGCTCCAAAACCTGCCCTAAACACTGCAGCCCCTTTACAAGAAGAAATCAGGCAAAATATCAGACAGAGATAATGTAGGTGCTGACTGCTCATGGAAAATATCCTGACATTTTTCATAATTCACGAAGCCTCTTTTCTTTAGGGTCCTAACTGCAACCTGGATATTTACTAACTACTAGAATTTTTAAAAAGTAATGGCTGCTTTTTGTTGTTAAAAGTGTCCAGTTTTAAAGAAGCCGAAGGGGACTGCCACTTTTTAGTGGACAGGAAGCCCACGTGGGAAGGACAGAATAGACACTTTCAGGACAGTAAGGAATGACACCTGGGAAGGCAGGAAGGAGAAAAGGACCGGGAGGAGGATGGCGAACAGGATCTGCCTTAAAAACTAGAGGCCTGAATACGAAAATGTCAACGTCTGTTCAAGCTGGTGCCTGTGCGGCAGGTGCCTGGAGACCCATTACACAAACTCACATGTTAGTTTATCCGCACATTTGCCCTCCTGCCTTTCGAGATGGCCCACACTCTGTCTCTGGGGTGTGTTTCTCTCTAAATAAATCCACGTCTTACCTATCACTCCGTCTCTTACTGAACTCTTTCTGCCACAAGACATTGAGAACATCAATAAATCCTGAGACCAGGCATGATCTCAGTTAAAAGACCATGAGTTCAAGTTCCAGATCCGGGATTTGGCTAGGGTCAAGTCCTGGACTGTAGGTTCAAGGCCCAATTTGAATTACATGGTTTCAGAGGGTACATTACAGATGAAATGACTTAAGAAATATGATTAAGTAATCACAGTGTATGACCTTATGCAGATTCTGATTTAAATAGCTCTTAAAAAAATATGAAAATTGAGAAAATGTGAATACTGACTGGGCATTGGATGGTATTAAGAATTTTTTTATGAATTTTTAGTTGTAGCAATTTTGATTATTTTTTATTTGAAAAATCTGTATGTCTCTGAGATATATAATGAAATATTATTTACAGATAATTTTTCTGCATTCTTGAAGTTGTTGTTGTTCAGTCGCCAAGTTGTGTCTGACTCTTTGCAACCCCAGGGACTATAGACTGCCAGGCTCCTCTGTCCATGGGATTTCCCAGGCAAGAATACTAGAGTGGGTTGCCATTTCCTTCTCCAGGGGACCTTTCCAGACCAAGAATCAAACCCACATTTGCTGTACTGGCAGGTAGATTTTTTACACTGAGCCACCAGGGAAGCCCTGAGATTGAAATACTTTATAATTAAAAAAAAAAAAAAACTTAAAGTTTTTAAAAGTGAAACAGACACAGAAGGGCCAAAGAAAACGCAGGCTGGTGCCCAAGTGACGCAAAGGGCAAAGTCCAATCATGATGCTTTGGTTAAATGTAATTGCCAAGCAACACAATAAATACACACAAGTCCTGGGAACATGCAAATCCAAGATAAAACAGTTCTGCAGTCAGAATCTACAACATTTTATCACCACATAGTCTTCTAATATCAATCTTTTTGTTAACAAAAGGCACAACAGTACATTGATCCTTTGCCAAATAAAATGCATGCCCATATTTGAAGTAATGAAAGTTTGAAAGATACAAAGTGGTATTTAAATTTGCATTTGTTAACCTAAATGAAAAAAAAAAATCTAAATGAAAGTCAAACTCCAGGAAGCATAAATATGGCAGCCTGGCTTTCGGTACTAAAGCTAAGTTGGAGAAGTGTGTAAGTGACAGAGAAGTACATGTTTTTGTTTAGCATTCAGAGATCAACAGCAAGATTTAGGCCTGGACTAACAAACACAGATGCTGCCTTAGAGAGAAAACTTAAAAAATCCAGTTTTCTTCTTGAGTATCCCCTACCAAATGGTCTATACCAACAACAGAATGACAGCCATTCAGGGTCAACTTGGCCTGTTACGTTGCCAAGAAAGGTCCATCTAGTCTAAGTTTTGGTTTTTCCAGTGGTCATGTATGGATGTGAGAGCTGGATTATAAAGAAAGCTGAGTGCCGAAGAATTGATGCTTTTGAACTGTGGTGTTGGAGAAGTCTCATGAGAGTCCCTTGGACTGCAAGGAGATCAAACTAGTCAATCCTAAAGGAAATCAGTCCTGAATATTCATTGGAAGGACTGATGCTGAAGCTGAAACTCCAACACTTTGACCACCTGATGTGAAGAACTGACTCACTGGAAAAGACCCTGATGACCCTGATGTTCGGACAGATTGAAGGCAGGAGGAGAAGGGGATGACAGAGGATGAGATGGTTGGATGGCATCAGCAACTTGATGGACATGAGTTTGCGTAAGCTCCAAGAGTTGGTGATAGACACGGAAGCCTGGCGTGCTGCAGTCCATGGGGTCGAAAAGAGTCAGACAGGACTGAGCGACTGAACTGAACTGGCCTGTGGGGGGGATCTCCCAGGTGGCACTAGTGGTAAAAAATCTGCCTGCCAATGCAGGAGACATAAGAGACACAGGTCTGATCCCAGGAAGACAGCAGGGCAACTCACTCCAGTACTCTTGCCTGGAGAATCCCAAGGAGAAAGGAGCCTGGTGGGCTACATACAGTCCATGGGGTCACAAAGAGTTGTACACGACTGAGCAACTACTGGCCCAGAGATAGTGTTGGGCTCATGAAACATTTTTTTAAACTTAAATTAGGATGATACTCGAAGGGACGTCCCTGGTGTTCCAATGGCTAAGATTCTACTCTCCGCATGCAGGAGCCGGAGTTTGATCCCTGGTCCGAGAACTAGATCCCACATGCTGCAACTAAAGATCCTGCACGCTGCAACAGAGATTGAAGATCGTGTGCCGCAACTAAGACCTGTCACAGCCATATAAACAAATATTAAAGAAAACAAACAAACTGAATTTTGCTGTTGTTCACTCACTGAGTTGTGTCTGACTCTTTGGGACCCCATGGACTGCAGCACACCAGACTTCCCTGTCCTTCAATATCTCCCGGAGTTCGCTCAAACTCAAAAGTCTGATTTTCTATATTCTCTTTTCTAAATATCAGAAAATATTGCAACACTGAACTGGTTTGAACTAACTGGCAGCTGTCCAATTTATACAAGGCCCATGGACCACAGTTCCCACCACTCCCCATCACCCACACTCACCAGCATCACTTATAACACTCCTTGGCCTGTCCCCCACCCCTCCATAGGCATTTTAATCTGTGGTGTAACACTAAGGATGTCACACTGTTGGTGTGACGCTGCAAATACATAACTTCCCCTTAGCACAAAATTAGGGGGTAAGAGGGAGACAGAAGAAAAGGTTTGGTTTCTTAAATTCTAAATTCCAGTACAGTGCAGAGAGGTGAGGAAAAGCCTGAGCCAGATGTCATCTCCATAATCAACATACACGCATTTCCATGGTCAAGTTTACAAGTGCTTCTTCACTTACGCTGATGGGTTCCCTAAGTGCATGAGATTCCTGATTCTGAACTATGCTCATTTCGGCTTCAGAGAGAATCACGTCTGCTTCCGTATTGCTAAAGGACTCTCAGGGGTGCACTGGTTTGTTTGTCATGCAACATTCCCACCACCCAAGCCAGTTATGGGAACTCTTTCCCACCTACAAATGCTGGACCCAAACTCACACCACGTAAACTAAGCATCACACTGTGACATTGTTAAGCCAGGAGGAAAAGAAACTATGGCTGAAAACTAAAGAGGTTTGATGCCGAGGGGAGAATTTACTCATCAATACAAAAATAAGTATCAGACACCGGCCCACACAAGATGCACACGTGGAGACAGGACAGAATGCTATTCATTAACCAATTTCAAGAAAATATAAATGTGTCTCTATCAAATGAAATTTCCAAGGAAGAAATGTAACACATTCCCTGTTTTACATAGGTACTATACATATATATTATTATCATTCAGTCGCTAAGTCGTGTCCAACTCTTCATGACCCCAAAGGACTGTAACCTGCCAGGCTCCCCTGTCCGTGGGGATTTTCCAGGCAAGAATACTAGAGTGGATTGCCATTTCCTTCTCTAGGGGATCTTCCTGGATCAGGGATGGAACCTAAGTCTCCTGCATTAGCAGGTACATGCTTTACCACTGAGCCACCAAGGAAACCCCCAAACATATGCATACGCAGCCATAATTACAATACAGTTCAGATATATTAAGAGATATTAAGCTATCACTTAATACAGATATATTAAGCTACCACTACATACACACTGTATTAAAAAACAAGAAAAATATACTGAGTAGGAAGAGTTTCCAGAGCCCATAGTACATCAGTCTTAAAGCACTTTATTTTATAAAAACATGATAAATTTTCCTGATCAGAATTGTCAAAGTTCACTTTCTCACTGCAGAGTTTCAAGAAATATTTCACAATCTAAAGAGAAGAATCTTTCTCCTGAGGGTTACAGGATCACTGATAGAAAAAATTAAAACCACAACCAGGTATAATTTCCACAACTTGGTCTCTTCACGCCCACAGATAGAAAAACCAGAAGGTACACACTCACCGCAGAGAGCTGGCTCCATGTGGACCGCAGAGGCTTGTGGTGAATCACAATTTTTTCATCGGATTTCTGTTCTTTCGGCTCTGACTCCTCATCGGAGTCGATGTCAAGGGCCTTTTCTTTGTAGTTCTGATACAGGACAGCGTTTTCTGCAAAAAAAGAACCAAACCCTCCACATCACTAACTGCCACCCCCCCATCATGAGGCTACTTGTTCTAAAGAAACATCCAATATTTATGTGAGGTTTGGCCTCCAGTTTAATAAACAAGAGATAAATGGATTTCTTCATGAAGAGTCATGATCAAAAATCTATTTTCTCACTCATACAGTTCTATCCCCCAATCATCTGCAGGGGACAGGGCCTGTACGTCAATGCCAACTGAAGCAAAGTTTCCATGACTCTGTCCACCACTCATGAAGGTCATGTCTATCACATCATTGTTTTTTAGGTTAAATTGAATTTACACCCCTTTATTTTTCGATTTAACAAACATTTATAGTACATCTACAATGTGCCAAGGGCTGGGAGTAAATAGAAAATAAAAGACACTTTCCATGCCCTCATGAGCTAAAAATTTAATGAGAAATATTGTAAAAGTCAGTCATTCATAAATTCATTCAACTGATACTTAGAAAATGTCTACTAGACACCAGTAAATGCTAGGTGCTGGGGATACAGCAAAGAACAACAACAAAAAGAGAGAAAAATCTCATTCTTCAAGAAGCTGACATCAGAGTGATGAAAGAATGACAATAAATAAACAAGCAACTTTTATAATATGGCAGATGCTGAAAAGTAACATGGCGAAAAATCAAACAGAGAAAGGGTGTTATGAAGGGTGATACGCAGATTTTAAACAGGGTGGTTTAGGAAGGCCTCATAGAGCTGACATTGAAGCAAAGATCTAAAAGGGGTTAAGAAAGGAAACCATCTGTACTACTGGCAACTACAGAGACATCAGCAAACAGAGACAGCAGCAAGTACAAAGGGCCTGGGGCAGGAGTCTGCTTGGTGTGTCTTACAATATGTACACCGATAGGGCAAGGAGGCCTGTGTGGCTGGAATAAGTTAAGGGAGGGGAGGAAGCATAGGAGATGGGGGTTGGGATGAATAGAGGGCTGACCATGTAGGGTCTTGCCTTGATGCCATTGAAAGGACTTTTGTTTCTTACTCCAAGTAAGACAGCAAGTCATTTTAAGGTTGAGGACACAATGATCTGGCACAAATACATATGTACAGACCAAAAGATTTATACACAAGTGCTCTGAGGACAGACTGTCAGCAGGACATGATTTAGTCTGGGGGTCAGAGAGGTGTTAATGAGGAAAATCTTAAGATCTGAAAGCTGAGAAAGCACAGAGCTACAGAAAAAAACCACCTGCAAAAGTAAGAGGAAATAAATGACCTGAGAAGAACAAAAGAGGTCACGAGCTGGAGTACAGGTGTCTATCAGACAAAGGGTGTAAGGCGGGTTTAGGGAGAAGAGCCAGACAGTTCAAACCAGGCAGAGTTTTGCAGGCAAAGTTTAAGAACTGGATTTTATCATGAGCCCCAAAGCCCCAGTTTCTTTCATACTGTAAAGGTTTTATTTTATCCCGACTGCAGTGAAAATCCACTGAAAGACATTTTTAGATTGGAAGAGCAAAACATTGACTAGATAAGAGACTAATTAGGATGCTCTTGAAGTGGTCAGTGAAAAGCGATGGAGACTTGAGGGGGTTGGACTGGGAACAGGAGTCAGACTGGCTGTGGTGGTCAGGATGTCTTCTAGCTCTGTTAAGTCCCACAGCTGAAAAGCGGAAGAAGGGAACTCCAGAAGAAATTCGGCTTTAGTGGAAAGATTATGAGTTTGGTTTTGGAACATACTGAGTTTGAAACGCTTTCCCTATTTGGTGAAGCCAGCAAAACATCCGCCTAATTTCTCATCAACTATGGCATGTTCTGTGTGCATCATCATCACTAAATACTCAGAGTTCACACAAGACTTTATTGGTCTCTGATTGGTCTGCATATGAAAGCAGATTACAAGGGTACAGATCTCTGTAGAACCCTTTAAAGTACTTAATTATATGACATAAAATACGTTCGGACATTGTTGATATGATGTCTCATTCATCTCACAACAATGCAGGCAATTATGAGCTTCATTTTACGCAGAATAAAACAGGCTCAGTGAAGTTGAGAGGTGTGTTTAACGTCACTCAACTGATAAGTAGCAGCAGCAGGACAGGAACTCAGGTCTCTGGTTCCAATATCACAGGATCTCACCACTCAGCCACACAGCTTCCCGACTCACATTCTTGTTAGTCACCAACTGTAAGACTCCTACATTCCTCACGTACATATACGTGAAAAAGAATGTCTAGGTCATCATATTTGAGAAGAGCAGAGAGGGTGCACAGAAACAGCTCCTCGTAAAAGGAAACAGCATAACACTAGTTATAATGAAGGTCTGTCCTCAGACTTCAAAAAAGCTCAACATTTTTAACCATTTGAAGCAAAAGTCCCGAAACTAATGCCAAATTCCAGAAGATGCAAAACATCTCTCATGATTGATATTAGATAGATGCCTGTTCACTTCATAACAGGGTACAAGAGAAAGCAAAGTGCGTGAGAACCAGTTGTCTGTCCTGATCCTGGCTGTGTGACAGTGGATAAGGTACCAAGCCTCTTGGAGATTCCAGATTCCTCGGTTATAAAATCTGCAAGATGCCTTTATCCCAACCAGCAAAAATACTATATCTGGGTTTCTTCCCCATAGAAAACATTTTTCTAACAGGGATACAATAAATACATTTTTATAAACTGGTCATATTTAAATGATAAAATGGGAACTGATTTTTATAAGAATTATATGGGGAAATGTTTTGTAATCAGCTAAGTTGATAAAACTCTGGGTGGTTTTACTTTTGATTTACTTAGAGAGGGGCATACCCTTCTTCACTGTTCTTTTAAAGGGTGGAAAACCTTAGCATTTCAAAGAATGACAGGAAGTAACTACCCTCACCTCCACCACACTCCCCCAGCTCTACAAGCTCTTGAGGTCCATTGACACTGGATCCATTTACACAAAGTCCGCTAATCTGATTAGGGTCTGAACACCTGGTGAAAGCTGCTTTTGTTTCTGACTGAGATCCTTCACAAAAACTCTATACAGGGTCGAAGTTCATAGCAGTAGGGTTCTGTTAGTGAAGAGAGTTAGATTTCCTCCAAATTGAAACTTGGTTAGGAAACCATATTAATGATAGTAAAATGTAGAAATATGGGGATAAGACCATTAAGTCAAAGGAAATATGACCTAAGGAAATACGGACGTAAGATCTACATGCCAAACCTTCAGAATTTTAAATTGCAGAGATAGAACTTATCCTTATTCTTTCTTCATTTTTTGAGGGAGGTGGGGATGGAGCCAGAGCAGAGAAGAATTAAAAATCTTCTCTGCTGGTCTGACAAAGTCATCGGCTTACAAAGAATGCCATTAATTTTATTCACTGCTGGTATTACTGGATGAAAATTTAGCTTAGTGCAGAGCTTTGTGCTGTATAATTTGAGAAGAAGTTGTACATTTTTCTCATCTTGTGTTTTTGTTACTTCAGTTGGATTTCAACTTATAATTGATATTCCACATTGAAACAACAATAAAAGTCTGGAAAATCAAATGCTTACCTTCCCCATCAAATGTTCCTTGTCCTTTCAGCATTTTTTTCTAAGAAACAAGAAAAGCAAAAAGAGGAAAAGCAAAGCAAACTATGTATGAATGAGCCAAACAGAAAATACAGCTATTTCAAGAAAAAGTACTTTTTTTGTGGTCACATTCATTGGATTTCCAACAGCATGCACACATGATCCCTTCAGCAGTCATATGACTACTACCACTCACTTAAAAGATGAAATAAAATGTACAATATCCCCCACACTCTGCCAATACAGCTTGAGAATCCTCAAATGACCAATAGCTTTCAGCTTATTACTGATGATTCACCATCACTGTTAAACTGAACTATGCTATACTTGCAGAGTTGGGGGAGGGGACGGGAAGCACATAAAATGTTATGTAATTTCTTTACTTAGAAATTAGTTTGCTCAGTCGCCCAGTCGTGTCCTATTCTTTGTGACCCCATGAGCTGTAGCCCTCCAGGCTCCTCTGTCCATGGAACTTTCCAGGCAAGAATACTGGAGTTGAGAAGACATTCCCTTCTCCAGGGGATCTTCCCAACCCAGGGACTGAACCCAGGTCTCCTGCATTGCAGGGAGATTCTTTATCATCTGAGCCACCAGGGAAGCCCACTCATGATTCATCACCACTGTTAAATTGAACTCTGTTAAACTTGCAAATTTGGAGGGGGAAAAAATACACATAAAATGTTATGTAATTTCTTTAAGGCCATAGGATCTAAAATAAAACAGGCTCGCTTGTGTATTACATATGTGACATTTATATAGACTGGTTCCAGCTTTCAGATTAATCAGGAAAAGATGTGGCTGCCAAAATGAATTTCTGCCCTATTGCTGAGATCTGTCTTGTGTCTGGAGAAGGCAGCACATGCACACTCCAAAATCTCCTTCCCTCGTCTTCCCTATTTATGTCATATTTGGTATTTTAAGGAGTGCAACTCCTAGGTCTTTATCTGGGAGCAACACCACACCATTCACTCCAACCTGAAGTTCCAAGCTACCAGCTTGTTAAATACACTCAAGGGTTAAGTGGGCACAAAATGGGAATGAGATGCAACCAAAGCCCCTGGTGAAAGAAGCCAGAAACAACGAAGATGACAAACTATGTCCTTTGTGATTCTGGCAATTGACCTTTAAGATTCACATTTTACCTGGATGGTATTTAGTATCCGTGATCATCAGGGAAAGGAAAAATATTTCAGTAACTAAATCACTAATGTAAGTACTTAAAATAATCAACAGGCTGAAAGGAAATCAGTGTTTTCCTGTATCAGCTGTGGTGAATCAGGAACCAGTAACTGACACTTCTAAACAAGCACCACACTGGCAGATCCACGCCTGCCTGCCACCCCCTTTGCAGCTACCTGTATTAAAAGTGCTCAAGACTCACTCCACCAATACGTGTAATTTGCTGTGTTTTTTTCCTCCTACTTGTCCCCCACATTTTGCCAAAGAACTTAGAAAATTAATACAGTGATAAGTTTCAGTTTCTCCCATAAAACTGCATTAACCTGGACTCTGCCTACCAGCAATAAAATGGCCAAGAGATAGATGTGCAGGGCTCTGATCAACAAACAATAAAATTAAAAAACAACAATAACCTGTGGCTCCCTCTGTGCCCCTCCTCCCCACCCCAAACATCTTCACTGGCGGCTTAGTGACTGCTTAACGTGCGACCCTCTTGCCCACTTTTACCTTTATCCTTCCCAGGCTGGAAAACTTCTCCTTGTCTTCCATCACTGCTTTCAGAACCGGCTGGGACATCCTGTTCTTCTTCTTCGAGGTGCCAGGACTGTCAAAATCAACGCCACTGACCACCGCCCTGCGATAGGAGGTGGACCGCAAGCCTCTCCGCAGAGACCCCGGGCTGTCCAAGTCGTGCTCCGCCTCGCCCTCGTCCTCTGCTGGGCCCAGGGGGGCCCCAAGACCCTCCACCATGCTGCGTACCTTGAGCAGTCTCTTGTGAGGTTCCACGTTCAGACTGTTGGACTTACTAATTTTAATTTCCGAGGCCAAGCTCTTCGGAATGATCTGCTGTTTTCCCACTTTGAGGGCGGCGGGGCTGTTTGTGCTCAAAACCACCGAAGGACTCTCCAGGAGTTCGTTCTCCGGTGAGGGCAGCCTTTGGAGGGGCAGTTTTTGTTCCAAAGACCTTTTGGGGGGCGAAGGAGAGAGCTTCGAGGGTCCTCGCTCACGGTCCTTAGCAATGTTGCCGGACAGCGAACCGGCGCCTTGGGAGGAGATATCAGGGGAAAGCCCATTTGCAGCCGGCGAAGGCAGGGGGCTGGTGGGGAATCCGGGCTTGTCCCCCTCGGGGCTGCAGGGGGAGAACGCTGGAGGAGTCCGCGGGGGGTGCAGCGGCTGAGGCGCGGGCTTGGTCGCTGTGCCGTTAGCTGGGGACTTGGGGGAGCCGCCCGACGCCACTCTGGGGACTTGGGGGGACTTGGGCCGTCGGAGCCGAGGAGAGATAGCCCTGTACTCCGGGGAGACGGTCCTCCCATTGGTCACCGCCCTCCGATGGGCGCAGAGAAGCAGGGGGCTCCTCTGGACCGTCCTGCCGTCGGAGGCGCCGGGCACTTCGGCCAGACTCTGCGCCGCAGGGAGCGTCTCTCGGTCCTCCACCGGGAAATCCGTGATCAGCAACCCGCTGGGGCTCTGGTAGGACTGGGGCCTCGGCTTGCTCCGGCCCAGGAGCTGGGGCTGAGGGGTTGAACGCCTCCGCCACAAAGGGGTTAAGCTGTTGCTGGAAAAATCCACTTCGCTCTCGGTGTTCATAGCGGAGCCTCGGGGGTCAGCCCCCGGGGGGGCGGGGGTGGCGGACTGCACCTAGTTAGTCTTGCCTAAAGAGGAAAGAAGTCATGGAGCTTGGCCTCCGGACTACCAGGCACGCCTTGCAGACGCGCGCGCTCTGAGCCCGGGGATCACCCGGCTACCGCGGGACACAACTGCGTTCAATTACCCACCCTTTCTGGGGCAAAAACTGCGCCCACCGCGGCGAGGGGTCCAGTACAGAAACCTGGGTCGTGCCCAGGCGAATTAATCCAATCACCTCCGCGCCCCTCTCGCGGCCCAAGACCACCCGCACAGAAACAGACCGCCACCAAATCGCCGGTGCAAACTGATGCACGGGAAACTTGGGACGAGTTCAGCTTTCTTGGGAAACTCGTCGCGCGACGCTCCCCTCCGCCGCCATCCAGCGGCCAGCCCCCGTCGCAGGTCCCCTAGAGCTCCAGTAGCCCGTCTCCCAGGCGGATTTACCTTCAGGGCTTTGTAGAGCCCGGGGCCGACCAGCACCCCCGCCCAGTGGGTGGCCCGGGTCCCGGACCGAATCTTCGCAGCGGGAGCTCGGGAGAGCTCAGCCGCAGACCCAGCGTCGGCTCCGCCCCCAAGCTTGATCCCGCCCACGGCATTGGCCACGCCCCGGCCCGCCTCAGTCGCCGCCTTCTGGGAGCCGCTGCCTTCCCGCCCTGGTCTCTCGTTAAAACGCTCAAGCGCACCTGGGCAGTGCGCCGAGCCCCGGGTTCCGGGCCACGAGATGCGGGGAGGGGGCGGCGTGGGAGCTGCGGGCGCGCAAGGCTGTTGCTCGGAGCACAGCGTGGGAACAAACGTAGGAGGCCTGCCAGAAAGCAATTTGCGAAGGCCTGGGCCCCCGGGGGATCTCCCTGGTAGGAGCTCGGAATGCCGAGCACCGTAAGGCGGGTGAAGGGCGTGAGCCGGAACGCGTAGCTCTGAACGCGGAAAGCCAGGCGCCTCTCAGTATTCGGGTGGTCTTAAATCCGACGCCCTACGCCCCTGCTTAAAATATCTTACGGACTGATAGGCTTGCTTGTGCCTGGAGTATTTCTGGAGAGATACTTAATAGCCAGTTCGGGGGAGCACAGCTGGGTGGCTAGGAAACCGGAGCGACGGAGTGTTTTCATTCAATCACCTTTGGATCTTGTATGCTTTGAATTCCGAATGTTACCTATTAAAAGTAACCATAATTTAAACTGCCAAAAAAAAAAAAAAAGCTTATTGGTTTCTAAGCATACACGGGATAAAATTCAGAATCCTCTCCAAGGCCCTATAGGACTTGGCAGCTGGGTAGGAGCGCACGAACAGGAAGCGCTTGCCTCTGTAGCCTAGTCTTCCCCCACCCGCTACACTCGTTCCTCCGCTAATTTTAGGCCACACCCACCAAGTCTGACAGCCTCAAACCTTCCCTTTTATTTCTCCTTGACCTTCTGACCTGTCCGTCAGAGAGGCCCTCCCTTCTGGATCTGATTATGGCTACGCTTATTTACTTTCCCGGCCACCTTTTCTCATCTATCGACACTCACCGCAAATGCATTTAATCATATATTTAGTTTTATGCTTATTATCTGCTTTGTCATCTTTTGACTGAAAGCTGCAAGAGGGCAGGGGCCATGTTTCTTTATTGCCCCCTCTGTATTCCAGGCACATAGAGTGGCACTTAATGAATATTTGTCGAATGAATGAATGTACGAATGAATGAGAGGGTGACCTGAATGAAGACCACCGCAGAGTGCTCCGTTGCCAAGTAGTAGAAAGTTGGCTGTGTCCTGGACAAGCTCCAGCAATGTGAGAAGAATAAGGCAAACTTGAGAAGACAGATGATTTTTAGACCATAAGATCTGTGTGATTAATTCGATTACCAAGACATATGGGCAGTTCTCCAAACTCTCCTTTTTGGCATTCACAAATTCAACAAGGGTATACTGCACATCCACAGAGTCCTCCTGTCTGCCCTGGATAGGTTGAATTTTATTACCAAAAATAGTAAGAGGCAAGTTCTGGGTGGTGATGAGTGTTTTTCATGCTTATTTATACTTTGCTATACTTTCCAAATACTGTACATTAAATATATGTTACTTTGATTTGAGATGTTTTCGTAAGTAGAAGAAATGGCATCAAAATATTGATAAGAAATTTTTCTAAAAGAGAAATTTACCAAATATTTTGGTTAGAAGATATGGCTGATTATATACTCATACCTACCCACTTTTTAATATAGGCTATTTTTCATACTAATATGTATTACTTGTATATTGGGAAAATATAATAAAGTTAATTTCTAAAGTGCTTAGTTAATGACAGATGAAGTGTTACCTAATTCGGGATGCAATCTGTGACTTACATTACGAAGTTTTAAATGGTGATGTGAGAAAATAGCTTCTCTTCAAATTATGCTGGTTCTGCAAACAAACATAACTGATGATTATGAAGAAATTGCAGGATATTCCTACCTAATTCCTAAGCAACAACATAATACCCACCAAAACAACAACAAGGACAAAGCATGAAGCTCTTGTTCCTTCACTAAGCTTTGAAATCCACAGATCTATGGCCCATTTTACAGTCCATTCAATTTATCATAATTATTCAAATCTAGTGTTCTTGCCTGGAGAATCCCAGGGACTGGGGAGCCTGGTGGGCTGCCATCTATGGGGTCGCACAGAGTCAGACACAACTGAAGCGACTTAGCAGCAGCAGCAGCAGCAGAATACTTTTGATAGCATGTGCTATCAAAAAAAAAAAAGAGCTGTGAATTAAATTACGACACTGTGTTGTTACATAGGATCTTTTTAATACTTATGATGGTTTTAAATTTAGATATAGTTTTCTCAGTAATGCACATATTTAGAAAAGGAAAATATAAGCAAAATAAATTGATTAAATATTTCTACTAATTCTGTACACGAGTCTAATTTTCCCAAATCCCTCTTCACACAGAGCATCAACATGTGCTTGTCCACACAGTATCATTGATATACATGTAGTATTTCCTAAAAGGATGGCCTAACCGTGTCTCTGGGATTTGCTTCCTAGCCAGACATTCATTCTTCAAGTTTGATGCTGGCACACTCCTATTAGATTAAAAGCATAGTTTTCTTGTTCAACTGAATTATATGTCATTACAACCTATGTAGGCCTTCCCTGGTAGCTTAGCTGGTACAGAATCCACCTGCAATACAGGTGGTTCTATTCCTGGTTCAATTCCTGGGTTGGGAAGATCCCACTCCAGTATTCATGGGCTTCCCTGGTGGCTCAGATGGTAAAGAATCTGCCTGCAATGCGGGAGACCTGGGTTCGATCCCTGAGTTGGAAAGATCCCCTGGAGGAGGGCATGGCAACCCATTCCAATATTCTCGCCTGGAGAATCGCCGTGGACAGAGGAGCCTGGCGGGCTACAGTCCATGGGGTTGCAGAGTCGGACACGACCGAGTGACTAAGTACAGCACAGCACAATACAACCTACATATCCTCTCTATTAATGGCCAGAAAGAAGTTTCTGACAAATTGAAGTTCCAGGCCCTCGCTGCAATCCTGTGTGATCCATGAGTTGGTTATATTACCCTCTTGTTGCTTTGAAATTTCTTTCATCTAATCTGACACATCTGGCAATTTCTCCTGCCTTCAACTGCAGTTCTTAGCATATGGTTTTGACACATGTAGTATTAAATTGCATAGAATTCAGTGAAATGATGACAATTCAAATAGTTATAACTATGTTCACAAGTGCAAAAGCAATGCCAGCTATATCAGGACTGCCCTCTGGCCAATGGCTATTTCTTAACATTAGTAAAATGAGGTCACTGGTGATGCAGTTGGTAAAAAAAAATCCACCTGCAGTGCAAGAGGCCTGGGTTCGATCCCTGGGTTGGAAGATCCCCTGGAGAAGGAAATGGCAACCCACTCCAGTATTCTTGCCTGGGAAATCTCATGGATTTCCTGAGCCTGGCGGGCTACAGTTCATAGGATCATAAGAGTCAGACATGACCTAGCGACTAAACCACCACCAGCACCACACATCCCAGTTTCAGAGATGTTAAACTATGAGACCAAAGTGCTTCTTAGAATTGGAGAAATACAGGTCCATCTAGTCAAGGCTATTGGTTTCCAGTGGTCATGTATGGATGTGAGAGTTGGACTATAAAGAAAGCTGAGCGCCGAAGAATTGATGCTTTTGAACTGTGGTGTTGGAGAAGACTCTTGAGAGTCCCTTGGACTGCAAGGAGATCCAACCAGTCCATCCTAAAGGAGATCAGGCCTGGGTGTTCATTGGAAGGACTGATGTTGAAGCTGAAACTCCAGTACTTTGGCCACCTGATGTGAAGAGCTGACTCATTGGAAAAGACCCTGATGCTGGAAAAGATTGAGAACAGGAGGAGAAGGGGCTGACAAGAGTATGAGATGGTTGGATGGCATCACTGACTCAATGGACTGGGTTTGGATGGACTGCGGGAGTTGGTGATGGACAGGGAGGCCTGGTGTGCTGTGGTTCATGGGGTCGCAAAGAGTCGGACACGACTGAGGGACTGAACTGAACTGAGGCTGAGTAAGGTGTATGATGAAGTTCCCTGTTCCCCGAAAGCCTCTGTGAAGGAGTCTGGGTGGAAGCAGACCTGAAGAATATGTAAAATATCGCAAGACAGACGGGAGGAAAAAGATATCCTAGAGCCATGTCCCAGAATGAATAGAAACACAAGGGCATGGCTTGAGAACTAATATTTACTAAGTGCCAACTATATTTCAGGACCTAATCTCAAATTAATCCTCTCTCCCCTTAAATAGGAAGGAGCTGAGGGTCTAAAAGCTCTTCTTGTACTGTTGGTAAGCGGTTGAGTCAGAATCCTATTAATAACTGGGATCTGTCAGACTCCAGAGCCCTGGAGCTCCACATACCAGAAACTAAAGTCACAAGATCAGGGCATTTGCATTAAGAAGTTGTGGGAGATTGATTTGGCTTAATAGAGAATAGAATGTGGTGTGTGACATAAACTGAGGGGTCTGGATTTTACTTGGATAACATCTGACACTCTGGAAGTATTTATTTAAACTTTGCTATCTTTTAAAACAATATAACTGATAACATCAATCTGAGATAAATAAATAAAAATAAACAGATTTGTTTGTGGGTTAAAAAAAAAAAATCCACCTAAACCCATAAAATCTGAGGGAAATCTTCTCTTGGAAAGAAACTATGGAAACATATTTAAATATATGCATAACAGACAAATGTTAGTATCTAATCACTCACAAATCTTTAAGGAAAAAACTAACAGTGGAAAAATGAGCAGAGTGAGAATAATTTTAGAGTAGACACAAGTGCTTTCTATACATAAAAATACACTCAGCCCCAATTGGTAACAACAAAATTGAAACAGTAATGAGATCATAGTTTTTCATTCATTAGATCAACAAAGACTTAAAAAAAAAAAAAAAAAACACATGGTAAAAGTGCAGGGAAAAGAGGGTTCTGACTCCTTCATGGTAAGAATGTAAACAACTTATCTGAAAAGCAATTAGATGATACTTAATCAAAACCTTGAAAACAGGCATATCTTCAACCAAGTAATTCCATGCCCAGGAAATAACCCTGAGGAAATCATCTTTGATGTGTAAAAATATATATGTTCAAAGATGTCCATTAAAGCATTTCTTACAGTAGCAAAAATATCAGAATCTGACTCTTTACCAAGAGATTTGTTAATAAATCATGATGTAAAATGAAACAACCAAAAATAATAGTGTAGACAGAAATTACTCATACAAAAATTCAAAATACTGTATGGTAAGTAGGAGAGAAAAGTTATTTTTGAACATATTATGCAGAATATCCTACACTGAGTTTTTTTTTTTTTAATGCAAACAGCTGTGTATAACTACTTAATGATAGAGAATCTGCATGCAATGTGGGAGACCCAGGTTCGATCCCCAAGTTGGGAAGATTCCCTGGCGAAGGGAGTGGCAACACACTTCAGTATTCTTGCCTGGAAAATCCCACAGAGAAGCCTGCTGAACTACAGGCCTTGGGCTGTAAAGAGTTGGACACGAATGAGTGAATTAACACAATTACTTAATATCTAGATTTGTAATATTCAAAATGTTAGCATGTCCACCTCTGGAACAAAATTAAAGGTGGTATTTCAATTGTGCTTGGCTGTAAAGCAGACCACCTTACCACTTAGTGGCTTAAAATAGCAAATTGTATTATTGCTCCTCACCATTCTGCAAACTGGTATGGTGGGTTCTTCTGAGTGTCTCCCCAGGCTCTCCCACATGGCCACAGCCAGCTGTGGGGCAGGCTGGATCAGATGGACAGATGGACAAGAACAGATGGCTGAGGGTTGGTTGGTGCTGGCCATTAACTGAGGTTCCTCAGTTTTCCTGTTCTCAGATCTTAAACACCCTGGACAAGCTTAGTAATCCTGGTACAATGAAGTGATGAGTCAAAATGACAAAGAAAAAATTGGAAAGGATATTTGAAAAAGAGAACTTGAGAACTGATTAATTCTCACTGGGAAAAGAGTTCTTAAAAAGATACTTTCTTACAGCACTTATAATAATGATTAATATATTACCTTCTGCTTTTTAAAACATTTTTTGAGCACTTGCAATACACCAGACCCTCCCTCTTTGAAGTGCTTCAACTATATCACTGATACATGACTTAACCTTCACAACGACCTTATGAGGTAGGAACTACCACTGTCTCCAGTTTACAGAGGAGGAAACTAGAATGCAGAGAGGTTAAGTACCCATGCAGTCTGGCTCCAATCTGCCTCATAACGACTACATCGTTATATTATTTGTGATTCCATTATTCACTGATATTCTTTTCCCACAAATAAAACATAAGCACCCCACTGTCAGCTCTTCCTCTGTCTCCTATGGTGCTTCGGTAAAATGAACAGATGAATCGATCAGTGACAATGTTAGTCCAGAGGAGGGGAGGCATACCAAGCAGGGTCATCCAATCAGGAAATAAACGCAAAGGCCTTGGAAAGGAAGACTTTTGTAAAGGAAAGGCAGTCCTGTTCATCAGCTAGTATTTTCTTTTGGTTCCTGATGGGTATCAGGCTCTGGACTTGTAGATACAGTGGTAAAGAAAGTCAGCATGATCCTGCTAACTGTTCCTGCCACAGTCTTGCTAACAACCTTTCGGGAAAGACCAACCCCAGATGGCATCTCACCCATGTTGGCATTTCACCTAGTGCTCTTTCAACTAGCCCCTCTCGTCTTGGGGGGCAGGGAACCCGACATACAGGGCTTCTGGAGAAAGCAGGCAGCCTGAAGACAGTGCAGGCACTTCACTGCAATTGTGGGAATTCCGAGAGTGAAAGGAAAGGCAAAAACAGAGCAGTCGCTGGAGGGAAAGGGAGAAATAAGCAGTTTTATTTCAAGACTGGGCACACTTGGCTGGACGTCAGGCAGCTGTCTTGTAGTTTGTGTCTGCTGCTTTCTAACTGTGGGAATGAGGACCTCTATAAGACTGCAGTTTCTTCAACTACAAATATGAAATTGTTCCTCTTCTCAGCACAGTTTGAGAACACTGATTGATTAGAATAATTTGGATGTGGGCTGGGGAAAATGGGATGCAGGGGGGTGGGGAGGGGAACGGAGGCCATCTGAACCGTACAAAACAAATTCCTAACCACCTTTCCTCTATCTTGAACAGAGGGGCTTCCCTGATGGCTCCGATGGTAAAAAAATCAGCCTGCCAAAGCAGGAGACTTGGATTTGATCTCTGGGTCAGGAAGATCCCCTGGAGAAGGAAATGGCAACCCACTCTAGTATTTTTGCCTGGGAAGTCCCATGGACAGAGGAGCCTAGTGGGCTACAGTCCATGGGGTCACATGAGTTGGACATGACTTAGCGCCTAAACAACAACAATCTTGAACAGAACATAATCAGAATGAAATTCTGTTGTTTCCAACTCTAGCATAAAGGAAAAGGATCATAGTGAGGAAAGGATGCTGAAAATGACTCAGAGGACTCTTGTTGGTAGGACCCAAGAAAATGATAAGAGGAGAGAAAGGGCTTCTTTCTGCCAGTCTTAGCCAGCAGCATCTAATCTATTAATTCACAACTGTGACTCTGAGAATGAGTCACATCTGATCGACCCCCCAGTGACACTGGGTTTTGAGGGGAAGCTCTCCATTTAACTAGAGTGATTCAGATCCTAGGTAAACTACAAAGTCAAGGTATACAGTGACTCTCTAAACTTGTTAGGCCCCAGAGAACAACTGTTCACTGTTGTCCTTTGAATTGTAGGGATAAGATAAACAACTGAGCAGCCACTTTCTTCAATAGGTTCTAGTCTGAGGTCACCACGTGGCTTGAACAGACCTTTCACCTCTTTAAGCAATAGTTTCCTTGCAGGTTTGGTCTTTTTTTTTTTTTCCTTTTAAAATTTTAATACATTCATGTGGTAAAAATTGGGATTGTACAAAAGTAAAACATATCTCTTGCTCTTGCCTCTAGTTTCCTACCCCGCCCTCTAGAGGCATTCACCTTTAACTGTTTGTGTATTTTATAATTTTCAGATTTATGGTGGGACATAAACAAGCATATATATCCCTACAGACCCTGGACACCCCCACATGCACTAGTATCCTATAACGATGTTCTGTAACTTATTTACCTGGGATACTATTCTCCACCAGTAATTACAGAGACACTATCTGTTTTTAACATCTGCATAGCATTAGGAAGAATCAGATGCACTATCAATTTCATATGGTTCCACCTAATCTTACATCACTTATTGGCAAATTTCCTGTTGATAAACATTTAACTTGCTTCTTCACAAAATCTGAGCACCAAGAAGGAAAAAAAAGGTTGCCTTTAGTTCTAAATTTCCATAATGCTTTTTTGTTCCCATTCTTCAATGCCTGGGTCAGGTAAGGTAGAAAAGAGAACACTTTATTGAACAAAGATACAAGGATGATTTAATTCTGTGACGAGTAATTAGGAGTCTGCTCTTAATACAATTTTAATGGTGATATATGGCAAACATCCTCTAAGTGTGTTTCTTTTGGGGGAAACTAGATTAGGGGTGCTATCATCACTATTACTGATTTCCCTTACTGATAATTTCCCAGTCTCTCTCTCTTTAGTCTCCCAGTTTACCCAACTCCTTGCGGTTCCTCTGTCCATGGAATTCTCCAGGCAAGACTACTGGAGTGGGTAGCCATTCTCTTCTCCAGGGGACCTTCCCAAGCCAGGGATCAAACCGGAGTCTCCTGCATTGGCAGGCAGATTCTTTACCATCTGAGCCAGCAGGGAAGCCCTATGCCCCTTCTATACTGTCCTTCTCTGGATCCTGTTCTTTCTTTGAATTATCAAAGTGGTGTGAAGAATCACAACTCATGAAGTTTGCTAAGTAATTTGAACAAAGAGTTATCTGAATAGGCCATAATGTTCCTTTTGTGTGAAGTATTTGATGTTTGCAAAAAGAACTCGAGATAAAAAAAAAAATTCTTCTGTGTGCCCTCATTTTCCAGGTAAAACTGTATCAGGAATCATGTGGGGATACTTAAAGCTAGCCAACACATTTCAAGTTTTCTTCTGCCCAGATTTGTTTGGAAGAAATCCAGTCTTACCTATCTCAAAAATTCAGCAGGGAAAAATAGCTGAAATAAATTAAAACCGTGATTACTAAATTCTGTGTTTACCTAGACAGTCTGGCATTTGGCTTAAAAGACAAAGCTTTTTATAAAGTGTTATTTAAACTCGGTTTTGCTACAGATTTTAAATTGGAAGAAAAATGGTAAGAGGGGAAAGCTCTATAAACCATACACGTTTGGGCTCATTACCAAGTACTACCAAGCAGTACCAATAGAATTTGAAAAATGCTTTCCTGAGTTGAGATCTGCCACCTAGCAACCGCTGTGAACTGCTTCCTGCGCTGGCCCAAGACAACTCAAAGTGCCCAGCTTTAAAATTGGTGAAGTGTTTCTTTAAAATTGATGGGGTGTTTTGCTGTGCGTGGGCCACAGTCATTGAATGGAGGATTAAAACTTTGTTTTTAGGGCAAAGATATGCAGATTAGAAGGACTGTTTAACTTAACTGCTCAGCTGAGTTTTGGAACAGAGTTGGCAGATTAAAGATTAAAGATGGCAGTAGACAGATTATAGTAAAGATTATTTGTAGTTTATCTGAAATTCAAATTTGACTGTGCATTCTGTATTTTTATTTGTTCAATCTGGCCACTCAGTTCTGAAGAAACTTTTGTAGTACAGAACGGGGGAATATTTGTAGAATATACATCACTTACGGGCTTCCTCTGTGGCTCTGCAGTAAAGAATCTGCCTGCAATGCAGGAGCCGCAGGAGACACAGGTTCGATCCCTGGATCGGAAGATCCCCTGGAGGAGGGCATGGCAACCCTCTCCAGTATTCTTGCCTGGAAAATCCCATGGACAGAGGAGCCTGACGGGCTACAGTCCATGGGGTCGCAGAGTCGGACACGGCTGAAGCGACTTGGCACGCACGCACGCAGATACGCATACATCATGCATATTAACTTGACCCCCCAAGGCTACTGATGTTATGGATCTAAAATGCCTTTCCAAGAGCACTGGCTGTTGGATAGGAGGGAGTATGAAGCATAGGAGGCCACAGGTCGGGTGGGAGCTAACAAGGGGACGAGAGATCAACCCAGGGTTGCAGCTGAGAAAGCTAAAGTGGGAGGAAGACAGGCGAAGGAAGGGGTTAGCCGTGTGGGAGCAGGGATGCCCCAGAGCTGAAGGGTGTCGGGGAGGAGAGCTGGCTGCCTAGACTTCCGGGAGCGAGAGGAAGTGGGCGATGTCCGCATCCATTTCATTTTTAAGCGTTAGAAGGAGGAGAAAGCCCGCCATGTAAATACGCCTTCTGAAGCTTGGACTAAGATGAAGAGGGGCAACCTGGGATCCCAAGAGGCCACGGCCACCTCCAGGCAGCAGCCATACAATCCTCAGGCCGCTTGCACCAGGATGCAGAGCCAGCCCGGGGCGGAGAGGCTCTGTCAAGGCCCTGCCCTTCCCGCTTCACCTGGCCCAACTCTGAGCCTGTGAGAGGCCGCCGCTTTGTCTTCAGTCCAGATCACAGCCCCTCATCACCCCCTGAGAAATCTGCAGCTCATTAACTCAGCAGCACAAAATACTTTAGACAGAATTCAAATATAATTCCTATGTGTTTGCACATGATTGAACATCTCCTAAAGGACACATAAGAAACTGCTAAATGGGGTGTGGAGAAAAAGATTTCCTTCTACACTGTTGGTGGGAATGTAATTGGTGCAGACACTGTGGAGAACAAGATAGAGTTTCCTTAAAAAAAAAAAAAATAAAACATAGAGTTGCCATATGATCCAGCAATCCCACTTCTGGGTATATATCTGGAGAAAACTCTAATTTGCAAAGATTCCTGCACCCCAATGTTCATTGCAGCACTAATTACAATATAATTACAATAGATAACACATGGAAGCAATCTGAATATTCATCAATGGAGGAATGGATAAAGAAGATATGGTATATATACAGTACAATTGGGATTCCCTGGCGGCTCAGAGGGTAAAGCATCTGCCTGCAATACCGTTGTTGTTTAATTGCCAAGTCGTTTTCGACCCTTTTCTGACCCCATGGACTGTAGCGCGCCAGGCTCTTCTGTCCATGTAATTTCCCAGGGACCAATACTGGAATGGGTTGCCGTTTCCTTCTCCAGTAGATCTTCCCGACCCAGGGATTAATTCCGTGTCTCCTGCACTGCAGGCGGTTTCCTTACTGCTGAGCCACCAGAGAAGCCCCACTGGACTATTTCTCAGCCATAAAAGAATGAAATAATGCCATTTGCAGCAACGTGGATGAACCTAGAGATGGTCATACAAAGAGAAGTCCAACAGACAAAGACAAATATATGATATCACTTACATGTGGAGGCTGAAAAAGTGATACAAATGAACTTATTAACAAAACAGGAACAGACTTACAGACATAGAAAACAAACTTCTGGCTACCAAAGTGAAAAGGGGGTGGGATAAGTCAGAAGTTTGGGATTAACACATGTACACTACTATATAAAAAAAAGATAAATGACAAGATCCTACTGTATAGCACAGGGGAAAATATTCAATATCTTGTAATAAACTATAATGGAAAAAAATCTGACAAAGAACATATGTGTATACATGTATGCGCTTGTGTGATAAGTCGTTTCAATCATGTCGGACTCTGTGCGACCCTAAGGATTGCAGCATACCAGGGTCCTCTGTCCAGGGGATTCTCCAGGCAGGAATATTGGAGCGGGTTTTGCCATGCCCTCCTCCGGGGGATCCTCCTGATACATGTGTAAATATTTATATACGTGTGTGTGTGTGTGTGTGTGTGTGTGTGTGTGTGTGTATAAACTGAATCATTTCTCTGTAGACCAGAAATGAACACCACATTGTAAATCAACTATACTTCAATTTAAGAATTATTTTTTTAAAAAGAAACTGCTAACTGGGGCTACCGGGGTGGAGAGGACTGGAGTAAGGCAGTGGTGGAGGGGAGTCAGTTCTGAAATGGAGGTATATTTGCTCACATACCTTACATACTCACTGATTTATTTTCCTATGTGTGTTTATTACTGACTCATAATAAAAATTCAAATTTAATGACTATAATAAATTCAGTCCAGAATCTGATTCATGTTTCAACTCGCATCTTTGATTTAAGATGACTCATGGCAATAAGGTGTTTTAAAATAAATGTCTTTATACACAGTGTCTGTTAAAGAGGACTGGGAGCTGACATTTCAGCACACTTTCTGGAAAACTTGCTGTTGAAATCAGTGACAAAAATCAACCCTTGGCAGAAAGTCTTACTTATTGTTTTACATGTTCACTCTGAATTATGTGCCATGTTGTTTTATATATAAGTATGTAAAAGCTCAGAATGAAAATTTGATGGAAATTAAATATGAGGCTTTTTTTTTTTTTAAGTAAAAGCAATATTGAATCCTACCTTGTAAGTTCTGCTAGGCCAGGTGTCAGCCTCCTTTGTTCAGTAATGGAGCCCTAGGACCTAGAGCAGCTTATTGGCACATATTACATGCTCAATAAATAATTGTTGAATGAAGCAATACATGATTAATATAAAAATTCAAATATTACAAAAAAAGCTTATACAGAATGTGCAATACCCTCTAATCTCTTTCCTCTTTATAATCTGCTATTCTAGTCTTGTAAAATAAAAGAATAAATCATTTACTTCTTAAAGAGTGAAAGTTTCATCCTAAGTATGTTTTTAAAAGGTAGTTAATTGAATGATGCCACAAAGAATGAAAAGACAAGCAACAGAATGCAAGAAAATGTAACAGATAAAACTGGCAAAGGACCAGCACCGAAAATAATGTAAGAACTCCAATCAATCAGAGAAACTGGCAAAATTCTTGAATACACATTTCACATTAAGAGTAGCCCCTAACTGCCAAAATCAAACGAAAAGCACTCTTTCATTTAGTCAGGAGAGAAATGAAAATTAAAACTACATAGTTGGATTTCCCTGGTGGTCCAGTGGTAAAGAATCTGCCTGCCAATGCAGGGGACACAGGTTCAGTCCCTGGCCTGGGAAGATCCCACATGCCAAGGAGCAATTAAGCCTGTGTGCCACAACTACTGAGCCAGTGCTCTAGAGCCCATGCTCCGCAACAAGAGAAAGCCACTGAAATAAGAAGCCCTCCCATCGCGATGAAGAGTAGCTGCTGATCACCACAACTAGAGAAAGCCCCAACACAACCAATAATAAATAAACAAAAAGCAAATCAATCTAAATTTTAAGAAACCTACACAGTCAATAGATGGACACAAATGCTGAAGTCTCACAATAGTAAATGTAGGTGAGGATCCTGAGCAGCAGGAATGCTCATATATAGTCTTGAGTGAGGAAACTGGTTAATCCAGTGCAGAAAACTACATGACATTATCTTCCAAAGCTGAATATGCAGCAATTCCATCCCTAGTGTGCAAGAGAAATTCATTAACATAGCAAAGTTGAAATACGCCAAAATTGAAAAACACCCAATTATCTACCAACAGAAGAATGGATCTGAACATGTGGTATCATCTCACTGTGAAATTCTATATGGCAATGACAGGAACAAATCCCAAAGAAAGGCAATGCCAAAAAATGTTCAAACTACTGCACAATTGCACTCATCTCACATGCTAGCAAAGTAATGCTCAAAATTCTCCAAGCCAGGCTTCAATAGCATGTGAACCATGAACTTCCAGATGTTCAAGTTGGATTTAGAAAAGGCAGAGGAACCAGAGATCAAATTGCCAACAACCATTGGATCATCAAAAAAGCAAGAGAGTTCCAAAAATCATCTATTTCTGCTTTATTGACTATGCCAAAGCCTTTGACTGTGTGGATGACAACAAACTGTGGAAAATTCTTCAAGATGGGAGATACCATACCACTTTATCTGCCTCCTGAGAAATCTGTATGCAGGTCAAGAAGCAACAGTTAGAAGCAGGCATGGCTGGTTCCAAATAGGGAAAGGAGTATGTCAAGGCTGTATATTGTCACCCAGCTTATTTAACTTCTGTGCAGAGTATATTATGTGAAATGCCAGGCTGGATGAAGCCCAAGCTGGAATCAAGATTGCTAGGAGAAATATCAATAACCTCAGATATGCAGATGACACCAACCTTATGGCAGAAAGCAAAGAACTAAAGACCTCTTGATGAAAGTGAAAGAACAGAGTGAAAAAGTTGGCTTAAAGCTCAACATTCAGAAAACTAAGGTGGCATCTGGTCCCATCACTTCATGGCAAAAAGATGGGGAAACAGTGGAAATAGTAGCTGACTTTATTTTTCTGGGCTCCAAAATCACTGCAGATGGTGATTGCAGCCATGAAATTAAAAGACGCTTACTCCTTGGGAGGAAAGTTATGACCAACCTAGACAGCATATTAAAAAGCAGAGACATTTCGTTGCCAACAAAGGTCCATCTAGTCAAAGCTATGGTTTTTCCAGTAGACATGTATGGATGTGAGAGTTGGACCATAGAGAAAGCTGAGTGCCGAAGAACTGATGTCTTTGAACTGTGGTGTTGGAGAAGGCTCTTGAGAGTCCCTTGGACTGCAAGGAGATCCAACCAGTCCATCCTAAAGTAAATCAGTCCTGATAATTCATTGGAATTCATTTTCAGCTGAAGCTGAAAATCCAATACTTTGGCCACCTGATGCAAAGAACTAACTGACTCATTGGAAAAGACCCTGATACTAGGAAAGATTGAAGGAGGGAGAAGGGGATGACAGAGGATGAGATGGCTGGATGGCATCACTGACTCAATGGACATGAGTTTGAGCACACTCCGGGAGTTGGTGATATACAGGGAAGCCTGGTGTGTTGCAGTCCATGGGGTCGTAAACAGTCGGCCACGACTGAATGACTGCCTGAACTGAACTGAACTGAATATTATCTATTTCATATACAGACATTATTTGTTCAAAGAAATGTGCTCATTACTTTACTCATCCAAATAAAATATTTCACTATTTTCTTTTATGTCATAATTAAAAAGGTCTATCCCATTCTTTGATTGTTTTAAAAATTACCCCTGGTTTCTTCTGGGCAGTTATGGCCAGAGGATATTTTGGCACTAGCCATAGGGACTTCAACAAATACGATCTTTCCCTTCTTTCCACTTAAGGTCTATAAATCACTGAATCAGTTGCTTTATTCATAACTCCTCTTAATTTTACTATCTCATTGGATGTTACTGTCTGAACTTTACTATGAAACCTAGAGAAGTCTTCAAATGAGTAGAATTCTCCTTCTTCCCCTATCCTCTGAGACAGTTTAAATAGCACAAGACCTGTCTGTGTTTTAGAAGCTGGAAAAGTTAATAATGAAACAGCTTGAACCTGACTTTTGGGCAGGCAGTTTTTTATATTCCTTGCAGAATTACTCAGCTACTTAGATTTTACAGCTTTTCTTGAGTCAGTCTTTGTTTCTGTATTTTCCTAAATTCATTTTTTTTTCTTAACTTCTTAAGTGCCTCTTTTATTTTATGTACCATTATTAATATTCTGCATTTTTGCATTATTTTTTAACACTACCATACAAGTTTGTCTGTTTATATATGGCACTGTTTTCCAAATGCTTCTCAAGTTTATTTAATCAATCCTACTGACCTAATCTTTTCTAATTTGTTAATTTCTGTTTTTATCTTTAATCATGTCTTTATTTTTCTTTTTTCTTTGTTTTGTTCTTTTTCTAATTTCTTGAACAATTTGTTCACACATTGTATCAGTCTGTGTCTAATTAGGAGAGGAAAACCATATAATAATTTACACAGGAAAGGTTTAATATGAAGAATTATTAACCATAACAAACGATTAAAGTAATTATAGATTGTCTAGTAAGAAGTAAAGTGGTGGTTTAGTTACTAAGTTGTATCCAACTCTTGCGACCCCATGGACTGTAGGCTGCCAGACTTCTCTGTCCATGGAATTTTCCAGTCAAGAATACTGGAGTGGGTTGCCGTTTCCTTCACCACAGGATCTTCCTGACCCAGGGATCGAGCCAGCATCTCCTGCATTGCAGGCAGATTCTTTACCGCTGAGCTACCAGGGAAGCCCAGTAAATAAAGAGAACTCTAAAGATTATAAGAATTGCCAAACATAAGGAGCAGCCACTATCCGTGGAGTTGAGATGGAGCGCCCAAGCAAGAACCCATCCCCATGGTGGGGTGGGAATGAGGGGTGGGGGTGCTAAGATCCAGACCTTATCGAAGGGGATGCTGCCCTGGCTTACTGGGGAGAAGACATGTCACTGTATCTCAGTGCTGGTGAAACTTGCTAGAAATCTATCCTTTGGAGTTGCCAAAAATCTGCCCTCTAGGGTGCCATGGAAAACTATCCACAGGAAGGTGTCTTATTGGAGGTGCTTTGTTGCAGAAATGCGCAAGTGGGTACCAGCGCAAACTTCAGACCATGAGGTGCCGCTGTCAGCTGCAATCCCCAGGATCGGAGCACTGGGTGGAGAAGCCGAGAGCACTACCTGAAGAGTCTGTCCTGGAGAAGCTGTCAGCAGTCCAGGAGGCAGAAAAGCTCATCTGCAAAACCTCCCAGGGCAGGTGCATGGGGGGTGGGGAGCTGCTGACCTTCTGGTGCTGCTGGCTGCCATTCACTGCAAAAGTTCAGGCTTCCAGACAATGTAGTGCCGCAGGAGCCTGGTGGGGAAGAAAGCCACCGCCCTGCACTGCAGGGGCCTGCCTAACAAGTACAACAGAACTGTTTCTTCTACTGTTTCTACAGCACTCTAAAGTGATACAATTTCAGTGCCAGCAAGCAATGAAAAAATATTTAAAGGGCTCAGGTCCATTTTCACAGAGCTGAAAGGGTGACTTTTTCAAAGGGTGACTTTGGAAACAAGAGGCAGTCAACAGGTAACCAGCACACACGTTTTCATCAATTCTTCTTGGATAGTGTGTCTGTGTGTGTGTGTGTGTGAGACAGTAACAGCCTTGAAAGAGATACATTTTGTTCCAAGTACACTTTTGATAAACTTAAATTTTGTGTTATCATGTTTATATGTTACTACTGTTTTCTAATTAGTCTGTTATTAAAATCATATACAAGCCCCTGTGACCCTGTCCTTCGAAGTAAAAGGTGTTTGCTTTGGTTTTCCAGGTCTCCCTTGAGTCACAAAGGACTAGTTCAAGAGTTAATTATTAGGAAATGTGAAGATGTAGGAACAAAGAATAACTGTTGGGTGGAGAAAATGGTAACAACTTAGATTATAAATCAACCATATAGCAGTCTCCCAGGTCCCTGAAAGATATAAAGGTCTGACACACATTCCTAAGCTGTTTTTACAGGAAGCTCGTGAAAACTGCTAACTGCAAGTAGACCCTAGGTCAATTGAAACCAGAAGACTGATGATGCTCAAAACTTCATCTTGATGTCTACTAAGTTGAGAATTGAGTACAAGTTGATCCCGGGCCCCATGGCTCCCTTCCTCACTAGCTTTAAGAAATCCTTCCCTGAAAGCCATCAGAGAGTTCAGGTCTTACATGCACTTGCCATTCTCCTCGCTTGGCACCTGCAATAAACACTGCACTTTTCTATTATGTGACCAGGTGTCAAGAGATTAGCTTTGCTAGGCATCAGGCAAGGTGATCCATATATAGGCTCATCAACATGATTGATGCTTTCATTTTCCGTGACTCAATAATTATAGATATACACTCTAGTTTATAGGTGAACTATCTTTATGTATTTTTTTGCTTTACAAGTATTTACTTTTATTATACTGCACTCAAAGAATGTGCCTTTACTAGTTATGCTACTTGAGATATCTATTAAGGTTTTTTTTTTTTTTTTTTTTACAACATTTTGTAAATGCTTCATGGATTTTTGAAAAGAATATAGAATATCTATGTGGCAAAAAGCTCAATACATATACTAATTAAACTTTTAATTATATAATGTTTACTACATTTGTTAACTTGGTCTGCAGAGAACTGACACAGAGAGTAATATCTTTGTTATTGTTTTCCATTTGTTACCATAATTTCTCACAAGCTTTGCCTTGTTTACTTTCATGCTAAATTTTTTGACACATAAACACTCATAAGTGGAGTTTGGAAGAACATATCCAGTTTTTATAATGGTGTATTTGCACAGATGCCTGACACATCAGTTCAGTTCAGTCACTCAGTTGTGTCCAACTCTTTGCGACCCCATGAATTGCAGCACGCCAGGCCTCCCTGTCCATCACCAACTCCCAGAGTTTACTCAAACTCATGCCCATCGAGTCGGCGATGCCATCCAGTCATCTCATACTCTGTCGTCCCCTTCTCCTCCTGCCCCCAATCCTTCCCGGCATCAGGGTCTTTTTCAATGAATCAACTCTTCGCATGAGGTGACCAAAGTATTATTTTGCTATTTTTTATTATTGTTTTTCTTCCATAGTTATGCTCTCTCCTAGGGGTGTATACATTAAATATAATGTCCTAAATTATGTCTCCATATCTTATTGTTTCTTCTGTAATTCATAATCTCAACCCTATGTCTTTTTTCTGTTTATTCTGAAAGACCCTGGACAGATATATCAAATAGCAATAATCTTCTTACAATCCTCATTAATTGGCATCAGTCACATGAAATGCTTCTAAGATATTTTAAGCTATGAAACCTAGTCTTTCTGGTAACTTTAGTGACAGTCTTTATTTACTTCAGTTCAGTTCAGTTCAGTTCAGTTGCTCAGTCATGTCTGACTCTTTGCAACCCCATGAATCACAGCATGCCAGGCCTTCCTGTCCATCACCAACTCCTGGAGTTTACTCAAAGTCATGCCCATCGAGTCGGTAATGCCATCCAGCCATCTCATCCTCTGTCATCCCCTTCTCCTCCTGCCCCCAATCCTTCCCAGCATCAGGGTCTTTTCAAATGAGTCAACTCTTCGCATGAGGTGGCCAAAGTATTGGAGTCTCAGCTTCAGCATCAGTCCTTCCAATGAACACCAAGGACTGATCTCCTTCAGGATGGACTGGTTGGATCTCCTTGCAGTCCAAGGGACTCTCAAGAGTCTTCTCCAACACCACAGTTCAAAAGCATCAATTCTTCAGCGCTCAGCTTTCTTTATAGCCCAACTCTCACATCCATACATAACCACTAGGAAAACCATAGCCTTGACTGGATGGACTTTGGTTGGCAAACTAATGTCTCTGCTTTTTAATATGCTATCTAGGTTGGTCATAACTTTCCTTCCAAGGAGTGAGCGTCTTTTAATTTCATGGCTGCAATCACCATCTGTGGTGATTTTGGAGCCCAGAAAAAAAATAAAGTCAGCCACTGTTTTCACTGTGTTTCCCCATCTATTTGCCATGAAGTGATGGGACCGGATGCCATGATCTTAGTTTTCTGAATGTTAAGCTTTAAGCCAATTTTTTCACTCTCCTCTTTCACTTTCATCAAGAGGCTTTTTAGTTCCTCTTCACTTTCTGCCATAAGGTTGGTGTCATCTGCATATCTGAGGTTATTCATATTTCTCCCAGCAATCTTGATTCCATCTAGTGCTTCTTCCAGCCCAGCATTTCTCATGATGTACTCTGCATAGAAGTTAAATAAGCAGGGTGACAATATACAGCCTTGACGTACTCCTTTTCCTAGTTGGAACCAGTCTGTTTTTCCATGTCCAGTTCTAACTGTTGCTTCCTCACCTGCATACAGGTTTCTCAAGAGGCAGGCCAGGTGGTCTGGTATTCCCATCTCTTTCAGAATTCTCCACAGCTTATTGTGATCCACACAGTCAAAGGCTTTGGCATAGTCAATAAAGCAGAAATAGATGTTTTTCTGGAACTCTCTTGCTTTTTCGATGATCCAGCAGATATTGGCAATTTGATTTCTGGTTCCTCTGCCTTTTCTAAAACCAGCTTGAACATCTGGAAGTTCACGGTTCATGTATTGCTGAAGCCTGGCTTGCAGAATTTTGAGCATTACTTTACCAGTGTGTGAGATGAGTGCAATTGTGCGGTAGTTTGAGCATTCTTTGGCATTGCCTTTCTTTGGGATTGGAATGAAAACTGACCTTTTCCAGTCCTGGGGCCACTGCTGAGTCTTCCAAATTTGCTGGCATATTGAGTGCAGCACTTTCACAGCATCATCTTTCAGGATTTGAAATAGCTCAACTTTTGCCACTTGCAGCAACATGGATGGGCCTAGAGATTTTACTAAGCAAAGCAAGTCAGAAAGGGAAAGACAAATACCATATGATATCACGTATATATGGAATCTAAAATACAACACAAATGAACATATCTACAAAACAAACAAACTCACTGACATAAAGAACAGGCTTGCTGTTGCAAATAAGGAGGCAAGGACTGGGAGTTCGGGATTAGCAGATGTAAACTATTATATATAGAATGGATAAACAACAAGGTCCTACTGTATAGCACTGGGAATTATATTCAATATCCTGTGATAAACCATAATGGAAAAGAATGGAAAAGTATATATATATATATATATATATATATATATATATATATACACACACAAATATAGTATAACTGGACCACTTTGCTGTATAGTAAGAATTATAAATCACACTGTAAAGCAACTATACTTCAATAAAAATTTTTAAAAGAATATAGATATTCATATATATATGAATCACTTTGCTGAACACCTGAAATGCTATAAATCAACTGTACTTCAATTTAAAAAATTTAACGAAACCAGATAAAGAACATTTGGTCATTGCTTTTTCTTGTTAAAACCTCTTCTGACCTTAGAATGTACTCACAATGGAAACAATATCCTTTAGACATTTATATGGACTATGAATTAAAAATTTCTTAGGAAAAATTTTGGTTTTCTGATGTAAATTTGCTTCCTATGGAGTATAATTTCTCAACTTCATTTCTTCTTTGTACTTTTGATCCTTTTATTTGACTATTGATTTTTTTCTAGTCATACTTAAACAGGATTACGATTTGCCAATTAAAGAAAAACTTTGTCATGTTAAAACTTATCCTATAATGATAAAGGCAAAAGGAAGAAGTTTCCATTCCCTGAAGTTTTCCATTCCAGATTGGGTATTCAGTTGACTCTGCACATAGAGGCTCTGGAAAGTAGCTCTGGACTAGGCTGTTACTTTCTTAGCCACAATTTACAGCATTTCTGCCATCTGGAGTGCAAGGTCGGTGCTGGAGAAGCTCGATTGTTACCATATTGAGGGCATGAACACCGTGGGTGGGCAAATTCATATCCAGGCCTTGAGACTGACCACAGCCTAATGAGTCTGCAGAGGTCTAAAGGTAACTTACCTGTGCAAAATAGCCTAGGGAGATCTGTGGGAGTCTGGAAAAAGCACACCGTGTCTAACAGGCGCGGCTGCTACTCAGCTTCAGTATATTGTTGCCACATGGGAATGTGGGCTCTGACAGAGGGAGAGCCTCTGATTCAAGAGAAGCCAGAAACCTAGATTTTTTTTTTTTTTTTAATGCAAAATCTCCTAATTTTTTAAGTCTTGGCAGCTAGTTTGAAATCTTAAAAATATTCTGTGGACCAACAATGTGTGGTCCTAACAAAACCCATCTGTGGCCTACCAGTTTGTGACCTCTGCACTAAGAATTGTTTCAGAGGAGGCTGGGTTTATGTAGAGAAGGGGGTGGTAAATCAAGGTTTAATGACTAAGAGCCTGGATTAATTTTTTGAAATGCTGAACAGCTTCATCATCCCTCACACAGAGATTCCTGTGTGATCACCATGATCACACGGTCATTGTGATTGTGTTCTTGGTATCTATTCTGCTCCTTCTCTTACGTGTAATAAGCATATGGTTTTGTTACCAAGTCCAAGCTCATACTGCTCACTGAATTACAGGCCAACCAATCGAGACACGAGTTGCTGGGACAAAGAACAGAGACTTTATCTGGAAAGCCAGCAGATGGAGAAGATGGTGAACTAGTGTTCCAAAGAACCATCTTCCCCAAGTTAGAATTCAGATTTTTTTTTTTATACTAAGGAGAAGGGGTAAAGTTCTGGTTCCAGCCAGACTATCGAGGGGATGTATTAATTTCATCCTCCCAGCAGCCATTTACAGGTGGGCCTGGTCAGGATGCTTCCTGTGAGCTAAAAAAAGATTTTTTTAAACTTTATTTTTCTATTGAAGGATAATTGCTTTACAGAATTTTGATGTTTTCTGTCAAATCTCAACATGAATCAGCCATTGGTATACATATATCGCTTCCGTTTGAACCTCCTCCACCATCTCCCTCCCCATCCCACCCCTCTAGCTTGATACCCTGTTTGAGTTTCCTGAGACATACAGCAAATTCCCGTTGGCTATCTATTTTACATATGTGAATGTAAGTTTCTATGTTCCTTTTTCCATACATCTCACCCTCTCCCCCCCTCTCCCCATGTCCATAAGTCTATTCTCTATGTCTGTTTCTCCATTGCTGCCCTGTAAATAAATTCTTCAGTGCCATTTTTCTAGATTCTGTACATATGCATTAGAATATGATATTTATCTTTCTCTTACTGAGTTACTTCACTCTGTATAATAGGTTCTAGGTTCATCCACATCATTAGAACTGACTCAAATGCATTTCTTTTTATGGCTGAATAATATTCCATTGTGTATATGTACCACAACTTCCTTATCCATTCATCTGTTGATGGACATCTAGGTTGCTTCCTTGTTCTAGCTACTGTAAATAGTGCTGCAATGAACAATGGGATACATGTGTCTTTTTCAGCTTTGGTTTCCTCAGGGTATATGCCTAGGAGTGGGATTGCTGGGTCATATGGTGGTTTTACTCCTAGTTTTTTAAGGAATCTCCATATTGTCTTCCACAGTGGTGTATCAATTTACATTCCTACCAACAGTGCAAGAGTGTTTCCTTTTCTCCATACCCTCTCTAGCATTTATAGTTTGTAGACTTTTTGACCATGGCCATTCTGACCTGTATGAGGTGATATCTCACTGTAGTTTTGATTTGCATTTCTCTAATTATGAGCGATGTTGAGCATCTTTTCATGTGTTTGTTAGCCATCTGTATGTCTTCTTTGGAGAAATGTCTGTTTAGGTCTTTTTTCCACTTTTTGATTGGGTTGTATGTTTTTCTGGCATTGAGTTGTCTGAGCTGCTTGTTTATTTTGGAAATTAATCCTTTGTCAGTTGTTTTATTTGCTATCATTTTCTCCCATTCTGAGGGTTATCTTTTTACCTTGCTTATAGTTTCCTTTGCTGTGCAAAAGCTTTTAAGTTTAATCAGGTTCCACTTGCTTACTTTTGGCTTTATGTCCATTACTCTAGGAGGTGGTTCATAGAGGGTCTTGCTTTGATTTATGTCATCAAGTGTTCTGCCTATGTTTTCCTCTAAGAGTTGTATAGTTTCTGGTCTTACATTTAAGTCTTTAATCCATTTTGAGTTTATCTTCATGAATAGTGTTAGGAAGTGTTCTAATTTTGTTCGTTTACATGTAGCTGTCCAGTTTTCCCAGTGCCATTTATTGAAGAGGCTGTCTTTGCTCCATTGTATATTCTTGCCTCCTTTATTAATAATAAGGTACACATAGGTGCATGGGTTTATTTCTGGGCTTTCTATCTTGTTCCATTGGTCTATATTTCCATTTTTGTGCCAATACCATACTGTCTTTATGACTGTAGCTTTGTAGTATAATCTGAAATCAGGAAGGTTGATTCCTCCAGCTCCAATCTTCTTTCTCAAGACTTCTTTGGCTCTTTGGGGTCTTTTGTGTTTCTATATGAATTGTGAAATTTTTTTGTTCTAGTTCTGTGGAAAATGCCATTGGTAATTTGACTGAGATTACATTGAATCTGTAGATTGTGTTTGGTAGTATAGTCATTTTCACAATATTGATTCTTCCTACCCAGGGACATGGAATATCCCTCCATCTGTTTATGTCATCTTTGATTTCTTTCATTAGTGTCTCATAATTTTCTGCACATAGTTCTTTTGTTTCCTTAGGCAAATTTATTCCTAGATATCTAATTCTTTCTGTTGCAATGGTGAATGGGATTGATTTCTTAATTTCTCTTTCTGATTTTTCATTGTTAGTACATAGAAATGTAAGTGATTTCTGTGTATTGATTTTGTATCCTGTAACTTTGCTAAATTCACTGATTAGCTGTAGTAATTTTCTGATACTATCTTTAGGGTTTTCTATGTACAGTATCATGTTATCTGCAAACAGTGAGAGCTTTACTTCTTCTTTTTCAATCGGGATTTCTTTTATTTCTTTCTCTTCTCCAATTGCTGTAGCTAGGACTTCTAGAACTATGTTGAATAATAGCGGTGAAGGTGGACACTCTTGTCTTTTTCCCAATCTCAGGGAAAATGCTTTCAGTTTTTCACCATTGAGAATAATGTTTGCTGTAGGTTTATCATATATGGCCTTTACTATGTTGAGGTAGGTTCCTTCTATGCCCATTTTTTGACGTTTTTAATCATGAATGGGTGCTGAATTTTGTCAAAGGCTTTTTCTACATCTATTGAGATTATCATATGGTCTTTATATTTCAGTTTGTTAATATGGTCTATCACATTGGGCTGGAAGAAGCACAAGCTGGAATCAAGATTGCTGGAAGAAATATGAATAACCTCAGATATGCAGATGACACCACCCTTATGGCAGAGAATGAAGAGGAACTAAAAAGCCTCTTGATGAAAGTGAAAGAGGAGAGTGAAAAAATTGGCTTAAAGCTTAACATTCAGAAAACTAAGATCATGGTATCTGGTCCCATCACCTCATGGGAAATAGATGGGGAGACAGTGGAAACAGTGTCAGACTTTATTTTTGGGGGCTCCAAAATCACTGCAGATGGTGATTGCAGCCATGAAATAAAAAAACGCTTACTTCTTGGAAGGAAACTTATGACCAACCTAGATAGCATATTAAAAAGCAGAGACATTACTTTGCCAACAAAGGTCCGTCTGGTCAAGGCTATGGTTTTTCCCTGGTCATGTATGGATGTGAGAGTTGGACTGTGAAGAAAGCTGAGTGCTGAAAAATTGATGCTTTTGAACTGTGGTGTTGGAGAAGACTCTTGAGAGTCTCTTGGACTTCAATTAAATCCAACCAGTCCATCCTAAAGGAGATCAGTCCTGGGTGTTCATTGGAAGAACTGATGCTAAAGCTGAAACTCCAGTACTTTGGCCACCTTATGCGAAGAGTTGACTCATTTGAAAAGACCCTGATGCTGGGAAGGATTGGGGGCAGGAGGAGAAGGGAATGACAGAGGATGAGATGGCTGGATGGCATTACCGACCTGATGGGCATGAGTTTGATGATGCCTGGTGATGGACAGGAAGCTGGTGATGGACAGGAAGGCCTGGCATGCTGCGATTCATGGGGTCACAAAGAGTAAGACAAGACTGATGGACTGAACTGAACTGAACTGATCACATTGATTGATTTGTGTATATTGAAGAATCCTTGTATCCCTGGAATAAACCCAACTTGAAAATGGTGTATGAACTTTTTGCTGTGCTGCTGAATTCTGTTTGCTAAAATGTTCTTAAGGAGTTTTGCATCTATGTTCATCAATGATACTGGCCTGTAGTTTTCTTTTTTGTGTGTTGTCTTTGTCTAGTTTTAGTATCAGTGTGATGCTGGTCTCATAGAATGAGTTTGGAAATGTTCCTTCCTCTGAAATTTTTTGGAAGAATTTTAGAAGGATAGGCATTAGCTCATCTCTAAATGTTTGATAGAATTCTCCTGTGAAGCCATCTTGTCCTGGGCTTTTGTCTTTTGGGAGATTTTTGATCACAGCTTCAATTTCAGTGCTTGTAATTGGGCTGTTCATAATTTATATTTCTTCCTGGTTCAGTCTTGGAAGATGGATCTTTTCTAAGAATCTGTCCATTTCTTCCAGGTTATCCATTTTATTGCCATATTGTTTCCCATAATACTCTCTTATAATCTTTGTATTTCTGCATTGTCTGTTGTAACCCCTCCTTTTTCATTTCTAATTTTGTTGATTTGATTCTTCTCTTTTTTCCTTGACGAGTCTGGCTAAAGGTTTGTCATTTTGTTTATCTTCTCAAAGAATAAGCTTTTAGTTTTATTAATCTTTTTTTTTTTTTAGTTTTTTTTTTAGTTTTATTAATCTTTACTATTATTTCTTTCATTTCTTTTTCACTTATTTCTGCTCAAATCTTTATGATTTCTTTCCTTCTACTGATTTCGGGGTTTTTTTTGTTTTGCTTTTTCCTGTTGTTTTAGGTGTAAATTTAGGTTGTCTATTCAATGTTTTTCTTATTTCTTGGGTAGGATTGTATCGCTACAAACTTCCTTCTGAGAACTGCTTTTGCTGCATCCCATAGGTTTTGAGTTGTCATCTTTTCTTTGTCATGCTTCTAGAAATTTTTTTATTTTCCTTTTGATTTCTTCAGTAACCTGTTGGTTATTTAGAAACATGTTGTTTAATCTCCATGTGTTTGTGTTTCTGTTTTTTTCTTGGTATCTAGTCTCATAGCATTCTGGTCAGAGAAGATGCTTGATAACAATTTCAGTTTTCCTAAGTTTATTGAGGTTTGATTTGTGACCCAAGATGTGGTCTATCCTGGAGAATGTTCCATGTGCACTTGAGAAGAAGGTGTATTCTTCAGCATTTGGATGGAATGTCCTGAAGATATCAATGAGATCCATCTCATCTAATGTATCATTTAAGACTTGTGTTTCCTTATCAATTTTCATTTTGATAATATGTCCATTGGTGTGAGTGGGGTGTTAAAGTCTCCCACTATTATTGTGTTACTGTCAATTTCTCCTTTTATGTCTGTTAGTGTTTGTCTTATGTATTGAGGTGCTCCTATGTTGGGTGAGTAGATATTTACAATTGTTATGTTTTCCTCTTGGATTGATCCCTTGATCATTATGTAGTGTCCTTCCTTATCTCTTGTAATCTTCTTTATTTTAAGGTCTCTTTTGTCTGATATGAGGATTGCTACTCCAGCTTTCTTTTGCTTCCCATATTCATGGAATATATTTTTCCATCCTCTCATGTTCAGTCTATATGTGTCTTGAGGTCTGAAGTGGGTTTCTTGTAGCTGGCATATATATGGCTCTTGCTTTTGTATCCATTCAGCCAGTCTGTGTCTTTTGGTTGGAGTATTTAATCCATTTATATTTAAAGTAATTATTGATATATATGTTCCTATTATCATTTTCTTAATTGTTTGGGGTTGATTTTGTAGATCTTTTTTCTTCTCTTGTATTTCTTGACTATATAAGTCCCTTTAACATTTGTTGTAAAGTTTTATCATAAATGTTTTATAACATTTGTTGTAAACATTTATTGTCTGGTTTTGTGGTAGTACTGAATTCTCTTAACTTTTGCTTGTCTGAAAAGCTTTTTATTTATCCATCAATTTTGAAAGAGATTCTTGCTGGGTACACTAATCTTGGTTGTAGATTTTTCCTTTTCAGTACTTTAAATATATCCCGCCATTCCCTTCTGGCCTGCAGAGTTTCTGCTGAAAGATCAGCTGTTAAATGTATGGGGTTTCCTTCGTATGCTATTGTTGCTTTTCCTGGGCTGCTTTAATATTCTTTCTTTGTGTTTAGTCTTTGTTAGTTTGATTAGTATGTGTCTTGCTGTGTTTCTCTTTGGGTTTATCCTGCATGTGACTTTATGCACCTCTTGGACTTGATTGACTATTTGCTTTTCCCTATTGGGGAAATTTTCAACTATGATCTCTTCAAATTTTTTTCATAACCCTTTCTTTTTCTCTTCTTTTTCTGGGACCCCTATAATTTGAATCTTGATGCCTTTGATATTATTCCAGAAGTCTCTGAGACTATCCTTAGTTCTCATTCTTTTTACTTTATTCTGTTCTTCAGAAGTTATTTCCACCATTTTATCTTCCAGCTCACTGATTCATTCCTCTGCTTCAGATATTCTGCTATTGATTCCTTTTAGAGTATTTTTAATTTCAGTAATTGTATTGTTTGTCTCTGTATGTTTTTTCTTTAATTCTTCTAGGTCTTTGTTAAATGATTCTTACATTTTCTCCATTTTCTTTTCAAGGTTTTTGATCATCTTTACTGTCATTATTCTGAATTCTTTTTCAGGTAGTTTGCCTATTTCCTCTTCATTTATTTGGACTTCTGTGTTTCTAGTTTGTTCCTTCATTTATGTAGTATTTCTCTGCCTTTTCATTATTTTATTTTAATTTATTGTGTTTGAGGTCCCTTTTCCCAGGCTTCAGGGTTGAATTCTTTCTTCCTTTTGGTTTCTACTTCATTGGTAGCTCAGACGGTAAAGTGTCTAACTACAATGCGGGAGACGCAGATTCAATCCCTGGGTTGGGAAGATCCCCTGGAGAAGGAAATGGCAACCCACTCCAGTATTCTTGCCTGGAGAATCCCATGGACTGAAGATCCTGGTAGGCTAGAGTCCATGGGGTCGCAAAGAGTTGGACACGACTGAGCAGCTTCACTAAGGTTGGTCCAGTGGTTTGTGTAAGCTTCATATATGATGAAATTTGTGCTGAGTTTTTGTTTGTTTTTTCTCCAATGGGCAAGGCTGAATGAAGTGGTAATCTTGTCTGCTGGTGATTGGGTTTGTATTTTTGTTTTGTTAGTTGTTTAGATAAGGCATCCTGCACAGGATGCTACTGGTGGTTGGGTTGTGCCCGGCCCTGTATTCAAGTGGTTTCGTTTGTGTGAGTTCTCACTATTGATACCTAGGGTTAGTTCTCTGGCAGTCTAGAGTCCTGGAGTCAGTGCTAGCACTCCAAAGGCTCAGGGCTTGATTTCTAGGCATGAAAGAAGAGTCTACAAGTGGTTTGTTATGGCATTAAGTGAAATGAAAACAAATACCCAAAAATGAGAAATCAAAGACTAACCCCAGACAAATGGCAGTTACAAAATCAGGCCAGTAATAATTAAAATAATGGAATATACACATATATTTATACACTCATAGCAAAGTCAAAACAGTCCCAACAAAAATAAAGTGCAGCAGATTGACCTGGTGAACAAAGGAAATCAAAAATTATATTTACCAGTTAAGAAGAAAACTAACTAAAGTACAAACTGGAAAACAAAACTAAAGCAAGGTGCCAAGTGGGGAATAAAGCAATGAAAACAAAACAAACAAATATGTTGAGAGGAAAGGAAAGAAAGAATAGATATGCAAAGTTAAATAGAGTTAGATAAAGAAGATTTATATACATTAAAGATTAACTGCAAGGGGAAAAAATAGTAGGAAAGGCAAACAAAGGAATAAATGTAGAAAAACATAATAGATTAAAAAAATTCAAAATTAAAATTATAATAAAGAGAAAAGAAAAAAATAAAGGAAAACCCCACAGAATTGCAAAAGCCCAACATAGAGGCAGAATTTTATAACAACAATAAAAAGTGTGACTGACTATACACATCCACATATACACCCATAAGCAAGATCAAAACAGTCCAAGAAAAATAAAGTACAATAGATTGACCTGGTGAAGAAAGGAAACCAAAAATTATATCTACCAGTTAAGAACAAAACTAACTAAAGCACAAACTGGAAAACAAAACTATAGCAAGATGCCAGTTGGGAATAAAGCAACGAAAACAAAACTAACATATGTTGAGAGGAAAGGAAAGAAAGAAAAAGAAAGAATACATATGCACTGTTAAATAGAGGTAGATAAAGAAGATTTATACACATTAAAGATTAACTGCAAGGGGAAAAGAACAGCAGGAAAAACAAGCAAATGAATAAATGTAGAAAAAGTACTAATAGGTTTAAAAAATTATACATTAAAATAAAAAAAAAGAGAGAGAGAGAAAAGGAAAACCCCACAGAACTGCAAAAGCCCAATGTAGAGGGCAGAGGTTTATAACAACAACAAAAAATGTGACTGAGGAAAAAAAAACTCAAAAGCTTAATTGGATTTTGTAGTGCCATTAAAATCGACAGCTACAACAGAAGGGGAAGAAAAAGAAAAAAGAAAAAAATCCAAAAGAATCTACAGAACAAATCAAAACATAAGGATAATAAATGTTTTTCTTGGGTCACTGCTGTCAGGGTCCTTTCCCTCGCTGGGAGTCACAGTCCACCTCGCCTCCCTAGGATGCCCTCCAGCACTGCGCTGGTCTCTGGACCTGCAGTGGGGGCAGCTCAGATGCTAATCTGGTCCTCCTCCTGTGTTCTTGCCTCCAATGTCCACAGCCATCAGAACTAGTGCGCTTTCTTTTCTGGGAGCTCTCAGTGACCTTTTATATGTTCCATAGACACAGAGTCTGCCTAGCTGATCGTGTGGATTTAACCTGCAGCTTCTACAGCTGGTGGGAGGTTTTGGGTCTCCTTCCTCAGCCACACCGCCCCCGGGTTTCAGTTGTGGTTTTATCTCCACCTCTGCATGTGGGTCGTCCGCTGGGGTTTGCTCCTGAGGCTGCCCTGCAGGACTTGGGTCTGCCCCTGCGAGGGCCAGGTGCGGAGGTGGGGCAGCTGCTGGGGTCGCAGGGGTTCTGGCAGCACCAGGTGCTCAGGGGGGTTGGCGGCTGCGGCAGCAGGAAATATAGTGTTCTAGAAGGTATGGCAACTGGTACTGGCCAATCCGCTCCAGTATTCTTGCCTGGAGAGCCCCCCTGACAGAGAAGCCTGGCAGGCCACAGCCTACAGGGTTGCAAAGAACTGGACAGGACTGAAGCGACCCTGTGCACACAGATGCAAGACTTTCTTGCCTGCGGCAGCTCTGCCCCAGTGAGAGTTGAGCGTGAAGGTGGCATCGCTGGTTGTCTTGCAGGGACCCTGGCGGCGCCAAGTGTGCAGAGACATGGAATGCCTCTGCCACAGGAGTTATGGCCCTATCAGAGTCTTTTCTTGAGCCTCTTGTGGCTGGTGATCACAAGGCCTCTTCGGCCAGTCTTTCTCTGTAGCTCTGCCTGTTCAGGCAGAGGGCTCCCTTGGAGGGCTCCCTTGCCTGGGGTCCTTCTCTATTGTTAGGCATGTCAGGCACTTAGAGGGCGCCCCCCCACCCTCTCCGGCTGGGGTCCTGCTCTGTAGTTCAGTGGTGAGGCGTTTGATGGGCCAGCCTCTCTATGGTTCAGCTGCCGATGCTGGCTTGTGGGGAGAGAGGCTATGGTGCTGGCTCTACCCGCTACGCGTGACTCAGCAATATCGCCTTGCTTCCATGGCTGCCTGGCTTTCCTCCACAGGCATTTCCCACCACAATCTCTTCCCTCACATCCCCTTGACCTGTCTCTCCACAGTCAATGGCAGCCCTAGTCCTGGGATTGCTCCACAATCCCTAAACTCCAGCTCCCAGCCACTGCATCTTCTAGGGGACCTGCATCCCTGTCCGGAATATGTATGGCTGCAGCAAGGACTGTCTGATTCTCATTCCATTTAGGCGTTTCCCTCTCAGCCTTCAGTGTTTCTCCTCTGACTCAGACAATTGCCCTGATGTGGGGATCAGACCTCTGCTTCAGTTCCCCCACCCACCAAGGGCAGGGCCAGTCCTACTAACACTCCTGTTTTTTCCCCTAGTTCCTTCATCCTACCGAGTTTTGTGTGGGTCTATAAATTCTTTTCTGCTGGTCAGGTACCCCTGTCTGTGCTCAGCTGGTGTTCTGCATGCATTTCTGAGTCTGAAAGTGTATTCCTGATGTGTCCGTGGAGAGAGATGTACCACCTATCCACCTGCTCCTCTGCTGTCTTATTCTTTCTCTAAAAAAAGATATTTTAGCTTTACACTAATTACCTGGGAGCAGAGTTCCCAGAGAGGGGCCATTATGTATAATTTAAGCTTATAGGAAAAATCCCTTTAGTGATTAACTTGTAACAGAATACTAAATTTCTTCCCTATTACATTTTAGGGGCGATTGATCCTTTCTCTACTTCTGGTACACTATCCCCCTTGCCCACATCAGGCCTGAGCCAACCAGCAAACAATATTTCTGAGACATAGATCAGACCATGGTGACTTTATTGGATGAGATTTACAGATTTTAGGGGCTTCCTTGGTGGGTCAGTAGTAAAGAATCCCCTGCTAATGCAGGAGACACAGGTTTGATCTCTGGGTTGGGAAGATGCCCTAGAGAAGGAAATGGCTACCCACTCCAGTATTCTTGTCTAAGAAATCCAATGGACAAAGGAACCTGGCGAGTATAGTCCATGGGGTTGCAAAAGAGTCAGACATGACATAGCAACTAAACACCACCACCACCACCAAGAATAGATTTTAGAACTAGAAGAGACTCGAGTCTAACCAGTTATTTTCAGATGAGGAAATGAAGCGCCAAAGAAGTGATAGGATTTGGCCAAGGGTGTGCAGCTGTCTAGAGGTAGAAATGAGACCATAACTCGTCTCCATACTCTACCTGCTTTATTTATGACATTACCTTTAAAAACAAACAACTTCCTTAAAGGTGTTTTGCATTGATAATTCTCTTACAACTATTATTAGTTACATACTTTTATAACTTGACTAATTTCCATCCTATTATCATATTTCATTCATATAAAATACTTCCTTCCTCTGAACTCAAGATAATATGTTGTTAATACCACTCATTTGACAACTGTATCAATCAATACTCAATTACTAGAGGCAAAAAGCCAAGTACACTTGCCTTAGCCCCAGACTTTTTTATTTTTCCCAACTGAGAAGTCCACTGGTGTCACTGCTGGAAGCAGGGGTCCAGTGATGTCACTTAATTGTCTTGCTTCTCTTGGTGGCCTGGCTTTTTTCATTCTGAAGCCAAAAGCTTCCTCTATGCAGCTGGGGAGATGGCTGCCAGCAGCTCCAGGCTTACTTAATCAAACTTTAGTAACCACGTGGAGAGAAGTCTATTTTCTTAAATTTGTATGTCTCTCAGAGGGAGACTCTGATTCTTGCCTCTTGTGCCTGGCTCCGGGACCAATTTCTGTGTCCGGAAGAACCTGCTACTATTTTATAGGTTCAGATTGGATCTTGTTTCCCTGTCTCCTGCCAGGGAGAAAGAGAAGTACTGAGATGGAAGCGTTCACTAGGAAAATGGGGGTGGTCAAAAGGATTGGATGTTGATAAGCAATATCTGTCAGAGGCCAGGAAAGCAATTACACAACAAATACTGTTACATCCCAGTGTGGTTATGTTTGGGAAACAAACAGGATCCTGCTCAGTTCCAGAGCATCCAAGAGTTAGGCTTGGCCGAAGTGCACCCAGTGATGCCAGGACTAGTTCGTGATGAGGAAATAGAATATTCTTCTTATTTATTTATTTTTGGCTGCATTGGGTCTTTGCCGCTGTGTGGGCTCTTCACTAGTTGCAGTGAGCAGGGGCTACTCCATAGTTGTGATGCATGAGCTTCTCATTCTAGTGGCTTCTCGTTGTGGCGCAAGGGCTCTAGGGTGCGAAGGCTTCGGAAGTTGCAAGTCCTGGGATCTAGAGCATAGGCTCAGTAGTTGCTCTGCGGCATGTGGGATCTTCCTGGACCGGGGATCGAACCCATGTCTCCTGATTGACAGGCAGATTCTTTACCTCTGAGCCGCCAAGGAATCCCTGGAAACAGAATATTCTAAGGAGAGATACAAAGCCGTGTCAAGAACAGGAGACAGAGATAGAGATGTGGGTGAGGAGAGATGGAGATGAGGCAGGGAATGCTTTGATGAGATGTGCCCAGAGCCATCTTGGTTGGTCTTAGCATGACAGCAGTAACTTGTCCTACAAATGGATTTTGAAGTTAATAGAAAACTCCTGACAAACAACACTTTCTAACAGATGCCAGACTTAGAGCAATTGCTGGGAGAAAGTGTAAATTGGTTTAAACTTTTTGAAGTTTACAATGAGTATGCCCTTGGACTCAGCCAATCTTCTTCTCAGAATTAACCCTAAGGAAGTATTTATATATGGAGATTGTGCTGTAAACTGTTAATTGCTGTTATAAGTCGAAAAAAGATGGAGACCACCTAAACGTTTCACAATATAAGACTGGGTAAGCAAAGAAATCATTACAAATACAAACAAAGGAATGTATTGCAGCCATTTAACATGCTATTATAAAAGAGTATTTAAAGAAATGAAAATCTGTTCATAATATGTTACATGAAAAAACAACTTCCAAAATGGCTCAAGATTAATTACTTTTATTATACTCTACTATATACCAGACAGTTGTATGATCTGATTTAATCTTTACAGTTCTAGGCAGTGGTTATTATTTTTCCCCCATATTACTTAACTCCTCCTAACTTCATTTCCTTCTCTATAAATGGGATATAGTTGAGTCCATCAGCTGCAAGCCATATGCCTGGATTTAGAACTGGCTCTGTTACTTACTATCTATGTGATTTTGGACAAGTTGCTTTTTTCATCACAAGCACTTTTAAAAATATGCTTTATATTGCAAATCAGTACTCACATGCACACACAGATGCAAAATATAAATGGAAAGAAAAATTTGCAAACCAATACTTATTCTTCCTACCTTGGATGCATTCTGGTATTTTCTTTTCTATACAAACCCATTCCATTCTGATCTACTTTATTCTATTCCATTTTATTTTTTTTAAATGATGGTTACAGCTCACCAACGACAACCCACTAATGGTAGCATGACTGACATTCTTTAGATGCTCAGTAAATGGCAGCTACCATTTTTCCTGTTCTACTTCTTCCTTCTTCTCCTCCACCTCCTCCCTCTCCCCTTGCTCACCTTTTATCTTCTTCTTCCTGTTACTATTATTGGTAGTAGTAGTAGCATCAGGATTGTGACAGAAGGTGGTTAAAGGCAATGCCCTTCAGAAAGAGTAGATTCCCAGCTTCAGAGTGTGGAAGTAGTTTATAAACACAACTCAAATTGCCACAATCATTATAAATGTAACTTCTAACAGAACAGATGGGTTTATCCTGTACTTAACAAATCCAACTCTCATTGGTGGCAGTAAAGCTGAAAATCTGTTGTAGGAAGTCAGCAATACTCCCTGGAGGAGTCAGAAGACTAGACTGTCAAACTTCAGTGGTACTAGGACTCATTCAGTTACAGGTGACAGAAAATCAAAACCAGGATTTCTGGAAAAAAAGAATTTGTTGACTTACATACAGAACGAGGTATTAGTAAATCTACCGGCTTTGACATTGTTAATGCTTCCCTGGTGGCGCAGACAGTTAAAAATCTTCTTGCAATGCAGGAGACCAGGATTCGATCTCTGGGTCAGGAAGATCCCCTAGAGAAGGGAAAAGCAACCCACTTCAGTGTTCTTGCTTGGAGAATTCCATGCACAGAGGAGCCTGGGGTAGCCAAGAGTCAGACATGACTGACAGGCTAAGACTGAGAGACTTTCTCAGTACTGTTAGATCCAGATGCTCAACAGAGTCCTCAGAAAATTCTTTTCTAAGTTTCGGTTATACTTTACTACATTGGCTTCCCTCTCTGCCAGCTATTTTTTAATGGTGGCCCCTGGCAACTGAAGCTCTAAGTCCGGAAGAAAGAAACCACCTCTCTGACTGAGTTCCAGTAAGTCTTGGGCCTGGCTCTCCGTGACTTCGTGTTCCATCTTGGACCTAACTGCTGCAAGCAGGGGGTTAAGCTGCTCTGGCTGGCCAGGATCCCCAGAACCATATGGGCTGAATGAAAAATAGGTGGGCTGCCAAGAGAAACCAGGTTGCTGCCCCCAGGAGTAGGGAGTACAGATGTGGGTGCACAAATATGTCTACTATAGTTAGTAATGGGCTTCCCAGGCAGTGCTAGTGGTAAAGAACCCACCTGCCAATGCAGGAGACATAAGAGATGCAGGTTTGACGCCGGGGGCGGGGAGATCCCCTGGAAGGGGGCATGGCGACCCACTCCAGTATTCTTGCCTGGAGAATCCCACGGACAGAGAAGCCTGGTGGGATACAGTCCATAGCGTTGCAAAGAGTTGGACACAACTGAAGCAACTTAGCACACATGCATGAATAGTTAGTGCAGAGTAAGACAGAGGATCTCAGAAACCCACATAAAGTGAGTGGTCAGAGGGGTTAAAACCCAGGCATGAACCACAGACGAATGTCCGAGCATCAATAACAAAAGAATTCAGAACTCCAGAAATCCCTATGTGCTTTGTCCATCTGCAAGTGCAGAGATCTGGTCAGGAGCATTCTTCTGAGATAAGGAGGAAGGAAGGGAACTAGGGCAAGGAAATTGCATTGAATTAGTTGAGTATTATCTCATTTAATTTACCAAAAGTTGGTCCTTAGGTAACCCTGGGGTGGGTAGTGGTATTTCCATATAGGCACAGGAGAAAACTGAGATCATACATGTAGAAAGTAATGGAGTCGATATTTCAACACAAGTTTTGTCTTACCCAAAGCCCACACTCATTGCCTCTGCTTGAAACTCTTTCCGTATTTTCCTGACTATGAATTTCCAATCACACTTAAGCTTGTCAAGATTTATCATGCATCTCGGGGCTCCCTTACACTTAATTCACAGCCCTGCAGAATCTTCTAACATGGTGCTGTAATTAGTTGCTAAATCTGTCAATGGTCTCCAATCATATACTTCTATTGGTCAGAACTTTGGGGTAGCCTACTCTATGTTATTTATTTATTCATACTTACATGTGTTTATAATAGAAATATACTTATTACATGTTTATAATACTAATGTTATTATTTACATTAGATGGTGAGACCCTTGAGGGCAGTGGCTATTACATCATCTTCAGCCAATGCCTAGCACAGTATCTGATACATGCTATGATGACAAAATTCTCAAATAAAACATCTGCTTTCGCACATGATCATGATGTAATCACTTGGTGTATATAGACCTTTGTTCTATGTTTCAGAAAATGTGATCCTCATATTAATTCTAAAAGGTAAGCCCTATGTTTCCCATTTGACAGATGAGGAATCTGCCACCTAGTCGATGGCAAAAATCATATTCTAGTCCAGGTCTTTAGATGTCTCAATGGTGTTACTGCTAAACACTATGTTACTGTCTATTTTAATACATAAAGTGACAATGAGTCAGAATTTAAATTGATGCTGTTCTGGAGAATTTAGAATATAGGCTAAATAGCCTTGTGTTAGTGGCATTTCTCCTAGTTTCCCGTTTGACTTTGCTAACTAGATCGTAAAGGCCTATGTATGCATGATGTTTTACTTTTTTCTACCCCTCCTTGCATTGCTCAGATGCTTTGCTGAGCCAATGTTTTTGGCTGGATCATTTCTGAGAATGACCAGGGAAATGTGTGCCCAGGAGTGTGGGGATATACGATGTGGGGGTGGAGAGGTGTCAGTCAAGGGGAGATGAGGTATGCTGACAATGGGCCTGCCCTTAGACCACTTCCCACATATCACACACCATAGGCTGCTAAGCCTGGTGGCCACAGAGAAAAGTCTTGTTCCCAACTGCTTGATTAACAGGAGTATCTAGTTGAAAAGAGACACTTCTACACAATATTAGGTACTAAGATTTCAAAACTCACGAGTGAGCCAGACATAGAAACGATCACTCTGAGTTACTGAGAATGTTCATTTTTTAAAAAATTCTTCAAGATTAACTGTCAGTAAGTTGAAGGGAAAATAAACGGGAAGATGTCAGCAGGGAAATGGTGAGCTGTGGTGCTGTCTAGAAGTTGTGAAAAGCAAAGGAATTGGCTAAGAATGAAATAGAAATCAGAGGTGGGTAGACATATTGTCCCATTTTAAATGTTACAACAAAACAGAGAGCCAGAAAAACTTAAAAATGACATTGGAATCCAGAAACCGGAAAGGGCTTGACTTTGCTGACAGCATTTTTTTCCTGCTACTAAATCATCTGTATCAGGCAAGGCACCTACTTGGAAATGAACTCATTTATCTATTATGTTGCAACGGTGAAGTGATGGTATAAACCTTTAGATATAAAATTGGAGAAATTCCCTTATTTTCACATGCCTGCGAACAGCCCAGCTGTGCCCTCTAGTGATCATGCTGTCCTGCTGCTTTATTAGGAGCTGAAGCAAATGCATTCTGAGTGCCTCTTCCACCTTAGAAATTAGCTTTCTGTGTGGGATGATTGCTTCTATGGAAAATAAATGTTTCTAAAGAAATATATATCGTGAAGGTGAAACACAAATTTCTTTATTTCTGTTCCCTGGAGCACCCTTTTTCTTCACTTATAGATTCCTTTATAAATTTGGGTCATTGGTGAAACTGATGTTTTCAATTCCACCTAGTCAGTTACCAGGGGATTGTATTGAGGCATAAAGAATTTTTCACAGATCCAGTATTGCAAATAAGTTGGATCAGGTTAGGACAATCATGTTTAAAAGGGGGATTACCTTACTCACACATGTTGGGATATATGGTGTGGCAAGAGGCTGCCAGGCAGAGGAATTTTCAGTCAAATTCAACTCTTGGCTTGATTTAATTTTACCAGGAATATGTGTGTACCTGTCTTAATTTCTTTGCTTGGTTGTAATTTCCATGTATATAAGTCTTATATATTCTAGAACTTGGTATTTTGTACTGTATTTCAAATTGGGCCTTGCATACAGAAGGTTTAAAAAATTTTTTGAAACAATGACAAACTTTCATAAAAGGTGCAAGTTTTTTTTTTTTTTTCTGGACCACTTAAGAGAATGTTGCACATACAGTGACACTCCTCAGAGTATTTTAACATGTATTTGCTGCAAATAAAAATTTCTCCTACACAACCACAATGCCATCCAAATCAGAAAATTAACATTGATGTATTACTAAACCTCAGACCTCATTTAAGTTTTGCCTGTGGTCCTGTTAATGCCCGTTAGAACACAAAGATCAATTTCAGTATCATGTGTTGCGTTTAGCTATTTCTCTGTAGTCTCACTCTGGAACAGTTTTTCATGTTTTTCACTTTCATGACCGTGATAACTTTCGACAACTATCTGCTGATTGTTTTCTAGAACGGTCCTTTATTTGGATTTGTCTGATGTTTCTTCATGGTTAGGTTTAGGCTGTGCATCACAGGCATCGGTATGACAGAGTAATGCTGTATTTATCTATCAGGTGACACACATTTTCAGATTGTCCCATTATTAATGATTTTCACTTTCATCACTTGATTAAAGTATTGTCTACCAGGTTTTTCTGCCATAAAATTACTGTCTTCACTTGGTAATTTATACGTGCCTTGTTTGGAGTTCTTTTGCCTATATATTCTGTTTTTCACTAAACTTCCAATTTATTCATTTACTTACATCTCTTTAGATTCATTTCTTAAAATTTTATTCAATTGAATTAATTTTATTCAGTGATTCATTAGTAACATTATTTATTTTGCTCAACATTTCCCAGTTTGGTCAATGGGAACCCCCACAAGTTGATTTCTGTGTCCTGACATGTTTCCATTGTTTTTTGAGTTTTTAAACAGTTTATTTATTTTTTATTGAAGTATAGTTGATTTAAAATATTGTATTAATTTCAGGCGTACAGCAGTTATATATATATATTTTCAGATTCTTTTCCCATACTGGTTATTGTAAAATATGTAATATAGTTCTCTGTGCTATATAGCAGGTCCTTGTTTATTTTATATATAGTAATGTATATATTTTACTCCCAGATTCCTAATTTATCCTCCCCATCACCTTTCCCCTTTGATAACCATAAGTTTGCTTCCTATGTCTGTGAGTCTGTTTCTGTTTTGTAAATAAGTTCATCTGTATCATTTTTTAGATTCCACATATAAGTGATATCATGTGGTATTTGTTTTTGTCTGACTTATTTCACTTTACTATGATAACTATGGGTTACTATCTGGGTCACTATCAGAGTTACTATCTGTAGGTCTATCCATGTTGCTGCAAACGGCATCATTTCATTCTATTTTATGGCTGAGTAATATTCCACTGTATGTGTGTATGTATATATATACACACACCCCACATCTTTAGCCAATCATCCACTGATGGACATTTAGGTTACTTCCATGTCTTGGCTATTGTAAATAGTGCTGCAATGAACACTGGGTATATGCTCAGTAGTGGGATTGCTGGATCATACGGTAGTTCTTCTTTTATTTTTTAAGGAAACTCCATACTGTTCTCCATAGTGCCTATACCAATTTACATTCCCACCAACTGTAGGAGGGCTCCCCTTTCTCCACACCCTCTCCAGAATTTATTGTTTGTAGAGTTTTGATGATGGCCATTCTGACTGGTATGAGGTGATACCTCACTGCAGTTTTGATTTGCATTTCTAAAATAATTAGCACTGTTGAAATCTTTTCATGTGTCTTTTGGCCATCTGACTCATTTGAAAAGACCCTGATGGTGGGAAAGATTGAAGGCGGGAGGAGAAGGGGATGACAGAGGATGAGATGGTTGGATGGCATCACCGACTCGATGGACATGAGTTTGAGTAAACTCTGGGAGTTGGTGATGGACAGGGAGGCCTGGCGTGCTGCAGTCCATGGGGTTACAAAGAGTCGGACACGACTGAGTGACTGAACTGAACTGAACTGATGTCTTCTTTGGAAAAATATCTGTTTATATCTGCTCATTTTTTGATAGAGTTGTTTCTTTATTTGATATTGAGCTGTATAAACTTTTTATATATTTTGAAGATTAATCCCTTGTTGGTCATACCCTTTGCAAATATTTTCTCCCATTGTGCAGGCTGTCTTTTCTATGGTTTCCTTTACTGTTCATAAGCTTTTAAGTAGGTCTCATTTGTTTTGCTTTCCTTTTTTGTTTTTGTTTGGGGGTAATGATCATCTTACACCCTTTCCAGTCCCAGTCCTGAAATGAGTCATTTTTCCAAGGAGTTCCTGAATCCTTTTAGTACAGAATGGTATTTAGAAACCAAGATCTGGGCAAGGTGCTCTTTTTGCCCTCTCAGAAAACTGAGCTAAAGACTAGATGTGGTACACCCCCCCCATATTTCTATATCTATCTCTATTTATTCAAGACCGTAAGTTCATCTTGATTTCAATTCAACGTGGAGTTAATTCCAGCAGTGTTTTTCCTTTGCTGTAGTTCCCTTCTATGAGCGTGAGAAATTCAGCCCTTGTTTTCCTTGATAGATTTACTTAGTCAGCTTACCTTGATGTTGCTCCTACACATGTCTGCTCTCCTCACCCCAGGTCTAACACCCTGAGGGGTTACCGTCATATGGGCATCCTCTGTGTCAAGGCGGCTCCCTGCCTTCCCATTTTGAGCTGTCCCTGGCATTCCAGCCCTGCTCACCTTCATCAGGCTCTACCACCCCATTCCAAGTTCCCCACATTCAAGGACACACTCCTCGCTTGGGCTCCTTTAGACCCTGTGGTTGGTAGGGGGGGACAATAATGGTCCCTGGAGCTTTAGGACCAACATTTCAGGATAGAAAAGGAAAGTGAGGATGAAGGGAGAGAACTTTAAAATTGTTTCCTTGAAATGTGTTTGAATGACTAGTTGAATGAGTGAATGGTGTATTAGTTTCTTAGGGAGATCATAACTAATTGCCACAAAATGGCTATCTTAAAACAATAGAAATCTGTAGTCGTGTAGCCCTGGAGACCAGAAGTCTGAAATGAAGGTGTGAGCAGGGCCATGCCCTTTCTGAAGGCTCTAGGAGGGGATCCCCCTTAACTCTTCCTAGCTCCTGATGGTTGCCAGCCGTCCTTGGTGTTCCTTGGCTTTTAGCTGCATAACTTCGGCCTCTGCCTCTGTCACATGGCATTCTTTCTGGATGTCTGAGTCTCTCTGTGCTTCTTTTTAAAAAAACTACCATGTACAAAATAAACAAGCCACAGGGATATACAACACAGCACAGAGAATATAGCCAGCATTCTACAATGACCCTAGATGGAGTATAGTCTACAAAAATACTGAATCACTGTGTTGTACACAAGAAACCAACACAATACTGTGCATCAACTATACTTCCATAAAAATAAAATAGAAGACACACTTTTTTGAATTTAAAAAAAAGAACTTCACATATCAGATTTTTCTAGGTCATGAGACAAAAATAAAACTGGATTATTTAAACCATGATTTGTCTTTCCATGCATCTCATCTCTTCTCTTCCTATAAGGACACCAGTTTTATTAGATTAAGGGCCCCACTTTACTTGTTAACTAACCGAATCTTATCAACCAACTAACTAAAGAATAATTGAATGAATGGTATTTAGAAATTAAGATCTGGGTGCTAGGGATTCCTGTCACTTGGCCCCTTTTAAGTCACTTCCACCTGACTTGGAGATGCTAATGCTTAGGGCTCCATGCTGAGTCCCTTTTATCTTTACCATCAGCTCTCTCAACTATTCCTGTGCTTTCCTATATCATCTCTATAACAACTTCCAATACTATACCACTTCCAACATAGTTTTATATCACACACTACTTACATACCCCCATTTGACTGTTTCACATATTCAGAACCAGATTTTTATTTCTCCCTACTCATCCACCTCCATCTAAAACTGCACTTTTTCCCATATTTTCCATAATAGGTAGATCAAGCCACACCTGCCTGTCACACTCAATACTAACCTTCCCTCTAATATCTTTTCCCAAGTCATTGCCACAAATTCTCATATCTGTTTACTGTTTGTCTTCTTTCCATCTCAGTGGTCAGCATTCTAGTCAAAACTTCCAGTATTTCTCATCTCATTGACTGCATTTGCCCCTAATTTATAATCCCAATTTTGATTATTTCCCCTTTAAATCTATTGTCTACCATAGGGTGATTCTTTAAATAAACAAACACATTTTTTAAATACATTTTTTTAGCCATATCCAAAAGTAGAAAAAATAGTGCAATGACCTCATATAACCCATCAACAGGAATCAGCAATTATCAGCATCTTGCCACACTTGCTTACTTGATTAATCTATGCCTTTTTCCCTTCTTTCCATCCTCCTTCTTTTCCTTTCTTTCTTCCCCCCTACCTCCCCCACTTATTTCTCTCTTTCTAGCTCTTCTTTTTACTTATTTATTTTTGCTGGTATATTCTACAGGAAATTCTTGACATCATAAAATTTCACCTCTACTTGAAAAACACTGCTAAATAATAAAGAATAAGTATATTTGTCTTATATAGCCAAACACCATTAACACAATACACTAAATTAAAAATAATTCCTCAATATCATCCAGTTCTCAGTCCATATTAAAATTTCTCTGTCTCAAAAATCTTTTGACATTTTGCTTGTTTGTTATAATACTCATTTAAAAATAAGAACCATGTTTAAGATTGGGTAGCCCCATGCTTTCCAACTCCTCCCCTTACAACTAAAAATACCCCTGAAGATAACACAACAAACAGCATAGAAGATTCTGAAAAATGGAAAGAAGGCAATGGTCCAAGGACCTCGGGACTCGAGGAAGGACACAGCAATGAGTCCCTGAGTTTCTTTATTGCCTTTCATGTGTTCCAGACAGGTTGTTCCCTCCAAACTGGAACTGCCAACAGGCACAGACAGAAAAGCTCCAAGAAAAATCCCGTTTCCATAGCCAAAGCATCAGGAAAAGGATGGCCCAACAACAGAAAATCTTTTTGGCAATATCTGCCCTACTCCAGCCAGACATCTATGGAAATACTGCCTGGCTTCCTGCGGTTTCAATGGGGTCAAACAGCAAGCTGATTTTTCCATCTCTTCTCTGTCTTCACTCAGGGAAGCAGATAGTGTTGCTCTGGTTCTCTTGTCTGTTGGGGTGAAGTCGGTGAGACTGAATGAGGAGCTGACCTTCTGTCTTCCGCTCAGGGGAAGCAGCTGATGCTCTGACCCTGCTGCCTAGTTAGTGTCAGCCGGGCTGAATGAGGAGCTGATCTTTCCAGTGAAAGTCAACTTTGCTCCCCTTCTCCTGCCAGGGTAATATTGGGGAGGTCCAGTGGCAAGTTGAGCCTCCATTCCCATCAGGCAATGAGATTGAATGGCTCAGGACTTCATTCCCCCCAGCCAGGCAACAGCAGGGGCCAGTGGGGTGGGGCACTCCTGCTCAGACACTGCAGCAACAATGTCTGTGACTCTGCACTCTCATTCCCCTTCCCTGAGGTCGGGGGAGCCTAACAGAGAGCCGAGCTCACACCCCTACTAGGGTACAATGAGACAACATAGTCAGTTCTCCACTTTCAAGAGGAAGTTGCCAGCAGGGCTGAGGAGGAGCTGAACTCTCCTGCGCCCACGTGGTACAATGAGGCAGTGTAAGTTGGGGGGTGTGTTGGCAGGGCCAAGCATGTAGAACCACACAGCCCCTGCATTACACCTCAACAGGGAGTTGTTGTGATTCAGTCGCAAAGTCGTGTCTGACCCTGTGATTCCATGGACTGTGACCTACCAGGCTCCTCTGTCCATGGGATTTTCCAGGCAAGAGTACTGGCGTGGGCTGCCATTTTCTTTCTCCAGATTATCTTCTTGACCTAGTGTCTCCTGCATTGAACCTGTGTCTCCTGCTTTGGTGGGCAGATGTTTTACCACTGAGCCACCGGGGAAGCCTCTCCACAGGGAGACTGCTTGCTGAAAAAGAAGACTAAGAAGGATCTGTAGATTTGTTTATGGCTGCTGTGGATCTCTGCTGCTACGCACAGCCCTTGTCTAGTTGCAGCAAGTGGGGGCTGCTCTCCAGTCGCAGTGCACAGGCTTCTCGCAGCGGCTGTTCCTCTCACGTGGAGCACGGACCCTAGGCACACGGACTTCAGTAGTTGAGGTGAACAGGCTTAGCTGTTCCATGGCATGTGGGATCTTCCCAGACGAGGGATCGAACCGACGTCCCCTGAATTGGCAGATGGATTCTTAACCACTGGACCACCAACCAGAGGTCTCTATATGGGTTAACTTAATCAATGCCCATCACAACACTGAGGTGAGTGCTATTATTATACTCTCCCATTATTTTTATCTCACTTTGAAGAATGCTGTTGTAGAGTGACTAACTCACCCAAGGTGACAAATCTTGCTCACGGAGGAGGAACCAGGATGCAGGTCAGCAAAAGGAAATCGCTTTGAGACTGGATGACTGAAAGACAGGCCAGTACACTTGGCCTGGATGCAAAATTTTTGAAGGACTTAGAGAAGGGGTGTGACCACATATAAAGGTCAGTTAGCTTTTAGTAAACAGGTGGGGTGGATCAGACTAAGAGAGCCTCTAATGAGGAGGTTATGGAACAACAGGGGTCCAGGACACTTGGTGGCTATGAGAATGAACCAGAAAGTACTGAAGAACAGCATCTAGTAACAGATTAGAAATAGATGTGAAGAGGATAAAAGCACCTCTCTCATGTCAAAACTCAAGGGATGTCAAAGATCCCCAGACTACGGCATGAGAGATGTGAGCTTGGTCAGGGTTCTGTCATTTACTAGTTGTGTGTGCGTTTTGGCATGACACTTCAACTCTTAATCCTGTCTTCTCAGTTTTCAAATGAAAATCTATTAGAGGCTCTAAAGCAGAAGCTACCAGGACTTCCCTGGTAGTTCAGTGGTTAAGACTCTGTGTTCCCAATGCAGGGGGCCTGGGTTCAATCTCTGTTCAAGGAAATTAATCCCACAGGCCACAACTAAGACCTGGAGCAGCTAAAAAATAAACACAAAAGGCAACCATAAAGTAGAAGCTACCCTACTGGTGGCTCAGATGGTAAAGAATCTGCCTACAAGGCAGGAGACCCGGGTTTGATCCCTGGGTCAGGAAGATCCCGTGGAGAAGGGAATGGCTGCCCTCTCCAGTATTCTTGCCTGGAGAACTCCATGGACAGAGAAGCCTGGTGGGGTCAGTCCACACAGTCAGTCCTCGGGGTTGCAGAGTCGGACATAACTGAGAGACTTTCACTTTTACCCCACTTTATTGTTGTTGTTGTTGTTGGCATTAAAGAAAACAATAAACCATTTTTATAGTAATTTAAATTATATCTGTCAACATTTGAACATTGAGATCACACACAAATCTGGATTTCTGTCTTTTCATGAAAAACCAGATCTGGTAACATCAGGCTCCTGATCTCACATGATAGCCATGTGCTTCCCCTTGAGAAGCAGCTATCCCTCTAGCCAGGTCACCTGCTTTCTGCCTTTGCATCCCTTGAGTTTGCTTCAGCTGTATCAATCATACAGCTCTGGGCTCTGTAAGTATTCAAATATTTTTATCCCTGAACTAGTTGATTTTCCAGTTTCTTTTATTTGTGAAACTTGCAAATCTGTAACTTTCATATGTATCCTAAAAGCAGGGAGGGGAGGAGGTAACAGTAATAGGTTTAAGAGCTTACCTAGTGCACTGTATTTTAAGTGCTTTACATATATTATTTCATTTAATCCAAATTTCATCTGGCTTCATCACTATTATTTTTCATCATACCCAAACAACACCCAGAAGGCTAATTTGCCCAAGGTCACAAGACAGCTGTGTTGTTAAGTCAGGATTTGAACCCAACTTTCTGACTTCAGATCTAATGCTTCATAATCATTAAGCTCTGAAATTTGAAGGTCAGCGAATTTTGGAGAAAGGCGAGTTGGTTCTCAGTGTATGAGAGGCTGATAGTCAGTGTACCCTGGCCATGAAGGTGATGAAGTGATCCAGATACTTGCTACCCTAGGCAGAAGAGTGAGAACCCTCAGCCCTTATAATTCTTCACACCACCTATTCAAGCATTGGAATAAGAGACTCAGTGTAGTCCTGGTAGTAATGAAGTGTTAAGAGCTGGGGGATGAGAAAGGCTTTGAAGGGATTTAAGAATTAGAGGGAAATGGGAGCCAGAGCAACAGCTTGAGGTAAGGGAAGCTGGCATAGTAAAGCTGGACGCATATTAGTCCTTTTATTCTGCCAAGAAGCTGTAGGTGCAAACCCGAGATCTGGACGAGGCCACACAGGTGAGTTCCTGGCTGTACACCCATCAAATCAAGTTTGCAAACTATGGTGAGAGAGCTATTTTTTTCAAAACTATCTCAAGTACTGCTGGGTAATAGAGTTACAGGGAGGGCATTATGGCTGTTTTAATTTGCTGGTTTATCAACTATGATATCTATTAACAAAATATAACACAATTCAGTAACATATAGAAAAATGTACTTAAGTCTTCAGGAACTTGTAAACTATGAAAAAGCTTAAATATGAGACCACAAGTGGCATATTTTCCCTCAATCGTATATGTGAGCATTTTCCTTCTTGGATTATCATGATTTTCCTTTTTCTTTTTCATTTTTTGTTCTTTTTGTGAGATAAAATGGTTATGAGAAATTAGTTTAAAATTATATAATTAATGAGAGTCAAATGGAGCATATACATAAATGGAAATAATAGTCTTTTATAATAACTGGGCCCATTGAGATATAGAGAACCATTTTATCTGCTATGATACGTTTTTCAAAGAGTGGCTAATAAACTAACTTCAGAACTTTTATTTTTCCACTTGGAAAATATTTCTTAAGCACCTGTTTTGTGTCAGGATCTAGGTGGGAGGCAGAGGGAAGAAGACAAGAGTGAAGACTCCGTGCCGGCTTCAGAGAATCTACAATACGCTCCAGTTCTCTGAGGTCTGGTGACAGTGACTGATGTTTAGTTTGGCTCTTTGGAGGTGAAGGATTATCTGCCCCAAGGTGTGGATTGATCTACTGCCCTAAAATAGCTTCCCCTATTTACCTGACACTGTGGGCTGTATGTCAGGATAGAATCAGGCACCATCCCGAGCTAATATCTGATCTCTAGTCTGACACATAAGCAGTGACTCACTTCCTTTTTTCCAAATTGCGAAAAATACGTGTAAGTTATAATTTCTGTTTTTCTAATCAATTCATAAAGTGAAAAATGGTTAAGCCAGCTCTGTATAAACCAGCCCTATTCTCTACGTCTGTTAAAGCTGCTTTTAAAAGTATATAGAGTGTTTTTAGGCCAGTACTCATGGCTTATGCTGTTTTTTAACTTCAGGAAAAGATTAAGACAACCGTGACCAGGATTGGCAAGCCAGGAATTTGTGAAAAAAGTGAAATAAGAGTTTGGATCAGCTCCTATGACCAAATCCTACCAGTTTTGAAAAGTACTATAATCAGATGTGGCTTCCCTAGTGACCGCAGTGGTAAAGAATCTGCCTGCCAATGCAGGAGATGCAAGAGACACGAGTTTGATCCCGGGGTCGGGACGATCCCCTGGAGTAGGAAATGGCAACCCACTCCAGTATTCTTGCCTGGAAAATTCCGTGGACAGAGGAGCCTGGAGGGCAACAGTCCATGGCGGCCCAAAGAGTCAGACATGACTGAGTGAGCGCACATACCATCAGCTGATGTGTCTAAGGGGTGGCTTGGCCTGATTTTCATCACTGTCCCTAAAGTCATTCCAAGTAAATTTCCTGTACAATCTGTGGAAGAACTGGGTTTGCTAGGCTTCAAATGAAGGTTGAAGAAAAGCCCCACAGTACCCCCTTTTCAGAGAATGACTCTTCTGAGTGCCTCTTACCTAAAAATTCTGGTGCAGCCACCAGCTAAAATTCATTTTACAGAAGTTGTAAACCAGCTGCCAAGGCCTGACCCTGACTTTGTCCAGTGCCATCAATAGAGTCCTTCGTCAGGCCTAACAAAGCTTTTTTTTTTTTAAACAAGCAAACCCTCCTGCAAGGATTAAATCAATGATGTGAAGGAAGGTTTGGTTTGACCAATTAATTAATTTTTAGCATTTTATGTATCTGGGAAAACTACAGAAGGGAAGTGTTCTGATGGTGGAAAAGAATGTGAATCTTTATCACTATCCAGAAAAGCTGGCCTGCTTGGGTGTGGGGCTGCATGAAAACCTGCAGAATGGAACCAAGACCTTGAGATATTTTCCCTTCATTTCAGAATTCTGTCTTGAATGGTGAGTAACAGTGAACCAAAGAGAGCTGGCCCTTAGAGCATAATAGGTCCTCTTCCTAAAATAGGTCACGTGGTCTTTCATTCAGGCTCCTTTACTGATTTGTATGTAAGTGGGCAGATCTCTCAATGCAACTTACCAGAGTGTTGTCCTCATCTGCTAAGTGAAGGTCCTGGACTTTCAATATTCATGGCTTCTTCCAATTCTGGGCACCTGTTTCTAGTTGGGATCCTTTGCAGTTGACAGGTTCAAAGGATGCCAGTGATGTCCATACCAGATATTTGGAATGGTTCTGTCAATCACAAACGATAAAGGGCTGTCCTGATATAAGAAAGGAGAAACAAAAAAGAGATTGGCTTGGTATTCCTAATTTCAAGCAGAATCTACATTTTGGTGAGTAAAGTGAGTTTCATTTGGTTTAGGGTATTCAGAGTGGATGGTTTCTTTATCTCATCCAGGGCCTCTAATTATAGAGAACTGGCTAAGTTGCAGTGTGGTGGTGGTGGTTTAGTCGCTAAGTCTTGTCTGGCTATTGTGACTCCATGGACTATAGCCCAGGAGGCTCCTCTGTCCATGGGATTCTCCAGGCAAGAATACTGGAGTGGGTTGCCATTTCCTTCTCCAGGGTATCTTCCCAACCCAGGGATCAAACTCGGTTCTCCTGCATTGCAGGCGGATTCTTTACCTACTGAGCCCCTAGGGAAGTTGCAGTGAATCCACTGCAATTGTCAAAGAAAACGTGATTTAAGCCTTAAAGAGTGAAACAGGCTATAACAGGAATAAGCTGTTTCTTTTAGTCTGACTGAAAGACTTAAACTTTGCCATTCTTGAGTTCTTTACACTGTTGATACAAACAAAGCTTCTTAAAACTTTTTTTGAGAAACAAGAAGTTTAATACGTAAAACCTAAAAATTAATGTGACTAAACCCCCATATTTATACATCTCAGATATGTCTGTGCTATGTTAAAGCAAGGATGTGTAACTAATATTGTGAGAATATGGCAAGTGGGGTGGAGAAGGAAATACATTTTAAAATAAATTTTCGAGTCACTGTAATTAATAGAAGGAAATACATAAGCTATTTTCACGTAATCAAATCCACATGGACAGTTTCCACTTGCATCTTGGGTGTGGATCTGAAGGCAACATGAAATAAGGAAGGAGCCAGCTTTAAAGATGTTTATTTTTCAGCTTATGTGGAACATGTGGCGTTAACTATATAGAAATACTCATCTGAAAACTAAATAACTACACCAACAAGTCAATATTCAACTCTTTGTGGGCAGAAATGGCCTCATTCAGTTTTTAATTCTTAGTATGTCCAATAGTACTTGCTAACCGAAAGGCATGTGGTACATTTTGAGAGAGGAAGGAAAACTTTTTCCCTGTAAAACAGTTAGGAAAGAGTTCACTTTTGCTCTTGAGTCTGAGGAAGAACTAATCATTTTCAAAAAGTGGATTTTTAAAAATCCACAAATAAAAGCCAGATCATTTTATTGAATACATTTGAAGTTACCCTTTTGCCAAATGTTTATTCTTTGATTCCAATGTGCTGGATAATGTACAGGGGCTGAAACAGTTCAGAAGAGGAATAAGACACTCCTTGCCCCCAGGGGATAGTGAATAGTGGATCAAATAGTGGAGAAAAACATGCACAATCAAACGGTAACAAAGATATAGTGATATAAAGGTGTGCTATGTTGTGTACAAGTTCAAGAGAGATACTACTTTTGGCTGATTGAATTGGTTGATTACCTATTACAGGCTGGGCACTTTAAGAATTATTTCTTTTGCAAAGATGGGCATTATGATTTCTACCTAACAGGATGAGACTGAGGCTCAGAAATGTATGCAAGTGAAGAATTCATAGCTGTCACTTAATGCAGGATGCGTGGACCTCTTTTAATGAACATGTGTTACCTTTCAGGAGCAGAGAAGGTACAGGCAGGCGGTAACATGGGGGCTGGGCCTTACAGACCTTGTCCTTAGCAGACTCCTGTCCTCTAAGGTTTCCCTTCTGATCAGTGCTCTGTGACCTTCTTTTTGTCCCTTCCTCCATGGTCCCACTTTGAGCCAGGTCCGTTCGAGTCCTCCCTTGAGAATTAGACTGAATTTTAAGGGACAGAAGCAATCACACTTGTGTGTAGGAGCTGTGGAGAAGAGTGTACTCTCACCCTCGGAGATGGGCCACACTCTGACTGTGGAGCGTGTCTCTCTCTAAAACAAATCCACTTCTTACCTATCACTCTGTCTCTCACTGAATTCTTTCAGCGATGAGACATCAAGAACCTGAGCTTCATTGTCTTGAGAGCAGGCATGTGATCTCAGTTAAAAGATCGTGGGGTCAAGTTCCAACTAGAGTTGCACGGTTTCATTACCACTGCTTTATTACTTGTACTGCTACTGCTGAAGGTCTTTGAAAAGAGTAGTGTTGCCGTAAGGGTACATAAGATGGGCTAGAATGGGAGAGAGGTCGGAGGAGGAGAGACCAGGGGTGCATATTTGAATTAATCAGAAGGCTATTGAAATAATTCAGATGAACAGGTAAATAAAGCTGGTTAGTGCATTTTATAAAATCCTGTGGTTCTCTAGATGTCTTTGGTTTTCTTTTTTTGATTAAAAAAGCATGGATATAGAAAAACATTTCTATACCAAAAGAAGATCAAATATAAGTGGCAACTGAATGTTGGTCTTGGTGTTAGAGAGATAATAGGAAGCAGTAGGGACCGAGGTAAACTGGAGAGTATACACACACACAGGAAGGAAACTATTATTGCTCAGGACCAGTTGATTAATTCCATGTGAGAGATCGGGCCAGTGTTGGCACACCTTTGGGTTTTTGAAGAGTGGCTGAAATCCTGAGAATTGCATGAAATCACACACATTTTAAATGTTGGCTCAAATTTTTCTATAATATCATGCGAGCCAAAGAATACATTTCTAAAGGCCTCATGTAGGCCATGGTTGTTAATTTGCAATCTCTGTGAGTAGTGGGGAGGCTCAGAAACCAGAGTATAAGGATGTGACTTCTCAGAGTGCTGCTACCATATCTTATTGTTTTGTTTTTTTTCTTTTATTTATTTATTTATTTATTTTCTTTTTTTATTATTTTTTTTTTTTTGTTTTTTCTTTGTTTATTTATTTTTAGAGTTCTATTTATTTAGATGCCACTGCATGACCTGTGGGATCTTAATTCCACAACCAGGGATTGAACCCGTACCTGCTACACTGGAAAATGGAATCTTAATTACTGAACCACCAGGGAAGTCCCTACCATATCTCATTGATATTTATATATTCAGTATTAGTAGCATGTCTTGGGCACAAGTATCAGTAAAATGATCCTTCTCTTAAAACTTAGGTGGGAGATAGACACATTAGCATATATTCATAATAAAGTGTGATGACAGAGATGTGTCAAGATACTAGGAGACCACAGAGATAAGGCAACAGACAAGGCAGCCTATATCCAGCGAGGCTTCTTGGAGGAGGTGATGGGGCATTGCTAGGCAGTAATGAAAAAACCTAAGAGGTCAGATATACATCTTTTTCAACATTTATTTTAACTATCATTTAGAGTGGTAAATGCAAATTTTGAAATTTGAAGGATCATTTAGTAATTCTATACCTGATTCTGCTTCACACTGTGGAAAACAATCAATGCATTAATATTTTAACTTAGAAATGAAAATGTTTGGGGAAGCATGAAAAAGTTGTTTACCAAATAGTGAAAAATTTTATTTCCTTGGAAAATAATCACATCATCTGACAGGAAAAGTTATTTCAAAGTTACAAGAGTAGCTGTTCAGTCAACATTAAAGGAGGCCGATGTTATAGTTATTCTTTCATTTACTTCTCAGACTCCAAAAATATGTCAGGCCGTTATGTGATTATCAGATAAAACTACTTTTTCCTTAGTAAGAGAAACAGATTTTATTGTCAGGAGATAATACAGAATGTTTATATGCATATTTCAGTGGTGGAATAATTAAATCTTTTAGAAAAATCAGTCAGATGTACGGTTGCTTTTGAAGATCTTCATGATCTTTTTGAGATCTGAAATTCTGCTTTCTTTTTCTTTTTGTATGAAAAAGACAACATTTTGTTCTTCATATAGATAAATCCTATTAAAAAGAAACCTGAATAAATGTGCAATCACAAACCTGCTGCACTAGTTTAATTAACATTTTAACAATCACTAACCTGAGCAACACAAAGGTTTTGATATGGAAAGATCACATTGTTTTGAGTCAACTCCTATAGTGTATTATTTTTAATTCTTTTTCTTTTCTTTTTTTGATGAAGGATGTAAGAGAGACATTTTAGAAGAGAATGGGAGACGGAAATCTTCAGGACTAGAAACTACATAATTTGCTTTACCTACTTAGAATTCTGGCTCCAAGAGCTAGTTCCTGTAAAATGGTTCTGTAAAATGTTAGTAATTCTGGCTTTGGATAATTCATAATTTATAATAAACCAGATGGGTCATGAGGTAAAACTTGTAAGACAGGGTAAAAGAATTTTAAAGCAGCTTAAGGTTATAAATGAGTCTGCAGATGAGATGTTTACAATGATTTGAAAAAAAGAACAAGCTGTTCTCAAGCACTTTGGAAATATGGACTGCAACAAACAGATGAGCCATGTGCAAATTATTTCAACTTTTCCTAAGCTCTGTCGTATTTGGAGGGAACCTTGAAATGTTATTCTGTGGCATTCTAGTTTCATGATCATAAATATCTTAATTTGAGAATACTTTGCTTAAAATATCACTAATCATATAATTACTTTTCTTAAAGTACTCTATAATGACCACTGTTCTTTTTAGAAAGGAGTCTAAATCAGTGTTTTTTCAAGATAATATCTGTAAACTATTTTGAATTTTATTTAGAATTTCCCTCTTTCTAAATATATAATTTTAAGGTTTAAAAAATCTGTTTATTTATTTATTTTTTAATACCATATCTTGGGTTTGGTCCAGCAGCACCTTGACAAACTATGACAGGTGGACTGGCGTGCAGACTTGGAGGTGGCCCTACACTTGGCCTGTGAATAGACCTGGTGACAGATGTTCAGTGGATCAATCTGATGAGCAGGTTAGGCTAGTCCAAATGGTATAGTATAAGAAAAATGAAGTGTTGAGGTTTCAAGAAAGTATCCTCAGAGATTCATGGGGCAGAGTAAAAAGAAATCAAGTGCTGGTCTATCATCCAAAGCCCAGACATTCAACCTCAGTGAAGTCAGTTAGTAGATCTCAGTAGTCAGATCTATAGCAGAAGTGCTGGAATGTATAAGGAAAAACCCATCACTAAATAGCATGGCTAAGAAAGCAGGCAACTAAGAAAAAAAAAAAAAAAGACCAAGGTCCAGAGTCAAGGCAGAAAACACTGACCCACAGAACTGAGGTAGGTGGGGTGGACAACTGTCCACAGTGCCCAGTACCCATTCCCTTTTTTCTTACCATAGGTCTGCTTTGAGAAGCCAGACAGATAATGAGCATGGAATTGATCGTTCCTAGTTCCTGGGGTGAGCCCTGGATGACTTAAGCTGAGCAGCATAAAGTCTATGGCTAAGTTGGATTAATCATAGTGACTGATGGGACTTTAAGACTATTAGTGTTGCACTCTCCACTCTTTGGAACTACTGAAGTCAATTCTAGTTTCATGGTGGGGACCCATATTAAGGAAAAAACTGAGAAGGTTTATGGACATGAAAGACTGGAAAACAGGCAAGGAAATGAAGACAAATCCCTAAGGATACAGCAAACCCATGTATCTTGTGATGACTAAAGATAGCACCATCCCCCTAGACCTTTCAGTTGTCTGGACCAATGAATTCCCTTTTTGTTGCAGCCATTTGGGTTGGCATTTCTGGCACTTGTGATTGAAAGCGCCTGGTACATTAGATGCTGGCCAGGAATAAAGAAGAAACCCAGTTGTCAGAAGATGGTTTGTGGTGGGCACCAAGTCTCAGGGATAAGACCAGTCTTGTTATGATTTGAGTGACTTGAGGTTACACATGTCCTGATGTTAAATCCCAAAGTACTGAACAAGAACTATCTCAATTTCTTTTGCTGAAGATTAGGATTGGTTGCATCTTAATTGGTTGAATTTACAATGAAAGTTGAGCCTGAAGATGTCAAAAAAATTTGCCAGGAGGAAGATGGTCTAAGAAATAGGCTGGGTGAGTCCACTTACAGCATTCCTCAGATAGTTCAGTCGCTCAGTCGTGTCCAACTCTTTGTGACCCCATGGACTGCAGCACGCCAGTCTTCCCCGTTCATCACCAACTGCTGGAGCCTACTTAAACTCATGTCCATCATGTCAGTGATACAATCCAAACATCTCATCCTCTGTTGTCCCCTTCTTCTCCCGCCTTCAATCTTTCCCAGCATCAGGGTCTTTTCCAATGAGTCGGCTCTCTGCATCAGGTGGCCAAACTTGATTTATTCTTGGAATTGGGGGGCAAAGATTTTGAGAGACCCTTCGGATCTTGGAATGTGAAGTCAAGTGGGCCTTAGGAAGCATCACTATGAACAAAGCTAGTGGAGGTGATGGAATTCCAGTTGAGCTATTCCAAATCCTAAAAGATGATGCTGTGAAAGTGCTGCACTCAATATACCAGCAAATTTGGAAAACTCAGCAATGGCCACAGGACTGTAAAAGGTCAGCTTTCATTCCAATCCCAAAAAAAGGCAATGCCAAAGAATTCTCAAACTACTGCACAATTGCACTCATCTCACACGCTAACAAAGTAATGCTCAAAATTCTGCAAGCCAGGCTTCAGCAATACATGAACCATGAACTTTCAGATGTTCAACCTGGTTTTAAGAAAGGCAGAGGAACCAGAGATCAAATTGCCAACATCTGCTGGATCATCAAAAAAGCAAGAGAGTTCCAGAAAAACATCTATTTCTGCTTTATTGACTATGCCAAAGCCTTTGACTGTGTGGATCACAATAAACTGTGGAAAATTCTGAAAGAGATGGGAATACCAGACCACCTGACCTGCCTCTTGAGAAATCTATATGCAGGTCAGGAAGCAACAGTTAGAACTGGACATGGAACAACAGACTGGTTCCAAATAGGAAAAGGAGTACGTCAAGGCTGTATATTGTCACCCTGCTTATTTAACTTCTATGCAGAGTACATCATGAGAAATGCTGGGCTGGAGGAAGCACAAGCTGGAATCAAGATTGCTGGGAGAAATATGAATAACCTCAGATATGCAGATGACACCAACCTTATGGCAGAAAGTGAAGAAGAACTAAAGAGACTTTTGATAAAAGTGAAAGAGGAGAGTGAAAAAGTTGACTTAGAGCTCAACATTCTGAAAATTAGGATCATGGCATCCGGTCCCATCACTTCATGGTAAATAGATGGGGAAACAGTGGAAATAGTCGCTGACTTTATTTTTTTTCTGGGCTCCAAAATCACTGCAGATGGTGATTGCAGCCATGAAATTAAAAGATGCTTACTCCTTGGAAGGAAAGTTCTGACCAACATAGACAGCATATTAAAAAACAGAAACATTCCTTTGTCCACAAAGGTCCATCTAGTCAAGGCTATGGTTTTTCCAGTGGTCATGTATGGATGTGAATGTTGGACTATAAAGAAAGCTGAGCACCAAAGAATTGATGCTTTTGAACTGTGATGTTGGAGAAGACTCTTGAGAGTCCCTTGGACTGCAAGGAGATCCAACCAGTCCATCCTAAAGGAGATCAGGCCTGGGTGTTCCTTGGAAGGACTGATGCTGAAGCTGAAACTCCAATACTTTGGCCACCTGATGTGAAGAGCTGACTCACTGGCAAAGACCCTGATGCTGGGAAAGAATGAAGGCAGGAAAAGGAGACAACAGAGGATGAGATGGTTGGATGGCATCACTGACTCAATGGACATGAGTCTGAGCAAGCTCCAGGAGGTGAAGGACAGGGAAGCCTGGTGTGCTGCAGTCCATGGGGTCGCAAAGAGTTGGACACGACTGAGTGACTGAACAAGAGCAACCGATTTATCAGAAAGTGAGGCAGACTTACATGATCAATCTCTTTAATTTGTATAAAGAATGCACATGAGACTAATATGGTGACAATTTTAATTTATTAAAAGTTAACTTTCCTTGCTATTCTCTCTCAGAAAGACCCTTCTAGTTATGTTTATAGTATCTAGAAAAATTATTGTTTGGCAAATTTAATAGATAATTTGGTTGTCTTCTCCAAAGTTGACTTTGATATAAGGACTTGGGCAGAGGTGGTTTATTTCAGATGTGAATTCAGACGGCCAAGCAAGGAAGCAGAGAACTGAAATAGGGGAAGGAGAGAAATGAATTAAAAGGCATGTTAATAAACCAGCCACCACTATAGGCAACAGGACTTCAACCGCACAGTGGATATTAAAGAAATCACATGGAACATGCCTCAGAATTGTTCCCTGTGGATGTTGGGAAAACTACAACTACTTTGCCTTCCACATTTCATTTCTCACTAGGTGCGGGCTGACTCCATTCTAGACATACTTGTGTTGTATGTGTCTGTGGTGGCCTAAACTACTACAGTGTGTAGAAAACCCTCTGGCAGAGGAAAGAGGACAGCCAGGAACTGGAGATGGGGAGCTGACTGCCAGAAACAATCTTTCACAGCAACAGGGGGACTTTGAGGCAATCAAGAGGACATCTATGACATCTGCCACACTGGTAACGAGGACATCTGTTTTCATCTGGCCAATAACTCTTCCCCACTACTTTAGGTCACGGCATTTCCCCTTTACCTGGTAGACTGATATTCCTCCACCCCAAGCATTTCTGTGTCTGTCAATGAAGCATCTCTGGATTCCCTCTTACTGTCTTAGAATCTTGTATATGGGACTTCAGAGGATGAGAAGATCTCTCTTTCCTCTGAGTTCACAAACTTAAATGATTCATACCTGGACTCATGAAATTAAAAGACACTTACTCCTTGGAAGGAAAACTATAATAAATCTAGACAGAGTATTAAAAAGCAAAGGCATTACTTTGCTGACAAAAGTCTGTTTAGTCAAAGCTATGGCTTTTCCAGTAGTCATCTACAGATGTGACAGTTGGACCATAAAGAAGGTTGAGTGCCAAAGAATTGATGCTTTTGAACTGTGGTGCTGGAGGAGACTCTTGAGAGTCCCTCAGACAGCAAGGAGATTAAATCAGTCAATCCTAAAGGAAACCAACCCTAAACATTCATTGGAAGGACTGATGCTGAAGCTGAAGCTGAAGCTCCAATACTTTGGCCACCTGATGCAAAGAGCCGACTCATTGGAAAATCTCCTGATGCTGGGAAAGACTGAAAGCAAAAGGAGAAGAGGTCAGCAGAAGGTGAGATGGTTAGATAGCATCACTGACTCAATGGACCTGAATTTGAGCAAACTTCAGGAATTAGTGAAGGACAGGGAAGCCTGGTAAGCTGCCGTGCATGGGGTTGCAAAGAGCTGGACATGACTTAGGGACTGAACAACAATTACACGTGCAGCCATGCTGCAAGAGGGAAGCCACATAGAGTAGGAGAGATGGAACCAATATTTACAGAGAGAAGCAAAACTGAAGAGTGGAGAGAACCATAACATAGACAAGGTTGAGTTCTAAAGTGAAGTTATTTCTTTTTTTAAAATTTATTTTTAATTGAAGGATAATCAAGATTGCCGGGAGAAATATCATAACCTCAGATATGCAGATGACACCACCCTTATGGCAGAAAGTGAAGAAGAACTAAAGGGCCTCTTGATGAAAGTGAAAGAGGAGAGTGAGAAAGTTGGCTTAAAGCTCAACATTCAGAAAACTAAGATCATGGCATCTGGTCCCACCTATTCATGGCAGATAGTTGGGGAAACAGTGGAAACTGTGTCAGACTTTATTTTGGGGGGCGCCAAAATCACTGCAGATGGTGATTGCAGCCATGAAATTAAAAGATGCTTACTCCTTGGAAGGAAAGTTATGACCAACATAGACAGCATATTAAAAAGTAAAGACATTACTTTGTCAACAAAGGTCCATCTAGTCAAGGTTATGGTTTTTCCAGTAGTCACATATGAATGTGAGAGTTGGACTATAAAGAAAGCTGAGTACCAAAGAATTGATGCTTTTGAACTGTGGTGTTGGAGAAGACTCTTGAGAGTCCCTTGGACTGCAAGGAGATCCAACCAGTCCATCCTAAAGGAGATCAGTCCTGGGTGTTCATTGGAAGGACTGATGTTGAAACTGAAACTCAATACTTTGGCCACCTGATATAAAGAGCTGACTCATTGGAAAAGACCCTGATGCTTGGAAAGATTGAAGGCAGGAGAAGAAGGGGATGACAGAGGATGAGATAGTTGGATGGCATCACCGACTCAATGGACATGGGTTTTGGTGGACTCCAGGAGTTGGTGATGGACAGGGAGGCCTGGCGTGCTGCGGTTCATGGGGTTGCAAAGAGTTGGACACGACTGAGTGACTGAACTGAACTGAAATTGCTTTACAATGTTGTATTGATTTTTGCCATACATTGCCATGAATCAGCCATAGGTATACATATGTCCCCTCCCTCTGTAGCCTTTCCCCCACCCCGTCCCACCTCTCCAGGTTGTCACAGAGTACCAGTTTGAGCTCCCTGAGACATATAGCATATTCCCACTGGCTAGCTACTTCACATATGGTAATATATATGTTTTCATGCTATTCTCACCATTCGTCTCACTCTCTCCTTCCCACATTGTGTCCACAAGTCTTATTTCTACGTCTGCGTCTCCACTGTGCCCTGCAAATAGATTCATCAGTACCATCTTTCTAGACTTCATATATGTGCATTAACATATGACGTCTTTCTCTTTCTGATTTACTTAAAGTGAAGTCATTCCTTAGAGGCTGATCTACTCCTGTCAGGAAAGTTCCCCTGACTCACCTAGTCTCATGAGGAAATCCGTTTTCCACTCTACTCCACCCCCAGTTTTTTTCTTTGCATATTCTAGATTGAGTTAGCTTTTTCTACCAACCAAGATAGTATTACACGATGTACTTTCTTTCCCTCAGGCAGTAAAGATAGTTCCTGCAATGAGAGAGACCCGGGTTTGATTCCTAGGTCAGGAAGATCCCCTGGAGAAGGCAATGGCAACCCACTTCACTATTTCTTGCCTGGGAAATTACAGGGAGAGAGGAGCCTGGGGGACTATAGTCATGGGGTCAGAGTCAGACACAACTGAGTGACTAACACTTTCAACTTTCTTTCAATATACTTGCTTAAAGCAAGAAACTACATGGTTGAAATAGAGCTACCATTAGTTTCTAGGAGGCAGGGAATTCTAAAATGTACAACGCAAACCTTATCTATCCTAATAGAAAAGCAGTTGCGAAGAATATACTTACCTCTGCTCCAAGAAGAGAGGAAAATGATACAAATCTTGTGTGATCTACAGAAGAACAAATCACTGTAGAAGGTCCTGAGTCAAGTACATATAAAGGTGGGTTTTATACATGTTTTGTTGTTGTTTGTTTGTTTTAGGACACTAAAACACTGAGGGATCATGTTAGGAGGAATCCTTCAACAAAAGCTTTATGTCAGCAATTGTCCTTGTCTTTTGTATGTTAGTCTAAAGATCTTTTAAAAAGTTGTTTTACTATGTATTTATTATCTTAATTATAAATTAGTACTTCACAATGACATCTTAAACACTCCTGCTTTTGCCTCTTCAACTACTATAAACAAGTAGAGAAGTAAATAGCTTAACAACATTGTTACCTACCTTATAAAGCTTTTTAAAAATTATTATTTTTCTTTGGCTAAATAGAAAATTCCTATACTTCTCTCAATGTGTTGCTATAAAACCCTGTTACTTGATTTTCTGACACTTTCATAACATTTATTCAAATTGAAAAAACAGCTCCAATTATTTGTATTGTCTTGTATTGTATTGAACCCAGGACATTTCACATAAAAACAGTAAATCGGGTTTTGAGAAAAGCATAAAAAATTGACAAATGCATGATTCTGATGAGAAATCATGGTGCTTAATATCATTTAAGAAACTTGTGAGTAGCTGATGCTGGTCAGGGACTGTGCTAGACCGAAAATAACAGGCTGCATATCCAGGTCTCATATAAAGCCTGGCAGATGATTCTTGTTATTGGAGAAGTAATACCAAGAGATTACTGTGAGGTTTGGCTGTCTTCCCTGCAATGGAGTTCTGAGAAAGCAGATCTAGAACCATGGGGTCGATAACCTGATATTTCCATCCCACTGCCAGGGGGACACTGACCCCTGCCCATGCATAGTTATGTTACTCTGAACAACTGAAGCTAGTGAGTTGCAGGGAGAGAAAAGGAACAGTCAAGAAGGAAAGGGGGGTCATGGTGGGACTGAGTATCAGGTCTGGAGGAGGTTAGTGCAGTAAACAGGAAATGAGTGTTGAGGTGACAAGAGGGAGCGCTGAGAAAAAACTGGATCAAGAGAGTGAGTGTTATCTGTGTAAACAGAGAACTGAAGATCTGCTTTTCTGGTATGCCAACAGGAAAGAACCTGATAGCTCAAAGGAGCCATTCACAATCAGACATCATCCACAAATCAAATAACTGAAAAACAACGGAAGCAATCTATCAGTTTACTTACAAAATGCCAAATAACTGGCTAGATTAAATTGCTTCTCTCAAAGTCATTGAGACAACTTACATTCCCACCTGAACTGTATGGAAATTTTAGTTGGTCCACATCCTCACCGACAGTTGGTACTGGCAATCTTTTTTTATTTTAGGACCATCAATATTTTAAAAAAAGGACCTCACATATCTCATGAGGAGCAAGGTTGAGAACAAGTTTTCTATAATATGAGAGAATCATACTAGACAGATAAGAATATTTAATAGAAACGGACATTTAGAATAGACAGTGGGAGAATTACTTAATTGCTTCATGTTTAGCAATTCTCATTTATAAAATTAGGATAATATTTCATAACGTCGCTGTGAGCATCTGAGTGTGTAAAGACAAGAAAAGCACATTGTGTTTTCAGTTTTAACTATTTCTATTATATCTGCCATAGAGGCAACCAAATAGTGGACAAACATTCCTGGGTTCGTTCTCCCACAGGTTGCGTGAGACTTCCCCAAACACTCCTGCATTCTATAGGTTATCCAGTCCCTCACTCATTCATCAGGTAGGAAGGTTACAAAAGGCATGTTTTCAGTCATTATCTGATAATGCCAGGCCAAGAAAAAAAAAATACATGATGATAAAAAATGGTTGAACAGGTGACAAGGGAAAATGAGGATAGATTATGTTCTTTATAATTTCCATACATAAACTCACGAAAATTATGAACAGCCAAAAGCAGTCATTTTCTCTCAAATTTGAACCATTGTTTTAAGAAATATGTGTCTTAAATTTTAAAGTCACTACAATATTGTAAAGTAATTAGCCTCCAACTAATAAAAATAAACGAAAAAAAATTTTTTTAAGTCTTCAAAATAAAATGGAGAAAATGACATTCGAAAATCACTTCTTACATGTACATCTTCTTTATCCATTTACCTGTCAATGGACATTTAGTTTGCTTCCTTGTCTTGACTATTGTAAATACTGCTGCTGTAAATATTGGGGTGCATGTATCCTTTCAAATTAGAGTTTTCTCTGGATATATGCCCAGGAGTGGGATTGTTGGATCATATGGTAACTCTATTTTCAGTTTTCATGGAACCTCCATACTGTTTTCGATAGTCGCTGCCTCAATTCACATTCCTATCAACAGTGTAGGAGGGTTCCCTTTACTCCACACCCTCTCCATCACTTATTATTTGTAGGCTTTTTTTATGATGGCCATTCTGACTGGTAATAGGTGATACCTCGTTGTAGTTTTGAATTGCATTTCTTTATTGGTTTTTTTTTTTTTAATTTTTTTTTATTATTATTATTATTTTTTTCCAGTGGGTTTTGTCATACATTGATATGAATCAGCCATGGATTTACATGTATTCCCAATCCCGATCCCCCCTCCCACCTCCCTCTCCACCCGATTCCTCTGGGTCTTCCCAGTGCACCAGGCCGGAGCACTTGTCTCGTGCATCCCTCCTGGGCTGGTGATCTGTTTCACCATAGATAGTATACATGCTGTTCTTTTGAAATATCCCACCCTCACATTCTCCCACAAAGTTCAAAAGTCTGTTCTGTATTTCTGTGTCTCTTTTTCTGTTCTGCATATAGGGTTATCGTTATCACCTTTCTAAATTCCATATACATGTGTCAGTATGCTGTAATGTTCTTTATCTTTCTGGCTTACTTCACTCTGTATAATGGGCTCCAGCTTCATCCATCTCATTAGGACTGGTTCAAATGAATTCTTTTTAATGGCTGAGTAATATTCCATGGTGTATATGTACCACAGCTTCCTTATCCATTCATCTGCTGATGGGCATCTAGGTTGCTTCCATGTCCTGGCTATTATAAACAGTGCTGCGATGAACATTGGGGTGCACGTGTCTCTTTCAGATCTGGTTTCCTCAGTGTGTATGCCCAGAAGTGGGATTGCTGGGTCATATGGCAGTTCTATGTCCAGTTTTTTAAGAAATCTCCACACTGTTTTCCATAGCGGCTGTACTAGTTTGCATTCCCACCAACAGTGTAAGAGGGTTCCCTTTTCTCCACACCCTCTCCAGCATTTATTGCTTGTAGACTTTTGGATAGCAGCCCATTTCTTTAATAAGTAGCGATGCTGAGCATCTTTTCTTGTGCCTCTTGGCCATATACATCCCTTTTTTTGAGAAATGTCTATTGAGACCTTCTGCCTACTTTTTCATTGGGTTGTTTTGATATTGAGCTGTATGAGCTGTTTGTATATTTTGGAAATTAAACCTTTCAGTTCCAAATATTTTCTCCCATTCTGTAGGCTGTCTTTTCATGCTTATGGTTCCTTTGCTGTGCAAAAGCTTTTAAGTTTAATTTGGTCCCACTTGTTTATGTTTATTTGTATTTCCATTGCTCTAGGAGAAAATTCAAAAAGATATTGTTGCAATTTAAATCAAAGAGTGTTCTACCTAAGTTTTCCTCTAGGAGTTTTTATAGTATCTGGCCTTAACTTTAGTCTTTAAACCATGTTGAGTTCATTTTGGAAAAGAGTGTTAGAGAATGTTCTAATTTCCTACCTTTGTATGTGACTGTCCAGTTTTCGCAGCACATTGAGATTGACCATGGGTCTGTGGATTTATTTCTGGGCTTTCTGTCCTGTTCCACTGACCTTTATTTCTGTTTTTGTGCCAGTACCATACTGTTTTGATTATTTATAGCTTTGTAGTATAGTCTGAGACCACGACACCTAATTTCCCCAGCTCTGTTTTCTTTCTCAAGATTACTTTGGCTACTTGAAGTCTTTTCTGTTTCCATACAAATTAAATGTTTTTTCTTCTAGTTTTGTGAAAAATACCATTGGTAATTTGATAGACTTAACAAATTGAATAATCTGATTGAATCTGTAGATTGCCTTGGGTAGTATAATCATTTTGATAATATTCATCCTTTCAACCCAAGAACACAGTATATCTTTCCATCTGTTTGTGTTGTCTTCAATGTTTTACATTAGCATCTTAAAGTTTTTGGAGTACAGGTCTTTTGACTCCTTAGGTAGGTTTATCCCTAAGTATTGTATTTTTTTTTTTTGACATCATGGTAAATGAAACTGTTTTTTTAATTTCTTTTTCTGATCTTTTGTTGTTAGTATATACAAATGCAACAGATTTCTGGGTTATTAATTTTGTATGCTGCAACTTTACCAAATTCATTTATGAGATCTAGTAGTTTTCTGATGGCAGCTTTAGAATTTTCTATTTATAGTATCATGTCATCTGCAAATAGTGACAGTTTTACTTCTTTTCCAATTTGGGTTCCCTTTATTTTTTTTCTTTTTCAATTGTTGTGGCTAGGACCTCCAATAGTGTGTTGAATAAAAGTGGCTAGAGTGGGCATCCTTGTCTTGTTCCTGATTTTAAAAGAAATGCCTTCAGCTTTTCATTGTTGAGTATGATGTTACTGTAGGTTTGTCATATATGGCTTTTATTATATTGAGGTATTTTCCTTCTATGCCTTCTTTCTGGAGAGTTTTTAATCAGAAACTGATGTTAAATTTTAACAAAAGCTTTTTTCTGCATCTATTGAGATGATCATATGGTTTTAGCTTTCCAATTTGTTAATGTGGTATATCATATGAACTTATTTACACACACAGATGAACTTACTTACAAAACATAAATAGACCCACAGACACAGAAAACAAGCTTATGGTTACCAAAGGCGAAAGGGGTGGGAGAGGAATATATTAGGAGTTTGGGATTAACATATACACAATACTATATATAAAATGGGGCTTCCCAGATGCCTCCGTGGTATAGAATCGGCCTGCCAAGGCGGGAGATGAGGGTTTGATCCCTGGGTTGGGAAGATCCCCTGGAGAAGAAAATGGCAACCTACTCCAGTATTCTTGCCTGGAAAATTCTGTGGACAGAAGAGCCTGGTGGGCTACAGTTCATGGGGTTGCAAAGAGTTGGATGCAACTTAACAACTGAGCATAGCATCAGCGTATATAAAATAGAGAGCCAACAAAGACCTACTGTATACCACAGGGAGATGCACTCAATATTTTATACTAGCCTATAAGGGAAAATAATCTGAAAAAGCATGTTTTATGTATGTATATACATATACATACATACATATACATCTTAATCACTGTCATATACACCTGAAACTAACACATCTTGTAAATCAACTAAGCTTTAATTAAAAAATATCCTATTTTGCTTGCAGTTATTCAGTATGCAGGAACAAACAGATCAAGCTTTACTCGAGGCGAGGTTGTGAGTAAATCAACAATTTTAACTTGCCACCTACATCATAACCAGAACAAATTACCTTTAGATGTCAGAGTCAAACGTACATTATCACATTTTTTGCCCTATTTATATATTACTTTATGAATAACTTATATATAACCCTATAACAAAGATATAACTTGAAATCCTACCACCACTAACATTGTGGCGTTCATATTTGAATGTTAACATTAACATCTCTCTTTGTCTTACTGGGTTCCTCAGGTTCAGATACAATACCTTAGAATAGACAGTGTAATATGTTCACCTGTTGAATGTCTTGCTCTATCCATTCCTTCCCTCCTCTTTTCTAAAAATCCTTCAAAATTCCCAACCATCAGTGGATTGTTGTGGTTCTTGGTCACTGTCAGCCAGTCAGCATATTAACCCAAGTGGGTACCAATAAGTTAGGCCAAGCAGGAGGACCCATAAGACTAAGTTCTGGGATTCCAATTGTGGGAAGTGACTTACCCTTTTCTGTTGGAAACATGTAGCCTGGAGACCTTCTTGAAATGTCAAGAGAAATGTCTTTTGAGAATGGAGGAACCGCGAAAGAAATACTGCTGAGGAATGAGGGCAGCAACTACATTCCACTTACATTGTTTTAGTCATTGGATCAAGCTTCTGAAACAAAACCTACTCTGGACTTTTGAGTTATGGTGAGACAATAAATTCCCTGTATTGTTTAATCTAGTTTGAGCTGGATTTTCAGTTATTTGCAGCAAGGAAGGAAGAAAGGAGGGAATGAAGACAGTCAGTCCTTGTTGGAGATAAACTTGAAAATTTAAAACACTCAGAAAAGCTGTTGGCCATTTTCAAAATGGAATATTTTAATCACTGTTTCAGTGAACTTTTTAGACAAGGGCAGATACAGTATGGCATTTTGTACTTCTTGCTCCCATGTATTTGCTCATTTCTTTTCAGGCTCTGTTCAACTGACATTTTCTCCCCAGAAGTCCTCTCTTATCCTGTCAGCACAGAGGAATCTGACAATCTTAAGATGCACAAAATAGTCACTGTTATGTTATTTATTATTTTTAACAGCCAAATTCTTCTTACTTGGTTGCAAACTCAGAGAGGCAGGATTTGTCTGGTGCGTATCTCCCCCATGAGGCTAAACATGATGCCCTGGTATCATAGGTCCTCAGAAACGTCTGCTGAATGAGAAAGCTTTGTTTTCTTTCCCTAACCCTATAATGAAAGACACTATGATGCAATTCTGTTCTTTCTGGCTCTGATTGTAAGAAGCAACCACAACAAATTTTTCTATAAACCTCCTCATTTAGAGGCAGCAGTTCCAGTCTGCAGCCTCTGAAACCAAAGCAGGAAAGGACATTATGTATTGATGTTAGAAATCCACAAATGCTTCATTTTCAAATTCTTTCCACTGTTTTCTTCCCCCTTTCATCAAATGAAATCTTTCCATGTTTTTTTTTTTTTAACTCTCAGAGAGATTAAGCACATTCAATCTAATTATGCAACTCACAGACAAAAGTCATCTAAATGTGAAACACTCTGCTAGTTGTATTTCATAGTTGCCATTGGAGACAGACAAGTTTAGAAAACTGCAAGTCAAGTCTGAGCCTTGGCATTATTGTAATGCCTCTGAGGGAAGGCATCACCTGGCTGTGTTCTTTCTTGCGTTTGTGAGCTGTGTGTGTCCAGTCGGCCTCTACAAATAACCAGAAACAACTGCATTGAGATGGGACTACCATATATGTTTAAAAAATGAAGACGAGCTCTAAAAGCTAAAGGAATAAGCAAACAAACAAATAAAACTGCCAGGGAGTCTGAGACTTGATATCTCCTGAAAACAGGTAGAACACAATTTGTCTGACGTTGGGGAATAACAGTCTTCCTGGCATTAAAAAAAAATTTCCATACTTCATCATTTATGGGAGCTCCTCAGGCTCTCAATTCAACCTGATGTATTACAGTTGCACTATTTCCCAAACACATTTCTTAATTAATTTTTACTCACTTCAGGTTAGCAAAATTATGAATAGTCTATTTTCTTAGTAAAAATAATTTTGCAGACTATTTTGAATTCTAGGCTGAGTTGATAGGAGAGCTCTAAAATATTTTGGAAGTCAGAAAGTGAATGCTGGCATCCATGTGGGAATCCATTAAGATGCACAAAATGGATTCCTTGAAATGAGAGCACTCAGCCATGTAAAGACAGTAGGTTTGACCGGTTTCTCTTGCTCTCAACTCTCCAGCCTCTCATGTATGTTATCCGACTGGAAAAGTCTTTGGAACTGACTGACAGGCCTGACAAACCCTTGCAGGATTGCTCATGTAACAGAAACCAAGCTCTGTTTGGTTTAACCTCTCCGTAAACTCTGAGCACCCAAGCATTCATCTCGGCAGCCTGGCCTGTTTTCCTGAGCTCCTCACCTCACAGCAGGACCTGCACGCTGTGTGCTGTGGAGAAGGCAAGATTTTCTCTGGCCCTGGCTTCCTCCGCTTTTCCTCTGGCCTGGGATACTGCAGTCCCAGAATGCCTTGAGGTAGGACCCACCCCAGGGATGGCTTGAATAGACTTTCTAATTTACACAAATCTTGAAACCATTAAGACTGCTGTTTCTACATTCTATTTCATGTCTCAGTCTTGTACTATTAGCCTCCACCCAAGACCTCCCAGCTGGAATCACAGTGCTTCCCAGCTGTGGGATTAGCACTGACAATTTCCATTCATCCATTTATATATTCACTCATCCCGTTATCTCCCCAAGCTGTCACTAAACAAATAAGTCTTTGGATCACTGCTACAGACTGAATGTTTATGCCCCCCAAATCTGTATATTGAAACCTAAATCCCCAGAGTGATGGTATTTGGTATTTGGAAATGGGACCTTTTGGAGGGCTCTGCACCCACTCCAGCATTCTTGCCCAGAGAATCCTGTGGACAGAGGAGCCTGGTGGGCTGCCGTCCGTGGGGTCGCACAGAGTCGGACACGACGGAAGTGACTTAGCAGCAGCAGCAGCAGCAGCCCTCATGAATGGAATTAGTGTCCTCAAAAAAGAGACTCCAGAGAGCTCCTTAGCTTCTTCACCACATGAGGACACAGCAAGAAGACTGTAGGCTGCAAATCAGGAAGAGGGCTCTCACCAGGCGCCAAATCAGCCGGCATGTTAATCTTGCGCTTTCCATATTCTAGACGGTGAGGAATGAGTGTCTGTGCTTTATAAGCCTCCTGGTCTCTAGGGTATTCTGTTAGCGCAGGCTGCGCTCAGACAATCTTGTATCACACACAGTACCATGATACAGTGATAGGCGAAAGCAGACATAGCCATCTTACAGTCCACTGAGGGTCGGGGATAACCACACTCCTGCAAAACATTTAAAATTAGAAATGAGGTGGGTTCTGTAAAGACAGGTACATGTGGCTATGAAAGAGCTTATCAAGTTGAAGCAGGGAGGGGTGGGGTCAGCAGAAAGGTTTTCCAGTTTGAGTGAGGTGAGTTGGAGTTATGCTGACAAAGGAGTGAGTTGGGGGTGGGGAGAGTACTTCCTCCCCAGGGAGTCATCCACAGAGCTCCTCCGATAGGAAGAGGCTCGGCGCCTCCCAGGAACTGCAGTAAGGCAGTCTGACAACAGTGCAGAGAATGGGAAGATGTCATGGGAGAGGACCCAGGGGAGGGCTTGTGGATCAGGACAAAGATTCTGAGGAGCAGGCTAAGAGGAATGACTGGAGGCTTTAAATTGTGACAGTGGAATGGTCAGACTTATGCTTATTTTTTTCATTTAGTGTAATTTTATTTTGGCTACGTGGCATGCAGGATCTTGCTCCCCCAACCAGGGATCATACCCATGTTTCCTGCATTGGATCTTACCCCCTGGACCACCAGGGAAGTCCCTGGACTTATGCTTATTTTTAAAGATGATCTTGGCTACTATGTTGAAAACCTAAGTTGGAGTAGAGGTAAGAGTGAGAAGGGTGATGATAACCATGGTACAGATGGAGATCCTGGGACCGTGGTGTTGGTGGATATAAACAGTGGTAGAGCGATGTCAGAGATTTTCCAAGTCAAATTCACAGGCAAGTTATATACTACATAGGAGGTATAAAGGACAGGATTCTGGGATTGAACTTTCTGACTAGGTCAATCACTTATGGAAGGGGAACTGGAAGTGGGTCCATCTGGAAGAGAAAAACCATCAAAGCAGTTGGGGACATTTTCAGTTGAGACACTTAACCAGAGATGTCCAGTAGGTATTTGGACCTTCAAGTCTCAGGTTCCGGGGAGTGACCTGGGCTGGAATGATACACTTGTAGATTACTGCTGTATATACATAGGTGCTAATTGTCCCTGTAAGTATGGATGAGCTCTGCTAGGGAGATGCTGTGGAGTAAGAAGACAAGAGGACCTAGGACTGGAACACCCCAACATTTAATTAACAAAGAGAATGGAGAAATGTTGTCAGACAAATTAGGAGAAAGCCAGGAGAGAAGAGTGTGCTGGAGAAATTCTCCATTTCCCTTTCCTCCCTTCTCCGGGCTGTTCATTGCCCCCGGGAACTCATTTCTAGGAGCTGTATCACCCAGGCTCCCTTGCCTCAGTTTGATGTTGGGCTCAGTCAATGAGAGAAGAGAGAGATCAGATACATGTCCCTGGTTCCTTCCTGTTATCCTGTAGTTTTACAGTGGTTTTATTTTTCTGACATCAACTTTGTATTTCGGTGTGAGTTAAAAAGTATACTGAAGGAAAAAAAAAGAGTGAAAGAGAATATGTACTGACTAATTTTAAGAGACATTCTATACAGCCTTAAGCAGACGAATACAGCCTTGTCAGATCACCCTGGGTTTGAGGATCCCCTACATACAAAGCATCTGTTGAGATTTGCCTGTCCTCTGTCTTTATCCTTTTCCACATCTCTCACATTACTCTTCAGCTTACTCTAATCTGTGAACTCACCAACATCTTGCATAAAAGAGAAGAGTCATAAAAAAAAATTGCTGGAGGTGACTATGGGTTCAAAGGACAGTTAAACAGCACCACCAACAATCCTTAATCAGGTCAAGAAGTATATTTAAAGCTTCAGGATCAACCTGCAGTAGAGATCTGGACCCAATGCAGTTGCCTTAGGTCTGGTGTCTAGTGTGCAATGGAAGAGCCCCGCACACACACCCAGACAGCCCGGCCTGTGCTGCTGTTGTCCATTCCTCTCCCCGATGTCCCGGTGTGTCTGCTCAGGTCCCTGCTTCCTTACCTTGTTTCCTCTCTGCGGCAAATGAGCTCTTTATTTGGTCTTGACAAAAATAAAGAAGCGGCTCTATTTAGTTCTAATAATCCCAAAGGCTGCAGGGTTCTTAATTTGAAATGTTTTAGCAGCAAAAAGAAATTAAAATGGCTAAGCCTATATTTTGGAAGGCTAACTATATAAACTGTTCTGTAGAGTTAATAATGAATCATGAATAATGAACTAATTGTGAAATTAATATTTATACCTTCCCTTTTAAGTCCCTGCTAAAACTTTGAGCCAAGTGAAGTGAAGCGTTAGTCACTTAGTCGTGTCTGACTGTGACCCCATGGACTGTAGCCCACCAGGCTCTTCTGTCCATGGGATTCTTCAGGGAAGAATACTGGAGTGGGTTGCCATTTTCTTCTCCAGGGGATCGTCCTGATCCAGGAATCGAACCCAGGTTTACTGAATTGTAGGCAGATTCTTTACCATCTGAGCTACTGGGAAAGCCCAAGTGAAGTTATTCATTTATCTCTGGTCTTGTTTTCTTTATTGGGTTATCTGTGTTGTTCTGACATATGCCTCTTGCTTTCTGCTTATCTGTGCTAGGAAAGTGATATCCTTGAGTCTATGCCTTAATTGCCAATAACAGAGGGTTTAAAATTGTTTTTAATTATAGTTCTGAGTTCATTTTAAGTATTGAAACACTTTATTTTTTAAGGAAGTGGCTTCTACCCAGGCTTTCTGCTAAATGCCTTCCACTAAGTCCAATTATTCCCTGGAAATGGTTTCTTTTTCACTTGTTGGAATGCAACATTTGGCTTTAAAAAAAAAAAAAAAAAGAAAACTCTTTATGGCCTCTGAATTCTACCTGTGTGTTGCAATGTGAGGGGATTTATTTCACTTATTTTGTGATGGGAAAGTAATTTGCAGTTTGAGTTTGAGCTGCAAAAGACCTCCCACTGGGCAAGAACAGTAATGCCATGCTCATTCCTGTTTAAGTCTGTTAAGCATCCTTCCTGGATGCAGAAGCTCGGGAGTTTGTTTCAGAGCCAATATCACGTGGGCTATTTAAATACCAAAATTTGGATATAGACAAAAGAGTTTTAACAAGTAAGGGTACAGAAAGGGAGTTTAAAACTAAACTGGATTTCAAATATGAAATATTCCAGTTCCAAATTCTCCAGCTCCCTAGGTATTTTACACTTGGGGGATAAAATAGTCCTCATAAATTTTATGCTGTCAGAGCTTCTTAGAGTGGGCCCATAGCCACCTCTATGGAGTGAGCACAAAATAGCCTGTGGATTTGGATCAAATTTGCCCTTCTGGCTTAGCACTTCTATTCATACTCACCCATAACCTGAACCCTGGACTCTGCCTGGGTGTCTGCTTCCTGACTGCTTTGCATTAGCTGAGATTTCCTAAATTCTACTACTTGTCTACCCCAGACTCTATCATGGCCCTTCTGATTTGTCCAAGTTCCCAATCTGGGCCTTTTGTAACCAAGGGATGTCCTGACCCCTGCCACGTTCTGTATGGCACTAGTGAGACCACATGATATCATGGAAAGACACTGCATTTAGGATGAAATTACAGGGTGCACCGGCACATTAAAACAGATGAACAAAGGATTATTATTATTAAAAACTGACATACAGTTCTACTATCCTTACTTATGAACATAGTCTTTATAAGCATACAGCATGTAGGCAAATTAACATATGCCATTATATGCAGATGTTCAGCCAAGATTTAAATATCAAGGAGGAGACTCAAGATATCCCTTCTTTCAATTCATGAGGACACCTCACTATAAATATCATGGACTACAAACATGTTCATTCTTAAAATTAAGAAGAAAGAGAGTACATATGCCTTAAAGAGTGTTGTTATAACTAAGTGAATACGATTTCTGCAGTCATTTGGGGATTTTGACAAAGTGTGGATTTTTTTTTTCTTTCAAGTCACCTGTGATATGGGAATGTATTGTGGTATAATTACACATTTAATTTGCAAAATCTCAAAGTGTGGCTTTCTTCTTTTTTATAATTTAAATGAGATCTTCTCACTTAGTTTATAAATACTAAAGTAATAAACTGTAGATAGTATGAGTTTTTGACCTCTTTTAATTACACTGACTTTTCTGAAAACTTTTGTTGTTTAATGGTTTTATATATTTTGATGTCTTTTTTAGGTGTGTACAAATTAGAATTATTACCTCTTTTTGGTTCATTGGTACTTTAAAAATTATCAGTCTCCTCTAAGGAAAAAGGAGCTTCAAATGCCAGACTCACTCCTCTTATTGTTGTTGTTTAGTCACCAATCCCAAAGAAAGGCAATGCCAAAGAATGTTCAAACTACTGCACAATTGCACTCGTCTCACACGCTAGTAAAGTGATGCTCAAAGTTCTCTAAGCCAGGCCTCAACAGTATCTGAGCCATGAACTCCCAGATGTTCAAGCTGGACTTAGAAAAGGCAGAGGGACCAGAGATCAAATTGCCAACATCTGCTGGATCCCTGAAAAAGCAAGAGAGCTCCAGAAAAACATCTACTTCTGCTTTATTGACTATGCCAAAGTTTTTGACTGTGTGGATCACAACAAACTGTGGAAAATTCTGAAAAAGATGGGACTACCAGGCCACCTGACCTGCCTCCTGAGAAATCTGTATGCAGGTCAAGAAGCAATAGTTAGAACTGGACATGGAGCAACAGAATGGTTCCAAATCAGGAACAAGGCTGTATATTGTCACCCTGCTTATTTAACTCATATGGAGAGTACATGATGTGAAATGCCAGACTGGATGAAGCACAAGCTGGAATCAAAATTGCCAGAGAAATATCAATAACCTCAGATATGCAGATGACACCACCTTTACAGCAGAAAGAGAAGAAGAAATAAAGAGCCTCTTGATGAAAGAGGAGAGTGAAAAGGTTGGCTAAAACTCATCATTCAGAAAATTAAGATCATGGCATCTGGTCCCATCACTTCATGGCAAATAGATGGGGAAACAGTGGAAACGGTGGCAGACTTTATTTTTTGGGGCTCCAAAATCACTGCAGATGGTGACTGCAGCCAAGCTTCCTCCTTGGAAGAAAAGCTATGACCAACCTAGACAGCATATTAAAAAGCAGAAACATTACTTTGCCAACAAAGGTCCATCTAGTCAAAGCTATGGTTTTTCTAGTATCATGTACGGATGTGAGAGTTGAACCATAAAGAAGGCTGAGTGCTGAAGAATTGACTTTTGAACTGTGGTCTTGAAGAAGACTCTTGAGAGTCCCTTGGACTGCAGTGAGATCCAACCAGTCAATCCTAAAGGATATCAGTCCTGAATATTCATCGGAAGGACTGATGTTGAAGCTGAAGCTCCAATACTTTGGCCACCTGATGCGAAGAACTGACTCATTGGAAAAGGACCCTGATACTGGGAAAGATTTAGGGCAGGAGGAGAAGGGGACAATAGAGGATGAGATGGTTGGATGGCATCATCAACTCGATGGACATAAGTTTGAGCACACTCCAGGAGCTGGTGATGGACAGGGAAGCCTGGCATACTGCAATCCATGGGTTCATAAAGAGTTGGACATGACTCAGCAACTGAACTGAGATGAGTCACCAAGTCATATCTGACTCTTTGTGACTCCATGGTCTGTAGCTCCTCTGTCCATAGGATTCTTCAGGCAAGAATACTGGAGTGAGTTGCCATTCCCTTCTCCAGGGAATCTTTCTGATCCAGAGAGTTTCTTCCAGTCACAGATCTTAGCTGTTCAACTTCTCTCTGTGTCATTAGTTATTTGATGCCTCAAAAGTATACTTTATATTTAATTTATCTTTTCTAACTGTTCCCAATGAGTAGGTTTGTACAAAAGAACTTAGTCATTGCTTTATGAGAGAATTAAAAAAAAACACTAAATTTGCAATGAACACACCCATGATTCCAAAGTAAATTCTGTAATTCAAGAGAAATATTTAATATCAATTATGTGGCTACTTCTTTATTGAAATAAACGTGGCGAGTTCAGTGCCAACTGGATTTATTCTTTTCCAAACATTTTCCAAAGCATATATGCAGATGATGATGAATAGAGTAATTTAGAGGAAAAGCACTATAAAAATATTTTCAGATGTTAATGTATTTTCAGGGAGGGATTATGCAAAATCACTGAAATACTTTATATTTTGTGACTGTGCCATGGAATTTTAAAGAAAGAAATATGCATTAAAAAAATTTCATTTCTACTTAATTTTTTCCACTATAAAAGCAAGATAAAATTCTTGTCAAGTATACTATATGTTGCTGCTATGTCACTTCAGTCGTGTCCGACTCTGTGCGACCCCACAGGTGGTAGCCCACCAGGCTCCTCTGTCCCTGGGATTCTCCAGGCAAGAATACTGGAGTGGGTTGCTATTTCCTTTTCCACAGGTCATGCTTTATACTTATTTTGATATATCTAGAGGCAAACATCAAGTGTCCTATTACAGTGAGGCAAGTTTGATAACCTGCTTAAAGTGATGTCAGCCAGATCTCTCTATTGTAAAAAAATATATTTCTTTGTTATTAAGAAATTTGTGGGAGGATATGAGATTTATGGGTATGGTCTTCTCTAACAGGATTATAAGGGCTTCCCCATTGGCTCAGCAGTAAAGCATCCGCCTGCAATGTAGGAGACGCGAGTTTGCTCCCTGGGTTGGGAAGATACCCTGGAGGAGGCACGGCAACTCACTCCACTATTCTTGCCTGGAGAATCCCATGGACAGAGGAGCCTGGCATGCTATGGTCCATGGGGTCACAAAGAGTCGGATATGACTAAAGTGGCTTAGTATGCACACACAACAGGATTACAAGCAATGATTTTTGTGACAACTGGTGGTCCTTGCTGAATGAATGTATAAACTGTGGATTATAAAATGATGATTTTCTAAGCCTATCATTCTTTCTCTTGGCTGGCATTTGCTAAAAAGATTCTTTTTTTGAGAATCACAGAACAGTTCTTTCTTCCTTGACACTGTGAGTAGCACTGACTCCAGGTGACCTGGCATACACCCTCATTCCTGTATTCCACAAAGAATAGTCCTTCAGTAGTTCAGCTACCCTTTTAATAATAATCCTTCCAATCTTTCTTTTTATTTAAGTTGACCCATCAATTTTTAAAGTTGGCACCAATTTTCAAAACCACTAGCAGTGTTTGAAAATACAGTTTCTCTGTACAGTAGTACGTTTCTTTGTTAAATACTAAACCCACCATAAAATAATTATATCTACCTATACAAATATTTTCACCTACTGGAAATACAAGCTTAAATTGTGAGAAGATTAAAATATTGCTGTTTCTATTTAAACATTTTATCAATTTTCTAAAGAAGTAAATTCTTCTTGGACAATTCCACAAATATTCACTGAGCACGTTAGGTAGGGATTGGAGCCTTAGTAATGACAGAGAAAGGCATGGTTTGTATCTTTGTAGCTTTCAATCCAGTGGAAGAGACAAACTTGAAACAAGCAATTACATTATAAAGAACTTGTGTTTCAAAGAATCTCAGGTACTTTGATGCTTTTTCAATCACTGTACATCAGAAGCTCCCAGCAGAAAGCTTTCCTACAACTGTGCCATGACTGCCACCTGGCTGGCAACAACTGCAAGATGTTATCAATTATATGATAACGCCTCACTTCAGTAATGTAAAAATATGAATTCCATCTTGAAATTCACTGGGAAAGACACAGAAATGGTCAGGGAAGGTGGACGTCCACAGTGGAAGAAGTCTTTTCCGAAGGAAGTAAGGTCTAGTCTGAGATGTGAAGGATGAGCGGAAAGTTGTGAAGAAAGTCGGAAAGAGGGTTCCAGGCAGAAGTCACTTTCCATGACATTTTCCTCATCTTTGAATTTGGGAGTTTAGGGGGATTAGGATATATGTATTATTTTAGTTCTTTATTTTGTGTTGGCAGCAATTTTTTGAAAGGAAATTCTATCCGGAATCCTAATACGTAACACATATAAAGCGGTAGTTGCTTTTATCAAGAGGGTGGGGGTGGAGTTGAGCTCTATTCATTTCCGTCCACTTCTCCCCTTGAGGGGGCTCCCAGGAATGTAGTGTGAAAGCCATTGGACTAGATGATACCAGGATCCCTCCCACTTGTAAGACTTTATAATTCAATGTGACAAGCTCCTCTGGGCACTACCCAAAGCTCAACTCAGCTTCAGAAATTTACATAACTGGTAAGTGACAACGGCTAGCAGATACCCTGAGTCCAACATTTGCACTTTTAACTTCACGTTATACTGACTCCAATAGCATCACTGGTGTTTCTTTGATATGTAAAATGGGGATAACACTATATTCTAAGGCCATGGAACACAAGAGTTTCATCTGTTTGTGCGTTAGTGGTGTTTGGGTATGCCCATAAAGGCATCGTGCATCACTGCATAATGAACTGCCCCCGAATTCTGTGGCTTTGGACAATACTAATCTTATTTATTACATGAGTTTGGGAATTTAGGCAAGTTTTGACTCCACATGATGCAGACTGCACTTAGGATCTTCCTTGATGGTCTCTGCTCTTTTATCTAACGGCTGAGGGTGCCAAGAGTGAATATTCTGAGAGAGAGAAAGTGGAAGCTTTCAATCTCTTAAGGCCTGGGCCCAGAGACTAACACAGCATCACCCTCGCCATATGCTACTTGTCTACACATTCACAGAACCAGCCACATTCAAGGGATGGGAACACAGATATAATCCTTTGATGAGCAGAGTACCGGAGAGTTTGAAGCCATCTTTAATCTGCCAGAGACTCAGCTGAGGAAGAAGTCCATCAGCGCACAGGCAGCAAAGCACGGATGGACTGCAGTCTGGATTTACATTTTCCCCCTTTGCTTTCAGGGGTGTGGAAATTACAGAATGCTAGAGGATTTATGAGGCAATTCACTTAGTCAACCAAGGGTGAAGTTAGTTCTTTATCTTGGGGAAGGAAAGGCTCAATATAGGACTGCCACGGCCTGTTTAAAGAAATCAGTAGTCTCAGGAAAAGTGGGGGACCAATTTGAATAAGGCAACTATGGCAAGAGCAGAAGAAGATATTGTTCAGATGGAAAAGGTTTAAGGTTAAATGTCCTTTTACTGCAGCTCAAGAAATGACTTCATTGTCAAATATGGAGCTCTTGGGATAGAGGAAAGGTATACTATCTTTAAGCATCTTCTTTAGGAGATGGGACCCTGGTAACCTATGAGAAAAGATGACTGGTTACATAAATACTCATGATTAGCATGGGAAGAAAGGAGAGGGTAGGAAGAATGTAAAGTGGAAGAAGGTCAAGTGGAACAAATGAGATGGTAACAACTATTAAACGAATGGAGAGAAACTAGCTGGAGCTTGAAAGGAAGAGGAAAAATAGTGGATTTCATTTCAGGAATTAATACAAACAAGTTGTGGATTTTGGAAAGCATATGGGGAAACGTGAGGGTAGAATTGGGTGTAATGTAGCAAGAAAATCAGAAGGGAGCTCTTGCAGTCAAAGGGAAACAGTGGAACGCGGCTTTGTGAATAGAAGAGACCAGGAAGACGGGGAAAAAGTATAGAACAGCTCCAGGTGGAAAGATCAAAACAAATGACGCCAGGAGACCCAAGGCAGGCAGAGCAAAGCCCTCGGAGTAGGAACACGAAGTAGGAACAGTCGGAGGAAGTGGAAGAATCTGACAGCCGAGGTGAACAAGAGGGCTAAAGAGAAGACTGCAATTACTGCATTACAGCGCCACTATGGTTGTCTTTATCATTGTGGTTACTGCTATTGTTGTTATTTCTTCGTAATTTCCTAGAGGAGTTAGGAAACCATTTCAAACCTAGAGGAGTTTGAAACCATTTCCAGTGGTTTCTGCTCTTTAAACTCTAATCTTTTTCTTTTTCTTTTTTTTAACTCTGATCTTATTCTCAGCCAGTAACAGTAATGCCTATCGTATTGAGAAGGGTAAAGCAAGTGATATGAATTCCACCAAAACTTTCGTCAAGTTTACATCAAATTGTCAATGTGTCTAGTAATCTTCTTTTCTTTTTTTATAATTTTAAAATGTCCCTTCTTTTTCAAGGTACCCTTGGTGCCACTCCCTCCGATCTGCTGTAGGAGCTCTTTAATTATCCATTTTTTCCCCACGTAGGCAACACCTTCCTTCTTTCTGGGGAGAAGCATTTTCCTGTCTCTCCTGGGCTGAAAATGCCTTTATTTTCTATAACCATGAACTATACATTTTTATTTATTTCATTTCACTAATAGCTTCCTGTAAAAGAAAGCCTATATATTTTCAATCCACCAGTGAAAATTTTAGTTTTAAAATGGGAAAGAAAAACTGTACCATTTCCAAAGAAAAGAAAGTCATGCAGAAGAAGAACTGCAGTCTACTCTTCCACCCTACTACATCTCAGCCAAAGATGAAGACAGTGGAGCCAGGTCCCAATGATTCTTAGAGGATCAAGGAGGTGAGAGGAAGGATTTTGTCAGAGTAGATACACTCCATCTGCAGTCTATTCTGAAGAAAGAGAACAAGGTAGACAGGAAAGTCATAATCATGAGGGTGAAGACCACACTAAACCTAATTCCATGGAAAATGAGAAATACATAGAAAGTAACACACATACTCCTAGGTGGCTCAGTGGTAAAAGATCCGCCTGCCAATGCAGGAGATGCAGGAGATGTGAATTTGATCCCTGGGTAGGAAAGATCCCCTGGAGAAGAAATAGCAACCCACTCCAGTATTCTTGCCTGGAAAATTCCATGGAAAGAGGAGCCTGGTGGGCTACAGTGCATGAGGTCGCAAAGAGTCGGACATGACTGAGCACGCAGGTATGCAACACACATACACACGCCTGAAAAAGAGACAGAAGGACATGTGTGCCTGTGTGGATGTCTTTGAGTGTTTGTGGTGTTTTATAAGTGATAGAGAATATTTTTGAAATTTTGTCAGTTTGAAAGATAAGTTATAAATATATACCATAAGTAAGTGTTCATCTTAAGCCACATGGCCAAATCTGCAAGACTACTGCATTACTTTACTTCCTTCAAATCAACTTAAACCATACCCTGGTTTCTCCATTCTGATACCTGGTTGAGAAATGAGGTGTCAGTCCTGATCTTGACTCTCTCCTCTCTCTAGAACAAGGCAGAGATTCAGAGGTTTCTGCAGTACTTAGCAAACAAAGGCTGGGTCTCAGATCTCTAGTATATTGTGGTTGATACTGACATCCTTAGGACCCAAGCACCCATGAACCCTTGAATGCAGCAATTTTATTCTTTGGTGCCATCTGTTGAACAAACCTCCTGTCTGGGCTTGCCATGTGCCCTAGACCTTTGCCAGGGAGCAGGACGTAGATTTTCCAGAACTCTCCCTCCTTCCCCAAACTGCTTCCCCCACCAAAATCCATGTCCCACCTCCAATGCAAACACAGATGAACACATACACACATGCCCTCAAAGGGACTCCAGGAGAACTAGTGTGGTATATCTGCTGGGTATAGACTTTCACAAAAGATTGCCTCCCAGCCACCCTACAAATATCCCTGTGGTCAGGTTTGGGTTTGAGGAGAGGTAAGAACTATAATCTGGACCCTGTTTACTTCTGAAGCAGAGTAAAAGCAGAGCATACATGCATGGGCAATGACACAGATGTGAAAGTGCAGCTCTCCACTGCCTAACTCCTATCTGACAGACACTTATGCAACCTCTGGGATCTCAGCAGGCCCTGAAAACGGGAAGTATCCACCAGCTCGGAGGGTCCCTGCCTTCTACATCTCCAGCCACATCAGCACCCAGAAACAAGAAGTTACCATCAAAGGCAATTCTTCAGCCTCTCTGGCAAACCAGTTCAGAAATGTGGGTTCCAGGCCTTGGAATGGTTGTTCTGCCAGCACATAGACTCTCCTTATCTGAGTTTCCCATTTATTTCTGCTTAGGGATGTTTGTGGACAGCCCTGGCAGCAGCCACCATGTTGAGGGAAGGATATAAGAGAGAGCCTGTCTACCTTCTTGGAAAGAAAGAAGGGAAAATACAGAAGGAAAAAACACATTAATCCACCAATAACTTCTGCCAGACATATGTAAATATCTTCTATTATGTAGGAGGAGAAAATTAAAGTATGTATGTAAAAATGTTCAGATAAATGGATTGCTGCCCTTGGACACGTTTGATTTCTGTTTTTCAAATTATAGCTTCCAAATATCCTGAGTAAGGTTTATGACAAAGACATAACTTCCATTTAGACAGTTGGATTTGTAGCAGTTTATTTTAATTGTCTATTTTAGGAATTCATTTCTTGCATAATGAATAAGATAATGTTTTATTTTGAGCCTGAGTGTTGCTCATTGAAAGAGAAATATTGTCAAAACCATAATTAACTGGCAAGTAATTAACTAGAATTATATACTGGGATATTGGCTACAATAATTGCTCAATTAATATCATGCTTTCTTTGAAAACATCACTTTGATTGATGAGATTTCTGAAGCACCTTTACTCGGAACATTTAGGAAAATAATCAATAGAGATCAGTTGCCAAACTCTAATATTTATATACAGGCTAAGCAATTATTTCTAATTCCTCTTATAAATAACATAATTCTCTTCATTTATGATACAGCAACACATAGGAAATTATGGCTTACTGTACCCACCATTCTCAGTAAGGGGTAGATTTTGAGTTTTCTCTTAGTGGCATGGAATGGACTTATATTGAAGAATTCATGTTTCTCCAGTTTCCCCTGCAACTAATTTCACATATCTGTAGTTGGCTGACTGTCCATCAGAGTGCTGTCCCAGAAAGTCCCTCCACTATAAGAGGGACCAGAACACAGCGATCTGCTGGGCTAACGGAAGTTAATTCTCACCCACCCCCACTAAGGCCAGAGTAGAAAGAATGGAAACAGGCAATGTGTGAAAAGATTCCTTAACTGTGATGAAATATACAAATTTAGAGATTTCGATAATCACAACAAATTCTAATCATACTTGGATAAACCTTGGTAGAATGACAGAAGTCTAAAAGTAAAGAGAAGATTTTTAAAATAATGAGATCGGATGCAATTTTTTAAAAAAAGACAATTAGACTAACAGTAAACTTCTTAGCAACAATAACAGATCCAGAATGTGGTGGGGATATTTATTTAAACTGTTGAGGCAAAATAAACATTAATCTAGAACTATAACCTGTGCTAAATTTTTAAGAACAAAAATAAAGACATTTTCAGACATAAAGAATAAAAAAAATTGCAACCACTAGGTATTCACTACAGGAAAACTTGGGCTTCCTTGGTGGCTCAGACAGTAAAAAATCTGCCTGCAATGCAGCAGACCTGGGTTCAGTCCCTGGGCTGGGAAGAACCCCTGGAGGAAGGCATGGCAACCCACTCTAGTATTCTTGCCTGGAGAATCCCATGGACAGAGGAGCCTGGTGGGCTACAGTCCGACCCATGGGGTCACAAACAGTCGGACACAACTGAGTGACTAAGCTGCTTAAAGTGATGCAACAGCAAAGGAAAACTTAGGAAATGTGCTTGAGGATAGTGTTTCTTTTAAGGAGTGAGAAAAATGTTCTAAAATTGATTGTGGTGATGGCTGCAAAACTCTGAATATCCAAAAAAATCCCCATTGTATTGTACATTTGTGTGCAAGCTAAGTTGCTTCAGTTGTGTCTGCCTCTGCGTCCCCATGGACTGTAGCACACCAGGCTCCTCTGTCCAAGGGATTCTACAGGCAAGAATACTGGAGTGGGTTGCTTTGCCCTCCTCCAGGGAATCTTCCCAACCCAGGGATTGAACCCCTGTCTGTTTATGTCTCCTGCATTGGCTGGTGGGCTCTTTACCACTAGTATCCCCTGAGAAGCCCAGGTTCACTTAATTGTGTACAAATGGCTGAATTGCATGATACATGTAGAGGGTTGAATGCAGGCCCATTTCATGTCTCCTATCCCAAATTCATGTCTACCTGGAACCTGATAATGTGACCTTATTTGGAAATAGGGTATTTGCAGATGCAATTAGATAAAGTTCTCAAGATGAATGGAGTCAGAGAATGAATTATGCTTCCATAAGCCAAGGAATACTGGAAGCTATCAGAAGTTGGAAGAGGAAAAAATTGGTTTTTGCCCTAAAGCCTTTGGAGGAAGCAAAGACCTGTCAACACCTTGATTTCAGACTTCTAGCCTCTGTATTGAGAGGATAAATTTATATTGATTTAAGGGGTAATTTGTTATGGCAACCCCAGGAAATTAATACAGTATGTGAATTATATGGCACTAATGCTGATACACATGGTGCTCTTGAAGAAGAAAGTAAAATTTCCAAGATTTATGAGAGAGAGGCAAGAAGGACTGATGAGCAAGGAAATTGGGGAATTTAGAGGTAAGTCTGGAGAAAATGATTTGATTGTAAAAATACTAATATTTGAGTTGGATCATTAAATCAAAATAGAACATAAATATGGAGCAAAATTAGCATGTAAAAAGAAGCAGAGATTGTAGGAATTAAAGGTAAAATATTTGTGCTTGGGAGGAGGTTTGAAATAGTGAGAAATTTTAGATGTTAAAATAAGTTTGCATGTTGAAATCTTAAGGCTAACAATTGAGTATAAATATATTCAACTTTTGAAACTATATAAAGAAAAATTTAAACTTACAAAAGAAGGGAGAAAAGAGGCTAAACTCACAACTAGAAGACAGATGTTGTTAAGTTAAATTAAAAGAAAACAGGGTTTAAGATATGCTGTCACCAAGAAGTATCTAAAAAGAAAAAAAGACATACACACAAAAGCAACCTACATGTCCATCATCAGATGAGTGGATAAAGAAACTGTGGTACATATATACAACGGAATATTACTCATCCATGAAAAGGAATGCATTTGAGTCAGTTCTAATGAGGTGGATGAACCTAGGGCCTATTACACAGAATGAAGTAAGTCAGAAAGAGATAAACAAATACTGTATATTAACACATATATATGAAATCTAGAAAGACGGTACTGATGAAACTGTCTGCAGGGCAGCAGTGGAGACACAGACATAGGGAACAGACTTGTGGACACAGTGGGGGAAGAGAGGGAGGGACGAATTGAGAGAGTTAACACTGGCACACACACATTACCATTTGCAAAAGACAACCAGTGAGGATTTGCTGTGTGATGAAGGCAGCTCAGACCCGGGCCTCTGTGACAGTGCAGAGAAGTGGGATGGGATGAGCGGTGAGAGGGGGTTCAAGAGGGAGGGGACATGTGTACACCTATGGCTGATTCATGTTGCTGTAAGTCAGGAGCTAACGATAGTACAAAGCAGGCATTCTCCAATTAAAAAAGTAAACCGATGTAAAATTTTAAGAAAAGTCAAAATGAAAAGACAGAAACAGTGATACGGTGACCACATTTTGATTTGCCCTCATCTCTCTGTTTTCGTGTCATGTATGTTTGAAAATGTTCATAATAAAAAGGCAAGTCAAAGAAAAAGGGTGTCATTGGAGGCAAGAGTCCGACACGACTTAGTGAGAAAACAACACAATCCTAATTATTCCTACAGCTCTTCCTTGTCATTGCTTTTTGGTATCCAACTGAATGAATATATGACAACTTCTTTAGCCGTTTACTTTTTATGGACATGAGTTGTTTTTAGTACTTGGCTGTTATGACTGTTATTATGAACATTTGGCACATGTCTCCTAAAGCACATGAGGGGACATACCTAAGAGTGGAATTGCTGTAACAGGATATGTGTGTGTTCAACCTTGTAGTTAATGCCAAATGATTTCCCAATTTTTTGACCAATTTATATTCTTAGCAGCGGAGTGTAAGAATTTTCACTGTTTTCATTTTAGTCATTTGATAAGTACACAGTGAGAACTCACTGTGACTTTAATTTGCAATTCCTTGATTACTACTGAGGTTGAACCTGTTTTTTTCTGTTTGTTAGTCATTTGAAAGTCTTTTTATTTTTAATTTCTTGTTCAAGTTTCTTGTCTTGGTCAGAATTATGTATTTTCTGTCATTCAATAACTTGCATTTTCACTCTTTAATGGTATTTTGGATTAACAGAAGTTCTTCATTTTAATGTAGTCCAATTTATCAGTTTTATCCTTTTTATTTATTCCCTTTTCATTATTTAACTGGCTTGGTCAACCAATATAATATTGAATAGAAGCAGGGACAGCAGGTATCTTTGTCTGGTTCTCAATCTCAAAAGGAAAGTACACTTTCAATTCTGTATGTAAGGAGTCCAGAAGTCATCACTCTGTCCTAATAAGTAAAAAACCAAACAAATTGAAAAAATCAGCAGCTCTTCTTAGACATGTAAGAAAAGTGAAGTCACAAGGAAGGTGATTGCCTCCCACGCTGAAAAGACAGACAGGAGGATACAGAGAATCACAGTATGTTGGAATAGAAATTTCTGTTGGAAGCAGTGCTGTGGTAGGAAAACCTGAACTACAATTAATGAATTGCTGGACGCTCAGTGTGGACAAAGCTGAGAATTAGAAACTCCAGGAGGTCCCACTAATAGAGCAGCCTCATTCTTTTGCAGCTTTACCTCCAGGTGCCCAAACAGATTTTCACAGTAAATATCAGAGAAATTTCCCCTCATGTTTCTAGCAGGAGGAAAAGAAAAGAAACTTTCAATTTTGCAGTGAACCTAAAAATGCTATAGGAAAAGGAAAACTTACATTATTTTATCATAGTGTACAAATGTTTTCTGTTTGAAATTAAAGTCATCATCTCTATTCTTACTTAGTACAGAGTTTTTTTTTTTTTAAAATAGGATTACATTTTGAATTTCATTAGTTATATATTTATTTTTGTAATGATTGCAATTTTTGTATGATTTTTAAACTGTGGTTTTAAAGATAAGCTTCACTGAACTTAAAATTGTTGGCTGATAGCATTTTTCTTTTCTGCAGCCCTTTTATTTATTTATTTTTATTTTATTTTTTCATTTATTTTTATTAGTTGGAGGCTAATTACTTTACAATATTGTAGTGGGTTTTGTCATACATTGACATGAATCAGCCATGGATTTACACGTATTCCCCATCCCGATCCCCTCCTCCCACCTCCCTCTCTACCTGATCCCTCTGGGTCTTCCCAGTGCACCAGGCCCGAGCACTTGTCTCATGCATCCAACCTGGGCTGGTGATCTGTTTCACCATAGATAATATACATGTTTTGATGCTGTTCTCTCGAAACATCCCACCATCGCCTTCTCCCACAGAGTCCAAAAGTCTGTTCTGTACATCTGTGTCTCTTTTTCTGTTTTGCATATAGGGTTATCATTACCATGTTTCTAAATTTCATATATATGTGTTAGTGTGCTGTAATGTTCTTTATCTTTCTGGCTTACTTCACTCTGTATAATGGGCTCCAGTTTCATCCATCTCATTAGAACTGATTCAAATGAATTCTTTTTAACGGCCGAGTAATATTCCATGGTGTATATGTACCACAGCTTTCTTATCCATTCGTCTGCTGATGGGCATCTAGGTTGCTTCCATGTCCTGGCTATTATAAACTGCTTCTGCAGCCCTTTTAATGTTGTTCCAATGTCTTCTGGCTTTCACAGTTTCTGAGAAGTCAGCTCTTAATCTTATTATTATTCTATATAGGTGTAATTTTTCTATGGTTGACTTTGAGATTTTCGCTTTGTCTTTAACTTTCAGCAATCTGACTACAACATGTCTAGGAGGGGATGTCTTTGTGGTTTTCTTGCTTGAGTTATTGAGTTTCTTAGATATGTAAAATTTTTCATAAATTTTGTTCAAAGTTTTCAGCCATTGTTTCGTCAAATATATTTTCTGCCCTTTTTTCTCTCTTCCTGTGATTCCAGCTACTCATGTGTTACACTAATTTTTACTGTCCTGTTTGATCCTATGGTTCTATTTACTTTTCTTTAGTCTTATTCTTTTTCTATTTTTCTAACTACAGTTGTAGTCCTTAAGTTCTCCTTGTTTTTCTACCATCTCCAGGCTGCTGTAGTGTTCATCCAGAGATTTTATAACTTTAATATTTGTACTTTTCAGCTTGATAATTATCATTTAAAATGTTATTTAAAAGTTTATTGAGATAGCCTATCTTCTTAATCATTGATATCATATTTTCCTTTAGTTCTTTGAACATATTTATAGACATGATATAAATGTCATATAAATGTCTGTGGTGAAGCCTCCATAAATGCCTAAATACTTGGATCATGGCCAATGGAGACATAGGAGAAATCCACAGAGGACTAGGTTAAAAAGGAGGGCAAAGAAACAAGAACAGGGCAAAAAAGCAAGGGAAGATTCTAAAGATACAAATAATTTGTTCGCTTTGGAATCCACATTCTAACCTTGAGATTTCTGCTACTTGATCGTCCCAAAATTTGGAATGCATCCCTTTAAGAAGGGGATTAAATTCGCATATCCAGCTCAGCATCACTCTATTTACAAGAATAGATTTCTCTCTGCTTTCTATCTGCTTTTCTGTGGTTTCCCCGCAACACATGAATAGTTTAGCTTTGAGTCAGGGATCTGGGAAGTTCAGTTTCTAAATTTGTGTCTGTTGTTTTCATGCTGTGAGTTCTAAACTCTTAGTCCATCTAGTGCTTGTAGTTTTCTTGAGTTTATTTATGCTTTTAGATATTTTTTAGTGAATTTAAATAATTTTATTTAAAAATTTTCCCCATGTTTTATAGTTGTTATCTGTTGCAGGTTCATGAGACCACTCTTTCCTCTACCATTACTAGAAGTTAATCTTGAATTAACTTTGAATAGTCTCAGTTTTTTATAACCTAAAAATGTACTTTTCCACTCTATATTTGAAGAATAATATTGCTGTGCATAAAATTTTACATTGTCAGTTATTTTTCTCTCAGTATGTTAAAGATATTTTACTCTTTAAGCTTTCATTGTTGCTCTTGTGGAGTCAGATGTTGGCTTGAATTTCAAATACTGTTTCCCTCTTACCTGATATACTGCCTATTGCTATATTGTTTTATCTCTTTCCTTAGCAAATATTACTATCTAACCTACTGTATGTTTTCATTTTTTTATAAATCTTATTGGAGGCCTCTCTTTCACCTAAAATGTGGTCTATGGAAGCAGAATTTTTTCCTATTTTGTTCATTGCTTTACCCCCAAGAAAGTACAGGATGCCATATGATAAGTACTTGGTAAACACTTGTTGAAGGAATGATAGGAGAAGCTTTGTCTGTCCCTAAGGTGGGCTAGCCATGAGTTGGAGTCTATTTAAGAGAAGTTTCTCTAAGTTCCTTAAGAAACTTAATACTGGTCAAGTATTATTTTTATTAAGATTAAAATGTAAAATGAAAAAAACAATGATCTATGGGAGCTGGTGACTATTATACTAGTAATTAATAAACAGTAAAGAAATAGTTATTAAAGTTTAGCTTGTTTAAAGAAATAACTAAGGATTCTTAATAAAATAAAGGTTCCTGGAAAGTTCCTTTAGCAGAGATTCTAAGTCAGCTAGGAGGGAGAAATGCCCAGTCACGTGCATTTTACACTAACATATCAAACTTAGGAAACTTTGGTATGAAGAACCACAATTTGTTCCTTGAAGCATGGAGATGAGTCATTAGTAGCTGAGTTTGGTAAAACATTTCTTTCTCTGACCATTGTGATTACATGACCAGTGTATATCCTATTTCAGTGTCCAGTTTCTAATCTCCACAATAATTTGCTGGAATTTCCAGGAAAAGGCCAACTTCTTCACATTCTAGTTTTCTTCTCTGTGAATTAATTATGGACTCACACCTACTATCTGATATTTACAAAGTGGTGAAAGTGCATTCCTGGAGTGGAACTGAATACATTAAAATATCTGATAATAAATAGAGATTACATTGTGGAGAAGTTCATGGGGGCAGTACTTCATTCTTTTGGACTAGTAATATTAAAATGCTTACCATCTGTGTTCAATCAATATTTATTTCTTTCACATTTGAATGTAATTCCCAGCTTGGAGACAAAGAGCTAAGAAATATATTCTAAATTTGATCAGAAAGAGAATTAACTACCTAACCTCATACCTCTTTCTCCACTGACCTATTTTCTTCAGGCTCCACTTCAGTAATCCACAAATCTGATACCCGAATACCAAGTATTAAAGTGCTGATTGCAAAGTTTTTTTTTTAGGGGTCAGGGAAGGGTTACAACATCCTGGGACTGGATTTTATTCTTTTCTAGACTTCCTGTGTGATATTATGCCCTTCCATAATATTGCACTAAGTGTTCTGATAGAATAAAAGAGAGATTTCAGTCACTTTCTTTCATTGGTTTGTAGCTGCATTTCTAATAACAACTTTCCGACAGAGGTGCAGGTGCTCGTGTCAAGAAAGGCCATTCTTACAACATCTTGAATTTAAAATACATGTAGGAGAAGAAGCTTTCTGCTTTCCACCCTGCCTGCCCTCTTGCTTCCAATTTTAAAACAAGTGAGTCTTCCCCTTGCCCCCAAACTGCTGAGAGTTCCTCTACTAATCTATTGAATCGAAACATCTATTTTTTGAGGGTCTATGAGGATAGTGGCATAAATATGTGATAGCTATTGCTTTTAGACATACAGTACATTTTCCTATGTGCTCCTCCCAACTTCATAAAATGTGTCCTTTCTTTATCCACCCCAGTATTCATGAATAGGAATGAGACCCAGTCTTATCCAATAGGCGAACCTACTCCTCTGGCCATATAAATATGTTCAGAGTTGAGTTAAATGACATCAGCCAACCAAATTCTTTGGGGTATTTCTATTGGGACAAAGGTAGAAAATTCTTTCCCGTTTTGTGATCCCTTTGCTAGAAGAATATAAATCTGCGATTGCTAGCAACTACTCTCCTCATCATGTGGATGGAATCTGCCAACAGCAGAGAAAATGAGGCCCAGCCTCAGATGGAAGAGCCAATACCCAAATGAAAGGATTCTCATGACATGGTCCTGAATATGTTTATGCTTGATGCTGTTGCCAGGCTTTCACTTCCCAGTCAATAATTTCCTTTTCTTTTTTTTTTTTTTAACCTTAAGCTAGTTGAATTGGGGTTTTGTTACTTATAAATGAAAATGTCCAGACTAAGCAATGACAACAAAAACAATAAACAGAAATGGAAATTTTTAAAAAAATGAAGGTACTTAATAATCTCTTGAATTGTATAAATGAATTTTTTGGATACATCACAGACCTTGCCATTTTCATCTGTGCCTTAGTTTTGTGTCAGAATTCCTTTACTCCTCATGTATCCAACATTAATAATTTTCTATTTCAGTGAGGGAAACAGGAAACTTTTACAATATTAAGTTTAGGTAGATCTCAGAAAAATAGTCTTTGCAAACTCTTTCATAATCTGACTACACTGTCACCTTAAGCTTAGGAAGCCGGAAATAATGGAGATAAAAGAGTCTCTTTCCTGAGGGGAGAATTCCAGAGTAGCTGAACAGGTTTGTTCTCTTTGGGGGATCATGATTCCTGGCTCCACCTTTTTAACACTCTAAGGGGAATTTTACCTTTGCCATTGAAGATGTTATTTCAGTGCTTACAAATCAGATGGATTAAAGACAGGGTGTGGTTTATCATACATGCTGGGACACTTTTAATGAAAGGGGCCTCTGTTAAAAAATTAGATGTGGGACAATAGATTCACATCAAGAACATGCTGGGGAAAGAGGAGGTATATGGTCATTCTAGCCCAAAATAGTAGTTTTCAAACTGGCTTTGTGTCATATTTGCCTAGGAAAATAAAAGCGATAAAAATAAGCCAGATCTCCCTACCGAGAGAATTTTGATTGAATTATCTAGGGTGAACTCTGGGAATTTCACTTTAAAACAGTAATTTCTCTGCTGATTCTATAGTACAGCCAGATTTGAGAAATATAACATCTCTGGTTGAGTTTAACTATTTTAACTACATTATATAAGTATGTAAACCTGAGACTCAAAAGGTTAGGACCTGGCCCCTCTTCTTCCATTAACTGCTTAGGTGATCTTGGACAAGTAATTTTCTGGGATTTAGTGGCTTCATCTTGGAGAAGGAAATAGCAACCCACTCCAGTGTTCTTGCCTGGAGAATCCCAGGGATGGGGGCCTGGTGGTCTGCCGTCTATGGGGTCGCACAGAGTTGGACACGACTGAAGCGACTTAGCAGCAGCAGCCGTGGCTTCATCTATTAAATGAGGGACTTACACTAGAAAAGCTCTAAGACCCATTGAACTCTACAATTCTGATCCTGTTAAAGAATTCTTCTTTCAAGGGATTCAAAACTCTCGAAATCAGAATCTACTTCCCCCAGTCTTGGATGACAATGGAGCATGACTCGGAGGAAGGATAAATCAAGTTCATTTTTTAAAAGCCAAGGATTGGATTTGTGGTATAAATGAAGTGATAGAACATACCCGCACATTTGTTCCAGTGCTGTTTGACAGCGCTGAGCTGTTTTTATGCCAGCTGAGAGGATGAAAGGACTGTAGCCCTCGGAGAGATTATGTAATTTTTGCAATCTAATCTGACACAATATTCAACAACTAAAACGTCCAAGGATGCGGTTACTTTGCCCAGAAAGAATGTTTATCGTTTTACATAATAGAGGCACTGCACTGGGTGTCTTGTTAATGGTCTCATTCTGAGTGTTGTTCTGTCTACAGATGGAGACAAGCTGAGGGATATGCAGCTTGTCGAGGACAGAAGGCATAGCTCAGGGTGTGAAATGGACTTTGGTAAGTCATTTTATGACTCAGTTTCTCATTCCCTTTAAGAACAAGATCCTTTAAGGCCTTAACACCAGTACTGAATTACTTTAAGAACCATGATCCCATAAAGCCTCTCTCACTCATCTGCTCCTTTGGCCCTGTCTGGGTGAACATATCAGGTGTGTGCATGCTCAGCTGCTCAGTTGTATCTGATTCTTGTGACCCCATGGACTATAGCTTGCTAGGCTCATCTGTCCAAGGATTTTCCAGGCAACAACACTGGAGTGAGTTGCCATTTCCTTCTTCAGGAGATCTTCCCGACCCAGGGATCGAACCCGTGACTCCTGAGTTTCCTGCATTGGCAGGTGGATTCTTTAGCACTGCACCACCTGGGAAGCCCAATGTACCAGGTGAGACATGTTAAATCTGCCCTTTTCGGCACCACTCTATGGAGCTCTTTTTCAAACTCACTAACTAGCAATTCTCCCTTTCCTTAAATACCCTTCTCCATTCTTCTGTAGAATAATCCCTAAGAAATAAAAATGACGGGACCACCTCACTACTTAACATTTAACTCTGGAGTTAACCATATATAGCTTATTTGTCCAAACACATGTTTGAGTTCATACTGGACCTTTAAGTTTAGTATTGCCCCAAGACTTTTTAAAAAAAATATATCTCTGTATCAAGGCCTATAAGACCCCACAAAGTAATCCATGCTGCACAACACTATTCTTCTGGGTCTAAAAACTTCAAAGAACCACCCCCTTTCCTGGCAATAGTATTAGCTAAGAATTAAGGGAAAACAGACTTAACTAATGTGCATCACTCTATAAATAGGATAATCAAATCTATGCATTCTATTTAGCTACTTATGATACTTTGTTCTTTTTCCACATGTTCTCTATAAAAATTCTAAGTTTTCCTCTCATGTGCATTTCTCAGAACAAGCTGAGTTTGCATTTGGGGGTACTTGGTGCATATTTCCCCACAAAGTGAAGCTATTAATGATGGTTAGCTGATCATCAGTTCCCCCAAAATCCACTTAATGCTTCTTGTAAAGTATAAACAGAACTATTAGTAAGTGTTGCATAAATGAAAAACTGAATAGAAGCTAGGCAAGACTTCAGGACTTCTTTCCATTACCATCCTACATCCATCCTTGCTCACAGAAGGCCTCCTTGCCCTAGTGCTGCCTATTTCTTCTCGAAGTGTTAGTCACTCAGTCATATCCAACTCTTTGTGATCCCATGGACAGTAACTCCTGTATCTATGGAATTCTCCAGGCAAGAATACTGGAGTGTGTGGCCATTCCCTGCTCCAGGGACTCTTCCTGACCCAGGGACCAAACCCAGGTCTCCTGCATTGCAGGCAGATTCTTTACCATCTGAGCCACCAGGGAAGCCTCTAGATTCTTCATACCTCTCAAATAAAATCATCTCTCTTTTTTAAAAAAAATTTTTAAACAAAAATTTGTGTGTGTGACCATTGAACTATCTTTATATAAATCTCTTCATGCCTACATCTGTTAAAATCATCTCTTTTCTGAAACTCTTTTTTTTAAAGGTAATTTTATTTATTTACTTTTCGACTGTGCTGGGTCTTCATTGCTGCATGGGGTTTTCTCCAGTTGCAGTGAGTGGGAGCTACTCTCTCGTTGAAGTGCACGGGCTTCTCGTTGAGGTGGTTTCTCTTGTTGCTGAGCACAGGTTCTAGGTGCTCAGGCTTCAGGAGTTGCAGTAAGTGGGCTCAGTAGTTGAGGCTCTTGGGTTCTAGGGCACAGGCTCAATAGTTGTGGACGAGCCCAGCTGTTCTGTGGCCTGTGGGATCCTACTGGACCAGGGGTCGAACCCACGTCTCCTGCATTGGCAAGTGGATTCTTCACCACTGAGCTGCCAGGGTAGCCCCTGAAACCCCTTTTAATCATGTTTTAGTATGAAAATAATCTGGCTTATTTATTTATTTTCAATCGAGTTTTTTTTCCCCCTTTTCCATTATGTTTTATCACAGGATACCGAATATAGTTTCCTATGTTATGTGATAGGACTTTGTTGCTTATCTATTCTCTATATAGGTTTGCATCTGCTAATCCCAAACCCCCAATCCTTTCCTCCTCTGCCCCCCTTGGTAACCACAAGGTTGTTCTCTATGTCTGTGAGTCTCTTTCTGTTTACAGATAAGTTCATTTGTGTCGTATTTTAGATTCCACATATAAGTGATGTCACATGGTATTTGTCTTTCTCTTTTCGACTTACTTTACTTAGTATGATAATCTCCAGGTACATCCATGTAGTTACAAATGACATTATTTCATCCTTTTTATGATTGAGTAATATTCCACTGTATATATGTACCACATCTTCTTTATCCCCCTGGAGAAGGAAATGGCAACCCACTCCAGTTTTTTACCATGGATGGAGGAGCCTGGGGGGCTACAGTCTATGGGGTCCCAAAGACTCGGACATGACTGAGCGACTTTCACATACATATATTTGTCTATAAGCCATTTGAGTTTGTCTTGTGGCTCAGCTGGTAAAGAATCTGCCTGCAATGTGGGAGACCTGGGTTCGATCTTTGGGTTGGGAAGATCCCCTGGAGAAGGGAAAGGCTACCCACTCTAGTATTCTGGCCTGGAGAACTCCATGGACTATATAGTCCACGGGTCACAAAAAGTCAGACACGACTGAGCGACTTCCGCTTTCATGTCTTTATCCTTTCATCTGAGGGCATTTACGTTGCTTCCGTGTCTTGGCTATTGTGAACAGTGCTGCTGCAAACACAGGGGCGCCTATATCCTTTTTGAATCTGACTGTTATCCATATGTATGCCTAGAAGTGGGATTGCTGGATCATACTGAACTGTTTTATTTTTTTGGAAATTCCATACTCTTCTCCATGGTGGCTGCATCAATTATACTCCCACCAGTAGTGTAAGAGAGCTCTCTTTTCTCCACACCCTTTCCAGCACTGTTATTTATAGACTTTTTAATGTTAATTTACATTGACATTATGACTGGTGTGAGCTGGTACTTCATTGTATTTTTGCTTTGTATTTTTCTAATAATTAGCAATGTTGAGCTTTTTGATGTACCTGTTGGCCATCTATATGTTTTTGGAGAAATGTCTGTCTACCTCTTCTGCCCATTATTTGACCGGGTCTTGGTTTTTGTTATTGAGCTCTATGAGCTTAATTTTGGAAATTAAGCTCTTGTCAGTTGTATCATTTGCAAATATTTTCTCCCAGACTTGTCTTTTCATTTTGTTTCTGGTTTCCTTTGCTGTGCAAACCTTGTAAGTTTGGTTAGCTTCCATTTGTTTGTTTTTGCTTTTGTTTCTATTGCTTTGGTAGACTAATCTAAGAAAATGCTGTTACAATTTACATCAGAGAATATTCTGTCTATGTTCTTTTCTAGGAGTTTTATGGTGCCATGTTTTATATCTTTATATCATGTCTTTAAACCATTTCGAGTTTAATTTTGTGTATGGTGTGAGGGTGAGCTCTGACTTCATTTATTTTCATGTGACTGTCCAACCTTCTCAACACCGTTTGCTGAAGAGACTGTCTCTTTTCCATTGTATATTCTTGCCTCCTTTAACGAAGCTTGATGGTAGGTGTGTGGCTTTATTTCTGGGCTCTCTATTTTGTTCCATTGATCCATATGACTGTTTTGTGCCAATATCATGCTGTTTTGATTACTGTACCTTAACAGTATTTTCTGAAGTCTAGGAGGGTTATGCTTCCTGTGTTATTCTTTTTCCCCAAGATTGTTTTAGCAATTTTTGGTCTTTTTATGGTTCATATAAATTTTAGGATTAGAAAGTAATTTGATTTAAATATAAGACTCCAAGATTGTTTGTACTTTCAGTTCAGTTCAGTCGCTCAGTCGTGTCCGACTCTTTGCGACCCCATGAACCACAGCACGCCAGGCCTCCCTGTCCATCACCAACTCCCGGAGTCCACCCAAACCCATGTCCATCGAGTCGGTGATGCCATCCAACCATCTCATCCTCTGTCGTCCCCTTCTCCTCCTGCCCTCAATTCTTCCCAGCATCAGGGTCTTTTCCAGTGAGTCAGCTCAAGGAACATATATGTTAACCCAAAAATGTTCCTAGTAGTGGCGTTTTACACAGCCTGGCTAATTAAATCACACAGTCCAGGCAGTGTGAGGGACTATATTTTGGTCAAGGGGCTAACCTACCTAGTGTCCTGCCTATGTCTCTCTCTCCAGAGCTACCTTCCCTTTCATATCTTTTCTTCTTTCCTTTAAAATAGTAAATTCTGGAATTTGTCTACATAGGTCATTTATCTGGAAGATGAACATCTGGGTAACAGAATGAATTTTTCAAGTATTTTAAAATTTATTCATCATTTTCATTTTTTTAAATCCTTGCAGGAAGAATTTTCTATTTGCGCTTAGGCATCAGTGCATTAGTGCCAGGTAATGGTGTGATCCAGGAGGCCGAGAACCCGGGACAGGAGGCAGTGGGTGCTGAGCCACAGCATGGGTGCTGTTGTTGCCAGACATGGGTGTGATCAAGTAGATTATCATGGGGAGACCAAAGATACTCTCAGAGGCCATTTTATGAAATAAAGATGATTTATCACTGAGCAGGAGGTATCCAAGTTATAGAAGCCAAAGGAAAAATTTGCTAAGCAAAGATGAGGAAGATCATATGGCTGGGTCTTTCCAAGTACTGCTGTGTCATTTTTTCCATAGTCTTATGTGTGTGCTGCATCTATGTACACATAGTTAGTGATTCTGACACATCGCATATGCACATCAACACAAACTTCCCCTAAAGTACACATTACATACAGCTTCAGTGATTGTGAGATTTTTTTGTTAGTGCCACTTCTTTTAGGAGGTAAATATTCACTCTGAATTCTGATTTTTGTTGCAAAAATAAGTAAAATGCACTTGCTAAGGTTTTGTGAGTAACCACTTAGTTTTGTTTTTTTTCTAGAGGTGAACATGGGATAATTTCAAGTGAAGCAAAACTATTCAAGAATCAACTCCTAATCCACTAGTGTTCTCCCACTGTACCTATATTCATCAATACAGCTAAGAAGGGCAAGAGGCCAGAGGACCCAAAGAAAGGGCTTGAATTCCCACATAGAAGAGAAGGGACAAAGAAAGAAACAGTTCTGGACCAGGGCTTAAAGAGAAAATAATTTTTTGTTTTTTCCTTTCGTTTTGTTTTTCCCTTCCCTTTGTTTTGGCAAATGAGAGGCTCTAATGGGTATGGAATTTGAGAGGACTGGAAAGGAGGAAAGAAGTGAGACATGTCAACAGCAAAGTTGGCTAAACCCTTAGAAATGGGGACCCTTTGCTGTCTTTACAGAGATTTAACTAAGAATGGAATTTGCAAGTCTGGACGTGTATCTTTGTTAGATACTACTACACTGGGGCTAAAGCTCATGGGTTACAACCGAAAGGCTTAGACTCCATTTCTTCTTCAACAGAGTACATGAAATAACTGTATTACATAAAAAAGTGAAGACAAATGCATTTAACACTAATTTTTGTACCTTATATCCCTTAGTACACCTCTAAAGCTCTGAAATTTTTCCTTCCCCTCCACCAATACTGAGCTTTTATCTAAAATTAAAAAACGTGAATCCAGAGTAGTGTATATTCTCTGAACATTCCTGAAAACAATCTTTCATTATAAAAGTAATATAATCAATTTATAGAAAATTTGGGGGAAAAAAGAAAAATACCACCTACAATAGTGTTACCATGATGTAAACTGCCACAAATGAATATGATACTATTTTGTCTATTTTATCTCTTATTTTTTGCTTAGTAAAATCCTATTAATTATTATATTAAATACTTTACCTTAGATAAAGCATTCAGGTTCGCCTTACAGAGTAACGCAATGAGTCCCGGGGGTTCGGGATCTAAGGAGGATGACTGTTAACAGCTATTTTACACATGTGTGCTATGCTATGCCAAGTCACTCAGTCACGTCCAACTCTGTGGGACCCCATGGACTGTAGCCCGCCAGGCTCCTCTGTCCATGGGGATTCTCCGGGCAAGAAGACTGGAGTGGGTTGCTATGCCCTCCTCCAGAGGAGCTTCCCAACTCAGGGATTGAACCCAAGTCCCTCATGTCTCCTGCATTGGCAGGTGGGTTCTTTACCACTAGCGCCACCTGCGAAGCCCACTATTTTATACATGTCAGGAGTTTATATGTCAGAATCAGGTTGTTCAATAGGTTCATGTTAAGGTCTGTTAAATTCTGAAAGTCCTGGGACAAAATCTACATTTATCCTTAGAAAAAAATGGTAATTCTGATAATGCCAAGAAAATAAAATTTCTTAATGAGACATCATTATAATGCCCATATTTTTCATATACCTAACATTATAAGACTGTACATTTGCCTCTTATATTCTTGTCCAGATAGCAAGATGATATGCCAAATCATCTTGTCAGGATGTTGCTGCATCATGATGTAGTCAAAGATACTGGAGTAGGTGCAGAGACACTTGTTTTACCCTTTGGAGGGGTCCAATTTCCACATTTTGTAACAATGCCCACATTTTGTAAGAATTAGATGATCTCTAAGGTTCTGTCCTATTTCAACAATATATGCTGTAGAGTTGAGAACTTGAAGAGTTTCTTTGGTTTAGTACGGGATTATTTTTAGACAGAAATGTCTTTTGTGTTCTCAAGACATATGAGACTAATCTAACATTTTCCCCTTAAATATCTGTTAAAGGAATTTTGAAAAAAATATACATTCTCTTGCCCATCTAAATGTACATTTAAAATTTCTCAACATAATTATAAACAAAGGATACAATTTCCAGTATAATGTAAATATTGCCTTTTTAAAATAAAGCTATTTAAAAAGCACTCCGTATAACTTAAAACCATACCAGTGTGCTGCTAACCATAATCCATTAAAAAAAAAATCACTGAATAAAACCTTTCAAACTAGAAATTCCACTTTTAGTTTCTTTGTGCTTATGTTTCCATTCCACTCCTCCCACAGAATTTCATCCAAATGTAATATATTGTATGCCTAAAAATCTTTTATTAATCATCAGATTACCCTGTAATAAAGTCAAGTGTACCGATTTGGAAATACATTTTAAAAGATTTGTGTCCCTGAGGGTCTAGCTTGATTCTTTGAAGTGAGTTTTTTGTTACAGTTGTGCGTGCATGCTAAGTCACTTCAGTCACGTCCAACTCTTTGAGTCCCCATGGACTGTAGCCCGCCAGGCTCCTCTGTCCATGAGATTCTCCAGGAAAGAATCCTGGAGTGGGTTGCCATGCCGTCCTCCAGGGGATCTTTCTGACCCAGGGATTGAACCCGCATCTCCTTTGGCTCCTGTATTTCAGGTGGATTGTATCCTGCTGAGCCACCAGGGAAGCCCCTGTTACAGTTATTAGTACACAACTGAACCAAGCAGCAGAAATACATGTTACAAAAGTTGATACATAATTATTAAGGAAATGCATTTCTTAGGAAGTTCATGCATGCATGCTCAGTCATTTAGTCCTGTCTGACTCTTTGTGATCCCACGGACTGTAACCTGCCAGGCTCCTCTGTCCATGGAATTTTCCAGGCAAGAATACTGTAGCGAGTTGCCATCTCCTCCTTCAGGAGATCTTCCTGACCCAGGGATCAAACCCATGTTTCCTCTGCCTCCTGTATTGGCAGGCAGATTCTTTACCACTGAGCCACTGGGGAAGCCCTTTTAGGGAGATACATGGACATTTTTTTAACAAATAATCCTATGTAGACATAGACAAATAATCCTATGTAGATGTTGCTGTGAAGGCCTTGTGAAAATGATTAACATTTATAACCATCCGACTTTAACATAATGGGTCTCATCCAATCAGCTGAAGGCTTTAAGAGCAAAGACTGAAGTTTTCTGAAGAAGCAGTTCTGCTTCAAGATTGCAGCATAGAAATTCTGCCCTAATTTTCAGCATGCTGGTCTACCTTGCAGATTTTAGGCTCAGTTGCTAAAGTTAGATACCATGGTGCCCAAGAAGAATAAATCTAGTCAAGATACTCTGTAACTCTTTCCTTAAGAAAGAGACATATCCATCTCCATAATTATTTTTGACTTCTTAAGCTTAAGGTGACAGTGTAGCCAGTTTATGAAAATACATGGAAAGACCATTATTTTTCCTGGCATCTGCCTAAATGCTATAATATAAAATATGTATCTCCTACTGGTTCTGTTTCTCTGGAGAACCCTGACAATCTTAAAAATATGTTTAAAGATCTATCATATGACATCTGATTTAGGTCCTTTTTAAATTTTTTAAGACAAGGAACTGAATACTCCCTGATTAAAAAAAAGAAAAAGATTTCTTACCCAGCAGTTAACTTTCTCAACACCTACACCAATGTATCAGATTAGTGTCTTTGGGGCTCCAGAGGCTTTTATATCTCTAAAGTAATGCCCTTTCTGCTGTGAAGCAGAAGGGCAATCATGAAAGAGAACTACTTTAAGTAGATTTATTTTTGTAAAACTATCTTTCTCCCAATACTCCATGGAAAATCTATGGTACCCTCAGGATTACTATATCCTAGTTGGAAAACAGCTGATATCAACCATCTTGCTACCTACCTAAGTATCATTCTTGTTACTTAAGTATCATTCTACTTGCTACCTAAGTGTCATTCTAAAATATGTATTCTATTATATATTTGTGAACAGCATTTTGGCTGTGGTAGAAATAAAACATGCTAAGAATGACTAAGCTTAGAAATAAGAAAAAAATCCAATGATAATCATTTATTTGGAAATAATGATATTTTAGTAATATTGATGATGCTATTGATATTCAGTTAAATGTATTTCAACACTAGAGTACTTTGACCAAATTCCTTTCAGTACATTTGTACTTAATAATAAATTTTTACACATTTCTAGTTAAATATATCAAACTCAACTGAGTAATTGATGTTCATCATTTATTTTACTACTAAGAGCACACATCTAAGTTATGCTTTGGAATTATTGTTTACTACAATATACCTAAAACTCTCTTTTAAGTCATTCATCAGGAAAAGGGATATAAACAACATTTTATGACATCTAACCCAAGAATTTTTGAGGCAATAGCCCATGGTTTCTCCCAGACTTAACATAAAGTAGGGGCTTCATAAACATTTGATGATTAAATGAAAGTACAGAAGTCAGATTCTTCAGTATTAAGTGCTCAAAATTATGGCTGTATCTGAAAGTAAGAAATCACTTTCAGGATACTAACTCCTTTTACGGAGTGACATGAAAGATGTTAGAACATGATAATAAACTGTCTTTTAAAAAGCGACAACAGGGGCTTCCCTGGTGGCTCAGTGGTAAAGAATCTGCCTGCCAGTGGAGGAGACCCGGGTTCGATCCCTGATCCAGGAAGATCCCACACGCTGCAGAACAACTAAGCCCTTGCGCCACAACTACTGAGTCTGTGCTCGAGGGCCTGGGAGCTGCAACTACTGCGTCCGTGTGTTGCAAGTACTGAAGCTTGCACGCCCGTGAGCCTGTGCTTGGCAGCAAGAGAAGCCACTGCAGTGAGAAGCCCGCACACCACAACTAGAGAGTAGCCCCTGCTCGCCACAGCTAGAGAAAAGCCCATGCAGCAGCAAGACCCAACACAGTCAACAGCAAATAAAGTTTTTTAAATTAAAAAAATACAAAGGGCCAACAGACAGCAAAAGATAGACACTTATTACCTGTAAGCTATTTCATTTCCCTTAGATAATTACTATACCAGTACCGTGGAGTAATCTAACTCGTGAAATGTAATCTTTATCAGTTTCATAAAATATAATCTAAAAATCCGTAAGTGGATTAATAAGTGTAAGTGTTAGTTATCCTTACTGTGGTTATCATCCACTAACTTGCTTTGTTCTTTTCATAGGTGGAATGCCATCCTACTTACCAAATTTCCTGGCTGTGTGCTAGTTCAACTGGCAGTATTGATTAATGCTTGACATATCATCTAAATTTCTTTCTTGAAAATTCTTTATTTAAGAACTGGCATAATTAATAAAATTGAACAGAACAAATTTACCAATGTTTAGAAAATGATGTCTTGTTTCAAAAATTTGAATAGCAATTAGATGATGGAATAACTTAAGGAAAAACCAGGTTTCATGCTCTCTAGTCTCCCAATTAAAAGGAGCCCATTTCTGAGCTGGGAGAAGATGCTGGTAAGATCATTCCTCCTATTTGAAAATCATACAAAACTTTTCAGTCACACAGACTGGGAGTACAGCTGAATGACATCCCTTCACATCTATAAAAGCTGCTGTCTGCTTTAAAAGGGAAAGCTCTCAGCATGACTTAAAAGTTGCATTTCTGAAATACAGCTTGAAGCTCTTCTCAGGGCTGAACAGAGCAGTGAAGGTAATGACTATTATCTACTTCATATTAAAAAAAACCCACTGACTCAAAGATCTGCTTATTGTCTTTAGGCTCTGCTTTAAGGAGCCCAGTAAAATATTTCTTTAAAAATCTGCTTTTATTCTTTAGAGTTACCTATGACTATGGTGTTGATTTTTCTCTTGTGCTATTATATTCAACCATCTCCAGATGAGGTCTGATAGTATAAAAAGATGATACTTGTGCTACAAAACTTTTTACCTAGGTAAAAATATAATGAGTAGGTTATAAAAGGTTACATTTACCATAAATCACACCCTGAACTACATATTTAGATTAGCAAGATACAGATAGGACTGTCAATTCAGTTTTGATGGTACAAGAGTATCCCCCACTATCTCCCCAACACACACACAACTGGCATGCTGGAACTGGTTTGCACTGGCTTTTGAGGGCAGATTGTGAAATTTTCAGGACTCATGTAGGCAGCTTGATATCTGTTGTGAGGGGAGTATGAAAACCAGCAAATATTATAAATCAGCATTTTTCTTTTCCAGAGAAGCCAGTTCTTAGACATTAACCAGCATACCTATGTACACACACATACACACACAGAGTGAAGTTTGTATGGTTTGGGGTTAAAAAAAAAAACCAATGACTCATATCCAATTGTCTATTTCTCTGTAAAATTATGAATCAAATATTCTTGGAAGATAAAGGCTGGACAAAAGATGAATGTCTTACAGAAAATTTATAAATTGGTTTTAGAACATACAGTTCTAGATTTCCTCTTCAACTGAAAACATGTCCAGTGAAAATGAATAACTGGCTTATCAGCTTAAGAAACAAGGGCTCTATTTACAACTAAGCCACTGTCTTTTTTAGGGGAAACTTCTTATAAGATTCTTCTGTCCTCAAAAAGGAGCCCGAACTTAGACTCACTTCCCATTTAATCTGAGACAATGTTTCTTGGCAAAGCAAGAGAATTATAAAGCTCTTCTACCAACACGGAATAAGCCTCAAGGCAGACTGTCCCCAGGACTATTGCTTATATTGTTCCCAGTTACAAGGGCCTTCATTGTAACTAATGGAATACACACAGGGAAGGGAAAGAGTCAATACTGGTGGTGGTCTTATGAATTGCACACATTTGCTTCCTAGGCAGTTATGTGCGGCAAGACTGGGTAATGTGTGAATTAGCTGACATTAGCATCTATTGTGCCTAAATAGCCTTCCAAATGTAACACTGAAATTGCTCTCTTCTGCCCCAGAGTTCACATGTTAACAGTTATTGACTTTAGAGGCTTGTGAGATTGATTCGCAGACCAGTGAAATCCAAGATCCTCTCTAGGCTGCTTTTAAGAAAACTTCTGAGACTTTAGTTCACATTTCTATTCATTCACATTTTTTTTTTTTTTTCACAATGACAGCTCCTAAGCAATAATGAGAGCTTTATTACAGTCTTGTATAATTTTATCTTTAATAAACCAGATTGCAGTTATGACAAAAAAATCATGTAATTATTGTGGAAATAATTGTTCACTCATTATTGACAGGCACCTATTATATGACAATTTGGCTTCTTATCTTCAGTAAAGGGTTTTAAAATTTTATTTTTACATAATTTGAAATAAAATTATGTAGCATGTAATTACATTTTGTAAATATCCCATTTGTTTTTGGACAGAATGTATATATTCTGTGTGAGAGAACTCATGAAAGTTTCTTCACATGATAAGGTCTTGCCAGTTTCTCAACTGATTTCTATACTTTGAAGACATACCTGGCTGATTTTCCTTCTTGGTAAAACTATTTCTTTGATAAATTTGAAATAACTGTGTCCTTCTTAAGTATCTTAAAATCTACTTTAAAAATATCAAACGCTAATAATATAGAAGATTTGTCTTTGTTAATATTCACCTGTTATAGATTTTTTCAACTATCTTAAATCTTTTGTATCATTCTGCTTAAATGGGCCTTTTAGAAATCCTACAAACTAGATTTAGAACTGAACTGTATCTCAGAATTTCTGTCTTTTAAGAAGTAAATTTAAGCCACTCGCATTTTAAAAAAAATTACTGATAAGTTTGGACTTATTTTTGCCATGTCATACTTTGTACTCCACTTACCACATTTTTTATTTTTTGGTGTTCCCTTTTCTATTTATTTTTGGGTTGGTCAATCATGCTGTTTTTATTTGCATTCATAGTTTGAAAGTTCTAAATTTAAATACAGTCTATTTTCAAGGGTTCTCTAAACTTTTGAAAATTTACTGATTTAAAGGCAAGAAATCACAAACATACAATTTGATCTTTTAAAAAGAATGTATCTTTAAGAGAAGTTTTGGGTTTAGAAAAAATGAGAGGAAGGTACAGAGCTTTTCCTTATGCCCACTACTCTCACATAGGCACTCATCAGAACGGTACATTTATTGCCAAGGATGAACCTACATTGACACATCATAATTATCTAAAGTCCATACAACTGTAAGTTTCACTGTTGACGTACCTTCTACAACTTTGGACAAAAGTATAATGACATATATCCATCATTATCATACAAAGTATTTTCACTGCCCTAAACTCTTCTGTGCTTGGCCTGTTCACTCCCCCATCACCCTCTTTTTCCTAGCAACCCAACCACAGATCTTTTTGTTTCCATAGTTCTGCCTTTTGCAGAATGTCATATAGTTGGACTCATGCAGTATGTAGCCTTTTCAGATTGGCTTCTTTTGCTTAGTAATATGCATTTAAGATTCCTCTATTTCTTTTCTTGGCTTGATAGCTCATTTCTTTCTAGCACTGAATATTACATTATCTGGATGTACCACAGTTTATTTATCCATTCACCTACTGAAGTACAGCTTGACTGCTTCCGAGCTTTGGCAATTACAAATAAAGTTGCTATAAACACGCATGTGCAGGGCTTTGTGTGGACATAAACTTCCAACTCCTTTGGGTAAATAGGAAGAAGTGTAACAGCTGAATCATATGGTAAGAATGTGTTCAGTTTTGTAAGAAACCTCCAAACTGTCTTCCAGCATAGTTGTGGTGCAAAGTTTTGGCCACTCTAATAGGTATACAGTGGTATTGTGCAGTAGTTGTTGTTGTTTTTTTTTTTAATTTGTAATAAATCCTGATGACATACGATGACCACATGCTTATTTGTCATCTGTTTATCTTCTTTGGTAAGGTGTCTATTAAGGTCTTTGGCTCATTTTTAAATTATATTGTTTGTTTTCGTATTGTTGAATTTTAAGAGTTCTTTAACTCCATGATTTTTCACACCCAGATGAAGCCCAGAGATCTTTAGTAGCACCCAGAGGTTCCCCGTACGTGCATGCATGCTAAGTCGCTTCAGCCATGTCCAGCTCTTTCCGACCCTATGGACTGTAGCCTGCCAGTCTCCTCTGTCCATGGGATTAACCAGGCAAGAATACTGGAGTGGGTACCTTTTCCCTTCTCCAGGGGATCTTCCCGATCCAGGACTCAAACCCAGGTCTCCCACATTGCAGGCAGATTCTTTACTGTCTTAGCCACCAGGGGAGTCCTGAGTTTCCCTGTTGTTGCTCAGGTGCTAAGTCATGTCCGGCTCTTTGCGACCCTGTGGACTGCAGCACGCCAGGCTTCCCTGTCCTTCACCCTGAGCCCCCTTCAGGTCTAATCCTCTTCCCAAGAATAACCACTCTTCTGACTTCTACCATATAGACTTTTGAACTTTATACAAATGGAGTCACGCAGGATCTTTTGTTGCTGTTGTCGTTAACTTTATGTTTGTGAGAGTCTGTTACATGTAGTTTTAGTTTGCTCACTCTGTTATTGCACAGTACCGTTATATCACTATGCCAAAATCCGGTCTACTGTTAATGGACATTTGGATCATTTCCACTGTTTGGCAGTTACATATAATGCAGCCACGAATAGGGTAGGACAAGTCTTTTGATGTACCTTGGTACCATTTCTGATGTTGTATTTCTATAAACAAAATTACAGAGTCATACGGCTTGTCTAAGTTTAGCTTTTACAGACAGGACCAGTTTCCTAAAGTGATCGCACCAATCTGAGCTTTCACCACAGTGTAGGGAAGTTCTGTTTGCTCCATATTCTTGTCAACACTTGATAGTGCATGTCTTTTTCATTTTAGCATATGTATTTTATATTTTAAAATTTTATCACATATTTAAATATACTTTTATAAGTAACACTGGGTTAATACTATCCATCCTCTTCATGGATCAGCACCTTGCCATGGCGAAGGGGCTAGGGCAACTCAGTGAAGCTATGAGCCGTGCCATGCAGGGTCATGCAAGAGAGACGGGTCATAGTGGAGAGTGCTGACAAGATGTGATCCCCTGGAGGAGAGAATGGCAAACTACCCCAGTATACTTGCTGTGAGAACCCCATGAACTGTATAAAAAGGCAAAAAGATATGACACCAAAAGATGAGGCCCCAGCTCAGAAAGTGTCCAATATGTTTTGGGTAAGAGTGGAGGACAACTACTAATAGCTCCAGAAAGAATGAAGTGGGTGGGCCCAAGCTGAAATGACACTCAGTTGTGGATCCATCTGGTGATGAAAGTAAAATTCAATCCTGTAAAGAACAGTATTGCATAGGAACCTGGAATGTTAGGTCCATGAATCAAAGTAAATTGGACATAGTCCACCAGGAGACAGCAAGAATAAACGCTGACATCTTAGGAAACAGTGAACTAATATGGATGTGAATGGGAGAATTTAATTCAGATGACCATTATATCTACTACTGTGGAAAGTAGTAGAAGTAGATGTGAACGGCCGACTCATTGGTAAAGACTCTGATGCTGGGAAAGATTGAAGGCAGAAGGAGAAGAGGGCGACAGAGGATGAGAAGGTTGGATGGCATCATCAGTTTAATGGACATGAACTTAGGCAAACTCCAGTATATGGTGAAGGACAGGGAAATCTGGCGTGCTGTAGTCCATGGGATTCCAGAGTTGGACATGATTTGGTGACTGAACAACAACAATCCTATCCAAAAAGCCTAAGTCTTTTTTTCTTACTTCCTCTTTCTGTCCATATTGTGATCATCTGGGATTTTACTTACATATTTTTATTATTATTACTCCTTATAAATGATATTTAACATTTAACATTCTTTTTGTTTTATATCTGATCTTTTCTTAAGTAAATTTCTTAATTTTTCAGGGAGACTTTATGCATATTATATTAATTGAGAATGTCTTTGCCTTTTCATGTAAATGATATGAAATTCTGGCTGCAAAATTATTTTTCTATGGAGAGTTTTGTAAAAGGGCACAAACTTTTAGTTATAAGATGAATAAGGTTGAAGATCTAAATGTATGACACGGTGACTATAGTAGATAACACTGTATTACATAATTGAAACTTGATAAAAAAGTAGACTATAAAAGTTCTCACACACACAAAAGGAATAAATATGTGAGATGATAGATGTGTTAATTAGATGGAGGGGATATATTCACAATATATAGGATAACAAATCATCATGTTGTATTCTTTAAATAACTTATAACTTTGTCAATTATAACTCAATAAAGCTGAAAAAAACCTATTTCTCTCTTAAACCACTGGAGATATTTTTTATGCTGCCATGTATTCATTTTTACCAGAGACGTTATATGTCATTTCAATTCTTTTCTCCTCTCTGAAGGATTTTCAGATTTTTTTTTTTTTGGTGTCCTGAAATTTCACCATGATGTGTCCAGGAAATGGTTCTTTTTCATGTACTCTACTCACTAAGCATTTTAAAATTTCCTGCCTTTTAAAAATTCTGAAATTAAAACAAAAATTGTAACTATTTCCCCTTTCCATTTTCTTTGGTCTCTCCATTTGCATTTTCAGTGAAATTTTTGAAAGCTTTAGATCTACTTCGGTGGCCCTTTTATGCTGCCCTTTAAGTGAAATATTAAGCCTATGTTTATGTGTGTGTTTTCTGCCTGTATATAATAAAACCCCATACATCCATCAATCTCAAAACTATCAACATTTTCCACTTTGTTTGAATCTATTTCTACACATGTACCATATACATACATACATATGCACACATATGGTACATGTGTAGAGATAAAATATTATATAATATATATTACACATATAATTATTTGCTGAGGTATTTTTAAAGCAGATAAAGACATATCTTGTATTGCAACCTTGTACATGAAATTTATAGTTTTAAATAAGTAACAAAAGAAAGTAATAATCAAGTAATTTAGGTTGAATCTATTTATTTTGTAAATAAGTATTCTTTAGGGATTAAACTTGAATTCAACTAATGTGATTTAGGGTGTTATTAATCACTCTCATTTAAAAAAATTAAAGTATAACTAAGCATATTTGACACAGGCTTCCCAGGTGGCGCAGTGGTAAAAAATCCACCTGCCATTGCAGGAGACACGGGAGATGTGAGTTCAATCCCTGGGTCAGGAAGATCCCCGGGAGAAGGAAAGGGCAACCCGGTCCAGTATTTTTGCCTGGGAAATCCCATGGATGGAAGATCCTGGTGGGCTACAGTCCATGGGGTCACAAAGTTGGACAAGACTTTGTGACTAAACAACAGCGCCCACAAGATATAGCACTCCATTGATAAGTTCTTAAATATTTCTAATAGAGAAAGAGTTTTCAATTTAACTACAGTACCATTATCATTCTTAAGAGAATTACAATCTAATTCCTTAATATCATTTAAAACCCATCTAGTAAACAATTTTCTCCAAGTATCAGTTGGATTGTTCAAATAAGAGTAAGTTTACATATCACATTTGGTTAATTTGTCTCTTAAGTCCATTTAATCTATAATAGTCCCCACTCATTTAAAAAATGCTACTTGTTAATTAAATGAATTAAGTTATTTGTTCTGTAGAACTTCTCATATTTTGGATTTTGTTGATTATATTTTGTGGTATCATGTAACACTGTTTTCTGTCATCTGACTTTTCTGTAAACTAACATTTTGATTCAGTTACTTGATGAGATTCAGATTCAGTTTTTGACACCTATATATTAGGTTATATAGATGATACTAGGTGTGTAATACAAAAATAACTCTTTCTTAGTAATGCTAAATCATTCACTGGATTCAGGTATTGTCTACTTGATCCAGCCATTAGAAAGATACTTATCAACCTTTTATCTAGTATTTTTTGCAACCATTAATAACCTTGTACTAACCATTATTAGCCCCAGAAAATGTTGATTTTTCTAGTAATAAAAATAATTATTCTACAAAGGAGAAGATTCCCTTATCAACTTCTTAGTTACCCTGCAATAGTTTGTACCAAAAAGATAAGATAAATGCTGATCATTTCACTTTATTTTATAGTTTTCAGAATGAGATTTGATGGCTCTAACAATCTCTCAAGATTGTTAGGCATAGAGATTTTGGAGTTTTGTTATGAACTCATGGATATATATTATGTGTTTATATCCATTATAGTTATGATTATTTTCTAATGTTCAAATTTCTATAGCCAGTGGGAGTCAAAATTGGCTTTGTATCTTTTTTGAAATGATACTAATAGTCCTTGATAGCTTCCTTGCTTTTTAGCACAGTAAGATGTTTCAGACTTATCCAGTACATTTTCTGCCAGGCTCCGACTGAGCATTCTTTGAGGAATCTTGGTCTTTTTCGGTGAGAAAAGATATTTGGAGATCATAATCTGGTATTAGGCATACCCATTGCTAATGGGTTTTCACTGTCCTATGCCCTTTAAGCAGACAGAGCTAAGAAATGTGTTATCTATTGATATCTTCAACTCAAAGAGATTTTTACTGGAATTTTAAAAAGAATATTACAGAGTTTTTAATTTCTTTGATTTTATTTTCTATTTCATTAGAATCTTGATTGTTAATGACAGCATAATTTTTATTCAATTTTCCTATTATACATTTAATCATTCTAAAATAGAATTTTATTAAATTAAGCATGTTTTATTGTTATTATGGAATAATTACATTTTATAGTCAATTTTGTCATTTTTTTCATGGATATGGTAATACTGTGTATTTATCTCAGAATGTTATACTTCATTTATAGTTTTCTTTCTTTTGTTCTGTTGACTTTACTGTATCAGACTCTATTTATTCTACCTTTTTTGATGCCTCACTTTAACAGTTTGTTTTTTTTTGAAAAATTGCTTATCCTTGAATTTCAGATTCCTTTTACACTGGTGAGTGTACATTTACTACTGCTTCAGTTCAGTTCAGTCACTCAGTTGTGTCTGACTCTTTGCGACCCCATAGACTGCAGCACGCCAGGCCTCCTTGTCCATCACCAACTCCCGGAATTTACCCAAACCCATGTCCATTGAGTCAGTAGTGCCATCCAACCATCTCATCCTCTGTTGTCCCCTTCTCCTCCTGCCTTCAATCTGTTCCAACATCAGGGTCTTTTCAAATGAGTCAGCTCCTTGCATCAGGTGGCCAAAATATTTGAGTTTCAGCTTCAAAATCAGTCCTTCCAATGAACACACAGGACTGATTTCCTTTAGGATGGACTGATTGGATCTCCTTGCAGTCCAATGGACTCTCAAGAGTCTTCTCCAACACCACAGTTCAAAAGCAGCAATTCTTCTGCGCTCAGCTTTCTTTATAGTCCAACTGTCACATCCATGCATGACCACTGGAAAAACCATAGCCTTGACTAGATGGATCTTTGTTGGCAAAGGAATGTCTCTGCTTTTTAATATGCTGTCTAGGTTGGTCATAACTTTCCTTCCAAGGAGTAAGCGTCTTTTAATTTCATGGCTGCAATCACCATCTGCAGTGATTTTGGAGCCCCCAAAACATAAAGTCTGTCACTGTTTATCCATCTATCTGCCATGAAGTGATGGGACCTGATGCCATGATCTTAGTTTTCTGAATGTTGAGCTTTAAGCCAACTTTCTCACTCTCCTCTTTCACTTTCATCAAGAGGCTCTTTAGTTCTTCTTCAACTTTCTGCCATAAGGGTGGTATCATCTGCATATCTGAGGTTATTCATACTTCTCCCAGCAATCTTGATTCCAGCTTGTTCTTCCTCCAGCCCAGCGTTTCTCATGATGTACTCTGCATATAAGTTAAATAAGCAGGGTGACAATATACAGCCTTGACATACTCCTTTCCTTATTTGGAACCAGTCTGTTGCTCCATGTCCAGTTCTAACTGTTGCTTCCTGACCTGCATATAGGTTTCTCAAGAGGCAGGTCAGGTGGTCTTGGTATTCCCATCTCTTTTAGAATTTTCCACAGTTTGTGATGATCCACAAAGTCAAAGGCTTTGGCATAGTCAATAAAGCAGAAACAGATGTTTTTCTGCTTACTTCAGTACTTAAGTAAGTACCGCTTACTTCAGCCTATCTTGAGTAATTATGGGATAGAGGTAGGGTACGATATGCCAGGAGCTAGAAAGATTTCCTTCTTCCTCCTGGGTCTTGGGAGCCACCTTGGTTTCTCCCATTCCACCATAAGCACCTCCAGGCACTGTTACCGCCTGTGTTCTGTAGCCCACTGCCCCATGATTGGCACACCAAGGATGAGGCATGAGGGTCTGAGTGGTTTGGAGCAAACTGGCCAGCTGCCACCTCCACCGTCTCCAGTCGATTGCCCTGATCGCTGTGCTAGAGCTAGCTCACAAGTGAGAAGTTTGGCCCAGTTCTTATACTTTCCTGCTTTGTTGACAACAGGGCCCTCTAGTCTTTAAGGTTATGATTTTGTCTTTCAGTTCAATCATATCTACCTGTTCTGTCTTTCAGAAACATATAAGTTCTGGTCATCCAGTGTTCTCACTTCTTGTTTTGTTTTTTGCTTTGTTCTGTTTCTTGTGTGTCTGTGTGTGTGTGTGTGGCCACGTTGTATGGCTTGAGAAATGTTAGTTCCCAGACCGGGGATTGAATCCAGGTCTTCAGCAGTGAAAGAGCATAGTTCTAACCACTGGACTGTCAGGAAATCCCCTTACTGTTTGCCCTTTGGAAATTTTAAAGCACATGATAAGTTTAACAAGGGCTTCCCAGGTGGCACTAGTGGTGAAGAACCTGCCTGCCAGTGCAGGAGACGTAAGGGACACGGGTCTGATCCCTGGGTTGGGAAGATCCCCTGTAGGACGGCATGGAAACCCACTCCAGTATTCTTGCCTGGAGAATCCCATGGACAGAGGAGCCTAGTGGGTTACAGTCCCAGGGTTGCAAAGAGTTGAACACAACTGAAGCAATTTAGCATGCATGCAAGTGAACATATAATAAGTATTCAAATATATCTGTTATCTTATGGAAACATATGCTATCATATACAAATACATAATATGCTCTCATAAGGAAATAAATCATTCATTGTCATATAGAAAATTTAAACACATGTTCAACTGTGGTAGCCTTGTTTCAGACCCTATCCCAACATTTTTTTCTGGATTATTTTATACAAATTGTATGCAAGTCATCTTTTTGTCTAAATGTATCTATTTAGGCCATGTAATGGGATCCTAAATTATCTTACCCAAAATATTTTCCTCAGGACTCAAAAATGAGTCCAGAGGCAGTTGGGTTAGGATCCTCTCTAACAAAAAACAATTTCATCTTGGGTCCACATTTAAATGTCTATGCTGGACAACAAATAATCTCAAATTAAGTAAATTAAAAATAGCATTCAGTTATCATCTCACAGTTCGGGAGATCAGAAGTTCAGGCAGTCTTCAGGTCCTCCACCTAAGCCTCACAAGGCTGAAACGAAGTGTCAGCCAGAATGGGTGCTTATCTGGAAGATCTGAGGAAACTCACAGGAAGCGTCCCGGAAAGAATCTAAGAAAATTCGGGTTACTGGCAGAGTGTAGTTCCTTGTGACTGTAGGACTGAGATCCACATTTCCTCAGTGGCTGTCTGCTAGGAGTCACTCTCGCTCCTATAGGTCTCTCTCCAGACAATGTACACAGGTCCCCTCCATCTTCACAGCCATCAGTGGAGCTTCAGGTCCCTGTGCTTGAGTCCTCTGACTTCTTTTACCACCAACCAGACAAACTTCTCTGTCTTTGAAGGGCTTGTGTGATTAGATCAGGTGCATGGAAATAAACTTGGCTTAAGCTGAGCACCGAAAAATTGATGCTTTTGAGCTGTGGTGTTGGAAAAGACTCTTGAGAGTCCCTTGGACTACAAGGAGATCCAACCAGTCCATCCTAAAGGAAATCAGTCCTGAATGTCCATTGGAAGGACTGATGCTGAAGTTGAAACTCCAATACTTTGGCTACCTCATGCAAAGAACTGACTCATTTGAAAAGATCCTGATGCTGGGAAAGACTGAAGGTGGGAGGAGAAGGGGACAACAGAGGATGAGATGGTTGAATGGTATCACCGACTCAATGGACATGAGTTTGAGTAAACTCTGGGAGTTGGTGATGGACAGGGAGGTTTGGTGTGCTGCAGTCCACGGGGTCGCAGAGTGTTGGACACAACTGAGCAACTGAACTGGACTGAACTTGGTTATTTCAAAATCAACAAATTAGTAACTTTAAATCCTTCTGGAAATCCCTTTTCCATGTAAAATGACAAATCACAGATGTGCTAGTTCACTATATTAACAAATCAGAGGATTAGGGAAGAAAGTGTTCAGGAGTGATTTTAGAGTCATGCCTACTGCAGACCTGATCATTTTTGCTTCCCTCTTCATCCTTTAAGGATGACTTAGCTTCCAAAAACCTTCTGAAAAATAGGCTTTTGATGGATCCCCACCCCTGGCTTGAAAGTTTGTATCAGAATTTCAAATTATGCTGTAGTTGAAACATGCACACTTCATATATTCAAAGGATAAGTACATATTCAAAAGAATTTTTGACTGTTAATATGAGTCTCTCATTTGGAGGAATGCTTAAATTTTCCTCCACAAAAGTGTTTAGTTCCTTTTATAATGTTACTTTTGAGGAGAACACTATCACTGAAAAAAACATGCTCAAATATAACTTCTGAGAGTCTTGAAGTAAGCACAGAAAACTATTTCTTAAATCCTTTCAAAATGCCAACAGTTTCTGATAAATGAAAGGTCATGTTAATTCTTTTGGCATTTAAATCAGCACCTTTAACATGATTAATTGATGTGGCATTTAATACATGATTGTACTTGCATTCTACTATTATTATATGGAAATACTGATTTGAATCCAGAAGAATATTAAACAATCATTAGTTGATTCTGATTGTGCTAATCCCTGCAATTAATTCTGTCCTGTTACTTTAATGAAATGAAAAAAGAATTTTGTTTTTATAAAATGAACCCACTTTGCATTTTAGTTTATGCTTATGAAAATTAAATGTAGAGAGTCTCATAATAAAGACGAACATAATACTGACCATTTCCAATGTGAAAGTTATATGACCATTTGTGTTCAAAGGACAAATGCTTTAAAAAAACAGTATTTTATTTTCAAGGAAAAACAATTGCAGAAACAACTTTTAGCTTTTTTGCCATCTAGAGATGATTCATGCTAATTTAGAAAGTGGAAATTCTCTTATTATCTATTTTAGTTCCTATCCTTTATATTAGGAAGAATAATGTAGATGAGTCTATTGAATAGAATGCAAGCTCTGTTTTGACCCAGAATCTCTTTGCAAAACTTAACTCCCAATAAGATTGGTACGCTGTCCTCCCCAGGGAAATTGAGCCCCAGTTCAGTTCAGTTCAGTCGCTCAGTCGTGTCTAACTCTTTGTGACCCCATGAACTGCAGCACGCCAGGCCTCCCTGTCCATCACCAATCCCAGAGTCCACCCAAACTCACGTCCATTGAGTTGGTGATGCCATCCAACCATCTCATCCTCTGTCATCCCCTTCTCCTCCTGCCCTCAATCTTTCCCAGCATCAGGGTCTTCTTTTCCAATGAGTCAGCTCTTCACATCAGGTGGCCAAAGTATTCGAGTTTCAGCTTCAACGTCAGTCCTTATAATGAATATCTAGGACTGATCTGCTTTAGGATGGACTGGTTGGATCTCCTTGCAGTCCAAGGGACTCTCAAGAGTCTTCTCCAGCACCACAGTTCAAAAGCATCAATTCTTCGGCTCTCAGCTTTCTTTATAGTCCAACTCTCACATCCATACACGACCACTGGAAAAACCATAGCCTTGACTAGAAGAACCTTTGTTGGCAAATTAATGTCTCTGCTTTTTAATATGCTGTCTAGGTTGGTCAGAACTTTCCTTCCAAGGAGTAAACATCTTTTAATTTCATGGCTGCAATCACCATCTGCAGAGATTTTGGAGCCCAGAAAAATAAAGTCAGCCACTGTTCCCACTGTCTTCCCATCTATTTGCCATGAAGTGATGGGACCACATTCCATAATCTTAGTTTTCTGAATGCCAAGCTTTAAGCCAACATTTTCACTCTCCTCTTTCACTTTGATCAAGAGGCTCTTTAATTCTTCTTCACTTTCTGCCATAAGGGTGGTGTCATCTGCATATCTGAGGTTATTGATATTTCTCCAGGCAATCTTGATTCCAGCTTGTGCTTCTTCCAGCCCAGTGTTTCTCATGATGTACTCTGCATAGAAGTTAAATAAGCAGGGTGACAATATACAGCCTTGGTGTACTCATTTTCCTATTGGAACCAGTCTGTTGTTCCATGTTCAGTTCTAACTGTTGCTTCCTGACCTATATACAGGTTTCTCAAGAAGGAGGTCAGATGGTCTGTTATGCCCATCTCTTTCAGAATTTTCCACAGTTTATTGTGGTCCACAGAGTCGAAGGCTTTGGTGTAGTCAATAAAGCAGAAATAGATGGTTTTCTGGAACTCTCTTGCTTTTTTGAAGATCCAGCAGATGTTGGCAATTTGATCACTGTTCATTTCTGAGGCAAAACATTCAATATCGCGGTAATCCAAGTCTATGCCCTGACCAGTAACACTGAAGAAGCTGAAGTTGAACAGTGCTATGAAGACCTACAAGACCTTCTAGAACTAACACCCGAAAAATATGCCCTTTTCATTATAAGGACTGGAATGCAAAAGTAGGAAGTCAAGAAACACCTGGAGTAACAGGCAAATTTGGCCTTGGAGTACAGAATGAAGCAGGGGAAAGGTTGAGTTCTGCCAAGAGAACTCAGTAGTCATAGCAAACACCCTCTTCCAACAGCATAAGAGAAGACTCTACACATGGACATCATCAGATGATCGACACTGAAATCAGATTGATTATATTCTTTGCAGCCAAAGATGGAGAAGCTCTATATAGTCAGCAAAAACAAGACCGGGAGCTGACTGTGGCTCAGACTGAATTATTGCCAAATTATTTTGGCAAATAGTTGCCACATTCAGACTGAATTTTTGTCAAATTGCCAAATTTGCAAAATTCAGACTTATTGCCAAATTCAGACTGAAATTGAAGAAAAGTGGAGAAAACCACTAGACCATTCAGGTATGACCTAAATCAAATCCTTTATGATTATACAGTGGAAGTGAGAAATAGATTTAAGGGACTACATCTGATAGACAGAGTGCCTTATGAACTATGGACAGAGGTTCATGACATTGTACAGGAGACAGGAATCAAGACCATCTCCAAGAAAAAGAAATACAAAAAAGCAAAATGGTTGTCTGAGGAGGCCTTACAAATAGCTGTGAAAAGAAGAGAAGCAAAAAGCAAAGGAGAAAAGGAAAGATATACCCATTTGAATGCAGGCTTCCAAAGAATAGCAAGGAGAGATAAGAAAGCATTCCTCAGCGATCAATGCAAAGAAATAGAGGAAAACAATAGAATGGGAAAGACTAGACATCTCTTCAAGAAAATTAGAGATACCAAGGGAACATTTCATGCAAACATGGGCTCAATAAAGGACAGAAATGGTAGGGACCTAACAGAAGCAGAAGATATTAAGAAGAGGTGGCAAGAATACACAGAAGAACTATACAAAAAAGATCTTCACGACCCAGATAGTCATGATGGTGTGATCACTCACCTAGAGCCAGACATCCTGGAATGTGAAGTCAAGTGGGCCTTAGGAAGCATCACTATGAACAAAGCTAGTGGAGGTGATGGAATTCCAGTTGAGCTATTTCAAATTCTGAAAGATGATGCTGTGAGAGGGCTGCACTCAATATGCCAGCAAATTTGGAAAACTCAGCAGTGGCCACAGGACTGGAAAAGGTCCGTTTTCATTCTAATCCCAAAGAAAGGCAATGCCCCAGAATGCTCAAACTACTGCACAATTGCACTCATCTCACAGGCTAGTAAAGTGATGCTTAAATTGAGCCTGGGATTTTGTAATTTTATCATTATGGTGAGCATTTCTTGACTTCACTCAACATTCATGGGCTGTTCCTTTCATAACAGTCACTACATTTCCTTTAGGAAATTCCCTTATACACTGTGCCTTAGATTTCCCCTAGCCATCAGATGTTTTCTTCCTGGACTGAAAACAGTTGAGACTGATACATTCCTGGTACTGATACTCTCAAGAAACAGCCTATTTACTGCTACTACATGCCTGGAGTTTTCCAGATTTTTGTCCTTCCTAAAGCCTTCACCTTTTCTCTCAATTCTTTGAACCATGTCTATAGACTTTCAGTATATTTCCTTTCCTCCTCCCCTCAAGTTAGCAAGAGTTACATTCCTTTGCCTGAAGCCAAAGAAATCTAATTGATATATTCACTAAGCTGTATAGAAATGAAATTCAGTTCCATATTCACTAAACTTATCATATATTCATCATGTTATATCCTGAAAAGCCCCAATATCCCAAGGCAGTAAGAATTCAGCTGAACTTGGCCAAGATTTTTCCCCACTGCTGTTTTAATTGATGAGAGACTCAAATGCTAACATATAGGGAGTACTCAAATTTTCTTTTTGTGTTGCTGAAATTCTAAACACTAACTCTGAAGAACAACAAAAGGACATGGAGATCAATTCTACATTTTGGGGGAACGTTACTTAGGTTTGGAGGTGGGGGCTCAGTTGCTTCAGTCGCGTCCAACTCTGCGACCCTGTGGACTGTAGCCCACCAGGCTCCTCCGTCCATGGGATTTCCCAGACAAGAATACTGGAGTGAGTCGCCATGTCCTTCTCCAGGGGATCTTCCCAACCCAGGGATTAGACCCGCATTTCCTGTGTCTCCTTCATTGCAGGTGAATTCTTTACCATGAGCCACTGGGGAAGCCCATATTTGGAGGGGATACTAGGAAATCATCTGACAGGCTGAAGAATGAGGATAGTTTCTGGGAGTCTGAGTAACTTGGTCAGTAGTCCAGGGCAAGCCAGATCTAGAAAGTAGGAAGCCAAACGGGGCAGGTACTTGTTGCCTCCTGCCACCCTCTCCTGATACTATCTCTTGCTCTCTGCTGGGTATTCCCCTGATCACCATTGTATGTTCTAGTGATTTCCAGCATCCTCATTTAATTTTAACCAATATTAAGTAAAAGAAAAAGTAATGGTATTTTTGTGAATGTTTATAAATAGAGTGTCAAGATTACATCTCATGTACTAAATGTAATAATAAGGTTAAAGAGTAAATCATACATAGTGAAGTCAGAAAGAAAAACAAATAATCATATATTAATGTACATATGTAGAATCTAGAAAAATGGTATAGATGATCTTATTTGCAAAGCAGAAAAAGAGACACAGATGTAGAGAACTAATGTTTGGAAACCAAGGTGGAAGGAGGTGTTAGGAAGAATTGGGAGATTGTAATTAACATATATACACCAATGATACTATCTATAAAAGAGGTCACTAATGAGGCAGAAACTAAAGAGGAACTAAAAAGCCTCTTGATGAAAGCGAAAGAGGAGAGTGAAAAGGTTGGCTTAAAGCTCAACATTCAGAAAACTAAGTTCATGGCATCTGGTCCCAACACTTCCTGGGAAATAGATGGGGAAACAGTGGAAACAGTGTCAGACTTTATTTTTGGGGGCTCCAAAATCACTGCAGATGGTGATTGCAGCCATGAAGTTAAAAGACGCTTACTCCTTGGAGGGAAATTATGACCAACCTAGACAGTATATTAAAAAGCAGAGACATTACTTTGCCAACAAAGGTCCATCTAGTCAAGGTTATGGTTTTTCCAGTGGTCATGTATGGATGTGAGAGTTGAACTGTGAAGAAAGCTGAGGGCCAAAGAATTGATGCTTTTGAACTGTGGTGTTGGAGAAGACTCTTGAGAGTCCCTTGGACTGCAAGGAGATCCAACCAGTCCATCCTAAAGGATATCAGTCCTGGGTGTTCATTGGAAGGACTGATGCTGAAGCTGAAACTCCAATTCTTTGGCCACCTCATGCAAAGAGTTGACTCATTGGAAAAGACCCTGATGCTGGGAGGGATTGTGGGCAGGAGGAGAAGGGGACGACAGAGGATGAGATGGCTGGATGGCATCACCAACTCGATGGGCATGAGTCTGAGTAAACTCCGGGAGTTGGTGATGGACAGGGAGGCCTGGCGTGCTGCGATTCATGGGGTTACAAAGAGTCGGACACAACTGAGCGACTGAACTGAACTGATGGTAGGAAGAGAAGGGGACGACAGAGGATGAGATGGTTGGATGGCATCACCGACTCAATGGACATGAATTTGAGCAAAGTCTGGGAGATGGTGAAGGACAGGGAGGCCTGGCGTGCTGCGGTTCATGGGGTCACAAACAGCTGGACATGACTGAGCAACTGAGCAACTCTACGGCTGATTCATTTTGCTGAACAGCAGAAACTAACATAACACTGTAAAGAAACTAATCTCCAATAAAGTTAATTTTTAAAAAGAGCAAAGGAATTAAGATGGAAGATGTAAAACTAAACCAGAAACAAGAAAAAACAAGAAATAAGAAAACAAGAAAACTAAAACAGAAACAAGAAAAAAATTAACAGGCATTATGACAGCCTATTGTGAGCAGTGTCTCTTGAAGCAATAATTACTGACCAAAGTCAGCGGAGGAATCGGAGTGAAAAACACATGGGAGCATATGCGGGGTTGAGGTGGCCCAGGAAGGATGAGACAGGAAAAACTGATGTCAAGTCCCCAGTGAATATCAAGAATTGTAAAGTTAGGTTTGTTTCTGATGCTTTATAGAGCATTTTTGAAGCAACCTGGAAATTTTTTTTTAGTAAACTAGGCTTTGATGTTGTTGTTTGTGTTTTTCTTCTAAAATCCAAGCTGTCCATCAAATCTTAAATAATACCTTTTAGTAATATTGGCTCCATACTGTTCCCATCACTTTGGAGTATTTATAGACCTCAAATATAAGTGTCATTATTAAAAACAAGGCAGATTTTTGGCTCTCAAACAGAACGTTTCGAAAACATGCCTTAAAGGCAATTTATCAAACTTATAGATCAAGTCTTTTTTTCTACGAACTCTCAAATTTAAGATAAAGTTTCTTGGAATCTAGGCCACATATAAATTGAGTATGTTTGTGTTTACAGTATGTATCTCTATCAGAAGGTAGAGCATAAAAGAAAAAAGCATGAATTAGATCATGGAAGACCTAAATTCTACCATTGGCTCTAGTACAAATTTGACTCCTCTGTTTGTGTAAGTTAATTAATATCCTTGAGCCTCAGCTTATGCATCTGTAAAGCTGATTGTAGAACATTCTATTACTTTATTTTTAAGAAAAGATATGCTTATAAACTAATATTAAAGTAACAGAAGCTCACAGTAAAAAGGTCAAATAGTATCAAAATGGCAAAAGTAAAATACTCGATTCCTTTATCAGATCCCCAGTTCTTACCAGTAACTCTTACCAGTAATAATCTCTCTGGGCTTCCCTGGTAGCTCAGCTGGTAAAGAATCCGCCTGCAATGCAGGTAACCCCAGTTTGATTCCTGGGTCAGGAAGATCCTCTGGAGAAGGAATAGGCTGCCCACTTCAGTGTTCTTCGGCTTCCCTGGTGGCTCAGATAGCAAAGAATCCACTTGCAATGCAGGAGGCCTGGGTTCGATCCCTGGCTTTGGTAGATCCCCTGGAGGAGGGCATGGCAACCTGCTGCAATATTCTTGCCTGGAGAATCCTCATGGACAGAGAAGCCTGGCGGGCTACAGCCCATGGGGTGGCAAAGAGCCGGACATGACTGAGTGACTAAACACAGCACAATAATCTCTCTTACTAGAAACTTGTAGACTTTCAGTAATTTTACCTGCATGTACAAATAGAGAAATTCCTAGGCCTGGATGGAAGAAGAGATCAGGTCCTAGTTCCCAGCCTGGCCCATGGTTGGGTCTCAGTAAGGGACTCGAGAATGACTGATGGATGCCTGAATGTCTTGATCCTTGTGCCCCAGGTCCTGCCTTATAAACAGGGTGGCACTCAATTTCTCCTCCTTCCTGTGTCCTGCCTGTTTTTTTTTTTTTGTATCTCCTTCACTGCTGGGCCTTTGCGCTCTGCCCCTGAAGCTCAGTCTATGGCCGGGACTCTGCTAACTCCTGAAAAAATTTTTCTGAGCCAAGAATGGCTTCCCATCTGGTAGCTGCCTGGCCCAAGTGGGCACACCCAATACTTGTTTTAATCTAAGCCGTCTCCCCTGCAATCTGGTTAACTCTTCCAAGTGTGGTGGCTGTTCCATAAGAAAACATATAACAGTATGGATATTTTTAGGTCTGCGGTATTTCTTCATGTGTCTGCGTACAGTTGGACCATAAATGGGCAACTCAGGCCAGCACAATCATCTGGAGGCTATGACCTAAGTACAGTGGGGCTGCAGTTTATTGGCTCTGCGTTTTCCCAGCATGACCTGAAACTATCACTTACGTCTTTATAAAAACAAACAGACAGTTGGCTGCCTACAGGTTCTGGTACAGATGCCTAGAGGAGTGACAGAAAATATGCAGCAGATTAACTGTCTAGAGGGACTATGTGTGGAATTTGAAACCATCCAAATATCCTTGGGCTTTCTCAAAATAACTGTTCTGGAAGTGATGTCTCTGTGTCAGCTAATCCACGTGTCTGACAGGCCACTGTAATAAATGTACAGGGCCAGGAAAATGCTTTTGCCATATTTGGTTTGAATTTAAAATTTCATTAAATATAAATGGTTAGCTGCTAAACATTATTCTTTTGTAACTTACTTTTTTCTTCACATTATGTGTTAGACATTTATTTATTCTGATACATTTGGCTTTAGTTCATTTAAACTGATGTGTAGTATGCCATTATATGAATATACTAAAATGTCATCCATTCTCCCATTGAGCTATGAGTGTGAGGATAATTATAGCTTTACACCACTGGCTGTTGAGTGGTTTGTTATGCAGCTTTATTATGGCAATAGCTAACTGGTACACAGGGTATGTATACCAATTTTACTAAATACTGAAAAATTGCTTTTCCAGCTGTTTGTACCTTTTGTAGTCCTATGACAGCTTCTCAACATATTTGCCAAAACTTGATAGTTGTATATTGTTACATTTGTGTTAATTTGATGAGTGGGAAATGGTATCTCATTGCTTTGAGTTGCATTCTTCTGATTGTGGGTCAGTGTAATTATCTTTTCCCATGTTTTCTTTTTTTGGTCATTTAGATTTCCTATTCTGTGACTAGTATCTGTTCTAATTCTTTACCTATTTAAAAACTTGATTATGAAAATTATTTTTTGTACATTTTCTTTAATACTTTTTTGTTTGACTGTACCTGGTATTAGTGGCAGCACTTGGGACCTAGGTTCTCTGATCGGGGATTGAACCCAGGTCTCCTGCATTGGCAGCACACAGTCTCAGCCACTGGACCACCAGGGAAGTCCCATGAATATTATTTTTATTAATTTTAGGAATTAATGTGTTTATTCTTGGTACCAGTGCTTTTTCAGTTATGTGCTGCATATATCTTCTCCTACCCTTAGCTTTTGATCTAAAGCTTTTGTGCATGTCAAATTTTTTTTACTTCCTTTATGATTTGTGCAGTTTATGTCTTGTTTAGGGAAATTTTTTCTTATGCCATGCCATAAAAATTCTATATTCTCTTTCAAAAGTTTTAAAATTTTGTTTTTAACATTTTAGCTTTTAATTCTTTGACATTTATTTGATATATGGTGTAGGGTAGAAATATGAGTGACTTTTTCACTTTGAATAACCAATTGTCCTAGACCTGTTTATTGAATTATTTGCAATACCACCTCTGTTATAGATGAAGTTCATATATTTCTCTACTTCTGAACTCTATTCTGTTCCTGGCCTGTTAGTGTTTCCCTGTGTCAATGCTCTCCTAGCTTAAATGGTAAAACTTTAAAAATTAAATATCTTAATATCTGTTTAGTTTTTGTTCTTTATATTTTTTGCTTATTATTCTTTCCCATTGATTTTTCATATGATTTTAGGATGAGAAACTCTGTTGAGTTCTAGACTGGAATTACATTAAGTTTATATATTAATTTGGGGACTTGTTACATTTAACTGGTTTTAAGCCTTATCATTCATAAATACAGTACTGCTATTGTTTTCTTTAGATCTTCAATAATGTCCTTCAAATTTCTCCATGAAGACTTTGCACAGTTTTTGTTAGTTTTTATTTTGGGATTTTAAAAACAGTTTTAAATGTTATTGCTGTAGAGAATGGTATTTTTTCCTATTACCTTTTAAACTACCTATTAATGGCAATAGAAGGCTATTTTAATTTGCTGATTTATATTCAGCAACCCTTCTGAACGCTCATTAATCCAAATGATAGGTCTGAAAGCTCTTCTAGATTTTCCATGCAGACAGTCATATTGTCAGCAGAGGACTGTTTTGTATATTCCTTTCCTATTATTATCTTCTTTTTATGGCCTAACTTCTCCCTAATGATGAAGGGAAGCAATGTGGCTTTGAGAATTTTGTTTTCATGCCTCTGGACTAAAGAGAGAGTCAGGAAAACTAGAACCATAAATTACTCGGCTGGAAATGTCCTCTTGTAAATTTATTCCTTTTGAAAATATTGTGCCAAATCTTCAAAAAAAATTTATTTTTCAAACGATAATAACTTAGTGGCAGAGTTAGGATGAGACCATAGGCTTCTGCAGTATTCACGCTTCTAAAACTTGACAAAAATTAATTTGTTTTATCTTTATCTTGTGAACTATGTATGAACATTCCTACCTACAGATAAGAAAACTGAGGCACAGAGAGGTAAAATGATTTCACAAGGTTACACAACTACTAAGTGGCTGAGCCAGAATTTGAAGCCAGGTTGTCTCATGAGTGAAAGAGTTTATTTTTCAGCTTTGCTCAATTATAATATCAAGTCTAATACTTGCAAAGATTCCCCCAATTTGGTCAGGCGGCCCCTATGGAGGGTGAAACCCACCTTTAGAATTAGAGAGGTTTGAGTTCAAATTTTACCTTTAGCCATACAGCTTTGCAAAATTCCTTACAACAACTTGAACCTCATCTTCCTCACTCCTAAAATGGGCATATAATCTCATCTTTCTTCAAGGGATGCAAAAACTCTCCCATGGATTATTCCAGAGCATGGGCTGTGAGCACAAAGAGTAACAAAGACTCTGCTTTGTCTGACGGGGTGCTTAGATCACCGAGGAAATGAGCATCCTCTGGGTTCGGGGCTTTGGCTTCCCACCCAGCCGGCCCCTCTCTCCTTTCACAGGTTCTCTGCAGTGTCAGGTCTGGTGATCCTAAAGTAACCCAGCGTGCTCACTGCTGCAGAAGAGGGAGGTGAGGGCAGGGACGGCAATGAGGGACCGCGGGAAGGCTGTGTTGAGAGGGAGATGGGGAACTGGGAATGGGCCCCATCATCTTTTCATTGCTTTTCTAGGTATTTCAATAGGATGCTGAATAAAAGTGGTGATGAGTGTGTTCTTGTTTTTAACATTGAGGGGAAAGCCTTTAATGTTTGTCTGGGCGGCTGATAGATATCCAGCATGCTGGTCATTTGCGTGTTTGCTCTCAAATCTCTGCCCTTTTCCTGTCATCTACATCTCCCAGACACTCTCAGCTGGATTTTGGCTATTCTTGGCTAATAGAAGGTATGGCTAGGAGACTGGAGTGGCAGGACGGGAGAAGCCAGAGAGTTTCTCCCCCTCTCTTGACTCAGCACGGCTCCATCTTCTCCATGACACCACCTCCTGCTAGACAGTCCCTTCCTTTGTGGTCACAGCTTCCAAGCCTCCCTGTAGCTCTAGCTGCCTGGAGGCTTCAGATCTTGAACTCTACTTACCCTGCTTCCTCCTGTCTCTTCACTAAGGATGTTAGAGCTTCTCGAGCTTCACTGATGTCCGTCACCCCTCTGGCTTCCAGCTGTTGCAACACGTGTCGTGAACTTGTTCCCTAAGGTAATTTCCTTTATGGGACTTTCGGCATGGGCCGTATATTCCTAACTGGATCCCAACTAAAACATTAGATTGGAAAAGTTCTAATCCATTCTTAGCTTGCTTATGGTTTTATTTGTTTTTCTTTGTTTTAATAAAAAAGTTTAATATTATATTTTACCAAATACATTTAGTGTTGAGTTGCTATGTGTGAGCAACTTTGGTGAGCTTTATGTGTTATTTATATTTTATTCTGCTAATATGGTATATTAAATTTAATAGACTTCCTGAATACAAACCATCTTTGCACTCCTTGAATAAACCCTGTTTGTTCATTATACTGTTGTTTAAAAACAGTATGCTGAATTCTTTGCTATGTTTCAAAAGGCTATTTGCATCTATATTCACAAGCATAATTGGTCTATAATTTTCTGTTTTAACATTTCTCTTAGTGTAGTGGTGCAATTTCTATATTCACAGCTTAATTTCTGTCCCATTTTTGTTCTATTTAAAACAAATAGAAAAAAATAGTCTGCTATTTGTTTTTGCTTTTAGAATTAATTCTTCACTTTTGATGATTACAGTTTTACCATGATTTTATATTTTGGGATATTTATCTTTTAAAAAATTACTTCTTATTTTCACATTGTTTCATCTATCCTTTTCTTATATTCCTTTGAGATTTACACTGGACACACTCTCACCTCTATGCTTTTTTAAAACTTCACTTTTAGGTATAACATGTTTTTATTTAATTTTTGCAAGTTTGGATTTCTAAAGTCTTTATTTTTAAAAATTTTACATTTTCTCACTCTTTTTAAAACTGAAGTAGAATTGATTTACAATATTATACTAGTTTCAGGAATATAGCTAGTGATGCAATATTTTTTGCCACTTATACTCCAGTATAGGTTATTACAGGATAATAATTCCCTGTGCTATTCAGTATACCTTTGCTGTTTATCTATTTTATATATAGTTTGTATCTGTTAATCTGTTAAAACCATTAATTTGTTCATTTCCTCCTATCCCCTCCCCTTTAGTAACCAAAAGATCATTTTCCATATCTGAGCTAGACTCAGATATGGTCATTTACATATCTATGTAAATGAATGATTATGTAAACATTCTGTAACAGTTTACAGTTTACAAACAAACTGTAAACAGTTTACATAAACATTCATTTCTATTACTTTTTAGGTCCCAAATATAAGTGATATCATTTAGCATTTGGGTTTGTCTGACTTATTTCACTAAGCATTTTCCAATTGTTTTTGAAGTTCTTCTCTGTTCATTTCTTCTTTTAGCTTTTCCTATTGTGGTATAATTTTCCTTTGTAGTATGCTTATGTAAGAAAGGATTTCTTTCTGGTTTTGTGTATATATTTTGGGTTTTTGATTTGTGGTTACCGTGGAGGTCACACATGTTGACCCATAATTATATTCACTAGATTTGAACTGGTAGTAATTTAAGTTCAAACATATTCTAAAAGAAACACATTTTTTACTCCCTTCCCCACATTTTGTTTTTGATGTCGTATTTTCCTCTTCATGCTTATCCCTTTTCTCCTAAACTTTTAAATTAATTTTTTCCATGGGTATGATTCCTTTATCAATTCCAATACCATAATATATGATTAAAAATCGTCAGTTTGTTCAACAAAATGTAAATTAACATTCTGATTGTATATTTTGCTGGTTGTCTTTCTGAGCATTAGACTTTGTTGTAATATTTAGGTTTCCAGTCTCATTTTGAATGGTAGTTTTCCTTGCCCCTTCTCTCTTCTTCTAGATTAGTCTTCTCTGATGAGAATATTGCTGTTGTGTTCAGGTAGGCTGCAGATCCACACTGAGAACTAGATATTCTACATATTCTAACGTGTGTTGATGCCTCTGCACTGATGCAATTTTGCTGATTTTGCAGATCCTATCACTAAGCCTATTACTAAGTTGGTTTAGTTTCTAAACTTGAGCCTATGTTTGTGTCTTACTGATATGCCAACTGTATCAGACAGAAATGTGGCCCTTAATGATGTCTAGATCCTAATCCTCAGAACCTGTGACTATGCTACCTTATACTGTATAGTAAAGAAACTGCAGATGTGATAAAAGTTAAGGACCTTGGTTTGGGGAGGTTTTTCATGTGGACCCAATATAATCATAACCACATAAACCTTTAAAATCAGAGAAGCTTTCCCATCTCCAGTCAGTGAGAGAGAAGTATGATGACTGGGCAAAGGGTCAGAGAATTGCTGGCTTTGAAGATAAAGGAGGGAGATCAAGAGTTAAGGAATGATGGATGAACAGTGTGTAGAAGCTGAAAAATAAGGAAACAGAGTCTTCTTTACAGCTTCCAGAAAGGCATGTTGACATCTTGGTTTAAGCCCCATGAAAACTGTAAGATAATAAATTTCCATTGTTTTAGGCCATTATGTTTGTGGTAATTTGTTACAGCAATGATGGAAAATTGTAGCTCAATACCAATTATAAGATATATCTAAAGCAGGAAATTGGTATCATTTTAATCAAGTAATTAAAAAATTTCTATTTTATTTCTTCTATTAGCTTTTTAGCTATACTCTTTCCTAATTAAACATTTTCTTTAAAAATTACAATATATATTTTCACCCAGTCTACCTTTAATTAATGTTATATCGTTTCACACATGATATAAGAAACTACTTTCACCCTTCCTCTCCTTTGTTTTGTCATATATTATATTTCCACATATGTTATAAACCCCACAATGCAGTCTTTTCACTTTAAATAATTATTTCACTTTAAATAATTATTGAAAGATTTTAAAAGAACAGTATTTTGAATTTGCCTACATATTTACCATTTCTACTTCCCCCGCTCTAAATCCAAGCTTCCATACAGTATAATTTCTCTTCAAGTTGAAGACTTTATTAAGTGCTTCTTATGGAATGGATCTATTGGAAAAAATTTTCTCCGCCTTCAGGATGCCTCTATTTTACTTTAATTTTTAACAGAGACTTTTTATGAGTACGAAATTTTAGGCAGACAGTTTTTTTTCAGTACTTTAAAGATGTCATTTCATTTTCTTCTGGCTGTCTTTCAAAAGTCTGCTATTATGCTTATCATTGTTCCTCTCTATGCACTAAGACTTTCTTTCTCTAGCTACTTTTAAAACTTGATCTTTTAGCAAGTTGACAATGACATTTAGTTTCCTTTCAACTGTGATTTTAGAGACGTGTTTTTTTTTAAAAATACTTACTGTGCTTGGAATTTGTCGAGTTTCCTGTACCTGTACTTGATGCTTTACCACCAAATTTGCAAAAATGTTTGGCTGTAATTTCCAATATTTTCTGCTCTACTCTTTACTCTTCTGTAACTTCAATTATACATGTGCAACACCACTTAAATCTCTCACAAACTATAGATGTTTTATTTTTTCAAACTATTTTCATTTTCTATTTCAGTCTAGATAATTTCTGTCCATCTATCTTCAAATTCACTAAGCTTTTCATCTGCAGTGTCCAATTTGTTGTTAATCCCATCCAGTGAATTTTGAAATTAAAATACAGTATTTTTCACGTGGTTGTAGAACTCTCTTGGTTCTCCTTTCCTAAAATATGCTAGGTTCTCACCTAATTTGTTATTCTAAAATGTATTTACAATATTTGTTTTAAAGTCCTATCTGATTTTTAATTAACTGGGTCACCATAGTTCGTCTCCCACTGAATGTTTTCTTTTGATTATGGAGACCAATTTCCATGTGTGTCTTAGAATTTTTTATTGTATTCCAGACATTGTGTACAAAACAAACAAACAGTAGAAGCCTTTTTTTTTTCGGTCTTTTACAGAAAGTGAGAAGCTGATCATCCAGATTGCTGTTAAAGTTAAGTTGTTCTAAACTGGGCTACAGCTTAATTAATTAAGCTACAATTAATTAATTAACTGGGCTACAGCTACTTAATTAAATTGAGTTTACTTGTGATTAACCTAACCTTCCATATCTAGGACAGCTGCCTTTTCTTTTTTTTTTTTTTAATCCTGTCTGTGTTTGAGTTCAGAAGGGACTGAGCTGCAGTTTTGATATTTTTTGCTTTAGATTCACTCGGATTATGTTCTAGGAATCCAATCACTGTGAAAGCATGCAGGACTACAGTTCTAGGTTCCTCTGCTGCTGCTAAGTCACTTCAGTCATGTCCAACTCTGTGTGACCCCAGAGACGGCAGCCCATCAGGCTCCCACGTCCCCGGGATTCTCCAGGCAAGAACACTGGAGTGGGTTGCCATTTCCTTCTCCTCTGCTCTTCCTCTACCTGAGTGAAAGAAGGTGAATTTGGGGGCTAATGAAAAAAAAAAATTTTTTTTGGAATTGCATCTCTTCCAATTTTCAACCTGTCTTTCTGGCCCAGCCTGTTTTCCATAAACTTGACTAATTTCACCTCTTCACTGTAAAATGTCTCTATCTATAGAAAGGCTGCTACTTTTTCTTCCAGTATCTAAACCAGGTGCCCATCCCAGGGTATGTAAATTACTGTGGTCTCTGTTCTCCTAAGAAGGAGTTTGACTGAAATTTCTTTCACTGAACAACAAATAAATGTTGAATGGTTTGATGCTATAACTAGTTTAATTGGGGCTTAAATTTTCTCATGTAGATTGTCTTCTTCTCTTTTTCAGAAATCATAATGACTTTTTAATGAGTGAACTTTATTCTTTTTACATAGAATTAAAATATTCTTCTGCCAGTCTCTCAATTGTGTCCAGATGACATGACTTTTATTTTATCATCATTTAGAAATGTGGGAAATATTCCCTCAAATATTCCAGAGAGTTTTGTTGATGTGAAAAATTTTAGAATGGTTATTTCATTAAGTATTTAAAAGACTCTTATAGTGAGTATTACAAGGAGGCTGGAGGAAAGTGGACAATTTACTTCCACTTATTCTAATCTCTTCAAATCTCTGAACACACATGTATTAAAATATGGGGTGTGAATTCCTCTCTTCACTGAATTGTTGCTAAACTATCAAAACTGAAAATAATTGCTGATTTGTATAACTCCTTTAGGCACATATCTGTTGGATCATCGAAAAACCAAGAGATTTCCAGAAAAATATCTATTTCTGCTTTATTGACTATGCCAAAGCCTTTGACTGTGTGAATCACCACAAAATGTGGAAAATTCTTCAAGAGATGGGAAGACCAGACTACCTGATCTGCCTCCTGAGAAATCTGTATGCAGGTCAGGAAGCAACTGTTAGAACTGGACATGTAACAACAGACTGGTTCCAAATAGAGAAAGAAGTACGTCAAGGCTATATATTGTCATCTTGCTTATTTAACTTCTATGCAGAATACATCATGAGAAACACTGGGCTGGAGGAAGCACAAGCTGGAATCAAGATTGCCGGGAGAAATATTAATAACCTCAGATATGCAGATGACACCACCCTTATGGCAAAAAGTGAAGAAGAACTAAAGAGCCTTTTGATGAAAGTGAAAGAGGAGAGTGAAAAAGTTGGCTTAAAGCTCAACATTCAGAAAACTAAGATCATGGCATCTGGTTCCACCACTTCATGGCAAATAGATGGGGAGACAGTGGAAACAGTGGCAGACTTTATTTTTGGGTGCTCCAAAATCAATGCAGATGGTGACTGCAGTCATGAAATTAAAAGACGCTTACTCCTTGGAAGGAAAGTTATGACCAACCTAGACAGCATATTAAAAAGCAGAGACATTACTTTGTCAACAAAGGTTCGTCTAGTCAAGGCTATGGTTTTTCCAGTAGTCCTGTATGGATATGAGAGTTGGACTATAAAGAAAGTTGAGTGCCAAAGAATTGATGCTTTTGAACTGTGGTGTTGGAGAAGACTCTTGAGGGTCTCTTGGACTGCAAGGAGATCCAACCAGTCCATCCTAAGCAAATCAGTCCTGAATATTCATTGGAAGGTCTGATGTTGAAGCTGAAACTCCAATACTTTGGCCACCTGATGTGAAGAACTGACTCATTGGAAAAGAACCCTGATGCTGGGAAAGATTGAAGGCAGGCAGAAGAAGGGGATGACAGAGGCTGAGATGGTTGGATGGCATCACTGACTCAGTGGACATGAGTTTGAGTAAACTCCGGGTGTTGGTGATGGACAGGGAGGCGTGGCGTGCTGCAGTCCATGGGGTCACAGAGTCGGACATGACTGAACGACTGAACTGAACTGAACTGGACTGAGGCACATATCAAGTGCCATGTAAGAATGGAGCTGTTTGGGGACCCTCTGTATTTCACGGCTCTATTTCTCTGTCTTCTTAAAAAGTGCATTTCTTTCTTTGTTTGGCCTTTTTCGGTTTTGAAGCTGTGCAGTCTTTTCTCTAGTTGGTGTGCAGCTTCTCGGGCAGTGGCTGCTCCGTGGCTCCCAGGCTCTGGAGTACAGGTTCAATATTGCGGTGCGTGGGCTTAGATGCTCCACAGCCTGTGGGATCCTCCCAGATCAGGGACTGAATCCATGGTCTCCTACCACTGAGACACCAGGGAAGCCCTATTTCTCTGTCTCCATAACAGCTGAGTTCAGGGGTGCATTTACTTTTGTCTGTACTACTCAATGGGCTTCGCTGGTGGCTCAGCATTAAATAATCTGCCTGCAATGCAGGAGATGCAGATCTGATCCCTGGGTCTGGAAGATCCACTGGAGAAGGAAATGGCAACCCACTCCAGTATCCTGGCCTGGGAAATTCCATGGACAGAGGAGTCTGGCAGGCTACAGTCCAGGGGGTTGCAAGAGTCAGACACAACTTGGTGACTAAACCGCCACCACCATACTTAACAACAGCCAGCATGCTTATTATAGGTGAGGATCACATTTCTCTGCCAGTCAGGGAAATTATCAGCATTGTATTTTCAGTTGTCGCTTCGTATTCATTATCACTGTTCTTCATGTCTAGAGCTCAGATTAGTCTAAGGTTGGAACATTTAAGTCTATCCCCCCAAGACTCTTAAATCATTTTCATAACTTAAAAAATTTCTTTACATCTTTGTTCAGGCTCTGCCTTTTCTGTACTCTCTTCCAATTTATTAATACTCTCTTTGGCCAGGATTGATATTATCTATTAATTTTCCAATAAGAATGATTAAAATTTAATTTCTAAGATTTCTAAGTACTGTTTCTCCTCTCATTTATGTTCTCTCCTCCTTTTCTTCCTCCCTTGCTGCTTTTTCAAAATCTCTGCTGTCCCTAATGCATAGCTACTTATATTGTTATATAGTCTTTAATTTAGCTTGTGGGAAGAAGTTATTCCTTCTTAAAATTTTTTGAGTATTTTAAGGACATTTTAAAATTTTTTCTAGGAGACATCTTTATTTTTGCATTTAGTTGGAATTGGGTCCTCTCATTTGCTAAGTGGTTTTAAATTGTTTTGATTATTTTCATTTTGTTATCTTTTTTATCATATTGTCTTTATGTACTCCTGAACTTTAGTTTGCAAGTTCATCTTGTGAAGAAATTTCTTATGTCTTTCCCTCCACTTCTTACCATTTTCTCACATAATTGGTGTCTTTGGTAGCTTTATAATTGCTTCTACCAGTCTCTGCAGGGCCCACCATTAAAAAAAAAATTACCTATATTGGTGGATCAGGACTTTTGTTTGAAGAGACATCACAGATCAATTTCTGGGCAGTAATCATTTGGCTGAGATCTTGCTACTTCTTTCTGGTCACTCTAAGCAATGACTTCTTTTAGGCCCCTACAGAAGCAATAGCACTGACTCTGGTTAATGAATGGGCAAGTCCCCATGGCAGGACAATCAGGCTTGACACAGGAGGTCTGTCTGCTTTCTTTCCCCACAATGACTGGGGGCTTCCAGCCCAGCTACCACAGTAGAGGTGAAAATTCTCTGCTTGTTTTGGATCTCAGAGCCACTGCTTATAATTTTCTACTTTTGTTCTATTTTTTTTTCCTCCCAGTGGAACCACTTATGAGAATGACTATGGGTTTTCATATTTTCTTGTATTATATCTTTGCTATTTTGGGATGGAAGTGGGAGGTGGAAGAGTGGTCTTCCAAGAAACCCCACACCATGTTGACTAGAAGTCCAGATTTGTGTTTTAGAAATATAAATCTGGAATGACTATGTAGTGAATTAGAAGGCAGTGAGGTTTGAGACAGGAGTTTTGTTCCAAAGAATTCCAGGAAAAGAGATAAAGCATAGTTTGTGACAAGAATAGAGAGAAGAGAGGTAAATTACAGAGAGTTGGAAACATTATTCAAGTAAAGCTGGATTTACTTTAAAGCTCTGGTTCTCAACAGGGTTATACTACTCCCTAGAGGGTGTTTTGGAAATTGGTGGTAGTATTTTTGGTAGTCATAGTTGTGGGGGAGAGTTTCTGATACTTGGGGCTTCCCTGGTGGCTCAAATGGTAAATAATCTGCCTGCAATGCAGGAGAGCTGGCTTCAGCCCTTGGGTTGGGAAGATTCCCCAAGTTGGGAAGATGCCCTGGAGAAGAGAATGACTACCCACTCCAGTATTCTTGCCTGGAGAATCCTATGAACAGAGGAGCCTGGTGAGCTACACAGTCCATGGGATCACATAGGGTCAGACACAACTAAGAGACTAACATTTTTCTGATATTTAATAGGTGGGAGCCAGCCATGATTAATGTCCTAGCATGTGCAGAATGCCCTTATACTTTGAAGGGCTATCTAATGTCTTACATGACTTTCAAATATCCCAGACATTTATGTGGGTGAAACACCTAATTAAAATTAGATAATTTACATATTATTCTACAGAATTTTATTTCACACTGAATTTTTCAACAGTACAACTACCATGTTAATTCAGTGAAGACTTTGTTTTGTTTGAAACCAAAATTATTCATCATTACAGAAATCAATTTGCTGACATCAGCAGTGCTCATGGTATATCAATCTCCAAAACTGGTGATCTGAAATATTTTTTTCATCTGTGACTTTCATAGGCAATAGAGAAAATAAGAGATCATTTTGAAGAGACTTAGAATCAAATCTCATGTAACTAATGAGATTATATGAACATGAGTATCTAACTGAATTTTGTTAATAAGCTGTTGAAAGAGTTTCATATTATATCATTATATATTGAATATATATAATTATATAACATTTCATATTATATCATTGATATGTTTTTATTTCTTTATGTGTGGCACAATGTGATAAATATGTATTTTGAAAATTACATAATGGAATTGGTTATTGTTTGGGGCTTTTGCTTTTCAGCATTACTCTGATCCTGTCTCCAGAGGTCTAACATACTAGTTTTCTTATGCTAAATTGCTTCAGTCATATCCAGCTCTTTGCGGCCCCATGGACTGTAGCCCACCATGCTCCTTTGTCCACGAGATTCTCCAGGTAAGAATACTGGGGTGGGCTGCTGTGCCCTCCTCCAGGAGATCTTTCCAACCCAGGGATTGAACCATCATCTCTTGCATCTCCTGCATGGGTAGGCGGATCGTTTACCACTATCCTCACCCTGGAAGCTCACAGTTATTTTGAGTCTTTTGCATTCAGTTCCTTTTTGGAAATCATACCTTATTTTCCATCATCCAACAAAATCTATGCTTTCTAGAGTCTTTGCAAATTCTGAGATTAAATGTATGCTTCAACATGTGGAGAACGATTTCAAGAGAGATGTTTTAATACTACTCTATCCCATGTCAAAACAAAAGGATCATTTTAATTCTGTGTTTATAAATATGGTCTAGCTCATTTGTGAGAATATTTTACTCATTCTTTCCTTTTTGACAGTGTGTAATTAATCTTGGCATTTATCCCTCCTTCATCCAATGTTACTCTCTTCTTTCCCTATTCTTATACAAACAATTCCAGTCTATTGTTCCTTATCTCAATAGGTTTTATTCTCTTGCTATTCATGCTGCTACTTTTTTTCCCCTCTAATTACTGTGTAGAGTTCTTCATCATCTTACTTTTCTTAAATCTCAGTGTTTTTATTATATGTAGATGCAAACATCTGACTACTTCAATATATCATCTATTGTAGCAATACTCAAGAATTTATATATTGAAATACAAATATATATATATATATATATCTACATGATTTCACCATACTTTAGTCCCTTTTAATTACCTTCATATTATAGGTATGATATTATACTGCTTAATATTAGTATGTACTGAATTGTGTTCCCTTAAAATTCATATGATGAAGTCCTAACCCACAATACAAGCCCCAATGTGACTATATTTGGAGACGAGGTCTTTAAAATGGTTATTAAGGTAAAATGAGATCAGAATCATGAACTCATTATTGCCAAATTCAGACTGAAATTGAAGAAAGTGGAGAAAACCACTAGACCATTCAGGTATGACCTAAATCAAATCCCTTATGATTATACAGCGGAAAGGAGAAATAGATTTAAGGGACTAGATCTGATAGACAGAGTGCCTGATGAACTATGGACGGAGGATCAAGGCACTGTACAGGAGACAGGAATCAAGACCTTCCCCAAGAAAAAGAAATGCAAAAAAGCAAAATGGCTGTTTGAGGAGGCCTTACAAGTAGCTGTGAAAAGAAGAGAAGTGAAAAGCAAAGGAGAAAAGGAAAGATATACCCATTTGAATGCAGGCTTCCAAAGAATAGCAAGGAGAGATAAGAAAGCCTTCCTCAGTGATCAATGCAAAGAAATAGAGGAAAACAATAGAATGGGAAAGACTAGAGATCTCTTCAAGAAAATTCGAGATACCAAGGGAACATTTCATGCAAAGATGGGCTCAATAAAGGACAGAAATGGTAGGGACCTAACAGAAGCAGAAGATATTAAGAAGAGGTGGCAAGAATACACAGAAGAACTATACAAAAAAATCTTCCTGACCCAGATAATCACGATGGTGTGATCACTCACCTAGAGCCAGACATCCTGGAATGTGAGGTCAAGTGGGCCTCAGGAAGCATCACTATGAACAAAGCTAGTGGAGGTGATGGAATTCCAGTTGAGCTATTTCAAATTCTGAAAGATGATGCTGTGAGAGGGCTGCACTCAATATGCCAGCAAATTTGGAAAACTCAGCAGTGGCCACAGGACTGGAAAAGGTCCATTTTCATTCCAATCCCAAAGAAAGGCAATGCCAAAGAATGCTCAAACTACTGCACAATTGCACTCATCTCACAGGCTAGTAAAGTGATGCTTAAAATTCTCCAAGCCAGGCTTCAGCAATACGTGAACCATATTCCAAATGTTCAAGCTGTTTTTAGAAAAGGCAGATGAACCAGAGATTAAATTGCCAACATCTGCTGGATCATCGAAAAAGCAAGAGAGTTCCAGAAAAACATCTATATCTGCTTTATTGACTATGCCAAAGCCTTTGACTGTGTGGCTCACAATAAGCTGTGGAAAATTCTCAAAGAGATGGGAATACCAGACCACCTGACCTGCCTCCTGAGAAACCTGTATGCAGGTCAGGAATCAACAGTTAAAACTGGACATGGAACAACAGACTGGTTCCAAATAGGAAAAGGAGTACGTCAAGGCTGTATATTGTCACCCTGCTTATTTAGCTTATATGCAGAGTACATCATGAGAAACCCTGGGCTGGAGGAAGCACAAGCTGGAATCCAGATTTCCAGGAGAAATATCAATAACCTCAGATATGCAGATGACACCACCCTTATAGCAGAATGTGAAGAAGAACTAAAGAGCCTCTTGATGAAAGTGAAAGGGGAGGGTGAAAAAGTTGGCTTAAAGCTCAACATTCAGAAAACTAAGATCATGGCATCCGGTCCCATCACTTCATGGCAAATAGATGGGGAAACAGTGGCAACAGTGGCTGACTTTATTTTTCTGGGCTCCAAAATCACCACAGATGGTGAGTGCAGCCATGAAATTAAAAGACGCTCACTCCTTGGAAGGAAAGTTATGACTAAACTAGACAGCATATTAAAAAACAGAGACATTTGTCAACAAACAACTGTCTAGTCAAAGCTATGGTTTTTCCAGTGGTCATGTATAGATGTGAGAGTTGGACTATAAAGAAAGCTGAGAGCCGAAGAATTGATGCTTTTGAACTGTGGTGTTGGAGAAGACTCTTGGGAGTCCCTTGGACTGCAAGGAGGTCCAACCAGTCCATCCTAAAGGAGATCAGTCCTGCATGTTCATTGGAAGGACTGATGCTGAAGCTGAAACTCGAATACTTTGGCCACCTGATGTGAAGAGCTGACTCACTGGAAAAGACTCTGATGCTGGGAAAGATTGAGGGCAGGAGGAGAAGGGGACGACAGAGGATAAGATGGTTGGATGGCATCACCAACTCAATGGACGTGAGTTTGGGTGGACTCTGGGATTGGTGATGGACAGGGAGGCCTGGTGTGCTGCGGTTCATGAGGTCGCAGAGTCAGACACGATTGAGCAACTGAACTGAACTGAGATCGGAAAGGTAGGGCTCTAATCTAGTAGTACTGGTATTTTTTCAAGATGAGGAAGAGACAGAAGGGCTGCGCACACATGGAGAAAAGGTTACGTGAGGACACAGCAAGTTGAAGACTACCCGTAAGCCAAGGAGAGAGACCTCAGGAGGAACCAAACCTGCTGACACCATGATCTCAGACTTCCAGCCTCCAGAACTATGAGGAAATACGTTTCTATTGATTGTGCCTCCCAGGCTGTGGTGTTTTGTTATGCTAGCTCTCATAAACTAATACAAATATTAGGTATGTAGACAGGTGAGATTGTCTATGGTTACCTCCTTTAGGTTATTTAACGGGTATTACAAAACATCTGTTGTAAGAGGGGTTTGGCAGAGTCAGAGCACTCACAAATAGCCACATGCTTCCCCATATTATCCCCCCTACACAGCTAGGTGGGGTCAGTTCCAGCGTGGACTGTGAGCAGAAACGGCTTCTGTCACTTCTGAGACGAGCCATAGATGAGCCGTCGTGTGCGACCTTCCAGCTCCGCCTCTTTGTCTGTTGCAACAACCAGCAGGGCAGTGGTTTCATCAGTGTTCAGCTGATAGAATACAAAGAGCGATAGCTCTGAGACAGCTGCTGCTCTTGAGAGATGTGAGACTCCAATGGTGAGAATGAGAAGTCCCTCCTCAGGTTCCCAGGGTTAACCTGTTAAGACAGTATAACTTGCTGTTACCCTGACCGTATAAAATTGGGTACTGTAAGGAGGATGCTGCCTTCTAAACCTCACACACGTACCACTGACCGCACTCTTATGTAGTAGGTGACGAGGAAATTTTTATTAGAGGGTGAGAAGATGAAGATCTACGTATACAGTGTCAAAATGTGACTGTCATCTTTCGTAATACTGAAGACTAGCAAGCATAAGGAAATAGTTGGGAAACACAGTGTTAATTGTGTGTGGTTCCATTTAGCAAGGTATTATAAAAAAGACAGATGAGCTGAGTAAAGCATTCTGGCAAACAGGATCTATGGCCTTGTGTTATTGGAAAAGTCAACTGCTTTGAGATCCTAACTGTAAGAGAGACTTTAACAAGGCATTCAGAAACAAATGCTTTAAAAAATCTCTCAAGTAACTAAATAGCTTTAAGGGAAAATGTAAGGTTAAGTGTATGATTTTCCCACTTAAATGCAAGGCATGACACCCTAAAACTCCCAGAAAAGAACATAGACAAAGCATTCTCTAATATAAGCAGTGTCAATGTTTTCTTAGGTCAGTACATCAAGACAAAAGAAATAAAAGCAAAAATAAACAAAAGGGACCTAATCAAACATAAATTTTGCATATCAAAGAAACCCATAAACAAAGCAAAGACAGCCTATGGACTGGGAGAAAATATTTGTGATCAAAAAGAGCTTAATATCCAAAATATACAAATAGTTAATACAACTCAATATCAAAAAAGACCCAGTCAAAAAACAGGCAGACGATCTAAACAGACATTTCTCCAAAGAAGACAGAGATGGCCAATAGGGACATGAAAAGATGCTTAACATCTCTAATAACTGGAGACATGCAAATTAAAACTACAATGAGGTCCCACCTCACACACCAATCTCACAATCAGAATGGCCATCTTAAAAAGTCTACAAATAAAAAATGCTGGAGAGTGTGTGGAGAAAAGAGAATCCTCCTACATGTGGTGGGAATGTAAATTGGTGCAGTCACTATGGAAAACAGTATAGAGGTTCCTTAAAAAATAAAAAAACAGAGTTACTGTATGATCCAACAATCTCACTCTTGGGCATATATCTGGATAATCATAATTTGAAAAGATATAGGCCTACCAATGTTCACTGCAGCACTATTTACAATAGCCAGAACATGGGAGCAACCTAGGTGTCCATCAACAGAGAAATGGATAAAGATGTTGTGGTATTTATGTACATATATATATATATATACACACACATACAATGGAATATTACTCAACCACAAAAAGGAATAAAATAATGCCATTTGCAGCAACATGGAAGGGCCTAGAGTTTTACCGAGTGAAGTAAGTCAGGCAAAGAAAGACAAATATCATATGATATTGCTTATATCATAAATATGACTACAAATGAACTTATCTCTGAAAGAAAAACAGACTCACAGACATAGAGAACAGACCTGAGGTTTTGCCAAAGTGGAGGAGGTGGTGCGTGAGGGATGGATTGAGAGTTTGGGATTGGCAGATGCCAACTATTACATATAGGAGAGATAAACAACTGGCCCTTACTATATAGCACAGGGAACTATACTCAATACCCTATAATAAACCACAGTGGAGAAAGAAAAAACATTTAAAAAGGAAAGAGTATGGTCTTCCCATTTTAGTCAGAGACTCTTCAAGGTGGCAGTCACTAAGTCAAAACCCAACAGACAGAAACTGAAGAAGCCACCTCACATGTAAGAAAATAAATATTGGTGAGATATCAAAAAGAACCAAAGTTGAGCAAGTCTTTCCATTTATTGATCATTTGAATTTCTTCTTTTGTACATTAGGCATTTTTTTTTTTTTTTTTGGTTGCGGCAAGTGAAATCTTTAATTGTGGAATGTGAACTCTTGGTTGCAGCATGCGGGATCTAGTTCCCTGACCAGAGACAGAACCTAGACCTCCTGCATTGAGAGGGCAGGTTCCTAGCTACTAGACCACCAGAGCAGTCCTTGTACATTAGCTATTTATACTCTTTGCTCATTTCTCTCTTGGGTATTAATTCTTCTTCATTGATCTGCATATTATGGATATGTATCTTTTATCTCTACATAGGCTCCAAATATTTCCCCCATCCCCCGCTTGTTTCCTAACTTGATGTTGTCATTTTTTTTTTTTTTTTAATCTAAAAGTTTTTTGTTTTTTCATGTGGTTCAAATCTGTTAGTCTTTCACTTTATGGATCTTAAAAACTATTTTCTCAGTATACCTTTCTATATAAAAAAGTATTTTTCTTGTCTAAGTGTTCCTAAGAGGGCCTCTAGGGCCTCTAGAATGATGAAAAAGAATGGCAGTGGTAACAAACATTATTGTCTTATTTCTTTCTTTGACTAGAATGTTTCTAAAGTTTCACCAAAAATTAAATATTTACTGGAGGACAGATTTGTTTTCAGTACCAAATGACTTCATTAGCTCATAAGCTATGAAAAGTAGCTAGTATTTATTATTTGTCAAACCACTTAAATTCTCTACTCCGAATCTCCTTACTTATAAATAATTGGACCTGGAAAATCTCTAAGCTTCTTTCCAGCACAGTCTTAAAATTCCATGATTAATTTTGAAAAGGTCTCAAGTCATTTCATCAACCTAAATCAACACCAATCCTACCTGTGAAATAAAACACATAAGCCCAAAGAACAGGGAAGCCCCCTCCATCATCTGAGTAACTCATATTTAGCTTTGTAAAGTAGCCTGAGGCCAAAAAAAAAATGATCTTAACTTTGGTGTGTTTCCAGTTACTTTATAAAGCTGTTTGGCAACTTTTACTAAAGGGAAAAATATGAAGTTGAGAGGAAATGAAAGCTGAACAGTGATTGGAAAATCACTGGTGAATATGGCAATACCCCAGTTTCAAAAGCCAGTTGCAATCTGGTCAGTTTGGCGTGAAAGCAAGTTTATTATTATTATAATTTCCCCCTCCAATGGGTGGAGACTCAGTATCTGGGACATAGAAGTTGGGAGAAGAACCAAACTGGAAATAAAACCATAATTCCCCATTACCTACAGAGACACAAGAAGCAAAGGGAGGGGGAATATATGCTCATGGGGAAAGCGATCAAAATCGCCAAAGGCAGAATGGAGAAGCAGCCAGAAAAGATGCCGAGCGGAGGAGCAGACAAAGATCGAGAAATTGGCAGGGAGTCATGAGAGAGACAGAGCCAGAAAGGAACACACAGGGACTGAAATGAGTCAGACTCTATAAAAGGTCTCAGCGAAGGAGCACGAAAGCGTGCGTGTGGGCGCCCGGGACAGAGGAGGGTGCGAAAAGCAAAGCCAGGGTCAAAACGCAGCAGCTTCAAAGATAAAAGCTCCTTGGAGAAGCTGCCTAGAAACGAAGATCTGCTTTGCAGACTTTTCTGAGAACAGACCGGGAATGCGCAGTACACTGGAATACATGTTATCATCTAAACTCTGCAAGGCAGAGGAGACGTAGTTGAGGTATGAAGGGGTTGAGAGCAATGCCCCCTGCACTGAACCAGATTAGGCAAAGGCTATACAACGGTAAAGGCTTCCCAAGTGGCGCTAGTGGTAAAGAACCGGCCAGACCACGCAGGAGACACAGGAGATGCGGGTTAAATCCCTGGAGGGCTAAGAGCCCCGGGCGGAGGGCGTGGCAACCCACTCTAGTATTTTTGCCCAGAGAATCCCGTGGACAGAGGAGCCTGGCGGGCTGCAGTCCATAGGGTCGCATGGAGTTGGCCACAACTGAAGTCAGTTAGTGCAGGCACATGATGTCAGGTGGGATGGGGCGAGCGGTCAGTGAAGTCACTTCCCCTTGTTTTACATGTGGTAATGGGGCTCAGAGATCAGATGGAAGCCCATGTACCACATGCATAAGTACTTTAAAAGTTGCAAATCAAATTATTCAACTGTTAATGAAAATGTTCTATCTGCCTACCTTGACAAAATACCTTCATAAAGATACAGAAAGGCTAGGTTCACATTTAGGATTCTTGGACTTCCTAGAGTTAGCCAGAAGATGGCAGTATTTGGAGAGCAGATCAAAGGCCCAGGGCCTTGATCTATATCTTTCTCACCCAGCCATCCATCCTTCTCTCCCATCCTTTGTTTTGTTCTGTACCATGAGGGCCTGGCTGGCTAAGTGTGGAAATCCTTGGTTGCATCTCCAAACCCCAATCCCCATCATCATCTCAAAGCCTCATGTAAAATAACCACATTTTGCTCATTTCTGAGGCCTAGGTGTTTCTGGGGAAGAAAATAGACTTGTGGAAAGGATAACATCATCCTTAGAAGTGTATTTGGGCTGCTTGGCAAGGAATTCCAGGTACTGACTATCTAGAGCGTGGCCTGAGGGCAGGTGGGCAGTCCTGGCCCTGTTGCCTCCCTTATCCGTCAGACCGGGGAGGGCCAGAGACAGGTTCCTGACATCTCCAGAATGTGAGGATCAGAAGAGGTGCCCCCTTGCCCAGGTCCCTTGTAAAATTAAGCCAGGAGTTCTCATCCCTGAGATGGGAAAAACACTTCCTATTAGGGCAGAGCTCCTCTGTGAACCAGCAGAATTTACAATGTCTGAAAACATGTTAGAGAGGCAAATTCTTGGGGCCCATCCAAGACCTAACTAATCAGAAACTTTGTGTTTGGTGCTCAACAATAACAAGTCTTCCATGTGATTCTGATGCATGCTGAAGTTGGAGAAGTACAGATTTATGAAAGCTTGTTCTCAGCTGGGGCTGCAAAACACTACTTTGAGTTTTTTTTTCAGGGTTTTAAAAATTGCTAGGGAAACAAGGGAAAACAAATTTAGGTACCAAGAATTTAACCGTACCTTGCTAGTATTTTCTCTGCAATTTAACCCATCTTATTCTCCATTGGTCTATCTCTTATTTGATATTTCATTTGTTGATTCAAGTTTTCTGGCCATCTTTAGCTTGCATTGGGTTCCAAATGTTTTCTTGGTTTCCATCTGCTGACCATCAGTCCAATGTTTGTCATCTGCAGTGATGAGATGGGATCAAGCACTGACAAGTCGACCAGTCTTTTGAAAAAGGAACTTGACTGCACTCAGCTGCATGTGGAGCTTAAGTTGCAGCACACATTAGTAAGTACAAAGATGTAAGTTATGTAACTGAATATCTTGTTATTTTCATCACGCAAATACTGATTAATTTCCATTAAGCCTTTGTGGCTCCGATCAGTTCTCACCTCTCTTCCCTCCCTGAGGATATCGTCTGAGGGCTTCTCAGCTCAGGCCTGGTTGATACTGGGGCTTCCGAACACTGCACGGCATGGGAATTATGTCAGTGTACTGATTGTGAACGCCAAGCTGACAAAACGGGGGCGTGGGGAGGGCAGACACACTCACGTGTTTATTCTTCAGCACCCATGTTGTGAAATGTCACATTCCACTTTATGTCTGAGAGTAAAGAGCATTATTTAAATTCTCTGACAAGCTATGGGCATGTGTGTCTTCCTGAGTCAAGAACTGGCCTCAGACTCTTTCAGTCTTTCACACTTTTTGCAGAAACCTTAAAAGATTAGAATACCAAGCACCCTTAGTACATAAATGGATTAGCTTACAGTACTCTGTAGGGGAATAGGACTTATAGAATGAAGAAAATTACACCTCTTACTATTTGGCAGAGTTTTTTTTTTTTTAATTTTTTGGATACATGAGATTCTGAACAAAATTTGAATCCAGTGAAGACCTGGAACCAATTTTCAACAGCTCAATTTTAAATTGAGGTCCCCTGAAGTATGGGAGTGATATGTGTGTGCTCAGTCATGTCCGACTCTTTGTGACCCCAAGGACTGTAGCCTGTCAGGCTCCTCCGTCCATGGAATGTTCCAGGCAAAAATGCTGGAGTGGGTTGCCATTTCCTTCTCCAGGGGATCTTGCTAACTCAGGGATCAAACCCATGTCTCCTGTGTCTCCTGCATTGGCAGGCAGATTCTTTATCACTACCACCACCTGGGAAGCCCACGGGAGTGACATTAGCCTGGCAAATCATCCACATTCCTGTATAAGGCAGTTAGCCTGCGCCTCTGCTGGTGCAGCTCACAGTGGGGCCGCTTACCTGGAGCTCAGCATTTCCTGACCTCAGCACGATGGATATTTTAAGCCGAATAATTCTTCGTTGTGGAAGCTGTTCTGTGCACTTCAGGGTGTTCAGCAGCATCCCTGACCTCTATCATTAGCTACCATTCTCTCACATTCCTTGTGTCCATTTATGACAACCAAAAATACCTCCAGACTCTGCCAAATGTTCCCTGGAGGTCAAAATTACTCCTGATTGAGAAGGACCCAGTAGCTGGTTCATTTTCTACCCTCATCTGTGCATTTTAGACAGGAAGAGGGAGAGAAAAGCCTTTACTGGAAAAGGTGGGAAGACGGTTCCTCTTGGCTTCTGAGACAATAAGGATGGGGAGGAGAAAGGAAAAAGGGTATGTACTGTGCATTTGCTGAGTATTATGTGCGCGCTAACTCACTTCAGTCATGTCTAACTCTGTGGGACCCCATGGACGGTAGCCCCCCAGGGTCCTCTGTCCGTGGGATTCTCCAGGCAAGGTTACTGGAGTGGGTTGCCATGCCCTCCTCCTGGGGGACTCCTGACCCAGGGATCAAACCCACATCTCCTATATCTGCTGCACTGACAGGCAGGTTATTTACCACTAACGTCACCATAGATGCACTCTCTTTGTGCTTTTACATATTAGTACATGGGGAAGTCTCAAACGAGAGTGTGAACCAGGGCTACGCTACACCAGAAGGTAAGCATTAGAGTATCAATTTTACTTAATGTAAATATTTAAAACATTTAATTTTATATTAAACAACAAGCATAAAAGATAGAACATAAAGTGTGTATAGATCTCTACAGACATGAATGTGCTCTCAACTGCTATTTGATTCTATGGACTGAATGTTGATTTCCCTTCAAAATTCATATGCTAAAGCCTCATTCTCAATGGGATGGTGTTTGGAGATGAAACTTTTGGGAGGTAATTAGGTCACTGGTGGCTCAGACGGTAAAGCATCTGCTTACAGCGCAGGAGACCCGGGTTCGATCCCTGGGTTGGGAAGATCCTCTGGAGAAGGAAATGGAACCTGCTCCAGTATTCTTGCCTGGAAAATCCCATGGATGGAGGAGCCTGGTAGGCTACAGTCCATGGGGTCGCAAAGAGTTGGACACGACTGAGCGACTTCACTTTTACTTTCACTTTAGGTCACTGGGGTGGAGTCCTCATAAATGGGATTAGTGCTCTTCAAAGAAGAGTTATTTGCTTTCTCCCTTTCTCTGTTTTCTCCCACGTGAGGTCAGAGTGAGAGAACAGCCGTTTGTAAACCAGAAGGAGGATTCTCACCAGGCACTGAATCAGCTGGCGCCCTGATCTTGGAAGGCCCAGTCTCCAGAACCATGATAACACATATCATTTTTGTAAGCCACCTTGTTTATGGTATTCTGTTATAGCAGCCCAAGTTAAGACAATTGCATTGGAGGAAGCACATGAAAAGCATGGTGAATGCTAATCAATTTAATCCTCTGAACATTTCTGAGAATTAGATAGGTATTAATATATTCCTCTTATGTGGGCTTCTCAGGGGGCCCTAGTGGTAAAGAACACAGCTGCCAATGGGTCAGGAAGATCCCCTGGAGTTGGAAATGGCAACCCACTCCAGTAAGTCTTGCCTGGAAAATGTCATGGACGGAGAAGCCTGGCGGGCTACAGTCCACGGGGCCATGAAGCGTTGGATGCAACTGAGTGCACACTCATATTCCTCTTATTTATTCAATTTTTAACATAAAGAAATGAAAACTCAGAGAGGTTAAGTAACTTATCCAAGCTCACACAGATACTGTGCAATTGAGACTTGAACTTCCTAAAGTATTACCTCAGATTTTATAGTCTTGATATTATTTTTGACTCCTTAATTTTCTGCCTATTCATAATAGGCAGCGTTATTGTTATTATTTACTTGCTAATAGGCAGCGTTAGCTCTGGGACATTTTTTGAAGGAGCCCAAATTTCGTCTGGTTTCTGTGCTGCCTTTTCTTTCCTCCTCGTAACCTCCTTCCCAGAAACCCAGATACGCAGCGCTCTTGCTGTATCCAAGCACGAACATCTACTTGTGCACTTGTCCATTCCAGGGCTATTCTTGTTACTGGAAAAATGGCTGATACTTCAGGCAGTGGACGAGGGGCTCTACTTGCTGGTGATGATGGGAGTGGCAGTAAGCGTGCATATCAGCTCTGAAGATTTCTGTGTGAGTCCGAAAGACTGGAGGTTGGAGGGTCTTACCATTTGCCTGGCAGGGAAGATCAAATTATCTTGAATTTTCTAGAAACTCCCAGATGAGACCAAACAAGAGAAAGTAGCAGGGAGCCGAAACAGTCCTTTCTTGGTTCCTTTGTTGGACTCCTTACATTTTTTTCTTTTTTTCCCTCTTCAACGCTGTGCTGTCATCAGAGAATAAGGGAGACCCAGCTGCCTGGTTTTCTTTGGCAGGTTCTTGAAGCAGCTTTGTAGTCTGTCTTGTTCTCTCTCTCTGCAGCTGACCCCAGAAAGGCTTAATTTGACTATGTGAAAGTCATGCTAATTTTAGTCATTTATGCAATCATTTGCCATTTATGCCAAATTGCTGTGTAATACCACAGTGATTATGCATATCATTAAATATGTGTCATATTAGCCTTGTGGTGGCTTTTATTTGATTATAACACTAAATCATGTCCAGGATTCTTAGACTTCATGGTCTGTTGCTTTCACAATATTGTCATCATTTCATATCTTAAAAATTTAGAATGTTGCTACTGAGGGAAACTTTGATGGGACATATTTCTTCTTCTAGACTCAATGTAATGTCAAAATTGACAGCATGTCCATCATTGCCATTTTGGGGGTTTCCAAACCTACCTTTTTGCCCTCACAATGTTAACTGACTCCACAAATTCATCCTTTTGAAATATTTCAAAAATAATCTTTTAAATCACACTTTAAAAAAACAAGGCTCACTTACTTTTCCTATTGGATCAGGTTTCTCTAAGTTCACCATAAGTCTTTACCCAAATATGCATAATATTAATACATACAAAATAATAATTTTTCTCCTCAGAATGTAAATAACTACTTTTATCATAGGAACGATACCTTAAAAGATTTATACTAAATATTAATAGTGCTTATCTTTAAATCTCATATTATGGTTATCTTTTACCTTCTTTATATTAATATTGTTGGGTACTATAATTTTTAACAACAAGCATGTTGTAAAATTTATCTTCAGAAAGTAAACATTCGTTTAACACTGGAATGTTTCTTGTGTATATGTTAAACTGCAATTTTCTAATTGATTTGTTCAGTATTAATTATGTACTTGAAGATTATCTTTAGCAAACACATGTGATATTTTAACCCTTAGATCATTTTACTTTGGGGGACAACCATATGCTTAATATCTTGTAAGTTATGTATTAAAAAGCAACCAAATTCTCATCATCTATGTCCAATACATTTTAATTCAATTCAGTAAATTTCATCTCTATTCCATGCCCAGACATATCATGGGCCCAGATTTAGTCCACCATTGGATTCCTCATCTTTTTTTTTATACTTGGTTTTACTTATCCTTTTAAATTTACTCTAACATATTTCACATTATTTTGGGAAGTGGAAATAGCAAGATTTTGCCTCAATTTACCAGTTCTCGCAAGAAAAAGGCCACTGTTGTTCTGAATGCTTTATGGCGAATTAGGAGCCAAGAGCTGCTGCTCTTCATTTTTTCCACATGGTGTCCTGTTCATATTCTGCAGTGCTGTGGAAACAACTGTCAAAGGCAGGACACCCCAGCTGCCAGGGGGCAGTTCATCTGCCATATGAAGAATGACAAGATTCTGACTTACAGTTCAACTCCAGATTTCTCTTAAAGGCAGGAGAGGGGGGAATGGGGGTAAAACAAAGAAGAATGAAGCTATAAACAGGCTACGGTGTATACTTACAGTTTGAACAAAGTTATCTACCAAACACAATTTCACAAATTGTGAAGGATTTCAAAAATCCTTTGCTTATAAGCTAAATGACTGAGCTGGGTTTTGCACCTGTCTCTCTTAACTGCTGAAAAAGTCCCAAATGGAGATGACGTGACTGATGGCTTTTATCCGTTGCATCTCCTGAGTTGGGACAAAAGAGCCACCTCCTGTCAAAGTTGTTTGCCAAGTTTTAGACAGATTATTTAAAAAGGTCTGACTTGAATACTGTTTCTGACTTTGACTGCAATGATCAAATTGGCCACTAGACAGAGCTGTTTGTCTTAATTTTGAACACTACAGAGTTTAGAATTTTCAAGAGAAGTAGAGCCAATGAAAAGAGAAAACTATAAATAATGATGTTTTATGAGACAGGTACTCAAGTACACACTTAGTGCCCTTTTCTCCGCTGGTAGTGCATAATTTCCAGATTGTTCTGTCATTATCATTCAGGAGGCCGCAACTCAGTTTTCAAACTTCCACTCATCACCAGGAAGATTTCAATAGCTAATAAAGAATAATCAGCATGTATTATGCAATTTGTTCCTTCTTTTATAATACCGTGGCTAAAGTCACAGTGACATCCTAAATCCTGAACTTTTTCTGGAAACTTCTTGGTAATTCATTCTCTGCTCTTTTCTATGAAAACTGTTTATTTTGTAAGCGTACATTTTGGAATTATAATGGTTCATATTATTGTATCTATTATAGATTTTACTCGCATAAAATACACTGAAGAATTATAAATCACTTCCATTCACAAAGCACTGAGCCCAATTCACAAAAGCACTGAATTCTGGGGTTTGGTTAGAATTAGTGTCAAGGGGTTCTGCTGAGGAAGGCCTTAAACAGAGAACCCAGAAGCAGGCCCTTAACCAAATGTGTGTGTGTGTTCGTTGCTCAATCTTGTCCGACTCTTTGCCACCCCATGGACTGTAGCCCACCAGGCTTCTCTGTCCATGGAATTCTCCAGGCAAGAATACTGAAGAGGACTGCCATTCCCTACTCCACTTAATCTGCATACACGTCAGTACTTCTTACTTTGTGAAGTATGCAACCCCATGTGACCCCAAACAAAAGTTCTCAAACGTGATCTCTGGCACAAGTAGTATTTGTTAGAAATGCAGATTCTCTAGCCCCATCTCAGCCTGACAGAATCAAACATTCTAGGGAAGAGACTCTGTAGTCTGTGTTTTAATAAGACTTTGAGGTGATTCTGATGTAAGTTAATGTTTGACATCTGTTAATGTAGAGAAATAGCTTTCAAATGAAAGAGAGAAATCCAATTATTAAAAAATAAGTTTGGTGAAAAAGAAATAATATATGAAGCAGCAAAAAATACCCAAGAAGCTGTAATAAATGATCTCAAGATATAAGAGGATGCTCCAAAAGATAGTTTCTAGAAATTAAATACATGATAAATATTTAATAAAATAATTAAATTTATTAAAATAAATTATATACAAAATAAAATAAAGTTTAATTAAAATAAAAATTCAATAGAAGGCTTTGAAGATAAAGTTGCAAAAAGTATCTAGAAATCTTTAAAAAACAAGAGATGAAAAATTGGAAAGAGTAGATAAAGAATTTAAAGGATAATAAAAGACCCTCAGAATCTACTTTATAGGCGTTCTGCAGACACATATGGAAAATTTCTCAGAGTTGAAATGTGTGAGCTCCTCAATTGAAATAGCCCACTCGGTGCCCAACCCGTAAGAAAAACCCACAATAAGGCACATTAATGTGAAAATTCATAACACCTGGTGAAAAAGAAGATCCTAAGAGTTTGAGAGAAAAGTCAAAAGTAACATAAAAAGAAAAAAAAAATCAGAATAGCGTCGGAATTTGCACAAGCAACATTGGAGTTAGAAAACTAAATAGAGCAAAATCTTCAAAAGTTGAAATGAAAATAAATTTTAGTCAAAATACTGTACCCATCTAGTTAAGAATGTGCAAATTTTCAGGCATGTGACAGCTGAAAAAATTAATCTCACCCTATTTTCTTTCTTATGATGCAGCTGAACTAAATGCTCTAACAAAGTAAGCAAATAAATCAAGAAATAGGAAAATATGGGATTAGGAAATAGTGGATCCAACAGGAAAATGACTAAGGATATTCTAACTATGCAGCCAGCCTGGAAAATGACCTGTCAGATTAGAACAGGAAGTTGGAGTGGGGTTTCTAAGGAAAAAAAAACTGTATTATTTGATCATCTGGAAAATATCAAGAATCATTGGAAAGATCTATCACATTAGTGATAGATCATAGAAAACTAAGCAAATTAAAAATGAGGCTATTACTAACTTTAGGAGAAAACAGGAAGTTAATATAAGAGAGAAAACATAATGCATGTGGTATTGTGGTTAGCTCAGGAATGAACAATATTTGTTCCATCATACACATGTAAATGCTTACTTCCATTTTAACCACAAATTACCAAAAAAAGAGAAGAAAAAAGAAACTGACAGACTATATGATGAAAAAAGTTAGAATTAAATGAAATTAAATAAAAAGAGGTTTAAAAAATAATTTGCATTAATTTTATACCATTCTGTGCTTCCATATTCAGATAGTGAACTCAACCAACTTCAGTTGGGAGTCAGTAAAGAGCCCAGTTGAAATGGGCAAAAAGGTCTCAAATAGGCCCAGGATTACAGTGACTCTTAAACTGTGGTTCCTGGACCAGAAGCACTTACACCATTTGGAAACTCGTTAGAGATGCAAATTTTGGGGCCCATTCAAGATTTACTGAATCAGAACTTCCAGGCTTGGGGGCCCAGGAATGAAAAGTCTTCTAGGGGATTCTGATACATGCTAAAGTTTGAAAAATACAGACTTGTGAAAACGTGTTCTCATCTGGGGCTGCAAAACACTATTTAGAGTTGATCAGGGTTTCTACATTGTTAAGGAAACAAAAGAAAACAAAGTTAGGTACCAAGAACTTGATTGCACTTTACTAGCATCTTCTCTGCAAGTTAACTCATCTTATTCTCCATTAGTCTACTTCTTATTTGATATCTGATTTATAATTTGGGGAGTAAATGTTAACCTTTGCTAGGTGAAAAATTGAGTACATTGCCTCGACATTATCTAATGATTATTTGTCAATCCTTTGTCTAGATATACAAGATATACAAGACCTCAAAAAGAATCCCTAAATGTAATTATTCTGAATATCCACACCACTGTATGACTTACACCACTTTGAACAGTCCAGGGTTGCTGACCTCTTCTTGATGTATATTGATTGACCGTCTTATTGGCTGACTTGCAGGGAACCAGTGCACACGCCTCATCAGTGACAGCAACTTTGGAATTCTGTAGGTTGTTCTCTTACAGAAGAGTTTGGCTCCTGTTTTTCTAAGCAAGTTGAAATTTTGCTAACAGTTTTGACTTATATAATAGTATCATGCCCTTAATATTATAGTTGTGGTACTGAGCAAATGATCCCAAACTGAATTCATAAGCTTTTCTATGCAAACCTTCCCCATCTCTCATACTTCCAGATTAGTGATTAGAACCACCATCTGACTGGTTGGTCAGGCTACAGACATGGTGCTGCCCATTAATTCATTCAATAAAAATTGAGTGCTTACTACATCCTGGGTGTTCTAGGAACTGGGGACACAATAATGAACAAAACAAGACAAAAATTCCTTCCTTCAAGGAACTTATAGTCTAAGTAATAACCAAAATATTATTTCTAATAACAAAAAAATAAGTAAATTACTCTATACCATAAATCAAAAACTGATGGGTAATAAGAAAACTTGGGATACTGTCACAGAGGTTGGAATGTTTAGTGGATAATGATGAGAAGCCTCACTGAAAAGGTGATATTTAAAAAAAAGACTTGAAGAAGGCATGGGTATGAACCCTACTGGTATCTTGGCAGAGCAAAAACAAAGATTGTAAGGTAAGCTCATGCTTGGAATGTTTGAGAAGAGCAGGATATTGGAGTGGGTGAGATACAGTGAGCTGGCAGGATGGCAGAAGGGGTGAACCCACTGAAGCAACAGGGCTAGGGTAGGGCTGTGTTGTACAGACTTTTTCACCCTTGTGGCCCACTGTGAAGATTTTAGCTTTCATTCTGCATGAGATGGAAGCAACTTCAGGGTTCTGAGCTGAGGAGTGACATGACCTGACTCATCTGTTGAGAGGGATGAATTCCCATCTCTTTCACTGCCCCAGCCAATTGCCATTGACAATCAAGTCTATTTCCTCTCTATTTCTCAAATCTGTCCTATCTTCCCCCCACCCCCCTTCATCATCACTGTCAGCCCACTAGTCCAGGAAGCCTTAATTTCCTACTTGAGTCATCTCAATAGCTTCTTTGTAGATTTCCTGCCTCTGTTTTCTTCCCTCAAATTCATTCTCCACAATGTATCCAGAGTAACCACTCTGAAAATTTCATTGATTTACACCTGTTGTTAAAGCTGTCAATAGCCTTTTTTTCTCCTGTAAGTAAATTCTAAACTCAACATGACTTTCCATGGTCTGTTTCCCAATCTCTAGCTTCATGTATCCTCTTGTCTCCTTCATAGGATACACCCTGCCCATATAAACTTCGTTCCTTGAGAACATGATGTTCTCCTGTTTCTGAAACTTCACAGATGGTTATTACACAGAGACTTCTCTGATTTTAAAATGTGGATTGGTTTACCTTGTTTTTTTTGCTCTTACATCACCCCCTGCTTTCCTTCCACTGAATTGGCCATTCTATATTCCCATTGTTTATTATCTCTTTCCCCATTCTGCCCTTTGGCTTGGTGAGGACTGTCTGTCTTGCTCATTTGATCTCCAGTGCACTATTTGTGACACATAGAAAATCAGGGGTGAATGGAGAATGGATGCCAAAACTTCCTGATGGATGAGAACATTTGAAGGCCATTAATAAACTCCTTTTTGTTACAGCCAGGAGACACTCAAATATTTGCTGTACATATGAAAGAAGGAATCAATGAAGGAAAGATTTTTCTCGATCCTTTGCGTTCTGTGTATTTCCCCCATTGTCCAAATGCGCCTCAGTAATATGTTGTGTGGGCTCCCACCGGTCATATACATATATGGGGCAGGTAACCGCTTACACAGTGTAACCTGGTGGTTTTGCAAGCATTCTTCACCAGGAATCCTTCCTGACTTCAGCCCTGGAGACTCTGATACGAGCAGCACTGATTCTGGCCACTCTTGGACACATGATCAATTTCAGAAGACACAAACAGCAATGACCTAACTGGTGGGCAGCAGAAACAGTGACTTTAGGGGAGGCCGATAGTTTCCACACACACAAAGAAGCAGCTCGATAATGGGTTCCAACTGTAGTGCCATTTCGTTTTTAAGTTTGAATTCAGCAGAAGCCTCAGCATTGAGTGGACACTGAGATTTGTTCATGAGTACATCTAGAAGACCCTTAGATCTTCTAGCAATAGATGGGCAGTTTTGGAGAACCTGAGATTCCTCAGTTATTACTAGATGGGCATGTATGATTTCTGTCTTTGCCATTAACTTGTCAGAGAAATATTACTCGAAAGTTTTATTCTCAGCCTGCTGTGACCTAGAGAAACATAGGTTACTATCTTATAGGTAGTACTGTTGGACTCCCCAGCAAATCATCAACCTACGAAAAAAGGAAAGCTAAATGTATTAAAACTTGCTGTAGCAAGGGAGACCGGAGAAGGCAATGGTAACCCACTCCAGCACTCTTGCCTGGAAAATCCCATGGACCGAGGAGCCTGGTGGGCTGCAGTCCATGAGGTTGCAAAGAGTCGGACACGACTGAGCGACTTCACTTTCACTTTTCACTTTCATGCATTGGAGAAGGAAATGGCAACCCCACGCCAGTGTTCTTGCCTGGAGAATCCCAGGGACGGGGGAGCCTGGTGGGCTGCCGTCTATGGGGTCGCACAGAGTCGGACACGACTGAAGCGACTTAGCAGCAGCAGCAGCAAGGGAGACCACCACCTTAACAATCCCAGCAGTGTCTCAGAATGTGGAAGCCAGTGGTCTAATTTTAAGGATTTGGGGTCTGAGCTCAGAGTAGTTTTGAGGAAGGCCTTTGAAGACCTGATCTGGACTGGGCAACATTTGTAATGTACTAGTTTGGAATTGGTAGACCCTATGACCCACGGGCCTTGAAACGAGCCTTCACAAGGAAACTTTGTATGATAAGCAAGTATTTGCCTAGGTGAGAAGACTCTTGTTTCCATTAATTATCTGTGGGAAATTTCCTGAAGCAAACAGTGAATTTTTTAAAAATTGGTTTATAGCTTTATCTTTCCCAGGCAAAGTTTCCTGGAACAAACAACTAATTCATGTTGACAGAGCTGATCTATATTCTTTTTTTTTTTTGGGGGTGACAAAGTTTTTTTTATTGTTTGCTGGAAAATACTTTTGAATGCAAGGTCTGATTAGTGCAAGCTATACATGACATAAGAGTATAACTTAAATGAAACTATAAATATTCATAAAGACAGTGCCCACTCCTCTGAACACTACATTTAATGGAATGAAGTCTCTTATTAAGTGAGAATTGTAAAAACTGCAGTCATAAATAAAGCGTTCTAAGCAAAGAACTATAAAATTCTTTAGTTGTGACATCTACTTTGTCTCTCTTGACTTAGGAATGGTGGGGCCCAGCGAAAACTTAGCCAACAAAAAGCCAGCACTCTCAGGAGCTCTTCCCAGGAAGCACGCTGCTGGTGCCCGAGACAGGCCGGCGCCCTGGCTTCCCTGGAGCCCTCAGGCCTACTCTGACCACTAGTCCCTGTCCTGGGGCTAGTTTGAGGCGAGCGGGAAGAAAATCATGTAGGAGGACGCATCTGTCACGACCCCTTGTACTGCACCAACTCAACAGATAAGAACACCTAGCATTTTTGATGTGTATCTGTCACTCTCAGCAAACACTCAAAAGTGGTTGACGACAAAAATGCAATATTGGGAACAAAAGCCCTTTTCTATTTTCTATACAGTCTACAGACACCAGGTATTCCTTTCAGCTATGAGTTCACAAAGATGCTCTAAAAGAGGCTGCTCCTACTATAGTGCCAGGCAGGCAGGCCAGGATCAAAGGTACAAAACTGCAGCTACAACTCCAGATTCAAATGAGTTTAAAAAAATACAGACTTATTAGAGAGTCAAACTATGATGTACATGGAAACATAGACAAGTGCTGCAACAATATTCACTGTCCAAGGTCAACTTGGAACATAGCCAAATTTCCCTCCAGACCGAGAAAGCTCTGTGTGGAGAAGAACACAAGATTAACACCGTCACCTCCTCTCCAAACACCGTCAGGGCTCAGAAAACTCATCACAAATAACAAATGCAAAAAAATAAAAATAAATAAAACACATCTTAATATATACACAGCAACAAAGGAAGACTACTCTCCTTCTGGATTTCCCTGGCACTCACTCAATCAAGGATTAGCCAACAATTTCCTAAACTAAGACAATATTCTCACCATCAAAGAAAATTTTCTTGTCCAAGATGTTTTTTTAAATGACATCTCATAGTGGTCCAGATTGCTTACTTAAGATTAAACTACTAATGCACAGAGGACATCCTCTGAGCTCAAGTATGAGTAATACTAATATTCTCAGATTCTTCTAGGCTTCAAAGATCCACAAATGTTTTATCAGACTATCCATTTAAGAGAAATGTAAGTCAACAGTGATAAACCAACTCTACACTTTTCTTACCCTGTTTATTAAAGAACACCTTGCTCCAATAGGAATGAAGCCTAGTTCAATAGGTATCTTATTCCCTTCAACTCTGCACAGTAAATATCACTGTTTAGTCTCTGTGTCTTTGACCCTTGAATGACTCACCTAAAGAAAATCTTGTACAAAAGTGGAAAACAGCAAACCCCAGCAGAAGCATTGGTATTAGTGCCCAAGTAGACTTTAGGGGAATTATTGTAATTGCTTATGGGACTGTTTACAGCCTTGCTAGAAACCTTACTCCTCTTGAAACCCTAGATCAAAAAATTTGAATTATTTAAACATAAGAGGCGATTTCATCAATAAAGTTCTAGTTTATATGTAAGGTTTTGGTCCCTGGACAGATGTGCAGCTAGCCCAAATTACTGGCCATGCTTCCATTTTAAGCATGTCCATTATTCTCCCCCCACCATAATATCACCAAATCCTTCCATCCCTCCTGTCACTGGCGAGCCCTCTCATTGCTGCTTGTATTTCTTTTGACTCTTCTACTGCACATACAAGCTTCACCATGTTCCCACTTGAATATGCAGGGAATTTCCATTTCTCACAGAACATCAGCTCCCTAGAAACCATCAACTTCGAACAATTTCTAGTTAGTAAAGGCACAATTCTCCTTTATAAAGGAAACCAAGAGTGATGGTTGGAAGTTGAACAAACATCTTGTGTGCTAAGTCACTTCAGGTGTGTCCAACTATTAATGACCCTGTGGACTGTAGCCTCAGGCTCCTCTGTCCATGGGATTCTCCAGGCAAGGTTACTGGAGAGGGTTGCCATGCCCGCCCCAGGGATGGAATGTGCTTCTCTTACATCTCCTGCATTGGCAGGCAGGTTCTTTATCACTAAGGCCACCTGGGAAGCCCAAAAAACATCTTTGGTATTCCTAAAAAGTGAATGCTGTATGTGGTACCAAAACCTAAGGGCATTTACCATATCTAAAGAATATACAGATTATGTAAAAGCGTGAATATTGTATTTTAGGACATATTTTCAGTTTTCCACTATACCACTTGGATGGAAGTGTTAGTAATACAGGACAAGCTAAAAGTGTGACCACCACCCTACTGGCTTGTTTTCTGCCCAAACTTCCACTAGCTTCCAGTGAATCCTGTCCCAGGGTAATCACTGAGCAAACCTGCAGAGCAGCTCAGAGATAGAACAGTGGGCTTCACCTCAACGAATCCAACAGCCAGCACTTAGCAGGTAAATGCTGTGTGGGGACACACCCAGAAAAGACTTAATGGCAGTTCAGTTCAGTCACTCAGTTGTGTCTAACTCTTTGTGACCCCATGGACTGCAGCACACCAGGCTTCCTTGTCCATCACCAACTCCCAGAGTTTACTCAAACTTATGTCCATTGAGTCAGTGATGCCATCCAACCATCTCATCCTCTGTCGTCCCCTTCTCCTCCTGCCTTCAATCTTTCCCAGCATCAGGGTCTTTACCAATGAGTCAGTTCTATCCATCAGGTGGCCAAAGTATTGTAGTTTCAGCTTCAACATCAGTCCTTCCAATGAATATTCAGGACTGATTTCCTTCAGGATGGACTGGTTGGATCTCCTTGCAGTCCAAGGGACTCTCAAGAGTCTTCTCCAATACCACAGTTCAAAAGCATCAGTTCTTCAGCACTCAGCTTTCTTCACAGTCCAACTGTCACATCCATACATGACCACTGGAAAAACCATGGCCTTGACCGGATGGAACTTTTTGGCAAAGTAATGTCTCTGCTTTTTAATATGCTATCTAGGTTGGTCATAACTTTTCTTCCAAGGAGTAAGTGTCTTTTAATTTCATGTCTGCAGTCACCATCTGCAGTGATTTTGGAGCCCCCCAAAATAAAGTCTGACACTGTTTCTACTTGTTTCCTCATCTATTTGCCATGAAGTGATGGGACCAGATGCCATGATCTTAGTTTTCTGAATGTTGAGCTTTAAGCCAACTTTTTCACTCTCCTCTTTCACTTTCATCAATAGTCTCTTCAGTTCTTCTTTGCTTTCTGCCGTAAGGGTAGTGTTATCTGCATATCTAAGGTTATTGCTATTTCTCTCAGCAATCTTGATTCCAGCTTGTGCTTCTTCCAGCCCAGCATTTCTCATGATGTACCCTGCATAGAAGTTAAATAAGCAGGGTGACAATATACAGCCTTGACGTACTCCTTTCCCGATTTGGAACCAGTATGTTGCTCCATATCCATTTCTAACTGTTGCTACCTGACCTGCATACAGATTTCTCAGGAAGCAGGTCAGGTGGTCAGGTCTTCCCATCTCTTGAAGAATTTTCCACAGTTTGTGGTGATCCACATAGTCAAAGGCTTTGACATAGTCAATAAAGCAGAAATAGATGTTTTTCTGGAACTCTCTTGGTTTTTCGATGATCCAGCGGATGTTGGAAATTTGATCTCTGGTTCCTCTGACTTTTCTAAATCTAGCTTGAACATTTGGAAGTTCATAGTTCACGTACTGTTGAAGCCTGGCTTGGAGAATTTTGAGTATTACTTTGCTAGTGTGTGAGAGGAGTGTAATAGTGTGGTAGTTTGAGCATTCTGCGGCATTGCCTTTCTTTGGGATTGGAATGAAAACGGACCTTTTCCAGTCCTGTGGCCACTGCCGAGTTTTCCAAATTTGCTGACATATTGAGGGTAGCACTTTCACAGCATCATCTTTCAGGATTTGAAATAGCTCAACTGGAATTCCATCACCTCCATTAACTTTGTTCATAGTGATGCTTCCTAAGGCCCACTTGACTTTACATTCCAAGACGTCTGGCTCTAGGTGAGTAATCACACCATCGTGATTATCTGGATCATGAAGATCTTTTTTACACAGTTCTTCTGTGTATTCTTGCCACCTCTTCTTAATATCTTCTGCTTCTGTTAGGTCCCTACCATTTCTGTCCTTTATTGAGCCCATCTTTGCATGAAATGTCCCCTTGGTATCTTGAATTTTCTTGAAGAGATCTCTAGTCTTTCCCATTCTATTGTTTTCATCTATTTCTTTGCACTGATCACTGAGGAAGGCTTTCTTATCTCTCCTTGCTATTCTTTGGAACTCTGCATTCAAATGGGTATATCTTTCCTTTTCTCCTTTTCCCTTTAGCTTCTTTTCTTTTCACAGCTGTTTGTAAGGCCTCCTCAGACACCATTTTACTTTTTTGCATTTCTTTTTCTTGGGGAAGGTCTTGATCCCTGTCTCCTGTACAATGTCACGAACCTCTGTCCATAGCTCATCAGGCACTCTATCAGATCTAATCCCTTGAATCCTTTCTCACTTCCACTGTATAATCATAAGGGATTTGATTTAGGTCATACCTGAATGGTCTAGTGGTTCTCCCTATTTTCTTCATATGCACATAAATTCCTGGTTTTATAATATCTTCCCAGGAAGTCAGGAATAATTGGTTTTTTAGTTAAAGAAAATGAATCTATGCTCAAAACAATGTAATGCCTCAAAAAAGCAAAATCTATAAGGGAAAAACTACAGAAAAATACGGTTTAACAATCAATAGCTTACTTTGGTTAAATTGGCATAGTAAGTCAGTGCAATTTTGTAGTTAGAAGCACATCCTTTCACATTCTTGGAAATCAGAGTACTGTGAAGTGAAACAGTTCACAGAGGTGATAGCCCTTTAGCCTTTTGTGACTTCAGAACTCAGAAAGATGAAGGTTAACCAGGATTTGACACTCAGATAGTTACTTGCTCAATGGAGACTGGAGACAAACTCAGTCAGGAGACAGCTAAACATCTCATTTTTATTTACTTACAGAATTCTCAGAAAGTTCCTACTTGGACATCAGGGCTTTTCCACCTGGATGCACATCAGCATTATCTGAGAAGCTTTAAAAAATTATCAAGTACCAGATCAATTAAACCTGGAGGTGGAGCCCAGAAATCAGTACTCTGTTTTACCAGGTGATTTTAACTTGCAGCCAGACTACATACCACTGATGTATCCCTTTCAGAAAGTTGTGGCATGAAGGCTATATCACATCTAGACAACTTTGTTTTTTCCAAATTTCACCAGGAAAAGGGATTTATAGAAAAAGACAAACTTGTGCTTCTGCTAAAGATGCAACTTACCGTTTCAAAAGTGCTGGTCCTTGGAGGTTGTCTGGAGGACTGGTTGAAGAGGAGCAAGTCCGAGTCTTGGCAGAGCAGGTAGCGTTTCAGGCTTTGGCAGAAACGGAGAAGGGCCAGATGCCTGTGAGTACCAGCATGATGCACAGTAACACCAGATTTAATCCACAGTGAGTCTTCATGAAGCTTGGGGCTGACACCAGTAGAAGGGTGAGAAAGATGACAAGAAGGGTGTGCCACTTTTTCTTCTCATAGGCACCTCCAAAAACACAATGCTCTAGAACATGTGCAACGATATGTTCACCAGTGTCATGAAAGTTGAATTTCTGAAGCACTGGGGAGGGTCTCAAAGAATGCCTACTGTGCCTGGCCCCAGAGAGTCAGACAGAGTATTTACAGAGGAAAATGCTCCACTCATGATTTCAAAACCCAAGCCAGAAACATAAGCCAGCAGTACATAGAGGGTGCTCTCACCTGGGTTTATCCTTGTCAAGCCCTCACTGGCTTAAAAAAAAAAAAAAGTTTATAACATGCAAACCGGCACATTTCTTGCATAAGGACAGACCATCACTCCAAAGATCAGTAGACATTTCCGCACTGGTCCATTTTTGATGTCAGTAATGGCTGCTGTCATGAACCAAACAAGGGAGGAAAGCAGCAGAGACGCCAACCAGAAGAACTCTGCAATGAAGAGGTTGTTCATGCGCAATGGCGGTGGCCGCGGTGAAGAGGTAGAACTTGAGCACAGCTGCGAAGGCAAGTGCAGCCCAGAACAAGGCCGCCGTCATGGCAACCGCGGAAGCCTGTCGGTTGGGGCCGGGGGTGGGGGGGGGGGGGGGGCTGATGGGTGTCTCAGCTGATCTGTATTCTTAAGTCATGCTAACACAGATGGTCTCAGCACTCATACCTTTTAATTGCTCTCACTCTTAAATACTTTGGGACGTTTACGTGTCCCAGTAGTTTCCAAGGACAGGTTCCAAAAAGGAGAGAGGATGCAGTTATAAAGCCTGACGATCGAAAGATGGAAGGAAGTATGGGCAGCGTTGAGAAAACAAGGGTAACAAAAATAAACTTACTTTTGTACAATTTTGCTTGAGGTAAGTTCTTGCTTCAGCCAACAGAATACTTACTCAAACACAGATTTGATCTCCCCTTCCAGAGAATCACTTGTAAAAATCAAGCACTGTTTTTTCTTTTTGATGTTTTAAATTGAGGTATAGTTGATGTACAATATTAGGTAAGTTATAAGTATACACCTGGAGAAGGCAATGGCAACCCACTCCAGTACTCTCACCTGGAGAATCCCATGGATGGAGGAGCCTGGTGGGCTGCAGTCCATGGGGTCGCTGAGAGTCAGACACGATTGAGTGACTTCACTTTCACTTTTCACTTTCATGCATTGGAGAAGGAAATGGCAGCCCACTGCAGTGTTCTTGCCTGGAGAATCCCAGGGACGGGGGAGCCTGGTGGGCTGCCGTCTATGGGGTCGCACAGAGTCGGACACGACTGAAGTGACTCAGCAGCAGCAGCAGCAGCATAGGTATACACCATAGTGATTCACAATTTTGAAAGGTATTACTCCACTTACAGTTTTTATAAAATATTGACTATGCTCCCTGTGTTGTACAATTTAGCATCATAGCTTATTTACATTATTTGATACATAATAGTCTGTACCTCTTAATCTCTATGCCTATCTTGCCTTTCTTCCCTTCCCTCTCACCACTGGTAACCACTAGTTTGTTTTCTATATCTATGAGTCTAAGGATAATTGAGATTGACGTCTCCTGTCATATTCTAGACAGTTACAGCTCATGGAAATAGACATTCCACGGATGACGGACTGAATAGTGGTTTCCTCACCTACTCTTCTTTCCTAATCCATGTGTTTGAACATGCTGGTGATGAGCAAAGGAATTACAAGGAGGAAATGATAACGTTGTACTATGGCAAAACAGTATCCTGTTCTGGTATTAAAGTAGTTGTGGATATTTGGTTAATCTATGCTCAATGCCCTGAAACATTGCCTTTAGTCTGTAGCCTAGGTTGATATCCTCTTATCTACTGATTTAACATGGCTGAATGTATGGTGATTGGACATTTGCATGGCTATCAGTTCAGTTCAGTCCAGTTCAGTCACTCAGTCATGTCCGACTCTTTGTGACCCCATGAATCGCAGCACACCAGGCCTCCCTGTCCATCACCAACTTACAGAGTTTACTCAAACGCATGCCCATCCAGTCGGTGATGCCATCCAGCCATCTCATCCTCTGATGTCCCCTTCTCCTCCTGCCCACAATCCCTCCCAGCATCAGGGTCTTATCCAATGAGTCAGCTCTTTGCATGAGGTGGCCAAAGGACTGGAGTTTCAGCTTCAGCATCGGTCTTTCCAATGAACACCCAGGACTGATCTCCTTTAGGATGGACTGGTTGGACCTCCTTGAAGTCCAAGGGACTCTCAAGAGTCTTCTCCAACACCACAGTTCAAAAGCATCGATTCTTCTGTGCTCAGCTTTCTTGATAGTCCAAATCTCACATCCATACATGACTACTGGAAAAACCATAGCCTTGATTAAATAGACCTTTGTTGGCAAAGTAATGTCTCTGCTTTTTAATATGCTGTCTAGGTTGGCCGTAACTTTCCTTCCAAGGAGTAAGTGTCTTTTAATTTCATGGCTGTAGTCACCATCCACAGTGATTTTGGAGCCCAAAAAAATGAAGTCTGACACTGTTTCCACTCTCTCCCCATCTATTTCCCATGAGATGATAGGACCAGATGCCATGATCTTAGTTTTCTGAATGTTGAGCTTTAAGCCAACTTTTTCACTCTCCTCTTTCACTTTCATCAAGAGGCTTTTTAGTTCCTCTTCACTTTTTGTCAGAAGGGTGGTGTCATCTGCATATCTGAGGTTATTGATATTTCTCCCGGCAATCTTGATTCCAGCTTCGGCTTCTTCCAGCCCAGCATTTCTCATGATGTACTCTGCATAGAAGTTAAATAAGTAGGGTGACAATATACAGTCCTGACGTACTCCTTTTCCTATTTGGAACCAGTCTGTTTTTCCATGTCCAGTTCTAACTGTTGCTTCCCAACCTGCATATAGGTTTCTCAAGAGGCAGGTCAGGTGGTCTGGTATTCCCATCTCTTTCAGAATTTTCCACAGTTTATTGTGATCCACACAGTCGAAGGCTTTGGTGTAGTCAATAAAGCAGAAATAGATGTTTTTCTGGAACTCTCTTGCTTTTTCGCTGATCCAGCAGATATTGGCAATTTGATCTCTGGTTCCTCTGCCTTTTCTAAAACCAGCTTGAACATCTGGAAGTTCTCGGTTCACGTATTGCTGAAGCCTGGCTTGGAGAATTTTGAGCATTACTTTACTAGGTGAGATGAGTGCAATTGTGCGGTAGTTTGAGCATTCTTTGGGATTGTCTTTCTTTGGGATTGGAATGAAAACGGATCTTTTCCAGTTCTGTGGCCACTGCTGAGTTTTCCAAATTTGCTGACATATTGAGTGCAGCACCTTCACAGCATCATCTTTCAGGATTTGAAATAGCTCAACTGGAATTCCATCACTTCCACTAGCTTTGTTCGTAGTGATGCTTTCTAAGGCCCACTTGACTTCACATTCTAGGATGTCTGGCTTTAGGTGAGTGATCACACCATTGTGATTATCTGGGTTGTGAAGATCTTTTTTGTACAGTTCTTCTGTGTATTCTTGCCACCTCTTCTTAATATCTTCTGCTTCTGTTAGGTTCATACGATTTCTGTCCTTATCGAGCCCATCTTTGCATGAAATGTTCCCTTGATATCTCTAATTTTCTTGCTATAGACTATATCAATTAATTCAAGGTCTGGAATGAGATGGAATTGGATATAAATCCTTATCCTAAAAACCTTTTAGTTTTGTGATCCTATTTAAGTTGCTACTTAGATGTGAAGAGCCAATTTACTGGACCCTCATGCTGAGAAAGACTGAAGGCAGGAGGAGAAGGGGAGAACAGAGGATGAGATTCTGGGATGGGATCACTGACTCAAGGCACATGAGTTTGGGCAAATTCTAGAAGTTGATATGCTGCAGTCTGTGAGATTGCAAAGAGACTGACACAACGGAACAACAACTTAGTTGCAGCCTTAATTTTTCATATATAGATATTAGCTTCAATTTTTTTTTTTTTACATAGACTATGGTGATCTTTTGTAGCCACCTGAAATCATTATGGTAAACAAAGTAACAGTTATGTAAAACTGTCAGCCTAGTTCATAATGTGGACTCAGTAAGTGTTAGACATAATTATTACTTTACTAAGTACAAAGTGTGCTGTGGTGTTCATTTGAAGATGAGAAGCATAGAAAGCTAGATTCAAAGAATAGTAGAGTCTAGACAGACCACAGAGATGTTCTGATCCAGCATCTTTATTTTAAGGGAGAGGAAGCTGAAGACCAAAGTGAAGTGAAGTGAAGTGAAGTGAAAGTCGCTCAGTCGTGTCCCACTCTTTGAGACCCCATGGACTTACGGTCCATGGGATTCTCCAGGCAAGAACTGGAGTGGGTACCCTTTCCCTTCTCCAGGGGATCTTCCCAACCCAGGGATTGAACCTAGGTCTCCCACATTGCAGGCAGATTCTTAAAGTGGGCAAATAATCAGGGTGAAAACACCAAATAGTGGAAAAGGCAGGCATCACATTTCCATGACTTGCCTTGCAGCCAACATGTGCCTGTGAAGGACAACCGTGGGAGACAAGGCTCTGGGCCTCTGGTTGGTAACCACTTGTACAGTCTTTTGTTCACGGTAGATGCTTAGAACCTGGTCTAATTTGCAGCATTTTCAGAGAAGAATTGAAAGCAGTCTGACATAATTTGACTCCTGGAGCTCAGATCTTTTAGTTTATTGGGCACAGTCTCATTACTTGGCAATAACTGATGTCTTTAGAGTGTGAAGTAAATATTTAAGATTTAAATAAGCCCTATGTGAATGCTAAGCTCCTCATTTGTTGACAGATTCTTCCCATACTCAGCAACTATTCCAGCAGCTTCTCTTGCCAAGGAAATACCAGATATTGTTGAAAGAAAAAAAACAGCTGCAAATATCAAAAAACCTGGCTTTTTAAGGGGCTTTCCAAAAATAAATGGTTGAAGAACCTAGAAAGTGATTTTATAGGGATGTAAAACAATCCTTAAAGCAACTGTAAGTTTTAGTCTTAAAAATTTTATTCAGCACATCCTTTTGTATGAAGTACTGTAGGTAATTTAAAGACATATTTTTTTGCCTTTGAGGTACTATCAATTTAGTAGGAAAAATGGCATGTAAGTAAATTAATCAAAACTTACGTAATAAAATGCAAATCAAATAACATTTGAAGATGAACACTGGAGGGCATTGGTAGGCAGAGGCTGACAAATTACCAAATGAATGGTGCAGGGGGTGTTTGTTCATTTTGCTTTCCCCCTTCTTTTAGGACACTGCCTGATTCTGGTCTAGGATTCATCTTTTCCTTGCAGTCTTGGGGCTCTGTAACTACAAGAGCTCTGCATTTCTCTAGCCCAGATGTGATCTTGTGAACCAAGTCATGCCCACCAGCCTGTCTTCTAAAGTGACTCAAGGATTGAAATTGTTGATAAAACTGTTACCCTCTTTGGCCGACAATTGCTGATCTCTGCTGAGCCATGAATCTCCAGCCTTCTAGTCCACTCTCATGGGTTAGCTGGGATTAAACTCCTTTTCCTCATGGGTTCACTAGACTTGGCGTATATGGTAATGGCAGCTTGAAGGGAAAGGAGTTGCCAGTTTGCATATATGTGTCAGGGAAAAGAGAAGGTGATATTTGAGTGGGACCTGGAAAAGGGGTGACGGTAAGTAACTGAGGATTTTCAGTTTGGGGACACCCTATTATTTCTAATTCTAGACCTCTATCAGAGCCATTTCTGTAGTTTGTGAACTAATTAGAAAGTTGTTCACAAATCTTGAGAATTCAATGCTTTGCTAAGTGCAAATCCAGGGCAGTAGAGTTGGAAAATATTTCAGGACTGGTTAGGTTAAAAAATGGAAAAGACAGGGCTACAGATGTAACTATTGTAATACAATTGAATGAGGTTTATTTCTACTCTGAAAGTCACTGTAGTGGTCTCTTCTCACTGTGTTTAAGTCTCTGTTTCTTATCTTGCTTCTATGATAATCCACATCTAAGAGAATACATTCATTCTTTAGCTTATCAAGATTCAGTAAAATCTAATCTATCCTTTCTTCACTGAACAGAGTATTTGAAAAATCATATTCTCTCTCATTCAACAATTGTCGTTAATATTTGAAACCACACGTGGTGCTTGTAAAGAGCTCTCAGACACTACTGAATGTAATTCCCCAAACTCACTTTACATGCAAAACTGTTGTATAGTTTGATTAAATAATGTCTGTGAAATTCTGTGTGGAGATACAAATGCTTCCTAAGCCAGGAAGAGACAAATATCAATATTCTAGGCTAGAATTTGGTCCAATTTCACTCAAAAAAAACAATTTTGCTGTTGACAAAATGGAAATGTGCTGAAGAACTAGGAAAAGGAAAAGGGAGAGATTAGTAAGGTCCATCTTCCCCCTTTCTCTTCTAAATGTATCATTTTATTTTTCTAAACCAAGCTCTCCCTTAATTCCAGAAGAGAAAAACATTTTTTCTTAAGTGTGATTTTTGAGGGAAAAATAGGTGCATTTTGTGTTTCTGCTTGTAGAATTAAAATACTTCCTACCTTGATTTTTATAGCAAATTGGTAATGCCTACATTTGAATTTCTGGCAAACCCTAGAACATAACGCTATACTTATTCCTCACTGGCTGGACAAATTTTTAAAACATGAGGTAAATCAAGTGGGGAGATTAAAATCAGATGGTTTCGCATAGACTATCAGTAATGAGGGTAAAACTGGCATCTTTCCATCTGCTTCTTTGATTATACATTTTGTACTTATTTTTAAAGACCAAACTAGAGGAGTTGGAAAGTGTTATTGAAGTCCACGATGGAAAACCTTTCCTAGTCATTTTCATAGTGAATTCTGAATCTTTAAAATGCCATGACCAGACTGTGTTGGGACATATGATCAAGTAGGTTTTTCTTTCCTCAAGGACTTTATTTAAAAATGTATGTGGCAGAGGCTTCTCATTTAGCATATCTAAGGGAGCTCTTTGGGAATTTTACCATTGTTTTCTTGTGTTGCCATGGGAATGCCCATTTTTATATCTTCAGAGAGATAATGTTTTTCAGTGTGGTAGAGCAGAAAGTGGGCCTTATATTTAGGAAACAGTGTGTTCTACCCTGGCCTTAACTCCTTACTAGTTGTACCATTGTAGGTAAATGATTCAAGCTCTCCAAGCCTCAGGTTTTTGTTTCTTAAATGAAATTAATTTTTATTCTGAAGGGTTATTCTAAGCATTAAAAGTGACGAGTGCATTAGAAGACGTTTACTATGTAATAGTATTATTATACCGACGTGATTGTGAAAAGGCATCTTAACATGTATTTCTTGCCTGACTCCAGGCTTGTATCTCCCTTAGAGAGCTTTCAGTCTCTGGCAGCTCAGTCTCTGGATATATTGGTGATGTCAAATAAAAAAATATACTAGAGAAGGAAGTGATCTGAGATGTAAGGATAAAGGGAGGAAATAGAGAGTTGCCGTTTTATTTCACATTGCTGAGAATGTTGGAGGTGCAGATGGCAACTCGGGTGTTGGGTGGTTTGTTGAGGTGAGGCCCTAGTACAGTGTTGTCCAGTAGAACTTTCTGCAGTTATGGAAGTGTTCTCTACTTGAAATATCAAACAACTTCACCAATAGCAACACGTGACTGTTGAGTACACGAATGTGGATTGTGTGACTGAGGAACTTCTATATCTCACTTAATTAATTTAAATTTAAATAGCCATATATGGCTAGTGGCTACTTTATTGGACAGCACAATGCCAGGCACTCTAGGGGATACGAGAGACTGAGGAAAGAAAGGTAAGGAGAGCAGGTTTTAACAAGTATTGTCATGAATTGTGAATCAGATCCTTAATATTTCTTGAGAGATGTAACCAAAAAATTAAATTCATTTGTAAGTAGTTCTGAGAGCCAGATTACATATAAATATAGATATAGAGATATAGATATATAGCTGTGACTCACAGCGGAGGACAGGACACATGGGGCCCTGACCAATATTATGGCTACATATGGGTAGTAATAAAAATTTCCTCTCATTAACATGATAACTGAGGATTTTTATAGATGAAAAGCTCATTAGGAAAGAGGTTATCTACATAAACTCTTTTTATTTTAAATACACAGCCATGCCCATACTTCTCATCTAGAACTCAAACTGTTAAACAAATAAGTCTAAATAGTTGATTTAGAAAATTAGAGCTAATTATCTATGGACTTCCTATTACGTAGCAGGATTTGTTTTCTCAAACGATGATGAGAACTGCCAGCACCTCCAGGACCCATTTTATCTCTAGGATTCCAACGGATGAGTCTTGAAAGCTCATGAACCTTCATAAATGCATAAAATTGTGTGTGTGTTTTGGGGGTGAAGAATCTATATCCATTAAAGATTTTGTATTAGATATTTATCCTTTTAAATTTTATCTTCCTGGGAAATGACAGCATTGTTCACCTCTCATTGCTGAACCTAAAAATACCAGACAAATGCATAACTGGAGCTGTGAACAATAGCCCCTTTATCACTGGATTGGAGATGAAAACGTGGGGGGAGGGGTACATGGGGAACGCTCTAATGGTGGGGGAGTCATAGCAAGAGTGAGTCCTGACGTCATGGAGGATGTCAGAGAGGGCCCAGGGCTGTCACTGACATGGATACTGCAGAGAGATTTTGGATGGAGTTTCTGTTTGCCTAACCCCAAAATTAAACCGAGAAATTCTGTGAGCTACCCAATATCCACTTACTGAATCAATATTTCACTTAAAAACGCTTAAACTTGGCAGAATAGACTTTTGTTACTTGTAACTAGATCCCAACTGATACAGATACTCAAAAGGGTCTGTAACCCTAAGACGATTAAGGATTATCTCATAAAACTGCATTTATTATTGACCATGAATCCGTCACAAGTGATACAATGAAGACAGAATCACAAAAATACAGAGCTGGAGAAAAGGTGTGTTCTTTCAATGACAGCTACCATTTTTTCAAGAATATAAAGTGCATTAAAATGTTGGCAGAAAAAAAGAACAGTGGTAAGGCTTGCCTGTACATCATTGATTTGTAAAGGAGAATATCAAGATTCCAAATAATCTCCATTATGGTGAACACCTTAGTCATGAAAGAGCCCATTCTACCTAAAGGCTTATAATGCCAGGAATCTGATACATTCCTTCTGCCCAAATATGTGAATCCAATGACACTCAGCATTCTCCATCATCCACTTTCTCCCCCAAAGTTGATCAGCAGTGTTTCTAGTCAATACTATGACATCCTATCTAAAAATCCAGTCAAAGTATTCAAATACACTTTGAATTCAGAGATCAAAATCAAAGATTCATAAATTAATCTCAGTCTACAGACTTGTAGAGATCAATACAAATATATAGATTAACTCTTAGAAATTGATATGAAATAAGTGGATTATGAAAGTACAATTTTCCTCTGCATATTTTAATGGGAGTTCAGTTAAAAAGAAGATTGTGCTAGAATTTTAATGATGCTGGACAGTTTTATCTTGGGGCTAAAAGTCTGATATACAATCCCTTCTTTACAAACAGAATAATGGGGTTTTATTAAAGCAAATATATTCTTCCATCACTTGCTCTATGTTTATACAATGTCACTGAATAGTCAACATATACATCAGGGAAGGAATAATGAGCATTCCTTTCTTTTCACATAATGAAAGTTCTAAATTGCCACATTCTCCTTATTTAATTATGAATAAATTCAGAGATGTGTGCTATATTTATAATTAAATCCATTCTGTATTCATGTTTTCACACATATTATAAAGTCTCTTAATATTCTCATTATTTCCCAGAATAGTAAAGAAGAACCTCATGAAACTTGGAAAATGATTTTTCTGTCTGTAAAAATTTGTTGTGAAAATTTCAAAATGTACCAATAAGTAGATCAATGGTCCTGTGTACACTTGTATTGATTACACAGCTTTTGTGATTGCCATCAGTCAGCTGTATTTGTTTCATCTCTTTTTGTTATATTAAAGAAGAGTTATGGTGATTCCAACAAATGGCTTATTTGAAATTTCCTATAGTACTAATCACACAATAGCATGTTTGCTTATAATGCATTATGCTCTGCTGTATTGATTTGGTAATAACAAGTGCATGAGCAAAATCATAATTAAACTGGAAGGAAATTGATTTGTAGTACATAATTGATAAGATAAAGTAATAAAATAATCTTAAATATAAAAGAGTGTATAATGATGCATGTACAAAAGAATCACTCCTTTCAACACTGTTTATTTGTATTTCTTTATCATAAATATGAATATTGCTTATTATAGGTTTAGTGCAGCACTCTCTTGATAATAATATGGCATTCTACTAGATGGAATTCTCTATTTACAAGCATATCTACATTTTTAATAATAAATATAAAATTAATCTTAGGAAGGATGTGAATTTGAGTCTTCATAGACAAGTTAGCATTATTAACAATGTCATTTTAATTCCAAGAGCCCCCTACTTTTTTGTCCTTCCATTATAATTGGCAATAATATAGGGCAATTGTTTCTAAAGTCCTTCATAGACCAGTTTCATCCACCCCTCCAACTGTTCCAGTTTTACTTGTCTTATATACCAGCATTTCACTCAAGCTTTCATTTTAAAAAATGTTCCTGTGCTAACATCATTGTGAAAACTATTAAAGGGTATAGGCACTACAAGACATATTTAAATAAACAAAACATACCATTGATTGAGTCAGAAAATATTGATGGTTTAAAAGATTTTCTATCTTTCTTCTTTCCATAATGCAAAAGTGTATGTATATCTCATGTTTGCTGGAACTCTGTTGAATTTCACTTTGAACCTTAATAGAAAATTAATAGTCCTTTTTTCTCTGGTCAAAATGGTTCTGTGAATATGGTGCAGTGCAATCATACTCAATTGTATATTAAAGGAAAATCAGCATTTTCATAAAAATACCCCCCCAAACTATGATATTTTAGTACAATTAATGTTAAAGTATTTTAGTACAATTGATATTAAAGTACACTTAAAGTACTTTATATAGAATGAAATGACAGACTATACAGGATTAGAAAACAGAGCAAAGTCTGTGCCTATTATCCTTAGCTCAGGTTTTCTGATGGATGTAGAGGACCTGATCTGCTTCCTATTTAGCTTTAATTTGTCACTTTTACCTTTTCTTAAAAAAACAAAACAAAACAAAACTCTTTTTCATGTAAATGTCTCATCCAAAACCCTAGGACTGAATCTTGATTTGTCTAAATGAGGATGAGCACTCGGGACACACCTAATGACTTTTATTGGTACATGCAGTTCAGGTTTGCCCAGTTCAACAGAAAGAGTATCTTATGTTTTCCAACTGGGGGAGATGCTTTCGTCACCTCCTGGAGAACGTAATTAAGGAAGCCCAGTGCTCCAGCTCCTGCTCCCTGCCAGCCACGAACACACAGTACACCAGCCTCCAGGGGAAGGGAAAACCAAGGCCGCAGAACAGGAAAATGGAAAGAGCTTATACCCTTGTTAGCATCACCAGACTGCTGAGTTGATCTCCAGACTTGCCTTACGCAACATAACAAATTTTCTTATTGTTTAACATAGCCTTAATTCAGGTTCCTGTTATTTTCAGCAAAACCTCCCAAAGCATGTCCCCTCAAAACCCCACCAAACAAGCAAAATGGCATTACGGGTATAAACATGGAAGGCAGTTTGTTATACTTTTTAAAATCCTAGATTTTACACTGGAATTCTTTTAACCCCATTTTGGGTTTAAACTCATCTCTGAGCAAACACGTTTTCTGGGAATTCTGGGGAGCCCCTTGTGCTGGAATCTAGTGTTGTCAGGAAGAAGCGGAAACTGATCCAGGCGGGACCCTGGAGCCCCGCTTCTCCTGTTCTGTCCGCTTGCCTGCTTCCTTTGTCTTTATTCCACTTGACTGTCCAGTCCCTGACATCCGGCTTGCACCTTGCAGTGTTTGCTCCCAGCAGTGAGCACATAACTCTATTGCATGCCAAGGTTTTTCATGTCTTAATATATTTTGATGACTCAGGGGTTTTAAGATATGAATTGGCTCTCTGTTGTCAGTAAGACTGGGGGCAATTTTAGATAATGCAGTAGGAAATAAAGCAATAGGTAGGTACATTTGCTGTAGCTTAAGTAATATCAACAGTGGGGAAAACAATAAGGATCACTGAAGGGATGAATAAGATAATAAGGTGTACCTGTGGAGCTGAGAAATAGCTTCCTTTCCAGACAATTTATTCTTGTTCAGACTAGTATAGTTTAAAAATATATACACTTTTTCTTAAGAAAATCTACTAAGAAAATGTGTGGGCATGAAATTACACTGCCTGCTTCCTAGCGCATTGTTTAGCCATATTCTCTGCCCTGGAAGGAAGTCCCACCAGCCCCTTCCTCACCGGTTTTGCTTTCTTTACATGTGCCCACCGTGTACTCTTGGCCATTCTCATGACTTCAGAGCTTCTATTCAATGACATTCTCTATTGACTAGTATTTCTATATCATTATTAGTGAAATGTATAATTAATGTTAAATAATATTAAATTTAATAATGTTAAATAATGTTAAATGTATAATTAATGTTAAATAAATAAATAATGGAGCAAAATCACAATTAAGCTGGAATTCGTGACTTCAAATCTTAGCTTTAGCCAAGATGTTTCCCCAGATCAAGATGTATTTACTCAACTGTTCATAGGACACTGCTCCAGAATTCCCGCTAGCAATTCATTTTTGTCATGTCTCAAACAGAACTTACTATTTTTTTTTTCAGAAACCAGCTCTTTCATTCCTTCCCCAAGCAAGCATTTACTGAATATTTACTGTATTCCAGGCTTTGTCTTAAGAGCACCAACCCTCCAGAGGAAAATAATACATGAAATGATAACTAAAATGTTATTGGTAATGCAAAGCTAGTTACAGGATGGGGATGTGTGATCTTCGACACTTTGCAAGACCTGTGTCTCAGTTTATCTGTAAAATGGAGCCAATAGAACCTTCTCAGAGACTGAGTGTGAGGATTAATTCAATCACTGTTTATGAAGGACACAGACCACACTAAGCATTCAGCAAGTATTAGCTGTTGTGATTATTACTATTAGTTACATCATACAGAAACTGCAAACTAAGCCTTAAACATAAGGCTTAATGGTGAAATATTAGTTATTCTACCATCATTATTATATAATATTTTTCTGGGAGTACTTGCAAATGCAATTAAATAGGAAGACGATGAAATATAAAAATGAGAAGGAAAGAAGCGAATAACAATTATTTGTAGATGATTTGACTACTGTCTTTTTCAGCTCAGGCTGTCATAACAAACTACCATAGATGGGGTGCCTTAAGCAAAAGAAATTACTTTTCTGACGGTTCTGGAGGTTGGAAGTAAGAGATCAGGGTTCTAGTGTGGTGGAGTTCTGGTGAGAACTTGCAGATGGCCTGGCTGGTAGATGGCCACTTTCTTGCTGTGTCCTCACAAGGCTGAGAGACTAAGGAATCTCTGCAGTATCTCTTCCTATAAGGACACTAATCTCGTCAGGAGATTAGTCATGACCTCATCTAAATCAAATTACCTCCCAAAGGGCCCACCTCCAGATATTATCACCTTGGTAGTAAGGGTTTCAATATGTGAATCTGAGAGGAATACAGTTCAGTCCATAACTATTATACATAGGGATATTTCAAATAATCAAATAATCAAATAATAGAAGCAATAGGTAAGTACTTTCTAAAGTAGCTGACTACAATATCAAATGCAAAAGGCAATAGTTGTACAATATATAAAACCCCCAAAACTTAGTGGAAGGATTATTTATAATAATAACCAACAATATAAAATATCTATAAATAAACCTTACCAAAATTTGTAAAATCTGTAAAATTAAATTGCTTCTGAGAGCCCAAGACAATCCGACCATATGTAATGATATATACTTTGTTCTTAGAGAGAAAAATATTATTGTAAAAATACTAATACTGCATAAATTATAAGTTTAATATGGACCCAATAAAAATGTAACATATTGATCTTTGGTCTAACTTAAAGTTCACACGGAAAAAAAAAAGTAACATAGCCAGGAAAATTAGAAAATGTAACATAAAGCAGGACGAGTTATACCAGACATTAAAATGTGCTCATTTTATTTAATAGATATTTGATAGTGTTTACTGTGTGCATATATGTATTAAGTGCCTTATATGTATTAAATATTATTATGCAATAATCCTTCGAAAAGGGAGTTATCACTTTCCCCATTTTATAGATAAGAAAACAGGCAGATAAGTCAGGTAATTTGCTTGAGATCTCACAGCTTGTAAATTGAAAGAACCAGACTTCACACCCAGGTAATCTGGCTCCAGATTCTATGCTCTTAACCCGGGCACTGTGCTACAATAAGTAAAAATTTTGGTATGAGCTCAAGAATAAACATAGAAATAGAGGAAATGAAACTGTGAAGACACAGACATGTATACATACGAAAATTTAGTCTATAATGAAGTACACATTTTAAGCAAGGGGAAGTGATAGATTATCCAATAAATTGTGTTAAGAAAATTAGAAAAAAATAAAGGTGGATCTTTGCTAATTTTTTCCACCAAATTCCATGTGGGTCAAAAGTTAACTCTAAAAATAAATTGAAACCATAAAAGTAAATACCTTAAGAAAATTCATAAAATTATTTTAAAAATCTTTCAGTGATGAGCCTTTCTAAAGAGAGAACACAATTCAGAAATCATAAAAGAAAAATTGGATAACTTTCATTACATGAAACTAAACACTGATTTTCTAAGCGCGTTTCTCTTGTGTAGGAACTTTAGCATTGTTATGTGGTACAAGCATTTTCCAACTTTTCTTCTCTCTTTATTACAGTCAAGACTAGGTCAATAAGGAGCTTTAGTTTTTGTTTCTTATTTGTGATATGTTAAGTCAAGGCTATGGTTTTTTTTCAGTAATCATGTACGGATGTGAGAGCTGGACTATAAAGAAAACTGAGCGTAGAAGAATTGATGCTTTTGAACTGTGGTGTTTGAGAAAACTCTTGAGAGTCCCTTGGACTGCAAGGAGATCCAACCAGTCCATCCTAGAGGAGATCAGTCCTGGGTGTTCACTGGAAGGACCGATGTTGAAGCTGAAACTCCAGTACTTTGGCCACCTGATGCAAAGAGCTGACTCATTGGAAAAGACCCTGATGCTGGGAAAGATCAAAGGCAGAAGGAGAAGGGGACGACAGAGGATGAGATGGTTGGACGGCATCACCGACTCAATGGACATGAGTTTGGGTAAACTCTAGGAGTTGGTGATGGACAGGGAGGTCTGGCATGGGGTCGCAAAGAGTCAGACACGACTGAGCGATTGAACTGAACTGAAGTGACATGTATCTAATACATATACAAACCATGCTTTATATATTTGTAGAGATGTGTTGTCTCTTAATGAGTTAATAAAAAATATTTAATGGTGTGTTGGGTTGAAGAGAGGATATCAAAGCTATTTTGTATCTGAGGTGAAATAGAGCCATGAATATGGTATTAAGTCTATGGTTCCAATTACATATAGCAATGAATATTTCAAGTTCAGAAAAGGTGCAAGTAAGTTTTCAAGAAAACTTCAAATTTATACCAACAAAACTCAGAAATGCTGAAAATTAAAATATAATATAAATATAATTAAAATATTAAAATTAATATAAAGTATTGAGGGAAAGGAGGAAAATAATGAAAAAAGTTACTAAGAATTCCACCACTACAACACAATTACCACAATGATTTTGGCATATTCCTTTCAACTCACTTTTTCCCTACAAATCAGATCTCCTTCAAAGTAAACATCAGAATTTTGAACTGATTTATTGATTTAAGAGCCCAAGTAGATTACTTCATTGTTAGTATCATTGAATATATTCTCATTCACTAGTATCTTATCTTTTTCTGAGAATTCTTTATTCATGTGTTTTGTTCCTTTTGTCTGTTAGGAATTCATGGTTTATTCATCAGTTTTTATGGGCTCCCTGAAAAAAGAAGACATTAGGTTTTTTATATTTAAATTGGATACTTTTAACCTATAGGACTTTAAAGAGTATATGTAGTCAAAAGTAACAAATTTTATCCTTTTAAATTTTGCTCATTTTGCATTTTAAAACTTTAAAATTGTGAGCTATGATATGGAAAAGTATACAAACATAGTTTGCAGCCATTTCAGAGTTGAAATCTAGAAAGATTAACATGCATCCTTATCAGTCATTTATTTTTACACACATACTTTATCTTTTGATCATTATTCCTTCTTGTAGCTTTCAATTTTCATTTAGGGTCAATTGTTTACTGCTTAACTAACATTTTTTAGAATTTTATTTAATGTGGGTCTTTTGGTAACAAATTTCCTATTTTTGTGTGTCTGGAAATATTTTTATTTCAAATTCATTCTTTAAAGATATTTTTACTGAGTAAAGAGTTCTAGTTTTGTAGTTTCTTTTTGTACATTTATTGTCTTCTGGCTCCTATCATGTCTCATAAGATGGCTATCAGATCTATTGTCCCTTTGAAAATAATCTATACAGCCATACCTTGTTTTATGGTATCAGTATTTCACTTTATTGCACTTTGTAGATATTGCATTTTTAAAAAGTTAAAGGTTTGTGGCCACCCTGCATCAAGTCATTTTTGAAATAACATTTCCTCATTTAGTGTCTCTGTCTCACATTTTGGGAGTTCTTGCAATATTTTAAACTTTCTCACTATAGTTACACTTTTTTGGTGACCTTTGATCAGTGAATTTTGATGTTACTAGTATGACTTGCTGAAGCCTCGGATAATGGTTAGCACTTTTTAGCAATAAGGTATTTCTAAATTTGGGCTTCCCTGGTGGCTCAGACATTAAAGAATCCACAGGTCTGTACATTTTAAAAGACACAGTACTATTGCACTCTTAATAGATTATAGTATAGTGTAATCATAACTTTTAAATGTACTGGGAAACCAAAAAACCTGTGACTCCCTTTATTGAAATCTTTGCTTTATTAAGATCACCTGGAACTGAACCTGCACTACCTTCCAAATACTCCTGTATTAGTTGCAATAGTTGCTGTTCAGTTGCTAAGTCTTGTTTGACTGTTTGTGACTCCACGGACTGTAGCACCCCCGGCTTCCCTGTCCTGTTATCTCCTAGAGTTTACTCAGATTCATGTCCATTGAGTCACTGATTCTATATAACCATCTCATCCTCTGCTGCCCTCTTCTCTTTTTTGCCTTCAACCTTTTCCCCAAGATTAGGGTCTTTTCAAATGAGTAGGATCTTTCCCAATGAGTTGGTTCTTTGCATCAGGTAGACAAAATATTGGAGCTTCAGCTTTAGCATCACTCCTTCTAATGATTATTCAGGGTTGATCTCCTTTAGGATTGACTCATTTGATCTCCTTGAAGTCCAAGGAGATCAGTTAGTTTTGCAATTGCTGTGTAATAAATTACTGCAAACTTACTACCTTAAAACAAGAAACATTTATTATCTCACAGTTCTTGTGGGTTAGGGTCAAGCAAAGTTTAGCCAGATTTTTCTTTTCATTGGGACTGCTCTCAGTTGCTAGAGGCCATCAGGTTCTAGCCATGTGGCCATCTCAAAACAAGTAAGCAAGTAAATAAGCAAGTAAGCAAGTAAGCAGTAGCTTACTTACTGAAGGCCAGAAGAATCACTCTCCACACTCTGCTACTAGTGAGTCATATAATATATCATAATCGCTGGTATGGCTATCCCACCACCACTGGGATGTGATATAAGCTAATCAAGGGAGGACTATTCCATCATATTCACAGGTTTCTTTCAATGTGGGGGTGGACAGATTATACAGGATGTGTATCTCAGTGGGTAGGAGTCTTGGGCGTCATCTCAGAATTCTGCCTACCACAGCAACTTTTAAGATTTCTTGTCTTTTATTTTCATTGGTCTCATTATGATATATCTAGATATGAATTTCTTTTTATTTATCCAACTTAGAGATCATCAGTCTTTAACCTATGAATTACACAGTTTCTCTAATTTTGAAAAATTCTTAGGCATTATCTGCAAATACAGTTCCTGATCCATTTGCTTTTTTGCTTTCCTTCTGAAATCCAAACTTTGTACGTAACGTGCTTTCACTATGTCCCTTTTGCCTCTCAGCACTCTTCTGTGTTTCCTAATTTTTGTCTTCATTCTGGATGTTTCACTCTGAGCTATCTTCCAGTTCGTGAATTGTTTCTTCAGTCATTTATTGAAACCAAACACTGAGTTCTTAATTTCTGTTATTAGAAGTTTTGGTTGTGGACTCCAATTTGGTTCTTTTTCATACTGGATGTGTCTTTTTTTATAGTTTTAAATCTTTTGTCACAACTTTTCTTAGTTGTTGAATATAGTCGCTGTAAAGTCTGTGCCTGATAATTCTACTTTACGGAGCCCCTGTAGGTCTATTTGCACCGGGTGTTGTTTTTACTGTTTGTCATTCATGATGTTTTCTCATCTCCTGGGTCTCCTCATTCCTGGTGCATCTTCATTGATGGTACACTTGATACGATATTTAAAACTTCTTTGTAGAAATCATTTGAATTCCAGGGTAATATTTTCTTCATACAAGAGAAATGCTTCTTCTGATTCTTCTAGCCTGAGTTCAATAGCAATTTCAGATATTTCTCAATTCAACATGATGCAAAGCTTGTCTGTCGTCTCTGCCAACTGTTGTTTGCCTCTGGCTCTTCCTGATTATTGGAGGATAGCCCTTCAGGATTCCTACCTAAAGGGAAGTATTTTATCTGGACTTTCATACTCAGCTATTATACTTCAACTCTTGCTCCCTAACTTTAACAAGCTTTCAAAGGTGTGACTTAGCCTTTCAGCTGCATCAGCAAAGGCAAAAGTGATCTCAAATGACAGGCTCATATCTCTCAATTTCACTGTTTCCCTAGGTGCTGGACCACTGATTCTTTACTATTTTTAGCTTTTCCATGCTTTCAAGTATATGTTTTTAATTGCTGTCACCTTTTCTAATTCTCAAATAGGAGGCTGATCCAAATTACCTAATACACTGTTTTTGAAAGTGAAATTCCTCAATTTTTATTTTATGACACTTTCGCATTTCTATTTATCTTGTGAGATTTTCAATTCAGGAAGCATTTTCCTTTGGTGATGACAAATATTCAGCTTTTTAAAAACTTTGCTTTTATGTGTTTTAATTTATATATCTATATCAACCTCTCTATATATGTATTATTTCTTCATTCTATTTCCAATCAACATATGGGTATATAATTCTCTGTTTATTACTCATATATACACCTGAGGGAAACTAAATTTATCATTCCATTAAAATCCCAAATAGTACTGATTTTCCTTTAGTTAAATCTGAAATTACTTAAATAAAACGAGAATATGTAAGGTTAACCAAGGAATTACTACCAGAATATAATGAAAACATGCTCTCTAATAGATAAGTTAGTTGCTTAAGCTAATGACTAGAAATTTATACACTTTTTTCCCCCACATTTTTTCAGTTTTATATTAGAATGTGATGTATTGCAACACTTCTACAGACTATGGAGACTGCTTTCAAAATTGATGAACCAAGATTAAAAATATGGATCACCCAGAGTTTAGCTCAGGATCCTGTTTAATTGATTTTTATCAAATTGAATACATTTTTGATTCTCCTCTGTTGCTGCCTTAAGCAAAAATAATGAGAGAAAAAAGTTTTCGGAAATAAGAAAGTAGGTCAAATAGTTTTAGACATTAGCTTTGTATATTTGTGGCTATCTCTGTAGGTGTTTTTTGGAAATGAAAAGTACCATTATTTTGATGAAATACCAACTTCAAACACATTAATCTTATTATATAAGGGTTGGGTTACAAAAAATCATTGTGGTTTAATATAGATGTATGATAGGTAGATATCCTTCATCTAGAACTCTGTTTGTATGTTCACACACTCATGTGCACACATGAGCCTGTATGTTTATGTGGTAGCATCTGGTGAGGGGAGATGCCAAGGGGAAATGTGTGGATACAGTATAGTTTAGGGTTCATGGAAAATTGGAGGCATAAAATATTCTTGTTTCTATGTGACTGAATAATTCATATTAATCAAAATAATTCATAACCAGAGGTACCACTGACATTCTCTGAAGTGATCGAGTATAGCATTTGGGTAAATTTATCTCCACTCTGTTGATCTCTGATTTAGACATTGTGCAGAATAGTTTAAGTCAGACCTGGATTTTCATCCCAGCTCCACTGATTCCTGCTGAATGATTCTAGGAAAGTTTTATTACCCTTTTGTGTCTCTTTTTTTCATTCGTAAAATGTCAATAATAATAGCACACATCACATGGAATGGTTGGCAAAATTGAATGGAAGAATATACATTAGATGCTAAGTAGAATGTCATTCATCAAGTAAACAATTACTGTAATTTAGTCTTAAATACCAAAAATGGAAGGGACCTTTACAACGTACTGCTCTAACCTCTTAGATCTAAAGAGTAAAAATCTTAGTTACTGAGGTACTAAGTTCTATTTCAAAGGTTTTACACCATTCAGAGTAGAACTCAAACTTGGGGCAACTGACTCCTAGAAGTGACTATATCTTCTATATGCAAAAATTATTATAGTCAGTTCAGTCACTCAGTCGTGTCCGACTCCTTGCGACCCCATGAATCGCAGCACGCCAGGCCTCCCTGTCATTCACCAACTCCCCGAGTTTACTCAAACTCATGTCCATCGAGTCGGTGATGCCATCCAGCCATCTCATCCTCTGTCGTCCCCTTCTCCTCCTGCCCACAATCCCTCCCAGCATCAGGGTCTTTTCCAATGAGTCAGCTCTTTGCATGAGGTGGCCAAAGGACTGGAGTTTCAGCTTCAGCATCAGTCCTTCCAATGAACACCCAGGACTGATCTCCTTTAGGATGGACTGGTTGGATCTCCTTGCAGTCCAAGGGACTCTCAAGAGTCTTCTCCAACACCACAGTCCAAAAGCATCAATTCTTCTGTGCTCAGCTTTCTTTATAGTCCAACTCTCACATCCATACATGACCACTGGAAAAACCATAGCCTTGACTAGACAGACCTTTGTTGGCAAAGTAATGTCTCTGCTTTTTAATATGCTGTCTAGTTTGGTCATAACTTTCCATCCAAGGAGTAAGCATCTTTTAATTTCATGGCTGCAATCACCATCTGCAATGATTTTGGAGCCCCCCAAAATAAAGTCTGACACAGTTTCCACTGTTTCCCCAGCTATCTGCCATGAAGCGATGGGACCAGATGCCATGATCTTAGTTTTCTGAATGTTAAGCTTTAAGCCAACTTTCTCACTCTCCTCTTTCACTTTCATCAAGAGGCTTTTTAGTTCCTCTTCACTTTCTGCCATAAGTGTCATCTGCATATCTGAGGTTATTCATATTTCTCCCAGCAATCTTGATTCCATCTTGTGCTTCTTCCAGCCCAGCATTTCTCATCATGTACTCTGCATATAAGTTAAATAAGCAGGGTGACAATATACAGCCTTGACGTACTCCTTTTCCTATTTGGAACCAGTCTGTTGTTCCGTGTACAGTTCTAACTGTTGCTTCCTGACCGGCATACAGGCTTCTCAAGAGGCAGGTCAGGTGATCTGGTATTCCCATCTCTTTCAGAATTTTCCACAGTTTATAGCGATCCACACAGTCAAAGGCTTTGGCGTAGTCAATAAAGCAGAAATAGATGTTTTTCTGGAACTCTCTTGCTTTTTCAATGATCCAGCAGATGTTGGCAATTTGATCTCTGGTTCCTCTGCCTTTTCTAAAACCAGCTTGAACATCTGGAAGTTCACGGGTCATATATTGCTGAAGCCTGGCTTTGAGAATTTTAAGCATTGCTTTACTAGCGTGTCAGATGAGTGCAATTGTGCAATAGTTTGAGCATTCTTTGGCATTGCCTTTCTTTGGGATTGGAATGAAATCTGACCTTTTCCAGTCCTGTGGCCGCTGCTGAGTTTTCCAAATTTGCTGGCATATTGAGTGCAACACTTTCACAGCATCATCTTTCAGGATTTGAAATAGCTCAACTGGAATTCCATCACCTCCACTAGCTTTGTTTGTAGTGATGTTTTCTAAGGCCCACTTGACTTCACATTCCAGGATGTCTGGCTCTAGGTGAGTGATCATACCATCATGATTATCTGGGTCATGAAGATCCCTTTTGTACAGTTCTTCTGTGTATTCTTGCCACCTCTTCTTAATATCTTCTGCTTCTGTTAGGTTCATATGATTTCTGTCCTTATCGAACCCATCTTTGCATGAAATGTTCCCTTGGTATCTCTAATTTTCTTGAAGAGATCTCTAGTCTTTCCTATTCTGTTGTTTTCCTCTATTTGTTTGCATTGATCACTGAGGAAGGCTTTCTTATCTCTCCTTGCTATTCTTCCAATTTGACCACTTCCAATTTGCCTTGATTCATGGACCTAACATTCCAGGTTCCTATGCAATATTGCTCTTTACAGTATTGGACCTTGCTTCTATCACCAGTCACATCCACAACTGGGTATTGTTTTTGCTTTGGCTCCATCCCTTCATTCTTTCTGGAGTTCTTTCTCCACTGATCTCCAGTAGCATATTGGGCACCTACCAACCTAGGGAATTCCTCTTTCAGTGTCCTATCATTTTGCATTTTCATACTGTTCATGTGGTTCTCAAGGCAAGAATACTGAAGTGGTTTGCCATTCCCTTCTCCAGTGGACCACATTCTGTCAGACCTCTCCACCATGACCCGCCCATCTTGGGTGGCCCCACACGGCATGGTTTAGTTTCACTGAGTTAGACCAGACTGTGGTCCTGTGATCAGATTGGCTAGTTTTCTGTGATTGTGGTTTCAGTCTGTCTGCCCTCTGATGCCTTCTTGCAACACCTACCGTCTTACTTGGGTTTCTCTTACCTTGGACGTGGGGTATCTCTTCATGGCTGCTCCAGAAAAGCGCAGCCACTGCTCCTTACCTTGGACAAGGGGTACCTCCTCACGGCTGCCCCTCCTGACCTTGAACGTGGAGTAGCTATATAAATGAATAAATAAGAAAGTTAATGTTTTAAATAAATTCTACAGATAATAGATAATACAGATTATACAATAATACAGATAATAGTTTGGCTCCAGTAAATAACAGGGAGGGAACACAGCCCCACCCATCAACAGAAAATTGGATTAAAGATTTACTGAGCATGGCCCTATCCACCAGAAGAAGACTCAGTTTCCCCTCAGCCAGTCCCACCCATCAGGAATCTTCCATAAGCCTTTTACCCTTCTCTATTAGAGGGCAGACAGACTGAAAACCACAATCACAGAAAACTAAACAATCTGATCACATGGACCACAGGCTTGTCTAACTCAATGAAACTATGAGCCATGCCCTATGACCACCCAAGAAGGACGGGTCATGGTGGAGAGTTCTGACAAAACGTGGTCCACTGGAGAAGGGAATGGCAAATCATTTCAGCATTCTTGCCATGAGAACCCCATGAAGAGTATGAAAGGCAAAAAGATAGGACACAGATGATGAACTCCCCAGGTCAGCAGGTGCCTAACATGCTACTGGAGATCAGTGGGGAAATAAACCCAGAAAGAATGAAGAGATGGAGCCAAAGCAAAAACAACGTTCAGTTGTGGATGTGACTGGTGCTGGAAGTAAAGTCAATGCTGTAAAGAGCAATATTGCACAGGAACCTAGAATGTTAGGTCCATGAATCAAGGCAAATTGGAAGTGGTCAAACAGGAGATGGCAAGAGTGAACATGAACATTTTAGGAATCAGCCAACTAAAATGGACTGGAATGGGTGAATTTAACTCAGAAGACCATTATATCTACTACTGTGGGCAAGAATCCCTTAGAAGAAATGGAGTAGCCATCATGGTCAACAAAAGAGTTCAAAATGCAGCACTTGGATGCAATCTAAAAAACAACAGAATCATCTCTGTTTATTTCCAAGGCAAGCCATTCAATATCACAGTAATCCAAGTCTATGCCCTGAGCAGTAATGCTGAAGAAGCTGAAGTTGAATGGTTTATGAAGACCTACAAGACCTTCTAGAACTAACACCCAAAAAAGATGTCCTTTTCATTATAGGGGACTGGAATGCAAAAGCAGGAAGTCAAGAGATACCTGGAGTAATAGGCAAATTTGACCTTGGAGTACAAAACAAAGCTGGTCAAAGGCTAACAGAGTTCTGCCAAGAGAACGCACTGGTCATAGCAAACACCCTCTTCCAACAACACAAGAGAAGGCTCCACACTTGGACCTCACTAGACGGTCAATACCAAAATCAGATTGATTATATTCTTTGCAGCCAAAGATGGAGAAGCTCTATACAGTCAGCAAAAACAAGACTGGGAGCTGACTGTGGCTCAGATCATGAACTCCTTATTGCCAAATTCAGACTTCAATTGAAGAAAGTAGGGTAAACCACTAGACCATTCAGTTATGACCTCAATCAAATCCCTTATGATTATACAGTAGAAGTAACAAATGGATTCAAGGGATTATATCTGATTGAGTGCCTGAAGAACTATAGACAGAGGTTCGTGACATTGTACAGAAGGCGGCGATCAAGACCATCCCCAAGAAAAAGAAATGCACAAGGGAAAAATGTTTGTCTGAGGAGGCCTTACAAATAGCTGAGAAAAAAAGACGCTAAAGGCAAAGGAGAAAAGAAAAGATATATCTGTTGGAATGCAGAGTTCCAAAGAATAGCAAGGAGAGATAAGAAGTTCTTCCTCAGTGATGAATGAAAACAAACAGAGGAAAACAATAGAATGCGAAAGACTAGAGATCTCAAGAAAATTAGAGATATCAAGGGAATATTTCATGCACAGATTGGCACAATAAAGGACAGAAATGGTATAGACCTAACAGAAGCAGAAGATATTAAGAAGAGGTGGCAAGAATACACAGAAAAACTATACAAAAAAGATCTTCATGACCCAGATAACCACAGTGGTGTGATCACTCACCTAGAGCCAGATATCCTGAAACACAAAGTCAAGTAGGCCTTAGGAAGCATCACTACAAACAAAGCTAGTGGTGGTGATGGAATTCCAGTTGAGCTATTTCAAATCCTAAACGATGATGCTGAGAAAGTGCTGCACTCAATATGCCAGCAAATTTGGAAAACTCAGCAGTGGCCACAGGACCAGAAAAAGTCAGTTTTCCTTCCAATCCCAAAGAAAGGCAATGCCAAAGAATGCTCAAGCTACCATACAATTACACTCATCTCACATGCTAACAAATTTGCTCAAAATTCTCCAAGCCAGGCTTCAACTGTATACGAACTGTGAACTTCTAGATGTTCAAGCTGGATTTAGAAAAGGCAGAGGAACCAGAGATCAAATTGCCAACATCCATTGGATCATAGTAAAAGCAAGAGAGTTCCAGAAAAACATCTACTTCTTTTTTGACTGCGCCAAAGCCTTTGACTTTGTGGATTACAGCAAACTGTGGAAAATTCTTCAAGAGATGGGAATACCAGACCACCTGACCTGCCTCCTGAGAAATCTGTATGCAGGTCAAGAAGCAACAGTTAGAACTGGACATGCAACAGCAGACTGGTTCCAAATCAGGAAAGGAGTTTGTCAAGGTTGTAGATTGTCACCCTGCTTATTTAACTTCTATGCAGAGTACATCATGAAAAACACTGGCTGGATGAAGCACAAGCTGGAATCAACACGTCTGGGAGAAATATCAATAACTTCAGGTATGCAGATGACACCACCCTTATGGCAGAAAGCAAAGAAGAACTGAAAAGACTCTTGATGAAAGTGAAAGAGGAGAGTGAAAAAGTTGGTTTAAAACTCAACATTCAAAAAAGATCATGGCTTCTGGTCCCATCACTTCATGGCAAATAGATGGGGGAAACAATGGAAAGAGTGACAGACTTTAATTTTTGTGGCTCCAAAATCACTGCAGATGGTGACTGCAACCATGAAAATAAAAGACGCTTACTCCTTGAAAGAAAAGTTATGACAAACCTTGACAGCATATTAAAAAGCAGAGACATTACTTTGCCAGCAAAGGTCCATCTTGTCAAAGCTATGGTTTTTCCAGTAGTCATGTGTGGATGTGAGAGTTGGATTATAAAGAAAGCTGAGCACCAAAGAATTGATGCTTTGAACTGTGGTGTTGGAGAAGACTCTTGAGAGTCCCTTGGACTGCAAGGAGATCCAACCAGTCCATCCTAAAGGGGATCAGTCCTGGGTGTTCATTGGAAGCACTGATGTTGAAGCTGAAACTCCAATACTCTTGGCCACCTGATGCAAAGAAATGACTCATTTGAAAACACCCTGATTCTGGGAAGACTGAAGGCAGGAGGAGAAGGGGATGACAGAGGATGAGATGGTTGAATGGCATCACCAACTCAATGGACATGAGTTTGATTTAACTCTGGGAGTTGGTGATGGACAGGGAGTCTGGTGTGCTGTAGTCCATGGGGTCGCAAAGAGTCGGACTTGCCCGAGCGACTGAACTGAACTGATAACTCAGTTGGTAAAGAATCTGCCTGCAATGTAGGAGACCCCAGTTTGATTCCTGGGTGGGGAAGATCTGATAGAGAAGGGATAGGCTACCCAGTCCAGTATTCCTGGGCTTCCCTTGTGGCTCAGCTGGTAAAGAATCCGCCTGCAGTGAGGGAGACCTGGGTTTGATCCCTGGGTTGGAAAGATCCCCTGGAGAAGGGAAGGCTACCCACTCTGGTATTCTAGCCTGGAGAATTCCACAGACACTATAGTGCATGGCGTTGCAAAGAGTCAGACAAAACTGAGTAACTTTCAGTTTCACTTACAGATAATATTCAAAATAATTCTACGTCTAATGATAATTATGGAATGTAGGGAATCAATCAAGTTTTCTCAAGTGGATGAGATTCTAAAAGCATTTTAGACTGTCATAATTATGAACAGTTTAGACAGGGCTTTGGAACACATATGACAGTTGCAGTGTCTGTTGGGGGAGAAGCAGAAGGGAAGCTAATATATAATAATTTAAATGAATACTACAAATTGTATGATCATTCATGAAACATAGCTGCATATATCTGAAAATGTTGAAAGTCTTAATAGTATGCCCTTTATTTTACAAAAAATTTTTAAAAGAGAGCAAAAAGAAGTAAGGACTAGGTAGTTATTTAAATGAGCACTAAATCAGACCTCCATTACAAGTGGTATACCAGTATTTGCCATTTCAAGAACTAGAATGTTATCTAGACTTATCGTTCCTGACTTAGGGCCTCAGCCATGTTTATTTTCACTAGTGTCACTGGGATTTCACATTAGACTTTTCTCCTTAAGTGTCACTGAAGTTGAATCTAGAATGCAGCCTCTTCTAGGCAGCTGTGTAGTGGGTGGAAAGCCCTCTGCTTCTATGGATGGGGGGAAGTGAGCATAGAAAGAACTACTTTTCACAGATGACTTTTAGCATCTAATTTTAAATCCTTGGAGATGTTTACCTTTTACTTTAATTCATTACCATAGAGATACAGAATCACTTTTCTATAGTTAGGTTATTTTTAAAGTGCACAGTAAAACTGGGTGAATGCAGGTTCAGGAGAGGGTCTGTGGTGTTTCACCAGGGTGTTCAGCATATAGGGAACTGTGCAATTGTTGTTTATGGCAGAGACACCAGGAGAAAATGTGGAAGCCTTGTGTTGGCCTTTGCAGTCTCCCTTCTCTGAAGTTTCCCTCTCAGGGATCCTTCAGTCTCAGCTGCAGAATAAATTATTCCGTATCATTCCACCATATCAGATATGGTTTAGATTTTTTAATACAACGTGAGTGTGTTATGGTGCTGGACATTGTGTGAAATGTTTAGATGGGCAGCCTCAGAAGTTATATAAATAGAAGATAATTTTGATGAATTTTATGTATACGTTATGAAAGTTAAGATAGAGTGGTCTGTTTTGGTTCTAATAATATAGTCAAGACCGTTGAGTTCTTTTCCCTTCCAGTAGGAGATACATTTACTCCAGGGCCTCCATTCTATCCTTCTTTCAACTGACTTGTGTGTTTATCCCTACACTTAATCTTCATTAGCCAACATCTCTTGAAGACCTACTACCAAACTGGTCCTTGACTGAGCTCTAAGGAAACTTTGGGAGATAGCCATTAACCTCATACTCATGCAAATGCAAAACCAACTATGACATGTATGACATGGGGCTAGAAAGAAAGCATATTATGGAGACATTCAAATCCATGTAGACCTATTCAGGTAAGGCTTCTCTGAGGAAATGACATTCTGGTGAGATCTGAGAGTTGACTAGAAATTAACCAAAGTTGGGTGATCAGAGGGAAGGGAAGGAAGAGACGCAGAGTGACAAGAACGTTTTATTTTGGGAAACCTCAGCCTCTGTGTTGCTGAATGGGAAAATCAAAGTGCATTCTATCCATTCTACCCACAGATGATGACTATGTGCCCTGACACAGGAAAATATCCTGACTTGGCATCATCAGCTCGCTCATGCATATCATTTCCTATGTGCATTGCAGTCTTTTCCTCAGGTTTCTTTCAGAAATTTTAGGACTGTCTTGAAAATTTAATATATTCTTGCTGTGCAATAATTTTGTCTCCTGTATCTGACCTCAACTTAAAATTCTTTCTAACCACCATTAACAAGAGAGTGCAATGGAGGTTTAACTAAGCTACACAATCTAAGATTACTGGTGGTAGGCAGGATTCCATACCATTCAATGTATCTGCATTTCACAGGAGCTAGAATCAAACTCTCTTTAAACACTGAGTCATTTGCACCAGAAATGCACATATTGTGCCCAACAAAACCAACGGCATAGCAAACTGAACACTGAAATTGTTCCCATTCTCTGAAAGAAACTTTTTCTTGGTCAAGCAGCTTTTAAAAGCATGACCTAGAATTTCTTTCCCTGCTGGGTTTTTTTTTTTTTTTCCTTCCATTTATTTTGTACATTTCAACAATTTCTAAGCTGGCTACAGATCCTGAATTAACAATTGGGAACACTTTCATAAGTTTCAGTTAAGAGCTTATGAACCATTATGTAGCTCAGCAAGAAAGCGCATGACAGAGATGTACAATTACCTTTCCACTGGAGTTCCATTTTTCTCTTCCCTCTTTCCAGCTAAAGGTAAAAAGGCTCTTAAGGTCATCAAACGAAAGAATGTTCTGTCTCTCAAAAGAAGAGGTTCTCAGTAAACCAAAATGTTCCAGTGAAAGCACTTCCTGGTAAAAATGGTATGAAATTGTTGAAACCACGTTTCATATTTGGTTCAGGTCCCTCCCAGATAGTGTTCTTTTTTCATAAAGCTGGGGAGGCAAGCATGTTAAAGCTAGAGAAGTGAGAATCTCTGCTGGAATCGCACTGAAAAACCTGCCAGGTAATGATGCTGTTTCCCTTTTATTTCTGTTTGAGCTGCAATAAAGCTGGCACTTTCAAAACACAAAAGCCAAGTTCCTGCTGTGACTTCCCAAAGTGCTTCTCAAAATACCCGTGCAGCAGCTGACACATAAAAAAATGTACATGAATGTCTGGCTGGCTTCCCAGAACCTTTCTGAAAGCACACAGCCCTATTTTCAGGTGGGTTTGGTTTATGATGCTCTGCAGTCTGTTTCCCAAGAATCCTGATATTCCCATGTAGCTGGAAGCTGTGCTGTAGCCTGACTCATGGTCCTGGATTCAACATCCACAGGAAAGTCCATCATCTATGCGGTCAGGATTGCTTCCCCATCCTAGAGTTAGTCACGGAAGGTGGGTTGAGTCCCTGGGAACCATCAAGAGTCCAGGATTCTACCATGGTTCTGCTAAGTTGATGTTCAATGATGGTCTTTTATTGAATGTCAGTTTCCTCATCGTCAAATGAACAGATGAACACACAGATGACAAATATAGAAGTATATGTCCAACTCCTGGTGACCCCCAGGGACTGTAGCCTGCCGGGTTCCTCTGTCCATGGGCTATTCCCAGCAAGAATACCAGAGTGGGTCTCCGTTAAAGACCTGCCTGGGTGACGCCATGGCCATTTGGGCACCAGGAAGACTTTATTTGGGCCAAGTTTCTATCAGTTCCAATAACTTGAAGGAATCTTTCAATCAAAGGTTTAAGAATACATCACAAAGATTAGTTGAGAATGAATGAGAACTACATGTACATTACAATTCTATGCATTAACATATACACATGGGGTTTCTGACAACATGGTGTCTGGATTTCAGTTTCTTCTCTATAAAGAACTCGATGTAAAAGAAACTAAACTCTACCTCTTCTTGTTTTTCTCAAACTTAGGCCACTTTTGAGTTTCTAACATGTGTTATTCAAAGCTATTCTGAAATGAGGTAGCACACTTGGAAATTTGCTTTCTCTTTCTATAATTCTGACTACTAATTTTGAAAAAATTGTCAGGCCAATATTATTAGTCAAAATTTTCCCCATATATGAAATTCTGACATGGGAATTTCTAAATAATAAATTTTGTAAAATACCAGCTACCCATGTTGTTGATTAGTCTTCCAAAAATTTCATTTTCTGCTCAGTGCAGCCACTCTCTCTGCTAACAGCTAATATTTGCTGAACTGCTGGGGCAAACCTGGGTCACTTCACTTAATGATCACAACGCCATGAAGTAGGGATATTAATTATTCCATTTTACAGATATGCAAACTGAGGCTCAGAGATGTTGACTAACTTGTCCAGGGTCTCACAGCTAGGATATGACTAACAAGTCTGATTCTAGGACCGAAAAGCTGAAATATTTTCCTGAACTAACCTGTGGCCTTTTAAGCTTTCTGTGTTTCTTACTGGGTTTTACTCTCTTTACTTTCTGATTGATGTTTTGATAAGCAATGAGTTAAAACTACTTTTTTTTCTTGTATGTGTGAGAAGTATAACTTTCTGATTTGGAGAAGGAAATGGCAACCCACTCCAGTATTCTTGCCTGGAGAATCCCATGGACAGAGGAGCCTGTAAGGCTATAGTCCATTGAGTCGCAAAGAGTTGGATACGACTTAGTGACTAAACAACAATAACTTTCTAGTTAGGGGAACAACTGAGAATAAATTCCCCCATTGGTGATCCTGTGCAATGTCATAACTGTCTTCCCTTCCTGAAGCAACAGCTACTATTTAACCTTTCAACACCAATTAACATGCAAGCATAAAAGTACTATATATGTATATCGCAGTAATTTTCAAAGTGGAAGTACATCCCACCAGGGGCTTTCCATATGTATGCCTCTTTTTGATTTACTAACCTTGAAACGTCCTATAGTTTCTGATAAGCCCCTGCGTTAGAAATACCTTCTGGGTTGAGCCTTGTAACTGATGGGAGTGTGCATCCTGTGTGTTGGGGCAGAAGAAGGTGGAGCTCCCCCGATATGTAGCAAATCTTCCCATCACCATCAGCATGAAATACAAACCTTCACATGGTCTAGAAGGAGAGTGTGCTTATTCACCAGGGTCTATGAACACAGTGCCACGGTTCTCAGAAATTTTTAAGAGCCTACAAAAATGTTTGGAACTAGGGAAACAACTAATGGCCCCAAAATATGAAAAGGAAACTGCAAAATGAAAAAGAATACATTTAAGTGAGTGTCTAAACACAGCGACAGTCTCAGCCTTCATATTTCATATTTTCACTACATATGAAAACAATTTATGTTAGATTTATCTCTTAGTATGTAAAATGACTGCCTAGAAATCACAATCACTGTAAATTAAATGACTTAATTACTGTCTCTGAGGGACTTCCCTGTAGCTTATATCATAAAATATTTGCCAGCAATGCAGGAGATCCGGGTTCAATCCCTGGATTGGGAAGATCCTCTGGAGAAGGGAATGGCAACCCACTCTAGTATTCTTGCCTGGAGAACTCCATGGACAGGGGAGCCTGGTGAGCTACAGTCCATGAGGTCACAAAGAGTCAGACACGACTGAGCAATTAACACGACTGTCTCTGAAACTATTTTGTTTATTTTTTCCCTTGCTTATTGTCTATCATCTTCTACTAGAATACCAGCTCTACAGGAACAGGGACCTAGGCTTTCTTTTTAATTTTTGTATCTCCCTTGTCTGGGCCGGGTCTAGTGTATTTATGATATACTCAGTAAATATGTGTTGATGAATGAAACATATACATACACACACACACACAAAGACAAATACACAAGATTAGTCACTATATGATACCCTATACCTGCTGCTGCTGCTGCTAAGTCGCTTCAGTCGTGTCCGACTCTGTGCGACCCCATAGACGGCAGCCCACCAATCTCCTCTGTCCCTGGGATTCTCCAGGCAAGAACACTGGAGTGGGTTGCCATTTCCTTCTCCAATGCATGAAAGTAAAAAGTGAAAGTGAAGTCGCTCAGTCGTGTCCGACTCTGCAACCTCATGGACTGTAGCCCACCAGGCTCCTCCGTCCCTGGGATTCTCTAGGCAAGAGTACTGGAGTGGGGTGCCAATGCCTTCTCCAACCCTACACCTAGGAGGTAGTATATTTCTACTTAGAGCAGGCGGTAAGTGAATCAGCTTGTCTGAGGGCAGGATAACCCTGGAGAGGATGGGAATACAATGGAAAAGATAATAAAGTTGTCCCTGGCACTCCCAGTCGGGATGTGGTGTTAATCCCAGTACCATGCATCACAAAGGAGCTGGGAGACTGAGTCACAGTTACAAGTTGTTGTTTTTTTTTTCCCACGTGCACACAGTTAATCGTGGGCTGCACCATCTAGGGTAATTCTGAGAATTTGGTGATGCCACGTGGATTAGTATGTAAATGGGTCCACTCCTGGCAGTGCATAGACAGCAAGATTTCATCCCGTAACAGGCAGAGTGAACAGTGAAGCACATGCTATTTGGAACACTGGGTTTTTTTTGGTTTGTTTGTTTCTTAACTGGGGAACCAGTCACTTTTACAGCGACAAGGCAGATCCTGGGAGGGCGGCTGAACGTGCGGGTCCTGTCACAACGCACAGAAGTGCCTCGTTGCTTGGCTGCCTAACCCTTTGCCCAGACAGCAACCTCTTGGCTTTCACGCCTCTCATGTTTTTTTCCTCAGCTGCTCTTTCTTCAGGGCTAACATCTCTTTCAAGCCCTTGTTCAGAACCAAATCTTGTATTCACGTATGTCCATTGAATCAAGCCTCCAGATGGCCCAGCCTCTCCTTGTTTCACCCCTGCCTTCCTCATCCACTCACAGACCCAGAAGATTCACCTCTAGAATTATCTTCTGGAAACGGTATTACTAAGCAGAGACAGACTTCACCGGAGACGGGAAGAAAACTATAATGAGTGTTAGGGTTTTTTTAAGGAACTATTTCACATTTGCTTCTAAAAATACAATATAAAAATTGATTTTGAATATCCATAAGGCAAGTCAATTTACAATTGACTGAAGTTTTTAACAAAACTTAAGTCATTTGAGAATTTGATAGTATTTAGACATAAGTTAAAATCTGAAATTGAGGTTTGGGGAAATTTAGTTTGAATAATTATTAATTTAAATCTTCGGGGTGGGGGGTAAGAATAGCTCAGAATTTAACTAAAATATGGAAAAATGCTCATTAGTTCTAAGTTTATCTGAACTTTTGATCCTAAGAAATTAAGTCTTGTTATTCACTATGTCAGACTCTGACAAGCTTTCATCAGATTTTTAATCTGAAAATAATATTTATCCTTATTCAAGAACTAAATTTCTTCTTAAAAAAAACCTAGACATAACTGAGATTGTTTCGTATGAATATGTGCATATATATATAATACATACATACATATATATATATATAAATTTAACAGAAAACAGTAATAGCAAGATTACTTCTGGGAAAAAATGCTTAAATGGTTTACAGCTTGGAGGAATATTTTATGTAAATTAAATCTACTTGCCTATGGCCAAAGAATAAAATTGGGCAGTAGAAAATTTCCCAGAGGAGAGGGGTAGAAAATATTTTCTAATGATATTTTGAAACCTAGTAAGTATATAGATGGATAACAACAAAACATATCTTGGTAACCTCTTTAAAAATGACTCTAACTTTTGGTAGGGGTGATTTAGGGCTTGTTGGGATTTGGGGCTTTTAACCTGTTAAATGGTTTGAATAATGATATGGCTATAATGCTTCATTCCCCATCACTCTGTACTAAAATATGCATTTTCAGTGTTCAAACTGTGTTTTGGTCTATCAGCTCTTAAAGTGACAAATATAATTTCTAACTTGATGGACAACCAAAATCTGATGTTCTTTAGGGGAACACCATATATGAAAAGAAGGCAAAAATAAAGTTTTAAAGCTTTCTGGACTTTTTGCAAAGATGTTTGAATGAGCTGAGACAAAAGAGCTGATTTTAAGAAATCTCCACACTGTTCTCCATAGCGGCTGTACTAGTTTGCATTCCCACCAACAGTGTAAGAGGGTTCCCTTTTCTCCACACCCTCTCCAGCATTTATTGCTTGTAGACTTTTGGATAGCAGCCATCCTGAGTGGCGTGTAATGGTACCTCACTGTGGTTTTGATTTGCATTTCTCTGATAATGAGTGATGTTGAGCATCTTTTCATGTGTTTGTTAGCCATCTGTATGTCTTCTTTGGAGAAAGGTCTGTTTAGTTCTTTGGCCCACTTTTTGAATGGGTCTTTCATTTTTATGGAATTGAGCTGCAGGAGTTGTTTGTATATTTTTGAGATTAATCCTTTGTCTGTTTCTTCATTTGCTATTATTTTCTCCCAATCTGAGGGCTGTCTTTTCACCTTGCTTATAGTTTCCTTTGTTGTGCAAAAGCTTTTAAGTTTAATGAGGTCCCATTTGTTTATTTTTGCTTTTATTTCCAATATTCTGGGAGGTGGGTCATAGAAGATCTTGCTGTTGATTTATGTCGGAGAGTGTTTTATCTATGTTCTCCTCTAGGAGTTTTATAGTTTCTGGTCTTACATTTAGATCTTTAATCCATTTTGAGTTTATTTTTGTGTATGGTGTTAGAAAGTGTTCTAGTTTCATTCTTTTACAAGTGGTTGACCAGTTTTCCCAGCACCACTTGTTAAAGAGGTTGTCTTTTTTCCATTGTATATTCTTGCCTCCTTTGTTGAAGATAAGGTGTCCACAGGTTCGTGGATTTATCTCTGGGCTTTCTATTCTGTTCCATTGATCTATATTTCTCTTTGTGCCAGTACCATACTGTCTTGATGACTGTGGCTTTGTAGTAGAGTCTGAAGTCAGGCAGGTTGATTCCTCCAGTTCCATTCTTCTTTCTCAAGATTACTTTGGCTACTCGAGGTTTTTTGTATTTCCATACAAACTGTGAAATTATTTGTTCTAGTTCTGTGAAAAATACTGTTGGTAGCTTAATAGGGATTGCATTGAATCTATAGATTGCTTTGGGTAGAATAGCCATTTTGACAATATTGATTCTTCCAATACATGAACACGGTATATTTCTCCATCTGTTTGTGTCCTCTTTGATTTCTTTCATCAGTGTTTTATAGTTTTCTATGTATGGGTCTTTTGTTTCTTTAGGTAGATATACTCCTAAGTATTTTATTCTTTTTGTTGCAATGGTGAATGATATTGTTTCCTTAATTTCTCTTTCTGTTTTCTCATTGTTAGTGTATAGGAATGCAAGGGATTTCTCTGTGTTAATTTTATATCCTGCAACTTTACTATATTCATTGATTAGCTCTAGTAATTTTCTGGAAGAGTCTTTAGGGTTTTCTATGTAGAGGATCATGTCATCTGCAAACAGTGAGAGTTTCACTTCTTCTTTTCCTATCTGGATTCCTTTTACTTCTTTTTCTGCTCTGATTGCTGTGGCCAAAACTTCCGAAACTATGTTGAATAGTAGTGGTGAGAGTGGGCACCCTTGTCTTGTTCCTGATTTCAGGGGAAATGCTTTCAATTTTTCACCATTGAGGGTAATACTTGCTGTGGGTTTGTCATATATAGCTTTTATTATGTTGAGGTATGTTCCTTCTATTCCTGCTTTCTGGAGAGTTTTAATAATAAATGGATGTTGAATTTTGTCAAAGGCTTTTTCTGCATCTACTGAGATAATCATAAAACTGGAAATAGAGCTGCCATATGACCCAGCAATCCCACTCCTTGGCCTACACACTGAGGAAACCAGATCTGAAAGAGACACGTGCACCCCAATGTTCATCGCAGCACAATTTATAATAGCCAGGACATGGAAGCAATCTAAATGCCCATCAGCAGATGAATGGATAAGGAAGCTATGGTACATATACACCATGGAATATTACTCAGCTGTTAAAAAGCATTTATTTGAATCAGTTCTAATGAGATGGATGAAACTGGAGCCCACTGTACAAAGTGAAGTAAGCCAGAAAGATAAAGACCAATACAGTATACTAATGCATATATATGGAATTTAGAAAGATGGTAATGATAACCCTATACGCAAAACAGAAAAAGAGACACAGATGTACAGAACATAATTTTGGACTCTGTGGGAGAAGGCGAGGGTGGGATGTTTCGAGAGAGCAGCATTGAAACATGTATATTATCTAGGGTGAAATAGATCACCAGCCCAGGCTGGATGCATGAGCAAGTCCTCGGACCTGGTGCACTGGGAAGACCCAGAGCAATCGGGTGGAGAGGGAGGTGGGAGGGGGGATCGGGATGGGGAATACTTGTAAATCCATGGCTGATTCATGTCAATGTATGACAAAAACCACTACAATATTGTAAAGTAATTAGCCTCCAACTAATAAAAATAAATGGGGAAAAAAAAAAAAAAAAAAAAAAAGAGCTGATTTTAACCTTGGGCCTGTCCGTAATGTAGGGAAACCTTGGGAAGGCACTTAACCTCTCTGGGCTTCATCTGTAAAATGGGATGCTCCTACTTTAACCCACCTCATAGTAAAAATAAAAACTAAGCACTCTACATGGTGAAGGAAACCAGAATACATTACCCAAAACATGCTGCTTTGGTGTACTCATTACCTTGATATAAAGGCACTTACGAACCAGCAGGGGTCAGAAAGACACTCTGACTTTCCTTTTTCTTCCTGAAAGCAGGAGAAAAAACTATCAAATGAAAGGTACCCTCCCTGTACCACGAGGAAAGAAAACATTCTTATCACCAGACATGGGGAATTTGAGGCTGAAAAATCCATATAAACAAATCTTGTTAAATTCATCCTTTTCTTTCTAGTTACTTCTGCATCACTTGCTGTTGTTGTTGAGTCACTAAGTCACGTCCGACTCTTGTGACCCTGTGGACTGTAGTCTGCCAGGTTCCTCTGTGGGATCTCCTAGGTAAGGATACTGGAGTGAGTTGCCATTTCCTTTCCAGGAGATCTTCCGGACTCAGGGACTGAACCCATGTTTCCTGCATTGCAGGTGGATTCTTTACTGCTACCTGGGAAGCCATCATCATTTGCTACTCCTAACCCAAATCCCTCTATCTTGCAAATTCTTCACAAATTTATCATTTCTTTGTCTAAGGTATAGAAAAGCTTCCTGCTCTGGTTACTTCTTTTTGCTTTATTCTCGTGTGAAGTTTCCCATGTACATGTAAAAATTTAATAAAATTTGTATGCTTTTCTCCTGTTAATCTGTTTTCTGTCAGTTTATTTCTTAGGCTCAGCTGGAGACTCTAAGAGGTGGTGGAGGATTTTTTCCTGCTAAGAACATGCCTTGAAAAATAGAAATGCTATAAAGCGAAATTAAGTTATGCAGTTGAACCACATGGAACTGCCATTTTTCCAGGTGATAGTGGTCCAATAATTCTAAAATAAAGTTTATTATATTTTTGCTAAACCATATATGTGTTAATACATAACAGTAAAAGAAAAAAAATGGGACAGCAGTATTGGGCAAACTATCAAATTTAGGAACCTGGTAAAATGCCTTAAGTAACTTCCAACAATTCTATCAACAAAACATGATCAAGCACCTTCTTTTGTGCTATATTCTCTGCTGGGTACTAAAGATATAAAATGATAAGAGAGAAAGTTTCTGCCCTGAAGGAATTTTAATAAGTGCCAGTAATAAAATATATCAAAATCTCCTTTTAGCCAAGTTGAATGTACCTTTCTGAAAAATCTGAAGTTTAATATGAAGCAGTGAATTTGGGCAGTTAGAGGGGCATCTTCGCAACATAGAGCCTTAACAGCTGAGACTGGGATAATGCAACCTGGACACTGCTCTCTGTATTGTTGGCCTTGGATACTCCCAGCACTCTTTCTGGTTCTTCTTTCTGCAGTCTCTGGAAATAAACTCTGTGTTGAACTGTGGAACTAACCCAGGTACTGGGAATGACCTTACGTCGCTTCCAGCAGTTTATGTAACTGCCAACTCAAAAATAGTCAATTTAATTACTCCCCTGGGTTTTTCCTGTCTTCACCTTCTATGACACGGATTAGAAAAGGCAAATATTGTGTTGGTCAAAAGGTTCATTTGCGTTTTTCTGGACAATGTTACAGAAAAACCTGAATGAATCTTTTGGCCAACCTGATAACTTTTCATCAGTTTTCAATGGCGGGGGAAACTTGATATGGAATTTGATATCACTAAAATGACTAACTGGAGAAACTTTGTGGTAAGTTATATCAAAAAATCAAACAGCTAAATGTTCCTTTTCATATCCATCAGCGCCCATCAGTGAAGACTGATTAGGTTCCTAGGTGTCATCTGATGATGCAATTCTTATGTAGTTTTAAAAAAGCTCTTGAGCATTTGCAAAAAAGACTCACATGTAATCACTTTTATATCAAGAAATATAAGTTAAGTGTCAGAAACCAGTTGCTCTGATAAAGGGGGAGGGGTCTCTTTTTATTTGCTATTTGTAGGAAGAGGCAGAGGTTATTATAGCATTTTTTTCTGAATTCACCACAACGTGGCACTCTAGTAATTTCTGTATCCTGGGATGTTCCTAGTTGATGGAGATGCCCTCAAAATATTGGACTTTTAGCAAGAAATCTCTGCCTGAAAATGTGAGTCATTTTCAAAGATCTGCACTTATGAAGTCATGGAGAGTCCAAATGACTAAGTATTCAGGCTCCATTTACAAGGGTGTTACCCTGTTTTTGCTCTTGTGTTTACTTAGAACACAAGAGCAAAAACAAAACATAGTTGCTTAATTCCTTAGCATTATATTTTCTGTTTCTTTCCTAAAAGCAGCCACGAATAAGAAAAATAAAAATCTTACTGTAATGACTGTAGAAACAAATCTCAACATAAGTATGTGAAACAGAGGTGTGTTATGGAGCAACTCTTTTTTGTTCATGGAAGATACTAAAGTACACAGAGAGAAGGGAATTTATTTCAAATACATCAGTTTTACTCCAGCAATTTTAATGAATCATCACTAGACAACATATTTTCCTGATGTCTGTAGGCTCGAATAGTGGCCTCTTCATGACCTGTAGGATGGAGATCATTCATCACACTTTTCAGGGAGAGTTAACTCCAAGAGGCTGGGAAGAACCCAAGGCAGTATATGAAAGCTCAGCTTATTGGCACTTTGACTAACCTAACATGAAAGCAATTTACGAACGTATTAAACACTGATTCTGAGGACAGACTTAAACCTAAAATGAAGACTCACCAACAGTAGTAAGTAGTCAACATGCCTCTTTCCTGACCATGTTACCTTCATTGCAAAGGAATTACTAATTCTCCCTTCTTCCTTTCTCCTTCATATTTACATTTATATAAAAATGAAGTAGTAAGGAGTGAGAAAACTGAGGAAGGAATTGAGAGAGGAAAGTTCAGAAATAAGGTTTATTTAAAAAAAAAAAGAATAAGTTTTTATCAGCTTCTAGAGTTTCAGCTTCATGTTCACTTACAGTTATACAACTAGAAAGAATGAAGCAGCCAATATTTGCCAAACTAGGACAATGACCAGACATTTCCTGAACACTGCATTTGTGGGAGGTGTTCATTATCGAAGAACTAAAATAAAATAGGTACTCGGCTCTACAAATTAAAGTGTAAAAAAATTAATTTGAAATTGACTTTTGACACTACTAAGTATGGCCTTTGATCCTTTAACATGATTTTATTTTCCATTTTATTTCCTGATGATATTTTCACTTCCATATAAACTGGATCCAGTGGAAAGTTTGCCTTTAGACTATTATGACCTTTGACTCCTATTATACCTGCTTTTCCAGTTTCCAAGCCCAGGCTTCTTACTCTTTTCAGCTGAGTAATTTACTTGAATTTTCTTGAATTTTTGAAAATTTTGAATTTACTTGAATTTTTCAATTTACTTGAATAAAATTTCCGCTCTACTACTACATAGCCCTTTACTCTCAGACAAATGATTTAACTTTTCTGAAACTATTATCTACCCTAAAAAATATAGCAATACCTTCCTCCGAAAGATTATGTGTTTTAAATGAGAAGACATGAAAAGCGCCTTCATGTAACACAAGCTATAGGCACTCAACGCTAGTATTCCTCCTCCAGCTACACTTCAGAGTTGATGGATGCTCCTGGAGAAAGCACAGATTTAAGTCCAGTATAAATTTCCACCATCTAATCATACAGGAGACTATCGTTCATTTCTTATTTTAAAATCTATTCATTTTATTTATTTTTTGGCTGCACCGGGTCTTGGTTGCTGTGTGCAGGCTTTCTCTCGCTGTGGCAAGTGGGGGGTCCTCACTCGCTGCGGTGCGCCGGCTGCTCATCGTGGTGACTTCTCTTGTTGCGGAGCTCGGGCTCTGGGGTGTGTGGGCTCGGGAGCTGTGGCTCAGGGGCACGGGGAGTTTTCCTGGACCAGGGATTGAACCACGTCCCCTACACTGGCTGTGGATTCTTGGCCACTGGAGCACCAGGGAAGTCATGTTATTTCTCATTTCCACATGTTTTAGTCAGGGTTCCGTACTGCCAGCCATAGAGTCTGCTCAGCTAGTCTTCCTTGCTTCCTTCCTCCCTCTCCTCTTTCTGTGTTCCTTCCCTTCCCTCCTTCCTTTCCTGCCTCTCCCTCTCTTCCTCCTTTTCCTTCTTGCTACACTGACATATAGCATACATATAGCCCAAAGAAATTTTACATATGCATACATTCCATATCCAGCACCCCAATCAAGACTAGAATGTTTTCAAAAGCCGATTCAGTGCCCCTTCTCATTACATACACCTCTGATGAGGTAACCACTATTCTGGCTTTTATCACCAGAGATTAGTTTTAATTACCTATTCCTAAACTTGATACACATGGAATCATGTGGTAAATGCTCTTTTCTTCCTGCTTTCTTTTCCTTAGAAGTGTCAATGAAATACTTCCAAGTTGTTACAGGTGGCAGTAGTTTATTTTTTTAAATTGATATGTGGTTTTCACCGTATGAATCAGTTCAGTTCAGTCACTCAGTCATGTCTGACCTGGTGTCTATCACCAGGCCTCCCTGTCTATCACCAACTGCCAAAGCATGCTCAAACTCATGTCCATCGAGTTGGTGATGCCATCCAACCTTCTCATCCTCTGTCATCCCCTTCTCCTCCTGCCTTCAATCTTTCCCAGAATCAGGGTCTTTCCCAATGAGTCAGTTCTTCACATCAGGTGGCCAAAGTATTGGAGTTACAGCTTCAGCATCAGTCCTTCCAATGAATATTTAGGACTGACTTCCCTTAGGATGGACTGGTTGGATCTCCTTGCAGTCCAAGAGACTCACAAGAGTTTTCTCCAACACCACAGTTTGAAAGCATCAATTCTTTGTTGCTCAGCTTTCTTTATGGTCCAACTCTCACATCCATACATGATTACTGGAAAAATAATAGCTTTGACTAGACCATCCATCCATAGTTCTTCAGGCATTCTATCAGATCTAATCCCTTGAATCTATTTGTCACTTCCACTGTATAATCATAAAGGATTTGATTTAGGTCATACCTGAATAGCCTAGTGGTTTTCACTACTTTTGCAACCGAAGTCTGAATTTTGCAATAAGGCGCTGATTATTTGAGCCACAGTCTGCTCCCAATCTTGTTTTTGCTGACTATATAGAACTTTTCCATCTTCAACTGCAAAGAATATGATCAATCTGATTTTGGTATTGATCATCTAGTGATGTCCATGTGTATTAAAAAGCAGAGACATCAACTTTGCCCACAAAGGTCTGTGTAATCAAAGCTATGGTTTTTCCAGTAGTCTATTTCTATGGACATGAGAGCTGGACCATAAAGAAGGCTGAGCACCAAAGAATTTATGCTTTTGAACTGTGGTGCCAGTGAAGACTCTCAAGAGTCCCTTGGACAGTGAGATCAACAGTTAATCCTAAAGGAAAGCAACCCTGAATACTCATTGGAAGAATTGATGCTGAAGCTGAAGCTCCAATACTGAGAGAGTCTATTCTTAGGTAGGTTGATAAGAAGTTCAGGGTCCTTGAGGAGGAGAAACGGGTATGGGGCTCTTGAGAAGGAGAAAAGGACAAGCTTTTATTTTTTCCCCTACATTTCTGCATCTTAATCACATAAAACTTTTTTCTTTAAGTCCAGAGCTAAATAACTCACCTTGCTCAAGGATATGTTTTTCCTTAAACCCTGTACCTATGACTATATAACAACAATGTATCCTGCTCCAGAACATGTTTCTCCTTCTCAACCTTCTGTATAATCCTGTCATCCTGTCACTCCTGTGTAGGGAGTGGGTCTGGTAAGATTAGTTCTAATCCCAGTATCTTAAAATATAAATTGTGGAAGTGGGTCTGGTAAGACCTTTGCAAACTTGAGACATTTTTTTTGACTTACTGTAATAACCAATTGAAAAAGTATATAGCTCCTTTGCTAAGACTAGTGAGTGGGGCACTTTCTGTTCCCCTTCTGATGTCTGTGTCAGAAGCTTTCTTTGTTCCTTTTTATACTTTAATAAAACTCTGCTACACAAAATCTATTGAGTGATCAAGCCTGGCCCACGGTCCCAAAGCTAAATCTCCTTCTTCAGAGATCAGGAATCCATAAGCTATCAATCCTTTGGCCATCTGATGCGAAGAGCTGACTCATTGGAAAAGACCCTGATTCGGGGGAAGACTGAAGGCAAGAGGAGAAGGAGTTGACAGAGGATGAGCATTATTGACTCAATGGATGTAAGTTTGAGCAAACTCCAGGAGATGGTAAAGGACAGGGAAGCCTGGCGTGCTATAGTCCATGCAGTCGCAAAGAGTTGGACACTGCTGAGCAACTGAACAACAACAGACTTGATCTAGTTTAACCAGGAAGGAATTCGTTGAGAGATAACAGATAGTTCACAGACTTGATGGACAAACAGTTCAGGAACATCTTCCAGAGTGACACCGCGGCATTAGTCTGGGAAGGGGATTGCTGCTTCAGCTGACCCAGCACCTCTGCCTCTGATGCAATAGAAAGCTTCCTTCGTTGCCACCAACGCTGGGAATCCCCTCTGGGTCGAGAAGAAGGGTCACTTTGTTGCTCCCTGTGGCAGACTGATTTGAGTGGCCAACTTCTTTAAAAAAAAAATCTTTCAGCAAATATTTTTTTCAGCTTCATCTCATATCTCAAGCCATGGAAAGTGAAAGTCACTCAGTTGTGTCCAACTCTTTGGGACCCCATAGATTATACTTTCCCTGGAATTCTCCAGGTCAGAATACTAGAATGTGTAGCCTTTCCCTTCTCTAGGGGATCTTCCCAACCCAGGGATCAAACCCAGGTCTCCCGCATTGCAGGCAGATTCTTTACCAGCTAAGCCACAAGGGAAACCCAAGAATACTGGAGTGGGTAGCCTATTACTTCTCCAGTGGATCTTCCTGACCCAGGTATCCAACCAGGTCTCCTGCATTGCCAACTGAGCTATCAGGGAAGCCCCAAGCCATGGAAGTACCTTATATTTCATAGTCCTGAGACTTAACATGGTTTTTTATTTCTACCATTACAAGTTTATACTTCAATTTTCTCAAGATTTTTAAGTCAGTTACTATCCACTTATCTGCTTGTTAACTTTAAAATTTTTGCTAAAATCTCTGGTCTCCTCTTTATCCTCTCTACTTAGCTTTACTCGGGTAGGTTACTGTCTTTTTCATTCTTTTATTGTCATTTAATGGGGGTTGAGGTTGGGGATTTCCTATGTACAATATATGATTTTTAAGCAGAAGTCTTACTGTATATTTCAAAAAGATACTCCAAACTTTTCCCATTATTTCCAAATCTCTATCTAGTTCTCCCTGTGCCCAAGTATAACAGATGGTCTCATCTCAGTTTACTTCTTCCTCATCTGAAAGCTTCTCTGCACTGTTGTCAATTTTACATATATGGAAAATTAGGAGAAATAATCTGTCCTTTCCACTGTAGATTTTCTTTTGCTCGTACATGTGTCTTCCTCTCAGCTCTGTGCCATACTACACATGCCTCTATTAGCTTGAAATAAAGATTTCTAGAAATGAAGGTACAGCTGAATCAGCGCTATATGAAGTATCTGTGGCACTGTGTCTTTAAAAGTTGTTTCCAGAATTGTCCTTTGGAAGAACATTTTGTTTTCTTCAAATTGCTTGAAGTTATAACTGGCCTTCATCTACATTTCTTCCAGCTATAGTTCATATCTTGGTAGTCAATGCTCTCAGGAGGCAGTGAAGTTTAAGAAGCTTTTCTAAATTGTCAGTGGCCTGTCCCCAAGCAGATGTGCCTGGTGACTATTACCCTCTGCCAACTGAATCATTTCCTTGATGGTACCTGGAACTGCTGCAAAATGTTTTTGTTGCTTTTGTTCTTGTTTTTAACGTCCAATAGGCTTTTCTTCGTTTTGTTGTGGTGGTTCTATTCCTAGCACACTTTTCAGTTCACTTCAGTCGCTCAGTCGTGTCTGACTCTTTGTGACCCCATGGACTGCAGCACACGAGGCTTCCCTGTCCATCACCAACTCCCGGAGCTAGCTCAAACTCATGTCCATAGAGTTGGTGATGCCATCCAACCATCTCATCCTCTGTCATCCCCTTCTCCTCCTGCCCTCAATCTTTTCCAGAATCGGGGTCTTTTCCAATGAGTTCTTTGCATCAGTGGCCAAAGTACGGGCCTTTCAACACCAGCATCAGTCCTTCCAATAAATATTCAGGACTGATTTCCTTGAAGATTGACTGGTTGTATCGCCTTGCAGTACAAGGAACACTCGAGTCTTCTCCAACACTACAGTTCAAAAGCATCAACTCTTCGGAGCTCAGCTTTCTTTATAGACCAGCTCTCACATCCATAACTGACTACAGGAAAAACCATAGCTTTGACTAGACGGGCCTTTGTTGGCAAAGTAATGTCTCTGCTTTTTAATATGCTGTCAAGGTTGGCCATAACTTTTTTTCCAAGGGGCAAGCATCTTTTAATTTCATAGCTGCAGTCACCATCTGCAGTGATTTTGGAGACCAAAACAATAAAGTCTGTCACTGCATCGTTTCCCCATCTATTTGCCATGAAGTGATGGGACCGGATGCCATGATCTTAGTTTTCTGAATGTTGAGTTTTAAGCCAACTTTTTCACTCTCGTCTTTCATTTTCATCAACAGGCTTTTTAGTTCTTCTTTACTTTCTGCCATAAAGGTGGTATCATCTGCGTATCTGAGGTTACTGATATTTCTCCTGGCAATCTTGATTCCAGCTTGTGCTTCATACAGTCCAGAATTTCTCAAGATGTACTCTGCATGTAAGTTACATAAACAGGGTGACAACATACAGCCTTGATGTACTCCTTTCCCGATTTGGAACCAGTCTATTGTTTCATGTCCAGTTCTAACTGCTGCTTCCTGGCCTGCATACAGATTTCTCAGGAACAGGTCAGGTGGTCTGATATTCCCATTTCTTGAAGAATTTCCCACAGTTTGCTGTGATCCACATGGTCAAAGGCATTGGTGTGGTCAAAAAGCAGAAGTAGACATTTTTGTGGAACTCTCTTGCTTTTGAGATTATCCAACAGATGTTGGCAATTTGTTCTTTGGTTCCTCTGCCTTTTCTAAATCCACTTGAACATCTGGAAGTTCACAGTTCATGTACTCTTGAAGCCTGGCTTGGAGAATTTTGAGCAACTTTGTTAGCGTGTGCGATGAGTGCAATTGTGCGATAGTTTGAGCATTCTTTGGCATTGCCTTTCTTTGGGACTGGAATGAAAACTGACCTTTTCCAGTCCTGTGGCCACTGCTGAGTTTTTCAAATTTGCTGGCATATTAAGTGCAGCACTTTCTCAGCATCATCGTTTAGGATTTGAAATAGCTCAACTGGAATTCCATCACCTCCACTAGCTTTGTTTGTAGTGATGCTTCCTAAGGCCTACTTGACTTTGTGTTTCAGGATATCTGTCTCTAGGTGAGTGATCACACCATTGTGGTTATCTGGGTCAGGAAGAACTTTTTGTATAGATCTTCTGTGTATTCTTGCCACCTCTTCTTAATATCTTCTGCTTCTGTTAGGTCCATACCATTTCTGTCCTTTATTGTGCCCATCTTTGCATGAAATGTTCCCTTGGTATCTCTAATTTTCTTGAAGAGATCTCTAGTCTTTTCCATTCTATTGTTTTCTTCTATTTCTTTTCTTTCCTCACTGAGGAAGGCTTTCTTACCTCTCTGTGCTATTCTTTGGAACTTTGTATTCCAGTGGGTATATATTTCCTTTTCTCCTTTGCCTTTAGCATCTCTTTTTTTCTCAGCTATTTGTAAGGCCTCCTCAGACAAACATTCTGCCTTTGTGCATTTCTTTTTATTGGGGATAGTCTTGATCATTGCCTCCTGTACAATGTCATGAACCTCTGTCTATAGTTCTTCAGGTACTCTGTCTATCATATCTAATCCCTTGAATCTATTTGTCACTTCCACTGAAAATGTAAGGGATTTGATTTAGGTCATGCCTGAATGGTCTAGTGGTTTTCCCTACTTTCTTCAATTTAAGTCTGAATTTGGCAATAAGGAGTTCATGATCTGAGCCACAGTCAGCTCCCAGACTTGTTTTTGCTGACTGTACAGAGCTTCTCCATTGTTGGCTGCAAAAAATATAATCAATCTGACTTTGGTATTGACCATCTGGTGATGTCCAAGTGTAGAGTCTTCTCTTGTGTTGTTGGAAGAGGGTGTTTGCTATGACCAGTGCGTTCTCTTGGCAGAACTCTGTTAGTCTTTGACCAGCTTTGTTTTGTACTCCATGGCCAAATTTGCTTGTTACTCCGGGTATCTGTTGACTTCCTACTTTTGCATTCCAGTCCCCTATAATGAAAAGGACATCTTTTTTGGGTGTTAGTTCTAGAAGATCTTGTAGGTCTTCATAGAACTGTTCAATTTCAGCTTCTTCAGCATTACTGCTCAGGGCATAGACTTGGATTACTGTGATATTGAACGGTTTGCCTTGGAAATGAACAGAGATCATTCTGTCATTTTTGAGATTGCATCCAAGTCCTGCATTTCAAACTCCTTTGTTGACTATGATGGCTACTCCATTTCTTCTAAGGGACTCTTGCCCACAGTAGTAGGTATAATGGTCTTCTGAGTTAAATTCACCTATTCCAATCCATTTTAGTTGGTTTATTCCTACAATGTTGATGTTTACTCTTGCCATCTCCTATTTGACCACTTCCAATTTGCTTGATTCATTGACCTAACATTCAAGATTCCTATGCAATATTCCTCTTTTCAGCATAGACTTTACTTCCAGCACCAGTCACATCCACAACTGAATGTTGTTTTTGCTTTGGCTCCATCTCTTCATTCTTTCTGGAGTTATTTCTCCACTGATCTCCAGTAGCATATTGGGCACCTACTGACCTGGGGAGTTATCTTTCAGTATCCTAACTTTTTGCCTTTTTGTACTGTTCAGCACAGTTTTGTCAGCCATTATTAATGAAAACTATGGGTCAGCCCTTTGGTGTCCTTTGTAAGAAAATAAATGTGAGGGATGCAGATTGTGGTAGACTTTTAAAAACCACAATTCTTTATGGTGTGGTGGCTGAGACAACTTAGATTTTTATATACTATAACTTGTTGGCTGGGAGACTAAAGTGGCTCCCAGAGTTGGAATGATCTTTGCTTACCATTCTTCTGTAATAAATTGCTTATGTGGGTGTTATAATGTCTATACATATTAATATATATAGCATATTAGTATTTGTAGCTTTAAGATATATTAATATATAATTAATATATATAGCATTCACACACATGAATATATGTGGACATTATACATATATATGTACACATTCACACACATGTAACTTTTAGATAAATTATGTCAGAGACAAATAGCATTATAAATTAGTAGAATAGTGTAAGCAAGTGTCATCTTTCATCTTTCCCACTCCACTGACTACTCACCCTTTGCCTTTCAAAATGTTCAGATTCTCTTTATACATAAATAAACTTTTCATCTACTTTGATTCTTACAATTTTTTTTCTTTTAAAATTCAAAATAGGATTTGTTTTCAGTTTCTATACCTCTTGCTCCTCAACTCTTTCTCACCTCTTCATTGATGAACTCTAACCATCTGCACTGAAGAACCAACACCTCCTAATCCCAGAATCCTTTGCCAGATCATGTGCTGCTCTTCTTTACCTTCCAGGAGTGTTTGACCCTTTATCCTTCCCCTCCTGCATGAAAATCTCTCTTCTCTCACTTTTGGTTACGTTTTTTGTCCCAGTTTCCTTCTTCCCCCACATCTTTAACTGATGTTTTTTCTCTTGTGTTTTCTCTTAAACCCAAGTGTTCCTCCAAATCCTCTATCTCGTCATTTATATCCACTGCTCCTGGTCTCCACTCCCTATCTTTTGTATGGTTAGCACATTTCACTCTGTTGTCTTCAACTATCACTTCTGTGTGTACATCAACATTAGTTCTGATCGCTCTAGTATCTCCATTTTAGTATTTCCAGCTGCCTGATGTATTTCTCCACTCAAAATGCCATGCAAGTATCTCCGTCCTATGTCTGGAAAAAATCTTTTGACTCTGCAAATAAAGTTTCTCATTTTGACTTCCTTATTTGGGAGCATGCTATTTTCAAAAATTCTAACTTATTCTATCTCCTCTCTCTTTGTTTTCCCATGTTTAACCAGTTGTCAAAGTCCTATGAATTTATCTTCTTCAGTATCACTTATAGTCATATCTTTCTTCGTATCCACTTTGTATCCAGTTCATTTCCACTGAATTGTCATGTTCACCCTCACTGATTTTACTTCACTAAATGGATATATTTCTCAATGGATCTTGCCTCTTCTGACAGTTCAGCCAATGTAACTGCATTAAAACACAGATGTTTTAATACCTTTACCTTGCTTAAAACTTCTATGTTTCAGTTAATCTACTCTTACTTAAATAATAGAAACCTGACATAGTTGCTTAAAATAATAAGGTTTATCTTAAATAATCAGAAATTAGAGGAGATAGAGTAGTTCCAAGGCTGATCAGTTTGATTGTTTTGTGATGGATCTGGGAACCTATTTATTTTTCCTCTTTCATTTTACTGTCTTCAAGTTGGATCCTCCAACGGTCACAAAACAGATGGCTGTCTCAGTCCAGCTGTGTTTTCTAGATATAACAGCATCTGAACATTTCACTGTGCTTCTTTATTTTTTTTAAAGTGGGATGAAACCTTTCCAAGCTTTATCCCTGGCATAATTTTTCTCACATTTTGCTGTCAGAATGGCATAAAATGTGGCTGCCTAAATATTTAATTGGCTTCCCAAGTGGCTCAGTGGTAAAGAATCCATCTGTAATGGAGGAGATGTGGGTTCTATCCCTGGGTTGGGAAGATCTCCTGGGGAAGGAAACAGCAACTCACTCCAGTATCCTTGCTTGGGAAATCTGTCAGAGGAGCCTGGTGGGCTACAGTCCATGGGGTCTCAAAAGAGTTGGGCATGACTTAGCAACTAAAATAAAAAAAAAATATTTAATTGGCAAAGGCAATGAGATTATAATGATGGGTTTAAAATAATCAGGAATTATCCCCAGATTTTTATGAGCTGCATCCTTGTACAAACTTAGTCTTTATTAACAAGGAAGAAGAGTGTACTGGTTGTTGGATAGGAAACTAACAAGCTAGAACTGCCACCTCCAAATGATTCCTTTTCTTTCCTCCTTACCCTTCTCTTTTCCACCATCATCTCTATTGTTTTTCTTTCTTTCTCATTTTAATTTTCTTTTTCTCTAGTCTGTTCTTAATAGTGCATCACTGGTGACATTCAGTGAAGAAGTTGCTGATTTCTTTAAAGAGTGTCAGAGAGAGGGTGATTTCTTTGCCTATGGTTCTACAATATGTTTGTCATATCCAATTAGCCAATACAATATTATCATTGTCATCCTTAAACTGCAAAACTTTACATACTGTAAGGGAAAGAAAGAGGAGTGTGACAAGGCTCTTTCAAAGAGTTTAAGATTGAAGTGGGCATATGCTACATGAAAAGTGTGAACTGACAGTATCTATTAATAGTGGGAAAATACTGAAATACATGAAATCCAAATGGACTAGAGCAACGTCTCCCATCTGTAAATGTACTTTCCTCCCCTTTTACTCTAACACCTGAGGGAAATATACTGAATATAGAAACAAACAAACAAAAGGCATTGGCTTTGGCTGAACTACGTTCAAGTCTTGGCTCTGTTACTCAATATGTGGCCTTTGGTATATTTCCTAACCATTCAGGTCTTTATTTTCCTCACATGTAAACTGATTGTAATAATAGTGGCAGTGAATGTGATGGCAAATTTTTGTCAGTGGGACAATAAATCTGTCTCTAAATTGTGCATGCTTGCTAAGTTGCTTCAGTCATGTCTGACTCTTTGTGACCCCATGGACTATAGCTCACCAGGTTCCTCTGTCCATGAGATTCTCCAGGCAAGAATACGGGAGTGGGTTGCCATACCTTTGTGCAGAGGATCTTCCCAACCCAGAGATCAAAGCCACATCTCTTATGTCGCCTGCATTAGCAGCCAGGTTTTTAACCACTAGTGCCACCTGGGAAATCTCTCAGGGATTAAAAAAAGAAACAGAAAATTTAAAGAGTATTCCACAGAAAAGGGGATATTGAGAGTTTTGAGGGGAAGAAGGGAGTTCAGCCATGTGGCAAGATCATGGACCTTGGGGAGAAAATGGGAAAGTGAGTGATTTCTCACTTCCCTTACAGGGAAGGGAGTCTTGTTTTGAGATGAAGGAAATTGAACATTCATTGTTGAGTGGTTTGTGCTACTATAATTTAAATGTCCTTTACTGCTCCAAATCTGAAGCACAGTCTTCTTCTGCACTTGTTTAGGAGGACTCCAAGGAGCCCCATGTGTGAACGACTATGAAACAGAACCTACAGGTAAGGATAGAAAGAGAATGAGACTGAAGTTTTAGAAGGAGCCAGAAGTTGAAACCAAGTCATGGCACTGAGGCGCCAAGCCAGAACTTTCCAGAAGAGAAAACAGTCCTGGAGCAAGACTAGTCTTCTGGTCAAGTATAAAATACATAGCTCTATAAACTTTTATTTCTCAAAGGGTAGAGCAACCTCAGCTGCCATCTGGATTTTCGGCAGGAGTACACAATTAATTGGAAAAATGGAGACCAGTTTAGGGCTTGCTTACAATAAAACATTCTAAAAATGTATTTTCCTCCTCTTTTACTTTAACAACTGAGGGGAATATGCTGAAATTAAACACAAGCAAACAAAGGGCATCAGCTTTGGAATTAGGGTGAACTGCCTTCAAGCCTCAGCTCTGTGGCCTTAGGTGTGTTTTCTAACCATTCAGGTCTGTATTTTTCTCACGAGTGAACTGATCGTAATATCTGCTTCACAAGGTTATGAAGGGCATAGCATCTGGCAGATAGTAAGTGCTTAATTAATCGTGACTGTTGTCACTGCTTTTTCTGCTAATGAAAGAGAACAGTTACCATGCACTAGGTATGCTGGGCATGACTCCTGGCACTTCACTTGATTTATCTTTTCAGTACTTACAATGACCTCATAAGGTAAGTGAAAACATCTCTATTTTACAGATGAGGCAATAGAGACAGATTGGTTGGCAACCTTCCCAAGGTCATATAGAGTCCAAGACAGGGTCTGAAACCACATGGAGCCCATTCTCCCTAACCAGTAAGCTATGGAAGAGAGAAAAAGGTCTAGGGATCCTCAGAGTAGACTTCCCTGATGAGGTGGGCTTCACCTTGATGTGGAAGGGTCTGGAAGGTTTTCTGAGTCATGCTTCATTTTTAAACAAACATGGGAATGCAGAAATACCCATGGCATGTCAAGATGAGAAGGAAGCAGTAGGAACGCAGGAAGCTGAGGGTGGAGGAGGCACATATAAGAAAGTTGTGGGAGGGAGGGAGGAAAAGTCTGTGGAACTTCAGGCAAGAGAGTTTAAGTTCAGTGCGGTCAAGGTTAAAGAAAGATATACTGTCTTGAACTTCTAGAGTATTGCTAGTGGCTCAGATTGTAAAGAGTCTGCCTGCAGTGCAGGAGACCTGGGTTTGATCTCTGGGTTGGAAAGATTCCCTGGAGAAGGAAATGGCAACCCACTCCAGTATTCTTGCCTGGAGACTCCCACAGAGGAGCCTGGTGGGCAACAGTCCATGGGGTCACAAAAAAACGGACACAACTGAATGATAAAGCACGCCCACAAATATTGTCTTGAACTTCTAGAGTATCAACAGGTTGTGAGCTGTGTGACCCAACTGATTGAGTAAAGTTAAAATTAGTTAAAATTAGTACATCTCAAGACTCCATGAGGTCAAACCTTAGTGGCTGGATGATTCATTCGTATGTTGTGTGCAAACCGATCTGCTTTTCCTGAGAACTTATATCAGACGGGTTACACAATCAGCTGAAAGTAACCTAAACACAGATCAGCTGATGCAAGTTTATCCCACCTATGCCTTAATAAGATCAGGTGAGTTTCTGGAGTGAAGTGCAGGAAACGTTGAGAGGAACGGGTAGGAAGGAGAAAGGAGTTGGTTCAGCAAATCAAAAGTTCCCACAAATGACCCACACGTGTCTCAGTGCTCCTAGCTTTGTCCATGTGACCCTGAGCAGGATTCTCTCCGCTGTGGCTACTCTGCTCTTCTGGACTGCACTGGTGCATCAGATCAAGTTGATTCCACTTTTCTCTATTTATTTTTTAGCTATATTATAGATAGCGTTAAGCTATACACTACCTCCTACTATTGTGCTTGAAGACTTATGAGTTAGGCATTTGAACTGAATTATAGCGGCCATGTTTGGGTCATTATCCCCCTTTCCAGAGGAGATTATGAGACACACCAAGGCTAGTTCTTTGACTTCATGCCCTATCAATGATCAGAGCTAAACGGTATTGAAGTGGAACACTGTACCTTGCTTTCTAGTCATATGTTGATCTGACTATGTCTCCCACTTGTGCAGCCCACAAGGAAGGGGCCTAACAAACCCTTACTGAATGAGAGAGTTCTAGTTATATTAAGAAGTAGCTACATGAAAAATGACTGTAAGGTGTAACACAATGAAATGTTTGGTAATACAAATGGCTTGACCCATCAGCTGTCTAGATAAATTTGTATCATTCACCTGTTAGGATTATTTTCTTTGAGTTCTCTTTTATCTCTTGATTTCTCTTACATACTTAACATTTCTTCCCACCAAATCTACGCCCTAGCTTCTGCTGCATCATTGCACCAGCAAATGTTTGTAAACTTGGTACTGTGAACAATTATAAAATGCAGCGGTAATACCATGGGGATGAAAGCTGACTTTTCAGAATATGTTCTATTTGTAAATCAGATTAATTATTTAGAAAATCATAAAGATAGCTCCAGAACCATTAAAGCATGGCTTTTCTTCCACTTAGAATAACTTTCTGAAAAAATAACTTTAGGCACTCAGATTTGTCCTACAGGTGTAACTGGAGGGGACATTGTACATAATTCAGTTCTATGAGGACAAGCCTTATTTTTTCTCCTCAATGTTAAATTTTACTCTGAATTATAATTGTGAAGATAAAGGTGGTGGTGGTTTAGTCACTGAGTTGTGTCTGACTCTTGCAACTCCATGGACTGTAGCCCACCAGGCTCCTCTGTCCATGGGATTTCATAATACTAAGCCATTATTTTGTGAAAAAATAAGAGCTTACAATGTTACAGAATGCACTGGTAAAATGTTACCGGATTAAGAACTATATAAAGACTTTCCTTTCCCAAGCACTGCTGCACTCTCTCAAACTAGTAGAAATGGTATCTATCCTTAAGTAAAAATTATTTTTCACCCAAGTGTGTCTAACATATAACTTAAACACCGAATTCTTTTCTAAAGTGATGATAGATGACATAATAGATTAGCAAATTTTCATTTCATTTTTACTCTTTCTGACAAGTCATATATGTCAGATGATTATTTCAGAGCCTATAAAATCCAAAGAGAGAGTCAGAGACGCCAGTGGATGTTAAAGCTGGTGAGCTGGAATAGGCGCTGACGTAGGTGGTGCGCACCACAGCTGCGGGAAGGCTTCGTTCTCTGGCTACTGCTTACTGAGTCCCGAGACAACTTATTCGTCAGCTTGTGGCATCTCTGCTCTTTCCAATGACCCTCAAATCGCAGGGGTTAAATTTCAGCTTAATTATTTTTTAAGTCTTCCCTTGGGCTTTTCTTTCATCCTAATATGCTTGTTAGGAAGTCAGAATCCTTAAATTTCTTACTTTTCTGTTTAGTTTTTCACCACTCTGTACAGTGCAGAGGATCATCTTCATTTCAAGGATCTTAATGTTAATTTTAAAAGGAAAGAGATAGGGGGCAACAACAAAAAAATCACACAACACACACACACACACTTTTCTCAGAGTCACTGAGATAAAACACGAGAGAGAGTTAACTGGCAGAGCACCTGGGCAAAGACAAGCCTAGACAAAATTCCAAAGGAAGGTTGCTTATATTGTGCAATTTTGAGTACAAAAACCTTAGATCTAATAATCAATCCCATAAGATCAATCTGGTTAAGGAAATTATGTTTAATAGTAGTTGAAAGAGTTCTTTAATTCTAGACTTGCAAAAGAAAATTTTTTGAAAAATCTGTTGAGAAAACTAAATTCACACTTTGTAATAAGAACTGTGCGTGTGCTCAGCTGAGTCCCATTCTTTGCGACCCCATGGACTGTAGTCTGTCAGGCTCCTTTGTCCATGGGATTTCTCAGGCAAGAATATTGGAGTGGGTTGCCATTTTCTCCTCCAGGGGATCTTCCTGACCCAGGGATTAAACCAATACCTCCTGCTCGGCAGGCAGATTCTTTACCACCACTATGCCACCTGGGAAGCCTGTAGCAAGAATTACATGCTTTTTAAGAACTATGGTCTGATTATGAATGGTCAAGAGTATATACGATAGTAATAGCTATCATCTAATGAGTCATTATTATTATAAGAATTATATTAAGTGATAATGATCTTGTCCCCAAACACCTAACGGTATACCCATCCCCTCACTCTTAGTAGATGACCCTGTCACCTTCCTCGAAGAGAAAAACAGAAGTCCTCAAGTGCTAGTCATATACCTGTTCTTGCTATTCATTTATTTCACATGACAAAAGTCCCTGAATCTTACACGGATCAACATTCTTACTAACTCTTTAAACCAGTAAAATGGCTTTAACAGAACAGTTTTCAATAAAATGGAGGGAGCTACTCTTTAAAAAAACAAAACAAAACAAAATAAACTGTTCTTTTCATTCAGACTAAGCTCTAATCAAACAAATATTTCCTATCAGATTTCTGTGCCTGATACAATTCATGTTGTCTCCTCCTTGGGATGCTCTCCTTTCCTGTGCTCCCCCACTCACCTCCAACTTGCATATATCTTGGATTTTCAAGTCCTATCCATCTTCATTTTTTCCTTGGAAAAATTTTTCTCATCTATGACCTAAGATTCCTCCTATCCCAGTGATCCCTCTTACTTCAGAACTCACATATTCTGTATCTCTCTTATATTCATCTCTGTGTTTTAGTCTCATGTATATAAGCCTTGTCTTTATTACAGTGTGAGATCCTTGGAGCTATGTTTTATATTTTCTAAATTCCTCATTGTACTTGGCACAGCACCTTACTCAACAAAGCAAGTCAATCAATATGTGTTGAATAAATAATTCAATTTAATGAACAAAGGATTCTGATGATCAGGGCTTCCTTGATGGTCCAGTGGTTAAGACTTTGCCTTTTGATACAGAGGATGCCTGCTTCACTGCTGGTTCTGGAAGATCCCACATGGCCCAGGGCAACTAAGCCTGTAAACCACAACTACTGAAGCCTGCGTGCCCTGGAGCTGTACTCCGCAACAAGAGAAGCAACCACAATGAGAAAATCTCGCACTGCAACCAGAGAGTGGCCCCCGCTTGCTGCAACTAAAGGAGGCCCAGGTGCAGCAGCAAAGACCAGCACAGCCAAAAATAACTAAATAAACAAAATTATACACACACACACACACACACACACATACAAAACTAAGTGCACTGTAACTTCAAATAAAGTTAAAAAAAAATAGACTTTGATCAGTGAGGAAACAAGGACCACACAGGAGCCAGGGATTAAAGAAATGAACAATTAAATAAATGAAGTAAGGGGCAAAAAAACAAACAAAGGTGTCAAGAGAAAGGAACAAGGAAAAGGGGATATTGAGAATAAAGTTCAACATTAGATGATTCAGTGGAAGTAGTTGAAATTGTAGAAATTCCAAAATCAGGGGCAGGTAAGGTGACTCATATGTTGAGTTATGAAACCTCCCTGTTTGAAAGAAGGGTGCTGGTTGGTTTAAATAATTACATTATTTTAAGTAGTTTTCCTTTTTTTTAATCTAGAGTTGGAGGAAGAAAATGGTGTGTCCTATGACTGGAAAGATATGAGGAGACATTTCAGAAGTGAAACCAATCTTGGGAAGTAGAAAGATAGCTTAAACACAAGCAGACCAAGAATTTTGTCAAGTTTCTCAAGGAATACAAAGGGAATGCAATCTCTCACTCAAAACCTTTGAAGTCTCACAGAAAGAGAGGGTACAAAGTTAAAAAGATTCGGTGGAGTACTATTAAACGAGAGCCTAGGAAGGCAGACAGGGTAGCGACAAAAAATAAAACAGACGTTTTCTGTGAAGCTTTAGGATTTAATTTCGCTACCCTCCATCTGTATTTTTGGTAATGTAATCAAAAATTTCTGGTTGACTGAATTCAATTTTCATCCTGATGTTCTGATATTATGTAGGTGCAGTTCAAAAAATCCACTGAAAACAATACAAAATACATCTTTAAAAAGCACTCACTGATTCTTCTATGTTTTCTTTTGATTACAGTAGTCACTTTGAACAAAAGGTATTGAAAGTTGAAAAATTTAGATTTCATATGACTGTAACCACATCATTCAATCCTGTAGTCCTTACATTCAGAGTCAAGGGAGATAAAGATCTTTATTTGACATCAAGGCATACCAATTTTGAATACCTCAGTTCACACTAATACATTTTATGCATGAGCTCATCTTTTCTTTCATATTCGATGCATTCCCTGGTGCTTGTAAAAGTTTCTCAACACAAGACTGATTGTATTCTATCACTCTAACATTCTAGAATGCAGGCACCCAAACAGTAATGATCTCATAGTTGATGAATCAAGTCTTAGATGCAATATGAAAAGGCCAGATTATTGCTAGAAGAATTGGAGAACATGAAACACACTGGTAGTTTGAATTATACATGCACAAACAAAAGAGAAGCTTGATTTTCTGCAATATCCATGCTCATACATAGGAATGTCTTCCCTTTTCCTTGAAGGCAGCCTTAATAGCGAACATATTATTAACTTATCAAAGTAAAAACAAAAAGTATTAAGTATAAGCCAAATAGCTGCAGTAATTACAGGAAAAAGTATTCTAACTTACAAACTATTTTTTCAGAAAAACAAGAATGCTTTGGTTATAGCTTGGCATTCAGTCTAGTTGTGTAGAATACTGTATGAACCTGTTAAATGTCAGAAGAGAATAAGAATAGCTGCAGCAAGTACTTTCTTGGTCTATAATGTATGTATCATTTTTATACAGTATTTTAAAATTTCTTGTTACATAGCATGAAACAATTTTATCTTTTATCTCGATAATAACCTTAGAGTGTTACTTTGCTCTCTTTATTTTTCCATTTTGTGGGAAAAGAAGTTCAGAAATACTAGCTTATAATGTCAACACAAACAAATAACTTCCAATACTATCTGAGACTTCTTGGGGAAATGATTCCCAGAATATCTATTATACTGAACATCTCACGGAATCAGCGGGATTTAACTATTGTTATATAATAATAAGTTTGTCATTAGGATGCAAAGATCATGTAAATTAGTCATTTTGGATAATTGTTCTTACTTAGGATTAGTGGGAGAATTGAATGCACATGGATAGCACATTGACCAGGGCTAAAATCTTTCTGAAATGACTGTTATTTTATGAGAGGTTTTTATATTATGCCAGGCTCAAATTATTTTACTTTCAATTTTAACTTTTTGAAATGATACATGCACATAATTTAAGAGCCAAGGATTGCACTAGCTTGTTTACAAAACAGTATCAACTCTTTTTCTTTCCTCTTCCCCAGAAGCAACCACTTTTACCTTCTTTAGTTGAATTTCTTGGTGTCATGTGTTTAAACAACATGCTTTTTAAAATTGTTACTCCTTGATTTTTCAGATTTAGCCATTTTTTATTTAATTTTCACTATGCATGACAAGGATTAAGCTCTCCCTTCTCCCCTAGACCCTTGCTACCCTTCTCAAGTACTGTAATTTTTGCTTAGATGAATATTCAATATTTATATCATTAAAGGTACAAAATGCAATTCAAATGTAGGAAACTGTTATTTTCTTTTTCTATACAACTGTTTTCTCTGGAGTCAACTGTCATTCTTTATCTTCTTTCTCTTAGTTTCCTAATGAATTCATTGCTAATTCAACCTAAAACCTTTTTGACAAAGATTTTCTATAAACATCCATCAATCTTTTAGGGTCTTTAAAATCTTTTAGGGTCTTTATGGGTCTAGAGACCCATAAATTGGGGAAGTCCAAGTTTTCTAGCGCTTTAGACTTTGTGGTCTCTTGGCACAACTACTCCATACTGTCGTTGTAGATTTGACCCCCACACTGCAGTCTGCTGACCTCTGGTCCAAACCAGACTTCAAGATTTTAGTGGCTTCAGGTTTGTATCAATCTTCTTTCTTCCCCTCCAGAAAAGTTGCTCACTGGGACTCCTAGGTTCTTCTCTACACCTGATCACAGATGCCATTCTGGTGTCTCCTTCAGCATGATTCTGGGGATTTCCTTTGCTTCTTTTCTTTAGATGGATCTCCTGTTATTTGTATCCCATGACTTTTATCTTTCTTGGCTAACTCCTTACATAAATAAAAACCCATTTCCAGAAGCTTTTAGAGAAACAGTGCATATGAGATACTGCACATTCTTCCTTAACACATAGTTTCAAGCGTTCACTATGATGTGAGAAACTTTTCTTTGCTTTTAGCCACACTTTTAACTGGATTCATCAGAATGTGACTAAGAAAGGCTAATAAAAGCTAAATTAACTTATGTAAAACCTTTTATTCCAGTTTTCTTACTTTAAAATAAAATTAGGAAACAGAGTTAAACAAAAGTCTGAGACTAGTAACTACAATGTTCCACTGACATTGTAGTTACTTCTTCAAGTAAAACCTTCTTGGAGGCAGAAAGGAAATGCTAGAAAGGAATGTGAGAAAGACAATGCATAAAAACTGGGATGGAATACAACAGATTTCTGTATATTAATCTTATATCCTGCAACCTTGCTGAATTCACTTATTAGTTCCAATAGTTTTTGGGTAGAAACTTTAGGGTTCTCTATGTGTCTGCTTAGTTGCTCATCACGACCCAGGGATCGAATCCTCATCTCCAGTGTCTCCTGCATTGCAGGCAGAGTCTTTACCTGCTGAACCATTGGGGAAGTCCAAGTGTTCTCTACACAGTGTTCGTCAAATCATCTGCGAATAGAGACAGTTTTATCTCTTCCCTTTCTTTTGGGCTCAATCTTCTTATCTGATTGCTGTGGCTAGGACTTTCAATACTATGTAAAATAGAAGCAGGAAGAGAGGGCATCCTTATGAAAGTAAAAAAGCAATCCTGTTTGAAGTCACATAAAAAAAATTACCTAGAAATAAACTTAACCAGTGAAGGGAAAGACATATATTCTGAAAACTATAAAACCCTGATAAAGAAAATTGAAGATGATTCCAAGAAATGGAAGGATATGCTCTGCTCTTGAACTGGAAGAATCAATATTATTAAAATGGCCATAACCCAAAAATTCAGTTCAGTTCAGTCCCTCAGACGTGTCCGATTCTTTGCAACCGCATAGACTGTGGCACGCCAGGCTTCCTTGTCCATCACCAACTCCCAGAGCTTGCTCAAACTCATGTCCATTGAGTCAGTGAGGTCATCCAACTATCTTGTCCTCTCTCATCACCTTCTCCTCATGCTTTCAATCATTCCCAGAATCAAGGTCTTTTCAAATGAATCAATTCTCTGCATCAGGTGGCCAAAGTATTGGGAGCTTCAGCTTCAGCATCAGTCCTTCAAATGAATATTCAGGACTGATTTCCAACCAGGATGGACTGGTTGGATCTCTTGGCAGTCTAAGGGACTCTAAAGAGTCTTCTCCAACACCACAGTTCAAAAGCATCAATTCTTTGGTGCTCAGCTTTCTTTATGGTCCAACTCTCACATCCATACATAACTACTGGAAAAACCATAGCTTTGACTAGACAGGCCTTTGTTAGCAAAGTAATGTCTCTGCTTTTTAATATGCTGTCAACATTGGTCATAACTTTTCTTCCAAGGGGCAAGTGTCTTGATTTCATGGCTGCAGTTACCATCTGCAGTGATTTTGGAGCCCCAAAAAATAAAGTCTGTCTCTGTTTCCATTGTTTCCCCATCTATTTGCCATGAAGGGATGCCACAATCTTGGTTTTCTGAATGTTGAATTTTAAGCCAACTTTTTCACTCTTCTCTTTCACTTTCATCAAGAGGCTCTTTAGTTCTTTGCTTTCTGCCATGAAAGTGGTGTCATCTGCATATCTGAGGTTACTGATATTTCTCCCAGCAATCTTGATTCCAGCTTGTGCTTCCTCCAGTCCAGTTTTTCTTATGATGTACTCTGCCTAGAAGTTAAATAAGCAGGGTGACAATATACAACCTTGACAAACTCCTTTCCTGATTTGGAACCAGTCTGTTGTTGCATGTCCATTTCTAACTTTTGCTTCTTGACCTGCATACAGATTTCTCAGGAGGTAGGTAAAGTGGTCTGGTATTCCCACATCTTTAAGAATTTTCCAGTTGGTTGTGATCCACACAGTCAAAGACTTTGGCATAGTCAGTAATGCAGAAGTAGACATTTTTCTGGAACTCTGTTGCTTTTTCTATGATCCAGTGGATGTTGGCAATTTGATCTCTGGTTCCTCTTCCTTTTCTAAATTCAGCTTGAGCATCTGGCAGTTTACGGTTCACATACTGTTGAAGCCTGGCTTGGAGAATTTTGAGCATTACTTTATTAGTGTGTGAGATGAGTGCAATTGTGCAGTAGTTTGAGCATTCTTTAGCATTGTTTTTTTTAGGGGTTGGAATGAAAAGTGACCTTTTCCAGTCCTGTGGCCACTGCTGAGTTTTCCAAATTTGCTGGCATATTGAATGCAGCACTTTCACAGCATCATCTTTCAGGATTTGAACTAGCTCAACTAGAATTCCGTCACCTCCACTAGCTTTGTTCGTAGTGATGCTTCCTAAGATTCACTTGACTTCACATTCCAGGATGTCTGGCTCTACGTGAGTGATCACACCATCATGATTATCTGGGTCATGAAAATCTTTTTTGTATAGTTCTTCTGTGTATTCTTGCCACCTCTTCTTAGCATCTTCTGCTTCTGTTAGGTCCATACCACTTCTGTCCTTTATTGTGCCCATCTTTGCATGAAATGTTCCCTTGGGTTCACTAATTTCCTTGAAGGGATGTCTAGCCTTTCCCATTCTATTGTTTTCCTCTATTTCTTTGCATTGATCACTGAGAAAAGCTTTCTTCTCTCTCCTTGCTATTCTTTTGAACTCTGCATTCCAGTGGGTATATTTTTCCTTTCCTCCTTTGCTTTTCACTTCATATGGCCATAAGCTCAAAATTAGTATATAGATTTAATGCAATCCCTATTAAAATACTCATGATGTTTTTCACAGAACTAGAACAAACCATCTAAAACTCATATGAAAGCACAAAATATGCCAAATTGCCAAAGAAGTCCTGAGAAAGAAAGAACACAGGCAGAGGTATAACTCTCCCAGACTTCAGTACAAAGCCACAGTAATCAAAATAGTATGGTACTGGCACAAAAAGAGACTCGTAAATTAATGGAACAGAATAGAGAGTCTAGAAATAACCCACCCACTGATGGTCACTACTACAAAGGAGACAAGAATATATAAAGGAGAAAAGATATCTCTTCAATAAGTGGTCCTGGGAAACCAGATAGCCAAATATAAAGCAATGATATTAGAACATTCCCTCACACTATATACAAAATAAACTCAAAATGGTTTAAAGACAAATGCAAAACCTGAAGCCATAAAACTCCTAGAAGAGAATATAAGAACACTTTTTGATTTAAATCTTAGAAGTATTTTCTTGAATTGGTCTCCTAAGGCAAAAGAAATAAAAGCAAAAATAAACAAATGGAGCCTAATTAAACTAAAAAGCTTTTGCTTTTATAAATAGCTCATACAATTCGATATCCAAAAATCCAAGCAAAAATGGGTAGAAAACTTGGATATTTTACCAAAGAAGACATACAGGTGGCTAACAGGCTCATGAAAAGATACTCAACATCACTAATTATTAGAGAAGCACATGAGGTATTAGAGACACATGAGGTATCACCTCACAGCTGGGAAAATGGCTCCCATTCAGAAGCTTACAAATGACAAATGGTGAAGACAATGTGGAGAAAAGGGAACCTTTGTACACTGTTGGTGGGAATGGAAATTGGGGAAGCCACTGTGGAAACAGTATGAAGGTTCCCTAAAAAATTAATAACAGAAATACCATATGATCCAGCAATGTCACTCCTGGATATATTTCTGGAAAAAAATTAGAACTCTAGTTAAATAAAAAAGATAATGTAATTATTTTGTAGAAGCATTATTTACAATAGCCAAGACACAAGAGGCAAACCTACATGTCCATCAACGGACAACTGGGTTTGGAAGATGTTGCATACAACGGGATAGTACTCAGCCATAAAAAGAATGCAAGACTGCCATCTGCAGCAAGGCGGATGGACCTAGAGAATATTATGCTTGGTGAAACGTCAGACAAAGAAAAATACTATATTATATCACTTATATGTAGAATTAAAAAAATAATACAAATCAAAGTATATGCAAAAAGAAAGAGACTCACAGATATAGAAAACAAACTTGTAATTACCAAACGGGAGAAGGAAGGGGAGAGGAAGAAATCAGGGGTGTGGAATTAAGAGATACAAATTACTATATATAAAATAGATAAGCCAAAAGGATACACAGTATACCAAAGGGAATTCTACCCATTATCATATAGTAACCTATAATGGAGTTATAATCTGCAAATATACCGAATCACTATCCTGTACCCCTGAAACTATTAATAACACAACACTGAACATGAACTATACTTCAATGATAAAACATTGGGATGGAATGAAATTCCTGTTGTTGTTCAGTCGCTCAGTTGTGTCCGACTCTTTGCAACCCCATGGACTGTAGCACGTCAGGCTTCCCTGTTTTTCACATCTCCCAGAGCTTGCTCAAACTCATGTCCATTGAGTTGCTGATGCCATCGAACCATCTCATCCTCTGTCGTCCCCTTCTCCTCCTGCCTTCAATCTTTCCCAGAATCAGGGTCTTTTCCAGAGTTGGCTTTTTGCATCAGGTGGCCAAAGTGTTGGAGTTTCAGCTTCAGCATCAGTCCTTCCAATGAATATTCAGGACTGATTTCCTTCAGGATTGACTGGTTTGATCTCCTTGCCGTCAAAGGGACTCTCCAGAGTCTTCTTCAACACCACAGTTCAAAAGCATCAATTCTTTTGCACTCAGCTTTCTTTATGGTCCAGCTTTCACATCCACACACGACTACTGGAAAAATCGCAACTTTGACTAGATGGACCTCTGTTGGCAAAGTAATGTCTTTGCTTTTTATTTTTTTTTCATTTATTTTTATTAGTTGGAGGCTAATTACTTTACAATATTGTAGTGGTTTTTGCCATACATTGACACGAATCAGCCATGGATTTACATGTGTTCTCCATCCTGAACCCCCCTTCCACCTTCCTCCCCATCCCATCCCTCTGGGTCACGCATATATATGGAATTTAGAAAGATGGTAATGATAACCCTATATGCAAGACAGAAAAAGAGACATAGATGTATAGAACAGACTTTTGGACTCTATGGGAGAAGGTGAGGGTGGGATGATCTGAGAGAACAGCATTGAAACATGTATATTATCAGGTGTGAAACAGGTCGCCAGTCCAGGTTGGATGCATGTCTCTGCTTTTTAATATGCTGTCTAGGTTTGTCATAGCTTCTCTTCCAAGAAGTAAGGGTCTTTAATTTCATGGCTGCAGTCACCTTCTGCAGTGATTTTGGAACCCAAGAAAATAAATTCTCTCACTGTTTCCATTGTTTCCCCATCTATTTCTCATGAAGTCTGGTCCCATGGGACCAGATGCCATGATCTTCATTTTTGAATGCTGAGTTTTAAGCCAGCTTCTTCACTCTCCTCTTTTACCTTCATCAAGAGACTCTTCACCTCCTCTTCATTTTCTGCCATAAGGGTGGTGTCATCTGCATATCTGAGGTTATTGATATTTCTCCTGGCAGTCCTGATTTCAGCTTGTGCTTCATCCAGCCGCCATTTTGCATTATGTACTTTGCATAGAAGTTAAATAAGCAGGGTGACAATATACAGCCTTGATGTACTCCTTTCCCAATTTGGAATCAGTCTGGTGTTCCATGTACAGTTTTAACTGTTGCTTCTTGATCTGTATACAGATTTCACAGGAGGCAGGTAAGGTGGTCTGGTAGTCCTATCTCTTTAAGAATTTTCCAATTTACCTTGATTCATGGACCTAACATTCCAGGTTCCTATGCAATATTGTTCTTTACAGCATCGGACTTTACTTCCATCACCAGTCACATCCACAACTGGGCACTGTTTTTGCTTTGGCTCCATCTCTTTACTCCTTCTGGAGCTATTTCTCTGCTCTTCTCTAGTAGCATACTGGAGATTTATTCTTCCTTTAACCTTCTGATAGTTCCAGAATGACCTTCACTATGATTCCATTATAATGGTGGACAAAATGTCGATAGCATAATTTTACTAAAAAGTTTCAGAGAATTAACACTGATGCCTTGTACAAACATTTGTCAGGAGCAGATGGGATTGGCTGTGTACTTTTGGGTCTTTTTTAAAAAAAGAAATAACTTTATCAAATTGAAATTTGTTCGGCACTTTGAGTTAATTCTTGAATATAGTACTGAATATATTTTAAGCATTTGCTTTCCTACAAATAAGAAAATCAAATACATAAAATATATTAAATCAAGAAATAATTCTGTGGCAATTCAATTGGAAAATCTACTGGAAATTTTATAGAACATTTGATGGCAATGAATTCTAGTTTGTATTGTGCTTTAAGAGAATGTTGGTGTTCCCAGAACATGTTCACAGCATGAATGGATGAGACAGGAACTAAGTATATTTCTGAACTCCACTATTCTATGCTAATATACTTGATGGTTCATTTAAATACAGAACCAAGTAGAAACACAGAATTTCTGAGGCTGATAGACGGCTTCAACTTTGACTTTTGTGGCCTTCCTTGGTGGATTTCCATAATGTTAGTTTTATGATCTTTAGTTTTGGGTGCAGTATGGGTGTGATTGCTTCCCTGGTGGCTGAGATGGTAAAGAATTTGCCTGCAATGCAGGAGGCCTGGGTATGATCACTGGGTTGGGAAGATCCTCTGGAGAAGGGAATTGCTACCCTCTCCAGTATTCCTTCCTGGGAAATTCCACGGACAGAGGAGCCTGGCCAGTTACAGTCCATGGGGTCACAAAGAGTTGGACACAAGTAAGCAACTAACTCTTTCACACTTTCATGGGTGTAAATGTTTCATGTGATCAGGGCTTTATTGTGGTAATTGCTCAGCATAATAGTAAACTACCAAACAAACCCCGAAGCAGTTGTGCATGTAAATTAGACCTATCTCTCATTAGGGAATTTCTACATGGTTTAAAAAGGGCTTCCTTGGTGGCTCAGCGGTAAAGAATCTGCCTACCCACACAGGAGTTGCAAGTTTGATCTCTTGGTTGAGAAGATCCCCTAGAGAAGGAAATGGCAACCCACTCCAGTATTCTTGCCTGGAAAATACTATAGACAGAAGAGCCTGGTCCATGAGTCCATGGGGTCACAAAGAGTGAGACATGACTTAGCGATTAAAAAAATCAACAAACAACGACATATGGTTTAAAACTAGACTTAACACTGATCTTGTTACTCTCTTCCTGATTAAGAAAGCTATGAAGCTCATAAAAGCCTCACTGAAGAAAATATCTCACTGTACAGAATGGGATTCAACCTTTGATAAACTTCTCTGAAAAAATTATTTATTTAATGTACTTAATTTTTTTATTGAAGTATAGTTGATTTACAATGTGTTAGTTTCTGGTGTACTGCAGAGTGATTCATTTATATATATATTCTTATATATATTATATAGAGCATGTATATTATTTTTCATATTCTTTTCCATTATGGTTTATTATAAGATATGATAGAAAAATTATTTTTAATCCTATTCTTTTAAATGTAAGTAATTGGCTCTATTTTAGAGTGTTATTTAATATATCTTACCCAGTAAATTAGAGGTATTCTTTAAAAAAATAAGAGTCTTAATTACTTTTGGAAATAAAATTTGGAAAATTATGGAAAAAATGGGATCATATTTTTTGAGAATGTCCAGTTGACTTATGGAGGTTGTCCAAAGAGTCATATAAAAATATATTGATAAAAAAGAGTCATAAACTTAAACAATATGACTTAGAAAAATGTAGTCTATTCCTACATATGGAAATAAATGAAGACCATTCAAGCAAGAACCATTAAGGGCTATTTATTCAGAACCAGCTACAGCAAGAGAGTCAACCATCATAATTTGCATTTGACAGAAACTCAAAGACTGGCAGAGAAGTGGGACAGCTTTATAATGGAAAAAAGCAGGGCTCCAGATATGCCCTGAAAGAAGACAATTGATGTGGAGAAGCTGGGGGCCAGCTAACTAGAAGGGGGCCCTCCTATGAGGTTGGTTAGGGTCACATATTCAGCTTTATCCCATTGGTCCCATCCCATTGACTTTATCCCTTTGGAAGCAGGAGTAAAAATTAGGAAAGCTCTCAGTTTTTCAACAAGTCCTGACCATTTGGGGCTGATGGTTAGTAAGTTGTGGTCTGGCTTGCTGGACTAGCCTCTGAAGGTTATGGGTCAGAGTTATATTTTAATATCTGATCTGGGTATTGTGTGTCTATATACTTAATCTCCCACAAAGAAATCAGAAATATCTGTCATCATATGAAAAGTTAACAACAATTCATAAGAACTTCAAAAATCAGGCTAATTATTCAGATTGTCATATTGGTCAATCATCATATTTTTATTCTTATTAGTGAAGTAAAACATGGTTGATTTGCTCCTTTTTTTTCCAGTTAAGGAGGATCCGTGACAACTATCTCAAGTAATTATAGAGTAGAAATCAATTTCTGATTCAGTAAAACCATGAATCAGTAAAAAGACTTACTCATAAAAGACTTTTCCTTATTTCTGAGAAAGAATGAAGATGACACTTTCTCTCATCTATTTCAATGTTTGTAAACACAGCACACTTTGAATCACTTACAAAAAAGTTTCTAGTCTTGTAAATAGAAGCAAGCAAAACCCATTCTGTAACACTTCCATTATTTTGTTTTGATTCAACATTACCAGTATTTTTGCAAACCAGAAATATGTTTCTTCTACAATGTTTAAATGTCCTCAAATGCTACATTCTTGTCATTGGATTTGAAAATCTGTTTGTTAAATATGGGTCAATAAAAAAAATACAAAAGAAAAGAAAAATTGTGTTAACAGGCAGAGTGTACTAATGGTAATTCTACTTTCTTGAAATAGATTGCTGTGACATGGAAGTTAACAGTAATTAATAGGTGATAAGCAAAAAAATAAAATGTCAACTTGCAAGTAACCTTGTCAAGTTCCTAATGTTGTTCTGGCCCCCACAAATCAGTCAAGCTAGTTAGGAGGATCAGACAGCAATTAATATCCTAATGCCTGTGAGACCAGCAGCATGTCATGAATACTGGAGTTGAAGAGGCTGTACTGAAGTGTGGATATTCCAAGGGCAGAATCCAACAGCAAAGAACAAAATGCTTCTCCAATTGTTTCCTCACTGGCTTCTATTTTCACCTCTTTTATACAATGTCTTATTCAGATAAAGCACCTATGCAAATAATACAATTACTCAGTGGTATCCTTTAAAACTGAAAGAATATGTCAATGCAATTTCTGCTCTGATGAATATTCATTGAGGGTGCTTATAACTATAAACAATACTAACATCCACCTTACCTTTGTAGCTCCTCATTTTAGCATCAGAGAATGTGTATTAGTTTATTTGCCTTTTTTTCCTATCTAAATTACTAGAAATGAGAAATGACAAACTCATTCTGCCTAGTATATATGGATGATCAATAATTAATAATCAGAAAATGTAAGTTTACAGTGCATTTTCAAGACATTATTGGGCTGATGTCTCAGATGAAATCATTTCTGTTTTGAATGTGGCAAATTCACATTAAACATTCTTGGCTTTAGCTCCAAACTCTGAACCTTTGCAGTAAATACAGACAAGGTGTTAATTAAGAGAACTGCCAATCCAAATGAATAATGGAGTGCTGGAAACTGCACGGGTGAGGGCCTGACCTTCCGCATCAAAGAGGAGTTCCAATGCTGAAGTCTCAATTTTGGAACTATGACTACGGAATAATGAGAAAGTGGGAGGGGAAGAAAGAGAGTGGGATCTCCGTTAACTCATTCAGCTTTGTAAAAACTCATTCGGTTTGTAAAAAATGCTAGGAAATGTTTAATGACAGGCTTTTCAGGAATAGAAAATGAATAAAGGTCACTGGATCTATGTATGATTTCTTTAACCCAAAGAGAGCCAACTAAATAGAAAGTGAGACTAGACCCTTCATAAGGGCCCTTCCTAAGTGCCCCGCCTTCAGCAGCAGCGTGTAAAGCTGTGCCGTCTTCTTCAGGATACGACACAAGCCGAGGTAATTCCACCTTCTCAGCTCCTCAGTGGGTGGGGAGGTGGGTGTGCAGAGGTGAGGCACTGTGGGAAGCAGAGGTCCACCGTCAGCCCAAAGGCGGCCACCGCCGACCCCGACACCGTCAGCCCAAAGGCGGCCACCGCCGACCCCTACACCGTCAGCCCAAAGGCGGCCACCGCCGACCCCGACACCGTCAGCCCAAAGGCGGCCACCGCCGACCCCGACACCGTCAGCCCAAAGGCGGCCACCGCCGACCCCGACACCGTCAGCCCAAAGGCGGCCACCGCCGACCCCGACACCGTCAGCCCACAGGCGGCCACCGCCGACCCCGACACCGTCAGCCCACAGGCGGCCACCGCCGACCCCGACACCGTCAGCCCACAGGCGGCCACCGCCGACCCCTACACCGTCAGCCCAAAGGCGGCCACCGCCGACCCCGACACCGTCAGCCCAAAGGCGGCAACTGCTGACCCCTACACCGTCAGCCCAAAGGCAGTCACCTCTGAGTCCTACACCGTCAGGCCAAAGGCAGTCACCTCTGAGTCCTACACAGTCAGCCCAAAGGCAGTCACTGCCGACCCCTACACCGTCAGCCCAAAGGCGGCCACCGCCGACCCCGACACCGTCAGCCCAAAGGCAGTCACCTCTGAGTCCTACACAGTCAGCCCAAAGGCAGTCACTGCCGACCCCTACACCGCCAGCCCAAAGGCGGCCACCGCCGACCCCTACACCGTCAGCCCAAAGGCGGTCACCGCCGACCCCTACACCGTCAGCCCACAGGCGGCCACCGCCGACCCCTACACCGTCAGCCCACAGGCGGCCACCGCCGACCCCTACACCGTCAGCCCAAAGGCAGTCACCTCTGAGTTCTACACAGTCAGCCGAAAGGCGAGTCCTACACCGTCAGCCCAAAGGCAGTCACCTCTGAGTCCTACACTGTCAGCCCAAAGACGGTCCCCTCACTGACCCCTATGCTGTCAGCCCAAAGGTGGCCACCACCAACCCCTACACCATCAGCCCAAAGGTGGTCACCGCCGACCCCTACACCGTCAGCCCAAAGACGGTCCCCTCACTGACCCCTACACCGTCAGCCCAAAGGCGGCCACCACCAACCCCTACACCGTCAGCCCAAAGGTGGTCACCGCCGACCCCTACACCATCAGCCCAAAGGCAGTCACCTCACTGACCCCTACACCGTCAGCCCAAAGGCGGCCACCGCCGACCCCGACACCATCAGCCCAAAGGCGGCCACCGCCGACCCCTACACAGCCTGTGCATCTGTCACCTGGCAGTCCAGGGCAGTCCAAGCCAGAACCCTTTCATCAGGCCATTCTCCTCCTGATTCTAACTGGACTACTAATTTGACAACTCTCTTCTGGACTGGAGGTCCTTCCAGCTTGAAGGTGAGACCCCATCATCATTGAGTCAGGACTCTGAATTATAAATCTCTGAGTTTTTTCAAATATTTGAAAAACCTAAATCATTGTGAAGATGCTTCTGAAGCTACTAAATATCTCAGGCCATGAGAATAAAAAAAACATATCAGTGAGGACAATACTAAAAATAACTTAGTTGCTTTAAGAAAGAAGCTTTAGCTTTGGCCTCCTTACTAGGGAAATCTCCAGGTTGAACAGAGAATAAGAGGAAAATCATCTTATGAAAACAAGTGGCGTTTACCGAAAGCCAGTTATGGACCTGTGCTGTTCTATGACCATATTAAACTTTCATGACGACTTTATGAAGTAAATGCCATTATTACACCCATTTTACAGATAAGGATTCTGGGGCACAAGAGGTAACTTGCCCAAGAATACTATTCTATCCAAGTGCCTAGTTTCAGGCATGAATCCTGGTGTTTGGGGTGTTGCAGGGATCTACCACCATCACCTGTTTTCACATCGACTCTGGACACTCTGGCTTTGGTTTCTCTAGGGCATTTTACTCAGTTTAAATAGCCTATACCCAAGCTCACAGGAATATCTAGCTGTTTCCACTCAACTCCACGCACCTATGTAGATAAACTAAGTGGTCACACACCCAGTCTTTCAAAGCAGAAGGATATTTATTGTAATAAGGAAGAAAACATCACCTTATCCCCACCTGAGGATGCAGGATAGGGATTTTTCCGAACTAAATACCTTCTCCCAAGTTGGCTGTGAAGGGAAAGTAGAGCTGGGTAGTAATTCCTTTAGGAATTACTGGATTCCTTCAGGAATCCAGCGTGGCCATGCTGGATCTCTGGCCAAGAAATGATAGAGGAAATGATAGAGTGAATTTCGCCTTGATGGTATCACCTGAAAAGATTTTTGCCTAGCCTTAGCTGGTGACCAGGGTTTAGCAATTTTAGAATCTATTTCCTCTATTTCTGTGTTAAAAGGTTCAACCACTTAATTGTCTGCCTTTCCCAGATGCCCTGTGAACTTGGAGACTCACTTCCCTATGGTTTTTTTTAATCCATATTTTATTCTATATGTAGAGTTACCAGGTAAAAACACACGATATCCAGTTAAGTTTACCTTGCAGAGAATTTCAGAGAAATTCAAGTTTAACTGGGCATCAAATCAAGTACTTTTGTATGCTAAATCTGGCAACTGTATTCTATAGCTAACTCATTAGAAGTGAGGGGAGGGGCAAGCCACTTTTCATTGAGCAAGTCATCTTGTTGAATGTAGATTAGCCTAATAACACTAGAAGCGAAAAGTATTTTTTGTACAGATGGATGCAAAATTCTGTCTTATTTTAAACTATATATTATAAATTAATTACATTCAGGTTCTAAATCTAAACATATTTACTATGATTCCCACCATTCATTCTTCCAGGCTAAGATAAGCTCTGCAATGATTTTCAGGAACTTTCCTACCACTTGTGATTAAGGGTTCCAGAAAGATGAATTTTCTTAAGCACCAAAACTTTTCAATTTTAATTTTTCCTAGGACTTTTTCTGAGGGGTACTTCACTTTGCTTTCTCTACTTGGGGATGATTATTGAACATGACTTCCTCTGGAAAAATCAGTGTTGTCATTACTAACATAAATTCTTTGAGTCCTTAATACAATAATACACCCCACGGTCTATAGGTACACACAGGACTGCTTTTCTGTCTGTAAACAGTTTCACTTTGCTATGCTTTTATGGCGATGCTTTTATGATGCTGTTTGCTTTCCTCTCTCTCCATCTCCAGGAGATGGGTGCGTGAATGAAGAACCGAGAGGAAGCCCATTTACAGACCCAGGGGGCTTCCTAGGTGGAGCCAGTGGTAAAGAAGCCACTGGCCCATGCAGGAGATGTAAGAGACTCAGATTCAATCCCTGGGTGGGGAAGATCCCCTGGAGAAACACATGGTAACCCACTCCAGCAATTATCCCATGGATAGAGGAGCCTAGCGGGCTACAGTCCACAGGGTCGCGAAGAGCTAGACACGACCGAAGTGATTTAGAACGCAGCACATGCATTTGCTATGGGCCAGCTGTGATTTTTTTGCAGCTACTTCAGAGGCCTGCTTGCACCTCGAGGTCTAGTTTTGTTCCTGACAGGTGAACTTTTTTGGATACGTGAAGGGCTGCTCTGTGTTTGTCATTATTACTTTCCAAAAGGTGTTCTACTGGACACAAGTTTTCTATAAAATGTTAATAGATGCCTCAAGAAAAACTTTAGTAGTTGAAGAGTTTGAGAGACAGTGAACCCGTAAAAAGTTAAACCTGTAAAAATTTAAAGCTGCCTCTAAAGAGATTTTCATTATGTTAACAGGGATTATAAAGCCCCAGGCGTTTAACGTGTTACGTGGCATATTTTGATTTTATCTGTCCACATAATCTCTTTGGTGAAAAATAATACTGGACACATTGTGACATCTTGTCATGACTCAGTTTTAGTTGTACACAGAAGTAAAAACCTTAAGCATGATGTAAGTTCCATTCTAAAAACTTAGGAAAAAAGAATGAAATAATGAAATGATTTATAACGGGGATGAATTAATATCCTTTATGGACTCAACTAATTATGAGCTGGAGACAGTTCTTCGAAAGTAATAGCAAATGTACAAATCTTCAGGTCAGGACGTTAATTGGAGGGCAAATTTCTTATTTAGAAGTAAAGGGTTGAGCTTCTGAATGCTCATGTATTAAACACATAACATGTTAAGGTTTAGAACCCATAAAATATACTAACAGAACTCCTTCCTGCTCTCTGGACAAGTTCAGTGAGAAGCTAAAACTAAAGGTTAAATAGAATTTAATGCTTCCAAGAGAAACTGCCAAAAAATGTCAAATAATCTTGGCTTCTTTTTCTTCCTGAACTGCAACTTTTCTCTATACACTTAGAAATATATATATATATATGTATATAATATATATATATATTTTAGGTGAATATTATTGCTTTTAATTAATGTTTGGTATTATTTTGTCATTAGTTTGGAAGTTATTACTACTAAGTATTGAAGGAAAGGACTGTACATTTTGTTGAGAGGAACACACTAATATCTGGTTTAAGCATGTGTGCCGTCTGTCTTTGCCTGAAGACACACACACATAAATATATTTCTATTAATTCTGTTATAAACACTTAACCATGTGTAACAACGTCCTCTGTTTTTCATTTTGCCTCATGTCAGAAATATATTTTTATGGCTTAGCATCAATGGTAAACTGTAACTTGAATACCTCATTTAATCTGGCTTTAGATACTTGTTGCAAAGACGAATCCATAGCTTCCTGAGGCTATATTGTCACTTACTGGACCCTGCACCCTTAGTGATCTGTGTGGAGAGGATCATTTTGGGTGACAATAGCGAGTTCCTATGTCAGTCATGCTTCTAAAGTGTATTACATGTATGGATATTATTTAATTCTCGCAATAAAGTATTCACAATCTCATTTTAGAGATGACAAAACCAAGGCTTATTCACCCCAGAGCAGCAGTTAGTAAGTGGCAGAGCTAGAATATGAACATACAAGTAGTCTGATTCCAGAGGTTGTTCTTAATAACCACTGAAAATGGAAATACGGGAGTGATACTTAGATTATTCCATACAACTCTAATTCTGCATTTCTAGCACCTTTCCATGGGTTTTCCGGCAGCAATATGACCAGTGAACTGAATTCTTACAAAACTTTACAAAGATAAGAGGAGCAGAGAGATTCTTCCACTCACTTGAGCATAGCTGGTGAGATCTGATGTCTCAATTAGGAATAGTAAACTGCTGCTGGATGTGGTGCCTGGCGCCTATCGTCCCTGTCACTCGGGAGGCAGAGGCAGGAGGATGGATTGAGTCCAGGAGTTCCAGGCTGTGGTGCGCTATGCCGATGGGTGTCTAAATTAAGTTCAGCATTCATATGGTGACCTCCTGGCCACAGGGGACCAGCAGGTTACCTAAAGAAGGGTGAACTGGTCCATGTCAGAAACGGAGCAGGTCAGAACTCCTGGGCTGATAAGTAGTGGGATGGTGCCTGGGAATAGCCACTGCAGTCCAACCTGGGCAACACAGTGAGACCCTGTCTCTTTTGTTAAAGGAATCTCGTATCCCCTGGCTTCCCAGGTGGCTCAGTGGTAAAGAATCCACTTGCAGTACAGGAGATGCAGGAGACTCGGGTTCTATCCCTGGGTCGAACCTGGGAGCCTTGCAGGCTACAGTCCATGGGGTCACAGAGTCAGCTGAGCAACTGAGCATGCTTAAATGTTCCATATATTCCCTAAAAATACATGGAATTCCATATATTCCCTAAAAAAGAAAAGAATAGTGAAGTGCTAACATTACTGATAGCCAGTGTTTCTATTTCCTTGAGTAGGAATATATATTATTCTAAATCCTGGGAGAGGGCTGGGCTCTGTCTTCCTGTATTTTTAATATCCTACAGTGCAGAACCAACTGCTTAGTAGTTGTTCCACAAGGACTTTCTGAGTGATTCTAACTCTACTGATAAAATTGAGGCCCTGGGACATGCAGACCTTGACTAAGGCATTAGAGTAAGTGGTAGAAATTCCCACCCATGGTCACAAGTTTCTCATTTTTCACTTTGTTGACACTTGGTGTTGATCTCTTGAGTTAATTTATAGGAATGTAAAATTGCTAGAATGATTTAAACATACCGACGTTGTGCCTTTCATGATCATACTGGAGAAAACACAGATAGCTTCATTATCGTGACTGGGTCTTGCTGGTGATCAAGCTGATACTGTTGGTAGTTTGCTAAAGCTAATTACTCTCCAGATGTATTTGGGCCAGTAGCACTTTTTGGCTTCCTTACAGAGCATCCCTATCTTCAAGCAGGCTGGACAAATCTCCTTCGTATCTTCACTAAGAGTCTCAGGTGGTAGCAAACAAATGCTTTTTCTATTTTTCCCCTGAAAAGGCTATGAATGATGGTAAACTGTTTAGGGTTGATAGATCAACCTATCTATCACCTACTCCCTTCTCTGACAATGCATTTTCAAAGACAATGAACCTTCTTTCCAAACAAGAACCATTTTATATGGGAACCTTCCCAAATATCCTAACAACTTGCATCGTGATGGATCTTGTTTATTTCTCATTGCCCACTCATTATTACTGATGCATATATATTTTCATATTTTTTTTAACTTCTGACAAATTTTTGGTAGTATCTGTTCTTTGATGCCTCTGAATTTTACCATCATGCTCTCTGTTGATGTTGCTCAGTCGCTAAGTTGTGTCCGACTCTCTGTGACCTCACGCACTGTGGCCCACCAGGTTCCTCTGTCCATGGGACTATCCTGGCAGGAATACTAGAGAGGGTTGCCACTTCCTTCTCCATTATCATGCTATTAAGATGGCCAAAAATGCAGTCATCACACTTCAGATACTCTGTTATGCCTGCCTTTTCCTGTTTTAGAAGAACATGTGCAAAAAAGAATTTTTTAAAAAAATCTGTGGAACATACTATGTATCATGAAGGATTTTAATTGTCACTGACTTTGAAGTCAGATTACACCTGGATGGCTCTGATAATTACCACATGAACATGCTATTTAACTTTTATACACTTATATTTCTATACTGTAGTTTCCTTACCTATAAAATGGTGCTGAGAATAAAACTTATCTCATAGGGCTGTGGGCATTAAATTAGAAAATGCATGAAAAGTGCCAAGCAGAGTGCTAGTTTGTACTAAGTATGTGTTAATTACTTATTTGTATCTTCCATATTGATTGATATAGAAAGCAGGTCTTTCCATGTCTTGGAAGGGTAACGTGTGCCCAGAAGTCACAGTGAAATCTCCTCCATTATAGTAAGGAAAAATAATTGCTGAAAAGACAAAGCTATAGGAGTTGTGTAAGTGTGAATAAATACCAATGGCACTGTTAGCCTACTTAATGTGATACACACACACACACACACACACACACAATAGAAGCAAAAACTGTTATTTAGAGAGTCACATAAATGCAATAACAACAGAACAATGAAAAACAACATAAAAATTCTACCATATTACTTTTTGGGAACTAGTATCTTTATAATCATATGTCCTTAGGTATGATTCATACCTTTAATTCCACGTGCCACATTAAATGTCTGCATTGTAATTATACTTATAAATACGAATATAAAATTATACTTTTGTGGCTGAAAGTATCTATTCATTTGTGGGAGAAAATAATAGCAAACAAAGAAACTGACAAAGAATTAATCTCAAAAATATAAAAGCAATTCCTGCAGCTCAATTCCAGAAAAATAAACAGACATTTCTCGAAAGAAGACATACAGATGGCTAACAAACACATGAAAAGATGCTCAACATCACTCATTATCAGAGAAATGCAAATCAAAACCTCAATGAGGTCCCATTTCACGCCAGTCAGAATGGCTGCTATCCAAAAGTCTACAAGCAATAAATGCTGGAGAGGGTGTGGAGAAAAGGGAACCCTTGTACACTGTTGGTGGGAATGCAAACTAGTACAGCCGCTATGGAAAACAGTGTGGAGATTCCTTAAAACCTGGAAATAGAACTGCCATATGACCCAGCAATCCCACTCCTGGGCATACACACTGAGGAAACCAGATCTGAAAGAGACACGTGCACCCCAATGTTCATCGCAGCACTGTTTATAATAGCCAGGACATGGAAGCAACCTAGATGCCCATCAGCAGATGAATGGATAAGGAAGCTGTGGTACATATACACCATGGAATATTACTCAGCCATTAAAAAGAATACATTTGAATCAGTTCTAATGAGGTAGATGAAATTGGAGCCTATTATACAGAGTGAAGTAAGCCAGAAAGAAAAACACCAATACAGTATACTAATGCATATATATGGAATTTAGAAAGATGTTAATGATAACCCTATACGCAGGACAGTGAAGGAGCCACAGATGTATTGAACAGTCTTTTGGACTCTGTGGGAGAGGGCCAAGGTGGGATGATTTGGGAGAATGGCATTGAAACATGTAAATTATATGTGAACAAATCGCCAGTCCAGTTCTGATACATGAGACAGGGTGCTCGGGCTGGTGCACGGGGATGACCCAGAGGGATGGGATGGGGAGGGGGTGGGAGGGGGGTTCAGGATGGGGACACATGCACACCCAAGGCGGAGTCAAGTCAATGTGTGGCAAAACCACTACAATTAGCAAGAATTAGAAAATTTAAGAAGAAAAAAAATTATACTTTTGTGGCTGAAAGTATGTATTCATTTGTGAACATTCCACACTACAATTAGATTATGAAGGTAAGAAATACTTTGTATTCAAATAAGGAAAGGGGTTGTCCATGGGCTCAGGTCCCCTTGTTCTCCTCGGTTTGTGTGACAGAACCCCTAAACTTGTAGATGTGCCCCAAACTGCCCCCACCTGCAAAGTTTTCTATGCTTGACTTTCCCCAAAAGTGCACTTCATTTTGTTTCACTGAGTTCGTGAGTGTACAGATATTTATAGTTTATTTCAGTATTAGCACACACAAAAAACGTTAGGCAATTCTCAAGTCCAAAAAATAAAATTAGATGCTAGGTTGGTGTAAGTCAAAGGTCAAGGTCTTTAGGAGACCTTCACTGCCCATCTTTTGATTTATTCTTGTTCTTGGTGACTTTGTGGAAACATCACTTTTGAAAGGCTCTAAAAAATCTGTTAATAACCTCTTTTCTTCTAGGTAAGGTGACCATATTATCCAAACAAATGTGAGTAATTATGACTTGATAAACAGTTTACTTCCACCTGTGATGAACTGTCTTAGAGGTGACATACGGGAACCTTGAACATTTCAAGGTTTATGGGAGTGGCTCACAAGCTTTTGGAAAGTGAGGACCATTTTTTGAATGCCTCCTGTCTAAGCTAGGGGATTATCAGCTAATTCATGTTATGACTCAATGAAGTGGCTCATTATATTTTCCTATTCTCTGAGGAAAATTGAAGCTTAGAGAGCTTTTCCCCAAATCACATGGCCAGTAAATGACAGAGGTTGGATTTGAGTCCAGGGACAGTTCCATCATGTAGAAAAGCTTCATTAGATTTTAAAGATTCCAAATAAACCTACTTAGTAAATTTTTTAAAAACAGTAGATTTTTACACATCTGAAATTGTTTAAACATGGGAATTTCTAGAAGCAGGGGAAAGTCTTTGAGGATCCTTGAAATCTTCACAATCTGATTTTAACAGGTGGTACAAAACTCCTCTTTTTCCTAACCAAAGCTAACTTCAAAAAAGATCTGATTTGGAATATTGACATAATTAAAGCTATCAGGTAATTTTCTTATATTCTTTATAAGATATTAGACATCTTGGGTCATTGCTTACAATAACCTCGCTATATGTGAACCATAAAGTCTATCTACCATAAGGATAAAGGAAGTTTTCCTAGTGACCGAGGGTAATTTTCCTATGTCGTTAAAAATATATTTATACAGCTTTGCACATCAGCTTTGGCTTATACTCATGATTCATGAAAGTCTTGACATGTGACTATAATCTAGTGACATAATGAATATATTTATAATTTTGAAATAACAAGAGAATCTAATGTAACAGAAACAGCATAGCCTTAGGCTGTGTCCTCATATCGTCAAAAGGTGGGTGCAGAGGTTCGGGGAATGCCTCGGTCTCTCTGGAGCCAGCCTCTTCAGTTATCAAATTTATTGGGTTGGACCAGATGATCTGCAGGTTCCTTCCAGTTTTAAGGTTAATAATCCTCAGAGTGAAAGGATCAGAGGGGAAAAACACTATAGTGAAGAGGTTTTATGTGCTCCGAGCTGCCTCTTAGAAAGTTGGCAGTAGCCTCTAACCAATCATGAACCAGAGGGAAGAGCTGCCATGTGAGAACTGAAAAGCTTCTTGCTCTTAAATTTTAGGTGCATTTCTGATACTGCAGGGTGGTTTAAATGTCTCTGAGTGCCCGAATGCAACACAAAGCTCACATCACTCCAATCATTATGAAACCTTCACAGATGTGCACGGGAAAGATTTTTCTGAGGAAGTTGGAAAAATGAAACTGTAAATGTCTTCCAGCTGGCATGCCTAAATTTTCTTCATCTCACTGGAGACATGTTCAGGTTAATTTCTGCTGATGACTGATAGCTCATCCAAATGTTACTCAAGATAATGTGAAGCAATTTTTCTCTCCTAGTGATGAACTCAGATAAGAGGGTGATTATTGGGGGAAAAAAAGTAACTAACATTTCTTAATTGAAAAAAAAATGGTATCATTACAAAAACACAAAATTAAATTATAATAACTTTTTGAAAAAAAAAAACTCAAGGTTGGAACATAAAAAGCATAAGACTAATTACACACATGCATATGGTGTGCATTCTAGTTAAATACTGAGGGAGTTAACACCTTCGTGCCTAGCTGGGTTAGGTCATGCCATCTACATACTGCTGTTCACAATAATATTGATAAGAGATGGGCTGCCTGCTATTACTAAGTATCAGATACAGACCATATGACAACAAGGCAACATCAAATTAAAAAAATAGCAGTTTTCTCAAGATTTAAAATAGTTTGATAGGTTAAGACATGCAATTTATTGCACATTTCCTTAATTCCTTTAAATTCCTCTTCTCATCCTGGCATTATAGCTGGCTGCTCTTCAGCCATTTAATATGAATGTGAAAACAAGCAAAGAGCATGATTACAAAAATCACATATCTTGGAATGTAAGTTCTTTACTTTGGACCATTTCCTTCTTTAAACGACAGCTTCTCTCTCTATAGAAACAGCAGAATTCCAGGAAGAAAAACATAAAAAGGGATGACAAGCTATTTAGAAATATGCATATAGGCAAACACATATGATGTGAAGTGATTTCTTTAAAGTAAAGATAAAAATAACGGAATTATAGAATGTTAAAGCTGGAAGCGATCCCAGCACTCTTCAGATTCACCCCATTGCTTTACAGAAAAGGAAACTGAGGCAGAGCTGTGTTAAACCACCTGTCCAAGAGCACGTGAGAGTTACGGACAGAAATGAGTCGATCATTTAGGCCTACTGACTTCAGTCCAGTGCTACTCCAAAGCTGTATATTATATGATTATAGAGTTAAAGATAATATGACTTCAAATAATTAATTTATGATGATTGGTTGAGAAACTGTTTGGTGTACAATCGGTAAGCAAACCTGGGACTTCATGATTAAAAACAATATATTTCTAACAAATACAATATATATTTTGAGGAAAAAGTTGAATACCTCTTTAATATGATTTCACCTGTTAGCTGAATTAGTGAGTTGCCCTAATCATTCTATGCATCAAAAAAATTTGGTATAAATTTCATAGTCATTTCACAACTTGTTTTTTCTAAACAAATTAAAAATGGAGTATGTTTTGATGATGATATCCTCTTCTGTAAAATGGATCAATGTGGTATAAAAGGTCCTTCTCCACTCCAGCAGTTTATGGTTCTAGTGTACCCTGTTCACAAAGCTTGACGTTTGAAACTGTGATAAAAGGACTCAAGGTAATTCCATATTTAACTTTTGCTGATTTAAAAAAGCCATCACTCTATAGGGTTGGTTAAAGTTACATTTTTGTTTAAGATAGTTTTATAACTTCAAATTATATCTAGATATTTTAGAACATCATTCTCAAGATATATGTTCAGAAATTTCTACCTTCTATTGATGGACCCATTGTCCATTGGAGTTTTTCTCTAACTCACACTTAAGTGTATGAAGTAAGAGGCCATTGAGACTATTTGCATCTGTGCAGAATTTTCAAACATTTTTTTTGTGTGTGAGTGCGACGTATTTTTAAAAGCATTTGAAATCAAACTGTTCTCATTGAGATTGCATTAGACTTTTTACCTCTATATTTTCATATTCAAACTCCATGATTAAAACCAGCCCCAGGTATCAGAGCATCAGGAGGACAGGTAATAAAGCGAGAGGGACAGTCATGGTTAACAGAACTTTCTCTTACAAAGCTGAGTAAAAATTGAGCTTAGAAACTTACAGCTAACAACTGATTTATTAAGAAGTGTTTCCGTTATTCAGTTTTGATTTGATTGTAAACTACTCAAGGACCTCAAAGGATAAAGACAAATGATTATTAAAGACTAGTCAGTAATTATGTAAAAATCTATCATTAAATTTTAGGAAAGTCATTATCCACTTCAAGTTTTGTCAAAATGGCTGATTCTGGGGCTGGAGAAAGGAAAGTCTAAAACATCTTATAGTTCTAGAAAGAAAAAAAAAAAAGCTCAAAAACTGAAAACCACATGGGTGAGGTATACTGAAAAGATACAGGAGCCAAACTGAAATAACTCCCAGTGGCCAAAGTTGGATCAATCTGAGCCACAAAATAAATAACACAGTATTGGATTATAACACAAAGTATAAAACATCCACTAATATACACCAATATAAATAAGTGATTAAGTAAATGAGGAAGAGATGAATTTCTTGCACAGAAGAATTTCAAGTAATCTATATAGCTACTAATCCCTCAAGAAGGTGAATCTTAACTCTGTCCCTTAAACATGAGCTGTGCTCAGCAACTTACTCCCAAAGGGTAGAACAACAACAACAAAAACTTTATAGTGAGAAGCAAATGTTATCTCAGTCAAATGACCAATGTCACCATTATCAGTGATAATGATAGTGTATACTGATAGCATGCATTCTTGATGTGACAAGAAATGCATGTCACCTCTATGGTCTTCTTCCCACAAACCCGCAATCTCAACCTAAAAGAAAACACAATACACCCCCAAAGCGACATTCTCCAAAATGCATGACCAGTGTTCCTCAAAACTATCAAAACAAGATAAAAAACAAGAAAAGCCTGAGAAACTTTTAAGATCAGAGGAGACTAAGAAGACATGATAACTAAATGCACTATGTACCCTGGATTGGATTCTGTAACAGAAAAAGGAAAAGGGTAACATGCAGAGAATAAATGAAATCTGAACTAAGTATGAAGTTGAGTGAATACTAACATAATGGTATTGGTTTATTAGCTATGGCAAATGTATGATACTAATATATTAAAAACAGGGAAACTGGGTGTGGGATATGTAATAACTATCCATATTATATTTGTAACTTTTCTGTAAATCTAAAACTATTCTAAAATAAAAATTTTATTTAAAAACAAAGAAATTTGATATTTTGTTCTCTAAGGTTTTCACAAGGTATGTGGCAAGTTTTGACTGGCAGTTTCTATTTGATTAAGGCTTTTTGCAAAAAAAGTTCAGAATAACTAGGCAATAGAAGACTTGCTTAATGAAGACAGTTTATATGAGTGTCTGACAGAGAAATAAATTATGTTTCAAATTATGCTGCCCCCTACCACAAAGCTCAAAGCATTTTTAGAGTCATCATTCATTTTCTAATGTGATAAAACTTATGAAAGTGTGTTGTAAATTGTTAAAGACTATAAAATGTATACCATAATTAGTATTACTATATGATGACTTTTATCATTATTTCTGAGATCTCAATAACATATTGGTTGTTAAATAAAGTTTCTATAGGTTAGATAATTCTTATCTTCATAAAGTTAATGCCAAAAAAATGGTCCCATTTAGCCCCATAAAATAATACTTAATGTGGTTTTAATTGTGCAGTTGTGCCCTTAGGAGAATTATGTGTTAATGTCCAATTTAGTTGGTTTGTCTTGCCTTGGTCAAACCAAGTACTTCATATTCTGAGTGTCATATTTAATGAGCTATTTTAATAAAGAAGGCCAATAAGACTGATCATATTTTTTATGTACGTATGATTTGACCTTGAGCATATAGACACAAGCTGACTGACCTCAGTGAGACAAAGCTGCAGACAAGTAAGGCACACTTACTGAATATTTATTTTCCTGAGAACACAGTTTTGGAGTATGAGTGGGTGAATTTGGATGAATTTGGACTTCAGCCATAGTTTAAGATAAATCAGTGGTTGATGTGAGAAGAAAAAGAAAGCTGAAATGCAAGAACACTGGTGAGACAGATTGGCAGTGGTGGGAAACCACACTCCTGCTGTGAACTCTCTCCGTGGATTTTTTTTTATGAGAACCCAATTGAGGTGTAACTGTAGTACAATATACTTCACATAGTTAAATTGCATAGTTTGGTAATTTTTGACATATGTATGCAACCATAAAATAATCACTACAATCAAACAGTGAACATATCAATCACCCCCAAAAGTATCCTTGCTCCAGTTGTAATTTTTCTCTCTTGCCCTCCCATATCACCTTCATCCTTGTCCCTGATCACTGATCTGCTTTCTGTTACTCTAAATTAGTTTGCATGTGCTTTAGATTCTTTAGATTATTTTTATTCAAATAGAATCATGAAGTATTTACTCTTTTTAAAAGACATCTAAATTTTTTCACGTAGTGTTAATTATTATTGAGATTTATTCACGTTGCAGCATGTGTCAATACTTTGTTCCTTTTAATTGTGTGGATCTAGCACAATCTGTGTATTCATTCACCTGACTATCTGGGCTGTAGTCTCCTCTTCTAAATATTAATTTTAGCATTGTTTTTTATCCTTTTACTTTCAGTCCATTTGAGTTTATATTAAAAGTGCATTTCTTATAAGAGCATATTTGGTTCTTGCTTTTATGTTCAATATGAAAATCTCTGCCTTTTGATTTGGGTGTTTAGATCATTCCCATTAATATGATTATTAATATAGTTACGTTTATACTTTTTGCTGTTATTTGTGTTCTCCCATTTCCCTGTTTTCTTTGTTACTTCCTCTTTTATCTTATCTAGGATTAGCTTAATTTTTTATAATTATATTTGCCTTTTTTATTTATTAGCTATAACTGTTTTTTTCAGTGGTAGCTTTAGGGTTTATGGTATAGATCTTTAACTTACCACAGTCTACCTCCATAGTGGTCAGTAAATTATGGTCAATGAGCCAAATCTATCCCACTGCCTGTTTTTGTAAATGAAGTCTGGCTTTGTTAGGTGATCTCACTGAAGCTGCCAGTTGTTCACAAGATCTGTTTCCCAGTTCTTACACAATTTTAGAATTGTAGCTGCGCATGGTTGCCCAGCTGAGGATTACATTTCCAGCCCACTTTGGAGTCTAGCGTGTCTGGATGGCTAAGTCCTCAGTTTTAGAAGGCAAGCCCCAGTGAAGACTGCCAATTCCGGTAATGGGTGGGTGGGTGGGTGGTGATCAGGAATAATACAAAACTTCAGGTTACTCAGACTCTTTGAAACCAATTCAGAGTACAGCTAAAGGCATTTGATAAATATTTTGTAATAGATTGAAGAACCTTGATATATTTCAATATGAGTGAGAGAAGTCACATAAATTATTCTCCTGTGAGATCTTCATGACATAAAAAGACTGATATGGCTATTAATGTTATAGCCATGTGTCCCAGATTCAGCAAGTTAAGCTTCATCATAATAAATGAACTGTACATACTCAAACTGTACAGAGTAGAAGGTGAGAGCTATAGAGGGCCCAAACGTTTAATTCATAAACCCTTTCTTCAGTTCTGCTTTACTGTCCCAAGGATAATGTGAATCCTGAAGGAACGTTAATGGACAGCACTCAATTCCAAATTAGATTCAACAAGTCAGTGATATTTTTCTTTAATAAAGATCTTCAAATAAGTATAAAAAACTACCAATTCACTAATAGCTTTTTTATCTCTGTAGAAATACATCTATAAAACATACATAGTCAATGTTTTCTTAATCACCTAGTATAAAAAGTATTAGTCTTGAGTGAGTGAGTGAGTGAGTGAAGGCTGATGGCATGGCCATGTTAACTCCTCCCAGGTATGAATTATTATTTAAAACTGTTAATCAAGAGTTCACACACAAACAGAAACTGCTGATAGGTCAGAGGAAAAGGTATTCTGTCACTTGTATGCACAGAAAACCCACTAAGTGGGTAAATTCTCTACCCTAAACACTAATGGTTTGATGTGGTAACTGCTGAGCCAGTTTTTTTACAAAAGCCTTTTAGGACATTCCTATCCTTCTATCTCTTGCCTTGCCCTTTCTCATTTCTCTAATCAGAATCTAGAAAATACTTAATTCCAATGTATTTGTTTCTGCTACCAACAAGATTCATAGATAAGAAGTCATACGCTATTGTTGCTCTTTTTGTTTCAGTCACTAAGTTGTGTCTAACTCTTTTGTGACCCTATGGACTGTGGCCCACCAGCCTCCTCTGTCCATGGGATTTTCCAGGCAAGAAGACTGCAGGGGGTTGCCATTTCCTTCTCCAGGGGATCTTCCTGACACAGGGATTGAACCCGGGTCACCTACATTGGCAGGAAGACTTTTTTACCACTAAGACACAAGTTAAATATGTGTATAAATCTATCTATCTCTCTATATATATGTATGCATATATTAATGGCCATACAATGTGTGTGTAATTGTAAACCTGCCAAAACATGATTGATTAAATGGCAATTCTTATAAGGAATTAAATTTTAATATATTATGACATAAAAGAACTATTAGAAGAGAAAAATTAATAAATTTCATTAAAAACACTCTCTTCCTTAGCAAGTGTAAAAGGCAGGAGTATAGTATCTATGTCAAAGTTAACTTTATGTACCAACGTGACCAGATCATGCAGTGACCAGATGTTTGACTAAACGTTATTCTGGGTGTTTGTAGGGTTCTTGATGGATGAGATTGACAATTGAGTTGATAGACTGAGTAAAGCAGATCGCTCTCCCAAATGGGGGTGAGCCCCATCCTTTCAGCTGAAAATCTAAGTAGGACAAAAGACCGATCCTCCCACAAGGAAGAGGGAATTCCTCTTGCCTGACTGCCTTCAAGCTGGAACATCAGATTTTTTCTGCCTTTGGGCTTAAACTGAAACATTGGCTCTTCCTGCATCTCAAGTCTACAAATCTTGGGACGGGAACCACACCATTGACTCTCCAGGGTCTCCAACTTGCCAACTGCAGATCTTGGGACTTGTCAGTCTCTTTGACTGCATGAGCCAATTCCTCACAATAAATTAATTAATAAGTAAACGAACAGACAAACAAATATTCTATTGGTTCAGCTTCTTTTGAGAACCCTGACTAGCACACTATGTTAGGTAATGAACTCAGATAACAAGAGGTAATGACATAACTGGAAATAAAATTAATGAGCAATATTTTGGAGTAATGATCTTCCTACCCAACGAAAAAGTGCCATTTTACACTTATTAAAATGGTTTAAAATTTTGACATTTATACCCAAGGCTGGAAAGGTTTTGTTGAAACTGCTAAAACAATCCATTACTGGAAGTAATAATTGTCACAACTCTTTATGATAGTAATGCAGAAAAATATATAAAAGTTGGAGAACTGTTTATATCCCTTGACCCCAGTTGTCTTAACGTATAGGAACTCTTCTTAGGGAAATAATGCTGAAGAGAAAAAAAAGCTATGTGCATAAAGAAGACTGCAGTTTTATATATAACAGTGAAACAGTGGAAACAGCCTAAGAAATAAATAATACAGAAATTGTTTAGGAACCTAGTCAAATGAGTATTATGCATCCACAAAAATCATAATTATGGTGATAATTTAAAGGATATTCCTTATAACCAAGCTTTGTTCCTACAAATTTTATATAAATATACGTACCTATAATTTTAGGTACACAGAAAGATACATATATTACTATTGGAATAAATTCTGTTAAAAATGTATGTGAGTGTCAGATGAAGTAGAAATTAAGGTAGGAAAAAATAGATTCTGGGCCATGGTTAGTACCCAACATACCTACCCATTGTCTTGTTTGATTTATTGGAGGTAGGCCATTGATTTGGCATAAGAAAAGATGCTCAACAGTCCTGATTTCTGACAGCTAATCTGAAACAAAATCCACATTGTCTAAAAAACTTTAAGAACACACTAGTTATTAAACAGCTATTTTCAGCATGAAATCTAAGAGACATTTTTTGCTTTTTAGTCTCTGAAAAGAAGACTGTGTGAACCTTGTGAGCAGGGTACTATATTCAGTGGGAGGGGATTCTCCCTCCCTTCTTCCATGTTTCCATGGGAGAAAGGAACGTCCACTCCCCTCTTCAGGAAGGAAGGTCACAGACCTACACTAGAAGCTTCTCTTTCATCCCCCTCTCTACATAGGGAGGAATGTTACAGCTGACTGAGAAGTTTGAGAGAAAGAGGATGTATAGCTTAGCTCCTTCCTCACTTATAATTCTTGAAAACAACCTGTCTTCTGGGAGTCTGAATACTCTGCAGCTCCAGGGCAAATTTCAGGGTGCAGCCCGGCCTCAGAGAGGTGGGGGTAAATTGCTGCTGTTTATCTTTGCCTGTGACTCAGCTGGTAAATCTCTCTCAATCATGGGTGAGAATTCAAGGAGTCCATTTTGCCACAAAGACAGACCCTTCTCCATCAGCCCTCTCAACAAGGAGCTGAAATATTGATCTTCTTCCATCAGGTGTCTCTGATTCTCTTGCAATTGGTCAGACTTTGGATTTGAAGGTTATTTATTGGTCCCTAAAATTCTTGCATTAAACAATATCCTTGTACTAGATACATTATTGAGACTTTCAGGGCTATTTCTTACAATGTACCCCCAAACAAGACATGTTGCTATTGGAGAAGTAGTACAGAAACCAATGTGGCTGGAGAGTAATGACTGATGAGGAAAGTGACAGTGAGAGGAGGTAGAATGGTAGTTTAGGGATATGTGGTAAGAGCAATGTGATGGCAGGGGAAGGTTTTAATTTATTCCTACAGAGCACTCCATCCAAAAGCAAACTACACTTTCTTTTCAAGTAGACATGGAACATTCTCCATGATAGATCCATGCTGGGCCACAAACAAGCCTCAGTAACTTTAAGACAACTGAAATCATATCAAATATCTTTTCTAACCACAACACTATGATATTAGAAGTCAACTACCAAAAAAAAACTGCAAGCCCCACAAACATCTGGAGGCCAAATAATACGCTAACAACCAACCAATGGATCACTGAAGATATCAAAGAGAAAATAAAAAAATATCTAGAGACAAATGAAAATGAAAACATAATGATCTAAAATATATGAGATGCAGCAAAAGCACTTCTAAAAAGCATTTACATTTTACATTTAAAAAGCAATACAAACTTTTACATTTAAAAAGCAAAGCAAACTTATCTCAGGAAATAAAAATCTCAAGTAAACAATCTAACCTTACACCTAATGCAACTAGAGAAAGAAGAACAAACAAAACCCAAAGTTAGAAGGAAAAAAATCATAAAGATCAGAGCAGAAGTGAATGAAATAGAGACTAAGGAAACAACAGGAAAGGTCAGTGAAACTGAAAACTGGTTCTTTGAAAGGATAAACAAAATTGATAAACCTTCAGCCAGACTCATCAAGAAAAAAAGGGAGCGGGCTCATATGAATAGGTTAGAAATGAAAAAGGAGAAGTTACAACAGACATTACAAAATGCAAAGGATCACAGAGACTATTATAAGCAACTATATGCCAATAAATGGACTAACTAGAAGAAACAGACACATTTGTAGAAAGGTACAATCATTCAAGACTTAACCAGGAAGAAACAGAAAATATGAACAAACCAATCACATGTACTGAAATTGACACTGTGATTGAAAAGCTCCCAGCAAGCAAAAGTCCAGGACCAGATGGCTTCACAGGTGAAGTCTATCAAACATCTAGAGATGAGTTAATACCTATCCTTCAGAAACTATTCCAAAAAAAATGAAGAGGAAGGAACACTCCCAAACCCACTCTATCATACTGATACCAAAACCAGACAAAGACACACAAAAAATAGAATTATGGGCCAATATCACTGATGAACATAGACATAAAAATTCTCAAAATACTAGCAAACCAAATCCAACAATACATTAAAAGGATCTTAAATACCATGATCAAGTGAAATTAATCCCAGGGATGCAAGGATTTTTGAATATATGCAAATGAACCAGTGTGATACATCATATTAACATATTGAAGAATAAAAACCATATAATCATCTCAATAGATGTTGAAAAAGCTTTTGACAAAAATTCAGCACACATTCATTTATGATAAAAACTCTTCAGGAAGTTGGCACAAAGGGGACATACCTCAACATAACAAAAGCCGTGCATGACAAACCCATAGCTAATATCATACTCAATAGTGAAAAGTTGAAAGCATTTCCTCTAAGATCAGGAATAAGACAAAGATGTTCACTCTAGCCACTATTATTCAACATAGTTTCGGATGGGTGAGCCACAGCAATCTGAGAAGGAAAAGAAATAAAAGGAACACAAATTGGAAAAGAAGTAAAACTGTCACTGTTTATGCAGATGACATAGTATCCACTGAAAGATGGATGTGAAGAGGCCACCAGAAAACTACTAGAGCTTCTTAATATATTCAGTGTCGTTGCAGGACACAAAACTCATACACAGAAATATGTGGCATTTCTATATACTAACAATGAAAGGTCAGAAAGAGAAATTAAGGAAACAATCCCATTTACCATCACATCAAAAAGAACAATATACCTAGGAATAAACCAACGTAAGGAGGCAAAAGACCTGTACTCTGAAAACGGTAAGATGCTGATGAAAGAAACTGAAGATGACACAGACAGATGGAATGAGATACCATGTTCTTGGATTGGAAGGATAAATATTGTCAAAATGTCTGGGTGGGATGTTTCGAAAGAAGAGCATGTATATTATCTATGGTGAAACAGATCACCAGCCCAGGTGGGATGCATGAGACAAGTGCTCGGGCCTGGTGCACTGGGAAGACCCAGAGGAATCGGGTGGAGAGGGAGGTGGGAGGGGGGATCGGGATGGGGAATACGTGTAAATCTATGGCTGATTCATATCAATGTATGACAAAACCCACTGAAATGTTGTGAAGTAATTAGCCTCCAACTAAAAAAAAAAAAAAAAAAATTGTCTATACTACCCAAAGCAATCTGCAGATTCAATGCAGACCTTATCAAATTACCAACAGCATTATTTTTTAGATCTAGAACAAAAAAACCAAAATTTGTATTGAAACACAGAAGATCCTAAAAGCAATCTTGAGAAGAAAAAATAGCTAACCAGGCTCCCTGACTTTAAATTATGTTACAAACCTATGGTAACAAAGAAAGTATAGTACTGGCACAAGGACAGACTTATAGATCAATAGAACAGGATAGAAAGCCTGAAATAAACCCACAGACTTATGGTCCGTGAATCTACAACAAAGGAGGCCAGAAAACACAATGGAGCAAAGACAATCTCTTCAATGAGTGGTGCTGGGAAAACTGGACAGCTACTTGTAAAAGAATGAAATCGGAACATTCCCTAACACCATACACAAGAATAAACTTAAATGGATTAAAGACCTAAATGTAAGACGGGAGGCTGTAAAACTCTTAAGACGGAAACAGAAGCAGATCACCCTGACATGAATCACAGCAAGATCTTTTTGGATCTTTCTCCCGGACTAGCGAATATAAAAATAAACAAACTGGTCCTCATCAAGGACCAAGGTTTTGCACAGCAAAGGAAACCATAAACAAAGTGAAAAGACAACCCACAGAATGGGAGAAAATATTTGCAAATGAAGTGACTGACAAGGGATTAATCTCCAAACTGGCTCATGCATCTCAGTGTCAGAAAGACAAACAACTCAACCAAAAAATGATCTAAACAGACACTTTTCCAAAGAAGACGTATGGATGGCTAAAAGTCACAAGGAAAGATGTTCAACAGTGCTCATTAAAAGGCTGCAAACAATGAATTCTAGAGAGGCTATAGAGAAAAGGGAACCCTCTTACACTGTCAGTGAGAATGTAAACCACTCTGGAGACAGTAGGGAGGTTCCTTAAAATACTGAAAACAGTTACCATGTGATTCATTAACCCCACTCCTGGGAATAGACCTGGAGAACACCGTGATTCAAAAAGACACGTGCGCCTCAATGTTCACTGCAGCACCGTTTACAGTAGCCAAGACGTGGAAGCAACTGAAACGTCCATCGACAGAGAAATGGATAAAGAAGCTGTGGTACACATACACAATGGATTATTAGTCAGTCATAAATTAGATGAAATGGCAGCATTTTCAGCAACACAGATGGACATAGAGATTATCATACTAAGTGGAATAAATCAGACAAAGACAAATATTGCATGTCACTTACATGTGGAATGTAAAAAGTGATACAAGTGAACTTAACAAAACAGAAACAGACTCACAGACTTAGAAAACAAATTCAGTCACCAAACCTGAAAGGTGGGGGGAGGGAATGGATAAATTCAGTTCAGTTCAGTTCAGTCGCTCAGTCGTGTCTGACTCTTTGTGACCCCATGAATCGCCCATGAATCGCAGCACGCCAGGCCTCCCTGTCCATCACCAACTCCCAGAGTCCACCAAACCCATGTCCATTGAGTCGGTGATGCCATCCAACCATCTCATCCTCTGTCATCCTCTTCTTCTCCTGCTCTCAATCTTTCCCAGCATCAGGGTCTTTTCCAAGGAGTCAGCTCTTCACATCAGGTGGCCAAAGGACTGGAGTTTCAGCTTCAACATCAGTCCTTCCAATGAACACCCAGGACTGATCTCCTTTAGGATGGACTGGTTGGGTCTCCCTGCAGTCCAAGGGACTCTCAAGAGTCTTCTCCAACACCACAGTTCAAAAGCATCAATTCTTTGGCAGTCAGGTTTCTTCACAGTCCAACTCTCACATCCATACATGACACCTGGAAAAACCACAGCCTTGACTAGATGGACCTTGGTTGACAAAGTAATGTCTCTGCTTTTTAATATGCTGTCTAGGTTGGCCATAACTTTCCTTCCAAGGATTAAGCATCTTTTAATTTCATGGCTGCAATCACCATCTGCAGTGATTTTGGAGCCCAGAAAAATAAAGTCAGCCACTGTTTCACTGTTTCCCCATCTATTTCCCAGGAAGTGATGGGACCAGATGCCATGATCTTAGTTTTCTGAATGATGAGCTTTAAGCCAACTTTTTTACTCTCCTCTTTCACTTTCATCAAGAGGCTCTTTAGTTCTTCTTCACTTTCTGCCGTAAGGGTGGTGTTATCTGCATATCTGAGGTTATTGATATTTCTCCAGGCAATCTTGGTTCCAGCTTGTGCTTCCTCGAGCCCAGCGTTTCTTATGATGCCCTCTGCATATATTAGGATGGTGTAATTAACATATACACAATGTGAGCTGTGCTTAGTCACTCAGTCATGTTCAACTCTGCGACCCATGGACTGTGTCCCACCAGGCTCCCTGGTCCATGGGATTCTCCAGGCAAGAATTCTGAAGTGGGTTGCCATGCCCTCCTCCAGGATACACAATACTACATATAAAATAATCAACAGTATAGCACAGGGAACTCTACTCGACATTCTGTAAAAACCTATATGAAAAAAAGATTTTGAAAAAGAATAGATATATGTATAACTGATTCACTTTGCTGTATACATAAAACTAATACAACATTGAAAATCAACTATTCTCTAATATAAAATAAAAATGAAAAAATAAATAAATAAAATAGAGATAAAAAAAAAGTAGTCATATGTATGAATGTCTGATAACCAACAATATGGTCCTAGGATGATGTTGCCAATTCACTAGCTTTAATGTGACATTTCTCATAATTATGGCTTTCTAAAGAACTTCTGCATCTTTTATTATAAAACCATTCAACAAACACATTCACATATAAAACAAGCATGTCCACTATTCTCCTTTCCTCACTGGCAACCACTTTCACTTCTTTTAGCTAATTATTTTGGAATTTCTTTTCATGGTTTAAAATTTCATGCTTGTATTGCTACTTCCTGACTCAGTCTGAGGCTTTACCACTTGATTTCCTATTATATAAAGCAAGATTCTTGACCAGGGTCTTCCCATACCATAAGCAGACATCACTCTCATTAATCACTCTTCTGTCATATTATAATTTGGGATAGATCAGTATGTCGTGTTTACATTGTTGTGACTATTAACAGCTAAACTATATTATCAAAATGGTTTTTGTTTTTGTGCCCAACTTTTCCTTCCCCAGGAGATTTAAATTTTTTTTTCTATCACAGCCTGTTTACATGTACTTTTTTCTCCCCTTGCAATACCTGCCTTTCTACTTCCCATATTTTTACAAACATGCATTATTATTTTCTTCCCTTTTGACATAAAGGGTAGCATATTGTTAAAATGTGGTAAATTCTTAGTGTTACAGTCTGTTTATCAGTGGATAGATGTTCATCATCCAAAAATATTTATTAAGTGCTTACTCTGAGGCAGGCACAGTGTTAATGTCCTAGGGAGAAAGCTGTGAATAAAACAATGTCCCCACCTTGCATCCCAGGGGAATTCAGATATTATAAGCTTCAATGGTGACAACTGCTTCAAAATGCAGCATTTTTTGTTGTGTTTCTACTTTTAAAAAGAAACAAATTTAACATCACCTAATATGAAAATATATGCTTATCTGTATTAAGCTCATAAATATGTAAGTAAAAATGTTTATCCAGCTGAGGTTTATTATCCCTGTTAAGCTTCCAAGTTTTTGTTTAATGAGCCACATTCTTAAAATCACTGAGCAGAACTAGAGGGCCCTAAATTAGTGCAAATCTAACCCAAGTCAATTGCTTTACAGAGCAATTAAATATAGGAATAATTAGTTTTAATCTCAAATCCTCTTAGTGAAGTCATTCTCTTACATAATTAAAAGTGCTATTTTTTAGTTATTGTTGAAAATAAAGAGGAGGTGACATGTGGTCCCCAAACTTTATTTTTACCATTGCTCATGCTCTACTTGAACTAGCCCTTTCCCTATTCTGTGGCCACAGACTTTATTATTTCCTAGAAATGTACTGAAAGTCTTACCTGCTTGTCCATCACCTCAGTCTACGTCGTTTGCTGTCATTTACCCAATTCCCTGCCTGCCTGTGAGGTACACAGCTGGCTAGCTCAGGAAGACCCAGATCACTGATTCAAGGCATGTGACAAACAAAATGACACATATATTTTACGTCCACTTCCAGAAGAAAGCAGCTCCTCATTACCACTATCGATCCTGTAAACAGGTCAGCGCTGGTAAATACCTTTCTGACAATATCTGCCTAACGAAACCCTGCGAGACGGGACAAGCCTGCCATTAACCTTTAGAACAAATGACAGTGGCGGAACCAAAATTTATCATTAATAAAAATTACTTGTCAATGCTTTATGGATCATTTATCTAAGAGCTAACTATTAATGAAGTAAGTTCAAACCTTGAAGCATTAAGACTGCTATAAGTAAGCTGTCTAACTAAGTGAACAATTCTAATACTGGAAAAGAGGCATAAATATATGCTGCCTCCATATGTGCTCAGCCGCTTCAGTTGTGTCTGACTGTTTGTGACCCTATGGACTGTAACCTGCTAGGCTTCTTGTCCATGGGATTCTCCAGGAAAGAATACTGGAGTGAGTTGCCATGCCCTCCTCTGGGGGATCTTCCTGACCCAGGGATCAAACCCACATCTCCTGCATTGCAGGCAGATACTTCCGAGCCACTGGGGAAGCCCTAAATACATGCATCAGAATTCAAAAGCTTTTCCCGGGTCCAAACTCAGGGACATATTGTGAACACAACTCCACAATAACAATAAAATTTTATCCTAACTGTGCAAAGAGACTCTATCAGAAAAGCAAGAAAACTTATTTATTTATATTTTAGTGAGGAACTTCCCATAAAACTTGATATTTATCAGATTTTTCACAAATAGTCTGGGAAGTTTACTCTGTTCCATCCCTTGATTTAGTAAAATAAACAGTAAAGAACATCATAAAATTCGGGTATCTCAAATTTTATGTTAATTACACATTTCCAATATAAGTACCATGAATACCAAAAACATAAATACCATGAAATTCACAGCAAGGTCCTGAATACACTGAAGTATTTCATAAGGTTTTAAAGTCTGTTGAAAAATTACAATCCTTTCATCACTCTGCAAGTTCCTCCACTGGCGTCCTTAGACCATCTGAGATTTTAAAAGCTCCTGTCTTAGTTCATTGTGTAGCCACAGATGAAGCCAGGGGTCCACATTTCTCAAAGTTCCTCTGAAAATGACGTGCCTCAGAGCCACCCAGGATCTTGTTATAAATGCAGGCCAGAATCTTTAGCATTGGGCCTTGAAATCTATGTTTTTAAGAGGGCACCTTAATTGCACTCAGGATCACTTCAGGCTAAGTATCAACAGAAAGGTAACCAGTCCTGACTTTTTTCTACAATGAGTCATCACTTCACATCTGTCAAAACAACCATCATTAAAATGTCTACAGATAATAAATGCCGGAGACGCTATGGAGAAAAAGGAACCCTCTGATACTGTTAGTGGGAATGTAAACTGGTGCAGTCACTTTGAAGAGCAGAAGGGAGGCTCCTTAAAAAACTAAAAATATGGTTACCATATGATCCAGCAATCCCTCTCCATATATATAGATAGATACTGATATAGATATGGAAATGGAGAGAGAAAACTTTAATTCAGAAACATACGTACACCCTCAGTGTTCATAGCAGCATTATTTACAATAGCAAGGACATGGTTGCAAATGTCCATTGACAGAGGAATGGATAAAGAAGATGTGGTACACACACACAATGGGGCTTACTCAGCCATAAAATCAAATTAAATAATGCCATTTGCAGCAACACTGATGGACCCAGACATGATCAAATTAACTAAGTCTCACAGAGAAAGACAAATATATGATATCATTTATATGTGAAATTGAAAAATCATATAAATGAACTTTCTTACAAACCAGAAACAGGCTCACAGACATAGAAAACAAACTTATAGTTACCAGAGCAGAAAGCGGGGGGGGGGGGGGGGGGGGGGGGAGGGCAGTGGGAGAAATAGATTAGGAATTTGGGATTAACAAATACACACTACAATATATAAACTAAAAAACAAGGACCTGCTGTGTAACACAGGAAACTATATTCAACATCGTGTAATAACTTTTAATGGAAAAGAATCTGAAAAAAATATATATATAACTGAATCACTTTGCTATACACCCAAAACTGATACAACACTGTAAATGAATGTTGTAATAACGTCAACATTGTAAATCACTGTAAATCAACTATAGGTTAGTAAAAGAAAAAAAATGTCATAATGAAGCCTGAGTTTTCCGCATTCTTATTTTCACAAGCCTTCTGAAGCGCAAACAGCAGTATCAACAGCTGCAGCTTTACCATGGTCTGCAGTGACACGGCTGCTACCAAGATGTGCCTCATCATTTATTTATTTTTTACTTCCCTGCTAGCTCAAGTCTTTGAGATCCCAGACCAATTAATTTCTTAATTCACCAGAGGGAAGTGTCACTCTTGTCTTTTAATTTTGGCATTAGCTTGATAGAGAACCAGGATAACTAATTCTTTGAGGAAAAAAAAATATTTTTTTTAGGTTTGTTAAAATTTAGCAAAATAGGCAGCCCATGGACTACTACTTGGGATATAAATTGGTACGTTTCAGTGGGAATATGGCCCTTTCATCTTGGGAAACCTAAGATCATGTTGGGTTTCATGGCAGGGTCATGAGTCAGCCTATCCCAGTACTATCCCCAACTATGCTGTAGATGTGAGGAGACTTGAATCTCTAGGTTTACTTCTGTCCACATTCCTGAGGCAATATGAATCCAGAAAGACTCTCCTGACCAGTAGGTCAGCCTTGTATGATCCTGGCATGGCCCATGGGCATGGGCAGGGCACACAGGATTCCTTTCCTTCTTTGCAGTGTCCTAAAATTATCTGGATACGCTACCAGTTATGTGTATGTCTGCAACTTGATGCATTTAGTAATACAATGACAGCTCTTCCTCACGCAGATGTATTTGTAAAGGTGGCAAATATTTTTCTTATTGAATATTTTATGTGTATTTTAAATAAAATGAAAAGCAGTTTATAAATTAATAATAATAGCAATTATCTTTTCCAGGCTGTTGTATATCAGGCACTATGTTCGGACATTTCAAATATATTATCTTTAACACTCTCACAGAAACTGCATGTAGGTATTATTGTTCCCACCTTACAAGTAAGGAAATTGAGTCTGAGATTGTTCAATCCAATATCTTATAAGTAGTGAGTAGAACCCAAGTTTTAATTCAGAAGTAAACTCAAGAGTTGAAAATACAATCCCCAATTTTACTTTTTGCTCTGTTTTAAGTTTTTGCTGTTTTATTTTGTTAAACAGTACCTAGTATATACAGTAACTTTAAAGATTCATATGGAGCCAGATGAATAGAACTTTGATTACTGCCAAGATGAACTTAGGCACAAGTTTCCATTTCTGTGAGTTTAAGTTTCTTCACCTACAAAATGTGACCATTCGAGGCTTACATGAGAACACGGGCTTCCCTGGTGGCTCAGAGGTAAAGAATTCGCCTGCCCGTGCAGGAGACATGCGTTCATTCCCCGGGTTGGGAAGATCTCCTAGAGAAGGGAATGGCTACCCACCCCAGAATTCTTGCCTGGAGAAGCCCATGGACAGAGGAGCCTGGTGGGTTACAGCCATCGGGTTGCAGAAGAGTTGGATACAACTTACCGACTAAACATCAACAATAACAACAAACGAGAACATGAGTGTCAAGAACCAAACCAACAGGTGGTCCCTCTGACTACTTCCTCCTTCATGCCTAACTGCAGTGCTTACCATGTACATATTACTATATCATAGTAAATTGGAATTGAGACTAAAACTCATAGTTTGTAGACCAAAGCTTAAGGTTAAATTGAGAATAAAGATTTGGATTTCTATCAATTCTGAGGAAAGAAATAATTATAAGATAACCTCACACCAAAAGTCCAATATAAAACCAATAATAGCCAGGACATGGAAGCAACCTAGATGCCCATCAGCAGATGAATGGATAAGGAAGCTGTGGTACATATACACCATGGAATATTACTCAGCCGTTAAAAAGAATTCATTTGAACCAGTCCTAATGAGATGGATGAAACTGGAGCCCATTATACAGAGTGAAGTAAGCCAGAAAGATAAAGAACATTACAGCATACTAACACATATATATGGAATTTAGAAAGACGGCAACGATAACCCTATATGCAAAACAGAAAAAGAGATACAGAAATACAGAACAGACTTTTGAACTCTGTGGGAGAAGGTGAGGGTGGGATATTTCAAAAGAACAGCATGTATACTATCTATGGTGAAACAGATCACCAGCCCAGGTGGGATGCATGAGACAAGTGCTCGGACCTGGTACACTGGGAAGACCCAGAGGAATCGGGTGGAGAGGGAGGTGGGAGGGGGGATCGGGATGGGGAATACGTGTAAATCTATGGCTGATTCATATCAATGTATGACAAAAAAAAATAATAATAATAAAAAAAAAAATTAGAAGCAAAAAAAAAAAAAAAAAGGCAGGGCTCCCTGACTGCCGTACTTCACTGAAAAACAGCTAATTAACCACAGATTGTCAGATGAAGACAGATGAGTTCTTTCTCTCTAGTTCTTCCAGAAAAACCCTATTATCACTTTGCCAAACCTCTGTGACATTGTCACAAGGCTGGGGAATGCAAACAGATGAAAATAATGTGGTCTGAAGTGAAAAAATAGACACATAGAGAATTTCTCACTCAAATATTTTGTCACATATATTGTTGTTTAGCCAACTGTCCAATTGTCAGAATCTACAGATGTACCTGGAGGGCAATTCAAAGAAAATGTTAAGAACTAAATGAAAGGAGAAGGAGGCTCATGCAAAAGTGCTTTGTTTTGATAAGTTATGAATAAAGTAAGCAACCATAGTTTCATGTAATATTTATACAACACCAAGAAAATTAACGAGAAGGTTCTGTAACCTTTAGGAATTTTAGAATTAATGACTTGAGCCTTGGCTTCTTTCCACGGAAGTAACAGCAGGAGTCACAATGAGCCTCAGGCTTTTGTCACAAACACAGCAATTACTCTTTATGATTTTGCTAGAGATTCGTTTCTGTTTGAACACTCTCCTCAAACAAAATATGATGATATTAATTCGAACCCATAAAAATGATAACATTTTTTGGTTCCCTATCAGGCAGTGTCTTAGGCTCCACTTTAAAACAGGTTCATAGGGACACCTTCAGTATTCATTAGGCAAGGATCACGACAAAGAGTTTGCATGGATAGTAGTGAAGCATAGGACTGGAGAGCCAGGATGCCTGGGCTTCCGTCATAAGCCCTGCCGCTTACTAACTGGCTTTGGGAAGAGACGATCTCTTTGTGCATCTGTTTTGTCACCTGTAAAATAGTAGGAATGAGAAGGACCTACTTCATAGGTTGTGGTAAGGATGTAAAACTCTGCAAACACGAGCAGGTACACACAGACACCAGGTACACGGCTGGCACTGTTAAAACCAACATTTTAGAAAAAGCAATTTGTCAGAGTTACCACCTAGCCACTCGGCCTTGAGTAAGTCACTTTTCTGATTCTGATTTTCTCGATCTTAAAATAGGGAATATATATGGTAATACCTAGCTGCAGACAGAGTGAGGGCTGAAAATTGTCTTTGAAAACATGGCTGTGTGCTGCAAATAGTCGGACATGACTCAGCACAGCACACCACACATGCAGATATACTTGCTCACTGTACTATAACCTCCCGTGGTTTTTAATCGATATCTTTTATGTCTCTTTTCCCACCTTCTACTGTATAACTGCTCGTGTGTCTTTTTATTCCTCTCTCTCTCTCTCTCTCTCTCTCTCTCTCTATATATATATATATATATATATATATATATATACACACACATATATTTTACATTATTAATTCCCTGAGAAATGGAAGCAATATATATATATTTGTACTCCATAGCACATAGGTCAGTATCTTAAATATAGTGGATATTCAAAAATCATCAACTGGGAAAAATTAATATTAATTTAATTTTAGTAATTTCGCATACACTAAATTCTGTGAATCTCCTTGGCTTTATATTATGAAAGAACTTGCTAGGAACCTGGGAAATTAGTACAGTAATACTTTCTATACCATATACATAGCAGAAGTAGGATAAAAGTTTGCAAAAACACTATATTTTCCCTTTGATGATTTGCCATTATTATTTTTTTTTTCCTCGTAAAGCTCACAACCCACTAGACCTAAGATCCATTATTTCCACACTTCAAATGTAACGCATCCATATGAGTTTTAGAAATTTCCCCAGGTAACTGAAACTGATACATGAATCAGTAAGGTGTAAGGGCAAGAGCACTTATACCTTCAGTCAGCTTTCCAAGTGCCGACGGTTCCCGTGGCTGTGCTGAGTTCTGGCCTCACCCTGGCACACCTATGTCTGTTTCTATCCATTGCGCTGTCCTGGCCCAGACACAACTTCTAAGATTCACAAAACCACAGGTCCTCACGTACATGCATTCCCTCGTCTTTGGATTTCCTTCCCGTTTAGGTCCCCACGGAGCAATGAGGAGGGCTCCCTGAGCTGTACATCAGGCTCTCATTGGTTATCAGAGAACTCCAGTTTTAAACTGTCAGCTTTCCTGTGTGCTAGCCTGGATACATTGAAAGGACGTTAAATGTATTTTTGAACAACTCGTGGTAGGCAGGACAATGAACTCTTAAAGACGGCTGTGTCCTATCTCCTGGAACCTACTAATATACTCTTTTAGCAGCATACCAGTTTCCTGCTGCTGCTGGAGGACCACAAACTCAGTGACTGGGAACAGCAGAGACTTCTCTTATAGTTCTACAGGTAAAAAGTGGGACGGAGGTCTCCCTGGGCTCAAACAAGGTATTGGCGGGACTGCATTTCTTCTGGAGGCTTGGGGGGAGAAGAGTTAAGTTCTTCTCCTATCCCATTACTCTGATTTTTCTTCTGCCTCCTCCTCCTCCCACATGTAAGGACCTTCGTGATGACATTGGGCCCACCCAGATAATCCAGAACAATTTCTCTATTTTGAGGTCAGCTAATTACACTGAAAAATTGATGCTTTTGAACTACGGTGTTGGAGAAGACTCTTGAGAGTCCCTTGGACTGCAAGGAGATCCAACCAGTCCATCCTAAAGGAGGTCAGTCCTGGGTGTTCATTGGAAGGACTGATGTTGAAGCTGAAACTCCAATACTTTGGCCACCTCATGCAAAGAGTTGACTCATTGGAAAAGACCCTGATGCTGGGAGGGATTGGGGGCAGGAGGAGAAGGGGACGACAGAGGATGAGATGGCTGGATGGCATCACCCACTCGATGGACATGAGTTTGAGTAAAATCGGGAGCTGGTGATGGACAGGGAGGCCTGGCATGCTGCGATTCACGGGGTCGCAAAGAGTCGGACATGACTGAGCGACTGAACTGGACTGAACTGAACTGAATTAGCAATCTTACTTCCATCCTTGAGCTCAATACTCCTTTGCCATGGGAGGTGACATAGATTCCCAGGTTCCAGGAGATAGGACACAGCCATCTTTAAGAGTTCATTGTTCTGCCTACCACGAGTTGTTAAAAAATATGTTTAACACCCTTTAAATGTATTCAGGTTAGCACATTGAAAACTGACAGTTTAAAACTGGAGTTCTTTGGTAACGAATGAGAACCTACTGCACAGCTCAGGGAGCCCTCCTCATTGCTCTGTGGAGACCTAAACGGGAAGGAAATTAAAAAATGAGGGAATACATGTGTACCTACAGCTGACGTCACTTTACAGTAGACATTTTGCAACACAACATTGTAAAGCAACTATATCCAATAAAAATTAATTAAAAAATAAAAACAAAATTGGAGTTCTTTAAGCAATTTGGGAGAATTAGACTTCTAGAAGGAAGAGACAGTCCATTGTTGGAAACATGCTCACATAGCAATGCCAAGAGGTTCTTTCATCTCAGAAGTCTGGTGTCCACAGTGACCAGTCCCGCATCATCTGTTGTTTTGCAGTCTGCTGTGTGGGGCCCCCACCTCGATTCCCGCACAGACAGATAAGTGACAGAACACAAGCCCTCCTGGCAGATACATGTTATCTCAAAGCCTGCAGGCTGAGGGTTCTGACGCATCATTCAGCCTCCGCCAGCGAAGTCGGCTTCCCACTGTGTGCGTGGCAACATGCCGGACTCAATGGAAAGACATCACTCACACTGGATGGTTTCTGCTGACTGACAAGCTGACTGCAGAGGGAAATTCAGGACAAACGGAGAGCACCTCAGGTTCAGCTACCGATGTCAGAGCGCTGGTGCCACAAACGAGCTACAGTCTGGATGTGGAGACTCGCTTCATGTGGAAGATGGCTTTTCAGACTTCTCTGGTATAGCTGGTTATTAGGAACACGGCCTTGAAGCAAGACAGCCAGGTGCAAAGCCCAGCTGTTTCCCTAAAGAGATGCGTCAACCTGGGCATTTTCCCTTCTAGGCCTTAGTTTTAGCATCTGTAAGATGAATGATTGTTACCATATTGGATGATTATGAGGAAGAGTGAGGTAATATATTAATTTTAGCATAATGCCTGGCACACTTAAGCCCTCGATGGATGGCACTTCTTTTCCTTTTTTTAATCTGTTAGACTTCATTGCTTTAAATTCCAGCTAAAATATTAGGGAAAATATAAAAACATATCTTTTACACATAGTAACAGGCTACTGAATTTTTATTACATTGATACGCTGTTTGTTAAAATAGTTCATTCTGTAACACTGTAATCGAACAAAATATTAAATCAATTAAGTGAAAATGAAAATTTTAGTTTAAATGACTTTCTGGCAACATGAGATGAAATTCCTTATTATTTTGCAAATTCTATTATTTGCAAATGTAGACTTATTTCTGCCTTGTTTCCTTGCCTCTTTGCTTTTGAGTCTCTCACATTTAAATTCTCTGTTACTGTGTTTCTAATGGGGTTTCCCAGGGGGCGCCAGTGGTAAAGAGCCCACCTGCTGATGCAGGAGACTTAAGAGACACAGGTTTGATCCCTGGGTCAGAAAGATCCCCTGGAGGAGGGCATGGCAACCCACTCCAGTAGTCTTGCCTGGAGAATCCCATGGACAGAGGAGCCTGGTGGGGTACAGTCCACAGAATGGGTCACAAAGAGTCGGACAGGACTTAAGCAACGGAGCATGCATGCATGACGTGTTTCTAATAATGGCTTCTTATTTGTACCTGCTTATCTCTACACTCAGAATCTACCTAGTTCAGGATTACCCTGTGCTTTATATGGTAATGGTCATGCTAAACCAGGCTTCCCTGGTGGCTTGGATGGTAAAGAATCCACTTGCAATGCGGGAGACCTGGGTTCGATCCCTAGGTTGGGAAGACACCCTAGAGAAGGGCACGGCAATCCACTCCAGTATTCTTGCCTGGAGAATACTGCTCCTCTCTCCTGGATAGAGGAGCCTGATGGGATACCGTCCACGCGGTCTCAGAGAGTCAGACACAACTGAGCGACTAAGCGCAGCACACAGCACATGCTAAACAAGGAAGAGGCAGCAAGAAGAGACATCTGACAGAGGAACGTACGGAGTGTGATGGAGCCTACTTTTAAGGAAGAGGTATACTCCAGGCTGGGCTTGGTCTCAATCACCCTTCTAGTCTAAAAGACTAGCAGAGCATAAGCCAGACAAAACGCATCTGGTCATGAACACGACATAGACAAAGAGAGCTTCAGAGCCATAGAAATCAAAAGAAAAGTTGGTCCCTAGTGGTAAGCAACCAGCACTGGGGCACTTAAGAGCTTTTCTAGCAACAGACTTGAGACATACCATCTGTAAAGTGATCTGGAAACAAGTGCAGCTGTAGATGTGAGATCAAGGCAGTGAATGTAATAGCCCCAGGTTACTTGGAAGTGTGAGACAATGGGAAGCCAAGAAGCAGAACCTGAATACAGCAAGAAGAAAAGTATGTTCGGGCCAGATCAGACCAAATCACTTAGCTAGTGAGCTAGTGAGGAGGATTAAGGAATTCACTGTCCAAAGTGAAGCTTGCAATATTTCTAATGGCTTTATACGTAACCATGCTGAAGTTATGTGCAAATATCAAGTATCTGGCTTTCAATGTGTAGTCATCATGTAAAGAACTAGTAGCTGTTATCCATTTCAGGGGACTCCTTTTATGACCTTCATGAAGCCATTAGTTAAAGCATCTTCTGGGAATTCTCTGGCAGTCGAGTGGTTAGGACTCTGTGCTTCTACTGCAGGGGGCATGATTCGTGATTAGATCCTTGGATGGGAACTACATCCCATAAACCATGCAGTGCAACCAAAAATAAAATAAAAAGGCTCTTTTTAGGCATTCCTCCAGGTAATTCCTCCACATAATAGTTTAAATCTCACACTAAATTTATCCAAATACTATCTTCCACAGTACCAAGCAGTCTTGCTCTATTTGCTTTTTTTTTTTTTTTACTACATTATTTCTTCCTTTGTCCTTTTCTTTCCCAGATGTATACTGTGAAATATGTTAGCACTCATGACCTCATCTGTTTTACATGTCCAGGGAAGCCTAATGGGAATTTAGGAAATTCACTTATAACGTATGGGTTCCCTACATTCTTAGCCAGCAGACTTCACTGGTTGAGTGCTGATGGGCCCCCTGAATGTCTTTTACCCGAGCCCAGGTAACGAGAATAAGTGTATCTCTTCTTGGACATTAATGCCCTTTTTGTCATCCATCGCCAAAGACACAGCTGCAGCTTGAGTGTGCCGCAGCTCTCTCTGCTTCCCCAGCTCAGATGCTCCTGACTAAAACCCCTCAGGAGGCCGTCTTTCTCTGTTTTACTCATGGGTGCATCCTAGCTGTCTAGGATAGTCCTGGCACAAGGGAGGCATGTGGATATTTACTGCCAAGTTTATCTTGGGGAACGGGAAGCCTAGCAAGGGTTAACCCTGTGTGGGGAAGGGTGAGGGGAGTAAGGTGGTCAGAAGTCTGCACTGTTGGTTCCTGAGAGAGCAAACCGAACAACAGTTTTGTGCTTTGGTTCCCCTTCCCAGGTATCTCACGGTCTTGCTTTCATACTGTTTTTCTCCCCTAAGATCTTTTCATCACACAACGCTAACAACTACTGTATTAACTGAGTATTTTAAACATTTTTTCACAAGTACCACTTTAAAAATATATTTGGCTGAGGAGACCACTCTCCTTGTCACCTACACTCACCTGAGCCACACCTCTGTGTGGAACTATTTCAGGGAGGAGACTACCACTGTGACTTTGCTAAGGGGAGCATTATTAAAGGGATGGTACAGAAAAACAGCATCGAATATTTCAGTTCCATTCAGTCACTCAGTCGTGTCCGACTCTTTATGATCCCATGAATCGCAGCACGCCAGGCCTCCCTGTCCACTACCAGCTCCCAGAATCCACCCAAACCCATGTCCATTGAGTCAGTGATGCCATCCAACCATCTCATCCTCTGTCGTCCCCTTCTCCTCCTGCCCACAATCCCTCCCAGCATCAGGGTCTTTTCCAATGAGTCAACTCTTCGCATGATGTGGCCAAAGTACTGGAGTTTCAGCTTCAGCATCAGTCCTTCCAATGAACACTCAGGACTGATTTCCTTTAGGATGGACTGGTTGGATCTCCTTGCAGACCAAAGGACCTTCAAGAGTCTTCTCCAACACCACAGTTCAAAAGCATCAATTCTTCAGTGCTCTGATTTCTTTATAGTCCAACTCTCACATCCATACATGACCACTGGAAAAACCATAGCTTTGACTAGATGGACCTTTGTTGACAAAGTAATGTCTCTGCTTTTCAATATGCTGTCTAGGTTGGACATCACTTTCCTTCCAAGGAGTAAGCGTCTTTTAATTTCATGGCTTCAATCACCATCTGCAATGCTTTTGGAGCCCAGAAAAATAAAGTCAGTCACTGTTTCCACTGATTCCCCATCTATTTGCCATGAAGTGATCAGACTGGATGTCATGATTTTAGTTTTCTGAATGTTGAGCATCAAGCCAACTTTTTCACTCTTCTCACTTTCATCAAGAGGCTCTTTAGTTCTTCTTCACTTTCTGCCATAAGGGTGGTGTCATCTGCATATCTGAGGTTATTCATATTTCTCCTGGAAATCTGGATTCCAGCTTGTGCTTCTTCCAGCCCAGGATTTCTCATGATGTACTCTGCATAGAAGTTAAATAAGCAGGGTGACAATATATAGCCTTTTCCTATTTGGAACCAGTCTGTTGTTCCATGTCCAGTTCTAATTGTTGCTTCCCGACCTGCATACAGGTTTCTCAAGAGTCAGGTCAGGTGGTCTGGTATTCCCATCTCTTTCAGAATTCTCCACAGTTTATTGTGATCCACACAGTCGAAGGCTTTGGCATAGTCAATAATACAGAAATAGATGTTTTTCTGGATGGATGATCTGGATCAATGATCCATCGGATGTTGGCAATTTGACCTCTGGTTCCTCTGCCTTTTCTAAAACCAGCTTGAACATCTGGAAGTTCACAGTTCACATATTGCTGAAGCCTGGCTTGGAGAATTTTGAGCATTACTTTACTAGCATGTCAGATGAGTGCAATTGTGCAGTAGTTTGAGCATTCTTTAGCATTGCTTTTGTTTGGGATTGGAATGAAAACTGACCTTTTCCAGTCCTGTGGCCACTGCTGAGTTTTCCAAATTTGCTGGCATATTGAGTGTGGCACTTTCATAGCATCATCTTTCAGGATTTGAAATAGCTCAACTGGAATTCCATCACCTCCACTAGCTTTGTTCGTAGTGACGCTTTCTAAGGCTTACTTGACTTCACATTCCAGGATGTCTGGCTCTAGGTGAGCGATCACACCATCGTGATTATCTGGGTCATGAAGATCTTTTTTGTATAGTTCCTCTGTGTATTCTTGCCACCTCTTCTTAGTATCTTCTGCTTCTGTTAGGTCCATACCACTTCTGTCCTTTATTGAGCCCATGTTTGCATGAAATATTCCCTTGGTTATGTATTTGTAAATTGCTGAACATATTTATAAAATTGTCTGCTTAATAACCTTTAATGTGGCGGTGCTCAATCACTCAGTCATGTCTGACTCTTTGTGATCCCATGGACGTTAGCCCACCAGGTTCCTCTGTCCATGGAATTTTCCAGGCAAGAATACTGAAGTCGGTTGCCATTTCCTTCTCCAGGGGATCTTCCCAACTCAGGGACTGAACCCGAGCTCCTGCATCTCCTGCATTGGTAGGCAGATTCTTTATCACTGTGCCACCTGGGAAGCCAGCTAATCTTCAATGCTCATGCTAAATATTGATACTCCTGTCTATGTAATCATCAGTACATCATCAGTAAAGATTATCATTTTAATCTTCAATGTTTCCCTTCTTTATCTTTTATTTCTTCTTGCTCTCTGTTTTTCTCCTGCTCTTCTGTAAATATTCACAAAGAACATACAATATCTATCGTAGTGATAGATGTTAGCTTACAGAATAGAATTACCAGGTACTCAACGTCTAATGGAGACAACAGATGTTTGGATCATGTGATCCTGTGTTCTATAGGGAGATGGGTATGTATGAGATCCCGCGTGAGCACACAGGAGAGTAACTAACTTTGCATGTTGAGGGAAGCTGCCCAAAGGAGAAATTTTAAGAAAAGAGTGAGACTTCTACAAGAAGTCAAGAAAGATAGAGCTTTCAACAAGGGGAATATGTCCCTGACCCCACTGGCTGCCCCTTTAAGCACCATTTCCTCTTCAATTATTCCTTGCCATTGAAATCCTGACTTTTGTATTTCTAGTAGCCTCATGAATCACTTAAGGCTTGAGTAAATCTTAGAGAGATTAAATCTTGGTTAATCTCAGTCAATAGGAACAGTTCTATTACCCTTTTCATGGTTGGTTTAGAAAAGATGACTTCATTCCATCCTTGTCCATAAGACCGATTTGAGATACGATTTTTTTTTTTGTGGGGATTCTGGGACTTCCCATGTGAGGATGGGGTGGTCCTTTCTGGTTTTTATATGCTGCGATGTTAGGATATGAAGTTTGAAACTAACAGAGACACTTGTCACCACAGGAGACAAATTTGATAAAAAAAAAAAGGGAAAAAGAGCCGTGTCTCTGAGGATGGCACTGGGCCCTAAAACAACAATCCTGGAACCATTAACTGGAACTAACTCTGATTTTTGTTGTGTCTGATAATAAATCACTTTATTTTGTAAGTAATTTTGAATTAATGGATAAATAATAACAAAACAAAGTCTTTAGGGACAATAAATTATCATAGTTCCACAATCCACATACTTCCACGAAGGGCTTGGCTAGTGTTTCTGGAATCCTTATTGTATTGAACTGAGTAGTTAAGGATGAAAAAGCAGCAATTTCCCTGAGGCTATGGATGAAAGACCAGGGCCAACTCTCACAAGCTTGAGATGCCAATAAATAAAGAAGAAATTAGTTTGATTCCATGGGAAAATGCAAGATGCCCTAGTCTAAATATGAATGCCAAAGATAAATTTTGCCAGTCTTTGGAAGGGTATAGAGCAAGTAAGTCTGGCAGGAAATGATACGTTGGTCTCTCTGACTTTGGTTCCTTTAAGTTGGCAGGCTCACCAAGTAGACTCACTCCTATAAAAACCTGCCCTTAAACCTTCAAAACTTTAATCATGAACCACTTGTACTGATTTTGGTTCACCAAAAGAATCATTTTCAGTTTACGGTTTCACCATGATCTTTGGTCTAATATGCTCAGGGCTTCTTCACTGTTTTTCCCTCCATTCTTCCCCTTCACACAATTTGACACTCCATCAACATCTGGGGCTTCCTTAAAAAAAAATATCCCACCAATTTTGGTCAACTAGGATCATCTCCTCTGGCACAGACCACTCTGAATAAGATTTGCTCCAGCTTTATGAAGATTCTAAACAAGATCTACCAAAGTACCTTCTTACAGAGATAGAAAACTGACCAAGTTATTTGAAAAAAGCCCCATTCTTTTAATTTACTGATATTCAACATGTACTTAAACTTCCCTGGTGGCTCAGATGGTGAAGAATCCGTGAAGAATTCAGATGGGGAAGAATTCCCTGGGTCTAGAAGACCCCTAGAGGAGGGAATGGCTTCCCACTCCAGCATTCTTGCCTGGAGAGTCCCATGGACAAAGGAACCTGGTGGGCTACAGTTCATGGGGGCACAAAGAATTGGACATGACTGAGTGACTAAGCCAAGAAACATGTACTTGGTTTTTTGAACATATAATAGCAAAAAATTATCAACCTTACTTTTGCAGAGAACATTCAGTTATCTCAACATCAATACTGCAATATAATAAAAGAATCATTGAACCCACCTTAATTCATATTGACATAAATTTAGATATGTACATGTACCAAATAATAAAAAATAGGTATAATAAAAGTAAATAGTAATGGTGTTTATTTTCCCAAGATAGGTACATTGGACCAGGTGGTTCAGAAAAGTGCTTAGATATTAACAGGATAAAACCCTGTCTCAGAAATATTTTCATTCAAGAAGATCTGGCTTTTCAGGATAACCTTTATAATTCTTCCTCAAGCACAAGAGAACATTTCTACAAAATGGACAAAACCCCATTTTCTTAATTTTCATTGTTTTCCAAAACTTTGAGCCAGGCTGAAAAGCCACAGGAACAGATACCTCATCACTCTTGCTTGTTCTGAAATTCTAGTGCTTAACAAAATGACTCACATGTAATGGGTGTGCTTCTCTTTAAACACACACACACACACACACACACACACATTTGGAATCAGAAGTCTGAGTATTGCTTTTCTAAAATAAATATTTTATTTATTTATTCTTGGCTGACTGGGGTCTTTGCTGTTGCTCGCGGGCTTCCTCTGATCGTGGTGAGAGGGGGCTACTGTCTAGCTGTGGGGTGTGGGCTTCTCCTTGGGATGGCTTCTCTTGCGGAGCACAGGCTCTCGGTGCATGGGCCCAGGAGCTGTGGCTTGCTTAGTTGCTCTGTGGCATGTGGAATCTTTCCAGGCTAGGGATTGAACCCGGGTCTCCTGCATTGGCAGGCAGATTCTTATCCCCTGTTCCCCCAGGGAAATCCCTGAGTATTGCTTTTGATCAGGACCTGATGGTCTGAAAACACTGAAGCAAACTGTGGGGGCGCTGCTATGCAGTGAGTGTCACTGTGCTTCCAGAAGACTGTGATCTGTTTCTGATTTCAACCATGGACTCTTAGATTTGAAGGTAAGTGAAGAGGTCTTTTCGACCTCTTACCCACGTTAGCAAAACTGCCATTTGTTTCTGCTGTTTTTGGTTTTAGGTTGCTTGCTACATTCAATCATTTGTCTGAGGCATGCTTTTAAAAGAAATAGAAAAAAATTTTAGGTTGCTTGCTACATTCAATCATTCAATCATTTGTCTGAGGCATTCTTTTAAAAGAAATAGAAAAAATTTACTCCATCTTCTATATGACTGTATTTTCAGATCCAGAAGAATAGTTGTCCTTCTGCACATGAACAATCCCCAATTTTTTTATGACATTGCTTCTTGACCCTCATCATCTTTTTTTCCCCCCAATTTTCTTTTATTATTTGGAGGCTAATTACTTTACAATATTGTAGTGGTTTTTGCCATACATTGACATGAATCAGCCATGGATTTACATGTGTTCCCATCCTGAACCCCCCTCCCGTCTCCCTCCCCATCCCATCCCTCTGGGTTGTCCCAGTGCACCAGCCCCAAGCCCTTGTCTCATGCATCCAACCTGGACTGGCGATCTGTTTCACACTTGATAATATACATGTTTCGATGCTGTTCTCTCAGATCATCCCACCCTCACCTTCTCCCATAGAGTCCAAAAGTCTGTTCTATACATCTGTGTCTCTTTTTCGGTCTTGCATATAGGGTTATTGTTACCATCTTTCTAAATTCCATATATATGCGTTAGTATACTGCATTGGTGTTTTTCTTTCTGGCTTACTTCACTCTGTATAATGGGCTCCAGTTTTTTTTTTTTTAATTAGTTGGAGGCTAATTACTTCACATTTCAGTGGGTTTTGTCATACATTGACATGAATCAGCCATGGAGTTACACGCATTCCCCATCCCGATCCCCCCTCCCACCTCCCTCTCCACCCGATTCCTCTGGGTCTTCCCAGTGCACCAGGCCTGAGCACCTGTCTCATGCATCCCACCTGGGCTGGTGATCTGTTTCACTATAAATATACACGCTGTTCTTTTGAAACATCCCACCCTCACCTTCTCCCACAGAGTTCAAAAGTCTGTTCTGTACTTCTGTGTCTCTTTTCCTGTTTTGCATATAGGGTTATCATTACCATCTTTCTAAATTCCATATATATGTGTTAGTATGCTGTAATGTTCTTTATCTTTCTGGCTTACTTCACTCTGTATAATGGGCTCCAGTTTTATCCATCTCATTAGAACTGATTCAAATGAATTCTTTTTAATGGCTGAGTAATATTCCATGGTGTATATGTACCACAGCTTCCTTATCCATTCATCTGCGGATGGGCATCTAGGTTGCTTCCAAGTCCTGGCTATAATAAACAGTGCTGCGATGAACACTGGGGTGCACGTGTCTCTTTCAGATCTGGTTTCCTCAGTGTGTATGCCCAGCAGTGGGATTGCTGGGTCATATGGCAGTTCTAGTTCCAGTTTTTTAAGAAATCTCCACACTGTTCTCCATAGTGGCTGTACTAGTTTGCATTCCCACCAACAGTGTAAGAGGGTTCCCTTTTCTCCACACCCTCTCCAGCATTTATTGCTTGTAGACTTTTGGATAGCAGCCATCCTGACTGGTGTGTAATGGTACCTCATTGAGGTTTTGATTTGCCTTTCTCTGATAACGAGTGATGTTGAGCATCTTTTCGTGTGTTTGTTAGCCATCTGTATGTCTTCTTTGGAGAAATGTCTGTTTAGATCTTTGGCGCATTTTTTGATTGGGTCTTTTATTTTTCTGATTTTTGAGATTAATCCTTTGTCTGTTGCTTCATTTGCTATTATTTTCTCCCATTCTGAAGGGTGTCTTTTCACCTTGCTTATAGTTTCCTTTGTTGTGCAAAAGCTTTTAAGTTTCATTAGGTCCCATTTGTTTAGTTTTGCTTTTATTTCCAATATTCTGGGAGATGGGTCATAGAGGATCTTGCTGTGATTTATGTCGGAGAGTGTTTTGCCTATGTTCTCCTCTAGGAGTTTTACAGTTTCTGGTCTTACATTTAGATCTTTAATCCATTTTGAGTTTATTTTTGTGTATGGTTTTAGAAAGTGTTCTAGTTTCATTCTTTTACAAGTGGTTGACCAGTTTTCCCAGCACCACTTGTTAAAGAGGTTGTCTTTTTTCCATTGTATATCCTTGCCTCCTTTGTCGAAGATAAGGTGTCCATAGGTATGTGGATTTATCTCTGGGCTTTCTATTTTGTTCCATTGATCTATATTTCTGTCTTTGTGCCAGTACCATACTGTCTTAATGACAATGGCTTTGTAGCAGAGCCTTAAGTCAGGCAGGTTGATTCCTCCAGTTTCATTCTTCTTTCTCAAGATTGCTTTGGCTATTTGAGGTTTTTTGTATTTCCATACAAATTGTGAAATTATTTGTTCTAGTTCTGTGAAAAATACTGTTGGTAGCTTGATAGGGATTGCATTGAATCTATAGATTGCTTTGGGTAGTACAGTCATTTTCACAATATTTGATTCTTCCAATCCATGAACATGGTATATTTCTCCATCTATTTGTGTCCTCTTTGATGTCTTTCATCAGTGTTTTATAGTTTTCTATGTATAGGTCTTTTGTTTCTTTAGGTAGATATACTCCTAAGTATTTTATTCTTTTTGTTGCAATGGTGAATGGTATTGTTTCCTTAATTTCTCTTTCTGTTTTCTCATTGTTAGTGTATAGGAATGCAAGGGATTTCTGTGTGTTAATTTTATACCCTGCAACTTTACTATATTCATTGATTAGCTCTAGTAATTTTCTGGTAGAGTCTTTAGGGTTTTCTATGTAGAGGATCATGTCATCTGCAAACACTGAGAGTTTCACTTCTTCTTTTCCTAGCTGGATTCCTTTTTTATTTCTTTTTCTGCTCTGATTGCTGTGGCCAAAACTTCCACCAAAACTATGTTGAATAGTAGTGGTGAGAGTGGGCACCCTTGTCTTGTTCCTGATTTTAGGGGAAATGCTTTCAATTTTTCATCATCGAGGATAATGTTTGATGTGGGTATATTATATATAGCTTTTATTATGTTGAGGTATGTTCCTTCTATTCCTGCTTTCTGGAGAATTTTTATCATAAATGCATGTTGAATTTTGTCAAAGGCTTTTTCTGCATCTATTGAGATGACCCTCATCGTCTTGTTATTTAATCCTTTCACCTTTCTCTGGGACATGGAAATCTCCTTTAAAATGTGGTGTCAAGAATTGAACTCAGTACTCCTGATTCACTCTTTTTTTAATCCCAATTAAAAATATAATAAATCTAGAGAGAAGTTGAAGGAACATTGTATTATTCACCTGTATTAACAAATATTTAATATTCTCATTTATTTTTCTTTGTCCATATAAAAATATACGAATTTTTGCCTGAAGCTTGCTATCAAGTTGCTGACATTTTAAAACATTCATTGCCCCTAAATATACTTGCCCCTAAAAAATAGCATGTATTTTATGAGAGCAAAGACATTTTATCACATTATCACTGTACCATTAACACATTCAAGAATGTAACATTGCTATCACAATAAATAGTCAACATTCAAATACACCTAACTCTCCAATTGTTATTTATAGGTACTTCTTTATTCCCTGTTCCAGGATCCAATCAAGGATCATGGTTTACATTTGGCAGTTGTGTCTCTAATATTCTTCAAGTTCTCTCACTTTTCTTTGATTATCTTCTTTTTCAAAAGACTATAGGGCTGATGTCTTACAGAATATTCCACAGTTGGAATTGGTCTGATTGCTTTATCATTATTAGATTCAGGTTAAACATTTTCACAATAATACCACATAGGTAAAGTTGTGTTATATCACTCTATTGCATTAAGAGGAGCAAGGTGTCAGCTGGTTTCATTTCTGGTGGCAAATATTTTGGTCATTTGATCACCATCCTTTAACATGGTATTTCCAGACTCTCCTTTATAGAGGTCAGTATTCTCCTTTGTAATTAATCCACATATGGGGGGTAATATTTCTTTAAGACTATATGAGCATCTTGTTCTCCAAAATTTATACCTACAGTTTCAGCATCTATTGATGACTCTTGTCTTCATCAATTATGACATTGGCAGGCACAGCATTTCTAATTTTATCTCTTTAAACTTTATTAGCTGGCATTCTGATACAAAGACGAGCTTTGCCGTTCCTGATGAGCTCTGCGTGCTTTTCATCTCCTTTGTTCTGAATATTATACTCCCACCAATGCAGCCTAAGACTGCAGTAAATTATTTCTCATAATTGTGTCACACAGGTCACTCAAAGAACAAACTGCAGTTCCATTTGAGCATGTAGAGTTTTAAACAATTTATCATATATTAGAGCATTAAAGTGTAAGAATTAATTAGATATGTTCATGTAATTCATAGGGGATATTGCTATTCCTTTAGCATCCTGACTTAGTTAATTTTTACTTTTTCAAAGCTCTCTACTGACAATGTATTTTCCTGGCCTCTTCTGTTACTTCCTGCTGGGGGTTTATCTACCGTCTGTCACTGGATTGTAGATACATGCTTAGCAATAAAAATGATCACATAATATTTCTGAAAATGATTGTAATTCTATCCATAGCTACAAAGTCATTTGCCAATGATTTTTTCCACATCAGCATTATATGTTAACATGTTAGGGCACAAGTATTTCTTATTACATGGTAAGATTAAATGAGAATCATAAACACTAAATATAGGAATAACATGGTACAATATTGCAATGTAATACTTCTCTGTAGAAAACCCTTGATAGAGATACTGTTAACATTTAAGCATATTAATTATCAGAAAATGTTCTAAGTGGTTTGAAATTAGGATTACCTGGCTCACCTTTTTTTCCCCCAGAGAGTACAGCAGAGGCTAGAGAAACTAAAGATCACTTGTTCCTTTCTTTTCACAAGGACACTTCTTTTCAAGGACATGGGTTTTTTCCTTTTGGTTTGGTTCATAAAATCAGAGAGATTCCTGAATTGCTGTTTCTCTCATGGGTGTCATCATTCCTCAAGCTTACAGAAGAAACAGATGTGGCCTTTCTTCCCATAAAGACTGTATGAGGCTGCAGCAGTTAAACATACTTCTCAGCTGCATCTTCGCAACTGCAATTTGGCACTGCTTTTTAATTTATCAAATTGAAAAAAACATAAGGCAAAAATTATGAGCCATTTCTCTTGTTATTATACTGATTATACAGATTCAGCATGAGCAAGACAGATGCTAATTTGTGCATAAAGCACATTCCTTTTGACAGGAAAATATATATAAATTGTGGTTGAAAAAAGACAAGGGTAGTGCTAAAAGCATTTTTTGATTTGTGTGGAAAGTTTTCAGTGAAAGACATGATTTCCTGCTTTATCACATCACCAATAATTCCTAGATATAGAGTGTCAGTAAAGACAGCCAAACAAATCCCTTCTCATGGAGCCTGGTGAGCTTGGCAATTGGGATATTTGAACCAGTGGTGAATCCAAGCAAATCATGGAAGATAGGTGTGACTGAGAGAAAACAATGAGGTCACCTGTGTCCCAATTTTTTGCACCATTTCTTCTACAGAAATTCCAATGTGACCTTCAGCAATTCCCTTAACAGCTTTTGGTTTCTGTTTTCCCATCAAGATGTTTGGGTTACATGCTGGCTGTGTACCTTTCGGCTGTATGTAACATTTGATATATGGATTCTATTTTTCAAGCTGAGTGGAATGAGTTTGTGATCTAAGCATCTTTGAACTGATATAAATTCAGAGTCAAATAACCCCCATGACAGGTGGATTTTCCCCAAATCCCATTATGACCTAGAAAATTTGGTATTAAAAGCAACTTTTCTCCCGATAAACTTATAAGCACTTAAGTGCCATAAATTCAAGACCCAGTCAGTGCGACAAGAATGATGTCTGCTAAGAATGACGGCAAAGCAGAGTTTCATAAGAATGGAAGATTAAAGCTTAAAGCTGAGAGAATGTCTGTGGTGATGGATGAACTTCTCCTATTTAACTTGTAATAAAAATCATACTCTTCCTTCAATGCCTAGTCAAAAAGCTACTTACCCTATAAAAACGTCCTGATTGCCCCTTACCCACCCTGTTTGTTCTATCTTCCCTTCAGTGTGGTCTTCTATTAAAATTAGCTATTCACATGTCAATTTCTCCCACTGTTTTGTAAGTTTCTTGAGCCTGACACTTCTCTTTTGCTTTTGTGTTCATTCCTTTTACTTTCTTACAACAGGAGGTCCTGGTAAGAAATGTGGACCGAACAGGCTACTACCAACTGAAAAAATTTGGGAAAGTTCAAAAGGAGAGAGGAGATGCCAGTTAATATGGTCCATCAACCTTCCAGGATCCTCCTCACTGGAATCTTATCTCGGCGGAGTGATGTGCATGCCACCAAGAAGGATCTTGAGTCAGAATGATTGGCCACAGACAACCTGGAAACTAATCCCATCGCCATAAAACCCACGACTGAGCCATGTGGCGCAGCAGGTCTCCTGGGCTCCCTTCCGCTGCAGCTCTTCACCGAGGCACCCCTTTCCAACACAGACTCTGGCTCTCTCAGCATGTGGTGTCTCCTCAGATAACTCACTCCCAAGCACTAGACAAGAGCTCACTCTCAGGCCCTGGAAGGGTCCTGCTTCCTACAACAAAATGATTAAACTGGCCAGTTGTCTTAGCGATCACTAGATGCAATTTCTAAGTATTAGCCTCATTACTCAAAGTAAATAATTTCACAGCAATAAAAAAGAATTAACCCCTCTTCACTGCAATTGCTATTGATTAATGACATGTACTTTCCACTTTCTGTTCTCATCATGATTGTAGACAGTTAAGTACTCATCAGTTTCTGGCAGACAAATGCTAAGATGTACCTGACTGAGCTCCTTGAAGTCAGGGATCATGTCTTGTCCAGTTCTGCGCTGCCGGCACTGGGCATGACATCTGGCAGTAGGTATCTGCTCTGTTAAGGCGTACTGAATGGAACGATCCTGACCTAGGGAGCTGGGTTAGGATTAGATGGGGAGCTGTGGGGAGAAAACAATAGATTAGTTGTTTTCTTGGATGAATTCAAAAGAGACTTCCAAGAAAGTAAACAAGGGATTGCAGCTCCCAGTGAAGCATATTATTTACAATATTTTCAGAGTGGCTAGTCTTTAACTGACTATAGTTGACCCCGGAGTAACTTGGGGTGGGGAAGTGTTTGGGGCACTGTCTCCCGAACAGTCCTAAACCCACATGTAAGTTCAGTCTGCCCTCTTCACCTGGAGGTTCTGACTGGTGGACTCAACCAATCAAGATCATGCAGTACTATAGCAGGTATTTACTAAACTAAATCGGTATATAAGTAGACTCTCACAATTCAAACCCATACTGAGGGTCAACTGTAGTCTCATTTCAACAATATATGCTTTTTAATAAACTTGTATCAAAGGATGTGAGACAGTGAGTATGAGATCATGAGATACAAAAGGAATCATTTAATATTCTAGATTGAATCATCTAAGGTTATCTCTGTCCTGAATATTCTCTGGGAGGACTGATATCGAAGCTGAAACTCCAATACTTTGGCCGCCTTATGTGAAGAACTGACTCAGTTGAAAAGACCCTGATGCTGGGAAAGACTGAAGGCGGGAGGTGAAGGGGACGACAGAGAACGAGATGGTTGGATGGCATCACTGACTCCATGGACATGAGTTTGAGTAAGCTCTGGGAGTTGGTGATGGACAGGGAGGCCTGGCGAGCTGTAGTCCACAGGGTTGCAGAGAGTCGGGCATGACTGAGCGACTGAACTGAACTAAAGGTTATCTCATTTTTTTTCTTATTTTTTTTAAATACCCCCAAACAGCATTTATTTACCCATTGAACTCCAAAAGATATAATTTAAAAGTCTAGTATTTTATAATCATCCATTTCCACTGACATGGGCTGACACATAAGGATGACAGCCAAAGAGTTACAAAAAATAAATCCATGACTCTTAAATAATCCTAACCTCCCCCTCCTCCAAAAGTTACAGGTATCAAAACTTCAGATGTATTGCATTGAAAAGAAGGTTTGTGCACCTCATTAAAGAGGGAAAACAAGGTGCAACTTAATCGTCACGTGAGGCTTATTATTAAGCGGATGGAAAGGAGCAAGGATCTCTCCGTCTCAGTTTCCCTGAACAGTTTTCCATCAGTTTAAGAAACAGGCGAGGCGGTGAATTCATTTTTGCATGCACAGACATACTGCTTTAACAAACATTACCTGCTTGTTTTAAATGAATCAGTTAAATGGCTGACTGTTAAATAGCCTGTGTCCACTAATTCCCCCTTCTAACTTCCCCATTGCTTTCACCTCCATTTCACTTACATCAGCAGGCATAGTATAGAAAAGGCCTCCTTGGGAATGCACCTGTCTGCACAGTTGGAAAAGGAAGCTTCCACCGGCCCAAAGCAATGCCAGTGAATTTGTCCAGAACTGCTTCCCGCGAGAGCGGCGAGGAGATCCGAGTAGTCTGAGAAGCTGACAAGTCTAGCACTAGATGCTCGGTGGCTGTGATGACGCAGGGCCGGCGGTGGCGCGGTGGGGGTCAGGACCGAGGCGCCGGCGCCGTTTCCTCCAGCTTGCTCGTCCTGTTGGTTGCCCCTCCGGAGCGTGAGGTTGTCTCGCAGCAGCCGCAAGACGAGCATGCAGTCCTTACAGAAATCCTCGTTCAGTGAGCCCAGCTGGGTTACGGCATCGTGAAAGGCTCAGAGGGAGGCTTGCCCGCGATCTTTCTGGATCTCAGGGTAGAACATCGGGAAGCTGAGGCCTGGCCTAGCCGGATGGGGTGCGTGGGCTGCAAGTGCTCTCGGCTGACTGCGAAGGGTTCCTTTCCGCAGTCTGCAGAGCTTGGGACCACATCGTCTTCCGTCTCACCGGAACCCGCCCCGGCCAGGTAGCGATGGGAGTCGCCTTTCATCTCCAGGTAGGGTGGAAATCACTGCGGCTCCTAAGGAGGAGCTTGTCCAGAAGAGCCAGCATGGCGTTGCACGCCGTTTCCAGCTCCTTGTTGATCTTCGCTCGGTAAACCTTAACCTTCTCCAGTTTCTTCTCATTCCCGGTCCGCCATGGTTTTCTGGTCGACGATCCTGCAGGAAGACAGTCAGGCAACGCCCACGTTCTTGTAAGCCACAGAGAGGAGGTCTCGGTCTTCAGTGAAGACAGGTTCGTTGAGCTTGGTCGCGCCCTTCGTCGCGGAGGCTTTGGCCCAGGCGCAGTGGCAGCGGCTTCCGGTGCCCCTTGTCGTTCTGGCCTGGCCTCTCCTGGCGCCCCGCTGCCTAGCTGCCCATGGCGCATGCGCTCGTGGCCGCCGCGGAGGCCACTGCCACTGCGCGTGCGCGCAGTGCCTCGCCTGCGGGTCCAGGCTGCAGGGGGCAGGCAGCTCCGATGGCCGGCAGCCCTGCTGGCCTTCTTGGCTGCCTAGACCTCTGGGCTGGGTTGTCTCATTTTCATATTTGTCTGGAGCGTCGAAAAAAGTTTATAATTCCTTTTTCCTTTTTTCTAACATATGATTGAGATTTTCTTTTTTATCCACTTCACGAGCTGATCCATAAAATGGATAGTATCTGCACTGTTCACTTAAATAGCGTCTGAGCTGCAGGAGGCAGCATGTGAGGGAGCGTGTGGCAAACCAGAGTCTGGTACAGCTGGCTGAAGTTGTTCGGTCTCTCAGCCAGGTGCGACTCTGCTGTGACCCATGGATGGTATACAGTCCACCAGGCTCCTCTGTCCGTGGAGCTCTCTGGGCAAGATTATTGGAGCGGGTTTTGCCATTTCTTCCTCCAAGGGATCGTCCCCTCCCAGGGATTGAACCCGGGTCTCCGAGTCTCGTGCATTGCAGGCGGATTTTTTACCCCTGAGCCACCAGTGAAGCCCGCAGCTGGTTGTGCACTGATCAAAAATCTAGCATAGGGGAGTGACGCCTGGAGTGATTTTTGGCAGTTCTTAGTATATTCATTGCTCAGTTTCCTATTGTTTCATCTACATGGAAGAATACATAAAGACTATATAGAATGTGATTTTCTTTGTATTATGTATGATAAGAAGACAGGAAAATATTCCCTCTATATGCTCTGAGGTCTAGGGTCAGAATAACGTCGGAAATGCTACATGCATCACTTAGATATTCTTAACACCCATTAGTACATCAAGAACATTTGAGAAATTGTTTAACATTGTTATCCTAGAATTTTCTGTGTATTTGACCATTTTGGAGTTTATTTCTCCTACTTCCCTTCCCTACCACTCTTCTTCTGTCTCCTACTTTGACAGAATATCTAATATTAATGCTATATTTTAACCTCTGATGTGTTCTTTTGGAAGACCTCTAGATAGGTTAGAATTTATTGTGAAATAAAATCAGGCTAGGAGAAAACTATAGCATAGTCTAGATTGCATAGATCTGATGGTTTACTCTCATGGAGTTTCTTTTTGCTGCTGTATTCTCATAAAAATACTATCAAATCTACCTTTATGTTTGATATAGGAATGCTGTTTGGAAATATTGTCCATCCCAATGTTCACTGCACATGAAAATGTTTTTTTAGAAAATCTTCTGTTAATTGCTAGTGAAAATTTGCTTCTTCCAAATTAAAGCATCAATAAATGTATAACCTCCATGGTTAACGTATAACCATGTATAACCATCTTGTATAACAAGATGTCAGGAGACAGTTTGGTTTAAGAGTGATTATTTAGCAACTTAGTGATATTCACAGCAATTACAACTTCCTTTTTTTTCAGCTATGCACTTTCAGTGTCAAGCTTGTTATCAGGCTAGTCTATGTCATTGTTGTTAGGTGTTTGTAGCAGCACTGGGAGTCAAATCCTCATAAGAGTAACATCCTAAAGAATAACATATACCAAATTTTCTCAGAGTCATCTAGCTAAATGCAAAGGAACATCTCCAGAGAACCCCCAGTTATCTCCTATAATTTCATTGGCCAGAACCAGGTTAGGTGCCCAGCTACAACACATACTAGCAGAACAACTATTGCAGAGGAGATGAGATGACCATGGCTGGCTTAGGTTAACCATAATTTACCCCCAATCTCCATAACTTCCATAATAAAAATGTGTTTTTCTTTTTTTAATAGGAAAGAGAAAGGAAGAGATCTTGAGTAGGAAACATAGAGTCTATTCGAAACACTTCCAGGGGCTCCTTTTCATTTAAAAATAGAAAACAGATTAAATTTATAAGCCATACATGTATCTTTATGGCCATTCTACTTTATGGCCCTTTGTTCTACTTTTATATCTTAATCTCATTGTCAATTAAAATTTATCTTCCTCTTGCTCATAGTTTTTCTGTATTTTAAAAAAAAATATGTATAGTTCTGATGTTTCAGACTTCACATGTTTTTCAAAATGATGTATAATATATAAAAACTAGAGCTATCAGATACAAACTAGTGGATAGAAGGTGATTAGGTAACTGTTCTGTGTTTGAATATACAGGATTCATTGACATTCCAGCAGAACAGTTAGAAAGTGACTTTGGGCCAAGCCTTTAAAAACATGGCTGTGGTAATCAACTTTCCTAGCATGATAACACTGAATATTCTCATGTAATTAACATCTCTAACTTACAGAAAAGCAGTAGTGGTGGTACTTTAGGTAGAATTTAATTAGCCAAGACAAATAAATAAGGTTTCATGATTCTATCAGGATAGTGAAATTGCAGAGGCTGGTTTGGAAATTTCAAGCAATTGAATATGCCATTTGACCTCTCAAGGAAATCAACTTTTCTAGCTGCCATTCTGAACAGTTCTAATTAAGCCATATTGTTATTATTGACTTATTTGTTACATTGGATGTCATATAGGCAACTTTCTTGGAATTCTGGAAAATCTTTCAAATGCCTTTTTTCTTAATGTACAACTGCATGATAGGTGAGATGGAAGGCATCTTGCGATGGTACATGTCAACTGGGCCATAGAGAAGATTTATAGATTTAATCATACAGATCCCCAAAGATTCACTTTATTCTTTCCATATGGGGACCCAATCTGAATTACATTTCCTTTTGTACATGAGTGTTATAGGATAAAGAATGCATGGAACATTTGAAAAAATGAGCCTGTGTGGTAAGGGGAAGAGACAGATGTTGGCAAGGCAAATGCAGACTCATTTTATGGGGAACTAAATAAAGAATGGGAAGACTTACATAAGAGTGACAGTTAGTAGTGATCCCAAGGGAAATGGTTCAATTAAATAATATACAGGGCAAAAAGTATTAGAAAAGGATTTGTAGGTAGAGATATAAGTAATCATAGGGTTATGCAAACTTGGAAACACTTTGGTTGGTGCTTGAACTAAAACATATTTCACTAGTACAATTACTTCAGCAGAAAGTAGGAAGTATGTGTTAAAATCAGGAAGGACCCTGGAGGGCACAGACATAATGAAGAGGAAGAGAAAATTTGATATTCTTGCAGTCAGAAAAGAGAGAAAGGAAATGAAGCGTAGATGTTTTTAGGAAGAACAGTTAAATGTATGTGATTATAATGTCTGATACTTCATAAATTATTCCTATGTGATGGGTAATTGTATGTTTTCTCAACCTCCCCATAAAATAATTGATAAAAGCTGATGTGTCTCACTATTTCTTTGTGAGATAGCATGCATTTCAGGAATGTAACAAAGGTTCAGTTCTGGTCTCAGGTTAGTTCAGCTGAATCTTGGAAGGACAGCTACTTAAGATTCCATTAGTTGGATTTTGTTCTGTAAATGGACTTATTTCATGTTTATTTATTTCAGTTTTGGAAAGAGATATGCCTTTTTATTTTTCTCCATGGCAGAGGTCTGGAGTTATCTTGGGTTCTGCTCTGTTCTTCCATCGCACCACAGAGCCAACACTTCTTCAAAAAGGGCCTTCTGTTTGGGGCATAGCGGTGAATTACTCAGGTGTATGGCATTATGGGGAATAATGAGGGGCAGCAGGGCACACCAGTTCAGCATTTCTGTAGTCTTTGAATTAATTACCTGATTATTTTGTCTTTGGACAGCCCCTGCTGTTGGATGACTTCCTATGGAATACTGGGGAACTTCTCTGGAGTTTTGCATGAGATTCTTGGAAGATATGGCTTTCACCTTTGTGGTAGTCCTCTCTACCTGTTTTGGGTTTTGCGTGTGTGTGTGTGTGTGTGTTTGTGTGTGTATGTGTGTGTGCAAACATATGCATGTATTTTAAAGACTCACTCTCTTATTGATTCCAATTTCCAAAAATTTCATAAAAAAATTTTGCCTATCAAAATAATCTCTTCTTGTTTCTATCTAATGTCTATTTATTTTTATTTCAATTAGATTTTGGAAGGAAAGAGAAGTATGTGGGATTAGTTAACTTAGCCATCTTTAACCAAAGTCAAAGGTATATCTTCTTGACACTTTAAAACACTTTATGTTCAGGGTGTACATTGATCCCCTCCAATGACCTGGTATCCATTTTTTTCTTAACAGGTTACAATATTAAAATTGATTCAGTTGTTCATACATCATCATCTCTTAGTCACTAAGTCATGTCCAACCCTTTTCGATCCCATGGACTGTAGCCCACCAAGCTCCTATGTCTGTGGGATTTCCCAGGCAAGAATACTGGATTGCCAACCCAAGAAAATGGGTTGCCATTTTCTTCTCCAGGGGATCTTCCCCACCCAGGGATTGAACTTGGGTCTCCTGCATTACACGCAGATTGTTTATCATCTGAGCTACCAAGGAAGCCCTCATACGTCATGCTTTCTGTCTAAGGGGAAAACATCCTTTTGGCCCAGGAAAGCTCTTCCTGGAAATGACCTGATATATACCAGTTTTTATATAACCCAACTCACGTAATTACTGCTTTGGTTTTAGACATTAGCTTAAAGCAGGATTTGATTTAGTAAATAGCAGTTTATCAACTTTTGTGGTTATTGATCAAGGCATTGCATCTGCATGTGAAAACCATCATAAGTAAAAGGAAGATTGATGGAATATGAGCTGGTGCTGTACTTCCTGCTTGCTGATATTCTTTTATTCTCCTTTTAGAGCTAGAATAGTAAAATTTGATTTATAGATAAGTATTGCTAAGTAAATATTCAAGCTAATAAAGAATTATTAAACACACTTAGTGAGGAATCAGTTTTCAAAGTGATTGAGTCAAAAGAAGCCACATATGATAAGGTCTTGAGCATAAATAAAAAGCCCTGAATATAAATCTTGATGCTGTCACTCTTCATGATATTCTTTACGAGAGAGTTACCTGTGCTCCTGCCTTCCTCCCAATTTCTTCCTCTGGGAGTCATATCATCTTCCTAGGAATAAAGGTCATTCTAGGAGTAATATCATGCTTTCATTGTTGTTGCTGCTGCTGCTGAGTCACTTCGGTCGTGTCCGACTCTGTGTGACCCCATAGATGTCAGCCCACCGGGCTCCCCATCCCTGGGATTCTCCAGGCAAGAACACTGGAGTGGGTTGCCATTTCCTTCTCCAATGCATGAAAGTGAAAAGTGAAAGTGAAGTCGCTCAGTCGCGTCCGACTCTTAGCGACCCCATGGACTGCAGCCCACCAGGCTCCTCTGTCCATGGGATTTTCCAGGCAAGAGGACTGGAGTGGGGTGCCATTGCCTTCTCTGTCATTGTTGTTGGGAGTGAATTAAAGCATCCCTAGTATTTAATAAGACTTCCCTGGTAGCTCAGACAGTGAAGAATCTGCCTGTAATGCAGGAGACCTGAATTTGATCCTTGGGTCAGGAAAACCTGCCCACTTGAGTATTCTTGGAGAATCCCGTGGACAGAGGACCGTGGCAGGCTACAGTCCATGGGGTCGCAAAGAGTCGGACACGACTGAGTGACTAACACTTTCACTTTTCAGCATAGTATTTATAACAGTAAGTGCTCAATAAATGTAACTTAAACCTTTATTGCTATTTTTGCATTCCATCCTCCTTCATATTTTTCTCGTCTCCTTTAGCCCTAGTTCCTAGTTCTCACCTTTGTGTTGGAATTTCTGCAGTCTTAACGCACTTCTCCTGTCACTCTTATTCTTACATTCAGCGCTATTCATCGTTTTCTTGATTTACTGATGATCACTCTTAAAGTGAAAATTTTATCCCTTTGTGCTTTTTACCTTTTTCTGCCTAAACCCCCCAAACTGCATTTTTGGCTCAGTAACCTCTTCTGCAACATCTGCCGCGTGGCCGGGCTGGAAATGCTGGCTAAGAGCATGCTGGATGGCAGGGTTTTTGCATTTAGTCAGTTAGTAAAATTAAATGATTATGAAACATAGGAAATGTAGAAGTGTTATATAAACTCTACTAAAAATCATATTATTTAAAAAGAAATGTACTGTTAGTATTTTCACTTTTTATATTTATCATATGAAAGTTTTAAATAATTTATAGATATAAGCCAGCTTTTCTTTAAATTTTTCCTCCAAGAAACTGTTTTGGTATGAATAATGCCAAAATGGGATTAATGATAACAAATGGGAGTAAAAATAAATTAACAGATTTGAAATTCAAATTTTATACATTGCACTCTTCCTGGAAAGGTACAGACATCTCTTGAAGCTCAGCCTAAGCAAACTCCCATTTACCTCTCCCTTTTGCTCACACACATGTGCACTCACACACATACATACACACTCAGATGCAAAAATCTGAAATTTTTATGTAGCACCTACATTTTTGTTATGCACACAAAAATTTGATCAGAAAGTAATAGCTGAGACAAAATCTAGTTATAACACTCACATTATCACCTGGATCAAGAAAAATTCACCTAAAACATTCTACACAAGTATTTTTGATTTTTTTCTCTTCCTATCTTCTCTCAGTATTTCAGGGGAATGGACAACAAAAGTTAAATTACTGCCCTCTTAAACCTAGTCGTCATTGTCAGTTATGCAAGAAAACTCCTCAACAACTAAAGGTATCACATGTCACTACAGAAGAGATTAGATGTTCAGAATTCCCATTCTGTTTTTCATCTGTCTATTGTGAGTAGAAAATTTAAAGATTTATGAAGAAAACAAACTTATGGTTACAAAGGAGGTTGGGGGGGATGAACTGGGAGATTGGTGCTGACGTTTGTAAACCACTATGTATTAAATAGATAACTAAAGAGGACCTGCTTTATAGCACAGGGAACTCTGCTCAAGGCTCTGTGGTGGCATAACTGGGGAGGAAATCTAAAACAGGGGGGATATATGTATGCATATAACTGATTCACTTTGCTGTACAAAAGAAACTGATGCAACATTGTAAAACAACTCTACTCCAATAAAATTTTAAAAATTAGAAAAATAAGATTCACAAGAGCACAGTTTGGAAAAACAGGAAGAAATTCTACTTGTCATGGAACTATAAGTCAAGTAGTGTTCAAACTCCAAAACATCTCTGCAGGATTTCCATATAGTGATGTTCTGGGAGACTCCTGGAAAAAAGTCTCTGACATTTGGTCTGCAAGATGAGTCTCTATCTTGGATATAGTTGAGTGAGTAACTTCTACCAATTCATTGGCAGCTGAGTTTGAGTTTCTGAAAAACACTCAAGTTGATTGATATATTTATAAACTGTAGAGATTTTCATTTGGGCAAAAAAATGATTTTAAAAAACACAGGCAAAAATCTGGCTTCAAAGTTTCTAGAAAGAAGATGGAGAATGCTAAATGTAAGAAGACTTATAGCTGAAAAACGTATACGTTCTGGTATGACTGTAGTTCTGTAGGTTTCATCTGCACACTGACATTAAATGTTCTAATGCTTTTAAGACTCAAAACAATGCTATGCATATAGTAGATATTTATGTGCCTTCAGAATGTCCTGAGCTCCTTTTCAATATTTGGTGAATTTCTTACCTTATGGGTCCCGCTTCCTAAGATGAAGGCCATAAACTTGTTTTTCCAGGCTCCCTTGCAGCTAAGGTACAGGTGTGTGATCTTGATTCTTCCAGGCATACATTAAAACATGAGGTCTCTGATTGGTAGGGGGCTTCCCTGATGGCTCAGAGGGTAAAGCATCTGCCTGAAATGCGGGAGACCAGGGTTCGATCCCTGGGTTGGGAAGATCCCCTGGAGAAGGAAATGGCAACCCATTCCAGTATTCTTGCCTGGAAGATCCCATGGATGGAGGAGCCTGGTAGGCTACAGTCCATGGGGTGGCAAAGAGTTAGACATGACTGCGTGACTTCACTTTCACTTTCAGATTGGTAGATTGTGCTGTGAAGAAGGTAGTGCAAGGGGGATTCAAGTCTGGTGATGAATTTGATGGCAGGTAGATGTTCAGTTTCAGAAGCAGCAGCAGCATGTGGCCTATCTTCCAGCACCTGATGTTGGAAAGACAAGATACAGAGCCTGTGCCAGCATGCAGGCCTAGTTTCCTTGAGAGTCATTTTGTCCCACTTCTGGTTATATAGCCTTTAAGCCTGATTCTTCAGAAGTCTGTAAACTGTCTGAACCCCTCTATTAAATTTCTTTTCTACTTGAATGGTTCAGAACAGCTTCTGTTGTCTGCATCTCACAACTTCAATTAGTACAGGACCTTAAACAATGGTACTATCAATACTATTGCTACTACGAATACTTTATATCTGTATAGAACTTTTGTAATTTTAAAATAGCATCTGACTTCCCTGCTGGTCCAGTGGTAAAGAATCCACCTGCCAATGCAGAGGACATGGGTTGGACTCCTGGTCTGGAAAGCTCCCACATGCCACGGGGCAGCCAAGCCCTTGTGCCACAACTCCTAAGCTCATGCACTTAGAGCCTGTGTTCTGCAACAGGAGAAGCCTCCACAATGAGAAGCCCATGCACCTCAACCAAGAGTAGCCTCCACTTGCCACAACTAGAGAAAGCCCTCATATAGCAACAAATACCCAGTGCAGCAAAATTAAAGTAAAATAAAATAGCATCTTTTGAGTCTTGACTTTCAAATGATCTCTTTCAATTCTCATATCACCTTAAAACCTGGGATGTGGTAGTTTCATCTGACATGTAAGGAAGCTATAAAACATCAAGGCTAAGTAGCTGGTCTTGTCACAGAGCTTTCTGGTGGAGACAGAAGTAGAAATTAACATTATTTTTGCTTTGATTCTATTGGCTTCACCATTATTTAATCCCATAAAGAAATGAGCTTTCCCCCTAACCCTTGCTCAAGCTCCTTGATTTCTTACATGCTTAATAATAATAAAAAAAGATTCCACCAGAGAAACATTTTGCAAGTAGAATTATTGGATTTGTAAACATTCTGTGTGATAACTGACTTGCATCCAGCATCTACTCATCTTTCTCCAAGGTGAATGTCCTCTAGTGGCAAGGGCAGTTACTTATTTTCTGCACAGTTCCTGATCTCACTCTCCTGTGGCTCCAAGGATGAGGGTAAGATTTATACCCATGTAGAGTGACTGGTTGAGGGAGGAACAGGGACATGATCCAGTGAGATGCCATCTGGATAATTCTGGAGAGGCATGTTATTTTCTGCTGGTTTTAAACATGGAAGGATGCAGGCCCAGCCTTCATAATGTGTGGGTAAAGTTGACCCAGAAAAAAGAACTAAGAGATTGGTCCTGACGCCATTGTGTGAGTCTTTGATTCCAGCTGTGCCTGGGAGTTTCAGTTACATGAGCCCCTAAATTACTTTCATGCTTAGTCCAGCTGGATTGGATTTTTTGTAGCCAAAAGAATTTTAATTGATAATCTGTGCCCTTCTAACTTTCTTGGGCTTCACTAGTTCTGCATAATCCAACAGAGCAGTAGTCAGGCCAAGAGATAAGTCAACCAACTGAAAATCTAATTTTCTTTCACAACTTAATGACTGTTTTTACATGAAAGGACCCCAAATATTATTTTCCCAAATGTAGATAAAGATTGAAGAAGAAAGCAATAGATTAGACATTAGGAATGTATAACTTTCTGAATATTTCCTGCATTAGGCCTGTCCCTACTTTATTAGTACTCAATAATCACTTAGCTAGCCCCTTTCTAAATTTAGAAATTGCCTTATAATATCCATTAATAGACTTAAAAGAACAGAAAATACTCTTAATGTTTTTTACATACTAAGGAATTTATTAAATTTGCGTATTCAAAGCCTAAGTCCTTGAGATTTTATGTTCAGTTCAGAAATTTATTTTACTTCTGCAAAGTTTTTGTAGCCAATTTTGTAAGTAAATTTTGGTGCCTTTTACAAACTTTATGCCCATATCTTGAAATAATTTAAACTACATTCATAAACTTTATCACTTTCTGTAATTTTTAAGAATTTTAATATCTGACTCACAAAATCTTCTTAGTATTTAAATAATTCACAATTAATATACTAAAGTTAAAAATGTGGCAGATTTAATGTTAAATAGTCAATAAGTAATAAACTTAGTAAGGTGTTATTGTAAGTCAAAAGTCAACTCAAGTACTCCTTTTAAATTGGAATGACAAGCTGTGGCTCTAACAAGCTAAATGTTACAACGGTATAAAATCCTAAATTTTCACAGATTCTTTCTTAATCATTATGCAGAGTTAAGCAAACTGTAAGTTAGAGGAAATAGTCCTCACAAGAACCTTCACTTCAGACACTAGCTGCAAATTCAGGGTCTCCAGCGCCACCCTCACTTAGGACCAGCTGGCTGCAAATTCCAGGATTCCCATGGCCACCCTCAGGTTTGATAATTTGGAATCACTGAAAACCACTGTACTCACAAAGATTATACAGGGACAGTATACAGGACAAAATTATCCAAAGAAAGTTACATTAAATAGAGTCTAGGAGGGCTAACCTGGTGGCTCAGATGGTAAAGAATCTGCCTGCAATGTGGGAGACCTGGGTTCGATCCCTGGGTTGGGAGTATCCCCTGGAGGAGAGCATGGCAACCCACTCCAGTATTCTTGCCTAGAGAACCCCCATTGACAGAGGAGCCTGGCGGGCTACAGTCCATGGGGTCACAAGGAGTTGGGTGTGACTGGGCACCTAAGCGCATACACACGAGAGGCCCCCACACAGAGCTTCCGGTCATCTCCTGCTTGTAAAGTTATGCACAGCACTGCCTCCTCCTGGCTGTGATGTGCAACATGCAGGGAGTACCGCCAACCAGGAAGGCTTACTCCGGCTTTGGTGTCCAGAGCTTTTACTGGGGCTCAACCGCACACTGCCCACTTTGGTCTAATCTTCTGTCTCCTAACCTTCCTGGATGTCAGGCTAATGCCTTTATTTTCTACTTAGTCTGGAGCTCAAAATTGATTAGCATGATTCAGAGCCACCGTAAGAAATCAGTGTTAGATTCTCTGGTGGTCAAAGGCCCCAGCAAACAGATTGTTCTATTAATACCAGGCTGGACATGCTGGGGGCTAGAGCTCATCTTCCAAAAGACAGACTTTCTTTGTGTAGGATTAATTTGTCAGTACACAATGCTGAAGTATTATTCCTCTATCTTTGACTTTCCTAAATGTTTCTAAGTGATTATAAATCGTGTGGGTTTGAAAGATACTTTCTGTGGAAGGTAATTACTACCCCGGGGAACTGAGATTATATTTCCGTTTAGTTTTTCACCTGGCCTGGGTTCTGGAGCTGTGGCCATCTGAGGCACTCGGTACTGTTCACTGAGATGACTATATTATTGGCTTTGTCTTCTTAGAACTTTCTAGATTTGGGCCAAATTTACAGGTAGTTGGATTGGTTTTTAAATGAGAAGCTTGAGATCTACAGGTGAAAGCTTTTCTAAGTAAAATGAGTAAACGAACATTTTGGATTCTGCAAAATGGCATATAATGTTGATTTTATATTAGCAAGCTCCTTACAAGAGAAATGGGAATTCCCTGGTGACTTAGATGCAGGAGACCGGGGTTTGATCCCTGAGTCAGGAAGATCCCCTGGAGAAGGAAATGGCAACCTGCTCTAGTATGCTTGCCTGGAAAATCCCATGGCCGGAGGAGCCTGGCAGGCTACAGCCCATAGGGTCACAAAGAGTTGGACATGACTGAGTGACTTCACTTTCTTTCTTTCACTTTAAGAAGAGAAACAGTAAATTTTCATCTTGTTGCAGTAACTGTGAGCAAATTCCTTCTAGAGCTTACTTACCAGCCATGGTTTGGACATAAAGAGTATTAATAATGCTTTGAAGCAATTTTGTAACATAATAGGAAATCATCATTTTGGGATCCTCTGATTTTTTAAAAAGCTTAGAGGTTTGTTTCTAAAAAGCATGGTGGCAACATACAGCTGTCATTATGGGCTCAAAACAAAGGGAAATCACTCTATTTGTGTGGATTTGGGAAGCGTGACACCTGAGCACACGGTAAGGCAAGTCCAGCCCAGATGGCTGCCTGACAAAACTCATATTTCTTGTCAATAGTACAGCAGGATGCCTCCAAGAGTGGGAAGTTCAGTTAGCAAATTCCACGAGCTGTGTCTTTGTGTTCAGGCTATAGATTATGTACTCAGCCTCTTAGACTCCAGAAATTAATTGTAGCAGAGTTCATTACTTCACAGATTTGCATATAATTCTCCTTTTCCCTAGAGAAATAGTTTCCAAAGATTAAATGTTGAGGTTTTAATGAAGTTATCTTTTTGTCTTTTATTTTTAAAATTCCTAGCTTCAAACGCCATTGTTAAACTGGAGTTCAGTATCATTTTTACATGTGGAATTTATTGTCACCGTCATATCATGGCTAACATATCAGCATATCACATCCGAAGCAAACAAAGTACAGAATTTCAGCCAAAATAATGTGGGATTTAGATGAAATAATAACTAAATATATACTGTTTTATATGCATAAAGAAAATCCTTAGAATTAGAAAGGAGGTCAGTTATATGGCAATATGAAAGTGAAAGTCGCTCAGTAATGTCCAACTCTTTGTGATCCCATGGACAGTACAGTCCAGGAATTCTCCAGGCCAGAATACTGGAGTGGGTAGCCTTTCCCTTCTCCAGGGGATCTTCTCAACCCAAGGGTTGAACCCAGGTCTCTGGCATTACAGGAGGATTCTTTCCCCGCTGAGCCACTAGGGAAACCCATATGGTAATAGAGACATCAAAAACCCAGATTTGATATACAAATGCACATATATTCTATTAGAACATCAATAATAAAATCTACAGTGGTCTAGTAGTTGCCTTAATTTCTATGTAGCCTTGAGCATTGGGCTTCCCAGGTGGCGCAGTGGTAAAGAATCCACTTGCCAATGTGGGAGATACAAAAGCCACAAGTTTGATTTTTGGGTTGTGAAGATCTCTGGAGTAGCAAATGGCAGCCAGCTCCAATATTCCTGCCTGGAAAATTCCATGGACAGAGGAGCCTGATGGGCTACAGTCCATGGGGTTGTAAAGAGTCAAGACAAGAGTCAGAACACACACACACAATGAGCATTAAATAATATCTGCAACAATTATATAATAGTAACAAAGGCTCAAGTAATTCTCTTATTTCTTCTATGGTAATAAATTGTTGTTGTTGGTCAGTTGCCAAGTCATGTCCGACTGGCGACTGCAGCACGTCAAGCTTCCCTGTCCCTCACCATCTCCTGGAGTTTGCCCAAGTTCATATCTACTGCATTGGTGAGATGCCATCCAACCATCTCATCCTCTGTCACCCTTATCTCCTTCTGACCTCAATCTTTCCCAGCATCAGGGTCTTTTCCAATGTGTTGTCTCTTTGCATCAGGTGGTCAAAGTGTTGGAACTTCAGCATCAGTCCTTGCAATGAGTATTCATGGTTGATTTCCTTTAAGACTGACTGGTTTGATCTCCCTGCTGTCCAGGGGACTCTCAAGAGTCTTCTCCAGACCACAGTTCGAAAGCATCAATTCTTTGCCACTCACCCTTCTTTATGGTCCAGTTCTCACAGCTGTACGTGACTACTGGAAAAAACCAGAGCCTTGACTATACAGACCTTTGTCAGAAAAGGAATACCTCTACTTTTTAATATGCTGTCTAGGTCTGCCATTGGAGAAGTAAGTGGCAACCCACTCCATCATTCTTGCCTGGAGAATCCCAGGGACAGAGGAGCCTGGTGGGCTGCCGTCTATGGGGTCACACGACTGAAGCGACTTAGCAGCAGCAGCAGGTTTGCCATAGCTTTCCTGCCAAGAAGCAATTGTCTTCTAAATACAGGGCTTGTTAAATTTCACTTAAAGGTTTGTGAAAATTGAGATATAATGTGTGTATATGTTTCCAGGGAGTGGATAATATTGGCCAAAGACTGATTCTAGGTAAACTGGTTTCAGAAATGCAAAAACTACCCTCTTTTAACAGGTGGCTATCTAAATGGATTTTGAGAAATGACTTACAGTTTGCAATTTCTCCGACTTTACCTCCCTTTGTTATTCTCAGTCTGTTTCTTCCAAACTGTTAAGTGGTAAAGTAAAGGCCCCCCAAGGGCCCGTGGGGGAACTGAAGAAGATTATTTTTGCACTTTATTGATACCCTTGGCAGTCAAGAGAGTCCAAGGAATGAACTGGACGGTGGCAGCTTCAAAGCAGAGAAGCTTTCAAAAAGGATAGGAAAACAAGCTCAGAGCAGCAGACAAGGAAGGAAATTTGGAAAATTGGTCCAGGAAGGTGAATAGACAGAAGGCCTAAGGGAATTCCTTGAGAACAACTGAGAATTCAGTGCTTTCTTCTATTAAACACATGAATTTTGCCTCTTATATGAATGCAGTATATATCTGTCAATGTGTATTTTGCCTATGTGTATGTCTGTGTGTGAGTAGTTGTTTGATCTTCTCAAAAAAAGCCTTCTGTGTGTAGTGTTACTCCCAGTTTAGAAATGATGGAACTTGAGGCACTGAGGTGTTAAAGGCTTGCCTAAAGTTATATACTTTCTAAGCAGCAGATTCAGGCCTCGCATATAAAGCTTATTTCTTAACACTTTCCCACATGGATAGCTGAAGGGATTGGGCTGACCAAGCCTTGTTCTGGTGTACAAAATGTTTACACGGAGCTTTCAAAAGGTCCTGAAAGGTGATTTTTAGTATGCTAATTTTCATTGACATACAAGTATCTTATGCTGTAATACCATTAAAATCAGATCAGACACTACATATATGAACTTTTCCAGAAGTTACCAAATGTGTGGATTTCTCCCTTAGTTAATATTGTACCTGATTCTTAACTTCAAATCTTTCCAGCACAGAGTGAGAAGATTCTTCTAACTAGCCACGGGCTTCTCCAGATTACCTGCCCAGCTTCACGTAGAGCTGATGCGTGAGCTAGTGGTGCATGAAGAAGTTCATTACAGAAAGGAATTGGATTTGATTAATTTTTTCTAAACACTGATTGACTACGACAGTCCATTTTGCTAACATTTATATTGCAGTAAAGTTTAATTATGGATTATTTCACCATAAGGCAAACTAGACTGACATAAAGCAGAGAATGAAAATTTACAGTGTTGTATATATATACATATTTCTAATTTTCTGCTAGTTGCTTTTCTATTTTGTTTATGACTTTAGGCACAGACCTTTATGAATACACACAATTATGCTCCTAAAATTAAAAAAAATTAGAAAAATTGTTAAAGACAAAGAAATAGATCATAAGAAATACAGGATCAGTAGCCAATATGACACCATCTATATGCACACATGAACTTTTCCCTGTTGACACGACATTAATGGTCAAGTCGGTCAAAAAATAGATAAACCAATATGCCATCTGATGTGGCTGTTTCAGAATAATGATTTTGCTCTTACATATCATTGGGGTGTGAGGATGGTAGAAAGCTTTTCTAACTGCAGGACACTGGATTAATACATTCTCTCACCAGACCTTTTTTCTTTTTTTTTTCTTTAATTTTTTTTTGAAATACCTCTCTATTCATTTATCTCTTAAAGTGACTGAAGGATTATAGATACTGCTTTGGAATTAGTCAGGCTCATCCAAGACATTTCCTATTAGAGGAAAACAAATTTAGCTCGTAAAGGAGCTCAAAAAAAAAAAAAAGTGATTAGGTGGAGAAGGAAGATGGTGAGAAGGATACTCAGAGGCAAAAGTCCAAATTTTGATGGTGTGTCCAAGATCATATTTGTTAATCGCTGTTCATATTGGCTTCTGACCCATAAAAATGTGGATAGATGTGCCAATCAGACAAGTACTGAACGTGAAGTGTGTGCACATTAATCTCAGGTCCCCAAACAATTCTGTTTTATTGACATACCTTGGGTATTGGATGATACTGGATATAAAATAATGAGCGAGACTGTTAAATTGTAAATATGAAGTTCTCAAGTATAAATCAAATCTTGTCCTTGTTTGATCACCACAACCCTCAATAAAAAAGATTTCCTGGTTTGTTTCAGTAGAATAGGCATTTGAGGAGAGTCAATAGGTTCAGTTCATTATTATAATTAACATCTGGGTTGATAGCTTCAGCAATAAAAATTCTGGTATATTAGAACAGGGAACTCACTACACAGTCTTGTTCAAAACAGTAAATGTATGTCTCTCACTGCATTCTTTTGAGGATGAATTTTTGTGCCAGTTTCTAACACTTCATATGAAAACTTGGACAATGCAGACTGATATTTTAAAATTTTGTTCAACTTTGTTTTAGTGTCCAACAAATACCAGTTTGCTCTAGAATCGATTAAATAAATAATTAAGATCAAAGTAAAGAAAAAAAATTTCCTCTAACCTTTTCTCCTGCTGTTGTTACACCTAAGCTAACTACTGAAACTTATAGGTCCTTGTCCTCCCAGACATAAACATTGGTGTGGTAAAGAACCTGCCCGCCAACGCAGGAGATGTAAGAGATGTGGGTTCAGTCCATGGGTCGGGAAGATCCCCTGGAGAAGGGCAACCCACTCCAGTATTCTTGCATGGAGAATCCCATGGACAGAGGAGCCTGGCAGGCTATAATCAATAGGGTTGCAAAGAGTCAGACACGACTGAAGTGACTTAGCACACACATAGTTGAGTGACTAAGCATGCTTGCACACATAGTGTTTCCAAATATATTCATATATTTCTGATGCAAAATATTCAATATATTCATTTTAGAAACAAATTGAAAAAGTTTCATCTTTTAGATTTTTACTCAAATAAAATTTGTGATTTCCTTCTCATTCTTTCCTAGTTGCTTATAATTTAAGCTTGTATCAAATAGATGTACAATCAAGCTAATGATTATTAACTAGCTAATTGCTAATTAAGCATTTTTTTTCTTGGAGAGTCAGACATGTTTCAACTTCCTCTTAACTTTGCTGAGTTTAAATTGGTACATTTAGGTATACTCATTGAAGGTTTATAACACATCCAGGAATAATATAAGGGCTAGAGGCAATGACAAAGTATAAGAACAGATCTCACTGTTTAAAAGTGATTTCAGCGTGCCCAAGGATACAAAACAAACATTGGGCATAGATTGGAGAGCAGCTGATGCAATATGGAAGAGAGACAGTGAAGTAACAAACCCTGAGAATTAAAGACACCTCTGAGAAGGCTTCAAGGGCTGGAAGGAGGCTGCTGGCCCTGAGAGACTTAAACCTTCGTAAGGAAGGAAGGGAAAATAATTCCAGGCAGAGGAAGTAACATGAGCCAATGTATGAAACTGATAATGATCTCGATGTGACAGACCTTTACACAGTGGGAAAAGGTGGTAGTGAAAATTTGATGTGGGAAGTGACCAAAAAAGTAGCCATTATTAGATTACAACATTTTGACTTGAAACCATCTGAATGGATGATTTTGGTTTATTGGAAGCCTTATCAAATATCATCTTCATCATCTCTCTAGCTCTCTATGGAAATATTCAAGTGCCCTCTCACATCCCACATATCCTTCAAATCAAATGTGCCCCACACTGCACTCATCATAACCCTTCTATTGAATGCCCCAAATTACCACCACACAGTCTGTTAATAAAGCAAAACCTAGCTTGTGCTTGTTGCAGCAAGAAAAAAACATGAATCTGATAGGGTCTTAGCAGTGTCTTAGAAGAGGAATATTTACAGAATTTTGGCTTCCAAGCTTAGGTGACATAAGTCAGTCCCCCCAAGACAGAACTAATTGGGGCTGCACAAAATCTCCCTAAGAACGTCTTGTTAAGCAAACTTTTATTTGGTAAGTGGGCTGTTTGCTCAAGTGAACAGCCTCTTATCTTTAATAAATTTATCTGCAGGAATTTCCTAAAACAATTGGTGGAGCTATTTTTTGCTTTACAGCCTTATCTTTCTCTGGAAAAGTTTTCCCGGAACAAAGAACTCTATCATGTTGACATAGGTGGTCTGCAGGCTTGCCCAAGTCATGTGGACACAGATGGTCTCAGTCCTCCCTTCCCTACACCTCTCAGACACTTCCTGCCTGAGTCACTGGTAACACCCACCACCCTCCTGCTCTCCCGGGGAACGAGCTTGACGTCGTGTTCACTTCCCCATCCTCTGATGCAGGCTGTCACCCTCAGCTCCCATACTTCCCAAATGTTCCCCAAATGCTCTCCCAGCATCTCTCCTGGCTCCACACTTTCTTTCACACAAAGGTTAAAATTACATTTCTAAAATAAATAACTGCATATAAAACTTCTGTCCTAAATTATTTACAATAGTTTCATACTATGTATAAATATATATATGTGTGTGTGTGTGCTCAGTCACGTCTGACTCTTTGTGACCCTATGGACTGTAGCCCACCAGGTTCCTGTATTCATGGGATTTTCCAGGCAAGAATACTGGAATGGATTGCCATTTCCTTCTCCAAGAGATCTTCCCGACCCAGGGATCGAACCCACATCTCGTGTGTTTCCTCCATTGGCAGGCAGGTTCGTTACCACTGAGCCACCTAGGAAGCCCATACACATCTATGTGTATGTACAAGATAGTTTCATTAATCAATTGCATCTCAATTAAACTGGACAAAAAGTTTCCCAATACTAAAAGATAAAACCTGAACTTAATAGCATTGGCTTCAAGACCCTCCCTGAGCTGGTCTCAACCTCTTAATTCACTTCATACGATGCTTTTTGTGTGTAAATAGTTTCCTTAACACAACATAGAGTTTTCAGGTTTTTGTCCTACCCGATATACTCTCTCCCTTTTCTCCACTCAAAGGTCCTTTATTCAGTGTTACGACTCTTTGTTTCCTTCCTATTGCTCTCTGTCTTCCTACTCAATTCAGTTCAATTCAGCTCCGTCGCTCAGTCATGTCTGACTCTTTGCGACCCCATGAATCACAGCACGCCAGGCCTCCCTGTCCATCACCAACTCCCGGAGTTTACTCAAACTCATGCCCATCAAGTTGGTGATGCCATGCAGCCATGCCATCCTCTGTCGTCCCCTTCTCCTCCTGCCCCCAATCCCTCCCAGCATCAGGGTCTTTTCCAATGAGTCAGCTGTCCGCATCAGGTGGCCAAAGTATTGGAGTGTCTAGTCTCCTTAATTACTAACTGATTTGATTAGTGTCCCAGAATTATGTCCTTCCCTCACCATGGTTTGTACTTTGTCTTCTTTTCAAATGCTCTCAGCTATTCTAATGCATCTGTTTCCTCATATTTGGTGGTTCTCCAATCCACATCAGTCTTCCTTAACTGTCCTCTGAGCTCCAGACACAAATTCACTGGGCTACCCACAGCCCCCTGGGATTCCTACAGGCATCTCAGATTCAACACGCTTGAGACCGAATGCATCTTTCCTCCTATAACCCTTATCACAGTATCATCACCCAGAGAACAAACCTAGGTGCTAGTTCCCTCACCTCTCACGTCCCATCACTGACCTTGCTTTGCCAGATTTACGTCCTTAGAGTTCTTCAGGTCTTTCCCATCCCTGGAGCTCATCCCCACGCCTCTGCAGTTGCTCCAGTTTGTGACTCACAATTCTTGCCTGAGATTTGGTGATCACCACCTAACTGCCTCTCTGACACCTTGCCATTTTCATATGAGACTTCCATTGAGCCACCTGTGTTTCTAAAATGTAAAATTGCTGTCCCTTGGAAGTTTTCAGTGGCTCTTGAAAGCCTATAAAGTACAGATCATCCTCTTCAATATGCAGTATAAAACCTTCCATAAAACCTGGTCTCTCTGAATCCATGCTATATCATGTGCCTTGTGTTTTGCATTTCAGCAATTATGATTTTTTTTTTTTGCCTTTGAGATTGTGTTTGTTTCCTTTGCCTGGAGTTTATGTATTCCCCAAGTCTCCTGAATAACTCTGTTATTCTTTAAGAGTCCATTAAGCATCTTTCTAAGGGAGACTTCTGGAATAAGATGATTTCCTCTTTGTATTCTCATAGCAGGGATGTACTATTGAACATAATGTAATGACATTATTTCAGGAGAAGGAAATGGCAACCCACTCCAGTATTCTTGCCTGGAGAATCCCATGGACAGAGGAGCCTGGCAGGCTACAGTCCATGGGTTTGCAAGAGTCGGACATGACTTAGCAACTAAACCACTACCAATGACATTATTTTTTATAGGCCAATTCTGGTGGATTCTTAGGACTTGGACCTTGCTTTGATTCTATTTCAATTAATCTTCACAAACATATAGCAAAATAGGTATTTTAATTGTTATCATCACTTTACCTGTGAGAATTTGAAGTTTACAGAAGTTTAGTGACTTTCCTAAGCTAGCAAGTAACAGAGCCTGAACTTAAGCCCAGATCTGCTTGAATTTTAACTATTATTCTATAGTAAGATGATGTTATAGTGAGTTCATTGTCTGCATATGGTATATGCTCAATGCATTTTTAATATTATCAACCAAGTGCATATTATTCATTTTAATATATTTAGTATATAACTTACTGTAAATGTTCAATAAATGTTTGTTTCTTTGAAATAAAATATGATTCTTAACTTCTGAGTTGAATTAAATATTCCTTACACAAAGATTTCTGTGCTCCAAAAGTACATTGTCTTTAATTTTTATAATGGTAATTTGAGTTTCATTACAGTGAGTCGTTCAAGTGTTTGTTCTTCTTATGACCATAAACTTAGGGTCAAAGAATATATGTATTTCAGATTATTTGTCCACATACCTTCTAAATGCTCTTTCCAGAATTAGATTAGAATTAGATTATCAAAGTATAATATAATTTACATACATAGAGTTGTATAGCTCTTAAGTGTATAATGAATGATGACAAATGCAGGCACTTACCCCATCAAAATATAGAATATTTTCATCAACCCCAAGAGTTTTTTTAATTCCTCTTTCAAATCAACTAGTGTCACATCCAACATGGAACACTCATTTTTCCCTTTGGCTGTTTTAAGGATTTTCTCTTTTTTACTCATTGTCAGCAATTTAATTAAGATAGGTCTTAGTGTGATTTTTGTTATGTTTAATCTGCTTTTAGTTTGTGAGTTTTCTTGGGTCTGTGTTTATATAGCAAATCAAATTTTGAAAATTCTTAGCCACTGTCCCTTCAAATATTTTTGTGCCCCACCCTGTCTCTTGACCTTTTCTTAGACGCCAATTACATGTTTGTTAGACCATTTGATATTATCTCATTGATCACTGAGGCTCTGTTTGTTTTAAGTCATTTTTCTTTCTGTGTTTTTCGTGTTTCTATCACCTGATCTTGAAATTTCACTGTTTTTTTCCTTGTGTTGTATCTAATCTTCTGTTAAGCCCATCGAGTGAATTTTTATTTTATTGTATTTTTAGCTATAGAATTTCATTTGGTTCTTCTGTGTGGTTTCTGTGTATTTATTCACAGCCTCTATCTTTGTCCTCCCTATGTTACTGCTGTTGTTCAGTTACTATGTCGTGTCCCACTCTGCAACCCATGGACTGCAGCACACCAGGCTTCCCTGTCCTTCACCATCTTTCAGAGTTTGCTCAAACCTATGTTCATTGTATTGATGATGCCATCCAACTGTCTCATCCTCTGTTGCCCCCTTCTCCTCCTGCCCTCAAATTTTCCCCAGCATCAGGATCTTTTCCAATGAGTTGGCTCATTCCTCCATAGATTCATGTTTTATTTTCAGTCTCTGAACATGAACATAGTTATAACATGATTTTTCACTGTCCTTGTCTGTTAACACATTTGAATCACCTAAGTTATGGTTCTGTTTTTATTTACTGATTTTTCTCCTGAGTATAGGTCATGTTGTTCTGCATCTTTGCATGTCTACAAAGTTTTTACTGGACCCTAGATATTGTGAATGCAGTATTTGTGAAGGTCTAGATGTTCTTTCCTTCCTTGAAGTGTATTGAGTTTTATGTCTGATATTTAGCATCTTTGAAGATCACTTTGATCCTACTGAGGCTTTCTCAAGCTCTGCTCTAACAAGTTAAAGTCAGTTTTGCTGAACTAACCCTACTCTTTAGCAGTTGTCTTTCTGGAGTCTCTTCTGAATCTCTTGAGTGTTTAAAAAAGATTCTTCACTCTGGTTGGTCAAAATTCAAATGTCTCTCATTTGAGAGACAACTGGCCCTATGCCAGCTTTGGTGGTGAGTCTGGTTAGAGATTCAGGTAGTTGTTCACCCTTACTAGCACTTCTTTGCCATTTTCATATAATCTCATCCTGGATGTAGGCAACTTAGAATGCAGCTGACGATCTAAAAGGGCTCAGGTTGATTTCTGGAGCTCTTTCTCTGGGTGTCTCTCTTGTTGCCCCTCAGCTACACGTGCGTCTCTCACCTCTGATCTCTGTCTCTTAACCTCAGTGGAACCACTTTGCTTTATTTCTGCCTTGTCCTCTTCTGTTGCAAAAGTGCCTTCATGAAGCAATCTGGGTCAGTTGTGGGGTTCCTCTTATTGGTTTCCCTTTTCTCATGGATCAGAATCCTGTAATGCCTGTCGTCTGGTATATGAAAAAATTACATATTTTAACCAGTTCTCTAGTTATTATAGCAGGAGCTATAATCCAGGATCAGTTAACTCCACTATGGCTGAAATTGGGAGTCATTAAAATTAGATTACATTAGAAAAAGTAGCTGCTAATGTTACAACTTTATAGGCTCAGTAGATATTTGTGGCAGGATAGAGAATCAAAGTATTACATTTTAAAGCACATTTTAAGGATATATTGATCACTTCATTCTTATTAAAAGGACTTCTACAGTAGTTATTTTTTCTATACTCTCGCCAAAATAAACATTTTGACTTCTATAATGTCTCTCTTTTGATTGCGTTATTATTTGACAACAAAACTATCAGAGGCTATTGCTCATTGGTGAGTCAGTGGCTCTCTGCAGATTTTATTTGCGCTAAAGCTGTTCCTCATTAATCATAAAAAATAGCTTGTGCAAAAAAAAAATACTACCAAAGAGGGTATATTCAGGGTATATTGATGGACAGGGCGCATCTTGCTAAACGCTTCTAGTCCACTGAGCTGTGATGCCCATCTCCCTTTATCTGGATGAGTGAGCACTTGGTATGTCTCATTTAAAAACCAAAACAGTTCTCAGAAATTTATAGTAGCATGAAGTCATAGTTTAATAACGTCTTTTGACAATAAGCATGTCTATAAGAAAAAGCTTGAGTTGACTAAGGAAGGATCTTTGGCAAAGATTTCAAAATGTTGCAATGACATTGGCTCTGCTAGCAAGTTATTTTCAACTTTGAGCAGAAGATAGCCATGAAACCCAGAGAAAATGAATGACCTGAAATAGCTACTCTAGACTGTGACCCTGATCAAGTGTTTTATGATTGAGGTTCAAGAAAAGAAAAGGAAAACATTCTTTTTGAATCTGGGGGGAAAATACAGAGTTATAGTAAGTTTTGGAAATATAAATGTAATGTATAGAGTAGGTTTTATGACCTGAAGTTACTTGGAGTTTAGAAGGCTTAGAGGAATAAAGTGTTGGTCTTACTCAATGGGCTTTGGAAGGTGAATGGTGGACATTATGAAAAGGGAAATATGTGCTTTCAAAGCCCTCTTCATAGCAGAACACCGAGGTGGAATATTGGAATTCATACCATGGGGAAACTTTTTGTTTTACTTTCAAATGTGCCTATGACTCTGTCAAGTCCCCATTTTAACAAGCTTTTGAAGGGACTGATTATTTTGAACCAAAGTGAAAGTGGAATAATAGCTGAAATCTTGCTGTGTTCAGAGCTGGTAAACCAACTCTCTGGTCGGCGAGAGGAAGCCCTTGTTTGTGGTGCTTGTTGATTTTAGGGGTGCAAATATTCTCACCACGACCAAGTTTTTATTTCCCAGATTTGAACAACTGGTTTAAAAATTGCTGAAACTTTTATAAGACCTATGGGCAGCTTCAGCACACCAGTGGGTATCTGATATGGTACAGTGTAAGAGAGAGGTTGTGATGATCTTAGTTTAGAATTCTGGCCCCATTTTTTCGTGTGACTTTGGGAGAATAACCTTTCTGGCTGTATCCAATAATTTGTGATATATTAATACTACAAAGGGTTGTTGTGCAAATTGAATGAGGTAATGATTGCATGCTCAATACAATTCCTGAAACATAATAAGCATTCAATAGTTGGTAGCTATTATTGACTATATGGAGTTTTGAGATATTACAATGCAGTTACAGAAGAGTAACTGTTTTTTTAATCTAAGGATTGAGAAAATAAAATACCTATTATGAATTCTATAATTTTGGCAAAATATTTTCATTATAAAATGAATAGATATAGCAGGCTTATCTACATTTGAAACATTATTTGTATTTATTCTTTCTAAAGAAAATGCCAGGATGCATATGGGTTTTTAGATATGTTTTAATAAATTAACGGCTTCCCAAGGGTCAGAGATTCATAAGTTTGGAACCACTATACTCATAATTTTGCAGTGGAAGGTTGTGTGAGGCAAACGAGTCATCACCTGCAGAGGTGAGTGAACAAATGAGTTGATACAGGTCCCTGGAGTTATCACAAATGCAGTTTTCTAATCCAAACATCTAAGCACTTTTCTGTACTTGATGATGGAGTTTCAAGTAAGACCCAATTTTAGGTAAGTTGGATGGAACTGAATTAATTTTTCTAAGATTGTATAATGTTTCATGAGGAACAGTACTTTTATTTCTGTTTTTCAGAACCTTATTCTTCTGAGGAGAATACCAATATATTTGTACCTATGAAAAAAACACTGATGAAACTGGCTCATATAGTAGCTTTCTTAGAGTAGAAATGCCTTTTTGTCAGAATCCTTCAAGAGCTTTTGAGTTTTGAAGTTCACTCTATTATTATCATTAGATATTTTGTTCATATAAGATTCAATCCAAAGAACACTCTGAATTTTTAACTCTCAGTTAATGTTTTGCTCCTTTAACAATGAAAATATCATGAAAATTTTATAAATGTATTTCAAAGGGTAGCGTGAGAGTATTTCTTGAGCTCTTTTTTGGAGGTAGAAATAACAAGATCATCTTTTTATTTTAATGCTACTGTGCCAAGCCTATCAAAATACATATATTACAGTGTAATTCATATTTAACAAATGACTGTGGTTATATTTGAATTCAAGCCTATCGGAGGTAATAAGACTGCAGCTACAATAATTCAGAATAATACAGACAGTATCCATAGATTTCTCTAGCCTTCCACTTTCGTGTAATCATAAAGCTTCCCAATTACACTGTTGGAAAATCACTGAAAAGTGCAAATGGATAAGAGGTTGTCAAGCAGTCGTGGGAACTGGAAAGAATAATAATGTTGGCAGTTCTGTAATCACCAAGCATACAAAAGCTGACAGGACAAGCACTTCCCTACCAGTTGACTGAATGTGTATTATTGCTGCATGTTTTAAAAAACACAGGTGACAAAACACCACCTCTCTGAGCTGGACTTTTAAGCATTTTCAGACTCATCATGATTTGCTGGCTGGCAGAAAGAAAGAATGCTGTTTAATATTGAATTAGTTATTCCATAATCAGTTGTGTTGAATGCAGTATAAAGATACATTTCTTTTTCAGTGAAGGAGCAAACAATGCATAAAATATCCTACTAGAAAACAACATTTTTAAGAGCCAGTCTAACTTTGTCCATTGATTGGGCATTATCCAAGGAGCCGTGAGGACTGTTTCCCTGGATGGAAAGTTCTGATCACCCGGTGAGCTGGGTGTAGGACCTGGAGGGCCCCATAGCTGGATCACTCATCAGTGAGTCTCATGTATTGGGTTGGCTGGAAAGTTCTTTCGAGTTAAGATTGGACAAAAACTCAAATGAACTTTTCGGCCAGCCCAATATAATGGAGGCAAAAAGGCAAGAAAGATAGCTGAGGGGCAAAGATGATTCTGCTGTCTGTCCAGTTGCCCAAGGTTTCTGTTTACCTGCCTCTAAATGACCTTGTTTATTTTTTTTTTAAGGGCTTGTATTTGTTTCCTGAAGAGGGCATGGCAGCTCACTCTGGTATTCTTGCCTAGAGGATCCCACGAACAGAAGAGTCTGGCGGGTTACAGTTCATAGGGTTGCAAAGAGTCAGACACGACGGGAGGCAACTTAGCACCTTAGCGTGTATTTGTTTCCTAGGGCTGCAGTAAGAAAGTACTACACAGTGGGTGGCTTAAAACAACTGAAGTTTATTTTTTCACGGTTTTGGGGAAGCCAGAAGTCAAAGTGTTGGAAAGGCTCTGCTCCCTCTGAAGTCTTTCAGGGAGGATGCCTCCTCACCTCTTCCAGCTTTGGGTAGCCCCAGGTGACCTTTAGCTCGTGGCAGTGGGACTCTACTTGCTGCTTCTGTCTTCACATGGTCACTTTGCCTCTGTGTCTTCACAGAGTGTTCTCCTGTGTGTGTATATGTGTGTGTCCAATTTTCCCTTCTGTAAGGACACCAGCTGCGTCCTGTTGGATTAGGGCTCAGTCTGATGATCTCATCTTAAATTTGACTATAACTGTCGCGATCATATTTCCAAATAAATTCATATTCTCAGGTACCAGGATCTAACATTTATTTTTAGGGGACACAATTCAATTCACAGGACACTAGGAAACAGATTACTTCTTAAGTTCTACACAAGAGTGTTAAGTCAGTTATAGTAATAGGCTAGGCGTTCTTTATGGGCTTCCCAGGTGGCTCAGTGGTGAAAAACCTGCCTGCTAATGCAGGAGACACAGGTTCCCTTCTTGGGTCAGGAAGATCCCCTGCAGAAGGAAATGGCAACCCACTCCAGTGTTCTTGCCTGAGAAATCCCATGGACTGAGAAACCTAGCTGGCTGCAGTCTACAGGGTCTCAAAGAGTCAGACACGACTAAGTGACTGAGCCCATGAGTGCTCTAAGATATTTAAGACAAAAAATAAATGAGTGGCGTGTGATATTCTGAATGTTCTCTCTGCCAGACACACACTGGGCATGCCTGTACAGCGACGAACAAAACAATGTGGTACCTGCCCTCATGGAGCTTGGAGTTTTGTACGTTGGATAATATTCAGTTATTCAATATAAATAATATTCAGTTAATCATAGTTGAGTTAAAGCTAGTGAAGGGAAAGTTTGGGATGCTAGGAGAGCATATACTGAGAGGATTTGATGTAATATGGAAAATCAAAAAAAGGTCTTTGAAAAGCAAGATAATTATGGCAATAGTAGTAACAGTTATAGAAAATAATGATGCTAACATCAAATGATGGACAGCAGGTTTTGGAGGGAAAAATTGTGACTTTGATTTGAACACATTGAATCTGAGGGTAGAACTATAATATCTGAGGTCTAATGCAGGAGACACAGGTTCCATTCTTGGGTCAGGAAGATCCCCTGCAGAAAGAAATGGCAACCCACTCCAGTGTTCTTGCCTGAGAAATCCCATGGACTGAGAAACCTAGCTGGCTGCAGTCTACAGGGTCTCAAAGAGTCAGACACGACTAAGTGACTGAGCCCATGAGTGCTCCAAGATATTTAAGACAAAAAATAAATGAATGGCGTGTGATATTATGAATGTTCTCTCTGCCAGACACACACGGGGCATGCCTGTACAGTGACGAACAAAACAATGCCCTCATGGAGCTTGGAGTTTTGTACGTTGGATAATATTCAGTTATTCAATATAAATAATATTCAGTTAATCATAGTTGAGTTAAAGCTAGTGAAGGGAAAGTTTGGGATGCTAGGAGAGCATATACTGAGAGGATTTGATGTAATATGGAAAATCAAAAAAAGGTCTTTGAAAAGCAAGATAATTATGGCAATAGTAGTAACAGTTATAGAAAATAATGATGCTAACATCAAATGGTGGACAGCAGGTTTTGGAGGGAAAAATTGTGACTTTGATTTGAACACATTGAATCTGAGGGTAGAACTATAATATCTGAGGTCTCCATTATAGTGGTAGCATTTTATTTTATTTTATTTTTAGGGGTAGCATTTTAAACTGTGGCAGTGAGTGAGTTTGATGGGTAGAGAGAAGAGTTTGAGGAAGATGAGGGCTTTACTGGGTTCCAAGGCTCTCCAATATTTAAAGAGCAAGTAAGAAAGGAAAATGAAATTGGAAAAGTGAGTGAGAAGAAGGAGGAGGTAAATTAGAAGATGTGCAATAATGTGACAGAAGCCAAGGGAAGAGAGGATTTCAAGGCAGTAAACATGTCTAAGACTTCACATAAGATGACAATTGAGAAGTGTTAATTATACTAAATAATGTAAAAGTTATCAAAGCTCTTATCAGAAGTAATCTTGTGATGTGGAGAGGGTAATGCATGTAATGAATGAGTGAACTGGTGAAATAAGGAAGCTGAAAAGTAGGAATTTTGTACCTACAAGAAGTCTGACTTTGGGAGAAGTGAAAGTAGTGGCTAAAGGTAAGCTGGAATCTTGGTGTGTGTGCATGTGTGTGTCTGTGTGTGCACACATGTGCACCTATTTTAAATAGGGAGTTGTGGTTTAGATCCAACACAAATACTCATAGTAAGGATTCAGCGAGGAGAGAGAGTTATTTAGGACACAGGATAAAGAGAGACATCACCAGCCTAAGATTCTAGGAAGTTTAAAGGTGGTGGGATTCGTAACAGGTGGAAGGGTGAGGGAGCAGATTTGGGCCCAGGAAGTTGAGAGAGTTTATATTTCACGGCTCCCGATTGTTTTGAGGGATAAGAGGTGAGGTAACCTGCCCCGAGTTTAAGGAAGACAGACGTGCCAGTATGTGGAGACTGAAATAGTCATTGCAGAGGTGGGAGCGGTCATAGAAATCCAAGTTTGAAAGCATGTTGGTTCAGAAATCTTTGTCATTCTGTTTTCCAGATGTATTTCAAGTGTCTAGGTGCATAGCACACACTTCACACGTTGTTGAAAGAATGCTTTATGAATTTGAGGTTGCAAGGTGACCATTGCCTAAAGGCCAAAACACAGGAACAGAGTTCTGTCTTTGTTTATATTTGACCTTGGGTCCCTTTACACAAGTTGAAGACAGTTCTTAGCAGACTTAAAAGGGACTTCTGGCTTTAGGAATTTGAAATGGTGTGAAGAAATGTAGCCTGTTCTGTACCACAATTTACATCTATAAGAAAAGATTACATACGTTTTCAGCCTAGTTTGGTTCATTTATCTAAATTCTTGCTCTCTTTCAATTTCTTTGCTTTAAGGCATCTTTGACAAGAATACATCCACTTCGAGGACGCTTTTGTCAAAGGATTAACACTTCTTTTTAAGAAATACATGCACCTGAGAGAGATTTGTCATAAAATGGGTGGCAATTATTCTGTGTTTAGAATTAGTATTGGAAGTGGTAATGGCATGTTACTTCCATGCTTTCCATATGTCAGTTCAGTCTGTGCAACAAATGGCTTGAGTCAGTTTTGACAGCTTTTGCCACTTCTGATGGAATCTTGATAAGTGATTTGACAATATCAATTTTTTAGTGTTAAGCAACTCAACTTTCAATCCTGAAGTAAATATTCTTGTATTGCCACACATCCTGGTGGTATTACCTAGGCTTCTCTTTCAATGCTTATATTTTATTTTGGAATTAAAGTTAGCATAATCATATAGTACGTTTCATTCTTGATAATGATTTAATAACTTTGGATTCACAGAGAGAAAACCTACTAAAATTGTCCCAGGAGCATATATGTGAAGATGTCTGACATCTTGATTAATTCCTGCACTTAATTAATTCTCTCTGTCCCTTTGTCCAGTTTTCCTGTCCATCTTTCTAATAGCAATTGATAACCATCCTTTGACAATATGTTTACAAATGATAGCACTTTTCCAGATTGCAGTATTGAAAATAAAATTTAAAGTATTTTATATTTTAAAAGTGTTCATCCCACAAAGCCAGTAAATTCTCAAAAAGATGTAACATACCATCAGTGATAAAATGCTCTGAGTAAGGCTGTCAAATGTATTTAATTATGAGAATCATGTTAGTAGCCTCATAATAGCTTTTATTTGGTAGTTTAGCAAAATGCTATTCATCATCTAGAATCAACAGCTTTTAGAAAATTTTTTCAATGCAGTTTGTTTTCTGCAAGGAATAACTTATACATGAAATGCATTCCAGAATAGAGCTTAATTCCCTCTGAATGGCTTGAGTATAAGTGACTCATTATGGGCTAAGTGACAATTAATTCATTTTCATCATTCATCGATTCATTTCAACTTTGGTTAGGCAAATTAACCACCTGAGGTGCACCTGTTTGAATGCATGTGTTAGGCTTGCATATAAAGTAACTACAGAAAAAAAACAAACAAACCACCCCCCCCGCCCCAAACCAGTTTCTATATACTCAGGGACAAGTAGAGTGCACTGCAAGTGATAAGTGCTTAATAAACAGTTACCAAAAACATTAAAATTTGCTCAAATTCCACTATTACTCATTTTAGGTGAAGTGCATATTTCTACCATGTATTATTTTATGATTTACTTTTCTGCTATCAAAAGATCTACAGCAACTATCGCTGAGATATTCTTCCATTAAGTGTCTAATGTGTATTTAGAGTAGGTGTAGTATTCAAATAGTTCATCTAACTGCAAGAAGTGTGGAACCTATAGCTACAGAGAAAAGAGTTGTAAAATTCCAATGACCTTAGCGCCTAAGACTTGCTATGATCTGTCCTCAAACTGCTGTGACTCCTAATGGTCAAAACAGAGCCTTGAACTGTTTTTAAAAACTATTATCCCCTTTTCAAAAGAGCATCAAGATAGCGATTGCAGAGACTCCATAGATAACAGGATGGGCTCCATCCAACATCTGGTTTGATGTCAAGACAGACGATGCCACACACACACCCAAAGTTTATGAAATGATTTGTTACTAAGCTCCCAGGCAAGTCTGAAATAACTCAGAGAGCAGGGGAAGGAGTCTTAGAGTCTTAATGGATGTTAGGAGGTGGGGTCAGGATGAGGGTTCGTTCCTGTGTGGTTTGAATCTTCCCACTGGTGCCCAAGGAAGGAACACCTTGCCCAGATTAAGGGCGGGGGGCAGGAGGAATAAAGGAAGAATAAAGGAATAAAGAAACTTAAAAGGTGTCTGTGATCAAACATCAAAAATAGAGTCAGGGTCTTTATTACAGAAGCCATATGGGAAAGCAAAATCAGAATTTGGGAGTGTTGATTTTAACCTTTGGATCATTTTAAGTGACCTATTTCTTGGAGGAAATCAAGAAATCATTTCCTTTTGAGTCTTTAAGGCCTCACAGGTTGTGATTAACCCTGGGCCACCACTTACCCTTCTAACTGTTGTTTCTACCATTTTCCTTCTTGGAACCAAGTGCTGGCCATACGGAATCACGGGTCAGCTCACTAACTCTGGCTCTTTGCTCTTTGCTCTTCTCTTGCCCTGGACATCTTTCCCACCTCACTTGCAAGTATATGTCTTATCCACGCTTCAAGCTCAGTTAGAGGCTTGAACCTTTTTCTGGTTGTGCCTCTTGGAAGAAATAACTGCTTCTTCTAAAGCCCCAAGGCATATTTGGTTTGCTCTGATAGCACTTGCCATTTTCTAGCTGGTCTCTGAAAGTGCCTGAAGACTGGAATCTAAGAGACGGATTGATTTTTGTATCTGCTGCACTTTCTCAAAAGATATCTGTTCTAAGAGGGCAGGAATTTCATTTTGCTCATTGTTTTTTCTTAACACTTGGAACAGTGCTTGGCATAGAACAGGTGTTCACTATATACTATTTTGTAAATAAATAATAGGCAATATTTAGTGACTAAATAAAAGTGAAATTCATAAAGGCTCTCTGACTCATACTTCTATTAGATTCTTATAGTGCTTCTTTATGCATTGCTTAAATCAAAGGAAAAGGCAGATTTTATTGAGAGTTTAGCATTTCAACTGGTTGAGTTGGCAGTTGAACTAATTTAAAAGGAAAAAATCAACCAGATATTCACAACTGGGCATCTCAGATATGGTTCTATAACAGAGAATCTAGCATTTTCAGAAATTGAGATAGATTTTGATTGAAACAGGGAGTGTTAAATAACCTGTGATCACTGAGAAGGTACTTGGCAAGCATTTTGCTTTTGCCCTGTTTTCAGAGGTTTATGCTAAATCTGTTCTTTTTATCACAGCTGTAGGCAAAATTAGCAGATGCTGAGAGGCTGGCTCCATCAGGCCGTGCACAGACTCTCCTTGGCTCTACTTGTGTGTACAGCATTCACTGGAGGCCAAGTTGTAAGACAGGTTGTAGGACAAGAAGTGATCTCAATTACTGTGAACATTTAATGATATCAGATGAGCCAGTCTGAGTGAGGGAGGTCTAATGAGGAAGGAGAGATCAAGAATGAATACTTCCAAAGTCTGGCCTCTAAATTGGGAGATTGGGATTGACTTATACACACTAACATATATAAAACAGATATTAATAATAAGAACCTACTGTATAGCACTCTACTCAATACTCTCTAATGACCTACATGGGAAAAGAACCTGAAAAAAGGGTGAATATAGGTATATGTCTAACTGATTCAATTTGTTGTACACCTGAAACTAACACATTGTAAATCAACTATACTATAATAAAAATTAAAAATGAAATTATAAGAGTAAAAACTTGAAGTTCAAAGAAAAAATAAGCTTGGCCTCAGTGTTCAAGGAGTAACTCTTCTCCAAGCAAATGTGACCCTAACACAGTCTGCAGAAGCTTGCAGTATGTGAACTCACATATGCACTCCCCAAACTAAAGGTGTCAAATTCCAACATAAAAAAATCCCTAGGTAAATAGGATTTCAACTGATGGTTGTTTGTTTTAAAGAAGTTTCCTTGCCTTTCTACTCCCAGTATCTCTCTTCATATTCAGGAACATAATCCAGGCTCTTCACTCTTAGATTATGGATGCCACAGTGGAAAAGACAAAAGGAAAAAGAGAAGGATACCTGATTACAAAAGGAGTTGAGCAATAGGACTAGGAGATCTGGAAAGTTAATTTAAGGAGCCTGGGGCAGATTGTATTTTTCACTCCTTGAAAATGCACTGGTCTTGTGATTTGCTTTGAGGAAAGTGACGCTGTGTGTACTTCAGAGTCCAGGGTTCAAGAGGTCTTACAACTTCTGCCTTTGCCCTCCTAGCTGCTGCCCTGAAGCTTCCATGTAAGAAGCCAGCCTAGTTTAAAACTTCCATGTAAGAAGCCAGGCTAATTTACTGGAAGGTGAGAGGTCATGTGATTGGTTGACTCTCTGCACATTAGCAGAGAGTCAGCCAATCATCAGAAATTTAGAGAAGTCAGCTTGAACCTTTTGTTTCAACTGACGGCAGCTTTGTGAGTGAGTGCAGGTGAAACCAGCAGAGGAATCACCTAGCCAACTCACAGATCAGTGAGAAATTATAACTCATGTTGCTTTGAGTCACTTAGCTTTGGAAAGATTTTGTTACATGGCTAAAGATAACTGATGCACAGCTTGATTGTGAATTTCAAATCTTTTTAGTCTACAGCACAGTCTTAATTATTTCTTTCCACTTTCCAACTTTTCTAGGTTTTTAAAAACAATAAAATTTCAATACCTTTAAATGTTATATACCTCTGAAAGATCATTAATTTGTTCATTCATTCATACTAACTTTGTGTTCCTCAAGTATCATATATGTGTTAGCAAGTAGCAAGTTGAGACTCTAGAGGTAGGTGGACACTCAGTTCAGTTCAGTTCAGTCGCTCAGTCGTGTCTGACTCTTTGCGACCCCATGAATCACAGCACGCCAGGGCTCCCTGTCCATCACCAACTCCCGGAGTTTACTCAAACTCATGCCCATCGAGTCAGTGATGCCATCCAGCCATCTTATCCTCTGTCATCCCCTTCTCCTCCTGCCCCCAATCCCTCCCAGCATCAGGGTCTTTTCAAACGAGTCAGCTCTTCGCATCAGGTGGCCAAAGTACTGGAGTTTCAGCTTCAACATCAGTCCTTCCAATGAACACCCAGGACTGATCTCCTTTAGGATGGACTGGTTGGATCGCCTTGCAGTCCCAGGCTTCAGCAGTACGTGAGCCGTGAACTTCCAGATGTTCAAGCCAGTTTTAGAAAAGGCAGAGGTGGGTGGACACTAGACCCATGCTTTTCAATTCAGTATGGGCTGACAGTTATAAATGAAATAGAATAGATATCAAAATTACACATAGTAAAGGTAAGTATGGTTTCAGTTATTAAAACATATATGTATACTGAGTCATAGTATAAATGTTTCTTTTACCTTATTAAAAAGAAAGTGTAAAAGCCACTGGACAAGATCATGGAAAGCATCACACAGTATACCCTAAAAACTTGGATTTTTTTCCCCAATAGTTAGCGGTGTCATTGAAGAGTTTCAGGCAGGCTTATGTATGAGTTTTAGACTGATTGTGCTGGAGGCTGTGTGATAGATCTATTTGAAGGAGGGATGACAGAAGCAGAAAAAATTAGAAGTCTAGGCTGAAACAGAGGTGAGCAGAGAGACTTTCTTTTAACAAGGATTTACTACATTTGGAGAGAAAGGAGTAGATTTGAGACGTGTTTAAGAATTTAGGTCAGAGAAAAATCTGAGGTCGATTGGATATGGTGGTGTAGGGAAGGAAGGAATCAAGGAATTTGTGGGTTCTGACAGATATGTGGGAAATAATGTTAGGCAAGGCATCGAGAATCTAGAAAAATGGTACAGCTGAACCTATTTGCAGGGCAGTTGTCGAGACACACACATAGGGAGTGGGTGTGTGAGCACCGTGAGGTGGGTGGTGGGGGCATGGGGAGCCTGGGGCTGACGGATGTGGGCTGCCACGTGCAAAGCAGACGGCTACTGGGAGCCTGCTGCATCACACATGGAACTCTGCTCAGGGCTCTGCAGTGACCCGGAGGAGTGGGGTGGAGGGGGCCGAGAGGGCCACGAGGGAGGGGATGCATGTATGCACGTGGCTGACTCACTTTGTTGTGCAGCAGAAACTCACACGTTGTAAAGCAACTATATTCCAATTAAAAAAAAAAAAAAAGAAAGGGATCAAGGATGATACAGAGTTCTATCTTGTTTGAATGGCATAGCCACAAACAGGGATAAATAATGTAGGGATAAGAGCAACATCTGTATTGGAGGTTTTACTAATTAGTTTGGAGCATGGCAAGACTGCTGTCCGCAGGACATTCAAATAACAGGTAGCTAGATAAACGAGTTTGAAGCTGGAGAAACAGATGTGAGCATCATTCAATGGTAATTGAAATCAAGATGGTAGATATGTAAAGAGACTATAAAGGGAGAAAAATGGGCCCAGGAAAAGAACTTTTAAATACTGGGGAAACCCTTGAGTAGTCAAAATCAAAGGAAGTCAGAATGATGGCTGGGGAAGAAGGCCAGATCCTGCAGTGTACCAGAAATCAAGGGAAGGAGGCTGGGTTTAATAGTGTCAAGTGAAGTGAAGCAGAGAGATCCAGGAAACTAAAAATATTCTTTAGGTAAGTAGGGAATCATTTGTATCAGTTCAGGGGTGGGGAAAGGAGCAGGTGGTGGTTAAATTACTAGAAAAAGAAAGGGTGTCTGGATGAGATTAAAAGGTGAGCATCTTCCCCAACCTCCCTTGCATGAAAGTGAAAGTCACCCAGTCCTGACCGACTCTTTGTGATCCCATGGAGTATACAGTCCATGGAATTTCTAGGCCAGAATACTGGAGTGCGTAGCCTTTCCCTTCTCCAGGGCATGAGTGCCTTCTATTCCTTGCTTCTTCGTTAGCATAATTCAGGCCTCCACTGCCTCTTGCCTGGTCTACTAGTTCCACACTGCTTGCCGTACAGACCCTGTGATTTAAAGAATCATAAGAATTGTGACAAGTAGAATGAAAATAATATATGAGTTACCTTTACAGCAGTTCAGTGACAAGTACTCTGCCTACTTTGAGACAGAGCTGATGGTAGCATGGTAGCAGGAACACTTAACCTTTTCTGGGAGGTTTAAAAAACTTCCCAGAGAATGTGTCATTTGAACTGAATCTTGAAGAACGAGTGGGTTTTTCTCAGAGGATCAGGACATTTGAAGTAGAAGGAACGCGTGTACAAGAGGAACAACAGAGCGCATGGCCAGAAGGTAGGTGGGTGTCTTAGTCTACTTGGGCTGTCTCGACAGACTGGGTGGCTCAAACAGGAGAAATCTATTTGTCAGCGTTCTGGGGGATGGGACTCCAAGGTCAGGGTACTGGCATAATCAGACTCTGGTGAGTTTCCTTTTCCTGCCCTGCAGATGGCTGCCCTCTTGCTGTGTCCCCACTGGGTGGAAAGAAAGAAGGAGCTCTTTTCTTCTCATTAGAACACTACCTCCATCATGAGGGCACCACCCTCATGACATCATCAAAGCCCGATTATCTCCCCAAAGCCCCATCTCCAAATATCATCACATCAAGGGTTAGGGCTTCAATACGTGATTCTTGGAGGGACACATTTTGGTCTACAACACTCTGCCTTCCCCTAAAATTCATGTCCTTCCTTGGATGCAAAGTACATTCATTCAACCCAAACAGCTCCCAGAGTCCTGGATCATCAACTCTAAAGTCTAAGGTCTAAAGTCTCATTTAAATAACATCTAAAGCAGGCATAGGTGAAACCCAATGCAAAGTTCATCCTGAGGCAAAATTCTCTCCAGCTGTAAACCTGTGCAAAATGTTTTGAAATCCAATTTCCTGTGTGTGTGTGTGTGTGTGTGTGGCGGGTAGTTTAAGGGTAGAGTTCCACAAGGCTGCCCCCCGCTATACCTTCAGATGCTAGTAACAAGCCCAGGTTGTTAGCTGTAATTTTAGCCTGCTCACTGGCTACAGATTAGACGTTTCATGACCCCCTCCCTAGACTTCAGATGAAGTTTACAAGTTCAGGTTGTTACCTGTACTTACGACTAAAGCGAAAGGAACTAAAGTGTTAGTCACTTAGTTGTGTCCGACTCTTTGTGACCCCATGAACCCCCCCCAGTCTCCTCTGTCCATGGGATTCTTCAGGCAAGAATACTGGAGTGGATTGCCATTCCCTTCTCCAGGGGACCTTCCCAACCCAGGAATTGAACCCGGGTGCTTATGACTGACTGACTATAAATCAGAGGTTTCCACAATCCCCTCTTTTTTGGTTTAATTTGGTTTAATTTGGCTAGTGGGGCTTATGAAACTCAAAAAGAACATTTTACTTACTAGATTTAGTCTACAGTTTAGTTTACTAGATTGCTAGTTTATTATATCAAGGGTGCGTGCATGCATGCTAAGTTGCTTCAGCCATGCCTGACTGTATGTGAGCCCATGGACTGTAGCCCCCAGGTTCCTCTGTCCATGGGGATTCTCCAGCCAAGAATACTGGAGTGGGTTGCCATGCCCTCCTCCAGGGGATTTCCCAACCCAGGGATTGAACCGCATCTCTATGTCTCCTGCATTAGCAGGCAGTTTCTTTACCATTCATACCACTTGGGAAGCCCCAGTTTATTATAAAAGGATGTAATTTAGGAATATCCAGATGGGAGAGATGCGTAGGGCAAAGTATGTGAGAAAGGGAAGAAGCCTCCAGATGTGTCATTTTCCCCAAATCTCCCTGTGATCACCAGCCCAGGAACTCTTTGAACCCTGTCCTTTTGAGTTTTGATGGCTTCATTACATGGGCATCATGTAATGACCAAGAGATATTACTTTGTCAACAAAGGTCCGTCTGGTCAAGGCTATGGTTTTTCCTATGGTCATTATGGATGTCAGAGTTGTACCATAAAGAAAGCTGAGCACCGAAGAATTGATGCTTTTGAACTGTGGTGTTGGAGAAGACTCTTGAGAATCCCTTGGACTGCAAGGAGATCAAACCAGTCCATCCTAAAGGAGAACAGTCCTGGGTGTTCATTGGAAGGACTGATGCTGAAGCTGAAACTTCAGTACTTTGGCCATCTGATGCAAAGAGCTGACTCATTGGAAAAGACCCTGATGCTTGGAAAGATTGAGGGCAGGAGGAGAAGGGGACGACAGAGGATGAGATGGTTGGATGGCATCACCGACTCAATGGACATGACTTTGAGTAAACTCCAGGAGTTGATAATGGACAGGGAGCCCTGGCGTGCTGCGATTCATGGGGTCGCTAAGAGTCAGACTTGACTGAGTGACTGAACTGAACTTACATGGGCATGATTGATCATTGGTGATTGATTTAACTTCCAGCTCCTCTTCTCTCCCTGGAAAACCATGGGGTGGGACTCAAAGTTCTACCCTCTACCATGGCATTGGTTTCACTGGTAACCAACCACAATCCTTAGGTGTGAGTGTGATCCAAAAGTCACCTCACTAAGGTAGCAAGAGACAACCCTATCACTTTTACACAGACAATTCCAAGAATTTTAGTAGCTCTGTGCCAGAAATATATAATTATATATATATATATATATATATATATATAAAATATATAAATAGTATAAGTCACAGCGTCACACTGTGGAACCTGACAGATTTTGTGTTCCCAGAGTACGATGGTGAGACTGCATTGGATAAACATTTCTAGTCCAAAAGGGAGAAATCGGGAAGAAGAAACAGGGATGGGTCCCAAGCAATCCAGTACCCAGCAAGGTAAACTGTATCAGATGCCAAGACTCAGGATTAAGCCTCTTTGGTTTAATGACCCACCTTCCAGATCCATCGGGGCAGGAGTCCAGCTCTCACGGCACTGCTGCCCGAGGGTTGCACTGCTAAAAGCTTTGCTGGGCAGGGCTGTTATCCCAGAGGCTCCAGGTAGCTCTGTTCTCTTGGCTCTGGAAGACCCCACCCTCATAGCACTGACTAGAATTCCCTATCTTTATCCTCTTTAATCCAACCTGGCAATATCAATGCTCAGATAATCCCATAATCTCTTTCAGTTCAGTCCCTCAATCCTGTCCAACTCTTTTCGATCCCATGGACTGCAGCATGCCAGGCTTCCCTGTCCATCACCAACTGCCAGAGCTTGCTCAAACTCATGTCCATCAAATCAGTGATGCCATCCAGCCATCTCATCCTCTGTCATCCTCTTCTCCTCCTGTCTTCAATCTTTTCCAGCATCAGGGTCTTTTCCAATGAGTTTTATAATAATTTATTTATTGTGTGATAATCCAGCCCTTGGTGTTCTCTTCTGAAAATGATTTTTTTTTTTTTTTTTGCAATATGGCCAGGATGAATACTATCTAAATTTTAAAGTTTTGGTTCATTTTTGATGAACAGTTCATTATTTATTTATTCTCTCTTCCTGATTTTTAGAATCAATCAGGAGGAATCAACTTTAATACTTTGCTTAGAAATCTCCTTAGCTAAATATCAAGTTCCATCATTTGCAAGTTCTGCCTTCCGCATAACATTGGAACACTAACACAGTTCAGCCGGATTCTTAGAATTGCCCTTCCTCCAATTTCCAATAACATGTTTCCATCTGAGACCTTGTCACTGAGTCCAGGCTTGTACTGCTCACTGCACTGCAGGCCAGTAAATTGAGAGACAGGTTGCTGGGGCAAGGACTAGTGACTTTACTTAGAAAGCCAGCAGACCAAGAAAATGGAGACTGGTGTCCCAAAGAACTGTCTTCTCCAAGTTAGAATTCAGGCTTCTTTTATACTCAGAAGTGAAAGTGTTAGTTGCTCAGTCAGGTCTGACTCTGTGACCCCACCGGCTGTAGCCTGCCAGGCTCCTCTGTACATGGAGTTCTCCAGGCAAGAATATTGGAGTGGGTGGGATCTTCCTGACCCAGGCATCAAACCTGGGTCTCCTGCATTGTAGGCAGATCCTTTACCTTCTGAGTCACCAGGGAAGCCCTTTTTTTAATACTAAAAAGAGGGAGAGTAAAGCCCTGGTTCTGACCAGACTCAGAAGGGGATGTGCTAATTTCTTCCTTCCTGCCCCCAGGCCAGGTCAGGAAGTTTTTTTCTGTGAGCTAAACAAAGATATGTTAGCTTAAGGTTTAACACCTGAGAGGCAGGGTTGCCAGAGATGGGCTATTATGTATAATTTACACTTATAATTTTGGTAATGTCCCTTTAAAGTTTCTTTCCTATCACAACCTCACCAGAAATGGCCCCTAATGTCCATATTTTTATATCATTCTGTGAATAATTATTTGTATATTCTCTAAGAAGATGGAAACTTCCCCTCCAGGTCTCTTCTCTTCTTATGAGTCCTCAAAAATTAAACTTTAAAAGTCCGTTCATAGCAACATTGGCTTTTTCTAGTATGCATCTCAAAACTCTTCCAGACTCTACTCATTACCAGTTCCAAATCCACGACCCCATTTGTAGGCATTTCTTATAGCAGCACCCCACTTCTCAGTACCAAGATCTGTCTTACTGTGAGAACCAGTAATTTATGAAGAGATTTACTATAAGGAGTTGACTCACACAGATTTCAAGGCTGAGAAGTCCCAGATCTGCAGTCAGCAAGCTGAAGACCAAGGAGAACCAGTGGTATGGCTATAGTCTGAGTCCAAACCTAAGAACAAAGAGAGCCAATGATTTAATTCCAGTACAAGTCCAAATCCAAAGGCAGAAGAAGACCAATGTCCTAACTCAAAAACATTCAGGAAGAGAGAGCACACTCTCTCTTATTCTGTCTTTTCTTTCTATGCAAGCCTTCAAGGATTGGCTGCAGACCACCAAGAAGAGCAATCTGCTTTATTCCACTTATTCAAATGTTAATCCCATCTAGGAATACCCTCACAGACACACCCAGAATAATGTTTAACCAAATATCTGGGCACCCCATGATCCAGACAAGCTGACACAAAATTAATCATCAGAGTATGAATGGAAGAACTCATGGGGATTAAAGTTGGATGGGCAAGGCTGGAGCCATTTAAGAGCCTACCTGGTGAGCCTTCTGAGGCTTTTTGTTCTCTCTTTGCTAATAAGGAAGCATTTAAAAGTATTTTAGCAGCAAGGACATATGATCAGAACTGTGTTTTCATTTCTTATTGATATTGATGGTGGTGATATAAATTTTTTCAGAAATTCACACAAAAGACCCAGAAGTCTGGTTAAGACACATCAATACTTAGAGGCACTCTAGAGACCCGGGTTCAATCCCTGGGTTGGGAAGATCCCCTGGAGAAGAAAATGGCAATCCACTCCAGTATTCTTGCCTGGAAAATCCCATGGACGGAGAAGCCTGGTAGGCTACAGTCCATGGGGTTGCAAAGAGTTGGACACTACTTCACTTTCACTTTCTTGATTCTTATCCCCAACTTCAGCACTTATTATTGATGTGAATTTGTCAAGTGACTTAACCTCTTTCTAAGTCTCAGTTCTTCCATCAGGAATAGAGAAACTGCACAGAGTCCCGTGGATCAAATGCTACCACGACTAAAATAACTGGAAAAAAGTACCTTTCCCCAGATGTTAGTTCTCCTACCCTCTCTGTGGACACAGTCAACCTAGATTTGCTGCCTACATCAGAACATATTTTCATCAGTAAAGGAAGCAGCATTAAGAAATTATATTTCTGTGTTGGGAGTTTCATTTTATTATTTATAAAAAAGATAGTTGTCTGATAGAAGCAAGTGGACTGCTTTACGTTTTATTATAAAAAATTTCAAACATGCATGGGAGAGAGTATAGTTCATGAACTTTTATTTCCACATCACAGACTATCAAGACTTTTGCACACATACTTTATTGATGGCTTTCTGTGAAGTATTTTAAGCATCACACACACCATAGTGTACCCTAAAAATATGGGTATATTGCTGCATAACTAAAATGCATTAACACACCTAACAACATTAAGTAAATATTCATGTGTTCTCAACAATAATGATAGTTCTGTGTGCTTTTCAAACTATTCACATTATGTGTCAAGTTATTTCAGTCATGTCTGACTCTTTGCGACACTATGGACTATAGCCCTCCAGGCTCCTCTCTCCATGGAATTCTTCAGGCAAGAACACTGGGGTGGGTTGCCATGCCCTCCTCCAGGGGATCTTCTTGACCCAGTGATTGAACCCATGTCTCTTAAGTCTCCTGCACTGGCAGGCAGTTTCTTTACTACCAGCGCCCCATTCATACTATAGGGGCTTCATTAATAAATGCACAGAAATTGATGGGCAAAAAATAATCTATCATTTCTAAATATATGCATAATCTTAACAGTCTCCACAAAAAGAGCTGTTCAGTTAGATTGGCTTATAATTTGAAATACAGGGTTTAGTGTGAGTTAATAATATTCACACAAAGACTTGTGCCATTGATGATGATGACAATTTAAATCTGACAAATCAATACTAATACAAAAGTAGAAGCCACAGGGAAGCCTTCAGAACATTACCAGCAGGCTAGCTTTCCTTGTGTTCTCTGTAAAAGCTTGTGTTTTATCTTAGTTAAAAAGCCATCGACATTCAATTCAGTGATGTGTGTGTGTATATGTGTGACAGAATATGTATATATGTGTGTGTGTGTGAATACATACACTCTCTTTTTAAGTGAAGTTATTGGAAAGCAATGACTTTCTTCATAAATTAGACAGAATAACAAAGCCTTATTGTTGAAATTGTTTTTGTACAACTACTCAAGTTGAAAATGTCCTTATCCTTGAAACTGACTTTATCCTAGTCATGGATTGGTGGCGTTTAATATTCAAGCTTCCTAATTCTTTTCTTGAAAGGCTGTCACAGGAGGATTGCATGTAGAATATATAATGATTTATTTAGTTTCACAGTCCCTCACATGTGGGAACCAAAGAAAAGAAAAGGAAGACAAGCTGATTCTCTCTTATTAATGGAAACAACTGTCTGTGAATTAAATAACTGACAGTACAAAATTAAAAACAGTGACATAAGAATCTGATTTTTAAAGTGTTTTTGCTATTCGTTCCATCCATCCATATTTTAGAAAATTTATTTTTTATTTATTTTATTTCTTTTGGATGCACTGGGTCTTCACTGCTTTTTGTGGGCTTTCCCTGGTTGTGGTGAGCAGGAGCTATTCTTTGCTATAGTGCTTGGGCTTCTCATCGCAGTGGCTTCTCCTGATGTGGAGAGCAGGCTCTCGGGTGCATGGGCTTCACTGGCTGACACATGGGCTCGGTAGTTGTGGCGTATGGACTTGGTTGCTGTGATGCATGTGGAATCCTCCAGGACCAGGGACTGAACCCACATACCCTGCATTGGCAAGAGGATTGTATGCTAAGGGTGGAGGGCATAAGCAAGATGATTGAAAAATGAAGGTCAGCCATATAGCCATATTTCTTGAGTATAAACATGGTGGCTTAGAAATACTCTTTGAAATTCTGGGGGTTACACATAAGCCAGTTAACTTTGCAGCCATGTCCTTCATAAGTTTCAGCTACAAGCAACCAGGCCTAGCTTTAATATGATTCCAAGATGATTTTGGTGTCAAAAAGACAAGAACCCACTTGACATCCGCATTAGGACATTTAATCGCTGTCTCATACTCATCTCCCCCAAACTCATCTCCTATCAAGACTCCCCCTGCCTCAACTGCTCAGGCTAAGAAGCTCTACTTAGAGTAGCCCTTGAGTCTTTTTTTTCTCACAGCCCATTTCCAGTGTTCAGAGAATCCTGCAAGCTCTACCTTTAAAACATATTCAGAACCCAATCACTTCATCATCGCCACCTGGGTCCAAGCCACTCCATGTCTCCTCTGGATTATTGTAGTAGCTACTTAATTGGTGCCCATGTTTCCCCTGGTCTCTCTGTAGTCTTGTCTCAACACAGCAGCCAGGATGGTTTGTTCTAATTTTTAAGTGCCCTACTTGAAACTGTCCAAAGACTTCCAATGTCCAAGTAAAGTCTGAAGTCTGTGTTATGACTTATGAGGCTCCACTTGATCTGATTTTCAGGTTACTTTGCTCCCCCTCATTCATTTATCCTTCTGCACACTAGACACACCGTGTCCCAGGAATTTTGTACTTGTTACTCTCTCTGTCTAGAACATCCCTTCCTCCCCCAGGATAACCACACTGCTGGCTCTCTCATCTCCTTCAAAGTTTTACTTAAATATCTTCTTGGTGAGGCCTTCCCAGGCCTCCTCACTTAAACTTGCAATCACCTGCAATGTGCATTCTTCTTTTCCCCAGCTTTCTTTTCCAGGTTGCATTTTTCACCACCTAAGCCATGACTTATTTTGTTTATATACATACCTTTATTGTCTATCTCCTCAACTACATTTTAAGCTCTCTGAGGCAGAGGGCTTTTTAAAATTGCTACATCTCTTGTGAAAACAAGAGGATCTCATATATGCGTGCTCAGTGCCTGCTCGGTCACTCAGTTGTGTCTGACTCTTTGTGACTCTGTGGACTGAAGCCCACCAGGCTCCTCTGTCCATGGGATTTTTCAGGCAAGAATACTGGAGTGGGTTGCCATTTCCTCCTCCAGGATCTGACATATATATGAACAAAGGTACCCATGGAGCTATTAAGCAGTATTTTGCATTATGTATTTTTAAAAAGCATGTTGCCATACTTTATAACACTTTCTTTTCACATCCAACAATTTGGCATAGAATTCTTTCCACATTTTTTAGGTTTTAAAGGTAGAACTTGCAGGATTGTCAGAGAGTTGGACCATAAAGAAAGCTGAGCACCAAAGAATTGATGCTTTTGAACTGTGGTGTTGGAGAAGACTCTTGAGAGTCCGTTGGACTGAAAAGAGATCAAACTGGTCAATCCTAAAGGAAATCAGTCCTGTGTATTCATTGGAAGGATTGATGCTAAAGCTGAAGCTCCAATACTTTGTTCACCTGATGCGAAGACTGACTCATTTGAAAAGACCCTGATTCTGGGAAAGACTGAAGGCAGGAGGAGAAGGGGACGACGGAGGATGAGATGGTTGGATGGCATTACTGACTTGATGGATGTGAGTTTGAGCAAGCTCCGGGAGTTGGTGATGGGTAGGAAGGCCTAGTGTGCTACAGTCTATGGGGTCGCAAAGAGTCAGACATGACTGAACGACTGAACTGAACTGAGCGGAAAACCTGCTACCTTACTGTATAACACTTTCTTTTCACATCCAGTAATTTGGCATAGAACTCTTTCCACATTAAGATGTGGCTCAGCCTCATCTGTTGGGACTGCAGTATGCCTTATATGGATATGAGTTTCCCTGGTGGCTCAGTTGGTAAAGAATCCACCTGCAATGCAGGAAACCTGGGTTCAATCCCTGGATTGGGAAGATCTCCTGGAGAAGGAAAGGCTACTCACTCCAGTATTCTTGCCTGAAGAATCCCATGGACAGAGGAGCCTGGCATGGCACCTCCATGGGGGTGCAAGATGTTGGACATGACTGAGTGACTTTCACTTTCAAATGGATCAGTTCAGTTCAGTTCAGTTGCTCTGTCATGTCCGACTCTTTGCGACCCCATGAATCGCAGCATGCCAGGGCTCCCTGTCCATCACCAACTCCCGGAGTTTACTCAAACTCATGCCCATCCAGTCGGTGATGCCATCCATCCATCTCATCCTCTGCCATCCCCTTCTCCTCCTGCCCCCAATCCCTCCCAGCATCAGGGTCTTTTCCAATGAGTCAACTCTTCGCATGAGGTGGCCAAAGTATTGGAGCTTCAGCCTCAGCATCAGTCCTTCCAATGAACACCCAGGACTTACCTCCTTCAGGATCAAATGGATATAGGTCAGGAATTAAGGGACTTTTGAATTATTTCCAATTTTTATCAGAGACACTGTAACATGCATGTTCTGTACCTGATTCCTTGAGCATATGAGACTGTATTTCTTTTGGGTAAGCAGATTTGTGTTTTTCACCTTTGCTGAGCTGGAACTGTGTTTTCTGAAACTCCCTCTCTTGCATAGTTCCTACATACTAAATCTCTAATAAGCATTTTTTCGTGAAATTTGAAGGTGGAAGTTAGCAGGAGCCATATTGTTTTTATACTTGAAAAGTCGGTCTGGGCCCCATGTGCCGCCTCTGCTCACACACCCGAAAACTCGACAGCCAGCTCCCGTGACAGCCCTGGGGTGGAAACGGAGGCGCACTAGGCCAGCCCAGCCGCACCTGGGTCCTTCAGCTTCTCCACCGCCTGGGTAAGGCACGTGTTTATTCTGTGATGGCGCGCACGGGCTCCCCCTGTAGGACACCCCCGTTACTCACGTGAGAGGTTGGCTGGGGCTGAGAGCCTCATGCAGATTCTTACCCTTCCTCGTGGCTTCAGCCTCAGCCTCCTAGGTTTCAGCCCATTCTTCCTTCTCCCGCGTCACTTCCATCTTCCCCTCCTGACCACCAGCCTCTGGATTTCACGCTCCAGGACCAGCCGCACCAACAATAGCCACATACTGACTGTGCCGCCAGTTCCCGCAGTTGGCAGGATCAAGCCAAATACGTGTATTTATGCACCAATGGTTCTGCTTCTCTGTTGAAATGCTGATCGATGCAGGTAGATATTGAAACACAAATTTTCCAGGTTTTAGATTTTGTACTTTTTTTTTTTTTTTTTTTCATTTTAATAGATTAGAAGATGGATCTCTCATCTATGAAACATTGGAAGCATTTTCTCCCAGGGATCCATAAATTATGAGACTTGCACCTTAACAACATGAAAAAAGTGCTTCCCTGGTGGCTCAGATGGCAAAGCTTCTGCCTGCAATGTGGGACACCGGGGTTTGATCCCTGGGTTGGGAAGATCCCCTGGAAAAGGAAATGGCAACCCACTCCAGAACACTTCTCTGGAAAATCCCATGGACAGAGGAGTCTGGTAGGCTACAGTCCATGGGGTTGCAAGCAGTCGGACACAACTGAGCAACTTCTTTGGCTTTAACAACATGAGCAGATAGAGTGTGTTTCTTGCTGAGAGGGTGGCTATGAAGGAAACCAGGGAAGGGAAACAAGAGTAACATGAGACAAATGATGTGTAGTCCTCCTTTGCACAGCTGGCCTCAGTTAACAGAACCACTGTGAATCAATTTGCATTTTTAAATACTCCCTTTGCAATACCAGAAATCAGAAACATAATTTCAACAAAATAAAAGCTTAGATTTTTTTTTCTGTTGAATGTCATTGAAGGTTTGTTGTTCATGAACAAAAGCAATTTTCCTCAGTGTGTGCATTCTTACTCTTGGCAGATGTGGGACAGATGTTTTTACTATCAACACATGGGGACTTATAGGAAAAACACCCTTCTAATTACTCAAAGCAGCCAAAAACTGTGTTTCATAACTTAGTGATGGAGTAAAAAACATGTCTCATGGCTTAAAACATTCGTATTAAGATGCCATAATAGTCTGTTGTTCCTTTGATCACATCTATGTCCTCAGAGTCATTTCTATATATCTGTCTTTATGGAGGCCCAGTGAGATGCTTTAAACTCTAGCCACTTTGTTATTACTGATTGAAATGAATTTTGGAAAACAGAGTCCTCTTTAGATTTTCTAGTTTCCCTTTGCTATAAAGAGTTTGCATCAAGCAGTAGTCCCTAAAGTGGTCAATAACAAAAGGCCATTCTAAAAAGTGAAGGTACCCAAAGCAGTCTATAGATTCAATGCAATCCCTATCAAGCTACCAACGGTATTTTTCACAGAACTAGACCAAAGAATTTCACAATTTGTATGGAAATACAAAAAACCTCGAATAGCCAAAGTAATCTTGAGAAAGAAGAATGGAACTGGAGGAATCAACCTGCCTGACTTCAGACTCTACTACAAAGCCACAGTCATCAAGACAGTATGGTACTGGCACAAAGACAGAAATATAGATCAATGGAACAGAATAGAAAGCCCAGAGATAAATCCACGAACCTATGGACACCTTATCTTTGACAAAGGAGGCAAGGATATACAATGGAAAAAAGACAACCTCTTTAACAAGTGGTGCTGGGAAAACTGGTCAACCACTTGTAAAAGAATGAAACTAGAACACTTTCTAACACCATACACAAAAATAAACTCAAAATGGATTAAAGATCTAAATGTAAGACCAGAAACTATAAAACCCCTAGAGGAGAACATAGGCAAAACACTCTCCGACATAAACCACAGCAAGATCCTCTATGACCCACCTCCCAGAATATTGGAAATAAAAGCAAAACTAAACAAATGGGACCTAATGAAACTTAAAAGCTTTTGCACTACAAAGGAAACTATAAGTAAGGTGAAAAGACAGCCCTCAGATTGGGAGAAAATAATAGCAAATGAAGAAACAGACAAAGGATTAATCTCAAAAATATACAAGCAACTCCTGCAGCTCAATTCCGGAAAAATAAATGACCCAATCAAAAAATGGGGCAAAGAACTAAACAGACATTTCTCCAAAGAAGACATACAGATGGCTAACAAACACATGAAAAGATGCTCAACATCACTCATTATTAGAGAAATGCAAATCAAAACCACAATGAGGTACCATTACACGCCAGTCAGGATGGCTGCTATCCAAAAGTCTACAAGCAATAAATGCTGGAGAGGGTGTGGAGAAAAGGGAACCCTCTTACACTGTTGGTGGGAATGCAAACTAGTACAGCCGCTATGGAAAACAGTGTGGAGATTTCTTTAAAAACTGGAAATAGAACTGCCATATGACCCAGCAATCCCACTTCTGGGCATACACACTGAGGAAACCAGATCTGAAAGAGACACGTGCACCCCAATGTTCATCGCAGCACTGTTTATAATAGCCAGGACATGGAAGCAACCTAGATGCCCATCAGCAGATGAATGGATAAGGAAGCTGTGGTACATATACACCATGGAATATTACTCAGCCATTAAAAAGAATTCATTTGAACCAGTCCTAATGAGATGGATGAAGCTGGAGCCCATTATACAGAGTGAAGTAAGCCAGAAAGATAAAGAACATTACAGCATACTGACACATGTATATGGAATTTAGAAAGGTGATAACGATAACCCTATATGCAGAACAGAAAAAGAGACACAGAAATACAGAACAGACTTTTGAACTCTGTGGGAGAATGTGAGGGTGGGATATTTCAAAAGAACAGCATGTATACTATCTATGGTGAAACAGATCACCAGCCCAGGTGGGATGCACGAGACAAGTGCTCCGGCCTGGTGCACTGGGAAGACCCAGAGGAATCGGGTGGAGAGGGAGGTGGGAGGGGGGATCGGGATTGGGAATACATGTAAATCCATGGCTGATTCATATTAATGTATGACAAAACCCACTGGAAAAAAAAAAAAAAAAGTGAAGGTGTGGGGGAAGGAGAGGGTGGGATGAATGGAGAGAGTAGCAGGGAAGCATGTATGTTACCAAACGTAAGATGGATAGCTGGTGGGAATTTGCTGTCTGACTCAGGAAACTCAAACTGGGGCTCTGTGATGGCTTGGAAGGGTGAGATGGGGTGGGGATGGTAGGGAGGTTCAGGATGAAGGGGCCCTGTGTATACCTATGGCTGGTTCATATTGATGTATGGCAGAAGCCAGCATTATATTGTAAGGAATTATCCTTCAATTACAAATAATTTTTTTCTTTTAAGGGAAGGAGCTTTCCTCTTTGGACAAATGTTTGGGTGGAGGGATATGCTTAACAGAACAGGGCCTGCCTGTCTCTTATGGTGTGCATTCTGAATTTCCATAGTCAACCTGGCAAAAAATCTGGCTTCACCATAGAAAGTGACTGGGGCTGATCCAGAGAGTCCCAGAAGTGGGGTCCACATGTGCCTTTAACAGAATCTACATGCCTTGATGACTTATACTCACAGTGAACAAAAGCCAATTCTTGTGAGATTTATGTTTTATTTTGCAAAAATTAGACAAATTCAGGTACTAAGCCGAAGGTTAATCATTCTCTCTCTCCTGAAAGCTGAACTCCCTTCAGCAAAGACATGCAGCAACTCTGCGGATCTCTGGAGAGCTCCACCTCTTATCCCACTGGCAGCCAGGGGCCCGGCAGAGCTGGGAAAGAATTGGAGTTTAAGCTGCTCTGTGATGAGATACTTCACAAAACAGTCCCGCTTGTATTCCAGAGGCATCTGTTAAGTCCCTCTCCAGGGAATCTGAAAACACGTTCTAGCCTCCTCAGGTGAAAGTTAGGGATGTGTTTAAGCTTGGGAACAACTTTACTGATAATGTATGAAATCGGAACAGAGTTGTGGAAGGTCTGCCCTGATCTGGTCCCTAAAGTACTTAGAAATAGGTGCCTTCACTTCTTAGAAATTCTTTTTTCTTTTTAAAACACCATGACGGTTCATTACAGTTGAGAAATGCCCCCTTTTTCCCCCAGAGCATTTCTGGTCTAGGGTTCTGTGTTTGGTCTTTCTAGTCACCTACATTTTCTGTGAGCAGGACACATTCAGCCAGTCCTGGTTGGCCTATAATACACTCTGCATTTGCAGCCCCATGGTTCAGTTTTCCTTCTCCTGAGGAGAAAATAACTTACTTTCTAGCCCTGACTCTGATGTAATTTCCTTTCCTCTTCCTGCCACAGAGGATTCCATTCTGAGAAGTGGCATTTAGGCTTCTGGGAAGGGTGAGGTATGATATACACAGTTCATACAGAACTTTGGGTCCAGAGTAGACATTGGCACAGCAGTAAACTCAGATGCCACTTGATACCAGCCGGCTCATTCTCACTCACCTCTTCCATCTGCCAGAGAGTACCTCCAATCCCTGACACGCATACTCTGACACCCAAAGTTTCACACCCATCTTCCCCTGCCTAGCTTTCTCTGCTCATTGTTCTTGAAGACGCAGCCCCAAGCATGGGTCTCTAGGATCTCATTCCGCAGAGCGGTGGTGAAGAGCAGGGATCTCAGAACCAGGCTCTGTGGGCGCCAGACCTGGCTTTTCACTTACTAGTTGTGTAAACTCAGGCAAGTTACTTGATCTCTTTGTATCTCAGTTCCTTTATCTGTAAAATGAGGATTAAAATATTTTATCTACCACATAGTGTTGTCTGTATTTACTGTATTAATGTTGTCTGCTTTCTTGAATAGTGCTGGCCACTAGTAAGTACTATGTAAGGGTTAGCTAATATTTTCTGACATTTAAAAATATTGCAGTTTTATTTCCTAAGTATTTCTTTTTTTTTAAAGGACAGTTCTGGATTATTGGTCTTTTTTTTTTTTTTTTTTTTTTTTTTAAGTTAAAAGAATGTCCAGATTCTTCAACCCTCCTTCCCTTCTTCTTTTTACTTTCCTTTTAATTTCCTCTCTGAACTGCATAGGGCAAAATGAGTCCACCTGGCTGATTTCTGGGGCAAAGGGTTCCTTGGGTAGCACTTTGGAAACTTTGATGGTCTTAAAGGTGTGTCTCTTGATGCATTCCAATATTTGTAACATGACATCAATAGCTTTCTTTATCTAATAGCAACAACCACACAGAAGTAGGAGTAGATACTTACCATGGACTGGATCTTGTGATAGGTACATAGACCTATAATCTGTCTCTTTACAAACTTAATGTTTAGAGACGTGGTGGTAAATACCAGATGCAACAGCTAAAGGCGTGGAAGTGAGCTCCTCTGGGAAGGGAAACTGGGGGAAAGGATGGATGGCCCAGAACTGCAATTGTCTTCTTGTACACTGTAGAATGATTTTATTTTCACCTGTTTCTTCTGGTATTTATCATCATTATCAACAAACATGCTTATACTTTCATTTCTTGATTTTTTTTTCAGTTTTATATATTATCTTATGGTTTCCTATAATTGGGAAATGAAGATTTAGCTCTCTTACAGCCCTTCTCCCATCATCTCAATATATTTCAGTTAGCTCAATACTGTATTTAGATAGTATACTGACTGTAAATATTATTTACAGCTGAGCCATGTAGTATGTGGTACACTTCCTTTATTGTATAATGCTGAGCATCCTCAGAGTTAAGAGCCATTATTAATATTTATCAGTGCCTTATTCAGCACCCTTGATGTCCTCAAACACACCAGATCAGTACCAGATTTGGTTTTGTTTATGCTATTTTTCCTCCAACTCCCCAGTTTCCTGCCCTAAGCCAGTAGTTACTGGGTCTCTCCTCACCATCACCAGAAAATAGTACTTTGATTTCTTTTACTTCTATCTTTTGTTGGATTCTCGTTTTTTGAGTCTTATGTCATCCTTTTTTTTGGTCAAGTGGAGCACATTCTCCACTAGTCTCCTGAGAAAGGGGACAGAAGAGATAAATTTGTTGAGGCTTTTCACATGTGCATATGTTTTATCACATATACTCACAATAATCAGCAAAGTAGTTTTTATTATACTTAGCTTATTGATAAGAAAACTGAAGTTTAAAGAGGTTTAAGGAATCTTCCCAACCTCACACAACCTCACACACAGGGAAGTATAACTGAGAAAGAAGTTGGCAGAGTTGTATACATGCAGACACACACATACAATATAGAATTGGCTAGTACCATTTATCCTCAATTAATTTTATTTTTACAGAAACAAATTTTAGAGAATTAATCTGAAGAATATACATTTTTTTCATTCATGTATTTTTTTTTTTATCTTTCCAGTTTTGCCTTGACAATTAATTCACCATTCTTCTTGAATGATAATCCTAGATAAAAATGTCACTTTCTATAATTAGAATATCAGCTTGAATATTAAAAAATAATAATCAATGGAGAAAGTTTACAGATACAACAAATTGAGTTTGACTATTCCATATCATATGAATGTTAGTTTGGATATTTAATATTTTTTTCATGAGCATGATATAAATAGCAAGAATACTACAAGGATGCGTAGCTTCTGAGTAATTAAACAACTTATCTTAGAAATACTGGCTACAGTTTTTATGAGAGAAATAATCTCACTCTAAATTCTTTATTGAATTATATGACTATTGAAATTGAAGTCTAGGTAATGGCCTTAGATGGACAGGGAAGCCTGGCGTGCTGCAGTCCATGGGGGTCACAAAGAGTCGGACACAGCTGATCGACGGAACTGAATGGCATTAGATGACCTTGAGTTCTCTTTTTTAGCCCTAACATTTTAAAACCACTTCACATAAAAATGAGGAACAGTGTGTAAAAGGGATACCAGTGATCAGTTCTTCTATAACTGTTCTGAACTGAATGTTTGTGTTCCCTCACTGTTCATATGTTGAAGCCTTAGCCCCTAGTGTGATGGAATTTGGAGACCGGGCTTTTGGGAGGTAAGTGGGTTTAGATGAGGCCATGGGGCTATGGCCCCCCAGTGGAATAGTGCCCTTATAAGAAGACAAAGAGAGACCAGAGTACACTCTTTTTCTCCACCATGCAGGGACACTGAGAGAAGTCTACTCTTTACAAACCAGGAAGGTGGAATTAAATTAGCTAGCACATTGATCTTGTACTTTCCAGTCTCCAGAACTGTTAGAAAGAAGTGTTTGTTGTTTAAACTACCCTGTCGATGGTATTTTGTTATAGTAGCCAAAGCACATAAATATAATAATCCATTTATTAAATTTTGGGATATTTTAAAACCTAGGATGTTATGACAAGGAACATTTTATATTTAGAACAAACCATCTATGTGTTAGTCTAAAATATCATGTAATTTGGAGGTCTGTATAGCATGTTTTTCATGAGCTCTACAGTTTTTCAGAGCTCTACAGTTGGAAACACTAGGGTTCAAGTTCCACCCCTGCCACCGTTGGCTGTGGGAGTCTGAGCAAGTTTCTGCATTTGTGACATAGCATTAATCAGGCACACCTCATAGGGTACTGTGGCAGTCAAGGGACTGATGCCCATCAGGCACTTAGCATCATGCTTTGCATGCAATAAGTACATAGTATAGATTAGATTGGTTTTTAAAAATGACTTGCATTTCTTTCTCTCTTTTTTTTCTCTCTCTCTCTTTTTTTACTCTCTCCCTTCTCCCTCTTCCCCTCTCTCCCTCTCTGAGGTGGCAAAGTCAGGCCAAAATCAAGGGTAGTTTCTTCACTAAGAAGTCTGTATTAGTCAGGATCAAATCACAAGGCAGAAAGTACAAAATCTTTTGAAAAAGGGAAGTTTACTATAAAGGATTATTAACAGTGGGGTGAAGTAACAGCAAAGTAACTTTGAGAGGTAAAGAGGACTGTAAAAGATACAGGGTTAGCAGATACAGGGAGCACCCACCACACCCCAGGGTGAGATACAGTGTCCGAGGAAGGACCCTCACCTCACCCCGCTGAGATCCAGGCCTCCCTGCAGGGCCGAGGTGATGACTGGGTGGCAGAAAAGTCACTGTGGAGATGTACTTGTAGGACTGGCCAGGGGTCTTCCCTCCATGTTGTCAGAGAAGGCTGTCCGCAGAAACTGTCAGGCCTCAGAACTTGTGATGTGCTGGGGACACCTGCTGACCACTAGAGGCTGCTGCAGCTGGGGGGCTGGGGAGGCTGCCCTCTGCGGGAGTCTAGTCCTCTGCTCTGGACTTCCAGGGCACTTTCAGGTCATCTGTACAAAGTAAAGGTCAGCCCCCCTGGGTTGCTGAATGATCATACCTGTAGAACCCTAGGCATGTGTATACACAAAACTTGGAACAATGACCCAGGCTGGGTGCCAGCTTGCATTGTCTGGGCCCCAGATATGCCAGTGCTGCTTGAGTTGTGTTGAGAGTGTGCTGCACCCAGATATTGGAGAAGGGTGCATGCTTCTGGAACTCAGCACAGAAGAGAAAGCAGTGGAAGAAACGACTCTCTGCTGGAGAGAGTGGAATGAGATCCTCGGGTGGAAAGAGACCCACCCAAGAACCAAGAAGAGCCAGCTTCTTTTCCCCCAGATCTCTCTCTAGAACACTCTGTGCATGGGAGTGTGTGCTCAGTCGTGTCCGACTGTTTGTGACCCCCATGGAATGTTGCCCGCCAGCCTCCTCTGCCCATGGGATTCTCCAGGCAAGAATCCTGGCGTGGGTTGCCATTTCCCCCTCCAGGGGATCTTCCCAACCCAGGGACTGAACCGGCATCTCCTGTGTCTCCTGCAGTGGCGGGCAGGTTCTTTAACACTGAGCCACCTCGGAAGCCCAGCACTCTCTATAGATGAGGCTTAATATCTTGTTGAGTGGCAAAGGAGAACTCTTTGCAAAGCCCAATTGTTACCATACTGCATGGAAAAAAGGCGACTTTACAGCTGACCTGTAATAACTTCGATTACCTGTATCTTGTCACAATCAGAAACTCGCATACAAAGAAATCGTCATATCAGGAGAGCGTGCCCAACACTGTGGGCCCTACAGAGGTCAAGAACAGTCATCCTTAATGGGGGAAGCAGTGTGACATATACCACTCCGGGTGTCTGACTTCCAAGGAAGAAATTTTAAATCTTACACTCAGAGAACTCAAGGAGGAAGCAAGAAACAATTAGAGCCGAGAGTTAAGTGTGGTCATACAAACTTTTCGCCAAGCAATTACAGAGGTGGCCGATTTTTTAAACTATGTTTTTGTGTAATTTATCTTTTTAATCATCCACAGACACACTCAAACTGCTTTCTATTCAAGTGTTTATTAAATTCCACAATAAAGTATATTTCTCTACAAGCATTAGAAACCACAAATAAACATTACTTTAAAATCATACAAAATCATATCACAATATTCCACATGTACCAGTTCTGAATTTCCCAAAGCCTGAAGATCATTACTTGGTAGGTTTGCCAGAACTGTTTTCTTTTTGTTTCTTTGTGATTTTGGTTAAAAACAATTCTTTGTCACACATCTTATTTCTTGCCAACTTGTCACATTTGTTTTTTTTTTTTTTTTTGCTATTGCTTCTCTTCAGAAGTGCATCTTGGTAGGTAAAGTAACATGTTAGAATCCAGTAGACCTGGTTTAAATTCCAGGTCTTACATCTTTTAACTTTGTATGCTTAACCAATTTATCTCTCTCTATCCCTAGTATTTCAGTTTCTTCAGCTTTGAAAGGAAAATGTGCATAAAAACCATGTTCTTACAATGATTAACAGTCATATAACTTACATATAGACATACTTATGGTATTTGGTAGACTGTTGATACATTAGAAATGTTAGTTATTTTTTGAGACTTAACTAGCATAAGAAAGGGGAGAACAAAAACTAATCAGTCTGTTTTCTGCTCGTTAATGTTTGTGATAGTGGAACTAAAGGGAGGGAATTTTGAAATCATGGAAAAATACAGCTTGGCTGTCATCCATCTGTGGATGTCAGTTTGATGAATAGTCTCTAGAGAGAGAGGCGCAGACTTTGTCCTACCAATCAGAAAGTCTTAACAAATCAAGTTGTGAGTTTAGGGTGATGACAAGTCTATTTATTCATCTCTTTCTTTCTCTTAGGACTCTGGCTGCTTTGGTGCCCTCAGGAAATGATATAACATCAGAGTTAGATTAGATATTCTCCATAGACTTGGTTCTTGGATGTTATTATAACATTCTGAGAGCACACAGAATGTTTATATGTGCTGGATTCATCTGGCTTCTTCATGATGAGCTTTCATGATGAGCCAAGGCCAACTGGAACAGCCCATGCAGACAAGATGATATCGTGATAAGCTCACATTCACCAGATGTTTCATTCTCTACTCTCTCCCATGTGGCAAAAAGTGAAACTGCCAGCCTCTTGATTAAACCACCCTTCATCTTCTGTCCCATCCAAAATGCCAACTTCATAAATTATCTACTCCACCCAATCTTCACCCCGCAGTCCCCTGACTGCATCACATACCTTACACTCGACAACATACCAGAAAACAAATGTTAAAAAATTCCCGAGAGAAAGCAGAACTTCTTGAAGAAAACAGAATTCATTTGTTCTGCTTTCATTTTCCTTTTTAATTAAAATAGTTTAAAAGCCATACATCATAAGAAAAATAGAACCCATAGGAATGGATTGATACCCAAGATGTATAAGGGGAGAGAAATCAAGCAAATATCTGTTTAAGACAACTTCAAAATCAGCCCCAAATCAATTTTTTTTCATGACATGCTGGAAGAAGTTAATCAAAGATCACAAAATTATTTTTAAAATTATGGAAAACAGTGACTAACAACCCAATTTTTTGAAACAGGGAAGAAGTCCACAAATTTTAGAATAGAAGCTTCACCATGATCATGGGAAAGATTATGCAATGGATTATTAAATGGCAGTTTGTGAGCTCTCAGAAAGGAATGAAAGCTCTCTGGAGATCAGCATAGTTTTATATGACCAAATCATGTCAGATCTCACATTTCCTTTACTGACAAGAGTTGTGAATGGGATAGGGCAGCAAAGTGCTTTGGAAATGGTATATGTCAATTTCTGAAAGACAGTTACCAAAATATCTCTTGATGTACTTTGGGCAATTCATTAATTTATTAATGATATGGTTAATAAATCCATATTATTTGTCAAAGATTATGCTTGCACTATGCAAGATAGAAGAATGTAGACTGGATGATGATAACTGTGGGTAGACTGAATACTTGCTAAAATCTGTACTCCCAAAGTATGTACTAGAATTGTAATATTTGGGAGTTAGCAAGACTGTAACAGTCCTAGCTGTCCTATATATTTTTTATTTTATTTTTCTTTATTGATGATTTAAGGGCATAATGATGTGATGCACATTGTTCAATCTTCTTTTTTTCTATTTTTTTAAAAATTAAAAAAAAAATTAATTAATTAATTTATTTTACCTTACAACACTGCATTGGTTTTGCCACACACTGACTTGACTCCGCCACGGGTGGGCGTGTGTTTCCCATCCTGAACCCCCTCCCCCCTCCCTCCCCATCCCCTCCCTCTGGGTCATCCCAGTGCACCAGCCCCGAGCACCCTGTCTCATGCATCGAACCTGGACTGGAGATTCGTTTCACATATGATAATGTACATGTTTCAGTGTCATTCTCCCATATCATCCCACCCTCGCCTTCTCCCACAGAGTCCAAAAGGCTGTTCTGTACATCTGTGTCTCTCTTGCTGTCTCGCATATAGGGTTATCATTACCATCTTTCTAAATTCCATATATATGCGTTAGTATACTGTGTTGGTGTTTTTCTTTCTGGCTTACTTCACCCTGTGAAGTAGGCTCCAGTTTCATCCACCTCATTAGAACTGATTCAAATGTATTCTTTTTAATGGCTGAGTAATATTCCATGGTGTATATGTACCACAGCTTCCTTATCCATTCATCTGCTGATGGGCATCTAGGTTGCTTCCATGTCCTGGCTATTATAAACAGTGCTGCGATGAACACTGGGGTGCACGTGTCTCTTTCAGATCTGGTTTCCTCGGTGTGTATGCCCAGGAGTGGGATTGCTGGGTCACATGGCAGTTCTATTTCCAGTTTTTTAAGAAATCTCCACACTGTTCTCCATAGCGGCTGTACTAGTTTACATTCCCACCAACAGTGTAAGAGGGTTCCCTTTTCTCCACACCCTCTCCAGCATTTATTGCTTGTAGACTTTTGGATAGCAGCCATCCTGACTGGCGTGTAATGGTACCTCATTGTGGTTTTGATTTGCATTTCTCTGATAATGAGTGATGTTGAGCATCTTTTCATGTGTTTGTTAGCCATCTGTATGTCTTCTTTGGAGAAATGTCTGTTTAGTTCTTTGGCCCACTCTTTGATTGGGTCATTTATTTTTCTGGAATTGAGCTGCAGGAGTTGCTTGTATATTTTTGAGATTAATTCTTTGTCCATTGCTTCATTTGCTATTATTTTCTCCCATTCTGAAGGCTGTCTTTTCACCTTGCTTATAGTTTCCTTTGTAGTGCAAAAGCTTTTAAGTTTCATTAGGTCCCACTTGTTTATTTTTGCTTTTATTTCCAATATTCTGGGAGGTGGGTCATAGAGGATCCTGCTGTGATTTATGTCAGAGAGTGTTTTGCCTATGTTCTCCTCTAGGAGTTTTATAGTTTCTAGTCTTACATTTAGATCTTTAATCCATTTTGAGTTTATTTTTGTGTATGGTGTTAGAAAGTGTTCTAGTTTCATTCTTTTACAAGTGGTTGACCAGTTTTCCCAGCACCACTTGTTAAACAGATTGTCTTTTCTCCATTGTATATCCTTGCCTCCTTTGTCAAAGATAAGGTGTCCATAGGTGCATGGATTTATCTCTGGGCTTTCTATTTTGTTCCATTGATCTATATTTCTGTCTTTGTGCCAGCAGGGGCAAACCCAGTGTGGCTGAATCACTGTCCTATATTTTTATGAAAATTCTTAGCTACCAAGAATTGCTTGAGTTTAAGTGATATATTTAAAAACAGAATCAAGGCTGAGTGATAACCTGACAGGTTATAGAGATGGATCAAATCAGACAATGCAAAATTAATTGGAGATGACACGATATCTTGTGCTTAGTTTCAAGAAATCAACTGCACAGGTAATAAAGAATCTTCATTAATACATGCTCAAATGAAAACATCTTAGGTATTGCATTTCCCTGGAAGGCCACTACTTATTGTGACCTCTCTACCAAAAAGTTAATAGAATTTGAGCTACCTGCTAGAGGCTCAAAGTCAGAATAAGAGTCCATCATATGGACACTACCTTATACTTGTCAGACGATTTCTACCATGTTATGTTCAGCCTTGGATACTGAATTTTAAAAGGGACAGTCTATGTCTACCAGCATGTCAAGTTGAAGGCAACAGTACTATGTATGTTTTGGCAATCTTGTCATAGAAAGTCAACTGAACTAATTGAAGGATGTCTGCACAGAGAAATGAAAACTCTCAAAGGAGATAAAATAATTATCTTTAAATGTTGAAGGGCTTCAATGTGGAAGAGGGATTTAACCAAGTTTGTGAGCTTATGACCTTCAGAACCTTGGGATACCCAAGGGACTGAGAGGTCTTATTTGCTGTGTAAGTTACTGGGGATTTGAAGTGAATGGAAAAGAGGTGGTAGAAGGGGTTTGCTTGAAGGAAAACCAATGTAATAAAAAGGAGCAGCAGAGACTGGTGAGTAGAGCAACGCCTTTGAGATCAGGTGCACCTGGATCCAAGTCCTGGCTTTAAACTAACTATGTGATCTTGGGAAGGTTGTCTAACCACTCTAAATTCAGTTTATCACCTGTGAATTTGGAATAATGGTAGTAACTAATTCAGAAGATTGATATGAGTGTGAAAATATGTGATGCATGTAGAGAGAGAAGTGCAAGGCATGTCATCAGTTAATGTTACCTTGTCTTTCTTCTGTAATGCATTGGAGGAAAGCTAGGATTAGCATTTGAACATTAAATTGAGTTAGTTTTTGACTTTCTAATGTAAGAATTTCTGATCTGTTGGAACGTCCCAATATTACATCTTAAGTGATAATGAGCTCCCCTTCATTGGAATGTTCAGACAGGTTTGGGAAGGAGCTTTATATCATATACAACGTCATTCTAGAATGATCCTATTAGTTCCTAGCTTTTGTAAGCATGAGGATCTGTATTTAGCATCAAATATTTCTCACAATTTTTCATAGGATAGTGTTTGTATTTTTGCTATTCAAGTGAAATAAGTGAAACATACTGAGTTATTACTGTGGAAAATACGAATGACAGCTACAACATACTGAGTTTTTACTGTGTTGTATGTACTTTACAATAACTCTACCATAAACTTTAGTACAGTAAACTCTTTGTAATAAACTCTGTGAGGCAGGTGAGCAAACTGAGGCTTCTAGAACTTAAAAGCATTTACTAGGGCTACAGAATTTATGGAGGAGAGTGTAAGCTTTAAAATATTTTTTAAAAACCTAATCCTCATACAAATAAATAGTAAATGTGTGCCAAACTATTATTTAACTTATCATTGAGGAAATAAAAAAAAAGACGACAACGTTTTTTTCAATGGAAGATATCAGAAACTGATTATGTTATATAGAATCCATGAAAGAAAGAATGCTGGGATAAAAGTGCTAAATCAGATTAAAAAAATTTATTGCCTTAATTCCATGAGGACAATAAAAATATAATCTCTGGGATTATCCTCTCTTCCGGACAGGACTCTCTTTTATCATTATTAAGTTGAGCAGGGAACAGCCTCCAATACCAAGTTTCATGTGTCGAATGTTACTGTTGTTTAGTCGCTAAGTCATGACCGACTCTTTTGTGACCCCATGGACTCCTCTGTCCGTGGGATTTTCCAGGCAAGAGTACTGGAGTGGGTTGCCATTCCCTTCTCCAGGGGATTTTCCCAACCTAGGGATCGAACCTATTGCATTGATGGGGGGCGGGGGGGTGGGGGTGGTGCTTTACCACTGAGCCATCAGGCAAGCCCAAATGTGTAGACTGTTTACTGAGAAATGTTTGTGGGATCAACACCTATGGAAGAGAGGATAACAAAGCACGAATGGGCAGAAGGAGAAGCTGAATTGTGACCCTGTGCCAGCAGATCCAAATCTGTTTTCTTAAGCTGGGAGGAAGGCATTAGACTTTTATATGCTTTTCTTTACATAATTTCACCAGTCATGAGCATGAGAAGCTGGCTACTCTTGGGAGGAGGCATGACCTTCAGAAAGCCAGTTTTTTTTCAGTGAGGCAATCCCCAAAAAGGACTGAAAACTGAGGACTGTCTTTTGGTAATATTTCTGGTAGTTGGGGGACTATGACCTTCATTTCAGGAAGGAAATCTGAGGGATAACTTTCTCAGTCTACCAAAAAAAAAATGTATCTTACTATTCTACTCACTGAAGTCTAAATTTAAAATACTGTTAAATGTCTGGACCTTAATCAGTAGTAAACAGTAAGTCCAACAAACTTACACTTCCCTAGGTCCCAGAGAGTTACAATGGTTTTCTCAGATAATCATTAGCATAACAACTAAAGATATGCAACTATCTTTTGCATCATTTAAAATTTTTTTTGGCATTTTATTTCTTTTTTATTTTTTAAATTATGAAAATATGATACTACCTTTACAGGAGACTTGGAATATACAGAGCAAAGTTATATATAATTACACTGTATATTACAATTATTTTTTGAAGTAGATAAATTAAGATTTTTAGTTGGAGTTGGGCTCCCCTGACAGCTCAGTTGGTAAAGAATCCGCCTGCAATGCAGGAGACCACAGTTTGATTCCTGGGTTGGGAAGATCCCCTGGAGAAGGGAAAGGCTACCCACTCCAGTATTCTGGCCTGGAGAATTCCAAGGACTGTATAGTCCTTGGAGTCACAAAGAGTTGGACATGACTGAGCGACTTTCACTTTCAATATCAAACTCTCAAAAATTAATAAAATGGATAGGCAGAGAAGTAAGATATAATAGATCTGAAAAGCACTATGAACCAGTTCAACTTTATTAAGATTTATACAATTTTTACACAACAGCAGGATACAAATTCTTTTCAAATTCCCATAGACTGTAAACCAAGAGACACTGGAACATATCCAGGCACATAAAATAAGGCACAATGATTTCATGGTCTAAAGGTCCTGAAATCATACAGAGTTTGTTCTCTTATCATTGTGGCACTCTGTTAGAAATCAATATCAAAAGATATTTGAAAATAACCCACATATTTTCAAGTGCATTGTGACATTTACCAAGAGAGGTCTTTGATTTAGCTATTGAAGGCCTCATTAAAGTTAAAAGACTGAAAAAACGCAGAGGGTTATTGCAGAGAAGAAAGCATTTAAATGATAAATTAATATCAAAATGAGAAAGTAATATCAAAGATACCTTAAAAGCCCCATGTATTTGGAAATTAAATGTCCACTTTTAAATGATACATGTATCTAAGAAGCCATAACAAGGAAAATTAGAAAATGTTTGTAACAATAAAAATGAAAAGAGAATTTATTAAAATTAGTTTCATGCGGCTGAGGCTGCTCAATGCAACTAAATACGATATGGAATCTTGAATAAGGTATGAAAACAAATAATGGACACTAGCATAAAATTTTATGAAATTTAAACAAAATCTGTAGTTAATAATACTGTACAATATGTTATTATCCTTTTTTTTTTTTTTTTTTTTTTACAACATAGTATTTCTTTATAGTTTCAGAATTGGATTAGAAGTTTCAAGCCTCATTCAATTTTTTTTTTAAGTCATTAGGGTAATAAGCTTTCTAGACTCTTAGCAGTAATACTAGGGCATCATTTAATTTTTTTCTTAACAATAGTAGGGAGGTATGACTCCAAAGAAAGCTCTCATCAATTAAAGCAATATCATGAAGTAGTTAAGAATTGAACATCGTGAACTCATAATTTTTAAAATATTAGCACAGACGAACTCGATGTACTATTGCTTCAAACTATGGACATTTCTTGGTAAAATATGAATATGAGATACTCCTCCCAGGGATTTGCAACCCACAGATTGCAAATGAAAGAATCAGATACTTTTAGGACAACTTCTACCTTACAGATTCTGAAGTGCCTGTCTTCCTTAGAGAAAGAGCACACTATGGATATTTACTTTTTTTTCCTTTTAATTTCTTTATTTTAATTGGCAACTAATTACAATATTGTGGTGGTTTCCCCATACACTGAATGAATCAGCCATTGGTGTACATGTGTCCCACCATCCTGAACCTCCCTCCCACTCCATCCCTCCTCCCTCTGGGTTGCCCCAGAGTACCGGCTTTGAGTGCTCTGTTTCATGAATCGAAAGAACAGCAAGCCAAAACTCTTTCCTAAATGTGCTTTTTTTCCTCACTAGTGACTGAAATTCTTTTAACGAGAACAAAATCTTGCATGTCATCACTAGTGTTAATGCCTAAATTTAAATGACTTTATGAGCAGCAACATTATGCAATGGACATTATTATTGCTGACCATGAATTTTAGAAATTCTTTCCTTGCAGGCCTACTTTGAAGTAAGATGTGGCTTGTGACTCGATTTGGTCAATGAAATATGAGTGCAGTTATCATTTCCAGGCAGAAGCATTTATAAGCTGGTACATGATTTTCTCTGGTCTGTTTCCCAGTTGCAACAATTGTAGAAGCATGCATTGATGTGGAGGTGCCAACAGTTTGAAGAGGGCTGGAATGCAGAATCACCACGTGGAGGCTGGCTGCCCTGGAGAGCTGCCCAACCCCTGCAGCAGACTTTGTGGGGCTGAGATAGAAACTGTGTCGAGCCACTGAGATTTCTGCCTTTGTGACCTTAGTATCACTGAGCTTAATTTACTAATAGAAATGAAGACTTCTATGTATGCTAAGGTGTGACTGACTCAGATCATCTCCTTCCCTTTCAGCAGTTTTTGGCAGAAAGGAATGGTAAAGAGAAGCTAGGAAGGCATTTTTGAGGATATTTAGTCAAGAGAATGTGATGGATGTGAAAGTTGGACCATGAAGAAATCTGAGCATCAAAGAATTGATGCTTTTGAACTGTGGTGTTGGAGAAGACTCTTGAGAGTCCCTTGGACTGCAAGGAGATCCAACCAGTCCATCCTAAAGGAGATCAGTTCTGAATATTCATTGGAAGGACTGATGCTAAAGCTGAAGCTCCAATATTTTAGCCACCTGATGTGAAGAAAAGACTCATTGGAAAAGACCCTGATGCTAGGAAAGATTGAAGGCAGGAGGAGAAGGGGACGACAGAGGGTGAGATGGTTGGATGGCCTCACTGACTCAATGGACATGAGTTTGAGCAAGCTCTGGGATTTGGTGATGGACAGGGAAGCCTGGCATGCTGCAGTCCATGGGGTTGTAAAGAGTCAGACACGAGTGAGTGACTGAACTGAACTGAGTCAAGAGAAAGGAAACCGGTTGGTGCAACAAGGAAATATTTGTAACATTTTCATTTGTCCTGTGACAAACTTTCACTGAATAGTTTATTAAAAGTATTTTTGTAGTTTATTGGCAGTATTAAACATACTTTTGTAGAAGTGTTTTTATAATATTAAAAGTTTCCTACACTTTCCTTCTTTCTTCCTCTTCCCTCCCTTCCTTCCTTCAAGATTTGATATCAGAGGAACAAGAGCAGAGAAACCTTGAAGCCTGAGTAGAAAGTCTCAAAAATTATATAAGACTTTCTTACAGTTTACAGAATATTATGAGATTTCAAATATACATATCATTTTTCAACCTGCAGCTATTGAAAAGTAGTTTGTCATTCAGAAGTCCTTCCAAGTACAAGCAGCACATATCTAGGCCACTGAAAGTTTTATTAGTTACTACGTCCACTACTGGGAAAGTCCATGTAAAATGTAAGTCACAATCTATATAGTTTCTAAAAATGTAATCTTCATTTTTTATTAGAGTCATACAGGCTTATAACAAGATCACAATCACAGTCCTATATTCACTCTACCCTTCCCATCTAACTTCTGCTTTCAAGAGTCAAATACACTTCACTCTTTTAACAATATTTTATAATGTTTACCTTTAGATTTCATTTATTGCTTATAGTTCTATTCTTCTATTTTTATTTTATATAGTACATATTTAGTTACAACTAAGAATGAAGATTTACCTCCATTAAATTGGTAATTGCCCCAATTACCATCCCCTTATACACACCACCCTCCCTTAATTTTAAATATTGTAATTTAAGTGAAATCACTTCCTTAGCGATCAATGCAAAGAAATAGAGGAAAACAATAGAATGGGAAAGACTAGAGATCTCTTCAAGAAAATTCAAGATACCAAGGGAACATTTCATGCAAAGTTGAGCTCAATAAAGGACAGAAATGATAGGGACCTAACAGAAGCAGAAGATATTAAGAAGAGGTGGCAAGAATACACAGAAGAACTGTATAAAAAAGATCTTTATGACCCAGATAATCATGATGATATGATCACTCACCTAGAGCCAGACATCCTGGAATGTGAAGTCAAGTGGGCCTTAGGAAGCATCACTACGAACAAAGCTAGTGGAGGTGATGGAATTCCAGTTGAGCTATTTCAAATCCTGAAAGATGATGCTGTGAAAGTGCTGTACTCAATATGTCAGCAAATATGGAAAACTCAGCAGTGGCCACAGGACTGGAAAAGTTCTGTTTTCATTCCAATCCCAAAGAAAGGCAATGCCAAAGAATGCTCAAACTACCGCACAATTGCACTCATCTCACATGCTAGTAGTAATGCTTAAAATTCTCCAAGTCAGGCTTCAGTAATACGTGAACCGTGAACTTCCAGATGTTCAAGATGGATTTAAAAAAGACAGAGGAATCAGAGATCAAATTGCCAACATCTGATAGATTATTGAAAAAGCAAGAGGATTCCAGAATAACATCTATTTCTGCTTTATTGACTATGCCAAAGCCTTTGACTGTGTGGATCACAATGAACTGTGGAAAATTCTGAAAGAGATGGGCATACCAGACCACCTGACCTGCCGCTTGAGAAACCTGTATGCAGGTCAGGAAGCAACAGTTAGAACTGGACATGGAACAACAGACTGGTTCCAAATAGGAAAAGGAGTACGTCGAGGCTGTATATTGTCACCCTGCTTATTTAACTTGTATGCAGAGTACATCATGAGAAACGCTGGGCTGGATGAAGCACAGGCTGGAATCAAGATTGCTGAGAGAAATATCAATAACCTCAGATATGCAGATGACACCACCCTTATGGCAAAAAGTGAAGAACTAAAGAGCCTCATGATGACAGTGAAAGAGGAGAGTGAAAAAGTTGGCTTAAAGCTCAACATTCAGAAAACAAAGATCATGGCATCTAGTCCCATCACTTCATGGGAAATAGATGGGGAAACAGTGGACACAGTGTCAGACTTTATTTTTCTGGGCTCCAAAATCACTGCAGATGGTGATTTCAGCCATGAAATTAAAAGCTGCTTACTCCTTGGAAGGAAAGTTATGACCAACCTAGACAGCATATTAAAAAGCAGAGACATTACTTTGCCAACAAAGGTCTGTCTAGTCAAGGCTATGGTTTTTCCAGTGGTCATGTATGGATGTGAGAGTTGGACTGTGAAGAAAGCTGAACGCCGAAGAATTGATGCTTTTGAACTGTGGTGTTGGAGAAGACTCTTGAGAGTCCCTTGGACTGCAAGAAGGTCAAACCAGTCAATCGTAAGGGAAATCAGTCCTGAATATTTATTGGAAGGACTGATGCTGAAGCTGAAACTCCAATACTTTGGCCACCTGATGTGAAGAGCTGACTCATTGGAAAAGATCCTGATGCTGAGAAAGATTGAGGGCAGGAGGAGAAGGGGATGATAGAGGATGAGCTAGTTGGATGACATCATCAACTTGATGGACATGGATTTGGGTGGACTCCGGGAGTTAGTGATGGACAAGGAGGCCTGGCGTGCTGCGGTTCATGTAGTCGCAAAGAGTCAGACACGACTGAGCTACTGAACTGAACTGAACTGAACTGAAGGGAAATCAATATTCATGGATAATGCTCTGACTATACATACTCACAACTAGGCCATGTAGTATATTTTGAGATGTTCCGTTTTGTGTGTAAGTTTTACTTTCTCTGAATGTTATAATTATCTCTCAGTTTTTTAAGTTTAGTTTTCTAATTGCTGCTGCCTAGTCACCGCAGTCGTGTCTGACTCCGTGTGACCCCATGGACTGCAGCCTGCCAAGCTTCTCTGTCCATGAAATCTCCAGGCAAGAACACTAGGGTTGGTTGCCATGCCCTCTCCCGGGGACCTTCCTAACCAAAGGACTGAAACTGGGCCTCCTTTATTGCAGGCAGATTCTCTCCCACTGAGACACACGGGAAGCCCAAGTTTTCTAATTACTTAGCTCTCATTCAATGCTCTGACAAAATTATAAAGCTATAAAAATCCCAGCGATACATTCAGACACACTTGCTGGTTTCAGTTTTGTTCTCGACACAGTCCTCCTGGAGTACTCTATCTTCTGAAATTATTATGACCATTTGCTCTCTAGGCCTGCTGCCTAGATGTCAAAGTGCAGTCTTCCTTTACTATGAATCTGCATGCCTTGTGCAATCATGAACATGCTTGAAAAGAATAGAAATTGGAAAAGCCTCATCAAAGAAACAGAAACTCTCAACAAAGAAACAGAAGGTATAAAGAAGAAGTCAATGGAAATTTTAGACTGGAAAAGTGCATAACAAATAAAAAAGTCATTGGATGGATTGAAGAGTGGAATGGATGGGACAGAGGAAGGAATCAGTGAACTAGAAGATAAAACAATAGAAATTACTCAATTTGACTAATAGAGAAAAAAATGACTGAAAAAAAATATGAACAGAGTCGACCTTGGGTCCCTGTGGGATGATAATAAAAGATCTAACATTCATATCATCAGATTCCCAGAAGAGAGTAAGCAATGAGGCCCTAAAGGAGTACTCAAAGTATTAGTGGCTGGAAACTTCCTGAATTTAGCAAGAGGAAAAACCCCCACAGATTCAAGAAACCTAGTGACCTCAAACAGGATAAGTCCAAATAAATCTATGCCAAGACATCACAATTAAACATATGAAAATTAAAGACAAAGGAAAAAATTGAAAGCAGAGAGGAAAATGACATCTTACCTAAAAAGGGAAAAGCAGTTCCAACAGCTGTGGATTTTTCATCAGAAATCATGGAGGCCAGAGGGATTGGCAAAATATTTTTCCATTGCTGAAAGGAAATAATTATCAACTGGAATCTTTTACTCAGTGAAAATATTTGTCAGTAATGAAAAGGAAATCAAGACATTCTCAGATGAAAGAAAACTAAGAAATCTGTTATCAGCAGACCTAACCTAAAAGAATGGCTAAAGGAAATTCTTTAGACAGAAATCAATAAAATTAAAAACAGAAAACAATAGGCAAATCAGTGAGACTGGTCCTTTGAAAAGATTAATAAAATTGACAAACCTCTAGGAAGATTGACAAAGGAAAGAAACTGTGGACACACATACACAGTTATCAGTAAAGAGACTCTGCAAACATTGAAAGGAAAATAATGGAATGCCACAAACAACTTTATACACACAAACTTGACAATTTTTAGAAAATGGGCCAATTCTTCGAAACACTTGAACTACTGCAAGTCGCTCAATATGAAGTAGCCAATTTGAATAGCCCTATAAATATTAAGCAAATTGAATTTGTAACTTAAACACTGCTCACAGAACTCTCTAAACGTCCATAGGTACTCTAGATAATTTCATCAAATATGTAAAGGAGAACTGACAGCAATTCTACACAATCTCTTCCATAAAATAGAAGAAAGAATATGCCCCAACTTATTCTGTGGAGCTTACTATAGAGCTACAGTAATGAAAACCGTGTCAGGTAGCACTGGGACAAATGCAGATCAATGGAACAGAATAGAGAACCCAGAAGTAGAACTAACATACACAACAGATTTTTTACAAAGGGTCAAAAGCAATTACATGGAGGAAAGGAACTTTTCAGCAAATGGCCCTGGGGCAGTTAAACGTCCAGAGTGGAAGAAACCAAGGACAGAAACTCAACCTACTTCTCATAAGTTACAGGAAAATTTAACTGGAAATGTGTCACATACTTAACTGCATTGTGTAAAACTATAAAACTTCAAGAAAAAAACAGAAAAGAAAATCTTCCAGATTTAGGGCTAAGTGAACTATTCTTAGACTTAACACCAAAAGAATAATCCATTAAAAGTAATGTTGATAAATCAGACTTCATTTAAAAAATTGCTTTTTGAAAGATCCTGGTAAGAGATTGGGGTTTCCCAGATTGCTCAGTGGAAAGAATTCGCCTGCAGTACCAGAGACGCAAGAGACACAGTCTCCATCACTGGGTCGGGAAGATCCCCTGGAGGAGGAAATGGCAACCCACTCCAGCATTCTTGCTTGAAGATTCCCATCGATGGGGGAGCCTGGCAGGCTACAGTCCATGGGGTTGCAAAGAGTCGGACATGACTGAGTGACTGAACATGCACACACAGAGATTGAGGTAAGACGTTACTGACTAGAGGAAAATATTTACAAACCATCTCTCTGGGAAATAACTTGTATCTCACTATGTAAAAAGCTCTCAAAACTTAACTGTAAAAATTCAACTGTAAAAATTCAATAGTTCAACAGAAAATAAGCAAAGGTATAAACAGACATTTGGCAGTTGAGAAGATATAGTTGTCAAATAAGCACATAAAAAAATATTCAACATCATTAGCCAATGAGATAGCACCACACATCTAACAGAATGATTGAAATAAGAAGTAGTAACATCACCAAATGTGGGTGAGGATATGGGAAAATTGGATTACTCATACACTGCTGGTGGGAATGTAAAATGTTATAGTCATTCTGGAAATATTTTGGCAGTTTCTTAAAAACTAAATGTGCAATTTTTGATCCAACAATTATAGGTATTTATCATAAAGAAATTAAGTGTCGTGTTTACATAAAAACCTAAACATAAATATTTATAGCCCCTCCCCAAAGGAAACCACCCAGATGTCTTTCAATGGATGATTAAACAGTTATATGTCTGTACAACAGAACAATAAAAAAAAGCAATAAACTATTAATGTATGCCATAAACTGGACGGATCATCAGAAAATTATAGTCATTTAGAAAAGCCAATCCAAAATTTTACATGATATGCAATTCCATTTATATAAGAGTCTTGAAAAAACAAGACCATAGAAATGGAGACAGATAAATGCTTCCCAGAGATTAAGGAGGTGTGGATGGGAGGGAAGTACGTTCAGTTTTAAAAATGAAATATGAAGGAGTGGGATGCCATTTCCTTCACCAGTGAATCTTCTCAACCCAGGGGTTGAACCCGAATCTTCTGCATTGCAAGCAGATTCTTTACCTTCTGAGCCACCAGAGAAGCCCATCCAGGGCATGTAGGAACTTATAATTTTGCCAGTTAATGAATTTTATAGTCATATTGTGTATGTGTGTGTGTGTGTGTTTGTGTGTGTGTGTGTGTGTGTTAGCAAGTTGTTTACCTAAGCAGGGGGCAACTGCAGCACAATTTTGTGCCTTACTTTTCATTCCCTATTCTTTATATTATCCCTTATGCTATAAACTTTTTTTTTTCTGAAAAATAGCCATTAAGTAAGAGAAAGATACTAATAAAAGTGTAGTTAAATTTAGTGTTAGATGTGCAGGGAAAAGACAAAGTGCTAATAAAGGAGCAAATCATTTATAACATAATTTTGTGTTTTTAAAATTTGAGGGATTCATCAAGGCATCGTTATAAATCCCTCGAGAATGTCGATGGCTCACAAATGCATATAAAATACATATTACCATTTCACTAAAGAAATTTAAGTATAAAGTAAGCAATTTTAATAGCAGAACAGAGTACATGAGGATTTTTGTTAAATTCATAAGGATTCTTACAATATAACTAAGGATGAACCAATGATATTGAAGCCATATGAACACATAGTCAACACTTTTAAAACAGTGTTCTAATGCTGTGGTTGTAGTTGGAGGAGGCAGAGTTGTATCAGTAAATATTATTCTTATTATTTGGTATGATTAATTAACACTAGGAAAAATACTCAATATCCTTTTCTGTCCTTTGAGACTTTTGCAGGGTACTTTAAGCAACCATCCAAATGACAAAGGAAGAATACTACACATTATTATATTTTCTTTTATTTTTTAGTGTGTTTTGTATTGCTTCCCTCTTCAAACATCTATAGATTCCAGTTTCACTGAATTTTGCCATTATAAATAAAACATCTGGAAAATGATTTTTTCAGAATGATTTTTTCCTTGCATGAAAGTTTTAAGTTAAAGTTTACTTCACTTTCATCACCTCACATGAAACTTACAGTTCAATAATTTTGTTTCACATGCGTTTTTAATAGCTGACCATGGTGCTTGAGTGAATGCTGACATCAGCTGTAAGATGTTTGTGGGCAAAGCAACATAGTCTTATAGTCATATATAAATCATGTAACATGTATACTTAACTTTGGCAGAACTTTGGCAGAACTTTAAAATTCTCATTATCTGAGGACATATGAAATTGGGGAAAACATAAGAATTGTTTCTGGAAATTTCCAGTTCCCTCGGAAAATCATTGAGTGCTGATATACTTAGGATTCCAGAGTAAATTTTCCCCACCACAATCAACATTTTACAATGTCTGTGAGTGGTAATTCCCTTTTCCAGCCTGGCGGGCTGCCGTCTATGGGGTCGCACAGAGTCGGACATGACTGACGCAACTTAGCAGCAGCAGCAGAGAGAGAAGGGGGGGGGGGATTAGTTATGCAACCTAGACATTTATTCTACATACATTGTTTAAACCTCAGAGAACTGGGGTGGAAATTTTAATCATTTGTTTTGCAGAAGCAGAGATCTTACAAAAACTTTTAAACTGATAAATTTGCCTTTCTAATATCCACCATATAGTAGAATGGAAAAACTACTGTATCTGGAGTTAAAAACATACACATATATTTTAAGTTTAAGTTTTGGCTTTAGGCAATGTTCTTATGCTCATACAAAAAATGGAAAATCTTGTTTGTTGCAAAGCAAGAAGACACAGATCTTTCCTAAATAGCCCAGGGACATGCTTATTTATAAATATTTAATATTGCTGTTATGTCAATATAGCTAGGAGATAGTTTTAGTTTCATTCGTTTCTCTCTATAGATGATCAAGCTTTTTAAGTATATCAGCCCGTTTTACTCTATCTGCTAAATTTATCAGTTCTTGTGAAAACTATTTGATACTTGTTTCCTTATATATTGGATTTTTATGAATTGTACATAGGTTCACAATAGTTATGTCATCAAATAATGTACATATTTATATATAACAATGCTTTTAACTCTGAATTCTGTTTGCTCTCATGGTACTACTGTTGCTATATTATCTTTCTCTTGGTTAGTATCATTTTCCATTCCTCCATTTTAAAACTTCCTATGCCATTGAATTCTAAACTTGAACTTGTAAATAGCTGAATTTTCTTTCTTTTTACTCAAGTTGAGAATATCTGCCTTTTAGATAAGTTTATCTTCCTTATATTTATAATGATTACATTTCTATCATCTTTATCATGTAAGTCCTTCACTTGGGACTCATTCCTTCTTTGCATAACATCCTTCTTCTGCCCTTTCTAATACTGGTTTCAAAGTCATACTTTCTGTTCTATGTATCTGAGTCAGTTTCTCAAGGACAGTACAAACAACCCGGGCTGTGTGATTCTGTGCTGGGAGAGCCTGTCCTGCGCATTGCAGGATGCTTCTGAACACCACGACTGACCTCTGCCTTCTCCCAGAGTTAGGGCAACCAAACGTGTCTCCAGCCATTGCCACATATCCCATGGGGGGAAGCTCACTCCCATTTGAGGACCACTGTTTTAAAGTTTATATGTCAATTGTTACGTGTACATATATCTTAACAAAGCTGAGTGTTGCACTGTATCTTCTGCCCAGAGAAGATGAGGACCTTAAAATGCTGTATTTGAACCCCTTCCTTGCAGATTCAATTTCCTTTCTGGTAAAGTGCTTTCTTCTGAAATGGTACTCTCTGTAAGTATAATGTCTCACTGGGTTTGTATATGAAAAATATTTATTTTAGCCTTCCTTTTAAATGACAATTGAGATTGGTTTGGAAGGATGATGTTACTTTTCCTCAGCAATTAGGAGATGTTACTCCAATTTTATTTGGCATGTATCATTGCTCATGAGAAGTCTGCTGATCATTACTTGTAAATGATTTGTATTCTCTAAGTTTTTATTATTTCTCATCATCTTTGATGTTCTGTAGCTTCCTTATGACATTTTATTCTATTTGTGGATTTGTTTTTAAATTATCCTACTTAGGATTTAAGAAGTGTTTTTAATCTGAGTATTCACTCTTTCCTCAACTCTGGAAAATTCTCCAACATCATCTCTTCAAATACTGCTTTCCCCTCATTTTATGGATTTTCTCCTGGAACTGTAGTAGAAATAAGTTGGAATATGTCATTCTTTGCATCTCAACTTTCACATCTCATCCCTTTATCTGACTGTGTTTTAGTATCAGTGATTTCTTTTTTATTTATCTATCATTTTATCAATTTTTCTTTGGTACTGTCCAACACAGCTGCTTACACATCTGAGTTTTTAATGTTAATAAACTACATTTTTTAATTCTAGAATTTACATTTTCATCTTTATATCTGACTTCTCTCTTTTCCCCACAATGTTTATTCTTGAATTTTGGTTATATTATTTTCATCTTTGAAAATTGTAAACCTGCTTTTTAATATCTCTCTAAGACTTGCATAAAGGTATTGATGAAATGTGAATTTTCCCATTTTTATAGCTGTCATTTCTGATTTTGGCAATCTATTTCATTTGAGTCTGCTGAAGTTTCTACAAATGGGCTCCTTGTCAGTGGCAGTTATTTCTCTTTTGGAGGATCAAGTGGCCTCAGTTGTCGGAGTCCTTTCAGTTATTAGGTAAACGTCTTGGCTCTGTGCACTAAGTCAATGTGCAAATGCAAAAATCACATCCACAAGCTTGTGTTTTCTCTTTTTCTCAGCCACAGTTATTCCTTCTGTGATCCATAGAGATAGGCTGTCCTCTGCCATATCCTAAGGCTATCAGGGACTCTTTCTTCCTTAAGATAGATGAGACAACTCAGGCAGATTCTTTTCTTAGGAAGCTTAGTTCCATCTCTCAGACCCCAAGCCCAGGGCCATCAGAAGCATCTTGGTGAAACTGTGTTAAAGATCCAGTCACTTAGACAGATGTTCAATCTAGACATGCTGTGGGACACTGTAGTTCTCAGTCATTCGTTGTTTAAGTTTCCTCTTATTTTCTGGCACCAGGGAGTGCTCATTTTTTACTTTGGGGCTTGGGTTTGAATTTAAATTTTATTGGTTATATTTTGTCAATATAGTGTTAATATATAATTTCTATGTTAGAAGTTTTCCACTTGAGTTTTCTGTATTGACTAGAACTCATTTAATTTTCTAATGTATCAATATTTCTTACTACTACTTTTGCTTCTATATCTTTAATTTTTTTAAAAAAGAAACCATTACTTTATCCAATTTTACTGAGATCTTACTCTGTTCTCTCCTTGAAGCCTTCTACATCTGTTTCATAGAAAGTGCCTCTTTTCTTGTCCTACTGAGTATACAAAACCTGTTTTGAAAATCCCCTGAAAGTTTATACAGTTTCATGTAGTTCATACACTTTTCAGATGTCTGCACTTCATTTTTGCTTTAGGATGCAGTTCTTTCCTCTTTCATCTCCAGCACATTTTTCGTAAGTTCTACACTTTTTCTGGTTGACCTTCTAAATCCAGCCTCTACCCTCCTTCACCCTGTGGGCACTCGCTGTGAAACCAATACGTGTGGACTCCATCAACAGACTAGAGCATCTTCTGCCTTCCAGTTGAGTTCAACCAGGAGGAGCATCTGTAGGTAAGGAGGGGACAGAGAGAGAATAAGGTTGGAACACTTATTTCCCTATCTTCAGTCCTTCCAGCTTATTGACTTGGCACAGCACCTCGTGGGTGCTACCTTCTCTCGATTCCAAGATCTGTTACCTGACTTCATCCCTTCAGACTTGGTGTAGAAATGGCTACCTGTGGTTGCTGCCTGGGGATCTGTGCCATCCTTCCTTATATCTCGACACCCTGCCCACACCTTGGTAGAACAATCCCTTTATTGAATTCTTTTATTGTATTAGTTTTTGTTTGTTCTTTTCTGAGTCTTGATTTTAAAAGTTTAACTTCAGGTATTATTTTTTGCTATTTTTTTCTCATTCTTTATAGGGAGATGATCTATCTAGAGCAGCCAAAATACATGTGGAGTTTCCTTGGCCAGAGTCTTAAAATATGTTAGTCAGTTCTCTTTCCCATGTTTATAGCTTGAGTTTATTGTGTTCATATTATACGGCTTTGTTAGAATCAAATAAGAATTTATCCTATCCTCTCCAATATTGCCTACCTCTCCAATATTCTTTTCTGTATTGCTTCATGCCAGTTGTGACTCTCCTATGTAACTAGCCAAGCTACATTCTCCATGGGAAGGGAATAGAATAGCACTTCCTGGCATGCATAGATTCAGAAAGGGCTCTCTCTATATTTGTTTGTCATGAAAATGATCACTCAAGGGCTACTTCATCTAACTCAAGGGTTAAATCAAAGAGGAAGACTCCAAACTGAAAAGGTTTAATAGTAAATGTAAAAAGACATGTGGAAGCATTCTGCTTCCTCTGGGCCAAGTACCTCTTGTCAGACTAGCCCTTCTGGGATGGATAAAAACTATCAATTCTTGAAAAACACAAATAAAACTACTACTTGATAGCACTGAAGAGTAATAGAAACGTGTGGAAATTGGAGAAGAGATGATACTTGGAAGAAGGGAAAGGATTCTCGTGTTTCCTGTTTATAAAACATTTATCCTCCACCTCCAGGGATTGCTAAGTGAAAGTGAAGTCGCTCAGTCGTGTCCCGCTCTTTGCGACCCCATGGACAATAGCCTACCAGGCTTCTTCGTCCATGGGATTTTCCAGGCAAGAATATGGGAGAGGGTTGCCGTTTCCTTCTCCAGAAGATCTTCCCGACCCAGGGATTGAACCTGGGTCTTCTGCACTGTAGGCAAACACTTTACTTTCTGAGCCACCAGAGAAGTTGCTAAAACTGATGGAAAATGCACAGAGTTACTTGCTTGAAGAACCAGATGACAGGGTTCAGTGGGCAACTGCAACCATGGAAATATGAGGAGGAAAAACACCAGAAAAGGAGAAAGCTAGAAAGAAGGAGCCTCAGATTTTGTGTGTAACTCTGCCCAAACCTCTGGAAGCTCAGCTAAAGCTTAAAGATCTGAACAGAGATTTGAGAGGTTACCCACAGCAAGGAAACAAGAGTTTGGTACTTTGCCTTCAACCAAATAAACTGCTTGCTGTAAAACAAAAACAAACAAACAAAAAAAAAAAATTGCAAGTATTTCCTTACTGAACGTATCAGTCCAGGGCAAAGCTTATCTGTGTAGGGAGGGTTTCCTTCCTTTTAGTTCTATTTCTTTCCCATTTTGTTCCCCCATTTTCTACCTCCCGCCCTCTGCCAACTCCTTGAGATGTTTTCTTAAACCTCCATTCTCCTTCTACAAACCAGACAGAATCTCCTATTCCTTCTGCCACCTTGTTTTTCAGTCGTTACTTGCAAGGAAGAAAAACACACTGAAAATAGCTCATCAATAAAAAAGAAGTTATTCAAAGTGAATAACCACTCAAAGCATAGAAATCCAAGACAGCTGAAAGAGGTGGACTTCATGCAGAGGAAGCTGGACCTAGTAACAAAGTCATCAGGTCTAGAAAAAGGAAGATAGTTCTCTTTCTAAAGCTACATTACTCTTTTGTCATTGCTTGTTTCTACATCCAATATTGAAATCCTAACTAGAGCTCTCCACCCATAAGTCTACATGACTGCTTGGCCTCCACTCCCAAAATGACTCATTCTTTGAGTCCAAATTGCAGGAAAAACCAAAAAGCAAAACCAAGAAAGCCACATTTTGTCTTGGCTGACTTTGAGTTCTGGTGCTAATTACTGGTTCCATCAGCAGTGGCTGGTGAGATAACATGCATGATACATTTGTTGAAGGGAAATGGGAAGATGGGTTACATCACCCCCACGGGAGTCTTCTGGGATGCAGAAGATTTTCTTAGAAGAAGGCATGCAAATGGTGTTGTCAAATATACTGTGGCCTCTGAAATCAATAATTTGTGATACCTTGGTATAGCACTTAATAACAATAGATAATTATTTTCACAATGGGGACACTGCCAGGATACTTATTAAGCCAAAAATATTTCCTTTGCTGTCCTCAAAAGCAAAGTTGCATAGATCAAGGAAGTGATCATTTTGATTGTCAAGGACCTTAGGCCATGTTTTTCCAAAATTCACATAGCATGGTTTGACGTATTATCTAATTTTCTAATGGTGGCAACAGACCAATAGTGGTAGATGTTATAGGCAAATGCATTCTCTCTTTGTATTATTTTCCATCCAGGATCTCTAAATATTCTTTTGTCAATTATCATATATATAATCCTTTTTTAAAACTGAAAAAGTAAAATGTTAACACCCAGTAAAAGACTCTACAGGAATATAGGGACTACATCAAATTGTTAACAATGGTTATCTCTGTGAGTCATTTCCTTGTATTTAAAAAATGGTAAAATATTATTTCACTAATTGTAGTGCTTTAATAACAGAAAAATTAACTTCATAAAAGTAATGCATTCTAAGTGCACAGGGGTAAATATTTTTGTAAATGAGAACTGTGGGTATAAATAAGTGATTAAAGTTTTGTAAACATGTAAGTATGGCTGAGAAAAGCACAGAAGTAAAAACCAGGACAACTTAGAATAAAGAGAATGCCAGAAAATAACTTTAGAGCTACAAAAAAAAAAAAAAAAAAAGGAAAATAAGAAATAATGGTCAACGTAAAAGACAATAAGGGAAAGCTAGAAGTAGACTTTGACATTTGCCTTTAAATACATGCAGTAGAATCTTGCATTAAAACTGCTACAACAACAAACATCCACTAAAAAGTTCAGTTAAAATTTCTGAGAAGAATTTTTTCTTTTTTTGGCCTTGGTAACCTTTTTCAAAAAAACTGTCAATGGTCTGACTAGGAGATGACAAATGCAGACAAGGTCCATGATAAGAACAAGAAGACACGAGGAAATAAATGTACTTTGAATTTGCTCACTTAATCAGATCATTGATGAATTTATTTATCTTTTCTCTGCTGTAAGTCTAGAGACCAGAAGGAGGGAAATCAAAGTAATAGTAGAAAAGTGATTGCTAAGTGTTAGTTTTGAAGCAACTGGGGCTGCCATTGATCAAGATTTTGTATTTTCACGAGAGCGAGAAAAATGAGAATATAGTGAACTTCATATTAAGGTAAATTTATTAAATTTCCATGAGATTATATCCTTAATATACTTTCATTGTTAAAATATCCTTTCTTCTATGAAATGACATAGATAGTGGATGGTGATTATTAATGTATTTCCAGCAAAAGAGAGAGCTATGAATGCTATATTTTCCCAAATTTTCTGAATCTGTTAGATCCAAAAGTTAAAGAATTACAGCTTTAAACCATCGTCAATGTACATGTCTTTTAAGGACAATAGTTCAATTGAGCAAGGAGATACACATCGACAAATAGGAATAGTACCATGCATTATATGGTCATAGGATACAGTGAGCGGCACAGGTGTGTGCTGGTAGGACCAGGAAGGTCTCAAGGTGGAGGTGAGTGTACCTTTTGATTTATACTCTAGGTGAGATGTTAAGTGATGATGGCAGAGAACAGAGCACTCTGGAAGAAGACAATGGGGAGATGAAGTTCAGAATACACAAGGCCTATGAACTGAGTAGACATATTTGCTGGACATGGCAAAAAATAAGTTCAGACAGGACTGATGAAGTTGAGAAAAATCATTCACTTCAAGACTGTGTTAGGTTTTTTTTTTTTATTAAGTAATGGCAATTGTTTGGCAGTATTAAAACAAGGTGAGTGATTGAAATTATTACTGTTAAAGTTTTTTTTTCTATGTCTTTGATGCTCTGATGTTTAAACTGTGTGTCTAGGTTTGAATTGATTATTATTTATTCAGTTCTTGACATGTTGATCTTCTTGAACCTTTAACAATTTGAGGAAGTTCTCAGTAATTTGATTATTATCTTTTGCCATTTTCTCTAAATTTTCGATCTCTAGGTCCTAAGAGACATACATTAGAACAACTCATTCTGTCTCGTGTCCCTGAATATAACACCTAGACTGGCCGAAGGGATTGAATCAGTGCTCAGATGGGTCTTGCTCTTTGAGAAGATGTTGCCCATCTGAGCAGTCTTGTCTTGATAACACTCAGCCCAAACCTGATATCTGATGTCTCAGGTCTGCTGTGTCTGTAGGTCTGGTGTCACCAACTTTCGTGTTTTCTTTGGCTTCCCAGTATTTCTCTTCCATGGACCAGTGACTTGCTCTATGTCCAGGAGACAAAAGCGAGGCCACCTTTGAAGTGGGATGGGAGACGTCTTGCCGGTGTGGGGATGATGATCCAGTCCTGAGTCACTGCAGGCTCTAGACTCACTCAGGGGATTGAATTCTTGGTTCTCTCCACCTTTAACATGCTTTCTCTGGCTGTCTGATGGCCTCGTTCTTCAATATTTTTCATTTTTATTCAAGTGCCATTCATTGAGATCTTTGATGAAAGCTATTTAAAATGGAAGCAAGGTTTTATGTCAGTTTCTTGATTTGCAGTTTATATTTGACTTTCAGAACTGCATGAAGTACAGCACTCTGGTTATAAGATGTTTGGGAGACTTTTTCTTCCACCCTTGCTGAGCCAAAATCCCATGTTGTCTCCCTTTAATGGTGACTGAGCTTTCTCTCGTTCTTTCTTTTACCGAAGGTAAAATCTTTTAGGGATGATGTAGTCACAGCTTTACTGGGAATCTGTTTTCTAACTCTCTGTCTTGAGTGAATCCTTTGTCTTGTTTCTCAGTCTGGGATGGGTTTATAAAGTGAAAGTTGCTCAGTTGTGTCTGACTCTTTGCGACCCCTTGGACTATACGGTCCATGTAATTCTCCAGGCCAGAATACTGGAGTCGGTATCCTTTCCCTTCTCCAACCCAGGGATCGAACCCAGGTCTCCCACCTTGCAGGCAGAGGGGTTTATAAAGCTCAATGTTATTACTAATCAAACTCCCAACGATACTTCCTATCTCAACTTACTGCTTATCACTATGGTTGCAGTATTGCTCAGTCACTCAGTCATGTCCAACTCCTTGTGATCCCATGGACTGCAGCACACCAGGCTTCCCTGTCCTTCACTATCTCCCAGAGTTTGCTCCCATCTGTCACCATCCAACAATCTCATCCTCTGTTGTCCCCTTCTCTTCCTGCCTTCAATCTTTCCCAGCATCAGGGTCTTTTCCAATGAGTTGGCTTTTCCCATCAGGTGGCCAAAGTATTGGAGCTTCAGCTTCAGCATCAGTCCTTCTAACCAATATTCAGGATTGATTTCCTTTAGGATTGACTGGTTTGATCTCCTTGCTGTCCAAGGGACTCTCAAGAGTCTTCTCCAGCACCACAGTTCAAAAGCATCAATTCTTGGGTGCTCAGCCTTCTTTATGGTCCAACTCTTGCATCCATACATGACCACTGGAAAAACCATAGCTTTGACTATATGGACCTTTGTTGGCTGTAATGTCTCTGCATTTTAATACATTGTCTAGCTCTTCATTTTAGTGTTTGGAAATTTTTCCATTATATTCCTATGATCTCAGCTATATATTTATAAAGATATTTACTACTGTATTATTTTTTCTCATACTTCTAGGAGGGATGATTAATTTTTTCTCTAACATATCTCATTGCTGGAAATGAAAAATAAAATCAGTGGGTTAAAATACTGACAATGGTACAAGATAAAATTAGAAATATAAAAGCCTAGTAGTGTATTGGTTAGAAGGCTAATACAAAGCACTTCTTTTAAAGACTGTTTTTTTAGCGCACTTTCAGGTTTACAACAAAATCCAGAGGAAGGATTTCTCATATACCCCCGGCCACCACACATGCATAGTGTTCCCCATTTTCAACATCATAGAATGGTTTGTTGGTTAACCAAGGATGAACTTACACTGACATGTATAATCACGCAAAGTCCACAGTTTGCCTTAAGTTTCACTATTGTTTCTGTATATTCTGTGCGTTTGTGCATAATGACATATGTGCTCAGTTGCTCAGTCTTGTTGACTCTTTGTGACCCCATGGACTGTAACCTGCTAGGCTCCTCTGGAATGGGTTGCCTTTTCCTACTCCAGGGGGTCTTTCTGACCCAGGCAGCAAACCCACATCTCCTGCATGGGCAGATGAATCCTTTACCACTGAGCCACTTGAGAAGCCCCCGTAATGGCATTATAACATCACTTACATTATTTTCACTGCCCTCAAACTCCTGTTTGTTCTGTCTACGCATCTTCCCCTGTTCCCATCACCCCTGGAAACCACTAGTTCTTTGCCATCTCCACATTTTTACCTTTTCCAGAATGTCATATAACTGGAGTCATAAATTATCTAACCTTTTCAGACTGGCTTCTTTCACTCAGTAATATGCATTTACATTTACTTTCATGGCTTGATATATTTTTTTTTTTCCACTACTGACTATTTCATTGCCTGTATGGTACCATTCACCCACCGAAGGATAGACTGGTTGTTTTGGCAGTTTTGGCAATTATGAATAAAGCTGCTATATACATCTGTGTGTAAAATGGATAACCAACAAAGACCTACTGTATAGCCCATGAAACCTTATTCAATGTTATGTGTCAGCTGGGTGGAATGAGGATTTGGGGGAGAATGGATACATGTATATATATGGCTGAGTTCCTTCACTGTTCACCTGTATCACAAAATTGTTAATTGGCTACACCCCAATACAAAATAAAAAGTTTAAAGTTAGAAAAAATAAATATCTGTGTGTGGTTTTTTTATGGATTTAGGTTTTCAACTCCTATAGAATTCCTAATACACACAAATGTGATTGGTGAACTGTTTGGTATGTGTTAGGTTTTAAAAGAAACTGCCAAACTGTTTTCCAAAATAGCTGTATCATTTTACATTCCCACCAGCAAAGTATGAGAGTTCCTGTTGCTCCTTATCCTCACCAGAATTTCATACTGTCAATGTTCCAGAATTTGGCCATTCTAAATAGGAATGTAGTGGTTATGATAAATTTTTGACTTGACCAAATAAAAGCTATGTTTTAGGGCAGAATAAGAAGATTTAAACAAAATTCCCTGTTTGTTTGGGCCTCCTCTCTCCATCCCTAATGTGCAGTGTGCATTTGTACCACCACATTAACCAGAGCTCTTCAAAGACAGGAGTGACTGCCAAACTGTAAAAATTGTTTTTCCCCTTTCTTCTGATGCTAACAATATAACTTTTCAGAAGAAAAGCATCCTTTCCCAACTCTGTAAGGGGTCACAGTGACTTGCTGCTTGTTTTGTACACGCTTACCTGGACTATGTATCCTTGGCAAACTTTATGTAAATATCAGTGCTGTTTTGATGTACAATCTTTGTCTTGAAAATGTATATGACTGTGCCTTCAACTTCTAATGGGTAGAATAGTTGTCAGGGCTTTCTGAGAATTTGTCTCCCCATTTCTAACCCTCAATTTGGCTCGAATAAAATCCATTTGTCTCCTTAACTTTATTTTTAATGAATTTTCATAAACAGATTGAACAATTTTACATGTTTAGTCTCAAATTAGAATGGAGATTTTGATAACTCAGAAATGTTGTGTACTAGTGAGTATGAAGTGGTAGGGGAAGCATGAAGCCAACGCAGGAGTGATTTGAGGGGTGGGAGGTAAGCAGTTGAATAAAGAGCATCATTGTATTATCTGAAGAAGTAAACATAGGATTTGGACTTTCCCAGAAGAGGGCAAGGGGAAGATGTCTTTACCAAGCTTAAAATACCAAGAGCTGATTTATATCTTCTCTTAGGACAGGGGAGCCTGGAGGGCTGCAGTTCATGGGGTCGCAAAGAGTCTGACATGACGAGTGACACTTTCTTAAGACTTAGGGGTTTTCTACTTCTATAAACATTACATAAAAATTACAGAAGAATCCAAAAACTTACTGTTGTTGCTCTTGTTCAGGGGATAAGTTATGCCTGATTCTTTGACCCCCGTGTACTGAAGAACACCAGGCTGCCTTGTCCTTCACTGTCTCCTGGAGTTTGCTCAAATTCATGTCCACTGGGTTGGTGATCTTACCATTTCATCCTCTGTTGCCCCATCTCCTCTTGCCTTCAATCTTTCCCAGCATCAGGGTCTTTTCCAACGAGTCGGTTCTTTGCATCATGTGGCCGAAGTATTGGAGATTCAGCTTCAGCATCAGCGTCAGTCCTTCCAATGAATATTCAGGCTTGATTTCCTTTAGGATTGACTAGTTTGATCTCTTTGCAGTCCAAGGGACTCTCAAGAGTCTTCTCCAGCACCACAGTTAAAAAGCATCGATTCTTCAGCGCTCAGCCTTCCTTATGGTCCAACTCTCCGATTTGTACATGCCTACTAGAAAAACCATAGTTTTTACTATATGGATATTTGTCAGTAAAGTGATTAAAGTCTTTTAATGCACTGTTTGGTTTGTCATAGCTTTTCTTCCAAGGAACAAGCATCTTTGAATTTCATGGCTGCAGTCATTGTCTGCAGTGATTTTGGATCCCAAGAAAATAAAATCTGTCACTGCTTCCAGCATCTTATGGTACTAAGAAAATATGAAAGTATCCTAGTGAGATACCACTGCCAGCAAGAGTCAGTTTAAGGAGAAGGGAGGTACTCTGGATAGTTAGGTAGATTACAGGTCCTTGAGCAGTGACTGAACTTATTAGGAATTTCACATTTTCACAAATATAATTTCATGTCCCCATGGTTATAGTTTCATTAGTCATTCCATTGACTAGGTGATTGTATGCCTTAAGTTACTTGTGATAAAAGGTAACATATTACTTAGTGAAATTTGTTTTCAAAGTGTTGAATGCATGAAGCAATTGTGAATCTAGGTTATGTGACAGGTGTTTCGGGTAAGCATTGTAATTCTGTCACAAAATTGCAAAATGGAAGCAATCTTGTCTTTGTAAAATATAGCTCTTTTATGCCCACTTATTTGAAAATAAAGCTGCTTTCATGAAAACAATAAGTAAACACCCTCATGACATGTCATTGATAGACAACTTTCTATTGCAAAAATTAAGTGTTAAGAGTCAAGAGGGCAGGTAGACTTTTTCTCTTGACTTTTCTGCTACATGGTTTGATCAACAGGGATTTTAAATCATTAGCATATGGTGTGTGAATAAACTACTAATGTTCACTAAACACCCACCAATTAGTTAACACATTACAAAGCTGAAGGGAGTTCACGAGATTTTCTTGTTCAAGGACATTTAGGCAGATGAATATCTAAATCAGAAATACCCAGCTATTTGACAGGATAGCTCATTAATCAAGTAGCTGGTATGGCATGGTGTAACAGCATCAAAGATTATAACCTTCAACACTGCATATGAGGTCTGATTGGAAATTGCTACCATATACCTCTCTTTCCTTTTTACAGTTTTCAGGTAGCTATCCACTTTTTCTCTTGTTTCTGATCTGCAGTGTAAGTAACTCCTGCAAATAATTTGGGGCTTCAGCTTTTGGCTATGATGAAAGAAATTATAACAGATGAATACCCCATTAAGAAAAATTGGGAAATGAATACTGCACATGCACATACATCAAAACCACAACCTGTCTGAAGGTGTTATAGAGCTTCTCAGAATCCAGGAGTTGGTTCAGTATCTTTAGAGATGAAAATTTATTGACATGAGTCCACCAGTCTGCATGTGGTGATACTCTTGGTACATGTACCAATTTTTAATCTTGGTCGAGTGAGAGACTGAAGGAAAATACTAAGGGGCAACAAAGCCAGCAGGACTTTGAGCAATCCTATGGGTTTTGAGAGACAAAAGTAGATGTATGGACCTGTGAGGGAAGCCAGGGCTTGAGGGTCCAAGTCTTGGGAGACAAATAGGGTTTTAGAAAGAAATATTTTAGAAGATGAAAATGTTTTAGAAGAAAATGTTTTAGAAGTGGTAAAAGAGGAATGGGCTATTTCTCCTCTAAGTATTTGTTCATTTATAAGCCCATAGGGCAAGATATCCAAAATTAAGCAAAAAATAAAAATCAAGCAAAGATTTCAGTAGTCTCCCTTCTTTGCTGGGGAGACAGAAATTGTAGGAAAGAATATCCCAAATGGAAAAAAATAACCTTGGTTTACATAAAAGGCTCTCAACAAGGAACCTCTGGGAAGAGGGGTGGTTGTTTTACATGCTAGGAGACAGAGTTCAAACCTTGTAATGTCTGAAAAACAGCGTCATGTCACCTAGATTGAGACAATCTGCCAGCACTCTGGCTGGCTGTCAGAAAATGAGGGTTAAGTCTCTGGAGGTAGATATTGTGATCCAGAGCCTCTCACATTTTTCATGCACAATGACTGAATATCAAAAAAATTACAAAGAGTACCAAGAATCATGTCCAAGAGAAAATGTTAAACAATAGCAATCAATCGTATGGTTGATACAGGCTATTGCAATAGAAAACTAAGACTTGAAATTTATGCTAATTAGCATGTTCAAGATAATAGAGGGTGAGACAGGCAATTCAACCAGTGATCTGAAATCCATAAAAGGAAATTGTAACACTAAACATATAATTTAAAATAAAAATGCAATAGATGTGTTTAATAGCAGATTGACACATCTGACAAAAGGATATATGTCTAAAAAGACAAGAAAGACTGAAGCACAGAAAGTAAAAGAAAGGAAATACAAAAGATACCAAAAGACACATGGACACAGTGGAAAGTTCCTATATATGTAATTTTTATGATAGAAGGAAGCTGTGAATGGAGCAGAAGCAAGATTGGAAGACCAAATGATTGAGAATATTTCAAAAGTGATGAGAATAATCAGGCTAAAGGTGCATGAAGAGCTATGAACATAAGCATGGATAAAGTGGAAACACAAACCAACCAAAAACCATGCAACTGCATGATAGTAAAAGTGTTTCAAACTAAAGATTGGGGGCAAATATAAAGAACAGAGAAACCTGAGACAAAACATATATTAACCTTCACAAGATCAATAATAAAATTGATGACTGACTTCTCACATGGATAAACACAAGTCAGACAATGGAAAGGCATTTTTAAAATGTTGAAAGAAAGAAAATTGCCAATCCAGAATTACTTTTTCCTTAGTGAAAAGTTTCTTCAAAAATAGAGGTAAAATAAAAATGCTTGTAGGTAATGATTCTGAGAATTCTGTACTTGGGAGGCCAGCACTATAAGAAATGTTAAAGGGTTTGATACTAAACAGAGATGATTCCAAATAGAAATATGGAAATGAGGAAGGAATGAAAAGCAACAAAATGGTAACCATGAGTAACTCCAAGCAATTATTCACCATGCAAAGCAACAACAATCCTGATTTCCCAGGAAGATTAACATACTTTTAACCTAATATTTAATAAATACTTTTCAGAAGCACATCTTTTCTTTCCATCTAATGTTCTCTTTCCTTTGAGCTATGGAAAATCTACTTCTAACAGTGAATGATGAGATGTCATCTAAGTTTATTTTAATCTCATTTTATCTTTGTTAATGTGTATGGTGGCGGCCCTATCCTAGGCCTTTCCCTGACCCCTTGACTGTTCCCCTTGTCAGGTTTAAATTTTGAGAAAAGCCTTTGTATGCAGCAGACCTTTGACAATTCTGGTGCCTAGATTATATTTATCTTATTTTGTCTGGCTGTCCTTGTTTTTTTGCTTTGTTTTGTTTTTGGGAATTGCTTTATCCATATAATCTCTCTGTCAAGGAAAGTTCCCGGGGCTCCTTTTCTTTCTTTCTTTTGCCTATCCACTTTTTTTTTTTTTAAATGACTACATGTCCCAAGCTAATGTTTGTTCACAACTTTATCATTTATGTACCCAGATACTTATAGACCTTTAATGACAAGTTTAAAAACTACTTCCCATGTAAGAAACAGAAATTAAAAAAAAAATATTTTGTGACAAGAACCACTCTGAACTAGAGATAGACACTGAAAAAAAGACAGAGTCTCAGTGTTTTATTGATTTTAAATATATGCACCTATTTATAGCCATAGGAGCTATTATCATTCAGAATTTTGGACATGCTTAGTCAAGGACTACACAGAGTCTGCCTGGAATATGGCACATCATTCAGCAGTCCAATGATTTATTGTCATTTCAAATGGATATTCTTTAAATGTTTGTTTAATATTTATTTAATAGGGACAGGAAGGGGCCTACTTTTAATGAACTGCCTTTCTATTATGTTTAAACTATGTCATTTAATTTATGTACTAAATATTACATAGTATTGTATCTTCCTTGGAATTATTCTTTATTTTACAATCCTTCTGTTACTCATGGCTTATATGGTATTAGTCACTCAATCACTATGGCTAGAGGTAATCATACGGTTATAGCCTTACTCAAAAATGCATTTTAAAATCCTTTCTGCTTATTTTCATGGTGGAAAAAAATGTTTCCTACTTCTTTCCAGTAATTTCCCTCTTTCTTTTCTTATTTTTATTTTTATTGAGATGCAATTGACATGTAGTATTGTGTACGTTTAAGGTATACATTTATACATTGCAATACAATTACCATCACATTATTTGCTAACAGCTCTATCAGGTCACATAATTATCACTTCTTCTCTGTGGGGAGAACAATTATGATCTAGTCTCTTAAAAACTTTGAAATTTGTAATACAATGTTGCTGAGAATGATTATTGTGCTGTGCATGGATATCCAGAACAAATTTTAACACTAGTCACAAGTTTGTACCCTTAAAAACATCTCCCCAGTTGCCTCATGAAAGTCCCTCAACCCGCTGCCATTCTAGAAGGTACATAGAAAGTTCAGAACTCATAAAACCTGCTTCTGGTCATTGCACTGTGTCTGTGTGATTTTGGTTGGAAGTTTCTGCTGACAGTGACTATGCCATGTTAGGGGCCTCTCAGCTGTCTGGTCTCTGAGTAGAGGGTAGGCTTGTCTGCATTTGGAATGCATATAAAGCAAGCTGGCTGTCAAAGTGCAGAACCACTCAAGCAAGATAGGCTGGTGCTAGTGAGGCTTGTTCTGAAACCATTGTCCACTTCAGGGCACTGTCTACATCAGTGGGAGTGTAGCCAAATTACATTCTGGCAGTTATATCAGGAATTCTGTCTGGAAAGTCCAGTGAATTGGCACCAATGCCTGATTTGCTGCAATGGAGCTGTAGCACACTTTATTGGAGTGGCCTTAAGTTTTAATATGAGCTTCCCTGGTGGCTCAGATGCTAAAGAATCTGCCTACAATGGAGGAGACCTGGGTTCGATCCCCAGGTCAGGAAGATCTCTTGGAGAAGGGAATGGCAACCCACTCCAGTCTTCTTGCCTGGAGAATCCCATGGACAGGAGGAGCCTGGCAAGCTACAGTCCATGCGGTCACGAGAGTCGGACATGACTGAGACTAACACTTTAGGTATTAATAGCTTCCTGGCTTGTGACTCAGTTGTGTGTTCCAGTCTAACTCTATTGATACTGCAACCAGCAGAATCCCCACCTTTCCCTTTCCAAGCCATCTCTTCCAAGGTTTTATATATATATATATATCTGTAATTCTGCACAGTTTTTTTTTTTTTTTTGCCATTTAGTATATCTTTCATGAGCATTTTAAATTAGATGATGAGAGTATTTCAGACCATGCCAATATGTAAAATGGGCCTAACTGGAATTGTTTTTCCAATACTTACGGTGCTTCTCTCATTCCATTCCTTCAGGAGAAGCAACACTCAACATATCTTAGGGTTAAATTCCATAATCCCAATGCAAGTTGATGATGCTACATCTATACCATATTTTACAATTTATGAGAGTTTTCCATCGTGGAAACAATCCAGGCAATGAACTGCAAACAGTAGGGGAGGAAAGATCAGAGGGCTCTGCACAGGGATGTCAGTTGGCTTTCTTTACAGTCTCTAAAATTTACTCTGAAAAACAGGGATAAATTTATGTATTATCTTGTCTACTTTATATGAGAAATTGATGTTCTTCCTAGGGATGGATGTACTTTGTGTGTAGGGGTGTGTATGTGTGTGTGTGTGTGATATTATTGTGTATGAAATAATTACTTTAACCTTAAGTTAAGGATCTATTTTGTTCCCTTTTGGTTTTGCATCACAGTTTAGTATTTTCTGGCATTCATCAAACTTTAAATGATACCATGCCCATAATTACTTATTTCTAATTTCTAAGTTGTTCTCTTGACCACATTGATAGTGGAAAAATGACATGAGAAATACGTTTCACTTCACTGTCAATCCATTTAATATATTTAAAAATATTTTTAGTACATGTTTATCCAATTTACAGCATTTTAATGAAGATGGGATTATTTATATTATTATTTCTTTCCCCATTAAATCTGTCTTGAACACTTAAAAGACTAGCTAATTTAAAATATTTCATTTTTGAAAGATTCAAGATGTTTCACATCCATAGTATATCACATGAGATTAAGATGTTTCGGTATGTTTGTTCTGTGGAGAAACACTGAGTTAAGAAATATCATACAGTTCATAGGGGCTTCCCTGGTGGCTCAGAAGTTAAAGCATCTGCCTCCAATGCGGGAGACCTGGGTTCGATCTCTGGGTCGGGAAGATCCCCTGGAGAAGGAAGTGGCAACCCATTCCAGTATTCCTGCCTGGAGAATCCCATGGATGGAGGAGTCTGGTGGGCTACAGTCCACAGGGTCGCAAAGATTCGGACACGACTGAGCGACTTAACTTTTCATACAGTTCATAAGATGACTCATAATTAAACTGTGTCAAGATTATATATCCCATAGTTGATTGTATTTAATAGCTTAGTATTATTGGGAAGATTTGATTGCTAACCTTTTTTTAACTGCAGAAGTATTTTTTTTCTAAGTGTTAACATATTAAAAGTGAATAAAATATTAAATAAAACTTTAATAAAATATTTTCATCTTTCCCAATATGTTGAGAATCTAGCATTTATTAGTACACAAAATTAAGATAAAATATTCTAAGGACTAAATAATGAAAATACTAAAATCTGTCCATAATGTAAAAAGTAAAAATAAATCATTCAAATCAATATAAACACATTGAAAATGGGTTTAAATACTTGTAAAACTCCTTTTAGGCAAAGGGATTTTTCAGAAAAATGGCTTCAGGAAACAGTCTACTTTTGTAACTGTATTCTTAAAATTTCTGAATCTATCATAAAATTTACTCACACATATGTAAATGTTTTATATTACTATTCATAAACATATTTTTACCCTCCAACACATTCCTAAGTATAAATATATAGGAATAAATATAAAAACAATGTACACATATGTTTATATATGTGCATATATTATATCTATACACATGCATATCAATTATCCATCATCACAGTAATATTGCATAGCAAACAACAAGGACACCTTAAGGAATAAAGCAATATACATTATTTATCTCATTAACATGCTCAGGTGCTCTTGGCTGGGCTGGCTGGTACACCTGCAGTCAGCTGGAGTGACAAGGCAGCTCAGCTGATGGAAGCTGGCTCTCTTGCACCACAAAGGATGGACTGGTTTTGACTGATGTAGGATGTCTGGGCTGAAATGACTAGGGTGATGTGGTCCTGCTACACTGACTTTCAACCACGAGCAGACTAGTCTGGTTGTGTTCATAGCTGGTAGAAGTACAAGAGCAATAACAGACACATGGGTGCTTTTTTTCCCATCCCTCATTGCAGCATCACTGCTAGCCTCCCCCTAAGGAAAGCAAAATCACATAGCTGAATTCAAAATCAAGGGGTAGGGAAATATACTCCATATTTGTTTGAGGGAAGACATGCAAAGTCATGTAGCAAGAGTGTGAATGAAAGGAGAGGTGAACAGTTGGAGGCATCAATGCAATCCATATATTGAAACTTTTATATTTAGGTTCTTAAATGAGGCTTGTCTTGATAGAATTAAGAGTCTTTTGAACTAGAACTCAGTCAAGGGCTATCTATAATTAATGAAAGAAAGGCCTTGAAATTTTCTCTAATATTAAGTGAAAATATCAGTTTTGCTTTGGCAGATATTTTAGTCAAAATTAAATATTTCTTTTAATTATAAATAAGATTCCATTAGTGAAGGTGGAATTGAGTATGTGCTAAAAGGATCTGAAAGCGCATGGTAAAGAGGGGGGAGGAAAATCGTGGGCATGATGTGTGTGACTACTTTCTAGAATTCTGTGACGTTACATTTTCTCTCTGCTTGTAATATGTCTTGTACTTCTCTTCTTTCCTCATGTTCCAACATCATAGAAACACTTAACGGCACTTAAGCTGCATTAAGGCAAAGAAAACAAATCAACAAGCTGAAACAAATGGATTTCACTTCCAAATTCAAAGCATGAGATTGAGGAAAAAAAAAAAAAATCCCAAGGGCTTGGAAACTAGTCCTGGCAGTCAGCCACTTAAAGGGGATTTTATGCCAATATAAGATATACCGGAATGGGAGGGACAGAATAGTAGAGATCAAAGCTCTGTAGTCTAAATCATGGAACTGAGAATGTGGAATACAATCGAGTGGAGCCTGAGACTTGTTTTCTCAGAACAAATGAGCTTGAGTCTCACCCTTCTAATGCTTGTTATTTCTAAATATTTGTATGCTTGACAGGCAATGTTACAATTATCCCTCCCAGTTATTAAATCCACTCTGTATTAGTAATACTTTTGGAAACCTTATGTGCTAAGTTGCTTCCCTGTGGAAAAATAAGCTTTTTTCTTTAATGATTGATTAAGAAAGAATAAGGGAAAGATGAAGTATTAAAAAAATCTATCTGGAGTATGACTTCATTTTAAAGAAGGATGTTTTAGGAGACAAGAGAAAAATAAATTAATGTTAAAAACAAAGGAGAAAACGCCTATAAATCTCCTATAAACTGTAAACACGTAAAAAGAAAAGCTCTATTTTGACTGCTTGAATATTTTGTACTCAGTTGTAACCATGAGAAAGTTTCTAATGAGTTGGTCTAAATCATTTATTCTTGGGGTTGTTCTTAGATCCTTACAGTTATTTTAGGAAAGAGAGAAAAGTCAAGGGACCAATAGAGAACGGAGATAACATAAACCTGAATTTGCTAGCACATGCTTTTAAAATCCACAGTGCCTATGATTTAAAAACTACCTTCAACAATTGCTGAGGTAATTCATTCCACTATCAGAGTACCTTAACATTTTTGAGATAAGGATCCCTTGAGAGGCTAATCTGAGCTCTCCTTCCCTGGAACATTCAGAAACCAGAATTTTAGATCCATTCTGTAGAAAGGAAGTAGTGATTTGTAGTTCTATTGAAAAATATTATAACCTTGCTGAGCTTTGAAATATAAAAGTCATGCATAATGTTAATTATAAATGAGATGACTAAGTGGAGAATTTTTACCATCTAATATTAACTATAATATTATTGATAAATTGGTATAATGCTTCATAATTAAAGTATTTTAAGAGCATTATGTGAGTTGATCCTCACATAATAATTAAGTTATCATTTTTATTATCATTATCCATATAATGATCATTATTATTACATTATGAAATCTTAGTTTAAATAATTTCTTCAAAATTGCTTTCATATACACTTTTTACACATTATATCACATTTTTCTGGGCAGCGCATTTCATTTTCCTCATCTGTAAAATATGCTTAATAGTTTTTACCTCACAAAGAAAAAGTTCATTGAGATAATACCCATGAACCCTTAGAGTAATTCATGGCATAGAGCAAATGCTTGATAAATATAACTCATTATCATCATAATGAATTATGTTTAATCAGAATTTAGATGGCAATAGTTTAATAGGAACTTGATACATTAAAAAACTGCTAAGAGTAAATTAAAAGCCTAGAAAATTCCTAGAAAGTCTAGGATCAGTCCATGTTTATCCTCATGACTTCTATATAAATATATACATTGCTGAAATTGATCTTTAAAATCTTGCAGTTTTAATAGAAGATTAGATTATATTTAACTGTGTTAAGGGCAAGTTATGAAACTAGGGTCCACTTAATTTTGGATCCCTAGTAAATTGGAGTATTTCTTCTCTTAGGCCTTTGAGACAATCAGTAGGAGAGTGTGTTCACAATTAAGCAAGTTGTCTTCAGAAAAGGCCTTTAGATGGGGGTGCCTCGTGTCACCAGGCCCAGCTTCTGAGAAAGAGTTACACAGGCTACAGCAACAGACTGTGGATACACAGGCTTTAGATTTGTAAGAGCATCCAATCTGAGCCCTAAAGGCCTTCTTTCCTTTCCTGGTGATCGAACAGAACATGAGTTCTTTGAAACCCTACGTTAAGTAGTATCTCATTGCTTCTTCATCTTTGACATACAGAATTTTCTATAGGTGGAAGACATGCTTCTACTTAATACAGAAAGAGCAAGTAAGAATAGGAATCCTGTCAGGATGGATAGCTCACATTTTGTCTGTAACTATGGTTTCTGTGGGCTTCCCAGGTGGGCTCAGTGGTAAAGAATTTGCCTGCCAATGCAGGAGATGCGGTTTCAATCCATGGTTTGGGAAGATCGCTTGCAGAAGCAAATGGCAACCCACTTCAGTATTCTTGCCTGGGAAATCCCATGACCAGAGGAGCCTAGTGGGCTACAGTTCATGGGGTCACAAAGAGTCAGACCCTACCTAGAGACTAAACACCAACAACAATGGTCTTATAATTTGTTAGTCTCAATCCCAGAGCTAAAGGAAGTTAAGATTCATCCGCAGTCTTTTTGCCATTGTGTCTCCATTAATTTCTTGGGTGGCTGAAATTTACTCTTGAAAAGTTTCTTCAAAAGAATTCAAAGGCACTATATATTCTAAGTTCTTGCAGGTTTAGTTTGTTGTCTTCATTCTTACATAAGAATTTGGGAAGTTATAAAATCTCATCCTTTGGAAACACTGTAGGCATTACTCCACTCTCTTCCAGCATTCCTGTGGAAATTCTGGAGACTAGCCTGATGTTTTACCACTTATCTGTAACTTGATTTTCATACTTGTACTTTTAAAGGACTCTTTGGTTATCTTGGAAGTCAAGTGATTTTACTATTCTGTAATAAAATTGGATATTCTATATCCATTTTTCCCTTTGGAATATGCTGTGCTTTTTCGATCTCTGGATTTATGATGATAATTGGAACATTTGTTGCATTATATTTTTAAATAATTTTATGTGTCATTATTTTGAATCTCACCTGTAGGGGACTCATTTAGGTATATGTTTGATTCCATACTAATAATTTTTTCTGTAGTCCTCTTTAGCTCTCCCCCCACCCAGTTTTATTCAGAAATAATTGACATATATGAATGTGTAAGCATTAACATTATGCTTAATTGCTAAGTAGTGTATGACTCTTTTGCGACCCCATGGACTGCAGCCTGCCAGGTTCCTCTGTCCATGGGATTCTCCAGAAAGGGTTCTGGTGTGAGTAGCCATTTCCTTTTCCTGAAGATCTTTCATCCCAGGGACCAAACCTGGGTCTCCTACATTTCAGGTGAATTCTTTTCATCATCTGAGCCACCAGGGAAGCCCTATAAGGTGATGGTCTGATGCACAGTCTACAGAGTAGGACCCAGCCAGGGGGACCCCTCTATGTGCCTGACACGAAGAACAACAGAGAACGACCCCAGGCAAGAGAGCCCTCTATGTGCCTGAATGGGCAGAACTACGAGAGAGATTGGCCAAAGAGGCCTTCTGATCGCCAGCTACCAGAGGCTCGAACAAAGACTCTGAGAGGGCCATAATCCTGCAGGGAGGCAGTCGTGTCCCTGCACACTTGGCGCCGCCAGGGTCCCCGCAAGCCAAGCAGCGGCGCCACCTTCACGCTCAACTCTCACTGGGGCAGAGCTGCCGCAGGCAAGGAAAGTTTTGTGTCTATGCGCGCGGGGTCACTTTGGTCGTGTCTGACTCTGCGGTCCTGCAGACTGTGGCCTGCCAGGCTTCTCTGTCAGGGGGGCTCTCCAGGCAAGAATACTGGAGCGGATTGGCCCGTATTGGTTGCCATACCTTCTAGAGCACTCTATTTCCTGCTGCCCCAGCCGCCAACCCCCCTGAGTACCTGGTGCTGCCAGAACCCCTGCGACCCCAGCAGCTGTCCCACCTCCGCACCTGGCCCTGGCAGGGGCAGACCCAAGTCCTCCAGGGCAGCCTCAGGAGCAAACCCCAGCGGACGACCCACATGCAGAGGTGGAGATAAAACCACAACTGAAACCCGGGGGCGGTGTGGCTGAGGAAGGAGACCCAAAACCTGCCCACCAGCTGTAGAAGCTGCAGGTTAAATCCACACGATCAACTAGGCAGACTCTGTCTATGGAAAATATAAAAGGCCACTGAGAGCTCCCAGAAAAGAAAGCACACTAGTTCTGATGGCTGTGGACATTGGAGGCAAGAACACAGGGGTAGGACCAGATTAGCATCTGAGCTGCCCCCACTGCAGTTCCAGAGACCAGCGCAGTGCTGGAGGGCATCTTAGGGAGGCGAGGTGGACTGTGACTCCCAGCGAGGGAAAGGACCCTGACAGCAGTGACTCAAGAAAAGCATTTATTATTCTTATGTTTTGACTTGTTCTGTAGATTCTTTCTGGATCCCCTCTCCCTCCCCCCCCCCCCCCCCATTGTAGTTGGTGATTTTATTGGCACTATGAAATCTAATGAAGATTTGCAGCTTTTTTTTTTTTTTTTTCTTCTCAGCCACATTTTTTATTGTTGTAAACCTCTGCCTCTATGTTGGGGTTTTGCAGTTCTGTGGAGTTTTGCTTTTTTTTTTTTTCTTTCTGCTTTTTTTAATTTTAATTTTTTAAACCTGTTATTTTTTCTACATTTATTCCTCTGTTTGCTTTCCCTGCTGTGCTTTGCCCCTTATGGTTAATCTTTAATGTATATAAATCTTCTTCATCTACCTCTATTTAAATTTGCATATCTATTCTCTCTTTCCCTTCCTCTCAACATATTTGGGTTAGTTTTGTTTTCATTGCTTTATTCCCCACTTGGCACCTTGTTCTAGTTTTGTTTTCCAGTTTGTGTTTTAGTTAGTTTTGTTCTTAACTGATAAATATAATTTTTTTATTTCCTTTATTCACTGGGTCAATCTACTGTACTTCATTTTTGTTGGACTGTTTTGACTTTGTTCATGGGTGTATATATATATGTGTGTATATTCCATTATTTTCATTATTGTTTGTCTGATTTTGTAACTCCCATTTGTCTGGGGTTCATCTTTGGCTTCTCATTTTTTGGATATTTGTTTTAAGCTCACTTAATGCCATAACAAACTATTTGTGGAAGTTTTGTTCCTGACAAGATATCAAGCCCTTGGCCTTTGGAGTGAGAGCACTAACTCCAAGACCCTAGACTACTAGAGAACTAACTCTAGGGAGTTTCAAATAGTGAGAACTCATACAAAGGAAGGTACTGGAATACAAGACCCAGCATCACCCAACCACCACCCTGTGCAGGATGCCTCATCTAAACATCAAACAAAATAAAAATACAAACCAAATCATCAGCAGATGGGATTACCACCTCACTCAGCCTTGCCCATCGGAGGAAAAACAAACAAACAAACAAAAACTCAGCACACATCTCACTCTATACAAAGCTTACGCAAACCATTGGACCATCCTTAGAAGGGCAGAAACCAAAAGGAAGAAAGCTGGGAAAAGGAGACCTCAAACACAATAAGTTAAAAAAAAATAGTGAAAAAAAAAAAAAGAATAGTGAAAAGGCAGAGAAATACTACACAAATGAAGGAACAAACTAGAAACACAGAAATCCAAATAAATGAAGAGGAGATAGGCAAACTACCTGGAAGAATTCAAAATAATGATAGTAGAGATGATCAAAAACCTTGAAAACAAAATGGATAAAATGCAAGAATCAATGAACAAAGACCTAGAAGAATTAAAGAATAAATATACAGAGACAAACAACACAATTATTTAAATTAAAAATACTCTAGAAGGAATCAATAGCAGAATATCTGAAGCAGAAAAATGAATCAGTGAGCTGGAAGATAAAATGGTGGAAATAATTCTGAAGAGCAGAATAAAGTAAAAAGAATTAGAAGAACTGAGGATAGTCTCAGAGACCTCTGGGACTATATAAAATGCACCAACATTTGAATTATAGGGGTCCCAGAGGAAGAAGAGAAAAAGAAAGGGTATGAGAAGATTTTTGAAGAGATTATAGTTGAAAATTTCCCAAATATGGAAAAGGAAATAGTCAATCAAGTGCAAGAGGCACAAAGAATCCCATACAGGATAAACCCAAGGAGAAACACACCAAGACACATACTAATCAAACTAACAAAGAGTAAACACAAAGAAAGAATATTAAAAGCAGCAAGGGAGAAGCAACAAGTAACATACAAGGGAAACCCCATACACTTAACAGCTGATCTCTCAGCAGAAACTCAGCAGGCCAGAAGGGAATGGCAGGATATATTTAAAGTGCTGAAAGGGAAAAATCTACAACCAAGATTATGGTACCTGACAAGATTTCATTCAAAATTGATGGAGAAATAAAAAGCATTTCAGACAAGCAAAAGTTAAGAGAATTCAGTACCTCCAAACCAGTTATAGGACAAATGTTAAACTTATATAGTCAAGAAATACAAGAAAAGAAAAAAGATCTACAAAATCAACCCCAAACAGTTAAGAAAATGGCAATAGGAACATATATATCAATAATTACTTTAAATGTAAATGGATTAAATACTCCAACCAAAAGACACAGACTGGCTGAATGGAAACAAAAGCAAGACCCATATGTATGCTGTCTACAAGAAACCCACTTCAGACCTCAAGACACATATAGACTGAAAATCAGAAGATGGAAAAATATATTCCATGCAAATGGGAAGGGAAAGAAAGCTGGAGTAGCAATCCTATCAGACAAGATAGACCTTAAAATAAAGAAGATTACAAGAGATAAGGAAGGTCACTACATAATGATCAAGGGATCAATTCAAGAGGAGGACATAACAATTGTAAATATCTATGCACTCAACATAGGAGCACCTCAATACATAAGACAAACACTAACAAACACAAAAGGACAAAATGACAGTAACTCAATAATAGTAGGAGACTTTAACACCCCACTTAAACCAATGGACGCATCATCAAAATAGAAAATTAATAAGGAAACACAAGTCTTAAATGATGTGTTAGATGAGATGGATCTCATTGATATCTTCAGGACATTCCATCCAAATGCAAAAGAATACATATTCTTCTCAAGTGCACATGGAACATTCTCCAGGATAGACCACATCTTGGACCACAAATCAAACCTCAGTAAATTTAAGAAAATTGAAATCATATCAAGCATCTTCTCCAACCACAACCCTATGAGACTAGATACCAATTACAAGAAAAAACTGTAAGAAACAGAAATATATGGAGATTAAACAATACAATTCTAAATAACCAACAGGTTACTGAAGAAATCAAAAGGGAATTTAAAAATTTCTAGAAACAAATGGCAATGAAAATATGACATCTCAAAACCTACGAGATGCAGCAAAAGTAGTTCTAAGATGGAAGTATATAGCAATACAATCCTACCTCAAGAAACAAGAAAAACATTGACTAGACAACCTAACTTTACACCTAAAACAACTGGAAAAAGAACAACAACAACAACAAACCACCAAAATTAGTAGAAGGAAAGAAATCATAAAGATCTGGGCAGAAATAAATGAAAAAGAAATGAAAGAAACAATAGTAAAGATTAATAAAACAAAAGCTAGTTCTTTGAGAAGATAAACAAAATTGACAAGCCTTTAGCCAGATCAAGAAAACAAGAGAGAAGAATCAAATCAACAAAATTAGAAATGAAAAAGGAGAGGTTATATCAGACAATGTGGAAATACAATGGATTATAAGAGATTATTATGAAAAACTATATAGCAATAAAAACCTGGAAGAAATGGATAGATTCTTAGAAAAGGTCAGTCTTCCAAGACTGAACCAGGAAGAAATATAAATTATGAACAACCCAATTACAAGCACTGAAATTGAATTGTGATAAAAAAAAAATCTCCAACAAACAAACAAACAAACAAAAAACACAATAGCCCAGGACCAGATGGCTTTACAGGAGAATTCTATGAAACATTTAGACAAGAGCTAATGCCTATTCTTCTATAACTCTTTCAAAAAGTTGCAGAGAAAGGAACACTTCAAAACTCATTCTATGAGGCCATCATCACTCTAGTACTAAAAATTAGACAAAGACAACACATACAAAAAAGAAAACTACAGACCTATATCACTGATGAACATAAATGCAAAATTCCTCAATAAAATTTTAGCAAATAGAATTCAGCAACACATCAAAAAGCTCACACATCATGACCAAGTTGGGTTTATTCCAGGAATGCAACGATTGTTCAATATATGCAAATAAATCAATGTGATACACCATACTAAAAAACGGAAGGATAAAAACTATAAGATAATCTCAATAGATGCAGCAAAAGCCTTTGACAGAATTCAGCACCTATTTGTGATTAAAACTCTTCAAAAAATGGGCATGGAAGGAACCTACCTCAACATACTAAAGGACATATATGATAAGTCTACAGCAAACATTATTCTCAGTGGTGAAAAACTGAAAGCATCCCCCCTAAGATCAAGAACAAGACAAAGATGTCCACTTTCACCACTATTATTCAACATAGGTCTGGAAGTCCTAGCTACAGCAATCAGAGAAGAAAAAGAAATAAAATGAATCCAGATCGGAAAAGAAGAAGTAAAGCTCTCACTGTTTGCAGATGACATGATATTGTATATAGAAAACCCTAAAGATAGTATCAGAAAATTACTAGAGCTAATCAGTGAATTTAGCAAAGTTTCAGGATACAAAATCAATACCCAGAAACCACTTGCATTTCTATATACTAACAATGAAAAATCAGAAAGAGAAATTAAGGAATCAATCCCACTCACCATTGCAACAAAAAGAATTAAATATCTAGGAATAAACTTACCTAAACGAAATGGCAACCCACTCCAGTACTCTGGCCTAGAAAATTCCATGGATGGAGGAGCCTGGTGGGCTACAGTCCATGGGGTTGCAAAGAGTTGGACATGACTGAACGACTTTTCACTTTCACTTTCACTTCAAGGAGGCAAAAGAACTGTACACAGAAAATTATAAGGCACTAATGAAAGAAATCAAAGACAACATAAACAGATGGTGAGATATTCCATGTTCCTGGGTAGGAAGAATCAATATTGTGAAAATAACTGTACTACCAAATGCAATCTACAGATTCAATGTGATCCCTATCAAATTACCAATGGCATTCTTCACAGAACTAGAACAAAAAGTTTCCCAATTCATATGGAGACACAAAAGATCCTGAATAGCCAAAGAAGACTTGAGAAAGAAGAATGGAGTTGGAGGAATCAACCTTCCTGACTTCAGATTATACTACAAAGCTACAGTCATCAAGACAGTATGGTACTGGAACAAAAACAGAAATATGGACCAATGGAACAAGATAGAACACCCAGAAATAAACTCATGCACCTATGGGTACCTTATTTTTGACAAAGGAGGCAAGAATATACAATGGGGCAAATACAGCCTTTTCAATAGATGATGCTGGGAAAACTGGACAGCTACATGTGAAAGAATGAAATTAGAACACTTCCTAACACAATACACAAAAATAAACTCAAAATGTATTAAAGGCCTAAATGTAAGATTAGAAACTATACAACTCTTAGAGGAAAACATAGGCAGAACACTCGATGACATAAATCAAAGCAAGATCCTCTATAAGTCACCTCCTAGAGTAATGGAAATAAAAACAAATGTAAACAAGTGGAACTCAATTAAACTTAAAAGCCTTTGCACAGCAAAGGAAACTATAAGCAAGGTGAAAAGACAACTCTCAAAATGGGAGAAAATAATAGCAAATGAAACAACTGGCAAAGGATTAATTTCCTAAATATACAAGTGGCTCATACAACTCAATGCCAGAAAAGCAAACAACCCAATCAAAGAGTGGGAAAAAGCCCTAAACAGACATTTCTCCAAAGAAGACATACAGGTGGCTAATAAACACATGAAAAGATGCTCAACATCACTCATTATGAGAGGAATGGAAATCAAAACTGCAATGAGATATCACCTCACACGTGTCAGAATGGCCATCATCAAAAAGTCTGCAAACAATAAATGCTGGAGAGGGTGTGGAGAAAAGGGAATACTTGCACTATTGGTGGGAATGTAAATTGATACAGCCATTATGGAAGATGGTATGAAGATTCCTTAAAAAACTAGGAATAAAATCACCATACGACCCAGCAATCCCACTCCTAGGCATGTACCCTGTGAAAACCAAAATTGAAAAAGACACAGGTATCCCATTGTTCATTGGAGCACTGTTTACAATAGCTAGAACATGGAAGCACCATAGATGTCCATTGACAGATGAATGGATAAAGAATTTGTAGTACAAATACACAACGGAATATTACTCAGCAATAAAAAGGAATGTATTTGAGTCAGTTCTGATGAGATGGGTGAATGTAGAACCTGTTATATAGAGTGAGGTGATTCTGAAAGAGAAAGATAAATATCATAATTCAAATTCATATATATGGGATCTAGAAAAATGGTACTAAAGAATTTATTTACAGGGAAGCAATGGAGAAACAGACATAGAAAATAGACTTATGGACATGGGGAGAGGGGAGGAGAGGGTGAGATGTATGGAAAGAGTAACATGGAAACTTACATTACCATATGTAAAATAGGTATCCAACAGGAATTCTCTGTATGGCTCAGGAAAGTCAAACAAGGGGCTCTGTGTCAATCTAGAGGAGTGGGAAGGGGCAGGAGATGGGAGGGAGGTTCAGAAGGGAGGTGATATGTGTGTACCTATGGCTGATTCATGTTGAGGTTTGACAAAAAACAACAAAATTCTGTAAAGCAGTTTTCCTTCAATAAAAAAATAAATTAATAAAAATTAGAAAAAAAAAAAAAACATTCAGAAAACTAAGATCATGGAATCTAGTCCCGAAACTTCATGGTAAATGGATGGAGAAACAATGGGAACAGTGAGAGACTTCATTTTGGGGGGCTCCAAAATCACTGCCGATGGTGACTGCAGCCATGAAATTAAGACACTTGCTCCTTGGAGGAAAAGCTGTGACCCACCTAGACAGGATTTTAAAAAGCAGAGGCATTAATTTGCCGACAAAGTTTCATCTAGTCAAATCTGTGGCTTTTCCAGTAGTCATGTATGGATGTGAGAGTTGGACCATTAAGAAAGCTGAGCACCAAAGAATTGATGCTTTTGAACTGTGGAGCTGGAGAAGATTCTTGAGAGTCCCTTGGGCTGCAAGGAGATCCAACCAGTCAATCCTAAAATAAATCCATTCAGAATATTCACTGGAAGGACAGAGGCTGGAGCTGAAACTCCAATACTTTGGCCACATGATGGCCAAAGAACTGACTCATTGGAAAAGACCCTGATGCTGGGAAAGATTGAAGGTGGGAGGAGAAAGGGATGCCAGAGGATGAGATGGTTGGATGGCATCACCGACTCAATGGACATGATTTTCAGCAAGCTCTGAGAGTTGGTAATGGACAGGGAGGCCTGGTGTGCTGCAGTCCATGGGGTCACAAAGAGCTGGACACGACTGAGTGACTGAACTGTACTGTTCCTTCCTCATCCTCTGATCAAAATTTTATCATAGTTGAAATTATATCAGTAATTAGTGTTTCCATCATTATAACAATGTAAATATTTTTCACTGCAAAACCTCTTAGAATACTATGGCTACATGTTCTTTATTTGTTTTTTTTAAGTTGAAGTATAATTGACTTACAACACTACGTTAGTACCAGATGTACAACATAGTGATTTGATATTCTTGTACATTACAAAATGATCACAGTAAGTCTAATTACAATCTGTCACCAACAAGGTTATTTTGATAGTATTGACTACATTCTTCATGCTATATATTTTATCCCCGTGATTCATTTATTTGTACCTCTGTACCTCCTAGTGTCCCTCACCAATTCCCCTCCTCCTTAGCAACCATCTATTTGTTCTCTGAATCTCGGACCCTTTCTGCTTTGTTACGTTTATTCATTTGTTTTGTTTTTTAGATTTCACATGTAAGTGAAATCACATGACATTTGTCTTTCTCTGCTTGATTCATTTTACTTTACATTCTCAGGACCTATCCAGGATATTGTAAATGGTAACATTTCATTATCTTTTATGTCTGGGTAATATTCCATTGCATATATATACTACCACTTTGTCCATTCATCTATTAATGGACACTTTGGCTGTTTCCATATCTTTGCTATTTTAGATAATGCTGTGCTGGACATTAGGGTACATTTATGTTTTTGAATTAGTGTTTTCATTTTTTTCAGATACATACCCAGGAGTTGGGGGGGCGGGGCCTCAGGCTGGTGCCAACCTGTTGGTGAGTCGAGCCAGGACCTTGAGCAGCTGGCTGTAAGGCCCACAGAGTGAAGGATTCATGTGGGCCCACTGGTGGGTGGGTAAGCCTCCAGTGCTAATAGGCTATGGGGAAAACTGTGAAATGGTACCCACCAACACCAGAGTCTTTGAGGTAGAATGAGCTCCACAAAATGGCTGCCACTAGCCTCTATGTCCCCAGGGAGAGTTCCAGCTGTCTCCCACCTCTGGAGAAGTATCTCCAAGATCAACAGGTGAGTTGGACCCAAAGTCTTTTCAAATTACTGGCTCTGCTCTGGGGCTCAGAGTGTGTGAGATTTTTTTGAATGCATTTTTTAAGAGCAGAGCATCTCTTTCATACAATCTTCTGGCTCTCCAGTATGTAAGCCATACTGGACTTAAAAGCTAGACATTATGGGGGCTCATCTTCCCAGTGCAGGACCCCCAGGCTGAGTAGCCTGATGTGGCACTCGGACCCCTGACTGCTGGGGAGAACCCCTGCAGTTGTGATTATCCTCCCATTTGTGGGTTGCCTAACTCGGATTATGGGTTGTGACTCTATCACATTTCTGCTCCTCCAGCATGTCTCTTTGGCATTCTTTCCTTATATCTTTAACTGTGGAAAATCAGGTCGTTCTCATTGATGGCTCCTCTGTTGTCCTTTAGTCATTAGGTCATGTCTGACTCTTTCGGGACCCCATGGACTGTAGCCCCCCTAGGCACCTCTGTCCATGAAATTCTCCAGGCAAGAATACTTGAGTGGGTTGCCATTTCCTCCTCTAGGGGATCCTCCCAACCCAGGAATTGAACCCACATCTCTTGCATTGACAGGCAGATCCTTTACCTACTTCGCCAGCTGGGAAGCCCCAGCTGCTCTGTAAACAATGGTAATTTTGGTGTGCCCATGGGAGGAGGTGAGTTCAGTCTTTTGATTCTGCCATCTTGGCCCAAGCGACTCTTCTTTAACTCTTTAATTCCATTTCCTTTTTCTTGGTCCTAGTGTTATACTTCCTTAGAGGGAGTATAACAACATAACTTTCATTTTTGTGATAGCTTTATATAGCTACCAATTCTTTAAGTGTTTTTAACTTATGAAATTACTTTTGTTCATCTGCTCTGTGGCAAAATTATTTTGGTGTGTGCTCTTTGCTATTTGCTTTTCCTGTTTCCTCCTTCATGTTGTGTTATATTTGGTAAGAAACAATGCTGATTAGTTACTGATGGTACCTTATCTTTGAGTATGGTTTTCATCCTTTATCTGTACCAGTAATTTATAGGAGGTTCATTACAGGGCTGGACAGTTTATAGTGCTATTGGATAGCTCTTTTCTCCATCCAACATAAGTGAGCAGCTGTAGGACTGTCTCCATTTATATCATTATCTTTTGCTCTGCCTCACAAACTAAATGCTTCCTGGAAATATGGCATGTCACTGAGATTCTTTGTTCAGCCTTACTCGCCCTGAGGTTTTGTTGCCATATTAATTCATGGAAGTTCCTGCAGTTAACCCACACATTCTGATGTTTCAGTCGAGAGATGTTGACTTGAGTTATTCATGTTGGAAACTCTGCCAAGTTAGTCTGAGATCTGCAGCCACAGGCATCCATCTTCCCTGTTTACCTCCCACTCTTTTACTTTCTCCAAACCTGGAAGTCCTAATTCATATCATATCATTGTTATTTTGATTCACAGATGCATCTCCCATAATTATTAAAAAAAATTTTTTTTGTTTCTTGTTCTCTTTATTTTCTAGGATAGTACTATTTTTTTATAGTAGAGGCATAAAAATGTGATTTTTACAAACAATGTTGAAGGATTATTCAAAAGCATTGGAAAATCTTCATAAATATGAATTAATTTTTCAATATAAATCACACTCTCCTTTTTAAAACATAAGACTCTTGTGATAGGAAATGTCACAAAGTATGCTTACAAAACAAAAGCTCCCATGTCATAACCCAAATCCATTTGTTCATTAAATAAAGAAAAATTATATCTGGAAAATATTGATGTGATTATGAAACTGAAACAAAGTAAGAATCTGATGTAATCTTGACTAAAATGGCGAGCAATGGGAGAAACTTCTCAATAATTAACTATGCTGGACTTAGATGTCCCTAGTACTTACAAACATTCTTAGTTACAAAGGGCTTTATTCTGATAGTGTAGATTCCTCACAAATCTTTTATAATGAAATGGCGATAAACATTCAATTTTTACAGAAAGGGAAACAAAGTGGATTTTCCCCTACCAATATCAGGGACACATCCATGAGTGTTTGAAACAGAAATATACAAAGAAAAAGTGGAGAGGTTTTTAGACACAAGCCTGTTTTCAGAGGAAGAATCTGTCTGCAAGCACTTCATTACATTCTGTGAGTGAGCCTATGGGTGGCTGAGAGACCGTGCCTTCCAGGTTCCTGTGGTCAGAGCTCTGGTTTAATTCAAATTCCTGCTCGGCCTAGTGGGAAGGACAGGGCTGCCTACTTCAATGCTTATTGTACATTCAGAAGAGGTCATAAGGTGAAATATATCGTGTACTATAACATTAAAAATACCATGATTATGCTTGAAATCATTTTGAAGTTCCACTGTCCTATAATCAGGAATTATAATTTTACCATACCAGTCTAGGGATAACCAATGTAGTTTTAAAGGGACTAAAACATATTCAGTGAACTTAAAATAAATGTTTTTTCTAAAAAAAATCAAACATCTTTATAAAAGGATATCCAACTGACTGACAAAATTTTCAAAATAAAATCTTTGCTAGTTTTTACCCAGCATCCAGTCTTCTTCGTGGTTATTAACAATTGGTTTATCTTTTTATTTTTGTCCCTCATATTTTTTACACCATGTGAAATTTTACCACTGTATATTTTTCAGATTCAATAGGTTACTTATGCTTTACAAAGGTTACTAATATAACTTGTCTCCAATTGTCAAATATCTTTTCATTCTAAAAATAATTTTTTTAAGGCTATACAGTAGCTCTCTTGGTTTTTTGATGATCCAGCAGATGTTGGCAATTTGATCTCTGGTTCCTCTGCCTTTTCTAAAACCAGCTTGAACATCTGGAAGTTCACAGTTCACATACTGTTGAAGTCTGGCTTGGAGAATTTTGAGCATTACTTTGTTAGTGTGTGAGATGAGTGCAATTGTGAGGTAGTTTGAACATTCTTTGCAATTGCCTTTCTTTGGGATTGGAATGAAAACTGACCTTTTCCAGTCCTGTGGCCACTGCTGAGTTTTTTAAATTTCCTGGCATATTGAGTGCAGCACTTTCACAGCATCATATTTCAAGGTTTGAACTAGCTCATCTGGAATTCCATCACCTCCACTAGCTTTGTTCATAGTGATGCTTCCTAAGACCCACTTGACTTCACATTCCAGGATGTCTGGCTCTAAGTAAGTGATCACACCATCATGACTATCTGGGTCGTGAAGATCTTTTTTGTACAGTTTTTCTGTGTATTCTTGCCACCTCTTCTTAATATCTTCTGCTTCTGTTAGGTCCATACCCTTTCTGTCCTTTATTGAGGCCATCCTTGCATGAAATATTTCCTTGGTATCTCTAATTTTCTTGAAGAAATCTCTAGTCATTCCCATTCTATTGTTTACCTCTATTTCTTTGCAATGATCCTGGAGGAAGGCTTTCTTCTCTCTCCTTGCTATTCTTTTGAATTCTGCATTCAAATGGGTATATCTTTCCTTTTCTCCTTTGCTTTTCACTTCTCTTCTTTTCACAGCTATTTGTAAGGCCTCCTCAGACAGCCATTTTGCTTTTTTGCATTTCTTTTTCTTGGGGATGGTCTTGATCCCTGTCTCCTGTACAATATCATGAACCTCTGTCCATAGTTCATCAGGCACTCTGTCTATCAGATCTAGTCCCTTCAATCTATTTCTCACTTCCACTGTATAATCATAAGGGATTTGATTTAGGTCATACCTGAATGGTCTAGTGGTTTCCCCCACTTTCTTCCATTTAAGTCTGAATTTGGCAATAAGAAGTTCATGATCTGAGCCACAGTCAGCTCCTGGTCTTGTTTTTGCTGACTGTATAGAACCTCTCCATCTTTGGCTGCAAAGAATATAATCAATCTGATTTCGGTATTGACTGAATGTGTATGTCCACGTGTAGAGTCTTCTCTTGTGTTGTTCGAAGAGGGTGTTTGCTATGACCAGTGTGTGCTCTTGGCAAAACTCTATTAGCCTTTGCCCTGCTTCATTCTGTACTCCAAGGCCAAATTTGCCTGTTACTCTAGGCGTTTTCCTGACTTCCTGCTTTTGCATTCCAGTCCCCTATAGTGAAAAGGACATCTTTTTTGGTTGTTAGTTCTAAAAGGTCTTGTAGGTCTTCATAGAACCATTCAACTTCAACTTCTTCAGTGTTACTGGTCAGGGCACAGACTTGGATTACAGTGATATTGAATGGTTTGCCTTGGAAACACACAGAGATCATTCTGTCATTTTTGAGATTGCATCCAAGTACTGCATTTCAGACTCTTTCGTTGACTATGATGGCTACTCCATTTCTTCTAAGGGATTCTTGCCCACAGTAGTAGATAAAATGGTCATCTGAGTTAAATTCACCCATTCCAGTCCATTTTAGTTTGCTGATTCTTAGAATGTCGACGTTCACTCTTGTCATCTCCTGTTTGATCTCTTCCAATTTGCCTTGATTCATGGACCTGACATTCCAGGTTCCTGTGCAATATTGCTCTTTACAGCATTGGACCTTGCTTCCATCACCAGTCACATCCACAGCTGGGTGTTGTTTTTGATTTGGCTCCGTCCCTTCATTCTTTCTGGAGTTATTTCTCCACTGATCTCCAGTAGCATATTGGGCACCTACCGACCTGGGGAGTTCATCTCTCAGTGTCCTATCTTTTTGCCTTTCATACTGTTCATGGGGTTCTCAAGGCAAGAATACTGAAGTGGTTTGCCATTCCCTTCTACAGTGGACCATGCTAAAGCTTTTGACTGTGTGGATCACAATCAACTGTGGAGAATTCTGAAAGACATGGGAATACCAGACCACCTGAACTGCCTCCTGAGAAACCTGTATGCAGGTCAGGAAACAACAGTTAGAACTGGACATGGAACAACAGACTGGTTCCAAATAGGAGGAGTACATCAAGGCTGTATTTTGTCAGCCTGCTTATTTAACATATGTGGAGTACGTAATGAGAAACACTGGGCTGGAAGAAGCACAGATTGGAATCAAGATTGCTGGGAGAAATATCAATAACCTCAGATATGCAGATGACACCACCCTTATAGCAGAAAGTGAAGAAGAACTAAAGAGCCTCTTGATGAAGATGAAAGAGGAGAGTGAGAAAGTTGGCTTAAAACTCAACATTCAGAAAACTAAGATTATGGCATCTGGGTCCATCACTTCATGGCAAATAGAAATGGGGAACAGTGGGTGACTTTATTTTGGGGGGCTGCAGATGGTGACTGCAGCCATGAAATTAAAAGACACTTGCTCCTTGGAAGGAAATTTATGACCAACCTAGATAGCACATTACTTAGTCATAGTCAAGGCTATGGTTTTTCCAGTAGTCATGTATGGATGTGAGAGTTGGACTATAAAGAAAGCTGAGTGCCAAAGAATTGATGCTTTTGAACTGTGATGTTGAAGAAGACTCTTGAGAGTCCCTTAGACTGCAAGGAGATCCAATCAGTTCATCCTAAAGGAGATCAGTCCTGGGTGTTCATTGGAAGGACTGATGCTGAGGCTGAAACTCCAATACTTGGCCACCTGATGTGAAGAGCTGACTCATTGGAAAAGACCCTGATGCTGGGAAAGATTGAGGGCAGGAGGAGAAGGGGACAACAGAGGATGAGATGGTTGAATGGCATCACGAACTCAAAGGACGTGAGTTTGGGTGGATTCCGGGAGTTGGTGATGGACAGGGAGGCCTGGCGTGCTGCAGTTCATGGGGTCTCGAAGAGTTGGACACGACTGAGTGACTGAACTGAACTGAACTGATACAGTGGCTCGATAATATTTTTGATAAGATAGAGATTAAAAGGGACTAAGAGAGTTTCTATATTTAATAACAACAAAAGAGCTCCCAACTATTTATATGTGAGGTCTATATATTTCAAGAATAGTTTATCGTTCCCATTTTTGAAGTTCATGTTTCCTGACCTTACTGTGACAAGGTTTTATTTTCTATTTTTACTCTTTCTTTGTAATCTGCCCTACTTTACTATGTTTTTTGGTCTGTATGCTCCTCAGAGCCCTTTAACTAGCCTCAGCTACCATCCACAAAACTAGAAGAGAAAGCATCTACCAATTATTTTTACTTCCGTAACACTTAGCATATTGTTAATTTAAAGAAAGTGCCTTATAGACATTTACCAGCTTTTGATTACTTGATCATAGTTTTTCCAGTGATCGAAAGCCTTTAATGGGTTCATATTTCTGATAATTTTTCATCCATCAATGATTGCCTCCTTATTTTTATCCCTCTCTATTTATACTTATTTTTCCATTGTCTACCCCATTTTTTAGACAGTTTTACCTCATCACAGCCTCTTACAGTCTTCTTCTAAAAGCTTCTGAGACCAATTTTGTTAACATGATTATGTTTTATACACTGCTCTTTCTTTTTTCTGGTCTTATTCACACTTGTATAAAATACCATCGTGGTATTAGGGTAAAAATAAATTAACAAATCTGTATTCTTCTAAGAACTCTAGCCCCCTTTTGATTCCTCACATGTGTTCAGTAGTTTGTCTTAAATGCCTATGCATCCCTTTTCTTCTTTTTCTGTCTATGTATGGCAGTGATAGCTCCTATTGCTGCTGACTCCAAAGCAGCAATTTTGCTGATCACACCCACTAAAGATTTCATGGCTGTTCCAGGTCTTTCCGGAGAGGACTGAATTTCCACGTCAAGGATCTTGCTGTGTGTGCTAAGTACACTCTCTTGCATCCCGCTGAATGATTTCCTATTATTGCAGCAGTGACTGGCCCTGCCTCCCATTGCTGCAGAAACTGGACCCATTATAGTGACCACCTTGCACGTGAAGACTGATGTTTACTCTTTTAGGTTTTACTCTGTCTTTTATTGCAACTCCTTAGCCGTAGAAACCAGGCCATAGTCTTTACAGTGTGCTCTTACTTGAAGGACAAACGGAGTAATAATAATCAGACTGCTCAGAAGCACCCTGATAATTGGCCCATTTCCAGTCTATATCCTTGTAAGAGCATGAATATACTGAAAGACTAATAGCTTAAAAGTAATTTTCTCTTTAAAAAACCCTACTATTGAAGCAACAATAAGTTGTAAAAATCAGTAATTTGCCATTCAATTCTCAAAACAAATGATAAAGTAGCATTTTCCCCAATCATTTTTCTATATGCATTTCCTGTTTATTTAGGATATAAGGTGAAAGTCAAAGCATTTACCTCCTTTGAGGCTCATCTATACCTGATATAGAATTCTGAAAACAGGGACTGTCTTATATATGGCAATGAGGATCTTTGCTCTTAGATATAGATACTTATTTGAAAAGCATTAATATGAACAAAGCAGTGGAGAATTCTGAAAGAGATGGGAATGCCAGACCACCTGACCTGCCTCTTGAGAAACCTGTATGCAGGTCAGGAAGCAACAGTTAGAACTGGACATGGAACAACAGACTGGTTCCAAATAGGAAGAGGAATACGTCAAGGCTGTATATTGTCACCCTGCTTATTTAACTTATATGCAGAGTACATCATGAGAAACACTGGGCTGGAAGAAGCACAGATTGGAATCAAGATTGCTGGGAGAAATATCAATAACCTCAGATATGCAGATGACACCACCCTTATGGCAGAAAGTGAAGAAGAACTAAAGAGCCTCTTGATGAAAGTGAAAGAGGAGAGTGAAAACGTTGGCTTAAAACTCAACATTCAAACTAAGATCATGGCATCTGGTCCCATCACTTCATGGGAAATAGATGGGGAAACAGTGGAAACAGTGGGTGACTTTATTTTTTTGGGCTCCAAAATCACTGCAGATGGTGATTGCCACCATGAAATTAAAAGACACTTGCTCCTTGGAAGGAAATTTATGACCAACCTAGACAGCATATTGAAAAGCAGAGACATTACTTTGCCAACAAAGGTCCGTCTGGTCAAGGCTATGGTTTTTCCAGTAGTCATGTATGGATGTGAGAGTTAGACTATAAATGAAGCTGAGTGCTGAAGAATTGATGCTTTTGAACTGTGGTGTTGGAGAAGACTCTTGAGAGTCCCTTGGACTGTGAGGAGATCCAAACAGTCCATCCTAAAGGAGATAAGTCCTGGGTGTTCATTGGAAGGACTGATGCTGAAGCTGAAACTCCAATATGTTGGCCACCTGATGCGAAGAGCTGACTTGTTGGAAAAGACCCTAATGCTGGGAAAGATTGAGGACAGGAGGAGAAGGGGACGACAGAGGATGAGCTGGTTGGATGGCATCACCGACTCAATGGACATGGGTTTGGGTGGATTCTGGGAGTTGGTGATGGACAGGGAGGCCTGGTGTGCTGCGGTTCATGGGGTCGCAAAGAGTTGGACACGACTGAGTGACTGAAGTGAACTGATTACCGTATGTTTAGTACTTTATTAGTTAAGACAGTTGTGGTCACTGGATCTCTGTAAGTGCCTTCACATATATGAAAAAGAAAGCTAGGTAACTGTTCTCCATGGATTGCAAGGTAGAGGGAAAGAAGGGGGAATTCAAATACGGGGAAGAGAATGCAGATCACGTGCTCATAACACTGTAAGTTGAGGAACACACAAAATTCCAAAGAAAGACATTTAGTTTTCTCTTGCTTACTTTTCTTTAAGAATTAGATCATCATCATCTGCCTCAGGTTTCAACAGTCATCCCTGAACTAAACTTACATTACTATGTGTAAAATAGGTAACCAATGGGAATTGGCTGTATGCCTCAGGGAACTCAAGCTGTGTAACAATCTAGTGGGGTGCAGTGGGGAAGGGAAATGAGAGGGAGGTTCAAGAGGGAAGAGACATATGTATACCTGTGGCTTATTCATGTTGATATTTGACAGAAAGCAAAATTCTGTAAAACAATTATCCTTCAAGAAAAAAGTAAATAAATAAAAAGAAAAAAGACAATTTTCAGAGCTTTTCTGCTTAAGCTGTCTATGGTCACTAACGTACCCAACATCTATGGAGACAGGGATGCTTTTCAAACCTTTTACCTCAGATTAGGACTCGAACCCACATGGCTGGGATTTGAACCCAGCCAAAACCCGCAGTACCTGGTTTCAGGACCCAGTGAAGTGCAGGTTCTTGATGTCTCATCCCAGAAAGAATTCAGTGAGAGACAGTGATAAGTAAGAAGTGGATTTATTCAGATCCAGAGCGAAGCACACTCCACAGACAGAGTGTGGGCCGATGCAGAGGGTGAATGCAGCTGCAAAATTTGGTGTGCTTGGTTTTCATAGGCTGGGTAATTTCATATGCTAATGCATGGGAGGATTATTCCAACTATTTTTGGGAAGGGGTGGAGATTTCCAGGGTTTGGGTCACCGCTCACTCCGTGGTCTTTTAACAGTGCTGTGGAACTGTCATGGCACCCCTGGCTGTGTCATTTCACCTGTTGATTGAGGATTAAAGTCCAGTCTTGTCTACCTCCTTGGTCCCATTTGATTCTAGTCAGTTCACGTTGTGTCCTTGGGCTGTGTCCTTCTATCAAAAGTTGTGCCCTGTAGCTTTCCCTCCTGTTACACTTTGAGTAATGGCTCATGCCAACACTTGTCACTGGTAGCAGTAATTCCTAAGATGTGTAAGATCCGGGAACCGTTGTGGCTAAGACATAGTCTTTTATACTTTTAGCTATGCAATTACAGAATGCTACATTTTATGCCTTTTGAGATTTCTAGTCCAGTGTTTAGTAAAAGTGTGGCAATTCCCTGGTGGCTCAGATGGTAAGGCGTCTGCCTACAATGTAGGAGACCTGGGTTTGATCCCTGGGTCGGGAAGATCGTCTGGAGAAGGAAATGGCAACCCACTCCAGTACTCTTGCCTGGAAAATCCCACGGATGGAGGAGGGTGGTAGGCTACAGTCCACAGGGTCGCAAAGAGTCGGACACGACTTCACTTTCACTTTCATAGGGTTAGAATGCTAATCCATAGCGAAATTATCTTCTGATCAAAATAGTTTGAAAAATTCTGTGTTAAACAAAGTTAAGTGGATTTCCTTATCATAGGGCTTTTCAGAGTTTTATTATGCTAATGGTTTTAAGACTGACCAAGAGAAGGATTTTATGGTTTAGGAGTTTGTGTCAGCTACATGTAATAGAAACCCAATTACACTGGCTTAACTAAAGGGAGATTTTTTTTTTTTTTTAACCCTCCACATTAAAAAGAAGTCTGGTGTAGGCAGTCCAGGGCTGGCTCAGTGTTCCCATTAAGTCATCATGTTCTGAGATTCTTCTATCTTTCTGCTCAACCAATGTTATTGCGTGATTTTCCACCTGAAGTTCAGGAAGAATCCTACATCTCCAGGCATTCTATTACAATTGCTTTCTGAGGTGCCTCACCTTAGTAGTTTTTACTTAAATTTCATGCCAGAACTAGATTATATGTTTTCAGGAAGTCTGATGCCTGTGGAAGTGAGATTTTAAACCAGGAACACTGTCATTCTGAACCAAATCAGGATTTCAGTGGCAAAGAAGTTGGGGAAGAATGGATATTGGGAGGCAAAAAACATTGTTTGTCGTTAAGCATTCTCTAACTTGTTATTAATGGTCCCCTTATCCAACTCCTTTTTTTTAAACAGACTATCCAGACATATGGAGTATACTGATCCTAGTCTCTTTAGATATACATTTAAAAAAAACTGAAACCCATTATGCTTAAGTCCACATGTTTCTATTGTTTTTAGTACAATTATAAAAAAATTTGAAGTGAATGTCCAAGATAATAAAAATGTTTCTTTGTTTCAAAAGTTCTAAAGCATTTCTTTGCGCTGTTATACTGTTAGCCACTTTAGGCCTCTCTTTATCCTGTTTCACAATTCAGATTTTAAAAATTATCTTAGCATTTATCTTCATTTGCAAATTGAGAGGTTTAGTTATTGAGATCATCATAAAAAAGACCAATTTTAAAACTTCAAGCAGACACTTTTAATGTGGGCCATTTGTCTCTGATATCAATTTTATCTGATTACTTTATTGCATATGCATGCTACAAGTGACAGATAGCTTTAATATCACCGTGATTAATAGAATATTTTTCTTAGGCTCTCCTGCAGAGAAGAGTCTCATGATGAAATATTGATAGAGTTCTCCCAAGAACAGCAAAATTGTTGCAATACTTCACAAAATCTTTAAAACTAAGACTGTATATTCCCTGACTAAATAGGTAAGTTATTTTATAGCTGAAGATGCAAATATTACACTGATTTTGTTATGTAAAAAATCATCTCATGAGATTTTCATGTTTACCGTAAAGAAATCTTTCCAATGATTTCGGGCCTCATGAACTTAGATTATATTTGACTGAATAATATTAAATTTGTCAATAACATCAATTTGAAAGTCAGAAACTTAGAAATATATATTAAAAATCCCAATGTCTGTACTAAATTGAAAAAAAGAACAATGAATAATTAAAATCTTGAGAACATTCAGTAGAAACAAATAGGAAGAGGGAACAAATTTTGATAAAGAACATAAGATGGGTCATTTACAAGTATGTGTACATGGTGAAGGAAAGTTCTTAGATCAAGGAAGATGGGCGACAGTAATATAGAAATACAGTACTTGTGTCATCTACTGTTTAACTCAGTCCCTTCCTGAACTTCCCCTGAATTCCTATAGGCATTGTATTTCCCATTGACACTGGGCTTGACCACATTACTAGTTTTGGCTAACGGAATATGAGTGGATGCATGGCTGACCATGCCTTTGGAGAATGGCTATATCCCTCTGTGAGCATCTGCCTTCTGTCATGAGAATAGCACACTCCAGACAGTGGCTGTCCATTAGCCTGGTACTCAGAGGGTGAGACATATAGAGCCAAGTCAGGATCAACTGATCTGCAGCTGATTAGTGCCTTCATGAAAGTGAGCAAGAGATAAATGTTTGTTTTTGTAAACCACTGAGATTTGGGAAATATTTGTTGCAACATCATAAGCTGACTAGTAAATCTGTCAATAATACAGGGCTGGAATACTTTAACATGTAAATGGATGCACAATGTCAAAAGCATTGGTTAATTCTCTTGTTGCTCAGTGCTATCTAGATTGCTTCTGGTACTATTTCTTCATTTTTCCATGTAATTTGTCTTTATTCTCACAAGGAAAATATTAAGGAAAATATACTTAGAAGGTGAAAGAACAAGTATGCTATAGAATCATACATTCATATATTTAAAAATATATATTTATTGAGGGAAAACTATTGCCAGGCCCTGTTCTACACATCAGAGAAGGTAGCAGTGAAAAAAAAAGGTAAGTCCATGTTTTTCTGGAAGGTTAAGTTCTAGTTAGTTTAAGGTTGAATTAATTAACCTTCAGTTCAGTTCAGTTCAGTCGCTCAGTCATGTCCGACTCTTTGCGACCCCATGAATCACAGCACACCAGGCCTCCCTGTCCATCACAAACTCCCGGAGTTTACTCAAACTCATGCCCATCGAGTCGGTGATACCATCCAGCCATCTCATCTTCTGTCATCCCCTTCTCCTCCTGCCCCCATCCCTCCAAGCATCAGGGTCTTTTCCAATGAGTCAACTCTTCGCATGAGGTGGCCAAAGTATTGGAGTTTCAGCCTCAGCATCAGTCCTTCCAATGAACACCCAGGACTGATCTCCTTTAGGATGGACTGGTTGGATCTCCTTGCAGTCCAAGGGACTCTCAAGAGTCTTCTCCAACACCACAGTTCAAAAGCATGAATTTTTCAGGGCTCAGCTTTCTTCACAGTCCAACTCTCACATCCATACATGACCACTGGAAAAACCATAGCCTTGACCAGATGGACCTTTGTTGGCAAAGTAATGTCTCTGCTTTTTAATATGCTATCTAGGTTGGTCATAAGTTTCCTTCCAAGGAGTAAGCGTCTTTTAATTTCATGGCTGCAGTCACCATTGCAGTGATTTTGGAGCCCCAAAAAATAAAGTCTGACACTGTTACCTTAATTTATCAGTAATCAGTAATCTGAAGAAAAACAAGGCAGGATATAGGAACCACAAGAGACTGTGGGCAAGCAGGACTCACTGAAGATGTAGTATTTGTTGTTGTTCAGTTGCTGAGTTGTGTCTGACTCTGTGACCCCTTGAACTGTAGTGCTCCATGCTCCTCTGTCCTCCACCATCTGTTGGAGTTTGCTCAAATTCATGTCCACTGAGTTGGTAATACTATCTCACCATCTCATCCTCTACCACTCCCTTCTCCTTTTGCCTCCAATCTTTCCCAGCATCAGGGTGTTTAGTACAAAGCATCGGGTGCAATGGAAGTAACTGGACTTCATCATCAATCAGAGCTGAGGCTGACCCACAGCTCCAGCACTTATTAGCTGAGTCACTGACTGTAGCTATGCTACCTTACCCTTCTGATGTTGGGGTTTTGTTTTTTGATAGTAAAAAGGTGATTGTAAATTCCTTAAAATATTTAAAGGGATCAGCACGATGTTTAGCATGTAGCAGGTCTTCAATAATTGGCAGGTCTCACTAAAGGCATTAATAGTGAGGAATGACCTTGGAGCACAGGGCCAGGTATTACTGTTACTCTGAGGTGGGACTGGGGGCTTTGGTCATGTCGGGTCCAGAGAAGGAGCTTGCACAAGGTCTTACAGAGTTTTTATGAGGTGACAGGGCAAGCAGCCAAGAGACCAAAGTCTTCATGTCATGGACTAGATAAGAGGACACAGCAGTCGAGATCTGGGATTATGAGTCCAGAAGTCCTGCAGCCCCCAGGGCCTGAGGAAGCATGAAGTATGAAGAGGGAGGGAACTTCAGCTGGGGTTTGAAGGAACTGCTGTTTGCACTGACTTTAGTTGCCTTTATTGGCCTGATCTACATGGATCACTTGATAAACATCCTCTTTCTCTAGCCTAGGACATCACTGCTCTTATTTCTTTTTTTTCCAAGGACATAGCATAAGAGAGTAAAAATGGCCACTAATTGGATTCAGAAAGTCTGGATTCACATCTTGACTTTATAATTATCTTATCAACAGTTCTTTTTTTCCTCTAAGATTACGTCATGTAACTATATCAAGAATTATGTAATAATAATGTATATTTTAAAACTAGTGAACTGAAAAAGCCCAGTTCAATCATCCTTACCACTCAAGAATAAAAGTTCATTCACTTGTTTATTTATTCCCTCCCATCCTCACTCACTACACACTGGTGCACTGGGGTAAAACATAATTCTTACTTTTAAAGATCTTTTAAGTGTGTGTGTGGTGTGGCACCATGCGTAACATTATTTATTGTAAGAGACAAAGAAAACAGGCTGTGAGTGTAGTAAGACAGGATTATGCATATTCTTGCCTCGTTTTCTCTAAGCTTGATTCCTTCTCCCCCTGCACCTCTCCTCCTATTCCAATGAGAGAATACATTTTAAAAGGTAGAAGATACTTGTGTGCAAACGTGAGGAACCAGTTTTTCTTCTTTTGGAGACCTGGTAGATGGAGACTGGAGAAGTGGAAGGAGAAGACTGTCAGTGCTCAAAGAAGAGGAAGGATGGACAGGAAGGACAAGGAGAACCTCTTGCTCTTGCTATCCCCATGGCAACACCAGCAAGCAATAGTTCTAGGCACTTATAAGACGCCTGGAGACAGGGCAAGGATCTGCACGTGGGAACAGAGGCCGGAAAGGAGATCAAGACTCCTTGAATAAAAGTAGAACTGAACAGCTACTGAGCAGATCATCACTTTTATACAAAATTCACTGTCTTTCTGTTTCTTTTTTCCTCTTCTTTTTTAAAATCATTTTTGTGTGTGTGTGTGTGTGTGTGTGTGTCTCTATCTTTTCTTTTTCTGCAAAGACTTTTCTGTTACTCCCACCTAAATGAGTACCTGTGTCCACATATACATTATTTTAAATATGGATATGGTAAAAATAAAATAAGTTTTAAACTTTGGCTTACTTTCAAGAATCCTCTTTGAGAAACTGTGTCAAAGAGGAATGATTACTTCAACTTTTTAAGTATTTACTAAGATTGTTACAATTTATATAAACATTTTCTTTCTAAGACACAAGTTTAGCAACAAAGTTATCAATTCAATAATGTCGACAACCATAAAATACATTTTCTAAAAAGGAACTTGATTAATAACCATAAACATTATTGCCTCTGTGTGGATTAAACCCAAATAATAACTCTCCCTCCAATCTATCTTATGGACATCTCCCACTTTCAGCTGCTTGTGGGAAATTCACATTTGGAGATCCCACTAGTAGCAAACATTTAATTTGTTTTGAGCTGAATTCACTTCCCTTCCAAAATGTGATCCTTATTCTGGGCTTTCTCAGAAACCTGTACTCAGTGCCTTAGAATTATTTTTAATTAGCATCTTTTCCTTTTCATCCATGACTAGTATGCTCATCTTGTTCTACTTGCAGTACTTGGTATTACAGAAGTCCCTCCCTAGGCTCTGATAACAAAATGCTATGACATTATTCTTCTCTCTTGGGAAGAATATGGTATTAATAAGTTATGACTAATAACCAAGTTGCAAAAACACCCCTGTGCCCTTTTCCCACTCATTTCCCACAAGATAAGTTATACATACTATAACAAGAATAGAAGATAAATTGTATATGTTGCAAATTCCTGTGAGAAATCTCTTTTTGTCTGGTCAATTATATATATTTGCTACTTGAAGTTTATTTTACAGAATAGAAAAATATCTCCTCTTTTGGAATTCAAATGAGGTTAAGGATGTTGTGACTTGATGTCATCATTGAACCTGCCTCAGATGAGCTAAGAATGGTAACTGGATGTCACTTGGGGTCCTTGGTTTCTGTACCAGGGAATGTAATAGAACAAGTTAGAATTTATCTCCTCATTGGAATAATTGCTTGGTAATTCTACTTGGTAATTCCTGTCTGTGAGATGCAGCCAAAGCCTTCTTTCTGTATTTGCTCAAGGAAGCCAGATGAGGTCAGGTATCCAGGCTGCTTGGACTTGGAAGAAACAGCACATTTGCTGGAGGAGTGTAAGCAGTGTATGTAATATCTGGTTATTGCTTAAGATTTTCTCAATTAGATGATAAAGAAGTAGTATAATATTTTGAATGGTCTCTTTGTCTCTATATCATAAAACTTTTGTCCCATTGTAATGGAACTATACTAAGCAAAGTCTGGCCAGAGAAATGTCAGACTCTAATTTCTGTAAATCCTCAAGCAATAAAAGGGCTCAGGACCTTACTGTGTAAATACGCTATGTGACCATGGGAGCATTACACGTAGAGGAAGCATCACTGAGCGGCTGTTCCGAGCCCTGGGCTGCCACCTTAAAGAGACTTTAAATTGTTAATTCAGTCAACAGTAGTGAGGTGTCATTCTCCATCATGCTCACATATTACAATTTGCACTTCAGTCTCTTTGTCTACTTGCAACTCAACCATCTTCTGTCTGTTGTCTTCCTCATGAGCCTACACAGGCCATAGTAACAGAGATCACGTCTGTCTGGTTCACGGATGCACTCTAGTCCTCAGCAGTCTCAAGCACATCAGACAGTGCCCGGTAAACACATTTTAAGGAGCAAATAGGTGACTGAATATATCTACAGTGTTATTAAAAACCAAATTATGCCACAGGAAGTACATTTTTAGATCCTCAAACCAATAAGGGATATGCAATACAAGACTTTGGATTAAAAAAAAAAAAAAGACTTTGGATTAATTTACACTTAGCTCAAGAAAATACAGATAGGATAGCCTTTCTTAAAGCAACAAACTTATGTTTGCCAAGCATCAGTGTTTAGCAAACCCAAACTGAAAGTTTTAGTAGATTCTGAATTTGGAAGGATTTCTTTTTCATTCCCACTTATTAGTATTTATTGTATATAATAAATTACAGTTGATTAAACTGTTGAAAATATCCTGTAGCATGTTTTACTTTTATCAGTAACAATAAACTTAATGAGTACATCTGGTCTTAATCTGAATATATATATATTATTATGCCAATAGTCCAAATTTTACTTTTCTTCTAGTACAAAATGCACTATTTTTTAAAAATTTATTTTGCTTTAGTTTGTTGCTCTTTAGAAAATGTACATACAGAATTGGTGCATTCTGGACTGTCTTTCTTTAGAAACAAGAGAAAAAAAAAATCCAGTCCCATACAGTGATTAATGCATGAGGGTAACAATCATATTCCTGTCAGAAAAAAGAAAGAACAGTAAAAGTCTGACAACTGAATTTTGAGATTGTGTCTAAAGTCCCATTTAGAGGGAAACAGTAAAACACAAGGTTAACAAACAGACATCAGAGATTGAGGGCAAAGTCAAAATAAAGCACCCTACAGGACTTAAAAAGGAGAACTTTAAAAAGTACAATAGCCTATGATGTAGTTCAATCTAAAGAAAAGTGACAGGACTCCACAAGACATCAGCTAGAACTTGTTTTCCCACAGAATGCTTCCCAGTGACTGCACTTTGCAGAATAGCACTCAGCTACCTTCATTAATGGCTTTTTACCATATTGTTTCATCACTAGAGAATGATAAAGTTTCCTCTGTGGTTTGAGAAAGCAGAGTTCTGGCTGCAAAATTTACTGCTGGAAAAGGGAGTCTTAAAAGAAAATTTCCATTTCTCTAAAATGTTTTTTTTTTTAAGAAGAAGCAAGAATATTATCTAATAATTGACAGAACCATCAACTTTAGAGCCAGCTGACTTCATATGACAGACAGAAAAAAGAGAGTGAAAAATACATAACAAGATGAGGGATGAGAGAAGTTTTTTTTTTTTTTCGTTAACCATTGAAAGAGTCAGTTTCTAGGTAAGTTGATAAGAAGTCTGGGGTCCCCGAGGAGGAGAAAGGGGCCTGTGGCTCTTAAGGAGGAGATAGGGGTCTGGAGTTCTCAAGGAGAAAAGGACAAACTTTTTTTCTTTTAGCCCAGAGCTGATGATTACACAACAAAACAACTCAGCTTAGACTCTGTACTAAAGATTATATAACAACAATATATCCTGCTTGAGGACGTGTTTCTCCTTCTTGAGAACCTTCTGACTAATTCTGTTATCTTCAAATGTATATTGTGAGAATGGGTCTGGTAAGACCTTTGCAACCTTGAGACATTCTTTTGATTTACTGTAATAACCAATTGAAAAAATATATACAGCTCCCTTGCTTAGACTCGCGAGTGGGGCACCTGTCCCTTCTGATGTCTCTGTCAGAAGTTTTCTCTGTCCCTTTTCATACTTTAATAAAACTCTGCCACACAAAAGCTCTTGAGAGATCAAGCCTGGTCCCTGCTTCCAAAGCTAAATCTTCTTCGGAGATCACGAATCCAACACCGTTCACTGTGAGCTATCACCATGTCCAAGTCTCCTCTCTCGCTTGCCAAGAAAAAATAGGAGATGGAAAAGTTAAATACCCAATACTCGAGTAACTCTTGTAACTAGAGGGCAGCTGTATGTCATAGTTTTAGTTCACAAAATCTAAATAAAAAGCTTCTGGGGGGACTTCAAGAAAGAATATGTTTTTGGTAGCTCAGCTGGTAAAAAAAAAAATCTACCTGCAATGCAGGAGACCCCAGTTAGATCCAATCTCTGGGTCAGGAAGATCTCCTGTAGAAGGGAAGAGCTACCCACTCCAGTATTCTTGCCTGGAGAATTCCATGGACAGAGGAGCCTGGCAGGCTACCATCCATGGGGTTGCAAAGAGTCAGATGTGACTCTCATGTTTTTTCCTAATAAAAATATCATTTATTAGCAGCCCCTGGCAGTATCCTAACCCCACTCTTTCTGCCATAAATTTAAATGTGTAGCCTGAAGCTATAAAAGTCATTCTGCAATCCTGGGGAAAGGCTGGGTGCTACCCTGATGTTGTTGAACCACTAAATCAACGTCAGAAGCTGCCTAACACCAGACTTTTCATTAGATGAAGATAAATTCTATTTTTCAAAGCCACTGTTCTCTTTTACATGCAACCAAACATATTTCTACCTTTACACAAGAATAGATATGAATCAAGACCTTTAATAGTGATTTTCAACATTCCCATACAAATTCAATTGTACAGTTATTGATTCCTTAAATTCAGCAAATTCCAAAAATTTTAGTGTTGTTCCAAAAGTTTTAGTGTCATTTCAAATTTTAATATTCTCACACATGCATATGCATATATATAAATGCTACAAGTTAATAAATAGGAAAACCTAAAAGCTTAATTACTTTGATCTATATTTATTTGATTTTATTAAATGAAATGGATCAAATTTATTCAAAATCAAATATGTTTAAAATAAATATATTTTAAATTAATTTTCAGACAATGTTTTCCACCTTAATTTGGAAGGACTAAAGCAAAAAATTAAAAGTTTAGGACTTCCTAAATCGGATACGACTGAGTGACTGAACTGAACTGAACTGAACTTAAAAGTTAGGACTCTATGCTTCAATTGTGGGGGCATGGATTCAATGCCTGTTTAGGGAACTAAGATCCTACATGCCAAGACATGTGACCCCCCCACACCAAAAAAATGTTTACAAATCTGTTGATCAAGTGTTAGAAATAAATATGTATATGTGAAGTTGAAATTTAATTAAGCTTTCAAGTGATACTTCCTGTTAGTGTCATTTAAACTTCTAAAGTTCTTAAAGTTTAAAACTGTATTGTGAATTTTAGAACTTGCATACCATGAATTGTGGTAAGCACTGGGATAGATAGCAAATGAGATATGGTACCCAAGTTTAAGAAGCTCATAAAGGTTCTCCATCCTCCCGCACCCTGGATTACAAGGGAAGTTAAAAACTGACAGTGCACAGTCGTCAGCCCACACCCCTGGATTCTGGGTTCATTGGTCTATGTTGGGGCTTAAGCAGTAGCATCTTTAGTCTTCTGTGATTCTAATATCCAGCCAGAATTGAGAACCATTCATCTAGTGAGTAACATTCATATTCATTTACAAATAAACCTAGGTAAACAGGCTTCTATAAGGAGGGCTAGTTTATGAAGTACAATAGTGCAGAATGTGTTTAGTAAGCCTTAAGGTTATAGGAGGTAGCAGTCATCCTTTACCTCAGGACTTCAAAATGGTAATTAACTACCATGCGTGGAATTTTCATAACAATTTTGCTCATGATTTCTCTAGGTGGACAATGGGCAGCCCTTTTCTGTTTAAGTTCTTGTTTAAATGTTCTGAGATGCAGTGGATCACAAATTGCTCTACCCAGTGCTGTCCATCACAAGCCCTCTCTTTAACGGGTGATGGCTGGCCATTGTGAGAGATGCAGCCTTGTTACTGGCTTATTTCTTACCAAGAAATTTGCTCCTTGCCTTCCTAAGCTGGAACACAAGAGAGTGATGAATTAAGGATGTCTATTAATACTAATTCACTTATTTGAAGTTGTTTCCTATATTGCATTAAGTACTTGGGAAAGGAATATAAAGGCACAGACTAAAAGTCCTTCTATATAATCTTCTTCTCAAGCTATTTAGAAATTAATAGGAGATGTGCAGTGGTGGTAATGATAAGTAGATACATTACTATTCAGTTGTTTTATGTGAGAAGAGTTGTTCATGCAACAAATATTCATTAAGCCATTGTTTCATGCCAAGTATCTTTCCAGATACTGGGAACACACAAATGAACAGCACAGATGAGGTCCTTTTGCTGGGAGCTTGCAATCTAATGGGAGAATTCCATTTTGTTAGACTATTTTTCTTAAAATATATTATTTCTCTCAAAAGCATATTTTTACAGAGTCCTTCTGGACTTTTTTATGAGTAGTTTTTTTTAAATAACTTTTTTATTTCAAAACAAAACAAGTGTGTTTTGTTTTTGAGGCAGAGTTGACCATACCATTGTTTAAAAATAAATAAAAATACAGATAGCAACAAAAGAGGAAAAGTTTAGATTAAAAAGCTTCATAATCCCAGAATTAACTATGGATGATCTTTTGACATATTTTCCAGACATTTTCCCATACACATAAGCAGAAATTAAAAAAAAAAAAAATATGTCTATAAAGTAGGTAAAGACATTTATAATTTAAAAAGTATAGTCAGTAACCCAGTTGTGCTATTTTGCTACAAACAGAGCATATTACAAACACTATTTTTGAAAAATTTCTAAGGCAATATCCTTGTCAGAAGGAACAGAAATTGACACAGGTTACTTTCAAAACTGAGGATTTATTTTAAGAATTCATCTTAACAATGAAGGAACTGGAAATTCTTCCAGAACACAGAATAGCCAGACTTCTGGTGATGGTTCTAGTGTTTAGGAATTGGAAGATCTTGCAGGTTTCATAGTAATTTTAAGATCAGGTACTTCTGACCCTTCTTCAGCTTCAGGTTCTCTTTTTTGGGTCTCCCCTCTCTGCCCCACTAATGTGACTCAGCTTCACCTGTTGTCTTATATTGCCTCCTGCTTCAAACTCAACTATTCTTCCCTCTAACCCTATACCTATTTTAACAACCCCCATGCAACCTGACTTGCTATAATGTTACTAATACAACATTATTCCTCAGATGCACACATTGATGAAATCCCAGTGAAAACACTCCAGCACAACAGATGGACTATAAGTTCATTGGAGCACATTTACATATATTTGTATTTCCTTGTGATATGACTACTTGTGTGTTTTCAGCCAATGAAAGCCACTTCTACACAGGATACTTTATACTCTTGGCCAATGAGTTTTCTTCATCACACTCCCCTCATCATCAGAGATGAGTGAATTCTGCAATAGATAGTTTCCAACTTTTGGTCTTTATTTCTATTATATATTTTGGCCCTTAATGGCTTTCAGGATATAAAAATGGCAGCATTGGATCTGCTACAAAAACTAAAGCAAAAAAAGAGGGGGAGAGAAAGTATGCTAAAAAATAAAGTGAAAGTTTGGTAACTGCTTGAGATGCTTTTAAGAAAATGATCAAGGCATTAGATGTGGTTGCTAAAATGAAAGAACTTCTATTAGAGGTAGGTAGAAGTCCTTTCATTTTAGCAACCACATCTTGTCAGAGAAACTCAAGGTAATTACGGCTGAAGGCAAGTCATGATGTCAGGTGATTGTCAATGTTTTATATAAATGACCCTCCCAAAATAGACTGAACCGGTAGTCTTCAAACCGAAGAGTAGTTATGTCTGGCGGGTACCCAGAGACTTGATAGAGACATGGATACTTTTAAGGGAATTCAGTTTCCAGAGTCTTAACTTCCATGGATACACTTCCCTGAAAATGATCTGCCTAGGTACCGTCAAGATGTTCTTTTACTATAAGTGTCCTCCTACTTTACTCCCACCCAAACTGAATCTTCTTGTGGGATACAAAGCCTCCAGGTTTCAAATAACAGGGACACTTAAAAGAATGGTATCTTTAAGTCTTCTTTAATAAGACACCATGAGATAAATGTTATCTTATTCTTTTTTTTTTTCATTCAATCATTGTGCTAAGCAAGGATGGTCCCCAAGATGTCCAACCCTGAAGAACAACACTGTATAATCCTCTCCCACGGAGAATGGGTATCTGTTCTAGGAAAATCACCCCCAGGATTATATTACAGTGTATAAAAATATCTTAACACACCAGATGGAGAGGTTCTTCTGTTGGTCTTGAGGAAGTAAGTTGCCACATCCTGAGAGGGCTGGTGAGAGCAACATGGGCCAAGGAATTGAGGGGGCTTTAGGAGCCAAGAGCCAGTAACCAAGTATTAATACTAAAGTTGCAAGGAGCTGAATTCTGCCAATAACCACCTTGGAAGAGGACGTGGAGCTCAGGAAAGGATGCTACCTGGCTGGCATCTAATGAGATTCCAGAAGTCTGGTGAGACCTTGAGCAGAGGCCCCAGTTAAGCCAGCCAGGACTTCAGACCCAAGGAAACTGAGAGAATAAATGCCTGTTCTTCTTAGTTGCATCTTTTGAGGTAGTTTTTATGCAGCATAGAAAACCAATTGGCTATTGTTCTGTGGCTAAGTCGTGTCCGACTCTTGCAACCTCTTGGATTGTAGCACACCAGGCTAATCTGTCCTCCAATACCTACTGTAGTTGCTCAAATTCATGTCCATTGAGTCATTTTTGATGCTCTCTAACCGTCTCATCCTCTGCCATCCCCTTCTCCTTTTGCCTTCAATCTTTCCCAGCATCTGGGTCTTTTCCAATGAGCTGGCTCTTTGCATTAGGTGGCCAAAGTATTTGAGCTTTAACTTCAGCATCAATCTTTCCAAAGAACATTCAGGGTTGATTTCCTTTAGATTTGACTGCTTTGATCTCCTTGCTGTCTGAGGGACTCTCAAGAGTCTTCTCTAGCACCACAATTTGAAAGCATCAATTCTTTGGCACTCAGCCTTTTTGACGGTCCAACTCTAACAGCCGTACATGACTACTGGAAAAAACAGCTTTGACTATATGGACTTTTGTTGGCAAAGTTATATCTCTGCTTTTTAATATGCTGTCTAGGTTTGTCATGGCTTTCCTTCCAAGGAACAAGCATATTTAAATTTCACGGCTGTAGTCATCATCCGCAGTGATTTTGAAGCCCAATAAAATAAAATCTGTCACTGTTTCTACTTTTTTCACCTTCTATTTGCCATGAAGTAATGGGATCAGATGCCAAGATCTTAATTTTTTAATGTTGAGTTTCAAGCCAGCTTTTTCACTCTCCTCTTTCCACCCTCATGAAGAGGCTCTGTAGTTCCTCTTCATTTTCTGCCATTAGAGAGGTATCATCTGTATATCGGAGGTTATTGATATTTCTCTGGGCAATCTTTATTTCAGCTTGTGATTCATCCAGCCTGGCATTCCACATGAGGTACTCTGCATAGAAGTTACATAAGCAGGGTGACAATATACAGCCTTGTTGTACGCCTTTCCCAATTTTGAACCAGTCAGTTGTTCCATGTCTGGTTCTAACTGTTGCTTCTTGACCTGAATACAGGTTTCTCAGGGAAAAGGTAAGGTGGTCTGATATTCCCATCTCTTTAAGAATTTTCCACAGTTTGTTGTGATTTACACAGACAAAGGCTTTAGCATAGTCAATAAAGCAGAAGTAGATGTTTTTCTGAAATTCCCTTGCTTTCTCCATGATCCAAGGAATTTTGGAAATTTGATCTCTTGTTCCTCTGCCTTTTCTAAATCCAGCTTGTACATCTGGATGTTCTCAGTTCATGTACTGCTGAAGCCTTGCTTGAAGGATTTTGAGCAGAACCTTGCTAGATGTGAAATGAGTGCAGTATATGGTAGTTTGAATATCCTTTGGCATTGCCAATGCAGTGCAAAGAAAACCAATGCAATCATTCAAAAACTGTTTACTGAGCACATACTATATTCCAGACACTGAGACATAGTCTTTAATGACACTCTAAAATTTCCAACCTCACAAGACTTGTTTTATGGTGGATAGGATAATCATAAACAAATTTAAAATATAAAGTATCTAGCATATTTGTGATCGTTGTTAGAAAAAAAATCAAGTAGGAAAATGGAAGATGACTTGTGGGAAGGGGAGGAGTAGATGGAGAGGGTTATTGAAAGTTTAGCTTCACCTAGAAGGGGAAAGGTCTTGTAAGAACGAAGGTAACGTTCATAGAAAAGAGAAAACAGGTGTCCAGGCTCTCAGAGACCAGGGGGAGGGTTGATAGGCACACGGACCATGTAGTGTGCTGAGTCAGGATGGAGAATAGGAGGTAAGGTTAGAAAGGGCAAAAGAGATCAGGTCATGCAGAGCTTTGAAGGTGTTTGGGGGCTTTTATTCTGAGTGACCTGGTGAGCCAAGGGAGATTTTAAGCAGGGGAATATGACTTGACTTTTCATTTAACAAACTCATGGTATCTCATGGTGGTTGAAATAATATAATGTGGTATAGGCGATAATAAAGTGGAATAGATTGAGAAGGGGAAACAAGGGAAGCAGGGACACCTGTTAAAATCATGTAATAATCCAGGCAGTTCATGGATTCGTGGCTGGATCAGGGTGATGGCGGTGGAGAGAAGTTGTTAAGTTTGAATCTTTTCTTTCTTTTCTAGAAAACTGAAGACAGATATGGTTGATACAGAATTAAAATCTCCTTTTGTTCCCCCTACTTATTTATGTAAAGAAGGTTTCTCAGAATTTATAGCTCTAAAAAATGAACACATAGAATAGAATAGATGCTAAAACCTAACAAATAAAATGTATCCATGGATACATGAACTAATTAAAACCCTCCAGCTATCTCATTAAGTGGCACATTTTTTGTGTGTTCAATATTTTTTTTGAAACTTTTGATATAGTTTCATCATTTATATGGTAATAATGCTAGTAATAAAACTCAATTAACAAATGTGTTCTTAACATGTGAAGCCTTATAGCCACAAGGATGAAAAATTAATTTCAATTTATAAAATGTTTTGCAGAAAAGATTGAGAGGGTGGTTAATAACAGGACTTTACAGTAAATGCATTTACTAGGAGTACTGCACTAAGCTAAACAACTATTGGGAAGTGAAATGGAAATTTTAGTACAAAGTAAGGAACAATGAAAGTTTTCACCTCTTTAAGAAAATGTGATGATTAATTTTTTTAATGGGTAAGAGTGAGCATGAAATCACTATGGTAGAGCCATTCAAGCTGGGTTGCCCCAAACATTAGTAGTAGCTGAACCATGGGAACAAGTGGAGGCCTATTTACTACATGCTTAAATATTTAAGAGTTACAAGTCAAACCAAACAACTGTAAAGGAAAATATGACCTATCTCACCTCAAAAAATGTACTGTCAATGTGACAGAAAATAAAATGTGTAAAATTTCGGTTTTCACAGTTCTCAAAGTTGGCAAAATGTTAATGAAGACTGAATTTGTTTATAATGAATGTGTTTGGATGCTGTGTTGTGGAATTAGCTGTGTTTGGACATGTGAAAAAATAAAAATATACCTATTATATAAATTGACATATGTTCTTCCATTGATTTCATTTTTGTCTGCATTTCATGAATAATTTATTATGTTGTGTTAGCCAAATTTTTCATATAATTTGCATTTTATTGATGGCAAAAACTTAAAGATTAAAAATAAAATGTAATTATAAACAAAGTGCCCAAAAGTTAAAAATATGTTTATAAAGAATTATATAAATGTAAAAACAGTACTTTTTCATGCTTTTGAAGTTATTTTGACTAAAATATTCAAAACTGTTAATTAAAATTAGGTGTAGTATAAATCATAAACAATGACTGTTAAACTTTTACATCAAAATTAATTTTTGAACACTGAATTACATATTATTAAATACATTTATAAAAGAAAATTATTTGCAGTTTTACTGTTCAATTTCCATCTAGTTGCCAGTGCAAAAAATATGGTCTACATGTTCCTATTTGCAAATATAAGGGTAATCTGACACTTATTATTGATAAATAAACCTCGGCTACTATTTTGAATATGCGAGTGTTTCAAATATTACTTTAATCAGAAATCAAAAAGAGGTAAGAAAATGGGCATTTGACCCTATGAGGAAATATTCCTTTGTTCTTATAAGAATATGTTGCATGTGATCCATTAGCACAGGGGTATGATCAGTTAATTAATTTGTCTTTCTTACTTAAGAATTTCGTCTACTCAAATCAGCCCTGCTCTCCAAAGCGGTGTCTGACTCAGCCATCAGTGACAGCACGTCCTCTGAACTTTCATGACGTTGAGATGCCGTTTCCTTCTGTCCAGAGTACTAGGGCATGAGATGTGCAAAAGCAACTCCCTGGGGCTTGAGTGGTGTATATATATATCCAGAGTTACAGGTCTTTTTATGTGTATGTAAATGCTGGTAATATAGAGTCCTGGGTTTTTTTTTTTTTTTTTTTTAATGAGTTTGTATGCTGTGTCTTTGTTGCATGCAGGGTTCTTCTTGCTCACATCTAAGATTCTACTTCATTTTTAAAGGTACTTGGGCACTATCATCCTTAATTGGGCAGGGACAAACCCTAGGAGGCAATATATAAGAAAAGGAAAGAGTGCTATACTAGAAAAAGACCAGAAAAGATTAATGCTTAATAGATATTACTATTTGATGAGTGTGATATCAATGGCAGAGAAATAAAGTAGCTGCAGAAACCTTATGGCCATATTACAAATGTTCCCCAGAAATGAGAGTATTTCAACCAATTTCTCAGCAGAATTCTCTCTGATGAGTGCAAAAGAATGAACTGTTAAGTGCGTGGTCTCTGGAATCATACTGCCTGGGTTCTTAGCCAGCTCTATCACTTACTAACTGTGTGACCTCAGGAAAGTTATCTAGCCAGTCTGTTTCTCAGAATACACATCCATACAAGACGAATAATAACAGTAACCGCCTAGTAGGATTATGAAGACCAAATGAGATAATCACTATTAGTCACCAATTGAGCCTGATTAAAAACTTAAGAGACACTAGCTAGTATTTTGAATAAAAAACCTTACTGAAGTCAATTCATTCATATATTTTTGAAAGTAATATGAGGTAGTGGAATTCTCAATTTGCCTGAATTAATGGAGAGGAGAGATGTTAATAATATAGAAATTGGGTAAAAGATGCATTAACTCGTCTTTCTATCATTTCTGGAAATGATCATCTGTTTTTAAAAGATAACTTTATTTTGTATTTTTTCACCTTTTTATGAATATCACTTTTATTACAAACAGAAAAGCAATAAATCTAAAAAGCAATTCATTCCTAAAATTGAACCAATTCCACCCTCATTTGCCAATACTACCACTAACTCTTTCATATTACCATGAATATACTGAAATTACATGCATTTAAAAATGAATGGTGGATTCATTCTTGCTCCATGGTTGCTTAATATTCATATGGATGTCCTATTGAAGAGGAAAACAGTGAGAGAACTATAAAATACAATCAGGCAATTCTAGCATTTAAATCCAAAATGAAAAGACATGCATGTTTTAGAAAAGTAGTACTAAAAACAACATGAGTTCATTTATTAGCAATAATTACCAAGTGTGCTTTGGTAGAATTATTGCTCAACAGTCTTATTTTATGATCTAAAGGGAGGAATTAAGGATATTTTAGTCCTGCTAAGTTGTTGCTTTAATTTTAGAAAGCAAAATTCCTCACATTTCCAAACCACAGAAGACATCTCATACATGTGTGCATGCATACACACACACATGAAAACACACATACTTTTAAAGCCAGGCCACAAATTACTTTCAATTATAAATTTTAAAGAATAACTATTTACTGAAACTGTTTGCAAAATGGCATTTTATACTGTATTATTTTGTTGAAACCCAAGAAACAACCTCTAGACCATTTTTAGAAATTTATACAGGATAGAAGAAATAATAGATTTGCATTTGGCTACTTTAGAGGCACCATCATCCCTCTTTAGACACTTGATTTATAAATATAATTATTTAGTTTAATATCTGCTTGGAAAAATTTAGTAAAATTTTTATATTTCAGATAAATATCACATTCTAATTTTTGGTTCAAAGTAATTTTTAAGATGGTTGAAGTTTTTCCCATTTAACAATTGCTCAGAAAGACATGAGAGAGAGAAATAAAATGCTCTGACATGATGTAGCATGGGTTTTGAAAACATTATGTTAGAATTTAGGATGACTAGATACGGCCGTGATCTTTGAACAAAAGGGGGTTTACTTCCGACTCTGAAGCTGATAATCCTGAGCCTCTTGTAAAGTGCACGCGTGCATGCTAAGTCACTTCAGTCATGTCCGACTCTTTGCGACCCTCTGGACTGTGTAGCCTGCCAGGTTCCTCTGTCCATGGAATTCTCCAGGCAAGAATACTGGAGTGAGTTGCCATGCCCTCCTTCTGGGGATCTTCCGGACCCAGGAATCGAACCCACATGTCTCATGTCTCTTGCATTGGCAGGTGGGTTTTTTTTTTTTTTACCACTAGTGACACCTGGGAAACCCTGCTACTGATGTATATTATGTCAAAGCTGGGAAGTTATGTTTTCACAGCAGTTGAAAACAGTCCTACAATATATCAGTGGCAGAATCCCAACACAGAAGTGGAATCCAGGCTGCCTGGGTTCAAATTCTGACTGTGCTGTATTCTAGATAATCAAGGCACATAAGCATCTGCACTCCAGGATCCTCATCTTTAAAGTAAGGGTAACATCCTATCTACCAGTCAGTGTTGTGGTAAGGATCAAGAGTTAATATATATGCTTAGAACTGGACCTGGGGATATAGTAAGCATTTAACTAAGGTTATATTACTACTGTCATGATTGCATTATTGTTGTTGTTAGCCTGAACTCCAAGATTAGGATTGGGCTAGTCACATATAATATGATAAGTTACATCTGTGAATCCTGATGGCTAAGATGAGTTTTTTCCCTGCCAATTAAACTCATCTCATGGATGTCTGAAATTACACATTAGCAGCTTGTCTCTATTAGGATCATAGAGCTGGAGCACAGCCACAGAGGACTTCAAACGGCCAGAAATCATGCCAATTTTACACTGTCCTTAGATCAGACATTTAAGGCCAGCCAGTCCAGTGACCAACTATCCCAGTAGGTGGACAGGCTATAAGTGAGGGGATTTGGCCATGTAGAGATCCTTCAGAGCAAGCACTTATGTCAGGGATATCAATGACCTAGTCTTGGAGACCAAAGTCAAAAGCAGCAGTCCTTCCTGTAGAGAGTTTAGGGAGGCAAAGCAACTGGAATGAACAATGGCACAAAAGACAGGGATAGGATCTCAATAGCAGTGGACTGTGTGCAAGTCGGTGTCCTAGTCACCCAGAAGGCAATGATCCATCCCGGCAGAATGACAAAAAAACAAAAACAAAAACAAACAATGCCTCAAAGGCTCTTTGCTCATCCTAAATTTTTATTTTGTGGTAGACATTGGTTGTTTTGGTCACAGAGTGTCCATATATTATGATCACAGTACTCTATTTTTCTTTGGGGAAATCAACTCTCTCCACTCAGTCTTATGAACTTTGGATGAAGATTTCCTGAATTTCCCAGATTGAAGAAGCTGATCTAAACTGTATCAGTCAGGGTATAGATTGGGGTGGACACATCACTCAAATCATCTTATGAGAGCCAGGAAGACTTAAACCTAGAGCTGTATGTTATCATGAAGCCAGATTATTTCTTCTGGTATGAAGGGTGGTGTTGATATTATCTCTTCTTGAGATGCCACATGGAGCCCAAGGATGGAGTCCACTCAAGAAAAGCAGAGATAAGAAGTGGGCCCTGGTTGTGCTCAGGCAGCCAGCTGTGTCCCACTCTCCACGACCCCATGGAGTATAGTTTGCTGGGCTCCTCTGTCCATGGGATTTCCCAGGCAAGACTACTGGGGTGGATTGCCATTTCCTCCTCCAGTGGATCTTCCCAACCCAGGGACTGAACTCACTTCTCTTTCATCTCCTGTATTGGCAGATTCTTTACCACTGACCCACCCAAGAAGCTCAGAGCCCTGGTTAGATCCCTTTATCAAATATCTCCTGAACATTAGTTTACATGAGCCAGTATGCTGGCTTTTGCTTAAACCCATTTGGGAAATATTTACTGGCCACTTGCAATAACAACAACAAATCTAAAATAACACACATTTACCTTAACCACTTAAAATTTTTTTTGACAAATCTATTTTTCTCTTGGAACTCTGAGATCATACAGGGAAAACCTGCCTCAGTTATCTTTGGGTCAACACATAATAACCTCTGTCAAGTAATTGATACATAGAAGGTGCTCAATATTAATTTATTAAAGGAGTGAGTGAGTGAGTGAGTGAATGAATGAGCAGTTAATTGGCTGTATCACCAAGGGTCTGGGGAAGAGGTTGGCAGACTGTGACTTATGGGTCACATTAGACGCACAGTCTGTTTTTGTTAATAGAACCTAATTAGAACACAGCCATTCCCATGCATTTACATGTTATCTATGCATCGATGGGGAAGTGCGTGTGCTGGGGTAAGAGGGGTTGGGAGGAATCCTTAGAAGAAGAGAGTGAAGATAAGGGAGATAAGGTTGCTAGAGACAAACTTCTCCTGTATAATAGTGATTCATGCTGACCCGATCTCCTAAGAGTCAAACTTACTTTGGTTTTGGAGATTATTGATATTCTATCCTCTTAGCATGCTGCCTGAAATTTTCTATGAGGCATATGGACCAAATAAAGCAAAAATTCAGAGAACAGCACTCTAATTAATAGGTCAATGGACAATTTGTGCTGAAAAAATGGAAGGGGTATTTTGTGCCAATTTTGTAAAAACAAGAATATGATAAAAATGTACTCAGAAAAAAAGAACAGACAGTTCTAAAATCAAGCGTTTCTATTTTAAGAAGTCTAAAACACTGTCTCTCGAATTCTAGGAATACAAATTTATAAAAATCTGCTTTATTTGAATTCTGAATGTCCTCTCATCTCAAGCAATAGAGATCTTATAAAATGAACAAGCTTTAGCATTATCAGGATACTAGAGGTGAGCAAAAAATGCATATAACAAATATTTAGAAATTGACATCTACAAAAATGCCAGGCTACTTCTATACTGAAAGAACAAGCTGCCAAATATTTTTTTCTCTTTGGATTTGCCAGAGATATTAAATTGAAATAGCTTGGGGGACAAGTTTCAGGCTAACAGTTTAAATTTGTTTAACCTTTTAGTCTGTGAGCAAAACATACACAATGTGCTGAACCCACAGAGTTGCTTTTGCTACTAGAATTAGCAACAAGAGGGTTGATTTTTCAGCACTGTTTTTCTTTTTTACATTTTGTATGTTAATGTGCCCTTTATTTTTCTCAATTTTCATTGACAGAGGAATACATTTGTTTTAGAAGAGACTTAACATAACTTGAAATCTCTCTGAAATAATTTTCCCAAATTAGCTAATTTAGGGAGAGATGTGAGGAATACTATTATATTAACTTCCAAGACAATTACTTTGGCAAAAAGCAAATTAAAGCTGATCAAGTGTAAGTTTATTGCTTTTTTTTTTTTTTTACTTATATTTGTTCCATTTTATATATAACACAGGATGGAAATTCTGCCTTAGGCATTAAATCATCTCAGGTTGGATATTTTTGCTCATAAACAGGGGAAAAAACCTAATTGAAGAAACACTTACTTGCAGTAGCTATTCAGACAATCTCAACCATCAAGAATACACTGGAAAACTAAGAATAGTAATAAAAACTGTAATAACTAAGTGCATTATTTGCAACGTGCATAATGGGGTTAGTATCTAGAATTACAAAGAAATTCTACTCCATTATCCCTCAGCTGGCTGACATGCATAATCATATGAAACTAATTCTTACTAATTTTTACCTAGTCACTGATTAAGCCCAGCATAACACACAGTAGAAGCATACTCATTGGGAAAATTTTACGTGCACAGATCTCTGTTTTTCCTGAGATCTTCAGATATATAAATTAGATTTCCATCATTAGGTAATGTTAGTTGTCTTTGTTGCTCTTTATTGTTAAAATTTAGCATATAATTGTGTGTATACCTTTTTTTTTCTTCCCCAATGTTTCTATAAAAATACAAATAGTACTGAATCACAAGTGTGTTGCAGTCCTGAAATAGCTTTATGTAGATCAGTTTGGAATGGGGCCTGGGCCATGTAATGTAAGGCTGACAGTATAGGCTAAGTGTTAATTTGAGAGAGACATTTCCTCTAAAATACTGGAGGACTTTTCTTTTTGCCAGATGTTTCTTTCTTTCTTTTTTTTTTTTTTTAATGCTTCTGTGTATCTGAGTTTTTATCCGTACCCTCATGCTGGCATTCTGGAGAAGGGAAAGGTTGCCCACTCCAGTATTCCAGCCTGGAGAATTCCATGGACTGTATAGTCCATGGAGTTGCAAAGAGTTGGACATGACTGAGCAACTTTCACTTTTTTTCATGCTGGCATTGGTTCGGTGAATATCTGGGCTAGCCTTCACAGAAGTCCAAACTTGCTCCACTGCAGTATGATGTTTGGTCAAGTTTCAGAAGCTCCTTCAAGATGACCTTGCCACAGGTCTGGTTTTCAGTCATACTCTGAAATACTATGATTCATGGTACTAAAGCCCTTCCATCCATATAAGACACGCTCCCATAAGCAGCCGAACAGCAACCTTTTATTAATCTTATTCGCAACATTCTAAAATGAAGCCTAACTCACTATAACTTACTGAATTTAAAGGAAATGTGGACTTTAGTGTGATTTCTCTTTATTTGACTCACTTTTCTATAGAGCTATCTGGTTTCTTGGACCATTTCCAACTGATAGAGAGAAAAGCAGCCCCTGACCTTTAGGATCTGTCCTGGTATAAGCGGCCAGGTTTTGGACCTAGTGCTCACAGCTCGATTTTGGTGTTTTCCTGTCGAATGTGAGCAGTTCCAGAGAACACCAACATTAGACCAGAACACTCTGTGACTATGGTAGATGAAGATAAAAATCATGTTTAAATGCAGGCAAAATATGAACACTGTCCTAACCATGAAAATAACCCAACATCATCTGCTGGCTAACATGAACTACTTCTTCACCCATCACAACTTCACTTCACTTTAATTTTCCATCCCTATAGGTAAGACTTATTGAGATATGTAGTTGTAAAATTGTTTCCATATTTTGGGAAACCCCTTCCGCAGTGAATACTTACTATCTTGGATCACTCCCTAAATTACCCAACCAAAGCTGAAGTATAATAAGTTCTTTCTAACATGCTCTTCCTTAGATGCCCCAGTGTTTTTCATAGTGAAACTTCTCTCTTGTTGCAACAAGTGATACACTCACTTGTTTAAGTACAGGCCTCTTCCTGGGGTCTCTGACTAGAGGACATTGACATCATGCTAAATGTCTCTAGCCAAGTGACCCAGAACTTTTACTCACTAAGCCTGGATCTCTTTCTTGCCCTCCTGGTTTTATCTACACCTGATTCTAGCCTGACCTTAGGCCTAGCTCATCTCTTAAATCTGCCATCTGCTTCGATTTGTCTCTAGGCTGCCTGTGCCTATATATCTAACTCTTGCTGGCTCTTCTACTAAGACTCGAGACTATCAGCTTGATTTCCGGTTTGCTTGTCTATATATGTCAGATATAGCACTCCTCAATACAGTTGGTTAAATAAAGATTATTGCCATGAATAGTAAACTTAGATAAGGCAACTTCTACACTTTTTTCCAACTCTCAGATTGAATAGGTCTCTAAACCTCCCTTAACTGTACCCACAGTGACACATATTCTCATGATAAAAACTAATCAAAATAAAAAAAGGCCAAATTATATGTACTCTTTGATGTGGTGAAAATGGCAAAAGTTTCACTAGCTCCATTTGGAACTCATGTATCTAGCTATGTAAAAAGAGTAAGATTTTATTATCTAAGTGCAAACTCTACACTCACAATGATAGAGATTTAATTCATCCTATTTGACTGGTTCATATTCATTTACAATTTTTCATTAACTTGATACTCTTATCTTACAATCTGCTGTTTTAGTAAGAACTGCTTAAAAGAAAGGGATCTATATCATTCATGAATGCACTATACCATTATTACCCTCAGTAATATGTCAGTTGTTGCTTGCAGGTTGCTAAATTAAAGAAAACAGGGGTAAAATAGAGGACTGGAAGAGTTATAGGAGACTTGTCTTCTTGTACCAGCTCTATCACTCAGTTTGTTAAATGGCTCCAATCTTTGGTTTTCTTATCTTTCAAATGAGATAGTTTGGCAAAACTTCTAAAAGGCTATAATTTTATTTAACAAACATTTCACAAACGTAAACACTGCCTCCCCTTTGTGACTCAGCTGGTAAAGAATCCCCCTTCAATGCAGGAGACCTGGGTTCGATCCCCGGGTTGGGAAGATCCCCTGGAGAAGGAAATGGCAACCACTCGTGTACTCTTGCCTGGAGAATTCCATGAATAGAGGAGCGGGACAGGCTGCAGTCCATGGAATCTCAAAGAGTCGGACATGACTGTGTGACCTTCACTTTCACTCCAACATAATGTGGGCTACTCTTAGCCATGCATAAGTGTCCAAATATCATACAACTAACTACTAGGAAGAACTAGGTTAATTAGTGGCGTACATCTCTTTCAATTTACTTCTATATGACTTAATGTTTGGTAAGTGTACTTCTGGTAATTCCTCTCCCTAAGCTTGCTGCTGTGTGTGCCCCATCACTCAGTCACGTCCGACCCTTTGTGACCCCATGGACTGTAGCCCACCAGGCTCCTCTGCCCACGGAATTTTCCTGGCAGGAATACTGGAATGGGTTGCTATTTCCAACTCCACTCCCTAAGGCTGAGGGCTGCAGAAAAATACATGCATCCAGCAAACAGGTAACTAGGACATTTTAAGAATTTGCTTAAAGTCTAAATAGTAGAATGGTGTTTATAATTAGGTCTCTCATTTACCAATCTATTTCTTATTACCCATACATCAATATTCAGCCATCCTTAAAATTTTGTATTTTAAGTGTGTGTGTGTGTGAGTTCCTTCCCATTATGTATTTCTGTAGAAAACATATTATGCTTCTGGGAAATTCACTATAGTTAAAATATAGAATCAAATCCTGGGGAACAATCTGCTCTGCCAACATCCATTTATAAAGAAGAGAGTGAAGGATTTGCTCAGAAAGCTGAGACAACTCAGTTGCCTTGAAAAACTCTCAAGAAAGGTCAAATGGGCCTCTCAAGTGATTTGGGATTAAGTTGAGGCCGTGTGTATTCCCACAGAATTTTTCTCACTTCAGTTAGGATATAAATGACAAAAGTTGAGTCACAGAAAAATCCAGTCATGTGTTCTGTGCCCTTTTCTCTAGGATCCCCCAAAGGTTGAACTTGATAGAAAAGAAATAAATTAGATAGTTAAAATTTAAAAACTTGGGCATTTTGATAAGTTTATCCTAGTTTTAAACAAAAGGAACTGCCCAGATCTTGTTGTTTATATTTTAAAAGTAAGAATATTAAATGAGACTCCTGGGAAATTAAGCAGATAGAAGAATGAAATATTGTACATTCTGTTGTTTTCTTGCTTTTTCCTCTGAAACTAATTGATGAATTTTCTATAACAGCACCCTTTTAGAGGTGTGCACAGGAAGGAGAAACAATGGAAGAGGTGAAAGTAAAAGGAACAGAAAGAAATAAAATATAAATTACCAATTCAGGAATTAAATATGAAATAACAGGATAATACGGGAATTCTACAAGCAATGCTATATACTGAATTTGACAACTTTGATGAAAATGTACCAAGTCCTCAAAAAACACAAACTACCACAACCTACTCAATATAAAACAGACAATCTGCATAACTCCATAAGTAATAGGAAAATTGAGTTCACAATTTCAAAACTTCCCATAACATAATCTCTAGGCCCAGGTGGTTTCTAGGGAGAATGATATCAAATGTTTAATGAGTGAGTAACATCAATTCTATACAATCTTTTATAAAAATTAGAACAAGATGGAATACTCTTCAAATCAATTTGTAAAGCTAGATTATCCTGATGTCAAAACTAGACGAAGACATACAAAAAAGAAAACTACAGATCGAATATTCTCATGAGTATAGATGCAAAATTCCTTAACAAAATATTAGCAAATCAAATTCAGCAATATATAAAAGAATTATACATGATAACCAGGTGGAGCTAAATACAGGAATGTAAGGTTGTTTCAATATTTGAAAATCAAATAATATGCTCTATCATATTAACAGACTAAAGATGAAAACACTCATGATCATATCGACTGATACAGAAAATGCATATGGGAAAATCCTACATTGATTCATGATAAAAACATACAATATATGTAATAGATACACACATATTTTCACAAAGGAAATGTGTAAGAATATTCATAGCAGCTCTATTTCCAATATCCCCAAAGTGGAAACTACCCAGATGCTTTTCAATAGTCAAATAAATAAGTCATGCTTCATTCACATAAAACAGGGATTGGTCAACTTTTTTTTCTCAAGTGTCAGATAGTAAATACTCTAGGTTATTTTGGCCAGCATGGTCTCTGTCACAACTTTTCAACTCTGTCAATGTAGCTTGAAAACAGTCGTAGACAACATAAACAAATGAATATCAATAAAACCTTAATTGGCACTAAAACTTAAATTTCTTAAAATTTTTCATGTATCCTGAAATAATGTTCTTCTTTTGAATGGTAAAAATTGTTTTTATCTTGTAAGTCATGTAAATACAGGTGGTGAGTGGAATTTGGCTCATGGCCCATGTTATGGTGAACCCTTGATGCAGAATACTATACAGAAATGACAATCAATAAAATTACAATTACATGCAAAAATATGGAAAATTATCATAAAGTTGAGTGAATGAAGCTAGACACAAAAGAATGCACATCATATGATTTCACTTTTATAAAGTTCAAAAATAGGCAAAATTAATTTATGATGTCAGAAGTTAGAAAAGTAGTCACATTGACTGAGGTGATTCAAAGAGGGTATGAGTGGGGCTTTGGGGATGCTGGGGTATCTTGGTATGAGTGTTGGTTACAAGGGTATGGTTGCTTTATAAAACTTTCATGAACTGTGCCTTATGACTTGTGTGTTTTTTTTGTTGTTGTTAATAAGTTAATGAAACTTCAAAAATGCTTATAATTTAAAATTTTCCACTGTCACTTTAATCTTTTTATTGGGGGAAAATGTTTTCCTCTTTCACTGAATAAAAACTCTGACAGCCTGTGATTTTCTAGTCTCCCTTAGATAATAGATGGTCCTGTGTAAATTACAGGTTTGATTTAGAAATTATGATATATTAATCACACATCCATATTTGTTCAAGCTTCTCTCATCCCTGCCCCCAAGTGTAGTCTACAGAGAATCACTACCTGATTTTAGGCGCTAGAGTGTTTCATTTCTGTCTTTATTATTTCCCTTCTCTTCATTTGCTGGTAACTTAAAGACCATAGAGGTTGACACAAAAAAGGAAGAGAGAATGGAACAGAAATTTCTGATTTGACTGGTATTGTTGAAATATACTTTTTGGCTTTGTAGAATTGTCAGAAAAACTGACCTTTCTCTCATGTGGACCTGTCATGGGGTTTTAAAATGTCTCCTACTAGGACACTCCAAATGTAACTCAGTTGATCTTGATATATTCTGTTTCTCTGGCAGATGCATTACCTTCAGCCTCTGGTTCTCCCATCATCCTTTCCACGTAAACTTTCTCTGGTGGTGTCCTACAGGCCATGTAGGTAGTCTTCTCTGAAAGAAGTCAAATAGCTCCAGGCAAGCTCCCTCCCTTAGCTGACCTACCAATGGTTCACAATAAACACTAGTGAATATTTCACTCAAATCCATCCTGGAAGCACAGGCAAACCCAAAATATCACATCCCCTTCACTTTGCACTCTGCTTGGCAGTCCGTTTCTCTCACTCTTATATCTGGCAAAAGTCAGATACCAGTCCACGTGTGTGTGTTCTAAGCTGTTTTAGCCGTGTCCTACTCTTTGCGATCCTGTAGACTGTAGCCCACCAGGCTCCTCTGTTCATGGGATTTTCCAGGCAAGAATATTGGAGTGGGTTGCCATCCCCTCCTCCAGGGGATCCTCCCAACCCAGCAATCAAACCCGTATGTCTAATGTCTCTTGCATTGGCAGGCAGGTTCTTTACCAGTAATGCCACCTGGGAAGCCCTTTACGAGTCCACCGTACTTCTCAAATTCTGGAAGTATTGTCAAACTCACATAGTGATTCTGTTACCACCAAATCTCCAGGCTTGAGGAAAGGAGAAGTCTACCCATCCTTAACACCTGTGTGAATGTATGATTGTGTATATGTGGGGTCAGTTGGAAACTTATTTATAGCATCAGTTCTCTTCAAATAAATATCTACAGATCCTCACAACGATCCAATTCTTGACTTTTTTAATGTGCTTTTGATGGTAAGAACATTTTAAAGTGGTGCCATCAGTTCCAAGTTATCCCCCTTGAAAGTCAGTATTTTATGTCATGTAATTTGCAATTACATTGTACTTTCTGTTATGCAATGAAAACAGAGCTTAGAGAAAGTAGTCATTTCAAATTTTAGAAAGGATTTAAGATAATTCAATTCTCAAAATGATTTCTAAAAACATTATATCAAATTAAATTTTTAAGAATATTTGAGAATTCCAACTCAAACTATCGTTTTTGGCACTCTGATGGATAAAAATAATTATTTCAGGAAAATTATTTTATTACACATTGTATACATTTTTCAAACTGCTAATAATCTTAAGTTCTATTACTGTTTTCCATTTAACCATATCTATTAGCTATCTCAAAGGGAATCACTGTCATTTCATCTGCCCTGACTGTGACTATCTTGACCCTTTCTTACATGCTTCTAACTAGACTTTAACCCAATGTGTGGCTTCTTGCTTCTTCTAATTTATATTAGTTTTGTGGACTGGTAGTGTTTTATCCTTACTTTACTGACTTAAATCTGCATTATTAATCATATTCTGTTGGTGTAATGTCTCATTTTGTTTCACTGATTTCATTTTCTTTTAATTTTTTTTTCTACATACAAAACAAATGTTATAGAATGTTTTCTTCTCTTTCCTGTACTGGATTGCTTCTCTATCTTATATAATTGAAATTCTTTCTTGCATTTTCTTCATCTGAATTTTCATCTAGTTATCATGCTATTTCTTTTCATCTTATCATATATGATCAACTCTATCCAAAGCTTCCATTTGCCCAGATATAAAAATGGTAACTTGTTCAAGACTCTCTTTTCCTTATTTGGGGTCTGTTGGTATTTCCCTCAAAGTACCTGGTGTTGTATGTTTCCCCAGCTTGTCTGTTACATGAGTGCATGGGGGACTTGGATTCAACTAGGGATGTGGGCAACTGTTGGTAGAAGAGGTCTCTAATATTTTTGATAACTGTGCTAAAAATCTTGTATTGGTATTTATTCTACTTTTCAAGTATCTTTCCTATTTCTGAAGGGGTATTGTATCATTCAGGGTTCAACAACAGAAGTATAAACACTAGGAGATACAGATAGATAGATAGATATACATATATACACTTGGGATTATGCTCTATGTAGCTGTTTACTCTCTGTAAGGCTGTTTACATCTGAGTTTACAATTTTCAGAGCAAGCATCTGGGAAGGGAAGATAAATGTAAAGTGGAAGAGACTGACAACAACCTGGAATTCACAAGCATCAGCTGTAACTCCACGAGAAAGTACTGAAACCCGTGCCAGTTTTTGCTGCTTCTAGTGCGGGTGACATGGGTGTCTTGCCAGGCACCACCTCAAAGAACTAAACACCCTCACACATGGCCCAGGAGTCAGAGAAACTGAAGGAGAATGTGTGGCAACAAAGAAGAGCTGCAGGTTCAGCTGTATTCCACAAGATGAGTCAGCAAATCAGGAACAACATATTTGAGCTACAAAATGGCTGATGCTTCCTTTCTGCTATAAATCTCCCAAGAATCTTCCTCATGGACCCTCCTATCTGGAAACATAGTGGAGGGCATTCTGGGAAATGAAGTACAACCCAGCCAAGTGGAGAAAAGTACAAAGGTACCCTTGGTTTCTTTTTTTAAAATTATTATTTTACTTTTGCCTTTAGGCCTTTATTTCTGATACATACAATAAGACCAAAGACCTTTATTTCCTATTTCATTCATTTCTCCCCTGAAATGAACCAAGAAAATGACAAAATCTAAGCAATCATGCTGCAAATTAGAGTACTATTTGCATTGGCTTCCCCAGTGGCTCGGTGGTAAACAATCTGCCTGCAAGGCAGGAGATGCAGGAGACATGGTTTTGATCCCTGGGTCAGGAAAATCCTCTGGAGGAGGAAATGGCAACCCACTCCAGTATTCTTGCCAGGAAAATCCCATGGACAGAGGAGTCTGTTGGCTATGGTCTGTGGGGTCACAAAGAGTTGGACATGACTGAGCAACTGAGCAACATGATGAGCAACTCCATGCACACACAGGAGAAAACAAAGAGAATAATAGTCCTTATAATTTATTATACTCTGCATTTTGATTTGATGTTCAAACCAATGCACATTCACTCTAATAACAATTATTTCTTCCAAGATATCTATGAAGCTGGGCTTATTACAACTGTATTTTCCATGTGCAGAGTGAAGTAAAAGGGAAGGTTTTAGCCAAATTTACTCTCACTAAACCTTTTTTTTCCCCTCAGAAACTTTCTGTAATCCTAAACAAACATTTATATAATCCTAAAAGCAAAGTCCTCATCAAAGTGCTTCCCTGAAATTACCTTGGCTACCCAAAGCATTTTTATTCAATGAAAAAGCTTTAAAATGACTCAGCTTCATTAGATAGTTATTTCAAAAGCCACAATTAACATCCAACTGTGAAAAACACAATAGTGACTTACAAAAAAAAATCAACTGGTGATGTGAAAAAAAATCAGCAAAACCTCATAATGAAAAAAAAAAAAAAAAAAAAAAGAATTACTGCCAAATGGCAAAACTATAAAAAAATCCATGCATCTAATTAAGCCTATACCTGAGGAACAATGATACTTCCATCAAGAGCCAGGAATTTGCTCCATGGCAAATGTACAAATTAAAAATTTAAACACAAAAACTAAGTCTCTTAAATCACTCAGTTTTCTCTGCTTGCCAGATTTGGTAATTATGAGTTGTCAGCTGAATATGCATAGAAAATAAAACAATTTAAGAATTGAACTTTAGCTTCAATTTTGGTCCTGTGATTATGATGCTTGTATATATACTGTTTGTGCTGTAAAACTATTTTCTATTCATTTAAAGTCTGTATTCTGTTTTCCACATTTTACAGAGAATGCCACAGCCAAGTCGTTTCATAATTGCCTAGCAGAGCATGTAAAACTTCCCAAGGCCCTGGGTCTTTGTTTTCTTATCTGTGAAATGCTGATAAGAAGACCTGTATTTGATTATCTCAAAAGACCTTTTTTAGTTCTCTAAAGTGATTCTTTTTTAAACTGCACTGTAAAAACGAAAAGTAAATCATTATGGTTAAGCCTGGGCTAAAAGAGTGTTTTGAACCTTGATATAAGAGAACAGCAAAGCTTTTTAAGTAGTAGTAATCTCTCCCTGAAAAGTGAAGATTTGAATTTGCATCTTCAGAGGCTCAATGGAACTAGTAAATGACATCCTCAGAAATAGCTGGGAATACACTGAAAAATGCTAATTTCCTGGCAATGGACCTATACATTAAAAGAAAATGAGACTTTTACAACTCTGTAAAGTCAGACTGGCAAATTTAGGTCATTCAATTGTTTATCAGTATGGCAAATGTATATTATTTTGCCTATTCTTAACCTTTAGTTCATATGAATTGTAAACAGCTGTAAGCTTTTACACTGTCCTCCTAAAACTGGCCACCTTGAGCTAGCACTCTGTGTTTGTTCCAGTGACAATGAAAATCAAGTGCTTATTTTGCATAGTAGAGCGATGGCTCAACAATTCCTGAGAAAGGCAATTGACATCAATTGTTAGAGTATACTTTCTAAAAAGTTAAAAATCATGGTGGTTATAAAGACAAAAAAGGAACATAAATTTTATTTAAATCACTAATTGGATTTAATTCATCATTTAATGAGGGAACCAATAAGAGAATAAAACTGATTCAACCAGCTTTCCAGGAAACAAACAAAAGCCCTGATGTGTAGTGTCTGCCAATTTTTGTAGTCCAAGTACTCCAATTATGGCTGATTTTAAGTTTCCAATGATAAAACAATGAACTTTCATTCTTGAAAATGAAATAATTGATTCTAATGAGCCAGTCTGAGTTGGCTCCAGTACACCACTGTCATAGATATATGTGTACTTTAATAAAGGAATGTTAAGATAAGGTACTGTTGTTCAGTTGCTAAGTTTTGTCCAACCCTTTGCGACTCCATGGACTGCATCAAGCCAGGCTTCCTAGTACTTCACTATCTCCCTGAGTTTGCTTAAACTCTTGTTCATTAGGATGGTGATGCCATCCAACCATCTCATCCTCTGTCACCCCTTTCTCCTCATACCCTCAAACTTTCCCAGGCTTTTTTCCAGTGGGCCAGCTCTTTGCATCAGGTGGCCAAAGTATTGGTGCTTCTGCTTCTAATGAATGTTCAGACTTGATTTGCTTTAGGATTGACTGGTTTAATTTCCTTGTCCAAGGAATTCTCAAGAGTCTTCTCTAGCACCACAGTTTAAAAGCATCAATTCTTCAGCACTCAGTCTTTTTTATAGCTTTCCTTCCAAGGAGCAAGCATCTTTTAATTTCATGGCTGCAGTCACCGTCTGCAGTGATTTTGGAGCCCAAGAAAATAATATCTGTCACTGTTTCCACTTCTTCCCCATCTACCTGCTATGATATAATGGGACCAGATGCTCTGATCTTCATTTTTTAAATGTTGAGTTTTAAGCCAGTTTCTTCACTCTTCTCTTTCGCCCTCATCAAGAGGCTCTTTAGTTCCTATTCACTTTCCACCATTAGAGTGGTATCATCTGTGTATCTGAGGTTGTTGATATTTTTCCTGGCAATCTTGATTCCAGTTTGTGATTCATCCAACCTGGCATTTTGCATAATGTACTCTGTATAGAAGTTAAATAAGCACTGTGACAATACTACCTTGTAAATTCTTTTCTCAATTTTGAACCAGCCCATTGTTCCATGTCTAGTTCTGACTGTTGATTCTTCATCTGCATTCAGGCTTTGTAGGAGACAGTTAAGGTGGTCTGGTATTCCCATCTCTTTAAGAATTTTCCACAGTTTGTTGTGATCCACAAAGTCAAAGACTTTAGTGTAGTCAGTGAAGCAGAAGTCTATGTGTTTCTGGAATTCCCTTACTTTTTCTATGATCCAACAGAGGTTGGCAATTCGATCCCTGGTTCCTCTTCCTTTTCTAAATCCAGCTTGTACATCTGGAAGTTCTTGGTTCATGTACTACTAAAACCTAGCTTAAAGTATTTTGAGCATTACCTTGCTAGCATGTGAAATAAGTGGAATTGTATGATAGTTTGAACATTCTTTGATGTTATCCTTCTTTGCAATTGTAATGAAAACTACCTTTTCCAGGTTACAAAATGGGTTGATGTCTCAAGGAGAAATAAACTTTTAGAGTTACTTTTCTACCAGATAAGAAATTTGTATCTCTGTTGAAAAACATCTGTAAGTGAACCTCTGTCCAAATAGAGAGCCACAAAATAGCCCAATCAAGAGTCAAGCCCAGCAGTTCACTGAAAGAACACCTAATGATTTCTCTTTTCTTTTACAACTTATGAATAATATTTTTTCACAGAACAGATTGCTAAATCTATAATGAATTTATGTTCCTCTGACTCAATTTAAAAATATGAAGTTTCCTTACTAGACTATGAGGTACTAGAAGGTAAGAAATCTTTTCTATTCTTTGTGCTTCAGCCCTCAGCAAGTATACAGGACTCTGTGGGTTCTCAATAAATATATGATAAATTGATGAGTATAACTTTATATGAGAAATGTAGAGGCTAATTTCTCAAAATGTACAATCTCATCTTCATTTTTCTCCTTCCTCTTTAAGATTCCTGCCAATAAATATGATTGAAGGCAGTTAAGGGCAATAATGTTCTCTGCCCTCAAAGGAAGCTTTAAAGGCAATGAAAACAAACATTTTAAAGACAGTAAAAATAAGTAGGATAAATAGTGGAAATATGGAGGTCATAAAAATAATGTAGCAACTTAAATTTACTATTAAAACAATTCTTTGGATTTTGACCTTAATTTTTCTTGAGAGTATAGAGTTAAGTTAAAATAGAAATTATCATTTCTAATGAGACAAGGTAGTAAGCATTAGATGAACTAGATTAGATCATTTCTTGGGTCGAATTTGAAACACAATGGCCACTAGTTTTAAAATAACTAAAAACTAAACAAATAATTGATCAAAGCTAGGTTGATCACAACTTGTTAAATTAGGTGATCACGAATAAATCTAATATAAAGATATATCTAGTATAAAGAAAGAATAAATGAATAAAGACATTGTCACAATTGTTTGTACTGTGGTCCATCCCTTCATTCATCAAAATTTTATTAAATGCCTACTCTATGTCAGACATTGTTACAAATGCTAGAAACAGAGTTGTGAAGAAAAAAGATAATTCTTATCTGTGTAGAATTTACTCCCTAGTGTGAATGTATGTACAACTTTCAAATGATCCAACACAGTAAGTTTAGTTACCATCTGTCACCATATAAAGTCAATACAATATTATGACTACAGTCTCCTTGCTGTATATTACATCACCATGACTTGTTTTATAAAAGAAAGTTTTTAACTCTTGGTCCTCTTCACCTATTTCACCATCCCCAACCCCTAATTTCTCTACCCTCTAGCAACCCCAGTCTGTTCTCTGTATTCATGAGCCTGGGTTTGGTATGGTGTTGTTTGTATGTTTTGTTTTTCAGATTCCATGCATAAATGAGATTATATAATATTTATCTTTATCTGATTTATTTCACTGAACATAATACCCTCTATGTCCATCTCTGCTGCCTTGAATGGCAAGATTTCATTCTTTTATTTGGCTGACTAGTATTTCATTATATATATAAATGTGGTATATATATCACATATTCTTTATCCATTCATCTTCTGTTGGGCACTTGTTTCCATATCTTGGCTATCACAAATAGTGCTTCAACGAACACAGGAGTGCATATATTCAAATTAGTGTTTTCTTCTTCAGAGAGATGCCCAGAAGTGAAATTGTTGGGCCATACCTTAATTCTATTTTTATTTTTTGAGGAAACTCCATACTGCTTTTCATAGTAATTTCACCAATTTACATTCCCACCAATGTGCATGAGGGTTTCCTTTTCCCTGCATCATCCTTACCAACATTCTTTTTTCTTGTTTTTAAATAATAAACATTCTGATAGGTATAAGGTAACATCTCCTGTGTTTGATTTGTTTCCCTGATGATTTGTGATGTTGAACATTTTTTTTTTTTTTTTATATAACCTGAGTCATTTGTATGTTTCCTTTGGGAAAAAAGTCTATCCAAGTCTTGTGCTCATTTTTTAATCAGATTGTCTACGTTTTTATTATTGAGTTGTATAAGTTCGTTGTATATTTTGAATATTAACCCCTTATTAGATGTATGACTTGCAAATATCTCTTTACATTCAGTAGGCTGCCTTTCACTTTGTTGATGTTTTCCTTTGCTGCACAGAAAAAGCTTTTGATGCAGTTTTATTAATTTTTTCTTTGGCTGCCCTTGCTTTTGGAGTTATATCCAAAAAACACTGCTAAGAACATTGTCAAGGAGCTTACTGCCCATGTTTTTTTCCCAGGATTTTATGGTTTCAGGTATTATGTGAAGTGAAAGTCGTTCAGTCGTGTCTGACTCTTTGCCACCCCATGGACTATACAGTCGATGGAATTCTCCAGCCCAGAATACTGGAGTGGGTAGCCTTTCCCTTCTCCAGGGGATCTTCCCAATCCAGGGATCAAACCTAGGTCTCCCACGTTGCAGGCGATTCTTTACCAGCTGAGCCACAAGGGAAGCCCAAGAATACTGGAGTGGGTAGCCTATCCTTTCTCCAGTGGATCTTCCCAACCCAGGGATCGAACCGGGGTCTCCTGCATCGCAGGCAGATTCTTTACCAACTGAGCTATCAGGGAAGCACTCAGGTATTATATCCAAGCTTTAATCTATTTTAAGTTAACTTTTGTATATGGTGTAAGACAGTGGTCTAGTTTTCCCGACACCTTTTATTGAAGAAACTGCCTTTTTCCCACTAAGTAGTCTTACTTCCTTTTTTCTGAATTAATTGCCCATATAAGTTTGATTTTATTTCTGGACTCTCTATTTTTTTTTCCCATTGATATATAGTTGTTTTTATAGCAATACCACACTGTTTTGATTACTACAGCTTTGTAGTATAGTTTGAAATCAGGATGTGTGATAGTCCTAGCTTGTTCTTCTTTCTCAAGCTTGTTTTGGCTATACAAACGTTAGAATTATTTGTTCTAGTTCTGTGAAAAATGACATTGATATTTTGATATGAAATCAATGAATCTGTAGATTGCTTTGGGTAGTATGGCCATTTAACAACACTGATTCTTTCAATCTGCAAGCATGGACTATCTTTCCATTTATTTGTGTTTTCAGTTTCTTTTATCATTTTCTTGTAGTTTTCAGTGTACAAATCTTTAACTTCTTTAATTAAATTTATTTAGAGTTAACTTATTTTGATTCAGTTTGAGTGGGATTATGTCCTTGACTTCTCTTTCTAAGAGTTTGTTAGTGTATAGAAATTCAACAGATTTTGTATGTCAGTTCTGTATCCTGCAAATTTACTAAATTAATTTATTAGTTCTAATAGTTAATTTTTGGTGGAGTCTTTAGAGTTTTCTATATATAAGACCATGTCTTCCGTAAATAGTGACAGTTTTACTTCTTCCTTTGCTCTTTTTTTTCTATTTTAAGAATGTCTTAATTATTCTTTACTTCATATTTGTGTATTTAAACACTTTGACTACTTTTTATCAAAAAAGAATGCCTAATTCTTCACTATTCTGATTGTTCACTGTAACTTCAAACATTTAAGCAATATATATCCATGTCAACTTTTCTAGTCAGCAACAGAAGGATTGATCCTATTTGACCAATATCAAAAGTGCAGAAGTATATGTACCTGTCTATATCTATCTATCCATCTATATGGGTATTTATTTCTGTCATATATACATGACAGAATTATTAATATTAGGACACAATAAAAACTATAGAAACTATAATTTTAAAAACTATAAAAGCAAAAATTATAATTTCTTAAAATTTTAAATTTTGTCTTTGGCACATAGAAACCTAAGATCATTTTTCTTGTCTCATTTCCTATCATTTCTCTGTTCATAAAAAGGGTTTTTATTTTGTTAAGGTAAAAAGTCTGATTAGTGACTTATCTCAAGGGGTAGAATCTAGTGTTGATAATATTTGTTTAGAAATGAAGAATGGGAAAGATAAATACAATGTCTGAATGTACCTCTTCCATTTAATGTAAGAGTTTTGGGTGCTTTCTGCCTTGATTTAGAAAATTATGGTAAGGGCAAAAAAGGCTCTTTTGTAAACTAAGCTATGAATTGCTCTTTTGAAGGTTTTGTTCTTTGCCATACAGACCCCGGTACATACATATATTCTAGAAAGAAATCTGTGAATTTGGTTATTTGACTTCAGCGTTATGCTCTTTGATTTCTACTTTAGCCCTCTCACTCCTGTTCCCCTCATTCAATGCAATCCCCAATGCATCCTATAAGCCCCAGTGTTTACCTAAATGCGAGATCCATGTTTATTCACCTCTACCCTGTTCTCTACCACCACACTGGTACTAAAGTCTAAAGTATACCTGCCATGATAAGAACATCCTGGCAGCACTTGCACTTCATACCAAATACAAGTGTCAACCTTTGGCCTTGACTCTTACTCTGGCTACAATTATATGTGTAGCAACTAAAAAAATATACAAAAGCTATTGAAACTACTTGCCTCTATAACTCTTCTCTCTTTAAAAATTTCCTATCTCCATCTTACTCAGTAAATCACACTACTGAGTACAGTCAAATTCTATCTAAAATACAAATAGGCTCTGAGTATGTCTCAGATTAGATCCTCCTCCTAAAATAAATGAACATATTTGGTGTTATATAGTTTTGTTGGTCTGGGATCTTTCTGTTTTGGGGGACCCTGGATGATTGATGTCACTAAGTAGTTGGTCTCTGGATATAGGGAATATTAACATGTTAAACCCTGAACATTCATCTCTTAGGGCTCTGGAAACAATATGATTTCTAAGCCTAGTATACAAAAGACAGATGAATAAACATTCTTAGTTGTGAACCTGCTTCAAGGAAAAATAATTTAGACACAAAAATATTTCAAAAAAAAATTTCTTGACAATTCCTTGTATCAGTGTTTTGAAGTGATTTACATACTATTATAAAGTCTTCTCCTAACAATCATTTTAAAACACAACTTAATGTTTAAAGAATTACTTGAAGCAAGTAGAGTATAAAAGCTCAGACATAAACTTGTCAAAATTAAAATGACAAATATTTTCTTTTATTAGAGGAAAAGTTCTAAGTTTATCTGAATGTAACACATCTCAAACAATGGTCATATTTAACATGTTACTGAATTTTTATTTCTCACATTTTAGCTAGATTATCCTGTAGATGATTCCAAAGGATGAATTTAAAGGGAAATAATATTTCCTTGATATTTCTCCATGAAGAAACTTGAAAATGACTAGACTCAGAGTTTTTAAACGTTGGTCTTGGGTCAGTAAAAACACCATATACCAAAATAAATATTGGCTAATATTGAAAAGTCTCTGTTAATTTCTACTAATGACCTACCATGATGTAAGGACCATCCAATACTTCACACTATCTTTTGACTACTACAGCTCAATTTCATATATGAGATATTATTTGTTTCTAGAATCATGATAGATTGGTATTCTCCTTTCAGGGTGTGAAAAGAAATCAGTTATTAGAATGCTACTACAGCTGAGATCTGGTAGTTGTGTTAATTTGGGAAGGAACTGGTGCTTGGGAAAGAAAATATCTGTGCTAATCCTCTTCAAAGATGCATAAATCTAAGTCTGTAACATAAAGGAAGCCTATTCTAGTTGACAGAAAGTGTCTCATATTCAGACAGGCCCATTTTGAATTCACAGTTTTACCGCTAACTAGCTTTATTGCTTTAGGATGTTTATCTGATTTCTAAAAGTTCCAGTTTTCTACATTGTTTTGTGGATTCTTCCAACTTGTGTCATAGAAAACCTGTTCAGGTTAGGCACTGTAAATTGAATTAAATAAAGAAGAAGCAAGGATGTGCCATTCACAGGTGAATTTAGTGAACTTGTTTCAGAATGATCTGTGCTGCTAGTAGTGACTCTAAAGAATAAATGTTGTTTTACTGGGCTCTTAAAAGCTGGCTAGTTAGACACAGTTGGGACTTAGATGGTTCCTGTTTATGGTAACAATAAACCTCACCAAGCAATTCATTTACTTCCATATATTTTCTGGTATCCTTGTAGGTAAGTAGAATCCTAGGATTAGCTCTGGCCAGTGCAATGTTGGTTGGCTGACCCCTGTGACATCAGTGGCTGAAGCAGTGAAAAAACTACAAAAGATTCAAGGTTCTCCAGCTCCTCTTTGTCATGCCACAGTAAACAAGATTAGTTTGTTTTAGATGGTGCAGTTATACAGTATTAAGAGTCTGCAGCAATTAGAATCCCTGTCTGACAATGTGGAGGAGGCCCCCCCACCCCCACTAGCTGTGATGAACATGTAATATGAGCAAGAAGAAAACCTTTGTTTTGTGACTGCATTGGGAATTAGGGTTTAGTTAATTACCATGGCATAAAGTAGCCTATTATGAGCAATACCTTGGTTTAGAGTGGCCATATTTTCAAATATTTTCCCTTATGAATTATTAAATTTAATTAATAGATTTTCTTAAGAATTTGAATTAAATGCACTGGGATTTCCAGATCAAAAAACTGTGGAATAGTTATTGAGGATTATGCTATATATATAGCTTTCACATAATATTAATATGCTCAAGGTCAGTAAAAATGAGAGCTAAAATGAGGAAAAAGTCCATGAGTATGGCAATGAAATGCACTAAAACTACTGAAATAGGCTGATTGCTAAAATTGATAATATTTTGAGCTTGCACAGCATTTTGTAAAGTACTCAATTCACTACTTATCTTCAGATAAAATTCTAGATCCAAGTGATACTGAACTCAGTGGGAAATATATCCAAGAATAGCATATTGAACTGTAAGTGGACTTGAACTTCAGTGGTAAGCAGTTAAAACCCTCTTCATGGAAGCAGAAAGGACCCGCAAACTATGCATTTTATTCAGAGAATGAAATTTCCATTAATACTGAAAGAAGACTTCAAAGCAGTCTAGAAACATTAAAAGAGTATGAGAACATGGCCAAGAAACAGGAGAGAACTATTTGTCCCCATTTTTCAGGCCAGCAAGAGGCAGCAGGTAATAACTGGTTCATCTAGGGATAATTAATTTAGTAGTAAGATGAAGGGGCTTCCCAGGTGGTTCAGTGAGTAAAGAATCTGCCTGCAATGCAGGAAAGCAGGAGATGTGGGTTCAGTCCCTGGGTCAGAAGATCCCCTGGAGGAAGGCATGGCAATCCACTCCAGTATTCTTGCCTGGAGAATCCCATGGACAGAGGAGCCTGGTGGGCTACAGACCATGGGGTTGCAAAGAGTTGGACATGACTGAAGCATAGCACAGTACAGCACAACACTGTAAGATGAATAGGCTTTTCATTTCTAGAAATTAAACCCAGTGGGGTGTTATAGCTGTGACTACAAATACTTATAGCACAGAAAATGAGTGCGGACTGCATCAGAGAAATCTGATCTCAAATCTCAGCTCTACTCGGCTTTTTTTGAGCTTTAATATTTTTATTTTGCAAAAGTGGGAATAAACCACACATCTCGATTCATAATTTCCCCCCATTACTTTTTGAAAAGTTTTTATTGGCGTACTGGGCTTCCCTGGTGGCTCAGACAGTAAAGAATCTGCCTGAAATGCAGGAAACAAGGATTAGATCCTTGGGTCAGGAAGATCTTCTGGAGAAGGCAATGGCTACCCGCTTGCCTAGATAATTCCATGGACAGAGGAGTCTTTCAGGGGGTTGCAAAAAAACTGGACACCAATTAGCAACTAATGCTTTCACTTTCATAGTTGATTTACAATCTTATGTGAGATCTTAAAAAATGGTACAAATGAACTTATTTATAAAACAGAAATAGAGTCACAGAGGTGGAAAGCAATCTTGTGGTTACCAAGGGGGACATGGTGGCAGGATAAATTACCCCACTTACTTTTAATGTGATCTTAGGCAAGTTTACTTCCATGGAGATGGAATAATCATGTCTCAAAAGGTAACATAAGACTTAAATGACAATGAAGGCAAAGAGTTTAACACAGTGATTAAACCACTGTAGGTATTTTACAAATGGAGTTTTTCATTCTTAATTCATTTACCACTTATTCTATTAGGAGAGTTAGTGAGTTCATTTCTGAGGTGGCAAAGAAAAAAAAAAAAAAAATCAAAGCTGATGTTGGGATTGTAGCCACCATGTAATCCTCAACTGCATGTGTTACTCACCTGTGTCTGACTCTTGTGACCACATGGATTGTAGCCTGCAAGGCTCCTCTACCCATGGGACTTTTCAGGCAAGAATACTGGAACAGGTTGCCATCTCCAGGGTATCTTCCCGACCCAGGGATTGAATCCATGTGTCCTGCGCTGCAGGTAGATTCTTTACCACTGAGTCACTTGGAAAGCCCAAACCCTCAACTGACACAACTCTGAGTGTACATGTGAACTGTTTATTTAACAAACTGCACTATTTTAGGGTCCACCAGATTTTCCATTCTTCGAGTATCTGACTCAAAGTCTCTGAACCAAAAGGAATCATTTCTAATTAACTGAGGATTAAGACAGACTCCTGACTTGAAAGCAATGGTGTATCTGCCAAGATGCTTTAAAAATTGGCACCATGAATGTCTTTGTACAATTTTCCTGCTTAAAAAATACTAGATTGTAAACTAAGGATCCCCATACAAAGAATCTTCAGAGTCCATTTTCTTATTTGGTACACTGCTTTCCAGGGATACAGGCTAAGTAAAACCCATTCATGAAGCTACGTTTTCAGGACTGTTTAGTTTGGAAACAATTCTGGGGTGGGGACGAAAAACACTTTTTTTTTTTTTTTTTGACCTAGCCTTCTACTTTAAGTAACCATACATTAGGTAACATAATTTAGGGGAATTTTGTTTCAAGCTCTAGGAATGTTTGAACTCTGTGTATATTGTAATTGTATTGTAATTTTAATTTGAAGGGAAATTTATTTCTTGTTTGTATGGAATTCTTCCTGCCTCTTTTTTTGTCTATTGCCCCATGCCTATTCTTGTGAAAATTTGTTTTAGTTTTGTTTCTTATAGTTTCAATAAAAGAAGTCAGATTTAAAAGCTCTTTAACATAAAATCCCAATTTGCAGACAAAGATCACAGGATTATGCTAATTTCTAAAGAAGAGTTGTAATTTATGTCTCTTGTTTTCTTTTGGCCCCTGTCTAGTCACACACCCTTTTTGTCTGACCTCAAACTCTTCTTTCTTTCAATACACTGTAATTCTCTACTACAGCTCTTTACTTTCTTTATAAATAGAAAGCAAAGCTCTTGCCAAATAATACAGACTATGCTGTGGTTATGAAATCTGTGGAAGTCATCTATTCAGACATTTATTTTGCATATAATGAAATTAAGACACTGATCATAATTATATCCAAAGACCAGCAACCAATGAGAGGCAAAGCTGAAATTCAAACTATTTTCACTTTGGAGAAAGATACAGAAAAGCGTTTACCAAAGATTTAGTTGGTAAATTGTGATATCCAAAACATAAGTTATGGTGGGGAAATAGAAGCGTAAAATTTTTGGCAATCACAGTTAAGTTATTAGCATAAAACAGATTGTTATATCTATAAGATGTTTTATGTGAGTAAAAATTCTTTAAAAAGTCCTAGTAAACCAAATTCAACAGTACATTAAAAGTATCAAACACCATGATCAAACGGGATTCATTCTTGGGATACAAGAATGGTTGAATGTTTGCAAATCAATACATGTGATACACTAGAACAGTAGAATAAAAGATGAAAATCTTATGATCATCTTAGATGCAGAAAATGCACTTGACTGAATTCAGCATCTATTCAGCATAAAACCTCTTAAATTGGGTACAGAAGGAAAGTACCTCAACATAATAAAGTTCATATATAAGAAACCAACAAAAATAGACTCAACTGTGAAAGACTGAACACTTTCCCACTGAGATCAGGAACAAGACAAGGGTGCCTACTGTCACTATGCCTAATCAACACAGTACTGGAAGTCCTAGTCAGAGCAATTAAGCAAGAAAAAGAAAGAAAAGGCATCTAATCATAAAGAAAAAAGTAAAACCGTCTGTGTTTGCAGGTAATATGATCTTAAATAGTTAGGAATCCTATAATTTCTACAAAAAACTATTAGAACTAATCAACAAATTCAGTAATATTCAGAAAAAGCAGGATGCAAAATTAACATACAAAAGTAAGTTGCATATCTATACACTAATAAGAACGTATCTCAAAAAGAAATAGAGAAAATATTCCTATTTACAATAGCATCAAAAATATAAAATGCTTACGAGTAAATTTAACACATGAGAGGAAAGGTCTGTATACTAAAAATGATAAGGCATTTATGAAAGAAATTGAAGAAGATAGAAATAAATAGAAAAGTATTTTATGTTCATGGATCAGAAGAATTTGTATTGTTGAAAGTGTCTGTATTATCCAAAGCAATCTACAGATTCAACAAAATCCCTAAAAAATTCCAATGATGTTTTTACAGAAATAGAAAAAACAATCCTACAATTCATATGGAATCGCAAAAGACCTCATCCAGCCAAAGCAATTCTGAAAAGAAGTACACTGGAGTCTTGAAAAATGCAGGGAGTTAATCTGCATATAACTTACAATTGGCCCTGCTTAACTGAGATTCCTCTGCATATGCAGATTCAACTAAACACAGACCATGTTGTACTGTAGCATTCACTATAGAAAAATGTCTGCTTATAAGTGAAACTGCATGGTTCAAACCCCAGTTGTTTGAGGGTACAAAGCTGGAGGCATCTGATGGAAGCATCAGAATTTCTGATTTCAAAACTTTTTTTTTTTTTTACGAACTTATGGTAATCAAATCAATATGTTACTGGCATAAAAATAGATATATAAACCCATGAAATTGAATAAAGATCCCAGAATTAAATCCATGTGTATATGGTTAACTGACGAGGGAGCCAAGAACACTCCAAGGAGAGTGCAGTCTCTCCAATAAATGGCAGTGGGAAAACTGGACAACCACATGCAGAAGAATGAAACTGGATCTCACTGCTATACCACTTACAAAAATTAACTTGAAATAAATTAAAGACTTAAATGTCAGACTGAAACTGCAAAACCCCTAAAAGAAAACAGGGAAAAGCCTCTTTGGCATAGATCTTGGCAAACTTTTTGGATATGACACCAAGGACACAAGCAACAAGGGCAAAAATAAACAGAGGAACTATATAACCTTAAAAAGGTTCTACACAACAAAGGAAGCCATCAGTCAATACCCAACAAAACAATCTGATTTTAAAATGAGTAACTCCTCTGAGTGGACATTTTCCCAAAGACAACATACAGATGGCTAATAGGTACATGAAAAGATGCTTGGCATCACCAATTATCAGGGAAATGCAAAGGAAAACTACAGTGACATCACCTTACACCTCTTAGAATCAGTTCAGTTCAGTTCAGTTGCTCAGTCGTGTCTGACTCTCTGACCCCATGAATCGCAGAACGCCAGGCCTCCCTGTCCACCACCAACTCCCGGAGTTTACTCAAACCCATGCCCATCAAGTTGGTGATGCCATCCAGCCATCTCATCTTCTGTTGTCCCCTTCTCCTCCTGCCCCCAATCCCTCCCAGCATCAGGGTCTTTTTCAATGAGTCAGCTCTTCGCATGAGGTGGCCAAAGTATTGGAGTTTCAACTTCAGCATCAGTCCTTCCAATGAACACCCAGGAGTGATCTCCTTTAGGATGGACTGGTTGGATCTCCTTGCAGTCCAAGGGACTCCAAAGAGTCTTCTCCAACACCACAGTTCAAAAGCATCAATTTTTCGGCACTCAGCTTTCTTCACAGTCCAACTCTCACATCCATACATGACCACTGGAAAAACCATAGCCTTGACCAGACAGACCTTTGTTGGCAAAGTAATGTCTCTGCTTTTTAATATGCTCTCTAGGTTGGTCATAACTTTCCTTCCAAGGAGTAAGCCTCTTAGAATAGTTACTATCAAAAAGACAAGAGACAGCAAGCATTGGCAAGGCTGTGAAGAAAAGATAACCCTTGTGCAACTGTTGGTGGGAATGTAATTTTGTACAGCCACCATGGAAAACAGTATGAAAGTTTCTCAAAACACTGAAAATATAACTATCATATGATCTAGCAATTCCACTTGTAGGTATATATTTGAAGGAAATGAAAACATTATCATGAAGAGATATCTGCACCCCATGTTTATTGTGGCATCATTCACAATAGCCAAGACATTGAAACAAGCTAAGTGTTCATCAACACTCAAATAAAGAAAGTGTGACACACACAGACACACCAGAATATTATTCAACTGTAAAAAAGAAGAAAATCTTGCCTTTTACAACAACATGGGTGGACCTTCAAGGCATAATGCTAAGTCATAATAATAACTCAGATAGAGAAAGACAAATACTGTATATTTTTACTTGTATGTGGATTCTAAAACAGCTGAATTCATGGCCATAGAGAGTACAGTGGTGATTTCTAGGGGCTGGGCATTGCTATGAGAGATGAACTGAAGAAATGTCATTCAAAGGGTACAAACTCCTAGCTATAGGATGAGAAAGTTCTGAGATTCTAACATATAATATGGTGAGTATAATTAACAATAGTGAATTATATATTTAAAAATTGCTAAGAGAATAGATTTTAAAAGTTAACACCACCAAAAGAAAAAAAAAGTAATTATATGACGGGATGAAGATATTAACTAACTTTATAGTGGTACTCATTTTGCAGCATATAAATATAACAAATCATCACCCTGTACATCTAAATTTACATGTATTATCAGTCAGCAATATCTCAAAAAAGCTAGAGGAGATAAAGAGAGACTTAGTTGGTTGGGACCAATCACTAACAGCTCAAATGTGTTAAATAGGTAATATGTGATAGTGGATCTCCCTCACATCTAGTGTACTCTGCCTTACACACAGGTTGTAGTTAGGAATACCAAAGAAAGGGATGATAAATACCACATACTCTTACATAATATCACTTAATATTCAGGAATATCCTTGATCTTGTATACTTTCAGTTGTCCTTAGCAAAAAATTTAATACTGAGCAAAGTTAACAGCAATGGTTTATACAATATGATATGGGTCAAACTAACAACATAAGATTTCCAATCTGTTTCATGTAAAATTTTGTGTGCAATTAGCTAAGTACAGAAAAGTATCTTTTTCAACCAGCTGATCCCATATTCTTCTTATCTCCCAAGAAAAACTGCTTGAATATTAAAAATTGTCTCAAGACTGCATGCATCATGCAAAGTTTGTGTCTAACATTTGGCAAATTTTATGATTCACTAATTTGGAGAGAAGTCCCTAATTAAGTTCTCAGTCTCAACACTGCTTGCAATTCTAGTGTTCTGTTACACAAAGTCAAACCACCAAAGTAGAATTTTGAACATTTGGGAGATGTTCCTGACAGGAGACAGTCTTTTTTTCCCTTGAAAGAACGGAATCTATATTTATAACATGAAATGTGTCACTTTTATAATAGGTGAAAAAGCAATAAACAACCCTTGGTTTTTATTTTAAAATACTGGAAAAGCCTCCCTCACTCAAAACACTTTCCAATGTTAAACAGAAAATCAGATATTCATTAGTGATAAAGCAAACTACAGAAATGAATTTAGTGTTGGCAGTGCAAGACTTTTTTAAAGTCTGATAATGTACTATGACTATCTCAAACAGAAATAGTTCATACAACAAAATATTCTTTTTCCTGCCCTGAGGACACTTTTGTAGTAAAATGTTTGTCCTCACTATCTTTTCACTTCCATTTACCACTCTAACATAATGAGGGGAAAAAAATTACATAACTTTAAAATGTCAGGTAATCAGATATCAAGTCAAATATGTCTATTACATTATCCTCATGTTATCATTGCAAATCATGCTTCTGAGTTCTAGTAAACCTTTTCACTTCTCTGCCTTATTTGCACTGGTTCTACCGCACATCTAGGAATCTGGCATATTTATTATAGTAAAGCCCTTACTTCAAATGCAGCTCCAGGAACTATGACATTTTCTTATCCCAAGAACTTTATTTCGGTCGCTTAGGGTCTGAGGTCTTAAACTATTTCCAGTAATAACCAATGTTTTTGCTCTGAGCCTCAGTTCCAAAATGTGGGCCCCTCACTCCTGTTGTCACTCCCTGATCCCGCCCTGTGCCTCCAGACCACTCACCTCATCTCTCCTAATGCTAGCTTTCCAGAACAGAGTCAGCCAGCACATGCGGTTTTACCTGGCGCGACTCTCACGCCCTCTCTCCACAGGCCAACCCTTCAACATGACTCTTGTAAACCGCGCAAAGGATTTGGCAAGGCGAGATTTCAGATGTGTGAACCGCTGACTTTCAACTCTGTGGTGGAAACGAAGTGATACATCACTCTCCTTTTACTATTTCCAAAGATTAAGAAAAGGCCCAGCTCTCAGGGTTTTTAGAAACCTTGCAAACTCGCGCTCCAGGGTACCCGGATGTCACTGCCTGCCCTCCAGGGTACCGGATGTCACTGCCTTGCCTTCCAGGGTACCCGGATGTCACTGCCTTGCCCTCCAGGGTACCCGGATGTCACTGCCTTGCCCTCCAGGGTACCCGGATGTCACTGCCTTGCCCTCCAGGGTACCTGGATGTCACTGCCTTGCCCTCCAGGGTACCTGGATGTAGGCCGGACAGGATGCGGAAGGGCCTCTTTCTCCACCCATGTGTGCGTGCAGTCACTAAATCGCCTCAGACTTTTTGTGATCCCACTGACTGTAGCCTGCCAGGTTCCTCTGTCCCTGAAAATTTCCAAGCAAAAATATGGGGGTGGGTTGCCATTTGCTCCTCCAAGGGATCTTTCCCACCCAAGGATCAAACCCATGCCTCCTGCATCTCTTATGTTGGCAGGGAGGGTTCTTTACCACTGAGCCGCCTCAGAAACAGCCTTCGCCACCACTTAGGTGGCTGTTATCCGGGTCTGTTGATCTCTCTCACTCATATCCACGAACTGCTCTCTCCCCTACACCCCCAGTGCCAAGCAAACATGTTAATGTTACGCACACTGCTCCCGCACTATTTGAACAAAAGCACTTTCTTATTATGAAATATTTCACACAGAATCCATGGGATTCTCCAAGAATACAGGAGTGGGTTGTCCTGCCCTACTCCAGGGGATCTTCCCAACCCAGGAATGGAACCCACCTCTCTTCCGTCTCTCTGCATTGGCAGGTGGGTTCTTTACCACTAGCACTGCCTGGGAAGCGCAACAGACTTACCTGTACACAATTTTTTAAAAAGTGAATGTAATGAAATAGCGATAATATAAAGAGAAGTAAAAAGAAAGCAGAATAGAGTAAAATGAAATATATTTCAATCTGTAAATGTTTGGACACATGTACACTAAAGATCTCATGGAGCAGTTACATTTCTTCTTAGATGCTTACAATGGATTTCTTTTGATATAGAATATATAAGATTAAGAACCATTCCACATGAGAACAGAGTCAAGGATGGACACTCAAATTAAATGAATAAATCAAGCCTAAAATTTGGGTAAGTAATTACCGACCAGGCTTACTAGTACAATGGATAAGAAAGCCCATAAAAACATGCAGGGATAACAGGCCGAAGCAAATTACAAACTGCTGAAGTGGAGAGAATGAGGTCAACCCTAGTCTCTCAAGTGATCTTCAGAGCTGTGTTTGGAACTGTAGTGCCAAAATTATTCACTTTGTTATAGCCTGGGATGCTGCCTTAAGAACACTATATCCTGAAACCCTTTTCAATTATAAATGTAGTTGGAAATGCTAGACTAGATTGAGTGAGCAGAATGTGCAGAATAAAACATTGATAAGTTTCAAGATGATGTCTTAATTCTATTTAAACTTCCCTCTGTATATGGTCTGTTACATTACTGAGCTTTTAGACTAATTTCTTATGAAAATGTCTTATATTCTTATGTATTAAAGTGCTTCCAGTTTATATTTGTGTTTCATTCAACAAGACATCCAAGAGTCCAGTAATGTCAATACAGTGTGCTCCTAATCATGAATTTCTGCTGTACCCCATAAGGGAGTGCTCCTACCCATGTTAAGAAATTTGAAGTTCCTGGTGTTCCTTCAGTTCCAAGCTCCTCTGTCCATGGAATTTTCCAGGCAAGAATACTGGAGTGGGTTGCCACTTCCTACTCCAGGGGATCTCCCAAACCCAGAGCTTGAATCTGCATCTCTTGTGTCTCCTGCATTTGGCAGTCAGATTCTTTACTGCTAGCACCACCTGGGAAGCTCACAGAGGAGAGTATCTCAAGGGTCACATGTAGGAATAAGATGTATAGGTTTTGGAATGGGCTCATGTTGAACTTAGAAGGTAATGCCAGGTGATTTTTTTCAAAATGATTGTACTAATTACAGTCTCACCAGCTGTTTATATGAGTTCTTATTGCTATGCATCTTTACCAGCAGTGTATAAGACTTTGTTTTCTTATAATATATGGGTGTGAAATGGTATCTTGTAGTTTCAATATTCATTTCACCGAGTACTCATAGCATTATCTTTTAAAATGAATATGTGGTATTTGAGTCTTGCCCTTTTGTGAAAGGCTTGTTTGTATATATATTTTTTTTCTATTGGATTTCTTATTGCTTTTGAGTTCTTTGTAACATCCTTTGTTGTTTATGTGTTGTAAATATCTTCTCCCAATGTTTGACTTATCTTTTCATTTACCTAATGATGTCTTTTGATGGGCACTAATTTCATTTTTATCTAGTAAAATTGATCAAACTTAAAAAAAATGATTGCAGTGTTTGTGTCTTGTTTAAGAAATCATTCCCTTCTGCAAGGTGATAAATTCTTCCTCCTATTTTTATTATATTTTCAGTTTTTTGGCTTTCCTATTAAAATTATGAATTCTTCAAGAATTCATTTGGTGCAGGTGTAAAATAATCAATTATCCCCTCAAAATTTATTGAATATCATTCTTTTCTCTCTGGTGTACAAACTTTCACTGTTATATTAAGATATTACACTGTCATATTAAGATATTTCACTGTTATATTAATATATTATTAAGGTAAATACAGATATATCTGTATTTCTGCTTTCTCTTCAACTATGTTAGTCTTTGTTTGCTCTGTAATGGTGATACATATTTTAAATACTAGAGCTTTTTATTTATTTTTTTAATGGGCCTTGGAACATAAATCCCATACTTTATTTCAGAATTTCAGGATTGATATTGTATACATTCATTCCTTCACTTATTCACCATTCATCTCTTTCAATCAGTCAGTTAGCAGGTAACTTTTGAACATCTACTGTTCCCTGGGCTTATTTTATTTGATTTATTTTAACTGGAGGCTAATTGCTTTACAATATTGTAGTGGTTTTGCCATACGTTGACATGAATCAGCCATGGGTGTACATGTGTTCCCTATCCTGAACGCCACCTCCCATCTCCCTCCCCATCCCATCCCTCTGGGTCATCCCAGTGCACCAGCCCTGAGCACCCTGTGTCATGCATCAAACCTGGACTGGCGATCTATTTCCCATATGATAATATACATGTTTCAGTGCTATTCTCTCAAATCATCCCACCCTCGCCTTCTCCCACAGAGTCCAAAGGACTGTTCCATACATCTGTGTCTCCTTTGTGTCTTGCATATAGGGTTATTGTTACCATCTTTCTAAATAACATATATATGTGTTAGTATACTGTATTGGTGTTTTTCTTTCTGGCTTACTTCACTCTGTATAATAGGCTCCAGTTTCATCCACCTCATTAGAACTGATTCAAATGTATTCTTTTTAATGGCTGAGTAATATTCCATTGTGTATATGTACCACAGCTTCCTTATCTATTCATCTGTGATGGACATCTAGGTTGCTCCCATGTTCTGGCTATTATAAATAGTGCTGTGATGAACATTGGGGTACATGTGTCTCTTTCAATTCTGGTTTCCTCGGTGTGTATGCCCAGCAGTGGGATTTCTGGGTCATATGGCAGTTCTATTTCCAGTTTTTTAAGGAATCTCCACACTCTTCTCCATAGTGGCTGTACTAGTTTGCATTCCCATCAACAGTGTAAGAGGGTTCCCTTTTTTCCACACCTTCTCCAGCATTTATTTTTTGTAGACTTTTGGATAGCAGCCATTCCGACCAGCATGAAATGGTACCTCATTGTGATTTTGATTTGCATTTCTCTGATAATGAGTCATGTTGAGCATGTTTTCATGTGTTTGTTAGCCATCTGTATGTCCTCTTTGGAGAAATGTCTGTTTAGTTCTTTGGCCCGTTTTTTGATTGGGTCATTTATTTTTCTGGAATTGAACTGCAGGAGTCGCTTATATATTTTTGAGATTAATTCTTTGTCAGTTGCTTTGTTTGCTATTATTTTTTCCCATTCTGAAGGCTGTCTTTTCACCTTGCTTATCATTTCCTTCGTTGTGCAAAAGCTTTTAAGTTTAATTAGGTCCTATTTATTTATTTTTGCTTTTATTTCCATTACTCTGGGAGATGAATCATGGAGGATCCTGCTATGATTTTGTCGGAGAGTATTTTGCTTATGTTTTTCTCTAGGAGTTTTATAGTTTCTGGCCTTACATTTAGATATTTAAACCATTTTGAGTTTATTTTTGTGTATAGTGTTAGAAAGTGTTCTAGTTTCACTCTTTTACAAGTGGTTGACCAGTTTTCCAAGCACCACTTGTTAAAGAGATTGTCTTTTCTCCATTGTATATTCTTGCCTCCTTTGTCAAAGATAAGGTGTCCATAGGTGCATGAATTTATCTCTGGGCTTTCTATTTTGTTCCAATGATCTATATTTCTGTCTTTGTGCCAGTACCATACTGTCTTGATGCCTGTAGCTTTGTAGTATAGCCTGAAGTCAGACAGATTGATTCCTCCTGTTCCATTCTTTTTTCTCAAGATTGCTATGGCTATTCAAGGTTTTTTTGTATTTCCATACAAATTGTGAAATTATTTGCTCTAGTTCTGTGAAAAATACCATTGGTAGCTTGATAGGGATTGCATCAAATCTATAGATTGCTTTGGGTATTATACTCATTTTCACTATATTGATTCTTCTGATCCATGAACATGGTATATTTCTCCATCTGTTTGGGTCCGCTTTGATTTCTTTCATCAGTGTTTTATAGTTTTCTATGTACAGGTCTTTTGTTTCTTTAGGTAGATATATTCTTAATTATTTTATTCTTTTCAATGCAATGGTGAATGGAATTGTTTCCTTAATTTCTCTTTCTGTTTTCTCATTGTTAGCATATAGGGATGCAAGGGATTTTTTTGTGTTAATTTTATATCCTGCAACTTTATTATATTCATTGATTACCTGTAGTAATTTTCTGGTGTAGTCTTTAGGGTTTTCTATGTAGAGGATCATGTCATCTGCAAACAGCGAGAGTTTTACTCCTTCTTTTCCTATCTGGATTCCTTTTATTTCTTTTTCTGCTCTGATTGCTGTGGCCAAAACTTCCAAGACTATGTTGAATAGTAGTGGTGAGAGTGGGCACCCTTGTCTTGTTCCTGATTTTAGGGGAAATGCTTTCAATTTTTCACCATTGAGGATAATGTTTGCTGTGGGTTTGTCATATACAGCTTTTATTATGTTGAGGTATGTTCCTTCTATGCCTGCTTTCTGGAGGGTTTTTTATCATAAATGGATGTTTAATTTTGTCAAAGGCTTTCTCTGTATCTACTGAGGTAATCATATATGGTTTTTATCTTTCAATTTGTTAATGTGGTGTATTACATTGATTGATTTGAGGATATTGAAGAATCCTTGTATCCCTAGGACACAGCTCACTTGGTCATGATGTATGATCTTTTTAATATGTTGTTGGATTCTGTTTGCTAGTATTTATTGAGGATTTTTGCATCTATGTTCATCAGTGATATTGGCCTATAGTTTTCTTTTTTGTGGCATCTTTGTCTGGTTTTGGTATTAGGGTGATGGTGGCCTCATAGAATGAGTTTGGAAGTGCTTGTGATGGGTCTGTTAAGATTTTTTATTTCTTCCTGGTTCCGTTTTGGAAACCAAGTCCCAGCCACTCGGTTTCCTGGGTGGCAGCAGGCATGCCCGTCTCAGGTGTGCCATGTGTGTCTTCTGGGGAGCTGTTCTCTGGCTGCAACTCTCCTGGCAGATGTCAACCGTCCAGAATCCCAAGAAGTCTTGGTTAGCAACTGGAAGCCTGCTTGCAGTCTGGTAGAGGATGCCTCTCTGGGGCCGAGATTGCCCCTTTCCAGATCTGGCTGCCCCCCTGCCTGCCTCCCTGTCTCCAGTGGGGGATGGGTCAGTCCGCAGTCTGCTAGTTCTCCTCTGGTATTCGCTCAGAGTCCTTTGTTCTGTGAGCAGGCCTGGCAATGCCTTCAGTCAGTCAGTCAGTCAGTCAGTCAGTTCAGCCGCTCATTCGTGTCTGACTCTTTTCCATAGGGGTGGTCCTGTGCCTTCAGTTCAGTTCAGTTCACTCGCTCAGTCATGTCCAACTCTTTGAGACCCCATGAATCGCAGAACGCCAGGCCTCCCTGTCCAACAACTCCCGAAGTTTATTCAAACTCGTGTCCATTGAGTCAATGATGCCATCCAGCCATCTCATCCTCTGTCGTCCTCTTCTCCTGCTGCCCACAATCCCTCCCAGCATCAGGGTCTTTTCCAATGAGTCAACACTTCACATGAGGTGGCCAAAGTACTGGAGTTTCAGCTTCAGCATCAGTCCTTCCAATGAACCCCAGGAGTGATCTCCTTTAGGATGGACTGGTTGGATCTCCTTGCAGTCCAAGGGACTCTAAAGAGTCTTCTTCAACACCACAGTTCAAAAGCGTCAATTTTTCAGTGCTCAGCTTTCTTCACAGTCCAACTCTCATATCCATACATGACCACTGGAAAAACCATAGCCTTGACTAGACAGACCTTTGTTGGAAAAGTAATGTCTCTGTTTTTTAACATGCTGTCTAGGTTGGTCATAACTTTCCTTCCAAGGAGTACGCGTCTTTTAACTTCATGGCTGCAATCACCATCTGCAGTGATTTTGGAGCCCAAAAAAGTAAAGTCTGAACTGTTTCCATTGTTTCCCCATCTATTTCTCATGAAGTGATGGGACCAGATGCCATGATCTTAGTTTTCCGAATGTTGAGCTTTAAGCCAACTTTTTCACTTTCCTCCTTCAATTTCATCAAGAGACTTTTTAGTTCCTCTTCACTTTCTGACATAAGAGTGGTGTCATCTGCATATCTGCGGTTATTGATATTTCTCCCGGCAACCTTTATTCCAGCTTGTGCTTCCTCCAGCCCAGCGTTTCTCATGATGTACTCTGCATTAAGTTAAATAAGCAGGGTGACAATATACAGCCTTGACATACTCCTTTTCCTATTTGGAACCAGTCTGTTGTTCCAGGTCCAGTTCTAATTGTTGCTTCCTGACCTGCGTATAGGTTTTCAAGAGGCAGGTCAGGTGGTCTGGTATTCCCATCTCTTTCAGAATTTTCCACAGTTTATTGTGATCCACACAGTCAAAGGCTTTGGCATAGTCAATAACACAGAAATAGATGTTTTTCTGGAAGTCTCTTGCTTTTCAATGATCCAGTGGCTGTTGGCAATTTGATCTCTGGTTCCTCTGCCTTTTCTAAAACCAGCTTGAACATCTGGAATTTCATGGTTCAGGTATTGTTGAAGCCTGGCTTGAAGAATTTTGAGCATGACGTTACTAGCGTGTGAGATGAGTGCAACTGTGTGGTAGTTTGAGCATTATTTGGGATTGCCTTTCTTTGGGATTGGAATGAAAACTGACCTTTTCCAGTCCACTGCTAAGTTTTCGAAATTTGCTGGCATATTGAGTGCAGCACTTTCACAGCATCATATTTCAAGGTTTGAACTAGCTCATCTGGAATTCCATCACCTCCATTAGCTTTGTTCATAGTGATGCCTTCTAAGGCCCACTTGACTTCACATTCCAAGATGTCTGCCTCTAGGTGAGTGATCACACTATCGTGATTATCTGGATAGTGAAGATCTTTTTTGTACAGTTCTTCTGTGTATTCTTGCCACCTCTTCTTAATATCTTCCGCTTCTGTTAGGTCCATACCATTTCTGTCCTTTATTGAGCCCATCTTTGCATGAATCCCTGGGTATCTCTAATTTTCTTGAAGAGATCTCTGGTCTTTCCCATTCTGTTGTTTTCCTCTCTTTCTTTGCATTGATCACTGAGGAAGGCTTTCTTATCTCTCCTTGCTATTCTTTGGAACTCTGCATTCAGATGGGAATATCTTTCCTTTTCTCCTTTGCTTTTCGCTTCTCTTCTTTTCACAGCTATTTGTAAGGCCTCCTCAGACAGCCATTTTGTTTTTTTGCATTTGTTTTCCATGGGGATGGTCCAGTGCCTTCTGTTCAGTTCAGTTCAGTCACTCAGTCTTGTCCGACTCTTTGCGACCCAAAGAATCACAGCACGCCAGGCCTCCCTGTCCACCAACTCTTGAAGTTTACTCAAACTCATGTCCATCCAGTCGGTGATGCCATCCAGCCATCTCATCCTCTGTCATTCCCTTCTCCTCCTGCCTGCAATCCCTCCCAGCATCAGGATCTTTTCCAATGAGTCAACTCTTCGCATCAGGGGGCCAAAGTATTGGATTTTCAGCTTCAACATCAGTTCTTCCAATGAACACCCAGGACTGAACTCCTTTAGGGTGGACTGGTTGGATCTCCCAGCCCCTTAGGTTAGGGCTTTTAGAGGAATAGTTCTCTCTCTCTCTTTCTTTTCTCTCTCTCTCTCTGGCTATCCCACAGTTTGGGTTCCTATCTCACATTAGTTCCCTCAGACTGCCCTCAGGGCATTCAGGCTAGGTCCTTACCCTAAACAATGCACCGGGCGCCTCCCTGTTCAGTCCCCGCTTGCTGGTAGTGGATGCCAGTGCTGGGAATTGCTGGTAATCTATGGGGTTTATTTATTTATTTATTTATTTTTCCTCCTAGTTATGTTGCCCTCTTAGATTCCAAAACTCCCCACAGACCCGCCAGTGAGAGTGTTTCCTGGTGTTTAGAAACTCCTCTTTTAAGACTCCCTTCCTGGAACGGATCTCCATCCCTACCTCTTTTGTCTCTCTTTTTGTCTTTTATATTTTATCCTACCTCCTTTTGAGGACAATGGGCTGCCTTTCTGGGTGCCTGATGTCCTCTGCCAGCATTCAGACATTGTTTTGTGGAATTTGCTCAGCGTTCAAATGTTCTTTCGATGAATTTGTAGGGGAGAAAGTTGTCTCCCCGTCCTATCCCTCTGCATCTTATGACTGCCCCCAAATACTAGAGCTTTTTAATTTACTTTGATATTACTAAGTTTCCTAAATATCCTACCTGAGAAGCATGTTAGTCAATTTGGGACCTTTGGTCTCCTGTATGCATTTTAGAATCCACTTATCAGATTCCATGCTAATACTAATATATCTTTGCTTATCGAAGTTCTATTTGGCTCTTTTTCATATTTATCCAGTCATATTTGATAGTCTCTTGTTCCTAATTCAAATTTAGAATTATTTTTTTATCTCTTTAAATATATTAAACATATTTCTATTCTTGGTTGATATTAATATCTTTGTTTCCATGGATCCACTCTGTTCATGTTCCCTTTTTTCCTTACTGTATTTTGCATAGATCTGAAATAGGCCACAGCTTGGTTCCAGAACAAAGTTAGTGAAGCAAGATGTACTGATTCTGTACAATTTCTCAGCTCCTGGGCTAGGATTTCAAAATGTGTTTTCTCAGTTTTGTTTGGATATTCTTTGTTCAAATTTCTGTGTGCTGATGTAATTCCAAAATTATGCACCATTAGATATTTTGTTTTTCTCTTCTTTACTGTGACGTAGTACAGAATAGTGATTAAGACTCCTGTTGTCATACTGTCTGAATTCAAATTTGGACTTTACCAATTACTAGCTCTGCACAAGAAAATTTACTTATGTGAGCCTGCTTCTCATATTAAGTTAGTATAAATATGGTTCAATGGTATATTGGGCTATGGGTAGCAGTGAATATGTGAACGCATGTAAAGACTGCATAGTGCTTAGCACATAGTGATAGCTCAATTAACTTTCATTATCATTAGTTCTGTTGTTTTTCCTTTAGCCCCAGCACTGAATGTTTCTTATACTTGATACCAATAAGGATGTGGATTGATTGACATGTGCTGAATATCTGGCTGTTGAACTGCTTAATAGCAGCTATAATATACATTTCAGAAAGTGAAAATGAAGTACTGATGGAGGGGAAATTTAGTATACACCGTACAGACAAAAGAGGGCTACTTACAGGCAGCACAGATATACATACACTTGAGTGTGGTAGCTGTTTCGGGGCAGTCCTGCCCACATGATGGAGCTCTTTTCCTGCATTCCCAGGGGGTCTGAGGTGTCAGGGCAGTGGAAGGCAGCAGGGAGAAAGAATCATTTGGTTCGCCATCCTCTGGAAATTACATATGTCGTTATGTTTATTTTCTCCTGGGCATTACTCTTAAATTCAATCTCAAAAGACTTAATGAATCATCTTAATCATCTTTTCCTTTTTTTATGTCCAAAGAGATAAATTTACTCAAAGCATTTCAGTGGCAGATCCCAAAAGAAGTCTTTTGAAACTATAGGGTCTCACTAAAGCAAAAGGGATTTCACAGCTCTCATTTTCTTTCAGCACTCAGCTCAACTGGTAATTTTCTTGAGGATTATCAAATACTACTACCGTTAAAATGTTCATTAACACATTGAATCAGACCTCTCAGTAAAAAATTATTCTGAATGTACTAATTAGTCAAGGTGAGACATTTAGCACGTTAAATTACTTTTACTTGGTTTTATTACTATTAATGACTCAGCTTATTATACCTGAATGATTTTTAAGTCCTTTAAAAAACAAAACAAAACTGCAGTTTCTTAAAAACCTGAGTAAATTTCCAGTGTTTAAGCTCACTCTTCTGGTTTGTCTCTATACATGTTGCATACATTGCAAACACCTTTACAAAATAAGATTTTTTCTAGAGATTTGTGTGTATGTGTGTGTGAAAACAACATTAGAAAAAGCTAATTTTGGAGTAGTAAATTGCCAAATAGTGTGTCCCAGAGTCAGTGCCTCACTTTCTCCCCCATTAATTTGGCTGGTCTGCTGATGTAGTATCATCCTCCCCAAGAAGGGGGAAAGGTTTTTTCAGTTCTCCCAGGACAAAGACTGGACTTGAGATTTATACCTGAGTCTGGGCTTACATTCCAAGAGGGCTAGTGAAAGAAGGGATAACATAGCCAAAACTCACCTCTCTTTTGAAAACGTCTTAAACTGAAGGAAGAAGAAAGGACTTTTAAAGGAAGGACATATTTTGATTGAATTCTTTATACTACTTTGACTTAGAATCACAAGACAGCTTATCATTCATTTACATTTATCATTTTGTTAAGTGATAAGTAAATATACTGTTCTTATTAAAATAACTATTTGCATTTTGAGTTAGTCTTCAAAGTGAGAAAAGATTTCCTTGAGAACATGTGGCCTGGCAACAGGACATAGAAATGCATTAAAGTGATTTCATGATGTATATGGATCACAGTGTATTCCAGTGACTTCTCTGAGTTGTTGCCTTTAGTTTTCTTGCCATACTTAGTAATTTTGTCAGCTCGTGAGCCTCACTCATCTCTCCTGCAGTCTATCTGAGGACTTACCTATACAAAGAGGATGCTACTGTAACTATTTTCCTCAGGTACCACAGTGTGGTAAAATAGTATGTCTAGACATTGACTTTAATCCTCAATAAGAAATATATTTTATTTCACAGCAGTGTATACACATATAAGTGCACTCATCTATTGCAATTGAACAGAATGTCAAGAAACAGTGGGCACTTTTACTAGTTAAAAATTCCTAGATATTTATATTTTATTTAATTAAAAATGCTATTTGGGACACACTAAATTAATTTAATGACCCAGAGTTTGCAAAATGCTGTTCTAACAGAAGTTTGCACAAGAAAAATATACTTGTAAGTACAATTTTTCACATCTCTTAATTAATGAAAACTTATATTGTTGTCAGTAAAAGCACAGAATAGTCAGTTTTGCCACACTAAGGTGATAAATCTTATCCTCTAAAAAGAAGCTTTCCTTTTCATTTCTGTTATGCTTTGTGGAGAAAGAAATCACCCTATTGACCCAATACTTTCTCCCCAGACTCCAGGTTTGAAATGTTTTCCTATAGGTTTTGGGGGAAGTGTCTCTTAAGTCCTTGTATAGTTGGAAAAATATATATTTATCTGACATTTATAGTTTACTTTTTGCTTTATGGGCCTGTGTGAACATTGTCTGCCATTCAGCCACAAGGCACACAAGAAGAAATGGAAGTCCATAGAGGAAATGTAAAGAAAAATATAAACTCCTTATTTTATGTTGTGTGTATCAGTTTTTCTTGGTTGTAATGAAAAAGATAACACAAATCCATCTCCTATGTGTTTTTGAAAGGTAAATTGCTGATGATTTGACAGTGCTGCAGGATCTTTTACCAGCCAGTCAGACTCAGTTACTGGCTGTTTCATTCAAATTTTGCTATTTGATGAGATAAAATTGACCTTGGGGATAAGAAGTACTTTTCACAGTTAGGTCACCGATTTGGTGAAAAGAGCATGAGACTATCAAGACCATCATATAACTTCTCACCTCATGGCTTATCCAAGGATGTATGCTTAGAATTTAAGGCAGGGGATCTCTCTCACTTCTCTCTTTTTTGGTTTTAACTTTTTCAGCAAAATGAAAAAAAAAAAAAAAAAAGTATGTTTAAATGCCTAAGAGATGAAAAGCTTAAAACCAAAGACATATTAGGTAAATTTGTACATCATGGCTCCTATACGATTTAAGATGAAAATCAAAGCAAAAGATTTATAAATTTACCCTTGACCAGAGGTGAGAAGGGAAAGAAGTGATGCCACCTGGAGTCTAACTATTCAAGTCCCCAATAACAACCAGCATCAGCTCTTCCATAGTTATACCTAGAATCAATTTGTCTGAAGATGGTCAATTTTGAGCGTGTGGAAATAAAGATAATAAGAATAATATATAAACTTTACTGAAATAGCTTGCAAATTATGAACATATTTTATTAGGAACAAGAATACCCAGGAATTTTTCAGGATATTTTTATACAAATGGATTTTTTTTTTTTTTTTTGGACTTTCTTGCAAAAATATCACTTAAGGCAGATATAATTTATATTGACCTTCTCATTCTATTTGGCTTGAGACAGTGGAATAATTATCATGTAACATATGAAATACATAGTTTTCCTTTTACTATCATGGGAATTTTCAGAATTTCAGAATTCACCATAAATTAATACATTTTCAGGAAAGGAGCATTCAGTGTTCCAGTTTGAGAAGGCTTGTCGTAAAATGGAGTATCCTTTCTTATAAGTGAGAAAAGAATTAAACATGAGAAAAGCACAGTAATCTCTTCTGAGACTTTGCAGATTTACCTTACTGATATAAATAAGTAACATAAATCCCAGCCACTTTACCTGGGAGCTGTTATCACAGACTCTTCATGGTGAATATCTTGGCACTCTGTACTGGGATGGGACTCAACCTTGCCATCAGAGAGCTGTTTTAACCTTAAGCCCAGGTAATTCCACATTATTGCCATGTTTTAATTAGCACTCCTTTCCTATCTTCTGTTCTCTCCCATATTAGCAACCTCTTGAGATTCTTGCTAGATTCACCTGCTCACTGGTTACTCTCTTCTCTCCCAAACCTTTCAGTTCTAGATTCTGCAACCCCTATGCCACACTAAAACCAACTTAATTGCTAAACTTTTCCACACAATATGATTTTAATTTTTGTTGCCCTATATAAACCCTAGGAGCTCAGCAGTAAAGAATCTGCCCATAAAGCAGAAGGTGCAGGAGACTCAGGTTTGATCCCTGGGTCAGGAAAATCCCCTTGAAGAGGAAATGTCAAGCCACTTCCAGTATTCTTGCCTGGGAAACCCCATGGACAGAGGATTCTAGCAGGCTACAGTCCATGGGGTTGCAAAGAGTTGACCGTCTGAGCAACTGAGCATGCACACAGGTAAACGCTATCTTTCCTTGTGGATACAAATGCCCCTGGAACATTTCAGGCAGAAATATTCATTCTCTCAACACATCACTTGTGGCAGGTTGAATGATGCCCTCCTATTTATCCCCTGCAGATGTCCACATCTTAATACCCAGCACTTGGAGATTAATGTACTTTACATGGTAAGAGATATTTTGAAGATGTGTTAAGTTATGAATCTTGAGCTGGAGATATAATCTTGGATTATCTGGGTGGGTCTAATATAACTACAGGGCTCCTTAAAGGAGGCGGGGCAGAAAGATAAGAGTCAGAGAGAAGAAAGTTATATGGAATGAAACAGAGTTCAGAGAGATGTTATGCTTTGAGCTTTGAATATAGAGGAAAGAGCCATGAGTCAAGAAATGCTGGTGGCCTCTACAAACTAGAAAGAGCAAGGGAACAGGTTCTTTTTAAATCCTTGAGAAAGATCACAGGCCCACCAACATCTTGATTTGAGCCCAGTGAAACTGATTTCAAACTTTGACTTCAAGAACTTCAAGACAGTAAACTGGTGTTGTGTCGTGCCACTAAATTTCTATTTTGTTATAGCATCATTTGGAAACTAAAACACCATAATTTATCAACTTTTGTGGCAAAAAGCTCCCCCCTTGAGGTTTATGAGAGTCATCTATGTAAATCCTCAAACTCCCAATTTCTTTTCACAATTATAGAAGACCCTGGCACCTGCCTCTTCTCCATCTCCTGCTCTTCCATACTCCCAGAAGCCTACTATCTTTGTTCTGCTCTGGATTTTGTCCCCAAGAACTACTATTTTACTTTTCTCTTACCTAACTTCAGTATTCCTTTAAGACTCATGCTTGATCACCTAACTTCTCTTAATTCCCTTGGATCTTCATCTTTCTATGACATCTATCTTGTAAACCCTCAGGCTAGAATTAATATCACTGTCTGCCTTTTACAACTGAACTCTTGAAGATTGCTAGAATAAAATTTCTCAAATATTCAGACGGCTTGATACAAATTCATGGTCTCCATGGTTAACCAGATCCTGAAAAACTGGTCATGACTCATTTTATGCAGCTGCAAACAGTTCTGTCTCTCATTATCATTAATGATTGTTATGGATCTTTATAACTCTTCTTGAACCTCTACAAAAAATTTACCTTTTCCACTTGTGACAGATGATTTTAACTTTTGCCTTACAGATAAAATTGTCAGTGAACACGAATCATCCTTACCCAGCACTGCCTATAAGGTATGTAAGGCCCAAGAAAAATAATACTTTGCAAGATCTGTCTTGGCAGAAACTGATTTGATTTTTTAAAATTTAAAATGTTAATGGAGCCATGTGGGTTTTAGTAATTATTGATGAAGATTTAGATTCCTGAGTAGAATCATCTGTGTAGCTGCTTATTGTCCAATCAGTGCACGAGAAAATTCTTCATCGTGTCTCACACCATCTCTTCCTGTTCAAGTTCAGGAACCATGGCTTCGTAGTATTTATTTCAGATGAGCCACTTCTGGTCAAGTTTATCTCCCACCATTAGTAATAGATGACAGTACTGTCATTACTTACAATGTTGATATTAAAACAATATATATCTTCTTGCCTCTACAGTTCCCAGATATCATTTTTTAATGGTGGGGCCGTGATTACTCATGTGTTGTATCATCCATTGTACTGTCCATGAATACAGGCTTCTAATAACTCTCTCGAAGGTTGTTTTTACACTTAGAATTCTGCCTACCACAGTCTTCTTTATCTATATATATTTCTTGAGATGGTTTCAATTACCACCTATAAATAGGTGGTTCTGAAATCTGTATCTTCAGTCCCAAACTCCCTATTGATCTTTTTCCAGGCCTCCAAATACCAATAGGCCTGTTGTTTCTATTTCCAAATCTTATAGCCATTTAAAATTTGACATGTTCTAAAAATGAATGCATTCTTTTTTTTTTTTTAATTTATTTTTATTATTATTATTATTTTTTTCCAGTGGGTTTTGTCATACATTGATATGAATCAGCCATGGATTTACATGTATTCCCAATCCCGATCCCCCCTCCCACCTCCCTCTCCACCCGATTCCTCTGGGTCTTCCCAGTGCACCAGGCCGGAGCACTTGTCTCGTGCATCCCACCTGGGCTGGTGATCTGTTTCACCATAGATAGTATACATGCTGTTCTTTTGAAATATCCCACCCTCACCTTCTCCCACAAAGTTCAAAAGTCTGTTCTGTACTTCTGTGTCTCTTTTTCTGTTCTGCATATAGGGTTATCATTATCACCTTTCTAAATTCCATATACATGTGTCAGTATGCTGTAATGTTCTTTATCTTTCTGGCTTACTTCACTCTGTATAAGGGGCTCCAGCTTCATCCATCTCATTAGGACTGGTTCAAATGAATTCTTTTTAATGGCTGAGTAATATTCCATGGTGTATATGTACCACAGCTTCCTTATCCATTCATCTGCTGATGGGCATCTAGGTTGCTTCCATGTCCTGGCTATTATAAACAGTGCTGCGGTGAACATTGGGGTGCATGTGTCTCTTTCAGATCTGGTTTCCTCAGTGTGTATGCCCAGAAGTGGGATTGCTGGGTCATATGGCAGTTCTATTTCCAGTTTTTTAAGAAATCTCCACACTGTTTTCCATAGCGGCTGTACTAGTTTGCATTCCCACCAACAGTGTAAGAGGGTTCCCTTTTCTCCACACCCTCTCCAGCATTTATTGCTTGTAGACTTTTGGATAGCAGCCATCCTGACTGGCGTGTAATGGTACCTCATTGTGGTTTTGATTTGCATTTCTCTGATAATGAGTGATGTTGAGCATCTTTTCATGTGTTTGTTAGCCATCTGTATGTCTTCTTTGGAGAAATGTCTGTTTAGTTCTTTGGCCCATTTTTTGATTGGGTCATTTATTTTTCCGGAATTGAGCTGCAGGAGTTGCTTGTATATTTTTGAGATTAATCCTTTGTCTGTTTCTTCATTTGCTATTATTTTCTCCCAATCTGAGGGCTGTCTTTTCACCTTACTTATAGTTTCCTTTGTAGTGCAAAAGCTTTTAAGTGTCATTAGGTCCCATTTGTTTAGTTTTGCTTTTATTTCCAATATTCTGGGAGGTGGGTCATAGAGGATCTTGCTTTGATTTATGTCGGAGAGTGTTTTGCCTATGTTCTCCTCTAGGAGTTTTATAGTTTCTGGTCTTACATTTAGATCTTTAATCCATTTTGAGTTTATTTTTGTGTATGGTGTTAGAAAGTGTTCTAGTTTCATTCTTTTACAAGTGGTTGACCAGTTATCCCAGCACCACTTGTTAAAGAGGTTGTCTTTTTTCCATTGTATATCCTTGCCTCCTTTGTCAAAGATAAGGTGTCCATAGGTTCGTGGATTTATCTCTGGGCTTTCTATTCTGTTCCATTGATGTATATTTCTGTCTTTGTGCCAGTACCATACTGTCTTGATGACTGTGGCTTTGTAGTAGAGTCTGAAGTCAGGCAGGTTGATTCCTCCAGCTCCATTCTTCTTTCTCAAGATTACTTTGGCTATTCGAGATTTTTTGTATTTCCATACAAATTGTGAAATTCTTTGGTCTAGTTCTGTGAAAAATACCGTTGGTAGCTTGATAGGGATTGCATTGAATCTATAGACTGCTTTGGGTAGAATAGCCATTTTGACAATATTAATTCTTCCAATCCATGAACACGGTATGTTTCTCCATCTGTTTGTGTCCTCTTTGATTTCTTTCATCAGTGTTTTATAGTTTTCTATGTATAGGTCCTTTGTTTCTTTAGGTAGATATACTCCTAAGTATTTTATTCTTTTTGTTGCAATGGTGAATGGTATTGTTTCCTTAATTTCTCTGTCTGTTTTTTCATTGTTAGTATATAGGAATGCAAGGGATTTCTGTGTGTTAATTTTATATCCTGCAACTTTACTATATTCATTGATTAGCTCTAGTAATTTTCTGGTAGAGTCTTTAGGGTTTTCTATGTAGAGGATCATGTCATCTGCAAACAGTGAGAGTTTTACTTCTTCTTTTCCTATCTGGATTCCTTTTACTTCTTTTTCTGCTCTGATTGCTGTGGCCAGAACTTCCAACACTATGTTGAATAGTAGTGGTGAGAGTGGGCACCCTTGTCTTGTTCCTGATTTCAGGGGAAATGCTTTCAATTTTTCACCATTGAGGGTGATGCTTGCTGTGGGTTTGTCATATATAGCTTTTATTATGTTGAGGTATGTTCCTTCTATTCCTGCTTTTTGGAGAGTTTTAATCATAAATGAGTGTTGAATTTTGTCAAAGGCTTTCTCTGCATCTATTGAGAGAATCATATGGTTTTTATCTTTCAATTTGTTAATGTGGTGTATTACATTGATTGATTTGCGGATATTAAAGAATCCTTGCATTCCTGGGATAAAGCCCACTTGGTCATGGTGTATGATTTTTTTAATATGTTGTTGGATTCTGTTTGCTAGAATTTTGTTAAGGATTTTTGCATCTATGTTCATCAGTGATATTGGCCTGTAGTTTTCTTTTTTTGTGGCATCTTTGTCTGGTTTTGGAATTAGGGTGATGGTGGCCTCATAGAATGAGTTTGGAAGCTTACCTTCTTCTGCAATTTTCTGGAAGAGTTTGAGTAAGATAGGTGTTAGCTCTTCTCTCAATTTTTGGTAGAATTCAGCTGTGAAGCCATCTGGTCCTGGGCTTTTGTTTGCTGGAAGATTTTTGATGACAGTTTCGATTTCCTTGCTTGTGATGGTTCTGTTAAGATCTTCTATTTCTTCCTGGTTCAGTTTTGGAAAGTTATACTTTTCTAAGAATTTGTCCATTTCATCCAAGTTGTCCATTTTATTGGCATAGAGCTGCTGGTAGTAGTCTCTTATGATCCTTTGTATTTCAGTGTTGTCTGTTGTGATCTCTCCATTTTCATTTCTAATTTTGTTAATTTGGTTTTTCTCTCTTTGTTTCTTAATGAGTCTTGCTAATGGTTTGTCAATTTTGTTTATTTTTTCAAAAAACCAGCTTTTAGCTTTGTTGATTCTTGCTATGGTCTCTTTAGTTTCTTTTGCATTTATTTCTGCCCTGATTTTTAAGATTTCTTTCCTTCTGCTAACTCTGGGGTTCTTCATTTCTTCCTTCTCTAATTGCTTTAGGTGTAGAGTTAGGTTATTTAATTGTTTTTTTTCTTGTTTCTTGATGTAAGCCTGTAATGCTATGAACCTTCCCCTTAGCACTGCTTTTACAGTGTCCCATAGGTTTTGGGTTGTTGTGTTTTCATTTTCATTCATTTCTATACATATTTTGATTTCTTTTTTGATTTCTTCTATGATTTGTTGGTTATTCAGAAGCGTGTTATTTAGCCTCCATATGTTTGAAGTTTTAACAATTTTTTCCCTGTAATTGAGATCTAATCTTACTGCACTGTGGTCAGAAAAGATGACTGGAATGATTTCAATTTTTTTTGAATTTTCCAAGACCAGATTTATGGCCCAGGATGTGATCTATTCTGGAGAATGTTCCGTGTGCACTTGAGAAAAAGGTGAAGTTGATTGTTTTGGGGTGAAATGTCCTATAGATATCAATTAGGTCTAGCTGGTCCATTGTGTCATTTAAGGTTTGTGTTTCCTTGTTAATTTTCTGTTTAGTTGATCTATCCATAGTTGTGAGTGGTGTATTAAAGTCTCCCACTATTATTGTGTTACTATTAATTTCCTCTTTCATACTCGTTAGTGTTTGCCGTACATATTGCGGTGCTCCTATGTTGGGTGCATATATATTTATAATTGTTATATCTTCTTTTTTGATTGATCCTTTGATCATTATGTAGTGTCCTTCTTTGTCTCTTTTCACTTCCTTTATTTGAAAGTCTATTTTATCTGATATGAGTATTGCGACTCCTGCTTTCTTTTGGTCTCCGTTTGCATGAAATATTTTTTTCCAGCCCTTCACTTTTAGTCTGTATGTGTCTCTTGTTTTGAGGTGGGTCTCTTGTAGACAGCATATATAGGGGTCTTGTTTTTGTATCCATTCAGCCAATCTTTGTCTTTTGGTTGGGGCATTCAACCCATTTACATTTAGGGTAATTATTGATAGGTGTGGTCCCGTTGCCATTTACTTTGTTGTTTTGGGTTCACGTTTATACAACCTTTCTGCATTTCCTGTCTAGAGAAGATCCTTTAGCATTTGTTGAAGAGCTGGTTTGGTGGTGCTGAATTCTCTCAGCTTTTGCTTATCTGTAAAGCTTTTGAATTCTCCTTCATATCTGAATGAGATCCTTGCTGGATACAGTAATCTAGGTTGTAGGTTATTCTCTTTCATTACTTTCAGTACGTCCTGCCATTCCCTTCTGGCCTGGAGGGTTTCTATTGATAGATCAGCTGTTATCCTTATGGGAATCCCTTTGTGTGTTATTTGTTGTTTTTCCCTTGCTGCTTTTAATATTTGTTCTTTGTGTTTGATCTTTGTTAATTTGATTAATATGTGTCTTGGGGTGTTTCGCCTTGGGTTTATCCTGTTTGGGACTCTCTGGGTTTCTTGGACTTGGGTGGCTATTTCCTTCCCCATTTTAGGGAAGTTTTCAGCTATTATCTCCTCGAGTATTTTCTCATGGCCTTTCTTTTGTCTTCTTCTTCTGGAACTCCTATGATTCGAATGTTGGGGCGTTTCACAGTGTCCCAGAGGTCCCTGAGGTTGTCCTCATTTCTTTCGATCCTTTTTTCTTTTTTCCTCTCTGCTTCATTTATTTCCACCATTTTATCTTCTACCTCACTTATCCTATCTTCTGCCTCCGTTATTCTACTCTTGGTTCCCTCCAAAGTGTTTCTGATCTTATTCACTGCATTATTCATTTGTAATTGACTCTTTTTTATTTCTTCTAGGTCTTTATTAAACAGTTCTTGAATCTTTTCAATCTTTGTTTCCAGGCTATTTATCTGTAACTCCATTTTGTTTTCAAGATTTTGGATCATTTTTATTATCATTATTCTAAATTCTTTTTCAGGTAGATTCCCTATCTCCTCCTCTTTTGTTTGACTTGGTGGGCATTTTTCATGTTCCTTTACCTGTTGGGTATTTCTTTGCCTTTTCATCTTGTTTAGATTGCTGTATCTGGAGTGGGCTTTCTGTATTCTGGAGGTCTGTGGTTCCTTTTTGTTGTGGAGGATTAACCCAGTGGGTGGGGTTAGACGATTGGCTTGTCGGGATTTCCTGGTTAGGGAAGCTTGCGTCAGTGTTCTGGTGAGTGGAGCTTGATTTCTTCTCTTTGGAGAGCAATGGAGTGCCCAGTAATGAGTTTTGAGATGGGTCTATGTGTTAGGTGTGACCTTGGGCAGCCTGTATGTTGATGTTCAGGGCTATGTTCCTGTGTTGCTGGAGAATTTGCGTGGTATGTCTTGCTCTAAAACTTATTGGCTCTTGTGTGGTGGTTGGTTTCAGTGTAGGTATGAAGGCTTTTGGACAGTCACTTATTACTTAAAGTTCCATGTAGTCAGGAGTTTTCTGGTGTTCTCAGGTTTTGGGCTTAAGTCTCCTGCCTCTGGATTTCAGTTTTATTCTTCCTGTAGTCTCAGGACTTCTCCAACTCTACAGCCCTCCTTTCGAAGACAATGGGCTGCTTTTCTGGGCGCCTGATGACCTCAGCTAGCGATCAGAAGTTGTTTTGTGACGTTTGCTCTGCGTTCAGTTATTCTTTTGATGAATTTGTAGGAGAGAAAGTGGTCTCCCCGTCCTACTCCTCCGCCACCTTGGCTCCTCCCCCGCCCCGAATGCATTCTATTTCTTCTTTCTCATCTAACTCCTCCTATGTTCCTTGTCTTGTTTAATTTTTTTTGAAGTATAGTTGATTTACAATGCTATACCAATCTCCACTGTATAGCAAAGTGTCTCACTTTTATATGTATAACATTCCTGATCTGTTTTCTGGTGGTAAACTTTGAGAGCACTCAACTCTTAAGAACAGAACAACTAGGGACTTCTGGAATGTTAGAGGTGATGAGACATCAGAACAATAAAGTGCTTTTCTCACGGCCATGCCTTCAAATTATTTGTGTGTGTATGTGTATGTGTCTTTATGTAATGACCAGCAAGTGCAAGATATATTATAAAAGTGAAAGAGAGCTATGGGTTATTATGCACTAAAAAACTAATTTTTACATGTATATAAAAGGTGATTTTTTTTTTTTTCATTACCATGTTGAAGAGTACTTCTAGTGAAGAAAGGTAAATTAGAATCCATATTATTACAGGGACTTTTAAATAAGTTTTTCAAAATATACTTTTAGGAAGCAAGAATGTGCCATGTGAAATACAAAGAAGACTTGATAAATTGAAGATGTACACTCTTAGTTTTCCTATCTAGAAACTGAAAAGAATGTTTTTACTCCTAAAAGTGAGAAATACTTGAAAAATAAACGAAAGTCCAATAGACATCAGTTATCTTTAATTATATCTATTATTGAATAAGTGCACAATGACATATTCTTCTCACTTTTCTTACAGTAATAGCTTTTCCATTAAGTTATAACAATTACACACACACTCAAACTATGTGAACAATATAGGTCAGCAGCCAGTTTTATAATGGACTTTGTGGAATAATAAATCAGTTTAAAGTGATTAGTCTTTTAGAATACTTGCGTACTACAGTGACTCTTTGGGAGTTTTGTGGGTGGAGAGTGAAGGGAGCAGCAGAGTGATGAATAAATGGTTAATAGTGCATTTTCCATGCATCTGTCCAATACCCAACAGAATAGTGGTCACCGAAAATGTTAAATTATACCATTTGTACAAGTTGGTTTGGTAGCTGGATGAGCAGAGAAATGTACATGGGTAACTATGTTTCTTGTTAGCATTCCTGGGATGCTTCGTTTGTTAATATTCCATTCACATAGAAAAGCCTGTGTTTTCAAAGGTTTTTCAGCACAACTTATATTTCTTTCATTCAAATTATTTTCGTTTTCTGCCAAACCTTGCTGATGATGTTGACATTTTGTGCTACCCAGGCAGTGACTCACTCACACATTTTGTTTTGTCCACACTGGTTTAGTGACTCTTGCCATCCTTACTAACACAGTGATTATTCTGGCTTGCACTTACATTGAGCAATTGATTGATGCCTGCCCTCTTCTATCCGCAGTAAAACAAAAGCATTTGCACAATCATTTTAACAACCATATGGGAGATCATAAAGGTAGACTGCAAATATTTAGGCAATATTTGTCCCAGAGCAGCAAAAGATTTTAATGTCATATTGTTGCCAGATAATGGAGAGATAGGAAAGAAATTGGAGGTGAGAACTAGATGATGTTTAGTAAAGACTTTTTAAAGGGAATCTCTGAAATGATTTGAAGTAACCATTTTGCATTTAGCACATTTTAGTTCCAGTTTATAGTTTGTTATGTCCTATTCCAACTTTATCTGCTGGATTGTAGGTTAATTAAGTGAAAATGTAGTTCTTTACCATTGTTAGTGAAAAATTAAACTATTGTTTTAAATGACATCAACACAAGAAAAAACTCGTATTTTAATATCACATTAAGAGGCACATGCATGCCTTACCTTTAGATTTATGTTCAATGTTTAGTTTCTCAAATCTTTCTTTTTTTCTGTGAAGATAGGCTTAGTCCATCGTTTTCCCTGTTCTTTAACAGTATCATTGTTATTTAAGTGAACTTTACATTTTTTAATCAGGAACTGATGATTATTTGATTCCTCACTTTTCTTGTCTAATGAAACAAGGATGCTTATCTTTGCTTTCATTCTCAATCTAACCTTTACTCCTCCTTCTTGTCCTTATCATTAGCAAGCTCTTAAAACACATTGTGTTAATAATATCTTTGTAAACTACCCATTATAACTATTCTAATCCTTGTCTGCTTTATTTTTTGGCTTTATTGAATGCAGTCAGTAGAGTCAGTTTATAGTATGTTCATTTTATTATAATAATATCCAGTATTATTTTGTATGCATGTGCCACACCTCTCAGGTATTCATAGCATTTTAACCAAACAAATAAGTGATAATGGCAATACTTTGTAAAAGATTAGAGAACATTTTTTTTTAGGGTTTATTTATTTCCAAAGAATAGCAAAATGCTGGCACTTGCAAAATGAGACAATTCAACCATCTTCCACATCTTTTCTGAAATATTTTATATTTTTAGGAACTTAATATCTCTCCAAGTAAGTTAACATAACAATATACATAACTAATATTCATTGTTATACATCAGTACAGTTAGGTAACATATTATGTTATAGACTATAGTTGAGAGGACAGATTCACTTAATATTGTTATCACTCCTTGCCTTTTCTAAACAGATGGAAATAAAGCTTTCAGCTGAAAGAACTTCCATGACAACTCAGCATTAAATCTTCAAATTAAGCATGACAACTGTGGTGCAAAAGGTGAAATGAGAAGGTTCTACAACAAACGAAACAACCCCAGATTATCCATAGTACAAGGGTATGAAAATAAAAATTGGGCCGTTCAAAATGTAATAAAATTAACCTGGAAGTATTCCAGTCTGTCTGTAAAAAACAATGATAAGAGAGAGAAAAAAAGTGGATGTAAAAATTGCCCAGTGAAAAACAAATATGCAACTGGGACTTGGGTTTGTATTCTCAAACAGACGAATATTAGCTAGGTTGGCATTCTCCAGCTAGTTTTTATGATGTGTTGTCATTTTTTAACTCTGCATAATCGGTTTATATAGTTTTCAATATATTGGTTTATGGTCTAATCCAAACAAACAGGGGCCATTCATTACCCCAGCCATCCCAAGAATTTATTATTCAGTTAACCAGCAATCAATGTATTTCAGTTATATTTGGGAAGTTGTGCTTCTTGCTTCATAAGAGTTTTCTGTTGAAATGAAAGGTGAATTCCAGGTTCAGTCTCAGATAGGGACATGTTCTGAATGTTTTTCTACCATATTCTGGAAGTTGTATTTCATAATTCATTAGGCAGGCACTAAAGTTGCAGATACTAGTGGAATATTTTGCTGGTAGATCTGCTTTGCAGGACTAGTGAAGAGAAGAGCAAAAGAATGGAAACTACCACTTTTGGAAGACAGTGAAAGTTAATGAAAATCGTGTGAATGGGCAAGGAGCACTCCACACTTCTAAAACTGTATTTGAAAATATCACATATTATATTTCCCTCTTGAAGATATTGAGAAATGGAATATTTTCTGGCATATCAGTGAGCAAGGATGTCATAATCATCAGCAGTTGTAACTCTCCAATGTGATCTGGTCAGCCTGAGGAAACTCAGGAAGGAAAAGAATATCTGCCATTGAGCAGCCACCAGACTGCGGCCACTCCCTAGGATGAGCCTTGAGGAAGCTCAGGTTGTTGCAAAAACACAGAATACTGGCCCCAGAGAGGTGAGGTGCATATCAAAGGAATGATTTCAGTGAACCCAGGTTCTTGCATCTTCCCATACATAGAAAAGCACTAAATTCCTTGACTTGGAATATCTGGTTTTCCTTAATTAAGAATAATCTTTTGATGTTCAGACTGCCTGCCTCTTGTTGCAAAACTCCTATATAACGTAGCTTCTCAGTGTAGTTCTCTCAGGGTTATTTCAGATGCTGTCTCCTGGGGTTGAAGCCCTAAAAATTTCCACCAAATAAAAGATAATTCTCAACTTTAGGTTATGAATATAAGTCCACTGTATTCAATATGCCTTAGAATATTAAAGGCTCTGATAATAAACTTCATTTAGTCTAGAAATTTGCAAATTTATTTCACCAGGTATGCTTTCTTTCACCACAGACTTATTAATATAGTGAGGAGCTTTTGTTTATTCCACACATTTTGGGAAAGAGTATATATTATCACTTCTGGGAAACAATAACAAAGAGACTAGTCAGAACAGAAGTGAAGTAGCTAGCTGGCTGAGACCACATGCAGTGGGCATGGAGCACAGCTCCTGAGGGTGTGAATAAGAGTGATGGAACAGGAAGCTCTGATCCAGGCAGAACAGGAAATAGCTAGCTATTCAAACTACATTATTTGACTTTTACTTACGTCCTGGATGGAAAAATGTAATGCTTGTAGAGGAGAGGCATAGGAGCAAAGGAATGGAGTCTGCTGCAGAAATTTACCTCTACTCAGAATTTAAGAAGGTTATTTTATTGCTCATATAATTGTCCCCATTTTTGATCCTTCTTTATTAAAAAAAAATTAGCAATAGAATATCTGTCATCAAAACCACCTCCAAGATAGAGAAGCAATTTGTTCATGTTGTTGTAGACTCTTCCACTGGGGGAAAGAATTTACATGGGAAGAACAGGAGCTTCAGGATCAGGCTGAATCGGGTTCAAATTCTGGATCACAACTTAACAAATTCACGGTCTTGGGAAAAATATTTAATACATTTTCTCTCAAGTATGGATAATACTATATACTTCACTGCACTATGATGTGCACTTTCAAAGCAATAGGATGTTTATCCTGGTATTATGCTGTTTTGCATATATTATATCATTTGTTTCTTGTGATAATCCCATGAAAAATAAGTTCTATCATTATATCTGTTTTACAGAGGAGAAAACTGATACACAGAGAAATGTCACGAGTTACCTGCATATTAAGAGGTGGAGTTAGGATTTTAGCCTGATTCTGAGTGTACTTTTCAGACTGCTATTCTGCTTAGATATGCAGTAGCCAGAGGGAGATGATAAAGTGTAAATTATCTGTATATCCCCAGATGTCTAGTATTAACATATTGACAGTTAAACTAGAATTCTGCTGACTCTAAATCTCCAGCTACTTACTCTGGAACTCCAGTGTCTACCAAAGACCTCTCTGAGTATTCTTAGACTCTTCTAGATGACCACAGAGATAATCAACACTTTTCACAGTTGTTATTTAGTCACTAAGTCTTGCCTGACTCTGTTGCAACCCCAGGGACTGTAGCCCACCAGGTTCCTCTGTCCATCGGATTTCCCAGGCAAGAATCCTGGAGTAGGTTGCTATTTCCTAATCCAGGGGATCTTCTCAACCCAGGCTTGAACCCACATCTCCTGCATTGGCAGGCAGATTCTTTACCACCAAGCTACCAGGGAAGCCCCTTTTCACAGTATCTCTCTCAAAAGTAAAGAGGATGGATTTTCTCCTGACTTACATAGTAGAGCCTACAGCATATTTGATCCTAGGTTGAGTGATGCAAACCATTTAGTCTAATACTACTACACTATCCTTTCCCCTGGCATGAATTAGTTGGATCTAAATAGCTTTTTATACCTGCTGTCATTCTGAACTTGACTAACAATATCAACTCTTCTCTGACCCTTAGTGTTTATTGCTGAATTCAGCTCATTGTGGAAGCTCTCGTTTTGATGGTTTCTCTATTAACATCACGAAAATCTTATTTATTTTACCCTTTCACCTCTGAGTTTCACAGACATATCTGCATGTGTCTGAACCCCAACTGCAGAAAAAACAGTTCAAAAGTACCTCCATCTGAGGAAAGTTACTTAAGTCCACTGTGAGTCAAAATTTTGAAATCGGTATCTGTAAGCAGATATGTCAAGGAATATGCAGAGTATGTTAATAACTAAATTTCATTTCTTACCAGTCCGGGACTATGATACACAAGCATGTTAATAGTTTCAAGTGGAGTGCTGGAACTGGCTCATACTGGCTCAGAGACTGTTAAATTTTACAAAAGTTTCCAAGCCAGTGGGTTGCTTGAAATCAGCCATGGTGTATACACACCATGGAAATCAACAAATTCTACAAATCAGTGCTTCCTCCCACTCCCCTCATTCCACCCTCAGAGAACTACTTGTTAGACATTTCCCAGGACACCATGGCTTTTCCATCTTTTTCTTTTTATGTTGAGAGCTAATAAAAGTTGGGGGTTGGTGGGGATTCTTAGCAAAGAGGAATGTTGAACATAGGACAAATTTTAAAAGTCATCCATTTGTAAATCCAGTGAGAAATGTTTAAGGAAATGCAGTTCCTTTCTAGCGAGTCTAGGCTGTCTTTTGATACTGAATATTATAAGATTTCAGGTAAATGTTTTCTGATTCAAGTAATATTGCAGTTAGCAAAAAAAAAAATCTTAAATTAAGTATATTTTATTTTTGTTGCTGTGAATTTAATGAGATAAATCTTTAAAAGCTTGTTTTCTAAGTAAATGTTGACATATGATAGAGAAATCAAGAACCTTAAATGTTTTACTTTAGTTTGAATCAACTTTAGGTTTAGAGCAATGGCTTGCAACCCTGCAGGCATATTAGAATCACCTGGGTGCTTTGTAAGCCCTCTGATGCCTAGGACCCTCCCCAGATCAATTAACTCAGATTCTGGAGGCAAATCACTGGCTACCTTGTTTCTCAAGTTCTGCAGGTGATTCCAATGTACATTGAGGATTGGAAGGTGCCGTGTAGGCTCCGGAAACTCTGCTCTTGGTTGAAGACAGTGTGTGTTTGAGGCAGGACGTGGGCTGGTTTTCTGAAATGCTGGCCTTTCCTCAGAGACTTGGAGATGAACACAGAACTGTAAGTGGTTTGAAATTTAAATTGTGTTGTTTTTGCATGTTTTTAATAGTGTACTATTTATTGCTGGCACACCTTGAAGTTGTAGTAAAGGCATTTATGTAAAAACGCTGGGGAGTAACTAGAAATCTTGGAAAATCAGTTGCTGATCAACTTTACTTTTCTTGCTGACTGTAGAAATAAATCTCAAGTGAGGAAGGGGTAGGATTTCTCAGAAAGCATTTCCTGGGTATTTCTCCACCTATCTCCATGATATTCTTTTGTTAAGAGAGATTGTTGGGTAGAAACTGAAGTGGTCATGTCTGGATTTGCATTTTCCTTGTTGCAAAGTTGTTGTCACTTTTCTTCTCTGGTTGTGGTGCAAAACACACAGCTTTTATCTAATTGTGTATTAAAGGAGGCCCTGACTTATCCCTTTTGTGGCCCTGAGTGGTGGGGAAAAAGAATGATAGTATTCCTACTTCTAGTGTATTAAAAAATAAATAAATAACCCAAACCAAAAACTAAGCTTTAAAAGAAGTATGAGGATATCTAAAGAAGTTCTGACTTTTTCCAAAATACCTTGGCTCCCTTTTAAAACAAATCTGAAACACTCTCAAATTTTTAGTGCCTTAATTCCATTCACAGGTTGCCTATTAGGCTGAGTAGCGCAGAACTAGAATTGAAATGACTTCTCTGTTTTTGCTGACTTCTTTCCCAGGGATTTATTAACCATGAATTTCCAATTCTTGACATGGCCCAGTGACTGAGACTACAGTCTGAAGATGATAAATTATCACAAAAAATGATAAATTGTGAAAGAAAAAGTGAAAAGTCAGAATAATGTTAGAAATCTGATCTAGATGACAAATGCTGAAATAAGAGGCAGCTTTGCCAGTTAATCATATTTGTTTGAAAGGTTTAAACTCATTTCTTTATAAAAACATTGCAGATTAAAAAAAATTAAACTACATGAATTGAACTTACATGAGATCTTAATTCAAGAGCAAGTTGAACTTATAATAGGCTTTCTCTAGAACTGGTTTTTGTTTTCACATCATCCATATATATGGGAGAAAACCACTTAATTGGCAAAAAAAAAAAAAAAAAAAAAAGATTCCCACTTATAACAGTTATAAAAGTAAATATATTTAGGTGCAATTATCATGTTAATTTCATATATATTAAAGGAGTTAAAGTCAATTTCATTTTTTAGCTTCTAAGTGGATTTCTATGAAGAAATTAGAAAGTCACATTTAAATTCAATCACACTGAAAGGAGTCTAGAGTAGTTTTTCAAAAGGTCATAAAAGTACTTCTGTGTCTTACAGAACATGATTTTCAGACTTCCTCATGAAGAATATGAAAAATAGAAATGGCATGTGTTGAAAATGACATGGTGGATAGCAGGTTTCCTTTATACTCTATTCTCAAATTCATCTTGAATATGAATAGTTATCACTTTTATAAAGTCATAGTGAGGCTGAAATCATGTGATGATTTTGTGTCTAAGGGTTCATTCTTCTAGGAGGACAAATTGCACACAAGAGGACTTCAGAGTATTGTTAGAAAGTTATGATTCTGTTGGTTACAAGAGAGCAAGGGGACATATTTGGGTGTTTGAATTATCTGAAGATGGGCTTCAGAAATTTAAGTGCTTTAATTAAAATATAACATATACATAAATGATAAATAAATCATCTATGTATATAGCTTGATACTATTTTATGAAGTAGACACATCTTGTAGCCACTGCTCAGATTATGATATGGAAGAGTAGGAGCACCCCAGAAGTACCACACATCACCCCCTTAAGATAACTGCTATTATGACCTATTTCAGCAGAGATTTTATTTGTCTGTTTGGGACCTTTATATTCAATATAAATGAAAACATACTGGATGATATCATTTGTTTATTTTGCTCAACATCTTGTCTGAGATGACACCAGGTTGCAGGTATTTCTTTTTCAATACTAGATAGTATTTCATGAGAAGAAGGTACTACAATCTTATCTGTTCCTTCCATTGATAGACTTTTGGGGTGTTCCCTGTTTATTGCTATAATGACTAATGCTGTTATAAATATTCTTATACATGTCTTTTGGTGCACATGTACAGACTCTTCTACTGGGAATATGTCTAGAAGTGGATTCCTGAGCTGGAAGAGAGATATATGTTCAGGTTTTCAAAATACCGACAAATACTTTCCAAAGGGGTTCACATCAACAGTGTGTGAGCATAGTAATGAATCTGGAGCAAGTTTATGTAGGGACAACCTGTGTCAGCCCTGCATGCTTTACCAAAACAGACATGCAGTAATGGAAGTAGTGTTAGAGCTGGAAACGTGAGTTTGGGACATGGGTGCTCCAGTGGATGGCTAGAAAAATGGAAAAGAAAGAAAACCCAAGAGTAGAATGTTAGGAAATGCCTACTTTTAGGGAGAAATGAAAGGGGGTCAGGAAAGATGGACATATCAGACTTGAAGTAAAGGAATTTCAATGTTAAGTGGAGTAAGTTAAATAGGTACAAGGAGGTACAGACTCTTACGGCATATAGCAAAATGTTTAAAGTTGCCATAATTCAAAGAGTATCCTGGTATACTTCAAAGAATACTAATAAGTTGCTATTGGATTTGGAAATCAGTGTCCCGGTTTACATTAAGAGAAAAAATTTTAGAAAAAGAAAGGGTGTGGAAGCCTGTTTGCAATGGAATAAAGAGTGAGAAGGAGAAAAGGAATCAATGAGTTTAGGTTCTCAGTGCCAGAAAAATGGAGAACCTAAAGGGATGAAGAGAGGACTCTTTGGATAATTCAACCTGATGAAATGAAAGGTGCATTAAGGAGAGCTTGAAAAACTACAATGGGTAGAATCTGGACAGATGCGATTGGCTCAGTGGTGTGTCTGTTTTTTATCCTTTGGGCTAGAGTTATATCTGATGGGGTGGAAGAAAAGAGAAAATATTAAAGAGTTTGTGTCCCTCTCTCTGCTGTTAGGGGTATTTCAATGAAATATTGTCAAAAGAACATATTTGAAATTCAATGAAATTGTGGGTTGATTAGTAAGGAAGCAGAAAGGTGATTCAAATTTTGCCAGATCCTTTCTTTTTTTATAAGTCTCATTTCCTAGTTCTTGTCACATTCTATTGTCTAAAACCAAGGATTCTCAGCAGTATTAGTCCAGTTGGCCCTCCATATCCCTGGAGTCCACATCTGAGGGTTCAACCAACTGTGTACTGAAAATATTGGCAGAGGAGTCCAGAAATTTCCAAAAAGTAAAACTTGAATTTGCCACATCCTAGCAGCATAATGTCCTGAAGTTAATGAAGAAACATCAGATGATGGAATTAATATTTCATTTTGTAATCTCCAGATTTCTGATGACTATACATATGCAGCCAGATTACATGGTGTCCCCTAAATTTGCTTGTGCTTTAAGTGAACTAACAGTTTGACATCAGTGACATTTTAAAACTGTTGGATTACCCCCTGGTGGCTCAGCTGGTAGAGAATCCACCTGCAATGTGGGAGACCTGGGTTCAATTCCTGGGTTGGGAAGATCCCCTGGAGAAAGGAAAGGCTACCCACTTCAGTATTCTGGCCTGGAGAATTCCATGGACTGTATAGTCCCTGGGGTCACAAAGAATCAGACACGACTGAGCGACTTTCACAAACACAAACAGACAAACCCAGCATATAAAAATATTATAGAATTACTGTTAAAATAAACAACATCTGACTACTTTGATCTGCATGCAAAAGCCATTCTTAATTCTATTAATAATTCAAGTCAGGGTTATCTGAGGCAAAGCATTTGGATTAAAAGAATTTTCTTTCTGATGTTGATTATTTTATCTTATGACATGCCTAGTGTATTAAAATAATCAGATACAAAGAATGTTTCATGTTTCCCACTCCTTGAATTATTGTTGTTGGACAACATTGAATTTTAATGATAAGGACTATTTTTTATTTTTTAGGGAGAGGGCTGTTAATGATACAGATGGCAGATAGTGGTTTGTTAAATTCTCCTGAGTAATATGAGGCAATTAGACATGCTTCTTAACACAGATTTTTCTTGTGTAAAAGTAATAAATTCTTTCAATAGACTAGAATTTCTCAATATGATCCTTGAACCAACTGCATTAGCATCATCTGGGAACTTGTTAGAAATGTGAATTCTTGGTCTGCCCATGCCAAGCCTCCTTTCCCCCAACTGAGTCAGACATTCCACCTCCAGATTCTGATGGATGCTAAAGTTTGAGGACTACTGCCTAGGACTATGGAGACACTGATAGTGCCTATCATTTCTCTCACCTCTTCATTTCTACCTTATCATTCAAACACTGTAAAATAAAATGAAATACTTAAAAAGTGCTTTTCCTCCCTATAAACTTATCATGTCTGTGCTTGGATATGTTGCTGCACACAAATAATTTCCAGTTATCAGAAGGCTGGTTTGTTTGGCTAGTGTATTACTCATATGTTTGTGGTGCCCAACATGTCACCTGCAACTCTTGCTGGCAGTTTTGCTGGTAGAATGTTGCTGGATGCAAAAACAAGATCATTTACCTTACTGCTACCTATTCTCTGCTTGCTTCTCTCAACCTTAGACATAGTGAGAGGTTTTTTGTTTTTTTTTTTTTTAAGAAAAAAAGAATCAGTAGGATGCGTAAGAGGAAAATTAGTGTAGGAACTAGCTTACACAATTATTGAAGCCAAGATGTCCCATGATTTGTCCTCTGCAAGCTTGAGAACCAGGAAAATGGTGGTATAACTTTGTCTGGGTCCTAAGGCCTGAGGATTGAGAAGCCACTGGTGTTAAGTCTCACTTGAGGTCAGAACCTCCTGAAAACTAGGAATGCTGAGGGAAGAGAAATATGGCTGTCACCCTTCCTTTTTGCTCTATTCAGGTCCTGAACACATTGTTATGATACCCACTCTTATTGGTGAAGGTGGTTTTTACTTAGTTTGTGGATTCAAATGCTAAAGTTTTCCCAAGATATTCAGGTACAATGTTTATCACCTATCTGAGGATCCCTTAACCTAGTTAAATTGACAGATAATTATTACACAGTCTCACCCAGTTTCATGTAATTTCATCTGCTCGGTTTTATTTCCCTTTATTCTCTAGCCTAATTCATCTAGTCTCTCTAGTCACTGTGTGGATGTTTGGGAACCTTAAGGTCATTTTATAGCAACAACATTCTCCTTTCAAACAGTATATCTTCATTCCTCCCCTTTCACATTTATCAAGTCCTTTATTCTCATCCTCCATCACTCATTTCTTCTCTCTTTGGTCAGAGCTTGACACACCCATGCCAGTGAGGAAACCAAATCCAAAGAGAGTAACTCAAGCAAAGGCCTAAGCGTGAGGACTGGCCAGCTGGACAAAGGAATATGGCCAGGCAGCAGCCTGGGGGGAACCAAGGATGAAGGCACCTCTGGCAGATACAGATTCTAAAATCAGCAAATCTCAAGCAAGCCCTGGTGGCAGATGAGGTCTAGGCATAGTCAGAATGGCTTTGAGACTGGCAGAGGCCTTGCCTGTAGGTTGAAGACACCAGCAAGTCCAGCTGATAGATTGTAAAGGCCTGCAGAGGTCTGGCTGCAAATCCTCCAAAAAGTATTCCCTATTTACCCTCACTCTCACTGTTTTTGTTTGTTTGCTTGTTTTTTGTTTTTTTGGGGGTCTTTTTTTGACCAAAGCTTGTTACATCTCACAACATAGGACTGACTTGGTACCCTGTTCTCTTTCCTTATGCTGACATTGTATTGAAAAGTGTTAGTCACTCAGTTATGTCCTCTTTGCTACCCCATGGACTGTAGTCCACCAGGCTCCTCAGTCCATGGGTTCCCCAGGCAGAATACTGGAGTGGGTTGCCATTCCCTTCTCCAGGGATTGACCATGGGTCTCCTGGATTGCAGGCAGACTTTTTACTGTCTGAGCCATCAGGGAAGCCCGTCAATGTATTAGTTCATGCTTCTATAAAAAAGTACTGTAGGCTAGGTGGCTGAAACAACCGAAATTTTCTTTCTCATAGTTCAAGAGGCTGGGAAGTCCAAGATAAAGATATTGTCCAGTTTAGTCCCTGGGTGAGGGCTCTCTTCCTGGCTTTCAGCTGACTGCCTTCTCCCTGTGTCCTTGACGGCACAGAATGAGAGAAAGCAAGCTGAGTTGATCTTCCTTCTCTGACCAGAGGTTACCACTGGTCACCTGCTGAGCTGATCTTCCTTCTCTGACCAGAGGTTACCACAGGTCACCTCCGATGCGATGAGAATTCTTAACCACTCAGCTGGTAGAGAATCTGCCTGCAATGCGGGAGACCTGGGTTTGATCCCTGGGTTGGAAAGATCCCCTAGAGAAAGGAAAGGCTACCCACTCCAGTATTCTAGCCTGGAGAATTCCATGGACTACACAGTCCATGGGGTTGCAAAGAGTGTCCACGACTGAGCAACTTTCTCTTCACTTAGGGAAGTCCCAAGTTTCTGCTGTTTAAGCATTTGCTTGTCTTGCAATTCATTGTGTTAGCCTCTGGAGAAGAAAAAGGGTCTAGAAACAGTAACACTGCTGCAAGCAGTCTTGCTCAGTAGGCCAGAAGATGACAGTATATGTACCTTAAGGTCTGCTTTCAGACCAGAAATCAAAAGCAGATGAATTGAAGGTTGCTCATTTTAATCTGAAACAATTCCTGTCCTTTACTCAGAATCTAGCCCTGTTCCTGGGAAAGCCTTTCTTCAGCTAAAACAAATCAAAGAACAGCATATACTGAGAAGACCCAATGTGCCAGGTTCACTCTGGTATACTGATAACTAGCTGGAATTATTTCTTTCAGAAAATGCGTTTGATTTGGAGGTCGATTTGGAGATAGGTGAGTGGAGGTTATTTTGGACACATGAACCAAACTGTTAGGAAAACAAAACTAAAGGTCTGCTAAGAGAGCTTCCCCTGTACCAAAAGAACACATCTCTTGTACATTTCAGGAAAAATATAAATTTTCATTGTGTTCCAGTGTGTACACTCAGGTTGTCATGTAATGGGGCTCTGCTTTCTCTTTAAACATGAACTACACATTCTTGTACAGAAATAACAATAATCAAATTCTATCAGATTAATGCAAAACTTCAGCTTTTTCCCAAAGGACCTTTTTCTAACTTATCTTTATCAGCACGAAACCCCCCTGAGACTATGGTGAGCTCTGTTTCCTCACTGAGAGACCACAGCCTGGAGTCTGGCAGCATTTCCACCGTCTACCACCCACAGAGCTTGTTTTCTTTTCTTTTCTTCTTTTTTTTTAAGTTGTTTTTGTCTGTTTAAGGAGACCAGTGATTTCTAACAGCAGTCACAGCCAACTTTCTTCTGGAATTGTCAGCTGTGTATCTAAGTGTTGTTTTCCTGCTGTCTTTTCTTTGTTACATTTTGAAATTTAGATTTACAGAAGAGTTGCAAAAATGAATTTTCTTTATATGCTTCACTCAGCTTCTTGTGATATCAACCATGAAACATTTATTAAAACAAGAAATTAAGTACAATACTGTTAACTACGCTCCATATTTTGTTTAGTTTTCCCAGTTTTTCTACTAATGTCTGATCTGTCCCAAAATCAAATCCAAGATACTGTGTTGCATTTAGTCTCTAGTCTCCTGTCTCCTCTGTCATGCATGCTAAGTTGCATCAGTTGTGTCCAACTCTTTGCAACCCTTTGGACCATAGCCGGCCAGACTCCTCTGTCCATGGGGTTCTCCAGGCAAGAATACTAGAGTGGGTTGCCATTTCGTCTTCCAGGGCATCTTCCCCACCCAGGGGTCGAATCCATGTCGCTTATGTTTCTTGATTGGCAGGCAGATTCTTTACCACTAGCACCATCAGTCTCCTTTAATCTGTAATAGTTTCTTGGTCTGTCTCTATCTTTGATTTGAATGTTTTCTGCTGTTTTTAAAGTCTTTTACAAATATACCTTTCATACATGCAAGATACCTTGTAACTATTGGATAGAATTGCTTATTTAAATATACTTAAATAGTTTCCACATGGTGTTTTTTTCTATATTGCAAAAAACCTTGAAAGGAGCAAAGTATTTGTTGAAAAAAAAAATTAGCAAGGAAGAACTAACCCCTTAGCATTTTTACTGATCTTTCCTGCTTCTAATATCACCATAACAAAATACAGTGGGTACATCTCAAACATTCAGAATGATCTTTTTTGTACTTGTTATTTTGTGTTGGGGCTGTAGCTGATTAACAAAGCTGGGGTAGTTGTAGGTCAACAGGGAAGGAGCTCAGCCACACATATACGTGGATCCATATTCCTCCCCCAAGTCCCCTCCCATTCAGGCCCCACATAATACTGAGCAGAGTTACCTGTGCTATATAGTAGGTCCTTGTTGGCTATCCATTTTAAATATGACTGTGTATTTGTCCATCCCTAATTCCCTGACTGTTCCTTCCCCATTGGTAGCTATAAGTTCATTTTCTAATTCTGTCTCTTTCTGTTTTGTACATAAGTTCATTTTATCACCAGAATGATCTTTCTAATATAGGAATTTATCATGAAGTAATTGTATTAACAGGACCATATCATCTGTCTAAATTCCAGACTCTTCAGCATGGCACATAAAGTCTCTTGGTCTGGTTCCCATCCATCCTTCAGGAAGCACCTTGAGCTGTTCCTGACCACTCGACAAGTCCTCTGCGGTGGGCAGCCTCAGAGAGCTTCCAATAATCCCTACCTCCTTTACTTTATGGCCCTGGGTAATCTATAATCTCTTCCCTTTGAGTGTGGGCTGAATTTGATTGGTTTATTAGGAATAGCATATGATGAGAAGTCAAGGAATGCCATTTCTGAGACTGTCATAGCAAAGACTGTGGATTCTGTCTTGGGTGTTCTTTCTTTCATTTGGGGGAAGCCAGCCACCATTTGTGATAATGAGAGAACCACTTGAGAAAACACTGATATCTCTGACCAGTAGCCAGTGAGGACCCACGCCCTGCTAATAATCATGGGAATAGGCCTGCAAGCAGATTCTTCTCCAGCAAAGCCTGGAGGTGACTGCACCCCTGACCCAACACTGGACCGAAGCTTTGCAAGAGACACAGCTCAAATCTAATTGTTTTGAAACCATCTCTGTCTCTGCCCTTAATGATCTCACCCATTCAATTACTTGCTGTCACATATTGTTCTTAAAGTGCTGCCCTAGTAAACTCTATGTAATGGTGAAGTGCCTTTTCTTCTGTGTGCATATCAACATTGCTAAGCAAGTAAAGTTAGATAAATTCTTATTGACATATTGAAGATGGCATTTAACTTTTGTGTTTTTTGAAGTCTGAATTAAAATGATTAAGCTAAATATACATAAACAACAACTCTAAAGCAACACTGAGATGCATATCTGCTGATGAGAATGCAAATACAGTGGAATGGTTAGTGAAATCTCAGCTGATGTTTAGAAACAGTGGGGATGTCAGTAGGCAAGTGAAGACTTGGCCATGGGAAGAGCACACGAACATGTGAAGATGGGGCTGAGTGTCACACAGATGGAAGGTTCTAGCCTCACTGTGTGGAACTTTGTTCCAGGGAGCAGCATGAGGGGTGATTCGGTGGCCCAGGCAAGCCTAAGTGACAAGATATAAGCCCTGACCCATGAAGGAGAAACCAATTAGGTATTTGCCTATGTGTTCTGGACTCCAAAGCGCATATTCTGGAGGACGCACATCGCTATTACCTGCCTGTGAACTCTTACTAATGTTCTTGCTTAGTCACTCTGTTGCAATCCTACGGACCATGGCCCATCAGGATCCTCTGTCCAAGGAATTTCCCAGGCAAGAATACTGAAGTGGGTTGCCATTTCCTTCTCCATGGGATTTTCCCAGATCAGGGATTGAACCTGCATTTCCTGCATTGGCAGGTGGATTCTTTACCACTGAGCCTCCTGGGAAGCCCTACTCTTATTAATGCAGGGTCATAAATCCCTTAAGATCCCACAGAGCATTTCAGGGAGTCACAAGATATGTTCCACCTGAACTCACTTGCAAATGAGTCAAATCAGCTACATGTGGCATCCATGTTTGCTCCCTTTCTTTTTTCCCATACCTCCTACCCGCCGTCTAGCATAGGACCACTGCTCGTTCTTTCTGGCCCCTCCTGCAGAGCATGAAAGAGGCTTATTCTGGGTGGGCTGTCACTGTTGTCTCTTATGGATGGGGCTCAGGGCACTCAAGCTTCTGGCCATCTCTGTCATTATAATACTTGTAGTCACATTCCCTGTATGTTGCCCTGAAGTGTTGTAGAATATAGAATATACACACACACACACACACATATACATTTCTAATTGTATTTTTACACCCTAATCACATCTTCTGCCTCCCAGGGCTCAGTCATGGGTCCAGCCAGGGCTAAGCAGAACAGAGGAGGGATCTGGACTTGAAGAAAGATCTTAGTGATGTTGATGCTCTTTTGATGACTGATCTTGATGTTTCTATTGATGAAAGATCTTGATGTTCTATTCATCTTTTCTTCTTCCTCGGCACTAAGACTGCATTATCCCATCAAATGTGTCTGACTCTCTCTTTATTCAAGGACTATTTGTAGTCTCTCCATAGACTTGTGGTAGGTTGACTCAAGTATTCTCTAAACTTTGGTGGGGAATACAGCCAGAGCTCACACCAGGACCACAGCTATACCATCCTCGTGTATGCAGGGTGAGTGCCAGGCTGGGAAGGCATTGTGTCACCCAGGCAGGGAAAGGAGCAGAGAATATAAGGGAATGGACCTTTTTGTGCTGGAATGGACCAGGGGAGAGATGATTTGCATGGATTCTAAAGACATGGATCTATTACTGCCTTTGCTGTATATAATTTTACTCATTCTTGGCATGTGTTTGTATGGGCACAATATTTAAGTGAGAGGTGGGACTTCCCTGGCAATCCAGTGGTTAATGCTCCACACTTCTAACGCATGGGGTGCAAGTTTGGTCCCTGGTTGGTGAATTAAGACCCCACATGCCTTATAGAAATAGAAAATAGAAAAATAAGTAAATAAAAATTAATAAAAATAAAAACTTGTCTAACAATGAGACATAAGCAATGGGTTAAAATTATTAAAATCTTGACTTTAAAAAAAATCATAATCTGACAGAGATATGCAAAATGATTTAAGCTAGAGTGAGCAGGAAGACCAGCTGGAAATTACTGAAATTATCCAGGTGGAGAGTGATGAGCATGCTTTATATTTTCCTTATCTGTCAGGAAACAGAGTTTTGTGCCAACTTGTAGTAGCTGACATTTAGCCACATTTAGAATATAATGACCTTTCCTTTTCATTTTTCAAACTACATACATGCTTCTTTTGCCTTACTGGTCTTTAGGTTTTATTTTACTTGAATTTTTCCTTGTAAATTATCTCTTCTTACTTTTTAGAAGTAAATAGGCTGTAAGTAATAAAATGCATAAATGAAAAAATGGTTTATTACTAGTAATAACAAGACTAAAGGTGAGTGATGCTTATTTGACACGTAGCCCTTACAAAGAACAGAGGATTTTAGTAAGGGCTGAGTTAGGAGATGTTGCATAGTGGTTGAGTTGTGGTGGTGACAAGGAGTTAGAGAATAAAGTTAAGATGACATTAGTAATTTTTAAGCTTCAAGTGACAAGAAGTTGGAGCTATGTTTCAAAAATTGTTGGATTCTAAGATGTTCTGTGTCTCTATACCCACTTTAAAGATCAGTGATCAAAACTGGGTTATGTAACAACCTAAATTGGAAAAGAATTTGAAAAACAAGATACGTATGTGTGTGTATAACTGAATCACTCTGTTGTACACATGAGACTTTTGCAACATTGTTAATGAACTATACGCCTATATGGTCTTCCCCAGTGGCTCAGCTGGTAAAGAACCCACTTGCCCTTGTAGGAGATGCAAGAGCTGCGAGTTTGATCCATGTGTCGGGAAGATCCCCTGGAGACGTAAATGGCAACACACTCCAGTGTTCTGGCCCTGGAAAATTCTGTGGACAGAGGGGCCTACTGGACCACAGTCCATGGGGTTGCAAAGAGTTGGACACAGGTCACAAAGAGTTGGACACAATTGAGCCCACATGCATGCACACACACGTCAGTATAAAATAAAAAGTTAAAAAAATACAAACACACACACACACACACAAAACCATGGGTAATGGCCTAGGTAACACAGGGCTCAGTAAAGTCTGTTCCTTTCCAAGGCTGGACAGGTGGAGAAGTAGGAAGGGTGGTGTGATCGGAGTTCCCAGCAATTCGCAGTGAGTGGATGTGTTCATTGTTATAGAGCAGTGACTATATGGGGAACACAGTTACATGCTAGGTGTTAGAGTTTATTAATTAGTGAGGACACTTGCTCTTCAAAAGCTTAAAGAAAACACAAAATCATGAAGGATTAGCAAATAGAAATATAATGTGCTACCTCCTCCAGGTTTTGGCAAAGAGCTTGCAAACTCAACTGCCTACAGGGTCCAGGTGGATCATCTTGAATGAGTCAAGTGGACAAAGTGTCTATAATATAAAGAGGAGTGGTGGGAGGAGGGTGCACAGAAGTTTCCAACCCTTCAGTCATAGGGTCGAGTCCCTTGGCAACCAGCCCCCAACACCTCATCCTTAGGTACTTTCCAAAAATCACTACATTAATGTAAAACCAGTTATAATGGAAAGGGACATGTCATAAGTAACAAGACATCCATTTCAGCTTTATGGCTCTGAGATATCTTCAGGAACTGAAGACCAAATATTATCACAAAAGATGCTCCCATTCATCTTAATGGTCAGGAAATTCCAAGGGTCTTGAGAGGTGTGAGCCACAAATCTTGGATGAAAACCAAATATATATTTCTTATAAGCCAACATAGCATTTGGGGGTGAGGGCTAGGAGTCTGAATTTACAGTAAAACCATGGATAAGCCTTTTGGTACAAGGCCAGAAAGAATGTGGCTGCCGTAGCTTTTGTATGACAACTAATCCCAAAGTGGGAAAAAAAAAATTCAGTCAAATGCATGTCATTTTACATTCACTGTGTGAGAAAGACAATTTACAAAACCTTCCAAGTTTCCCAAGGTTTAGATTATGTGATGTGCCATCAGGTTTGGGGTCTCAATCCTAATTTTGTTTTCTGGTTATAATAGTATTCATGTGATTATTAGTAGTAGAAAGTTTTTCTGCATCCTGTATCTGTTATTCCTTATGAGACCCCTGAAGCAGTTTCTATTATTAGCCCACATTTGATATAAAGAAAGCTGAGCACAGAAGAATTGATGCTTTTGAACTGTGATGTTGGAGAAGACTCTTGAGAGTCCCTTGAACTTCAAGGAGATCCAACCAGTCCATCCTAAAGGAGATCAATTCTGGGTGTTCATTGGAAGGACTGATGTTGAAGCTGAAATTCCAATATTTTGGCCACCTGATGCAAAGAGCTGATTCATTTGAAAAGACCCTGATGCTGGGAAATATTGAGGGCAGGAGGATAAGGGGACGACAGAGGATGAGATGGTTGGATGGCATCACCGACTCAATGGACTTGGGTTTGGGTGAACTGCGGGAGTTGGTGATGGACAGGGAGGCCTGGCATGCTGCGGTTCATGGGGTTGCAAAGAGTCAGACACGACTGAGCAGCTGAACTGATCTGATACCCCAGGATATGAAGACTTTGGAAGGTAAAGCAACTTGCCCAAAGTCACATTTCTAGGTAAGTTGTGCTGGCTAGGTCATCACTTCAGTTGTGTCCAATTCTGTGAAACTGGATAGACTGCAGTTTGCCAGGCTCCTCTGTCCATGGGATTCTCCAGGCAAGAATACTAGAGTGGGTTGCCGTTTCCTCTTCCAGAGGATCTTCCCGACCCAGGGATCGAACCCGTGACTCTTATGTCTCCTGCATTGGCAGGAAGACTCTTTACCACTAGTACCATGTTGGAAGCAACATATTCTAGAGCCAGACTGGTCTGACTGAAGGGAGTGAGCTTCACTGTGCAGCTTTCTCCATTGGTTTGAACGTGACATGACAAGCTTTTGACTTGCCTTGAGTGGGTTTTCGGTTTTTTTTTTTAACAAAGTCAAATGTCATGATATACATCACATGTTCTATAAATATACACAAAAGCATAAAACAGATGTTTTATTAACTATGAAATCATGGTTGATGTAATTGCCTTTTACCTGGCACTACGTTCCAGGAAAGTTGCTAGGTGATTTCACTTTTGAGCCTTAACTATTATTTTAAATTTTTCCTCCTGTGAACTTCTAAACTGGTTTCCACTATGTCCATTCAAAGGGAGGAACCTTGCCCTGTCCCTTTTGTGCTAGTTACCACCTATATCTTTATGCAGTCCCTTTAACCTCTGGGACAAGTTGAGTATGAGGAGAGATCCAGCCCACCTGAGGTTTCTGTTCACTGAGTGATTATTTTACCACTGTTCCCAGAGCCCGACACCTAGACAACTTTTCCTTCTTAACGGTGAACATTTCTTCCCACAGGCTTCTAAAATAAAAAGTCGTGGCCCACTGCTGAGCATATATCCAGAAACACTCAGTTAAAACCACAGGAAGAACTGCACATTGCAGAATGTGAAAACTTGTATCCTCATACAATTTCATCTGAAATGTTATATTCTTTGACTTTCTCAGTGAGGAAAAGAAAGGAAGTAGAAACAAATAAAAAAAAAATAGGGATGGATATGAGGAGGAATCCAACCAAGCAGTAGGTTGCCACACAGAAACACAGAGAATGGTTTCTACTAGCAAACAAAAGCCTGTCACAAGACTGCGAAATAGAAGGTTGAACTGAAGATAGGTACCACATATCATGAAAAAAACGAACTTGTGTAAGAGGGAGAAAAGTAGGACATGCATTCTTTTTTTCTTTCTAAATGGCTTGATAAGTACATTAGGTTAGCAAAGAAAATTACTTCTTGGTATAGGTTAGTATGGGGATAGCAGGTCATTGGGAAAATAAATTCTTTTTTTTTAAAAAATACTTTTAAGGAAGGAAAATAGACCTTAGAAAAAGAGATAAAAGCCAGACTGTTACAGCAAAGATTTCTTTTGAAACTTATTTTATGATAGACTGTTAAGTAGTCTAGAAATTGCTTTAGAAGATTTATACCTGACTGATAAAAATAGTTTGGTACATCAGATCCAGGAATCACTGGTTCTTAGGTTGATCTCATAATAAATAGTTTAAAAGTTTGCTGCATGCTTTTCCATTTAAACATGGTAGGTAATATTTCTTTATTGCCATATCTTTAAGATAAAAGACATCTCAAATGTAAAGTGCATAGAATTCAAATAAGGTATCCTTTCTTCAGTGCTTATTTTACATAAGCCACAGTGTCAAGTGCTATAATTCAGACCATCTGTTCTTCAAAACCTTTCAATGTCTTCCTATTGAACTTGGAATGAAATCCAAATTCTCACAGTGATGTCCTGTGATCTGCCCACCGCCTGTCTCCCGCTTCACCTGGACCACTCACCCTCTCTCCTTCCAGTGCCTCTCACAGTCTAAGCCCTTTGCCACTGAAGGTCATCTCCACTTTGTTTATTCTGTCTTGAATACTAACTTACTATTGTGTTTTTTTTACAGGGGTCTCCTTCACACTGTTCAAATCCCAGCTTTAATGTCATATTTTCAGAAGGACCTCCCCGGTCCTCATTTTAAAGTAGTTTTCCCATCTACCCCCGCCCCCATCCCACCATCACTGATTCTGTCACAGCATGCTTTTATCTCCTTCATAGAACTTGTCACACTCTGATTTCTTGTTTGCTTCTCCAACTGTACCAGGGACTTTGTCATTTTTATTATCTATTTTATCAAATCTTATAATGGTACCTTGTACACTCGAGATGTGTCACTTATCTGCTAAATGTAAGAAATGAATAAATGTAAGGAACATAAACTAACATTTATAGAACCCCACTTTTATATTGAAAATTTTACTAAGTATCATATGTTAGTTTATATAGTTACTATGAGATACATATTTTTCTAGCTCACTGAGGAGAAAAGCGAAAACTTAGGTCTTATAATGGTGCTAAGTTCTTAAGGAATGCCCAGTCTAGCTATATCACTGGAAGTGAGCTCATCATATAATGGATCTAGATTTTCTGTTCTTCCATGATGCTATGTTGAAATCTCATATAACTTTGCATAAATGAAGCCGTCAGGTTTAGCTCTGCTTATAGCAACCCTTTCCAGTACCCTCTCCTGGAAAATCCCATGGATGGAGAAGCCTGGTAGGCTACAGTCCATGGGGTCGCAAAGAGTCAGACATGACTGAGTGACTTCACTATCATGCCTCCAGTGAATCATGCATGTGTTTGTGGTTATGAATGTCTCTATAAAATAAACTCCTTTTGGAGCAAAGACACTATCTTCTGTGTCCATAAATGCAAAATGCCCATTAGATTAACACTTGCAATCCTTTAATTATAATCTTTTACATTCATATAACAATTTTGCAAAGACTTCTCAAGCACATTAGCTCCTTACCTTTCCTTTCATATCTCCAATATGCAAGCAAGGCAGGCTTTATTATCCTCCTGATGCAGATGCTGAAGTTCTGTGATATTAAGTGACTTGTCTAAGGTGGCAGAGCTAGTGTGTGGTGGAGAGGCCTATTGGCCTCCACCTTCTGTCCCCAGAGCACAATTCCATTGCCCTAAGGCTCATCTTGTCCATCTTCCCCAGCCCACCCATCCTTTATCCTCTAAGCATTTCCGGAGAGTCAGCACTATGACGTACTGAGAGCTTTAAACAGAGATGAGAATGAAGGGGTTCTTGGTAGAGAAAACAGATGAGCAAACAGATTTCTCTGCCTGCCCCCCATCTACCCAGTGGCCCTCTCCTGCCCCCTCCCACCAAAAACGAATGTCTCCATGGAGCCCTTACTTTCATGCTTACTGATATGTAATATTTTAAGAGGTGAAAGTGATGAGATAAATATTCTTTCTCTGATCATTTGGCTCAATATGCTAATAAAACATGGCCTAAAATATCTCAAATAGTTTTCTTCTCCTCCATTCCCATTAGTCCTACTCCAGTTTCAGCCTTTATCTTTCTATTGTCTTCCAACATTTTTGACTTGTTCTTTTTTCTTCAGCCTAGTTACCATCCATTTCACTCTCTACACTGTAAGTGGAGCTTGAATTCTATAGCACAGATCTAATCACGTTGTTTTCCCTCTCTCTAGTAATCAGTAGCTCCCTTTGGCTTGTGGCCCAAGTCCAAGCTCTTCAGTGTATCATCCAAAGCCCTTGATAACTGAGTCCCTTGCTGTTCCAGCTCCCTTCCTGGTAAATACTATGGTTTTCTTTTAAAAAAGACTTCTATTGTCTGTGCATGTCATGCAGTCTCATAACCCTTGTCCCTTTTCAAAATGGTGTTTCTGCCTCTTCGAATGCTCTGTCCACTTCTCAAAAGTTCACCTCAAACATAACTTCCCATTTGAAGCTTTCCTGGACTTGTCTCTATTACCTCTTTTTACCAAAGAAGATATTTTTCTTCCAGTTTTGCCTCCCATGGTATTTTGTTGAGCTATCTATTAGAGCTACAGTTATGATGCTTTGTGAGTGAGAATTAACTCAGTATTTGAACACAAAAAACAGGAAAAGGAATTTGGAGGAAAGGATGGAGGGTTGGATAAAATTAGTAGAGACTGAATGGGACATAGCATCAACAGTGTTCCATGTAAGGAAGTGAACTAAGTCCATGATTAACTGGAATTGCTTTCTACACCTAAGTGAAAACTTATCCCAAGTAAGATACACTGGCTGAAAATGAAAAATAGTGCCATTGACAAAAGATGTAAAGTACTTTAAAAGTGCTTGAGCATGTAGTGAGTCCTAATCTTATTTACATGGCTGGCAGGGAAGACTGACTTACCAAGTGTCACCTCTTGCCTGTGGTTTTTATTCTTCATTCTCTGCAACCTCAAAGCCATGTAGTATTTGGCAAATCTGACAAACAAATAACATACATAATTACATCATTTCCCACTGAACATCTGCAGCACTCTAATTTGGCCATAGGAAGTGCAAGAAAAGTCAGGTGGGACATTGGATGAAAGGTCATTAAAAAAAAAAACAACCCTAATAAATCCTCTTACATGGTGACATTGCTAGATAAGGTTATTGCAAAACGCTTCCAGGTTGGTTTGGGGATTTTCAGAATTTTCAACATTTTAAAAGGAACAATACATTTCCTTTTTGCAAGAAGGACACGTCTGACCAAAGAAGTTGTTGTGACACAGTTTCCGGAGATGAGAGAACGGTGCACACACATGTTCACCAATAATCTCAGAAAAAGAGATGTTGTGTCAAATGCTGTGCTTCCCACTTGAGGAAAGGGCTTTGCTTCTTTAAAGGAAGCAAATTAGTTGCAGGCAGCATCTGACAAGTTGAAGAAACATCTGGAAAGGCTGATAATAGACTGACTTCCTGAAATGTGGTTTTGACTATGATGACTTCAGACAGGAAGCTTATGCTTCTTATCGTAGCATTGGAAAAAGTCATAAAATTGCAAAGTAAAACTGATTTAGCTGCATACAGAGTTGGAATTCTCTTTTATATTAAAGTCATTAAGGTTTAAAAAGTTATCTTCAAAATATTTAACAGTTATCAAATATTTTTATCTACTTTCCTTTATAGGGAATATTTAAAGAAAAATATATGCACATTTGCCTATTAAATCCAAATGTTATAATCTCTTTTTGAATTATATCATGGAGGCAGTTTTAATAGAAATGACATTTCATTCCACCAAACCAGAATTTTGATGTGAGAAAAGTTTTACCTATGATAAAGTTGAGAGCACTCCTGAGAAGAAAAATAATAACCAGCAAAGAAATTAACCATGTTTTTCTAATGATGTGGCTTTTGGCTCTTTTATTTTATGATCGCTTTTTAGTTTAGTTTTTTTAGTTGCAGGAAAATTGCTTTGCAATGTTGTGTTGGTTTTTTAAGACCTTAAGGCAGGGCTATAAGAATAATCCTAGGAGTTATCAAATGCAGGTGTAATCTTTTTTAGATTTTATACACATGTGAGTATTGTTCACAAATATAAATTCATGGCATTCTCTCAGGAGATTGGGCAAATCCGTTAGCCGAATATTTCCCTCATTACCAACAAGTTGCAGTGCTCTATTAACATTTAAATAAATATTTATGCCACTTAAGGCACTCCAGGTACTTCGGAGGAAGTATTCTGCTGAATTTGAAGAAATACATGCATTTTATGTGCCAAACCTTGAACATCCTTTGAGGCTCCTGTTGGCCACCTCTGAATACATGAAGTTGTAAAGCAGCTTTTATTTCATGTTGAAGGAGTGAGTTACTCTTTATTTCCTCTTGTCAGACACATACATCTCAGCTTCTGACCGAACGTTGAACATAGTCAGGAACATAATAATTCTTTACTCAGTTGCTATTAACGAGGAAGGTTGCTTTTTCATGAATGCAGAGAATGCGGTGTCCATCTAAACATGGCTATGGACACATGCTTTTGATTCTTACCCAAAGTTCACACACACATCAATTTCTTACAGTTCCATTATAAAAAATTAAGCCTTCAGTTTTTAATCACATACAGATGTCACACCTCTGTTCTCTAATGTCCCATTTGTCCTTTATGTCCAGCCAAGCAAACTTTCCAATCTTCCCCTGACAAGCTCTACTTTTGGGAATTTGTTGACCTGCTTGCTCTCCTTGTAATGAGCTTTCTCATTTCTCCACTTCTCAAAGTCTTTTCCATCTTTCTAGGATTGATCAGCTCAAATGCAACAGTCTACTTAAAGACATATCCATTACCTCTTCAATAATTAGTCTTTCTCTCCTTCAGTTGAGCTCTATGAATTCAGAAAGGACTAGCAAGCTGTCCTATGTCCTGTGAGGGTTGGACAAGTAAGAGAACAGCTACCCTCCAAAATTAGAAAATAGATTATATGCAACATAAACATAATACAATGTAGATTCATATTTAATATCTGTATTCCACTGAAGAGACAGAATGATTTGAAGTTGTGCACACACACATGCATGTATATACATATAAGATTTACCTAATAGGGGCCTGTGAGTGATTAAATGAGAATTTAATGGTATTGCACAGGAGATTTCATGGCATTTAACCTTTTGTTCTGTTGGGGGTTCATTCATTATCTGTTTAGCTCCCAAGTGATTCTTTGGTTCAAAGGGAATTAAAGTGAATGTTATAAACATTTTCTTTTATTACTATAAAAATGTTTATTGTAGAATAATACAGAAACTTCTAATGAAAAGTTGAAAGCTATTTTATTCCTATTCTCACTCTTAAGGGGTAACTGTATAAGCAGTTTGTATATCCCTTTGGGCTTTTCACTGTTCATAATTTGTGTGCACATAAAATTTGTACATATATAAAACAAAATATTAATATACACACAGGCATTTCAAAATAGCAGAGTGAGGATTTGAACCTAGGCAGGCTGGCCCCAAGTTTACGTTCTTAATCACTGTTATATGTTTTCTCTTATATAGTTGCCTTTTAACTTTCTCCTTATTGTTTAGGTAGTTCTCATTCACAAATTTTAGTTCTATCATTCCAAAAATGCTTTGGTGCTCTAAATAAAATTCTGAGAGGCATTATGCAAAAACAATTTGTGTTTTTAGAGAAATTCACCTTGTGTTTTCACATCCTCTACACTTACATATAAAATGGCTCTTTCTCCTTGGAGAGAGATTTAAAAGCATACAGCATGGACCCTTCCCATGACCCCTTTCCAAACTCTCTCTCTCTCTGCTGCTGCCTGAATCTCAACAGTCCTTCTGCTGGAATCATAAGCAGCATTCAGTATACTCCCCACCTTTGAGTCCTTTCTGTATTCTAACTCTAGACACTGAGTTAAGAGAAGTGGGCTTGGTTTCCTTCAAGTTCAGAAAGATACCGTGTGCAAATTTCTTCCATTCTGGAGGGAGCAGAAGGTAATAGAACACAGCAGAGGGGACTTCAGTTGAAATTCAGGATCGACCCAAAGGTGGGCCTTGGCCTGCAGGGTACTCAGTACCTTTAAATCATAATGGATCTACAGCCCATATTTACAGAGTTACACTTTCAAGTACATTTTGGATGTCCATAGACTTATGAGAGGACTTTGCAACTATTGAAATCTTTGTATCTATGGTAAATTAAATGTTCCTTGTTTGGAACTTGAAACAGACACAGTTAAGTATAGGCACAGTTTAGACACCCCACTTGATTCTACAAAGATTCATAGTCAAAGGAATACAAGTGAACATTTTGTTATTGAATTTCAGAAACAGTAGTTCTTGAGTACTGACTTTATTTATTATAAAGTTCTAATTCATTATTTTTTATTAAAAACTGGTTGCCAGAGTATAGATGTTCACAGTGTTGTGTTAGTTTCTCCTCTATAGCAAGTGAATCAGCTGTATGTGCACATATATGCCCTCTTTTTTGGATTTCCTTCCCATTTAGGTCACCACAGAGCACTGAATCCCATGAATGGAGGAGCCTGGTGGGCTGCAGTCCATGGGGTCGTAAAGAGTCGGACACGACTGAGCGACTTCACTTTCACTTCTCACTTTCATGCACTGGAGAAGGAAATGGCAGCCCACTCCAGTGTTCTTGCCTGGAGAATCCCAGGGACGGGGGAGCCTGGGCTGCCGTCTATGGGGTCGCACAGAGTCGGCCACGACTGAAGTGACTTGGCAGCAGCAGCAGAGCCCTGCGGAGAGTCCCCTGTGCTGCACAGAGGAACCACATTTGTTATCTATTTTATGCATGGTTATCAATATCAATCCCAATCTCCCAGTTCATCCCACCTTCTTTCTCCCTTTGGTGTCTATACATTGGGTCTCTGCATCTGTCTCTATTTCTCCTTTGCAAGTAGGTTCATTTGTACCATTTTTCTAGATTCCACATATATGCATTCATATAGGGCTTCGCAGCCCAATATTTAGAATATATCAAATAAGTAGGCTAGTAAAGTAATAAAAACTAGTATTTCTTAGACACTTAACTTCATGCCTCATTTTCTCCACTTGTAAAATGAGGATATAATGATAGTATTTACCCCAAAGGGTTGTCACATGAATAAATGAAAGTGTGAAAGTGTAAAAGTGTTAGTTACTCAGTTGTGTCCAACTCTTTGCAACCCCATGGGCTGTAGCCCGCCAGGCTCCTTTTCCATGGAATTCTCCTGGCAAGAATACTGGACTGGGTAGCAATTCCCTTCTCCAGGGGATCTTCCCAACCCAGGGATTGAACACAGATTCTCCTGCATACCAGGCAGTTCTTTACTGTCTGAGCCATCTGGGAAGCCCCCATGAATAAATGAATTAATATTTATGAACCGCTTAAGAGTGCCAGGCAAATGCAGGTACGTTAGTGTCTATCATTAGCACCAAGTGATCATTCACAAACCCTTATTATGAACAGGCATATAGAAAATTCCTTCAGGCACCAGAGTTCAATCAGGCTAACTTCAAAAAAGCAGATTAGGCTGCTGTCTCTAAACAACCAAGAAATCTTCAAACTTCATTTTCTAAGGAGAAAAAAAAAAAAAAACTGAAAAATAGCCACTCTTGATTCTGTTGACAATGGGGTTTCTTATGGAAGGTGAAGAAAATATTCTAAAATTAGATAGTAGTGATAGTTGCACAACTCGGGTTACATACTAAAACCATTGAACTGACACTAGAATAATTCTATTCATTTTTGGCTGTGGCTGCGTCTTTGCTCCTGTGAGGGCTTTTCTCTAGTCGCGGTGAACGGGGCTACCGTTGAGTTGGGACACACGGGTTTCTTACTGAGGTGGCTTCTCTTGGTGCAGAGCACAGGCTCTGCATGAGCGTGGGCTTCGGTAGTTGCAGAAGGGGGCTCAATGGTCGTGGCTCCTGGGCTCTGGAGCACATGCACAATAGTTGTGGGTACAGGCTTAGTAGCTGTGCAGTGGCATGTGGGATCCTCTCGGATTAGGGATTGAAACTGTCTCTCCTGCACTGGTAGGCAGATTCTTTACCATTGAGCCACCAGGGAAACCCCTGAACTGACACTTTAAATGAGTGAGTTATATGGGTACATCAATTACCTTAATAAAGCTCTTAAAAGTCTGACCCTCTTAAAATTTTTTTTCTTGGCATTTATGGGAATTTGTCTGGTCTGAAAAGGCAAATTAGGATAAGACTGCTGAAGGTTTTTTCAAAGATAAGTATTATTTGTGAAAATATATCTACAAACTATATGGTCTGGGCATAATAGCAAGATTTCTGGTACCAGTTTTATGAATTAAATAAATTTAGAGGGAGACTTTTTAAATTTCACTAAGAAGCTCTCACCTTTGTTTCTAATACTAATTATGTTAGATTTTTCTTTTATCCAAGTGCTAAGTTTCATGGAAACTAATCAATAGTCATATTACTCATATTCTGAGGGAATAAAGCAGTAAAATTGGATTCATAAAAATATGACCTTCATTAAGAAGTTCTGCGATAATTTTAAAGTAAGGAACTCACATGATATCTTAAAAAGGCTCACCTAGAGCAATGGCGCCCCACTCCAGTATTCTTGCCTGGAAAATCCCATGGACGGAGGAGCCTGGTAGGCCACAGTCCATGGGGTCACGAAGAGTCAGACACGACTGAGCGACTTCACTTTCAGTTTTCACTTCCATGCATTGGAGAAGGAAATGGGAACCCACTCCAGTGTTCTTACCTGCAGAATCCCAGGGATGGGGGAGCCTGGTGGGCTGCCGTCTATGAGGTCACACAGAGTCAGACATGACTGAAGCGACTCAGCAGCAGCAGAGTGATCTTTCAACTCACAATCAGTCATGGCAGCTAAACAATGCAGATGAGATGTTTCAAATCTGCTGTTTTCCTCTGTCTTAATGCCAAATTCCATCACAGTGGCTTCAGGGAATGTTCAATTTTATTTTTATTATCTGCAGATTCAGCTGGTAATTATTGGGTGTGACAGAAGCCCCAACTGAAAAACCTAGGCCCTTATGACATCCTTTTCACACTCACTTGTCAGCAACTGTGATCTCAGCGGAGGCTGTAATTGCCCTGTGAGGAGATCACCATGCAGATTCTGTCTTCTCCTTTGTGAGACTGATCACCAGAAATTCCAGTCTTCTGATGATGAAACTTGCCGAAGAGTATACTTCAAACTATTTGACTATTTACTGGTTTTAATGTTTGCTTACATTTTTAGTAGTTCTTCAGTTTCTAAGTCTTATAAAAACACAGTATTTCCTCTAAAAACATCTATTTGTATGTTAAGACCAGCAGCGTGTAGCCAAAGTACTGAGTCCAGCAGTGGCCCATTAAATTCAGTGAACAATTTCAGAATACCTCACGTTGAAGGTAATTAGAAATGGGTTCAGGATATGACTATAAGTCAAAATAGCTGGCTGTCTAAGTAACGTTAGCCAGACTCTGTAAATCAGCTCAATTGTCTGATTTTCCCCATTGAGAATACACCCCCAAATGAACTGAAACAGTTTTAGTTTGGACTTGACTCCCTTTTCCACTGAGATTCTACTCTTGATTTGTTGTCTGGAAGAGAAGTGGGCGGGCTCTGTCAGCTGAAGTGGTCTGCGCCTCTGTGTCCCTCTGTGGTTGTTCAGGCACTCAGTCGGGTCCAGCTCTTAAGGACCCCATGGACTGCAGCCTGCCAGGCTTCCTTCTCCTTCACCATCTCCCAGAGGTTACTCAAACTCATGTCCATTGAGTCAGTGATATCATCCAAGCATCTCATCCTCCGTTGCCCCCTTCTCCTGCCCTCAATCCCTCCCAGCATCAGAGTCTTTTCAAATGAGTCAGCTCTTCCCATCAGGTGGCCAAAGTATTGGTGCTTCAGCATCAGTCCTTCCAATGAATATTCAGATTTCCTTTAGGATTGACTGGTTGGATCTCCTTGCAGTCCAAGGGGACTTTGAAGAGTCTTCTTCAGCACCACAGTTCGAAAGCATCAGCCTTCTTTATGGTCCAACTCTCACGTGGGTATATAACTATTTGAAAAACCATAGCTTGACTATATGAACCTTTGTTGGCAAAGTGATGTCTCTGTTTTTTAATACACTGTCTAGATTTATCATAGTTTTACTTCCAAGGAGCAAGAATCTTTTAATTTTGTGGCTGCAGTCACTGTCTGCAGTGATTTTGGAGCCAAGAAAATAAACTCTGTCACTGTTTCCATTTTTTCCCCATCTATTTGCAACGAAGTGGTGGGGCTAGATGCTATGATCTTAGTTTTTTGAATGTTGAGTTTTAAGCTGGCTTTTTCACTCTCCTTTTCACCATCATCAAGAGGCTCTTTAGTTCCTCTTTGCTTTCTGCTATTAGGGTGGTGTCATCTGCATATCTGAGGTTATTGATATTTCTTCCTGCAATCTTTATTTCAGCTTGTGTTTCTTCTAGCCTGGCATTTTTGCATGATGTACTATGTATATAAGTTTAAATAAGCAGGATGACAACATATAGCCTTGACATACTCCTTTCCCAATTTTGAACCAGTCCATTTTCCCATGTCTGGTTTTGACTGTTGCTTCTTGACCTGTATACAGATTTTTCAGGAGGCAGGTAAGGTGGTCTGGTATTCCTGTCTCTTTTACGAATTTTCAACAGGTTTTTGGTGATCCACACAGTCAAAGGCTTTAGTGTAGTCAGTGAAGCAGAAGTAGATATTTTCTGGAATTCTCTTGTTTTTTCTATGATCCAACAGATGTTGGCAATTTCATCTCTGGCTAATCATGAGGGCTCACCTGGGATTTTGGGTTCCTCACTTGTTTTTTGTACCTTTCAGTCATGGCTCCTGGGACAATGATGTTATTATTTCTAAACAAGCCTTCTTATGACTGTGATATAGCCACTATAGTTGGGGACAAAGAAACATGGTTTTCTAGGCTACACTCTGCTGAGGATAACTTTTTATCAATTATTTTTGAAAAATCAATATTTAATTTATATTATTATGACTCTATAAGTATTATCCACAGCTGAACCATGCATCAGTGATTAAGATGGTAATTATTATTTTCCTTTGTATCCAATTTGCTTTCCTTGGAGTTATTGCCACTGATTTCTATTTAATACTTACCTGACACTCAGATTTTAATTTTCTTTTAGTGCTGAAGGTCTGTTTCTGGAAGACTCACCATCAGGTAATCACTTGTGCTTTCTTTCATTCTAGAATTTTCTACTTCTCTGCTCCAATACGGATGAATTTATCTACAGACCTGCTGAACTACTGTCAACTAGAAAGCCTTTTATGCCATCAATCTGGGAATTTCTTCATCTCTCTCTTCTGTCAGATCTCTTGTGTTACCTGAGTCCCATGTTTTTCTCTTAATTTACTCCTGCATGTTAATACATCCTCTGTGCTGTCCTTAGTCACTCAGTCGTGTCCGACTCTTTGCAACCCCATGGACTGCAGCCCGCCAGGCTCCTCTGTCCGTGGAATTCTCCAGGCAAGAATACTGACTAGGAGGGTAGCCTATCCCTATCCCTTCTCCAGAGAATCTTCCCAACACAGGACTAGAACCTGAGCCTCCTGCATTGCTGTGGGATTCTTTACCAGCTGGGCCACCAGGGAAGCCCGATACACCCTCTAGCTGCACATCCATCTAGCTGCTTCCTATAAAGTAAGATAAATTTGAGGCATGGTATGTCTGGGAGTTCCTTAATTCTATTCTTAATTTGACCTTTTGCCTAGATCTAGAATTCTACATTTGAAATATTTCTTTCAGAGTTTTGAAAGCGTCATTCTATGTTCTTCTTACTTCCAGATTTGCCGTTAAGAAATCTGATGCTGTTCTAATACTTAATACACATGACCTCTTAAATAAAATCCTTCTGTAGAAGCACCGAAGATCTTTCCATTATCCCTGATACTTAGGAATGTTGTAGTCAACCTTTTAAAATTTGTTGTCTCCTTTTAGACTGAAAATTCACATCCTTTGGAGAAGGAGGGCAGGAAAAGTTCTGTGATTCTTCTTTTTTTAACTTAATAAGCATATATATTTTGAAAAAGATATGCATGATGGTTTACTCTCTATTTTAAAGTTGTTAGTGTTTCCTTAGTTTAATGGTGTGCCTTCCTGGTAAGTTTTTTTTTTTTTTATTGTAGAATATGTTAGTTTCAGGTGTGTAGCAAAGTGGATCAGTTACACATATGCATACATACACTCTTTTAGTTTCTTTTCCCATAAAGATCATTACAGAGTATTCAGTAGAGTTCCCTGGGCTATATAGTAGGTTCTTCTATCTATTTTATGCATAGTAGTATGTATCTGTCGATCCCAACCTCCCAATTTATCCTACCCATCCCGTTTCTCCCTGGTAACCATAAATTTGCTTTCTACATCTGTGACTCTATTTCTGTTTTAAATAAGTTCATGTGTATCACTTTTTTAGATTCTACAACTGTATCTTATTAGTTTCATCTTCTGTTTTGAGCTACACCTAAGACTGCTCTCACATCTGGGTTTCTGCTTCAGAACTTTTGTTCCTATTTCTCACCTGTTTGTGCTCTTATCTCCCATTCTCTTTGACCTTGGGTATTTGTGTTTTTAAAATTCTTGAACTGTCATTATAATAGAGTGTTGGGAGAGGGTAGAAATAAATGCAGGTGTTCAAACTACCACAATTACCTGGAAGTTCAGAATTTATATTGCATTTCATGTAACCTTGATGGTTCTAGCTGTCGGTATAGTTTGCCAAGATTTTTCAGGTGCTTCCCCACACAGTGTATATCACCAACCTTTTTGATATCTGCAAATATATCCTTTTGGGGAGTTTAGGATGAACTTAGCTTTTCTGTAGGTTTTTCTAAGGTTTTCAGCAAAAGAAATACTCAGCTGCATCTGCCTCTCAAATGCACACTTCCACATACACACACAGAGTAGTTACTCATAAATCTGTAACTTATGATTTTTGAATAGCATAGTTTGAGGCTTTAACTGGCATGGTTAACCAGAGTGCAAGAAGCTGATTACTTTTAATAGCACATTATTGATTCTGTTTTTAGACCTTTCCACTATGCTTGCTAATAGCCTCTATTTAACATGGGTTGAAGGTGACCCATAAGGCACACACACAATTTTTGTTTACCTTATGTTTTACAGAGAAGGGGATTTACAAACTGATTTATAAATCAGTTTGATGGAAGATGCCAAAATATTCTAGAAAGAATCAAGTCAGTCTCAAAAATGTAAGAAAGGCCAATTTGAAGCAAAATAAATAAAATTCTTTTGTGATATCAGATTGCATTTTATTCACATATCTAAAATGAAGTTATGTAAAGTCTGAGCTGAAACTTACTATCTCTAAAAATTTTGCTTTTGAAACTTTGAAGGTGAAATTTGAGTTTGTTTACCTAACCTAGTTTCCTTACCATAGTCTGTCTTATCGCAAATCTCTCCCATAGATGTAAATATTTACAAGTTCTCTTGATTGTCATTGAAATCATTACCGTATATATGTGGCATTTCCCTTTCTATTTTCTTAGGTGAATCTGACTGTTCACAGGAAGGCACAGAATATAAAAATTGAATGTCACAAATGGTCATACTTATCTTTCAGTTTAAAGTTACAAAGGCATACTCCCAGTTAAATTACATACTAAATGACATAAATTTCTTTTTTGAATCATCTTTAATCATCAAATTCTTTTCAGAGGAAAAGAATTTGAACCTCATCCAAGCTGGTTTTATTCTTCAATAGCCGCTACATATTTTCACTTTCATTCAAGAATTCAGATTATTAAGAATCATGTCAGTTGATCTGGCTAACGTAAAAGTCCTGAATTTTTCTGAGTATCCTTTCAACACTCTTAAGTAGTAACACTGGTGACTGAAGGGGAAGTAAAATATTTTACATCAACTCAAGCCCTAAGTATCAGTGAATTCAGTTACAAAGATGCTCCTTTGGACTTTCTTGGTTCTAAGTCTATTTCATAAAATATAGCCCTGGAAGGCCCAGGACACAGTCACCAGCCAGCTGCTGTGCTGTCCGTCCCCAGGAAAGCTTGTTGTCCCGCTGATAATTTGAAGTGTCTCTGAGCAGGCACTCTGCCTTGTAACATTATCTCATCATTCCTCTTGGACTTAAACACAGAGGACCTGCCTCCGTATGATATCAGATTGGAGGCAGATGCTTGTGTATCTGAATTACAGGGCAGTGAAAATGAATGAGCCTTACCATGGTGCTTGACCATGCGTTAAAAATCATGATATAGCCATCACTGCTGTTATTGTAAGGTTTATCCTTCTCATTTCTTATCATAGTGGTTTATAAAATGAATAGAGAAATACTGTGCTTTTTATCTAGTCCCATGAGAGCCATTATTAAGACAAAATGGTTGTAATTGTACAGCAACCTGTAATTGCATATTATAATTAGGCCAGAGCAGTTCAGGTGTGATTATTTCACTAATACTTCTTTTTGTGATTTTTTTTTTTTTTCCTGTTGTAGTGAGAACTCTTCCAATAGTGAGTACAGAGGTGGGGGGAAGAAAACCCTCACAATTTTTATTTGATGAAACAATTTAATACATAAAATACTTTTATAGCAAAAGCTTAAAATGAGTTCTAGTAATACTAGATTAGGCTAATCTGAACAGAAGTATTAATGTAGCATATGCAATTAAAGTATTATTGCCAACACCATAACTAGTAACAGACATTCCCAGTAGCACTCAGAATACTGTAAATATGTACTTGGGAGTAAATATGTACTTCAACAGAGAAAGATAGCACACATAAAGATGTAGTAAAAGATTCCTCCAATATTCCTCTAAAATATTGTGCTACAATAATGGGATTATGTTAGAAGGGCACAAAGGTCATATTTCGAGAAACAATTCAAAAAGTTGGCTTTATACTTTTGAATGCCCCGAGGCAGTGAATAGAGGGTTTTGGTTTATGGGCGCTTGAGATAATAATTCTGTCTTGAGAGAAGAAGAGAGGAATGAAAAAAAAAAAAAAAAATCAAGACTTGCCCAAGGGAGACAAACGTAAACTGTTTCCAATTACATAAAAGTGAAGTGGGCATATGACAGTGAGCCCAGCCTCAAAAGGGAATGTGATGGATGCAGAGCTGTATGGATACTCACAACTGTTGAATTCCTTCTCCGCTCCCTGTGGGAGCAATGTGGTCAATAGTGCATTCGGATCACATCTGCACTGGCTGCAGGAAATCTTATTGTGGTGTTATCTCTGTGACTGCTCTTCTGCTTGTTGAAATTTCCTATGCACAGTTTGCCTGCAGGAACAGAGGGGCTTATGCCGAGGGTTCAGCAGCATTTCATGTAGTTGGAAAAACATTTTGAAACATCCTTCTATTTTTTTTCCTTTTATGTCATCTCACCATTGCCTGTGTTTCTCAAAACAAGTTCTTAGCTTTAGAGTAACAGATAAAGGAGCACTTCTCTCCTGTGAACTGTAATTTGGGTAATTTTTTGGGGGGGGGTAATTTTTTAAGAAAGTCCATATTCCTTATGGAGTAATACCTCTTCCTTCTTGAACTTTTCCCACACCAATATGAAAACTGAAATATGTTTATAAAGTCAGGGAAAATTAACTTTTTTAGCATCTGCAATAAAATTACCACCAGAGTCAATGAATTACATCTTTCTTTGGGGATACTTGATCATTTGAACACCTATATTTAATCAGAAAATCATAAGCTCTCGTGTTGGGGTGCAAGGTGAAAGGTAAGAAGAGATTACCCATAAAATAGAGCATGTAGAGTGTAGGTATGTGATGCAGGTTGAGTTGCGCCCCTGCATAAGTACTGGTGCTAGAGAAGCTGGGTTGGGTGATGCATAACATCAACCAAGGTATAATCAGTGAGGGTGTGATGGCAGAAATAAAGAGGCCAGGCACCCCTCAGTGGCCGTGTGAAGGGGATTTGAGTTGAATTTCTAGGGAAAGGGTGCTGACTCTCAGAGGACCTGCCAGTTATTCAACCAATGATGCTTTTTCTATGTAGTCAGAAACTTCAATAAAAGAATGATGAAATCTGAATTATAAATGCTTCAATCATAACATCATTGGTTATTAAGTTCTTGGCAAACTGCAATAGAAACATTTTCAAAGAAATAGGAACATCTGTAAATACCTTATCAAAAGTCTACTCTTGTTATTTGCTTATGTGATCTTTGGCTTCTTGTGATCTTGTGTTTTGTAGTAGATAGGAGGCTTCTGTAGCCATTTCTACTAGGAAGAGGGAAGGAAAAGGGGAAGGATAGAGGGAAGTATGAAAGCAGAGTAGAAGAGAAAGTATGGGATAAGAAATATCTAAAATTTTAATTTAATGAAAGATTGGTTTTCCCTTATTATGGGAAAGGCCACATGGGCCTTTCTATTCCTTGGTTCCTGAGCCCCCTCCCAGACCAGAGCTGCCCTGTGTTCCTCTTTGCCACAGGAAACGCTCACCATTTTGGAGACCCTCCAACCTGGGGGACACCCAGAGTAATTTCTGTTTCTGAATCAGGAATGACTGGATATTTTCTCTCAGGGTCCTGAGTTTTCTAGACTCTGCTTGCAGCCTCAGAGGCTGGAGTTTCTTAGGACTGCAGTGGGCTTTGAGGATGTATCTTGGCCTGAGCAACTTCTGCCTGTCATTTCAGACTTGTCACAGCCTTTAATTGGCTTCCCTTCCTCATCCATCCACAGAGGATTGGTCTGTGAAAACAAAGAACCTGAAATCTCTTTGCCATTTCTTCCCCCAGAAATACTAGTTTGAATTTTTTTATTTCTTTACAGACATAACAGAAAATCTTGGCCAAAAATTGGCACTCTTGCAAACCCACAAGGTACATGTGATCTGCTTTCCTAGAATAGTTAATGGTATAAGACTAATTTTTTCTCCTCTGTTGTTTTTTCTTCAAATTTTCATTCATAGTGGTCAGGTCTACAGACATAGATATGATTTGCTGACAAAGAGGGCCAGATTGATTCCTCTATGGTTTCTCTAGGTTACTGGAAGTTTCTTATGGGCAGTGCCCTGTTCTGTTTCACTTTGTCATCTTTAGGCCCTAACATGAAGCCTGATATCCAGTAAGTGATTCACTAATGATTTTAAAATTAAAATATGAATGCATTTAACCAAATTTGATGTATAAAATAGGATACATCATTTCCCATTCATACCCCTTAGAACAGTTTCATACCAATTTCTACAGTGTCTTGGGGGCACGACCGGTCTCTCCCTCTTTACCTGCAACCTTATCATAATATTAATGAGTTTGCTCATCCTTAATTACCATTACTATTCAAGTATCCTGTGCCTCCCCTGTGAAGTAGTTCTTTCATGTCGCTGACATCAAGAAGCATACACCCAGAGACTAATTGGCTTACTCATTAGGCAGCCTAGCAAAGAGTCAGACACGACTGAGTGACTGAACAACAACTCTTTCTTTAGACCAGGCAGTATGTTTTGTGTTGGTTTTGCTTAGAGGAAACAGTTAGACTTGAGATGATTTGAGACTGATCTATTGGAATACATGCACCCAACCTGTGATAATTATAGTGGTGAACCCTTCAGTGATGTAACTTGGAGATTTCAGATGAACACACAAAACCCCATCAGATAGCTATATGCCTTAAGAGCTTCACTTAGTGGTGTCCAGTTTAAAGAAAACTTACAAAGTTTATAGCAAAAAATGAAGTCAAGAGGAAAAATAAATATTGTTTTTACTTTCTATTTCTTCCAGCAGCCTCAACACATTTAGAGCTATCTATGTTGAGATATTATCTACTAAGAGTGGACAGAGAAGACCTCTATACTTAGCCCCAGACTTGAATCTCAACCCCATAATTTTCTAGTCATGGAAACTTGGGGATTTGATTCACTTCTCTCAGCCAGTTTTCTGACTTGTAACTACAGAAAATAGTTCCACAGGGCTGTGGTTAAATAAAATGTGTAATTTCTATCATTGTGACTGACAGCATAAGCTCTCATTAAATATTAGATTCTTCCCTCCTCAAACATATCTGGTATTGATATTAATATTTATTATTGAAAATCAATGCATGAGGGACAAAATATAAGAGAAATTGAACAATCCTTTTTTTTTTTTTTTGATGAATTGATCAGTGCTCAGAATATTGAGTAACTTGTCTTCTAGAAGTATAAAGTAAAAGGAGAATGAGAATATTTTAGTGGGAAATCTTGATAGAATAATAGGGAAAAGTCTTTGATTGGGAGTCAGAAGACCTATTCATTAGTTCTACATCTTCCCCAAACACAATACATCAAACACATAACCATCTTCTTTAAGTTTATTCATTGTCTCAACTCTCCCTAAAAGCCAATCTCAAAGTCATCTGTATTAGTTTTCCTCATATTATCTTTGTCTTCTTCCATGCATCTTATGAGTCATTATTTTGTTGCTTCATAATGGCTTTGTCATCTACTCATTTCTTTTTATTCTCAATGCTAGGTCTTAACCCAACACTTACTCTGATTTGCAGACAATTATAGCAGTCTTAATTCAGTTTCCTATTCCGTACCTCTACTTAAAAACCAAATAAACCTCATTTGTTTCAAATAATTATTTGCCTAGATTACTGAAAACTTATCTGTATAGCTAGCTGCAAATTTCCCCCATATATTTTATAAGGGTGACCACATTATACAGATGGGGTGCATGCCATGGACTGTAGTACTGTTAACAACCCAAGGAGCTATGCAGTATGTGTGGCCCGACACAGATCCATCTATAAAATGTCCTAATTACTCATTTAAATAATCCCTGAGGCTTATCAGCCTTCACTGATTCTCACTGTCCATACCACAAATCCAGATAGAGAAAAATCCTGGAATCCTTATTATAATCTAGATCTGACCTGCCTTTCCTACCCTATGTTCCAGAATTCCCTGATAAGCTTCTGCCATGTCATCCAGACTGGTTATCACTTGACTCTTGAATGGAATAGACTGATCTAGATGTTACCTATGGAGTAAGGTATAGAAAGAAGGAACAACAGTATCAATAAATAGGGAGAGCTAGATTAAATATTTTGAGAATTTATACTAAACCAGTAAACAATTTATTGCTAGAAGAGGCCTAGGGACCAAAAGCCAGAACTTTGATTGGGGTACCACACCATAACTCCATTGGCTCAGAAAGGCCAAGTGAGGATAGAGTCTGAATTCCTCAGCTTTTTATGGACTCCCATTTAGACATGAGAGCGGCGTTTTGACTGTCTATTAAAAAACTCAGGATAGCAAGTCCAAATCTTGGCCCCATGATAGAAGTCCTATAAATGATGGTTAGGAAAGGAATGTGTAAGACATATTGAATAAAACAAGAACCACATTTTCAAAAGGATAAGGAAAAAGTAGCTCATTGACTTGGTTGCCAGGGTCACCCTAATTAATAAAGCCTGTTTGTTTTGCACAGAAAGAAAATTATTATTGCAATTAAAGTAATTTGAAGCTACCAGAATAGCACTAGGAACACTTTGCTAATTTTACTTACTTCTGTCATGTCATGCCTCTCACTGCCTTCTGCTTAACCTCACATTCTTGTCAAAATGAAGGCCAAAGAATTCCAGGTCTCAGACATGTGCTGGGAGATTAATGAAACACATTTTGGAACAGAGGGAGGGTGGAAAAAAATAACACCAAATCTTCATCTGTTACATGTGCTGCTGCAAGTGAACATTCTGTAGCCAAACCCTCTTCCCTCCCAGAGTGCCTTTCTTTCAGTCCCCCAGCTTTGATCGCCGGTCACATCCTGCTTCCCGTCACTGAACCAGCTTCTCAATTTCAGTATTAGGAGAACAGTAATAACCGCTGCCAACCACACTGCCACATACCCCAGAGGCTGAAGGTGCATATACCACATAGGAAGGTAGGCTCATTTATATGAGCATAATAAAATCATAATATTTAGAATTTTCATATGTATCATGTACATATGAAAATTTAGCTGGGTGTGTATCAGGTACTTATTGTGGTTCTAGCTATTACTCTATCCCAGATATTTGAAAAGTAAAGAGAAACAAGATGATAGCACAAAAGAAAAATCAAAAAGTGTTCAGAAGTCATTGCTGTAGCTATTTCCAGGGGAATAACTGATAGAATGGATTAGGAAGTGTCCAGAGAAAAGGGTAAGGTACTCTTTCAAGTTCTACTCATCCTACAAATTGTTTTCTTAATGGTGAGAAGGGATATTTATGAAACACACCATTACTGAAACACAAAGATCAAAGAATTATCCCCAGATAGAAAACAGCTAAAGCCTATGCTTTATGATGTTGAACTATAGTTGCAATTCCAGCATCTGAACAAATCTGCACAGTGATATAAAGAATCAGAAATATCTAGAACTAAGTTACTGATGAATAAAGCTTCACAATTTAGAACCTAGATGTTGTCAGTGCAAGACACTAAGTCTCATGATTTTTTTCCCTTGTGTGTCAGCTTTTAGCAAGAGGATATTGGTTCAAACCGAATGGATTTTGGGTTTTTGACAGAGAAAACTGAGGAGAAAATAGTAGACTTGTTAAGCCTTTGTGGGTTTTCCCCCATCTGGTCAATGGAGTTACAAACCCCATAATGAAGTGGACTGGCATGTAACCATAATCTCACATTGAGGGATTTGGTAGAGTTTTGTTTATATTAGTTATAATTAAACTATTTTTAATAAACTGAATATTGTCCAATTCCTAATTGGAATCAGTTCTTAACATACATTGATCTTACCTTCAAAGATGTTTTGTGGGAACATCTCTTTATTATAGGTATCAACATGGACGCTAATCACATCATATTCTTCTTTGAGAATTTCACATAAAAATGGGCAGATCAGACATGCAGCACCACTTCCAGAGTTATGTCTCTGACAGGCTTATCCCTTTCTAGATATTCTTCTTGACACATTGACAGTTTGTGAGTTCTCCCTGGTGATGAATTTTAACAAATGTTTGGGAGAGCAAGAGAAGGAATTATATTTCATGTTTATATAGAGGGTAAGTCCTGGATATACACTACATCCAGATGTATAAAAATACATATAAGCATATAAAATATGTATTCACTAAAAATGTTAACATGCTAACAGAACACGCCTACCTATTTTGTCTTTTGGGGTGGGCCCTTTTATATTTATTTCAAAATAATCCTTGAATAGGGTATGTTCCTATTCACATTTGCTATTATCTATACAGGAGTCAAAATATATAGCAAATATATCACTTTGAGAATATGAAATTTCACTGGAGATTGTTACATGAATAGCAAAAAAGCAAAAGTGTAAGAGCAAAACAAATATGATTAGAGGCAAAATTGATGATGTGAATATCATCACGTATTTATGGCATTCATTCCTATATTCATTCAACAAACACAAAGTGCCTACCACCATCCAGGTGCTCATCTAGGCACCAGGACTTAGGTGGGAGGGACAGTTACTTACTGTCTAACTACACATTGTTACTTGGAAAGAGTTAAGTTTGGAGGGAAAAAAACAGGGAAAATGGCACTTGATATTTTATAGATGATTGGGGAAACCCTCTCTATTAAGGGTCCTGAAGGTGAGGGTTTAGGCTAGGAAGGCAGAGCATTCTAGGCAGAGGAAGCTGGTAGAGAGGCCTTCAGGCAGGGTCTACTCATGGTGCCAGGTAGACGGTAACAGTCACGTATGGCCTCAGAAGGTACTAAAAGCCCCTTTTTCTGACAGAAGAAATCATCCAAAGAGTTTTGAACAGAAGATGACATTGTTTGACCAGGGTGCTGTGACGGTTCAAAGGAGAGATGATGGTGTAATTAACAAATGTCGTAGAATTAATGATGGAATTAGTCAAGGTGACGAGAAGTTCCAGATTATGAAAATACTGTGAGGGAAAAGTGATCCTGCTTTTTGTTGAGTGTGGGGGGAGGAAGAGAATTCAAGAAGTCAAAGAGAATTCCAGGTTTTCTGATAGGAATATCTGGGAGAATGATGTCTCCACCTACTGAGGAGAGTTGCAGAAAACATCTTAGTGTGGAAGCTGGAAATCAGAAAAGCTCAACATTCAGAAAACTAAGATCATGGCATCCGGTCCCATCACTTCATGGCAAATAGATGGGAAAACAGTGGAAACAGTGGCTGACTTTATTTTTGGGGGGCCCAAAATCACTGCAGATGGTGACTGCAGCCATGAAATTAAAAGACGCTTACTCCTTGGAAGGAAAAGTTATGACCAACCTAGACGGCATATTAAAAAGCAGAGACATTACTTTGCCAACAAAGCTATGGTTTTTCCAGGTGTCCTGTGTGGATGTGAGAATAAGACTATAAAGAAAGCTGAGCACCAAAGAATTGATGCTTTTGAACTGTGATGTTGGAGAAGACTCTTGTGAGTCCCATGGACTGCAAGGAGATCCAGACAGTCCATCCTAAAGGAGATCAGTGCTGGGTATTCATTGGAAGGACTGATGTTGAAGCTGAAACTCCAATACTCTGGCCACCTGATGTGAAGAGCTGACTCATTGGAAAAGACCCTGATGCTGGGAAAGATTGAGGGCAGGAGGAGAAGGGGACGACAGAGGATGAGATGGTTGGATGGCATCTCCGACTCAATGGACATGAGTTTGGGTAAACTCTGGGAGTTGGCGATGGACAGGGAGGCCTGACATGCTGCAGTCCATGGGGTCACAAGAGTCGGACATGACTGAGCGACTGAACTGAACTGATTTTCCAGATCAGAATTAGAAGTATTTATGTCTCTTCAATTTATGACTACATGTTGTTGTTGTTTAGTTGCTAAGACATGTCTGACTCTTTTGCATCCCCATGGACTGTAGCCCCTCAGACTCTTCTGTCCATGGGATTTCCCCGGCAAGAATACTGGAGTGGGTTGCCATTTCCTTCTCCAGAGGATCTTCCTGACCCAGGGATCAAACCCAGATCTCCTGCATTGGCAGGTGGATTCTTTACCACTGAGCCACCAGGGAAGCCATGAGTGTACTTTATCCAATCCTATATACCTTTATTGAAATCATAAAGATGTAACATTAAAAACAAGTTAATTTCCTAAGTCGATGTCCCCCACATAATTTAGACCTAACTTTTAATTATTTTTAATCATTTTTATTCATTTATAATTTTAAATGTAGTATTTCAGAGAATAACATAATAGATACCCATATATTCACCTAGGATAATAGATGATAACATTGACTGCAGCTTACCAGATGGCTCTATGTCAGAAAAGGAGTTGTAAGAGATGTGGGTTTGATCCCAGGGAAACACCAACATTGACTACATCTGTTCATATTTTCACAACTTAGGAAAAATTCCAGATTTTGGTTCAGTCTATATATATCTCCCTTCTTTCATTATCTTCACCTGCTTTCCAGGAGGAAATCACTATTCTAATTTGCATTCATATTTGTCAGTCTTTATACTTACTCCCATATGGCGCTAGTGGTAAAGAATCCGCCTGTCAATGAAGGAGACATAAGAGAAGCAGGCTTGACCCCTGGGTTGGGAAGATCCCCTGGTGGAAGGCATGGCAAGCCTCTCCAGTATCCTTTCCTGGAGAATCCCCATGGACAGAGGAAGCTGGCAGACTGCAGTCCATAGGGTTGCAAAGAGTTGAACACGACTGAAGTGACTTACCACCATGAATACTTTACTTCTATGCCCATGAGCAATGTATGGTATTTATGTATATTTTAAAATTTTACATAAATATAACCAGTTTTTCTCATTTAACCTTATTTTTAAGACTTCTTACAAGTTAATACGTAAATTGATTTTGTTCTTTTCACCTGCTATTATAGTACTTAACTGCATGATTATAACACAGATTCTCATATTAGTAAATATTTAGGCTGTTTCTAATATTCCCATCATTACAAAAGAACTATAATCAAAACCCTTGTGCATAACTACCTGTAAAAAAGCTTTTCTAGGAGGTAACTTTTAAGTTGAAGTCAATTGAATGAACATTTTTAATACTAATGAAAAATTGCTTTTTAAGTGACAGTGTTTATATTTCTCCCATAAAATTGGAAAGTTCACATTTTTGTACATTTGTTCATACTTAGTATTGTCAGACTCTTTTGTAAATGTGATAAACTGTGAATTGGTTCTCTCAGTTCAGTTCAGCTGCTCAGACATGTCCAACTCTTTGCAACTCTATGGACTGCATCATGCCAGGCTGCCAGGTCCATCATCAATTCCCAGGCTTGCTCAAACTCATGTCCATCGAATCAGTGATGCCATCCAACCATCTTATCTTCTGTCATCCCCTTCTCCTGCCCTCAATCATTCCCAGCATCAGCGTCTTTTCTAATGAGTCAGCTCTTCGCACCAGGTGGCCAAAGTATTGGAGTTTCAGCTTCAACATCAGACCTTCCAATGAATATTCAGGACTGATTTCCTTTAGGACTGACTGGTTTGATCTCCTTGTGGTCCAAGGGACTCTCAAGAGTTCTCTCCAACACCACAGTTCAAAAGCATCAGATCTTCAGTGCTCAGCTTTCTTTATAGTTCAACTCTCATACCCATACATGACACCTGGAAAAACCATAGCTTTGACTAAATGGACCTTTGTTAGCAAAGTAATGTCTCTGTTTTTAATATCCTGTCAAGGTGCGTCATAACTTTTCTTCCTAAGAGCAACTGTCTTTTAATTTCATGGCTGCAGTCACCATCTGCAGTGATTTGGAGCCCCAAAAAACAAAGTCTGCAACTGTTTCCACTCTTTCCCCATCTATTTGCCATGAAGTGATGGGACCAGATGCTATGATCTTCGTTTTCTGAATGTTGAGTTTTAAGCCAGATTTTTCACTCTCCTCTTTCACTTTCATCAAGAGCTCTTTAGTAGTTCTTCACTTTCTGTCATAATGGTGGTGTCATCTGCATATCTGAGGTTATTGATATTTCTCCCAGCAATCTTAACTCCAGCTTGTGCTTCATCCAGCAGGGCATTTCGCATGATGTACTCTGCATATAAGTTAAATAAGCATGGCGACAATATACAGCCTTGACCTCTTCCTTACCCAATTTGGAACCAGTCTGTTGTTCCATGTCCAGTTATAACTGTTGCTTCTCAACCTGCATACAGATTTCTCAGGAACCAGGTCAGGTAGTCTGGTATTCTCATCTCTTTCAGAATTTTCCACATTTTGTTGTGATCCACACAGTCAAAGGATTTGGCATACTCAATAAAGCAGAAGTAGATCTTTTTCTGGAACTCTCTTGCTTTTTTGATGATCTAATAGATGTTGGCAATTTGATCTCTGGTTCTTCTGCCTTTTCTAAATTCAGCTTGAACATTTGGAAGTTCACAGTTCATATATTGTTGAAGCCTGGCTTGTAGAATTTTGAGCATTACTTTGCTAGCATGTGACATGAGTACAATTGTGTGGTAGTTTGAACATTCTTTGGCATTGCCTTTGTTTGGTATTGGAATGAAGACTGACCTTTTCCAGTAACGTGGCCACTGCTAAGTTTTCCAAATTTGTTGGCATATTGAGTGCATCACTTTCACAGCATCATCTTTCAGGATTTGAAATAGCTCAACTGGAATTCCATCACCTCCACTAGCTTTGTTCATAGGGATGCTTCCTAAGTCCCACTTGACTTTGCATTCCAGGATGTCTGGCTCTAGTTGGGTGATCACATCATCATGGTTATCTGGATGATGAAGTTCTTTTTTGTATAGTTCTTCTGTATATTCTTGCCATCTCTTCTTAATATTCTTCTGCTTGTGTTAGGTCCATACCATTTCTGTCCTTTATTATACCCATGTTTGCATGAAATGTTCCCTTGGTATCTCTAATTTTCTTGAAGAGATCTCTAGTCTTTCCCATTCTGTTGTTTTCCTCTATCTCTTTACATTGATCACTGAGGAAGCCTTTCTTATCTCTCCTTGCTATTCTTTGGAACTCTGCATTCAAATGGGTATATCTTTCCTTTTTTCCTTTGCCTTTTGCTTCTCTTTTCTCAGCTATTTGTAAGGCCCCTTCAGACAACCATTTTGCCTTTTTGCATTTCTTTCTCTTGGGGATGGTCTTGATCACTGCCTCCTGTACAATGTCACGAACCTCCATCCGTAGTTCTTCAGGCACTCTGTCTATCAGATCTAATCCCTTGAATCTATTCATCACTTCCACTGTATAATCCTAAGGGATTTGATTTAGGTCATACCTGAATTGTGTAGTGGTTTTCCCTACTTTCTTCAAGTTAAGTCTAATTTGGCAATAGGGAGTTCATGATTTAAGCCACAGTCAGGTCCTGGTCTTGTTTTTGCTGACTGTGTAGAGCTTCTCAATCTTTGGCTGTAAAAAATATAATCAATCTGATTTCAGTATTGACCGAATGTATATGTCCATGTGTAGAGTCTTCTGTACTTTTGGAAGAGGCTGTTTGCTCTGACCAGTGTGTTCTCTTGGCAAGACTCTATTAGCCTTTGCCCTTCTTTATTTTGTACTCCAAGGCCAAATTTGCCTGTTATTCCAGGTAGCTCTTGACTTCCTACTTTTGCATTCCAGTCCCCTATAGTGAAAAGGACATCTTTTTTTCGGTGTTAGTTCTAGAAGGTCTTGTAGGTCTTCACAGAACCATTCAACTCCAGCTTCTTCAGCATTACTGGGTGGGGCATAGATTTAGATTACTGTGATATTGAATGGTTTACCTTGGAAACGAACAGAGATCATGCTTTTGTTTTTGAGATTCCATCCAAGTACTGCATTTTGGACTCTTTCATTGACTATAAGGGCTACTCCATTTTGTCTAAGGGATTCTGGCCCACGGTAGTAGATGTAATGGTCATCTGAGTTAAATCCACCCATTCCAGTCTATTTTAGTTCACTGATTCCTAACATGTTGATGTTCACTGTTGCCATCTCCTGTTTGACCACTTCAAATTTATCTTGATTCATGGACCTAACATTCCAGGTTCCTATGCAATATTGCTCTTTACAGCATTGGTCTTTACTTCCATCACCTGTCACATCCACAACTGGGTGGTGTTTTTGCTTTGGTGAAAACAAACAAGTGGTTCTCTAATAACCTTTACAAATTTTCCCCAACATGACAAAATCTTTCACATTTATCAGTCATCTGGATCTCTTTGTCAGTGAATTACCTGTTAACCATACACCTATGTGTATACACGTGTAACTGTATTACTGCTGACTCTGCTGGGTCTTCATTGCTTTGTGCTTCCCTCCAGTTGCCGCCGGTGAGGGCTGCTCTCTAGCTGGGTGCAGGGCATGGGCTCGTAGTTGCGGCTTCTAGGCTCTAGAGCACGTGTTCAGCACTTATGGTCCATGGGATGGGATCTTCCCAGGCCAGGGATTCAACCTGTGTCTCTGCTATAGCAGGCACCTGAGCTACCAGAGAAGTCCCTATATATATTTTTGATTGGGTTTTTCTATTGTTCTGTAGTAGTTCTACTTAGGCTTATAAGCAATACTTTTTTTGTTATATGTATTGCAGATGTCTTTTCCCAACCTGTGACTTTTCTTTTTACTTTGTACATGTGGGCTTTCAAAATTGTATCTTTACAAGATTTCAGTATGCTTATTAATCTTTTTTTTATGATTTGTATATACTTTTTATGTCTTGTTAAATAAAGCCTTCATTACTGAGAGGCCATAAAAATAACCTTCTTTATTTACAAATGTGGAAAGCAAAACTTTTTTTATGCCTTTAATAGATCTGAATTTTGATTTAAGCATGGTAAAGTTCCTATACTACACATATTTTCCCTTCATATGTATGAAGGGAATACTCTATCTTTCACTCACTGATTTATAACATCAGCTCTCTCATACACAAGTTCTCTGTTGTTATTAGTCTCTTTAGGGGCACCTTGTTCTTTTCCACTGGTCTCTTTGTCTGTCCCTGAACCAATAGCTAATTCAAGTGACGTAAATCAATTCTCTTCATTCTTTTATGCCAAATTAGTCTTTACTATTTGTGGTCTTTTTTTTTTTTTTTTGTCTCTGAATTTAGAATTGATTTATTAAGTCTCATGAAAAATACAGTTGATATTTGATTGCAATTGCATTGAATATGAAGTTTTACTTAGAAAAATTACCTTCTTTGTAGTAGTGTATCTTCTCACCCATCAGCATTTTAAATCTTCTACTTATTTAGATCACTTTTATATCCATCAGTGAAACTTTATCATTTTCCTAATATAGGGGTTAATATTTACAGCTATTTTTACTTTTGAAATTACTCTTGGAAGTGAAAGTGTTAGTTGCTCAGTCGTGTCCAACTCTTTATGACCCCAAGGACTATAGCCCACCAGGCTCTTCTGTCCATGGAATTCTCCAGACAAGAATACTGGACTGGGTAGCCATCCTCTTCTCCAGAGGCGCTTCCTGATCCAGGGATCAAACCCAGGTCTCCTGCATTGTGTGCATTTGTGCTAAGTCACTTCAGTCCTGTCCAGCTTTTTGTGACCCTGTGGACTCTAGCCTTCCAGGTTCCTCTCTCTGTGGGAATTCTCTAGGCAAGAATACTGGAGTGGGTTGCCCTGCCTCCCTCCAGGGAATCTTCCCGACCCAGGAACTGAACCCTAGTCTCTTATGTCTCCTCTTCGGAAGGCAGGTTCTTTACCAATAGCGCCACTTGGGAAGCCCATTGTAGATGAATTCTTTACTGTCTGAGCCACCGGGGAATCCCAATGTTAATTATATAATAAGGGCCATCTTTTGATTAGAATTTGCCTGCTATAACTTTTTAGAATCTTTTAAAAATTTACTTAAAATTTTCAGAACATCAAGACATATCAAAATAAAGATTCACATAAGTACACATTCAGGCTTAAATTGAAGAAAGTAGGGGGAAACCACTAGATCATTCAGGTATGATGTAAATCAAACCCCTTATGACTATATAGTAGAAGTGACAAATATATTCAAGGGATTAGATCTGATAGACAGAGTGACTGAAGAACTATAGACCAAAGTTCATAACACTGTACAGGGGGTGGTGATCAAAACCATCCCCAAGAAAAAAGAAATGCAAAAAGGCAAAATGTTTGTCTGAGGAGGCCTTGCAAATAGCTGAGAAAAGAAAGGATGTGAAAGGCAAAGGAGAAAAGGAAAGATATATTCATCTGAAGGCAGATTTCCAAAGAATAGCAAGGAGAGATAAGAAAACCCTCGTAAGTAATCATTGCAAAGAAATAGAGGAAAATAATAAAATGGGAAAGACTAGAGATCTCAAGAAAATTAGAGATACCAAGGGAATATTTCAGGCAAAGATAAGCACAATAAAGGACAGAAATGGCATGGACCTAAAAGAAGCAGATGATATTAAGAAGAGGTGGCAAGACTAAACAGAGAACTATATAAAAAAAGATCTTAATGACCCAGATAACCACGATGGTGTGATCACTCACCTGGGAGTGTGAAATCATGTGGGCCTTAGGAAGCATCACTATGAACAAAGCTAGTGGAAGTGATGGAATTCCAGTTGAGCCATTTCAAATCCTGAACGACAATGCCGTGAAAGTGCTACACTCAATATGCCAGCAAATTTGGAAAACTCAGCAGTGGCCACAGGACTGGAAAAGGTCAGTTTTCATTCCAATCCCAAAGAAAGGCAATGCCAAAAATATTCAAACTACTGCACAATTGCACTCATCTCACATGCTAGCAAAGTAATGCTCAAAATTCTGCAAGCTAGGCTTCAACAGTACATGAACCAAGAACTTCCCAAAGTTCAAGCTGGATTTAGAAAAGGAAGAGGAACAAGAGAACAAATTGCAAACATCTGCTGGATCATCAAAAAAGCAAGAGAGTTCCAGAAAAACATCTGCTTTATTGACTATGCTAACGCCTTTGACTGTGAGGATCACAACAAACTGGAAAACTCTTAAAGGAGATCAAATCAGTCAGTCCTAAAGGAAATCAGTCCTGAATATTTATTGGAAGGACTGATGCTGAAGCTGAAGCTCCAATACTTTAGCCACCTGATGCAAAGAGCTGACTCATTAGAAAAGACCCTGATACTGGGAAAGATTGAAGGCAGGAGGAGAAGGGGATGACAGAGGATGAGATGGTTGGATGGCATCACTGATTTAATGGACATGAGTTTGAGCAAGCTCCGGGAGTTGCTGATGGACAGGGAAGCCTTGTGTGCTTCAGTCCAGGGGGTCACAGGGAGTCAGACATAACTCAGCAACTGAACTTTTAAATATATTTTGTTCCATTGATCTATATTTCTGTCTTTGTGCTAGTACCATACTGTCTTGATGACTGTGGCTTTGTAGTAGAGCCTGAAGTCAGCAGTTTGATTCCTCCAGTTCCATTCTTCTTTCTCAAGATTGCTTTGGCTATTCGAGGTTTCTTGTATTTCCATACAAATTGTGAAATTATTTGTTCTAGTTCTGTGAAGAATACCGTTGGTAGCTTGATAGGGATTGCATTGAATCTGTAGATTGCTTTGGGTAGTATAGTCATTTTCACAATATTTGATTCTTCCAATCCATAAACACTGTATATTTCTCCATCTATTTGTGTCCTCTTTGATTTACTTCATCAGTGTTTTATAGTTTTCTATGTATAAGTCTTTTGTTTCTTTAGGTATCAGAGAAATGCAAATCAAAACCACAATAAGGTACCATTACACGCCAGTCAGGATGGCTGCTATCCAAAAGTCTACAAGCAATAAATGCTGGAGAGGGTGTGGAGAAAAGGCAACCCTCTTACACTGTTGGTGGGAATGCAAACTAGTACAGCCGCTATGGAGAACAGTGTGGAGATTTCTTAAAAAACTGGAATTAGAACTGCCATATGACCCAGCAATCCCACTACTGGGCATACACACTGAGGAAACCAGATCTGAAAGAGACACATGTACCCCAATGTTCATCACAGCACTGTTTATAATAGCCAGGACATGAAAGCAACCTAGATGCCCATCAGCAGACGAATGGATAAGGAAGCTGTGGTACATATACACCATGGAATATTACTCAGCCATTAAAAAGAATTCATTTGAATCAGTTCTAATGAGATGGATGAAACTGGAGCCCATTATACAGAGTGAAGTAAGCCAGAAAGATAAAGACCAATACAGTATACTAACACATATATATGTGGTGTGATAACCCTATATGCAAAGCAGAAAAAGAGACAGATGTACAGAACAGACTTTTGGACTCTGTGGGAGAAGGCGAGGGTGGGATGTTCTGAGAGAACATATCAAAACATGTATATTATCGAGAGTGAAACAGATCACCAGCCCATGTTGGATGCATGAGACAAGTGCTTGGGGCTGGTGCATTGGGAAGACCCGGGGGCATGGGGTGGGGAGGGAGGCAGGAGGGGGGATCGGGATGGGGAACACATGTAAATCCATGGCCAATTCATGTCATTGTATGGCAAAAACCACTACAATATTGTAAAGTAATTAGCCTCCAACTAATAAAATAAATGAAGAAAAAAAATATCCCTATGCTAACATCAAAAAGTAGAATACTGCCAATAGAGGTGAATTCTTCTGGTATCATCTTCAGTGATTGAATCTCTTCTGTTCCCTGTGTTAACATTAGCCTGAATTTGGTGTTCTTATTTTTCTTGCTTTTGCTTGTACTTACACTACTGTTGTGTTGCTCTGTGTGTGTGTGTGTGTGTAAATGCCATCTTTTATATATTTATATATGTTGTATATGTTTCTATTTTACCTTTTGAAAACTCTTGCTACATTTCCATATTTTAATACATTTTTGTATTTTTTCTAATGTATTTTTCTAATGTATTTCTGATGTATTTTTTCTAATATTTATAGTGGCATAAGCTTTCATCCAGGTCATTTTAATTTGTGTAGTATTTTATTGCATGAATTTATCATTTATCTTTCTGATATACAGGTTGTCTCCATTTAAAATATGTGTGTGTATATGTATGTATGTACATATGCATATATGTGGAGGGAGATTATCTACTATGAACATCTTTTGTCTCTGTACCTTTGTGTACATTTGAGGATATTTCTGAAGAATATAAACCCAGGAAGACAATTGGGGGCCATATGACTATACTAATTTATATTTCTTTCAGGAGATGATAAATTCCAGTTATTCTACAGTTTTGGTAACCCTTGATATTGTCAGACTTCAGCTTAAATTATTGCTTCTCTGCTGGTGTAAAATAGTGTCTTATTGTGACTTTAATTTGCATTTACCTTTTTATGCTGAAGTTGAATATTTTTGCATGTCTTTATAGGCTGTTTGTGATTCCTTTTCTCTTAAATGCCTATTCGATCTATATTTTCTGTTTTTACATTGATTAGCTTGTCTATTGTTACCATTTTGTAGACTTCATGTACTCTGAATGCAAACTCTTTTGTTAATGATGCAATTTAATTTCTCTTGCAATTTAAATTAAATTTAAATTAATTGAAATTCTCTTTAATTTCTCTTAGTTTGTTTCTTGATTCTTATTTGACAAATATTTCTCCACTTCAAAGTCATAAAGGTAATTTCAGTTGCCTTCTAAATGTTAACTTTTGCTTTTTACATTTACATCTTTAATACACTTAAGAGTGGATTTTTGTGTAGGGTATATGGTAGGCATTCTGTTTTTCCCTTTATGGGTAGTCCATGATCCAGTACCATTTACTGAATAGTCCGTCTCTCAGTTGACTTGCAGGATCATTTCTGTCACCTATCAGGCTTCTACTCTGAATTGGTCTGTATCAAAGTTTCTATTCTATTCTTCTGTATATCTGTCCTTTACATCAGTATTACACGGAATAAATCACTTCTCTTAGGGCAAGTCTGCACACCTTGATTTTGTTGCAAACAATACATTTGTTAGGGACTATATACATGTAATGGTACATGAGTGTATAAATGTGTGCACACACACAGAAAATGGTATATTTTAAACTGCCATTGATTACTTTTATTAAATATAGGAAAAACAATTGCATTTCTATATATACTACCTTATCAACATATTGGGTTTCCCTGGTGGCTCAGATGGTAAAGCATCTGCCTGCAATGCAAGAGACCCAAGTTTGATCCCTGGGTCAGGAAGATCCCCTGGAGAATGGAATGGTAACTCACTCCAGTATTCTTGCCTGGAGAAATCCATGGACAGAAGAGCCTGCTGGGCTACAGTTCATGGGGTCGCAAAGAGTCAGACGGGACTGAGTAACTAACACTTTCACTCTCACTTTCATCAACATAATAAGTACTTCTGACTTACCTACCTATCTATAGATTTTTATTGGCTTTTTTCTGCAAACAGGTCTATCATCTGAGGTTAATAATGACCTTTTCACAGGTATTGTGGCAATTTTTAATAGAAACTAGCAGACATCCTTGATTTTTTTAAGGGACTGTTTTATATATTTCACCATTAAAAATGCAAATCGAAACCACAATGAGGTACCATTACACGCCAGTCAGGATGGCTGCTATCCAAAAGTCTATAAGCAATAAATGCTGGAGAGGGTGTGAAGAAAAGGGAACCCTCGTACACTGTTGGTGGGAATGCAAACTAGTACAGCTACTATAGAGAACAGTGTGGAGATTCCTTAAAAAACTAGAAATAGAACTGCCATATGACCCAGCAATCCCACTCCTGGGCATACACACCGAGGAAATCAGATCTGAAAGAGACACATGCACCCCAATGTTCATCGCAGCACTGTTTATAATAGCCAGGACATGGAAGCAACCTAGATGCCCAATAGCAGACGAATGGATAAGGACGCTGTGGTATATATACACCATGGAATATTACTCAGCCATTAAAAAGAATACATTTGAATCAGTTCTAATGAGGTGGATGAAACTGGAGCCTATTATATAGGGTGAAGTAAGCCAGAAAGAAAAACACCAACACAGTATACTAACGCATATATATGGAATTTAGAAAGATGGTAATGATAACCCTATATGCGAGACAGCAAGAGAGACACAGATGAATTGAACAGCCTTTTGGACTCTGTGGGAGAGGGCGAGGGTGGGATGATATGGGAGAATGGCACTGAAACATGTATATTATCATATGTGAAATGAATCTCCAGTCCAGGTTCGATGCATGAGACAGGGTGCTCGGGGCTGGTGCACTGGGATGACCCAGAGGGAGGGGATGGGGAGGGAGGGGGGAGGGGGTTCAGGATGGGAAACACACGCCCACCCGTGGCGGAGTCAAGTCAGTGTGTGGCAAAACCAATGCAGTGTTGTAAGGTAAAATAAATAAATAAATTAATTAAAAAAAAAGAAGGTTGCTCTAGCATTTTTTTCAGATAATTTTCATTGAGTTAAATTCTATTGTGAGATTTACTTGAATTTTGCTTATGAAACAATTACATAGAACATTTCAGTAATTCAGTGTTTGAGGTACTCATGTATTCTAGTCTCATTTGATTTTTTTGTAAGGTGGATGAAATTAATAGATTTTCTAATATTGAAATATCTATTTCTTCAGTAATCCAAACGGGTTTTAAAAAAATGTTGGTTTGCCAATAATTTGATTTGTAAGTAAAAATGGCTCAATGTTCCTTCTCATACTAAGACAAAGACAGTATTTTCTAAGATTGTATTAAGATTATATTAGCTTGTTTGTATTAAGATTATATTAACTTTATACAGAATCAGGGAGAAGGCACACTTTTTCTATTATCTGGAATAGTTTGCATCAGTTCTTAATATTTGTTTCTTGCATATTTGTTATTTTTACCTGTAAAATCTTCTGGATTTTTGTGTGTTGTGAAGTGGCTTTCTTTTGATTTAAAAACATTACTGATAGTGAAAAAAACAATTTGTGCTTTCTATTTCTTAATCAGTATGCTTTGGGAAGTTATATTAAATAGAACAAATTGTTGAAAATGTCATTTTAAAGTTAATGACAAAGTGTTTCTTTCACTCTTAATCAATCTTTAAAGTTTTTGCATATTACTCCTCTAGTTTAGGTCTCTTCAACAATGCAATTAGCTAATCAGTGTACCCACTTTTTTTTAGAGAATGTGAAATGTAATTTTCCTATTTAAAGAAGTACAGATTTGCTGTAAGTTTATAGGCTTACAGATTTATAGATATTATTTTAGTATATATCTATAAAATGTTAATAGGAGCTCTTTTCATAATGATTATGACTTATGCAAAATTAATCCTTAATATTAAGTTTTATGATCAGTGTTTATAGTTTCAAATTATTTTTAAAATAATTTTAGGCTTTTTAAAGTTAGTATAAAATTAAGTAAAATTTCATAACTGAAATTGGTTGCTATTTCTAGTCTCAGTGTGTTGATTATCTTATTTGTTGATGAAGTTTGGTTATTCTTTCTGTAACATTTCTTAAACATTTGCTTAGATTGTATCTTTATGATGTCATTTAACATATTAACATCGCTCTAGTATTTTCTATAACTTAAAACTGGATTTAGATACAGTGACATGAAAATTCCATTTTGGAGAGGCAACTCTACCTAACAGAAGGTTATATACTTTAATCCTAAAGTCTGATTTTCTCTAATTGTCATGATTTTAGAACCATTGACAATCATTACTAGATCTAATTTATTAGAAGTTGCAAAATATTCTAGTTCTATCATTTATTTTTTAGATAGGGCATTTCTATAAAGTGAAACTTTCCTTCATGAGTTGCTTGTTTGCCTGGAGTTACAGTTGGCATAGGAAAGGCAATTTAAATTCTGGATTCTTTCCTATTATTTACCACTTCTCTAAATAATCAGTTTATTCCTTATCTTTCCCTGTTTTTAAATGTATAGCTATGCCAGCAGTAGGAAACACATTTATGATCAATTATTTCTTTTTTATTTATTTTTTCTTTTTAGGATTCCTGTTGTTACGTGTTTAAACTGTTTTCAGGTTGCTGCTCCAAACTTTCTCATGATTACCTACTGATGATTTTTGTGTGTCTCCTGCTCTGAGAGCCACCACAAGCCTGGTACCATCCCTCAGTTTGCCCTTGACCAGATGCTTATTCCCACATCGGTCTTATAGCTATCTGTGGTTTGATCCTATCTTTTAACTTTTGGAGAGTTGGGGGGGGTATGTTTTTATTTTTAACAGCACACTTGCTTTGCTCTATGTGTTTTCTCTGGGTTTTGGGTTTCACTCTCTTGCTTCCCCTTTTTTTTGGTGGAAAGAAGGTGGGGAGTTTGAGATTTTAAAACTATATCATGTGTTAACTCACCTGCATAATTTTTCTGATTCAACTTGATTGAAAGGTTTAGAGTCAAACCCTCAGTAGGAAGGAAGGTGTCTAGATCTGGATGTTGACTTCTGAGTACCATCCTCTAGTAAAAGCAACCAGGGGTACTTGGAGAATTGGTTCACTCTGTGCCTGACTTAGGTAAAGGAAGTGCTCAAAAAAGAATATGTGGGAGGGTTGAAAAGACATAGCAGTCAAGCTGAAAGAAAGACCAATGGTCAAATACAGAATTATTTGAGAAACAAAATGAATAGCCATGTTAGATTATAACCCATAGAATAATACACATATCCACTAGTCCATACTGATGTAACAAAATAATTGAATGAATAAATGAGGGTAGAAGGGATAACTCTTCCTTATAGAGGAATTCCAATTAATCTACAAGAAATGGGAAGATAAAATCACCGTTAGAACAGCAAAGCTATTGTCATGGTTGGAAACACATAACAATTAATGCTAAAATCAGTGGGTAAGAGTCTGAGGAGGAACAGAATAATGTCAGAATTCCAAAGGATCCTCCTCCAAGATACTGTTAACTAGAAAGGTGGAAAGTGGTAACTTTGTAATGGATAAATGGATAATCAGATAGCAACATGACCTGTTAATTGAGGTTTACAGACACAAATTAGTGGTAATAGTGTGTGTTCAGTTGCTAACATGGTGTCTTGAGATCATGTATCCTTTGATATGAGAGAAGTGTATTAATTTTGTGGCATTCTTAACTGAAATCACTGAACTCAATCTAATTATATGACAACTCCAAACAAATCCAGTTTACGGGACAGTCTTTAAAATAACAGGAGAGTTGAGGAAGGATCGCAGAGTTGTCATGGATGGAGGGACTGTGGAGGCGTGAAAAGGAAGACCCAAGTAGCGTTATGGATTGGGTCCTTGGACAGAAAAAGGATATTAATGGAAAAGCTGCAAAAAAAAATTGAGAAAAATCTGTATTTTAGTTAATACTATTTTACTAAGGTTGATTTTATAGTGATTGGACTATGGCTATACAATATGTTAACATTAGAGGAAGCTAGGCCAGGGTATATGAGAACACTCTGTACAATTTTTGGAACAAATTATCCTGAAATAAAAACGTTTGAAAAACTTAAAAGCAATCCTATGCCACAACCACTATCAACTTTCTAGGATTCCCATTTGGAATTTAATTGCTTTATTTTTTTATTTTCCTAAATGTGTTCTATCACTTTTTAAAGCTATCTATTTGACTTTTTAGATTGACTTCATGTGGTTTTGTGTGTTTTTTTTATTCATTATTTTACACAATTTCCCCCCCAATCCTTCTCTATCACTTTTTATTTGCAGTAATTGATTATGTACCTATTTGTTATATGATCCTTTCATGGTGTTTGGCTTTTTCCTATAGTTTGTAATTTGGGCTGCTTTAAGCTTGCATTCCATTCCAAATTCAGGAATCAATTGTTCTCCAAGCAGTAAAATAGGAGGATTTTATTTTGATTTTGACCTAGGCCCAGAGAATTCAGAGATCCCTGCTGTTTAATTTTCTAGTCTCATGTTTAAGGCTCCTTCTTTGATTGCTTATGCCCATCTTCCTCTCCCAGGATTGTGAAGGGAGTAGGAGAAGGACCAGTAACAGAAGTTTCCTAATTTCCTCTCCCAGGACTGGAGAGCTTTCTGTTCCAGTTCCTCCACCTTCCACAGCCTGAGAGCAAGTTTGTCCTCCACGTGTGGGCACTGGAAGCCCAGTATTAGCCCTCAAGCTTACATTCAGAACCAATATCCCTTTGGTCACTGTTGCCTCAGCTACAGAATGAAGTTCTGGCTTTTAGTTTCTTTTTTGATTAGGCCTGAGTATGTTCTCTAGAAGAGAGTTAGATTTTTGTCCTGTATTTTCACACTTCAAACTGAAGTGTGGGTTTTTCCCACCATCCTCGTCTGTCATGCTGCCAGAAGTCCTTCAACTTATCTCTGAGCAGTTCACGTATGTTCTCTGAAAAATGAAAATGGACTCTTAAGATATCAGTGAAATTTAAGAAGTTTTAAGAAATTTAAGAATTCAAGCATTTAAGAAACTTACGGAGTATTATTCAATGTTTTCCTCAAAACTATTAAAGTGTTCTTTCTTTACTTTTATGTAAGTAATGTCTGTGGTTGTATGATAAAATATAGCTTTTGGAGGGAGTTGTTCCCAATAATAATTATTTTAGCAGAGAGTGTTTCCAGCTGAGAGTGATGAATATAAAGATTCTGTGGTCCTCATACTTGGATGCTCCTTTCCTAATTTGGGGATGTGAAGGAACATTGGATTCTTCTATTTGAAGAATATGTTGAAATACACTTAAATGAATATGAGTTCGTTCAGGTTTTTCCTTAAGCGCGTATGAATGAACTTTTTGGCCAACCCAATAATATAACTCTGTCCTCTATTGTCACACATTTATGCTTTCTTTTTCCTAATGGGGAAGCATCATCCTTTTTTCTTTATTGCCAAAAGTTAGGAAATACATTTGATTCCGTAGCAATTCATTAGAGTAGATCACATTTCAGTTCATAGATGTTTCTCAGGGCTTTCCCCCAGTGAAAATTCTGTGCGTGTGTGTTTCTGGAAAGTTTGAATACTACAGACAGTTAATGCATGTGGGACTACCGCCGGGTGGTCGTAATTTTGCTCACCACGTTATTGGGAGGAAAACAAGTTGATAGTTTCTAGCGGCAAGTGCTAGTGAGGCGCTGCCCACTGCACAGTTAACAGAACTGAAGGCTGTCCTCCTAACAAATCCCTGCATCACCAGTTCACAGCGTGAGCCTGAGCCTTGCAAGCACCAAGTAAAGAGATTTGGTTGCAGATGTATGTTTGGGGGCTGATGATGCCAGCTTACTTAGCGGACATGTCAGCACACGTGCTGGGCATCAGGGAAATCAACAATTCATTTTAAGAAATTCCTATGAATGTTGAGCATTCTTGTCTCAGGAAATATTTCTTTCTTAATGATGAAAAACACATGTCTGTCAGATACTTGTAACTGTGCCTGCCAGACCCAGTTTAGGGAACAAAAGCAGTGAATAGAAAAAGGCTTGCCTATCACCAGGATCCCAGTAATAGGGGCTGAAGTCATGTTCTCAGTCCCTTGAGATGCTGAATAAACGCAACAAAGGGACTTGGATCTGGGAGTAAGCAGGTATTTTCAGAGTTAGAAGAATCCTTGTAACACTTAAAAATAACTTACTTAAATCTACCCAATCAAACATCCCCTTAAAAGATATCCAAATTCTTATTTCTGCATTTGCAGAGCATTCTAAAATACAAATACTAGGACAAATTCAAATCTTTGATTATCTAGTAATAATTCTGAAAAGAATTCTTACTCATTCTCTTAACTGAAAAGAAACAAATTGAAATGTAGACTAGCTTCCACTTTCTCCTCTCTAGAATTAAGGGGTGGGGTGGGGTGAGATGATGCGGGTGAGTGTGTGGAGGCATGGACTGAGGTTTGAGAAGAGTATTTGTTTAGGCTGGTAAAGAGGGAGAAATAATGTTGAGTGTTTTAGATACAGGAAGCTTTAATTCTTAGAATTATGTAGTGAAGAAGCTACCACTATTATCTCCATTTTACAGAAGAGGAAACAGGTCTAAGTAAGAGTCTCAGGAAGTAACAGGTGAAGGACACAGCTCTCTCGGGTGTTACCTGCTCAGAGTTAAGGAGAAGGGTTCAGGGTTAACTTAGTAAGTGTCACATGGGTTCCTAAGTGGCCGACTTAGATTTTAGTTAGGAGTTTTCCTAGCGAATTTTAAAGATGACAACACACAGAACACATTCCCATTCCCCAGTCTTCATGGTCCCTGTCCCCCTTCTCTAATCAACTGAATTTGAGGAATTATTTAGGTAGAATGTATGATGTTCCCTGTATCACTATCAGCATACTGGATCAGACCTGTCATAGAAAAAAAAAATGCTTTCAGAACTGGGGTCATTTAAAACTGAACTATTCCTCTGTCCCTTGTGGCCCATGCTGCAAAATAGAACATGGCTATTTAATCTCGTGATTCTCTTTACCTCTCTGTGTGATGACATCTCCACAGTCAAAGCTCTGATTCCTTTTTTGGGGATGTGGAACAGGCCAAGATTTTTTTTTTTTTCTACTGTCTTTATTTGACATATGTGTAAATTTTATATCTTACTCTAACAAGAACTGAAATTAATTCTCTGAATTCACTCCTAAATATCTTTCAATCCTAGAAACCCTGGCTTTGCATCACCTTGGAGACAGAAGCAAAAGTAACCAGTTGATCTTGAGTTGCCACACTAGAGCTTAGCTGTAACATAGCCTTTAATTTAGTCAAGAGGCATTCTATGGATCACTAAAGTCTTATTTCCTTTTTAATAGTTATTTGTATAAATTTAGTAATTTTTACTTACATTAAATTGAAATCTGTCTTTGAATCGCTTCCATTCCATGGGATTCATTTTCCTTTTAGCATGTTCATCAGATCCAAGGCTGCCTGTTTTCATCTGATGGTGATTTTCGATATTTGCAGTCAGCTCTCAAGTAGCCTTCTGCTGACTGCTTTTTTGCTTTCAAGTGAAACATCCACTGTTTCCTCATTCATTCCTCAAGATGTGATTTTCTTACTCTTCTTACAACTCATCACCTCCTTGCAATCCATCCTTCTTTGCCAACAGCCCACTTCAGGGTACCTCCCAGATGCAATACAGTTTTACAGATTTAGTCTGACCAGCCAGGGTACACAAAGACAGAATTTGTTCAGGATATTTTCTTTCTACTAATGCTTTTGACTAAGCTATGAGATGGGTGGCAGGCAGCCTCTGGAGGAAGAATATGCCAAAGACAAGACCACATAGGCAGACAGGGCTGTGGAACTGACTTGCATAAAGATATTCTGTCTTTCCCCTAGCAGAGAAGGCTGATAGATTTGTCTTCTAAGCATTAGACATTGTGTACCTACATCTCTTTGGTTTTCTCTACATGGAATGTCCTCTGCCTCATACAGCTACTTGGCAGATGTCTCTTCCTCTTTCCAGATCCTCATGTGTGGGGAGTTCTTGCCCACCACACCTTTTGCTAAGTATTGTTGTTTAGTCACTAAGCTGTGTCCCACTCTTTGTGACCCCATGGACTGCAGCACTCCAGGCGTCCCTGTCCTTCTCTATCTCCCAGAGTTTGCTCAAACTCCCGTCCATTGAGTCAGTGATGCCATCCAACCATCTCATCCTCTCCCACCGTCTTCTCATCTTGCCCTCAGTGTTTCCCAGCATCAAGGTCTTTTCCAATGAGTTGGCTCTTCACATCAGTTGGTCAAAGTATTGGAGCTTTAGCTTCAGCATCAGTCCTTCCAATGAATATTCAGGGTTGATTTCCTTCAAGATTGACTGATTTGATATCCTTGCTAAGTGACTCTGCCCTAAATGCAGAAGCTAATGAGGTGAATGGCTGTGTCCAGTCTGAAGTCACAGCTGATTGGGCAAAGGAGTGGGACACCTAAGTTAATGGCACGCATGGTATGGTCCAGCAGAAAATGCTAAATGAGTCTTTTTGTTTGTTAGTCATCCATTCACGTCAGACTCTTTGTGACCCCATGGACTGTAGCCTGCCAGGCTCCTCTGTCCATGGAATTCTCCAGGCAAGAATATTGAACTGGGTAGCCTTTCCCTTCTCCAGGAAATCTTTCCAACCCAGGGATCAAACCTGGGTCTCCTGCACTGCAGGCAAGTTCTTTACCATCTGAGCCACCAGAAAGATGTGAAAAACAGAATCTGGACCTGCAGCCACAGATGCACCAGGTCAGGTGTTACTTGGGGCGGCAGTCGCCCTCTAGTGCTATATAAGCTGCAACCCGGGGACAACAGTTCATAGAGGGGAGAGCGCAGAGAAGAAGCAAAACCTCCTTAAGTGAGAGGCCATATGGCCCACACATACTCCCAACTTCCTTATGGCTTTCCGGTTGCTTCCATTTCCAGTTCATAACTATGCTTCAATAAGCCCTACTTTGCTTGAGGTAAAGTGAGGGCCCCCTTGTTCTTTGAAACAAGATGCTAAAGCATCTTCCATGTGGGATTATCAGTTCCAAATTATGCAATCTCACTCTCCCTACTACAGAGTTCTGTGAGGGAAACTGCTGCCCTCCTTGCTCTTAAAGCTTCTTGAAACTAGGGTTTTCTGGGTTCCTATCTTTTGATGTGATGTCTTTACTGTATGAATTTGTTATTTATATAAAATATTACCTATCAGGTTGGGTTGTAGATTCTAGGTGGTTCCAATTTTCTGCTTGATGTACATGCTAAATATTTGTTGAATGTTGGGTAGGTATTTTTGTATTTCTATAAATATATTGAGCACTGTTCTGGGAGGGAGTTAAATTACTTGGAAAGAGTTTTATACTTTGGATCTTACATTTAAGATTCACTAGGCGGGACCAGAGAAGTGCTTAGATAAGGACTAATTATTCCCCCATTATTGAAGCAAAACCATTCCAAGTACTCTACAATTGCCTTTAGATTGAGGTTTTTTTCCAATCTGCCTGTAGCAACAGGCAGTTTTAGCTCTGTAAGGGTACCAGTCACTGTTTCTTTCTTCTAATTCTTTCAGGTGTTTCTTGTCCTGGTTTTGAGTGGTTTCCTCATATGTGTATGTACTAGATACATCTCTACTGAATACATGAAGAGAACTCTCTGAAGCTCTCTGGAGTTCTGTCTGTGCCACTCTCTCATATTAGGTATCCTGTCCTGCAGACTTTAGCTGCCTTGATCTTCTCTGGGTCTTAGCCCTTCTCCTCAGTAGGGAGTACACCAGTCTCTTCCCTGGTGCCTCAGACGGTAAAGAATCTGTCTGCAGAGCAGGAGACCTGGTTTGATCCCTGGGTTGGGAAGACCCCCTGGAGAAGAGAATGGCTACCCACTCCAGTATTCTTGCCTAGAGAATTCCATTGAGAGAGGAGCCTGGCAGGCTACAGTCCATGGAGTCACAAAGAATCAGACACAACTGAACAGCTAACACTTTCACTTTTTTTTCCCACTCAGTGATCTGGAAATGGGATGAAGGCAGTGCTGGAGCAGTCTTCATTCATCTTGTTTATTTTTTATCTCTCTGGGCTCACTGTTTTTCATTTTCTCATGGCCCAATGTCTTAGAAAACTTTTTAATATGTATTTTATCTTTGAAGTGAGAGGGTAAACCAGGTCACTGCTGTTCTATCTTGGAAGTGAAAGTTATATAACTGGTTGAGAGTTCTTTAGGAAAGTTTGATAACTATAGTTGGTATGCTTGGCTACATTTTGATGAATTGAAAGATTTTCTTTGATTCTCGATCAGGGTCTTAATCAAAGTGATATAAGTTATTCTTATAATTTAAACCAGATCTACGGTACAATAAGTATCTCTAACATGAGAATAGCATGTGTGAAATCCATTGCTGCTCAAAATCAAGGCTGAAGTTAAAGGCAATGAGTTAATAATGGATAAAGATGTTATCACATTTTCTTTAGAGGAAATCTATTCCAGTGAACCATTTTGGTAAAAATAGTTTCTCAAGAGGAGCTTAATTCTGGAAAGATAATGATCTGTTTTAGATGACTGTAATTTACAATTATGTGTGGTTAACTTCTGAATTGTGAGCATGGGGAGTATTGCAAGTCTTAGAAAGTTAGTTGATACGTAATTCATGCAATTTATTTCTGAACCTCAGGGGAGCCAAACATTTGGGAAGGGCCTTTATTTGAAAAAGCCATTCAAAGTATGTAGGCTCTACATGGGAAAATACTACTAATATTGTTATCGGTCATAGTCATATACTTTTCCTTTAAAAAAAAAAGAAGGAAAATGGCAAAATGACTTTTATCTCAACCTAGAAGAGCATCCACTTATCTGTGAAGTCCTAAAGGAAGAGGTGGCATCACTGACTCAATGAACAGGAGCTTGAGCAAGCTTCAGGAGACGGTGAAGGACAGAGAAGCCTAATGTGCTGCGATCCGTGGGGTCACAAAGAGTAGGACATAAATGAGCGACTGAACGACAACAAAAGGAAGAGAATTCTTTCTCTTGCCAAGTACTGATGCCAGATATGGATTCCAAGGTTTCAGTTTTTAATTGAGGATCCCTCTTTAACCAAGTAGAGCAGAGAAAGGCAGATCATAGTTGAGCCCTTCCACCTATGAAAAGCACCTATGTCTCTTCTATGGAGAAAGCCTCCACTACTCAGCAGCCTCGGGGTAAACGTCCCTCTCCTTTTCCCTCCTGGGAAGGAATGCTGACACTGCATGCAGGCAGTTAGATATGAGGCCCACGGTTTCTTCAAGCTTCCTCAGAGAGGATTTATCTCAGGCCACTCAGTGAGAAAAGACTCCACTGGTTGGCAAATAATAAATAAGAAAGTATTTTCAGGAGGGAAAAACAGAGCTTTTTGTCACAAATGAACAAATGGCAGCAAATTTGGAAAACTCAGCAGTGGCCACAGGACTGGAAAAGATCAGTTTACATTCCAATGCCAAAGAAAGGCAATGCCAAAGAATGCTCAAACTACCACACATGTGCACTCATCTCACAGCTGGTAAAGTGATGCTTAAAATTCTCCAAGCCAGGCTTCAGCAATACGTGAACCACGAACTTCCAGATGTTCAAGCTGGTTTTAGAAAAGGCAGAGGAACCAGAGATCAAATTGCCAATGTCCGCTGGATCATTGAAAGAGCAAGAAAGTTCCAGAAAAACATCTATTTTTGCATTACAGACTATGCAAAAGCCTTTGACCATGAGAATGACAATAAACTGTGGAAAATTCTGAAAGAGATGGGAATACCAGACCACCTGACCTGCCTCTTGAGAAACCTGTATGCAGGTCAGGAAGCAACAGTTAGAACTGGACATGGAACAACAGACTGGTTCCAAATAGGAAAAGGAGTATGTCAAAGCTGTATATTGTCACCCTGCTTATTTAACTTACATGCAGAGTACATCATGAGAAACCCTGGGCTGAAGGAAGCACAAGCTGGAATCAGGATTGCCGGGAGAAATATCAATAACCTCAGATATGCAGATGACACCACCCTTATGGCAGAAAGTGAAGAAGAACTAAAGAGCCTCTTGATGAAAGTGAAAGAGAAGAGTGAAAAAGTTGGCTTAAAACTCAACATTCAGAAAACTAAAATCATGGCATCTGGTCCCATCACTTCATGGCAAATAGATGGGGAAACAGTGGAAACAGTGGCTGACTTTATTTTTCTGGGCTCCAAAATCACTGCAAATGGTGATTGCAGCCATGAAATTAAAAGATGTTTACTCCTTGGAAGGAAAGTTATGACCAGCCTAGACAGCATATTAAAAAGCAGAGACATCACTTTGTCAATAAAGGTCCATCTGGTCAAGGCTATGGTTTTTCCAGTGGTCATGTATGGATGTGAGAGTTGGACTGTGAGGAAAGCTGAGCGCCGAAGAATTGATGCTTTTGAACTGTGGTGTTGGAGAAGACACTTGAGAGTCCCATGGAAGGCAAGGAGATACAACCAGTCCAACCTAAAGGAGATCAGCCCTGAGTGTTCATTGGAAGGACTGATGTTGAAGCTGAAACTCCAGTACTTTGGCCACCTCATGTGAAGTGTTGACTCATTGGAAAAGACCCTGATGCTGGGAGGAATTGAGGGCAGGAGGAGAAGGGGACAACAGAGGATGAGATGGTTGGATGGCATCACTGACTCAATGGACATGGGTTTGGGTGGACTCTGGGAGTTGATGATGGACAGGGAGGCCTGGTGCTGTGGTTCATGGGGTCGCAAACAGTCAGACATGAATGAGCAACTGAACTGAACTGAACCAAATGGCTCCCTGAGGGTAAGTGTGTGGCCTGATTCTTTGAGTTATCAACCTCTGCCTCATCTCACTTTCCTATATCTTAGTCCAGATCTTTGCTTTGGGCATCACAGATGCTATAACTTTACCTCTAGTGATCAGATTTTTTTAAAGCTATTGATACATGATTTATCTCCCTTATTAATTATCAATCCAAAAATAAATCGTTGTCTCTAAAATGCAGAATTAAATGCCATTGATTTGGGGGGTTCAGAAGTGAAAATACAGGATATTTAATAAATTACAGTAGATGGATAAATCAAAGCCTCCAGCATAGTGTAGTCACTAAAGTATGAAATTATGGCCTGGGGGGCAAGCCAGCAACACATGGGCCTGTTCCATGAACTCTGAGGCCTGAGGAGTGGCAGAAGCTGGAAAGTGATGCACTCATGGCGGGTAGAAACCATAGGAATAGCCAAGGGGACTTGCCAACCACAGTGTATACCTTGGATCTTAAGAAATCTGACCCTGGGCAGTGAAGTTAGGTATGTTAGTCACTCAATTGTGTCTGGCTGCGACCCCACGCCCTGCAGCAGGCTGGGCTTCTCTGTTCATGACCATCTCCCAGAGTTTGTTCAAACTCATGTCCATTGAGTTGGTGATGCCATCCCAACCATCAAGTAAGGTACAAGGGTCACAAATTGAGGGTGAAGTGGTAGGTAAACTGTTTCTTCCATCACATTAGTGACTTTACAAGACCAGAAATGTGTTTTGTGAATTTTGTGCTTTCCTAAAATCAGTGCTGGCCACTACAGTTGGGTTGGAAGCTCTGGAGAATGAAGACCTCGTGTTTACAGTGGTCCAGAGGGGAAGGCCCATATCTTCTGTCTTTCCCCTGAAGTGTATGGCGTGAGTGTTGATGGTGATGGTCATCATTTAATAGATGCCGGTGTTTCTGGCCAACATCTTGCTGCTGGGGCCCTGTCCTCACTGCTCAGTCTCTAGGCATGGACTCCTAAATCTGTCTGTCAAGACCACCCTTTTGAACTTGAATACTATTACCTGTAAAAACCTATGAAATCTGCTTTATCCTGCCAGTATTTCTCCACGGGAGCCCTTCTGTTATCCTGGGTCAGACAGTTCTTAAGTCAAATAGACTGTTATTGCTTGACTTGTAACAACCATGGTCTCAGCAGTAAATGCCAGTGGCAACCTGTCATTAGGAGAAGCAAATATACTATCACATTTTTCAGTGTTTGACCCTTACCAAGTGCAGTGCCCTGCCTACTTAAACCTCAGTTCCTCACCTCTGACCTGCCCTGACTTCCCACCTTCTGGTGCCACTCTAGATCACTCATGTAGGCTCCAGATTTCAAGACTCTCCTATTTTGTAAGGTAAGCTTATGTTATCTCTGTTTGTTGTCTCTATGTGTTCAGAGGGAAAGTTAGCAAAATATTCTGATTTTTTTTTTTTTTTTGCTGTGCAATAAATGCATCTAAGTAGACCCCACCGGGGAATATGAGAACTCTAATCAAATGATTTTCCTCTTGCAAAGAGAAAAAAGAATAAAATCAATAAACAAAAATCAACAAACAATCATGAGTGTTTTTTTCTATAAACACCTGTTCAAACAGCAATGCTTTCAGTTATAACTGTTTTTAAACCACCTGATGATCTCACTGTGATGAAATTCTTACACATTGAATACAGTCTTGAATTGTCTTAGCTCTTTTCCAGTCCTATCAAAGCATGAAGTGAAGTGAAGTGAAGTTGCTTAGTCACGTCTGACTCTTTGCGACCGTGTGGACTGTAGCCTACCAGGCTCCTCCATCCATGGGATTTTCCAGGCAAGAGTACTGGAGTGGGTTGCCATTTCCTTCTCCAGCATAGCTTTTAGCAAATGGTTGTTCTGATTCAATTGCTTATAATGATATTTCCTCATAATATGACATTTTTTGTCTACCTGTCTTAAGACAAAAGTGAACAATAAATACATCCTATGTTGGGCTTTGACCCATAACAGCAGAATTATTTGCTTAGTGTATGTAATAATTGATATGATTTGAGTTGTAAAGTATGAATATTTTATTCATTTTATTACCTACAGTCTTCCATTGAGAATAGGCACTGTTAATAATTTTATGTGGGCTAGTAAATTTTCCATTGTTATTAATAAAAATGATTTGCTTTTTAAACCGAAAGATTACAGAAGAAATATTTTATGATTTGGGAATATTTGACTCTAATTAAGTGGATGCTGAAGTGAAATGTAATTTTATTAGAATACACCACTATAAGCTTTGAATTTTATTTGAATAATTTTCAGAAACACTCTCATATTATTGCTTAAGTGATGAAGATGGTTTTGCCACTTCCAAGTAACTGTAAGTGCTGTTGTTGTCCTACAGACAGGAAGTGATTTAATTGTCTTACTTCTGCTAATTTTACTTCCAACTTTATTGAGATACAATGCTGTATGTCAATTATAAGTTTAAGGTGTACAGCATAGTGATTTTACATAATTATGAAAGAATTATCACAATAGAGTGAACATCCATTATTTTATATAGATACAAAATTAAATAGAAACTTTTTTCCTTGTGATGAGAACCCTTAGGATTTTCATATACAGCATACAGCAGTGTTAATTATACTTACCAGGTTGTACAGCTCTAGTACTTACTTATCTTATAACTAGAAGTTTATACCTTTTGATTGCCTTCATCCAATTCCCCGCCCCCATCCTCTCCTCTGGTAACCACAAGTCTGATCTTTTTATTATGTCAGGTTTTAAAGAGTAATTATGCTACAACACAGTTCCTGTTACACAATACAGTGATTTTATGTTTCTATATTTCAAAATTATTTTCATCACAATAAGTCTAGTTATGGTCTGTCACCCTACAGAGATACTACATAGTTAGTATTTCCCCACAATGTACATTTCCTACCCATTTATTTTGCCGCTGAAACTTTGTACCTATTAATGTTCCTCACCTCCCCCAACCCCTCCCTGTATAATCTACCAGCTCTCTGTTATCTACAACTGTTTCTGTTTTGTTTGTTCATTTTTTTTTTCAGATTTCACATGTAACTGAAATCATGCAGTGTTTGTCTTTCTCTGACTTATTTTGCTTAGCATAATACTCTCTAGGTCCATCCATATTATCATAGATAGCAAGATTTCATTTTTTAGTGGCTGAATAATGTTTTGTGCGTGTGTGTGTATACACACACCCTGGATCTTTACCCCTTCTTCTTTTGATGGGCACTAAGATTGCTTCCATATCTTGGCTATTATAAATAATGCTTCAGTGAGCATGTGGGTGCACATATCTTTTCCAAATTAGTGTTTGTTTTTCTTCAGATAAATACCTGGTGTTCGAAAGCTGGACCGTATATTTCTATTAATTTTTTGAGGCATTTCAGTACTGTTTTCCATAGTGCTGCACAAATTACATTCCTACCAAGAGGGCATGAGGACTCCATTTTTTCCCCACACTCTTCCCAAAACTTGTTACTTGTTGTCTTTTTTGATAATGGCTGTTCTGACAGATGTGAGGTGGTATCTTCTCTTGGTTTTGATTTGCATTTCCCTGCTGATTAATGCTGTTGAGCATCTTTTCATGTGCTGTTAGGAACCTGTATGTCTCCTTTGAAAAATATGTCTATTCAGACCCTCTGCTCATTTTTCAATCACCTTGTTTTTCTTTTTTTGATATCTAGTTGTATTGTTTCTATATGTATTTTGGATATTAACTCCTTATTGGGTATATCATTTACAAATATCTTCTCCCATTAAGTAGATTGGCTTTTCATTTTGTTGATAGTTTCCTTTTCTATTTGAAAGTTTTAATTTGATGTAGTTCCATTTATTTATTTTAGGTTTTGTTTCCCTTGCCAGAGGAGACATATTAAAAAAACTAAGACCAATGTCAAAGACTTACTGCCTATGTTTTCCTCTAGAAGTTTTATGATTTCAGATCTACACTTAAGTCTTTATTCCATTTTGAATTTGTGCAAGGTGTGAGAGAACAGAGTGGTCCCACTTAATTCTTTTGCAAATGACTATCTGATTTTCCCAACAACATTTATTGAAGGAAACGGTCTTTTCTCCACTGTATGTTCTTGCCTCCTTTGTCAAAGGTTAATTACCCACATCAGCGTGGGCTCATTTCTGGGCCCTGCAGTCTGTTGCATCGATCTATGTGTCTGTTTTTGCGACAGTACCATACTGTTTTAATTACTGTAGTCTTGTAGGATAGTTTAAAATCAAGGTGCTTTGCGTTTCTTTCTCAAGATTATTTTGACTGTTTAGGTTTTTTTTTTTTTTTTCATTTCCATACAAGCTTTAAAATTCTAGTTCTGAGAAAAATTGCATTTGTATATTGATTGCATTGGATCTGTAGATTGCCTTAGGTAATATGGACATTTTAATAATATTCTTCTAATTCAAGAGCACAGTATATCTTTCCATCTGTGTTGTCATCAGTTTTTTATATCAATGTCTTGTAGATTTCTGGATACAAAACTTTTACTTCTTTACTTAGATTTATTCCTAGATATTTTAGTCTTTTGATGCAGTGATAGGTGAGATTGCTTCTTCAATGTCTCTTTCTGATAGTTTGTTATTAGTATATAGAAATGCAACAGATTTTTGTATAATAATTTTATATCCTGCAATTTTATCAAATTAATTGTGATCTAGTAGATTTTTGGTGCTATCTTTAGGATTTTCTATGCATCATGTCATCTACAGGTAGTGACAGTTTTACTTCTCCCTTTCCAATTTGAATTTCTGTTATCTTTCTTGTCTTATTGTCTAAGACTTCTAATACTATGTTGAATAAAACTGGTGAACATAAGCATCCTTTTTCTGTTCCTGATATTAGACGAAATGCATTTAATTTTTCACTGCTGATTGTGATGTTAGTTGTAGGCTTGTCCTATATGGCCTTTATTATGTTATATTTCTTCTATATCTACTTACAGGCTAGTTGTAATATATATGTCTATTTGGTGTAATGTGTCATTTAAGGCCAGTATTTTTATTTATTTTTGTTGACTTTCTGTCTGTCCCATGGATGTCAATGGGATGTTAAAAATTCCTTGGTATTGTATTACTGTAAATTTCTCCCTTTATGTCTGTCTCCCTTTCTCCCTTTAATATTTGCTTTATGTATTTAGGTGGTTTCCCTGGTGGCTCAGAGGTAAGGAATCTGCCTGCTAGTGTAAGAGATGCGGGTTTGATCCCCTGGAGAAGGAAATGGCGACCCACCTCAGTATTCTTGCCTGGGAAATCCCATGGACAGAGAAGCCTGGGGTCACAAAGAGTCAGACATGACTTAGCAAGTAGACAACAACAATGTTGGATAAATGTATATTTACAATTGTTATCTCTTCTTGTTGGATTTATCCCTTTATCTTCATGTAACATCTTTCTTTGTCTCATGTTACAGTCTATTTTAAAGTCTGTTCTGTATAAGTACTGCTACCTGGCTTTCTTTTAATTTCCATTTGTGTGAAATACCATTGTCCATCCTCCTCATTTTCCACTTGTGTATTTTTAGATCTAATGTGAGTCTCTTGTAGTGTGTTTGTATATGGGTCTTGCTTTTGTATGTATTCAGTCACTCTGTCTTTTGATTGGAATATTTAGTCCACTTATATATAAAGTAATTATTGATAGAGATGTACTTTTTGTCATTTAAATTTTTTCTAGTTTTTATTTTTCTTCTCTTCCCTTGTGACTTGATGACTATCTTTAGTATTACATTTGGATTCCTTTCTCTTGTACATGTTTCTATTATAGATTTTTGTTTTGTGGCTACCATGAATTTTATATATAGCAATATATACATATATGTTATCTGTATAATATGTATGATTATTTTAGGTTGCTGCTTCCTTAAATTTAGAAGCATTTTAACAACACTGCATTTTTACTACCCCCCTCAATGTTTACTGCTTTTGACATATTTTATCTTTTTGTCTTGTTTATTCCTTAACCACTTAATATGGATACAGATGGTTTTACAATTTTTGTCTTTTAACCTTCCTTATAGCTTTATAAGTAGTTGATTTACTTTACAGTATATCTGCTCTTACTATGAGATTTTTCCTTTCATAATTTTCATATTTTAGTTTTTGCTTATCCATAAAACTTTTGCACTGTCCCATCAAATCTGAATGAAAGCCTTGCTGGGTAGATTATTCTCAATTGTAGGTTTTCTCCTTTCATCATTTAAGTATATCATGCCAATCCCTTTCTGGCCTGTAGAATTTCTGCTGAAATGTCAGCCGAGAGCCTTATGTGAGTTGCCTCATATATAACTTGTTCTTTTCCCTTGATGCTTTTAATATTCTCTCTTTATCTTTCATTTTTGTCATTTTAATTACCATGTGCCCCAGTTGTGGCACTGTCCTCTTGCTCCTTGGGGAGAACCTCTGTAATCTTTATTATCGTCCTGTTTGTGGGTCACCCACCTGCGATTATGGCTCTTGACTACCTCGTCTCTACCCCTCCTACCCATCTTGTTGTTTTTACTTTTTTATATCGTTAGCTGTAGAAATTTTTTTCTCCTAGTGTTCCAATCTTTCTCACCAATATTAGTAATAAATTTGGTGTGTCCATGAAAAGAGATGCACTCAGGGTCTTCCTATCCTGCCCCATCTTGACCACTCTTCCCCTGCTCATTTGAATTACTAATAAGGATCAAAAATTGGACATTTAGAAGCAAACTGAAATAACTGTTTTTGCAAAATCAGAAGATGGAATATACTCTATTGGAACTTTATCTCAGTATTAATTCAGTAACTAAAATTTTTATATTCAGTTTATATACACACATAGGCTTGACTTTTGAAATTACCTAATTTATCTATTAATGAGTTATTTGGTAAGTTTTGATTGTGCAAGGAGTGCTGCCTTATTTACTCAGAACTTACCATAAGATCTCTTTGGCAAAACAATAGTTTTTCATCTTGTAATGGCTAATGTCATGTAAATTAAAATTGCTTTTGACAAGTTTTTTATAAGAAGTTTGATTGTTGTTGGTATTCTTGAACCCTGTGTCTATGAAACTGAACAGCAGGTTTTATTTTAATGACTCTGCTGTTTGACATTCATTTCAATATAGCCACATTTTTAAACTTGACTACAGAAAAATAGCATACTGCCTGAAAGGAACATCACCATTGACTAAATATGTAGAATTAGCATATTTCTCTTTGACTTTAGATGCAGGAAAGATCAAAATAAGTGGAATACTTGATTAGCTTTGAAGGCCTAATACAGGGTCACAGATGCAGTGTACCTATGCAAATCATATAGGCAATGGACCAGTTGAAACTAGCCTCTTTAAATCATAACGTTGCCTAGCCACCTAATTCCAAAGATCTCTGGGAACACATATGAAATCTGCCTATGCCAATCAGATCATTGATGTATCATATAGTTACTGGACAACAAGGAAGACTAAAATGATAAAATCTTTCATGGGTAACTAATATGTGAATACGTAGGTATTGATAACTGATAATTTAAGAGGGATTATGTTCAGTTTTCTACAACCAATGTACACAGTATTTCTACCATTTCCACCTAATAATTCTGTTGACCCTATCTAAAAGTTTATTCCAACTAAATATCTGAATCCTAAGGTGTATTCTATTGGAAAGGGCTGCTTAATCTCAGTACTACTGGCATTTTGGGCCAGAGAATTCTTTATGGCTAGGAAATGTCCTATGTATCATAGAATGTTCAATGACATCCTTGGTATCTACACTAGATGCCAGGAGCTCCTTCCTCGTCCCTACCCAGCCTCCCCACCAGTTGTAATAATCAAATGTTTCCCGACATTACCAAATGCCTCCTACAAAGAAAAATTATCCTGCTTAGAATCACTGCTAACGTACAAGAAGGGAAGAAGTCATCTCTCTCATCTCATTCTTTTAATCCTCTTAGAAAAGGCTTCCTCATTATTACTTGGCATTCTACATAATTATTAAGAAGGTCATAGTCCATGTTTCTGTTTTTTATTTTTTTTTATTTTTTATTTTTTTTTATTTTTATTTTTTTTTTTTAATTTTTATTATTATTTTTTTTTCCAGTGGGTTTTGTCATACATTGCTATGAATCAGCCATGGATTTACATGTATTCCCAATCCCGATCCCCCCTCCCACCTCCCTCTCCACCCGATTCCTCTGGGTCTTCCCAGTGCACCAGGCCGGAGCACTTGTCTCGTGCATCCCACCTGGGCTGGTGATCTGTTTCACCATAGTTAGTATACATGCTGTTCTTTTGAAATATCCCACCCTCACATTCTCCCACAGAGTTCAAAAGTCTGTTCTGTATTTCTGTGTCTCTTTTTCTGTTCTGCATATAGGGTTATCGTTATCACCTTTCTAAATTCCATATACATGTGTCAGTATGCTATAATGTTCTTTATCTTTCTGGCTTACTTCACTCTGTATAATGGGCTCCAGCTTCATCCATCTCATTAGGACTGGTTCAAATGAATTCTTTTTGACGGCTGAGTAATATTCCATGGTGTATATGTACCACAGCTTCCTTATCCATTCATCTGCTGATGGGCATCTAGGTTGCTTCCATGTCCTGGCTATTATAAACAGTGCTGCGATGAACATTGGGGTGCACGTGTCTCTTTCAGATCTGGTTTCCTCAGTGTGTATGCCCAGAAGTGGGATTGCTGGGTCATATGGCAGTTCTATGTCCAGTTTTTTAAGAAATCTCCACACTGTTTTCCATAGCGGCTGTACTAGTTTGCATTCCCACCAACAGTGTAAGAGGGTTCCCTTTTCTCCACACCCTCTCCAGCATTTATTGCTTGTAGACTTTTGGATAGCAGCCATCCTGACTGGCGTGTAATGGTACCTCATTGTGGTTTTGATTTGCATTTCTCTAATAATGAGTGATGTTAAAAAAGACAGCTATCTTTTGCTCAGAAGCCAAAATTTCCATCTTAGGACAATTTGTTTTTCTTTTTTTAATTTAAAATTTGTCTCGATTGGTTTTATGCAAGAACTAAATTTTCCAAGAAGTACTTCAATACTTTGTGCAGAGTAACAATGGACTGGTGCTCAAAAATTTAGCTGCTTAGATACAAAACAGAGACATTTGGGAGGGGATATGTGTGTGTAATAGGGGTACATGGGACTAAAAATTCTTTTCTATCTTTTGTAATACAATGTGAACAGCTATTCATCACTTTCTTTTTTTAACTTTTGATGTGTATATCAGATAGGAATGTGTAGCAGGTCACAGATAGCAAACTATTGTCTAAAGGTGGGACCAATACTGGCATTGGGTCAATTCAATACATTGAATGTATGGCTGTCGGAATCTCTGTTGTGGCTCATCTCTGTTCTGAGGGTGTAATATTGGCTTCCTTTCAAGACAACCACTCTCATCATGCTTGTGAGATAATTACAGTTTAAGGTTTAGATCTTAAGTTTTTTAACTGTAGATGCAAGAAGGAAGACAGGGTTTCTGTAACAGAAGGTAGGGTCTATCTTATCCAAACTGCTTGAGTCTTAATGGACAGAAGGGTTTAGGGATGCTGACCCTTGGTTGTAGTTAAAAATATCTAGGTTACTTATTGTCAGCCCTCCCTATCTGTGGTTCCTCCCCAACCAGGGTTCCTCTGCATCCATGGATTCAACTCAGGTATACTTATTGTTTTAAAAAGTTGGCATAAAAGTGGGTCTGTGTTTATTTTTGCTTTTATTTCCAATATTCTGGGAGGTGGGACATAGAGGATCTTGCTGTGATTTATGTCGGAAAGTGTTTTGCCTATGTTCTCCTCTAGGAGTTTTATAGTTTCTGGTCTTACATTTAGATCTTTAATCCATTTTGAGTTTATTTTGGTGTATGGTGTTAGAAAGTGTTCTAGTTTCATTCTTTTACAATAAATGCTGGAGAGGGTGTGGAGAAAAGGGACCCCTCTTACACTGTTGGTGGGAATGCAAACTAGTACAGCCACTATGGAAAACAGTGTGGAGATTTCTTAAAAAACTGGAAATAGAACTGCCACATGATCCAGCAATCCCATTTCTGGGCATACACACTGAGGAAACCAGATCTGAAAGAGACACGTGCACCCCAATGTTCATCGCAGCACTGTTTATAATAGCCAGGACATGGAAGCAACCTAGATGCCCATCAGCAGATGAATGGATAAGGAAGCTGTGGTACATATACACCATGGAATATTACTCAGCCGTTAAAAAGAATTCATTTGAACCAGTCCTAATGAGATGGATGAAACTGGAGCCCCTTATACAGAGTGAAGTAAGCCAGAAAGATAAAGAACATTACAGCATACTAACACATATATATGGAATTTAGAAAGATGGTAACGATAACCCTATATGCAAAACAGAAAAAGAGGCACAGAAATACAGAACAGAGTTTTGAACTCTGTGGGAGAATGTGAGGGTGGGATATTTCAAAAGAACAGCATGTATACTATCTATGGTGAAACAGATCACCAGCCCAAGTGGGATGCATGAGACAAGTGTTCAGGCCTGGTGCACTGGGAAGACCCAGAGGAATCAGGTGGAGAGGGAGGTGGGAGGGGGGATCGGGATGGGGAATACATGTAAATCTATGGCTGATTCATATCAATGTATGACAAAAAAAAATAATAATAATAATAAAAAAAATGATTATGTATAAAAAAAAAAAAAAGTGGGTCTGTGCAATTCAAACTCATGTTGCTCAACTGTCTATTGTACCTAGTTGGCTAGAAGAGAACTGAATGGTTTTTGAGGATGAAAATAACATATGACCATTTCTACATAGTGTCCAATCTCACTAAAAACAAAATAAAGCCATTGACAGAAGGAATTATGTCTTATATTTCATTGTACTTCCCTTGGCCCTTTGTGCTCAACAGACATATAATGTAAAATTTGTAGGTTAAAAAGAGCTTGGAAGTCATACTTATTATTCTTACAAAAAGATCAAAGCATTTTTTAATGTTTAAAACACACAAAATTCTCAGAATTCCTATGGATCAGGAGTAATAGAGAAGGGATGCTATCTCATTTTAAAGTAGTAATCATTCAAATGATTTACCTGTGGTCATGTTGTTGTTGTTTAGTTGCTAAGTTGTGTTCAACTCTTGCGACCCCATGGACTAGAGCCCACCAGGCTCCTCCATCCATGGGATTTCCTAGGTAAGAATATTGGAGTGAGTTGCCACTTCCTTCTCCAGGGGATCTTCCCAACCCAGGGATTGAATCTGCATCTCCTGCATTACAGGCAGATTCTTCACCAGTGAGCCACCCAGAAAGTCCACAATCTGTGGTCAGAGATAGTAAGATAATAAATTTTCCACTTACTTATTATCTTTCAGAGAGAAGGCAGGTTAAACTAATTTCTAAGTAGGGGAAGAGAATACAAATACATATTACTAGTACTGAGGATTTCTTTCAGTAACAAAGTAGAGTTTTCCTCTCTAATGTAAACTATACAAGGAGGTTTAATGAATATCTGGATTCTAAGATGACAAACACAAAGATCTAGATATCTACAACTAAATTAAATAAATATAAAGCTTATTTACATCATGTTTGTTTAGGGATTAATCTATGTAAGAAAACTGGACTGCACATTTCCTAAGCTTAACTTCATACTCAATTAGGTGTTTGGAAGCTATATTGTTTTGATATCTCTTACAAAAAAAGGAAACAAAACCAAACTCCAAAAAGGCAATTAATGCATCATCAATACGAGTCCTGGTTTTGATCAATAGCACACTTCATTCACCCCAAAGAACGATAGCATGGTGCCCCCATTGTGCTTTCCAATGACACTTCTCTGTATGAGAGAAATGTGATTGTCGTTTCACAAAACAGAGCCCATTAGGTTTGATGAGGTCTTATAGTTCCACATTTTTGGCAAGAGCATTCACACAACTAATGCGTTTAGTTTTAAAAACACAATTATTTCTTCTAGTGTAATGAAGATGATACTTAAAGTAGTACTGAAAGCTTTAAGTTTTTTATTTATGGAAAAAGAGCATAATTATAAATTGCTTATGTAAATATGTTTAGATGCACTCTGTACACATTTTCAAATGTGATTCATTTCATACAATACACTTAATTTGTTGCCAACTCAAATAACAATAAATTTGATCTTGTAATATTTCAAAAAGATCCCTTTTTCAGGTTGGAGATGATTACATGTTTATAACTTGGAGCAGGTCCCAATTTACATAGATAATTTAAAGAATAAAAATTTATAAATGTTAGTAGGAAGAATTGTAGAAGTACTTTTGGTGTATTTTAAGTAAGTTTTATTTTTTGTTGTTGAATAAGGATATTCAGATCTGCTCTTTCACTGTAGTTGTTGTTAGTTATCTGGGAAAACCTTATTGACAGGTATTATTGCTGTATTAAGCTTGGGTTTCTAGCTTGAGTAATACAGGTAACCAGTAAAAGAATTCACACGTGCCATGGTGTTAACCTTCGGGACAGAGTTGGTGAACCTGGGGTGTTTAGTACATGGGGAAATGTTCTGCTGATGGTTGAAAGTGAAAGTGAAGTTGCTCAGTCGTTTCCGACTCTTTGCGACCCCATGGACTAATGTAGCCCACCAGACTCCTCCATCCATGGCATTCTCCAGGCAAGAATACTGGAGTGGGTTGCCATGTCCTTCTCCAGGGGATCTTCCTGACCCAGAGATCGAACCCGGGTCTCCCGCATTTCAGGGAGGCGCTTTAACCTCTGAGCCACCAGGGAAGCCAGCTAGGTATTTATAAATTCCTAAGTGATGTCTTCCATGTGTACATTTCTTATAAACATGGCTGAATAAAGGAGACCGTATTGTTTGAGAGCACAAACAATTGAGACACAATAAAGGAGAACTTACTGTGTCTGCTACTTATGAAAGTTGCAAGTATCTAACTTCTTTAATCCTTAACTTCCTAATCTGTAAAATCAAAATAGTGACAGCTATTTATAGAATTATTTGGGAATCATATGAGTAAAGGGATGTGAAAAAGCTGGTGCAAGGTCTAGGAGCCTGGAGACTCAGTGGTCCCCCTTCTTCCCGTAAATTCCAATGTCCCATCTTCTTAGGTGACTTCCGGCTCCGGTTCTCTCTTGCTCTTCTCAGCCTGAACCTGCAGCTACACAAAATGACCTCTTCCTGGAGATGTCTGTGGTTCTACCTTAGACCAAAATTTCAATGAATGGTGTTTAACTTTCTGAGTGGATTCATAGACATCATTATATTCCCAAATCAACCGGGGGAGGGGGAATCTTGTTTTTATACAATATACCTAAAGTAGGAGAGCAAATATCCTCACAATGTGACCATCCATCAACTTACACTTTCTTCACAACCTTACCTTTTCCACTGGCTTTCTAGGAAAGAATATCTTTAACTTAAAGTCAGATGTAAAGATGTATTTGTGTGTATGGGGTAGGGGGAATCTGTGATATATCAATTTAGGCTATTTCTTGAAAGACAGCAACTCTAGCTGAATCTCTTAGTTCCCCAAAAGAAGGGTGGTGTGGGTACAGATCCAGAGTATAGGTTTCACAACTTTGGCAATGGTTGTATAATTTCTACAAATCCTAATGTTCTATATTTTCTGTGACTAGTTTATAAGAGTATTCCTATCTTTCTCTGATATAATTATAGCAATAACCAGAACGTTGGTAATTAAAAGTTGTTCACTAATGGAACACAAAGGGAAAAATCTGCTACTACTTACCATTTGAAAATAATCATCAGCAAGGAAGTATAAATGAAATAGTTACTTACCATAGTTTCAATAGTTAATTAGTCACAGACTTTAGCAAAAGGTAGTCAGACTAAATTAGTGGCTAATTGAATTTTCAGTTGTCACAGAAATTTAAAATAAAGTAGTATTCATTGCTTAATAACAAGTGATCTAATATAATAATATGCTACACTTATTTTTAAGAGATTCTAAACGTAAAATAAAGGAAATAGGTGAAAGTATTTGAACTCAAAGTATTTCTTCCTAGATACTGAAGGCTATTGTTTTCAGTGCATTTAGAAACAAATCTGATTTTTCTAATTACTAAATATGGTTTTCCCGTGCTAATAACGACTCTGTATGTTTCATGGAAAACTCCATAAAAGAAAAATCAGAAATTTTACATGCACCTTGACAGAAGAAAACTCTGTACTTAGTAATTCCATAAAAGACAAGGCTAAAAAGAATCCTAAAAGGATCTTCCACCCCAGTTCCCTCGTTTCTGGGACCCTATGAGGCATCAACAGAAAAGGATTCATATTTGCCAGTTAAAAGTGAGCCAAGAGGCCCATATATATGTATATTAGATATTATAGATATGTGTATTAGATATTGCATATATGTGTATTAGCCATTGTATATGTGTGTGTGTGTGTATATATATATATAATAAAACTCAAATAAACAAAAGACATAAAGTAGAACACTATGGGAACACTAATAAGGAGAAGAAATAAAGCACCTGAGATACTAATGTTAAAACACTACACTTTCAAATAAGAAAAAGGCAGTAGCATCTCCTGGGACTGCACAGAACAGAATTCTCACCTACTGTTTGTTGACAACGAAACTAAGAACAGAAGAGAAGGTGCATGTAAATAAATGTTCTAAGTTTGCTCCAATAGAAAATATCCTCTTAAAAGTATAAAAACAAACAAGCAAGCTGGAGAAGAAAATATACTGGAACATTTCATTTCAGATTCACTAAAGAGATTATTTCTAGTCTTATTGGAAAATAGGTGAGTAAGCTGAATATAAGACTGAATATCTTCAGATTCTTGAAGAATATACTAGGAAGAATAGCTAAATCCTTTCCTCTCTAGTTTTTCCATCTTCTGATAGAACGCTCAGGCTGTCCATTAATGGACTAGAGGTGGGGCAAGGCTGAAGGGAAGAATATCAGTGGGACGCTGTGATGACAATTCAGACAAGAGACAATGAGCACATTGGCTATAGTCATGTGGGTGAACTGGATGAAGGTGAGGGCATGGATTGCAAGACTATTTAGAAAGCTAAATCACCTGGATTTGCTGAGGAAATGAGGAGGAAACCAAAACAAAAAACAAAAAGGAAAGAGTTCAGCATGGCACTCAGATTTCTGGTTTGAATAAGAATGGATTGCCGCCTATGAGAACTGACTTGCCAACATCCAGCATCTTACAATGTGAACTGATGTGTAATGTTGACCCAATACCTTTGTGCAGTGAGCACTAGGGATATCAGGTGATGTTTTCTTATTTGATATCCTTGGCCTGTGTGATACGTCCCCTGTGAATAAGACCTTCCCTAGGGCTCACTAATATCCAAATTATTTCAATTAAGAGAGAGAGCTCCAGAGGGTAGGGAAGGGTAAATAGGCGAAATGCAGGATTTTTAGGCAGTGTAACTAACAATGGTACTATGATAGTGGATGCATGTTACGTATTTGTTCAGATACACAGAAGGCACACTAACAAAAGTGAACCTTAAACTATGAAATTTGGGTAATAATGATTCGTCAGTATGGGTTCATGAGGTGTCAGAAATGCACCACTCTGAGAGGAGTGTTGGCTGTAGGGAGGCTACGGATGTGTTGTGGGCACAGGGTATATGGGAAGTCTCTATACCTTCCACTTAATTTTGCTGTAATCCCAAACTGCTTTAAAGGTGAAATCTAATTGAAAAAAGACAGTTACATAGTAGATATCCACAAGTCTAGTGTCTTAAACTTAAGTTAAGAGGTGGGATGGAAGGGAATGGTATAAAGTTGGAAATAAGTTGTGGTGTATGCTGAGGTACTATAATGATTGAAGGTACACAATTCTGTTTAAGGATCAGGAAACAAAAAAAAAAAACAAAAAAAAAAACCAGAAATGTCTTAGGAAAAGAATCTCAGAAAGAAACTGAATAGCATAAAAAATGATCAGTATAAATATAAGATCTGCAACTCCCACACAGAGGCAACTCTAATTCCTATGTTCCAGAAAAGCTTGAGCACATACACAGTAACTGCTCTCTTCCAAGGGTTTTAGGTTCTTTTTTTTAAGATTCTCTCTCAGTGCCTATAATGTATCACACATTGGCTGAAACATATATCTGAGGTGCAAGTTTCCTACTTTGAATCCTCATGGAATAACCTCTAGGAATTGAAAAACAATGCATCCAACATACTTTTAATTGAACACCTGTTATGTTCTAGAGCCTGTTATGTTCTAAGTGGTGGGGATATACTAGTAAACGAAATAAAAATGTTTAGTTTCTTGGAGTTTGCATTCAGGTTAAAAGAAAATACAAACATATTGCTAGCTAAGATTATATTTGGTGTTTGGTTACTAAGTGGTGTTCAACTCTTTTGTGCCCCCACGCAAAGCTCCTCTGTCTTTGGGATTCTCCAGGTAGGAATACTGGAGTGGGTTGCCATTTCCTTCTCCAGGGGATCATCCTGACTCAGGGATCGAACCCATGCCTCCTGCTTGGCAAGCAGATTCTTTACCACAGAGCCATCTGGGAAACCCAAGATTACAGTCCATGTGAGCTAAGAATAATAAAGAAGCAGGAGAAGAAGGTAGAGAGTGAAAGGGAGAGAGATGATTGCTCTTTGCCATCGGGTGGTGAGGAGACTTTAGTGAATGAAGGAGTTTTGTGCATACTGGGAGGAAAAGGACTTCAGGTGTAAGGAGGAGCAGGAAATCTTTGGTAAGTCAGAAAATATCAAGGAGGCCAGAGTGGCTGAAATAGATAGGAGGTCACATCATCCAGTACCCAGTGGTCAGATCATCCAGTACCTTGTAAAACTATATTATCTTTTACTGCAGAGCACACACACTGAAACCAGTTGGTTGAACACAGTAATCAGTATTTCTCAGGCTGCAGTGGGTTCGCTGGGCAATTATTCTACTGCTCTTGCCTGGGCTCCCTCAAGAGCTGAAGTCATCTGGCAGCTCTGGGTGGAGCGTATGGTCCAGGATGTCCTTAGGAGACATGGTTTTCCATATTACCCTTCTTCACATGGTGGCAGAAGTGTTCCAAGGGGATGAGAGTGGGAGGTCTAGACCTCTAGATCCAGGTTCAGAGCTTGTTCAGAGTCCCTTCTGACACATTCTAACCATCAAAGGAAGTCCCCAGGTCAGCCCAGATTAAGGGAATGGGGAAGGACACTCTGCCTTTTCATGAGATGAGGAGCAGAGCATCTGCGGCTATTGAAACACCACCTCGTAGGCAGTGGCTCAGACAGTAAAGAATCTGCCTGCCATGCAGAAGACCTGGGTTCAATCCTGGGTTGGGAAGATCCCCTGGAGAAGGGAATGGCAACCCACTCCAGTATTCTTGCCTGGAGAATTCCTTGGACAGAGGAGCCTGGCAGGTTATAGTCCATCGGTTCGCAGAGCTGGAAATGACTTGAGCAAGTAGCACTTTCACTTTCACAGGCCATAGAAAAGGTTTAGAACTGCTTTGCAAGTGTCTTGAGAAGTGATGGGAGGGTTCTGAGTGGAGAAGTCATCTGAACAGACTTGTTTTTCAAAGATAACACTAGCTTCATATGCAGAACAAACAAAAGACCACTTAGTAGGCTAATGTTGAAAATCGTCACTCTATCAGTTATTAATATTAAACCTACAGAAGGGCTTCCCTAATAGCTCAGTTGGTAAAGAATCTGCCTGCAATGCAGGAGACCATTGTTCAATTCCTGGGTTGAGAAGATGTGCTGGACAAGGGATAGGCTACCCACCTCAATATTCTTGGGCTTTCCTCGTGGCTCAGCTGGTAAAGAATCTGCCTGCAATGCGGGAAATGTGGGTTTGATCCCTGAGTTGAGAAGATCCCCTGGAGAAGGGAAACTCACTTCAGTATTCTGGCCTGGAGAATACCGTGGACTGTGTGGTCCATGGGATCGCAAAAAGTCAGACACGACTGGGTGACTTTAAGTTTCACTTTTCAAACCTGCAGAAAGAAGCCAGCATCTTTTCTAGATGGCATCTTAATAGAGCTGTTGTGGTCATATTCTCCGGGTGTCCTCTTGGTTCAACTTTCTGCAAAGTAGTGAAAATCAAGACATAAAATTAAAGTTTTCTTTTCCAGAAAAAGGCAATGACCTTTATGTGCTATATTTTTACTTTCATTTATCTTTAGTTCAATTTAGTTTTCAACATTCAAAAATCATGAGCTTTTACATAAAGTCTATTTCTGGCTTCTCTTGAAAAAATAAGTATAGAGATTATATTAAATTCTCTATGCTGCACAGAGACTTTGAGATGGTCATGATATTCTTGTTTTGAATGACAAACATGGCATTTATGTCTTTTTCCAAAGAACTCTGGGCACTGTAACAATACTCTGGAGCGGAAACAGCCATTTACATTGTTAACTGTAGGAATTCTTGCAGTCCTGTGTACATTTCATAGATGTCCTTATGTTATGTATGCTAAACCTGTGTGTAGATTCTAAGTTAGACCTTGCCTTCGTCTTCTGATTTTGTCTTCATTTTTGCTGTTCTCATTATGGGGTCTTCCATACTGTAAGTGCAGGCGAGAAGGCTGTATATGGAATGAATTTAAATAAAAGGCTGAACAGAAGAAGGCCCAAAGGGATGTTGGTTAGTAGAGGAGAGAGGACCAATTTTGAGAATTGCCACTGCCCCAAGAGGAAAATCTTAGAGCTTAAAGGCATTTAATGATCATCTACTTCAGTTTCCTCTTTCATGGTCAAGAAAATGAGCCTTACACATGCCCCATCCTGGAGGCCTGTGGGCAACATGTAACCTGCAGATAAATTGTATTTGGCCTTCAATGTATTTTATTATTAGTTAAATTTGGCTTTGCATTAAAAAATCAGGAGCTTTCACATCAATCTGTATTTCTGGATTCTCTTGGAGAATCATATTATCTTATAATCCTGGAGTTTTCACAGCCTTCCCTATCAAGCCTGCCTCAGTCATCTCCAATCTTACTTGAACTTTGGTGACAGTTTATTGTAGCCTCTGGGTGACACAAAACTTAATGGCAGAGACAAAGCCAGAAGCAAGCTCTAAACCCTTGTTCCTTCTGATTTATTCTTCTTGCCTTTTTTTGCGATGCCAGTTTTACTGATTTTTTTTTTCAGACAATAAATATCCATTAAAATCCTATTTTCTTATCCAAATTGGATAAAGATATTTGTGAATACTGCATCTTAATAAAGCCACTCCACCCCCTTTAATTAAAAAAGTTTATAACTCACTCAACAATAAGCATGCCATATTAGAGTCAGGATCTTGAGGGATCATCAGTCGACAGTGAAAGGGCAGAGTGATTCCTTCCATACTGGGGTACATGGTGAGAGTGACTCCAGCTGGAAAGAAGTCATTAAGAAACTCCTACTAGCCATATCTTGTACCTTCTCACTTCAGAGTCTACTCACTAGGAAGCAGCACGTATTATAGCCTTTTATTAATAAGCTATAAAAAATTTGCCTTCTATGTGTCGAGTGAGACATACAGTGAAATAAGATTTCCACTGCCTGACAGCAAATTAAACCAAAAACTATCCATACAGAGCCTTACTCAGCTTCTAGAAATATGCATTAGATACATTCAAGTTGGTAAATTCAGCTCAAGTAGTGTATTCATGATAGCATTCATTGCTAACTTTGTCTTTTCTGAAAAACAGACCAAATCCTATAATGCGGTTTCACATAATATTCTTAGATATATTTATGTAGAATGCTTGTGTCTTTTTAAAACTTTTTTTTTCAACTAAATGTTTACTTATCCTCACCATGACCACTGTGCATGTCACAGGATGGTTTATAATTAATAGCTTTGTGGCTTTGACAGGGACTTTTTAAAGAAAACAACTCAAGGAGCTACTTCAGATATCATAGAGAGGGAATGTAAAAAATAGCACATCCCATACACTGTAACTGACGTAATTAATGCCCTATTTCTGCACATTTCACATATGTATGACATGATCAGCATACTTCCATACTCTCAGCAGAATGATTATCTACAGATTTTTCCAGAAAAGTCACTAAGTAGTACTTTAAAACCATTAAAGCCGTATTATTGACTGAAGAGAATAGCAAGTTCTGTATTAAGAGTGAGGATTCTGGCCAAAATGTTTGCCAGTTCTTTGAAATTCATATCCCTGTAAATGATAGAGTTAAAGCATTCATCTTTGACTGTCTTACTATAATTGAAGGCACTAACAGTTTATAAGCATCATTCTCTGAGGATGTCTAAGATGCATTTAGATAATTACTTTTTGCTTTGACATCTTATTCAGCATATAATCAAACTATTTTGCCCTGGAGACCTTATCCTGAAGCTCTGCATGGCTATATTTACTGTCCTGCTAAGTATGAAGCTTATAGACTTCTGTACTCTGTCTCTTTCTCTAAGTTACTGGTTATTAAATTGATTTATATCTGATTAGTAAGATCATATCCTTACTATAAGTCTTCCAATAAATTCTAGACTATTTTGGATGGCTTGGAAGTGTCCAGGAGAACAAAAAAAAGGTAAATGAGATCAAATACCTTCAAAGGAAGATGCTTGTCTTCCTCTGTGTATTAAAATCTACCACATCTGCCTTTTAAATCTGGCCTCCATTAAACTCTGCTCTGGCTAAACTGACCCACCAACAGGGTCTGTTCATGCCTTCAGCTTTCCTGCTTTCTTATTCTATCTGAATCCCCAATCCTATCTTCCCCATCAACTTTTACTCAGTTTTTGGGGTTTGGCTTCCTCACATCTTGGTTATAAGATCTGCTTTTTGAAAAATCGAGCTTATGCCTCCAGAGTCTATTCCAGGCGCTGAGCCAAGCCCCAAGGCTCCGAGGATGGCAGGACCTGGTCCCTGTTCTCAGGGCACTGCTGTCTGTTGGGAGAGACCGCGGCCACACTGCCCATCCAGTGCTTTGACAGAGGAATTCCCAGAGGGCTGTGTGTGCCCAGAGACTGACCCTGACCCAAAGATGAGGCAAATGCAAGTACAGCTCGATCATCAGAGGTCACCAGGCCATGAGGAGGGGGCAGAGAAGTGAGGATAGGGTACTCCTGGACTAGTCTAGATCCTGAAGTGGGAGGGAACAGTGTTGGGAGATGCAGCCAGAGATGTGAGCTGGGGAAGATTTTAAGGGTCCCATCTCATGTGTGAAGGAGTTTGAGTTTTATACTGAGTTATCAGGAAGCACAGAACTGACAAGAAAGATCATCCCTAAGGTTTCTAACAGTTTTGAAGGCTGTAATTCTCTGACCCCAACTCTCTTCTACTTAACACACTTGCCCAGAACTAACTTGAATAGCATAGTGTCCTTATTTATGTCATATCATTTATAATGGGCTTTGAATATTGTAGGTGGTTAAAAATAGCTCATAAGGTTTATTTTATTTTACAATTATACTCTAGGAGGCAGAAACTATATCTTATCTGCAGTTTTATCCACACAATGCCCAGTACTATAAATATTAAATGAGTGAACGAAAGATATAGGCAGGGCCCCAGCCTGAATCTATGTCATCTTCCTTTCAGTAGCCCCAAGGTTTAAGAGGGCTTCCCTCGAGGCTCAGGAAGTGAAAGAATTCTCTTGTAATGCAAGTGACCCAGGTTTGATCCCTGGGTTGGGAAAATTCCCTGGAGAAGGAAATGGCAACCCACTCCAGTTCTCTTGCCTGGAGAATCCCATGAACAGAGGAGTCTAGCAGGTTATAGTCCATGGGGCTGTAAAGAGTCTGACACAGCTGAGTGACTATCCACAATGATGAAGGTTTAAAAGCCTGAATGAAAACATGTTTCCCTTACTTTTTGCTGCAAAAATATTGGCTGAAGGCCTAGGAGGTCCCAGAACTGGGACATACAACATTGACTGTGACACTTACAGTCACTGCCCTCATGGATTTTTTGTTCTATGTTTTCCCTTGCCTCTTTGCCCTTATCCATGTAATTACCAGGGTTCAGCAAAATTAGACACCCCTCCAACATAAATCTCCATAAATGGAAAAGGAAATGACAACCCACTCCAGTATTCTTGTCTCGAAAATGCCATGGACAGAGGAACCTGGTGGGCTACAGTCCATAGGGTCGCAAAAGAGTTGGACATGACACATAACTTAGCGACTAAACAAACTCACATAAATCATGGGAAGTAATTCAACAGGATCTGGAGCCCTGCTTGGAATTAAATTGTTTTTTATATTTCTGTTTTATTGTTGCTTCCAAATATTTTGGTGTAGTGGAAAGATCATGAAATGACATGTTAAACAGACTGGATTTGAATTTTCATTCTGCCATTAATATGTGTATAATTTTTGCACAGTCTACCTTCTCTAATCTTGTTTGTCCATCAGAAAAACTGAGCTCACTAGGGCAACACATGGTATTTGTTGGATGCACAGTTGATGCCAGTTTCCCATTCTTCTGTTTGATTTTTTAAATACGGACATTGATTTCATCATGAAGCAGAGTGATGAGAAGAGCTTGCAGTAAAGCGTTTGAGGTTCTCCTGGTGTCAGATGGCAGAGTAGCACAAAATCATTTTAGGCCTATGCCACTTGAGGACAACAGTGGGAAATGTCAGACCGGTCAAAGCAAGTGGATAATAAGAATAGAATTTTTATGTCTTATCCATGTGCATATTAAATGTCTTATAATAACCCTAAGAGGCTGATAGCATTCGTCTCCATTTCACACACGAGAAAAACGTGAGGCTCAGAGAAGCAAGCTTGCCCAAAAGTCATGCATAAGCTGAGATTTAACTCAAAGTACATTCACCATCAATCAAGCCTTTTCTTCCAAGCTACAACATATGGACACTGTCAATTATGAAAAAAGAAAAGTACTGCTGTCTAAGTTCTGGCCTACCACTGATAGTAAGATCTAAAAGGCAGAGACCTATTTTTAAAAGTCTAAGAAAAATATCAGAAAAAGTGTGCCGTTACAGCTATATTCAGAAGCATGTCATTAATTTTGTGTGTGTTGGTTAAGTTCTAGCCAAGAAAACTTACTGAACAGTTGGGCTGAAAGGCCCTGAGCAGAACAGTAACTCCATCAAAATGTTCCCCTGGACACTTGATACATTTCTCTAGAAACATTGCAATACTGTGTATTACAAAACATTTTCCTTCTCATGTGTTTATATGTGTCATGTATAATACATGACGTGTAATATATGTAGGTTCAGACTGTTAGCTTTCATAATTGTCTCTCCTGATTTCACCTGCCAATGATATAAAGCTGAGATGGAGCCCATTCTTTGCCAAATTATGGAGTAAATGAAATTAGGATTTAGGGTGCCATCAGTTTATGAGACCCCTGCTCACCTCCTGGTGATACCCCTCCCTGCTCACCTCCTGATGATGCCTCTGCTTTTCCTTGTACCCTGGGTTTCAGGTTCTAGCATGTTTCTGTCTGTCCACAGCGGCAGCTTGTGCTCTGACCTGGTCTGGAATTGCCCTGACTGATCAGTAAGAAGTGAGATTAATTCACTCTACGGTTATTATTAATCACAGCAAAAAAATAAACAAACAAGCAAAAAAAACCCGACGTGTTTCTTCCAAGCACACATGCGTGCTCAGACCCTCATTCATGGCCAACTCTTTATGACCCCATGGACTGCACTCTGCCAAGCTCCTCTGTCCATGGGATTTTTCCAGGCAAGTATACTGGAGTGGGTTGCCATTTCCTCCTCCAGGGAGCCATCTGGGAAGCCCTTCTTCTAAGCACGCTTAGAACCAGTGGGGAAAAATCGTGGAGGAGTGAGAGCTCGTGCATCAGACATAACATGAGGTTCTGGTGTCATTAGAAGTAAAGGCATGTTTGGACAGGAAGTAGAATATCCCATGAGCAGTTACTCTATAGTAAAGGAAGAGACGAGGCAGAAATTACTGATGGAATTTACTAACTGTGTGTGTGAGGGAAGGGGGTGAAGACACTAGATTTGTAAGGGTGCACACAGTGTGGATTGATCTCATCATTCTCAAGTCCTAAGGACAAAAATGCACTTTTTTTTTTAATAGCAACTAGGTATAAACATAAATTTTGTGATAGCAATGTTTGTGTCTCTTTTAAAAGTGTGTGTGCACTCACCCAGTTGTGTCTGACTCTTTGTGACCCTGTGGACTGTAGTCCACCAGTCTCCTCTGTTCATGGAATTGTCCAGACAAGAGTACCAGAGTGGGTGGCCGTTTCCTCCTTCAGGGGATCTTCCTAACCCAGGGACCAAACCCAGATCTCCTGCATTGGCAGGAAGATTTTTTATCACTGCACCAACTGGGAAGCCCCCAAACTACAAAATATTACACAAATCTTCTCATGCGTTTCAGGTAACTTTTTCTGTGCAAAAGCCTGGCGAGTTAGGAAAGTATTCCTGCATCAGACAACTTGCTATACCCAGCCTGCTGCCCAGGGCCTCCTTATTCCAGGACCTCGGGCAGGTGTCCTTGTGTGTTAGGGACTCTGGTCCCAACCAGCTACTGACTTCAGTTTCTCTGGATACCTGCCTTCCCTACATCACCTGGTTAGTTGGGGCCCATGGCAGGAACTGTTTTCTCAGTTACCGCAAAGCATTAAGTCAGTCCCAGAGCCTAAGAGGCATAATTGTGAAGTCAGTGAGAACCGAAACTCCAGGGCAGTGTTATCGAGGTGACAGTGACTTTAAATGACGCTGGAAAGTGCTTCGTCACAGCTATGCTGGAAGCCAGCAAATAACTAATTGAGCCATCCCTCTGTTAACAGGCAAAAGGTATCAATTTTCATTTACTCATCCCTGTGCTGCTTCGCATTTAGAAACTCCTCGCAAACTCACATACTTAAGAGTGTAGGGAAAATAAAACCAAAAAGCCAGGAAACTGAACATGTTGCCAGTCTTCTAGGGTCTTCTAAGCCACACAGCTTACAAGGCACACTGTTGCCAGTGTACCATTATGTTCATTGCCACCTTCTCCTCCTCTCCTGGCCCCATTAACTACGTGGGGAAGCCCTACTCTCTGCAAACTTGGACAGGCAGCCATTCACAGGGCCTCCTGCAACGATTCCAGCTTCTAGATGCAGAAAAGAGTTTTCTGTCAGCAGGATTCATTTACATTCCAACTGACAAGGTTTCGGTCTCAGCGTCTTTGTTTTATGCTATGGTGTCTGTTCAAATTAACAGTAAGCTCAGTTGTGCTCTTCTGACCAAGGGTCACATTCTCATCTGGTGACTTGCTCTGGGCGGGTGCAAATTGCATTATAACAAAGGCCATGGCTGTTAACTTGCTTTTGCAAGAGAATATCAGAATCTCCTTTATGCATAAAACCATTGATGTGTACACATTAATTTTACTTCATTGGCAGCCAGATCTACCTTTTTCTCCCCCTTATTGTGGAGTGAAAGATTCTATACAAGAGTGTGGTGCTCTTAGGAACTGAATATCTTATGTGATTTCTTTGAAAGATAATTCCCAGTGTGACTTGGGAATTACTGTGGCTTCAGTTCAAGTGAACTGAAGGGCTTTGAGTCTGTCTTGGGAGCTAATGACTCTATAAGACTCCATGCAAGAGTGTTGGTTGCTCAGTCATATCCTACTCTTTGTGACCCCCCTGGAATGTAGCCCACCAGGTTCCTCTGTCCATGGAATTCTCCAGGCAAGACAGTAACATAGTTTGTGCTGGCATATTAAGAGTGAGTCTCTGCATTCAAGGCAGATGTGTGCCAGGGAAATACCTATGGCCCTCACGGTGGGGAAGTGGGATTGGATAGATAGACATGTGAATAAATCAATGACCTCTGCAATCACTGATGTTTGTGAGACTTTAAGTCCTTCCAATGACAAAACCTACTATGAGGCTCAGATGTATAAATTGATCCATTTTAAGAAGGCAAAATTATCTACAAATTAGCCAAAGAAAATTCTCAAGTTTAAAAGATTGACTTGTAATTTAAAAAGCCCTTAGGCCTAGAAACTTTTAGAATTTTAAAGTTCAAAGAAAATCATTTTCTAAATGATTTATTTTTGATATTTTTACTTCTTTAATTCAATACAATCCTGTGCTGAAACATGTGAAAAAGTGAAAGTCAGGTCCAACTCTTTGCTACCCTCCCCAGGCTTCTCCGTCCATGGAATTCTCCAGGCAAGAATATTGGAGTGGGTAGTCATCCCTTCTTTGGGGGATCTTCTTGACACAGGGATCAAACCCAGGTCTTTTGCATTGCAGGCAGATTCTTTACCATCTGAGCCACCAGGGAAGCCCATGCTGAAACATATCATAGTGGCCAAATTTGCAAATGGAATATTTTGTTTGGTAGGGACCAATTTCTGTCTACATATGGACTGATCTCTCCATCAACTAGGATGGATATAGTTATAGCAATATCATATCTAGAGTAAAGCTCATGGTTCAGAAGGATCTACTCTCTTGTTCATGAAAAAAAAAAAAAATGTAGTCACTCAGTCATGTCTGAATCTTTGCAACACCGTGGACTCTAGCCTGTGAGACTCCTCTGTCCACAGCAAAAATAGAGTGGATTGCTATTCCCTTCTCCAGGGGACCGTCCTAACCCAGGGATTGAATCCAGCTGTCCTGCATTGCAAATAGATTCTTTACCATCTGAGTCACCAGGGAAGACTTCTCTTGCTCATGGCCAATAGTAAATGAGTCTCTTAACTCGAGTTTGACAAATTTTTCAGCTCACATCAGGGAAACCCAGTCATTAAATCTTGCATTCACATGGGAACTTTGGTGAAAAAGCAGGCCCTATTTTCCTCATCTGTCAATACGTGGGGAAACAACTAGGCCACATGCTCTCACACCATTAGAGTTAAGTGGGGTGGCCATGGCATTTGATGAACGGTGAACAAAAGTCGTGTGTTCCGTCTGTGTGCTGTGAAGAAGCTGCTGTGCTTCTCTTTCCTTCCCTCTTCTAGTAGCTGCTGGCACATGATGGGGCCATAAGGGTCACGGTGCTGCAAATCTGAAGGAATTCGCTTGCCTCTGGGATTGAGTGGGAGAACCACCTTTGCCAGCCAGCTATACCATCTTGGGCTATTAGATGAATGAGAAATATTACTTTTCTACTCTGTTTTTTTTTTTCTTTCTTTCTTTCTTTCTTTTCTTTTTTTATTCTCTTCCTTTCTTTTTCGTTTTCTTTTCTTTTTTTTTTTTTTTCTACTCTGTTTGAATTATTACATGTCTTGGAATGTGTCCTATGTATTATACCAGGCATTTTTATACCTATTTTCTCATTTAATCTTCAGATAGTTATGAACATAAATATTATTCCCAGTTTCTGAATGACTAGAGATTGACAGTTGTTATAGGGCAACTAAGTATCAGCACAGAATCTTAATTTGTTATTGCTCATAACTGTTTTGACACCCTAACCTTTGGGAATTAAAATCTGAAAATTCTCTATAGTTTGTAATTAGAATCTTATATAATGTTTATTGTTTAAAACTTTCATAAACTACTGACTGGGTTTACTAAGTGTTTTACTAAGTGACTTCCTTTAGCAGAAATTAATAAATTAAAAAAATCTCCCGTCAATCTTACTACCTTAAGAAGTTCTTAATTTATACAGTTTGCAAACAAGTGTCTTTATATTCCACAGAATTTTCAAAATGTTTGACTGTGACCATTAAAGGATATGTGTTAACTAAATTACTTTTGTTCTAGTCTTTTCCAAACTCTGTAATCATGAAACTAGCAGATTTGGTCAAGCTGGAACCATGAGAATCTGTTTCTACAGATCATCAGGAGATTGAATGCTCCAAGATAGAACCATGAGAGCTGTTTCTACAGATCATCAGGAGATTGAATGCTCCAAGATAGACAAATAGGCCTTTTTGTTTTTAAAGGAGTTGTTTGGTGCACACACTTATATCACTTTATATTAGATGTTAGGTTAGATTTCTGCAGTATTTGCCTACCTAATTGAGAGGGTAACAGGCAGGATGGCTAGGAAACTCAAAAGGGAGGAAATAGGCTGCAAGTGTTAAGCTTTTTTTAATCTCTCTCCTAAGTGGCAGGAGGAAACAAACTACAAGTGTCAGATTCTTTGCCTTCTCTATACAAATTTAAAAGGAGGTTTCTCTTAAAATTTTGTGTTGCCTTGATGACACCTGGCTCCACCTGAACTTAACTTTTCTCAAACCTTGAGCTAACCAATGCATTTTTCCAATGGAAATGGTTTTCTTAAGCTATGTTAATGAAATATGTATTTACCCTAGACTCTGTCTTTCTTCAAGTCAGTTCGCTTAAGACTCAGGACCCATAAAGGCTCAACAAACAAGTATGTTTTACCCATACATTGTTCTCCTAATCTATGTTAATAAAACTATATATTTACTTGGAAACCTGCCTTTCTTCAAGATTCATGTCAATCATTTTATGACCCGGGATGACTCACCTGGTGCCTGTGTTATCTCAAAATGCATGTTGTGGGTGAGGGGCCTGGTGCCACTCTGAGTTTTGAGACATCTCCTGTCTCTAATTAGCAGCTTGCTGATAAAGAAAGTGAAGTAGCTCAGTCGTGTCTGACTCTTTGTGACCCCATGGACTGTAGCCCACCAGGCTTCTCCGTCCATGGGATTTTCCAGGCAAGAATACTGGAGTGAGTTGCCATTTCCTTCTCCAGGGAATCTTCCCGACCCAGAAATTGAACCCAGGTCCCCCACGTTGTAGGCAGATGCTTTATCATCTGAGCCATTAGGGAAGTCCAATAGGTATATAACATACTGCTAAAGGCTATCAGAGGGACACTCTTTCTACCCTCTTCTGATGTCTATGTCAGGAGCTTTCTCTTTCTCTTTTATACTTTAATAAAACTTTATTATACAAAAGCTCTGAGTGATCAAGCCTTGTCACTGACCTTGGATTGATTCCTCCCCTCTGGAGACCAAGAATCCTGGTGTCTTTCAGAGCTCAGCAACAACTTTTCATAATGACAATTTTATCTTCTAATCACAAGACATTTTTGCTATGGGGAAAATCTTCCTCTTCATCTCTCGTTCCCTGTAGTCCGGTGAGCTGACCTTCCCTGGTACTCCAGCCTCTACAGGTCTCCTGAGTTTGTGGTTGGGTTGAGGGCTCATGAACTAAGTCTAGCTATTAAGTATTTCCCATCCCATTAGCTATGGTGACTAGCTCAGCAAGAGCCAGCAATCTTGGCTGATCCAGCTGTACACAACCTGGGACTGTGTTCTTACTACTGGGAGGTGCCAGCTCTCCCTTTCTGCCAGACTGTAAGCCTGGGGCCTACCGTGTGAAGAGTGATTGCCTGCGAGCAGTTGGTTCAGAGGAAATGGGAATAAAAGATAACTAGAGAGAGACAAAGCCCCCATGGCAATATCTGCACCCTTGTTTGCAGCCAAGGTGACCCCTTAGCCACGTTGAATTGGATTCTTGGAACTTTGGAATGAAATGGTCTTCTTCAGTAAACATACTTAATGTCTGAAAAGAATATAAGCAAATGCTGTGTACATAATTTTATTTCATATACCAAAATCATATTTCTAAGTGCTTATCATGAATACTTTAATTCCTACAAAATAACTTCCTCAAAGGAGATGGAAGGATTTACAAAAGCTAGAAATAGTTCAATAGAATTTCTTTAGATAATTTTTTGTAGCAACTCTTGAGACTGTCCATTTCTAATCATCAGAGAGTTGCATGTCTTCTCTAGAACTATTTTATCTCTGATTTTACCTGTACTTTAAAAATCTGTATCACATGTATATAACCCACAATTCTGCAGCTGTTGATTTGGGCAGTGGCAATGTTTAAATATCTCTATAAAAATGCAGATACTATGAAAGATTTTTGTCAAAATAAGTTTATAATAGATTCACAGAAATATCTACACAGATTAACATTGCACATTTTAATATGCCTGGTTGAACTGCAACATCCTGCACATCACTGAAGAAATGAAAAAAAAACCAGCCCCTTCTGGGTGTTTCAAAATGCTTAATAGTTATAAGCCAGTTTCATTTTATTCAAGTAAAAAAGTTGACTGCAGGCATGAATTTGATAATTTTTTTTTAACCACTCAAGACTTAGGAAACCATAGAGAAATCAGCATTGTAACACTGCATATTTCACTTCATAAACAAAGATGCATATATAAAAGATACAATATTTTATAAGCCTAATTGCTATGAAAACATAATATTTTTAAAAATAGCATTAAATAAACACTAAGTATACTCTTAAAATCTTTTTAGGGTAATCCTAACTAAATATATCAGAAACATGTCTGGACTTCTTTTTATAAATATTAAGGATAAAAGCAGAAAAGTTTGCATTTAAGATGTAAAATATAGAATAAAGCTTTGGAAAAATTCCAATTTCTTAACTGTGATTGTCTTAAAGATGTTCAATCAGATATTTACTACCCTAAGTTAAAGTGGTTATAATACCTTGTCTGTATACATGATTTTCTGAGTCAAATATCAATATATATAATAGTCCACAAGTAATTTCCAAGACAGAAGATTCTGGAATCACACAAACATATTTTAAGTTAATTCAAAAAAGTCAAATAAATTACTGATTTAATCAAGACTTGCAATAACTTTAACCATGTAATTGCAAGAAGCTGAAATTTACTCAAAATAACCTTCAGTGGAAGAGCTTAACAGCACATTAAACCCAGTTGAAGATAAGATTATAGATCTGGAAAATCAGAGTAAAGTATCCTGAATATAACACAGAGAAGAGATAACAATGATGTTGTGAAACAGAGGAGAGATTATAGATTGAGAAGATATAATATATATTTAAGGAGAACTTAAGAAGAGGAAAATGTAAGGCAGACAAGATATTTGAAAATGTAATACCTGAGGGTATTCTAGAATGGATGAAAGACACCAATCAAAAGGTTCAAAAAGACCAATAAGTTCTAAGCAATATTAAAAAAAAAATCCTATACTGAGAATGTATAGTGAAATTTCAAAACAGTTTAAATGTGGCCTTTTGTGTTTAGTTGCTCACTCGTGAATAGCTCTTTGCAACCCCATGGAATATAGTTCACCAGGCTCCTCTGTCCATGGGGATTCTCCAGGCAAGAATACTAGAGTGGGTTTCCATGCCCTCCTCCAGGACATCTTTCCAACCCAGGGATTGAACCCAGTTTCCCTGCATTGCAGGCAGATTCTTTACCATCTGAGCCAACAAGGAAGGTGGCCTGAGGAAGGGGTATCATATATCTGATTATTTCTAAGATATCTATGTCATATGATCATCCAGCCAAGGATCAGATACTTTCTAAATTCCAAGACTGACCATTTATTCCCTGGTGGTTCAGATTCTGCCTGCAATGCAGAAGGCGGGGTCCAGTCCCCGGGTTAGGAAGATCCGCTGGACAAGAGAATAGCAACCCACTCCAGTATTCTTGCCTGGAGAATCTCATGGACAGAGGAGCCCTGTGGTATAGTCCATGGGGTCACAAACAGCTAGACATGACTGAGTGACTAAGATTTTCACTTTCACTATTAATACTGTGGGATAACATAGACCAAGCCTAGGCTTCCTTCATGAAGTAATCTGTTAGATGTGTGAAGACTAATCACTTTCCCACCATATTTTCTTTTTCATTTCAGATTATTCAATCATCTTACAAATAGCATAGCTTTAAGGGTTTGCATCAATCTGTCATTGTCTTTAGGCTCAATATTCTATATATGTCTTTTCAGCTCCCAGAACACTAACTTCTCAGCGAGATCTTATTAGGAACAGGGTACAGGGGGTGATCACCTTTGTTCTTACCACTTTACTTCTCTTAAGGCCACCTTGAAAGGTCAGCAGTTTTGTGGTAACCACTTAACACTTGGGATTCACATTTAGGTCACAGAAGTTTAAAGATTATGAGTGCTTTCCACAAATGTTACTAAGCTATTCCTTCTGGCCTTTAGAGTTCCCTCTGGGGACACAATCAAAACTAAATTCATCTCTGTTAACTGTCATTTTGTTATATTTAATCCTGATTAACATAAACCACTTTGGTTTTTAGTCCCCTGTAATGAATTGAATTATATTTTCCACACAGGATCTAAAGAATATAGCTCGGTACTCAGCATATACATATTATTACTGATTAAATCTGTGTTCCTATCACTCTGCCAGTTGATTTTCATAATGCCATTTCACTACCATGTATGATAGGTAATAACTTGATACATGTGGAAAGTGGAGCTTGGGATGACTAAGAATATACCCAGTAAAAGGTAGACCTGGATTGACAGTCACCACCACACCCCTTCTAACGTATCTTCTGTCATCCCACTTCACTATTCCTCTCAGTTTTGTAGTGAATTTATTTGATAACAAAGACTTCAATCCTTGTCCAAGTTATTACTTTTATAATTTCCCAAATTAACATCAAGACCCATGTTATTCAGACCCTATCCTAACCTCTTCCATTTTGCTACTATATATTACAATAAATCCTTCCAGGTCTAAACATGACATTCTGCTATATGAAGGGATGTCTCCGTGTAAAGCATAGTTGAATTATTTCACCATGTTCTTGCTGATAACCAATAACATTAAAAATCTTCTCTAGGATTTAGGTCTTGTTGATAGTTGAAGTTTACTCTTCTCTAGGATCCTTTGAAAATTTCTGTAATCCCACAACACTGTCAACTGAAACAAAGTTTAAAGCAGTAGAGTAGACAAAAATGATACATCTCAGTCTCTTAATACAACTAGCTAAGACAGTATAGGTAAATTAACCAAGGGAATACAGGATTTTCAAAATCAGTGTTTTTAATATGTAGCAAAGCTTGACCTGTAAAAATGATCAATTGAATTATTACTTCATCTTAATAAGGATGGTTTAATAATTAATTAATCAGAGAGTGGGCTTCCCTAGAGGCTCAGATTGTAAAGAGTCTGCCTACAATGCAGGAAACCTGGATTCAGTTCCTGAGTCAGGAAAATCCCCTGGAGAAGGGAACGGCTACCTATTCCAGTATTCTTGCTTGGAGAATCCCATGGACATGGGCGCTTGGCTGCTTACAGTCCATGGGGTCACAAAGAGTCAAACATGATTGAGCAACTAAGCATGCACACATAGATACAGCCTATTAAAAATGAAATTCCAAGGTTGACATCTATTAGTTCCTCAGCATCATTCATGCAAAGTTTTGAATAGATTACCATGTATTATGACATATCTTTTTCTAATGTTCATCTTTGAAATGCAACTAGCACCCAAAATGAGCATGCTCAGCCTTGGTATAAATTTTTACTCTCTAATACTGATTAGAGTTGTGTGTGTGTGTGTTCCAATTTGTGTGGGTAATTTCTTGGTATAAATTTCTCCCAGGAAACTATTTGTAGAAAATTCATGAAAGAAGGGGAAGAGGCTGGTAATTTGGATAGGTGCTTATTATACGATCAGAGAAAGGAGACTCTTTCTAAAATAGTGTTAATTCAGTATTTTTAGGTGAAGAGGGAAAGTGAAGAGAAGAACAAAGGAGTAAGAGAGAAGAGAGGTTTCTGAGTTAGGAGCTTTTACTTATCTGTAATTGAGGAGGACACAGCAACCCACTGCAATACATTTACCTGGAGAAACCCATAGACAGAGCAGCCTGTCTGGCTACAGTCTATGGGATGACAAAGAGTTGGACATGACTGAGGCAACTTAGCACATGTGTGCGCACAGACCTGTTACTAAGAAGTAAAGCAAAGCAAGCCTTTGTAAACCGTCATTGTCACTACCCCCTTAGTTTCCACTGGCACCAAATAAATGCATATAAGGCATCCAGGATGGAATGTTCCTTTAGGAACAAACACTCATCCATAGAAGAGCAGCAGGGTGACACTGCCTCAGAGGATGCATTTCACGTCAGGATAACTGGTCATTCTAGTTCTTTTATTTTTGTACATGTAGAATCTCTAGATTTAGACTATATTCCATAAAGATCTAATTTAGTGTAAATTATTATTGCCTTTTATAATGAGTCATTTATGAAATAGAAATAAATCAGATTGAAACCTATGGTGGTAAATTCTATCTATGATTTTAAACTTAAATTTGGGGAGAGCCAATGCCAGTATTGTCCTGAGAGTCTTTATTTTTCCTTTTATTTAGGATGTAATGGCAGCTCCCATTGTCATTTAGAATTTGTGAATGTTTCGTGTTTCCCTTATTTGTCTTCTGTTTGATATGAATCTCCTAATACACATTTGCAAAAACCCCAGTTCAATTCTGAGACTCTCATATTGTCGGATCTTAAACTTTGGTTTTCTCCTTCAATTGGGAGCAGGAAAATTTGAGGTAAGAAATAGATGAAAAGGACACAAAAAATACTACTTGTATCATTGGCAATTTGTCATGATTACCTATAAAACAGTTTTTGAAAAGTCATAGATTCCTACCTCTACTTTCTTCTCAGAGCTTCCCTCAAAATTTAGAGGGTGATATGATACCCTTTCCCCACCCCCCTAAATTTAGAAAACTCTGCTGTACATTCACAATGATGACTTTTTCTATAATCAGATATTCTTCAATAATAATCATTTACAGAAAGCTATAAAATTTTATTCAGTTCAGTTTCTCAGTCATGTCTAACTCTTTGTGACCCCCTATCCATCACCAACTACCAGAGCTTGCTCAAACTCATGTCCATCCAGTCAGTGATGCCATTCAACCGTCTCATCCTCTGTCATCTCCTCCTCCTCCTGCCTTCAATCTTTCCCAGCATCAGGGTCTTTTCCAATGAGTCAGTTCTTCATGTCAAATAGCCAAAGTATTGGAGCTTCAGCTTTAGCATCAGTCCTTCCAATGAATATTCAGGACTGATTTCCTTTAGGATTGACTGGTTTGATGTCCCTTGCAGTCCAAGGGACTCTTAAGAATCTTCTCCATTACATCACAATTAAACAGTGTGTAAACATTTGCGAAATGAAAGAAATGAAGACTCTGCCATCAGGAAAAAGCATTTTAGCTGTCTAAATATTAAACATTATTGACAAAAATAATACCTGTCTTCTATATTATTCTAAGATGAACGAAATCTAAATTAGTGTAGCTCATTCCTTTGCGTCCTGAGGACAATGGACTTTGAATATGCAGCTATATTATAGTTTGAAAGGATTTGTTTAATTAGATTACATTTAAAATTAAGAGTATATTCAGTTTTTTAAATCAGTACCTCTACTTTATTTTTGTCCTTTTTTTTAAAACTTTTAACTTTATATTGGAGTATAGCTGATTAACGATGTTGCAATAGTTTCAGGTGGACAGCAAAGGGACTCAGCCAAGAGTATATTGTTCTGTAAGACATGAAGAATCACCCCTGATGCTAAAAATCAAGTTGAAAATTCTTAAGCAAAGCATCCCAGAAAGATGTACAGTTCTTTGTTTTCCAACCATGCCATAAATACATTCATTTAGAAGTTCCTGTGGTCTATAGAATTATCTTTTAAAAATGAAGTCTCTGAGACCCATAACCATCACCTCTGCTTTTACAGTAGACAGGAAATGCATATCACTGTTTCATCAGGGATTCATGAAAGCATATCTATACTGTTTCAGAAAGCAGAGGAAGAAAATTCCCTGTCAAATTTCATTGATGTCTTGTCCAAAATCATCTGTTGTTGGCAGCAATGAGATACTATGAGAATGATCTGCAACAACATTTGAAGCACCTATTGCTCTAAAAAAAAGTCTAATATTACATTAGTGATAAATAAGATTTATAAATCAATTTTAGATAATTTTCACTTTCATCTTAATTGTTAGTCTCATAAGTTTGGCTACTTTGCCCTTGATATTTCAACAAGTCATTAATTAAACTGTCAGGCTATTTTTCTTTCTCTTTTATTAGCTAAAAGGTAAAACTAGGTGGAGACTTGTAGCTGTCTGAATGATTTGCAATCTATCTTCACTTACTTCTGCTACTCTATAAATCTGATGGCTGTGGCAGGTTCATGATATAAGACATTAGTTATTAAAACCTGGTGTTTGAGTTATTATTTATGAAATCTTATTATCTAGACATTGAATTAATAATGTTCCTCCAAAAGTAATATTCTTAAAATTGGACTATCTAGAATGGAAATGAAGAAAAATTCATAGTTATTGAATATTTTTTAAAAAAGAATTTGCCAACAAATTAATCACAGCCTTAGGGATAATTTAACTGAAGAGTGTAATAGAGGACATTAGCATTGCTTTTTGTGTCAACTGAAAAAAATGTACAACCTAAAAGTTGAGAATTATGTTTTATTAAATTGACATACTGAGGACTTAAGCCTGGGACACAGTCTCTAGATAGCGCTGAGGAAATTGAAAGTGAAAGTTAGTCACTCAGTTGTGTCTGACTCTTTGTGACCCCATGGACTGTAACCCACCAGGCTCCTCTGTCCATGGAATTCTCCAGGAAAGAATAGTTGAGTGGACTGTCATTTCCTTCTCCAAAGGCTCTTCCCAACCCAGGGATTGAACGCAGGTCTCCTGCATTGCAGACAGACTCTTTACCAACTGAACCACCAGGGAAGCTCTGAGCAACCACTCCAAAGAGGTAAGGTAGGAGCCAGACTGTATAGGAATTTTGTCAACACACACATGCAAACACCAGATAGTTGAACATCAAGGATTACTATTAATTAGAGAAAAAAATGGAATTCTCTGGTTAAATCAATTTAGGATTTTTCTATTTATGGGGATATGCAAATGAAGTCATTTCTTCCATATGCAGTTTAGCCATCTAGGACCAGTATCCTGTTTTTCTCGATCCAGAGTCCCCTTATAGTGCACAGCTGGGGACGGCTGCAGTGGTTGATGGCTTGTTGGCTTGTTACTGATATGGCAAGTGACAGTCTTTGCCCACATGTGCATTTATATGCTGAGTAAGAGAAAATTTGTGGACATTATTAAATGACTTTCATTCATGAGATTATTCAACACATAAGAAGGAAAAAGAGAAATGAAGATGATGTATTAGATACTACTAGGAATCAGAGGACCTGGATTTTAGTTATTTTGCAGACGTTTACTGCCTCAGTACCCTACTTTCGAGGTTCACAGTTGCCGCTATAAAGCCTATTATGTTTGTGAATGCATCAGTTCCAATGGCCCTAAGCTCTTGTGCTAAACACCTGTGCCATGTTCTTGCTTCTGAACCATAGCTTGTTGCAAGCAACCACAGTTGTGTTAACATGAGTTAACAGAGTAAAAATTATGACCACTTCAAAACTACAGCCACATAATGCAGTTAAAATGTTCAGAGTAAAATCTCATCTAGGACAGTGAAACAAAGTCTAAGACTGTGGGCTTCAGAAGCAATGATTCAAATCCTAGCCCGCCTTCCTTCAAACTAAGTAAACTTGGGAGTCTGAGAACCTTTATTTTCTCTTTGAGGAGGAGGTATGTTCATGTTAAAATTAAAAACAAATAATGACTGGTGGTTATTATGTGCCAACTCTACGCTAGCTTCTTCCTATATAGAGTACCTAGCCCAGAGGACTGCTAGAAGAGTTAAATGAGATAATGAACACATGACAGAGGAACACTTCGTAAATAATTGTTACATTTTCTACTACTGTTACTATCATAGCTGGTAGTGTTCCCTTCTGCTCTTTCTCTAGATAATAGCTCTAACCTGAAATGGCCAGATAAAACACAGGATACCCAGTAAATACAAACTTCAGATAAACAATAAACTTTTAAGTGTAAGTTGTTGTTCACTTGCTCAGTCATGTCTGACTCTCTGTGACCCCATGGACTGCAGCACGCCAGCCTTTCCTGTCCTTCACCATCTCCCAGAGTTTGCTCAAACTCATGCCCATTGAGTTAGTGATGCCATCCAACCATCTCATCCTCTGTCATCCCCTTCTCCTCTTGCCTTCAGTTTTTTCCAGCATCAGGGTCTTTTCCAGTGAGTCAGTTCTTCACATCAGGTGGCCAAAGAACTGAAGCTTCAGCTGGAATATGGAATATGATTGCATTGAATATTACTTATCCTGAAGTCTTTTTGAAATTCAATTTTGAATAATTTGTATTTTTAGTTGTTAATCTGAGAATGCATGTGTATGTGTGTGCTAAATTGCTTCAATTGTGTCTGACTCTTTGCGACTCTTATGAACTGTAGCCTGCCAGGCTCCTCTGTCCGTAGGATATTCCAGGTAAGAATACTGGAGTGGGTTGCCATGCCCTCCTCCAGGGGATCTTCCCCACCCAGATGGAAACCGCGTCTCTTACATCTCCTGCATTGGCAGGTGGGTTCTTTACCACTAGCGCCACCTGGGAAGCCAATCAGGCAGTACTTTTCAAATACATATATATATATATATATATATATATATATATTGTCCTAGTGGTAAAGATTGGGGAGCTTCAATATAATTTAGTCATCAGTGTAAAAAACATTTCAGCACTTTCCCTAAGCTTAGGAGGGACAGTGGCCACCTCTGGATCTCCAGGGGAGAATTCAGCAATGTATCTCACTTAGTTTTGGCTGTTCCATTCGCGATGTATCTTAGAGGCTAATGGAAAATCTTTTAAAAAATATGGACTCTATTCCTGGTTTTCTGGGTTACTATTTTAATGAAGTGGTTTTGTTCGGATCACTATGCATAAATAAGTAACAAAATCAATAAGGATTTTTAAATAACTGTGTTCTGAATTCATCAAACATTTCAAAGGAATTTTCAACTGTTTGTATGGAAATCTCAAATATTTTGCCAAATATAAAATTTTTGATTATAAAATTTCTCTATTTTAAGGAAACTTAAATCTTCTGCCTCTTTCTAATCTATTTATCTCAAAACATAAGAATGACATTTATATCAAATTTATTTTTAGTGTTCTTAAGAGATCGAGTCTTTGCCCATCCTCAATGTCTTCTTATTTCTAAATTATATATATGTATATATTATAATTTATATATTGCAAAAAAAATTTAAAAAGTGTTTCATTTGCAGAGTATTGGCATAAAACACCAGGAAAGGATTCTGACTTTCACACTTGAGAGACATTTCTGCCCCTCCTCCCAATCACACATTCATCTAAAGATAAGGCATGCCTCACACACCATTTGGAAGTTATTCTCCAAAATGTCAGGGTTGAACATTAACATCATGTGTTTTTATCTGCAAAATCACCCCTTTGAGCATGAATATTAGTCTAGTTAGGCACTTTGCAATGTTATTTATTATTATGAGGTTGCTGTTTTAATATTGCATTAATTTGCCAGCCAGTTATAAATCAAATGAAAGTACTTTCTCCTCTAAATAATGGCAAACTTTTATATTCTGCTTAACTTTTGACAATACAACATTTACCATTATCATCCCACGCTCCTCTTTTGGAAATTAGTAACATTTGCAGCATTCTCAAATCAATTCTATCTTTATTTATTTGCATGAGGGCAAAATACTAAAGTTACTTAAGTTGGTCTCTCGTGACACCCTCCCACATGTCCATGACTGAGTTTCTCCTCCTTGACACCTTCCCTAACATTTGTGGGAAGAATGAACAAGTGAAAATTGAAGCAATTAGATGGCCAATGTAGACACTGCAGGTTTCCAAGTGACTGACAAAACACAGTCTTTATTCCTTTGCTAAAATAACTGTCCAGGATGGACTGAGGGATTCATCACTGCAACAGCTTCTATCTCCTCTAAAAACTGGTAGGAGCGATAAGTTCTCTAAACACTGTGCTTGTGTTTAGATTTTTTTAAAAAATTTCTTTCCTGCTATGTGAAGAAATCTCAAAGCAGCCATGATTATTGTCCTGACATTTGTTTGGTATTTTACGGTTCATAAAAACTTTTACGAATCGTTTTGGAAAAATTATTAGCCAAAGATCAAGAAAAACTCCCCCTTTGCTGCGAGAGCCTGAAATAAACTTTTATTTGCTTTGCTTTTAAATTTGTTTTAAATAAGACAGAAAATGAGAGACTCGAGGCCCCAAGGGACATGCAGCAGTAAAAAGTGAGTTTTAAGGGGCCAAGATACTTATCTTCTCCCTAGGTAACATTAAGAATCAGACATTATCCTTCTCTCTCTTCTAGGATGGTATTGCTTTTGTTTCAAAAGAACAGTGAAAAGCTGTTCTTCGCCCTTTCCTTTAGAGGGAAGAGGAAAGTGATGGAACAAGAAGATTCATTTATAGGTAGAATCTTTTTTCTTTGATACCTGCTTAACATTTGCAAGGGTCAAGGTGGCAACACTTAATTTCCTGTATCCTAGGTAGTGATAATATTCAATTATGATTTTTCTCACTTGGGAGGTACTTCATGATGTCTCCTTTATTCTTTCACAGAAAAGTGGCAATGGAGGGTCATACTCAATTTCTCAAGGCAGATAGAGAGTTAAAACTGTTTGCAGAACATCTCAAAATTCCATTCTTTTTGTTTTAGTAGTGTATGAAATGTCACTGGGTAGTAGAATGGTCTAGACTGTGTAGAACTCTATTCTAATACACTAATGATGTTTATCAATCCCCACTTGCCAAGATAGAGGAAACTTGTCACATAACAAATAACCAAGGGGCAATCAAAATAAATCTCCAAGAGCTTCATTGGACCTCGCCAGTCAATGTATGGTCCCTGGACCAGCAACATCAACATCAACTAGAACTTTACCTAACAAACTTCTACATTTCTAATATCTTACTCCAGACCTACCAAATTAAAACCTGCTTTTTAAGAAGATCTCTGGTGATTGGGGGCTTCTCTGGTAGCTCAGCTAGTAAAGAATCCACCTGCAGGAGACCTCAGTTCAATTCCTGTGTCAGGAAGATCTTCTGGAGAAGGGATAGGCTACCCATTCTAGTATTCTTGCCTGGAGAATTCCATGGACAGAGGAGCCCGGTGGCCTATAGTCCGTGGGTTTGCAAACAGTCAAACATGACTGAGCTACTTTCACGGGTGATTGGTGTACACGTTAAACTTTGAGAAGTATTGTCTTCACACATAAAGAGAATAAACCAGTGGTACCATTGGGGAGAGGGTGATTAGGGACAAGACAGAGTTAGGGGTGATTGTTGTTATTCAGTCACTAGGTTGGGTCTGCCCCTTTGTGATCCCCATGGACTGCAGCATGCCAATCTCCTCTGTCCTTCACTATCTCCCAAAGTTTGCTTAAATTCATGTCCATTGAGTCAGTGATGCACTCTCACCATCTCATCCTCTGCTGCCCCTTTCTCCTTTTGCCTTCAGTTCTTCCCATCATCAAAGTCTTTTCCCATGGGTCAACTCTTTGCAACAGGTGGCCAAAGTGATGGAGCTTCATCATCAGTCCTTCCAATAGATATTCAAGATTCATTTCCTTTAGGATTGACTGATACAATCTCCTTGCAAACCAAGAGGATCTCAAGAGTCTTCTCTAGCACCACAGTTCAAAAGCATTAATTCTTTGGTGCTCAGCATTCTTTATGGTCCAATTCTCACATCTGTACATGACTGCTAGAAAAACCATAGCTTTAACTATATGGACCTTTTTTTGCCATGTGATGTCTCTGCTTTTTAATATGCTGCGCAGGTTTGTTATAGCTTCCCTTCCAAGGAACAAGTGTTTTTTAATTTCCTGGCTTAGTCACTGTCCACAGTGATTGTGCAGCCCAAGAAAATAAAATCTGTTGCTGCTTCCACTTTATCCCTTCTATTTTCCATGAAGTGATGAGACTGGATGCCATGATCTTAGTTTTTTTTTCTTTTTTTAACTTGTTTCATTTTTCTTAATTTTGATGTTAGTTTTTTCAATGTTGAGTTTCAAGTCAGCCTTTTCACTCTTTTTCCATCCTCATCAAGAGCCTCTTTAGTTCCTCTTCATTTTCTCCCATGAGAGTGGTATCATCTGCACATATAAGGTTGTCAATATTTCTCCCAGCAATCTTGATTCCTGCTTGTGATTCATCCAGCCTGGCATTTTGCATGATGTACTTTGTATGAAAAGTGAAAGTGACAGTCGCACAGTCCTGTCCTACTCTTTTTGATCCCATGGACTGTAGCTTACCTGGCTCCTCTGTCCATGGAATTCTCCAGGCAAGAACATCTGAGTGGGTTGCCATTTTTTTCTCTAGGGGATCTTCCCAACCCAGGGATCGAACCTGTGTCTCCTGCATTGCGGGCAGATTCTTTACCAGCTGAGCCACTAGGGAAGCCTGGTACTTATAAAAGTTTGTATAGTATACAAACTGTATATGCTTGTTAGTTTACATATGTATATATATACAAACTACTACACTTTGTATAGTAGTTAAATAAGTAGGGTAACAATATACAGCCTTGTCATACACCTTTCCCAATTTTGAACCAGTCCATTTTCCCATGTCTAGTTCAAACTGTTGTTTCTTGACCTGCATACAAGCTTCTCAGGAGGCAGGTAATGTGGTATGGATTCCCATTTCTTTTAGGAATTTTCCAGTTTGTTGAGATCCACATAGTCAAAGGCTTTATGTAGTCAGTGAAGCAGAAGTAGATGTTTTTCTGGAATTCTCTTGCTTTTTCTACAATCCAACAAATGTTGGCAATTTGATCTGTGGTTCCTCTGCCTTTTCTAAACCCAGCTGTTCACCTGGGATTTCTTGATTCATGTACTTCTAAAGCCTAGCTTGAAGGATTTTGAGAATAAACTTGCTAGTATGTAAAATGAGCTCAATTGTACAGTAGTGTGAACATTTTTTTGACATTGCCCTTCTTTGGAAATGGAATGAAAATGGACCTTTTCCAGTCCTATGGCCGCCTTTTTCAGTCCTGAGTTTTCTAAATTTGCTGACATATTGAGGGCAGCACTTCATCGGATTTATCATTTAGGATTTGAAATAACTCAGCTGAAATTCCATCACCTCCACTAGCTTTGTTTGTAGTAATGCTTCCCAAGGCCCACTTGACTTCGCACTGCAGCATGTCTTGCTCTACGTGAGTGGCCACACTATTGTGGTTATCAGATAATTAAGATCTTTCTAGTTCTTCTGTGTGTTCTTGCCACCTCTTCTTAATCTCTTCTGCTACTGTTAGGTCCATACCGCTTCCATGTCCTTTATTGTGCCCATCTTTGCATGAAATGTTCTCTTGATATCTCCATTTTCTTGAAGAGATCTCCAGTCTTCCCCATTCTGTTGTTTTCCTCTAATTCTTTGCATTGTTCACTTAAGAAGGCCTTCTTATCTCTCCTTCCTATATTTTGGAACTCTCCATTCAGTTGGGCATATGTCTCTCTTTCTGTCTTGCTTTTCAGTTCTCTTCTTTCATCAGCTATTTGTAAACCCTCCTCTGACAACCACTTTGCCTTCTTGAATTTTTCTTTGGGAGATTTTGGTCACTGCCTCCTGTACAATAAAATGAAATTACCTATAACAATAAATTTTATAGCACAGGGAATATAACTAGTATTTTTATAATACTTATAAATGAGATATAATCTCTAAATATTGTGAATCATTATGTTGTACACCTAGAAATTATATAATGTTGTAAATCAACTATACCTTAGTAAAAAAATAATAATAAAATGATGCTTGCTATAAAAAGGAAGTATCATCTTAGCATAAACGCAATATTTTATTAAAGCGTTGCAATAAACCCATGATGCAGATTGTTGCTATAATCCTTAGCATGGTTATGAGAAAACTGGGGCATTGAAGTATTGTTAAAATAGCCTTAAATTCATCAAGAATATAGCCTTTAGTAGTAACACTAATGGACTTCCCAAGTGGCTCATTGTGAAGGATCCACCTGTCAATGCAGGAGCCCACAAGAGAAACCAGTTTGATCCCTGGGTCAGGAAGATCCCCTGGAGCAAGAAATGGCAATCCACCCCAGTATTCTAGCCTGGAAAATTCCATGGGCAGAGGAGCCTGGCAGGCTATAGTCCACGGGGTTGCAAAGAGTCAGACAGTACTGAAAGCGCGCACACACACACACTGTCTTACTCATACACATTATAACATTAACAACATAACAGTTAAGATAAAACATGGCCAACAGTACAGCATATGAGTGTCTGTCTGAGGTCTGGAGTTGAATTGCCTGGGTTCAAATCCTGACTCTACAACTCAGCAAATGTAAACTATTCACCAAGGTGGTCAGTATCTCTGTTTCCTTTTTCAAATGATAAATAAGGATTTGGAAAGACCCACCTCATTGTGTTGGAGGAGAGGGAAGAGTAAATGAATAAATTAAAATGCTTAGCATAGTGCCTAGCATGTAGTACAAATTCCACATATGTTAGACAATACTAATAGTAGGTGTAATAGTAATTGTAGCAGTAACATTTTTTCCAATGCCAGCTACATACTTCATTTGATTCAGTCCCTGAAATAACCTTACTGTCCCCTATACCTTGTCATAGAAAGACTAATGTTATCCAGCTGAACTTGGGTCTGCTTCCCCAGTGTTTAGCAAGCAAAACCAGTCTGCTGATACTGGGTTGTGGTAAAGGACAGTACAGCATTTTCTGCAGGGTGGAAAACAAGAAGAAGCTCAAAAACCATCTCCCAGTGGCCTTCAGGGTAGGGTCTGGATGCTGTGTGGTGAGCTTGTGGGCACTTTTTCTGATGGGCTCTAATGAGATAACAGGGTGGTGTTTTCAGGGATCTTAATCTTAACCTGGTTCCAACCAGTCTAGGTCTAAATGCTTGTGGTCAGCATGTAGTTTCTGTCCTCTACATTTTGGGGTCAGAGGTGGATCTTAATTTCTGCAGAACAACTCAAAGATATGTATCAGATTGCTATCTATATCCCTTCAGGAGGAACTACGGGTCCTGTGGCTGCTTTATGGATGAACTGTTGTTTAAGCTGTCATTTCTTTTCTTGCCTGACTGCATTTCCTTTGTTTCTGCATTCCCTCACTCCTATAGTTAGTGATTTTTTGAATCTTCTCTTTAAAGCTTGGATAAGGCCAAGCAAGAAGCTGAGGCTGCAGAGGAAGTTGTGCTTGGGAAGGCCTCACAGGGTCCTGCTAGATTTCACTAAGAAGTAGTTTTGCCTAAAGTCACATCACTGGTGAATATTAAAGACTTGGCTCCACATTAAATTTCATTGCTCTTAAAGTGAGTGCTTTAAGTTCAGGTCTTTTGAATTCAAGCCCTCTATTATTCTACCAAACTGCACTTCTCCCCAGCCATGAATGAGAAGAATATTTTCAGCTGACAGATGACTCATTAATGCTATTTGATTCAGAATGCAATTATCAGCTTTCAGATCTACATCTCTGTTGTGCTCCAGGTCCTATTCCTTTCCTCTTTGCCCTGGCCCTAGAGAACACTCTGTCATTCTTTGCTTGCCTCAGGTTTCAAATCAGCATCAAAATACTCTTAGAAGGTAATAGAATCCTGAGTTGAGAGTTCCAGCTTCCCTAGGATTCTTCTTAATAAATAGCCTCTTAGTATGTCTGTTTCTTGGCCCTTTGAGGGAAATTTGCATTTTGATGGAGAACTTCTGAAGATGAAAAGTCTTAACCTACAGACTGACTATGTAATGGTAGTATATCAGGTACGAGAGGGCAGAGCCCTCCAGGGTAAACAGAGTTAAAGAAGAATAAAAGTTTTTCCAGAGAGTTTCTGATCTCAGCTTGTAGGCAAATGATGTCCTGGATAAGAGCACACCTGCACAGTCTCTACAAGACAGTGAAATAGAACCTGATAATCTTCATGTATTAGGAGGTAGCAATTCTGATTCTTAATTTAATATCACCAGTGGTTTCATAACTAGAAATTTATAAATTATCTACAATGGCCTATTAAATGAGAAAAATTACTCTCCACAACAGTGTGGGTTTCAGCATAGATGGGCTTGAGCATGATGTGAGTGTATGATGGAGGACTTAATAGATACATTTACACATGCCCTTGAGCAACACTATTTTGAACTAAGGTGGGGGGCACATTTATACATGGATTTTTTTCAAGAGTAAATGCTACAGTGCTCCACAAACCCTGAACCTCAGTTGGGAATCCTGATAGAGTTCAGTTCAGTGGCTCAGTCTTGTCCGACTCTTTACAACCACATGGACTGCAGCACGCCAGGCTTCCCTGTCCATCACCAACACCCAGAGCCTGCTCAAACTCATGGCCATCGCATCAGTGATGCTATCCAGCCATCTCATCCTCTGTCATCCCCTTCTCCTCCCGCCTTCAATGTTTCCCAGCATCAGGGTCTTTTCCAGTCAGTTCTCTGCATCAGGTGGCCAAAGTGTTGGAGTTTCAGCTTCAGCATCAGTCCTTCCAATGAACACCGAGGACTGATTTCCTTTAGGATTGACTGGTTTGATCTCCTTTCAGTCCAAGGGACTCTCAAGAGCCTTCTCCAATACCACAGTTCAAAAGCATCAATTTTTTGATGCTCAGCTTTCTTTATAGTCCAACTCTCACATCCATACATGACACTGGAAAAACCATAGCTTTGACTAAATGGACCTTTGTTGGTAAAGTAATGTCTCTGCTTTTTAATATGCTGTCTAGGTTGTTCATAACTTTCCTTCCAAGGAGTAAGCATTTTTTATTTCATAGCTGCAGTCACCATCTGCAGTGATTTTGGAGCCCAAAAAAATAAAGTTTCTCACTGCTTCCATTGTTTCCCTATCTATTTACCATGAAGTGATTGGGACCAGGTGTCATGATCTTAAGCCAACTTTTTCACTCTCCTCTTTCACCTTCATCAAGAGGCTTTTTAGTTCTTCACTTTCTGCCATAAGGGTGGTGTCATCTGCATATCTGAGGTTATTGATATTTCTCCCAGCAATCTTGATTCCAGCTTGTGCTTCATCCAACCCTTTTGCATGACTTCCTCTGCATAGAAGTTAAATAAACTGGGTGACAATATACAGCCTTGACATGCTCCCTTCCTGATCTGGAACCAGACTGTTGTTCCATGTCTCTTTCTAACTGTTGCTTCTTGACCTGCATACATATTTCTCAGGAGGCAGGCCAGGTGGTCTGGTATTCCCATCTCTTTCAGAATTTTCCACAGTTTGTTGTGGTCCGCACAGTCAAAGGCTTTGGCATAGTCAATAAAGCAAAAGTAGATGTTTTTCTGGAACTCTTCTGCTGTTTCGATGATCCAATGGATGTTGGCAATTTGATATCTGGTTCCTCTGCCTTTTCTAAATCCAGCTTGAACATCTGGAAGTTCACAGGTCAACACATACTATTGAAGCCTGGCTTGGAGATTTTGAGCATTATTTGCTAGCATGTGAGATGAGTGCAATTGTGCGGTAGTTTGAACATTCTTTGGCATTGCCTTTCTTTGGAATTGGAATGAAAAACTGACCTTTTCCAGTCTTGAGGCCACTGCTTAGTTTTCCAGATTTGCTGACATATTGAGTGCAGCACTTCCACAGCATCATCTTTTAGGATTTGAAATAGCTCAACTGGAATTCCATCACCTCCACTAGCTTTGTTCACAATGATGCTTCTGAAGGCCCACTTGACTTCACATTCCAGGATGTCTGGCAATAGGTGAGTAATCATACAATTGTGAATATCTGGGTCATGAAGATCTTTTTTGTATAGTTCTTCTTTGTATTCTTGCCACCTCTTCTTAGTATCTTCTCTTAGGTCCATACCATTTCTGTCCTTTATTGAGCCCATCTTTGCATGAAATGTTCCCTTTGTATCTCTAATTTTCTTGAAGAGATCTCTAGTCTTTCCCATTCTATTGTTTTTCTCCGTTTCTTTGATCTCTGAGGAAGGCTTTCTTATCTCTCCTTGTTATTCTTTGGAACTCTGCATTCAAATGGGTGTATCTTTCCTTTTCTCCTTTGCTTTTACTTCTCTTTTTTTCTCAGCTATTTGAAAGGCCTCCTCAGAAAACCATTTTGCCTTTTTCATTTCTTTTTCTTGGAGTTGGTCTTGATCACTGACTCCTGTACAATGTCATGAACCTCTATCCCTAGTTCTTCACGTACTCTATCAGATCTAATCTCTTGAATCTATTTGTCACTTTCACAGTATAATTGTAAGGGATTTGATTTAGGTCATACCTGAATAGTACAGTGGTTTTCCCTACTTTCTTCAATTTAAGTCTGAATTTTGCAATAAGGTGTTCATGATCTGAGCCACAGTCAGCTCCCACTCTTGTTTTTGCTGACTGTATAGAGCTTCTCCATCTTTGGCTGCAAAAATTATAATCAATCTGATTTTGGTATTGACCATCTGTTGATGTCCATGTGTAGAATCTTCTCTTGTGTTGTTGGAAGAGGGTGTTTGCTAAGACCAGCGCGTTCTCTTGGCAAAACTCATTTAGCCTTTGACCTGCTTCATTTTGTACTCTAAGGTCAAATTTGCCTGTTACTCCAGGTAGCTCTTGACTTCCTACTTTTGCATTTCAGTCCCATATAATGAAGAGTACATCTTTTTTGGGTGTTATTTCTAGAAGGTCTTGTAGGTCTTCATAGAACTGTTCAACTTCAACTTCTTGAGCATTGCTGGCCGGGGCATAGACTTGGATTACTGTGATGTTGAATGGTTTGCCTTGGAAACAAACAGCCATCATTCTGTCATTTTTGAGGCTGCACCCAAATACAGCATTTTGGACTCCTTTGTTGACTATGATGACTACTCCATTTCTTCTAAGGGATTCTTACCCACAGTAGTAGGTGTAATGGTCCTCTCAGTTAAATTCACCCATACAGAAGACTGCATATAAGTTGTATATAGACTTTCATCCACTGGAGGATCAGCACTCCTAAGCTCCATGCTGTTCCAAGAATCAATGGTACTGTTTTCTATCTCAAGGGAAAGGCTGTCTTAATTGAGAAGGCAATGCTCCAGAAGCCTAATGTTGTATTAGAGAGTGGGTGTCCCACTTTAGGAAATCTGGAATTATTGACATAATTGAACCATACACACAGGTAAAGTATCTTTTCTAATGTTTCATCACATGAAGGACTTAGAAGCCCAAGGGAATACATTTGGTTGTGTTTAATGAGCACGTGTGTAAAAGGGGCGTGAGTATTTGGAAATATTTTCTTAAGAATTTATGAGTATCATTGAAGTACAAACCTTCGGCTGTAGTAAGCTATTGAAGTCTTTGACAAGACTGAAATTCTAAGTCCTTTAACATGATGGAAAAATATCAGTTGAATTCTGAAAAAATAGAAATACATCTACTTACTGTCTGGGTGCTTTGTTTGAAATGATGAGAAATGGAATTAGACCAGAGGCTTAAGTTTTATGTACTGTGTGTATTCAGTTACTCAGTCATGTCTGACTCTTTGTGACACCATGGGCCTGCCAGGCTCCTCTATCCATAAGATTTTTCAGGCAAGAATACTGGTGTGGGTTGTCGTTTCCTACTCCCAACTTTTAAAACTACCCTCCTCTAGAACATTAGAGATATTTTTTATTAGATAGGCAAAAGAGATAATACAGGGTGGCTCAGGAGACATGTTAGCCTAAGATCATATTAACAAGAGTACGGTTGTGCTTTAGGGGTCAGTGTCCCAGAAAGGAATAGAATCAAAAAGGTATAGAATATTTCCAAAAATAGTTGGCAACAAAGGGGGAGAAAAAGGAAAAACAAAACAAATCTGATTAAAAAGAAAATGGGATAATGGATTCAAGAGAATCTGTATTGATCATTCCACTTTACACAATAGCTCAAAATTTGAAACAATGGGAATCATGACTGGTTTTTCTTTTACTTTAATGTGACGCATTTTGTTATTTCCTTTGCAGAAGTGAGTGGGATGTGACATGGAGGTTGCTATAGTTACTCATTTTTAATGAATTTCAAGACTTAGCCAACCGAATAGCTCTCAAAGGCAACATTTTTAGAGGGGAGTAGAGGGAAATTTGTGACTGAAAATGACTCATCATAACACAAATACAAAGAAAACATTAAAAACTACTTAAGGAATAAAGTTTTAATGTATTGAATCATGATTTATTCTCATTAAGAGTGTGATTTGAGGGCATTTAAATAACATTCTCTTGTGACTCAGCTGGTAAACAGTCCGCCTGCAATGCACAAGACCTGGTTCGATCCCTGGGTTGGGAAGATCCACTGGAGAAGGGAAAGGCTACCTACTCCGGTATTCTGGCCTGGAGAATTCCATGGACTGTAGACACCATTGGGTCACAAAGAGTTAGACATGACTGAGTGACTTTCACTTAAAATGACATTTATTTGAGTTAAATATATTTAATCACTTAAAATGATTTTTTGTTGTGAGTTTGTAACATTTGGCGTATCTATTAATAATCAAGAAAACATGATGGTAAAAAATTCAAAGTGTTATTCACTCAGTCACGTCCAACTCTGCAACCGCATGGGCAGCATCCTGTCAGGCTTCTCTGTCCATGGAATTCTCCAGGCAAGAATACCGGAGTGGGTTTCCATTTCCTTCTCCAGGGGATCTTCCCAACCCAGGGACTGAACCCGGGTTTCCTGCATGGCAGGCAGATTCTTTTCCATCCAAGCCACCAGAAAAGCACCCAAATCAAAATATACTCACATTAGAAAGAAAAATAGTTTGGAAATATTTAGCTTCCCAAATTTTAAACTACATTTCACAGTTTATAAAAAAGGAAAAAAATGATCTAATTATACTATACTTATAAAAAGAAACTAAACTTTCTAGTGCAGATGCAAATGAAGGATGTTCAGAGAAAGTGTCAAAATCTCATTATCAAGGAAACTAAAATAAGGGAGGGTACAGTTAAAACTAATAAGGATGATTTCAGACATTTTTTTCATGCTAATGAAAAAGACATTTAGTATGTTGGAGACATACAGAAAAATTAGAAGAAAGCAAAATGAGAGTAATTTGCCCAAAATAAGCTTGAAATATTTATGGCAATAGAAATCAGTTTCTTAAGCTGGATTCCCAGTACAAATTAGTGGGATTCCATTTGATTATACTTCCTTCAAAGTGAGCCCAAATATTAATAGCCACTATAATCATGGCTTAAGTTAATATTTCCATGTCTTTGTGTAATGTAAAATGTTTATATAAATATTGTATAGCTCAACATAGTTTAGGGCTACAGAAATACTAAAAGTGACATTTATGCTCACTGCTTGGAAACATTCTAAGCAAAATTTAGGTAGATGACCATTTACCTTAGAATTAAAAAGTTACAGGAAAAATAGCATTTCTTTTAGCAACCTTATACTTGAATCCCAAACCAAACATGATATATAAAGTCCTCCTATACTTTAGTTCTATGAAGAATAATAGAAAAGTATAGCCATTCATAGGAGAGTTTACTTCGATGAATAAATATTGTTTGAGGGTTTTTGTTTTCATGTCTCAGGAAAATCTACTGGACTATGAGGCCAGAATTATGATGTTGATATGGTCGTCACCAGCTGTAGTACCTGACTGGTTTGAATTGAGAGGTGCTACAAGGGTAAACTATATGTCAAATCATAATACTAAAAAAGGAACAATGTAGAATATTGCTTTAATTTTTATATTGATTACATTTTAACTTGGTAATACTTTGGATTATTGGATTAAAAAACTCATTTTCTCAGTTTCTTTTTACCTTTTTAATGTGTGTGCGTGCTCAGTTGTGTCTGACTCTTTGTGACCTCATGGACTGCAACCCATCAGGCTCCTCTATCCATGGGATTTTCCAGGCAAGACTACTGGAGTGGGTTGCCATTTACTTCTCCAGGGGATCTTCCCAACCCAGGGATCAAACTCACATCTCTTGCATCTTCTATATCAGCAGGCAGAATCTTTACCACTAGGGCTACCTTGAGAGCCCACCTTTTTAATGTAGCTACTGGAAGATTTGACGTTACATAGGTGGTTCACTTTATATTTCTCCTGGACAATGCTGATTTAGACCAAAGGGTTCTTAACTAAGGAGTTGCTTGTTGGCAAGGTAAGTTACTTGGACATGTTTTGTTCCTCTGAGAAATGATGTTCTATAAGTTGACAGGGTTCCTAAGAAAGTTGGTAGAGCCTGCTTAGCCCGTATTGCGAACAACGTGATCACCACCGCAAGTCTAGTTATGATCCACCGTCATACAGTTAACTCCCTGCATCCATTTGCCCAATCTCTTTCCCCTCTGGTAACCCCTAATATGGTCTCCATATCTATGAGTTAACTTCTGTTTCTTTTTTTTTTTTTAATTTTGTTTTTTTAGATTATGCAAATGAGTGAAATCACATTGTATTTGTCTTTCTCTGTCTGACATTTCACTTAGCATATTGCCCTCAAAGTCCATTCATGATGTCTCAAGAGGCAGGATATCTTTGTTTTTTATTGGTAGGTAGACTTTCATTGTGTGTGTGGTGGGGGGGAGGTGTGTAAATACCCAGAAGTGGAATAACTGGGTCATGTGGTAGTTCTGTTTCTAATCTTTGGAGTAATCTTCACACTGTTTTCCATAGCAGCTGTAACAATTTACAGTCGCATTAAGAGTGTACTAGGATTTCCTTTTCTCCATATCCTTTCCCATGTTTGTTTGTTATTATCTTTTTGATAAGTCATTATAACAGGTGTGATGTGATACTCCATTGTGGTTTTGATTTGCATGTCTCTGACTTGTGATGTTGAAGATTTTTTTCATGTGTATTTTGGCCATCATATATGCCATCCTCGAAAACATATCTATTCAGGTACTCTGACCAATTTTTTTTATTTTAATACCAAATCAAACTTTCATTTATAAAAACAAATGCTGAATGAGTAGCACTCTCAGATGATCAAACCCATTTTGTTTTATTTTTTAGGTGAAGGATAATTGCCTTACAGAATTTTATTGGTTTCTGCCAAACATTTGTAACTGTATATTTGCTGTTGAGTTGCATGAGTTTTTTATGTTGGATTTTAACCCCTTTTTGGATAAATCATTTGTGAATATTTTATCTCATTCAGTAGGTTACCTTTAAGTTTTGAAGATGGTTTTCTTTGCAGAAGCATTTTATCTTGATGCCTGTGCATCACTAAATCCCAAAGCTTGCTTCAACTCATGTCCATTGAGTCGGTGATGCCGTCCAACCATCTCATCTTCTGTTGTCCCCTTCTCCTCCTTCCTTCAATCTTTCCCAGCATCAGGGCCTTTTCCAGAGAATTGGCTCTTCACATCAGGTGGCCAAAGTATTGGAGTTTCAGCTTCAGCATCAATCCTTCCAGTGAATATTCAGGACTGATTTCCTTTAGGATGGACTGGTTGGATCTCTTTGCATTAAAGGGATTCTCAAGAGCCTTCTCCAACACCACAGTTCAAAAGCATCAGTTCTTTGGTGCTCAGCTTTCTTTATAGTCCAACTCTCACATCCATACATGACTACTGAAAAAACCATAGCTTTGATTAGTTGGACCTTTGTTGGCAAAGTAATGTCTCTGCTTTTTAATATGCTGTCCAGATTGGTCATAACTTTTCTTCCAAGGAGCAAGTGTCTTTTAATTTCATGGCTGCAGTCACTATCTGCAGTGATTTTGGAGCCCCCAAAAATAAAGTCTCTCACTGTTTCCATTGTTTCCCATCTATTTGCCCTGAAGTGATGGGACCAGATGCCATGATCTTAGTTTTCTGAATGCTGAGTTTTAAGCCAGCTCTTTCACTCTTCTCTTTACTTTCGGCAAGTGGCTCTTTAATTCTTTCTTGCTTTTTTCCATAAGTTTGGTGTCATCTGGGTGGCTGAGGTTACTGATATTTCTCCTGGCAGTCTTGACTCCGGCTTGTACTTCATCCAGTCTGGCATTTCTCATGGTGTACTCTGCATAGAAGTCAAATAAGCAGGGTGACAATGTACAGCCTTGATGTACTCCTTTCCCGATTTGGAACCAGTCCATTGTTCCACGTCCATTCTAACTGTTGCTTTTTGACCTGCACACAGATTTCTGAGGAGGCAATTAAGGTGGTCTGGTATTCCCATCTCTTGAAGAATTTCGCACAGTTTGTGGTGATCCACACAGTCAAAGATTCTGGCATAGTCAATAACGCAGAAGTAGATGTTTTTCTGGAACTCTCTTGGTTTTTCAATGGTTCAGCAGATGTTAGCAATTTGATCTCTGGTTCCTCTGCCTTTTCTAAATCCAGTTTGTACATCTGGAAGTTCACGGTTCACTTACTGTTGAAACCTGGCTTGGAGAATTTTCAGTATTATTTTGCTAGCATGTGAGATGAGTGTAATTGTGTGGTAGTTTGAGCATTCTTTGGCATTGCCTTTCTTTGGGATTGGAATGAAAACTGACTTTTTCCAGTCCTGTGGTCACTGCTGAGTTTTCCAGACTTCCAGGCATATTGATTGGAGCACTTTCACAGCATCATCCATTGCATTAGCATCATCAGTTGCATTAGGATCACAATATTTTGTTACTACTCTGATAGACCATAATGTTTTGAATATTACAAATAGATAAAACAAAAATATATAAAAATTCCTTAATATAATATATTAATATTATGGCTTTGATTTACTTATTACTTGTGAATCAGTCAGAGATTAAAAGGTGGTTACACTCTAGGGGAAGTGATTGAGGCTATGTCTTAATCAGTGATAAAGTTTATTTTATTTCTCATATTTTCCATGTATATCTTTTGTATCAATATCATGCTCACCTTATAAAAACAGGTGGTAAATAAATATTTCTGAATTCATTGCAATATTTATATGCTATACTAAAATTATCTGGGTTTTTTTTTAGTATTTGTAGAAATCGGCTGTAAAGCTGCCCTAATTTGATATTTTTTTCTTCTTAGGAAGGTATGAAATTACCAAGTCATTTCCTTTAATAATCATTTTGAAAGCATTCAATTTGTATCTGCTGCATATATAAATCTCTCTCTTTACATTTCTAGTACTGACAATTATTTCTTCTCTTTACCTTAGTCAATATTTCTAGTTGAGAATAACTATCAAACTACCAACTTATAAATTTTGTTGCCTTCTCATGTTGATTTTGTATTCATTTTTCCTCTGCTGACATTGCTTTTATATAGTTTCTTTGGAATTATTTTTTCTTTGTATCAACTTTGAAAGTTGGAAACTTTTGCTCATTAAATTTTTGTCTTTCCTTTCTATCAATTCATGGCTTTAAGGTTATAAATTTCTGTCTGAATATCTCTTAGCCATATCCAACAGATTCTGATATTATCTATTATTATTCTACATTTTAAAAATTCATCATAATCTTTCGCATGGATTATCTGAGAGTATTTCTAAATATTTGTGCTTTCTTGGTTTCTTTTTGTCTCCAGTTTTAATGAAACTCTGCTGTGGTTCCAGACCATAGTCTGTATTTTTCTGTAGTTCTTTAAAAAATATTGATAGTTATTTTATAGCATAGTTCATCATTGCTTTTCACAGGCATTTCATACCTGATTGAAAATAATACCATTGTGCAGTTATTGGAAAAAGAATTATCTGTCCATTAGAACTATCAAAGAAAAAGATGAATTCCTTTGTTTGGGGAGAGAGAGAGTGATAACTTTTTATGTCTCTGTTTGTTTTATCCGGACTGTAAGTGTGAGGTTTCTGGATTAGACACAGTCTAATTATTTACATAGCAGTCTTGGTGCTGATTCCCATGCCTCATTTTTCTTTTGGAAAAATGTGATGAGGGCATACATCACCCTATATGTAGAGAATAGGGGCTCTCTACTCTAGGAGAGCATCGAAAATTATGACTCTTGAGGCTTGTACAGGGACGCTTACATAAATGCCCTTCCTCCCCTGCTGAAAAGAGAAAGAAAACTTTGCTGTCTACTAAAACCCTCTCTGGGAAAGTGGGTGGGAAGTCCCTGGGTTTTTACAATCCTTTGCAGTAGAAACTCCAGGAAAGAGAAAATTGTTTCTCTCTCCTGGATAGTTCATTATTTGCAAGTCTAAGGCTTGTTTTCTATTCACTCATCTTGAACTCGGTTTGCCGATAATATTTGGTCAGAAACCCTCACTATACAGAAATATGGAAATATTACCTTCTCAAAAGAGAACCACGTATCCTTAGACCTACCTCAGCAGCCTGAGTTATGTCAGGATGTAGCCCCAGTTCCAAGTTGCTGGCTATTGTTCAATAGGGGCTATTACTTTGGGATCTCAACTGTAATCAGAAGGTTTGGAATTCATCTCTCTTACCACCCAACTACTCCACAGCATGCCAATCTTGCATTCTCTACTCTGTTGATGATGGTAGTGAGGTGTGAGGAGGTGAGAGTGAAGGACTCCCTCTGATTTTTGTGTGTGGCTTCCCTGATAGCTCAGTTGGTAAAGAATCTGCCTGCAATGTGGCAGACCTGGGTTTGATCCCTGGATGGGAAGATTTCCTGAAAAAGGGAAGGATACCCACTCCAGTATTCTGGACTAGAGAATTCCATGGACTATATAGTCCATGGGGTCACAAAGAGTCGGACACGACTGAGCAACTTTCATTTTCACTTTCTTTCTAGATTTTGGTAGGAATAAGACAGTACTCTCTCCACTCTACTTTTGCTTGGACCACTTCCTACAAAAATATATCATAATTTTATATTGTAATTAGAACCACAGAAAGTGAAACCAAAGTTCACTGATTCAAATGACTTTATGCAAAACTAAATTAAATTAAATACATAAATATTTGAATAGATAATGCTGGATTTTACATTCTGCATTTCTTCTAATGCCATCTTTGTAAATGTTTTTCTCAATGGACTCTAAGACCATAAGTGCAAAACTCAGTGGAAACTGACTCAAAGCATACATTTAAACAATAGTCATAGGAGTATTCTTAGTGAATAATGATCAAGACAATGAAGCTACAACTTAGTGAATAAAAATGAAATGAGTTCCCTATAAAAACAATGCTAAACAACCAAACACAATCTTGTTCCACTGAAAATGTTTCTTCCCCAATTTGTACTTCATAACCATGATAAAAATGCCCAAATAGCCCAATTTCATAGCATTCCAAGCAATGCAAATAAAACTCTAAGTGATCTCAGTTCAGTTCAGTTGCTTAGCTGGGTTCAACTCTTTGACACCCCATGGACTGCAGCACGCCAGGCTTCCCTGTCCATCACCAGCTCCTGGAGCCTACTCAAACTCATGTCCATTGAGCCAGTGATGCCATCCAACCAACTCATCCTCTGTCATCCCCTTCTCCTCCTGCCTTCAATCTACCCAGCATCAGGATCTTTTACAATGAGTCAGTTCTTCACATCAGTGGCCAAAGTATTGGAGCTTCAGCTTCAGCATCAGTCCTTCCAATGAATATTCAGGACTGATTTCCTTTAGGATTGACTAATTGGATCTCTTTGTAGTGTAAGGGATTCTCAAGAGTCTTGTCCAACACCACAGTTCAAAAGCATCAATTCTTTGGTGCTCAGCTTTCTTTATAGTCCAACTCACATCCATACATGACTACTGGAAAAAACAAAGCTTAGACTAGATGGACCTTTGTTGGCAAAGTAATGTCTCTGCTTTTTAATGTGCTGTCTGTGTTGGTCATAACTTTCCTTCCAAGGAGTGTCTTTTAATTTCATGGCTGAAATCACCATCTGCAGTGATTTTGGAGCCCAGAAAAATAAAGTCAGCCACTGTTTCCACTGTTTCCCCATTATTGTGCCTATCTTTGCATGAAATGTTCCCTTGGTATCTCTAATTTTCTTGAAGAGATCTCTAGTCTTTCCCATTCTATTGTTTTCCTCTGTTTCTTTGCATTGATCACATAGGGAGGCTTTCTTATCCCTCCTTGCTATTCCTTGGAACTCTGCATTCAAATGGATATTTCATTCCTTTTCTCCTTTGCCTTTTTCTTCTCTTCTTTTCTCAGCTATTTGTAAGTCCTCTTCAGACAACCATTTTGTTTTTTTTGCATTTCTTTTTCTTGGATTTGGTCTTGATCACTGCCTCCTGTACAATCTCATGAACCTCCATCCATAGTTCTTCAGGTACTCTGTCTATCAGATCTAATCCCTTGAATCTATTTGTCACTTCCACTTATAATTGTAAGGGATTTGATTTAGGTCATACCTGAATAATACAGTGGTTTTCCCTACTTTCTTCAATTTAAGTCTGAATTTTGCATAAGACGTTCATGATCTGAGTCACAGTCATTTCCTGGTCTTATTTTTGCTGACTGTATAGAGCTTCTCCATCTTTGGCTGCAAGGAATATAATCAGTCTGATTTTGGCTGACCATCTGGTCATGTCCATAAGTGATCTACCCAACTGTAATTTTTTAAAAAAAAATTTATACTATTTAAAAAAATAAAAGATATTTTGAGTAGTGTTAAAATTTATTTTTCAGCTATATATTCATGGAATAAATATTTTAAATGAACAGTATGATCAGTATATTTAGTGTTCATTTTTCTTATCTAAAGAAATATTCAGTTATACTTTAAAAATATAGCAGCTTAACTAAATTTTCTTCTCATGTCTTGGGAATTATGAAATCGAACAATTCTTGTTATTTTTGCCTTTCTAAGGTTGAATTAGTTGTTAGCAATATGTAAATGATCCATTTACTTTGGTAATAAATAAGGTATGCCTGATTTTTTCTATCTTGATTTATATATTTAGATGTAATTATGGTTTTTACACAATACATGATACTTTCTCATTGTTTATCTAAAGCATAACATTTTTCTGTTATTACTGTTTTTATATGTATTAAATAAAATTTTAATCTAAGCCCCACAGATCTCTAATTATGCAAGTACATGGCATGAGATGGAGGCATTAGGCAGTAGTTGTTCCTGTCTACCTGTATTTGAGAATGGCGTGAGTAGGAACTTTACGAAGCCTTAGATAAACATGCATTGTGGAAACTCTGTAAAATCTGGTGTGGAATATGCTTCATGTATCCAGCCAGTACAAAATTCTTTTAGACTTACCCTTTCTATTTCTGTTATTAAGTTAAAATAGTTGATTCCTATGCATCTTACTTCAAAGGAAGGCCAGTGACTCATGGGCAGTAGAATAGATACTACTGCATTGAAATTTTCTTCTGCTGAGGTAATAATGTTTAATAATGTAGTATATACTTATGTCCTGCATTATACATTCAGAATATATGTGAATATTTACGTTGTTAATATATGTTTGGCAACACAGTCTTTCTGGTCACTGGACTAAAGCAATGGTTCTATACTTCTAGCTTGTATGACAATCATTTGAATAGAATGAGTCATTCTATTCATTATATAGAATCCTTGTGTGTGCTCAGTCACCCAGACGTGTCTGACTCTTTGCGACCCCATGGACTATAGCCTGCCAGGCTCCTCTATCCATGGAATTTTCCAGAAAAGACTACTGAAGCGGGTTGCTATTTTCTTCTCCAGGGAAACCCAGACTCTTGAAACTCCTGCATTGTCAGGCCAGTTCTTTTACCACTAAGGCCACCAAATTTTATATGTGTGAAAGGGTTGGCAGATATATGTATGTAAAATGTTAGAATAATCTACATAAAACTATAGAAATTAGCCAAAATAAAAAATTATATATGCTAGGGTGTCAGTATTTTCTAAGATATACTAATAATTTACACAAATTTAGTGGTGGTTGGATTTTTTTCTCATGACATGTGTGTTTTTACTTGAAAATTATGCACCTGTCAGAGAGTTAAACTCTGATGAATCTCTGTATATGCTTTCCTTCTGTTCTATTTTGACTGACTTCGTACCCTTAAGAACATGTAGGAATGATAGATGTAGACTTTGAATTGATGAACTCTGATTGCTGTGTCAGTAAACTACTTTCTAATTGACCTCATTCTTTCAAATCATTTACTATACATTTGTCCTTGGAGGTGATATATCTTTTGGGTGTTTGTGGAAGTAATCTGATTATGGTATTTTTTCCATCTTATTCTTTTCAGGGGAAAGTATGACAGATTAAGTACACTGGTGAGTTTTCAAAATATTTACTAAGACACTTTTAAAATTATATCAGTATCAACTGTCATTTTTTAAAATTAGCTTTATAAAAGCATACTATCCTTTGCTTGCTAGTGATCAAGTACAACATGGTAGAAAGAGGTGAATAAGAACAGTAATAAGAAAAGATTGCAAAACAATGAATTTGAAAATAATTATTGCATTGGTATATACATTTAAGCTGCTTTCTTCCTCCTCCAGCTTACTCTAGTAACTTGATTAGAAATATTTCTGGAAGAAGCAATTGAGAAAGACTGTTGATTAGCTGGAGTTTGACCTAAGACCCATGATCCAGAAAAAAAAAAAAAAAACCAAACATGCCTGCCATTCCTTCAGATAAATGATAGCCTTGGAAATAGGATGGACATAAGGCATAGGGAACTGGGATAGATAGAACGAAACATTTCTTGGAGACAGGTTTGTCAGACTTTGCAGTGCTGAGGCTGTGAAAAATTATACCTCTGAGATTATCTAAATTCAGCAAAGGTCTGCCAAAGATAATTTAGTGTTCATTCCTCTGGTGACAAAATGTCAGAGCTTCCCTGCACACTGTGGGGCTTCAAATGGTTACAGATGTGCCAACACAGTGATCCTGTAAGCCTTCAGTGCTTGCATAAACCTGGGACAACTGAACTTAAAAGTCATATCCTTCATTCTTGAGCTGGCCCTGCCACTTTACTTCAGGTTGCCTGAATGATCTTTTAAGTCATATAGGTTTTTTAAAAAGGTAGACAAGATGACTTCTTGAGGTTCTTTCTCTTAAAATCAAGCCTGTCTACTTGCTCTCCTCCACTGTGCTAATTAATTTCTAGTCTTCAGGGCTTCCTTGGTGGCTCAGACAGTAAAGAATCTGCCAGGCATGCAGGAGACCCAGGTTCAATCCCTGGGTTGGGAAAATCCTCTGGAGAAGAGAATGGCTATCCACTCCAATACTCTTGCCTGGAGAATTCCATGGACAGAGGAGACTAGTGGGCTATAGCCCTTGGGGTCACAAAGAGTCAGACATGAATGGGCGACTAACACTTTCACTTTATGGCTTTTATGTATAGAATGTCCTCCTCCTTCCAAACTATTAGGTGCAAATATTTCTTAAAACAAGATGTGTGGACCATAATGAAACGACTGCTAACTGAATGATATTATAGCTTGCAACTTCTGTTCAAAGAGAGACACTAAAAGTGAAAGGATATGTCTTAGGCTGGGGAAAATCCATGAGAAATAGACAAACTCATTTTAAAAAAAGGACAAATAAAGATACAGTTTCTGCAGAAGTCAGTGGCAACCCACTCCAGTGTTCTTGCCTGGAGAATCCCAGGGATAGAGGGGCCTGGTGGGCTGCCGTCTATGGGGTCGCACAGAGTCGGACACGACTGAAGTGACTTAGCATAAGCAAAAAAACAGTTTACCTAATGGGGAGTGAAGTGAAGTGAAGACGCTCAGTCGTGTCCGACTCGTAGTGACCCCATGGACTGCAGCCTGCCAGGCTCCTCCGTCTATCGGATTTTCCAGGCAGGAGTACTGGAGTGGGTTGCTGTTTCCTTCTCCAGGGTATCTTCCCCACCCAGGGATCAAACCGGAGTCTCCTGCATTGTAGACAGACGCTTTACCATCTGAACCACCAGGGAAGTCCTCCAAAGTGGAAACCAAACAGGAAACCACGAAGGTCAACAAGCATCTGTTGGTGCTTAACGTTGCTAAGCAAATTAAAAACAGCAGTGAGATTCCAGTTCGTGGTATAATATTGTAAAACTGATCACCCTAAAAGTAGGTGAGGATGTGAAGAAAGTTCTGTATTGATGAGAACAGATTAGAGGACAATTTGATAGTAGCTGGTAAGTTTGAAGATGTGGGCACAGTAGTTTCACTTCTAGGTCTCTATTCTAGAGAACATTTTACACCTATGCAAGAGGATGTTTATTTAGCAAAGTTATAAAAACTGGTATAACTTTTCTTTAAACATGCATGCTCAGACACTTCAGTCATGTCCGACTCTTTGCAAGCCTATGGACTGTAGCCTGTCAGGCTCCTCTGTCCATGGGATTTTCCAGGCAAGAATACTGGAGTGGGTTGTCATCAGACTAACAGAATAACCCTTAAAATGAATGAACTATATCCCAATGTATCAACATATATAAATACAAAAACAATGAAAAATGAAAAAAGGCAATCAGAAAATTATATATACTACATGATCTTATTTATTCAAAGTTTAAAGGCTCACAAAATGAATTTTTAAAAAATGTTTAACACAGTTAAACTGCATAGCAATGCATGTGAATGACACACAGAAACTTTTTAGCAGTGTTTACCTTTGGGGAGGGAGAGGGCAGGAGGATGGGTATTAGCTGGAATTAGAAAATCTCATTAAAAAATGAAATGTAAAGAAAATGTCAAAGTTAATATTAGATTAACTATTTTGTTGAGTATTTTACTAATATCTTTTACAATTTTCTGTACATTTAAAATGTTCGATCAAACATCTTTTAGATGAATGAGAGAAATCTAAGACCAGTCTTAATAAACTTCATTGATTATATATATCCACAAATATCTATCTAGATATATATCCATGTCAGTAGATATCTTTGTATTTTATCTGTGAGACTTTATTTGATAATGTTTCATTTTCCCATCAAATTATATATCTTTTAAGGGATGACACTGTGATTTCTGTTTCTTTTCTGCCTTTTGCAATGACTAGAACTGCACTAGGCATCTTGTATGTATGTAACAAATAACTGTTAACTGATTGCACAATTGTATTCACCGAACTGGAAATCCTCCCATGGTGAATTAGAAGGTCAGCATTTGCAAACTTTCCCCATACCAAAGAAACAAATATGTTTCTATATTGCAAAGATTCTTTTTAACTTTCCCCTTTTATCCTGTTCTTGTTTCTTTCTCCCCTTCTCTCAACCATTTCTCATCCTGTTCCCCACAAAATTCTTCTAAAACCACCAAAATCAAGCAAAGCAGGGTTTCATTACAAATAAAGATGTTATTTACAGCTGCCCCAAACCTCTATGTTCCATCCTCCAGCTAAATGGGTCAATGCTCTTGGGATGAGAATAAAGGAAACTCATAAATGTTGGTTTTGATCCGGAGGCATGTCAGATCCCAGATTGGATGTCTTTGCCAAAGGGAAAGAGTGGTTACCAAAAAAAAAAAAAAAAAAAGCACTCTAAATTCAGCATCTCTCATTTTCTGACTGTAGAAGCTAAAAAACTTTATTGATTATCAAAGAGAAATAAGTTTTTAGAAAAAATGACTGCAGATCATCAGAATATGTCTGCATGGAGGTAATATATTGCTGATAGATTTTCAAACCTTCCCATTTATAATCCATTAACTTTTTTGAGGTCTATTTAATTTTAAAGAGCTAGTAAGTAGTTTTCTGTAAAGTGGACCAAAAACTTTTGAGAAAATAAGAATCAATTTGGGAATCCTCTAGTGTTTCTGGATTCTATCCCCAGGAAAAACTCACCGGGACACAAGTACACAAGTTTTCATGTTATTCCAGGGAGACTGTGGAGCTGCTGAAGCTTATCCATGGACCTCCTTATTCTATAGACCCCAAGTCAGCATACTGGTCTCAAACACTTCCTAATAGTTCCAGTATCTGCTTAGAAACAAGCCCAAATAATGATCTGTTATTACTACATATGAACTTGTGAGATTTAAAGGAATTATTGATGATTAACTGAAAAATGTTGAATAACACCATCATTTATCTCAAACTGACCTGCAGTTTTAAAGCATAGAATTCCCTAGAAACAAAATTCTACAGATAATTCTGAAAATTACATAAAGAAGGGGAATTGTGGATTCTTTTCAACTACACTTCTAATCTTTAAAACTTCATTTCTGTTTACTATTAAGGCAATTTTTACCGAAATAGAAAGACTGCATTGAGTTCTTTTAGGCTCATTGCCTGATTTTACTTAGACTTGGAATGCATAATAATTAGCAATATTGAATTTGAATGAAGCCAACATAGAGGAAAATAACTGGTTTTTAATTTTAATATCACTGTTACTTTGGTTGAGGTCTCTAATTTAATGCAGTTAATGTGGCTGTATTACTTATTCTTATAGTGGAAACAATCAGTTCTTCCCTGGTCATATGTCAGCATCATCAGTACCCTCTTCTTGCTCTTCATCTTCTGGGGAACATCTCTCTTAACCTCTGGCTCCTCCCATCTTCTTTCCTACAAAGGAGTCCTCCCTGAACTCTTTCTATCTTTTCTAAATGGCTTTCTGGTTTCTTGTTTACTTGAATGCAGATCTCTGACTCTCTGGTCACTTATTCAGCATAGTCTATGGAACAGTTCTCCTGATTTGTTTCGTCTAATCAAGATCATTTGACTAGTGAGTGTATGTGTATAACCTTGGGCTTATATGTAGTATAAACCATTTAAAAGTCAATATCATCTTACATTACAATAAAGTCAAAGAGATCAAGAAATTAAGCATGTGGAGAGATATGGACCACATGGCTGTTATCTGTAAGTAGTTGATGTCTATATAAAAGAAACATGAAAGGTGGTGCAGAAAACCCTTGGAGTGGTTATGGGTGTAAAAACTTGAACACCTGTTTACTACTCTCTTTTATCTTCTGAAGATCGTTAGCATGTATATTATCATGCTTCTTTCCTTAGGAGTTGTCACCTATCAGGGATGAGAGTGATGCCAATAATGTATGGCGAACCTTCATTGAGTACTTATATGTTAAATACTTTGTGATTAGATTCTCATTTAATCTTCACAATAATTGTATAAGTAAGCATAAAACTACTGTTTACCTATGCTCCATGATTAAAGAAGCAATCCCTGCTGAAACTTGAGTTTAGACATGTACTCTGAGGACACAGTTCATGCTCTTACTTGCTAAGCTCTATTGTCTTCCACTCGGGAAATCAAATCCAATTGTTCTGCTTGCACTTTCTTTCTTTTTGCATTCTCCATTTAGTTTGGCTTCTGATGGAGTCTTATCCAGGTATAGATTTCAGTTCCAGCTTTACTTTGATAATCTCAGGATCACTTCTCCAGTTAGGATCTCTCCCCTTGAGCTCTAGACTGCTGTATTGACAATTCTGATTGGATTTCTAACAGGCATTTCAAATTTATCATATAAAATCAAACTCTCAGTTTCTTGCCTCAATCCTTCTCCTGCAGGTTTTTTTATCCAATGAAATGGCAATTCTATTTATATAATTGTTCAAACCAAATATGTTAAAATGATTTTTAACTAAGCCTTTTTTAAATACTCATTTTTATTTTTTATTGAAGTATAGTTGATTTACAATGTTGTATTAGTTTCAGGCATACAGCTTAAGTGATTCAGATACACACACATATATACACACACACATATACATATATGTTGAATATATGTGTATATATTCCTTTTCAGATTCTTTTCCCTTATAGAGTATCACAAAATACTGAGTATATTTTCCCATGCTCGCAGTAGGTCCTTGCTGGTTATGTATTTTATATATGGTAGTTTGGATCAACTAATCACAAACTCCCATTTTATCCCTCTTTTCGTCCCCCCTTGGGTAACCATAAGTTTGCATTCTATGTCTATAGGCCTATTTCTCTTTTGTATGTAAGTTCATTTGCATCATTTTGTTTTTAAGATTCCACATGTAAGCAGCATCATATATTTGTCTTTCTCTCTCTGGCTTACTTCACTCAATATACTCATCCATGTTGCCAAAATAGTATTTCAAAATATGTCTAGAATTCGAGCATTTTCCATATCCATTGCTAACCCATTAGTCCTACGCATTATTGTTCTTGCTTAGATGACTATAACGTCCTCTTACCCCATTTCTAGACAACATTTTTGCCCAGATAGACTATACAGAAGCCAGAAGGAATCTTTTAAAGCAAGTCATACCACTCCTACTTAAAAACCCCTTTAATACAAAGAGCAGGGCATAACCGTCTCATTCAGACCTGGACCCTGTCGTCATAACCAAACTGCTTCCTCAAAGTCTGACACACTCTAATCCCCTTAACCTACTGTATTTTTCTCCATAGCATAAATACCATATTTTTGAACTATATGTGTACTTGTATCTCCCCAATTAAAACATAAATTCCATTATGACTGTCATATCCCTGGTACCTGGAAGCCTGCTTGGCACATATTTGTTGAATGAATTAATGAATTGGCACTTCCACTAGCAGCATATGAGAGGACCCATGTCACCAACTCCTTCCCCCAAAATGGGTATTTCTTCATAAAAACTTTTTTTTAGCTGCACTCGGTCTTGGTTTGCTGTGTGCAGACTTTCTCTAGTTGCAGCAAGCGGGGGTGACTCTTTGTTGTTGTGTGCCGGCTTATTGCAGTGGCTTCTCTTTTCTGCTACTGAAACACAGGCTTCAGTAGTTGCATCACGTAGGCTTGGGCGTTGTGGCTTGCTGGCTCGAGGGTGCACGGGCTTAGTTACTGTGGCTCAGGCGCTCATTAGCTGTGGCTCTTGGGCCCTAGAGCATGCAGGCTTCATAGCTGCAGTTCATGGGCTCTAGAGAGCAGGCTCAGTAGTTGCATATGGGCGTAGTTATTCTGCAGCATGTGGAGTCTCCCAGACTAGGGATTGAACCTGTGTCCTCTGCATTGGCAGGCAGATTCTTATCCACTGTGCATCAAGGAAGACTTGAAACTTATATATTTTTTAAATTACTTTTTTAATAAACTGTGAAATTCACTACAGAAAGCAATTTTCTATATTAAAGCAATGAAGTGAGATATATGAAGTAACTTATTTTTGACCTGACATCTATTAGGGTATGGGTTTCCCTTGTGGTTTAGCTGGTAAAGAATCCGCATGCAATGCAGGAGACCTGGGTTTGATCGCTGGCTTGGGAAGATGCCCTGGAAAAGGGAAAGGCTACCCACTCCACAATTGTGGCCTGGAGAATTCCATGGACTGTATAGATGCAAAGAGTTGGACATGACTGAGCGACTTTCACTTTCACTATTAGGGTACATGCACTAAACTCTCACATGTAATAAAGTGTGGAGAAATTGAAGCACACAATATTTTTTGAAGTTCAACAGTGTTCCTATCAGTTCCTGGTGATTTTGCCTGCTGCTGTTTTTATATCTCTGCTCTGGGCTGCCCAGGCCTCTCATTATCCTATCATTCCAACAGCAGCACAGATGTTTAAAGTGACTGGAACCTGTTTGATACTGATCTGCAAAGAAGTCTCTACTTTGATTCTTCTTGCAGTCTACTTTCCTACTAATAAAAGAGGGACTTTTATTAGAATATTAAAGAGAACAGAGAAAGCTGAGTACTAATGATAATACACTCCCTAATGTCATAAGAAGCTTTCTCTAAGAAAAGGAAAGATATACCCATTGGAATGCAGATTTCCAAAGAATAACAAGGAGAGATAAGAAAGCCTTCCTCAGTGATGAATGAAAAGAAATAGAGGAAAACAATAGAATGGGAAGGATTAGAGATCTCTTCAAGAAAATTAGAGATACCAAGGGAACATTTCATGCAAAGATGGGCACAATAAAGGACAGAAACGGTATGGACCTAACAGAAGCAGAAGATATTAAGAAGAGGAGGCAAGAATACACAGAAGAACTGTACAACAAATATCTTCATGACCCAGATAAGCACAATATTGTGATCACTCACGTAGAGCCAGACATCCTGGAATGTGAAGTCAAGTGGGCATTAGGAAGCATCATTACAAATAAAGCTAGTGTAGGTGATGGAATTCCAGTTGAGCTATTTCAAATCCTAAAAGATGATGCTATAAAAGTGCTGCACTCAATATGCCAGCAAATCTGGAAAACTCAGCAGTGGCCATAGGACTGGAAAATTTCTGTTTTCATTCCAATCCCAAAGAAAGGCAATGCCAAAGAATGTTCAAACTACCGCACAATTGCACTTCTCATATGCTAGCAAAGTAATGCTCAAAATTCTCCAAGCCAGGCTTCAACAACATGTGAACCATGACCTTCCAGATGTTCAAGCTAGATTTAGAAAAGGCAGAGAAACCAGAGATCAAATTGCCAACATCCGTTGAATCATTGAAAAAGCAACAGAGTTCCAGAAAAACATCTACTTCTGCTTTTTTGACTATACCAAAACCTTTGTAAGGATCACAACAAACCGGAAAATTCTTCAAATGATGGGAATACCAGACCACCTGACCTGTCTCTTGAGAAATCTGTATGCAGGTCAGGTAGCAACAGTTAGAACTGGACATGGAACAACAGATTGGTTCCAAATCAGGAAAGGAGTATGTCAAGGCTGTATATTGTCACCGTGCTTACTTAACTTATATGCAGAGTACATCATGCGAAATGCTGGGCTGGATGACGCACAAACTGGAATCAAGATTGCTGGGAGAAATATTAATAACCTCAGATATGCAGATGACACCAGCCTTATGGCAGAAAGTGAAGAAGAACTAAAGAGTCTCTTGATGAAAGTGAAAGAACAGAGTGAAAAAGTTGGCTTAAAGTTCAACATTCAGAAAACTAAGATCATGGCATCCAGTCCCATTACTTCATGGCAAATAGATGGGGAAACAGTGTAAATAGTGACAGACTTTATTTTTCTGGGCTCCAAAATCACTGCAGATGGTGACTGCAGCCATGCAATTAAGAGACGCTTACTCCTTGGGAGAAAAGCTATGACCAACCTAATAGCACATTAAAAAGCAGAGACATTACTTTGCCAACAAAGGTCCGTCTAGTCAAGGCTGTGGTTTTTCCAGTGGTCATGTATGGATGGGATAGTTGGAATGTAAAGAAAGCTGAGTGCTGAAGAATTGATGCTTTTGAACTGTGGTGTTGGAGAAGACTCTTGAGAGTCCCTTGGACTGCAAGGGGATCCAACCAGTCCATCCTAAAGGAGATCATTCCTGGGTGTTCATTGGAAGGACTGATGCTGAAGCTGAAACTCCAATACTTTGGCCACCTGATGGGAAGAACTGACTCATTGGAAAAGACCCTGATGCTGGGAAAGATTGAAGGCAGGAGGAAAAGGGGACGACCGAGGATGAGATGGTTGGATGGCATCACCAACCTGATGGACGTGAGTTTGCGCAAGCTTCGGGAGTTGGTGATGGACAGGGATTCCGGGCGTGCTGCAGTCCATGGGGTCACAAAGAGTCGGACACAACTGAGCAACTGAACTGAATGGAACTGATCATCTCATATTGATAAAAGACATCCTCCACCATCTTAGGACCACCCCAGAATTGATGCTTTTGAACTGTGCTGTTGGAGAAGACTCTTGAGAGTCCCCTGGACTGCAAGGAGATCCAACCAGTCCATCCTAAAGGAGATCAGTCCTGAATATTCATTGGAAGGTGAATGAATTCAGTCAGATACGACTGAACTAAACTGAACTGATTGAAGATCAGTTTTTCTTGCATTCTATTTAAAGTAACCAACCTACACAGTTGTGAAGAGGGAGTGAAGTTTGTTAAATCAAGAGTAGAAAAAAATTAATACCTGCAAAGTTAGGCCCTATTGAAAAATAATGAGAATAAGATTATACTGCTAATATTAATCTTAGGAACTACTTTTGGATAATTCTTTAAAAAAAAAATATTGTCTTTTACCATATGTGAATGTGCTAGGCACTAAATTCACTCCCTGCCTCATGGAGCTGATTATCTAGTTGGGGAGACAAAGCAAAACACAAAGTTATACCAATAATTGATTTAAATTAAAATAAATCACATTGATTTACAGGCTTCACTTTGACTTCACAAGTTATTGTCTTCACTGGTAACTTATGTTCTGAAATTTGTATTATATGTAATTCTGAATGAAAAGACTTAGAATTATGAAATCTATCTGTAATTTAAAAATCCATCTGTAACTTAAAACTGAAAAGTTTAAATAGGCATACTTGAATAGAATGTAATGAAAAGTGTTACTATTGTTACTCCCCAGATCAGCAATAGACTTATGAAATATCATCACAGGGAAAAAGGTGAAAATTATGTACATTGTTCTATTAGAAAAAAACTCCATGATTATAAACAATGCTTCCTCAGGTCTTTTCTAGCCAAGTTCCTAAGGCAATTTATTTCCCTTATTCTGTGTATCAGCACTCTATTTCATTCCAGATGCTAATCATAATAGCTAATCATTATTATAGACACATGTATGTGTATGTGCATGGATACCCACACATTTATAGCAGATTATTTACTTTTTGTTTTGCTTATTTGTTACTTTGGAAAAGGAAATGGCAGCGTACTCCAGTACTCTTGCCTGCAAAATCCCATGGACAGAGGAGCCTGGTGGGCAATAGTCCATGGGGTCACAAGAGTCAGACACAACTTAGTGACTAAACCATCACCACTTGTTAGTTATTGCCCTGTATTAAGATTATCCACTTTTCAAAAGCAGGCTCATTGGCTATCTTGTTCTCTGTGTTTCTATAATGGAGAACAGAAGTTGGCATGTAGCTAATGTTTAATAAATATTTTTTTCAGTAGATGAATTATAATAAAGATATCCAACAATCCCACTGCTGGACATGCACACCAAGGAAACTAGATTTGAAAGAGACACATGTACCCCAATGTTCATTGCAGCACTGTTTATGATAGATAGCTAGGACATGGAAGCAACCTAGATGTCCATCAGCAGATGAATGGATAAGGAAGTTGTGGTACATATACACAATGGAATATTACTCAGCTATAAAAAATAATCCATTTGAGTCAGTTCTAACGCAGTGGATGAAACTGGAGCCTATTATACAGAGTGAAAAACGTCAGAAAGAGAAACACTAATACAGTATACTAATGCATATATATGGAATTTAGAAAGATGGTAACAATGATCCTATATGCAAGGCAGCAAAAGGGACACAGATGTAAAGAACAGACTATTGACCTATGAGGGAGAAGGGGAGGGTGGGAAGTTAAGAGAGAATCAGACTGAAACATGTATATTACCATATATACAATAGATGACCAGTGCAAGTTTGATGCATGAAGCCGGACGCTCAAAGCCAGTGCTCTGGGACAACCCAGAGGGATGGGGTGGGGTGGGAGGTGGGGTTCAGGATGGTGGAGGGCACAAGTGTGCCCATGGCTGATCCATGTCAACATGTGGCAAGGGCCACCACAGTGTTGTGAAGTGATTGTCCTCCAATTAAAATAAATAAGTAAATTTTTAAAAAGATATATAGCAAGTTTATTATGTCAGGTCATATACTATGTATATATTTTATTGAATGTGTGTCACATATTAAGTGCTCAGTGCTTTCAATTTAGTTATTTCTTATAAAAAATAGTATACAAAAGAATTCCTAAGCATTTACCTGAATAAATGCCTATCCACCACACTTAAACAACCCTGCAGATCAGTCAGCACCTGTGCAGGATCTGTTGGGAAAAGTAATTGCTTGGTTTTAAATAGTGCATAAGACAATTGAAAGCTCTTTAAAAAAATTTTATCCACAATTTTGAAAAAGTACATATTAAATCATTGCATTCATTGCAAGTTAGCTTGAAGCTATATGTTTGATCAGTGTGCCTTATATAAAGAAACACAAAAATAAAAGAGGAGTTAATTGTAACTTGTTTGCTTGTTGTACAGAACACATTTCAGATATGAAATACATTAATGGGAAAAAGTGATTGGTGAAGAAGGAGCCCCTTGAAAATGCTTGAATAATGGGCAGTGGTGCTGGATCCTTGTTCATATCACATGAGGCCATGGGTGCTCCTGACCTTCTGAGCCTGAGTAAAGGCAGGCTCAGTAGGCTGAGTCCTTGCAGGTGGGCCCTTGTTAGAGCTTGTCAAGATGCGTGCATCCACACAGCAGTTAGAGCGCCCAGGATCTTAAAAAAATTGCCAAACATACGTGGCTCAGGATATTGTATTGTGACATTGCCTTCATAAATTAAGGAAGGGGTAGGGGTGGGGAGACTACTGTCATTTGAAAATAAAAGAGCAATTTTTTCTAAGTACCTTTAATATAGTAAATGTAGCTTATAAACTCAACTTGTATTATTTATAAAGAATTCTTTCTTTCCAGAAATATTGATATTCATGTAATGATTCCCTGATTAGGATGGCCTACTAGGAGGGTATACTATAAATGTTTATAATAAACACTTATACTATAAAATAAGATTATATTCGTTATATTCAAGTTTCTAAGAACCTTCCTATTATGGATAATTTTTCACAAGGATAAACTATAGCTGTACTATTCCTTTTTATTTTTTCTTTATCAAACCATGCTCCTTATCACATTATCTGTCATTCATTAGTAGATTTCCCTTGGGACAAGGGAGTGGCATGAAATTATGACACTCATTCATTATTAGAGGCAAAATAAATTTGTAAAAGCATTTTGCAAAGTCATTTTCCAATAGATATCAAGAACCATTCAAAGGCCTTCTGACTCTCTGGGGATTTTAGGAGGAAAAACAAAAAACAAAAAAAGGAAAAAGTGAGAGATATAAAGACATCAACTTGGGGACTATCTGTGGCAGTGAAAATTTGAATCCTCCTAAATACACAATACTAGGGAATGACAAATCCATTTAAAAGGGTATTAACCAGCCATTAAAATGATTATTTTATTGTGTATGTGCTCAGTCATGTCCAACTCTTTGCAGCCTCATGGACTATAGCTCACCAGGCTCCTCTGTCCATGGAATTTTCCAGGCAAGAATATTGGAGTGGGGTGCCATTTCCTACTCCAGGGTATCTTCCCAACCCAAAGATTGAACCCACATCTCTTGCATTGGCAGGAAGATTCTTAACCACTAGTGCCACTTGGGAAGCCCAATTACTTTATTAAATATTATTAAATAACTGAACTATTTCTTACTGTCATTGACTTAATCATGTTCCAAAGCATTTGTATCACTTTGTGCCTGTTTTCCTGAAAGCAAAGCTTTATATTATAAACCTGCATGTAAGTTAAATAAGTAACAAATATTCCAAAAGAGAACTTTTAAACAAGTATACAGATATTTATGTGGCAATAGTATCAGTTTGTTTATACCTAAAAAAACCCTGAAAACAAGTGCCAAATATTTATTCTCTATAGAATATATATATATATATATTACATATGTGTATATAATATATACACACCACAATTTCTTTATCCATTCTTCTGTTGATGGACACTTAGGTTGCTTCCATATATTGGTGATTATAAACCATGCTGCTATGAACATTGAGCTGCTAATGGTAGTTCTGCTTTTAGTTTTTAAGAAATTTCCTTTGTTGTTCAGCCACTAAGTCGTGTCCAACTCTTTGTGACCCCATGGACTGCAGCACCATGATTTCCTGTCCTTCACTATCTCCCAGAGTTTGCTCAAACTCATGTCCATTGAGTGGATGATGCCATCCAACCATCTCAGTCTCCATACTTTGTAACAGCTGCACCAGTTTGCATTCCCACCAACAGTGTACAAGGGTTCCCTTTGCTCCGTTTCTTGCTGACATTTGTTATTTGTGTTCTTTTAGGTGACAGTCACTGTGACAGGTGAGGTGATATCTCATTTTGGTTTTGATGTATATTTCCCTGAGGATTAGTGATGTAGAGCATCTTTTCATGTGTCTGTTTGCCATCTGCATTTCCTTTTTGGAAAAACATCTATTCAGTTCTTCTGCCTATTTTGGAATTTTTTTTTTTTAATGTTTAGGTATATTCTATATTAGTCATGATTTCCAGTAAAACAGGCTATGTACACACATATATTTACTTATACAAGATATATATTTTACAGAATATGTGTGTGTTTATTAGAAGGAATTGGCTCAAAAGGAAAAAAAAGCAAAGAACTGGCTCACACAATAAATGGAGGATGAGAAGTCCTATGAGATGTCCCATGAATGCAGTTGGCAAAAGCTAGAAACTCAGGAGAATTGATGATGTAGTTCTGGTCTGAGTGCCTGAGAATTGGGAAAGCCAGTGGTGTAAGTTCCAGTCCAAAAACCAGCAGGCTCGAAAAAGAGCCAACATTCAGTTCAAGCTCAAAAGCAGGGAAAGACTGATGTTCCAGCTTAAACAGGCAGAAGGCATTCCCTTTTACTCAGACTTACTTCATCTGCCTGGAAGAAATCCACCCACATAAAGGACAATCTGCCTTAGTCAGTCTACCACATCAAATGTCGTTGGTGTTGATTTTTTTTTAGTACTATTCATATTCAGTTTCTTTAAAAATTGAGATGTAATTGACATATAGCATTATATTTGTTTTATATATTTATGTTTTATGTATTTATGTATTTTAATGATTTGATAGCTGTATGTAGCTAAAATGATTTCCACAATAAGCTTAATTAATTCATCACCACATATAGTTACAATTTTTTTCTTGTAATTCGAACTTTTAAAATCTACTCTTAGCAACTTTGTTTAGTCCTCATGTCGTACATTACATTCCCAGAACTTATTTATCTTATAATTGGAAGTTATAATAAACTAACTCAAATATTAATCTCATTTAGAAACACCAATACAGACACACCCAGAATGATGTTTAACCAAATGTCTGGGCACCTGATGGTCTGGCCAAGCTGACACATACATTTAACCATCAAAACTCCTCAGTTAAAATACTTTCTCAGAGAAGCTCTTCCAGGCTCTCTAGTCTAATACAGTCCATCTTCCTTCCTTAGTTGCTCAGAAAATCATTATTCTGCTTTGTATTCTTTAGAGCTCTTACCATTGTCTGAAGTTACTTTATTTTATAATAAATTTTATTGATGTAGAAAATGCTAATAACACAATGCTAAGTATTAAAACCAAGATGCAAAATATGCATGATTATTTCAATTAATGTTAACCATTTTATATACTTATAGAAGCATAGAAAAAAGACTGAAAATATTTCAAAATGAGTGTTTTATCTTTATGGTGGTATTCTGGGAAATTTTTGTTTTTATTATGTTCTTCTGTATTTTCCATTTATATGATAATAAACTATTATTAACAGAAAAAAGTTATGTTTAAAAAGATGTTCATGCTTCATTTGTGTCTATAAAATGACCTCTCTCATACATGTATTTATATAGAATACTATTTAGCAAGCACATAATAAGAGGTTACATCATTAGTTTGAAAAAAACATGAAAATATGAGAAACAAAGACCTAATTTTGATAACTCTTTTCAAAATAAGAGATTGATGAAAGGCACAATTATAGTGCCATATTTAATATTCCAGAAGCAATTTTGAATATATATTTGGAATTTATAATTACATGAATCATTAAAACATTTAAAAAGATATATTTTATCTACCAATTAATTTACTCTCTGTTATTAAACATGTCTTACTGAAGAGCAGCTGCCTATAATTTCATAATCAAAGAAGTATAGTTGTACTTTAGAATACTAATCAACTGTTACCATTTATAATAGTTGGATGAATAAAAAATAAAGAATAGAAAAGCCTATTTTCCAAGTTAAAAAGTTAATAAAAAATTTATAAATAGGTTTCATCAAGGTAAGGTTGAGTCAAGCCCACCCAAATGAAACATTTTCAAGCTAGTGATTCCCAAATCAGTTGAAAATTTGCATTCTCATACCTAAATAATGCATGGAGTAGTGTATATCAGAAAATTGTTCCTTTGATTTTCAAGACAATTATTCAGGTATACAAGTAAGTATGTATTTCCATTTTGGAAACAGCAAAAGATTTTGAATACTTTTCTATACTGATCCTCAGAATGACTCGTTATTTCTAGTTTAAATTTTAGTTAAGCTGAATTTTAGATCTTTTAGACCTCTGTTTTCTGGCTCATGGTCCATATAATAAATGTCAGAGGGGCAACACATGTATGAGTCTCAAAACCTTCCACTTATTAGGTAGTTAGAATAGGAAAGAGGAGTCCAGAATGGCTAAAAGACAAAGAAGGGAAAAGCCCACGAAAACAGGAGAAAGGAAGGTCAGAGCAGTCGAGTGAGAACCTGAGGTGAAGCCAACAGCCCTCCTGGCTGGCCCAGTTTACTCAGGGCGGGCTCCGGGGGAGGAGGAAAACATAAGAAGAAGAGCCAAAAGTGAGCTTGCTGGGCACCGTACATGTCGGGGGACTTTGTCATATCCTCGGTTCTGGCTCACTGCAGCGAAAATTTGCAGCAATGGACGGACAGCTCAGTTTTTGTTGGCAAGCGAAGGAAAATACACCGTGAGGTGTGAGGGCAGGCCGACCCAAAAGACGCAAGGAGAAGAGAGAGCGGGCGCAAAGGAGAGGGCTGACAGTCATCAGGACAGTATGGTACTGGCACAAAGACAGAAATATAGATCAACGGATCAGAACAGAAAGCTCAGAGATAAATCCACGAACCTATGGACACCTTATCTTTGACAAAGGAGGCAAGGATACACAATGGAGAAAAGACAACCTCTTTAACAAGTGGTGCTGGGAAAACTGGTCAACCACTTGTAAAAGAATGAAACTAGAACACTTTCTAACACCATACACAAAAATAAACTCAAAATGGATTAAAGATCTAAATGTAAGACCAGAAACTATAAAACTCCTAGAGGAGAACATAGGCAAAACACTCTCCGACATGAATCACAGCAGGATCCTCTATGACCCACCTCCCAGAATATTGGAAATAAAAGCAGAAATAAACAAATGGGACCTAATGAAACTTAAAAGCTTTTGCACAACAAAGGAAACTATAAGTAAGGTGAAAAGACAGCCCTCAGATTGGGAGAAAATAAAAGCAAATGAAGCAACAGACAAAGGATTAATCTCAAAAATATACAAGCAACTCCTGCAGCTCAATTCCAGAAAAATAAATGACCCAATCAAAAAATGGGCCAAAGAACTAAACAGACATTTCTCCAAAGAAGACATACAGACGGCTAACAAACACATGAAAAGATGCTCAACATCACTCATTATTAGAGAAATGCAAATCAAAACCACAATGAGGTACCATTACTCGCCAGTCAGGATGGCTGCTATCCAAAAGTCTACAAGCAATAAATGCTGGAGAGGGTGTGGAGAAAAGGGAACCCTCTTACACTGTTGGTGGGAATGCAAACTAGTACAGCCGCTATGGAGAACAGTGTGGAGATTTCTTAAAAAACTGGAAATAGAACTTCCATATGACCCAGCAATCCCACTCCTGGGCATACACACTGAGGAAACCAGATCTGAAAGAGACACGTGCACCCCAATGTTCATCGCAGCACTGTTTATAATAGCCAGGACATGGAAGCAACCTAGATGCCCATCAGCAGATGAATGGATAAGGAAGCTGTGGTACATATACACCATGGAATATTACTCAGCCATTAAAAAGAATTCATTTGAAGCAGTTCTAATGAGATGGATGAAACTGGAGCCCATTATACAGAGTTAAATAAGCCAGAAAGATAAAGACCAATACAGTATACTAACGCATATATATGGAATTTAGAAAGATGGTAACGACAACCCTTTATGCAAAACAGAAAAAGAGACACAGATGTACAGAACAGAGTTTTGGACTCTGGGGGAGAAGGCGAGGGTGGGATGTTTTGAGAGAACAGCATTGAAACATGTATATTATCTAGGGTGAAACAGATCACCAGCCCAGGTTGGATGCATGAGACAAGTGCCTGGGCCTGGTGCACTGGGAAGACCCAGAGGGATCGGGTGGGGGGGGGGGGGGATCGGGATGGGGAATGCATGTAAGTCCATGGCTGATTCATGTCAATGTATGACAAAACCCACTACAATATTGTAAAGTAATTAGCCTCCAACTAATAAAAATAAATGGAAAAAAAAAAAAAAAGGAGAGGGCTGTTGGCTTCACGGCAGGTTCTCACGCTGGGCCTCGGACCTTCCTTTGCTCTATTTTTAAGGGCTTTTCCCCTCTTCGTCGTTTAGCCAGAGCCATTCTGGACTCCTCTCTCCTGTTCTAACTGCCTACCGCACCGGCGCCCCGAGCTGAAAGCTGAGGAGTTGGCTTTGCTGTTGCGCCGGCTGCGTGGCCTGATGTCTGCTGTGCCGAGGGCTGACGGGCAGGGAGGGAGAGTGAGACACCCAGGGCAGGCTTTCATCCGCCCTCAGAGGTCAGGAGTGTCTTGAAATAGAGATAAACTGACGAGGGGACAGGAAGAGAGGAAGATGGGCTGGTGTTGATTGAGACGGTTGAGGGGGCATTGAGAGAGGGCCTAGAGAATGGGGCAGGGGGGCAGGGGTCTGTTGAGCCACATAAAAAGCTGAGGAAGAGAAGGTGGTGAAAGGGGATTTTAAGAGCGTTGGTTGTATGAGATGAATGATCCGCCACAGTACTTTCCAAGGCAATTCAGTAGAAGTTTGAATTGCTTACGATGCATTTTTTAGAATGTTTTATTTCTTTGAACGTGATACATGTAAGAAGTGGAACAAACTGGGCCTTAATGTGGGAGAATAAGAGCTGTGACCTCCATTTGACAAAGCTTGTATTTAAGAGTTTTAAAACTTTAAGTACTAAACTGATCATCTGGCATCCAAATCTTGAAATACTATCATCTCTACCTCTTCTTTTTTTTTTTTTTTTCATCTCTACTTCTAAACAGAACTCAAATCTCATTACTTCTTGTCTCTTCTTCCATACTGCGGCAAAGCCTTGAACATGCTCCTTGACACCCATCTAACTCTACTATATAACAGTCAAAGTGCTTCTTTTAAAATGTAAATCATGTTACATTATTCTTCTATGACCCTCTAATAGCTTCTCATTAAACTCAAAGTCCTCATCAAGACTTCTAACGCCTTCCATGAGATGCTTTCTTTTGACTTCTACATTCTGATCTTCCTGTCATTTGTTTTCATACACCAACTCTGTCTAAAATAGGCCCCTGCCCCATCACTCCCTATTATTATTTTTATCCATTTTTTATTTATAGCACTCATCAGTACCTTAAATTATATCTTATAATTATCTCTTTAATAGTTCCTTGTCTGTATCCCCTTCTAGAGTGTAAGATCCATAAGGTAAGAATTTGTGCACAACTGAGTCTACCTCTCAACCAGTGTCTTTCATTCTGAAGTTGAAAGGATGAATGAGTGATTAATTCATATCTAAGAAATTTTTCTGTCCACACATGTTGACAATGCCTACCATATGGAGCCACTGTGGGGGGTGCCAGGGGTATAAAAAAGCAAGGTAGATTCTACCTTGTCACAAGGGTCATCCTGCTAAAAGCAAGACATAAAAATTTTAAAATAATCACAAAAAATCAGTTGCATGTGTCAGCTCAGTTAAGTCACTCAGTCGTGTCCGACTCTTTGTGACCCCATGGACTGCAGCACACCAGGCTTCCCTGTCCATCACCAACTCCTGGAGCTTGCTCAAACTCATGTCCACTGAGTCAATGATACCATCCAACCATCTGGTCCTCTGTCGTCCCCTTCTCCTGCCTTCAGTCTTTCCCAGCATCAGGGTCTTTTCCAATGAGTCCGTTCTTCACAACAGGTGGCCAACTGGTGAAGCTCCAGTGTTGGAGCTTCAGTTACATGTATGCTGCTAAGTCATATCAGTCGTGTCCGACTCTGTGCGACCCCACAAATGGCAGCCCGCCCAGGCTCCTGTGTCCCTGGGATTCTCCAGGCAAGAACACTGCAGTGTGTTGCCATTTCCTTCTCCAAGTTACATGTATAAAGAGTGCTAAAAAGAAAACAAAAATGTGAATAGTTTAAGCTTAATATTAAGCTCTTCCTTTAAATTTTAAGGATATAGTTAACAAAGCAGATTAATTTTTCCTGTTCATTTGCCATTTTTTTCTCTTTAGCGTTCCCTTTTAGAAAGGAAAGGAATAAATATACAGCGATGATATCAGGGAAAAATAAGAGAATCAGACAGCATGAAGAGAAAATGAGGTGGAAGACATGTGAAAACAGGGAGGCAGAAAATGAGAAGGTGATACATCACTGTGTGTGGGTGGGATGGTCTTCAATTTCTCATTCTCCACATGCTTCATGGAAATACAGTTCAAGGACCTTAGTTTATGAAGTTCCCTACTGTTTGCCTCCAAAATGACTGTGATGTTAAGTGCACTAATGACCCCCAAATAATAACATAATAACTTATTACATTTCATTTATTAAATGACTTGTAATGTTTAACATAGTCATGATGAAGGTAAATGGTTCTCAGATAATTTTTAAAATATAAAAACTTTCATATATCAATACAAATGTTTCAATATATTTATGTCACTACCATTACTATTCATGATTTCAATTCTGAACATCCCTCCCTCTCAAATTTTATTCTGAATTGGTTCAGAAATGAGATTAACCTCATATGATATATTTATCTCCTACTTTATCAGATGGTTTGCAAAAATATAACCAATTCTTAGGATTTTTAACTGAAAGTTGAGTTAGAAAAGTAAATGTGTGCTTAGGAATAACCATGTATTATAATTATACAATATGCAATATGCCTTTAAAAGAAAGTGCTATATCTAATTTAATTTTGACAACTAAATCTAAGTCAATTCTAGCAGTTCAGTGTGCCCTTGACAATGTTTGGGTGGCTGCTCTTGATCTATTTCTGGTTTTGCAGGAGGAAGCACTCAGCTAGAAACTTTCACTCAGTATCTGACTCTTATTATTTAGGGCTTTGCTGCCCTTCCTGAAATTTTCTCTAGGTTTACGTTCTCTTTATCCTTTCTTTTCTGGGGTGACTTCTCTTACGTCTGCATCTTTACTTTCTGGAGGTCATCCATGCTTCGCATGCCTGGACTGCCCTGCAGCAGCCAAAGGACTTCTGCATACTGTGCACGTCCTCATCCTGTTAGATTCTCAGCACCCTGCCCCACCTCTTGTGTGTATGTGTGTGCTTCAGTCATGTCTGACTCTTTGCCATCCCATGGACTGTAGCCTGCCAGGCTCCCACATACACACCTCTTGTGTGTATGTGTGTGCTTCAGTCATGTCTGACTCTTTGCCATCCCATGGACTATAGCCTGCCAGGCTCCTCTGTCCATGGGATGCTCCAGGCAAGAATATAAGAGAGGGTGGCCAGTTTCCTTCTCCAGAGGATCTTCCCGACCCAGGGATCGAACCCGAGTCTTTCACATTGCAGGCAGATTCTTTACTGCCTGAGTCACCAGGGGACCCCATACTACCTCTCCCTTCCCATTAAGGCCATGCACATGGTAATTCCCTCCAGTAAGCCTCCAAGTCTAGAAGGTCTCTCTTTCTATATAGTCTCAGGGATCAGTTCAGTTCAGTTGCTCAGCTGTGTCTGACTCTTTGTGACCCCATGAATCACAGCACTCCAGGCCTCCCTGTCCATCACCAGCTCCCGGAGTTTACTCAAACTCATGTCCATCGAGGCGGTGATGCCATCCAGCCATCTCATCCTCTGTCTCAGGGATAGTTCTGTCTTTTTCTGATGGTTTCCTCCCAGGGTGCTACCAGAACAGTATTTATTATGCATTCAAGAATTTATCATGTGTCAGACTCTGTTCTATCCCAATTAATCCTCCTAACAATCCTCTGAAGGAAGTATTATAATCAGCATTTACAAATAATTTGTTTTTCAATAATCATGACTAAAAATGATGAGTAAAAATATACTAAGTATCTTGGATAGCTGCTTGAAGAAATGATTTAGCACTTCTTAGACATTTTGCTCAGTTTTACTTTTTTTTCCTATTTGAACTTCTTAAACTTTGAGGATGTATGTTTTGAAAAAACCTAAAACTTCGAAATAAACTTAATGATCCATGAAAACATAAATATCTTTGGCTTCTCTTCACTTTACATTTTATTCTACAGCACAGTAAAATTAAAAGTTCTCATTAATTTAAAAGTCACACATTTCAAAACTAATGATGTAACTAGATTTAATGTATTGGAGCAAATGAGTAAGACAATGTAATTAAAACATATATAAATTTAGGTAGCTATACAGCCTGATTTTTGGTATTATAATTATAAGTGATTATTAGACAAAAATATTTTTTAGAAATACTAGACCACATGTAGGAAGGCTATCCAAAGTACAATAAACTGTGAAAAATTCTGATAGAGATGGGAATACCAGACCACTTGATCTGCCTCTTGAGAAATCTGTATGCAGGGAAAAAAAAAAAAAGAGAGAAATCTGTATGCAGGTCAGGAAGCAAGACGCAACAGTTAGAACTGGACACAGAACAACAGACTGTTTCCAAATAGCAAAAGGAGTACGTCAAGGCTGTATATTGTCACCCTGCTTATTTAACTTATATTCAGAGTACATCATGAGAAACTCTGGGCTGGAGGAAGCATAAGCTCGAATCAAGATTGCCGGGAGAAATATCAATAACCTCAGATATGCAGAAGACACCACCCTTATGGCAGAAAGTGAAGAACTAAAGAGCCTCTTGATGAAAGTGAAAGAGGAGACTGAAAAAGTTGGCTTAAAGCTCAACATTCAGAAAACGAAGATCATTCTGGTCCCATCACTTCATGGCAAATAGATGGGGAAACAGTGGAAATGGTGGCTGACTTTATTTTTCTGGGCTTCAAAATCACTGCAGATGGTGATTGCAGCCATGAAATTAAAAGACACTTACTCCTTGGAAGGAAAGTTCTGACCAACCTAGACAGCATATTAAAAAGCAGAGACATTACTTTGTCCACAAAGGTCCGCTTGTCAAGGCTATGGTTTTTCCAGTGGTCATGTATGGATGTGAGAGCTGGACTATAAAGAAAGCTGAGCGCAAAAGAATTGATGCTTTTGAACTGTGGTGTTGGAGAAGACTCTTGAGAGTCCCTTGGACTGCAAGGAGATCCAACCAGTCCATCCTAAAGGAGATCAGTCCTGGGTGTTCATTGGAAGGACTAATGTTGAAGCTGAAACTCCAATACTTTGGCCACCTGATGGGAAGAGTTGACTCATTGGAAAAGACCCTGATGCTGGGAGGGATTGGGGGCAGGAGGAGAAGGGGATGACAGAGGATAAGATGGTTGGATGGCATCGCCGACTTAATGGACATGGGTTTGGGTGGACTCCGGGAGTTGGTGATGGACAGGGAGGCCTGGCTTGCTGCAGTTCATGGGGTTGCAAAGAGTCAGACATGACTGAGCAACTGAACTGAACTGAACTAATTCAAAGTACTGTGTGATTCCTACAGCAGAACTGGAGGATGCCAAATGTTTTAAAATTTATCCTTTCAATGTTTTACCATTATTAAAAATATTAACCTTAATTAATAGAACTGAGTTTTCCCTACAGTAATGATTAAGATTAAAATTAAAACAAATTTAAAAACTGGAACATATATAGTGCAAAAATATTTTGGTATAGTAACTCCTATTTTTTTTTTTTTTTCTATACTTCTATACCTTTCCCTTTTCAAGCAGTAATAAGAAGTAAGAATAATTGGTACTTGCTCTCCTCTGGGAAGGAATGGCATAGCAGAAGTAGCTGGTGAGGCAAATTCTTAACTTTTGCAACTAAAAAGCCAAGGAGCAAGCATGAGACAAAATAGTCTAGATGGATATATGATCAGTCCAGCCCTGTTTTAATATCCCTGTGTGTGCTGAGTCACTTCAGTTGTGCCCAACTCTTTGCAACCCTATGGACTGTAGCCTGCCCGCCTCCTCTGTCCATGGGATTCTCCAGGCAAGAATAATAGAGTGGGTGGCCATGCCTTCCTTCCAGTGACCTTCCCAACCCAGGGATAGAATTCATCTCTTAAGTTTCCTGCACTGCATACAGATTCTTTTCCTCTAGCACCACCTGGGAAGCCCCTTAGTGTTCCTGAGGCTAAATACAGTTTGCTACATGAAGGGTAGGGCAGACAGTCGCAGAAAAAACATGGGAGTTAGCTGTTGATCAGCAGGCACACTTTCCCTTGTCCCTTCTCTTTAGGCAGACTGAAGTTCTGATGAGGTAGGAGATGATAGAAGCCTTGCATGGATTGGCTATTGGTCTCATCTTCCAAGTGTATGCCATGGCAAGGAGAAGCCTTTCAGGATTCCCTTAAGTTCAACTGAACAACAGCAGGTTGCACAAACCAGGAAGATGGGAAGAATAACTGAATGGTTTTCCATATGGTCAAAAGTAGCACAGATATGATATTCACAACCATTGCAGGAAAAGAGGATGCAAAAGTGGTATGTATGTACCAGTCCTAACTTATTATGGAGGAAGAAGAGTCATTTTCTGTTCCTTGTCGAGTAGAATTGGGCTACCCATGGGTAAAAACTCTGGTTTTTTACATGTTCCCAGAAAATCAGATCCGTCTCCTCTCTCATTAATCCCTTCCCAGCAACACCACCCTCCTTCAAGATCCCATAACCTCAAATTTTGATGAGTTTACCAAAGGGACCTCAAGATTCTCAACATCCTGGGGACCTGAAGTTTCAGAGATATATTTACAGCTGAAGGAAAAGCAGAGAGCCCTTTTTCTACTATAGGTAATGTTGCAAATCAACACACTGAAAAAATTTAAATCACATTAAATTAAAATGTAGGTTTTACACAATAGATAACAACATATTGGCACACATAATCATTGTGCTATTTATACCAAGCCAGGAGCAGGTTGATGGTAAATACAATTGCAAATATATGCATCTGAACATGAGCAAGATGCTCGGTATGTTGATGACATCATACATGTATGCGTGTGTGTATGATATTGTGAAAGATTTGATTTCACTTTATTGAACCTATCCACTCTGAAGAAACAAAAGTTTCTTTTACCCTTTAAAATAGTTCACAAGAACTGGAACTGATATAAAGATGTTATGTCAATTGTCTTCAAAATGAGATTACAGTAACTTAGAAATAAATGAAGAGTTCTAAATCACAGAGGGCTGACTTTCCAGACGAGAGGACAAAGCCTTGGGCCAATAGCAAGTAATGTGAAGCTATTTGGTGCTCAGTAGTTTATTTCACATGCTGTGCCTGCAAATGACCTAGACTAGTTTTAAAGTAATGAATAAGCAAATAGTCTAAGATGCTGAGGTTAAATGGAGAAGGAAATGGCAACCCACTCCAGTATTCTTGCCTAGAGAATCCCGTGGACAGAGGAGCCTGGTGGGCTGCTGTCCACAGGGACAGTGTTCAGTCAGACACGACTGAAGTGACTTAGCAGCAGCAGCAGCTGAGGCTAAAACAAATGTTATGTAGGTGGTAAACATCTCAATTACAATAAAGGACTATTATTAAACTTCACACTTTGTAACATGACATTATGGAATATTAACGTATCTACAAGAGATGAGCTAATGCTTGTGGACTTGAAACTAGCAGGGACAGGGAAAAATCAATGAAAAGTTGTGAAACAGCATGATACATGTTTCATATAAGTGTGCTCCAGCAGAAAAGGAGGGAGAAATAACCTAAGATGTGAATGTTCAAAAATCCACCCTATAACTGATGAACTTAAGGGAGATGAATCATTGGCAAAAGTGGGATCATATGAATAATTATAATTGTCCAGATGAGGGACCTTTATAGAGGTGGTGGAGGGAAGACGGAAGACGGTAGGTGTGAAAACAAAACAGGAGATAGCAATGACTGAACACGGTAAATGATTTAACTAGAAATGGAGAAAGAATCTAAGGCAATACCCAGGATTTTGGCATGAGCCACTGGGAAGTGTGAGGGCAGATGATAAGATTTCTTTTAGTGGAGTTGAATAGAAAGAAGTCTGCACAGTATCCAGGTGGATCTGTCTAGGAGGAAGTAATGTATCAATTGCAATTCAGCTGTACATTTTGTCCAATGGGTAGACATTTGGAGTATTTGGTAATTCAGAGTTCCAACTCTGAATTAAAGTGAATTTAATAAACTTATATTCTGTGGACTAAATACAAAGTAAGTGTAGCCCAGGGATTCAGAGCTTTGGTATCAGAGTTAGAGCACCTGGGTTCTAAATTCAGCTCTAAGAAATACTGTATGTATGACTAAAAGGATATTCCTGAACCCCTCTGGATTTTTTTTTTTTTTTTTCTGTCTTTTGTAAAATGTTGTGGTAGGTATTAAACCTACCACACTGCATGGCTATAAAGATTAAATGATTGAATACATATAAGACTTTGTGCTTAGTGGATATTAGCTATTAATTCTGGGTTGAACAACATGAAATTTGCATTTTGAAAATCAAAAGAGTCAAATTTAGCAATTTCATATGATCTAATTTTACCACTGTCAAAGCAAGAATCTTATGACACTTTTCTGTTTCCTTAATTCAGCTTCACTTGTATAAATTCATTTACCCTACACTGATGGTATAAACAGGTACCTCAAGTCATCTTCGAATATGATCGACTTAAGTGTTAAGTTTTATTCCAAGATTGCATCATTATATCTGACTTTCCCTGTACTCTCAAATTTTGCTATGGTGGAAACATAATGTCTTACTTCCAAAAAAACTTATTTATCAAAAAACCCTGATAATTATTCCTGAAATATGTGCTCTGTTTAAATACAGTTGTATAGTGAAGATGATCATTAGTATCAGCACCTTTGGAAAAATTCAGATATATTGTACCTTGGTGGGGGAAAGGCTACCTTACCAACTAATCTCTGGGGCTTATATAGCTAAATAATTAAGAAATCGCAATTCAGGTCTTTACTCACCCACTTACCATCTGCTTCCGTAAGGCTATATTCTAAGTAATTGAATCAAGAGATAAAAAACATGAACCTAACATATAAAGATCAAGCTGACTTGAAGCAGTATACATTGCAATATTGCTATATTTAAAGGCAAAAGAAAATTTGTATACTGGTAGTATGTCTATAAACTCAAATATTTTGGTAGTTATTACTGAAAATCCTTTGAATAATAAAACACTGATGTTTAAGGTTCTGTTCAGAGCAGAGATCATATAAATTTCAAAATCTAAATTGGGTAGCTGATCCACATCCTGTTTGTGTCATCAGATGAACATGGCAGTCGGAGTTGCAGCACATCCAGCTGATAAATTCAGATGTGTGTTTAAAATACTGTAGAAGACCTGTGTGGGCAGACACTTTGCAGGATTTTTAGAGATGAGGATTACAAAGTATTTGCACACAACATGAAAAGTAAATGTTATAGTACATTTATAATACTTAACAGGTATTTGACTTCTGAAAATAATCAAGGTTGTTATTTGGCAGTGAATATAAAAAGAGAACATTGTGGAAAAATCAAATATATTTTCCCATTGATCTGTTTTTTGAGAATTTCATATTCTGATTGGCCTTATTCTTCATTTCTTCTGAACAGTCTTTAATGAGTGCTTCTTTTCCTTTAAAATAAAGACAGAGGCTTCTTTATATTTGCCATGTGATTTGGAATTTTTGTGTGTGTGATTTGTCTGTATTAAATTCACAAAAAAAAATTCCAAGTCACATGGCAAATATAAAGAACACTTCTGCCTTTATTTTAAAGGAAAAGAAGCATTTTGTGATTTGTTTCTGTTAAATTGGACTTCCCTAGCGGCTCAACTGGTAAAGAATCCGCCTGCGATGTGGGGAAACCTGGGTTTGAACCTGGGTTGGGAAGATCCCTTGGAGAAGGGAAAGGCTATCCACTTCAGTATTCTGGCCTGGAGAATTCCGACTGTATAGTCCATGGGGTTGCAAAGAGTCGGACACAACTGAGAGACTTTCACTTGTGTTAAATTATCTAGTATTTTTTTTTCAATTGAAATCTTAAGCAATTTTGCTTTATTTTTTAATTGAAATATAATTAATCTACACTGTTGTGTTAGTTTCAGGCATGTAGAAAAGTGATTCAGTTAAACCCATATATACATTTTTCAGATTCTTTTCTACTGTAGGTTATTATAAGATATTGACTATAGTTCCCTGACGTGTACAGTCGGTCCTTGCTGTTTATCTGTTTTATATGTAGTACTGTGTATCTATCTGTTAATCCCAAACTCCTAGTGTATCCCTTACCCTTTTCTCTCCTTTAGTGACCATATGTTTTTTTCAATGTCTATGAATTTATTTGTATTTTTTAAATAAATTCATCTGTATCATTTTTTATGTACCACACTTAAGTGATATCACATTATACTTGTCTTTGGCTGGCTTCACTTAATATCTAGGTCCATCCATGCTGCTACAAATGGCATTATTTCACCCTTTTTATGGCTGAGTAACATTCCATTGTTTGTACATGCACACCCCCCACATTTTCTTTATTCATTTGTCAATAGACATTTCGCTTGCTTCTGTGTCTTGGTTGTTGTAAGTACTGCTGCTGTGGACCTTGGGTGCATGTATCTTTTTGAATTAGAATTTTTGTCTCTTTTGGATATATGCCCAGCAGTGGGATTACTGGATCATATGGTAACTATTTTTAATTTTTTAGGGAATCTCCATACTGTTCTGCATAATGGTTGCACCAATGTACACTCCCACCATCAGTGTAGGAAGGTGCTCTTTCCTCCATACCTTCTCCAGTATTTATTATTTTTGGACTTTTGATGATACCCATTCTGACTGGTGTGAGGTGACACCTCATTGTAGTTTTGGTTTTCATTTCTCTGATGATTAGTGATGCTGAGCATATATTCATGTGCCTATTGGCCATCTCTGTGTCTTCTACATATAGTATCATGTCATCTGCAAACAGCTACAGTTTTACTTGTTTATTTCCAATTTGGATTCCTTTAATTTCTTCTTTGATTGCTCTGGCTGGAACTTCCAATACTATGCTGAGTTCCAGTAGTGACAGTGGGCACCCTTGTCTTGTTTCTGATCTTAGAGGAAATTCTTTCCCAGCTTTTCACCACTGAGTATGCTCTTAGTTATGGACTTGTCATATTTGGCCTTTATTATTCCTAGGTGGCTCAGTGGTAAAGAATCTGCCCACCAATGCAAGAGTGCAGGTTTGATCCCTGGGTCAGGAAGATCCCTTCGAGGAGGAAATAGCAACCCACTCCAGTATTCTTGTCCGGAAAATCCCATGGACAGAGGAGGTGGCAGTTTACAGTCTATGGGGTCACAAAGAGTTGGACACAACTGAGCATGCATGCACATAATCCCTCTATGCTCACTTTTCAGAGAATTTTTAATAATAAATGGATATTTAACTTTACCAAAAGCTTTTCCTGCATCTATGGAGATGATCATATGGTTTTTATTCTTTAATTTGTTAATGTGGTATATCACATTAATTGATTTACAGATACTGAAAGATTTTCGCATCCCTGGGGTAAATCTCACTTGATAATAGTGTATGGTCCTTTTAATGGATTGTTGGCTTTGGCTTGCTAGTATTTTGTTGAGGATTTTTGCACATATATTCATCAGTGATATTGGCCTGTAATTTCCTTTTTTAATGATATTGCTGTCTGGTTTTGGTATGAGAGTGTGGTGGCCGCATACCAAACCACGGTGGAGGTTTGGCAGTTTTCCTTCCTCAGCAATTTGTGGAATAGTTTCAGAAGGATAGATATTAACTGTTCTCCAAATGTTTTGTAGAATTTACTTGTGAAGTATCTTATTCTAGACTTTTGTTTGTTGGGAGTTTTTAAATTACTGTTTCAACTTCAGTACCAGTATTTGGCCTATTCATGTTTTCTGTTTCTTCCTGGTTCAGTCTAGGGAGATTGTGTATTTGTAAGTACTTATCCTTTTCTTCAAGACTGTCCGTTTTATTGCTGTATAGTTGCTTATGGTAGCTTTTTTATTTAAAGCAAAGTACAGAAATCTATAATTAAAAATTAAATGCTAAACTGAAAACATCTCTTGTTCATAAGAGGGAAAAAACATTTTTATTCTGTCTATATTGGTGCTATATTAAAGCCAAGAAAAGTATAAAAATGTCAATTGCAAAGTAATTCTTAAAATTCTCTCACATGGGAGTTTTAATTTTGGTTATTTCACTAATACAGTAAGATTTAGTTTGTTAGAGGCATTTATGGATTTCATTTGTATTGTAAATGTCCCTGCTACAGATTGAAAGGAACAAAATATGTTAAAAGACCAGGATTCTTTAAAAGGTTATGTATGGTCAGTTTTAGTTTTATACAGCTCTCTATGAGCATTTAATGGCTACTTCTCAATTTAACGAAGGTAAGTCTTAGTTGATGACCAATAAGAAATACCTTGTACTTTCTCATCCTTAATAAAAAAGCATATCTACAAAAACTCTATAGCAAATATCACACTTAATGGAAAAGGTTTTGATTCATTACACTCGAAAACAAGAGGAGGATGGCTACTATGAATATTATTATTTAATATTGTCCTGAAAGTCAAAGAGAGTACAACAGCCCAAGGAAAACAAATAAGTAATACAAAAAAGTGGAAAGTTTACCCTTCAGGATTAGTTTTATCTGCACATACAGAAAGACTTTAAATTATAATACATTTAAAAAGTGTTTCTCTCACTTTACAAAAAAAAAGGCAAGCAATCAAGACTAGTGCTGGCAACTCCCCAGCCATCAGGGACCAGCACTTCTATCTTGAGGCTCCACCAGCTTTTTATATTGCCTTATAATCCAGGGTGATTGCTCAACTCCCACACTTTATGTTTTCATTCCAGGCAACCAAAAACAAAAAATGGAGAAATACTCATTTGTTCTCATTTAAGAAGCCTTTCCTAAAGTCCCACACATTGCTTTGCTTAAATTTTATTGACCAGAACAAGGCTACATGGTCACATCTAGTTGCAAAATTACCTGAGAAAATGTAGTCTTTTAGAAGAGGGGCAATGTGCCTGGCTGAAAATTGTTCTTTGGGTTGGATAACAAGAAATTTCTGTCAGGGAAAGGGAAAAGCAATATTCTGTTCCTTCCAGATGCTATGACTGCTTAGAGAGAACTGCAAAGGCACTCCAATACATTTTTTTAAACTAAAGCTTTATCAGAGTTGCTGTCTATAGGATCAACATGGGCTCAATTGCCATATAAGCAGTTAGAGGATTAGTAAAAACAAAGATACTGTTGAGTCAGTTAAACTATAGTACATATAGAAATAACTTGAAATGTATAGTAATTCATGGAAACTTATCAACAAAACTGAAGGAAAAATAATTGTGTAAAAATAGTGTTCTATTTTCATAAGAAAATTCACCATTATAAGGAAATGTGTTTCTACTTAATTTATCTAGAAATCTGAAGCAAATACAGTGAAAGTTTCCCTGTCTCCAGTGTTTCACTGAAATTGACAAGTTTTAAAAATTCATTTGGGACAATAATGAATGGCAAGGAATATCCAAGAAAAATTTGAAGAAAATAAAAAGTGAGACCAGATACCAAGATTTATTATGATACTAAAACATTGTATAAATTATACGTTGAATCAGTGGTGGAGAGTAACCCAGAAACAGACCCTTAAACATATTTAATCTTGCATATACTGTATTTAACATAGCTAATGTTACAAATGGGGCTTTCCTGGGTGGCTCAGACAGTAAACAATCTGCCTGTAATGCAGGAGACCCAGGTTCAATCCCTGGGTCAGGAAAATCCCCTGGAGAAGGGAATGGCTACCCATTCCAGCATTCTTGCCTGGAGAGTTCGATGGACAGAGGAGCCTGGTGTAAAATTACAAATAAATTAACAATTGATGTTGGGATAAATTATTATCTAAACAGAAAAGATAAAACTGCATCTGTATCTCACACTATACACAGAACCAGTTACAGATGAATTAAAACTGTAAAAGAAAATCAAATTCTAAAGCTTTAGAACAAATTTTTAGAAGGCAATCTTTAGCATACTAGGACACAGAAGGTTTTATTAAATGACATACACAGAACATTAACCATGAAGAAAAATAAATTGGACTACACTGAAGTTTTGCAACTCACTTATTTTTTTAAAAAAGTTAAAAAAAAAAAGCTCCACCAGCTTTTTATATTGCCTTGAAGTACATGAAGTACCTAAGTCACAGAACAAGTTTTTACAATAAAGAAGTATAAATCTATAAGATGACTCTCAACCCAATAGAAAAAAGCACTTGAACAGGTTGTAAGCAAACAATTTGCCAAAGAAAATTCTATAAAAAATATGCTGTCTTTCCCTACTAACCAAGACAGGGCAATTAAATAATGTGTTAGCTTTTCAAACCTATCAAAATTTGGCCAAAACACAAATATTTCTCTGATTATTGGAAGACTATGAGTAGAAAAGGAAGATTCATTTTCTCTTCCTTTTATTTATGTTTTAAAATTGTATTGGAGTGTATTTGGTTTATACTGTTGTGTTTGTTTTCGCTGTACAGCGAAGTGGATCAGTTATACATGTACATATATCCACTCATTTTTAGTTTCTTTTCTCACGTAGACCATTACAGATTGCTGAGGAGAGTCCCCTGGCTATACAGTGGGTCCTTATGAGTCATCTGTGTTATATGTAGTGATGTGTATATGTCAGTCCCAGTCTCCCGATTTATCCTTCCCCCTCTTGCTCCCTGGTAGCCATATGTTTGTTTTCTACATCTGTGAGTGTACTTCTGTTTTGTGAAGGTCACTTGCACCCTTCTTTAAGATTCCACATATGAGTGATATCACATTTGTCATTTTCTGCCCTGCTTCACCTGGTGTGACAGTCTCTAGGTCTGTGTATGTTGCAGCAAATGACATTATTTTGTTCTTTTTTTGGTTGAGTAATATTCCACTGTATGTAGGTACCACATCTTCTTTATCCATTCATCTGTTGATGGACATTTAGATTGTTTCCACCTCCCTGCTGTTGTAAACAGTGCTTCAGTGAGCATGGGGTACATCTATCTTTCCAAATTATGATTTTCTCTGGGTATATGCCTAGGAGTGGGATTGCTGGATTATATGGTAGTTCTGTTTTTAGTTTTTTAAGAAGCCTCCATACAGTACTGTTCTCCATAGTGGCTGAATCAATTTATATTCCCACAAACGGTATAGGGGGGCTCCCTTTTCTCCATACTCTGTCCAGTAATTATTGTTTGTAAATTTTTTGATGATGACCATTCTGACCATTGTGAGGTGATGATACCTCATTGTAGTTTTGATTTGCATTTCTCTAATAATTAATGATGTTGAGCATCCTTTCATATGTTTTTTAGCCATCTGTATGTCTTCTTTGGAGAAATGTCTATTTCAATGTTACATATAGGATCTTTATCCATTTTTTGATGAGTGGTTTGCTTTTTTAATATTGAGTTTTATGAGCTATTTATATATTTTGTAGATTAATCTCTTGTTGGTTGCTTCCTTTGCAAATATTTTCTACCATTTTGAAGATTGTCTTTTTGTTTATGGTTTCCTTTGCTGTTGAAAGCTTTTAAATTTATATACTGTTATTGAGAGCATAGCTTTGTGCAAACATTTTGCATTGTACTACAATAATATCTAATAAAGGTGAAGATGAACTTATTCTATAACTTATTTCTAGATATATACTCTGGACAAAGATGCATGTCTAAGTATATACTCTAGAGAAAATATCATGTGTGCACATGAAAATATGTGAAATGATAGATATTGTAGAATTTTTGTTAATAAAATGGAAACATAACAATGTATATCATTGGGAGATTGGATAAACGGTTGCCTATTTCATGTTTATGAAATCAAATACTTGGTAATTGTCAATATGAGGGATACAGATGTAACATGTGATAACATTAAATTTCAAAAGCATTGTTGATTGAAAATAAGTGTTGTATATGGTTTATAAATGTAATATTTCTAAATATATGTAAAATAGTATTTATTGAAGTTTAAAAGCATACACAGTGCTACATAGTCTTTATAGATACATCTATAGTAAAACTATAGAGAGTATGTAGTTGTATCAACCTTAGATTACATTTTCACCTCTTCCACATATTTATGTGATCTTAAGTTACTTAATTTCTCTCATGACAGTGTTCCCATTTGTAAAGTGAAATAGTGGCTTATAGTTTAGGTGAAATCATATAATTCATGTTGCACTCAACACAGTTGCCTGCTTTGTAACAAAGCTGAATACATGATATCTATCATCATTCTCCTTGAGATGCATGCATTTAGGATCCCTATAGTATCTAGGAGTGTTCCAGACTCGGTCCTAACTCAAAAAGCATTTTTATGGAGTTCTTGCAACCAGTTGAAATAGTTCAAGCAAAGGCAAAAAGAATAGAATTGTTTGAACATGCAAACCCAAGAAAATGAGAGTTAACAAAAAGCCATATTTAAATATGTATGTGGTATGATTACACAGCATAATTCCTCACCTGCAAATATATACTTTTGGAAGAAATGTTGCCATTTTATTTGGGGTGGGAAGGAAGGATAGGAAATTTGTCAGTACAATAGCGGATAAAGGCCCTGTCTCCGAATATGGTCACAATGGAGATGTGGGTTTCAACATCTGAATTTGGAAGGGACACAATTCAGTCCATAACACATTATAAACTAAATGAGCCAGGTCCGTGTCTGTTCTTGCACCCCATTGTATGTCCAGTATCTTGCACATCATACCTAAACAGCATCATCTCTATTAGCCCTTTTTAAGGATGAAGAAACTAAGGCTCAGATTAATGAACGTGCTTAAGGTCACACAACTACTCAGAGCTAGGAATCAAATTCAAGCCTCCTGGTTCTAGAAACTTAAAATAAGCACTTCTTCTATCTATAACAAGGTCGCCAACCACAGCATCCATTTAAAACTGCCCCTGGTATTTGCTAAATCACATAAATCTAGAGGTAGGGTTAGTTCAATAAAATTTTAAAAGGGTTAAAAATATCAATCTGTGAGAAACGACAGGTATTTTTAAAACAGTCCAGCTAGAAATGTAAAGAGCTAGAGATTGTTCAGAGAAAGTGTTTAATAGGGAAGTTATTTTTAAAGAAACACAGTTGAAAGAGACAGGGATGAAAGTACAAATGTGAAGTTGCCTGCAGGGCTCAGTAAGCAGAGAACATCCAGGCTGGAGGCTGAATCAATGTTTTACCTTGAAAAGCAAACATGATGATTTCTCTTGGATAGGAGAGTCAGGTGTAGATAGGAGACAGCAGCGGGTCATCTCGGGAAATATAGTGATTGCAGTCTGTATCCCGGTTTGCTTCTGCAGAATACAGATCTGCAGTTGTATTCCTCTGTGATTTTTCTGCTCCTGCCCGGAGGCTCAAGCCTCCTCATTGGTCCATCTAAACCCAACAGGACAGATTTCAAGTATATCATCCATACAGCAGTGTGGTGAGAGTGGTAAAGGACCTGCCTGCTAATGAAGGTGACATAAGAGAAGCGGGTTCAGTCCTGGGTGGGGAAGATCCCCTGAAGAAGGGCATAGCAACACACTCCAGGATTCTTGCCTGGAGAATCCCATGGACCGAGGAGCCTGGCGGGCTACGATCCAAGGAGTTGCAAAGCGTTGGACATGACTGCAGAAACTTAGCAGTGTTAGTCTATTCATAATGAGGTGCATTTCTTCCTTAGCACTTGTTTATCCTATAACTGTTGGTTTGTACCTTTTCATCACCTTCAGTTAGTTCTCCTGACCCCACCCATGACCTTTGGTAACTACTAATCTTTTCCCTGAAATTAAAAGACGCTTACTCCTTGGAAGGAAAGTTATGACCAACTTAGATAGCATATTAAAAAGCAGAGACATTACTTTGCCAACAAAGGTCCGTCTGGTCAAGACTATGGTTTTTCCAGTGGTCATGTATGGATGTGAGAGCTGGACTCTAAAGAAAGCTGAGCACCGAAGAATTGATGCTTTTGAACTGTGGTGTTGGAGAAGACTCTTGAGAGTCCCTTGGACTGCAAGGAGATCCAACCAGTCCATCCTAAAGGAAATCAGTCCTGGGTGTTCATTGGAAGGACTGATGCTGAAGCTGAAACTCCAATACTTTGGCCACCTCATGCGAAGAGTTGACTCATTGGAAAAGACCTTGATGCTGGGAGGGATTGGGGGCAGGAGGAGAAGAGGACGACAGAGGATGAGATGGTTGGATGGCATCACCGACTCAATGGACATGGGTTTGAGTAAACTCCGGGAGCTGGTGATGGACAGGGAGGCCTGGCATGCTGTGGTTCATGGGGTCACAAAGAGTCAGACACGACTGAGTGACTGAACTGAACTGAACTGAATCTTTTCCCTGGGTCTATGAGTTTGTTTTGGGATTCCACATATAAGTAAAATCACATAGTATTTTCCTTTTTCTTAGTTCTCTTAACATCATGCCCTCAAGGTCCATCCCTGTGGTTGTGAATGACAGGATTTTATTTTCAATGGCTGAAAAATAGTCCATTGTGTATGGACTATATATGCACCACATTTTTTAAAAAATCCTTTAACTGTTGATGGAGACTTAGGTTGTTTGCATGTCTTCAGTTCAGTTCTGTTCAGTCGCTCAGTCATGTCTGACTCTTTGCGACCCCATGAGCAGCAGCACACTAGGCCTCCCTGTCCACCAATTCCCAGAGCTTACTCAAACTCACGTCCATCGAGTTCGTGATGCCATCCAACTATCTCATCCTCTGTCATCCCCTTCTCCTTCTGACTTCAGTCTTTCCCATCATCAGGGTCTTTTCCAATGAGTCAGTTCTTCACATCAGGTGGCCAAACTATTGGAGTTTCAGCTTCAGCATTAGTCCTTCCAATGAACATTCAGGACTGATCTCTTTTAGGATGGGCTGGTTTGATCTCCTTGCAGTCCAAGGGACTCTCAAGAGTCTTCTCCAACACCACAGTTCAAAAGCATCAATTCTTCGGCACTCAGCTTTCTTTACAATCCAACTCTCACATCCATACATGACCACTGGAAAAACCATAGCTTTGACTAGATGGACCTTTGTTGGCAAAGTAATGTCTCTGTTTTTTAATATGCTGTCTAGGTTGGTCATAGCTTTTCTTCTAAGGAGCAAGCTTGATTTCATACCTGCAGTCACCATCTGCAGTGATTTTGGAGGCCAAAAAAATAAAGTCTGTCACTGTTTCTTCTGTTTCCCTATCTATTTGCCATGAAATGATTGGACCGGATGACATGATCTTCATTTTCTGAATGTTGAGTTTTAAGCCACCTTTTTCACTCTCCTCTTTTACTTTCATCAAGAGGCTCTTTAGTTCTTCTTCACTTTCTGCCATAAGAGTGGTGTCATCTGCGTATCTGGGGTTATTGATATTTTTCCCAGCACTCTTGATTCCAGCTTGTGCTTCATCCAGCCTGGCATTTCACATGTCTTGACTATTTTAAATAATGCTGTAGTGAACCTGTATGTGCAGACATCTATTCAAAATAATGATTTAATTTTCTTTGGATATATAGGGATTGCTGGATCATATGGTAGCTCTAGTTTTAATTTCTTGAGGAAACAACATATTTTCCATATTGGCTGTATCAATTTACAATCCCACCAACAGTGCAGAAGGATTTCCTATTCTCCACATCCTCGCCAGCATTTATCACCTCTCATCTTTTTGGTGATGGCATTATAACAAGCATAAGGTGGTATCTTATTCTGGTTTCAATTTGCATATCTCCAGTGATTAGTGATGTTAAGCACATTTTCTTATACTGTTTGTTTGTCGTTGAATATATGTCTATTCATGACTTTGGCCATTTTAAAAAATTGAAGCATAATTGATTTACAATGCTTTGGGTGTAGAGCAAAGTGATTCATACTTTTTCAGATTATTTTCCATTATTGTTATTACAGGATACTGAATATAGTTCCCTGTGCTATACAATAGGTCCTTGTTTGTCTATTTTATGTAAAATACTGTGTATCTCTTAACCACAAATTCCCAATTTGTCTCTACTCTTTGACTTTTCCCCTTTGATAACCTCAAATTTGTTTTCTGTGTCTGTAAGTCTATTTCTGTTTTGTAACAAGCTCATTTATATCATTTTTTTTTTTAGATTCAACATGTAAGTGGTATCATATCCTTGTCTTTCTCTATCTGACTTCATTTAGTATGATAGTCTTTAGATCCACCCATGTTGCTGAGAATGATATAATTTCATTCTTTATTGTGGTTAAGTAATATTCCATTGTATATTTATATCACATCTTCTTTATCCATTTATCTGTTGATAGACGTTTAGGTTGCTTCCATGTCCTCACTAATGTTAATAGTGCTGTTATGAACACTGGGATGCATATATATTTTCACTGCAGAGCTTTCATCTTTTCTGGATGTATGCCCAGCATTGGAATTGCTGGATCATATGGTAGCTCTATTTTTAGTTTTTTTAAGGAGCCACCATACGGTTCTCCATAGTGGATGCACCAATTTACATTTCCACTGGCAATGTAGGAGGGTTCCTTTTTCTCTATACCCTCTCCAGCATTTATTATTTGTAGATTTTTTTGATGATGGTCATTCTCACAGATGTGAAGTGATACCTCATTACAGTTTTGATCTGCGTTTCTCTAATAATTAGTGATGTTGACCATCTTTTCATGTGTTTGTTGGCTATCTGTACATCTTCTTGGGAGAAACATCTGTTTAGGTCTTCTGCCTGCTTTTTGATTGGGTTGTTTGTTTTTTTGATATGGAGCTGTATGAGTTATTTCTATATTTTAGAAATTACTCCCTTGTCGACTGCATCATTTGCAGATATTTTCTCCCATTATGCAGGTTTCTTTTTGTTTATGGTTTCCTTTGCTGTGCAAAAGCTTTTAGGTTTGATTAGAAGCCCATTTGTTTATTTTTGCTTTTGTTTCAATTACTCTAGGAGATGGATCCAAAAAATAAAAAAATATTGCTGCGATTGATGTCAAAGAGTGTTCTGCTGTTTTCCTCTGGGAATTTTGTGGTAATTGGTTCTATATTTAGATCCTTTGCCCATTTTTAAACTAGATTATTGTTTTTCTTCTATTTGTTGTTGTTTAGTCACTAAGTCATGTCTGACACTTTTGCAACCCCATGGATTGTAGCCCACCAGGCTCCTCTGTCCATGGATTTCCCGGGCAAGAATACTAGTGTATTCTATAAAGTTGCCTTTGCTATTTTATTGATCATTTCTTTTGCTGTGCAGAAGTTTTTACTATAATGTAATCCCACTTATTTTTTATTCTGTTGCTTGTCCTTTAAGTTTCATCTCTAAAAAAGTCATTGCTAAGACCTGTATCAGAGAATTTTTGCCTATATTTTCTTCTAGCAGTTTTATGGTTTTAGTACTTATGTTTAAGTCTTGAGATGCAAAGTTAGGTTATTTGCAATCTTTCCATTTACTTGAGAGGTGGGTTTATAGCTATAAACTTTGCTTCTAGAACTGCTTTTTCTGTATCCCCAAAGTTCTGGTATTTTGTGTTCTCATTTTTATTTGTCTAAAAATAATTTTCCTCTTAGTTTATTCTTTGATACATGGTGGTTCAGGAAATGACTACTTTTTAATAATTAATAACTGTGAGAGATTGGCATGATAGTTTAAACATAGTCAGGCGGAGAGCATTTCTCTTAAGTGAAAATGGGCTGACTGTCAATACTGATTTGAACAAGAGATTATGGCAGAAGGAACACTGTCAATTTAGGCTCCAATTATTCCCTGGTGGCTCAGATGGTAAGGCATCTGCCTGAAATGCGGGAGACCCAGGTTCGATCCCTGGGTTGGAAAGATCCCCTGGAGAAAGAAATGGCAACCCACTCCAGTACTCTTGTCTAGAAAATTCCATGGATGGAGGAACCCGGTGGGCTACAGTCCATGGGATCACAACGAGTCGGACATGACTGAGCAACTTCACTTTCACTTTATTAAGGGAATTGCAGTTTCTAGTTTAGTTTCTTGGAGTTTGACCAAAGTGTTTGACTACTCTGACACCACTCTCCAGTGAGAAAGTCCAAACTTGTATGTAGAGAGGCTGAGTAGAGAACTGAGGCCTATGATATATGGCTGTAACCATCCCCACTTGTTTCAGACAGCCCAGCTGAATGACCAGTCATTCTTAGTTTGACTTGCCTAAATTAATGACCCTCAGAATCATGATCTTACAAAAGGGTGGCTGTTTTACACCACTCAGGTTTTGGAAGGTTCCTTGTGTAGCAGTCCATCTTTAGAACAACTTTCAATATCCGTGGATATTTTCTTAGTTCTACTTATACTACATTAGCTACTATGATCTCACATTCCTTTTCTATCACCTAGACACTGAGGGTTCAAACCTCTAAACCTTGTCTGTCTATACTCAGTTCAGTTCAGTTCAGTCGCTCAGTCGTGTCTGACTCTTTGCGACCCTACGGACTGCAGCACGCCAGGCCTCCCTGTCCATCACCGACTCCCAGAATCTGCTCAAACTCATGTCCATCTCGACGGTGATGCCATCCAACCATCTCATCCTCTGTCACCCCCTTCTCCCCTCACCTTTAATCTTTCCCAGCATCAGGGTCTTTTGCAATGAATCAGTTCTTCACATCAGGTGGCCAAAGTATTGGAGTTTCAGCTTCAGCATCAGTACTTCCAATGAATATTCAGGACTGATTTCCTTTAGGATTCACTGGTTGGATCTCTTGCCTTGAGAGCCCCATGAACAGTATGAAAGGCAAAAAGGTCTAACTCACGTGCTAGAGAAATTTCCTTCAGTCCTTGGGCTTTAAATTGCATCCTTACATTATGACTTTCTAATTTATATGTAGCTCTCACATTATTCCTTATATTTAGGTCCTTTGCCCAGTTTTTAAACTGAATTATTGTTTTCCTGCTATTTGTTGTTGTTTAGTCACTAAATCATGTCTAACTCTTTTGCATCCTCATGGACTATAACCTGCCAGACTCCAGTATTCCCAGTGGCCTCCTTGGACATCTCCAGTTTAGTGTCTAATAAGCATTTCAAACATAACACATTCAAACTTAAGTCCTAATCTCCTTAACAACACAGCAACTCTCATACTGTTTCCCACCCAGGCACATGATATTCAGGGTCAACCAGTGCCTCAAACATCATAGATGCTGCCTTTGATTCTTCTTTTCCTCCCATACTTCACTTTGATCCTTCACTAAGCACTGTGGACTCTACCTTAGAATAGGTTTCAAGCTGAGTGATCTTATAAAACATAAATCAGATCATATCATTCAACCTGAGAATGGCTTTTCTTCCCACGGTGGCAAAACCTGAAACTCTTACCATGGCCTCACATAACCTGGCTCCAGGTAACTCCTCCATCCTCAGAGCCCTTTCTTTCCCTCCTTACTAGAATAAATGTGCTTTATTCTAGCACATTTGCCTTCCTGTTGGGCTCAGGGATCCCAGCAATCCTGCCTGATGTCTGGAATTCTTTTTTCATGTTTTTCCATAGCTCATTCCTGAAATTCAGTCGGGTCTTGGTAAAAGTGCCTCAGAAAGTTCTCCTTGTCAGTCACATCTGTAATAGGAACCCCTATGTTCCCATCATTTTCCCATAAAATTGCTTTATTTTTTCCCATTGTACTTTTTATCACCTGCAATGACATGTTAAGTAAGTAAGTGTTAGTCTCTCTGTCGTGCCCAGCTTTTTGTGACCCCATGGACTGCAGCCCACCAGGCTCCTCTATCCATGAGATTTTCCAGGCAAGGATACTGGAGTGGGTTGCCATTTCCTTCTCCAGGGGATCTTCCCAACCCAGGGATCAAACCTGGGTCTCCTGTGCTGCAGGCTGATTCTTTACCGACTGCAATGACATGTTACCAGTATTTATTTATTTGATTACTTGTTTATTGCCAGTACTGTTATTATGTAACTTCTTTAAAGCCAGATTCTTATTCTCGTTCACTACTGTACCCCCAGTCCTTGAACAGTGCCTGGGGACGCTACTGTAGCAAACAAATTGTTAGAGTAAATAAACTCCTTGATCGATTAAATAAACTCTTTAAGAGCAGAGACTATTTTATTCATCTTTAAATTCTTCCACCCACAGCCTTGAATAATTCTTGACAAAGATTGGCTGCTTAAGGAATATATGTGAAGGTGTTGAAATCAAGCCTAGAAATGATTCATAACAACTTTTGAAGCTGTCTTCTTTCAATTAAAATCTTTTAATTGGGCAGTTTGTGAGACCCAATTTCCATAAATTATGGGTAGTGAAGGTTCTGATTTCCATCTTCTTAAGTGTCCAGTAATTTTAAGTGTTCAACATTTCTATTGCTAAGGGGGTCCTTGAAGAAGTTTCACTTTGTTTTGATAAGCCTGTAAAAATTGTGATATCTGACTGTCTTTGATTACTTTTCTGTCATCATTGGAGAAGCTACACAGACCATGCATGGAAGTGTTCTGAGAAAATTGTTTCTTATCCTTTAAAGAAAATCTGAATTATAATAGAACAATGGAGGAGGAGTGTTATCTTAAGACACATTTTCAGGATCTCATCTAATTTGTGAGGCAAGGCACATACATATTCCTGAATATATAACATGATGGTGAAAGGCATATATTTTAAAAATCAAAAATTTGAAATTCTCAAACATTAGCTGGGTCTTACTTGATTCTTATTAATATGTATATTTTTTAAACTTGATTTCTAGACAAAGAAATCTTCTTCCTAGGGATTCTTAGTATTCTAGAGAACTGGGGGAGTTCATGACAGCCTTGTGCCATCAAAAACACATCAGCATGTTTGGATCATTACTCTTCACTGATAAAATTGTCTTTCTTAACCAACTCCACATCCTCTTTTGTATTTCAATTTTACTGCAATATTAAACACTACAGAAATGACAATGATGATTTTTTCACATACTTCTTTCATGTGCTCCCTTTATTTTGCCAAATAAATTATTCAATAAATTTTGCATATGGTTCATTAATCCTCAGCCGTGTGCCTTTATTTTTTTCCCCTTAGAGGTAAAAATATGGTGTGCTGTATTTCTAAATAAAGCCCTCTTTTTGGCTGTTCATTGTGCCCTTTATCTGAAGTGTATAATTGGATTCTTCAGTCTTTTATCTCAAAATATACACCACCAACTGAGTTGGAAAAATGTAGCATTACTAAGTTTAAATGCAACAATTCTACATTCAAATATAATATTACACTGAGAAGATGTATTATCTTAGTCTGCCAGAAAGCCACTTTAGTGTTTCAGACAACAAATTGCTCATGGTACATTTTCTACTCCGACATATTGCAGAACCGAATAAAAATAAAAGGTACAATTTGAACTATCACTAACAATTTGCTGCTTTTTATGGCACATTTCAGATTTTCTTAATGTGGCTGACTTAATTTCACAAAGAAAGTACGTTTCATCCTAGTATCTGCGTGTACCTTATCTATCATGTTTCTGCAGTTATGAAAATGAACGGATGCCAAGCATAAAAACTCTTGGTTTTGAATCCATGAATTAGAGTGAATTATAACTTCCTTCCTTGAAACAGTATTGCATAGTGTGAAGAGCAGGTGTCTTGGGACCAGATTACTCAACTTCATCTCTGCTCTGCCACCTCCTAGGCCTGGATAGGTTTTATAACCACCCTGTGCCTCAGCTTCCTCATTAGTATGGTAAGTGTGATCATAGCACCAACCTCATAGGGATGAATTGAGCTTTACAGGTAGAACCTGCATAAAATACTGAGATTTTGTTCCAGGCAAGCAATAGCTGGCTTTATTTCTAAAAAAACCTCATTTTTCTATCCAAAATATATTTATTAGATCCTTACTATATATCAACTGTTGTACCTTACATATGTCTGTGGTTATGACAGACACGGTCTGCATACTTTCTAAAGAGTCTAATTGAATTTAAAAACTGTTTAAAAGGTACAAAGCTATCTGCATGATCACTTCCCACCACTGCTACCACCCTTAACTCCTACCCTGACCTCATTCTACCTTTACCCCTACAGTCTGTTCTCAGTGCAGCAGCAAGAAAAATGTTTTAAAAGGTTAGTCTGATCATGTTATATCTCTATTCAAAACATAGCATTGGCCCCATTTCACACAGTCAAACCTGCTTCCTTAAACCTGCTTGCAAGCCCCAGCATGATCTGCCCATTCCTCTCTGATCTCTTCTGCAGACCTCACTCACCATCCCAGCCACACTAGTATCCTTACTATGTCTCAAACCCAGACAGGCACACTCCCAACTCAGGGTCTTTGCAAGAGCTATTTCCTCTTCCTGAGACCCCTTTCCTCTAGAAACCCACATCCTTACATCCTTCAACCTTTACAAAAATATCACCTTCTTACTGAGGCCTTCCCTGACTGCCCTATCTGAAATTGCAGTCTGCCCCCTACTCCACCATTTTCAAACCCCTTAATCTGCTCTATTTTTTTCTCTTTTATCATAGCACTCAGCACCTTCCAAAATAATATATTAGTATTATTTATATATTGTATTTATTTTCTGTTTCCTTCACACTCTCACTAGAATGTAAGCTCCACCAGGGCAGGATTTGTTTTACTTACTCATATGTCCCAAGAACTCAAGATCATGTATGATACTTAGTAGTTACTCAATAAATTGTTGAAATACATCAAAATTTTCAACAAATACAATAGGCTAGAGTGTTTAAATTCAATGATATGGTCTTTTTAAAGCAGCACTAGGGAAGGAAGGCAGGAGCTTTTGCTTTATTCCAAAGTGTGTGAGGACACACTTTGGAATATTAGGGTTTATTCACAGATATGCTTTTTTAGTATATTTAGTTTTAAAATATCTTTAAAGTTGGCAAGTACTGATCTTTATGGGATAATTTCATTCTTGGAAACAGCTGGAAGAGAATATGGTAAATTAATAAATTAATTAAGACAGTATTTTGAGGAATGAAGGAAAGAAAGAAGGGACTCAAATAATGAGGCAAATTGACTTGAGTCACTAGTGAGTTGGCAATTTCAAAGTACTCTGGTCAAATGGAAGGAGAACACTGGCCCACATTCCAAAGGTTACTTTGAAATTTAACATTTATTTTGATACAGAAGACCTAAGTTTTCAAAATCTTGGTAAATTTTAGTTTTCCAAGTTTCTGCCAGGAACTCAAAATAAACATTGTAAGGCTTACACATTTGGATCAGGGGTTAGGAAAACACAGTATAATGCAGCAGAAGAAGCAGGTGTCTTTTTTAAAGAGAAAAAAAAAAAATTATTTGGCTGTGCCAGGTCTTAGATGTGACAGGCAGGATCTTCAAATTTCACTGTGGCACGCAAGACGTTTTAGTTGTGGGTTGTTAGATCTAGTTCCCTGGCCAGGGCTGGAACCTGGGTCCCCTGCTGTGGAAGCTCAAAGTCTTAGCCACTGGACCACCAGGAAAGTCCCAAGAAGTGCATGCTTAAAGCCATGTAGACCTGAGGTTATTTCCCACCTTAACTGCCTTGTATTGTATGATGTTGGAAAATAAAGTTCTGATTCTGTTTTTTTTCACTTGTAAAATAAGCATAAACATCCACATCCCACAATGAACATCACACAATTAAACATGAGAGAATGAAAAGAGACCAAGTACATTAGTAACAAGCATCATGGTCAGCTCAGAAAACCCATAACAGCCATTAATGCCTGCCACTAATAGTGTATTATCATTGCTTAGTTGCTAAGTCATGTCTGACCCTTTTTGTGACTCCATGAACTGTAGCCCACCAGACTCTTCTGTCCATGGGGTTCTCCAGGCAAGAATCCTGGGTAGGTTGCCATTCCCTTCTCCAGGGGATCTTCCTGACCTAGGGATCCAACCCACATCTGCTGCATTGGAGGCAGGTTCTTAACCACTGAGCCCCCAGGGAAGTCCATCCAGGTAGTGGGTAGAAGGCTTTATTCACATTATCACAATCAATCCTTATAACAAGCCTGTGAGGTAGGTAGCAGTATTATCTTTATCTTGCAGGTAAGGGAACTGGAGCTTAGGGAACTTAGAGGCTAATTCACTTCTCCCTTTCCCCCGATTTTTGAAACACTCATTAAATTTTATTAGTTTCAAGAGTACTATAAGAACAGTGTATCGATGCATCTGTAGTTTTCTTCAACAAAAAATAAAAATGAAGAAAGCTGATAAGTAGATTTAATAGAAATTCAATCCACAAAATGTTCTGTATTATTTTAATTTTGGTCAGTGTGCATTTTATATGTATAATGCCTGTTACTTTAGCTTTTCAATTTATATGTTCACCATACATAGGGAAGTTACTTTGCATTTGGTGCTTATGTCTTCAGTTCTGCAAATTTGGAAATCACTCATCATACTACTTGACATCTTATGGACTGAAAGCAATTGTAAAACACACTAAATTATCTTGAAAATAGGTGTGATAGTGTTTTATCCATCCCAGAAAAGATTCAGAAGGTAAGAGAAATATCATGTGGAGAAAAGAATAGAATGGTTGAAAATTAGTTTACACAAGGAAAGACACACATTTGTTTAGATTTAATTCATGAAATTAATTTTAAAAGTAATATTTTTATTTCTCTGCCTGTTGATATGATACTAGCAGATGTGGTATGAAATGGGAGCAGGTTCTCTCATTTCTAAGCTTCTCAAGATAATGTTCTAATGTTTGTCCTTAAAAGTACCTTTGAAATGATCTAGCACACACTCAGAGAATGAAAGTATCATTCCAAGACTACTAAGCAGTAAGGGCCAGAACAGAAATAGTCCAAGGCCACTGCCCAGGCCCTCTGGTTCACTTTTCTGTCCTTGACAACATTTCTTAATAAAATTTAAACCTGCAAGTCTTGGGCTCAGGCAGGCTTGTAATTAGCCAGGACAACAGTAGAAAATTGTGATGACCAATGTCAAACTTCTGAAATACCAAATAAGGACTTTCTTTATTTTGGGGGAAAAAAAAAAAAACAGAAAAATTGACACCAAACGCTTCCAAATACCTTGAGAAGCACGTCTTGACTCTGATAGACACAGATACGATAGGCATTGTTTATGACACTGAAAATTCAGGGCTTAGTTTTTCAGAATTTCCCTAAAGGTAAAAGACCTCTAGATCTGACTCAAAATAGTGAGACCTTGCTATTTAAAGGTGGTCCAAGTAGAATCAAATGTTTGATTTTCCCCCTTGAGGAATGAGACTCTGAACCTTCTTGTTTTCTAACATTCAAGGTTGAGCACAATGTTTTCTCCTACAGTGCCTAATAATTATGGATTTTTAAAAGTGGTCCATTTTTTAGGTGGCCTGTATTGGAAATTGTCCCAACAAATGAAAATATTGAAGCTGTTTCATTACATGGCTGTATTACACTTTCAACCATCACAATAGTCACCCTTCAGGACTCTTCCAGAGGAAAAATTCTGTCCCCAGAGGCCAGGAATGTAACATCTCATTGAGGTGCTTCCAAGCTGTCCTTCTTTTCCAGCCAATTTCCCCCTGTGAGAAGTCAGAAAAACTTCCAAGCTGCTGTCAAGTTCACCAGTCTGTAAACAGTCTATTTCAAGAAACTCCAGCATATCAAATTCCAAATTTAAGTTAATAGATAAACCATGAGGGTGTGTGAAAAATAATTAGTTTCCAAGAATATTTTCCAGATGACTCATTTAAAAATTACTGTCTAATGTGATGGTTTGTGAATAAGAATAACAAGTCTTCAGAGACAGACCTGGGAAGACCCCTGTGTCTGCATTTTTAATAAGCACCTGGGATTCTGATGTAGTTTTTTTTTAATCTACTTAAAATATATGTGACTCAAAACATGCATATTTAAGGAGGTATTAGTTGTATAAAGTGCTTTGCTCCTTTCTCTTTGCCATTTTGTAGCGTCAGATTTTCCTCTCTAATTTATTATTCCTTGAAAACAATACAATCAAAGCTTTAAGAACTCATTGTTAGCTGTTTGATATTAGAAAATCAAATGTTCAAATGCAAGTTTAATGACACTAAGTAAGAAAAAACTTGTATTAATGTTACTATTAAAATGGTTGCCGGAGACAGTTGACCTCAAAAGACAGGATATTACAAATGAAACCTGACAAACAGTCCCTTGAGATAAAACAAGAACAACAGAGGGAGAAACCTTGGGCTTATGTGGTAACAAAGTCAAAGTGAGATTTCCTGAATGTCAGAGCAACAAAGCAGGCAGTAACGTTTTTACTGTGAAAAGATAATCAGGGATCAGCCTGCATGTTGGCTGGCATGACTTAATTTCCTTTAACCTTTGAGTTCTCTTTGCCGAACCTGTGTATCAATAACAGCTATATGCGAGCACAGTGGGGAATATTATTATTAAAAGGAATTTTAAGATATATTACCTCATTTGAGGTAGAAATCCACTCCTGTCAAAGGCAATCTTTGTCTGATATTGTTGCTGATACTGTCCTGATATTACTCATTGCTTCTGATATTGTTCTGGAGACTGTTCTTTACATTTATCCAGGACATTTAAAATAAGTTAGGGAATTTTTATAACCCTGGATTCAATGACATTTGTCATCACTCATTGCTTTGGTTTCATGAAAATAGAAAGTACCCTCCAAGAATGTGAAAACAGGTGTAATAAAACAGAGAGTTTTGAGTTCTCAGGGAGCAAAAGATGTAAGAATTGATTCCAATTCTGCTGCTATTAAGTAGCAATCATAACATACTAAAATTCCAAGAAAAACAGTACAGTGTAGCTGACATTAATCCTAAGCAAAATCCCACAGCAGATTTTTCAAAATAATGATTTTTCACTGATTGCGTTAAAAGTGTTCCCAGTAGAGGCAGCAGAGAGTTCAGGAGGACTGTCATCTTTTGTTTTCGCTTTTGTAGCTAGTGTTATTCATTAACTTTGTAATAAGTATGTCTTGATTTTAACTTGAAAACATTGATCGCTCACTTATCTGAGCATGTCAGAGGATGAAGAAATAGTAATAGCAGAACTGGGTTGATTCACAACTGATAGAACAATGAAAAATTTTAAATTAGTTTTTAATTAGCCAATGTCAATCTAGAAGACAGTATTTAGAAATGACATGCTAGACTCTGCCTTTGGCTTTTTCTAGAATTATCAAACTATCTGATTGACAAATCATCAAAAATGGAAATGGGTATCTTATACATTCATTGACAAAATCTGAGGCCAAGAATTTTCAAGTCTGAAATAATAGGCAAGGTTCAATAAGTTGAATCTTACAGAAAGTGTGTAAAAAGCCAGAGTTCACCTGAAGAAGACTAGGATGAAAATGTCTCTCTTAGAGGCAGCAGAATTTTACTAGGTAGTTTCACAGAAGTTATTCCTGTCTTGGGTTGCATAGGCAGACAGAAAAGGGAAGTGAATGACTTGGTTCTACCTAAATGTTCTAGAACTTCACCTATTTTGCTTTATCAGTGCTGGACGTCAGACCACAGGAGGTATAGAGGCTGAGTATAGAAACTTCCCTGGTGGTCCAGTGGCCGAGATTCTATGCTCCCTATGCAGAGGGGATCTGGGTTTGATCCCTGGTCAGGAAACTAGATCCCACGTACCACAACTAACGATCTTGTGTGCTGCAACTAAGCCCTGCTGCAGCCAACTAAATCAATGCTTTTAGAAAAAACTGGGTATATGTGAATTAGAATGGCTAGGAAGGCAGATAAAACCCAAACTGTTTCACACCATCAATATCTGAAGGAAATGGGGACACTTGAGTGTGAATGAGTGAGAGTGATACCATCAATGTGGAATTGGACTTCCTCCAGTATACTTTAGTAGTGGACAGAATTAGGACTCAAGGGTGGATGTTAACTCATGGATTCCAATTCAACAAATGGTAAAGCTTTGAAATGATTTGATATAACTGAATAGGGCAACTCAAGGAGGTCAAACAAATATTAAAATGGTGGAGATGATGGTACTGAAGCATCGCATAAAATAAGGTTATAGTTTAGATCACTAGGTTTTAAACTGGGCTGTCTGGAGTATTCAGGTTCAGGGTGTCCCTTTGGAAGTGGAAGAGGATGGAAGATGTTGACTGAGTTGACTGTTACCCTAGGCTCACAGTCCACTTTGTTTGGATATTGGCTCCTCTTAAGATTTTTTTTTCCCCCTAAGCTGAAGTCCCCATGGTTGGGAAAAAGAAAAGAGAAAAAAAGGAGAAGAAAAAGATTAGACAATAGTTTATCTCTTCCAGACTTAAGACTCCAAGTAGTAACAACTGAGATATATTTTAAGTGTGAAAAATATACCTCAAGAGAGTTTGAGAAAATTATATCCCCAAATTTGTGTACCACCATATGCACAACACCCTTTCTCTGTCTCTCTCTCTCTCACACACACACATACACAAGAAAATATGCATTTTAAGAGTCCTCATCACTCAGTGCTAAGCTATATTTTTTCTCATTTGTTGCATATATCCAATGCTCGTGACCATGATTCTCCTGCTTGTTTAAAAAAAAATAGTATAAAAAATTTTTTTTTCTTTTAGTTCAAACATCTAAATGAACTTTGTATAAAATTAAGTTAAATATCAAGCACTCGGTTATCCCTCCAGGGGAGTCAGGAGAGCTGGTTTCCCCCAATCATCTGTCTAGTTCCAGGTCACCAGATGTAGAGTTAACACAAGGAGAGAGTTGGGTGAATTCAAAGCTCAGATATATTTTTCTAAGTCAAGACAGTATGTGGATATGCATTTCTGCCTTTAAAGCTAAATACCACATTTAATTATATCAGTTGTAACATTCTATCTGTAATTCAATAACAAAAGAGATAAATCATTATACAGCAGGACTATCAAAAATAACATCAACTACACGGAAAGTATATCAGTACCTAAATACACATGCTTTCAGCAAATACTTATTGAGCACCTTTCATGTGCCAGGTGTGGTTCAAGGCCCAAAGGACACAACAGCATGCCCTGACCTTGTGAGGGTTATATTCCAGTAGATAATATGCAAATAGACACGCCAGGTGGTGACAAGTGCTGTTAAGAAAGATGTAGCAGTTGTCACTGGGTAGAGAACAGTGGGGGCTGCTGCTTTGTATAAACGCAGGAAAATACAAGGTTACTGTGTGGCTGCAACGAGTGTCTCAATCAGGATGCTTGTATGAAAACAATAGGTGGCGAGTTTTCATAATGCTCCTACTTCAAAGGTTTTGCGCAGAGCAAGTATCAACTGCCTGCTTTAGCAACTCTCTTCCTTTGCAGTGCATCTTTTACTTTGTGGTTTGTCTGGTTTCCTTTTGACTTCCCCAGGATGTCCAGGGTTCTGAAGAGAGCTGTATTACCTGTAACTCCCCCTCCTCCCAACTGATTGAGCTCTTGCTAAAAATAACTCTAAGATGGTTTCACAACTATTCTTTTAAGCCCACAAACTTGCTTTTTCTTCAAAATTATTTTCCAGTTTATATACATTTTTTTTTCTAATTAAGAACATTTATCCCATATTTTCAATTTTTAAATAAACTTATTAACTGTGTCATTTACCTAGGTGAGTGTATTTATCTTTTCTTTCTGCATGATAGCATGGTAATGAAAAGATAAAAACAGCTTCTGCCTCTTCAAGAAAGGATTGGAGATAAATTTTTTTTCATATTCTAACTAATTTTTTAAGATGACAAATTTCAGACCTTCTCTTTTTGTTATAGGAAGAATATGCTCATTTGGATTTTTCAATTAATCTCTTCAAACAAATATTACATTGCATTGATTATGAAATTATACAGAGAATGATTGTCATTGGGAAAAAATTGTAAAAACAAGTTGTATAAAAGCATTATTTAAACTGTAAAATAAGTTACAGTGGTTAGATTTTGTTAGACTATGAGATAGACACCAACATTCATATATAACTTTTCCAATTTTTATGTAAGCCTATAATAACCTCTCCCATCCTCCATCTCGTTAAATGTTTTTGACTATAGTGTCTCCATCCTGCAAGCAAGCCTCTGTTGTTTTCATTTTTAAACATTTGGAAAAGGTGAAGGGACAAAATAATGACATGGGAGCCTTTTCTTAGGAGTTAGAGGGAATTTTAAAATATTTTAAAGCATAACCCAGGAATGCTCTACACAGAGTAAATTTAAAGATCCCATTCTGACAACTTGGATGAAATGGACAAATTCTTAGAAAAGTATAACTTTCCAAAACTGAACCAGGAAGAAATAGAAGATCTTAACAGACCCATCACAAGCAAGGAAATCGAAACTGTAATCAAAAATCTTCCAGCAAACAAAAGCCCAGGACCAGATGGCTTCACAGCTGAATTCTACCAAAAATTTAGAGAAGAGCTAACACCTATCTTACTCAAACTCTTCCAGAAAATTGCAGATGAAGGTAAGCTTCCAAACTCATTCTATGAGGCCACCATCACCCTAATTCCAAAACCAGACAAAGATGCCACAAAAAAAGAAAACTACAGGCCAATATCACTGATGAACATAGATGCAAAAATCCTTAACAAAATTCTAGCAAACAGAATCCAACAACATATTAAAAAAATCATACACCATGACCAAGTGGGCTTTATCCCAGGAATGCAAGGATTCTTTAATATCCACAAATCAATCAATGTAATACACCACATTAACAAATTGAAAGATAAAAACCATATGGTTATCTCAATAGATGCAGAGAAAGCCTTTGACAAAATTCAACACACATTTATGATTAAAACTCTCCAAAAAGCAGGAATAGAAGGAACATACCTCAACATAATAAAAGCTATATATGACAAACCCACAGCAAGCATCACCCTCAATGGTGAAAAATTGAAAGCATTTCCCCTGAAATCAGGAACAAGACAAGGGTGCCCACTCTCAACACTACTATTCAACATAGTGTTGGAAGTTTTGGCCACAGCAATCAGAGCAGAAAAAGAAGTAAAAGGAATCCAGATAGGAAAAGAAGAAGTGAAACTCTCACTGTTTGCAGATGACATGATCCTCTACATAGAAAACCCTAAAGACTCTACCAGAAAATTACTAGAGCTAATCAATGAATAGAGTATAGTTGCAGGATATAAAATTAACACACAGAAATCCCTTGCATTCCTATATACCAACAATGGAAAAACAGAAAGAGAAATTAAGGAAACAATACCATTCACCATTGCAACAAAAAGAATAAAATACTTAGGAGTATATCTACCTAAAGAAACAAAAGACCTATACATAGAAAACTATAAAACACTGATGAAAGAAATCAAAGAGGACACAAACAGATGGAGAAACACACCGTGTTCATGGATTGGAAGAATCAATATTGTCAAAATGGCTATTCTACCCAAAGCAATCTATAGATTCAATGCAATCCCTATTAAGCTACCAACGGTATTTTTCACAGAACTAGACCAAAGAATTTCACAATTTGTATGGAAATACAAAAAACCTCGAATAGCCAAAGTAATCTTGAGAAAGAAGAATGGAACTAGAGGAATCAACCTGCCTGACTTCAGACTCTACTACAAAGCCACAGTCATCAAGACAGTATGGTACTGGCACAAAGACAGAAATATAGATCAATGGAACAGAATAGAAAGCCCAGAGATAAATCCACGAACCTATGGACACCTTATCTTTGACAAAGGAGGCAAGGATATACAATGGAAAAAAGACAACCTCTTTAACAAGTGGTGCTGGGAAAAACCACTTGTAAAAGAATGAAACTAGAACACTTTCTAACACCATACACAAAAATAAACTCAAAATGGATTAAAGATCTAAATGTAAGACCAGAAACTATAAAACTCCTAGAGGAGAACATAGGCAAAACCCTCTCCGACATAAATCAAAGCAAGATCCTCTATGACCCACCTCCCAGAATATTGGAAATAAAAGCAAAACTAAACAAATGGGACCTAATGAAACTTAAAAGCTTTTGCACTACAAAGGAAACTATAAGTAAGGTGAAAAGACAGGCCTCAGATTGGGAGAAAATAATAGCAAATGAAGAAACAGACAAAGGATTAATCTCAAAAATATACAAGCAACTCCTGCAGCTCAATTCCAGAAAAATAAATGACCCAATCAAAAAATGGGCCAAAGAACTAAACAGACATTTCTCCAAAGAAGACATACAGATGGCTAACAAACACATGAAAAGATGCTCAACATCACTCATTATTAGAGAAATGCAAATCAAAACCACAATGAGGTACCATTACATGCCAGTCAGGATGGCTGCTATCCAAAAGTCTACAAGCAATAAATGCTGGAGAGGGTGTGGAGAAAAGGGAACCCTCTTACACTGTTGGTGGGAATGCAAACTAGTACAGCCGCTATGGAAAACAGTGTGGAGATTTCTTAAAAAACTGGAACTAGAACTGCCATATGACTCAGCAATCCCACTTCTGGGCATACACACTGAGGAAACCAGATCTGAAAGAGACACGTGCACCCCAATGTTCATCGCAGCACTGTTTATAATAGCCAGGACATGGAAGCAACCTAGATGCCCATCAGCAGATGAATGGATAAGGAAGCTGTGGTACATATACACCATGGAATATTACTCAGCCATTAAAAAGAATTCATTTGAACCAGTCCTAATGAGATGGATGAAGCTGGAGCCCCTTATACAGAGTGAAGTAAGCCAGAAAGATAAAGAACATTACAGCATACTAACACACATATATGGAATTTAGAAAGATGGTAACGATAACCCTATATGCAAAACAGAAAAAGAGGCACAGAAATACAGAACAGACTTTTGAACTTTGTGGGAGAATGTGAGGGTGGGATATTTCAAAAGAACAGCATGTATACTATCTATGGTGAAACAGATCACCAGCCCAGGAGGGATGCATGAGACAAGTGCTCGGGCCTGATGCACTGGGAAGACCCAGAGGAATCGGGTGGAGAGGGAGGTGGGAGGGGGGATCGGGATGGGGAATACATGTAAATCCATGGCTGATTCATATCAATGTATGACAAAACCCACTGAAATATTGTGAAATAATTAGCCTCCAACTAATAAAAAAAAAAATAAAAATAAAGATCCCATTCAGTTATAATTTATGAGTCTTACATTTTTTTGTTAACTTATTACTGACACTAAGACATTCTATGATCCCAGATTCATTCTTCTTCATTATTATGACAATATCTTTGAAAGTTTATTACCTTAAACTATATATAAATATAGTAAATAATTATGTTATGATTTATTATGTATACTGTGCACTCACAAATAGCCCTGTAGTATCCTTAATTTTGAATCAGTTGACTTTGACCTTTATTACAACCGAATTTGGAGGTAGAAAGCAGGTTGAATAAGAATCATTAAGTTAAAAGCCACTTGAGGAGGTAACATTTTGAGACGAAAGAGCTCTGAAAAAAAAAGATTAAAAAAAAATAAGACCTTCAGATTCAACCTGGCCATGTCACTAAGCTGATCCATTGTCATCTCAGGCGAGTCGGCAAAGGCCTCTGGAGTATAGTCCCTCATAGGCGTCAATCCACAACGACAGCTGTGAGTGCCTCAGAGACCAAGTAAGTGTGGAAATGGCTCGGGTAGACAAAAGTAGTAGGGATGCTGGTAAACTGGAAACACATGGCCTTCCTAAAGGCATTAACTTCAAAATTTTGAAACTTGGTGATAACTGTTAAATCCATTTTTAACTCTAATACTCTGCTTTTGAACTGGATTTGCAAATAAAGTCAACATGTGTTTATTAGGCATATAAAGTGTAAAAACCTTGTTATGACTTGAGAGGGGCAACATAAAGCTATGAGTAATGCCTTCTGCCTTTGAAGCATACAATTTAAAGAAATAAAACCCTTGACGACAATGAAGAGGCTAGTTGTTCTTGTGATGGGGAAAACATTGATTATTTAACCACACACAAAAAAAGCTGTTTCCTATCAAAAAAGCATGGGTATGTATTACCAAGCGCTGGAGAAATTGTTGGAATGAAAATGCCCTGTAACAAGAGGGGCTGAGGAAAGGCTTCCCTGAAGAGGTGAAGTTCAAGTGTGAGATACTTGTATAGGATCTGCACTGGAACAGAATGGGATAGCTTTGCAAGCCAGGGATTTAACTTCAAGGAGACCTGCCATACATGCCATTAAGGAGTTTGGCTTTTTTGTTTCTTGGTTTTTGTTAGTGATAGATTCTTGTTCGGAAAATTAGTAGTACAATTGTCACTTAAACTCATCATAGTGTTTTTATATATATTCTGGTATCAGCCAAACATTTGGTTGTGGTATATACATTTCAATGTTGAAGCTGAAGACTTTTAAACAGATTTACTTAGTGAATAAATACATTCATTTGATCATAACAAAATAAATTTATCACCATTGCATTTGCATTTTTATCCCACTAAGCATCTGTTTTTCTCTACACTGTTGTCTCTAGTTATAATCTTTCCTTCTTCAGCAAAACATGTTTCACTGTTGTCTCTGAATGCCTGGAAATGTAGGATGTCCAAGTAAGATGTGTCCAGATAGATGATCTAATAATGACTAACACTGGTTTTATGTTTTCAAACTTACAAGTGTTTTCATATACATTTTAAACATTTATTCCTTTTAAAAAAATTCTATAGTGTATATTGTATTCTTCTTTATTCAAAAGAGAAGCTGTTTCCATGTTTATTAAGTATGATTAACACAGTCATAGCACACAGTTGGGTTGCTGTAGAGATCATTACAGCTCGACCTGGAAGATGGCATGGTCCATATCTCTCCTGTCCTTCATCTCTACACCTAGTATTTATTGAGCACCTGCAACTTTCCAGGCATTGTTCTAAGTTACAAGCACACAGTAATAAACAGGACAGACAAGGTTATTATCACTTTCTGCATTCTACAAAGGAAACCCGCCCATAGTTTGCCCACCTAGGACCCAGGTCTTTGGATTTCCAAGTTGTGTTCTTTCTATGATACTAACTGTAACCATACGTCTGGTTGAATACTTGTAATGCTAGCTCAGGAGTGTACCCTGATCCAGGGCAGATAAAATAAATGCTCTGAGAGTAAGGTGAAATCGCCAGCACAGGTATTGAATGTAAGTAAAGTAGCCAAGATGTTTATGACGGGAATAAATGCTCAGGGCCATTCTAGCGGCCAAGAATGGATCTTATTTTGCTTTCATGGTTGTTGGGTGGCCAAAGAACTATATAATCAGATGCATTTTGCTTTTTGTTAGCCTCTAATTATGTTATGCCTATCTTTAATTTGGGAGTCATGTGTTACTTAAAGGTGCAACACCAGAAGAAAGAGGACCATAAATTAAGGTAAAAATGTAAGAAATAAAGGGATCTTTGGTTTATATGTATATGTGTGCGTATATGTGTACGTGTAGGAATGTGTATATATATATATATATGTATAAAAATATCTTTCACAACAATGATTCTGGATATATCCTTGTCATCATTTCACTATAATAATATAATGGGAAGCAAATATTATTCAAATGTAAATGACAAAATCATCTTAAATATAACTAAGATTCACCTAGGGATTTTTTCTACTGAATAAACATATAAAAGAGACACTTTATTACCTCCATTACTCTAGCAAGATCACACCTGGTGCTAGATGCATGGTTCAAGAACCACAGTGCATTAGTGTAGCAGTTAGGCTATTAATCCTGGACGTCAAGTCTTTTCTTCTAATTAACCTTAATTGAGCTCTCTGTTATAGAAGCACTATTTCCAATGAAGCAACTTAGCAATGATACCAGAATAACAGAGCATGGTAAACCCAAGGTTAATATTACTTCCTATACCTGAATACCAATGCCTAATGTGTTATACTGTAACACAAAATCTTAAATCTTCTATCAAAGTTTAGAAATTACACTGAGTAAAAATTGATGGGATATGTATAAAATTTGCACAAGAAAATTATTTGGGAAAGCATTTTTGACACGACATATATGTCTGCATTTTATATTTTCAAACAATTAGAATGTCACATTTATAATAAGAAATTTAAAGATTCAAAGATTAAAATCTCAAATTACACATTAGTTAATGTGACTGTGAATTTAGTCATGCTTGAAACTGAATCTTTATTTCATTTATGTTCAGGATTATTTTCAATAGTAATGTAAAATGTCCATTAGAACAGAATTCTGCTGCAATAGGCAGCTTTATTAATCTGCCTGGAGAAATGCAGTGCAATTAATTCTAAATTTGATAACCAGTAAGCACTTCAAATGTTCAATAGATTATTTGTTAAAAGGCAAATCAAAAAAGAAATAAGCTTTACTGCCAATGAACAGAATGCTTGGATTTAAAAATGACCAGAGGGCTACTGGTATTAACAAGCTCTGTCAAGCCCATTTTCAGACGCGCGTGGAGGAGTTTGTACTGATTTCTTTTCACGTCACACTGTCTGTCAAGAGAAGAGCTCAGATACCTTGGGGAAAGCTTTCTGATGTGCAAGTATTTGAAAATAAAAAGACAGACAGACACTTACCTGATTCACAAGGGAATGGAAAACCATGAAGGATCTTGAGAAAAATTAGAGCAGTAACAATTAAAGTGTTAGGAAAAGAGTTTAGCCATTGCATTGATATAAATTTGAGTAAGAATGACATATATAAACATTGGTGATAAAAATGCTAGAAACTTAAAGTCAGCATGAAAAGAATTACCACTGTATGAATGAAGCAACCCAGGTCATGAATGAATGTATCTCATGAACCATTTGTTTATCCTGTATCTGGAGCTATAATGTAAATATCACACAAGTGGCCCAGTTCCATCAGATACTAATGCATATTGTCAACGACATCTGACCACAGGGACTTAATGGTATATAACAGAACCCTCCTGTAGGCATGTAAAACTTGGATTCAGATGATAGTTCTGCCAGGTAACGGGTGCATAACTATGGACAAATTATGTAAAAGCCTGTCTTTCATTGGTGCTGTCCAGTAGACCTTTCTGTGATGATGTAAATACATAGAATATTTGTTAAATAAGAATATTTGTTACATAGAAATTTGTTAAATTCTGTGCTGTCAAATAAGGTAACCATGAGCTATGCGGCTATGGAACACTTTACATCTGGCTACTACAAGTGAGGAACTGGATATTTAATTTTAGCTATTGCAATTTATTTAAATAGCCACGTGTGGCTAGTGTCTACTAAATTGGACAGTACAGCATAGCCTCAGGCGATTTCTTCTATGAAACAGCAGTAGTAGTAGATCTGATTCAATTATGATGCTTTCAGTTGCAAGGGAGAGAAAACTCAACTCAGAATTTAAACAACAAAGGAAATGTACTGACTCCTTTTAACTGAAAAGTCTAGAATTGAGAGGTGCTGGCAAAGTTCAGTTAGGGCTTATCACTCTATTTTTTCCCTAGTACTCTTTCTTCCCCTTTACTTTCATGTCGAGTCTCTGCCCTTATGGTGGTTTCCCTGATGGTCACAATCCGGCTGCTGCAATAACAGGGTTACACATTTCTCATTTGCATCTAGTAGGAGTGAAAGAGCATTGCCTTCCGCATCCACTTAAAAGGCCTAATACTATCATATGTGAAATAGGTCGCCAGTCCAGTTTCCATGCATGAGACAGGGTGCTCAGGGCTAGTCCCCTGGGATGACTCTGAGGGATGAGATGGGGAGGGAGGTGGGCGGGGGGTCCAGGATGGGGAACACATGTACACCCACAGCTGATTCATGTGAATGTATGGCAAAAACCTCCGCAATATTGTAAGGTAATTAGCCTCCAATTAAAAAATAAAATGCCTAAGCTCTGCTCTAACAAAGTCGATCTGTAACAAATAGGTAAAGCCAGGAGAAGGCTGTATATTGCTTGGCTTGTACCTAATTTCCTGCCCATCCCCTTCTTAATTACTTTGGCAAGGGGAAGGAGATTTTTTAATGAATGTTGAAACTAATGGTTAAGTTGGGGAAAATGGTGTTTTCTCAAAGAAAATCTGGAAGATATTTGGAAGTAGAAAAAGTTGGGGAGAGAATGCTGGGTAGGTAATTGATCATTTTCATACAGCCATCTGAAAGAATCATTTTAATGGCGTCAGTGACTTATGTAGGTAAAGCACCTAATGGAGTCTGATGTATTATATCACTTCTTGTTCACAAACCCCACCCTTTCCATGTACCCTGGGCAACAACCTTAGGCCTTCCGTGTCTTTGTTTTCTCACGTGGGAATAGGTGACTGTTAAGATTGCTTTTAGCATTCACTGTGTTACTGATACCTACTACTGATGCTATGTAGCCTCAGAGCACAGGAATAAGTGTGGCAAAGGTGGATTAATTGCATTGGAGGGCAGTGGATGGCCACAGCTAACAAAAATATCATTAGGTCTCCTGTAACCGGTCTGTGGAAGTGGCCCAGGTGCCATCTAGAGCTGGTCTAGAGGAAAGATGAGACACTGTGCCTGTTTTTTCAGTTCCAGCTTCTGCAGAACTCAGTTCTAGCTCTACTACCCTCAAACAGGCGAACAATAACAGATGAATAATAACAACCAATGATATCTGGCCTTTAGCTCAATGACATGAGAGACTCATTTGAGGCCTACACCTGAAAACTGAAATTTTATTGTGCTAGACTGGGATTCAGGCATCTCTATTTTCTTTTTTTGAAAAAAGAAAATAAAAGTGATTTTAATGTGTAGCTGTGGCTGTGAAGCACTACTCAAATGATTTTCAGACCAACAGGAAGTGGAGTCAGGGGCCTGTATCACATTATTTGGTGTCAAATAGCAGGCCAATTAAATGATATGAAGATAGCGAAATAACCAATGTTAGAACTATGCAAAATTTCACCAAAAAGATGAAGAGCACAAAAGCAAAGACATTTTTTTAAAAATTTGAAGACAAAACACTTAGATAACTGTTTCTCACTCTCAAGAAAATTTTACAAAACCATGAATTCTGTAAGACATAAAGATTAAATTATATTTAGTTAGCAGAGCTCATATAAGAAATTATGGAGGAAAATAAAGCAATAACAGGCATTAAAACCAAATTAGAAGGAAAAGAGCAGGTATGGTAGAAAATCAAGTTGGTAACATGAAAGAACTATCTAAAAAGAACAGCAGAAGAAACAGGAAAAGCACCACAATGTTATTAGAAAAAAAGGCACAACCAAAAGTTATTAGAAAAGATGAGATTGGAAGAACATTGCAAATTCTTATACATGGAGGGAAAAGAACACATTGAAGAAACAAATTACATTAGTTATGGTAGAAACTGAACTTCAAGAAATGAAAGAACATGAATCTTCAGGTTTAACAGGCCCATGAAGTGCCAGAAAAAAAAAAAGTTTTAAAAATTGTGAATGAGTCATATCCTTGTGAATTTATTACATTTTGACGATAACCAAAAAATTTTAAGGTACATGTACCTATTCTCTGTTATACTTCCATTTGCCTATCTTATACTTCCATTTGCCTTTCTTGTAATAAATAGATAGTTGATGAATATTTTTTGAGTAAATGAGAAAATGGATCTTTTTAAAATAAAATCACTTTGACTGAAATATTAGATTACTAAGTTCAGTTCAGTTCAGTCGCTCAGTGGTGTCTGACTCTTTGCAGCTCCATGGACTGTAGAATGCCAGGCCTCCCTGTCCATACCAACTCCTGGAGCCTGCTCAAACTCATGTCCATTGACTCGCTGCTGCCATCCAACCATCTCATCCTCTGTCATCCTCATCTCCTCCCTCATTCAATCTGTCCCAGCATCAGGGTCTTTTCCATTGAGTCAGTTCTTCACATCACGTGGCCAAAGTATTAGAGTTTCAGCTTCAACATCAGTCCTTCCAATGAATATTCAGGACTGATTTCCTTTAGGATGGACTGGTTGGATCTCTTTGCAGTCCAAAGGACTCTCAAGAGTCTTCTCCAACACCACAGTTCAAAAGCATCAATCCTTTGGTGCTCAGCTTTCTTTATAGTCCAACTCTCACATCCATACATGACTACTAGAAAAGCCATAGCCTTGACTAGACAGACCTTTTTGGCAAAGTAATGTCTCTGCTTTTTAATATGCTGTCTAGGTTGGTCATAACTTTTCTTCCAAGGAGCAAGCGTCTTTTAATTTCATGACTACAGTCACCATCTGCAGTGATTTTGGAGCCCCCCAAAATAAAGCCTCTCACTGTTTCCATTCCCTCCCCATCTATTTTCCATGAAGAGGTGGGACCAGATGCCATGATCTGAAGTTTTCTGAATGTTGAGTTTTAAGCCAACTTTTTCACTCTCCTCTTTCACTTTCATCAAGAGGCTCTTTAGTTCTTCTTCACTTTCTGCCATAAGGGTGGTGTTATCTGCATATCTGAGGTTATTGATATTTCTCCCAACAATCTTGATTCCAGCTTGTGTTTCATCCAGCCCAGCATTTCTCATGATGTACTCTGCATATAAGTTAAATAAGCAGGGTGACAATATACACCCTTGACGTACTCCTTTCCCTATTTGGAACCAGTCTGTTATTCTATGTCCAGTTCTAACTGTTGCTTCCTGACCCACATACAGATTTCCCAGGAGGCAAGTCAGATGGTCTGGTATTCCCATCTCTTTACTAAGGATAATGGCAAATTTTCTGGTTTTGTAGATGTCATCTATAAATTGATCTAGAAACTTATTCCCATATTTATAGTAAGAACTACATTTTCTAATAGTGTATGTTCATATGAACTATTAGTATTCTATGTTCACATATAGTACTCATCTATGCATTCTTTTGGTAAACATTAACAATATAATCTATCTAAAAAAAATAAAATAAAAAATACATAATTATAATTAAAATGAGTCCTAAAATCAGGGAAATAAAAAATAAAGAGAGGATATTTTGCACAGTTATTTCTTGACTATGCTAACAAGTATTATCTCCACTTTATTAACAATTTAAAGGAATTGCAATATTAATTAATTTTTAGAAAAATTTTCAAATTCACCACCAATAACTACTTTGCTGTCCTTAGATGTATCTTGTGTTCTTTTTCAGAATTCTTGAATAATTCATTTCATTTTAACTATTTACTATTTCTTCTGTACAGACTTTACTTTCCCAAGTTTTGATGTGGAATATTTTTTTTTACCAGATATGATTAACAAAAGCAAAGTTCAACTTGATAATTGATTAGGGGAGAATTTTTAAAATTCCAAATGGTTGTTTTTATCCCCATTCCTTTCTTTATCCTCAGATGTTTTTCTTTATGGTCTGAGAATGGTATCTACTTACATCAACTGCATGTAACAGAAAAGCTGATGGAAAGTAGATTAAACAGTAACAATTTTTTATCTCACTTAAGAAGTTCAGAAATAGAGATTGCCATGGTTGGTTCTGTAGTTCAGTGATCTCATTAACTATGAAGACTCTTTTCCTTATGTTTGGTCCATCTCCTTGTCTGTCCTCATGGATCCATGATACTTGGATCACATCAATCCCAGGTTTCATTTTATCTCAAGACAATGTATAAACAAAGGAAGAGAGAAACAAAACATTCTCACAAATCTTACATCAGGGATAAAGATATATCCAAGAAGCCCCACACGTGTTTTTTCCTCTGATCTCATACAACCTCTCAGTTCAGTTCAGTTCACTCGCTCAGTTGTGTGAGGCTGTTTGTGACTGCAAGGACTGCAGAAAACCAGGCCTCCCTGTCCATCACCATTTCTTGGCACCTACACAAACTCATGTCCATCGAGTCAGTAACGCCATCCAACCATCTCATCCTCTGTCATCCCTTTCTCCTCACGCCTTCAACCATTCCCAGAGTCATGGTCTTTTCATTAAGTCAGTTCTTCGCATCAGGTGGCCAAAGTATTGGAGTTTCAGCTTCAACATCAGTCCTTCCAGTGAATGTTCAGGACTGATTTCCTTTAGGATGGACTGGTTGGATCTCCTTGCAGTCCAAGGGACTCTCAAGAGTCTTATCCAACATCACAATTCAAAAGCATCAATTCTTCAGCACTCAGCTTTCTTTATAGTCCAGCTCTCACATGCATACATGAGTATTGGAAAAACCATAGCCTTCACTAGACCTTTGTTGGCAAAGTAATGTCTCTGCTTTTTAATATGCTGTGTAGGTTGGTTATAACTTTCCTTCCAAGGAGCAGGTGTCTTTTAATTTCATGACTGTAGTCACCATCTGCAGTCATTTTGGAGCCCCTAAAAATGAAGTCTCTCACTGTTTAGACTGTTTCCCCATCTATTTTCCATGAAGTTATGGGACCAGATGCCATGATCTTGATTTAATGAATGATGAGTTTTAAACCAGCTTTTTCCCTCTCTTCTTTCACTTTCTTCAAGAGACTCTTTACTTCTTCTTCACTTTTCCCATAAGGGTAGTGTCATCTGCATATCTGAGGTTATTGATATTTCTACGGGCAATCTTGATTCCAGCTTGTTTCATCCAGCCCAGCATTTCTCATGATGTACTCTGCATATAAATTAAATAAAGCAGCATGACAATATACAGCCTTGATGTACTCCTTTCCCAATTTGGAACCAGTCTGTTGTTCTATGTCCAGTTTTAACTGTTGCTTCTTAACCTGTATACAGATTTCTTAGGAGGCAGGTCAGATGGTCTGGTATTCCCAACTCTTGACGAATTGTCCACAGTTTGTTGGATTCCTCACAGTCAAAGGCTTTGGCATAATCACTAAAGCAGAAATAGATGTTTTTCTGGAACTCTCTCGCTTTATCTATGACCAAATGGATGTTGGCAATTTGATCTCTGGTTCCTCTGCCTTTTCTAAATCCAGCTTGAAAATCTGAAGGTTCACAGTTCACATACTGTTAAAGCCTGGCTTGGAGAATTTTGAGCATTACTTTGCTAGTGTGTGAGATGAGTGCAACTGTGCATTCTTTGGCATTGCCTGTCTTTGGGATTGCAACAATAATGACATTTTCCAGTCCTGGGGCCACTGTTGAGTTTTCCAAATTTTCTGGCATATTGAGTGCAGCACTTTCACTGAATTATCTTTTAGGATTTGAAATAGCTCAACTGGGATTCCATCACCTCCACTAGCTTTGTTCGTAGTGATGCTCCCTAAGGCCCACTTGAATTCACATTCCAGGATATCTGGCTCTAGCTGGGTGATCACACCATCATGGTTATCTGGGTCATGAAGATCTCTTTTGCATAGTTCTTCTGTGTATTTTTGCCACCTCTTCCTAATATCTTCTGCTTCTGTTAAGTCTATATCATTTCTGTCCTTTATTGAGCCCATCTTTGAATGAAATATTCCCTTGGTATCTCTAATTTTCTTGAAGAAATCTCTGGTCTTTCCATTCTATTGTTTTCCTCTCTTTCTCTGCACTGATCACGGAGGGATGCTTTTTTATCTCTCCTTTGGTATTTTTTGGAACTCTGAACTCAAATGGGTATTTTGTAACTTTTCTCCTTTGCCTTTTGCTTCTCTTCTTTTCTCAACTATTTGTAAGGCCTCCTCAGACAACCATTTTGCCTTTTGCATTTGTTTTTCCTGGGGATCGTCTTGATCACTGCCTCCTGTACAATGTCATGAACCTCCATCCATAGTTCTTCAGGCACTCTATCAGATCTAATCCTTGAAACTCTTGGTCACTTCTACTCTTCATTGTAAGGGATTTGATTTAGACCATACCTGAATGGTCTAGTGGTTTTCCCTAGTTTCTTCAATTTAAGTCTGAATTTGGCATTAAGTAGTTCATGGTCTGAGTCACAGTCAGCTCCTGGTCTTGTTTTTGCTGACTCTATAGAACTTCTCCATCTTTGGCTGAAAAGAATATAATCAGTCTGATTTCAGTATTGACCATTTGGTGATGTGCATGTGTAGAGTCTTCTCTTGTGTTGTTGGAAGAGGGTGTTTGCTATGACCAGTGCATTCTCTTGGCAAAACTCTATTAGCCTTTGCCCTGCTTCATTCGGAACTCCAAGGCCAAATTTGCCTGTTACTCCAGGTGTTTCTTGACTTCCTACTTTTGCCTTCCAGTCCCCTATATTGAAAAGGACATCTTTTTCAGGTGTTAGTTCTAGAAGGTCTTGTAGGTCTGCATAGAACCATTCAGCTTCAACTTCTTCAGCATTACTGGTCGGGGCATAGACGTGGATTTCTGTGATATTGAATGGCTTTCCTTGGAAATGAACAGAGATCATTCTGTGGTTTTTGAGATTGCATCCACGTACTGCATTTCAGACTCTTTTGTTGACTATGGTGGCTGCTCCATTTCTTCTAAGGGGTTCTTGCCCACAATAGTAGATATAATGCTCATCTGAGTTAAATTCACCCATTCCAATTCATCTTACTCCACTGATTCCTAAAATGTCAATGTTTACTCTTGCCATCTCCTGTTTGACCATTTCCAGTTTGCCATGATTATCATGGACATAACATTCCAGGTTCCTATGCAGTATTGCTCTTTTCAGCATTGGACTTTACTTCCATCACCAGTTATAGCAACAACTGGGTGTTGTTTTTGCTTTGGCTCCATATCTTCATTCTTTGTGGAGTTATTTCTTCACTGATCTCCAGTAGCATATTGGACACCTACGGACCTGGGGAGTTCATTTTTCAGTGTCCTATTATTTGCCTTTTCGTGTCGTTGATGGGGTTCTCAAGGTAAGAATATTGAAGAGGTTTGCCATTCCCTTTTCCAGTGGACCATGTTTTGTCAGAACTCTCCACCTTGATCCATCCATCTTGGGTGACCCTACATGGCATGGCTCATAGTTTCATTGAGTTAGACAAGGCTGTGGTCCATGTGATCAGATTGATTATTTTTCTGTGATTGTGGTTTTCATTCTGCCTGCCCTCTAATGGAGAAGGATAAGAGGCTTATGGAAGGCTTATGGATGCTTCCTGATGGGAGGGATTGACTGAGGGGGAAACTGGGTCCTGTTCTGATGGTGGGGCCATGCTCACTAATGGAGCCATGCTCATACACCCATTAATTACTAGTAAGTAGAAATCCAGTTGTTATCTTTAGCTTAGAACCATCATGGTTCATACTATTTTGTTAAAGATGTCCAAATTGGCTTTCTGTTAATCAGAAAAAAAGAGTAAATTATTGCTGGGTGGGTGGACAACAAGCAATTTCAGCCTTACAAATAATAAATATAAGACATCTAAATACATAGATGGGTAGATACATAACCTCATATATAATATCATACATATGTACTTATTATACATTATATATGATTAAGCTGGAATCAAGATTGCTGGGAGAAATATCAATAACCTCAGATATGCAGATGACACCACCCTTATGGCAGAAAGTGAAGAAGAAAAGCCTCTTGATGAAAGTGAAAGAGGAGGGTGAAAAAGTTGGCTTAAAACTCAACATTCAGAAAACTAAGATTGTGGCATCTGGTCCCATCACTTCATGGCAAATAGATGGGGAGACAGTGTCAGACTTTATTTTTTTGGGCTCCAAAATCACTGCAGATGGTGATTGGAGCCATGAAATTAAAAGACACTTTCTCCTTGGAAGGAAAGTTATGACCAACCTAGATAGCATATTAAAAAGCAGAAACATCACTTTGCCAACAAAGGTTCATATAGTCAAGGTTATGGTTTTTCCAGTAGTCGTGTATGGATGTGAGAGTTGGACTGTGAAGAAAGCTGAGCACCAAAGAATTGACACTTTTGAACTGTGGTGTTGGAGAAGATTCTTGAGAGTCCCTTGGACTGCATGGAGATCCAACCAGTCCATCCTGAAGGAGATCAGTCCTGGGTGTTCATTGGAAGGACTGATGCTGAAGCTGAAACTCCAATACTTCGGCCACCTCATGCGAAGAGTTGACTCATTGGAAAAGACCTTGATGCTGGGAGGGATTGGGGGCAGGAGGAGAAGGGGACGACAGAGGATGAGATGGCTGGATGGCATCACCAACTCGAGGGGCATGGGTTTGGGTAAACTCCGGGAGCTGGTGATGGACAGGGAGGCCTGGCGTGCTGCAATTCATGGGGTTGCAAGGAGTCGGACACGACTGAGTGACTGAACTGAACTGACATGTGATATATATATATTACATAAATATATATGCAATCTCATTGATATTTTTGGACCTTCTCCAATTTAATTTTTATCTTTTGATCTCTGTATGTGAAGATTCAGAAGAAAATGCTAGCCTCTCTTTATGATTCTATACTTCTATTGCTAGTGGTTTTATTTCATACATTTCAGTGCTATATTTTTTTGTTGCATAAGCTTTTTACATTGTGTAACGTTAGTTTCACTTTAATGAAGATATCTCTAGTACTTTCCCCCTTGAATTGCATTTTGATTTTTTTGATCTGATATAGCCTTTTAGCTGTGCTGTTCCTTTAACCTTTCTGAGCTACTAAGTGAGCACATTTTCTGTCTTTTTTTTTTTTTTTTTTTTTTAACTTAGTAAGTAGGTTTCCCATTCACACTCTGATGAGAAAATATTTGGTCTTAGTTTTATCATTGAGGTTTTTTTTTTCCTTCTTATGGTACTAAATTATTTCATTTATACTCTCTTACCTGGTCTATGTCTGCTAAGGTACATATCACTGCAAGTAATTTGGAGTGTATCAATTCTGTTATTTCTTTCATTATTAGTTGTTTTTGTACATCTTAATGAGGTGCTTCAATCTAATTTTCTCAATTTATTGGCTTCTGAAGCAACAATTATTGATTCTCCTTTATGGAAATTCAACATAGAAGATATATATTAGCAAATGATTCTCAAAAATTGGTGAGTGAGTAAAGTAAAAGCCATTCTTATATTCTTTTCATGGGACTATAAATATTCAAAACCTTTTGGAAAGGCAGTTTGGCAGTTTATCAACTGTTCATACTTCCTGGCTCTAAAATTCCACTTTTAAGAATATAAAAGAATGCAATAAGTGCAATTTGTACAATGGTGATTCATTATGAAGAAGCTTGTAAGCTTGTGTGTCACGGAAAACAATATAGCAACATATAAATGCATATCTGCTTGCTGGTTGATAAGTAATATGTATGTACATGTGTGCATATATGTGTGTATATGTGTAGTATATGTATATTGATAAAATATGTCTTAAATAGAAAAATAATTTGTGTCAATGTAAATAAATCTAAATACAATTTAAAAAGTGAAAAATAGTAATATACAATTATGATTTGTTAAGATGTGTACAAAAGCATATATAGATCTTCCTCAACTTACAGTGGGGTTACATCCCAACAAATTTGTCATAAGTTGAAAATATTGTGAGTCAAAAATTCATTTAGTACACCTAATCTACCAAACATCACAGCTTAGCCTTGCCTACCTCATACACGCTCAGAGGCTTTCTTTGGCCTACTAGAGGGCAAAATCATCTAATACAAAGCCTGCTTTATAATCAAGTATTAATCATCTCATGTAACATTTAAAAAATCATTTTATTGGATACAGTTGATTTACAGTAATTTCTGATGTAGAGCAAAGTGAATCAGTTATAGATATATTAATATGTACATCCACTGTTTTTTAGATTCTTTTCCCATATAGGTCATTACAGAGTGTTGAGCAGAGTCTCTTGTGCTAAACAGTAAGTTCTTGTTAGTTATCTGTCTTACATATAGTAGTGTGTATCTGTCAGTATCAATTTATCACTTCCTTCTTTCCCCTTTGGGGACCATAGGTTTATTTTCTGTGTCTGTGAGTCTGTTTCTGTTTTGTAAATAAGTTCATTTGTAACAATTATTTAGATTCCACATATAAGTGGTATCATATGGCATTTATCATTCTCTGAAGTAATTCACTCAGCATGACAATCTCTAGCCCCATCCATGTTGCTGCAAATGGCATTGTTTCCATCTTTTTTTGTGGCTGAGTAATATTCCATCATATATATGAATCCATTCATCTGTTGATAGACATTTAGGTTGCTTCTGTGTCTTAGTTATTGTAAATGTTCTGCTATGAATATTGGGATGCATGTATCTTTTCTAGAGTTTGCGTTTTTTCCCCCAGATATGTACCCAGGCTGGGTTATATAGTAGCTCTATTTTTTATTTTTTGAAGAATTTCTATACTTTTTTCCATAATGGCTGTACCAGTTTACATTCCTATCAACAATGTAGTAGGTTCCCTTTCCTCCCTTTCCAGCTTTATCTGTAGATTTTTGATGATAGCCATTCTTACTGGTGTGATGTGATACCTCATTACGATTTTGATTTGCATTTCTCTAACAATTAGTGATGGTGAGCATATTTTCATGTAGTTGTTCACCATTTGTGTGTCTTCTCTTGAGAAATGTCTGTTTAGATCTTCCACCTATTTTTCGTTTGGGCTGTTTGCTTTTCTGGTGTTGAGCTGCATGAACTGTGTATATTTTGGAGATTAACCCATTGTCGGTTGCTTCGTTGCAAATGTTTCATTATCACATTACTTATTGAATACTGTTCTGAAAGTGAAAAGCACAGTGGTTGTATGGGCATGGATTGATCATTAAGTGTTAGTTGTTCACCCTCACGATCTGGCTGACTGGGAAGTGGCAACTCATTCACCAGGGCTGCCCAGCGTGAGAGAAGGCCATACTGTGTGTACCACTCAAAATGTGAAGTACAGCTTCTCCTGAATATGTGTTGCTTCACATCATCGCAAAGTCAATACATCATTAAGTCGAACCACTGTAAGTTGGGGACTTTCTGTTACAGTCAGGTAATTGAAAAGAGAATATTCTAAAACATGCATTCAAAAGTGTTAGCTGCCATTATTTTTGTGGAGAAGAATAGATGTAAGAAATAGTAAGATGAAATTATCTTATTTTATTCCATATTCTATTTTAAATGTTTACAGTGAGAATATATTCATATAAATATTTTTAAAGTGACTAAAAAAACCCATCTGGAAAAATGTTAAAATATAGCCAGGAGAATTATGAAAATGAAGAACAATAGGATGAACATATGAACAATGAGGAACAATGAGTATTAACATAGTATGCTTGGCAAATAGATCATTTTGAGAAAGATTTGATTACGGCCTCACACCAGGTACATGCATGCTCAGTCGTGTCTGACTCTTTGTGATCCCATAGACTGTAGCCTGCCAGGCTCCTCTGTCCTTGAGATTCTCCAAATAAGAATATGGAGTGGCTTGCCATTTCCTCCTCCAGGGAATCTTTCCACCCCAAGAATCGAACCTGGGTGTCCTGCATCTCCTGCATTGGCAGATTCTTTTACCACTGAGCGACCTGAGAAGCCACCTCACACTATACACCAAAGTAAACTTTAGATTTATCAAATATGTAATTATAAAATTACAGTAACAAAACCATAAAATCAATAGAAAGAAATACTGCTTACTACTTTAATTACTGTGTTTGGAATGGTATTTCCCAGCCAGGAATCAGAACAATAGCAACAACAATTAACATAGTTTTACTACCTAAAAATTAAAACACTGTGTGGACAAGAAATATATCATAGATATGTTGTACAGGACACAAAACAAATTTGTTAAAATGCATTTACAACATCAGAGGTGAGGAATGAGTAACATAATATACAGAGTCCTTACCAGTTAATGAGAAAAAGATAAATGTACAATACCAAAAGAAAAGGGGACAAATGACACAGTGTGACATCAGTCTATCCTTTCTATCTATGTAATTGCAAACTCAAGATTTTGCCATCAATAATCCCAAAGAGCTTATTACCCACAACCAATGATGTTGTCTAGAATCCCACCTATTTTCAAGTGGGATTTTCATACTTTTTTCCCAAGAGGAAATTAAATTTTAGAAGACTTCTGCTTAAGAGATTTGTCCTTCCTTCACAAAGCTTACCTTAGCAAGGGATTTTTTCCAAGAGGTGGGAAAAGTAAAACCTTTTGACATTTGTTTAAACCAGTATTGCCAATTGCTATTTACACATTTCCTGGGGCTTCCCTGGTGGCTCAGATGGTAAAGAATCTGCCTGCAATGCAGGAGACCTGTGTTCAGTTCCTGGTTTGGGAGGATCCCATGGAGAAGGGAATGGCTACCCACTCTAGTATACTGGCCTGGAGAATTCCATGGACAGAGGAGCCTGGCAGGCTATAGCCCACGGGGTCACAAAAAGTTGGACACTACTGAGCGACATTCACTACACTTCACTTCTGGTCTAAGCAATTTATATTGGAAAGTTGATGACAAGTCTCTTTTCCTCACTGATGCCTTCCTATATTTGGCAAGCACAGGTGCTGCTCTGGGATTCTGGAGACCAAATAAAGTTGCATTTTATTCATTCTTATTTGGAAAGAATTTCACAGAAAGAACAATTCTACTTCTATTTAAAACATTCATTTCTTTGTTTCAGCAAAATAACTCATGAAGCTTGCTTTTGATAACTGATGAACTTGGTCAAACGTTTTTAGTAAGTCAAGATATTAATGAAAGTACAGAACTCAGACCCCTGCTTTGAAATGTTTGCTGAGTGTAGTTAGGGATTACCATTCAAGCATTTAGCGTAGGGGGAAATACTTTAATTAGTACAAAAGATAAGCACTGGCAGAAAGAAATAATGATTCAACAAATCATTATGTGTGTGTGCTATGTTCTCTTCCAAATCATTGAATATACTGTGTGTTATATTCTCTTCCAAATAGTATAGGACAAAACCCTTAGCAGACCATACAGAAGTAAACATATGAACAAGGAAGATGCCAGATATGGTTAAGTGCTCTGAAATTGTACTGATGCTAAAGAGAAAAATGTCAGTTCCTATTCTGTAGCATGTATTCTGTTTATTTATACTTCACAATAATATATATATATGCAAATATTTTAGAGGACTTACCATGTGCCAAGAATTTTGTCAGCACTTTGTATTGCTTCATTTGATCCTCATACTAGTCCAGAATTGATAGGTGTACATTGCTTCTCAGCCTTTTGGTTAAGGTCAAGTGTACATTGATAGGCATAGATCTTAATATAGATAGATGCTGGCATTTATATTTTTGTAACTTGTTTTATTGTCCATTCTAGACTATAATCTCATTGAAAGAAAAAAAATCGTGCTTTATTATTTGTGTTTTTCAGTCCTTTTTTTTTGTTATTATTTTTTGACTTAAATCACTACCCCTGCCACCCACATTAAATAACCATTCCCCTCACACTCCTTCTACAATTTCCAGCAATAAGTAGTGCCAAGTTTGGGGAGACAGACACCCAGTTAGCTTTCTGTGCATTCCCTGGTGGGGATGGGAAAGAATCCACCAGCAATGCAGGAGACCGGGATTAGATCCCTGGGTTGGAAAGATCCCCTGAGAAGGAAATGGCAAGCCACTCCAGTATTCTTGCCTGGAGAATCCCATGGGCAGAGGAGACTGGTAAGCTGCAGTCCATGGGGCTGCAGAGTCGGACATGACTGAGCAAATAACACTTTCACTTTCTTTCAATCTGTATAGGATTACCTCATCCTTTTATAAGAGTTGCATCATTTTTATAGAGTGGATGAAAAATGCTTTATTAAATCCCTGCCATGGGGTGGATACTTAGGACATTCACAATATTTTTCTGTAATAAACAATGTTATAGAAAACATCTTTGCATATACATCTTTGTGCTCAGGACACACTTTTAGAAGGTCAGTTTCTACAGGTGGCACTGTTAGGAGTAATGGAAGGCCATTTACCTTTAACAGATGCTGTGTAGTTGCCAATTATATGTTTCATACACTTATAGTCCTACTAACATTTCTCAATATTTTTGATGTTTGATAACATAAATCATTTTAATTGCCATTTTGAAAACATTTACATTTAAATTTCTTGTTCTAGTTTGTATGATTATATACCGTTTTCCTCTGTTTATGCTGCTGATATATTTTTTCACCTATATGGAAGTTAGTAGTTTTTCTCAATGACTTGTTAGAGTTCTTTATATTTTCTTCAACTTGATCCTATATGTACTCAGTGTGTTGCAAACACATTTTTCTCAACTTGTCTTTTTACGAGTAGCAGATACCTATATAATAGGTACTACGAGTCAAGCGCTTTGGTGTTTTACACATTAACTCATTTACTGTTCACAGCAGTCCCGTGAGGAAGGGGCTGAACCTGGTAGTGGATTAGCTGGTTGGCTTAGGCTCAGGATCCCTGTGAAGGGCAGTACTGCTCTAAGCCAGGGTAGCAGTTGTCATAAATCTCAACTGAGGAAGGACTGATTTCCAAGCTCATTCACGTGTCCAGCAGTGTCAGTTTATTGCCACGTGGGCCTCTCCACGGGGCCGATTACAATGGCAGCTGTGTGCCTCCGGAGTGAGAAGTGCTCTGAGAGAGAGTGAGCCATGAGACAGCGTCCCAGATGGAAGCCACAGTCTTTGTGATGCAATGGGCCGTCACTGCTGCCACATTCTGCTGATCATAGAGACCAACCATGGTGCAAGGAGAACCTGGTTTGCCTTGGGCTGAGGGGCTTCTCAGGTTTTAAAATGTGATTTTCTGGCTTAAAATGGGTAAGTCCCAAGCATATAAGGATGGTTTGTTACCTCTCCTGGTACAGTATGGGTGGGAATTTTACAAGGTGTAAATACCAGGAGGAAGGAGTCACTGAGAGTCATCTTGGAGGCTCACAATCACACTCAGTCATTAATTGCAGCCAAATGTAGTTTCAAAACTTATTTCCAGATTATGTTTCAAATTGACAACCATAGTAGTCCCATGCACAACTGGTTACTCACCAGTTGTGCATGAGAGTGCAGGACTTAGATTATCTGAAAGAATGGAACAGTGGATTCTTATCACTTAAGTTTTATCTCATATTGTTCATCTTTTCATTCGTTATCAGTTCTTTCTGGGAGAAGTTCTCTTGATATTCCAGTTTAATAATTTATTCTTCCTTTGTGTTTTTCTTGATCTTCAGGCATTCTTTTGCATAATTTCTAGCAAAGTTTATAATTTTGCCTATTTTGATGCATAATATATAAGATACTTAATAATAACCAAGAATTATAAGCCAGTTAGTCTCAAAATAAATAATTTTGTGAGCTTTGAAAGAAGGGAGCTTTGAAAGCTTACTTGAGAAAACAAATATTGAAAACAAGCTAGTTTCATCCCAAGAAGTTAGAAAAAGTATGAGAATAAGCCCAAATATTGAGGAAATAAAAGAAAAGATAATTGCAGAATTCAATGATATTAAGCTCTGAGACAGTGAGACAGAGAATATAGAGAGAGTTACAAAAACTAAAGTTTGTTGTTGTTGTTTTTTTTTTGGTGCATTCTCTCTTGCTCATTTCCAGATCCATTTGCACCAACAACTATGGTAGCATTCTCTTCTATTTAATATGTATTTTTATCAGTGTGTGTCTACCATATTTTGTCAATCTATTTCCCCAAGTTTTGTCTATCCTCCTTCACAAATATCCATGTAATGGAGATCCTCATACATATTCTCTCTCTCTCCCCTCTTTTCTCCTCTCTGCCTTCTATTTATCTATAAAAGGGGAAGAGAGAGATTTATATGCCCAGAAGTAGAGTGGCTGGATCACAGGTACAGGTGTGCTTCGTTTGCACAGTAAGTGTCACGCTGATGTCCAGAAGGACGTCCTAGTCTGTACACTGATCATCAGTGAATGAGGTTTCCTGTCTCTCAACACTCTTGTCAACTCTTGGCACTGCCCAGATTTTGCCAGTCTAATAGCTGTGTAATAATAACTCATTATTAAATCAATTTGTATTTCTATGAATATTAATGATAGTGCATATCTCTTTCCATATATTTATTACCTTTTGGAGCTTTCAGCCCAGCCCTCCTCCAGGCTCAGGTGGGCGGGAATAGATCCAACCAGCTGCTACCCCCTGGGAGACTTGCAGCACTCTGAAGTCACCCTGAGAAAATGGGGAGCGTAAATCACATATAGCTGATTTACAATGCTGTGTTAGTTTCTGCTGTATGGCAAAGTGAATCACTTATACATATACCCACTCTTTTATAGATTATTTTCCCTTATAGGTCATTATAGAGTATTCAGTAGAGCTCCCCATGCTATACAGAAGGTCCTTACTGTTTTATATATAGTAGTATGCATGTCAATCCCAATTTCCCAATTTATCCCTCCCCCAGCTTTCCCCCTTGGTGACCATTTAGTTTGTTTCCTACATCTGTATCTTCTTCTGTTTTGTAAAGAAATTCATTTGTACTCTTTTTTTTTTTTCTTTTTAGATTTCACATGTTAAGAGATACCATATGATATTTGTCTTCCTCTGACTTCACTAAGGAGGACAGTCTCTAGATCTTACTGTGTGTTTTGTTTTGTTTTGTTTTCTAATTTGCTTTTTTTAGTATTGAGCTACACGAGCTATTTGTATATTTTGGAGACTAATCCCTTGATGGTTACTTCATGTGCAAATATTTTCTCTCATTCTGCGGACTTTTTGTTGTTTATGGTTTCCTTTGCTGTGCTAAAGCTTTTTTTTTTTTTTCACAGAATTAGAACAAAAATTCTTATAATTTGTATGGAAATATAAAAGGCACTGAGCAACCAAAGCAATTTTGAGAAAGAAAAAGAGAGCTGGAGCAATCAGGCTCTCTGACTTCACAATATACTACAAAGCTGCAGTCATCAAAACAGTATGGTACAGGCACAAAAACAGAAATATAAATCAATGGAATAGGACAGAAAGTTCACAGATAAACTCATGCACCTATAGTCAACTAATCTATGACAAAGGCAAGAATAACCAGGGGAGAAAAGACAATCTCTTCAAAAAGTGGTGCTGGGAATACTGGACAGCTACATGTAAAAAAAAAATAAACTCAAAATGGATTAAACACCTAAATGTAAGATCTGATACTATAAAACTCTTAAAAGAGAACATAGGCAGAACGTAAATCATAGCAGTATCTTTTCGAGGCATCTCCTTGAGTAATGAAAATAAAAACAAAAATAAACAAATGGGACCTATTTAAACTTGAAAGCTTTTTCTGTTAAGATAATGAAACAAATCCCTGGTGAAATTAATCAAGATAAAAGAAAATGAAAATAAATAATATACATAGTAAAAAAAAAGATATAAACATAAGATGGGGAAAACACCACAAAATTCTAAAAGTTTTGGAGGGAAAAAAATTAAAAATAAACAAAATGAAATTAGAGTTTCAGATTTTTTCATCATTAACACCAGATGCTAGAAAACAATGTGGCAGCATATTCAATGTTTTGTTAGAAAATTGCTTTCAATCTAGAATTCTATCCTCAGTCTAATTATTCTTCAGTTGTGAAGGTAAAATAACATTTCAGATACGGAAAATCTGAAATTTTTCCTATTCAGACTTCACCTGAAAAAGTTACTTAAAAAATTTGCCTGTGGTGCAGAAGACATGGGTTTGATCCCTGGGTCAGGAAGATCTCCTAGAGAAGGAAATCACAACCCACTCCAGTATTCTTGTCTGGGAAATCCCATGGAGAGAAGAGCCTGGGGGACTGCAGTCCATGGGGTCGCAAAGAGTCGACACCACTTTGCGAATAAATAACAAAACAAACTAGCTCATAGCTCCTTGTATGTCTAACCCTATAACTGTCCCTTAGGGTAGTCCCCACAGCCTCCCTGGCACTTGCCTTGAATCCTTCCTGGACAGGAGAGAATGGAGGAGAAAGAGGGAGTTTTTATAGCTTCAGAGCAAATACAGCAATGTCTTTCACCAGGTTGATTTTATTTCAAATAACTTGGTCTCTCAGAAACAGAGTTAGGACATATTTGCAAGATTTTTTCTGCTCTTCTGTTAGCTATCCCAGAATCTGGCATCTGCTTGTCCATCTTTATCATACCTTTGACCTGCTGAATTAAGTTCACTTCAGTTCAGTCGCTCAGTAGTGTCCAACTCTTTGTGACCCCATGAAGCAGAGCACGCCAGGCCTCCTTGTCCATCACCAACTCCCAGAGTCTACCCGAACCCCTGTCCATCGAGTCATTGATGCCATCCAGCCATCTCATCCTCTGTCGTCCCCTTCTCCTCCTGCCCCCAATCCCTCCCAGAATCAGGGTCTTTTCCAATGAGTCAGCTCTCCGCATCAGGTGGCCAAAGTATTGGAGTTTCAGCTTCAACATCAGTCCCTCCAATGAACACCCAGGACTGATCTCCTTTAGGATGGACTGGTTGGATCTCCTTGCAGTCCGAGGGACTCTCAAGAGTCTTCTCCAACACTTCAGTTAAAAGCATCAATTCCTCAGCACTCAGCTTTCTTTAGAGTCCAACTCTCACATCCATACATGACTACTGGAAAAACCAAAGCTTTGACTAAACGGACCTTTGTTGGCAAAGTAATATCTCTGCTTTTTTAATATGCTGTCTAGGTTGGTCATAACTTTCTTCCAAGGAGTAAGTGTCTTAATTTCATGGCTGCAGTCACCATATGCAGTGATTTGGGGGCCCAGAAAAATAAAGTCTGCCACTGTTTCCACTGTTTCCCAATCTATTTGCCATGAAGTGATGGGACCAGATGCCATGATCATAGTTTTCTGAATGTTGAGCTTTAAGCCAACTTTTTCACTCTCCTCTTTCACTTTCAAGAGGCTCTTTGCTTCTTCATTTTCTGCCATGAGGGTGGTGTCATCTGCATATCTGAGGTTATTGATATTTCTCCTGGCAATCTTGACTCCAGTTTGTGCTTCATCCAGCCCAGCGTTTCTCATGATGTACTCTGCATAGAAGATAAATAAGCAGGGTGACAATATACAGCCTTGACGTACTCCTTTCCCTATTTGACACCAGTCTGTTGCTCCACATTCAGTTCTAACTGTTTCTTCCTGACCTGCATACAGGTTTCTCAAGAGGCAGGTCAGGTGGTCTGGTATATCTATCCCTTGAAGAATTTCCCACAGTTTGTGGTGATACACACAGTCAAAGGCTTTGGCATAGTCAATAACACAGAAATAGATGTTTCCCTGGAGCTCTCTTGCTTTTACAATGATCCAACAGATGTTGGCAATTTGATCTTTGGTAACTCTGCCTTTTCTAAATCCAGCTTGAACATCTGGGAGTTCACAGTTCACATACTGTTGAAGCCTGGCCTGGAGATTTTTGAGCATTATTTTACCAGCATATGAGATGAGTGCAACTGTGTGGTAGTTTGAGCATTCTTTGACATTTCCTTTATTTGGGATTGGAATGAAAATGACCTTTTCCAGTCCTATGGTCACTGCTGAGTTTTCCAAATTTGCTGGCATATTGAGTGCAGCAATTTCACAGCATCATCTTTTAGGATTTAAAATAGCTCAACTGGAATTCCATCACCTCTACTAGCTTTGTTTCTAGTAATGCTTCCTAAGGCCCACTTGACTTTGCATTTCAGGATGTCTGGCTTTAGGTGAGTGATCACACCATTCTGGTTATCTGAATCATGAAGATCTTTTTTGTACAGTTCTTCTGTATTCTTGCCACCTCTTCTTAATATCTTCTGCTTCTGTTATGTTGATACCATCTCTGTCCTTTATTGTGCCCATCTTTGCATGAAATATTCCCTTGATATCTTTAATTTTCCTGAAGAGAACACTAGTCTTTCCCTTTCTATTGTTTTCCTCTATTTTTTTGCACTGATCTGTGAGGAAGGCCTTCTTATCTCTCCTTGCTATTCTTTGGAACTCTGCATTCAAATGGGTATATCTTTCCTTTTCTCCTTTGCCTTTCACTTCTCTTCTTTTCTCAGTATTTGTAAGGCCTCCTCAGACAACCATATGCCTTTTTGCATTTCTTTTTCTTGGGGATGGTCTTGATCCCTGCCTCCTGTACAATGTCACAAACCCCATCTACAGGCACTTGGATGTTCTTCAAGCACTCTGTCTATCAGATCTAATCCCGTGAATCTATTTGTCACTTCCTTTGTGTCAGTTCAGTTCAGTTGCTCAGTCATGCCCGACTCTTTGCGACCCCATGAATCGCAGCACGCCAGGCCTCCCTGTCCATCCAAACTCCCGGAGTGTACTCAAACTCATGCCCTAACCCCTGTATAATCATAAGGGATTTGATTTGGGTCATACCTGAATGGTCTAGTGGTTTTCCCTACTTTCTTCAGTTTAGATTTTAATTTGGCAATAAGGAGTTCATAGTCTGAGTTCATGGTCATTTTAATAATATAAATTCTTCCAATCCAACAACATAGTATTATCTTTCTTTCTGTTTGTGTCATCTTCCATTTCTTTCATCAGTTTCTTATAGATTTCTGAGTACAGATCCTTTACTTCCTTAACTAGGTTTATTCCTAGGTATTCTTTTTGATGTGGTAAATGAGATTGTTTCCTTAATTTCTCTTTCTGATGGTTTGTTGTTAGTATATAGAAATGCAACTGAGTTCTGTGTATTAATTTTTTATCCTGCAGTTTTAACACATTCATTGATGAGCTCTTGTAGTTTTCTGGTGGCATCTTTAGGATTTCAGTGTATAGTATCATGTCATTTGCAAACAGTGACAGTTTTACTTCTTTCTTTCCAATTTAGGTTTCTTTTATCTATGTTTATGTTTCGTCTTTGATTGCTATGATTAGGACTTCCAATACTTTGCTGAATATCAATGGCTAGAGTGGGCACTCTGGTTTTGTTTCTCATCTTAGAAGAATTGCTTTCAACTTTTCCCTATTGAATATGATGTTAGCTGTGAGTTTTTCACAAACAGACTTTTAAATTTTGAGGTATGTTACCTCTGGCCACTTTCTGGAAAGGTTTTTTTTTTTTTTTTAAATCATAAATGGATGTTGAGTTTAATGATCATATGGTTTTTGGAATGTTAAAATATCATGCAATTAGAACTAACCTATTTGTGAAACAAAGTTCACTAAAAGCTATTAACCCTGTAACTGTAGTCAGAATCGTACACTCTATAAGCAGTTTGCTCTTGCAGAATCCAGTAGTCATTGTCTTTAGCCTTGGGCATAATATCAGTATGTATTCTTGGGCCGTATATGCAAAACAATCTATATTGATTTATATTTGCATTGTGCTTCATTATATGAGTTTCAAATGCTTATATATACATCAGTTTTACCAGGCTCAACATTTAAATTTAATTGGGTTGGGCAAAAGGTTCATTTAGGTTTTTCCATAACATCTTACAGAGAAATCCAAATGAACACTTGGCCAGCCTAATATATATTTAAGATTCATTGTCCATGTCTTCCATTTCCCCTCTACCTTAAGGTAAGTCTTTTCTCTCTTTAAGTTTGATGTGAGCTTTTAAATTACTCAGATCTGGAGTGGATTTCCATCCATTAGGATACAAATATATGTGGTCATAAAATGGAAAATTACAGTCAATAGGTTGTAGTGAAATGGATGATATGTTTTGAGATTTGGAGGGTGATTGTAATAAATACTTGGAACATACAACTGAAAAAATAAAATTCCCTGGTTATGTGCCTGTCAAAGCATCTATTTTGTTAAAAAAAATGATAAAACTGAACTAACCGGACAAAATTCATGAATATGCTCTCTCTGCAATTTCCCTTTCCACTGTCTCCCTTTCCAAAATACTAGAAACTGTTGTTTCTCTTATTGGCAAGAAGTTGTCAGTAAGTTATGGGATCTTGTAGAACTGACATATTCTGGGAGTTTGAGAAAATGACTTCTCTCCTGATTTGTAAAAATGTATATGCCTTGCTACTCAGCCCTTTGGGCTCATACACACAAGGATTACATGAAATAAAGTATGTAAAGCAAAATGCATACCACAGTGCAAGTGTTCTACAATGATCAATTCCTCCACTTTGCATGCACCCATCTCAATCATGCCTATTCTAAAACATTTCTTGGCAAAATGCCTGCTATTTACATTAAAAGTTTAATTTTCCTTCCTCTAAAGAAACCCTCTTGTATTCAACTTCCTTTTTTCACTTTTTTCTATTATTTGAGCCCCTCTGAAACAGAAAAGTTATTACATAGCACACCTCTGGGTTTTCAATCAGCAGACTTCAACATAAGACCCTTCACCTATACTTCTATTAACACTTTATTTGCAGCTTTAACAATTGCAGAGTTCACAAAGGACTTGGCATCCTAACAATGGGATGAAAGGTTGGAAATTTGTTATCTTCAAATATTCTCACTTCTCTTCATCCTAGGCTTTTAAAGATTATTTTTCTAGCCTTTTTCTGTTCAAACTATTGACTACTCATCAGACTGCATTTCATCATAGTTAATTAGACTTGGATAAATAGGAAAAAAAATTGCAATTAAGAAAGCTTTCCATTTGCTTCAACTTTTATGGAAGGCTATAAGGTTGCTGTGAGCTCTTATAAAATGTTCAACTGTGGTAGTCTGAATTACACTACCCAATTTCAGTTGCCTGCTTCCTAACAGCTAAAAAATTCATGGAGCAAAGACCTTCAACCCCACTCTTGTATCTTAGCTGCTCCCCTCTCTCCCAGAAAGAATCCCTGACACATTTTGCTCTTCTGAAATATTATGATCATGTGAAGAGAGATTGAGTAAGAGAGTCAGGATGAGAAAGGGAAGGGGTAGGGATAGAAAGGATGGGAGGAGAGATTTTTCTGATCAGAATCAAATAAATTACTAAAAATTCTTTACCCTTTGTACTTGTCATGAAGTGAAGGATCCTTTGTGCTTTCCACACCCAAGTTTGGAGGGGATAGCTAAATGAAGACATTTTCCTTTAGAAAAGCCACAAACCCCTTTTTCAAAGCTTGAATTAATAAGGTCCTTTGCAACAATGTTTCTCTGTGACTGTTCAGTTTTCAAAATGGAAATCTGTAGAATGTCTGTTCCTTTTTAGCTAGAAAAAAATAGGACCGCATGAAGCCCCTTTTAAAACATTCCTCCAGTGCAAGCATTTTAAATAATTTCTCAAAAGAAAGTACTATATTCTGAGTGAATAGCATGACATTATGAACTACATCTAACATAAGATTCTGCTTCGACAGGCCTGTCAATGCTTCTTAGTTCCACTGTAATGAAATGAAAATCATGCAAGCTTAGAAGAAATATCTTCCTCACCCTGATACTCTTTATTAACTGTGGAATTGTGCTATTTTTCTTCACCATGGCAACAAAAGCACACAATAGATTTCACTCTCACCTTCTCTGCACAAGGTGATGGAGAAAAACAGTAACAAAGAAAAGTGAAGCAAACACAGATTTCAGGCAAAAAGGAGTTAAGAAAGCCCGTGAATGCAGGGTAGTGTGAACTCAATGATCATCAAACAGTTTCCTACACTAGGTGATGCAACCCAGAGAAAAGACTTTCCCTTTATACTTGATTAAATCTCCAAATTCGTGACTTTTAATGTCAGCCAGTCAACTGAAAGACCAATTTAAATGATCTCAGCTTACAGTAAGATTAATGTTAATGAAAGGCATAGACTGACCAGTAATCTTGAAATAAAACTCTGAATTACTCATGTGCGGGTCATTTAAAAGTAAAGAACTTGTTCTCATCAGCACTTACAATTCTTTGCATTTTTTTAGAGAAAGCTGATTTGCACTATGAAATATTTTAGCCATAACTTTTTTCCAGAAAATAGTTTGGCTTAAAATGTCAACTGTTCTATAGTGTGTTCATCGTTCAAAATATCCAAAGCCATTCATCATCTTCTGAATTTCTGAGGTCCATAAATGGGTTGTCTTTCAACCCCACTCTTCAACCCCACTCTGACATAGGCCAAAATGCCAGAAATGAACCAATTGATTATTGCCTGTTCAGGGAAAAGGCGGGGGAAATGGGGAATCACATTAGATTGTCATCACCCGAGAAGCAATGCAAGAATTAACAAACTAGCACTCAGTAACTAGAAATTAAATCATTGTAGCTAGGAAGACAAAATATTTGATAGAATCACAGGATTTAACTGATGTAGAACTTTAAGGAATAAAAAAAAAAATCAATTTTTGGCCATTTATCTTTAGTAAACAAAGTCCACTACTGTGTTGTATTCTTGACCCCCCAAGATAGTTTTTAGTATCATGTTTTATTAAAAGCAAAGTTGACACTTATAATCAGGGGAAAGTTTCAAAATAGTGTTTTAAAAATAGAAAACTAATTTGGGAGGACTTTAGGAAAGATGAGGAGAAGAATGCCTATTTAAATAAATGCCATCTTTGAAGCCCAAAAATAGCAAAAAGAATTCCACTAATGTTAAAACTAAGCAATGGCTCCACAGTGATACTAAAATGTCAAAATCAAGCTGACCTTGACAACGTGGTTTGCAGCAAATTGAGCACATTGACTGTCAGCACACAGGTCCCACACAGGAGCATCCAGCCAGCATTTGAGAAGTTTGTGACGTAAAGCAAGGCTAGGAGTTACAAGTTGAACCCTTACTATGTACAGGTATTAGTACTAAGGGTATTGCCTGCATCATTTCATTGACTCTTCTTAATAAGTTGGTGCAATTATCACCATCTTGTAATGGTAAAACTAAGATTTTTGCCCAATATCCCATAGCTGTATTGCTAGTATTTGAGTGAGCTGAGATTTTAACACAGGCTTTTAAAAAATATTATTTATTTTTAGTGGAGTATAGGTGCTTTACAATGTTGTGTTTGTGCTGTTCAATGAAACGAGTCAGCTATTTGTACACATATATCCCCTCCCTCCTGGAGTTCCTTCCCATCACCATCCACCATCCCACCCCTTTAGGTCAGCACAGAGCACTGAGCTGAACTCTCTGTGCCAAATAGCAGGTTCCCAGTAGCTGTTTTACACATAGAAGTACACACACATCCATCCCAATCTCCCAATTCCTCCCACTCCCTTTAACTTGTCCACATGTCTGTTCTCTACATCTGTGTCTTTATTTTTGCCTTGCAAATAGATTCATACATACCATTTTTCTAGATTCTACATATATGCATTCAGTTCAGCTCAGTTCAGTTGCTCAGTCATGTCAGACTCTGTGAAAGCATGGATTGCAGCATGCCAGTCTTCCCTGTCCATCACCAACTCCCGGAGCCTACTCAAACTCAAATCCATTGAGTCAGTGATACCATCCAACCACCTCATCCTCTGTCGTCCCCTTTTCCTCCTACCTTCAATCTTTCCCAGCACCTTTTCCAATGAGTCAGTTCTTCGCATCAGGTGGCCAAAGTATTTGAGTTTCAGCTTCAGCATCAGTCCTTCAATGATTATCCAGGACTGATTTCCTTTAGGATGGATTGGTTGGATCTCCTTGCAGTCCGAGGGACTCTCAAGAGTCTTCTCCAACACCACAGGTCAAAAGCATCAATTCTTCGGCATTCAGCTTTCTTTATAGTCCAACTTTCACATCCATACATGACTACTGAAAAAACCATAGCTTTGACTAGATAGATCTTTGTCAGCAAATAATGTCTCTGCCTTTTAATATGCTGTCTAGGTTGGTCGTAGCTTTTCTGCCAAGGAGCAAGCGTCTTTTAATGTCATGGCTGCAGTCATCATCTGCAGTGATTTTGGAGCACAGAAAAATTAAGTCTGTCACTGTTTCCATTGTTTCCCCATCTATTTTCCATGAAGTGATGGGACCAAATGATCTTAGTTTTCTGAATGTCGAGTTGGCTTAAAAGCCAAATTTTCCCTCTCCACTTTCACTTTCATCACTTTTCACTTTCATCAAGAGGCTCTTTACTTCTTTTTCGCTTTCTGCCATAAGGGTGCTGTCATCTGCATATCTAAGGTTATTGATATTTCTCCTGGCAATCTTGATTCCAGCTTATGCTTCATCCAGCCCAGCATTTCACATGATGTACACTGCATAGAAGTGAAATAAGCAGGGTAACAATATACCACCTTGACATACTCCTTTCCTGATTTGCAACCAGTCTATTGCTCCATGTCCAGTTGTAACTGTTGCTTCTTGACCTGCATACAGATTTCTCAGGAGGCATACATGTATTAACATACAATATTTGTTTTTCTCCTTCTGACTTACTTCTCTGTGTATGACAGACTCTAGGTCCATCCACATCTCTACAAATGACCCAACTTTGTTCCTTTTTATGGCTGAGTGTTAGTCCATTGTATATACATACCACATCTTCTTTATCCATTCATCTGTCATGAACATTTAGTTTGCTTCCATGTCCTGGTTATTGTAAACAGAGCTGCAATGAGCATTGGGTTGCATTTATTTATTTTGAATTTTGGCTTTCTCTGGGTATATGTCCAGGAGTGGGATTACTGAGTCATATGGTAGTTCTACTTTTTGTTTTTTTTAAGAAACCTCCAGATTGTTCTCTATAGTGGCTATTTCTTTGAACTTAAAACTTTCCCCAAATGATTAAGCAATGGAGTCTTCCAGAGAGTAAGTTCTGGAGTACCCTATTTGTAACCCTGAACTTGGAAGAAAAGTTGGAACTGGTGTGGTGTACTGTGGAAGAAAGAGTACCCCAGTAGCAAATGGTCCAGGGACAGAAGGGAACACAACAACTTGGGAAATTGAAGCAAAACAGAGAAGATAAAGGCAGCATGAGAGAGATGTGTTTATTTCATTAGGATCATTGTACATCCAGAGAGGACAGGCCTACAAGCAAGTTGGAGTTTGAGAGAGACACAGAATAATAGGCCAAGGCCTACTTGTTAAGCCACAGACTAAAGTGATTTACACAGAGAAAATATGAACTGAACAAACAAGCAAAAGACTACTGATCCATGAGTCATGATATAAACATGGTCACACCCAAACATAGTTGGCCTGCCCAGAAAGGGCAGAAGAAACGGTCAGATCTGAGGGGATTTCCCCCAAGTTAGCTTGTATGCCTAATCTGGTGGAACTGGATGGCCTTTGAGGCAATTTGCAGCACATAAAGAAGTCATTTGATTTTTACTTGCTGCATCAATTCAGATTCCAGGTTGGGTGGCTCCAGGAGTCTCAGAATCTCTTGCAGTGGGTCCTATGAAACTCAAAATGGGTTCTTATATAGGAGAAACACATGAATAGTTTCATGTCCAAAGTCATGGTGCCAAAAATTCACATTATGGCTGAGCTCTCGCTATTGATCCAATTGTAATATAAGTAAGTTACTTTCAAGCTCAAAGGCTCTTTTGTGATCAAAAGTTCTATGATCCTTTAGGACTAATGAGTTTATTCTATTCTGCTTGTGGGTTCTGATGATTTCTCCTTAACAAGAGACTAAAGATTTGGTGGGTTAGGCCTAGGCTGGAGAAGATATACACAACTTGAAGTTAGTGATATGACTTACACGGTGCCAATTCAAGGAACTAAGAGACAGCTTTCTATTTGAGATGGCACTGGATGTGTTTAGTGGCTTAATTGTAGCTTATTGTTAATATGCACCAGTTAGATAGCATAAAGATCAATTATAAAATGTTCCTGCTTATAACAGTTATACAGCTTCACTGTACAATACTTAAAAGTCAATGTCTGTGTTCAGTTGCTCAGTTATCTCCAACTGTTTGCAGCCCCATGGACTGTAGCCCACGAGGCACCTCTGTCCATGGAATTTTCCAGGCAAGAACACTGGAGCAGGGTGCCATTTTCTCCTCCAAGGGGTCCTCCCGACCCAAGGATCAAACACGCATCTCTTATATCTTGAATACATCAAATGAAAAAAAACATAGCTCAGAAATATTACCTGATAACTATATTAATGTTTTGATTTGTTTCTGACAGTTTTTAGGCTTTCTGATCCCTCCCCCTGAACCGTAAAGCTCATTACAGGAATTTTGTCTCTTTTATCTTGATGTCCCTGAGCTTGGCATAAATGTTTTCTAAACATAGACTTTCCTCATGAAGCAACAGTAAATACTGGCTGTTGAAAAGTCCTATAGCTTTTCTGACGTCAACTCCCTTTTATGTGGTATAACTGCTTTTACCTCACACCATACTAAATAAATACTAGAAGTGATATTTGATCTCATGGTTCAGATTGGATTGCATACCATATTTGGTTAGAATTGTGTTGACTTAATACTTCTACCAGAGAGGGTGATAAACCTATTAAAATAATCATACCACTGATATGCATAATAATTGTACAAACTAATTATATGAAAAAAATGCATCTAAACAGGAGTCAAGTGTGTTCTTCACAGGAGTGATAAACATTATCTCTATAATGTTAATCCAGCCTTTTCAGTGACTTCTTCATGTATCCAAATTCTACCCCCACTGCAGGTCCACCTCATCATGTATTGTGAATGAGTGGAATCTGAATCCATTAATACTTATGACATAAAGGGAGAATGTGCGTATCATGCACTCCTCATTTCTAGAGTGCTAGAGGTAGCTAAAGGGCTTCCCCAGTGGCTCAGATGGTAAAGAATCTGTCTATAATGTAGGAGACCCAGGTTCAATCCCTGGGATAGTAAGATCCCCTGGAGAATGGCTACCCACTCCAGTATTCTTGCCTGGAGAATTTCATGGACAGAGGAGCCTGGCAGGCTATACAGTCCATGGGGTCTCAAAGAGTCAAACATGACTGAGCAACTTTCACTTACTCACTCAGAGGTAGCTAGTTGGATCAGAATGCATCATATTATCCATTAAATTGAATGAGAATATTTCTTAATACAGTAGTTTTTCATTTATTGGCCATTTTTTTAAGGAATGAATTAAAGTGGATTGGTGACTTGTTGAATTAATTACTTTTATCAGGAGGACACTGGCCTGAGCTAAGATGTACACATGTGGGTACTGAGGGGTTGACTGAACCCAGACACCTGTGTGCATAAGCTAATTTTTATAGTAGAAAGAGAATCTGCCAGAAGGAAGTTTTATGTGAGACTATCCACTTACAGAGATGAAATATGGTGAATGGGGAAGAGACAATGATGAATGGCCCAAGCCTATGAATTACATCAGAGCTTTTGACTAAGAGGAGCAAAAGTAGAAGCTGAAGGACTGTTCTCACGGGGACTTTGAAGTGTCTGCTTTCTGAAGTGCCATGTGAGGTGAGCTGATGCATAGCCTCACTCGCCCCTTCTGTTTGGTACCCAGCACCATTTCTGTGCCGTGAGAGTTCTAGGGCATTGATGGTGGTATTTTTAAAGTTTTTATTTTATATTGGAGTAGATCCAATTAACAATGCTGTGAAAGTTCCAGGTGGACAGCAAAGGGACTCAGCTATATATATACACGTATTCATTCTCCCCCAAACTCCCCCTCCCATCCAGGCTGCCGTATCACGCGGAGCAGAGCTCCCTGTGCGATACAGGAGGACCCTGATGGTCACCCAGTTTAAACATAGCAGTGTATACATCATGGTCTCGAACTCCCTCTCTCTCCCCTCCGACCATTCTTCCCCATTGGCAACTGTAAGTTCGTTTTCTGTCAGTCTTTCTGATTTGTAAATACGTTCATTTGTATCATTTTTTAAATATTCCCCAGATAAGGGATATCATGCACTATTTCTCCTTCTCTGTCTGACTTAGTTCACAAAGCATCTCTAGGTCTCTAGGTCCATCCATGTTGTGGCAAACGGCATGATTCATTCTTTGTCATCACTGAGTAATATTGATGGTAATACTTGAAAAAGCAGCCATCAGTGTCTGGGCAAATAACTTATAGAGTAGGCTGAATAACGGATACCCCCAAATATCTGCATTATAATTCCCACAGCCTTCAGTGTATTACTGCTGTGGATTGAATGTTTGTGGCCCCCTCAAATTCACATTTTAAAGCCTTCATCCCCAATGTGATATTTCCAGCTGAGGTCTTTCAGAGGTAATTTGGTTTAGATTAAATCATCTGGACAGAGCCTGCATGATGCAATGAATGCCTTTATAAAAAGAGAAAGACCCAGGAGAACGGTTGGGGTCTCTCTCTCTCTGAACCTGGATTTCCCAGTCTCCAGAATTGTGGGAAATAAATGTTTGCTGTTTAAGCTACCCAGTCTGCAGTATTTTGTTACAGTATCTCACAGTGACTAAGACAATCACCACTCATGGTAAGGGGACTTTGCAGATGTAATTTAATTAAAGTGCCTGAAACAGGGAGATTAAGTTTGACTTTTCAGTTGGGTTCAGTATTATCTCAGGGGTCCTCATGAGGAGGAAGCAGGAAGGTCATAATCAGAAAAGGAGGTGACAAAGAAAGCAGAGATTGTAGTAATCCATTTTGTAGATGGAGTAAGGGCCCATGAGACAAGGTATATGGGCAGCTTCTAGAAACTGGAAAAGGCAAGGCAATTGATTCTCCCCCAAGCCCTCATAAAGGAACACGGCTCTGCCAAATCTTGATTTTAGCCCCATAAAACCCATGTTTAGCCCCATAAAACCCCAGAACTATAATAAGCTGGTATTGTTTTAAACAGCTAAGTTGGTGATAATCTGTTACAGCAGCAACAGGAAATGAATGTAACTTGTAAGGACGGACACACAAGGATGGTGGTCAGCACACTCAGGAGATCTCCCTGGAAAAGCAGTAGTGCCCTGTCGGAGGACGCATGTGAGACATACTCTGGGACTTCCTAGAAGGTCTTGTGGTGGGACGCTTGACAGGGGTCTGAGACTGTGCTGCAGTTGAGAGCAATGAACCATCAAGATTGGAATTAATAACTGCTCAGCCATAAAAGGAGTGAACTACTACTGTACACATCATGCATGAATCTCAAAAATTGTATGTTAAGCAATAGAAACCAGAAACAAAAAATTCAAACCATGAGAATAACAGTATGGAACCTGTATACAGACAAAATAAGTCTACGGTGATAGAAATCAGAGATAGTGGTTGCAGGCAGTGGGAGGAGGGACATTGATTAAAATGGAGCCGAAGAGTTTTGATGGGAGTCTTTGTTGTTTTGAGTGCTGGTTCCATTGGTGTAAACAATTGTCAAAACTGATTGAACTGAACTCTCTAGGTTGGTTCATTTCTTTGAATGTTAATTATATAACAGTAAATAAAAGAAAGTCCTTTATTACAAAGTTTTTTTAAGATTGAAATTAATAATTTGCACACCTAGACATCATCTTATACATAGTCTTATTCGTACACATGAGCCAGTGAAGCATGGAGACATTCCAATTACAGAATGATTCTAACAGACTCAACTTGCAAATAAGCTTACTTAAGTCTTTCACAAACTTGAACAGCTTATATATATATATACATATATATATATATATACACTTAAACATGCATGCATGATCAGTCATGTTTGACTCTGTATGACCCTATGTACTGTAGCCTGCCCAGGTTCCTCTGTCCATGGGACTCTCCAGACAAGAATACTGGAGTGTGTTGACATTTCCTCTTCCAGGGGATCTTCCTGACCCAGGGATTGAACCCATGTCTCCTGAGTCTCCTGCGTTGGCAGGCAGGTTCTTTACCACTTGAGCCATGGGAAAGCCCCCCTAGAGGGCACAGGAGGCCTGCATAGCTCAAGCACGCTCAAAGCCAATGCATTACTCTGGGGAAAGCAAATTGGTTTTCTGGCACTCATGTTGGTTTCAGGAGGTACAGTGGAACCAAAGAAGTATCACCTGATGTCTGAATCTAGGGGCCACTCATTCTGGATGAGAACTATGTATCTGGTAGCTGAACTCGGTTACACGTACTTGGTGTCGATGGAGGTGCAAGGAGTGGCATGGCCCTGGGTTGTCGCTGATTATTACAGCTGAGGCTTCCAATGGTAACAGTAACTAGGGCAAAGTTAGAAAGCTATAGTAGCTTCCCATGAGAACTACCTATGACTCAGTGTTCTAATTCCTTAATGCTATAAACAGACATGTCATCATTTGCAAGGGATGAAATTATACTTGTGAGTGCAGTAGTCCTTTTAAACTCCCAAACTTTGAAAACTCCCATTACTTCATAATACTTATTGATAATTTAATGAACTTCATCACTGTGTAGATAAATAATCTTGAATTACTACTTGTATTTCGTTGTGAATTCCCAGGCCAGATAGCTCATGTAGTTGCAATTACTTGACATTAACAGTTCTATAAAAATTATTAAGGTGATTTAGAAAAGATTACATATGAGTCATGTGGACTATTTCATCTGCAATATGATAAAAGTTCCTAATGTATGCTTTATTATGCAGCCTATTTTAATAACACATCAAAACAGTGACTGTTTGCTTTATTGTGCTATAAATTCTTTCCACTTGGCCTATGAGCTTCTAAAAAAGCATTTCAAGATTAAAATGAGTTTTATTTCTAAATTTCTAATAGTTATAATTAAAAGGCTAAATTTTGAACCAGATTTTCCTATGAAGGTGCATGGCTAGGGATCAGTACCCTTACTAGTATTGTCAAATGGGGGCCAGTTAAGGTTAAGTGTTATTTCTGATTGAATCTTGGTCTAGTTCTTAGGATACCACAAGTACTTGCTACATCAGAAGACATTTGACATTATAGCAATATTAACACCCTTGTAACTACAAGGTCATGTGAAGACAGTGCTAGGAACGATATTAATTAAGGTCATCCAGGCATCATCACCCCTAGGCATATCTGCAAGGCAAAAACAATGTTTCTCTTCTTTTTTATGCCTTAGTGAGTTTCTGTTTAGTATCTTTCACTGTACCCTACAGAGAGAGTAATATCCTTCTCTGCTCCTGACCCTCCTGGGCCCTACCTAGATTTTCACATAAGCCCATCCTATCTATGTGATTTCTACATGGCAACAGGGAGCACATCTGTTCAGAGGCACAGTGACTAGAATGTACATGGCTGAAAATATCAATACACATGTTAAGTGAATGAATAAATGATTGAATATATATATACATGAAGGAATTATAAATAGGCTTCCTTCCTAAGCATCATCTCATACTTAAGGTCCTTCTTTTTGCCGACTTTGCACTCTTGCATTCATATTCAAAATGATTCTGCCCACCCACCCCCAGTTATGCTATAGCGAGAGAAATATGCACATACACACATATAAAATATATATTAAATAAAATATGATATATATTGATATATGTGACATATGTCCTGTCATGTATCTGGCAATAAAAGAGTGCTACCACTACCTTGGTGGATGGTAGAGTAGCGAGGATGCACTGAAGTATAATGGAACACACAAGTTTTAGGGTCAGACAGCCCTGGGCTTGAATCACAGCTATGTCCCTAATCAGTTTTGTAACACAGGCAAATTACTTAACATCTCAGTGTCTCAACATCATCTGTCAAAGGGGAATATTAATATATGCCTTCAAGAAAGCATTGTGCTTAGTTGCTCAGTCATGTCCAACTCTTTATGACCCCGTGGACTGTAGCCAGCCAGGCTCTTTTGGCCATGGGGATTCTCTAGGCAAGAATACTGGAGTGGGCAGCCTATCCTTTGTCCAGGGGATCTTCCTGACCCAGGAATCCAACCAGAGTCTCCTGCATTGCAGGTAGATTCTTTACCAGCTGAGCTACCAGGGAAGCCCCAAGAAAGTGTTGTCAAGACCTTATTTATAGATCAATCCTAAACATAGTGGTTAGTGCCCTATTGAAGGAGGAGGATTATAAGCCATTCTTGTAGTTAGAGGGGGAACAAAAACGCCCAATGTAGGTGTTTTCCAGAGAGATGACTTGTTGGGAGCAGGCATTTACCAGAGTGTATTGAAGGAAGACTCTCTCAGTGCTGCAGTTGCTAAACAACCATAGGGAGAGGTTAGAGGTTTTGTCCTATTAGCCTGAAAACTGGAACAACTTCATGGGAGGAACCAAAATGGGACACTGTAAGTTCAGCAGAGCCTGTACAACACAAGCGATACAATTCTGACAGAAACAGAAGACAGTTTCTTAATCCTACTCAGTAAAGATTTTTTAAAATAAATTTCTCATGAGTAGGTATTGATATTAAAAAAAAAAAAAAAAGGAAGTCAGATGCCAAATACTTCTTTTACTTCCACAATGGCTACTCCTCAGGAAGTCTTAAAAATCCCTCTGGATTAAGTATTTCAACCAAGTTTTATTTTCTACCCAAAGCTGAAGAAATAAAATGTTCATTCCAAGAGCCTGCCACCTGATTTTAGTTCTCGTATCTTCAGATGTACTGGCCATTCCTAAGGCACAAAAATGGTTTTTTGTGTCCTACACAGTAAATTTCTTTGCCTTGTCCATGTTAGTTTTCACACTAAAAGGCAGAGAAAGGGACTTGATATTAACTCCATGTTCAAATAAGATCTGGAAGCCTCACTTTAACCTTATCCTCCCAGGTTCTCATGAAGGACACGGTGATGAATCTCCAGTTTTTCCAAAATTTCACTCTCTTGGTCAGTCAGTCAAAATACATTACAACAATGGTTTTCAACAATTTTATCCCCTGGGAGGGCATTTGGCAATGTCTGGAGATGATTTTATTTGTCACAACTGAGGAAGTGCCCCCTAGCATTTAGTGTAGAGGCCAAGAATGCTGTTAAAATTCATACAACACCCATTGATTCTCACAGAATAATCATCTGGTGCAAAATGCCAACAGTGCTAAGTCAGGAAACCCTGTATGACAGAAATGTAAGCTGCATTTAATCCGTGTTAATAAGTGCACTAGTTGTAAAGGACCCACCTGCCAGTGCAGAAGACACAGGAGATGCAGATTCAATCCCTGGGTCAGGAAAATCCCCTTTAGTAGGAAATGGCAACCCACTCCAGTACTCTTGTCTGGACAGAGGAGCCTGGTGGGCTAGAGGCCATGGGTCACAAAGATTCAGTACGGCTGAAGCAACTTAGTACACAGGCACAATCATCAAAGGCAGAATATCATGTTATAATATGGTGCTTCAGCGTGGGTTCCCTAGTCCCCTGATAGGGGTGTCACTTCTATCAGAGGAACTCTTTGGGAAGGTGCTTCTTAAGATTCTTCCTAGTTGGAAACTTACTCAAATGATTTGAGGCCCAGTCATTTTTTTCACAAATATTGCATTGGAATGCTTTTTGCTTTCTGAAAGCTGACTTGACAATCTCAAGATCTAGTATATAGGCTCACCTTGTAAACTATCTTCTGTGTACCTTTAACAAAGTCCCTTAATATCCATGAGCTTTGCTGCTTCCAATTGCAAAATGAACTGAAATGTATCTGTCTACTTTGTGGGAAGTTTTAAGCCAAAAAAAAAAAAACCTTAATTGGCATATGTAAAATCACTTTCATAAGTATAATATAAACACAAGGTTATTATAGTAGCTTTTTGAAATATAAAATTTCTTTTGAATAATCAAGCAACTGATTTTTATGACTTTTTTTCCTAAGAGTACTTACATCAATTTTCAGATAAAGAGCCTACACATTTCTAAAATAAGGACTTAGGATCCTAGCCTACAACACCAGTCTTGCTTTAGTGGAAAGGAATAAAAAATTTTTTTAATTAAATTTGGAGTCGACTCTATCAAGCACAACCTTAATGTAAATAATGCAATGTAAATAAATGGCACCTTAGTTTTTATATTTATTTGTTTACACTCACACACACACACATACACAGTTCCCAGAATCATGACAATTTTATTCGGCCAGAAAAGATGGCTGTTTTTGAGACTTTAAGCTAAGAACCTGCCCTTATTATACAGTCAGAAACACCTCTTAGAGGATTAAATCTGTAATCACTCTATACAGTAAAAAGAAATAATGACAAGTATATATTATGCATTGAGAAAAGGTGAGTTGATGTATTATGTAGGAAGTCATACACACAAATGCCTGTAGACGACCCAGCAGACCATTTATGTGAAGCAGGTGTAAGACCAAAGGGAGTTTGAGAATACAACTCATAGTTGAGAATACCACATACCACTCACCTTCAAACTAAGGTTTCATGTGGAATTATAGGCCTTGAGTGGTTACTGTTGTCTAGTCACTAAGTTGTGTCAGACTCTTTGCGACCCTATGGACTTTGTATCACGGCCCGACTCCTCTGTCCGTGAGACTTCTCAGACAAGAATACTGGAGTGGGTTGCCATTCCCTTTTCCAGGGGATTTTCTTGACCCAGGGATCAAACCAACTCCTGCACTGGCAGGCAGACTGGGAAGTCCTCTGTAGTAAGGCTTGTACTTCCAGAAATTAGAATTTTTAAAGAAAAAACAGAAATCTTGACACTGATGTGAAATTTTCAGACTTTTAAAGTATGTACAGGGCAAATTCTGCCTAATGGCTATCTGCAACCACTGTTCTAAGCAAACAATTTAAAGACAATACTTTTCATCCCAATGTCCCAATTTTTTTTTTTTTCCCCAAAGCAGCATGTCTCTCTGACCACAGTCCTTTCAAAGGTCCTGTCAATAGAGGTGGGTGATTCATATAACACATGATAATCTCAATGATCCAAGGTATGTAGCTTTTTTTTTTTTTTAATTTTAGTATTAGTATTAGTCGCTCAGTCGTGTCTGACTCTTTGCAACCCCATGGACTGTAGCCCGTCAGGCTCCTCTGTTCATGGGATTCTCTAGGCAAAATTACTGGAGTGGGTTTTTAATTTTAATTGGAGGCTAATTGCTTTACAATATTGTAGTGGTTTTGCCATACATTGACATGAATCAGCCATCGGTGTACATGTGTCCCCCATCCTGAACACCCCTCCCATCTTCCTCCCCATCCCATCCCTCTGGGTTGTCCCAGTGCACTGACTTTGAGTGCCCTGTTTCATGCATCGAACTTGGACTGGTGATCTATTTCACATATGGTAATATACATGTTTCAATATTATTTTCTCAAATCATCCCACCCTTGCCTTCTCCCACAAAGTCAAAGTCTATTCTTTGTATCTGGGTTTCTTTTGCTGTCTCACAAATAGGGTCATCATTACCATCTTTCTAAATTCCATATATATGTGTTAATATACTGTATTGGTGTTTTTCTTTCTGACTTACTTCACTCTGAATAATAGGCTCCAGTTTCGTCTACCTCATTAGAACTGACTCAAATGTGTTCTTTTTAATGGCTGCACAATATTCTATTGTGTATATGTACCACAGCTTTCTTATCCATTTGTCTGCCAATGGACATCTAGGTTGTTTCCATGTCCTAGCTATTGTGAACAATGCTGCAATGAACATTGGGGTACACATATTTCTTTCAACTCTTGTTTCCAGAAGTGGGATTTCTGGCTCATGTGGCAGTTCTATTTCCAGTTTTTTAAGGTATCTCCACTCTGCTCCATACTGACTGTACTAGTTTGCATTCCACCAATAGCATAAGAGGGTTCCCTTTTCTCCACACCCTCTCCAGCATTTATTGCTTGTAGACTTTTGGATAGCAGCCATTCTGACTGGCATGTAATGGTACCTCATTGTGGTTTTGATTTGCATTTCTCTGATAATGAGGGATGTTGAGCATCTTTTCATGTGTTTGTTATCCATCTGTATGTCTTCTTTGGAGAAAAGTCTGTTTAGTTCTTTGGCCCATTTTTTGACTGGGTCATTTATTTTTCTGGTATTGAGCTGCATGAGTTGCTTGTACATTTTTGAGATTAATTCTTTGTCAGTTGTTTCAGTTGCTATTATTTTTTCCCATTCTGAAGGCTGTCTTTTCACCTTGCTTCTAGTTTCCTTCCTTGTGCAAAAGCTTTAAGTTAATTAGGTCCCATTTGTTTATTTTTGTTTTTATTTCCATTATTCTTGAAGGTGGGTCATAGAGGATCTTTCTTGATTTATGTCAGAGAGTGCTCTGCCTATGTTTTCCTCCAAGAGTTTAATAGTTTCTGGTCTTACATTTGGATCTTTAATCCATTTTGAGTTTATTTTTGTGTATGGTGTTAGAAAGTGTTCTAGTTTCATTCTTTTACAGGTGGTTGACTAGTTTCCCCAGCACCACTTATTAAAGAGATTGTCTTTTCTCCATTGTATATTCTTGCCTCGTTTATCAAAAATAGGTGTCCATAGGTGCATGGATTTATCACTGGGCTTTCTATTTTGTTCCATTGATCTGTATTTCTGTCTTTGTGCCAGTACCATAATGTTCTGATTACTCTAGCTTTGAAGTATAGTCTGAAGTCAGGCTGGTTCATTCCTCCAGTTCCATCTTTTTTCTCAAGATTGCTTTGGCTATTCAAGGTTTTATGTATTTCCATGCAAATTGTAAACTTATTTGTTCTAGTTCTCTGAAAAATACTGTTGGTAACTTGATAGGGATTGTGTTAAATCTATAGATTCCTTTGGGTAATATACTCATTTTCACTGTATTGATTCTTGTGATCCATGAACATGGTATATTTCTCCATCTATCTGTGTCCTCTTTGATTTCTTTCAGCAGTGTTTTATGGTTTTCTATATATAGGTCTTTGGTTTCTTTAGGTCTATTTATTCCTAAGTATTTTATTCTTTTCATTGCAATGGTGAATGGAATTGTTTCCTTAATTTCTCTTCCTGTTTTCTCATTGTTAGCATATAGGAATGCAAGGGATTTCTGTGTGTTAATTTTATATCCTGCAACTTTATTATATTCATTGATTAGCTCTAGTAATTTTCTGGTGGAGTCTTTAGGGTTTTCTATGTAGAGGATTATGTCATCTGCAAACAGTGAGAGTTTTACTTCTTCTTTTCCAATCTGGATTTTTCTTTTTTCTTTTTCTTCTCTGATTGCTGTGACTAAAACTTCCAAAACTATATTGAATAGTAGTGGTGAGAGTGGGAACCCTTGTCTTGTTCCTGACTTTAGGGGAAATGCTTTCAATTTTTCATCATTGAGGATAATGTTTGCTGTAGGTTTATCACATATGGCTTTTATTATGTTGAGGTATGTTCCTTCTATGCCTGCTTTCTGGAGGGTTTTTATCATAAATGGATGTTGAATTTTGTCAAAGGCTTTCTCTGCATCTATTGGGATAATCATATGGTTTTTATCTTTCATTATTATTGTGGTATATCACATGGATTGATTTGCAAATATTGAAGAATCCTTGCATGCCTGAGATAAAGCCAACTTGGTCATATGTATGATCTTTTTAATATGTTGTTGGATTCTGTTTGCTGATATTTTGTTGAGGATTTTTGCATCTGTGTTCATCAGTGGTATTGGCCTATAGTATTCTTTTTTGTGGCATCTTTGTCTGGTCTTGGTATTAGGGTGATGGTGGCCTCATAGAATGAGTTTGGGAGTTTACCTTCCTCTAAAATTTTCTGGAAGAGTTTGAGTAGGGTAGGTGTTCTCTAAATTTTTGGTAGAATTCACCTGTGAAGCCATCTGGTCCTGGGCTTTTGTTTGTTGGAAGATTTTTGTTTACAGTTTTTATTTCTGTGCTTGTGACGAGTCTGTTTCTATTTCTTCCTGGTTCAATTTGGAAGGTTATACTTTTTTGAGAATTTGTCCGTTTCTTCCAAGTTGTCCATTTTATTGTCATCTAGTTGCTGTAGCAGTCTCTTATGATCCTTTGTATTTCTGTGTTGTCTGTTGTGATTTCTCCATTTTCATTTCTAATTTTGTTGATTTGATTCTTCTCCCTTTTTTTCTTGATGAGTCTGGCTAATGGTTTATCAATTTTATTTATCTTCTCAAAGAACCAGTTTTTAGTTTTGTTGATTTTTGCTATAGTCTCCTTTGTTTTCATTTATTTCTGCCCTTATTTTTATGGTTTCTTTCCTTCTCCTAACCCTGTGGTTCTTCATTTCTTCTTTTTCTGGTTGATTTAGGTGTAGTTAGGCTATTTATTTGGTTTTTCTCTTGTTTCTTGAGGTAAGCTTATACTGCTATGAACCTTCCTCTTAGCACTGCTTTTACTAAATCCCACAGGTTTTGGGTTGTCATGTTTTCGTTTTCATTTTCATTTGTTTCTATGCATACTTTGATTTATTTTTTTATTTCTTCTGTGATTTGTTGGTTATTCAGAAGCATGTTGTTTAACCTCCATATGTCTGTATCTTTAATAGTTTTTTCCTGTGGTTGACATCTAATCTTACCACATTGTCATCAGAAAAGTTCCATTTTTTTTTTTTTTAATTTACCAAAGCTAGATTTATGGCCCAGGATGTGACCTATCCTGGAGAATGTTCTGTGTTCCCTTGAGAAAAAGGTGAAATTCATTGTGTTGGGGTGAAATGTCATATAGATATCATTTAGGTCTAATTGGTTCATTTATCATTTAAAGTTTGTGTTTTCTTGCTAATTTTCTGCTTTGTTGGTCTGTCCATAGGTATGAGTGGGTTATTAAAGTCTCCCACTATTATTGTGTTAATTTCCCCTTTCATACTTGTTAGCATTTGCCTTACATAGTGTGGTGCTCCTATGTTGGGTGCATATATATTTATAATTGTTATATCTTCTTCTTGGATTGATCCTTTCATCATTGTGTAGTGTCCATCTTTGTCTCTTTTCACAGCCTTTATTTCAAAGTCTATTTTATCTGATATGAGTATTACTACTCCTGCTTTCTTTTGTTTTCCATTTGCATGAAATATCTTTTTTCAGCCCTTCACTTTCAGTCTGTATGTGTCCCTTGGTTTGAGATGGGTCTCTTGTAGACAGCATATATAGGGATCTTATTTTAGTATCTATTCAGCCAGTTTTTGTCTTTTGGTTGGGTTATTCAACCCATTTACATTAGGGTAATTATTGATAAGTATGATCCTGTTGCCATTTACTTTGTTGTTTTGGGTTCAAGTTTATAAACCTTTTCTGTGTTTCCTGTCTAGAGAAGATCCTTTAGCTTTTGTTGGTGAGCTGGTTTGGTGGTGCTGAATTCTCTCAGCTTTTGCTTGTCTGTAAAGCTTTTGATTTCTCCTTCATATTTGAATGAGATCCTTGCTGGGTATAGAAATCTGGATTGTAGGTTTTTCTCTTTCATCACTTTAAGTATGTCCTGCCATTCCCTTCTGGCCTGAAGAGTTTCTATTGAAAGATCAGCTGTTATCCTTATGGGGATCCCCTTGTGTGTTACTTGTTGCTTTTCCCTTGCTGCTTTTGATATTTGCTTTTTGTGTTTAATCTTCATTAATTTGATTAATATGTGTCTTGGGCTGTTTTGCCTTGGGTTTATACTGTTTGGGACTCTCTGGGTTTCTTGGACTTGGATGGCTATTTCTTTCCCTGTTTTAGGGAAGTTTTCAACTATTATCTCCTCAAGTATTTTCTCATGGCCTTTCTTTCTGTCTTCTTCTTCTGCGACTCCTATGATTCAAATGTTAGGGCATTTAACATTGTCCCAGAGGCCTCTGAGGTTGTCCTCATTACTTTTAATTCTTTTTTCCTCTCTGTTTCATTTTAACCATCCTATTTTCCACCTCACTTATCTATCTTCTGCCTCAGTTATTCTACTGTTGGTTCCCTCCAGAGTGCTTTTGATCTCAGTTATTACATTATTCATTATTTGTTATTGATTGACTCTTTTATATTTCTTCTAGGCCTTGTTAAACATTTCTTGCATCTTCTCAATCCTTGTCTCTAATCTATTTATCTGTAACTCCATTTTGTTTTCAAGATTTTGGATCATCTTTACTATCATAATTCTGAATTCTTTTTCAGGTAGACTCCCTATCTCCTCCTCTTTGGTTTGGTTTGGTGGACATTTATCATGTTACTTTACCTACTGAATATTTATCTGCCTTTCCATTTTGTTTAATTAGCTATGTTTGGGGTGGCCTTTCTGTATGTTGAAAGTTTGTGGTTCCTCTTTATTGTGGAGGTTGCTCCCTGTGGGTGGGGTTGGACTAGTGACTTGACAAGGTTTCCTGGTTAGGGGAGCTTGCATCTGTGTTCTGGTGGATGGAACTGACTTCTCTCTGGAGTGCAATGAAGTGTCCAGTAGTGAGTTTTGGGGTGTCTATGGGTTTGGCATGGCTTTGGGCAGCCTGTATTTTACTGTTTATGGCTGTGTGTTCCTGCATTGCTGGAGAATTAGCATGGTGGTCTTGCTCTGGAACTTGTTGGCTCTTGGGTGGACCTTGGTTTCGGTGTAGGTTTGGAGGCTTTTGGATAAGCTCTTGTTTATTAATGTTCCCTGGAATCAGGCATTCTCTGGTGTTCTCAAGTTTTGAATTTAAGCCTCCTGCCTCTAGCTTTCAGTCTTATTCTTACAGTAGCCTTAAGACTTCTCTATCCATACAACACAGATGATAAAACATCTAGGTTAATGATGAAAAAATTCTCCACAGTGAGGGACACCCAGAGAGGTTCACAGAGTTACACGGAGAAGAGAAGAGGCAGGAGGGAGAAAGAGGTGACCTGGAGGAGAACAGGGGAGTCAAAAGGAAAGAGAGCAGTCTAGCCATTAATCAATTCCCTTTGTGCTCTGCACAATCTGTAACACCCAGAGAAATTTTATAGAGGCTATTCCATATGTAACACCCAGGAGTTACATAGAGAAGAGAAGAGGGAAGAGAGAGATAGAGATGACCAGGAGGAGAAGAGGGGGAGTCGAAAGGGGAGAGACTAGTCTAGCCAGTAATCAGTTCCCTATGTGCTCTCCACAGCCCGGAACACCCAGAGAGATTCACAGAGTTAAGTACAGAAGAGAAGGGGGAGGGAGCAAATAGAGGTGACCTGGGGGGGAATGGGAGAGTCAAAAGGGGAGAGGGCAATCAAGCCAGTAATCACACCCCTAAGTGAAAATGGATACTGAAGATTAAATTCTTAAAGGTTCAAAATTGATAACAAATACGAAAAAAACAAAGATTAAAAATCTAGAGTAGAGATTAGACTCTCAAAAACACAATATTAAAAATACCAAACAAAATCAATCACAAAATTTATAAAATATATATATATATGAAATTTGCTTTAAAAATAGGGTCTTTTTTGCAAGGTAATAATAGGCTATAAAATGAAAATTAAAGGAGTAATAAAGAATTTAAAAATTAAAAAATGATAATAGTAAAAATATATCTAGGAATTTCTCTGGAGCTGTTGCAGGCAGTGTGGGGTCAGTTCAGTTTCAGATGGTTCCTTGTTCCAGCTTGTAAACTTCTTCTCAAGGTCTATAGGCCCCTGCCAACGCTTAGTCAATGTTAACTACAGGGCTTTAATCTGTTGCACCTGTCACTTCCAGAGTGGTTCCCTCTTTGTTTATTTTGGCTTCCCCTGTTTGAAAGTCTCTACATTGTCTAATTTCTGCCCTGACACAGGGGAAGAAGGTGATCACTTGTCTAGGCTCACTTGTTTATCTGTGTTGTGGGGAGGAAGGAACACTGCAAACAAAAAAATATCACTGGTGTGTGTGTGGGGAGTGCTCACAGTGTATGGACCACACTGGGTTTGCCCCAGCTCATGGTAGCGTGTGCTTTCCAGGTCTACACTTCTCAGGCTCCAGGTTGCTCTGCAGGGGTACTGTCCAAAATGGGCCCTGCCATTCATGCCCTTCCCAGGTCTGAGCAGCTCAGGCAACCAGGTCCTTGGCAAGTTCACTGTTGCAGGTGGGCCATGCATCTTAATCACCTCCCCAGTCCTGGCCTCTCAGTTTCCTGGATGTACCACAAGAGCACCATCTCAGGTGGGCCGTGTGTCTCCTCTGGGAAGCTGATCTCAGGCTGTGACCCTCCTGGCAGATGTCAACCATCCAGGAACCCAGGAAGACATGGTTAGCAACTGGGAGCCTGTTAACAGTTTGGTGGAGGATGCCCAGTCTCTGGGGCTAAGATTGCCCCTTGCCTTCCAGCTCTGGCTGTCCCACATCCGCCTCTCTGCCTCCGGAGGGGGGAAGGGGCCTGTATGCAGCTGCCAAACTCTCCTTTGGTATTCGCTCAATCCTTTGTTCTGTGAGCAGCCAGGCTGCATGTTAAGTTAGAGCCTTTCACCGGGAAAGTTCTCTTGTTTTTTTCCTCTTTGGCTATCCCACAGTTTGGGTTGCTATCTCACGTTAGCTCCCTCAGATTGTCCTCAGGGCATTCATGCCAAATACTTCTCCTAAGCATGCAGTCTGCACCTCCCTGTCCAGCCCTTACTCGCTCAGGGCAGACACAAGTGTCTGAGCTATTTTTCCACTGGGAGTTGCAGTTAGGCACATATTCTGTGTTTTTTTTTTTTTTTCTCCAGGTTATGTTGCCCTCTGAGATTCTAAACCTCCCCACACACCCGCCAGTGAGAGGGTTTCCTGCTGTTTGGAAACTTCTCCTTCACGACTCCCTCCCCAGGATGGGTCTCCATCCTTAACTCTTTTGACTCTCTCTTTGTCTTTTATATTTTGCCCAAACTCCTTTTGAAGAGAATGGGGTGTCTTTCTGGGTGCCCAGTGTCCTCTGCCATCATTCAGAAGTTGTTTTGTGGAGGTTGCTCAGCATTCAAATTGTCTTTTGATGAATTTGTGAGGGAGAAAGTGGTCTCCCAGTCCTATTCCTCTGCCATCTTGGGACTGCCTTCCACCCAATGTCCCAATCTCTAAGAAAGAAGAATTAAAAAAAAAAGTTGGGCTAGTGATTATTTTCATCCTTCCTTAGTTAACTCCCTCTAAGGGACATGGCCAAGAGAAACCATGTAAAGTCTGCACAGTAACCCAGAACCTGTCTTCAAGGTCATGATATCTTGGCCACCTCTTCTTACCCATCGTCCCAAAGATCCTCAAGTAAGAGGAGTAGGCCCTCATTGAGGTCTGAAAACACTTTCCGAAGAATGTAATCTTTCAAGGAAGAAGTCAATTAATGTGTTTGTATCAACTCCATAATAATTACTCCCATTCAGAATGATTCAGCTTTAAACTCAAGATAATCAGACATATTCTGATTCCATTTATGAGGAAATATTGCAAAGTGACAATAAATGTTTCAACAAGTACATTCAAATGATCTATATTATTTATTCATTATTTACTAAGCTCTATGCCATATGTACAATTTTGATCATTTATATAAAAATGTTCCTAATAAGTACAGATTTTTGTATAATGTTTAACACTTCATTCCTACCACCTTTACATGCTCTTACAGCTTTGTAATATATTAGACATTTCAACTAAGTAACATTCAACCATCAGAGCTGCGTTAGAGGCATGATTTTGATTTTAGTGATGTTGACACATTCTCTAATTTTCAGTCATTTCCATTGAATTCACATTTGCTAATATTCAGAGCACCTTCCCTTAGTTACATGCTCCCCTCAACTATAAAAAGCTTTTGAAATATAACAGAAGAAATTCATTCTGCTGTAATTTGTCTTTTGAAGCAGTTGTTCATAATAAACCCTGAATTGTTCAATTTTGTTTCAGATACGCATCTCAGCAGATTTAATATCTGATCACTGTAGGTTTTTAAGTGAAAATAAAATTCAAAATCCAAAATCACCCTGAAAACAATGCAGACCACTGACACCTTTCCAAAATGTGCTGAAATTCAAGCTAACATAGACACAAAACCTGAAAGACTGGCTTGCTTACTAGACAAACCACACACAACTGGACCTATGTATCTTCCAACCAGATTCACCTCTCAACCATCATTGTCAGGGCAAGTCTTAACTACAAATTCTATGCACATAATTACTAACAGGACACTAGAGTGAAAATGTCACTGTTAAAAAGTAATCAGGGCCTTCCCTGGTAGCTCAGTGATAAAGAATCTGCCTGGCAGTGCAGGAGGCATGGGTCTGATCCCTGATCTGGGAGGATCCTACATGCCATGGAGCAATTAAGCTCACATACCACAACTGTTGAGCCAGTGCTCTAGAGCCCCAGAGCTGCCAATACTGAGACCATGAGTCACAGCTACTAAGACTCCATGCCCTAGAGCCTGTGCTCTGCAATGAGAAGCCACCACAGTGAGAAGCCCATAGTCACCACAACTAGAGAAAAGCCCACATGACAATGAAGACCTAGCACAGCCAAAAAGAAAATAAAGAACATTTTTAAAAAGGATTTATAAATAAATAGTAATCAGAGTCAGTGTATACTATTGATACATTACTGAAAATTTGGCACTGTAGATGATGAGAAAATAGTGGAAATCATGATCCTTGCTCTCACACAGGGGTCTAGAAAAAGCTAAATATAACTGGATCAGTCAGAGAGCCACTAATTGTGCTATATAGCATTTGCAGGTAGAAAATACTAAGAGCAAAGGGGAAGATTCTGAAATGGCCAGAGACAACTTCTTGGGAAATATGGGGTTTGTTATTTACACTTAAGATTCCTATTTACAGTTGCTTTGTTAGTTATGACCTGGTGTAGGTTCTGGAGTTTCTTTTCTTGTGTGACAAAATTTGAATGATGTGTGATGAACCTGGGGCTTTCCAGGTGGCTCACTGGGTAAAGAATCTGTCTTCAATGCAAGAGTCTCAGGAGCCACAGTTTCAATCCCTGGGTCAGAACAACCCCCTGGAGTGGGGCATGGCAATTCTAAATGGACAGAGAATCCAGTGGACAGAGAAGCCTGTGGGCTATAGTCCATAGGGTTGCAAAGAGTCAGACATTACTGAAGTGACTGAGCATGTATGATATAGCTTTCAAAATGTAACTTTCAAAAATCTGTCACTCTGAAGGTAGTTTTCTGTTTGTTTTTTTGTTCCAGTATTGCAAGGAACCACATTATTTACTTCTGTTGTCATTTCAATTCAATTAATAATAACATAAAGTTTATACACATTAAAAGATGTATACTTTAATGTGACTCAAATATGCTTAGTTTTACGACATGACTTTGGTGGGATCAAATCCCAGACAGTGAGGCTCAATTTCATCTATAATCTCAGTTATCCAGAAGCATCAGTTGGTATAGTAAATAAAACCTACTGGCTCGTGTGATGAAAGTGAAAGTGAAGTCTCTCAGTCATGTCCAACTCTTTGCAACCCCATGGACTATATCCCACCAGGCTCCTCTGTCCATGGGATTCTCCAGGCAAGAATACTGGAGTGGGTTGCCATTTCCTTCTCCTGAGGATCTTCCTGACCCAGGGATCGAACCTAGGTCTCCCACATTGCAGGCAGATGCTTTAACCTCTGCGCCACCAGGGAAGCCCAACTGAATAATCAAAACATATGATTAAGTATTGTTTTTCTGTGGGTAGAACCATCAGCGGGTATACTCTGGGGTGAGCTAAATCATTGTCAGTTAAGGAGCAACACCAGAGTCCAGTGTAAATTACAAACACATTGGGATGACATGGCTTGTATATAGGTATAGTTATACATATCTGTTATGTATAAATTGTGTGAAAGTGAAAGTTGCTCAGTCATGTCTGATTCTTTGAGACCGACTCTCTAAATTCTGTCCAACACTCTGAATTCTCCAGGCCAGAATACTGGACCACTACTTTCCCTTCTCCAGGGGATCTTCCCAACCCGGGGATTGAACCCAGATCTCCCACATTGCAGGCAGATTCTTTACCAGCTGAGCCACAGGGGAAGCCCAAGAATACTGGAGTGTGTAGCCTATCCCTTCTCCAGTGGATCTTCCTGACCCCAGGAGTAGAACCTGGGTCTCCTGCATGGCAGGTGGGTTCTTTACCAACTGAGCTATCAGGGAAGCCCAAAAGTGAAAGTCACGCATTCACATCCAACTCTACAACTGTATAGTCCATGGAATTCTCCAGGCCAGAATACTGGAGTGGGTAGCCTTTCCCTTCTCCAGGGGATCTTCCCAACCCAGGGATTGAACCCAGTTCTCCTGGATTGCAGGTGGATTCTTTACCAGCTGAGCCATGAGGGAAGCCCATAATATGTATGTATGTGTAATTATTAAGAGAAATGTACTTGTTTTCTGATATTTCTTCAAATATAACAAATAGCTTCTGTGTGTGTGTGTGTGTGTGTGTGTGTGTGTGTGTGCATGTACAGGTATAATGGCCACATGAGAAAATCTTAATACAATGAAAAATATTTTTTAAAAATCTTTGGTGATATATGTAGGGCACAGTATAACGAAGAACTGAAAATAATTAAAAGTTGTAAAATTCTCTGTCTTTTCATTAAACACCAAACAAAAAGAGGACCACAATATATTTTATGCATGCAAAGTTCAACACTTACAATGTTTCCAGAATAGAAACACATTTAAAAGCCTGCAATTATTATTATAATGTAAATAGCCAAATGCAGAAGCACAAATTTTAAAAATAGTATTCTGTATAAATATCAGCAAGGTTAAAGGTTTGATATAGTACTGTTCGTATCTTCTATGTCTTTAGTTTGGTTTTTTTTTTTTTTAATCTAATTGGTCTATTAGTTGCTGAGAGATATTAAAATTTCCAAATGATTGAGGAATTAATACTTCTCCCTTTAATTTTCTCAATTTTTTGTTTCATATACTTCTATATACATTTAAGCTATATTATTAGTTATTGTTGTTCAGTCACTAAGTTGTGTCTGACTCTTTGTGACCGCATAAACTGCAGCATGCCAAACTTCCCTGTCCTTCACTGTCTCCCAGAGTTTGCTCAGACTCATGCCTATCGAGTCAGCGATGCCATCCAACCATCTCTTCCTGTCTCCCACTTCTCCTCTTGCTTTCAATCTTTCCCAGCAACAGGGGCTTTTAAGTATGTATACATTTAAGATTGTTACATCTTCCTAGTGAATTGACCTTCTATCATTTAGAAATGTCCCTATTTATATCTGTGTCTTTATGTGTTAATCTAATGTTAACCTATCCACTCCAGAATCTTACTGTTTGCATGGAATATCATTCCTCATACATTATCTTTAAACCTGAGTTTTATGTTGAAAGTGAATTACTTTTAGATTGTAATATATAATATAGTTAGGTCTTGCTTTTTTTTTTTAGCCTGTTCTGACCACCTCTAACTTTTAACTGGAGTGTACAGATCATTAACATGTTTAATTAATTTTTATTGGAGTACAGTTGCTTTATAATGTTGTGTTAACTTCTGCTGTACAGAAAGGTAATCAGCTGTGTATGTACATATATTCCCTCTATGTTGGATTCCCTTTCCATCTAGGTCCCCAGAGAGCACGGAGGAGAGTCCCCCTGTGCTGCACAGTAGGGCCCCATCAGTTATCTATTTTATACACATTCATGTGTGTATGTCAGTCTCAACCTCCCAGTTCATCCCACCCTCTTTCCCCATTGGTAATCACAAGTTTGTTCTCTATATCTGTGTCTCTCTTTCTGCTTTGCACTTGAGTTCATCTGTACCATTTTTCCAGATTCCACATATAAGCAATATCATGCAATATTTGTTTTTCTCTTTCTGACTTGCTTCGCTGCATAGGAAAGTCTCTAGGTTCATCCATATCTCTGCAAATAACACAGTTTTGTTCCTTTTGTGGCTGAGTAATATTCCATTGCATATATGCACCACACCTTCTTTATCCACTCCTTTGTTGATGGACTTTTAGATTGCTTCCATGTCCTGCTATTGTAAATAGGGGCTGCAGTGAACATGGCATGCATGTAACTTTTTGAATTATGGTTTTCTCTGGGTGCCTGCCCGGAAGTTAGACCACTGACACTTAATGTAGTTTTTTATACTGTTGGCTTAAGACCTACAGTTTTACTATTTTTTTCCTGTTTGTCAACATTGTTTTTTGTTTCCCTTCTCTTCCGTTTCCTACCTTCTCTTGGACTAAATGAATATTTTCAACTCCATTTTAAATTTATCTGTTGACTTTTTTAGCTATACATTTTTGCATTGTGCTTTAAGAATTTTGTGTTTCATAGTATATATTAACTTTCCACAGTTTACATAGAGTTACTATTCTGCTTCATGTAAAAATGTAAAAATCTTGCAAGTATATAATTTGATTTAACTCATCATCATGTTTTATGGCTATATGTATTACACCATGAATATTATGAATCCCACAATTAAGTCTTATCATCTTCTTTCATTAATAGCTATATGTATTTTAAAGGATTATGAGGAAGCAACAGTCTTTTATATTTTTGAACATTGATTATTGAACATGAAGAGATGCGTAGAATGGGCTGTCTCCAGCATACCACTGAAATCAAAAGCACTTCTTATTTCTAGGGCTGAGTTCTCACTTTTCTTCACAATATTGTTTTTTTTTTTTCCAATTGACCAAGAATACCTACTACCATTTGTATGACCTGAGGAAAAAATATTGGTCATCTGAATTCGTACAAACATACACTTTAAAAGATTTGAGAATCCTCTATCTCAACCATTTCATTTTAAAGATGTAGAAATTGAGACCCAGGGAAATGGAATGATCTAAGTAAAGCCATGTGAATAATTAATAGACAAACTTAGAGTAGAATATAATTCTCCTAACCTCTAGAGGTCAATTCTTGCCTGAAATTTAGGTGCCTTTCACCCAGTAAATGTGATTTCTTAATCTCTAGTGTCTCCTTATTCACACCAGACTGTAAAAGCCTCAAGGACAGAGCATGTAAGGATCCACCTTATCTTTAAATTCATGGCATCTAAAACACAGTAGGTCAGTGTCACAGAGTGGAGATTCACAGTGCGTAAGTTTTGCTTGCCTCTTCTCTTTTAAAAATCTGATTTTGAATGTCCTTACATGGGGAATGGGATTCTATAGGTGCCTCAGCATTGCCCACCTTTCTGCTTCACTTGTGAAAGCCAATATACATGTTCATGCATCCCATGGAGCATTTAAATAGGGAAGTGCTCAGTAAACGTCAAATGGAGAATCAGGATATCAAACACTTAGGTTTTTTCACTTAGGTTTTTTCCCTTAGGTTAGGGTGAACACCTCTCTTGGTTTGCCCAATACTGCCCTGGTTTTAGAACTTCAAATATTATGTTCTGGAAAACATAAAATTATGTTTTCCACAATTTTCCTTAGGCCTGAACACATAAATTTCCTTAGGTCTGAACAGATCAGAATGGTTGGTTATTCTTAACTGACCAGTTTTTACCCAAGAAAAAAATAGTTTTATAAATTTAATAACCAAGTATTAATGATTTATATTTCTCTTTGATATGATAAAAAACAATTTACTACTGTATTGTTTGATTGAAGTTCGTGGAGAGTGGAACTTAAATGTTCTTAACCTCAGAAAAAAAAATAATAAGTATTAATTTAAGAGGTGATAGATGTGTCATTTACCCAGGTGGGAGGAATCCTTTCAAAATGTATACGTATATCAAATCATCACAATGTACACTTTAAATATCTTAAAGTTTTGTTAATTATACTTCAATAAAGCTAAACAAAATAAAATAAAAGGATTGTCTAAAAAAGTAAAATTTAAATAATTAGAGCATCTAGGTAAAGTCTGTGAAGCTTCTCTCTAGAAACTTGTAATAAGTCATGACCTAATCATAGTCTAGTTTCGTTTCTTAATCCTGAAGTGTCGTCATGATCTTTTCTTGAGAATGAGCAGCTATATTTCTGCTTCAGTAATATTTTAGTTTTTTGAGATACATCTTCACCTTCAAAAGGACCTCAGACACCTCAGGTTCTATCAACAGCTCTCCATGGAAGAAACCGCAGTTCTTCCTCAGTCCTGTTGATAAAGTGTGCCTTCCTTGCAAAGTTTTGCCCGGTAAGAATCTGCCAGTGATGCTCTTCTAGGTGGTCTTGCTTCCTATAGAACTCCCTTCTCAGATCCTAGCCCGCTTTTTTCAAAGACTAATTGATTTCATAATTTGTTTTATTAGTTTGTCTTAAGGTAAGCTCTCGCTGCAACCATCTCTTCACTCTCAAATTTCCAGAATTTAAGGTACTCCTGAATTATTTATGTACCTATGTATTGAAACCCTCCCTGAAGCTCTGCTTGTCCCCTACCCTTCTCTGCCACCCACGCTACTACAGTCTCAGGTAGACCTCTGATTTCACAAGGGAGTTTTGCCTCTCTCTCTCAAATCTTTTTAAACACATTTAAAATGGAGAAGAGAACATGGTTTTGGTTTTGCTTTTTATTGCTTAAAATAATAGTTGTGGCTGTGAGGATGGACTTGAAAAAATAAGATAATACAGGTAGGACTAACACCGGGAGGGACTAGGTGTTGCAGGAAGAGAAAGGGGAGAGGTAGAGATGGAGATGAAAGAATAGGAAAATAACCCTTATCTTCTTTCTTATCTTCTCTTTTTGTCTTGGTAGAAGTCCCTGATTCTGTGTCCACTTCTCCAACTGAAATTTCTTCTCTACTTTGATCCCAACAATCTAATACATCTGATATGTGATAAAATTGTTTTTTAAAATATCATCTTTATTTCATGTGCCATATCCTGAGTACTGGATTCAGATATAACAACAAGAATGTATATTAATTAATTAAACTGCTTTTAAATATTTGCAAATAGAACTTTCAAATTATGATGTAAATTTAAGCAAAAAATGCAAATCAGAATGTTTCCCAGTTTTGCATGTAATAGAATCTAGTACTTTTGTTATAAACTTCTATGATTTTTCCCCCACCTCCACTGAAAGATAAAAGTGCCAACCACTGTCTTTTTTCAGCCTTTCCCCGTGGAATTCCTGTCACTCTTATTTAGCATACCTTATTTCTTCATGGAAATAGCACTGTTTAGTTTATTAAAAATTCATGGGACACAATTTTCTCTTGAGTACATAGGGCCTAAGGCTTTCAACCATGTCTATGTTATTGCCTAAAAACTTACCTATGTTTAAAAGATTCATGAATTTAGAGTTACTATTGCCCAAATATCAGCAAAGTCTTTTTTTAGAGTTATAGAACACAGGAATAGAAAAAAAAAAAAAAACTGTAAGAGATCATCATTCTGTCTTTACTTCTGGAAATGCTTGTCTTATATTAATCAAAACCCATAAATAACTAATCTTACTATTAAAAAAGCTGTCACCCTCATTTTGGTATTTAGATATTTCAAAGAAGTGCCTATTCCTTATGGAATGATGCCTTTTGTTGTAATACCGATTCTATTTTCTCTTACTAGATAGAGTTTTTAAGTAGTCTTTGTGCTTCAAAATTCTTTTTTCAAATTTTCATGATTATATTTCCTGATCTATTCTTAAAACTTCTTTCTTTCTTTTTTCTCAAAGTCTCAGGTTTCTAATTTTATTTGTAAATGTTAAAATTCCCATATATGTGATATCTAGGGATATAGGATTTTCTTTAAAACCATTCTCAATTTCTGTGTTGGAATAATCAAAATTCTTTACATATTGTTCCATATTTATACAAGTAGAGGATCCTGTGTTTGACCTATTTCTCTTCTCTTTAAAACATTATTTTTAATTTTCATAAACTAAGCATAAAATTTACCATCTTAGCCATTTTTAAGTGTACATTTTTGTGGTAGCACATATGTTCGCATTGTTCACATTGAGAGGATACAGATTTTGACCACTCAAATATTAACCTAGATAATATTTGACTTCTTTGATCCAACACTTTTAGTATGTTTTATGAATTTTGCCCTGTTTTATATTTTTTATTTTATAACCCAAGCACCTAGCACAGAGTTTGCAAGTCAATAAATGTTAAAGATCAAGGACTCAAACCAAACATCCACAAAAAGAGTCAATCAGAATTGGGAGTCTGAAGTTTGTGAAATGGAGCTGAAAAAACTGCTCTATTCAAAACAACATATTGCATGTGATGATTCTCATCTGCTATTATTAGCATTGTCTGAGAGTCAAGTACTTCATTAACTGAATGCCTGTTCAATGGGTCTTAAAACTGGATAACATTATTTCTCTGGGGACAAAAAACAGACCTACTCATCTAGATTATTCTTTTCATTTCATCCCTTCAGGGCTACAAGCCTATCTAGAAGAGAATGTATTAAGATGTCAGCTATTTATATCAGATCTGAAGTCAGGAAAGGAATTTAAAATCATGCTTTGACCATAAGCACCTTTGTTGTTACTGTTTATTCACTAAATTGTGTCTGACTCTTTGCATCCCCACAGACTGTAGTCTGCCAGGCTCCTCTGTGGGATTTCCCAGGCAAGAATACTGTTCAGTTAAGTTCAGTTCAGTTGCTCAGTGGTGTCTGACTGTTTGCAACCCCATGGACTGCAGCATGCCAGGCTTCCCTGTCCATCACCAACTCCCAGACCTTGCTCAAACTCATGTCCATCGAGTCAGTGATGCCATCCAACCATCTCATCCTCTGTCATCCCCTTCTCCTCCTGCCTTCAATCTTTCCCAGCATCAGGGTCTTTTCCAATGAGTCAGCATCAACTGGCTGAAGTATTGGAGCTTCAGCTTCAGCATCAGTCCTTCCAATGAATATTCAGGACTGATTTCCTTTATGATTGACTGGTTTGATCTACTTGCTGCCCAAAGGACCCTCAAGAGTCTTCTCTAACACACAGTTCAAAAGCATCAATACTGTATTAAAAGAATACTGTAGTATTGGATTGCCATTTCCTTCTCCAGGCCATTTTTCCAACATGAGGATTGAACCAGCATCTCCTGTATTGGCAGGCAGATTCTTTAGCCTGACCCATCAGCACCTTTACATGTCTGATATTCATAATTGTGGTCACTTATCAAGTGTAAATTATGTTCCAAGGACTGTGCTAAAAAGCATTTTTCAGATGCCATTTTATGATAGAAACTCTATCAGATAATGCTCATCACCTTCACTATGCAGGTGAGGAAACTGTCTTAGGTTGAATGGGTTACCCAAATGTACAGAGCTAGAGAGTAACAGAAATAAGATTTAATCTGGTCTGTCTGATTTCAAGCCTTGGTATTTTTTTTTTTTTTTTACTATGTCATTATTTTTTACAGATTCATGACCTACAATTAACTTGTTAATATTGATGAGAATTGAAACTTTGGATAAACATAAAAGTAAAAGCTGTTAAAGTTCTTTTAAAAAAAATAAGAGTACAAAAAAGGCATTGGTTAAATTGCAATGAATAATTTGATTGACAAAGGCATTTCAGTGTTGGCATTCACTGATTTAGGATCCCAAAAACCCAGGTTCTGTTCTTGCTTTTGCTACTTACTAGTTGTATTGTCTTTAGCAAGACCGTCATCTACAGTGATTTCAGTATTTTCCATTAGTGGTGTTGTTCATTTGCTCAATCATGTCTGGCTCTTTATGATCCTGTGGAATACAGCACAACAGGCTTCCCTGTGCTTCACCATCCCGGAGCTTGCTCAAACTCATGTCCATCAAGTTGGTGATGCCATCCAACCATCTTGTTCTCTTTTGTCCCCTTCTCCTGCCTTCAATCTTTCCCAGCATCAGGGTCTTTTTAATGAGTCAAATCTTCACATCAAGCAGCCAAAGTATTAGAGCTTCACTTTCAAGCATCAGTCCTTAAATGAATATTCAGGATTGATTTCCTTTAGGATTGACTGGTTTAATCTCCTTGCAGTCCAAGGGACTCTCAAGAATCTCCAACACCACAGGTCAAAAGCATAAATTCTTCAGCGTTCAGCCTTCTTCATGGTCCAACTCTTACATCGATACATGACTACTGGAAAAATCATAGCTTTGACAGTATGAAGCTTTGTCAGTAAAGTAATGTCTCTGCTTTTTAATATGATTTCTAGATTTATCATAGCTTCTCTTGCAAGAAGCAAGCATCTTTTAATTTCATGGCTGCAGTCACCATCTGCAGTGATTTTGGAACCTAAGAAAATAAAGTCTGTCACTGTTTCCAATGTTTCCCCATCTATTTGCTATGAATTGATGGGACCAGATGCCATGATCTTCATTTTTTGAATGTTGAGTTTTAAGCCAGCTTTTTCACTCTCCTCTTTCACCTTCATGAAGAGGCTCTTTAGCTCCTCTCCAGTTTCTGTCATAAGGGTGGTGTCATCTTCATATCTGAGGTTATTGATATCTCTCCCGGCAATCTTGATTTCAGTTTGTGCTTCATCCAGCCCAGCGTTTCTCATGATGTACTCTGCATATAAGTTAAATAAGCAGGGTGACAATATACAGCCTTGACATACTCCTTTCCCTATTTGGAACCAGTCTGTTGTTTCATGTCCAGTTCTAACTGTTGCTTCCTGATCTGCATACAGATTTCTCAAGAGGCAAGTCAGGTGGTCTAGTATTCCCATCTCTTGAAGAATTTTCCACAGTTTGTGGTGATCCACAAATCAAAGGCTTTAGCATAGCCAATGAAGCAGAGATAGATTTTTTTAAAAATTCTCTTGCTTTTCCGATGATCCAACAAATATTGGCAATCTGATCTCTGGTTCTTTTTCCTTTTCTAAAGCCAGCTTGAACATCTGGGAGTTCTCAGTTCCTGTACTGTTGAAACCTGGGTTGGAGAATTTTGAGAATTACTTTGCTAGTATGTGAGATGAGTGCAATTGTGCAGTAGTTTGAGCATTTTTTGGCATTGCCTTTCTTTGGGGTTGGAATGAAAACTGACCTTTTTCAGTCCTGTGACCACTGCTGAGTTTTCCAGATTTGCTGGCATATTGAGTGCAGCACTTTCACAGCATCATCTTTTAGGATTTGAAATAGCTCAACTGGAATTCCATCACCTCCACTAGCTTTGTTAGTAGTGATGGTTCCGAAGGCTCACTTGACTTTGAACTCCAGGATGTTCTGCTCTAGGTGAATGATCACACCCTCATGGTTATCTGGGCCTTTAAGGATCCTTTTTGTATAGTTCTTTGATTTATTCTTGCCACCTCTCCTTAATATCTTCTGCTTCTGTTACATCCATACCATTTCTGTCCTTTATTGAGCCCTTCTTGCATGAAATGGTCTGTTGGTATTTCTCATCTTCTTGAAGAGATCTCTAGTCTTTCCCATTCTATTGTTTTCCTCTATTTCTTTGCATTGTTCACTTAGGAAGGTTTTACACTAGTAAACAGACATGAAAATACTTGCTTTATCCAATATCAGTGGTGACATTGATGTTCAAATGAGATAAATTATGTGAAATCAGTCTGAAAATGTAGGTACTGTGTATTGGTTCGAGGTGACTTCAAATCTCCTTGCTTGTGTCTTAAGTAAAATTGTCTTGTTCTACTTGTGTATGACTAAGACAAGAAAACAAATATTTTTTCAGAAGTGGACTTGTGATATAAAAATGAGTTAAGTTGTTTCAGGATGTCATCATCTCATCCATTGCCCTTAATAAGCACTTAGCTCAGCTGCCCAAAGGCCTTGCTGAAAACTTACTGATAAGAACTTGTGGAGAAGCAACTATGGCAAGGGGACATTTAGACTGTAAACACTGGGAGTTTGTGAGGAATATCTGAGGGAGAGAGTATTTTGCTTTGGGCAGAAGTTATTTTGTGCAGATCTAACTTTCCTGAGGTCTTGATACGCTTGCTCTTGCCATGTTGTTCACTCCTGGTGGGCAGTGTAGTGCTAAGCCATGCAGCAGTCTCGGGAGGAGAAGAGACCCTCACTCCTGCCTGTTTAAAATGCTCCTCATAGGCAGTGGTGCAACCTGGGCAGTAGTGTCTTAAATGATAACCCTCAAGCAGCCTAGCCTGCCACCCACACCAGTGCCTTCATTCCCTAGCACCCTGCCCTGACAAAAAGGACTTTCATATTTTTGCTTTGATAGCTGGACATCAGCTCTTTGCAAAGTCCTCTCTCCTAAGTCCTCAATTGTGCAAAGGTACACCTTGAACTAAATTTGGACTTTATTTCTTTCATCTCCCCTTGCCTGTAACAGTAGTGTAACTATTCTACCACTTGTTTGGAGTGTGTTATTTATTGGCTTATCAAAAGATACTTTCTTATGTGCTATTGGTTTGTGAAATCATTATAGGTTCCACAGTGAATTTATGTTAAATAGGTTGCAGGCAAAGACAAACTCTGAGCATTATTTGCCCCCAAAACAAGACAGTGTATATTAAACTTTATGTAAGAAGGATGCAGAGTTTCTATTAACCTATAATTTTTCTAGAAGCAACATTTTAGGAAGAAAAACTGAGAATCTAGATACATATTTGAATTTTTTTAATGTTTTATTTTATATTGAGATGTACTGATTAAGAGTGTTGTGATAGTTTCAGGTGAACATTGAAGGAACTCAGTCATACATATATGCACATCCATTCTCCCTCAAACTCCCTCCCATACAGGCCGCCACACGACATTGAGCAGAGTTCAATGTGCTGTACACATATTGAGTTTTAATCTTACATTTACCTCTTAGCACTTGAGTCTGGGGGCTTCCCAGGTGGCTCAGTCAGTGGTAAAGAATCTGTCTGCAATGGAGGAGACAGAGGTTCAATCCCTGGGTTGGGAAGATTCCCTGGAGGAAGAAATAGCAACCCATTCCAGTGTTCCTTCTGGGAAAATCCCATGGACAGAGGAGCCTGGTAGGCTACAGTACCTTGGGTAGCCAAGAGTCAGACACGACTGAGCATCAATGTACACACACTTGTGTCTGACACATGTTACATCTTCCACAGCCCTTCCCTCTTCCATGTCTATATTTCATTCTCTTCATCTGAAAAACTAGAACATCTGAGCTAGTTAATGGCTACAGACCAATCCAGCCAAAATACCTGGATATATGAAATGGCATGTCCCTTTAAGACTCATTACAACTGAAAAGTCTTCTGAGTCTCTTAAATGTATACCTTGGGCCATAGTAACCTAGACAAGGTCCTTATGCTACATATCTAGGAAAAAAAACCAAAATGCTCTATTTTATAAAACCCTGCTTAATGCTGCTGCTGCTGCTGCTAAGTCACTTCAGTCGTGTCCGACTCTGTGCGACCCCATAGACGGCAGCCCACCCGGCTCCCCCGTCCCTGGGATTCTCCAGGCAAGAACACTGGAGTGGGTTGCCATTTCCTCCTCCAATGCATGAAAGTGAAGAGTGAAAGTGAAGTCGCTCAATCGTGTCCGACTCTTCACGACCCCATGGACTGCACCCTACCAGGCTCTTCCATCCATGGGATTCTCCAGGCAAAAGTACTGGAGTGGGGTGCCACTGCCTTCTAATTCCCTGAATTCCCATGTCTTTCTTCCTCAAAGGTAACTTTTTCCCAGATATTAAATTGGAATAAAGATTTCTCTCATCTTCTTATTCCCAAAACAACAACAATAAAAACCAATCAACTCCTTTAAAGAGGACATACTTTGTGTTTAACTCCCAGATCACCTGCTTATAGCTGAGTAATTTTGGACAAGGCATTGCATTTCTTATGACTTGAGTTCTATAAATATTTAAAATGAGATCATCATCTTCTACCTTCTAGAGTTATGGTCAGGACTGAGTGAGAAATCCTACATATGGTGCCTAGCACAGAGCCAGATAGAGAGTGGATGCTCATTAAATGTTAATTTGCCTCCTTCCCTTCCCAAGTAATCACTGTTAGGGAAACTGTCTGGGTCCACAAATAAGATCAGACCCCTTATAACAGGGATGGGGCTCATGAGAATTACTTTAAAAAGAAGAGCATCTAGCAAACTACAAGAATTTTTGTTTGTTTCCCCTTTTGATGATTTATGGAAATACTGACTTCTTGGAAAGCCAAGAGCCAAGACACATAGACACCTAGAGTAGGAATGTTACTGAAGAGATGAAGAAGAAATACAAGTGAAAGCTGAACATTCAAATCTCTTACCAATCATCAAGAAAAATTAATTGCTTCAGTGAAGTTATTTTAGAGTGAGTGAAGTCACTTTAGAATGAGTGAAGTCTGGCAGTTCAGAATATAAGTTTTCAAAAGGTGACTGTGTAGAAATCTATTTTTTCCCTTGAGAGCCAGGTGTTTCTGACATGGCAGAGGAAGCTCTTTAAAGGAGTTAATAACAGTCTGAAAGTAACAGTCAAATTAAGTTGCAAATATAAACTTTACAAGAAGGCACACACTTAAAGAAACTCTTTAGAGTAGTTGTACTCGTGATCATGTTGTTGTTCAGTTGCTAAGTCATGTCCAGCTCTTTGCAATCCCATGGACTACAGCACGCCAGACCTCCCTGTCCCTCACCATCTCCTGAAGTTTGCCCAGGTTAAGTTCATTCCCATTGTGTTGCTGATGCTATCCAACCATCTCATCCTCTGCCTCTCTGCAGCATCCTCATGATCACGGGTCTCAATTAAGATATAAGTGGTATGTGATGAATATCTATAGCCCTTCTCTATTCCTCTCTGGTAAATGTACTTGTGGCTATTTGAAACTGATTTTTATTTAGAAAACAGTCCATATTAAATCCTGGCTTAACTGAATCATTGACCAAAGTATTAGGTTTTCTGTTAGATCTATATTGGAACCAGGACCTAGGTGACAGAATCTCCAACACTTTCATTGTCTGTTCTGGGTGTTAGTCCTTCAAATAACTGTTTGTGTCTGGACAGTGAGACTTTTTACTCTAAATGAAGGTTTCTTAACCCTAGATCTGTAGTATTTTTGGCTGGGTAATCATTTAGGGGCTGTCCTATCCATTGTAGGATGTTTAATAACACCTTTGGTGCCAGTAGCACCCCACCCCTCCAATCATGACAATCAAGAATGTCTCCAGATAGGGTCAAGTGTCCCCTGGGGGACAAAAGTCATCCCAGATTGATAATCATTGAGAATCACAGAAGCAAAGTTGTGCTCGTCTCTTAAGTATAAAAGCTACTTATCTAAGTATGTATTGTCCTATACAAGATATTCAATTTAAAAAAAAAGTTAGGCGTATGAAAAGGGGGGAACTGCTTTAAAGATTAAGCATCAGAGGCAGACTCAGGTATGTCACAGAGGCTGGAACTTTCGGATAGGGATTTAAAATAACTGTAATATATTTACAGGCCTAATGGGAAAGGTAGACAACATGTAAAGCCAAATGAGTAATTTCAGCAGAAAGATAGGAATTATAAAAACAGTCACATGGAAATGCTAGAAATCAAAACCAGAAATGAAGAATGACTTAAGTCCACTTAAGTCGTTTTCCATTTGACGCAGTTAAGGAAAGAATCGATGACATTGAAGACACATCATAAGAGATGACACAAGATCGAGAGAAACTTGTAACAGATTTTTAAAGTTTGCCACTTGAGAATAACCTAAGTGTTATGGAATAATGGGTTCTCTTCATTTACATTTTAGCCTCCTAAACCTCTCTGGATCATACTTAGCTGTTATCCTATCTTATACTTTATGCCATCCTCTTGATTTGTTCTTGACCTTGTTAAAGTGCTTCCTAAAATAATTTTTCTATCCTGTGTTTTTGTGATTAAAATTTTTATGTTCAGTATTATTTTTGGTTTATCTTGACAGTTAATTGAAAATCTTGGATTCAAAAATTTGAAGATCTTTTTTGAGAGTCACTTATATTTTCAATGTTGCTTGCAGACATCATTCTGATTCTCTTCTTTTATGGATAATTTAATTTTCTGGATACTCCTAGACATTTCTCATTTTCCTTGGTGTACTAATTTCACCAGGAACTGATGGTGCATAAGTGGGTTTTCATTAATTCTACAGTGTCCTTTGTGACCTCTTTTAATCAGAAGATTTTATGTTTGTTAAACATTGGGAATTGTCCTTTGTTTTCTTAATCTTTTTTAACAATTTATTTATTTTAATTGGGGGCTAATTACAATATTCTGGTGGTTTTTGCCATACACCAACATGAATCAGCCATGGGTGTACATGTATTCCCCATCCTGAACTCCTTCCCACCTCCCTCCCCACCCCATCCCTCTGGGTTGTCCCAGAGCACTAGCTTTGAGTGCCCTGATTCATGCATCAAACTTGCACTGGTCATCTATTTTACATATGGTAATATACACGTTTCAATGCTATTCTCTCAAATTATCCCACCCTCGCCTTCTCCCACAGAGTCCAACAGTCTGTTCTTTACATCTATGCCTCTTTTGTTGTCTTGCAACAGCGTTGTCGTTTTCATATTTCTAAATTTCATATATATGCATTAATATACTGTGTGGCTATTTCTCTTTCTGACTTACTTCACTCTGTATAACAGGCTCCTGTTTCATCCACCTCATTAGAACTGACTCAAATGCATTCTTTTTTTTATAGCTGAGTAATATTCCATTGTGTATATGTACCACAGCTTTCTTATTCATTCGTCTGCTAATGGGCATCTAGGTTGCTTCCAGGTCCTAGCTATTGTAAACAGTGCTGCAATGAACATTGAGGTACACGTGTCTCTTTCAATTCTGGTTTCCTCGGTGTGTATGCCCAGCAGTGGGATTGCTGGGTTGTATGGCAGTTCTATGTCCAGTTTTTTAAGGAATCTCCATGCTGTTCTCCATAGTGGCTGTACTAGTTTGCATTCCCACCAACAGCATAGAGGATTCCCTTTTCTCCACACCCTTTCCAACATTTATTGTTTATAGACTTTTTGATAGCAACCATTCTGACTGGCATGGCATGGTACCTCATTGAGGTTTTGATGTGCATTTCTCTGATAATGAGGGATGTTGAGCATCTTTTCATGTGTTTGTTAGCCATCTGTATGTCTTCTTTGGAGAGAAGTCTGTTTAGTTCTTTGGCCCACATTTTGATTGGGTCATTTATTCATCTGGTATTGAGCTGCATCAGCTGCTTGTATAATTTGGAGATTAATTCTTTGTCAGTTGTTTTGTTTGCTATTATTTTCTCCCATTCTGAAGGCTGTCTTTTCACCTTGCTTATAGTTTCCTTCATTGTGCAAAGCTTTAAGTTAATTAGGTCCCATCTGTTTATTTTTGTTTTTATTTCCATTACTCTTGGAGGTGGGTCATAGAGGATCTTTCTTTGATTTACATCAGAGAGTATTTTGCCTATGTTTTCCTCTAGGAGTTTCATAGTTTCTGGTCTTACATTTAGATCTTTAATCCATTTTGATCCATTTATTTTTGTGTATGGTGTTAGAAAGTGTCAGGAAGCATTTAACAGGAGGCTTCCTGTGTGCTGTTTTGAATCTGTCAGGAATCCTCTAGTCCTTATTAATTCCTGAATATTCTGCATTTGACATCAGTTCTTCTATATGCTCTGCTTTTTTTCTTCTCATTTATGGATTTTGGTTTTGAATATGATTATTGTTCAGCTTTAGGCATCCCTATCTTTAAACGCCTTTGACTCAAAGAAATCTTAAAACAGGAGAAAGGTAGACTCACGTACACAATCAATTCAGTCACTCAGTCATGTCCTACTCTTTATGACCCCAAGGACTGCAGCATGCCCGGCTTCCCTGTCCATCACCAACTCCCATAGCTTGCTCAAACTTATGGTCATTGAGTCGATGATGTCATCCAACCACCTCATCTTCTGTCATCCCCTTCTCCTTCTGCCTTCAATCTTTCCTAGTATCAGGATCTTTTTCAGTGAGTCAGTTCTTCACATCAGATGGTCAAGTATTGGAGTTTCAATTTCAGCATCAGTCCTTCCAATGAATATTCAGGACTGATTTCCTTTAGGATGGACTGGTTGGATCTCCTTGCAGTCCAAGGGACTCTCAAGAGTCTTCTCCAACACCACAGTTCAAAAGCATCAATTCTTCAGTGCAGAGGTTTCCTTATGGTCCAACTCTCACATCCATACATGACCACTGGAAAAACCATAGCTTTGACTAGACAGACCTTTGTCAGCAAAGTTATGTCTCTGATTTTTAATATGCTGTCTAGGTTGGTCATAGCTTTTTTCCAAGGAGCAAGCGTCTTTTAACTTCATGGTTGCAATGCCATCTGCAGTGATTTTGGAGCCCACAAAAATAAAGTCCCTCACTGTTTTCATTGCTTCCTCATCTATTTGCCATGAAGTGATGAGACTGTTTGCCATGATCTTAGTTTTTTGAATGTTGAGTTTAAAGCTCGCTTTTTCACTCTTTTTCACTTTCACAAGAGGCTCTTTAGATCTTCTTCACTTTCTGCCATAAGGGTGGTGTCATCTGCATATCTGAGGTTATTGATATTTCTCCTGGAAATCTTGATTCCAGCCTGTACTTCATCCAATAGAAGAATAATTTACATCAGTGTCAGTGGAGCTGAGTCTGGTGATATGGTGACATATACTGAGTTAGGGGTAGAACTAGAGACAGCATTCTATGCCGACCTTGATGCACAACGCACCAAGGTTCTTGCCCATTCTCTGACCCTGCTTCTCCAGACCTCCTGTTCATTCTGTGAGCTTGCTGAAACCCTTCCAAAAAGCCCTCTCCTGTTGAAGACTTCAATGGCTTAAAAGAACTTATTCTAACTAGTATGAATACCCTTCACTGACCTTCATAGAAGTAAATGAAGGAGTAATTATTTTTAACAGAAATCTGGGAATTGTAGATCAATTTCTCCCAATGCTTTTCCATTTATGGGACAGACACCTTCAGCTTCTGTGTAAATGAGAGTGAATGTGGAAAGAAGGTTTCTCTGTATGGAAGTATGCTGCCCTATGTTTGGCATTATAAGGAGGGATTCACACTGGGAGTGTAAAGTTTTAGTCAGTTCTTAGGAGAAGTGCCTTTCTCTGCCCCTATTCTCCTCTGTTCCCATCCCCTCTTCCCTCTTTTGTGTATTTAGAAGAGCTCTGATAACAACTTTATTTCTGCTCTTTTTTTAAGTCTCTGCTCACAGCCCCTTTATGTAATAAACAGGAACTGGGAAGGACCCAGTCATCATATTTGTTAAGAATGTGATTCTTTTATCTTTGTATTGATTGAAACTGGGTTGGTAGCTAGTGTATCTCGCACTGTGGTCTCCTCTGATTAGATTTCATCACCAATTGATTCCACCTGTTTTTGTCTTATAAAATGTCTTATCATGCTTGGACCTCTGATAACACTTCCTTTCCAGAGCTCATATACATCATCATTACTGTTGTTGTTTTTGTTATTACTGCTGTTCAGTCCTTCAGTCATATTTGACTCTTTGTGACCCCATGGATTGCAACATGCCAGGCTTCCTTCCCTGTCCTTTGCCATGTGCTGGAGTTTGCTTAAACTCATTTCCATTGAGTCAGTATCCAACCATTGAGATCCAACCGTTTCATCCTCTGTTGTCCCCTTCTCCTGTCTTCAATCTTTCCCAGCATCAGGATCTTTTTCACTGAGTCAGATCTTTTCATCAGGTGGCCACTGTATTGGACCTTCAGCATTAGTCCTTTCAATGAGTATTCAGGGTTGATTTCCTTTAGGATTGACTGGTTTGATCTTCTTGCAGTCTGAGGGACTCTCAAGACTCTTTCCTAAAACCACAGTTTGGAAGCATCAATCCTTTGGCATTCAGCCTTCTTAATGGTCCAACTCTTACAAATGTAAATTATTTAAACACTTTTATACATTCCAATGGGAGCTTTGGAGAGAAGGAAGAAAGGATATGCTGTCACTATCTGGTTTTGCAATTACATGAAATGTCCAATGATTCCCAAACTTAGCTGCACCTTGGAGAGTTTTTTTTTTTTTTAAATACCAGTGCCAGTCCCAAAGATGCTGGCTTATTTACTCTGGAGTGGAACCCAGACATCAGAAGTTTTTTAAAGCTACCTAGATGACTATAATGTCAAGTTAAGTTGAAGAATGACTCTTATAAGTATATACATAGCCTTATTTAAAGAGGAGTGAATTCTCAACCTTCTGTCTCTCTAAGAATATTCAGAAAAGATTATAGGATCCCCTTCTCAGTATGTTGATTAGGTAGGTTCTGCTTTAGGTATCCTAAAGGAAACCAGGGACCTGAAATTTCCTTCATTGGTTTCTGAATACTTCTGCTTCTTCCTAATTTTATTTTTGTGCTTTCACTTTAGTACCTATGAAGGGCAGATAAAGCTACTATAACACAGCTTCAAAATCCTCAGTGCTATGAATCAAGAAGCTACCTCTTAACATTTAATTGAAGTTGACATGTAATATGTACCTTACATATTATCCCCAACCTGGCCCATCCCAGAAGTTCTTAAATACCTGATGGTTTATCATCTCAGAATCATTTTAATGGTCCATTCTGAAATTTCTAATTTTCAAAGATAGTCAGTTTTTCACAATTAAGGATCTGTCAAACAATGCTAACAATCACAGACTCATTTTCATCAGGAAAATTGGGGCAACCATTCCTTCACAACATCATGGTAATATTTTGTCATATTATTCAAGATAAAATCAGTGAAAGGACCCAATTTGTAACTCTTTACAGAGAATATGAATTTCTAAAGATCAGGAAAAAAAAAAAAACCTCATATCTATGCCCTTGTATGTTGTAACTGAGCATTCAGTTCAGCTCAGTCGAGTCTGACTCTTTGTGACCCCATGAATGGCAGCACGCCAGGCCTCCCTGTCCTTCACCAACTCCCGGAATTTACCCAAACTCATGCCATTGAGTCGGTGATGCCATCCAACCATCTCATCCTCTATTGTCCCCTCAATCTTTCCCAGCATCTGGGTCTTTTCAAATGAGTCAGCTCTTCGCATCAGGTGGCCAAAGTATTAGAGTTTCAACTTCAACATCAGTCCTTCCAATGAACACCTAGGACTGATCTCCTTTAGGATGGACTGGTTGGATCTCCTTGCAGTCCAGGGGACTCTCAGGACTGATCTCCTTTAGGATGGACTGGTTGGATCTCCTTGCAGTCCAGGGGACTCTCAGGAGTCTTCTCCAACACCACAGTTCAAAAGCATCAATTCTTCAGTGCTCAGCTTTCTTTATGGTCCAACTCTCACATCCATACATGACCACCAGAAAAACCATAGCCTTGACTAGATGGACCTTTGTTGGCAAAGTAATGTCTCTGCTTTTTTAATATGATGTCTAGGTTGGTCATAACTTTCCTTCCAAGGAGTAAGCATCTTTTAATTTCATGGCTTCAGTCACCATCTGCAGTGATTTTGGAGCCCAAAAGTAACTGAGTGTAGCACTTCCCTAAAACTAGAATATACTTACAAAGCTCAGAAGAATCTTTTTCCTGTTGCTGAGGACTGCTGCATAGATTCTTAACCAATATGGAAGTAATGTGCTTCCAAGCAGCTTGCCAAAGTAGAAAGACATTTTCAAGTTCTATAAAAAATTGCAGAGACATTAGAGTTAAAGTTTTATTATAGCCCATTATCTAAGAGAGTATATTTTCCACAAACTAAAATTCTAATTTTGTCTAATACAATTTTAATCCCATAACATTAAAATCAAGAGAATCAAAATTTTTAAATTTTAAATAATTCTTATGTTTATACCAGCATTATCATTTTACAAAGGGAATATGTCTGATTTTTTAATCCCATTATGAAACATAGATTCATATTCTATGTAAACTGTGTAGTCCCTTTTAATTGTATCCTATTTAACACAACAGCACATCTAATTTACTAAGTGCTAATTATATATTATAGAAGCAGTCAAAAAAAAATCTCTTCTGTTTATTCCTGGAAATTTTCCCATAGAAAGAAATGAAATGTAGAATGTTTTGAGAGCATATAATTAAGAAATCAGTATCTAAAATTTCACTTAAATAAAGTGTAGAGTGAATGTATATGTTTATATCCTTTCCTAGAGATTTATAAAACTATATTTGAAAAATACAACTGCACTCCAAGGTGGGAAAATCAGATGAATTTAAATTACATTATAAAAACTAGATGAAACCTATTTTAGAAAAAGATGATAGTGACTGAAAGAATGTGCATCAAGATACAGGGGAAGAGTGTGTCAGCATTTCCAAGGATGATATATATTAACTAGGTGGATACTGGTTTGGAGAGCCACAACATATAGGATTCAGTCACTGATTCAAGAAATGTTTATCAAATGGCAACTAGAGTCCAAGTGCTACATTTGATGCTGGAGATGTCATTATGAGCATAAGAGATAAAAGTATCTCATGCGGCTCTTGGCCTACCAGAATATATATACATGCATTAAATGATTAAAATTAATCATAAAAATAAAAGCTGTGCCTAGCTCCATGAAGGTATGTGGTATGACAAAAGTGTGAAACTGGTTGGTTCATAAAGCAAAAGCATTTTATAAAATCCAATGTCTTAATATTTTCAGTACAAAGAATTCAAATTCATCAAAATCCAGGTAAATACTTTTCATCAACAGTAAGACTCAGTATTGCACAGGCATACCTCATTTTATTACACTCCATTTTTATACTCCAAAAATACAGATATTGAGCTTTTTATAAATTGAAAACTTGTGGCAACCCTTTGTCAAGCAAGTCTATCAGTGGTACCTTTCCAACAGCATTTGCTCACTTCATGTTTCTGTGTCATATTTTGGTAATTCCTGCAATACTTCAATCTTTTCCATCATTATTATATTTCTTATGGTGATCTATGATCAGTGATCTTTGAGGTTACTATTGTGATTGTTTTGGGGAGGCCATGAACCATGCTATACAAGACAGTATTCTCAATTGATAAATGTTTTGTGTGTTCTGACTCCTCCATAAGCAGGCCATCCCCCCATCTCTGTCCCTTTTATTGAGCCTCTCTATTCCCTGAGACACAACAGTATTAACATAAGGTTAATAACCTTACAATGGCCTCTACTTGTTCATGTGGAAGGAAGCCTCCCATGTCTCTCACCTCAAAGGCTAGAAATTATTAAGCTTAGTGAGGAAGGCATGTCAAAAGCAGAGACAGGCTGAAAGCCAGTCTCATACCAACCAGTTAGTCAAGTTGTGAATGCAAAGGAAAAGTGAGTGCTTGAAGGAATTTAAAGTGCTATTCCAGTGAGCAGACAAGTGATAAGGAAGTAAAACAGACATTGCTCTTTGGAGAAAGATGTAGTAGTCTGGGTTGAAGATCTATCCAATCACAACACTCCCTTAAAACAAAGCCTGATCTAGAGAAAAGTCCTAACTCTCTTCAATTTTGTGAAGGTAAGAGAGGTGAGGAAGCTTCAGAAGAAAAGTGAAGCTAACAGAGGTTGGTTCATCAACTTTTAGGAAAGAAACCAACTCCATAACAGCAAAGTGCAAGATGAAGCAGCAGGAGTTGATGTAGAAAGTGCAGCAAATTATCCAAAATATCTAGGTAATTAATGAAGATAGCTACACTAAACAAAAAGATTTTCGATGTAGATAAAACAGCTTTATATTGGAAGAAGATGTCATCGTGGATTTTCATAGCTAGAGAGAAGTTTATGCCTAGGTTCAGGTGCCAAAGGCAAGGTAGACTCTCTTGTCAGAGGCTAATTCAGCTTGTGGCTGACTTGAAGCCAATGCTTATTTACCATTCTGAAATCCTAGGGCACTTAAGAATTATGCTAAATCTACTTTGCCTGTTGTTCTGTAAGTGGAACAACAAAGCCTGGTGACAGCACTTGTTTACAACATAGTTTACTGAATATTTTAAGCCAATTGTTGAGGCCCACTGCTCAGGGAAAAAAAGATTCCTGTTTAAAAACATTAGTGCTCACTGATGTTGGGTATGGTTCCCCAAGAGCTTTGATGGAGATGTACAATGAAAGTAATGTTTTCATGCCTGCTGATACAACAACCATTCTGCAGCCCATGGATCAAGAAGTAATATTTTGACTTTTAAGTCTTATTATTAAAGAAATACATTTTGAAAGGATTTAGCTGCCAAGGGTAGTGATTCTGCTGGTGAATTTAGGCAAAATCAAACTTTTTGGAAAGAATTCACTGTTTAAATGCTATTAAGAGCATTCATACGGACTTCCCTGGTGGCTCAGACGGTAAAGTGTCTGTCTACAATGCGGGAGACCCGGGTTCGATCCCTGGGTCGGGAAGATCCCCTGGAGAAGGAAATGGCAACCCACTCCAGTATTCTTGCCTGGAAAATCCCATAGACGGAGGAGCCTTGTAGCCTGCAGTCCATGGGGTCGCTATGAGTCGCTAAGGCATTCATGATTCTTAGAAAGAGGTCGAACTATGAAGAGTAACAGGATTTTCTAACAAAAGTTGATTCTGGTCCTCATGTATGATTTTGAGGGATTCGAGACTTCCATGGAGGAAGTAGCTGTAGATGTAGTGGAAACAGCAAGAGAACCAAGATCAGAAGTGGAACTTGAAAATGTGACTGAATCACCACAATTTCACAGTAAAACTTTAATGGATGAGGAGTTGCTTCTTATAATGAGCAAAGAAAGTGCTTTCTTAAGATGGAATCTACTCCTGGAAAAGATATTGTGAAGATTGTTGAAATGAAAACAAAGAATTTAATATTGTATAAACTTAGTTGATAAAGCAGCCACAGGGTTTGAGATTGACTAATTTTTAAAGAAGTTCTACAATGGGCAAAATGCTGTCAAACAACACTGCATGGTGAAAAAGAATGATTCATGAAAGGAAGAGTCAATTGATGTGGCAAACTTCATTGTTGTATTGTTTCAGGAAATTGCCAAAGCTACCCCACAACCACCACCCTGATCAGTCAGTAGCCATCAGCACTGAGGCAAGATGCTCTACCAGCAAAAGACTACAATCTGCTAAAGGCTCAGAAAATGGCTAGCAATTTTTAGTGATAAAAGTATTTTTTAATTAAGGTAATGTACATTGTTTTCTTAGACTTGATGCTTTTGCTCACTCAGTAGGCTATGCACTGGAAAACCAAAAAATTCATGTGACTGAGCTTTTGCTTTATTGTGGTCATCTGAAAGCAACCCTGCAATATCTCTGAGGTATGCCTATAGATGAATTAAGGATAAAAAAAACTTGAAAACTTCTAAAAACTGATTATGATAAAGTGTCATTAGCATATGTTGATATGGAAATACTGCAAGCTTAGACATTGGCTCCTGATCCTAGAGTTGGCTTCTGAAGGAAATTTCTGTAGCTGAAATTTGAGCCTTGTATTTTTTTTAAATTATTATTTTTAAGTTGAGCCTTTTAGACATATTCAAACTCAAAGATATGAGAACTTGATAAGAATATGATGATAAATTAATGAGCTTCATCTTGGATGGGAACTCTTTTTTTTTTAATGATATAATTTTTTATTTTATTTTATTTTTATTAGTTGGAGGCTAATTATTTTACAGTATTGTAGTGGTTTTTGCCATACATTGACGTGAATCAGCCATGGAGTTACATGTATTCCCCATCCCGATACCCCCTCCCGCCTCCCTCCCCATCCCATCCCTCTGGGTCTTCCCAGTGCACCAGGCCTGAGCACTTGTCTCATGCCTCCAACCTGGGCTGGTGATCTGTTTCACCCTTGATAGTATACTTGTTTCAGTGCTATTCTCTCAGAACATCCCACCCTCACCTTCTCTCACAGAGTCCAAAATTCTGTTCTGTACATCTGTGTCTCTTTTTCTGTTTTGCATATAGGGTTATCGTTACCATCTTTTTAAATTCCATATATATGCGTTAGTATACTGTATTGGTCTTTATCTTTCTGGCTTACTTCAGCCATTAAAAAGAATTCATTTGAATCAGTTCTAATGAGATGGATGAAACTGGAGCCCATTATACAGAGTGAAGTAAGCCAGGAAGGATGGGAACTCTTGAAGCAGAGAAGAAACATGAGCATAAACTTTGGGCTAATTTTGATTGTCATGTAGGCTGGTGCATTTCTGATTAATTTATTTCTAGTGACTAAGATAAAGTTAGATTAAATTATCCAACTGAGTACTTGTTTTCCAGGGTAGAAGCAAGTATTTGATACAAAGTGAAATATCCAAAGTACTGACATCTATCATTATTTTTGATAATAGTGAGCATGTTAAAATACTCAGGAAGTTTGTTAACATGGAATATGTTGATCTATAACATTCTGCTATCTCACAAGGACATCTGAAACCTACCAACTATTAAGCTTGGTTATCAACCAGATAAAAATATAAATTCAATTAAAACTGCTCTTTTAGCTTTAGATATTTTAAGAGTTTATTTCTAGAATTCAAAGGAAATCTACAAATAGCTTACATGATCATATAATGTACTAATTATATAAATTAATAAGCTGGAACAATTCATAAAAGATGTATGCAGTGAGAGCATTTATTTTTTAACCAAGTCTTTAAAACACCCAAAATTTCATTCCTCAGCCCTCAAGGCAGTGAGCAAATATTCTTACTCACAAATGAAAGACCATCTCTTCATGAATTATTAAAAGGGCAAGAACAGGGCCTCTTACAAAGCTACAAGAAAAAAAATCAAACAAAACCAACCTCATGAATTTTTTAGTAGAAGTTACCACCTGTGGATAATAAAGTATAGCCAGAGAAGAATCTAGCATTCCTCACAAATACTTAAATCTCTTTAACCATTTAAAGTCTTTATGTCCGTTAGTTGCTTTACTGCACTTAGAATTACTGGGATTTTGATGTACCTATATGCAATACACAGACATATAGTTCTCATTTATCAAGTATTAGACTGACTCATGGAAAAGTTATGAATGATTGCCTCTATATGTATTTGTTTTTGTTTCAATAATAAGTTAACAAAAAAGGTAAAATTATACAATTCAATCTTTGGACTTTTCTATGTTCAAATTCAGATAATAAGAATATTTGTAACAGCATTTAAAGTTGAGAAACATGGAGTAAACAACATACTAGAAAATCAACAGGTTTGATAATCCCACAGGTTATTGACAAGACAGACTGAGAAGCAAATTCATTTTTTTCAATTCATTAAATATCATAAAATAATTTTTAGTTATTGTGACTCTAATGTAGAAGTATATATTGTGTCCTGCATCTTTTAGTAAAACATTTATGTTTACACATGTAAATTCAGAAAATTAAATGAGTATTTTTCTGTCAATTACTCAGATATATTTTTATCAGTTAGACTGGCATAGTATTTTCAAATTATCTAAGGAAAGAAATTTAAGTATACATAGGGATCAAGTATAATTTATTAATAAATTCTTTTAAATATTCAGGCTTGAATATCATATTTTGTGAAGAGAAAAATAAATATCATGGGTTAAACACTTATCAATCTTTCCTAGTGAAAAAAGAACAAGGGAAACATCTTTTTCCAACCACCAAAAAGCTTATGCAGTTTTTTAGATGTGAAATTTGACTTAAGAACTATATTTTGGCTTCTAGCACTGTGTGTTCTAACACATTTCTGGGACTATAAAAATACAACTCATCAGTATCATCAAGAAATAATCAAAATCTAAGATGAAAAAAACATTGAGTTAGAATAAGAAATGAGATTAAACAACACTTAATATAAGGCAGAGTGAATGTAAAAGGAACAATGCCTGGAAATCCTGGTATTGAAATTATATAATAAAGAATACCACCACCACCACAAAAACACACAAAGTATCTTAGATATTAGGGCAGAAATATTATGTTAATCATAAATTATATGGCATTAAACATATCACAAAACACATAGGTTTTGGTAAAAAAGTTCTACTTGGATTAAAATTGATAAGACTTAAATTTTTTCAAAAATAGTAAAAGATTAAAATGACTGAATTAGAAAGATTTCAACTTAAACAGTTTTTAAAAGGCAAAAATATGAATAGAGAGCAAAGAGAAGAGGAGCCAAGATGGCAGAGGAGGAGGACGGGGAGACCACTTTCTCTCCTACAAATTCATCAAAAGAATAACTGAACGCAGAGCAAACTTCGCAAAACAACTTCTGATCGCTAGCTGAGGTCATCAGGTGCCCAGAAAAGCAGCCCATTGTCTTCGAAAGGAGGTAGGACAAAATATAAAAGATAAAAAGTGAGATAAAAGAGCTAAGGACGGAGATCTGTCCGGGGAAGGGAGTCTTAGGTGGCATTGCTTGGGGCAGGGTCCGGGCCTGAGTGCCCTGAGGACAATCGGAGGGAGCTTCTGTGAGTTGCCAACTTGAACTGTGGGAGACCAAAAGAGGGAGAGAAAATTAACCGGCCGGAACACACTGCCGGCCGTTCGCAGAACAAAGAGACCGAGAAAGTCCAGAGAGGAGCTCGCAGGCTGCGGGCCGGCCCAGCTCCGCCGGAGGCAGGAGGCAGGGGGGAGGGGAAGGTCGCGGCGAGACACAGGGCGCAGGCACCCGACCGGCGCGGGCGGGGACTGGGGCTGGGGACGCGGAGGGCAGAAGGCGCGCGCACCCGACTGGTGCCAGCGGAAACTGAGACTGGGTCCGCGGAGGGTAGTGGGCGCGCCACACCTGGGGAGAGAGCGCCCACCAAGCCCCTGGATGCCTGGACCGCTCTGACGGGGAAGGCACAGAGAGCAGGCGCAGCTTTTCCTTCCGCGCTTCTGTGGAACACCCGAGGGCTGGAACCTCGCGCAGCGCGGGGCGCGCTCCATATAGAACAGCCGGGAGCCTGAGCAGCGCAGCCGGAGAAAGCAGCGTCGGCCCCTCCCCGCAGCGTCGGCCCCTCCCCGCAGCGTCAGCCCCTCCCGGCAGCGCCGGCCTCTCCCCGCAGCGCCGGCCCCTCCCCGCAGCGCCACTCCCCTCCCGGCAGCGCCGGCCCCTCCCCGCAGAGCGACGGAACTAGCTACCTGAATAAGAGTCCACCTCCGCCCGCCTGTGTCAGGGCGGAAATGAGGCTCTGAAGAGACCTGCAAACAGAAGCCAAATAAACAAAGGGAACCGCTTCAGAAGGGACCGGTGCAACAGATTAAAATCCCTGTAGAAAACACTGACTACAGCGGAAAGGGCCTGTAGATATGGAGAAGTGTAAGCTGGAACGAGGAGCTATCTGAAACTGAGCCGAACCCACACTGACCGCAACAGCTCCAGAGAAACTCCTAGATATAATTTTACTTTTTTCTCTTTTTTTTTTCTTTTTTTATTTTTTCTCTTTTATTTTCCTTTAAAATCCCCTATTACTCCCCCGTTACTCCTTAACTTTCATTTCCATAGATTTTTACAATTTTTTTAATTAGGGAAAAAAAAATTTTTTTTTCTTTCTTTCTTTTTCTTTTCTTCTTTTTTTTCTTTCCTTTTTCTCTTCTATTTTCTTTTTTCTTTTTCTCTTATTTCTTTTAAAGTCCTCTAGTACTCCTCTACTACTCCTTAATTTTCATTTTCAATACACTATAACCTTACAAAAAAAAAAAAGAAGAGAAGACCTATTTTTAAACCGAAGGTTATTCTCTCCCAATCTTGACTCTCTGTTTTCTACCTCAGAACACCTCTATTTCCTCCTTTCCCCTTCTCTTCCCAATCCAATTCTGTGAATCTTTGTAGGTGACTGGGCTACGGAGAACACTCTGGGAACAGACAGCTGCGTAGATCTGTCTCTCTCCTCTTGAGTCCCCCTTTTTCTCCTCCTGCTCATCTCTATCTCCCTCCTCCCTCTCCTCTTCTTCATGTAACTCTGTGAACCTCTCTGGGTGTCCCTAATGGGGGAGAATCTTTTAGCCATTAACCTAGAAGTTTTCTTATCAGGGCTGTATAGTTGGAGAAGCCCTGAGACTACAGGAAGAATAAAACTGAAATCCAGAGGCAGGAGACTTAAGCCCAAAACCTGAGAACACCAGAAAACTCCTGACTACATGGAACTTTAAGTAATAAGTGACTGTCCAAAAGCCTTCATACCTACACTGAAACCAACCACCACCCAAGAGCCAATAAGTTTTAGAGCAAGACATACCACGCAAATTCTCCAGCAACGCAGGAACATAGCCCTGAACATCAACATACAGGCTGCCCAAGGTCACACCTAACACATAGACCCATCTCAAAACTCATTACTGGGCACTCCATTGCTCTCCAAAGAGAAGAAATCAAGTTCCATGCACCAGAACACTGACGCAAGCTTCCCTAACCAGGAAACCTTGACAAGCCAATCGTCTAACCCCACCCACTGGGTTAATCCTCCACAACAAAAAGGAACCACAGACCTCCAGAATACAGAAAGCCCACTCCAGATACAGCAATCTAAACAAGATGAAAAGGCAAAGAAATACCCAACAGGTAAAGGAACATGAAAAATGTCCACCAAGTCAAACAAAAGAGGAGGAGATAGGGAATCTACCTGAAAAAGAATTTAGAATAATGATAATAAAAATGATCCAAAATCTTGAAAACAAAATGGAGTTACAGATAAATAGCCTGGAGACAAAGATTGAAAAGATACAAGAAATGTTTAATAAAGACCTAGAAGAAATAAAAAAGAGTCAATTAAAAATGAATAATGCAATGAATGAGATCAAAAACACTTTGGAGGGAACCAAGAGTAGAATAACGGAGGCAGAAGATAGGATAAGTGAGGTAGAAGATAAAATGGTGGAAATAAATGAAGCAGAGAGGAAAAAAGAAAAAAGGATCAAAAGAAATGAGGACAACCTCAGGGACCTCTGGGACACTGAAACGCCCCAACATTTGAATCATTGGAGTTCCAGAAGAAGAAGACAAAAAGAAAGGCCATGAGAAAATACTCGAGGAGATAATAGCTGAAAACTTCCCTAAAATGGGGAAGGAAATAGCCACCCAAGTCCAAGAAACCCAGAGAGTCCCAAACAGGATAAACCCAAGGCGAAACACCCCAAGACACATATTAATCAAATTAACAAAGATCAAACACAAAGAACAAATATTAAAAGCAGCAAGGGAAAAACAACAAATAACACACAAAGGGATTCCCATAAGGATAACAGCTGATCTATCAATAGAAACCCTCCAGGCCAGAAGGGAATGGCAGGACGTACTGAAAGTAATGAAAGAGAATAACCTACAACCTAGATTACTGTATCCAGCAAGGATCTCATTCAGATATGAAGGAGAATTTAAAAGCTTTACAGATAAGCAAAAGCTGAGAGAATTCAGCACCACCAAACCAGCTCTTCAACAAATGCTAAAGGATCTTCTCTAGACAGGAAATGCAGAAAGCTTGTATAAACGTGAACCCAAAACAACAAAGTAAATGGCAACGGGACCACACCTATCAATAATTACCCTAAATGTAAATGGGTTGAATGCCCCAACCAAAAGACAAAGATTGGCTGAGTGGATACAAAAACAAGACCCCTATATATGCTGTCTACAAGAGACCCACCTCAAAACAAGAGACACATACAGACTAAAAGTGAAGGGCTGGAAAAAAATATTTCATGCAAACGGAGACCAAAAGAAAGCAGGAGTTGCAATACTCATATCAGATAAAATAGACTTTCAAATAAAGGATGTGAAAAGAGACAAAGAAGGACACTACATAATGATCAAAGGATTAATCGAAGAAGAAGATATAACAATTATAAATATATATGCACCCATCATAGGAGCACCGCAATATGTACAGCAAACACTAACTAGTATGAAAGAGGAAATTAATAGTAACACAATAATAGTGGGAGACTTTAATACCCCACTCACAACTATGGATAGATCAACTAAACAGAAAATTAACAAGGAAACACAAACCTTAAATGACACAATGGACCAGCTAGACCTAATTGATATCTATAGGACATTTCACCCCAAAACAATCAACTTCACCTTTTTCTCAAGTGCACACGGAACCTTCTCCAGAATAGATCACATCCTGGGCCATAAATCTGGTCTTGGAAAATTCAAAAAAATTGAAATCATTCCAGTCATCTTTTCTGACCACAGTGCAGTAAGATTAGATCTCAATTACAGGAAAAAAATTGTTAAAACTTCAAATATATGGAGGCTAAATAACACGCTTCGGAATAACCAACAAATCATAGAAGAAACCAAAAAAGAAATCAAAATATGTATAGAAATGAATGAAAATGAGAACACAACAACCCAAAACCGATGGGACACTGTAAAAGCAGTGCTAAGGGGAAGGTTCATAGCATTACAGGCTTACATCAAGAAACAAGAAAAAAAACAAATAAATAACCTAACTCTACACCTAAAGCAATTAGAGAAGGAAGAAATGAAGAACCCCAGCGTTAGCAGAAGGAAAGAAATCTTAAAAATCAGGGCAGAAATAAATGCAAAAGAAACTAAAGAGACCATAGCAAAAATCAACAAAGCTAAAAGCTTGTTTTTTGAAAAACAAAATTGACAAACCATTAGCAAGACTCATTAAGAAACAAAGAGAGAAGAACCAAATTAACAAAATTAGAAATGAAAATGGAGAGATCACAACAGACAACACTGAAATACAAAGGATCATAAGAGACTACTACCAGCAGCTCTATGCCAATAAAATGGACAACTTGGATGAAATGGACAAATTCTTAGAAAAGTATAACTTTCCAAAACTGAACCAGGAAGAAATAGAAGATCTTAACAGACCCATCACAAGCAAGGAAATCAAAACTGTAATCAAAAATCTTCCAGCAAACAAAAGCCCAGGACCAGATGGCTTCACAGCTGAATTCTACCAAAAATTTAGAGAAGAGCTAACACCTATCTTACTCAAACTCTTCCAGAAAATTGCAGATGAAGGTAAGCTTCCAAACTCATTCTATGAGGCCACCATCACCCTAATTCCAAAACCAGACAAAGATGCCACAAAAAAAGAAAACTACAGGCCAATATCACTGATGAACATAGATGCAAAAATCCTTAACAAAATTCTAGCAAACAGAATCCAACAACATATTAAAAAAATCATACACCATGACCAAGTGGGCTTTATCCCAGGAATGCAAGGATTCTTTAATATCCGCAAATCAATCAATGTAATACACCACATTAACAAATTGAAAGATAAAAACCATATGATTCTCTCAATAGATGCAGAGAAAGCCTTTGACAAAATTCAACACACATTTATGATTAAAACTCTCCAAAAAGCAGGAATAGAAGGAACATACCTCAACATAATAAAAGCTATATATGACAAACCCACAGCAAGCATCACCCTCAATGGTGAAAAATTGAAAGCATTTCCCCTGAAATCAGGAACAAGACAAGGGTGCCCACTCTCACCACTACTATTCAACATAGTGTTGGAAGTTTTGGCCACAGCAATCAGAGCAGAAAAAGAAGTAAAAGGAATCCAGATAGGAAAAGAAGAAGTAAAACTCTCACTGTTTGCAGATGACATGATCCTCTACATAGAAAACCCTAAAGACTGTACCAGAAAATTACTAGAGCTAATCAATGAATATAGTAAAGTTGCAGGATATAAAATTAACACACAGAAATCCCTTGCATTCCTATATACCAACAATGGAAAAACAGAAAGAGAAATTAAAGAAACAATACCATTCACCATTGCAACAAAAAGAATAAAATACTTAGGAGTATATCTACCTAAAGAAACAAAAGACCTATACATAGAAAACTATAAAACACTGATGAAAGAAATCAAAGAGGACACAAACAGATGGAGAAACATACCGTGTTCATGGATTGGAAGAATCAATATTGTCAAAATGGCTATTCTACCCAAAGCAATCTATAGATTCAATGCAATCCCTATCAAGCTACCAACGGTATTTTTCACAGAACTAGACCAAAGAATTTCACAATTTGTATGGAAATACAAAAAACCTCGAATAGCCAAAGTAATCTTGAGAAAGAAGAATGGAACTGGAGGAATCAACCTGCCTGACTTCAGACTCTACTACAAAGCCACAGTCATCAAGACAGTATGGTACTGGCACAAAGACAGAAATATAGATCAATGGAACAGAATAGAAAGCCCAGAGATAAATCCACGAACCTATGGACACCTTATCTTTGACAAAGGAGGCAAGGATATACAATGGAAAAAAGACAACCTCTTTAACAAGTGGTGCTGGGAAAAACCACTTGTAAAAGAATGAAACTAGAACACTTTCTAACACCATACACAAAAATAAACTCAAAATGGATTAAAGATCTAAATGTAAGACCAGAAACTATAAAACTCCTAGAGGAGAACATAGGCAAAACACTCTCCGACATAAATCACAGCAAGATCCTCTATGACCCACCTCCCAGAATATTGGAAATAAAAGAAAAACTAAACAAATGGGACCTAATGAAACTTAAAAGCTTTTGCACTACAAAGGAAACTATAAGTAAGGTGAAAAGACAGCCCTCAGAATGGGAGAAAATAATAGCAAATGATGCAACAGACAAAGGATTAATCTCAAAAGTATACAAGCAACTCCTGCAGCTCAATTCCAGAAAAATAAATGACCCAATCAAAAAATGGGCCAAAGAACTAAACAGACATTTCTCCAAAGAAGACATACAGATGGCTAACAAACACATGAAAAGATGCTCAACATCACTCATTATTAGAGAAATGCAAATCAAAACCACAATGAGGTACCATTACACGCCAGTCAGGATGGCTGCTATCCAAAAGTCTACAAGCAATAAATGCTGGAGAGGGTGTGGAGAAAAGGGAACCCTCTTACACTGTTGGTGGGAATGCAAACTAGTACAGCCGCTATGGAGAACAGTGTGGAGATTTCTTAAAAAACTGGAAATAGAACTGCCATATGACCAAGCAATCCCACTTCTGGGCATACACACTGAGGAAACCAGATCTGAAAGAGACACGTGCACCCCAATGTTCATCGCAGCACTGTTTATAATAGCCAGGACATGGAAGCAACCTAGATGCCCATCAGCAGATGAATGGATAAGGAAACTGTGGTACATATACACCATGGAATATTACTCAGCCATTAAAAAGAATTCATTTGAACCAGTTCTAATGAGATGGATGAAACTGGAGCCCCTTATACAGAGTGAAGTAAGCCAGAAAGATAAAGAACATTACAGCATACTAACACATATAAATGGAATTTAGAAAGATGGTAACGATAACCCTATATGCAGAACAGAAAAAGAGACACAGAAATACAGAACAGACTTTTGAACTCTGTGGGAGAATGTGAGGGTGGGATGTTTCAAAAGAACAGCATGTATACTATCTATGGTGAAACAGATCACCAGCCCAGGTGGGATGCATGAGACAAGTGCTCCGGCCTGGTGCACTGGGAAGTCCCAGAGGAATCGGGTGGAGAGGGAGGTGGGAGCGGGGATCGGGATGGGGAATACATGTAAATCCATGGCTGATTCATATCAATGTATGACAAAACCTACTGGGAAAAAAAAGAGAAAAAAAAAGAAGATACAAAGTGAAAAAAAATAAATAAATAAATAAAGAAAAAGATTACACCATAAAAAAAAAAAAAAGAGAGAGAGAGAGAGAGAGAGAGAGAGAGCAAAGAGAAGAGAACTCCTAATAAATCTCAGGACTGGTGTTAAAACATACCAATAAACTAAGGAAATCCCAATCAGGGCCAAACAAAAGAAAGAAAGAAAAATGAACACACACACTATCAAGATGGAGATAAGAGATGAGAAATAATGAGAAGAAGGGGAACAGAAGAGGCCTTATGTCTATTCATAGAAGAGCATGGAGGACATGACACTGCTATAGAAAATTCTATGCAAGTATATTGGAAAATATTTAAATAGATGATTCTCTACCTAACTGATTCAAGAAACAGTATATTTGGAAAGAAATATGAAATTGAAAAAAACCTATTTTACTTAATAGATGAATGCAATTGAGTTGTAAAAATCTAAATATTAGTAATAAACCCCTTTTAAGGAAACATAATGGAAATGAAGACCTACAAGACCTTCTAGTACTAGCACCCAAAAAAGATGTCCTTTTCATTATAGGGGACTGGAATGCAAAAGTAGGAAGTCAAGAGATACCTGGAGTAATAGGCAAATTTGGCCTAGGAGTACAAAATAAAGCAGGGCAAAGGCTAACAGAGTTTTGCAAAGAGAATGTACTGGTTATGGAAAATACCCTCTTCCAACAACACAAAAGAAGACTCTACACATGGACATC